>NC_135806.1:66692460-69492301 GCF_964213995.1 Mustelus asterias
GGGGGGATCTTATGGAGACTTATAAGATAATGCGGGGGCTGGATAGGGTGGAGGCGGAGAGATTCTTTCCACTTAGTAAGGAAGTTAAAACTAGAGGACACAGCCTCAAAATAAAGGGGGGTCGGTTTAAGACAGAGTTGAGGAGGAACTTCTTCTCCCAGAGGGTGGTGAATCTCTGGAATTCTCTGCCCACTGAGGTGGTGGAGGCTACCTCGCTGAATATGTTTAAAGCGCGGATGGATGGATTCCGGATCGGTAAGGGAATTAAGGGTTATGGGGATCAGGCGGGTAAGTGGTACTGATCCACGTCAGATCAGCCATGATCTTATTGAATGGCGGGGCAGGCTCGAGGGGCTAGATGGCCTACTCCTGCTCCTATTTCTTATGTTCTTATGTTCTTATGACTGCGCCCCCCCCTCCCCCCACCCCACCCCACCCCCCATCGCTGGCCTCCAAATGGTTGGCCTTCTGAAATCTTCCCAGGCTGGCACTGCCCAAGGAGCACACTCCCTTGCCCCTGGCCTCCTGGCGGGAGGCTCAGTAGCTATGAGGCTAGGTTACTGTCCCCACCAGCGGGGTGAGCATGCCTGTTCCCCTTTGGTGGGGAGCAGATGTAAACCCCGGTGAGGGGAGCTTTCCCGGCCGGGGTGGAGGGTGGGGCGGGGTGAAGAAATTTCAATATGCTAATCAGCTATGCGCCGATTTCCAGCACGGCGCTGATTACGCGGAGAAAAAAGGGCCTGGGAGACTCGTGATTGGCCAGACACCGGTCGCGTGTCCCACTAAAGGGCCCCTATTGATGCCTCCTGGCCCACTGCGCTACTCGAGCAGCGCAGTAGGCTGGTAGGATCCCGGCCATGGTAAGTGTGCAAAGTATAAGTGAAAAGGTTGAAAGGATCTCCGGCTCACCTGTTCATTTTGCCTTTGTTGTGGGAAAGCAGGAAAAATAGTAACTGACCAAATTGCAACGGCATGGTGGCACAGTGGTTAGCATTGCTGCCTTGCAGCGCCAGGGACCCAGTTTCGAATCTGGCCTTGGGTGACTGTGTGGAGTTTGCATGTTCTCCCCATGTCTGCGTGGGTTTCCTCCAGGTGCTCTGGTTTCGTCCCACAGTCCAAAGATGTGCAGATTAGGTGGATTGGTCATGCTAAATTCCCCTTAGTGTCAAAAGATGTGTAGATTAGGGGGATTCACGGGGTAAATAAGTGGAGTTATGGGGATAGGGCTTGAGTAAGATGCTCTGTTAGAGAGTTAGTGCAGACTCAATGTGTCGAGTGGCCTCCTTCTGCACTGTAGGGATTCTATGATTGGCATATGAGGAGGTAAATCCCATTCTTACTACATGTAACATACTAATGTTTACATAACATGGTAAAACTGAACATAAGTCTAAAAATTAGGAGCAGGAAAGGTTAGTTATTAAAACAAGGTACCAATGGATACAAACTTCTGGTGTTTGGTTTGTGACTCATTTGATATTTAGGATTATATATTGGGCTATGTAGGAATCAGCCAAAAGAAAATATTCAAAATGTGATTGCTATTTAAGAAATATAATTGCTTTTTTTTGGTGAACTGAAAGTTTTCAGATTTAAGATAGGGCCCACGATTTTCCCGGCCCGCTGGTTGAGTAGCGTAGCGGGCCAGGAAATGTCAGCGGATGGCAAAAACGGGAATCGAGACCGGCCAGATGCCGATCTTTCTCCTTTTACTGGGCTATATTTTTCAACATAATCAGTCTCGCGCTGGGGAACAGCGCAATGCTGATTACAATATGCAAATCGTGATTTGCATCTATTTAGCGAGCCCAGGACACAATCATCAGGCTCACTAATGTTTCTGACCCCACTAGTGGAGATCCACACCAGTGAGGATCACTTATTTGTCCCAGCAACGGGGACCAGGCATCATGGCCTTGTTGGTGGGACTGGAGGCCATTGAGGCCCCCAGGGAGGTCGGGGGCAGAGGGTTGCCCCTTGGGTATTGCCAGCCAGGGACAGAGCCAGACAGGGCAGTGGAGGGGAGGTAGGAGGGGAGAGAAGAGGGGTGATCTCTGCATGGGGGTGGGGACTAGTGGTGGGGCCACGCTTGGAGGCCAGGCTTGGCCATCAGGAGGCAGGCCATCAGGGGACGGGTGGGGGCCGGTGATCAGGGGAGGGTTGGGGTCGGCAATCACGAGGCCAGCGACTGGAGGGAGTGGTAGGCGCATGCGCACTGGCCTCCTCAGCAGTCTGATGCCGGCCTCTTGGGCAGTATTACCCTACCCCCCCCCACCCCCCTTTTCCCAGCGTAAATTTCCTGATGGCCTCAGAGTGCTGGAACTTCATTAAGCTAAGCTCACCCAAAAATTGGGCTGGAAAATCTCCATTTAGCCACTTAGAAAGTTTTGCATCCCAATGGGGCTGGGGCCATGCCACTTTACCATGCTGTATACATGTTTCGATAAATTCAGAACTTCAAAGCAGAATGTCATTATTCTTTCTTCCTTAGTTAAGTTCTGGTAATTTAGTAAGGTGGCGCATTACTTATTTGTGATGGTATCTGATTATTAGTAGTGTAACAAAACTGTATGAATCTGATCTTTGACACTTGTTTCAAGGGAGATAGAGGCACTTGCCCCACCTAGTCTATGTATTCTATTAAGCTATTCTAATTTTACTGGTGACAATAGTGTGGACTGTGACATTGAGGAGAAATTAATGGAATGCCTAAATAGACTTAACATATGAACTTGTACACTGTTGACCGTGTTTAATGGATGGCAGGAACATTTTATATTGATTGTGTGAATTACGGTGAAATAAATGGAGAGTTTTAATTGGGTTCCTGACGCATTAATCTGTTGCTTTTCTGCTAATACCAGAGTCAGGATTAAAGGGCTTTATGCAATGATAAATTATTGGGCTGAATTTATAGACTTTAGCAACATCAGGAATGAAGACGGACAAAGCATGAAAATGATGAGGCTAGCCAATGTGCCAGCTTCCAAACTCTGTTCCCAATGTTACCCATTTTTGGGTTCCATCTGGGAAGACAGCATGCTCCCTCAAGGCAAGTATGTAATTAGGCTCACTAGGAGCCTTGTTGAATAGGAATTAAGGAGGCAGACTGGAATTACCCGGCAAGCCTCTAGTTTCCTGACATGATGGAGGCAAAAGGCGACATGGTAGCACAGTGGTTAGCACTGCTGCCTCACAGCACTCGGGACCTGGGTTCAGTTCCAGCCTTAGGTGACTGTGTGGAGTTTGCATATCCTCCCTGTGACAGCGCGAGTTTCCTTCAGGTGCTCCAGTTTCCTCCCACAGTTCAAAGATTTGCAGGTTAGGTGGATTGGCCATGCTAAATTGTCCCTTGGTGTTTCAGGATGTGTAGGTTAGAGGGAATGAACAGGGTAAATATGTGGGGTTATGGGGATCAGGCTGGGGGGTAGGCCTGGATAATATGCACTGTCAAAGAATAGGTGCATATCTGATGGGCTGAATGGCCTCCTTCCACACTGTAGGGATTCCTATGATTCTATAAAAACAACTGCCTGTCATTGGGCACCCAGCAGCAGGAGGTGGTGTCGTTGTATTGTCACTGCACTAGTAATCTGGGGACCTGGATTCGAATCCCACAGATGGTAAAATATGAATTCAAGAAAAATCTGGAATTAAAAATCTAATGATGACCATGAAACCATCATCTATTGTCATAAAAACCCATCTGGTTCACAAATGCCCTTCAGGGAAGGAAACCTGCCATCCCCGATCTGGTATGGCCTCCATGTGACTCCTGGAATTCCCTTCCTAACAGCATGTGAACTGCAGTGATTCAAGAAGGCAGCTCACCACCACCTTCTCAAAGGCAACTAGGGATGGGCAATAAATGCTGGCCAGCCAGCGACGCCCATGTCCCACGAATGAATTGAAAAAAAGACCCACAGCAATGTTTTTGACTCTTAAATACCCTCCGAACTAGCTTAGCAAACCAGTCAGTTCAAGGGCAATTAGAGATGGGCAATAAATGCTAGCCCAGGCAATAAATGCTGGCCCAGCCAACGATGCCCACATCCCCTGAATGAATGAACAAAATGCAGGCTGGGATGGCAGTGCTCCCAGCAGGCATTCAGACCCTCTCTCTGTGCCTAAAAGGGAATGAAGCCAAAGGCCAGCCTGTAGAGTGGTGGCCTGGATGCTTTTCAATTTAATTTTTACTAAAGTGACTGAGGTCATTTTCTAGTTGCAGCTCCCTCTCTGGTTATTTACATTGTACTGCAACTGTGTCTTCTCTGGGAGGCCTCTGGCCCTCCAACTTCAGGAGCCTGAATGTCACCCTTAATTGGCAGGCAGGCTCCTGGTGGCACAGTGGTTAGCACTGCTGCCTCATAGCGCCAGGGACCCAGGTTCAATTCTGGCCTCTGGTGACTGTCAGTGTGAAGTTTGTACGTTCTCCCCTTGTCTGCGTGGGTTTCCTCCGGGTACTCCAGTTTCTTCCCACATTCCAAAGATGTACGGGTTAGGTTGGCCATGTTAGATGGACCCTTAATGTCTGGGGGATTAGTGGGGTGAATATGTGGGGTTGCAGGGATAGGGCATGGGTGGGATTGTTGTTGGTGCAGCTTCGATGGGCCGAATGGCCTCCTTCTGCACCATAGGGATTCTAATTGGACAGGGAACCTGTCTTTCTGTCAATTAAAAACCCACCCACCTGAATCAGTGTCCCATTGGAGGTGATTTAAGGAGCCAGAAGCAGTCCTGACTCCCACCCGTGTGGGGAGAATTCAGGCCATAGCATATAACTGCTGATTTTTAAGCAATTCATTGGTCAACTGCCTCATGCTATTTACGACAAAAATAAACGTTATCCCTCCTGAATTGAATGAGGGAATATTCCCAGCTAATGACAATTTTATTCTTCTGCTGCTTTTAGCAGTCTCTGCATGCAGCTGATTGCAGGGGCTAATGTTAAGAAGCTGTGCTGTGTGGGGGGTCCTTTCTGTATTGATGATGGAAATGGAACAAATCACTGACTATGAAGATGAAACATCCGAACAGTAGCACATCTAACCAGGTTGTCGAACTTCACTTACACGGGTTGCAGAGGTTGCTCTCCTCACCTCAGCAAAAGAAATAAAAAGTTTCTCCATAACATCAAACATTTATCTGTTTCTGCCGGAGCCTTTCTCCTTTCTCCTTTGCAGTAAACAAGACTAGCAAAAGGTGTAAAAGAAAATTGATTTTCACTTGTGAATATATTCAGATTGTTAATAATGAACGGCTGCAGGGTAAATTTGAAATGTGAACATTTCACTTCCGGTCAGGTTCAGAGCTGGTGAGCTCAATGACGTACATTGGTAGAGGAGTTTCAGCCTGGGTATAGAGGCCTTTACTGGGTATATTGCAGTGACACAGGGAGAGAGGGCAGCCTAGGTGTCCATAGGAGACACACAACTCAACAAGTAATGCCTCGTGTAGTGAGATTATTCCAATGGAATCTGTTCCTTGTTGATAATGGTGAGGCAGTGCAAGATGGGGCTCAAGCTCGCTGGTGAATTTGTAACAGAGTTGCAATGCTTTATGACCTGCAGGGATAGTTAATGATGTGTTATGTACTACTGATGATACTGAAAGGAATCACTCTTGTCCATATATACACCATATGGACCCTCTTGGCTCTTGGGAGTCAGCAATTTTTGTTTGCTTAACTTTTGGATAGCTGGAGGGGGAGATTTTCTTCAGGCACTATATCTGACAAAGTCATAATTCATTTCCTTAGTCACAGTTTTATAATTTCACAAAATGGTTTGCAGGAAATTCCTCCCAAATGCTTTGCTGCAGAAGGAAAGGAGGCCAATGCTGGTTCAATGCAAAACACCAAAGGGCCTCTAGCAGCACTTTGCATAGTTGAGAATGAGAAACTGCTGTGGAGAGCAATCTGCAAATTAACCATTAGATTAAAATAAAGGTTTGTAGCTTAGCGAATTTAGTCAATATTGTTGGTAGACAATCAGGCAATTAACAGAAGGGGAAAGCTCCATGTACGTCCCTTTCCTCAATAATAGTGGGGCCCAGCATGTGGCTGAGAGAGAGGTTGAAGTGTTTGCAGAAGTACTGGGTGGAAATTCCTACTTGATCTCTGAACTCAACCTTCACAGATAACAATGTGTGGCCAGTTGGGTTCACTCCACATGACTTAACAAAAAGCTGGCTGCAACTCTGATGTCCTGTACACTAGACCTAGTCACTCCCTAGCCAAGTTACCCAAATATGCTCCATTGACAGAAAGCAGAATATATCTATCCCAGTCAATTATTATCTATTGGCCTTCCTCTAATCATCAGGTAAAGGGAAAGAAGGAGTCATCAGCAGTGTCTTCTTTACAAGACTGCTACTCATTAATAACCCGTTCACTGCCATTGATTTCAGCTTCTACCAGGACCACTCCAGATTGCATCACAGTCTTGATCTAGACAACGATATAAACCTGAACACTTGAGGAAAGATGAGATTAGCACCTCTCAGAATGGTTGCAATGCTGAACAGAGCAAGCTCTAAGCAGTCCTAACACAACTGATGTCAATGTGTGTTAGGACTGCTTGGAGGAGAAATAATCATTGATAGGGAAATTATATCATCACGTGGTAGAAAGGGACAGAGTGCATAAATTTAAGGGAGCACCAGCTGATAAGGCCAGAGATTACAAAAATATTAAAGAAAATGCACGCAGTGTTTGTAACAGATGAATTATCAGCACAAAAAGAAGTAAGATATGCATGATCTGATAGTTATTGCTGAGATATGGCTGCAGGATGATAAAGATTGGAATCTGAATATTCAAGGGTACATGGCATTTAGGTAGGAAAAGGTGGAGGGGTAGCTCTGTTAATTAAGAGTGACATTGGTACAATAGAGAGTGATTATCTTAATTATAGAGATCAACATATAGAATTAGACTTGGAATTGAGAAATAGTAAAGGCAAGTCGTCACTTGTGGAAGTGGTTTATGGGCCCCTAGCATCAAGCACATTGTAGGGCAGGCTTTACAGCAATAACTAAGGGAGGTTGTGAGAAAGCTATGGGGATAATCATTGGTGATTTAAATCTACATATAGATTGGATAAATCAGATTGGCAAAGTTAGCCAGGATGATGCATTTATAGGGTGTTCTCAGTACAGTTTCTTAGAGCAGCAAATAATCACCAGAATTGCATTTTAGATCAATGAGAGACCAGGCTGAATTAGCTCTGATAGTTCATAGAATCCCTACAGTACAGAAGGAGGCTATTCAGCCCATCGAGTCTGCACTGACTCATACCCAGGCTTACCCCATAACCCCATGTATTTACCCCACTAATCCCCCTAACCTATATATCTTGGGACACTTAAGGGGCAACTTAGCATGGTCAATCCACCTAATGTGCACATCATTAGAGTGTGGGAGGAAATCAGAGCACCCTGATGAAACCCACTCCGACACGGGAAGAATTCCATACAGACAGTCACCCAAGGCCGGAACTGAACCCGGGTCCCTAGCATTCTGAAGCAGCAGTGCTGGTAATGTACAATGAGATGGGATTAATTCATGATCTCATAGAGAAGGCACTCCTAGGTAGCAGTGATTAGTAATATGATTAAATTTCACATTAATTTGAGGGAGAGAACAGGGATCTAAGACAAGCATTTTAAATTTAAATAAGGGCAAATATGAGAGCATGAAGACAGGTCTGGGTAAGGTGAATAGGGAAATTAGGTTAAGGGATAGGTCAGTCGAGATGCAGTGGCACATGTTGAAGGAAATATTTCAGAATACTTAGCAAAATGCATTCCAGTGAGAGAGACTGTAAGGGGAGGATGCACCATCTGTGCCTAATTAAGGAAGTTAAAGATAGCATCAAATTGAAAGAAAAAATATATAATTTCCAAAAGATGAGTGGCAGGTCAGAAGATTGGACAGAATCTGATTTATCCAGTAAAAAATGACTGAAAGATTAATAGGGAGGTAGAAATTAGAATATGAAAGAAAGCTAGCTAGAAATATAAAAAACAAATAGTAAGAGTTTCTACAGGTGTTTTAAAAGGAAATGAGTAAATAAAGTGAGCATTGTTTCTCTAAGGAATGAGTCTGGGGAATTAATAATGCAAAATACGGGAATAGCGGATGAATTGAACAGATATTTTGCATTTGTCTTCAAAGTAGAGGATATAAATAACATGTCAGAAGTAATTGTGAATCAGGAGGTGAAAGGGAGGGGAGGGGGGAACCTTAAAATAATTACAATCATCAGAGAAAATGTACTTGAAAATTATTCAAACTAAAATCTGACAAGTCTCTAGGTCCTGATGGACATCATTCCGTGTATGAAAGGATGTGACTGTTGAGATTATGGATGTATTGGTTTTAATTTTCCAAAACTTCCTCAGATTCTTGAAAGGCCCCATTAGATTGAAAAATAGCGAATGCGATTGCTCTATTCAAGAAAGAAGATAGGAAGCAGGAAACTACAGGCCACTTAACTTAACATCTGTCAGAGGGAAATATGCTGGAATCCATTATTAAGGAGGGCACTTGGAAAATCTAAATGCAATCAGGCAGAAGCAATGTGAAAGAAAAATTATGTTTGACTAATTTTTGGAGTTCATTGAGCAAGTAACAAACATGAAGGGGGACCTGTGGACATGCTGTATTTAGGTTTTGAGAAGGCATTTGTCAAGGTGCCACATTGAACATTACTATGCAAAATAAGAGCAAATGGTGTAGAGGGTAACATATTAGCATGGATAGAGGGTTGATTAGCTAACAGGAAATGGAGATTGGGTATAAACGGGTTACTTTTGAGTTGAGCTGCTCTGAACAATGGGAAAATGGAGGCTCTGTCACAGAGGAGAGCCTTAGAAAAGACCTTCAATCACAGTCAAAGCATTGCACAGAGTTCAGCCAATTGCCTGTCATCTCTCCTCATCGTTGACAAGGACATTTTTGGAGGAGGTTTTAGGTGGGGCTCTGTGTATGCGGGTCCCTCTGTTACACATATCACAGGTTCATGGTGGGGTGGGTCGTGTGGGTTCAAGAGAACTGCACATTCCATTCGAAAAGAAGCAAGGACATAAGAAGACGTGGGATTAAACAACCCAAGATGTAGTTGATTGGCAACGAGGAGCTCCTCTCCAGCAGATGCAGACCTTGGGCAACATTGATGCAGAAGTCAGGAATGTGGGTAGGAAAGCAAGAAAAAGGGATACTTTCAGCAGAGGGGCTACTGTCATTAGAGAAGCTCCTTGGACTGTCAGTGTGACGCGGCAAAAGGCTGTGCTTGATCAGACAGATGTGTGCATTTGTGCTCTTGTAAAGGGTCATCCGAGTGTTTGGGGCAGTTGTCACCATGATGAAATGAAGGCAGTGTGAATCTACATTACTGCAGCAACATTCCCGCTGCTTCATTGAAAGCAAGTGTAGTAATATTTGCATCAGAGATACCCAAGTAACCCACAAAGTGATATTACCAAAGATAACCTGTACTCCCAGCCACCTGTAGGAGGTGTTTGTCCTGTGGCTGAGGTTGAGCTGGAGGCAGACTGCTAACTAATGCCTCTCTGGGACTGAGATAATCATGACAGTCTGCCTTGTTGTGGATGTGCCAAGGGGTTCTGGTACAGTGTGTGACTCTACAGGTGCTTCACTGGTCGAAGAGGTCATGGAGGCAAATGATGATGACAGACACCCTAAGTGCTGGCTCCATTATCACCTTCTGTCGTCATCTCAGCCATTGCATGAAACCCTCACTGGAGGGAATCACCAGTTGGGTCACAGCTGGAATCCACACCTCACTCACTGGTTAATGCTCTGGGACATGCCCTCCATGCACAGCTCTGCGCTTTTCCTACATCCATTCTGAGTGGTGCTGCGTAAGGCTATCCATGAGGTTGTCAATAGAAAAGTTCATGCATTCAAAGCACTGAGACATTGTGGAGCACATGAGATGAATAGACTTCTCTATTCTCATTCTAAACTCTGTAGAGCCTCAAATACTCTGACAGGTGGGCACATATCTGATACTGGTTCTCCAGATAGAGCAGCCTGTTTAGTGGTTCCCTTGGCTCTGTGTCTCCACCCTGCCAAGCACAGCTGTGCCATCCTCTTTCCTGTAGTCTTCTGCTCCAATGTGGCGTATACTAAATAGCCTGAGCTGTAATCTCTACTAGTGTGCAAGGCCCCACCGATATGGAAGTATTCATGCTGGTGAAGGGTGCACAAGAAAGATATGATCGTGCAGGCTCTAAGGTGTCTTCCTCCTCTGATTTGTTGGTGTTGTAAGGGCACCTGCACCTCTGTGGCTTGCCCTCTGGGAGACAGAAGAGAAGATGAGAGTTTGGAACTGTCAACAGATGCCGAATCTATGAAAAACAATGAAATGGCATAAAAGACTGATCCGGAAGATGAGATCACAGGGGATTGGGGGTAGCCTACTGGATTGGATTGAGAATTGGCTAACTGACAGAAAACAGAGATTCGAGTTAAATGGGTTATTTTCTGGCTGACGAACTGTAACTAGTGGGGTGCTGCATGAGTCAGTCCTCGGACCTCAACTGTTTACAATCTATATAAATGATCAGCAAGCAGGGACAACGTGTAACAATGCAAAATTCGTGGATGATACTAACATAGGTGGGAAAGCAGGCAGTGAAGAGGATCTAAAGATTTTACAGATGAATATAGATAGGCTAGCAGAATGGGCCAAAAGCTGGCAGATGGAGTTTAATGTGGATAAGTGTGAGGTTTTCCATTTTGGCAGAAAAAATAGAAAGGCAAATTATTAGCTAAATGGAAAGCAGATTCAAAATGCATCCAGGCAGGGGGTTCTGGGTGTCTATGTTCATGAATCACAGAAAGTCGGTGTGTAGGTGCAGTATATAATTAAAAAAAGGGATGTTGGCATTTATTGCAAAGAGACTGGAGTATATAAGTAGAGAAGTATTGTTGCAATTGTATAGGGTGTGAATAAGATCATATCTGGAGTATTGTGTCCAGTTTTGATTACCTTATTTGAGGAAGGATATGGTGGCATTGGAAGCAGTTCAGAGGTGGTTCACCAGATTGATTCTGAGCATGAGGAGGGATTAAACAATTTTGGGCTTTTACTCGCTGGAGTTCAGAAGGATGAGAGGGGATCTGGTCAAAGTATATAAAATTTTAAAACGGATTGATAGAGTAAATGTAGACCAAATGTTTCCTCTTACGGGATAATCTAGAACAAGAGGTCACAGGTATAGTTTGAGAGGCAGTAGATTTAAAACTGCGAAGAGGAGGAACTACATCTTGCAGAGGGTGGTGAGTTTGTGGAACCCATTGTCCCATAGTACGGTGTAGTCTGAATCATTGAATGGCTTCAAGAAGGAGATAGACATATTTCAGATTTTACAAAAAGGGATAAGGGGATATGGGGAACAGATGGGGAGGTGGATTTGAGACCAGGGATGCTCTGATTGAATGGTGGAACAGGCTTGAAGGGCTGAATTTGCCTACTTCCCCTAATTCCCATGTTTCTATGACAGCTCATTCAACAGATTGATATTTGGAGAGCATTGCCATAGTCCCACAAACATGAAAATTAAGGTGTTTTCACCTGGTCTATGGCGGACCCCCATTTCTCCATCCCTTGTGGCATGTCGTTCTGACCACATCAAGGGCCAGCTCCTCAAAATATGTTAGCAACATGAGCTGGGGCACCCCGTTGTTCAGGCAGCTCCTCTTGTTCTCATCTGGTGTTCCAACTCCTGTTTGGCCTGCATTGTGAATAAAGGTGCCGTTTGGACAATTTCTCTCTCCCTCATACTTGCAGCTTCTTATCCATTGACACTACTACAGTTTGGACTCCAGCCTCTTGTCCAGCAGCACTAGATTTCTGAACTTTGCTTATGGATCACCAATGCTCCAGAGCACCCATCTCTCCCATGGTCAAGAGAACTCTATGCTCCCTCAGGACGCTCCTCTCTGGTGACAAGACATTGGTAAGGCCACACTTGGAATACTGTGTACAGTTCTGGTCACCCTAATATAGAAAGGATATTATTAAACTAGAAAAAGTGCAAAAAAGATTTACTAGGATGTTACTGGGACTTGATGGTATGAGTTATAAGGAGAGGCTGAATAGACTGGGACTTATTTCTCTGGAGCGTAGGAGGCTTAGGGGTGATCTTATAGAGGTCTATAAAATAATGAGGGGCATAGATCAGCTAGATAGTCAATATCTTTTCCAAAGGTAGGGGAGTCTAAAACTAGAGGGCATAGGTTCAAGGTGAGAGAGGAGAGATACAAAAGGGTCCAGAGGGGCAACGTTTTAAAAAAGAGGGTGGTGAGTGTCTGGAACAAGCTGCCAGAGGTAGTAATCGAGGCAGGTAGAATTTTGTCTTTTAAAAAGCGTTTCAACAGTTAAAGGGGTAAGATGGGTACAGAGGGATATGGGCCAAACACGGGCAATTGGGACTAGCTTCAGGGTTAAAGAAAGGGACGGCATGGACAAGTTGGGCTGAAGGGCCTGTTTCCATGCTGTAAACCTCCATGACTCTATGACTGGAAAACATTGCTGGCGACAGGAGAACAATGGGGAGCTATCTCGATTTGGCTTCCTGCTATTTTACAAGTACAACCTACCCAACACCCCCAGTCCATTCTTTTCCTATGCGGTCAGTAAAACCCAGCCCACAAGTTCAAATTCTACCACAGCAGCTGTGGAATTTAAATTCACCGAATTAACCACATTTGAAATAAAAAGCTGCTATGAACATTGATGATCGTGAAACTACCATATTGTCATGAAAACCCATCTCGTTCACAAGCGTCCTTTAGGGGGGGAAATCTGTTCTCCTAATTCCTAATCCAGTCTGACCAGTCTATGTGACATCAGACCCACAGTAATTGAGTCACTCTTAATTGCACTCTGAAATGGAGTAACAAGCCATTCAGTTGCATCAAAATACTTTCAAAACTCTGATAAGAATAAAACTGGATTGACAACCTGCCATTGACCTAGACATCGGATTTGGATATGACAAAGGCACATTCAACCTAGTCAACCAGGCTAAATTCTCAACTAAAATCCAAAGATTAGTGGCAAAATTGGAAGGGTTGTCCCACAGAGCAGTCAGGTAATGGCCTGACATAGTCATACTTTTCAACCAAGGTCTCTGGTGCTTCCATTTCCATTTTTGGGCATTTCTTGTACCACTGCAAGACAGACCAACCTGAGGTGGAGACTGATTGGTATACAGTCAAGAGGGAGTGACTCTGGGAATCCTTAACATTGCCTCTGGACCCCATGAAATCTCATGGCATCAGCTCATGGGCAAGTAAGTCTGTTGATTACCATCTACTGTCTTCCCTTAGCTGATGATTCAACACTCCTCAATGTCAAACCCCATTTGGAAAAAACAATGATTAGCAAGGGCACAGAATGTAGGACTTCAATGTCAAACATCATTACTGTTTCAGCTAGCTGAGACCTGAAAGACAAAACTGCCAGATGATGAGAGAACAAACTTGAATGAAAAATGTCTTTGACTTCACCTTTATATCTGCTGCAGATGCATCTACCCATGATAGTACAGGTATTGGGCGGCACGGTAGCACAGTGGTTAGCACTCCTGCTTCACAGCTCCAGCGACCTGGGTTTGATTCCCAGCTTGGGTCACTGTCTGCGTGGAGTTTGCACATTCTCCTTGTGTCTGTGTGGGTTTCTTCTGGGTGCTCCGGTTTCCTCCCACAGTCCAAAGATGTGCGGGTTAAGTTGATTGGCCATGCTAAAAAATTGCTCCTTAATGTCCTGAGATGCGTAGGTTAGAGGGATTAGCGGGTGAAATATGTAGGGATATGGGGGTAGGGCCTGGGTGGGATTGTGGTCGGTGCAGACTCGATGGGCCAGATGGCCTCTTTCTGCACTATAGGGTTTCTATGATTTCTATGATTCTAAGTGATCGCCACACAGTCTTTGTCGAGACAAAGTTCTTCACACTGAGGATACCATCCATTCTGTTATGTGGCAAAAGCATTGTGCTAATTGGGTTCGATTCAGAACAATTCCAGCAGCTCAAAACTGGACAACTGTGAGATGTTGTATATTTTAAGGTCTTAGCCTGACATATCCCCATGCTACCATTAAGCTCGGGAAACAACCCTGGTTCAATAAGGATTGTAGAAGTACTAGACATAATTAAAAACCAACCATGTGAAGCTGCAACACAGGCCTAATGCATACTAAGTAGCAAATGTAACATGCAATAGACAGAGCAAAGCAATGCTACAATCAACAGATCAGATCAAAGCTTTTCAGTCTTGCACATTAGTCTTTCTGATGGTGGATAATTAAACAACCAATGGAAGGTGACTCCATGAACATCCCCATCCTCAATGACTGTGGAGCGCAGCACTTGAGAGTAAAAGGTAAGGCTAAAATGTTCACAAACATCTTTAGCTGGAAGTGTCATGTGAATGGATGATCCTTCTCAGCTTCCTCCTGAGATCCCCAGCATCACAGATGCTAATCTTGATCCAATTTGATTCACTCCACGTGATGTCAAGGAATGACTGAATAAGTTGGATAGGGCAAATTTTATGGGCAATGACAATATCCCAGTTGGACTGAAGACGTGAGCTCCAGAACTGGCCACACCTCTATCAAGCTGTGGAAGATGGTTGTGGTTGTTGGAGACCAATCGTCTCAGCCCCAAGGACATCACTGCAGGAGTTCCTCAGGGTAGTGTACTAAACCATGGGCTAGTGTCTAGACCATTTCCAACTTCTTCATTAAGGACATTCCCTCCATCATAAGGTCAGAAGTCAAAATGTTCACTGATTGATCAGTATAAAATATGAAGAACATTTAATTGCCAAAGACAAAAGAGGGTTTTTTAAATAGTATTGTGTAAATGTCCCTTCCTCATTCATTGAAAAATGATAATTATAGATTTCCAAATACTGGAAAATGCACCAGATAAGAAGCTAAATGTTATTTTCATTACTTGGTCAATAATCAAACAATGTGATTTGCCAGTAAGTTGTAGACAAAGAACAAAGAACAATACAGCACAGGAACAGGCCCTTCGGCCCTCCAAGCCCGCGCCGCTCCCTGGTCCAAACTAGACCATTCTTTTGTATCCCTCCATTCCCACTCCGTTCATGTGGCTATCTAGATAAGTCTTAAATGTTCCCAGTGTGTCCGCCTCCACCACCTTGCCTGGCAGCGCATTCCAGACCCCACCACCCTCTGTGTAAAAACATCCTTCTGATATCCGTGTTGCACCTCCTCCCCCTCACCTTGAACCTATGACCCCTCGTGAACGTCACCACCGACCTGGGAAAAAGCTTCCCACCGTTCATCCTATCTATTCCTTTCATAATTTTATACACCTCTATTAGGTTACCCCTCATCCTCCGTCTTTCCAGTGAGAACAACCCCAGTTTACCCAATCTCTCCTCATAACTAAGCCCTTCCAGACCAGGCAACATCCTGGTCAACCTCCTCTGCACTCTCTCTAAAGCCTCCACGTCCTTCTAGTAGTGTGGCGACCAGAACTGGGCGCAGTATTCCAAATGCGGCCGAACCAACCTCCTATACAACTGCAACATCAGACCCCAACTTTTATACTCTATGCCCCGTCCTATAAAGGCAAGCATGCCATATGCCTTATTCACTACTTCTCCACATGTGACGTCACCTTCAAGGATCTGTGGACTTGCACACCCAGGTCCCTCTGTGTATCTACACCCTTTATGGTTCTGCCATTTATCGTATAGCTCCCTCCTACATTAGTTCTACCAAAATGCATCACTTCGCATTTATCTGGATTGAACTCCATCTGCCATTTCTTTGCCCAAATTTCCAGCCTATCTATATCCTTCTGTAGTCTCTGACAATGATCCTCACTATCTGCAAGTCCAGCCATTTTCGTGTCGTCCGCAAACTTACTGATAACCCCAGTTACACCTTCTTTCAGATCGTTTATATAAATCACAAACAGCAGAGGTCCCAATACAGAGCCCTGCGGAACACCACTAGTCACAGGCATCCAGCCGGAAAAAGACCCTTCCACTACCACCCTCTGTCTTCTGTGACCAAGCCAGTTGTCCACCCATCTAGCCACCTCCCCCTTTATCCCATGAGATCCAACCTTTTGCACCAACCTACCATGAGGGACTTTGTCAAACGCTTTACTAAAGTCCATATAGACGACATCCACGGCTCTTCCCTCATCAACCATTCTAGTCACTTCTTCAAAAAACTCCACCAGGTTAGTGAGGCATGACCTCCCTCTCACAAAACCATGCTTACTATCGTTAATGAGTTTATTCCTTTCTAAATGCGCATACATCCTATCTCTAAGAATCCTCTCCAACAACTTCCCTACCACGGATGTCAAGCTCACTGGCCTATAATTTCCCGGGTTATCCTTCCTACCCTTCTTAAATAACGGGACCACATTAGCTATCCTCCAAGCCTCTGGGACTTCACCCGTGTCCAGTGACGAGACAAAGATTTGCATCAGAGGCCCAGCAATTTCATCTCTCATCTCCCTGAGCAGCCTTGGATAGATTCCATCAGGCCCTGGGGATTTGTCAGTCTTTATATTCCCTAAAAAACCTAACACTTCCTCCCTTGTAATGGAGATTTTCTCTAATGGGTCAACACTCCCCTCCGAGACACTCCCAGTCAACACATCCCTCTCTTTTGTGAATACCAACGCAAAGTATTCATTTAGGATCTCCCCTACTTCTTTGGGCTCTAAGCATAATTCCCCACTTTTGTCCCTGAGAGGTCCGATTTGTTCCCTGACAACCCTTTTGTTCCTAATGTATGAATAAAATGCCTTGGGATTCTCCTTAATCCTGTCTGCCAAGGACATTTCGTGACCCCTTTTTGCCCTTCTAATTCCTTGTTTGAGTTCTTTCCTACTTTCTTTGTATTCCTCCAGAGCTCCCTCCGTTTTTAGCTGCCTGGACCTAACGTACACCTCTCTTTTCTTTTTGACCAATCCCTCAATTTCCCTGGTTATCCACGGTTCTCGAATCCTACCCTTCCTATCCTTCTTTTTTACAGACACATGCCTATCCTGCAGCCCTTACAACTGTTCCTTAAAAGACTCCCACATGCCTGATGTGGATTTACCCTCAAACAGCCTCTCCCAATCAACTGCTGCCAATTTCTTGATTTTCATTCCATTGATTTTAATGCACTGAAATGCCCACAATTCCACTGTATAACAGGCAAGTAATTTGTTCTGAAAGATTACCACATGTGAAAACAAAAAAGACCCCATCAATGTGTCAAATTTAAAACTTTGAAGGTTAGAGGGGGTCCGGGGGGCCACCTATTTAGAAAATAAACCTTATACTCTTCACAATTAGACCGTTTTAGGCTTTGCTGAAATGCTTTTCCCCCGGCAAAGCAAATGAAAAAATGTACTTAGAGAATATAACCTTATGCTCTACTGTCTTCCATTATAGTTACTTGTTAACACATGCCAAACGCTTACATCACAACCTTTCTTGAAGCTCGTCAGCATTTGCTTATTTTCCAGTTTGTATGTATGGCTTTCCTATGTTCAGAATTCGTAGTAAAATTTTAGTCACAAGTCTAAAGAACAAGTGTGCATAACTTCAGTACAGATAGTTAACCCCTAGAGGAAGCCTTGGAAAATTAAACTTGTTTGACAGAAAACCTTCAGTAGCTAGCCCGCTGTCATAAAATCAGCAAGTATATCTGGAAAGGTGATTTTAAAATATTTTATTGTGTGCTTTGGATGGTTCATAAATTATGGAGCTCTCCTTTATCCCTAGATAATTTCATGCTTAATGTGATATGTGAAGCTGTGATTCGAAACCAGTAAAAGAAAAGCAATATACTAACCAGATCAGATTTTGAGTCAACAATCTGTTCACTTTGCTCACTCACATGTAGGAGTCTGGGGGTCAATAGTTTAAATGTAGCCCTGAACAAAATGCGTGCAGATGGTTTGGAAAACATGCCCTTCTATATTTTAATGTTGCATAGAATGCACTGAAACTGGAGCTTGGTATGTGTCACAGCACATGCATTTCTTTATTGATCAGCTCCATTGTCTGTGTTTGATTCACTGGCCTAATAGGAGTAGCTGATGACATATAAGCAAAGTTGTATTGAAAATAATTGAGAACTTGGGATTTGGGAGATTCACGTTAAAATTGTTAAAACCGCCGATGACTAACTCGGAGTCATAGGGATCCTGAATAGTTCTGGTAAGAAGGTGTACTGCAGCACCTGTTATTGGACTGTTAAGAACGAAGGGCCATAAGTATAAGATAGTCACCATGATAGGAAACAGAAACCCCTTTACCCCGAGAGCGGTTAGAATGTGGTACTCACTAACGCAAGCAGTGATTGAGGGGAACGGCATAAAGGGGAAACTAGACAAGGATATGAGGGAGAAAGAAATAGAAGGATATGCTGATAAGGTTAGATGAAAAGGGGGCCTGTGCTGAGACAAATAAACTAATTTCTATACATAATTCAGACATTCTGGAAACAGGTGATCTGGTTTATGTGAAGTTTTCCAAGATTGCAGATTGTACATGTCTCCTCCTGGCCTACCTTGTATTTGTGCAGCTGAGCTATTTGGCCCTGATTGGTATTTTGGATGAGCATTTTTGACTTCCACATGTTGTAGGTGTAAAGTGCTCTGTGCCATTGGGAGTATGAGACTGGATCGGAAAGGTAATATTGTGAGAAGCTGAACTTTGAGGCATGATCTATAGCCCACTGGGGGGAATAAAACAAGTTTAGAAACTAATACTCCAGTTTTAAATGTTGAGTACAATATTTAAGTAGACCTTCTGGGAAGAAGGAGTAGATCCAGATTATTCTTGAGGCATAGGAATGACAAGTGGATTGGTCCAACAGATGTATTCTCTTAGGAAATCTTATAGGTCTGAAAGAGCCAGCTGAACAGCCTTAATCTCAGCTCTGAAGTATCTCTATAAATTTGAATTGTGCTTTACTATTCCTAGAATGGTGATATTTATCAGACAAAATTCATTGTGTGGTATAACTTATCATAGAATCATAGCATCCTACAGTACTGCTAGAGTTTGACGTGCTGGTTAGATGCATTAGCCATGCTAAATTCTCCCTCAGTGTACCTGAACAGGCACTGGAGTGTGGCGACTAGGGAACTTCATTGCAGTGTTAATGTAAGCCTACTTGCGACACGAGTAAATAAAATTAAACATTACTGACTGTTATGCACTTGTACTTTATCCTCAATCATAACTGTTGTCCATAATTAAAAAGCAAGAAATCAAATTCTGTTTATTATATAAGATTTTAAAAATGAATTCCTCAATAGTTAAGGTATATCACCCAACAGATATTGGGACCTGCACAAAATTCCATTAAAGCGCCAAAAACTTGTTTACACTTCAGGCCAAAGATCTGTGAGGTGAAGGAATAGGGCACATTCTGGTCAGGATAATGTACCTGATGTTACAGATAAATTAATAATAAATTAAGGACTGGGATTCACTAAATTTAACATATGCAAGAAAATAAAAGGAAAAAGGTTAAAGGCATGAACCATTGACAAATTTTCAGGATCTGATTGTTCCCATCCTAAAGTTTTAAAGGAAGTAGATGAGGAAATTGCAGGTGGTTCAGCCATGATCTTTCAAAGTTCTCTCAATTCAGCAATTGTCATTTCAGATTGGAAAATTGCAAATAAAAATCTATTAATTAGAGAAGGTTAGAGAGAGAAACCAAAAAGCTACAGACCTGTTAGTCTAAAGTATGTTGTGGGGAAGTAATTAGAATCTATAAGGACAGAGTGGCTGATCACTTAGAGAAATATGAGCCAACTACAGAGAATCAACATTGATTTAAAGTGTCATCATGTCCAATGAATCTAATTGAATTTTTTTGAGGAAGTAACTAAAGCAGTAGACTAGGAAATGTCAATGATGTAGTTTGTGTGGATTTCCAGGAAGCATTTGAAAAAATTCCATGTAAGAGACTGCTGTCTGAAGCTGAAGCTTCCAGAATGAACGGGGAAACTATTGATCTGATGGGGAGATTGGTTAGATGCTGAAGATATAGAATAAAGACAATAGAAATGTACTCAAATTGGAAGGAAATTTCGAATGGTGCCCCAAAGGATCTGTTCTGGGGCATCAACTATTCACTATATTTATTCATGACATAGATAACAAAATAGACAGCTATATATTCAAGTTTGCTGAACTTCCACCAATCTGTAGCCTGAGCTCCTATGCTGTGGCTACTGTGGCATTTTTCATTGCAATCATTGAAGAATTCTCTGCGGGCTGCACAGGTCGCTGCCAGCCTCTAGAGGACTTTGCACGCGTCAGCAAATCTCTCCAGTTTGAGTAAAAGCAAAATACTGCAGATGCTGGAAAACTGAAATAAAAACAGAAACTGCTGGATAAACTCGGCAGATCTGGCAGCATCTGTGGAGAGAAACAGAGTTAATACTTCAAATCTAAATTTTCATTCGATAGTTGATCCTCTAAAACACTTTAGTGTGAATGAAACTTACGATAAGGCGAGATATGACACTGAAATAGCAAATAATATCTAAGTTTATTTGAATGAAAAAGGTGTACTTATCAAATACACAACCTATTCTCAGAATCTCACCATCATCCCAGGTAGAAGTGTGTCTTCCTCAGATTCTGGAACTGAGAGTGATTTCCCAAAATCTTGCAGGGAGCACTCAATACCTCCATGTCTATAGTTCAACTTGCAAACAACAAGATAGTTCTTGAGACTCAATTTTAACCCTTAAGTTAGCAATACTTCATCTCAAATCAGGCTTGTTGTAATGAGCCAATTGGTTGTTTGTTACTGAGTTAATTTTATTTGATCGACATTTGTATTGGCTGTAGTAATTAGGAATTTAAAAAATTTATTTATTTATTTTTACATCCTACTGTCCGTATAGGGTCTAACTCCATTCAGTGCATAGCGGGTGAATGGGCATGGAAGTGGCATGACTTGGTATAGGGGCTATAAGGGGCCATAGGGGTTGATGGGGGGGGGGCATACCTTGGCATGAGGGGCAATGGGGTGTGTTGGATGGAGGTTTGAGGCAGCATAGATGGGGCATGGGAAGTGCGTGAGGAGCAAGGGCTAGAGGGCTCTTCTGTTTTTATTTTATCTGGGATGAAGTCCCACAGAACTGAGGCATGCCTTTGAAGCTGCTATCCTTGGCACCAGACTGCCTCTGAACTTTATCCTGGGTTGGCCTGTAGTCCAACTACATCCTGACACCAGCCTGCACCCACCCTCCTACAATGAAAATCCCATCGCTGTGGGAACTTTCTCCCAAGGCGGGCAGGCCAAGCCCGGGAGTTTCCAGACTGCTGATTGAGGATGAAAATCCAGGCCTAGAGCCTTAGTAATTACTTGATTAATTATTTATTCTTCAATTACACATTGAAACTCACCATAATCATTTATTTCTGATTCTTTACTAATTATACAGTAATTTTGGATTTGTACGAGTGATTATAAAGTATAGAATACAAAATCACTCTTTAGCCCACTGTTAATACAAAATGGCATCTTGACCTTGCCAGCTTACTCCCGTGAATATAACGCTGAAACTCCCTAGAAACAGTCAAATTAGATTAAATCCTACTGTCCAGATCTACTTGCAAGTCACATCTTTGAGACATCAGCTACCCTAATAGATGGGATTGATTGAACAGGCCAGGGCATCACCGAGGAGCATAACGCTTCATGTAGAGGAGGAGGCAGCATTGGAGATGAGGAGGGTGCCAGCAAATCAGGCCATGGATGATGGTAGGCGGGGTTAGGGCAGTCTGGGTTTGCTCTGTGCCACGGTCTCTGTGGTGGGACAATGCTAGTGGTGGAGATCTGTTATATATATTGGGGCATGCCCCTTTAAGAGAATGGGTCAGGTGACCCGGGACTCAAGCCCCTAGGGAGGAGCTTGCCTGGGCTGTCTTGTACTGACTGTGGTAGGAGATCAACGTGTAATAAACTGTTCCATTAGTTCACTATCACTGACCTTGTGGTCTTTGTTGGTTTTCAATATTGTGGTGAACCACTGTAGTATTGTCTGTTTGTGTGATATGCCTGGACACGCCCCTGCTGCCTCAATCCGGGACTCCGCCCTTCTCTGGGTATAAAGGCGACTGCTCTCCGCCCCTTTTGTCTCAGTTCGGATTAGCTATCGGTTCGGGTGTGCTCCAATTCTTTCGTAAATAAAAGCCTGTTATTTCGCAACAACGAGTCTTTGCATAATCAATGGTGCATCAATTTTATTTACGAAAGCTTTTGGGATGGAGCAACTCTTAAAACCTGAGAAACTTGACTTGGATCCCCAGGCTGTTGGGGCCTCAAACTGTTTCGATCACTGGCTGCGCTGCTTCGAGACCTTCATCGCCTCCTCCTCTGCTGTCGTCGTAACCGACATCGACAAACTACACGTGCTCCACGCCCGCGTCAGCGCTCACGTCTTTGCGATAATCCAAGACGCGGAAACTTACCAGGAGGCAATCGATCTCCTAAAGGGCCAGTACAACCGGCAGCTGAATGAGGTCTATGGCAGACACCTGCTGGCCACTTGCAGACAGCAGCCCGGGGAATCGACTGAACAATTCCTGCGCGAACTGCGTGCACTCGGCAGAGCCTGCAGCTGCGAGGCTGTTTCAGCCGCCCAAAACGCCGACGACCTGATCAGAGATGCTTTTGTCGCGGGAATCAGGTCGACCTATATCCGGCAGCGCCTGCTGGAACAAGGTGGGCTGGACCTGCAGAAGACTGTGGCGCTTGCCAGCCCGCTGGAGGTGGCTTTTCGGAATCTCGAGGCCTACACCCCCGACCACGAGGGCACACCATGGACAGCGCGACCGCCGCCATCTCGGTACCCGGGAGGGCTGCAAACCTACGCCACGCCACGTCCCGACACCGAACTGACCACTGCGGCAGTCTCCAGAGGCCTGAGGTGCTACTTCTGCGGCCAGGAGAAGCACTCACGATGACGTTGCCCGGCGAAAGACGCGATCTGCTCCGGCTGTGGTAAGAAGGGCCATTACTTGAAAGTCTGCAGGGCAAAATCAGCTTCCAGGCCCAGCAGCGACGCGTGCGATCTGCGGGAGGCACCGTCTTCGACGCCATCGGCCGCGTGCAATCCGCGGGAGCTGCCATTTTGGATGCCTTCGGCCGCGTGCGACCCATGGGGGCCGCCATCTTGGATGCCGCCATCTTGGATGCCATCAGCCGCGTGCGACCCACGGGGCCGCCATCTTGGATGACGTCAGCCGCGTGTGAGCCATTTTGGGAACCGTCCACCACCTGCGGCTCCTCGCCTAATCCGACGGTGGCCTCGGTCGCGTTGGACCAGTCCAGGCCTCACCAACTCGCCCGGTCTATGATGGACATCAAGTAAACGGTCACACTACAAACTGTTTATTTGACAGTGGGAGTATGGAGAGTTTTATCCACCCTAACACAGTGAGGCACTACGCACTGCCAGTACTGCCAATGCAGCAATCAATCTCCATGGCTTCGACGACCCAGTCCGTGAATGTCCTCGGCTACTGAGTGGCAACTCTGACTGTACGGGGCACGGTGTACGAGAAGTGCAGGCTCCTCGTGCTGCCACAATTTTGCGCTGCCGTACTACTGGGGCTAGATTTCATGTGTCACCTTGGGAGCGTCACCATGGTATATAATGGGCCTTTTCCCCCAATCTCCATCCGCAATCCGCAGCTATTAGACCAGCCATTGCACACCACCTGTGGTCTCTCGACCCTTAAAGTCGCCCCTCCCTCGCTCTTTGAACACCTCACCCCCGACTGCAAACCCATTGCCACCAAAAGCAGACGGTACAGCGCTGGAGATAGAGCGTTTATTAAGTCCGAGGTGCGACGCCTCCTGGGGGAGGGGATCATTGAGGCCAGTACCAGCCCCTGGAGAGCCCAAGTGGTGGTTGTTAAGACTGGGGAGAAACATCGCATGGTCATCAACTACGGTCAGACCATTAACCGCTACACGCAGCTGGACGTGTATCCCCTTCCCCGCATATCTGACATGGTCAATCAGATTGCGCAATATTGGGTGTTCTCCACCATTGATTTGAAGTCTGCATACCACCAGCTCCCTATCCGCCCGGAAGACCGCCAATACACTGCCTTCGAGGCGGATGGCAGTCTCTATCACTTCCTTCGGGTCCCCTTCGGCGTCACCAATGAGGTCTCGGTTTTCCAGCGTGAGATGGACCGAATGGTGGACCAGAATGGGCTGCGGGCCACCTTCCCGTACCTGGATAACGTCACCATCTGCGGCCACGATCAGCAGGAAACACGACACCAACCTCCAAAAATTCCTCCACACGGCGGCACTCCTCAATCTGACCTATAATAAGGAGAAGTGCGTATTCCGCACGTGCCGCCTCGCCATCCTTGGTTGTGTTGTGGAGAACGGAGTCATTGCCCCCGATCCCGACCGCATGCGTCCCCTCCTGGAACTTCCCCTCCCCACTACCCTCAAAGCACTGAGGAGATGCCTGGGCTTCTTCTCGTACTACACCCAGTGGGTCCCCAATTATGCAGACAAAGCCTGTCCGCTCATCAAATCCATATATTTTCTCCTGGCGGCGGAGGCTCGGCTGGCCTTTGACCGCATCAAAGCGGATATCGCGAAGGCCACGATGCACGCTGTCGACAAATCCACCCCATTCCAGGTGGAGAGCGATGCGTCTGACTTTGCCCTAGCCGCCACTCTTAACCAGGCGGGCAGACCCGTGGCCTTCTTCTCGCGCACCCTCCAGGGCCCTGAAATTCGACACTCTGTCAAAAAAGAGGCACAGGCCATCGTGGAGGCTGTACGGCACTGGCGCCACTACTTAGCTGGCAAACGGTTCACCCTGCTCACGGACCAATGGTCCGTTGCCTTTATGTTCAGTAACGCGCAGCGGGGCAAAATCAAGAATGATAAGATTTTGAGGTGGAGGATCGAGCTCTCCACCTACAATTACGACATTTTATACCGGCCTAGGAAGCTCAACGAGCCCCCAGACGCCCTGTCTCGGGGGACCTGTGCCAGCGCGAACCTAGACCGATTACAGACTCTCCACGATGACCTCTGCCACCCGGGGGTGACCAGGTTCTTCCACTTCATCAAGGCCTGGAACCTGCCCTATTCCATTGAGGAAGTCAGGTCTATAACCAGGCACTGCCAAGTCTGCGTCGAGTGCAAGCCGCACTTCTATCGGCCAGACAGAGCGCACCTCATCAAAGCCACCCACCCTTTCGAACACGTAAGCGTTGACTTCAAAGGCCCCCTCCCCTTTTCTGACCGCAACATATACTTCCTCAACGTTGGAAGAAATAATAGCAAATTGGATTATTATCTAAATGGAAAGAAATTACAACATGCTGCTGTGCAGAGGGACCTGGGGATCCTTGTGCATGAGACGCAAAAACCCAGTCTGCAGGTGCAACAGGTGATCAAGAAGGCAAATGGAATGTTGGCCTATATCGCAAGGGGGATAGAATATAAAAGCAGAGATGTCTTGCTGCATCTGTACAGGGCATTGGTGAGGCTGCAGCTGGAATACTGTGTGCAGTTTTGGTCCCCTTATTTGCAGAAGGATATATTGGCCTTGGAGGGAGTGCAGAGAAGGTTCACCAGGTTGATACCAGAGATGAGGGTTGTTGATTATGAGGAGAGACCGAGCAGATTGGGTTTGTATTCGTTGGAATTTAGAAGGCTGAGGGGGGATCTTATAGAGACCTATAAGATAATGAAGGGGCTGGATAGGGTAGAGATGGAGAGATTCTTTCCACTTATAAAGGAAGCTAGAACTAGAGGGCACAGCCTCAAAATAAAGGGGGGTCAGTTTAGGACAGAGTTGAGGAGGAACTTCTTCTCTCAGAGGGTGGTGAATCTCTGGAATTCTCTGCCCATTGAAGTGGTGGAGGCTACCTCGTTGAATATGTTTAAATCACGGATAGATGGATTCCTGATCGGTAAGGGAATTAGGGGATATAGGGATCAGGCGGGTAAGTGGAACTGATCCACTTCAGATCAGCCATGATCTTATTGAATGGCGGGTCAGGCTCGAGGGGCTAGATGGCCTACTCCTGCTCCTATTTCTTATGTTCTTATGTTCTTATGTCATTGATGAGTATTCACGGTTCCCCTTCGCTATTCCCTGCCCGGATATGACCTTGGCCACGGTCGTCAGGGCCCTGCACAGCCTCTTCACCCTGTTCGGTTTCCCTAGCTATATTCATAGCGACCGGGGTTCCTCTTTTATGAGTGACGAGCTGCGCCAGTACCTGCTCTCCAAAGGTATAGCCTCGAGTAGGACCACCAGCTGCAACCCCAGGGGGAACGGACAGATGGAGAGGGAGAACGCGACAGTCTGGAAGGCCGTTTTATTAGCTCTCCGGTCTAAGGGTCTTCCAGTCTCCCACTGGCAAGAGATCCTCCCTGATGCGCTACACTCAATTAAGTCACTACTGTGCACGGCTACCAACGCCACCCCTCATGAACGAATGTTTGTTTTCCCCAGGAAGTCCTCCTCGGGAACTTCACTACCGTCGTGGCTGACGTTCCCAGGCCCTGTCCTGCTCCGGAAGCACGTGTGGACCCATAAATCGGACCCCCTGTCGAAACGGTCTGGCTCCTCCACGCCAACCCCCAATACGCCTATGTGGCGTATCACCACGGGCGGCAGGACACGGTCTCCATTCGTGACCTGGCACCCGCAGGTACTACGTCCCACGGCCCCTCACCTCCAGCTCCCAATGTTGCCCATGATGCACCAGGGTCGCAGCATGCTCATTTAGCCCCCGTGTACAGCACGCCTGAGCCCCAGGAGCAGCCTCCACACACCCGGCAGTCTGAAGGCACTACGGACGGCTTCACCGGTTATGGACTGGTGTCTGACCCATCACCGTGGCCTCCTGAACCGGCACCACGGCTGACACTGCGGCGGTCGCAGCTGCAGATCAAGCCCCCGGAGAGACTGAACTTGTAACTCTGTGACTGTCGTTCCACCACCTCGCCCCCGCCGAACTTTTTTTTTGAACAGGGGATGAATGTGGTGAACCACTGTAATACTGTCTGTTTATGGGATATGCCTAGACACGCTCCTGCTGCCTCAATCCGGGACTCCGCCCTTCTCGGGGTATAAAGGCGACTGCTCTCCGCCCCTTTTGCCTCAGTTCGGATTAGCTATCGGTTCGGGTGTGCTCCAGTTCTTTCGTAAATAAAAACCTATTATTTCGCAACAACGAATCTTTGCATAATCGATGGTGCATCAAATATCAGACCTCGAACAAAACAAGATTCCATTCTCAATGTTTCTGGGTAACAATGGAATTATTCAGAGTTGGGTGCCTGCTGGATAAATTCTCTTCCTGGTGGAAGTTGAGTGACAGAATCTGCTGTCATCGGCTGAGAGGCCCTGAAATGAAACATTTCAGAGTTAGGGTGGCCCTTGCGGCCATGTCATCCCGCCAATCACTGTGAGGCCTGAGACAGCCTTAGTAGTTTCCTCCAATGCCTGGGTGCCGGTCTCTGCTGCTGCTTCTCTTTGATCTTCCTCTCCCTCTTCCTCCTCCTCCTCCGAGGAAGAGCAGTCTTCTAGGTCTTCCTCCGCACCCAGCTCCAGTACTGTTTGTATAGTCATGTTGTGCTGAGCGCAGCAGACAACCACAGTACAAGACACCCTAGCTGACTGGTATTAGAGGGTGCCATCTGACCAGTCAAGGCATTAGAACAACATCTTCAGGACGCCAGTGGTCTGTTCAATGTTTGGAGGTATTAAGAGATGTTTTGTTTGTAGCACTTCTCTGTGTCCATGTCCGGGTACTGGACAGGCGTTGGGAATCATCTCTCCAGTGCCCCTGGCCGTCACCTATGGAATCTGGATATTGGCCTGAAGAATTACAGCACCTGAGACTCTCCAAGGATGAAGGAATCATGATGAATCTGCCCAGAAGCTGAGCACAGACATACGGGATGTGTGTCCTGTGGTCACAGACAGCTGAACATCGAGAGAGTGAAAGCCTTGTGTACTGAAGAATCTGGCATGTCTGCCGGTGATTAACGGTTACATGGGTACACAGCAGGTGACGGGGGAGCAGCGCTCTGAAAGCTTGTGACACCTGGACTATCACCAGGTGTCGTGTGACCTCTCACATTGTAGACAAGAGTACAAATGTCCAACTACCTGGTTAGGCAGAGCCTCCTACAGATCTGATGCTCTGTCATTTGCAGGTAGCTGACTCTTGGGCGATACACCTGATGTTTGGGTAGTGCTTCCTTTCCCTTGCAGCCCCTCATTGCACCTCTAGCCTCCTGCTGACAAGGAGGATACAGCTGCTGGAGCTTCCCTCTCTAACCTGATAGAATCATAGAATCCCTATGGTGCAGAAAAATGCCATTCAGCCCATTGAGTCTGCACTGACTCTCTGACAGAGCATCTGACTCAGGCCATATCCCCGTAACCCCTTATATTTACCCTGCTAATCCCTCTAACGTACACATCTTTGGACACTAAGGGGCAATTTAGCATGGCCAATTCATCTAACCTGCACATCTTTGGACCGTGGGAGGAAACCGGAGCACCCAGAGGAAACCCATGGAGACGTGGGGAGATTGTGCAAACTCCACACAGGCAGTCACCCGAGGCTGGAATTGAACTCGGGTCCCAGGTGCTGTGGGACAGCAATGCTAACCACCCTGCCGCCTTATCTGTCCAATGTCAGAATCGCCTGCTCCTATCTCTACTCTAATATAAACAGAAGATGCTGAAAAGACTCAAGAAGGTCTGGCACATCTGTGGAGAGAGAAACAGAGTTGATGTTTTGAATCTATATGACTCCCCTTCATCTCTACTCCCCTAGCCATCCGTCAGACTGAATCAGGATAGAGGCGAGTATGTGATGGGACCTCCCCCCCCGCCACCTCTGGTCTGATTAAATGCTCCCTTGCCACCAAACTCACCACAAAGGAGACACAAGATGCTGCCTGATGTATCAAATTAGCTATTTTATCACTTTTACAACAATGGTTGCATATGTATAGCACATTTTACAGAGGAAATATTCCCAAGATGCTTCACAGGGACATTAATAAACAAAATTTGACAGGAGGTGTGGTGAACCATAGATGGTTACCACTATGGGTACTGAACCATAGATGGTTAGCACTATAGGTACTTGTACATATGTTACTGTTGGGGTTAGGGTTGGGGTGTTCTACCTGTTGGTATTGTTCTGTGGTACACTCCGGTTGGCTCCGCCTACCTGTAGGAGTATAAAGGTCACTGCACTGCCTGTTGACCCTTTAGTCTGGGATTGTATTGTTAAGCAGTGTGCTCCATTCTTGTTACTAATAAAAGCCTTTATTTCCCGGGTACGATCCAGCCTCCCGAGTGAATTAATCGCGCATCAATTTTATTAGTAACAATTTTTGGTTGAAAAAAAAACCATGGAGCAAATGTTAAAACCCGATCGGCTTACCTTAGATCCGCGTGCAGCTGGAGCGTGAATACTTTCGACCATTGGTTGAAGTGTTTCCAAGATTATATCGACGCCTCAACAGCCATTCAAAACGACGCCGATAGATTGTGGGTCCTCCACGCAAGGGTAAGCGACACTGCGTATGCAACAATCTGCGATGCCCAAGACTACAAAGGGGCCATCGAACTACTTAAGAAACTGTACAACAAACCGCCAAACGAGATTCATGCTCGGCACCTACTAGCCACTCGACGGCGGCAGCCCGGCGAAACGACGGCACAGTACCTGCACGAACTTTAGCAGCTAGCCAGAGCCTGCAATCGCAAGCCAGTGTCGGCGACCCAATATACTAACGATTTGATCCGAGATGCGTTCGTGGCGGGAATCGGCTCATCCTATATTTGCCTGCGGCTGCTAGAGCAAGGTAACTTAGACCTAGCTAAGACGGTGGAATTGGCTGATGCGATGGAAACGGTCTCCGAGTACAGACTGTCAGACAAACAATTTCTATGGCGTCGAGGTCCCGATCTGTTACCGTTCTTGGGAGCTGTGTGGTAAACCTAACGGTGCGGGGCACAGTTTATGAGAACTTCAGGCTCCTCGTGTTACCGCACCTTTGCGCTCCGATACTCCTGGGACTAGACTTTATGGTCCACCTGAGGAGTGTGACCCTGCAGTACGATGGGCCACTCCCTCCACTTTCAGTGGGAGAACAGCAGCCTCCAAATTGCCCAGCGCGCTCCACGTGCAGTCTCTCGACACTCAGAATCACCCCGCCATCTTTATTCGAGAATCTCGTGCCAGGCTGCAAGCCCATCGCAACTAAGAGCAGGCGTTACAGCACTGAGGATCAGATCTTTATTCGATCTGAGGTTCAGCGGCTCCTCAGGGAAGGGATCGTTCAACCTAGCACTAGCCCATGGAGAGCACAAGTCGTGGTGGTTAAAACTGGAGACAAGCCCCGGATGGTCATAGACTATAGTCAGACCATTAATAGGTACACGCAGCTGGATGCGTACCCTCTCCCGCGCATATCTGACATGGTCAACCAGATTGCGCAGTACCGGGTATTCTCCACCATTGACTTGAAGTCAGCCTATCACCAGCTCCCCATTCGCCCAGAGGACCGAAAATAGATGGCCTTTGAGGCGGATGGTCGTCTCTACCACTTCTTAAGGGTCCCCTTTGGCGTCATGAATGGGGTCTCGGTCTTCCAGCGTGCAATGGACCGAATGGTGGACCAAAACGGGCTACGGGCTACCTTCCCGTACCTGGACACCTGCGGCCATGACCAGCAGGACCACGATGCCAACCTCCTAAAGTTTTTACGCACTGCGTCTCGCCTGAATCTGACCTACAACAGGGAGAAGCGTGTATTCAGCAAGCGCCGCCTAGCAATTCTCGGATACGTGGTGGAAAACGGGGTCCTTGGCCCTGATCCAGGCCGTATGCGTCCCCTCCTTGAACTTCCCCTACCCACTAGCATCAAAGCACTGAGAAGATGCTTAGGCTTCTTTTCGTATTACGCACAGTGGGTTCCCAATTATGCAGACAAAGCTGTCGATGAGTCCATCCCCTTCCAGGTGGAGAGTGATGCATCTGATTTCGCCCTGGCCGCCACACTTAACCAGGCGGGCAGGCCCGTCGCCTTTTTCTCTCGCACCCTCCAAGGCCCTGAAATTCGGCACTCCGCTGTGGAAAAAGAGGCTCAGGCCATTGTGGAGGCCATCTGGCATTGGCGCCATTACTTGGCTGGAAAACGATTCACCCTGCTCATGGACCAGCGGTCCGTGGCGTTCATGTTTAACAACACGTTAAGGGGTAAGATGAAAAATGATAAAATCTTGAGGTGGAGAATCGAACTCTCCACCTACAACTGGGGCGGCACGGTAGCACAATGGTTAGCACTGCTGCTTCACAGCTCCAGGGTCCCGGGTTCGATTCCCGGCTCGGGTCACTGTCTGTGTGGAGTTTGCACATTCTCCTCGTGTCTGCGTGGGTTTCCTCCGGGTGCTCCGGTTTCCTCCCACAGTCCAAAGATGTGCGGGTTAGGTTGATTGGCCAGGTTAAAAAATTGCCCCTTAGAGTCCTGGGATGTGAAGGTTAGAGGGATTAGCGGGTAAGATATGTGGGGGTAGGGCCTGGGTGGGATTGTGGTCGGTGCAGACTCGATGGGCCGAATGGCCTCCTTCTGCACTGTAGGGTTTCTATGATCTATGATTTCTAACTATGATATCATGTACCGTCCGGGGAAGCTCAATGAGCCTTCAGATGCCCTGTCGCGTGGAACATGTGCCAGTGTGCAGGAGGACTGGCTACAGGCCCTCCACAATGATCTCTGCCATCCGGGGATCACTTGGCTCTTCCATTTTGTAAAGGCCCGGAATCTACCCTACTCTGGGGCGGCACGGTAGCACAGTGGTTAGCACTGCTGCTTCACAGCTCCAGGGACCTGGGTTCGATTCCCAGCTTGGGTCACTGTCTGTGTGGAGTTTGCACGTTCTCCCCGTGTCTGCGTGGGTTTCCTCTGGGTGCTCCGGTTTCCTCCCACAGTCCAAAGATGTGTGGGTTAGGTTGATTGGCCATGCTAAATTGCCCCTTAGAGTTCTGAGATGCGTAGGTTAGAGGGATTAGTGGGTAAATATGTAGGGATATGGGGTCGGGCCTGGGTGGGATTGTGTTCGGTGCAGACTCGATGGGCCAAATGGCCTCCTTCTGCACTGTAAGGTTTCTATGATTCTTCTATGATTCTCCGTAGAGGATGTCAGGTCGATAACTCGAAGCTGCCAGGTATGTGCTGAATGCAAGCCACACTTCGACCGACCTGACAGGGCACACCTCATTAAAGCCACTCGCCCTTTTGAAAGACTGAGTGTTGATTTCAAGGGCCCCCTTCCTTCGACAGATCTGAATGTGTACTTCCTCAACGTGGTTGACGAGTACTCCCGATTCCCTTTTGCCATTCCCTGTTCAGACATGACCGCTGCCACGGTTATCAAAGCATTGCGGGATCTTTTCACCCTGTTTGGTTACCCCAGTTATATCCACAGTGATAGGGGTTCGTCGTTTATGAGTGACGACTTGAGGCAATACCTGCTCTCAAAAGGGATTGCCTCAAGTAGGACTACGAGTTACAACCCCAGGGGTAACGGGCAGGTCAAAAGAGAAAACGCTACAGTCTGGAAGGCTGTCTTACTGGCGTTGAGGTCTAAGGGTCTTCCAGTCTCCCGTTGGCAAGAGGTACTTTCTGATGTGCTCCATTCAATCCGGTCCCTCATGTGTACGGCAACCAACGCTACCCCACATGAGCGGATGTTTACCTTCCCTAGGAAGTCTTCCTCTGGGACCTCACTGCCGTCTTGGTTGATGTACTCAGGACCTGTCCTCCTGCGGCGGCATGTTAGGACCCGCAAGTCCGACCCTTTGGTTGAACAGGTCCATCTCCTCCACGCCAACCCTCAATATGCCTATGTGGCATATCCTGACGGGCGAGAGGACACGGTCTCTATTCGAGATCTGGCGCCTGCAGGGGACCTGGAAACCCCTGTCGCTCCTGCACCCCTGGTTAGGGACCCCTTGCCCTTTATCTCCCCTCCTGACACAGCGCGGGCAGTATCGGGACCACCACTTAATCCTCTTACTCCCGTGTACAGCTTGCCTGAGTCCAGGAGATTGTCGCCACCTCGGGGCGTTTCTGAGTTCAGGAGATTGTCGCCACCTCGTGGTCCACCCGTCCGTGAGGAACTGGAGGAGTCACTGGACACCGCCTTGGAGAGAGGGTCATCACGGTCACCAGAACCGGCGTTACCGCCAGTGTTGAGGAGGTCGCAGAGACGGTGCGGCCCTCCGATACGACTAAACTTGTGAATATATGGACAATTTGTACTGTTTTTTTTGCCCCACCGGCCTTTGTTTTTAAAGGAGGGGTGAATGTGGTGAACCATAGATGGTTAGCACTATGGGTACTGAACCTTAGATGGTTAGCACTATGGGTACTTGTACATATGTTACTGTTGTTACTGTTGGGGTTAGGGTTGGGGTGTTCTACCTGTTGGTATTGTTCTGTGGTACACTCCGGTTGGCTCCGCCTACCTGTAGGAGTATAAAGGTCACTGCACTGCCTGTTGACCCTTTAGTCTGGGATTGTATTGTTAAGCAGTATGCTCCATTCTTGTTACTAATAAAAGCCTTTATTTCCCGGGTACGATCCAGCCTCCCGAGTGAATTAATCGCGCATCAGGAGGCAAAAAAGGGGATATTAGAGAAGACAAACGTTATGTTTTAAATGAGTGTCTTAGAGGAGCAAAGGAAGCTGGCAAAGCAGTGAGGTTTAGGGGAGGAATTCCAGAGTTTAAAACTTAGGCTGATGAAAGCACACCCACTAATGGTGGAGCAATTAAAATTGGCTATGTGTAAGGGCCAGAATTGAAGGGGTACAGACACCTCAGTGGGTTGTAAGGCGAGAGAATACAGAGACAGGGACAGGTGAGGCTATATGTTCATTTGTGTATGTGTTAAAAAATTCAATTTATCTTTCACTATTTGTTCTTTCCCTGTGGTTATCTAGTAAACTGTAGCCATTGGGAATCAGAAGGTCACTAGTCAGCCCAAAGTGGTACAAGTACCAGGGTTGCTTGCCCAAGAATCCCTAGGGTCAATTTCTATAGCCATAGACAATCTTTACACACAATGGAGATATTGTGCAATGTTATCGCTCTATAGGGAATCTGTTTGACATAATAGAATCCTCACTTGCGTAAATTCATGAGGCCCCTGTCTGATTTAGGCAGTGACCTCACCTGTAGTACTTTGCTGGTTAAAATTGGGAAAGGGTGACATTATGAATGGGAAAGTAATCCCTTAATTTTAACTGCCCACGTTCTTGTCTGTGTCTGTAGGGTGGGTAGAGTTAAAGTTGACCCCATTATTTCGTTTGGAAAATATAACTTTTTGCAGGAGAAGGCAGTATCATTTGCAGAGATATGACAATGAGAATTAAAATGTCTTTTGATACAAGCCACTGTGTCTTGAAGCCATCGCCAAAATTAGCACACAAGCAGCAGGATCAGACATCGTAATGTTAAAGTTTTCCTCTGGTTTTGTGTCCAGGGAAGGTCTCATAACATTCCAGTTGGATTCATGAACCAACCCTACATTCAAAATTATAGCAGATTTTACGACCCTTAGTTTGGATATGTGCGACAAGCAAGACTGGTCTAAGAACTTTCACATTTAGCTTCAAAATGTTGGCGTCTATTGAGTTAGCTTTGCAACTTGAACCAATTGATTTAATTAAGAGCATAATTTAATTCATGGAACCTAATTGTTATGATGGAAGATTATCTGGAATCATGAGCTTTTCCAAATATGTAGAATTTGATAGAACAAAATTGAAGCCAAGATTTGTTTTGTCTTGGCTTGGAGAAGAATTAACATATTTGTTTGTAATGGTAAAAGAGAAGGTTGGAGCTTAGCCAATATTTCATCATGTCATTGAGCTGGAGCAGAGCATCAGAATTTTATAAGAAGGCTGAGATTGAAACATAGAAACATAGAAATGAGAAGCAGGAGTAGGCCATTCGGCCGTTCGAGCCTGATCTGCCATTCATTTTGATCATGGCTGATCATCGAATTCAATATCCTGATCCCCCCTTCCCTCCCCATATCCCTTGATCCCTTTAGCCCCAAGAGTTATATCTAATTTCTTCCTGAAATCAGACAACGTTTTGGCCTCAACTACATTCTGTGGCAGTGAATTCCACACATTCACTACCCTCTGGGTGAAGAAATTTCTCCTCACTTCAGTTCTAAAAGGTTTACCCCTTATCCTCAAACTATGACCTCCCCCACCATTGGGAACATTCTTTCTGAATCTACCTTGTCTAACCCTGCTAGAATTTTATTAATTTCTATGAGATCCCCCTCACTCGTCTAAACACCAGTGAATATAATCCTGACCGATTTACTCTCTCCTCAAATGACAGACTTGCCATCCCAGGAATCAGCCTGGTAATCCTTCACTCTACTCCCACTATAGCAAGGACATCCTTCCTCCGATAAGGACACCAAAACTGCACATACTACTCCAGATGTGGCCTCACCTCACCAATTGCAGCAAAACATTCCTCATCCTATACTCAAATCCTCTCGCAATGAAAGCCAACATACCATTTGCCTTCTATACTGCCTGCAGTACCTGTGCGTTTACTTTCAGCACGAGGACTTCAAGATCTCGTTGAGTATCCATCTCTCTCAATTTACATCCATTCAAGTAATAATCTGTCTTCCTATTATTGCTACCAAAGTGGATAACCTCACATTTATCCACATTATACTGCATCTGCCATGCAAATGCCCACAGAGTCTGTCTGAATCACACTGAAGCATCTCTGCATCCTCCTCACAGCTCACCCTCCCCCCCAACTTTGTATCATCTGTAAATTTGGAGATAATGCATTCAGTTCCCCCTTCCAAATCACTAATATATAATGTGAACAGTTGGGGTCCTAGCACAGATCCCTGTGGAACCCCACTAGTCACTGACTGCCAATCAGAAAAAGACCCATTTATGCCAACTCTTTGCTTCCTATCTGCTAACCAGCTTTCTATCAATCTCAAGACATTACCTGCAGTCCATGCGCATTACCTTTACATAGTACTCTGTTATGTGAGACTTTGTTGAAAGTCTTCTGGAAGTCTAAGTAAACCACATCCACTGGTTCTCCTAAGTCAACTCTACTAGTTACATCCTCAAAAAATTCCAATAGATTCGTCAAGCATGATTTCCCTCTTGTAAATCCATGCTGACTTTTTCTGATTATACCACTGCCTTCTAAATGTCGAGTTATGAAATCCTTGATAATAGACTCTAGCAATTTCCCCAGTACCGACATTAGACTGGTCTATAGTTTCCTGTTTTCTCTCTACCTCCCTTTTTGAATAGCAGGCTTACATTAGCCAGCCTCCAATCTGTAGGAACTATTCCAGAGTCCAAAGAATTTTGGAAAATAACCACCAATGGATCTACTATTTCCAGGGTCTCTTCATTAAGTACTATGGGATGAAAATTATCAGGACCTGGGGATTTATCGATCTTCAATCCCATCAATTTCCCCAAAACCATTTCTCTACTAATGCTGATTTCCTTCAGCTCCTCACTAAAACATGTTTCTCTCAGCACTTCTGGTGCATTATTCATATCTTCCTTTGTGAAAACTGAAGCAAAGTACAAATTTAATTCCTCAGCCATTTCTTTATTCCCCATTATAAATTCTCCCATTTCTGTCTTAAGGGGCCTACATTTATTTTTTTTAATCAATCTTTTTCCCTTTACATATCTATAGAAACCTTTACAGTCAGTTTTTATGTTCCCCACTAGCTTACTTTCATACTCTATTTCTCCCTTCTTAATCAATCCCTCGGTCCTCCTTTGCTGAATTTTAAACTGCTCCCAATCCTCAGGCCTATTGCTTTTTCTTGCCAAATTGTATGTTTCTTCCTTGAATCTGATACTACCCCTAATTTCCCTTGTAAGCCATGGTTAGGCCACAATCCCTTACCACTCTTGCGCCAAATAGGAATAAACAACTTCTCAAGTTCACCTATTCATTCCTTAAATGCCTGCCATTGCCTATCCACTGTCCTTTCTTTCAGTAATGTTCCCCAGTCCATCATGGCCAATTCATGCCTCGTACGATCATAGTTCCTTTATTGAGATTCAGGAACCTGGTCTCAGAATCAGCTATATCACGATCCACCTTGACAAAGAATTCTATCATATTATGGTCACTCGTCCCCAAGGAGTCTCTCACAGCTAGATTGCCAACTAATCCTTTCTCACTGCACAACACCCAGTCCAAAATGGCTTGCTCCCTTGTTGGTTCCTCAACGTATTGCTCCAGAAAAAAATTCCCGTATGCATTCCAGAAATTCCTCCTCTATTGTACTGTGACTAATTTGACTCTGATTTGACTCGGGTTTGGCTAAGATTCAAAGGCAGGCTCTTCATTCATTTGTATTCGAAGTAAATCCATTACAGTAGCTATTTCTGTTGCAATGAAGTAAAGTGGATTCAAAACATGTGCATATTATTAAGGTCATATTATTGGCTGAAAACGTGGTTATTGTGATAGAGTTCAGAGGATTCTGTGACCCATTCAGCCAATCAGGCTGCAGCACGTGGATCCTGAGTTGAGTGCAGGTTTTCCTTGCCAGTTATGAGTCTGGAGTCGTGGGACGGGATTTTATGGCCTCGCTCGTCCCGAAACCATAAAATCCCACCCGAGGTCAACGGACCTTCCCATGCTTCGCCCCTCGTCCATCTTGATTCCTGTGGTGGGTGAGCTGGTAAAATTCCGGCCGTGGAGTATGGTAATCTTTACATCACTCTTTGTATATAGTTACTTATCTTAAACTGTTCATTCATTAATCTACTTGGTGGTCGCTATCTTTACAAATACTACAGTTATTTTACTACAATGTTTGTAAATACTTTACTTCACATAGACCACCACTGAACCAGTTGGGTGACAGAACTGGCTGCAACTCTGTTCCGAATCATTGTCCTTAAACTCTGGCTACATATAAGGTAGAATTCTCTCATTTTGAGACAAATCATAGAAATCATAGAAATCATAGAAACCCTACAGTGCAGAAGGAGGCCATTCGGCCCATCGAGTCTGCACCGACCACAATCCCTCCCAGGCCCTACCCCCACATATTTACCCACTAATCCCTCTAACCTACGCATCTCAGGACTCTAAGGGGCAATTTTTAACCTGACCAATCAACCTAACCCGCACATCTTTGGACTGTGGGAGGAAACTGGAGCACCCGGAGGAAACCCACGCAGACACGAGGAGAATGTGCAAACTCCACACAGACAGTGACCCGAGCCGGGAATCGAACCCGGGACCCTGGAGCTGTGAAGCAGCAGTCCTAACCACTGTGCTACCGTGCCGCCGTGTGGGTGGCTCTGGCAGTGCCTTTCCTGCTGGCCTGAATGGCGGGATCCCAAACCAGATTCTACACTTGGAATCTCATTAATTATGCACAGCTGCGTTCCCCTCCAAGTCACCTGGCAGGCCAGCAGCTGATTCGTCTGCCCACCATCAGCTGGCAGGTTCAAAGGTCCTTGTGGCATAATTAAATACCATCCTAGATCACAGTAGGCCAATTGAGTCTTCACTAGAGTTTGTCTTGAGATGATTGATTTTATCCCCCTTCTCTGACCCTTTCTGGAATGTTCTCTGTCTTTCAGCCAATAGAGTGACAGGGTGGGGGTCACAGTAGCCAATGAGGTTATCCTAGTTGTACATATTTCCTTTCAGGATATGGTTAATAGAAGGGAGTTTGGCTGAGGCTAGGGAATACACAATCATAATGTCTTCTATTCTTGTAGCTGAGTACATCCTGATGGGTTTCGAGCCATAACAACGCTTCCATTGTTAGATTTGAACCCCTCTATTCAATATGTAAAAAGCCTGGGTTCTGGTTTTGTTAAGTTTAAGTACCTCTGTTCAATATGCGAGACAGCTCTGGTATGTGTTGGCTTTTGACTTGCAGTAACCTTGCCTGCATTGCTTGAAGAAGCAGTTTAGCTGTGTTAACTTAAAGTCTCCAATTTTATGTTGGGCCTCAGCACTCAGGTCGTTGTCCATTTGACCACCCTCTTGTTGACACTCGTCTGATGTGAATGTTATTAGCCATTTATCAGCCCTAGGTTGTCCAGGTTTTGCTGCTTATGATTGCTCCGGTTTCTGAGTACTCATGTTGTGTAATCGTCAGCAGACATTCCCATTTAGAAACATTGGACCGGAGTTTTTGGCTACGCTCGCCCCAAAACCGGAAAATCCCAGCCCCAAGATCAACAGACCTTTGCATGATCTATCCCCGCCTGCGATGATTCCCATTGCAGGCGAGACAGGAAAACTCCCCCCAATTGAATCCATAGAATTCCTACAATGCAGAAGGAGGCTATTTAGCCCATTGCATCTGCACCAACTCTCCAAAAGCTCCAAAAATACATTCTCGCCCCCCAAGGAGGTTATTGTTGTATGAGTGCTGTCTGATAGCACTGCCAATGACAGCCTCCATCACTTTGCTGCTGATTGAAAGTAGACTGATGGGAGCTAATGGGGGGATTGGATTCGTGCTGCTTTTTGTGGACGGCTATCAGTTACATCAATTAGATTTTAAAATGAAATGCAAGAGTCTGATTTGACTTTCTAGGGTATGTTTAGCAGTCAACACTGAACATATTAATGTGGTTGCAGCTGCACAGGAGCTGTTTTCAGCTCCAAAAAAATCATCTAACAAAACATACTTGTTTTCAGGGACAGATGAGAGATCACATTAACATCTTAAAAGTGCCAAGGAAATACTTTGCATCCAATCTCACCATCATGAGAGAACAGCCCTTGACACCAGGTGTCCTGCAGCAGTTCAGGAGTGAAGGAGGAGGAGAATGAAAAAGAGCAGCAAGAGGAAGAGGAGGAAGAAAGGAGGAAGCAACAATATATCTCTTTCTAGCTGGGCTCTCTATGATCCACTCATCTGACTGTGGCATCAATAAAAGCAAAACCAATTCCCCATTCCTCTTGGCCACAAAGTTAAAACAAAAACAACCACAAAACAAGTTTTCCAAAGCAATCAAACCATCCATTCATTCCATATAAAATTTAAGCAGCCACTCTGGTGCATTCCCTTAGTGCATGCCTTACACGTGTCTTTGCCTGTTTTACTGCTCCTGTGCTGTGCTACCCTTGAGGCTGCAGCATGGCTGAGGTGGGAGCTCGCCTGCTTTCAGTGGGGGAGACCGCAGATGGCCTTGCAGGGAGGCCATGATCAGCTCTGGTCCGAGAAGACCGGATTTCTGACTGTATTGCCTGAGTGCTGGTGGCAGCAGTCTGGACTGGCTGACTGACAAGCAACAATAAGGGCACTGGTTCAATGGAAGTGGTGGGAGCACAAAGGCTAATAACCTATGAGGGGACATCAGAGTCATGCTGCATGGAGCCATTGTCATTCCCATTGGGAAACGCCTTCGGGGACAGATTACTAAACTCCTCTTTCCCCCAGAGGGGACATCTAGCCATTCAGTGATAGCCTGGGGGAGATGCATAAGGAGTCAGCGTTAAACCACGGGGACATACAGGAGTCTCTGCCATTGTTAATGTTTGGATCATTTGGTTTCCTTGCCTCAAGCTCTTGTGATGTGTGAAGATTTGTTCTCAGTGATTTGTGGTTTTGAGTGCTTCAGGAACACTGGAGCTAACAGCATTGCAGGAGCCGCTCTGCCTGCAGTTAAACTTCAATGCCTGTACCTGGACCGCACTCTCTCCTTCTCCTCCAGCTCTTTCCATGGGCTCAAGCTCACAGCAGCTGTTTCTGCCCTTGTGCTTACCCCTGTTGCCAACTTCCAGAATGCTCTGGGCTGTCCATTCATCAGAAATTCCACCAATCAGCCATTAATTGGCTGGCTGGTGCATGATTGCTGCGGAATCATGGGACAGGTGGGAGCTGGCAAGCCATATGCTTCCATCCATGTCACCTTGCATGGCTTCACCTCCCCCTCATACACACATCATTGCTTCAAGCCTCACACATTCACAGCTCACAGCTATTGTCGGCTATTAAATTATGGCAGGCACGTTGCCCAGTATAGCAGCAAGAGTCAGCTCAGCTTGTTCCTATTCGAGTTCAGACTGCTGCAATCATGGCATGGTGCCAGGACTCAAATTCAGGAGCTTTCGGGGTTCACAACACTCCATCGAAATGCCCCTCGAGCAGGTCATTGGATTGCTAAGATGCCGACCTGGGAATTTGCAATGGCTTCATGGTGCACAAATCTGCTGCCTTCTCAGGATGACAGAATTTGTCTTCCCACCACTGCCACTCCACTAGTGTCCTTGCTGTTGCTTATCAACCAGCCCAGACTGTTGCTGACCATGGAAGAAGCGCAAACTGAAGTTAGGCTTTCTGGGCCCAGAATTCATCAAGATCTTCATCCTCCAAAGTCAATCTCCTCAAATGAAAATCAGCAATCTTCTACCAGGCATGCTGTAGCCACTGAGGGTAACACTGTATAGGAACACTCTGATAAACAAAGACGCTTGCAGGACCAGATGTAAGGGAATGCACAGGCGTGATTAATTTAGTTTGTATGAATTGTTTGATGTTTTGTTGCTGTGGAATGGTTATTTTGTAGTGTTATTTATGTCAAGAACGTGACCAAATAAATACTGTGATGGTTTGTAACTGAATGATGGTGAAGTGTTGATCTGTTGTGACTGGAGGTTTGGTGTTGTGTTCATGGACAACTTATCTGGAATGTGGATGCGTCAGCTGACTTCTCCCTTCCTCTTCCTGCTTCTCCTGAGCTGATTACTCAATCTGTGGTAGCAAGAGGTAAGATGTCATGATGGCCAGATTGTAGAGGATGTTGAAGACCACCACAAACCAGGACATTCACTCCGTTCAGTAATGGAGGGCTCTGCGGGTGATTGAGGCAATAGAGGCTTTGCACAAGTACCACTGTTATCTGCTAGATGATATTTCTAATGTCTGCATGGGCTCTTATTATATGTGTGCTGACCACGTAGTTGGGTTGCAAAGTGGGATCATCATCTGGATGTAGAGTGGATAGCCCTTGTCACCCAACAGCCACCCTACAGTTCAATATTGTGACTTAATGATTGCCGACACAGCAGATTGCTGCAGAATGAATACAGCATGACTGCTTGCCAATCTATCCATAACTGAATATCTCATCCCTGCAACAAGTCTTGTAAATCTTTACTGCATCCTCTCTAAAGCCTTTACATCCAAAATTGTTGGAATTCTCCAATTGAGGCTGAACCAATGTTTTATAAAGGTTCACCATAAACTTTCTTTGTACTCCATGCCTCTGTTTACCCAGGATCCCATATGCCTGTTTAATAGTTTTCTCAACCTATGTACTGTCAGGTCTCTCTGTTCTTGCGCTGCCTTTAGACTTGCATCCTTTATTTCATATTGCTTCTCCTCATTCTTCCTATCAAAATCACTTCACACTCTCTGAGAAATGTCTGCCATGTGTTTGCCCATTTGACCAGCCTGTATATGTGCTCTAGAAGTCTATCAATATTCTCCTCACAGTTTACTATGCTTCCAAATTTTGTGTCATAATTTGAAATTATGCCCTGCTTGTAAAGTCTAGGTGACTAATGTTTATCAGAAAAAGTAGTGCTTCTAATAATGATCGGTGGGAAACCTACTGTCTACCTTCCTCCAGTCCAAAAACAAATGTGCCACTCTTTTGTTTCCTGTCACTTAGCCAACTTCCGACCCATGAGCTTCAACTTTGCTGGCAAGCCTCTAATGGAGCATTTTATCAAACATCCCCTGGAAGTCATTATGCACCACAACAACCACATTACTATCAACCCTCTGTGTTACCTCAGCAAAAAATCAATTAAGTTAGCTAAACATGATTTGCCTTCAACAGAACTATGCTGGCTTTGCTTAAATATGATGTGGAGATGCTGGCGTTGGACTAGACTGGGCTGGGTACAGTAAGAAGTCTCACAACACCAGGTTAAAGTCCAACAGGTATATTTGGAATCACAGCTTTCGGAGCGCTGCTCTTTATCAGGTGAGTGGAGGTAGGTTCACAAACACGGCATATACAGGTAAAGACACAACTGCAAGATAATTACAGATAAGAATGTGAAGAATGGTTGGGATCTGAGTCTTTACAGGTAATCAAGTCTTTACATGTGTGTGGCCTCAACCGAGATCTTGGGTTCATGTCACACTACATGTAACCCCGACTATACTGCCTGGATTTGCAAAATCTTACTAACTGCCCTGTCTTGAGACAATTCACACCTCTTTAACCTTTGATAATCCCTTTCTCCACACACACTGCTTGTACCTGTAAAGACTTGATTATCTGTAAAGACTCGCATTCCAACCATTCTTCACATTCCAATCTGTAATTACCTTGCAATTGTGTCTTTGCCTATATACGCCATGTTTGTGAACCTACCTCCACCCACCTGATGAAGGAGCAGCACTCCAAAAGCTCGTGGTTCCAAATAAACCTGTTGGACTTTAACCTGGTGTTGTGAGACTTCTTATTGTTTCCTTAAGTAATCCACACCTGTCCAATTGACTGTTAATATTGTCCCAGATTATCATTGTAAAAACGCTTTTCCACCACCAAGTGGTCTGTAGTTGCTGGGCTTATCCTTAAAATAGTGTCTCATCATTTAGAGGTTTGTTTACCATAGCCCCCAAGTCCCTTCCCTCTTTAACAGACTTTAATTCTGTAGTAAGGATGGTATAGGCTTGGTAATTATCCTACCCATAAAACAAGAATCTGACCTCCAATCTCATAGGATTCGGCATTATGAAATAATCTTTTTGCAGCTCTTTGTCAAAGTGGTGTCCCAAATGTTTAACCATGTATTTGGAGCGGTTCTGATGTCACTATTTATTTTCATGTGAAAAGAGAAATGTATTGGAACTTTTGTCTCAGATGGTGCTCTTAGTTAGAGTCATAGAGTCGTAGAGGTTTACAGCATGGAAACAGGCCCTTCGGCCCAACTTGTCCATGCCACCACTTTTTTTTTAAACCCCTAAGCTAATCCCAATTGCCCGCATTTGGCCCATATCCCTCTATACCCATCTTACCCATGTAACTGTCTAAATGCTTTTTAAAAGACAAAATTGTACCCGCCTCTACTACTACCTCTGGCAGCTTGTTCCAGACACTCACCTCCCTCTGTGTGAAAACATTGCCCCTCTGGACACTTTTGTATCTCTCCCCTCTCACCGTAAACCTATGCCCTCTAGTTTTAGACTCCCTTACCTTTGGGAAAAGATATTGACTATCTACCTTGTCTATGCCCCTCATTATTTTATAGACCTCTATAAGGTCCCCCCTCAGCCCCCTACACTCCAAAGAAAAAAGTCCCAGTCTATCCAGTCTCTCCTTATATTCTGATGCTTAATTTAAATTCCAAAAGATGGATTGAGCACTTATTGTGAAAAGCCATTAATGACCTCAGGTGAAGTGAATTTGAGCATTCTCGGTCTGATTCTTTAGATACACAAGTGCGTGAAACAAATCTATCGATAATTTATCAACCTCTAGCTCTAAGTCTTGAAAATATACAAATGCCAATGCTAACTGAGAGAGTGATTGAAATGATTGCATTGTCAGTATTATGCATGTTAGTATTAGGTACACAGGGATAGAAGTTGGCCTTCAGCCCCTTGAGCCTGTTCCACCATTCAATTAACTCATACCTGATCTGCATCTTAACTTCATCTACCCATCTTGGTTCTGTAACCCTTAAATAGTCTTGCCTAACACATCAATTTCAGTTTTGACATTTTCAATTGACCTATCCTCATCTTTCTGAAAGAGAGATCCTTTGATGAAGAAGCTTTTCCGAATATCACCCTGAACAGCCTAATTCTAATCTTAGCATTATGACCCCCTTCTTCTAGACTCTCCCACCAAAAAAAGTAATTTCTCTTTATCTACACTATCAACTATTTTAATCTTCTTAAACATCTCAATTGTATCTTTATTTTCTACATTCAAGGGGATAGAAGATTAGTCTATGCAATATGTCCTCATAATTTAACTCTTAGCCCCAGTCTCATTCTGAATAAAAGCAAAATACTGCTGAAAATTGAAACAAAACAGAAATTGTTGGAAAATCCCAGTAGGTTTGACAGCATGGAATCATAGAAACCCTACAGTACAGAAAGAGGCCATTCGGCCCATCGAGTCTGCACCGACCACAATCCCACGCAGGCCCTACCCCCATATCCCTACATATTTCACCCGCTAATCCCTCTAACCTACGCATCTCAGGCCACAAAGGGCAATTTTTAGCATGGCCAATCAACCTAACCCGCACATCTTTGGACTGTGGGAGGAAACCGGAGGACCCGGAGGAAACCCACGCAGACACGAGGAGAATGTGCAAACTCCACACAGACAGTGACCCAAGCCGGGAATCAAACCCAGGTCCCTGGAGCTGTGAAGCAGCAGTGCTAACCACTGTGCTACTGTGCCATCCTGTGGAGAAAGATTGCAAAGAAGAGTCGTATCAGACTTGAAGGACGGGATTTTCCATCCGCGTTTGTCCAAAGTCCAGAAGATCCTGCCTGAGGTCAACGGACCTTTGCATATTCCATGTCATGCCCGCTACGGTTCCCATGGTGGGCGGGATGGGAAAATTCTGCCCAAAATATTAATTCTATTTCTCTCTCGACATACACCGCCGGACTTGTTGAGTCTTCCCTGCACTTTTTGTTTTTAAATCAGTCTGGTGAATCTGTGCTGCACTCCTTCAAAGGTTAATGGTCTGAATATTACATGGAAGGTGGGCGGAGAATGGTGACTGGGGGTGGACCCGCTCTACACAGGCCATCCTCACAGCAGCCATAATGCATTGTGGGTGGGCTAACAAGGGCTGAGTGAGAATTCAGCCCCTCACTGGGGAGTTGCTGGCTGATCAGGTTGGCTGGCAGCTCCATCGATCCCGGCAATGCCAAGAGTGCATTTGTGGCAGCTGCTGGGACTGCAAGAGGAGAAGGAAGAAGGTCCATAGATTTCCAGGAACAATTAGTACGTGGTGTTGGACAGGGAGTGTTTGGGCAAGTCAGGGGGATGGGTGGGGGTGGGTTTAAGGGCAGTGGATGGGTTGAAAGAAAATAAAGGGTTCTATCTTAGAGGCCCCATCCCCTACTTGTCAAAGACCAGCCCCCAAGGATAGAAACACCCATTCTGTTGTGCCCTTTGAAAAGATTATTTTAAAAATTGGGCTGCCCGCTCTCAATTGGCTATCCACACCAAATATCTTATGGTGTGGACAGCGTATTTTTGGGTTGAATTGGCTTGGTAACAAGCCAAATAGACCCTGAATGAGCTATTTAAATATGGCAGGCAGGCTACTGATTTCTGTACTGGCCCATGTCCCCTGATATGGGGGTGAGTTCACGGGTGGGTGGGAAACTGGTTGGGTGGGCCAATTTTACATGCCCCCTCCCACCCCCCCGCCCGCCCCCCCTGCCCCCCCGCCCCACTGAAAACACGCCCCACAGGGGAACGTAAAATGCATCTCACTACACTCTTTTTAAGGGGCAGTGTACTGGATCCAAAGCAGTACTCCAGGTGAAGTCTGACTCGAGATCTCCACAGCTGTAACATAACTTTCACCCTTTGTGTTACTGATCTTGAGATGGAGGCCAACATGTAAAACAACATTTTAAATTATGTTACAGCTTTCCATTAACGGTTAGTGATTTCTATATTTAGATTTCTAAATTCCTCTCTGTTCATCTACTTCCTGCATTTGAGGAAATACTCAGATCTATCTTTCTTAGATCCAGAGTAGATCCACATTCAACTCCATTTTTCACAGTTTTATTTGCAGCTGGCATTGTTATTTAAAGCCTTTTATGTAGAACTTAGTTGGAGTCCCTATATATAACTCACATAGTCGCTCCTTTATCTACCATATTTATAGTTATCTTCTAAAAACAATCAACTAAGTTCATTAAACATGATATACTTTGTAACCAATCAATTTTAGCTCTCTCCAATTCGTTGATATTTGTCCAAATGCAAAGTTACTTATCCTTGATGAAGTCACTCTGCTCTTTACATTATTGTTTAGGTCCATAAAGTAGTCTGATATTGGTTCAAATAGGATTGAAATCGTCCTTGTTTCTTCTGTGTTCATTGTTGTCCCTTCAACAGCTGCCGTCCTGACTCTTGCAAGCCCAAGTCAGTACCAACATAGCAAGAATAAAATCCTACATGCCAGCAATTCATACTCATGTCTGTTTTTCCATTAAGATTTGTGAAACAGGAATTTCACCCCATATGTAAGTTTTCAATAGTCACAGACTTTAGCTGAGCAGACCAGTGCTTATGAACATTGGAACAGCCACAGATTATTACTGTGAGCAATTATTACAGAGAAACTAGTAAAAGAAAAATTGTAAGTTAATAAATATACTTGCTAAATTTATTACATTGTGGATGTTTGGAGACTTATTTTCAAAGTCTAATCTGCTGAATTGGAAGTTTGGTGATAATACCTTTTGGTAGTAATGGCTAGGCCTTATCCTGATGTACAGTTCCACATTCATATTTGCAAATCTTGGATGTGTGCGGTCATGAGATTAAAGTTTCAAATTGATCTCTCTCTAAATTATTTTACTGAGGAGAATTTAGTGATGAGGCTGACCAAGTATGTGTAATTCTAAAATAGTGTTGCAATGAGTCAGTTTAGCAAACTTGCCTTTCGGTCAGGCATGTGATGAGACAGCCTTCAGTGGAAGCATGAGTTTCAAGGACCACTGACTTCAAAGCACGTTGAGGTACAAGCAGCATTTAGAGTGCAAGTAGCCTTTTCTTGCATACTTATTTACAATTTATGTCCCACTTTTTCCCTTCTGAAGCCTTTGATTCCCTCACTTGACCATCTTCCACATCATGGCAGGCAATCATACTTAATAATGAGCTCTGGGAAAAGGTCACTGTGAGTATTGTTAATTTTATCAAATGTATGGACATCGGTGTAAAAATATCAACCTCTGATATTTCCGATCACATGAAGTTGGAAAGTTTTGAGTGTTTTTTTTGCAAGTGGTGAAGTCCTTCCTGTCCTGAGACAATGTATTGGCTGCTTCAAAGTCCACCACATGTTCAAAAAACATGAAACAATTAAATCTTTCCTTTGATCTCTGAGCACCGGATAACAAACTTTGAAGTTATGAAGTCACTAGAAATTTATAACCTAATGCAGAGAGGTCCTACTGCCTGAGAAAAACTGTACTAAAGAGCTTCTTACGCTTAATTTTTAAAATGGATGCATTTTTGTTACAATGCTAAACACAGATGTTTGATATGAACTGGTTTGTTGTCTCACTTAAGACTGATATTCTTGAGCGATGAACATTAATTTGGATTAACCTGGGCTTTCGATTGGTATTTGGATCCCTCCAACAAATAACAACAACACAATTTGTAATTCTATACACCCTTTAACATAAAACATCCTAAGACACTTTATAAGCATCATCAAGCAAAGTTTGATGCCAAGTCACTTAAAGAGATAGCCTAATACTTCAGAAGCCCAAAAGCTTGATCAAAGAGATAGATTTTACTGAGTGTCTTGAGGAGGAAAGAAAGATAGAGAGGTAGAAAGATTTACAAAAATAATTTCAGAGCTTATGGCCTTGTCAGCTGAAAATAGAGTCCATATTCTCAACTTGCGCTCAGGACGCAGACCAGCTGCGAAACTCTGCCAAGCAGACGAGACAAAAGAACTACGCCATCTACATGCACACCAAGAACAGGAAACTTGAGAAACTCAGCATCACCACCAGCAGCAACCTCCCCCGGTACCACAGTAGAAAACAGTACCACTGCAGGGAAGTCCATTGTCAACTTGTCGGACTACACACTTCAACCTATAAGACAGCTGAACTTTTGCCAATGGTGGAGTGATTAAGATTGTGAATGCTCACAAAACCTGAACTGGCAGAGAGCAGCAATAGGAGCAATAATGCTGGAAGAGATCACAGAGATAAGGAGGGGTGAGGCCATGAATGCATTTGAAAACAAGGATGAGAATTTTAAAATTGGGGCATTGCTTAAAAGGGAATCAATGTAGGTCAGTGAACACAAGGAAGGCGGGTGAGTGAGATGTGGTGCAAGTTAGGACAGGGGCAACAGAGTCTTGGGAGGCCTCAAGTTTGTGAAGGGTGGCTCTAGGGAGGTTGGCTGAGAATGCATTTCAATAATCAAGTCTTGAGGTAACAAAGGCATGGAGGAGGATTTCAGCAGCAGATGAATTGAGGCAGGGACAGAGTCGGACAATGATAAGGGGGGAAATATGTGACAGTGACGATATGGAGTAAGAAGGTCAAATGAGTGGGTAGAAGGTAACTGGGTGAGTAGGGGAGTGAGGTGGGTAAGTGGATAGTTGGATAGGTGGGTACTTGGGTGTGTTCGGTTGGGGGGGTTAGGTAGGTCAGTGGGAGTTAGTTGGGTTGGGTTAGGGGATTAATCGGGCTGAACTGAAGGATTAGTCAGGGGGGTAGCTGAGGGGTCAGTGTCAGTAATTTAGGTGGAGTTGGGGGGGGGGGGGGGGCGGGGAGGTGATTGGGGAGTGCTGTTGTGGAGTTACCCAGATGTTAGACTAGGTTTTAATCTGTCTAACATTTCCTGGGTAATTACTCTCTCCCAAGTCTCTGACATTAATTCAGGGTCGGAGACATTTGCGGAGCGTCCGGGGAGCAAGGGAATTATCCATTGGAAGTTGAAACTTTACAGATACTTCCTATGTGGGTCCACATGTCAGGACTTCCACAGGATCCCTGACTTGCGTCTCAGTCATACTCTAGTCTCCGAGGATCCACCTAAAGCCAGGTGATAGGTGTCAAACCAGATTAAACGACAAGACAATTGCCAGAACTTTACCGCCCTGTCTGCCACGGGAATTGGAGCAGGCGAGGGGCGGAACATGGAAAGGTGCATTGACCTCGGGTGGGATTTCACAATTTTGGCACGAGCGCGGCTATAAAATCCCACCCAATATGTGGTTTGGGGCTAGGCAGGGAGAAAATCTGGGAATTTCCTTCCCCAACCCCTTAAACAGTTGAAATTAGTCCAAGAGATGAAATGTTGTGCTGTAAATACATGCAAATTATTAAGAAGCAATTGAACATGAAGCTTCACTGACCTGACCAATACACCATTGCATAAATAGGCTGAAACTGACTAGTTACTGCATACACATTTCTGAGGTATCACGAGAGTTGACAATGACTCTTGATGAGTCTCTAATCCAGATGCCTCTGTGGGTGATGCTTTTAAACACATGTGCTGCCATCCCTTTAAACATGGCAAGTCCTCCCACCAGACACTTGTGATGGGCCAACTCCCGTTCCTGCTGGTCTTTTGTTGGACATGAGCAGCAAAATCTGCTTTCACGCTCGGCCTCTCTCTCGAGTGGCCTCCTCCCGATTTGGGCGCTGGTGTTGAGATTTCCTCCCTCCTGTCATATTCAGCCCCCTCAACCCGGGAGTTGCGCAACATTGAAGTGGAAGCTAAGTACACTTGAGGAGCTCCTGGTGGAAAGCAGAGATTCAGCTGTTCATCTCACTAAATATTTACTTATTCAACATGATTGCATTTGTGCTTTGGTGACTGTCAGCACTTTGATTTGTAAATGTAAATAAAAAAAGCAGCAAAAACTGACAGCCATTACAGGTGAAAATTAATAAAACCTGATGTACATTCTCAGCTACATATTGACAGCAAAACAAATGAGTGCATTTGATGTGCAGGAAACAAGACTTGTACAGAGATTGGCACCAACCTAATTACCTATGTGAAAAGGCTTCTTCATGTTAGAAACTGAATGTACATTATTTATTCTTCAGACTGCATTTACGTTCAATATTCATGCAGATTCCTTTTGACAGAACATCCATTGACACTGTTAATCCAATAAAGATAAAATATAGCTGAAGGAAAACACCAGTCTGTTTCAGCTTTATGGTAATTACGCATGTCTATTTCACCTAGGCTCTTTCAGTAAATGTATTTTCCATCAGATATGATTGCACTCTTCTTTGAAGCGCTCCATCCTCCCAAGTAGATTTAATGTGACATTCAGGCACTTTTTTAGTCTCTTGGCCTCAGCAGCAGTTGAGAGAGGCACAACAAGCCATCACAGATTTATCCTCAAAGGCCGACACTGTCTGTTTGATGTATTGCGACTTAAAAAGTCATTGCTCGCAAAGCATGTGTTTTCTACCCATCCCGCACATCAGCCTTTTATCAGCTCATCTGTATGCACCCAGCACACCTGCTAACAGCTCAGAGGACAGAATGCTGTGTCTCCTCATGGAAAACATATTACCAGCTATTGATTTATTTCCCTATGTCATTTCATATTGTTTGGACGTACAGATGTTGAGGCAGCTTTTGTACCAGATAAACTAATACTGATGCAACTGTGGCACTAAATTCAAGTACTTTTTTTTTTAAAGTAGGAGTCTCAAAGTACATGGCAAGAACACAAATGCTGAAGCTTCATTTGACTAGAAACACTTCCTACATTGCAAACTTTTTTAATGAGATAACTGAAAACACAAAACCTGCAGAGAACGACAAGAGAAAATGGCAAGCGTTGTGAACCAGTAGGGACTCCTTTAACTCTGTGCCAGCTGAATGTTCACAGCATTTGCCAGTGTAGGGCCCTGTTCAACTTCACCAAAGACATGGCAGGAATTGCAGCCACTTGGAACATTCAGACTTGATATTGCTGAAGATTATAGGGTGCAGTGTGATTTGCCCTTTTTCCTTTGGCATCTGGCTCCGACTCAAATACAGATTGTTAGGGCAAAAAACCTCTTTTTGACAAGAGTGCAAAAGGACATCAACCCTGGTAGTCACTTTGCTCATTTCACTACTCGCTTAGCTCTCCATTTAATTACTGCAAGTGTTTCTTGGCTGCTTTTCCTGCACTGGACAGAATGTTGTGCGTTCAATTACTTTGGTTGCCTGAACTGCCATAGCCTTATTTTTCATGCTAACAAATATGGTAAATGGCATAATTCAAGATTCGTAATGTAAGTGTTTCCAAAATTACAATGATAGCAGGAAACATTAACCAGTATATGCGCATTGGAAATGCCAATGTGATGTGCATAATTCACTGACTATTGTTTCAAATGATTACAAAGCTGAATGCAGTGTGAGCATTTTGATATGTACTAACAGTGGGTGAGTTGGAGTATTCCCCCCCGTAGATCCTCTGCAAAGCCCATTCCCATTGATGTCTAATAATTTATTTTTAAAGGGATGATATCCATTTATAAGAGATTGATCAATTATTAAATTGACCCCCTTTGGTTGAACACATCATAGATTTATATTTCTAGAAGATGAGAAGTAGATTTGAGTTTTTATCACATTAACATGGCTACCCCCAATTCTCTCCTCCATTAATTTTTAATCCCAGTAATATATTCTCTTAGCTTCCACATCAATTCTTTTATACATATCAGGAAAGGATGAACAGGCTGGATCTCGATTCTCTTGAAAATAGACTGAGTGGTGACCTAAAAAGATATTTCAAATTATTAAAAGTTTTGATAGATGGGAGAAATGTTCCCACTTGTAGGGTAGAGCATAACGAGAAGTCATCTGTATAAGATAGTCAGCAAGAAATCCAATAGATAATTCAGAAAAAGCTTCTTCATTTGAAGAGTTGTGAGAATGTAGAACTCCCTACCACAGGGAGCGGTCGAAGCAAATCGCACAGATGCATGTAAGTGGAAGATAGAAAAGCATATTAGGGAGAAGGGAATGGAAGGCAACAATGAAAAATTAAGGTGAGGAAAGGTGGGAGGAGGTTTGAGTGGAGCATTAATACTAGTATGGACTGGTTGGGTCGAATGATCTGTTTCTGTGTGTTATTGCATGTAACCCTATATTTATTCATTCATGGGACATAGGCGTCGCTGGCTGGCCAGCATTTATTGCCCATCCCTAGTTGCTTTTGTTCAGAGGGCAGTTGAGAGTCAACCACATTGCTGTGGCTCTGGAGTCACATGTAGGCCAGACCAGGAAAGGACAGCAGATTTACTTTCCTAAAGGACATTAGTGAACCAGCTGTGTTTTTCTGACAATCGACAATAGTTTCACTGGCATCGGTAGATTTTTAATTCCAGAATTTTTTATTGAAATCAAATTCCACCATCTGCTATGGTGGCATTCAAACTCAGCTCCCCAAAACATTAGCTAACTTTCTGGATTAATAGTCTAGAGATAATACCACTAGACCATCACCTGTAGTATCTCCAAAGACAAAATCATACCCAATTAATTTTGAACTAGCCCATTGCATCTATATTTATTGCTCTAAGTTGGACTGTGATTCCAGTCTAGTGCTTAGGGAGTACTGTTTTGTCAGAGATGCTGTCTTTCAGGTGAGACATTAAACTGAGATTCTGTGTGCTCTCCCAGGTGGACGTTAAAGATCCCGTGGTGCTATTTCAAAAAGCAACAGGGGAACTTTCCCAGGTGTCCTGGTCAATATTTATCCCTTAACCAAAAACAGATGAGCCAGTCATGATCTCTTCTATTTGCTGTGAGCAAGTGGTTAGCACTTTTGCCTCACAGTGCCAGGGACCCGCGTTCAATTCCCGGCTTGGGTCACTGGTCTGTGTGGAGTCTGCACATTCTCTCCGTGTTTCCTCCAGGTGCTCCGGTTTCCTCCCACAGTCCAAAGACGTGCTGGTTGGGTGCATTGACCATGCTAAATTCTCTCTCAGTGTACCTGAACAGACATCAGATTGTGGCGACTAGGGGATTTTCACAGTAATTTCATTGCAGTTTTGATGCAAGTCTATTTGTGATGTTAATAAATAAACTTTAAACATTTCTTTCATGACAATTAGTGACTATACTTCAAAACTCTATGATTGTTGGTAAAATGCTCTGGGATATCCTGAGATCATAAAAGGCACTATGGCTGGCATTTTACCGCCACGACCGCCCCAGAATTGGAATGGGATTCTCCGTTGGCCTCGGGCAGGATTTTATGAGCCTCGCCCAAGCAGGGTCATAAAATACCAGCGTATATCACCACAAGTCTTTCTTTTCTTTTCTCATTCCACATATCAACAATCCTATAGATGGTGATATTTTCTCAAATTTTTCCACTGGATGTGTATTTTCACATCATACAGAATTTATCCTGTTTCATGCTCCATTTTAATAACAAAAAACTAACTTCTGATTTTTAAAATCATATTCCCTTGACAATCTCTTCTTTGAAGTGGAGGAACTCGTGTATAATTACAGTATTAAATTTGCAATTTATGTGTGTATGGACTGTAAAATAATGTATTTAATTAAAAATGACTCACTGCATTTCTTAAACCCACTTGAAAAAGCAGACTTTTATAGAAGTGAATGGGTGAAATTTAGGCACACATACTTACTTAATAGATGCATTTACAAACCAAGTATATAGTTCATATATCAGATTTTTAAAAATTCATCTTGGGATATGAACATTGCTGGCAAGGCTAATGTTTATGGCCCATCCTTAATTGCCCTTACCACTGTAACCCCTGAAGTGTAGGTATGTCCACAGTGTATTTTCTTGTGTAGCCTGATGCAACTGAATGGTTTGTTAGGCCATTTCAGATAGCAGTTAAGAGTCAAATACGTTGCTGTGGATCTAGATTCATGTACAGTCCGGAGGTGGATAAGGCTGACATATTTTCGCCTCTGAAGGCCATTAGTGAACCAGATGGGTTTTAATGTAGAATATTGTTGAAACTTAACAAATAGGCACTTAAATGGAGTATACACTAAATAAGCCAGAGAGAAAATATTACTTCCTCTTGATGATGTTTCAATTTTTAAAGTCATCCAAATTATCCTTTTCCTTACTTGTGTAGCATTGGATATAAATGTGTATTTAATCTTTCCTAATGTTAATTATGATAGAATTAGAAAAACATACAATGGAAGTTATACAATCACTCCCCGCTTGATTGTTTATTACTTTGCTGTAAAACTGCTCATGGTTTTAAAAATCAACTAATGCATTTTGTCAAAATCATTGTTAGAAGAAAAAGAGAAATAGCAAGACAACCTCCAAAGTTATGTTCACAATACTGAGAAATTGAACCTCAGATCTCCAGATCAGTGGTTCAAGACTGTATCTATTATTCACGTACTGCTGAATCATTGTCACATTTTATCACCATTATGAAGAATTCACTCTCATGACATCTGGTTTTCCACAAAATTAGCATTAATATGCGAATGATTAGGGGTTAACACATTATGGAAACATAGCAGTTTGTTCATTTGTTATCGTTCTCACATTTTGTGATATCACAACGGCTGAATCAAGTTGTCATCTCAAGACTGCCTGCTTATAATCCTAAACTGTTTTATTTCATAATTACTACATTGATGTGAAATTCTATAAACTATTTTCTGAGGCATATGTTACATTGATAGTGAAGGTATGTTGCAGATTGCACACTGATTAATAGTTTAATAGATTAGTTAAAAATTACTGCTGTTTTTGAGATATCTGTAGTGCATAAGGACATATTCACTGAGTGTTATGAAATCCATTCATTCTGTGTCTTTGTGTGCTATGTAAACTTACAGTCTGTCAACCAACAAGTGTTCCAGGTGAGAAACGAAGAGAAGGGATAGCAACAGAACCTAGTTAGGTCAAGTAAAAAGAAAAAAGCAGAGAAACAGATTCCAAGTTAGAGAAAGAGCTGTGGGGAGCAAACTTTAAGTAAAGGGGGCCATTGGTGCAGATGTACTCCTGTGAAGCGATGGTGTTTTGCTTGACATGGCCGAAGATCTGAAATTATGCTTGTAAATTGATGCTTGAAGGTGAGATTGGAACCCTGTGGCCAGAATGTTACCACCGTTCATGCCAGCGGGATTTTCCCATCCCACTGCAGTGAATAGAGATTTGGCTGGGTGCCAAATTCTCCAACCTTGCTGGGAGCATGGCATGAACGGCCAATAAGATCGCCCCCCTCTGAGGTGGGCCATCATTGAAGTCATCTGACTTGGAGCAACTTTTGGAAAGCATTCCAGGGCGAGATCTTCGAAGTTTGGAAACACTCATGAGAAAGATAATGTTTCAGTGTGATTAGTTGGCTTATGAAGTGACAAACATCTGGGGCGTGTTTGAGAAATCCATGGAATTGGATTTGGTTGTGTTTGGCATTTATTCTGTACTGTGCTGGATTTGTCTACAATTTGCCTGTTAATTCACACATAACTCATACTTATCCTGAATGTTGTAGTGTTAGATAATTATTGTCAACGTATTATCTTTCTGAACTCGTACAGTAAAGTTTATTTTTGTTTGTTCAAACCCCATGGAATTTTGTGGCTTTATTCACTTACTAATCATCTTGAATCTCAAAGTTTGTCTGCTTTAAGCAAAACGTCATTGATCCCTAACCAGATCTTCCCCGCAAACTGGGGTCTTGGCAAGGATCATAACATGAGTGTGAGGCTAACCTGGACCAGAGTTGATAGCTTCAGATGAAAAAGCAGTTTAAACCAATGCTTTTTACCTCTGCAGTTACTGACCTTACTGGAACCCAGGGAGAGACAATGTCAGCTGATGCCTAGTGTAAGTTAAGAATGGAAATGAATGGAAATCTAATCTAACATCATTTATGAATTATCTACTTAAAAGCGCTCTAGCCAAATTCAACCAATAACAATCTAAGGACACTAGGATGTATAATTTTTTTCATCATTAAATCAACAGAAATTGTTTAGTGTAAGAATGAAGGGGTTGATTTTAATCCAGAGGGGATTTCAGGTGGCTAGGGGCCAGTAATTGTGAAACACTCTGGCAGGTCTAATAAGTCAAATAGCCACACTGTAGGAGCAGGCTATTTGAACTTCTGGGCCTATTTGAATTTGGCTATCAGCATTTCAACCCAATTGCACTGGGAACAGGAGATTTATCCTCTCCACATATTCCTCCAGAATATTTGTTCACTTGTGAGATCTTCAAATGTGGCGATCCTAAACCTTCACGAGAAAGAGAGAGTGTCAGTGAGAATAGTTGGCTCATGGTGTGACAAACATCAGGTTGTTTAGAAATCCATGGAATCTGATTTGGTAGCATCAAGCTTGTGTGGCTTTTGCTACCAAATAAACCTGTTGGACTTTAACCTGGTGTTGTTAAACTCCTTACTGTGTTTACCCCAGTCCAACGCCGGCATCTCCACATATTGGATATCTAACAGATATGCTAAATTGTTTTATCTTTCTGAACTTGTATGTGTCTTTAAAGATATTGCTGGGGTAAAGGAATAATATGATTTGAATCATTTTTCATCTTGGTATTGAGATTGTTCCAGCATTTTTGTCTGGTATAATATTGTTAATTTTTCATACTTAATAAATGCTTTATTATTTGTGCTAAAAGTTCAACAGCAGAATCCTGTGAGTTTGTTCAGTAACATATCTCCATGGTTTTGGGGGAAAAAAATATCAAGCTAGGTCTCACTCTGGGATCTGACTTGTCCAGTAGTAACATCAGCTGGGTTTAGAAATCCTTGAATTTAAGTGGGATCAGTGCATCTTTAAAATAAAGAAATTGAAATCCAAAAGCTTGAACTGGCAAAAAAGGAGAAATAAAAGAATTAAATAAATAGAAATAATAAAACTTTAGCTTAAGTTTTAAAGAGAGAGAGAATTCGAGCAGCATGACCTGGCTAGAGAAAAGTTTAGAATAAAGGATGGTAGTTTAGAGGATGTAGCAGGGGGTACAGAAACCTATGCTTTTTGAGAGACTATTAAAACAAAGTAGATTAGTTTAAATTAGGGACCACAGTGTGCCTTATATAAATACCGAAGATATCACAATGTGCCTCACTTATATATCATATGAAGGTATTACATAGAACATAGAACAGTACAGCACAGAACAGGCCCTTCGGCCCATGATGTTGTGCCGAGCTTTATCTCAAACCAAGATCAAGCTATCCCACTCCCTATCATCCTGGTGTGCTCCAAGTGCCTATCCAATAACCGCTTAAATGTTCCGAAAGTGTCTGACTCCACTATCACTGCAGGCAGTCCATTCCACACCCCAACCACTCTCTGCGTAAAGAACCTACCTCTGATATCCTTCCTGTATCTCCCACCACGAACCCTATAGTTATGCCCCCTTGTAATAGCTCCATCCACCCGAGGAAATAGTCTTTGAACGTTCACTCTATCTATCCCCTTCATCATTTTATAAACCTCTATTAAGTCACCCCTCAGCCTCCTCCGCTCCAGAGAGAACAGCCCTAGCTCCCTCAACCTTTCCTCATAAGACCTACCCTCCAAACCAGGCAGCATCCTGGTAAATCTCCTCTGCACTCTTTCCAGCGCTTCCACATCCTTCTTATAGTGAGGTGACCAGAACTGCACACAATATTCCAAATGTGGTCTCACCAAGGTCCTGTACAGTTGCAGCATAACCCCACGGCTCTTAAACTCCAACCCCCTGTTAATAAAAGCTAACACACTATAGGCCTTCTTCACCACTCTATCCACTTGAGTGGCAACCTTTAGAGATCTGTGGATATGAACCCCAAGATCTCTCTGTTCCTCCACAGTCTTCAGAACCCTACCTTTGACCCTGTAATCCACATTTAAATTAGTCCTACCAAAATTAATCACCTCACATTTATCAGGGTTAAACTCCATTTGCCATTTTTCAGCCCAGCCTTGCATCCTATGTATGTCTCTTTGCAGCCTACAACAGCCCTCCACCTCATCCACTACTCCACCAATCTTGGTGTCATCAGCAAATTTACTGATCCACCCTTCAGCCCCTTCCTCTAAGTCATTAATAAAAATCACAAAGAGCAGAGGACCAAGCACTGATCCCTGCGGCACTCCGCTAGCAACCTGCCTCCAATCCGAAAATTTTCCATCAACCACCACTCTCTGTCTTCGATCAGACAGCCAGTTACCTTTCCAATCCGGCAACTTTCCCTCTATCCCACACCTCCTCACTTTCATCATAAGCCAACCATGGGGGACCTTATCAAATGCCTTACTAAAATCCATGTATATGACATCAACTGCCCTACCTTCATCAACACACTTAGTTACCTCCTCAAAAAATTCTATCAAATTTGTGAGGCACGACTTGCCCTTCACGAATCCGTGCTGACTATCCCGGATTAATCCGCATCTTTCTAAATGGTCGTAAATCCCATCTCTCAGGACCTTTTCCATCAATTTACCAACCACCGAAGTAAGACTAACCGGTCTATAATTACCAGGGTCATTTCTATTCCCTTTCTTAAACAGAAGAACAACATTCGCCATTCTCCAGTCCTCTGGCACCATCCCCGTGGACAGCGAGGACCCAAAGATCAAAGCCAAAGGCTCTGCAATCTCATCCCTTGCCTCCCAAAGAATCCTAGGATACATTTCATCAGGCCCAGGAGACTTATCAACCTTCAGTTTATTCAAAACTGCCAGGACATCCTCCCTCCGAACATCTATTTCCTCCAGCCTATTAGCCTGTAACACCTTCTCTTCCTCAAAAACATGGTGAACCTCTCCTTGGTGAACACTGAAGAAAAGTATTCATTCATCACCTTGTCTATCTCTACTGACTCCATACACAAGTATTGTCTGTATAAGCACATATATAATAATTTTTGAACAAGGATTATAGATTTAAACTGTATTTTTGTACTTCTGCGCTTTGGCTAACAAGCAATTTGCCCCTTGCCATAATGGGAAATAAGCTTAATTAGAAAGACCACATTCTTTTGGAACAATGAAGCATAGGGCATATACCCTATTATCAGGGGCAGGCCAGGCAGATACAAGTTACTAACGTCCTTGTAATGAATAGAAGGATCAGCTTCTAGCTGTAATGAATAGCTGCAATTCAGTCTCCACTAATAAAGGGACAGAAAACAGACCAGAGAAGATGACTCCCTTCTTGGTCCCAGAGATGCAGGTGTTAGGGGTGACCCTTGAACCTACCGGATTTGCATCGGTAAGGTTACTAGGCGAGGGGGGAGAGGGGAGGGGAGGGGGCGGGAAGAACCTTTAGATTCGGTTGATCAATGAATTCCTAATTCTGCTAGAAGGTAGAATGCTATTGGCCAAAGTAAATAAAGTGTATGAATGTAATTGGACCGTCCAGCTTGGGTGACAGGTAGGACGGGAGGATCGAATCTTCAGAAATGTATATCTGTTGTGCTCATGTGATGTAACGTCAGAGAGAGGCTAGACTCCTCTGACCATCTCTCTCCCAATGCGTTGGTCAAATGAAGAACATCTTTAACTGCATACTGTCTTTCACAAGTCTTTGTGTCTGCTGAGATCGGCTGAATACGAGCCCACCCAATGGGATGCCCCAAGAAAATCCCTTTACAGAGGATGATTCTGATTCCACTGAAGATTTTGATGATACAAACATATGAACAAGGAGCAGGAGTAGGCCATTCAGCCCTTCAAGCTTGCTTCACCATTTAATAGGATCATTGTTGATCTGATAGTAACCTCAAATCTGTATTGCACCTACCCCAATAACCTATCACCCCCTGCTTACCAAGAATCTATCTACCTTTGCCTTAAGAATATTCAAGGACTATGTTTCCACTAACTTTTCAGGGGGAAAAAAAGTTCCAAAGACTTTAATGTTACAGAGTGTCCTGACAGGTACAGCTATAAATGGATATGCCAGACTGTCAGAAGAGCAATCAGTAAACTATGAAGCGGTCGAAAGAACAATGCTGAAAGCTCATGAGCTTGTCCCTGTAGCTTATCAGTTAAAGTTTAGGACCACAAGGAAAAGGCCGAGTTATTTATTTGTAGAATTTGCTGGGGAGAACAAAATGCTTTGGAATCAATGGTATTGATCACAAAAATAAGAGGAAGATTTTGAGAATGTGAGGGAAATCATGATAATGAAAGAATTCTGAAATAGCATTCCAGTAACCATTCAGATTTATCTGATTGCTATCAAATAGCAAAGATCTGAGAAGTGGCATATCGGCTGATAGCTATGATGTCTCACACGGACAGTTGTAAGTTGTGAAAGGGTCATATGGGAATCCCAGGGAAACTGGAGGACGAGGAAAGTGTATGGCTTTATAGAGAATGCAGAAGAAGTTCTAGTCAAGAAAATTATAGTGTAGAGAATAAAAGGTGTAATAAGAGGAGAAATGAGTTGTTAAAATACAATGACGCCATTTTGACCTTTTGGTCTCAAATGAGAATTTACTGTTTGAGTTGGGGAACTGAGTTTGATGATGGATTTACACCTACAGCTAATGAAAGGACACTGATTGGACTGTGGACTTAAATGAGAGATTCTTTGCTAAGTTAAAGATCAGGGATGGGATTCTCCCCCCAAAAAATCTAAGTGTCAAATTCACATAAAAACTGGAATAAATCACGCTGTTTTTTCTCAGCGGGATTTTCAAAATGAATCTCCCACACTCTGTGCTCTGCAGAGAATCATGTGAAAAATCTGGAGGCAGGGCCTATTCCCGCTGGAGAGGCTGGCAGCATAGCACTGAGCGGGCAACTGCGCCGATTTGTCAATGCCGATTTGGCACGTGCACTAGTCCCGCACTGCCGGTCTCCCGACCACTGGCCGGCTCAATTGATGGCCAGCCCCATGACCCCCGCATCGCTGGCCGTGCGGCCCCCCAGACCCCCCACGGCCCAATCACTGGCCAGCACAGCAACCCTCCAGTGCTGGCCATGCGACTGCCAAGCCTCGATCATTAGCTTGCAAACGTGTCCGGGCCAGCCTTGAACAACCCCCCCCGACTTGCTGGCCCAACTCGATTTCCCACCCCTCCCCCTCCCCGCAGTCCTGATCCTGCCCCTCCCTTCCAGGCAGGCCAACCCCTCCCCTCCCACCCCGATGGCCAGCCCTGATCACTGGCTTCCCTCCCTCTGTCACTGATCCCAAAGTACAGAGTGGCAGTGAGACCCCCCCACCCCCGCTGATCACCCATCCCCACTAGCCCTGCCCCCATGGCACTGCCTAATGCCCAAGGGCAGTGCCAAGATGCCCCCTGGGCATTGCCACTTTTCCTCTTGGGCAGTGCCGGGGCCATGCTGGCACTGCCAAGGTGGCAATGCTCACCTCCTCCCTGACCTCCTGGGGGGCCTTGATGGCCCCCCCTTCACTCCAGCAGGGTTGAGCCACCAGATCCCCGCTAGTGGGGAGTTGCTGTAAACCCCGCTGGAAGATTTCAGTCCCGGATTTAAATGTGCATTTGCAGACAGTATCCAGCTCTGTGCAGATTTCTGGCGTGGAGCTGACGGCGTCGGAAATTCTGCGCCTGGAGACATGAAGAGGACATGGCGCCTAGTGGGAAGCCTGCTAAACGTCCTCCGCTTGAGTCTCCTGACCCGTTGTACTGGGCTGGAAGAATCGCCCCCTCCCCCCCGCCCCAGGAACAAGAGAAAATAGAAACATAAGCATTGAGTTATGATAATTCAATGATGTTTAAATTCTGCTAATTCTACTTGTTACATATATTGACTTTTACTTTGGTTAAATCTTTGCAGCTCAAAACAGGTCATTCATCTTCTTCTGGCATTGGATGCCATTCAGTCCTCTCTCTTTCTGAGACCTCTCCCTGCCCTCCAGCCTCGCCCAGAGATGCAAGGCCATAAAGATCACCAGTCTCAGCATCATCAGTCTCTGAGCCCAAACCTTGCACCTTTCCCCAACCTCCTGAACTCCCTCCTTTACTGTGGCCCAAAAGAAAGTGGCCCCATCCCACAGTCAGGCATGAGCCGGGAGGTCAGTCGGTTGTCATCAGAAAGTCAGGAGTTAGACTGAGGAGCACCATAGCTTTCCTCACAGTAAGTGGTCACCACCCTCCTTCCTTGAGGAGACCATGTGCACTGCCAACCCAGGCCCATCACCCTGGTGTGATGTTAAGTTGATCTTTGGAGAGGGTGAGGTGGGGGGGTGGTGTTCACTGGTTATGGGACGAAGGAAAAGGTTGAAGGGAAGGGATGGCCAGGTTTGCAGGATGGGGGAACAGGGGCAAGGGAAGGGAGGAAGGACACATCAGCCAAGGCAGGGTTTGAGGGTAAGGGGTGGGGTTTGGGGGGGGGGGCAATGGGGTGGGTTGAGCTGCTGGACAAACAGCCTCCTAGTTGGTGAATCTGGAGGCAATGAAGGCTTCCCTGGTCCTCCAGCCCGATCAGATTCCTGCTGCTGCCTGTCTTCCATCCTCTGAGTGCTCCTCTGGTTCTTTCTCTTCCTCATCCTGGTCTGCCTCCTCCTCGTCATGTATGTTCCTCCTCCTCCTCCTCCTCATCATGTAATTGCTGTGCTAAGTTGATCTGCTTCAAAGCTGTCAATCAAAGCAGTTCTAAGTGTTTCCAGAGCTGCTGGAGCTTACGAGACAAAGCAAGGGGATCTCTCCAGTGAAACTGAATGCTCCTGTCTGGTAACACCTGGGGCTTCTGAAATCAACCAAGGGCAATCCCTACTGGAGAATGGAGTGCTACTGTGTTTTTGAAGGCTTCCAGGTATTCAGATGGCATGGATTTTAATGAGGCCAGGCCACTTCAAAGGTTTTACAGAACACAGATAATAATAAAGGATTTTACCAAAGAGGTGCCTGAAATCACCATCCTGAGAGTGATTTGCAGGGTGATGCGCTATCAATAAGGCAAAAGACTACCGATATGCCAATATAAGTGTAGGCTTTTATTCACAACAGAATCAGGAGCAGATCCCAACAATTAACCGACCTGGACTGAACAAGGGGGAGGAGACAGCCACCTTTATACTAGGTGCTGAGGGGAGGAACCAAACTGGAAGGGGATGTGTCCAGGTATGACAAACACACACAACGGTGGTCCATATAGGACAAAGGCACAACTGAGGTCCACCACACAGGGCAACAACCCCCCGGCAGTAGCAGAGGAGCACATGGGCACAGTTGTCGGCCGTTCTTACCTCCTTCAGAGGTAAGAGTCCACAGCACCTGGTCACTGCTTTTCAAAACAGGACTAATTGGCACCGATGTGACTTCTCACTTGGGGGCAGGGTAGTGGGGTGTTGGCGGGAGCATCTCCAGACACCATTGGATCAGGCTTCCAGCCTGCTAATTGGATTCAAATATATTGAAATCAGTTCTAATCAGGTTCTCGCCCACTCAGGACGAGAACTTGATCGGGCCACACACAGCGGGCTGGGTGACTCATAACAGGTTTGACACGCGGTTAGAATCCCAATTTGGCCTTCATGCCCGATTCAATGGGCATTGGGAATCCCAGCTGGGGCTAGCGACCCCAAAAAATTGCCCCACTATTTTGTATCATCGGTTTTTAATCTTTCTGATCTAGCTGCAAACCAATACTCTGGCAGTCTTCCCCTCTTCACATTTGGATGCATATTAGTCGCTCTATGTGATACAAATGACTTTCACATAGATTTCCCAACTTTAATGCAGAAGAAAATAAAGTTTCTTTTACTCTTCTCTGTTAATGGAAACATGTCTTCAATGAGCCCTTTAAGTTTGCTATGGAAAGCATGTGCCTTTGATAAAAGCCAATTTAAATTGATCTTCCTCACTCTCTTACAGATTGTTCTGTTTCACCGTTTTGATGAATACCAGATGAATAAACCTGCACCAAGGAAGTCTTTCTCCCTTTTACTCAAGTAATTTTTCTAGCTTATCCAAGAAATGTGCCCTAGCCTTCTGAACATGTTCATTTTCATCTTGCTGATGCTTGAAAAAACGTCATCTCCACTTCTTTTACAATTTCATCCAAATATTTCTTTACTCCAATTTTCCAATCTTTTTCCTGGGGCAGAACTTTATGCTCTCCCCAAGGTGGGTTCTGAGGTGAAGTGGGGGTGGATGATGGAGAGCGGAAAATTGAATGGATAAGATTTCCCCTGGGATCCCTCCCTGACCCACATACAATTTCACACTTGGGGGGCTCGAACCTCAGGTGGAAAGCCTGCCCATTCACTTATTAAGGCCTTCAAGTGGACACTTCATGGCCACTTAAGTGCCTTATCCCACCCACCTTCAATTTTTCAGCTGGTGGGAGTAGATGTGGGTAGGGTGGGAAAGTGACATTTAAACTTTTCCCCATCTTTGCAGGACATGGGGGATGTGCCTCACTCTGAAGGCCCCCTCAGAATTGGGGTGCTCTCTTGCCCCAACGTGGGATGCTGGAGCTCCGCCACCCTCCAGCCTAGCCCACCAATGCCACAATTGCCACCTCCTGACTCCACCGGATGTCCCCTTCAACCCTGCCCCCAGCAGCCCAGTGGACTTACCTTTTCAAAGGGCCCAGGACTTAGTTCCAGTTAGAACGCTGCCTGGTTGGATGGAAGAATGTTTGGCCAATCTGATCGGCCAACAGTTCTCCCAAGCAGTACTTCCTTCCAAGAGCCCGCCCATTGCCAATCAATGCTCAACTGAGCTTTAAATGGCAGTGATGAGAGGTCACACACAACACCAGGTTATAGGCCAACAGGTTTATTTGAAATCACAACTTATGGAGCGCTGCTCCTTCATCAGGTGAATGAATGGGCAGCACTCCGAAAGCTTATGATTTCAGATAAACCTGTTGGACTATAACCTGGTGTCGTGTGACCTCTCACCTTGTTCACCCCAGTCCAACACCGGCATCGCCACGTTAAATGGCAGTGGGCGATCAAGAGTTGCCCGCTGCGCATTAGGCGCTGATCACTCACCATCCTTAAAATCTTATCCCAAGTTTCATTCAGCTTGGCAATGGTGAGTCCAGTTCCTTTGTGTCAGTGCCATCTATAGAACCTTTATACAAGCTGAACAAATTCACGTGAACATTCAGTTCATTTTGGAATCTTTCCTCCACAGTTATGGGCTGCTCCTTATACGTTTTCAATTCACTCGTTAGTTCCTCAATCCATTTCTTAAAATTTTCCTCATCTGCTTTCAAAGTCTGGCTCTGCTCTTCCATACTGCACATCTCTTCCTTTCCAGATTGCATTGGAGTTCAAGGATTTCATTGCTCTTTTCACCCTGAAGGGGTGCTATGTTGAATTGGAAGAGTTCCATAGCAAACTTAAAGGGCTCATTGAATTTGGTTTCAAATTCTACATTCAACTAACTCTTCCAATTCAACAGCAATTTCTTTTCTTGTTCAAGACATTTCTTATGATACTTAATAGAGACTTCTGATGCTTGAAACTTGTTGAATTTTAATAGAAGATCTCTCTTTGTCGTATTTGATTCTACAAGTTTATTATTTGGACATTTCAAGTCCTCCTTTGAGTGTTCTTTTCCATGTGATTGAACCTCAAATGTTCTTACTGGTTCTTTTTTTTATTAGCAAGCTCATTTATTGTGTGTGATTCACTGTCAGTTTTTCCTTAGCAGGGCCTAATTTCTCCTGCAGCCTTTGATGTTCCAGTATTTCTGATACCAACCTTTCTTGGTCCTGGGCTAGTTGTTGTTTTGCTTGATCCTTGGTTAATCATTTCAAATCACTCAGGGACAAGTCTTCCCTCTCCAGAAAAATCATAGCAATTGACAAAACCATTCTACTTTCAAAAAGTGTAGCAAATGTAACCATGAAAATCTTATTAGCCTTAACCCAACAAATCCTAGTACTTGTATCTGTTTATGGATTCAGAATCCCGCAAGAGCTTCCAATTTATGTTATGATCCTGGACCAGCCCCCAAATGTTTGGTACAATCTCACTGGGGACAAGTAACTTCTGTTTAAAGTAGATAAAGTTTGAAATCACAGGGATTTACTAAGAGAATAAAGCCACAAGATTCCATGCTTTTGAATAAACAAAATAAGCTTTACCAAACACAATCAGAAAAGTAAAACAATTTATAATACCTATCTTATACGCTAACATTCGGAATTAACATGAGGTGCATGTGAAATAATAGGAAATATGTGATCAACACATTATCTCCCTGGAAGCCTTGGATGAACCTGTATCTGAGGTCACCATTGCAGATGTCAGAGCAGCTTTCTTGACGGTCAACCCACGGAAAGCGACTGGCCCGGATGGGGTAGCTGGATGAGCACTCAGATCCTGCGAGGATCAGCTGGCGGGGGTATTCACAGACATCTTCAACTTCTCTTTACAACAATCTGAGGTCCCTATCTGCTTCAAGATGATGACCATCATCCCAGTAACAAAGAAAAACCAAGCAGTGTGTCAAAGAACAATACAGCACAGGGCCAGCCCTTTGGCCCTCCAAGCCTGCGCCGCTCATGTGCCCACTAGACCATTCTTTTGTATCCCTCTATTCCCAGTCTGTTCATGTGGTTATCTAGATAAGTCTTCAACGATCCCAGCGTGTCCGCCTCAATCACCTTGCTTGGTAGTGCATTCCAGGCCCCCACCACCCTCTGTGTAAAATACGTCCCCCTGACATCTGTGTTGAACCTTGCCCCCCTCACCTTGAACCCGTGACCCCTTGTGTTCGTCACCTCTGACCTGGGAAAAAGCTTCCCACTGTTCACTCTATCTATGCCCTTCATAATTTTATACACCTCTATTAGGTCGCCCCTCATCCTCCGTCTTTCCAGGGAGAACAACCCCAGTTTACCTAATCTCTCCTCATAGCTACGACCCTCCATACCAAGCAACATCCTGGTAAATCTTCTCTGTACTCTCTCCAAAGCCTCCACATTCTTCTGGTAGTGTGGCGACCAGAACTGGACGCAGTATTCCAAATGTGGCCTAACCATCGTTCTATACAGCTGCAACATCATATGCCAACTTTTATATTCTATGCCCCATCCAATAAAGGCAAGCATGCCATATGCCTTCTTCACCACCCTCTCCACCTGTGCTGTCACCTTTAAGGATCTGTGGACTTGTACACCCAGGTCCTTCTGTGTGTCTATACTTCTGATGGTTCTGCCATTTATTGTATAGCTCCCCCTTCCATTAGGTCTACCGAAATGCATCACTTCGCATTTATCTGGATTAAATTCCATCTGCCATTTCTCCGCCCAATGTTCCAGCCTATCTAAATCCTGCTGTATTCTCTGACAATGTTAATCACTATCCGCAACTCCAGCAATCTTCGTGTCATCCACAAACTTACTGATCACACCAGCTACATCTTCCTCCAAATCATTTATATATATCACAAACAGCAGAGGTCCCAGTACAGAGCCCTGCGGAACACCACTAGTCACAGACCTCCAACCGGAAAAAGACCCCTCCACTGCTACCCTCTGTCTTCTATGGCTAAGCCAGTTCTCCACCTATCCAGCTAGCTCACCTTTTATCCTGTGAGATTTAACCTTTCGCACCAGCCTGCCATGAAGTCTTAATGACAATCGTCCGGTGGCTCTGATATCCATCATTATGAAGTGCTTCGAATGGCTCATCATGGTATGAATCGATTCCAGCTTCCCAGACTGCCTGGATCCACTACAGTTCGCCTACCGCCGCAACAGGTCCACAGCAGATGCCATCTCCCTGCCCCTGCACTCAACTCTGGAACACCTAGATAACAAAGACACCTATGTCAGACTCCTATTTATTGACTACAGCTCAGTCTTCAACACCATTATTCCCATGAAACTCACCTCCAAACTCCGTGGCCTGGGCCTTGGCTCCTCCCTCTGCGATTGGATCCTGAACTTCTTCACCCACAGACCACAATCAGTAAGGATAGGCAACAACACCTCCTCCATGATCATCCTCAACACCGGTGCCCCACAAGGCTGTGTTCTCAGCCCCCTACTGTATTCCTTATACACCGATGAGTGTGTGGCAAAATTCCCCTCCAACTCGATTTTCAAGTTTGCTGACGACACCAGTGTAGTGGGTCGGATCTCAAACAATGATGAGACAGAGTACAGGAATGAGATAGAGAATCTGGTGAACTGGTGCAGCGACAATAATCTCTTCCTCAATGTCAACAAAATGAAGGAGACTGTCATTGACTTCAGGAAACGTAGAGGAGAACATGTCCCTGTCTACGTCAATGGAGTTGAAATAGAGCTTCAAATTTTTAGGTGTCCAGATCACCAACAACCTGTCCTGGTCCCCCCATGCCGAGATTTTGGTTAAGAAAGCCCACCAATGCATCTACTTTCTCAGAAGACTAAGAAAATTTGACATGTTAGCTACGAATCTCACCAACCTAAACAGATGCACCAGAGAAAATATTCTTTCTGGCTGTATCACAGCTTGGTATGTCTCCTGCTCTGCCCAAGACTGTAAAAAACTACTAAAGGTCGTGAATGTAACCCAATCCATCATGCAAACCAGCCTCCTATCCATCGACTTCCCGCTGCCTCAGCAAAGCAGCCAGCATAATTAAGGACCCCACGCACCCTGGACATTCTCTCTTCCACCTTCTTCCATCGGGAAAAAGGTACAAAAGTCTGAAATCACGTACCGACTGACTCAAGAACAGCTTCTTCCCTGCTGCCATCAGACTTTTGAATGGACCTACCTTGCATTAAGTTGATCTTTCTCTACACCCTAGCTATGACTGTAACACTATATTCTGCACTCTCTTGTTTCCTTCTCTATGAACGGTATGCTTTGTATAGCGCGCAAGAAACAATACTTCTCACTGTATGCTAATACATGTGACAATAATAAATCAAATCAAATCAAACACCACCCAGGATGTGGCAGATGTGACCAAGACAGATTTTCAGCAACCCATCCAGATCTCAGTATCCACCTATGAGTTACACAATTTCATTATAATTCTGCCTCCCTTATGAAGGACGGCAAGTCTTCCCTTCTTCCTTTTGCAGATTTAGTTCAGAGTTCCCTCCAAAGGTCATACTGACTTGGACTGCCTCAACAACTGCTGATTTCCCAGGGTCTCGGTCTCATTCCCTGAGATTACATTCCCCTGGATTCCTGAGCATGACCTCCACCACCAACTCACAAACACAACTTCATCTCTCCATCCACACCAAGCACAATGCTGCTGCTTGTATTTTGGACTGCACAATGGAGTCACCAGCATTCTGTTATGCTTTAAGCTCTCCAGGGTTTCTCCTGAGCTCTCACTGCTTGTAGCCTGTCAGCATCAGCATTTCTGCTGATGGAGACTCTTTGCTCCTCGCGCCAGTTGTTCCTACCGGTGGTCTCCTCCTGCTACTGGCTCCTTACATGATGCTCTCTCTCTTTACCTTGATCCATCTCTGGGTTCACACTTTGGGTCCTTTCTCTGTGTCTTGTCCCGAGACTTCTCTGTGTTATGGTGTCATACCCCGGGTCCCATGATTGCATTTACACACCAATTTTTCCCATGCAGATACACTGGCCACTTGTCTCTGATCCAAAGATCTCACAATGCTGAACTGCATTCCCAATTTGCACATATGTGGAAACTCCCAGGGTATGGTGGAGCTTGTAGTTCCAGAACTCTGTGCAGATGTCAAGTAAATTCCTATTCCTTGATAGACTCAACAACAAGAAATTGCTCAAATTTCTTTCAGCATTTTGAAATCTCCCTTCGGAGTTTAGAAGAATGAGAGGTGATCTCATGGAAACTATAAAAGCTTGAGGATATTTGATAGGGTGGATAGTGGAAGGACTTTCCCTCTTGTGGGGGAAACTAGAACCGGGGACATAGTTTAAGAATAAGGGGTCTTCTTTTTAAGATAGGGATAAGGAGGGTCCTTATTGTGTGGAATTCTTTTCCCCTGAAGATAATTGATGCTGGAGTTATTCAAGCCTGAGTTAAACAGATTTTTGGAAATCAAAGGAGTCAAAGTTTATGGGAGGAAAACAGGAAAGTGGAGTTGAGACCCCAACCTGATCAGCCATGATCTTATTGAATGGCGGAGCAGGCTTGAAGGCTAAATGGCTTACTCCTGCTCCTGAGTCCTATATTCCTAGGTTATTATGTTCCTATGATCTTTAATTTGGAAAATACTTTGCTGAATCAATGAGGTGAAAACAACTTGAACAAGGATTTATTTACATATATGTTGATATGTATGGTACTTTGAAACTCAGACTAAACCTACTCTACAATAATATATGGAGACCTTTTTTTAACCCTGACATCCACCCAACATCCTTTAAAGAGAAAGCCTTTGTGGCTGATTCGTTCTGGTCATGTCATCAGGGTGGTCTGAGAAATAAAGATTCAAAATGGTGTTATTCAGTGTGAAGATAATTGTGTTGGTTTCTTTATTAATGAATTTGAAACTAGTTATAAGATTACTTTAGGTTGTTTACATGATGTTGATATTTTTCAGATAGCTTTGTGGCTTTGGGGTTTCATTGCCATTTGTTGACTGCTCCAGAAAAAAATGATAAATTCTCAACATCTGATCAAGGTCTGCATTTATCCATTTAACCCCATGAATTGTTGACACTCAATAAATACAAGTAGCTACTTTCCTTTCTTTGTGAACCCCATTTTTTACTTTTCCACTTCCTAAAACAATGCTTCATGTTAGGTATCTTACTGCAGGCATCTTGTTCAAGTGAGGATCCTTCATGTGTGAATATAAGTCATCATACCAATTATATTTGACTGTGCCAAATCCAGTTCTCTCCAAAGGTTTACACAGTCCCCATTAAGGGGGGAGCAGCAGCTCTGGCTGATTTTGTTTCTTCTTCTTCAGTCCACCAGCAGTAAATATAACTTATAAAACCCAACTGAGATTTCAATACAGAGACTGGGTCTAGGGTCCTTCTAATGTATATAATGCAATACCATAGCAGCCAATTCTGATTCACTCTTTGAGCTATAGAACTGCTCAAACAGCACTTATGACAAGTTAAATAACCATTTCTTTTGCTAATTTGTTGGCAGGTTTCTCAGATTAGTTAGCTAATGTTCATAGAATAGAATAATAAAATCCCTATGGAAGGATGCCATTCAGCCTATCAAGTCTGCACCGACTGCAATACCACCTAGGCCCTATCCCCGTAACCCCATGTATTTACCCTAGCTAGTCCTCCTGACACTAAGGGGCAATTTAGCATGGCCAATCCACCTGATCCACACATCTTTGGACTGTGGGAGGAAACCGGAACACCCGGAGGAAACCCACGCAGACACGGGGAGAACATGCAGTCTCGGTACAGACAGTGACCCAAGCCAGAAATTGAGCCCGGTACCTGGCGCTGTGAGGCTGTAGTGCTAACTACTATGCCACCGTGCTGCCCATATTGTGTTGCATTGTAAAATCCAATGAAACAATTAAAAAATCTGATGCTAATAAAACTAATTCCCAACAAATTTGTGTACAAAAGATCATCATGTATTTCAGGTTATCATAAATTCAGAAGGGAAATGTACATCATTAAATGTTATGACTAAACATAGACAAATATTATTTCAAGAAAAGCACATAGCTACCAGAAAGCAGAATCATTTTCTCCACATATGTTTTCAATAGATTTTCTCTGGTGCAAGTGGCAGATGACTCCCACATGTTCCAAATTTAAAATGTCTTTAAGCAATTTATCCAGCAAACAAAAATGACAGTCTGTCAAGAAACATCTTTAAATGGTAAATTAAAATATCGGTAATGGATGCAACTATAGCTTATGTTACAAATAATACATTTCTTCACTGGAGAGGATTATTAGTCACATATTTGAATACATGTTACTCTCTAGCAAGCATTTGTATGTGACGAATTACTTTTCTTTTGAAATCCTTGAAGAATAACATTAGGAGAAAAAACATGAAATTTTAAATCTTTCCAGTTCAAAAGAAATCATCAGATGAGCTGCTTCAGGGCCTCCATGCAATATAACATCTATTCTGAGCATTCGACCTAGATGCAAATAAGTTAATGCCTGACTTATCCCATCTGCTTGTGACATCTCGCACACCTATCCTGTATGATTTGTGGAGATTCTTGATTTCCTACCTGATGCCTTGTAACATGGTTGCTGCCAAATGAATGTACTCCAGTGGAAGATCAAGTGTTAGGTGTTAACTCATCATAACTATTGAAATTGCTTCTCTAACCTCATTTACACTCTTGTAGAGAGTAATAGATAGCAGAGAAGCAGTTACACAGCATTACTTTGATCAAGAGTTTAGATATTTGCCATGTGGCTAACACTCAAGTATTTTACAAATGCTATCTAAATTATTTTAGAAGATTGTAGGTGTAAATTCACCCACTTCATATATGTATAATGCAGTTTTTCAAAAGATTGAATGAAATTCATTTTTCTAATCTATTTTTGACCTAAGATATTGTTTTCATAATGTACTCTAGGTTTAAGAAGTAATCTAACATGAGCAGTAAACTGACAGCTGATTGCAATATGAGGGTAATTTAATTGAGAGTTCAGTTTAAATTGTATGCTATGTGACTGACACTCAAACATCCTATGAATGCCATCTGAACCACTTGAATAGGTATCATGTATATGCTTATTCTGTATATTCCTCGGCCTTTTTGCAGATACCATCAATAGCTTATCTATATTTCATTTATACATATGTGACATTGATATATGTTAAACATATGAGAACTGATCATGACATGGGAGAAGGACACAGGCAATATCTAGCAACAAAGAATATTTCAATCAATCTCTCAGGAATTCAATTAAGTATAACTGGGTTTGTTGCTAAATTAGCAGGTTAGTGCTAACGCAAAATTCTGATTTGGTGATATGATGTCATTGTGGTCAACATTCTTCACTGGTATTTAGGGGAAATTCAACATAAAATATATTTTTCTTTGACCAGAAATGCGGAAATATAAAGCAAAAGAGGGACAAATAATTGCAGCACTAAAGTATAGCTCCCTTTATATGAGGTGTATGATTTATGTGCCAATTTATGTCTACATTTCAAGACATGATTCACACTTGCATTTACAGTGTTAAAACCTGCGAATAGTGACAAGAAGCTATGCTGTAAATGGTGGCATTGATTTTAATGCTGGACATTTATTGGATTCACATTTTATGTTTAATGCTGGAGTTGTACATAGTCCTTTCTCGAGTGAAAATTGGACGCTATAAATGTTGGTGCTGAGAGTGAAATTTTGCTGTAACGTAACCTAATGTTTACGACAACCACACTTCAGAAGTCAAACCAAAGCTGCATTATATCTTAGATTTTGAACACAATGGTGAAAGAGGGAATTCTGTGCTTTTTCTGTTTATTGCCATTTATATGATCAATTTTCAAAAGTCTTGGGAATACAACAATGTTCTTTCCCTCTCATAACAAAATATTCAAAAATTTAGCACAATTTGGGATTGGAAGGTACAGGATCTTGATACTGTACTTCTAACTCTTAGGCTTGAGTCTGAATCCAACCTAGATTGATGGGATGAAAGTGATCACTGATTGTTTTTTTCAAATTGTTATTCCATCCAAAAAAACAAATTCACACTGAATCCAATTCATGGTCCCCACAAGAGAGACAAACAAGATCCAAGCTGACAAGCTGAGGCATTGCACCCCAACTTGGGCTCGATCTCTTGCTTCACCTGAGCCAAAAGGCCAAAATGGCTTTTAAAATTGTATCAGGCAATGCCTCAGTTAAAACTGATTGGCAATCCTGATCATTGACTCTACTTGAGCATGGGAGATCAATCTGCCTGATCAGTGACTTTCCCTATGAAAAATAAGTTGCAGCTTGGTGTCCATTGGACAATGGACCACAGCACAGACCAACCAATGATCAAGCACTAACTGAGATCCAACCGTGAACCTCATGTGAAGGCCTTTAAGAAAAATGGACTAAGTTCACATTTTAGCACTGGGTTTTCTTTTTATTTATGACACATTGGGGGCTATTTTACCATTTTGATTCTAAGTGCTGAATCTGGGCGCAGTTCAGATCCGACTTGGAAACCTGTTCTCCGGTGTCTCCATACGCACTCGACCTAAAAAAAATCACGGGTCTGAATCGCGGCCGAAATGCTGCTGCTCCAATCGGAGCCTTCAGCTGCGCATGCGCAGTGAGAAAGAACTTTGAAAAACGCTCTCCTGTCATGTCACTCCCGGGCTGCAAGAAGCGGATAAAGCGGCATGGGAGCGAAAAGCTGGAGCAATGACCCCCACAGATAAATCCCATTCCCACAACATAACTGTTCCCCTTATCTACCCACCCCCTGCCACCCAGACCAATCGTGACCCCCTGCCCCCTTTACCCCCCACCGATCGCCCGCAGAGTGGCAGTGGACCCCCATCCCCCTGCCTCCCCACCCCCCCCCCCTGACCAGAGATCCATCTGGCCTCCCTCCTCTCTGCCCCCCCATTCCCCCCACCAGAGAACCATCTGGCCTCCCCCCCCCCGCCCCCCACCAGAGAACCATCTGGCCTCCCTCCTCCTCCACCCCCACCAGAGAGCGATTTGTTCTCCTCCACCCCCCCCCACCAGAGAACGATTGGGCCTCCCTCTCCCCCCCCCCATCCCCCCCCCCATCCCCCCCCCCCAAGAGAGTGATCTGGCCCTCCCTCCTCCCCCCCCCCAACAGAGAGTGATCTGGCCCTCCCTCTTCCTCCCCCCCCCACCAAGAACATTCTGGCCCTCCTTCCTCCGCCCACCCCCCTCCCCCACCAGAGAACATTCTGGCACTCCCTCCTCACCACCCCCCACCAGAGAATGATCTGGTCTGCCTCCCTCCCCACATTGCCCCACCACCAATCTTAGTTAGAGAGCCATTGGAAGCTCTGAACTTGCCTGTTCAGAAGCTGGAGCACCCAAAATAAACCTTTGCCAAACATGTCTGTTTTGCGGCGAATCTGGACCGGCGAATGCGATGGTAAAGGGGGAAATGCCGGTAAGATTGGGCGTCCAGCTCATTGTCAAATTAAATGCATGCAAATGTATTTAAATTGACGTCACGCCTGTTTCGGGCACGGTTCCGATCGCGGCCATTTTCGGGCTTTGGTAAAGTGGGAATCTGCACGGATGCAGGTGTGGATCGCGCCATTTGCCTCGTGCCCGATTTTACCAAGTTTCCGTGCCCAAAAACGAGCACAACGCAAATGTAAAATCGAGCCCATTATGGCAAATCTGCTCTCTGGAGATAAACCTGATGTTGTGGATTTTCTGCTCAATCTAAACACTTGCCCAATTTACTGACTGTAATCTGACAACCGTTATGGAAACCATCTAAATTACATATCCATAGATTTCAGTGGAAAGGTAAACTAGTCATTTTTATTGTGGGTGCCCAATCAATGTCAACTTTACACTTGGTAAGAAGAACCTTATTGCTTTGCAGTGTAGGCCTGGACTGCAGTTTGGTGTAAGAAATGTGCAGGTGAGATGGAAAATTGAAATTCACTTTGATTAAATTTGACATAAAATGGAATAGGAAATGATAGAAAGGTTGCTGGAGAATGTGTGCAATGTTGTTACTGGCAAGCTTTGACTGTTTTAATTCCAATTAAATTGAATATTAAAGTTATGTAATTTAACCATTTTCAATTAACAGTGAAAGCTGATTGATTTTTCCTCATTATTAGTCCAATGAAATGATCTTTCCGAGTCTTTGTAGCAAGAGATTAAATGCAAAATTTATTGGGGTGTAATATAACTGGAACACAAAGAGTTTCCAGATTAGTCCATCTATCACTTTGCTGAATTGACAGGAACGCTGAGAGATTTGGCAAATGAGATTGTGATGAATTTTGCAAAGTCTAGCAAGGTAACGAGTTGAAAGAATATAGTAAAAATATACAGGGTAGTTTATGTTATCATTTAACTATACTTCAAATAAAGAAAACATCTTCTAAATATTTTCAATTATTTTTCGGTAAAACAGTTCATTGTCGCATTTTTGATACATTTTTTTCAAGTAATTAACCATGAGCTGTTATGTACAATCTTGTTTTTAAAGAATGTTTCTTGGCACATGGCAGAAAGTTGCATGACACAACTCAGTAAGCATGAAGGCAATGGTTACCAGCAATAAACCAAAAAGAGTGGCAATAAAACTGGTGGGTTTTAACTTCCAACAGAAATCTCTCGAGAAATGAAAGAGTTTGTCTATATACTATTAAGCACTAACATGGCTCCAATAAAGCCTCAGGAGCTCAAGATGAAAATGTCATACTGGCCATTTATTTCCATACTTATAATATATCAGATGGAATTTACTGATGGCTAAGGGAGTGGGCGGGTTAATCGTATGTGAAGTACAGTGTCAAGTGTCAACTCCTCAATGTCAGAGGTAAGTGGTGAATTGCCCCAACAGCGGGGAGGAAGTGGGACAGCGATGCCGACTCTGGTATTCAATGGTTTGATTGATCTGCGTTTGATTATGTTAGTTGGTTCTCTGAACTATGTAACTTTACTTGATTGCTTAAGTCTGTGGGGGAACTAGAGAATTAATTAAGCAGAGAAGCTTTCAGAGAAAGACTTGGGTTTTGGCTGATACCATGGAAAGTATTTTCCATTCTGGAGTATAAGTTAGGTGGCAGGAGTGAAAATGAGAATGACTTCTACTTGGTGGTGGAGCAGCTGGCCATGCATGATTGTATGTTGTTCAATGAATTAAATATGCATGCACAAGGAGCTCAGTGAATCCCGCACTGGGGATGAGCAAGAAGTTGCCATCCCTGCCATTACCTCTGGGGCTTGATGGTCCTGGTCCCATATTTAAAAGGTATCAGAACAGTCATTCACTCACTGCAAGACAACAGCTTTGGGATTGGGAATTCCTTGTGATGTCCCAGAGCAGACAATATTTGCCCCCATTTTTCAGCAATACCTTCTTTTGGATCCTCCTCCTGGACATTCAGGAAAGGCGCAAAGTCCTGTTTAAAGTAAAGTTTATTTATTAGCCACAAGTAGGCTTACATTAACACTGCACTGAAGTTAATGTGAAAGTCCTCTAGTCACCACACTCCGGCGCCTGTTCGGGTACACTGAGGGAGAATTTAGCATGGCCAATGCACCTAACCTGCACATCTTTGGACTGTGGGAGGAAAGTGGAGCACCCGGAGGAAACCCACAAGACACAGGGAGAATGCACAGACTCCTCACAAGTGATCCAAGCCAGGAATTGGACCCAGGTCTCTGGCGTTGAGGCAGCAGTGTTAACCACTGTGCCACATTGCCACCTGACTCCAGGAAATAAACAAATCTAGTTTTTTTGAAACTGAAGGGCTGGTTGAGCAAAGAAATCTTAAGACTTGAATAATTAGGATGGTAAAGAATTGATCTGTTTGAGTCAAGATAACATATGGAAGTAAAGGTAATGTAACCCATCCATTATTTTCATGTTATTAGTTGCTCAATCAGTTGAACAAAGAACAATACAGCACAGGAACAGGCCCTTCGGCCCTCCAAGCCTGCGCCGCTCATGTGCCCACTAGATCATTCTTTTGTATCCCTCTATTCCCAGTCTGTTCATGTGGCTATCTAGATAAGTCTTAAACGATCCCAGCGTGTCCGCCTCAATCACCTTGCTTGGCAGTGCATTCCAGGCCCCCACCACCCTCTGTGTAAAATATGTCCCCCTGACATCTGTGTTGAACCTTGCCCCCCTCACCTTGAACCCGTGACCCCTTATGTTCGTCACCTCCGACCTGGGAAAAAGCTTCCCACTGTTCACCCTAACTATGCCCTTCGTAATTTTATACACCTCTACTAGGTCGCCCCTCATCCTCAGTCTTTCCAGGGAGAACAATCTCAGTTTACCCAATCTCTCCTCATAGCTAAGACCCTCCATACCAGGCAACATCCTGGTAAACCTTCTCTGTACTCTCGCCAAAGCCTCCACATCCTTCTGGTAGTGTGGCGACCAGAACTGGACGCAGTATTCCAAATGTGGCCTAACCATCGTTCTATACAGCTGCAACATCATATGCCAACTTTTATATTCTATGCCCCATCCAATAAAGGCAGGCATGCCATATGCCTTCTTCACCACCCTCTCCACATGTGCTGCCACCTTTAAGGATCTGTGGACTTGTACGCCCAGGGAGCTAAATGAATCTGCTCTGTGCACATGATTGGAACCATACTTCATCCAGTACCTCATCCAGTGGTCTGCTTCTGGAGAGACCTAAGGAATAAATGTGCAAAAGGCGATATGTGGTAAAGGTGATAAGGATGTCCATTGTTATTCCCAGTTGTCCAAGTAGATAACATTCAGCATGAGCCAACTCCCATCAAATTAAGATGTTTGGGCTGATTATTGAAGTAACTGTTGCCTCTGATACTGAGAAGGTATCTACATTATTCCTGAAGCCAGAAGACCAAGGGGAATGGCAAAGGTTCCATCTTCACTTCATGCTCACATCTACCGTGTGACTAAAATTAATGAAGAAAGTTACCTTAATCGTCAGCTAGCATTAATTTAACATTCGAGTTCAGCAATTTACTTTAAATTACATCATTTACACCAACTAGAAAAATCCAAGCTGGATTTTCATAAAGCAAATAAAAAAGCAGGTTATTTTTGAAGAAAGTTATTGTGCAGTACTCAATGGTTTGACATAGAACAGTCAAGGAGAAAACATCCCTGACTGCATTTGTAATTAGAATAGAAGATTGTTAATGGGAATGCTTCTGTTAAATGAGCATCTGCTCAGACAATGACTCATTTCCCACTCATGCACAAGTATATGGTAAATGGAAAAAAAATGGGTGAAGTGAACATTTAGCTCAGTGCAGGGTGTCACCACCATGGCAAAGTTCAGTAACATTGGAACAGGGGAAGGGCACTGAGCCCCTCAGGTCTTTGTACTTCAGTTCGATCATGACTGATTTGTATCTTAGCAACTTTCACAAATCTTGCTTTTGTAACATTTAATACTCTTCCTTCTGTCGGAAAGGCTGAGATTTTAACAAAAGAAGTAGGTTTCAACTTGCCTCCAGGGTGTAAAACTGCTTTTGCAGATAGGCTGCACATCACATCAGCCAATGGAACTGAAAATCGGGCTGTTTCGACAACAGTTGGCCAATCCATAGCATTACCTTCGTGCCCAGACAGAAAACTGAAAACTGATACCTTGGTTTACCAGCAGAACAGTACAGTTTCTGTTACCAAGAACGCTTAGCTTCTCATAGTCAGTGTCTGTCCATACAGGATAGGTAGCTCAGGCTACAATACAAATATGCACTGAAAAATGACTATTAGTGTAACAGCATCTAACTTTGAGGTATTAAATGTTGAAATATTTATACCACTGTGAAAATCTATAAGGTGGACTCAAAACAAGCAAATTACTCCATAGCTGGTGTCAATTTATTGAGGGAAATATGGGACACAAAGCTATATTTTTCAGATAAAATGGAAAGACTTAGAAAAAGATGTAACAAAAGGATGTATTTTTACCAATTCACACACCCGGAAAGGGAAAATCTGGATCTATTGCCCACATTGCAAATATAGTTCTGAATATCTGACAACTAATGTGTTTTTTTGAAAACGAATGTTTACACTTTGAGTTTTTCCTTTTCAGTTTAAGAATGTGGATCAAAACTTGTTGATCTAGAAAATAGATTGCAGCTAACTGAGGAATAATCCCAGTGTGACGCACACTGCACAAGCATGAGGCTTTTGGCAGGATCAGAGCAAATTGGACCTCTGACCTCATTAATATAGTGCAGGCTCCATATTGTGGCCCTGGGGATAGCTTGCTGGTTGGAGGTGATTGGGATATTAGTTTGGCCAGCTGGTTTGCCAGTGAAGGTGGTCAGCTGAGCCCAGGAGTGAGGCAATCGGGACAAGGCGAATGGGAGCTGGCATTGGCCCGCTTCACCTGGTTCCACATTCAGGCAAGGAGAACTTGCACTTTGGGTAGCAGCCTCTATTAACAAATGGAATTTACCTGAAAGTGGTGCACTAGGCACTCGATGTATATTCTAAGGATCCTAAGCACCTGACCCGCGAGTGTATCAAATTCATAAATAAAAATAACCAAAAACAAGTGAAAAACAATGGTGCGGTCAATAAATCTATCAGAGGACAGGTTGAGTGTGCAGTCGTTGGCAACTAACTCCTTTCAGAAATGGCTGTTCAAATGCCTAGCAACAGGAGTCTTTCACTTTTGCTCTAAAACTCATTGACAGCATTCATCTTCTGCCTGCAGTTCAAAGACCACCCAGTATTTTGTGGGTGACCAGGATGCTATTAGTTAGCATTCTGCTGGGCTTACCATCATTAAGCACTATCTTGTCTGACAAATTAAATAATGGCCATGACTACCAGATGTCCACTTTAAATTAATCACCAACGAGTAGCGAGTGGAATGTGTGCCAGATTACTAAATAAGCATGGGAATACTAAAATATTAATTGATGAAATAATACTTTTATTCACCGTAAAGGAATAAGCTTTTTTGTGCTGAGCTATTAGTTACAGATCAATTTTGTTTATTATAATTCTTTCCTGATGATAGTACTGGTGTTCATCTTGTTCAAAAGTAGATTATAGACTGTGCTGAAGAACGCTAGAACAAAATATAGCCTTCGGCACTGAACTACCATCAAATTAGTGAGGCATTTGTACTCACTTGTGCTTCAATTTCTTCATTTACACTTGATATAATTGAAAAAGATCAATGTAAAGTCATTGGAATTAAACAATTAACAAGAGTGTTCCTGCAACAATACAGCAGCTCATCTCTAACACCGTGGTCGCTCTCCATTAGTTACTTTTATATTACACATCTTTTGTCATCTTTCCATTTTTGCTGGAAGACAAAAGAAAAGCAATTGTTTATTTTTGATCAAAACTACTGGCCTAAATGAAAACAAATGCATTTGAAAATCCCACTCAGTACAAAACACTTCATTTTATTTATATGTCCCTTTGTATTCTAAATAAGTCCTCAGGCTACATTGTTAAAAATGAACAAATGCAGAAGTCCCCAGTGCACTGTGTGCTTGTATTGTTCTTTTTCAGCTAATAACAACATCAATTTTGAAGCACTTAAGAGGCATTTTCTGTATCTTAAATCAAACAGGACAAGCATCATTTCATTGCAACTTGGTGTTTGGTTTCTAAAGTGTAGAGAACACACAAAGGCACACACGCATACTACCTACACACACTCTCACACACCACACACACCACCCACACACACATCCACAAACACTCACATACATGGTTGAGTGTATGCAGCCCTGTTCTCAGATGTGCAAACATTGATGGAGTTTCCACCCGATTCATGTGGGTGCCTGGGCTGTTTAGCGGAACACCTTAGCAGATATGGCACTCGGGCAGCAAGTTCACTACAGTGATTTGAGCTCCACTATTAGCCATTACTATTGGCCAGGCCATATTCAAAATTAGCCTTAAAGACACCCTCCCTTGCAAACACTCCCCCCCGCACCTCCCCCCCCTGCACCGCTGCTCACCCCCCACCTCCCCAAAAGCAACAGCAAATAATTGTTAGACAACGAGCCTGCAGGGAGAGGCACAACACTTTAAACCTCATATTTCATGAATAATGTTGAGAATCTTCAGGGTTGAATTAGGAGCCTGTGCAATCAGTGCTTATTGAGTCAGAAATTTTACATTAGTGTATTCATCAGAGTGAATCCAGAATGGTAAAGGCAGTCATCCTGAGGTAAACACACCTGCTCCATCACTGAAATACACAGCACCCAGCCACCAATTTGTCATGTGGATCTCTGTGACTCTGTCTCTGCTCATTTGGTGCAAGGCTGCACACAGCAGAGTGGTTAGACGTGAGCTTTTCTGACAGATACGACAGCCCTTGCTGAATTATTCATTAGCGTGTTAATGGCAGGTGATGAGATCTTTTCACGCTACATCCCACTCAGTAGGTGTTTATTACCCTGTTCAACAGCAGCCTGCTATTACTGTAGGGGAAAATAACTGTCTACACAGGCTTGACAGGTAATGGGGATGGTACTTTAAAGACTCCCGTTGCCTGCGAGGTCGCCTGAAGGTTATTTTGAACAAATTATTTTTTCATTTCTTGCTGATTGAGTAGATAGCCTTAATGAACTGCCAACAACCAATCACGAGGCTGTTTAGTAGGAGCCTGTTTATTAACAGACATATTCTTGCATTGTACGGTACGGCAAACGAAGATACAAGTAAAAACTGTTACAAATTGCAATAATGAATTGGTGGTGGCTCTGATGACTAAGATTCAGTCATCCTAAAAGTACTGGCTCAAGAAATTAAATATTGTCTTGAATAAACAGAAATGTATGAGCTGGTTATGCTGCAAAGTTGTTGGTAAGTTCACGTTTTACCTGTCTCCTTGGAGGTGATCCCTGATATCTTCACTTTGTTGGATATTAGCTATCATTTTCCAGGTAACTAAAGGGTAACATTCTTGCATTCAAATATTTGTCAAGTCACTTTGAACCACACGGTAATCCACTGTGCTGTTTTTATTAACATGTCATCGCCTACATAGAACCTTTTATAATTGCAGGTTGAAATGAAGCTGTTATATGGAAAACAGCTTGGGAAGAAGTTCTCACTGCATATGTTGCAAGATAAACTAATCACTAACAGTATTTTTTTATGACAGCTCTTATGTGACACGGACTGTTCCCATTTGCTGCTGCAAAATTCCCAAATCAGCTGATCCAAACAGTTCATTAACTCAGATCGCAGGCAGGTCCAGGGAAATTCGTCTATCGCTCCGGGCTAGATGCTTTTTCAGGTTTTCAGCTCAGATTGTGAGTTTGGCTGCGATTCTCCTGAATCGGAACGAGGTGCCCACATCAGCAGGAAAATGGGAGGGTTTCCCGGTGGCGCTGGCAGTGTCTGTCAGGTGGGATTTGCCCACCTGATGAATGCAAGTATGAGCAACCTGCTGGTCAGCCTGGCTGTTCAGAAATCGCTGCACCATTTTTAAAGGGCACTCTCTGCGTTCAGAGACAGGTCCCCCTTGCCCACCACCGCCCCCCTCCTCAACCCGCCCCCCCCCCCCCCCCCACACCAAAAAAACAGAAGTGGTAATTCCCCCACTGACCAGGGGAGCACCACCAATCCCTCACCAAGGAGGGCGTTCCCCCCCACCCACAATTAATGGGTCACTGACCCACACCACACAGGCATGAGGGTTACCCAACACCCTCAATCAGCCCCTCACTCATCGCCTCTTCCGATTCAGGCCCACTCTTCCCTCAAACCCTCCCATTCAGTCCTCCTTCCCACTCAGCACCCCCCCCCCCCCCACTCATCCTCTTCCTGCCTCAATAAATGGTTCAGCTTCATTTTTTGAGGACCACTTATTCCCTTTGCAGAAACCACAGCTGTCAATCAGGGTTAGAGACTTTGTAATCATTGCAGTTAGGAACAATGGAGGCACTTGAGATGCATTCAAGCGTGAAGGGAAATGCAAATAGACACACGACTGAGTAGAAATCCATTAAGCTGTCAGTGGATGCCTATTTCAAAGCACTGCACTTTGAAATTGACAGAGATCAAAGGTTTTCAATGCAGTACAGAGGGTTTCAAAGGTTTGAGCTTGCTAGGAAGGCTCAGGACTTCAAACCAACGCTGTGTGAATACATTGGGGCTGAGTGCACAGTTGTGGAGAATGGACCCTGTGGGAGTGGGTAAGAGGGAACATGTGAGGCAGGAGAGAAACAACATGCAAGGAAAAATGACATAGGGCTGGAGGCATGAAGAAGGAGTATAGTATGGAAGGGAGGTAAATCGGATGGGAGAGAGTTGGCATGTGGTAGGGAGTGACCTTTTGAGGAATGGAATGGCAGGAAATAGCATTGGGGGACATGACATGGGGGAAGGTATGGAAGGGGAGGAATGCAAGGGAATTGTGGAATTGCAGAGGTGGGTGGTATAGGAAGAAGCGGTTGGATGGGGGATGGAATAGGGATGACATGCAAAGCATGGAATAGCATGGTATGGCGATTGAAATAAGTACTGTGGCAATAACCACAATCATCAAATGTTTTACAGGTTGGAAGGAAAGGGAAGCCCAAAACAAAGTTACCCTGACGAGAGAGTTTGGGGAGAGAGCGCTGTTGGCATTGATGTTATAAATGGTATTGGGGAATGGCATGTGGAAGATGGACTGGAGAGTGGTGGAGGCAGGGTGTTATGGGATTGTGGGGAGGGAGGGACATCTTATCAGGGGGTGGAGTGGATGGCATGGGTGGGTGGGATGGCATAATGGGAGCAACATGAAGGGCAACAGCCTGGAGATGAGGTACAACATGAGATGGTGGAGAGGCAAAGAGTCCAGGGGAGACAGCATGGTCATAGGATTGCGCTTCCCAGTTTCACATTACAACTCACTTGAGGTCAATGATTGGCATTCCAGATGACCAGTTCTATTCCACCCTGTGAGCTGCATCTGACTGTATCTGAGGGCTTGACTGGCAATTGCAGTACATCAGTACCATTTTAGTTAGACCACTAAACAAATTTGTCACATGCAATGTGCCTTGCAACTGTAACCTGAACCATTTCAGGAGTTTTGCAATTTCCAGGTCAGAGTATTACAAGGGAACAGTGTAGGGTAGGTAGAATATTATTTGTGGACAGATAATATACAATCATATATCTTCTCAACGTGTGCAAGTGATTTAGATATGGATGCAAAATTTAACTTTGCAGATGACACAAACATACAGAGCTTGGCGAACTGCGAAGACAAAGGAAGATATAGTCATGTTAGCAGTTAGGGCAGACAGAGAACAGAAGATATTTAATGTTGGTATATGTGTGCAGTGATACAATTTAGGAGGAAATATATGAAGAGAACATAGACGCTAAATAGGAAAACTTGCAAAGAATTAATGAGCAGGGAGATAGTTGTTCAGATGCAGATGTCTTTAAAGTAGGAATATAAGGAAATCTTACAACAGAGAATAAAAGTACTTTTTACAATCAGGAGCAGAGAGTATACAGAGGCCGGAATTTTCCAGCAGTTCAAACCCTGCTGCCGCTACAAGCGAGGACGGAGAATTTGGCGCTCAGCCAAATCGCCAGTCACTGCAGCGGGACCAGAAAATCCCACTGGCATGAACGGCCGGAAAATTCCACCCAGAGTTTCTCTGCAAATTCCTTCAACCCTAGGGCTGTAGGAGGTTGCAAAAGGTATGAGAGGTGAGCCCATACAATGAATGAGGATTTTGCAAATGGTAGATATTAGAGATGGGGTCTGAAAGGAAGTTGGCAAGTAAGAAAATGATAGAAAAGTGCAGTAAGGAAAAAATAGTTCACCAAGTTTTGGACATGCATCATGATTAGCTGTTAATATCTTGTTGTTGCTAATAAAATCACTGTCTCAGAAATCCTACCAATTCTTAATCTAAAAAAAACTATTTGTCATTTTTTTTGATGAAAGGAGTAAAGCTAGATTCCCTGCCTCTGGTATTTTCTAATAAAAACAGAAAATGCTGGAAAACCTTAGCAGGCCTGGCAGGATCTATGGAGAGAGAAAAAGAGATAACAATTTGAGTTGGTATGACTCTTCTACAGATGTACATATTGTTAGTTTCTTTTTCAGTGTGATGAAATGCTGAAACCAAACTGGTCAAGAGATTAACATTTGGTATTGCATCCAAATTAATATCTCTTCACTTATTGTACTTAAAAGAAGTATCAAAGCAAAGCTGGATGGATGTGGTAGGTGAAGTCTTCAATCATTGTAATGGTGAATGAATGGGCAATTATTTGGAGCAGGTAATGAGCTGATATGACCTCGAGCAGGATTTTATTACTGTGTTGTATAAATGGCTGCTGTGCTAGCAAATGGCCCTAAGTGTGGTCCTGTAAAAATTAATGATCTTTCACAGGTAATATTATTATATGTTTACTTGACCATATATTTATTCCTCTGCTGATGATTCCACTCTCCTCAGTTTCCTTTCAACTCAAATCCTTAGTGCTCACAATTTTGGTACTCTCACAGTTCAAAAGCTGAAACATAACACTGTGATCACCTCCGTGATATATAATGGGACAACAAAAATCTTAGTTTTGCCAATTCATTGAAATAATAATCTCTTTATATTTACCAACTGCTATCATCCTGCATATTTCATTCTGAACCTATCCACCATCTTTGTTTCCCTACCTTCTCTGACTTTGAGTAAGATTCCCACATATTCTCCATTACTAATTTTGCTTCCAAGAAAGGGAAATCGTGATCAAAACTTGGCAGGAAAGGACAGAGTATAAAAACCTAAGTGTGCACCAGTGGGTAAGGCTAGAGATTACAAAAATAATAAGAAGGTACAACTAAAGACTATGGCGCGATTCTACCAAAAAAATTCTAAGTGCCGAATTCGTATGAAAACTGGAGTAACTTATGCTGATTTTTTTTTACTGTGTTTTTCAGAAGGAATCTTTGATACTCTGAGCACTGCAGAGTGCCTGATGCACCCCAATGAGCACCCGGAAACAAGGCTTTATAACTGAAGGCTTTAATCAGATAACAACGAAACTGCTAACACTAATACAACCGTTCAGACTGAAGGGGTCCTGCCGGAGCAGGGGGTCTTATACCCTGCCACCGGAGGCGGGGCCCCACTGGAGTGTGCCAAGACAGCGCTTAGAACAGGTAAACACCCTAACCCAACAACATAGTACAACCCCCATAACAACAACAACACCCTAGCCCAACAGTAACATAATAACAACCCCAGTGGTGAACCAACGATGGTTCACCACATTCACCCCTCCTTTAGGAACCAAAGGTGGCGGGGTGAATGAGAACAGATAATGACAAAAAAAAATAATAAATAACAGGATTCACAAGTCCCGACGGTCTGGAGGACCACACCGACGCTGCGATCGTCTCAACACCGGTTGCGAAACCGGAGCAGGTGCTTGTGGTGGCTCTCTCAAAGCAACATCTGGCTGTCCCCTCAAAGACTCCCGGGCCGGCCGGCCCTGATGAGGCGATGGTGCAGGGGATCCTGGAACGATTGGTGGTGCTGGTGGTGGTGATGATGGTGGCGCTGATCTCCGAGTCTCAGGCAAGCTGTACATGGGGGTAAAAGTGTTATGCACTGGTCCCGGTGCTGACCGCGCCACGTCTGGGGAAGTAATGAGGAGTAGTGGATCTGTGACTGGGGGAATAGGAGCGACAGGAGTTGCTACGTCCCCTGCGGGCGCCAGGTCTCTAATGGAGACAGTGTCCTCTCGCCCGTCAGGATATGCCACATAGGCATACTGAGGGTTGGCGTGGAGGAGTTGGACCGGTTCGACCAAGGGGTCGGACTTGCGAGCCCTCACATGGCGCCGCAGAAGGACGGGTCCTGGGTACGTCAACCAGGCTGGCAATGAGGTCCCCGAGGACGACTTCCGAGGGAATGAGAACATCCTCTCGTGGGGAGTAGCATTGGTTGCCGTACACAGGAGGGAGCGGATAGAATGGAGCGCATTTGGAAGGACCTCCTGCCACCGGGAGACTGGAAGGCCCTTGGATTTTAGTGCCAGTAGGACAGCCTTCCAGACTGTAGCATTCTCCCTTTCCACCTGTCCGTTACCCCTAGGGTTGTAGCTCGTGGTTCTACTAGAGGCAATCCCGAATGAGAGCAGGAATTGCCTCAAGTCGTTGCTCATGAACGACGAGCCCCTGTCGCTATGAATATAGCAGGGGTACCCGAACAGGGTAAAAAGCTCACTGAATGCCTTGATGACGGTGGCAGTCGACGTGTCCGCACAGGGGAAAACAAACGGAAACCGGGAAAATTCGTCTATTATGTTAAGGAAATAGACATTCCGATCCGTTGAGGGAAGGGGGCCCTTAAAATCTACACTCAGCCTCTCAAAAGGGCGAGTGGCCTTGACCAAATGTGCCCGGTCTGGTCGATAAAAGTGTGGTTTGCATTCTGCGCAAGTCCTACAACTTCTCGTAACTGACCTGACCTCCTCCACCGAGTAGGGTAGGTTGCGGGCTTTTATAAAGTGGTAGAGTCTGGTGACTCCAGGATGACATAGATCATTGTGGAGAGCCTTCAAGCGGTCCTCCTGCATGATGGCGCATGTTCCGCGCGAGAGGGCATCCGAGGGCTCATTGAGTTTCCCTGGACGATACATAATATCGTAATTATAGGTGGAGAGCTCAATTCTCCACCGCAAGATCTTATCGTTCTTGATCTTGCCCCTCTGCGTGTTACTAAACATAAACGCCACGGATCGTTGATCCGTGATCAGGGTGAACCGCTTACCTGCCAGGTAATGGCGCCAGTGTCTGACTGCCTCCACAATGGCCTGAGCCTCCTTTTCCACCGCCGAGTGCCGAATTTCGGGGCCTTGAAGGGTGCGGGAAAAAAACGCGACGGGCCTGCCTGCCTGGTTTAGTGTGGCGGCTAGGGCGAAATCAGATGCATCACTCTCCACCTGGAAGGGGATGGATTCATCCAACGCGTGCATCGTGGCTTTCGCAATGTCGCTTTTCAAAGCCTTGAAGGCCAATTGGGCCTCCGGCGTAAGTGGGAAGGTCGTGGACTTAATGAGCGGACGAGCTTTGTCCGCATAGTTGGGGACCCACTGTGCATAGTACGAAAAGAAGCCGAGGCATCTCCTCAGTGCTTTCGTGCTAGCGGGCAAGGGAAGTTCAGTAAGGGGGCGCATACGGTCTGGATCAGGGCCGATGACCCCGTTTTCCACCACGTATCCAAGGATAGCTAACCTGCGCGTACGGAATACACACTTCTCCCTGTTATAGGTCAGATTCAGGTGAGATGCAGTGCGCAGAAAGTGTTGGAGATTTGTGTCATGGTCCTGCTGGTCATGGCCGCAGATGGTGACGTTATCCAGGTACGGGAAGGTAGCCCGCAACCCGTTCTGGTCCACCATTCGGTCCATAGCACGCTGGAAGACCGAGACCCCATTGGTGACACCAAATGGAACCCTGAGGAATTGGTATAGACGACCATCCGCCTCAAAAGCCGTATATTGTCGGTCCTCTGGGCGGATGGGGAGTTGATGGTAGGCGGACTTAAGGTCTATGGTAGAAAACACTCGGTACTGCGCAATCTGATTGACCATATCAGAAATGCGCGGGAGAGGATACGCATCCAGCTGCGTATAACGATTAATGGTCTGACTATAGTCGATGACCATCCGAGGTTTGTTCCCGCTTTTGACTACCACGACCTGCGCTCTCCACGGACTAGCACTGGCCTGTATGATCCCTTCCTTGAGGAGCCGCTGAACCTCAGATCTAATAAAGATCCGGTCCTCAGCGCTGTAATGCCTACTTTTAGTAGCGATGGGCTTGCAGCCAGGTACCAGATTCTTAAAGAGGGATGGTGTAGTGATTTTCAGGGTGGATAGATTGCATGCGGGGCGCTTTGGGCAATTTGGAGGCTGCGGCTGATTCCCTACTGCCAGTGAAGGGAGTGGCCCACCGTACTGTAGGATCACACTCCTCATGTGGGCCATAAAGTTTAGTCCGAGGAGAATTGGCGCGCAAAGGTGAGGTAACACAAGGAGCCTGTATTGCTCGTAAATTGTGCCCTGTACCTCAAGAGTTACCATACATTGTCCTTGGATCGGTACAGACCGGGACTGTGATGCCATGGAAATTGTCTGTTTGGCAGGGAGAATCCGGAGTCCACACCTTTTAGCAGTTTCAGGGTGTATGAAACTTTCGGTGCTTCCGCTGTCAAACAGACAATTCACAGTTCTGCCACTAACCTTTACCTCCATCATAGAATGTTCCAGTCTGAAATGCCTGGTCTGATCCAGAGAGATCGACGCCACCGTTGGCCCCTGGGCGTCACTGCATGCTGCCGATGTGGATGCTGAGGACCCCTGCTGGTCGCTGCTGCATGCTGCCGATGTGGATGCTGAGGACCCCTGCTGGTCGCTCCTAGTCGTCGTGGACCATGATGGCCGCCCCCATGGATAGCATGTGGCCGAGGGCACCAAGCGCAGCGACTCCTGGTGGTCTTCCTGCTCCTCTGTTTGCCACGATGGCGCCGTCCTGAGATCGCACGTGGTCGGACCTCGTGGGTACTGCGGCGTCGAAAGAGACGGTCTCCGTTCTGGAGGGTTACAAGCTGCACTGCCGTTTTTAGGTTTGGACCTGCAGACTTTGCTGTAGTGGCCTTTTTTACCGCACTGGCTGCAGATTGCCGTTCTTGCCGGGCACTGTTGCCGTGGATGCTTGGCCCCACCGCAAAAATAGCATCGCTGGCCACCTGGAGCTGCCGCCGTCGTCGAATCGATCTGGGAGCGCGGGTTCGCGGGGCGAGGAGGGAGCAGAGATTGTTCCAACCACGTTGACTGCACGTGGTCCTCGGGGTACAGCGCCAAGCTCTTCGACGCCGCCTCCAACCTCACGGCCATCCCCATTGCCTGGGTCAAATTGAGTTTCCCCTTTTCTAATAATTTTAATCTGATGTATGAGGACCCTACCCCTGCTACGAACGCGTCTCGGGCGAGGTCGTGCATGTACTGCTCGGCGGAGACGTCCTTACAGTCACAACCCCTGGCAAGCTGCAGGAGTTCATTGGCGTAGTCTTCTATGGTCTCGCCCGACTGCCGACGTCGTGTAGCGAGGAGATAACGAGCGTGAATCTCGTTGGGTGGCGTAATGTACCTATTCTTTAGGAGCTCGACGGCACCCTGGTAAGTGGAAGCTGCACGAATGGCTAGGTAAATCGTGTCGCTTACCCTAGCGTGGAGGACTTGGAGTCTATCACTGTCCGTAGTGATAGCTACCGAGGCTGCCAGGTAGTCCTCGAAGCACTTCCACCAATGTTCGAACGTGTTAGCTGCACCGACCGCACGTGGGTCCAGTGTCAGACGATCCGGTTTTAGAATCTGTTCCATGTTCTAAGTTATCTGATTAAATTGATGCACCCCAATGAGCACCCGGAAACAAGGCTTTATAACTGAAGGCTTTAATCAGATAACAACGAAACTGCTAACACTAATACAACCGTTCAGACTGAAGGGGTCCTGCCGGAGCAGGGGGTCTTATACCCTGCCACCGGAGGCGGGGCCCCACTGGAGTGTGCCAAGACAGCGCTTAGAACAGGTAAACACCCTAACCCAACAACATAGTACAACCCCCATAACAACAACAACACCCTAGTCCAACAGTAACATAATAACAACCCCAGTGGTGAACCAACGATGGTTCACCACAGTGCCCTAGCAGGATTCACTCTGAAAATCAGGGGACAGGGCCTATTCTCGCTGGAGAGGCTGGCAGCATAGCACTGAACAGGCCACTGTGCATGTACCGAGCTGTCAGAGTGGAGATCAGTGCATGCGCAGTGGCTCCGCACTGCCGGCTTCCTGATTGCTGACCAGCCCTGTGACCCCGCATCGCTGCTCCTCCGACACCCCACCCCCCGATCGCTGGCCTCCTGGACCTCTCCAGGCAAGCCCCAATGTCTACTCCCTAACCCCCCCACCAGCAACCCTAGCCCCCACACCCCCGGCAGTCTTAACCCACCCCCACTCCCCTGGCAGCCCCAGGGCCCCCCCCCCCCACCCGATGGCCAGCTCTAATCACCCCTTCCCCTCCCCCTCCCCATTTCCTCCCTCTGCCTGCGATCCCAAATGCAGAGTGGCAGTGGGACACCCCCACCGATTGCACCCCCAATAGGCTCTGCATCCTTCTGACCTCACCCCCTTGGCACTGTCCAATGCCTGGTGGGCAGTGCCATTGTGCCCCTGGGGCATTGCCAGTTTGCCCCTTGGACAGTGCTGGGGCCAGGCTGGCACTGCCCAGAGGGCAACCCTCCTTATCCCCGACCTGGGGGGATGGCCACCATGGCCTGTGTCCACTCCAGTGGGGTTGGGCTGCAGCTGCCCATTCATGGGAAGCAGTTGTAAACCCCGCTGGATTGAAAAACTCTCAGCAGTGGGGGGTAGAAAGAGGAGTGGGGGGAAAAGAGGTGAGGGGGGAAAGAGGATGGGGGAAAAGAGGATGGGGGAAAAGAGGAGGGGGAAAAGAGGAGGGGGAAAAGAGGAGGGGGGAAGAGAGGAGGGGGGAGAAAGAGGAGGGGGGAAAGAGGAGGAGGGGAGGAGGGGGGGAGAAGAGGACGGGAACGAGGAGGGGGGGAACGAGGAGGGGAGAACGAGGAGGGGGGAAGAGGAGGGGGGGAAAGAGGAGGGGGGGAAAGAGATGGGGGGGAAAGAGGAGGGGGGGAGGGGGAGGGGAGGGGGGGAGAAGGGGGGGAGAAGGGGAGGGGGGAAAGAAGGGGAGGGGGGAAAGAGGGGAGGGGAAAGAGGAGGGGGGAAGTGGAGGAGGGGGAAAGAGGAGGAGGGGGGAAAGAGGAGGGGGTAAAGAGGAGGGGGGTGAAAGAGGAGGAGGGGAAAGAGGAGGGGGAAAGAGGGGAGAAGAGGAGGGGGAAGAGGAGGGGGAAAGGGGGAAGGGGAGGGGGAAAGGGGGGGAAGGGGAGGAGGGGGGAAAGAGGAGGAGGGGGAGCAAGGGGGGGAAGGGTAGGGGGAGAGAAAGAGGAGGGGGAGAGAAAGAGGAGGGGGAGAAAGGGGGGGAAGAGGGGGGGGAAGAGGGGGACAGGGAGGCTGGGGGGGGAAGAGGGGGGGAAGAGGGTGGGCAGGAAAGCTGGGGGGGTGAGGGGGGCTGGGGGGGGTGGTTGGGGGTGAGTGGGTGACGTTTGTGGACGTGGAGTCTTCCGTCCTGGGCCTGCTAATTGGATGGAAATTGAAATTGAAATATTTAACTCAGCTTCGCGCCGAAAATTGGCGTGGACTTGGTGCCGGAGACACGTGGAGTCTATGGCGCCCAGCTAAATGGCCTCCACTGATGTCTCCTGGGCCGCTGTGCTGCTAGAGCAGTGCAGCAGGCTGGGAGAATCGCCCCCTATATCTGAATACATGTAGCATTCATAATGAAACAAATATGTTGACAGCACAGGTAGAAATAAATATGTGTGATCTGATAGACATTACAGAGACATGGTTGCAGGATGACAAAGACTGGGTCCGGAATATTCAAAGGTACATGACAATTAGGAAGGACAGGAAGCCAGAAAAGGGTTGAGTGGTGGCTTTGTTAATTAAAAATGACATTTGTATAATAGGGAGAACAGATCTTAATTCTGGAAATCAAGATGTAGAATCAGTTTGGGTGGAGATGAGAAATAGTAAATGTAAAAAGTCACTTATAACTTAAAGGCCCTCTAATAGTAACCACACTGCAGGCTATTCTAAATTCTGCACTGTACAATGAGACAGAATTAATCAACGGCCTCAGTGCAGGTGCCCCAAGGGAGCAATGATCATAATATAATTGAATTTCACACTCAGTTTGAGGGAGGGAGGAGTGGATCTAAGACTAATGTTTTAAACTTAAATAGGGGTACTTATGAGTGCATGAAGACAGAGCTGGCAGAAGTGAACTGAGAAGTTAGATTAAGTGATAGGTCAGTTGAGATGCAGTGGTAGACATTTAAGGGGATATTTCAGAATTCCCAGCAAAGATATGTTCCAGTGAGAAAGAAATACTCTAAGGGGAGGACGCAGCATCTGTGGTTAATTAAGGAAGTTAAAGATAGTATCAAATTGAAAGAAGAAGGCTATAATTCCAGAAAGATTAGTAGCAGGTTAAAACATTGGATTAAATATAAAGAACAAAAAATGTTTAAAAAACTAATAAAGAAGAGATTAAGGTATAAGAGAAAGCTGGCTAGAAATATGCAAAGACTAGAAATATAGAAATGATAGAAATGATGGGCGGCACGGTAACACAGTGGTTAGCACTGCTGCTTCACAGCTCCAGGGACCTGGGTTCGATTCGCGGCTTGGGTCACTGTCTGTGTGGAGTTTGCACATTCTTCTCGTGTCTGCGTGGGTTTCCTCCGGGTGCTCCGGTTTCCTCCCACAGTCCAAAGATGTGCGGGTTAGGTTGATTGGCCATGCTAAAAATTGCCCTTAGTGTCCTGAGATGCGTAGGTTAGAGGGATTAGTGGGTAAATATGTAGGGATTTGGGGGTAGGGCCTGGGTGGGATTGTGGTTGGTGCAGACTCGATGGGCCGAATGGCCTCTTTCTGTACTGTAGGGTTTCTATGATTCTAGTAAGTGTTCCTACAGGTATTTAAAAAGAGTAAGTTTAGTGAGCATTGGTTCACAAGAGTGAGTCTAAGGAATTAATAGTGGAAAATAGCGATAAATTGAAAAGATAATTTGCATTTATCTTCACTGTAGAGGATAAAAATAATGTTCCAGAAATAAGTGTGTGTCAGGAGGTGAAAGGGAGGGACAAACTTAAAACAAACACACTCACCAGAGAAATGGTATGAGAAAATTATTAGAGCTAAAAGCTGACAAGTCCTCAGGTCGTGATGGGCATCATCCTGGGGTCTGAAAGAATGTGACTGCTGAGTTAGTGGCAGCATTGGTTCTAATTTTCCAAAATTCCCCCGATTCTGGAAAGATGCCATTAGATTGGAAAATAGTGAATGTGACTCCTCTGTTCAAAAAAGAAAGACAGAAGGCAGGAAATGAGAGGCCAGTTAAGATGTAGATGAGGAGAATTTTCTTTCTGTCAGAGGGTTGGAACTCTTTCCCAGGGAGTGGTGGAGGTCGGATCATTAAACATTTTTCAGGCAGAGGTAGATTCTTCACTAACAAGGGAGTCAAAAGTTATTGGAGTAGATAGGAATGTCGAGTTGAAGCCACAGCCAGATCAGCCATGATCTTAATGAATGGCGGAGCAGGCTTGAGGGGCCAAATGGCCTATACCTGTTCCTAATTTGCATTATGAACATTGAAGTTCATATGAAGCCTCGATACCTGCATTCAGGTCAAATACATTTCCTCCAATCAAAAATACTTAATTCATTATGAAGTCCAAACTATCCATGAGGCAACCCTGTTCCCAGCATTTTCATCATGTTTGACTGAATTCAGGAAAAGGTTTTTAGTATGAAGGTCTGATGTATATAGGGTTAATGTGGGACTCAGTTCAGACAGTGATATGAGAGATCACATGACCCACAACTGGGGTCACACTAGTGTTGGAGAAAGCCATGTGCACAAATAAGTATGGAGACAGTTGTAAGTTTGAATCCTTTTCTGGATATATGTATATAGTTCTCGTAGTTAATAAATACATACAGGTAACCTACTTAAGACTATGAAGACTTCATTAAGACTGGCTGAACAGTATCACTCCACAACATGGTGGCAGTGAATGGAAAAAACAAAAATCTTGCAAAATGCAGAAAGTCCGGCAAGACGAAAGCAAAATTTGAAGGAACATTCTGACCTGAACAAAAACTTGAGCAGCAGGCATGCAGAGGAATATCACCAGGGAAAAGCTCCAAAGAAAGGCTTGGAAGCTGAAGGCAGAAAGTTAAAATTCCTCATTGTAGCATTTGTTAGAAGAATGAGAGGCGATCTCGTATAAACTTATAAAATTCTAATAGGGTTAGACAGAGTAGATTCAGAAACAATATTACCAATGGTGGGGTGGTCCAGAACTAGGGGTCACAGTTTGAGGATAAGGGGTAAACCTTTTAGGACAGAGGTGAGGAGAAACGTCTTCACCCAGCAAATGGTGAATGCGTGGAATTCACTACCACAGAAAGGAGTTGAGGTCTACATGTTGTGTGATTTTAAGAAATAATTAGATACAGGTCTTGGGGCTAAATGGATCAAGGGATATTGGCGAAGGCGGGTTCAGGGTATTGAATTTGATGATCAGCAAGTTCATAATGAATGGCGGAGCAGGCTCGAAAGGCCGAATGGCCTAATCCTGCCTCTATTTTTTATGTATGTTTATAGTAGGCTCCATGTGATCTCTTGAAAATCCTGCTTCAATATCCAGAGTACAGAGACAACAGACCTAGCATGAGGTGAACTAAAACTTTTAAACTATAGAATAAACCAAGTCATGTGGAACTTTTAAACAGTTCAGTTGTCAGAAGTTGTCTTTTATAAACTTAATTGGAAAAGCTAGATTCTTGAGTCGGAGCCTGAAGACATGGGCCCTGATTTTACTGGCACAGCCACCCGAGGCTCATAAGATCGCGCCCAGGCCAAAGGGGAATGCCGTTCTGCGAGCCTCGCCCGCCCCGATTTTGGGACGGCCATGCCGGTAGAATCAGGGCCATCGTGTTCGGCTTGCCCTGAGAAGAAGAAAAAATTAATTTGGAAGAATTGCAACTGAAAAATCATCGAATCATACAGTATGGAAGAGGCCCTTCGGCCCATCGAGTCTGTGCTGACATGCTAGAAACGTCTGGTCACCTAATCCCATTTACCAGCACTTGCCTTCAAATTTATGACATGTCAAGAGCTCATCCAGATACTTTTTAAAGGACGTGAGGCAACCCACCTCTACCACCCTCAACATTCCAGACCGTCCCATATGCCTTTTTCACCACCTTACCAACATGCCCTTCCATCCTTCCGAGATCTATGGACAAACACGCCAAGGTCCCTTTGTTCCTCAGAACTTCCGAGTGTCATGTGGTTCATTGAATACTTCCTCGTCAAATTACTCCTTCCAAAGTGTATCACCTCACACTTTTCAGGATTAAATTGCATATGCCATTTATCTGCCCATTTGACCATTCTGTCGATATCTTCTTGCAGAGTAAGTCATTCAGCCTCACTGTTAACCGGTCATTTTTAAAGACCAGCAAAGTGTTTTTGTGACTCTCGGGCATAGTGCTGAAATGGGAAAGTCTGAAGCTAGTCATCAAAGCAGTCATGGTTTAGATTTTCAGCACTGAGCACAAGCACTATTGCATCAGGAGCTTGCTAAAACTGACAAGTGTCGGTAAACCCTTTGTCTTCAAATGAACGGTGGCACCACTTTAAATTTCAGCAACTTTTAAAATCTAAACCTACGCTTCAAAATTTTTTTATCCATGGATCAAAACTCACTCTTCCAGATAAGTTTGGATTTATCCAAGGCCCAGATCAATCACATAATTTGGGGCTTTGGAGAAAAAGATTCTTTAAATACACGATTGCTTCAGGTCTGGATAAAAAGATTGAAGCTCAACAAGTAAATACACTGCTTTATTCGGTAAGCCCAATAGCAGATGACATTATTGCTAATCAACAAATGATCTGACAAATTTAAAGAAGTACTAAAATGATTCAATGTTTATTTTAACCTATGAAGTTACAACATTATTGAGAAGGGCTGAATTTTAGCAGTCCTGCAGCACAGAACCTGTCAACTCATTCATCAATGATCTGTACAGGATGGCTGAATACAGGGACCTACATTTGAACTTATCAGTGATAGAATAGTTGCCATGGTGGATGATGCACTCTCAGACATGCTGCAAATGAAAAGATATCTAACCTTCAAGAAAGCTACCCAGATTGTTGGCAGTCTGAACTCCATGTGCAGCAGAGGCCCATTTTAAGAGGAGAAAGTAAACTGTGGTACAAAGGAAACCCCACAGTCCAGTTAGTTAAACAGCACAGAAATGAGGACACTCAGGGCAAAGGGAAGCAATACCCCAATCAGCCGGTAAAGTGACCATGTAAGCTCAATGGAGAATAGCGCCTCTACAGGTAAGATCAATGCCCTGCAATTTCAGCCCAATATTTTCAATGTAACAGAAATTGACACTTTGGCAAACTGTGCAAACCTTTGGCAGTAAACATCAAGCACAGCACTCTATGGGCCCAGAGGAAATGACTTCCAGTCACAGGCATGATTCTGGTGGAAAAGAAATCTTTGAGCTGATATACATCATGCGTAACCAGTCTTTTTCTCTCTTAAGCAGAGATGCCTGGTAACCTTGAATCTATTTAAAAGAGCGGAAGGTGTCAAGACAACCATTGTCATAAATTAGATAGAACTGCAAGTTCCCAAGAACTCAAACAAGAAAGAATATCCAGACTGAAATTTCAGCTTAGAACTGTCTTCTTTATTTGCAGAGCATGTTTGTCCGTTTTCATTAGAGGTGCTGAAAAGCCCTCTTTTGTCAGACTAGCCAACCACTTAGAGAGTTGCCACGACACCTCCAGCAGAGGATAGATAAGAGGACAAACAACAACCAGAAGAGCCTCAATCTCTGGCTCTGATGACTGTTGATGAGGTTAATGCTGCAACCACAGAGCAAACACTGCAGCTCCCAGCCAGCAAGACAGTGCCAGAGATGCTGCTGAAACCAATTAGCAGCCATCCATTGGCAACAACACACTGCACAGTCAGACACAAAGGTGATTTGATTTGATTTATTGTCATATGTATTAGTACACAGTGAAAAGTATTGTTTCTTGCGCGCTATACAGACAAAACATACCATTCATAGAGAAGGAAACAAGAGAGAGCAGAATGTAGTGTTACAGTCATAGCTAGGGTGTACAGAAAGATCAACTTAATGCAAGGTAGGTCCATTCAAAAGTCTGACGGCAGCAGAAAAGGAGCTGTTCTTGAGTCGGTTGGTACGTGACCTCAGACTTTTGTATCTTTTTCCTGAAGGAGGAAGGTGAAGAGAGAATGTCTGGGGTGCGTGGGGTCGTTAATTATGCGGGCTGCTTTGCCGAGGCAGTGGGAATTGTAGACAGAGTCAGTGGATGGGAGGCTGGTTTGCGTGATGGATTGGGCTACATTCATGACCTTTTGTAGTTCCTTGCAGTCTTGGGCAGAGCAGGAGCCATACTAGATACAACCAGAAAGAATGATTTCTGTGGTGCACCTGTAAAAATTGGTTATAGTCATAGCTGACATGCCAAATATCCTTAGTCTTCTGAGAAAGTAGAGGCGTTGGTGGGCTTTCTTAACTATAGTGTTGGCTTAGGTGGACCAGGACAGGTTGTTGGTGATCTGGACACCTAAAAACTTGAAGCTCTCGACCCTTTTTACTTCGTCCCCATTGATGTAGATAGGGACATGTTCTCCTTTACGCTTCCTGGAGTTGATGACAATCTCCTTCGTTTTGTTGACATTGACGGAGAGATTATTGTTGCCGCACCAGTTCACCAGATTCTCTATCTCATTCCTGTACTCTGTCTCGTCATTGTTTGAGATCTGATCCACTACGGTGGTGTCGTCAGCAAACTTGAAAATCGAATTGGAGGGGAATTTGGCCACACAAAGCTTACTAAACAACTACATCCTCACCTTGAGAGTAGAAGGTGGCCTTAACCTTCCCTATGTTTGTCACCTGCACAGGTGCATCATTGGCTGCTGCTGCCACGAGCTCCTAAAAGTCTCACACTATCTTCGAACTAAGAGGAAGCTTCAAAAGGTGCAGCACAACCTTGCTCTGCACCCAGCATCAGCAAAGATACTAGCACCCTGGAGGGGATTCGTGCCTCAGAAGTAAGGGAAGCACAAATTGGTGAGGGTATTCCCCATTTACACGTGCAGCTGCCGGACACTGAGGTGCAGAATGCTTCCAGATGTCAGAGGGGTGCTGGAGGAAAAGCAAATGCTGAGTCCCAGTTGGACAATGAGCCTTTGGAGACATCCATAAGTAGACAGATACTGAACATTCACTGTGAGGTTTGTGGAGATATGGCAGAGACACTGGGAGGTTCTGGCATGGACTTCAGAGCCCATCCAGGCCAGGAGCACCGTGATTACCTACTCTACAGAATGCATGGCTTCTTTCATTGATGGACAGGTAACTGTCTTGGAGTGCCAAACCTAGTAGATTACAGAAGTAATCCTGGGTATGTGTTTAACCTCTGCTCCATCGCCTTGTCTCTGAACTCAGGAGCACAGAGCCAGGCTGAGGAGGGGGTGGGAAATCAGAGGGCTTGAGTCACATCCAGCTCCTTGACCCTCTAAGGAAATCAGGGAGGGCTTCATGTGGAGGGTGAGCAGCAGCTGCACCATCAGGGGGTGTCTCTCAGGGTATTTCTGATGGTGGCAGCCTCTCCTCCACTACTGGCACTGATGCCTTCACTCACCATGTCAGCAGATGGGCCTCCTGTCACTGTGTTGGAGATATCCATCATGCTGGGAAACTCACACCCCCAGCCTACAGATGCACCATAGAAAGCAACCTTTCAAGTTGTATCACAGCTTGGTATGGCTCTTGATCTGACCAAGATCGAGAGAAACTACAAAGGATTGTGAACATAACCCAGTCCATCACGCAAACCAGCCTCCCATCCATTGACTCTGTCTATACTTCCCGCTGCCTTGGGAAAGCAGCCAGCATAATGAAGGACCCAACTCACCCTGACATACTCTCTTCCATCTTTTCCCGTCAGGAAAAAGATACAAAAGTCTGAGAACACGTATCTAACGACTTGAGACAGCTTCTTTCCTGCTGCCATCAGACCTTTGAATGGTCCTATTACATATTAAGCTGACCTTTCTCTTCACCTTATCAGTAACTGCAACACTATATTCTGCACGGTATCCTTTCCTTCTCCCCTGTGTACTCTGTGAACTGTATGTTTTGTCTGTATAGCGTGCAAGAAGCAATACTGTTCACTGTGTCCCAATACATGCGACAATAATAAATCAATCAATCAATCAACCTGAGGGTGGCCAATAATATCATTGCAAACAAGGAGACATAAGGGTCAGCAGCCTGTCTCCACTGCAGTGAAGAGAGAGCACTACCCCATAGCACCCAAAAATGAATTAAAAATCCAGTGTTCATGCTTTGGTGCACACAGGTGGCTTGAACATTTGTATTATTTGCAAATGTTGCTGTGGCTGTGTGTACATAAATGATGTTTTGTTTGAACATCCTCAAAAAGATCACTGTCTATTTACTGTGTGTAATAATGCATTGAGATGGATCCCATTAATATCTTATTTCATTGTGTACTCATGTGCACTCAAATGAGTGACCTGGTTTGGATGTTTGTGATTGTCAGAGACGATGAATTGGTTTTCCTGTGAAGGAGGGAGAAGGAAACACTGGACAAGTTACTGAGATGTTTTGTGGACTGAACTGTTCGAACCTTTGCGGGATTAATGGTACCTTGTCTTACATCCTTCCAGCCACTTCCTAGCAGGGGGTCGACATCTGACTGTGACAGTTCCCCCTTCTCTCCTCTCCACCTCTTCATTAGAAGGATGGATTATCTCTGTGGCTCATTATCCAAAAAGGGGTTCTCCTCTCTGCAGTGCTTGGTTGTGGAGTGCGTAACAAATGACCACAATGAGGGACACTCTCAAAAGTACTTCGTGGATGGATCTGCCAGGTTGGTCAAGGCATCCAAATATAATTTGGAGTAAATCATTGGTCTGCTTACTAATGGTCCTGGTTATGCTGTGGTTCTCATTGTATCAGTGCTCATGTTTAGTCCTGGGGCCATGGATTGATGTCATGAGCCACTTCTTCAAAGGGTACCTTCTGTAACTCAGCAGCCATCCTCCCAATGCATCAGATCTACAAAACATGCTTGATATCTGGCAGTGCCTGAGGATATACAAATTATGACTGCTCCTCGGGTACCGTGCACCCACCTTCTGTCCTGCTGGTACCTTGCTGGCAACATGGGTGTAATCAATGATGCCTTGCACCCTTGGGAAACCTGCTGATATTCATGGGACTAAAACAATCCTATTTTTGGATCATTAAGTTCAGTCCTTGGTCCCTTGTGTTGGCTCTCCAGAAAGAAAGCGCAGTGCAGTTGCCTCCCATCACATTCATTGCACCAGTCATCACTCCTTCCAACATGGGAACTGTGAGATGTTGATGCCTACTGCTTAAACCTGAAAGGATCCTGATGCTAAGAAGCTCATTGTCAACTTTACAGCCGCTAGCAGAGCCGTTCTCACCCTGCTCTGATGTTCCAATTCTGCCAGCAACAGATATCAGAATTCAGTCTGCATTCTCTCCCTGTCAGGTCGGGGGCAGGGCGGGAGCGGGGCGGAGGGGGGGGGGGGGGGGGGGGGGCGGCGGGGGGCTGGTGGATGGATGGATGGAGACTAGAACAGCCGTGAATGGCAACACATGGTCAAATGGGAAACATTGAAGTGAAAACCACTGCCACACCACTTGGTACAGACTTCACCAACTTTAAATGATGGTACAAAGAACCAAGAACTTCTATTCGATGATCAGCCATGGTCAAGATGAATGGCAGAAAAGGCTCGAAGGGCCAAATAGCCTACTCCTACTTCTAGTTTCTATGTTCCTATTACTAACTCAGCAGAAGCAAGTTGAAATCAAACAGCAACTAACCTGACAGTCGCTGATAATCCTCTAAATAAGCACAAATGTAGGGAGGGCGACCTTCCTGCTACTGAACATATATTCAGCTGAGCAAGGTTTAGAGAAGACATGAACTGGAACACTGAGGTTGGAAATGGCAGCACTTGAGTCAACTCAGGAATATACAGCAGATTCAGCCATAGTCTGTTACTCTGCACAATGCTGGTGCCTATGTTACTGAACACCCGGAGTGACAACAGGTGTGTTCACACCAGAAGTGTGCAGGTCTCACTCAGACATCATTATAAAGATTAAACAATACATTTAAAATGGAAAAATACAAGTGCTGTATTTTTCAATTTTGTTTACTCCTCAACACTGTCCTATGGTTTGAAACCACCTTTAGGAACAAAAATAGAAATTAAAAAGACAAATTATCAAATTTCTTCACTAGTTTATTCACTGCACTTTTTTTCTAACAGAAATAAAGGTAATTTGAATGACTCTCTACCACCACTCCCAAAGACCTTTCTAAACCTCCCACTGCCAGTTCAATTCCATTTGTTATATAATTATAGCACACCTTTGAGTACATGTGCAAAATTGACATTTGTGAGTGTAAGGTTTTATTTGCTATAAATTTGCCGATCACAAAGTTGATTTAAAACCTTCTGTAACTCCTTTGCTCCCTTTGAGTTTAGTGATGTTAACACTTTGGATAAACTTACATTACTTAAATATCTCGGTCATTAATGGAGATTATAAATGATAGAAGCCCAAACACTGACCCTGTAGAATTCTACTCATGAGTTATCTCCTTCCTAGTTTTGAATAATGTCTTGTTTAGTTATATCCTGGATCCATATAGCTTTGAAGTTAATTAAGCTTAATTACAACCTGTTCCTGTGCTGTAATTTTCTTTGTTCTTAATTAGAAGTTCTTCATATAAGATAGATAAACACTTCCAGAAAGACCCGATAAAGTACAAAAGGAACTTTCATTTTTTACTTCCTTGAATGATCCTGAAGAAGTCGAAGGAGTTTTGCCTGGTTGGATCATCTTTCAGATCTGAGCTGGCTGTTGTAATTTCAAAAATGAAATACACCTCCAACTAATACAAAAATTTATGTATTAGCTAGGCACTTAGTTTAATGGGTCTAATGCTTCAGAATCAAATTCTTGCTCTGTTGATAATATTTTGAAGATTCATTGCATAATGCAATTGACAAGCTATATAGATGTGTTAGCTTTACAAATATCAGATCTGTGACTCATTTCTGTGACAATCTAGAACACTGACAGACCCCTGATTGGTCCTTTACCCTTTTCAGGGATGGGTGAACGGTTCCAGCCAGACCTGCCCTCTTCTTTAAGGAATGGCTTTTTATCTGATCCCTTTGATGATTTTCCCAATTTTAAATGAGAAGATATGGTACTTTAACTACAACAGAGATCACTGCCTCTGTTCTGAGCTTGATATTACATCAAAACAAACTTGAAGAGGAGATTTGTTGTAATCCAAAAATAGACCAAAGAAAAGGAAGTATCAACTACTTGATGAAAGAAGGTTTGAATTAAATACTGGGCGCCGTACTTGCTTCACAACAGCTCAGGTTAAGATGATGTCATTCTCATATTGAAGCAATGTCTTGTTATTGTTGCTTCTATAGTCTACGGATCAAAGAACTTAGCTCTATTCAGTACATGTGAAACCTTTCAATAAAAATGATTTTTTTTTGCTCAGTGTTACCAATTTCTTCATCATTTGATAGTACAGAACTTGAGAACTGCTGAAAAAGAGATTTTCTTGTTGAAGTTTTTCATCTTGCACTCATCAGGACATTCATGAAAATACAATGCAATGGAAATCAACAAACATATATACTGTATACTGATTGGTTGGCAAGTGGACTCTGGTAGAAGCATTGCCATGGAGAATGCATCAGTTGACTGTGACTGACAACTAACTGCTAAGCCTTGTTGGAAATTTAGGCCAGGCGGCTTGATTTAGGAAAGGCATATCCTGATGAAAAATTAACTTCAACATTTGTTGTGACCAACCAACTAGGCTAGAGGGGAGCCAGTTCACTCCTCCTCACCTGATTGTAATAATACTTTGACAGCTTGACAGTTCTACAAGCCTTACCTGTTCTTCATAGAACATAGAACATTACAGCGCAGTACAGGCCCTTCGGCCCTCGATGTTGCGCCGACCAGTGAAACCAATCTAAAGCTCATCTAACCTACACTATTACAATATCATCCATATGTTTATCCAATGATCATTTAAACACCTTTAATGTTGGCGAGTCCACTACTGCTGCAGGCAGGGCATTCCACGCCCTTACTACTCTCTGAGTGAAGAACCTACCTCTGACATCTGTCCTATATCTATCACCCCTCAATTTAAAGCTATGTCCCCTCGTGCTAGCTATCACCATCCGAGGAAAAAGGTTGTCACTATCCACCCTATCTAATCCTCTGATCATCTTGTATGCCTCTATTAAGTCACCTCTTAACCTTCTTCTCTCTAACAAAAACAACCTCAAGTCCCTCAGCCTTTCCTCATAAGACCTTCCCACCATACCAGGCAACATCCTGGTAAATCTCCTCTGCACCTTTTCCAATGCTTCCACATCCTTCCTATAATGCGGTGACCAGAACTGTACACAACACTTCAAGTGCGGCCACACCAGAGTTTTGTACAGCTGCAACATGACCTCCTGGCTCCGAAACTCAATCCCTCTACCAATAAAAGCTAACACTCCATACGCCTTCTTAACAACACTATCAACCTGGGTGCCAACTTTCAGGGATCTATGCAATGGACACCGAGATCTCTCTGTTCATCCACACTACCAAATATCTTACCATTAGCCCAGTAATCTGTAATCCTGTTACTCCTTCCAAAGTGAATCACCTCCCACTTTTCCGCATTGAACTCCATTTGCCACCTCTCAGCCCAGCACTGCAGCTTATCTATGTCCCTCTGTAACTTGCAACAACCTTCTGCACTGTCCACAACTCCACCGACTTTAGTGTCATCTGCAAATTTACTAACCCATCCTTCTATGCCCTCATCCAGGTCATTTATAAAAATGACAAACAGCAGTGGCCCCAAAACAGATCCTTGCGGTACACCACTAGTAACTGAACTCCAGGATGAACATTTCCCATCAACCACCACCCTCTGTCTTCTTACAGCTAGCCAATTCCTGATCCAAACCGCTAAATCACCCTCAATCCCATGCCTCCATATCTTCTGCAATATCTTACCATGGGGAACCTTATCAAACGCTTTACTGAAATCGATATACACCACATCAACTGCTTTACCCTCATCCACCTCTTTGGTCACCTTCTCAAAGAACTCAATAAGGTTTGTGAGGCACGACCTACCCTTCACAAAACCGTGTTGACTATCCCTAATCAAATTATTCCTTTCTAGATGATTATAAATCCTATCTCTTATAATCCTTTCCAAAACTTTACCCACAACAGAAGTAAGGCTCACTGGTCTATAACTACCAGGGTTGTCTCTACTCCCCTTCTTGAACAAAGGGGACAACATTTGCTATCCTCCAGTCTTCTGGCACTATTCCTGTAGACAATGACGACATAAAGATCAAAGCCGAAGGCTCTGCGATCTCCTTCCTCGCCTCCCAGAGAATCCTGGGATAAATCCCATCCGGCCCAGGGGACTTATCTATTTTCACACTTTCCAGAATTGCTAACACCTCCTCCTTCTTAACCTCAATCCCGTCTAGTCCAATAGCCTGTATATCCCGTCTAGTCTAATAGCCTGTATATCCCGTCCAGTCCAATAGCCTGTATATCCCGTCTAGTCCAGTAGCCTGTTCTTCAAAAACATTTAAGTATACCCTTAAAAACTGATACTCTCACACTCCAGGATAAGACATTGGTGCGGTGAGAATATGGTCAGTTTGAACTCAGCACTGAGTTTGAATGGCTTTGTTGAGTTGAGGTTTCCCACATGTGTGAGTGATATCCTACCCCATCCTCCTGCTCTGCCCTACCCTGGCAAAAATGGATTTGTCATAAATGGGGACAGGACTTCTATATCTGGGTCCTGCCTGCCATTTTGGATAAGCCATGGAGTCTATTATGTCTCAGAAAAAATCCAGGCCTTTGTTTTTACTTCCAGAACTCCCCTTTTATTACCATGGGCCAATTTTCAGTTCCATCATTATTCACAGATGTGGTGATATGTGATGCATGGCAGTTGTATAAATCAGTAAAATAATTTTCATTTTGGAATTTTTGTTTCCCTATTAGAGTTTGTGCCATTGTAATATCAAGTGACATGAATATCAATGTTGATCTTTGGGCTGATGCGTTCTATTACAAGAATTATGGATCTCACAGAATCTTTGCAGTGTAGAAGGAGGCCAAATAGAAATCAAGTTTTCTTTTGAATACCCCAATCAAACCTGCCTCCACCATTCTCTCAGGAAGTCAGTTCCAGACTCTAACCACCCTCTGAGTGAAAACATTTTTCCTCACATCACTTTTATGTACTCCTTTTGCCAATTAGTTTGAATCAGTGTGTTTGAACTTTTGATGCTCTCTTGAGCGGGAACAGTTTCTCACTCTACCTTGTCCATACCCCTCAGGATCTTGAGCACCTCTCTCAAGTCTCCTCTCAGCCTTCTTTTCTCCAAGGAAAACAATCCCAAACTTGTCAATCAATCCTCATCGTTACAGGTCTTTATTGCTGGAATCATTATTGTGAATCTCGTTTTTACTCTCTCCAATGCCTTCACTTCCTTCCACAAGTATGATGCCCACAACTGAATGCAGTACTCCAGATGAAGCCTAACTAATGTATTTTCCAAGTTCAACCTGACCTCTTTACCCTTGTACTCAATGCCCGATTAATAAAGCCTATGATACAACATGCTTTCTTAACTGCACTTAACATATCCTGCCATTTTCAATGACTTATGTACATAAATACCAAGGTCCCTCTCTTCTTGCATCTCCTTTATAGTTTCTCCCTTTATTTTATACCATCTCTCCATATTCTTTCTGCCAAAATGGATCACCTCACGTCTCTGCATTGAACTTCATTTGCCACTTGTCTGCTCCAATCTACCAACACTGTCTGTGGCCTTTTGCAGTTCTATACTATCCTCATTGCAGTTGACAATGTTTACAATCTTCTTATCATCTAATAATTTTGAAACCATGCCCTAAACTCCACAATCTATGTCATTAATATATATCAGGAAGAGCAAGGGTCCCAAAACTGACCTCTTGGGAACTCCGCTACAAACCTTCTTCCAATCTGAAAAATAACTATTTATCACTATTCACTATTTTCTGTTACTCAACTAATTTCTTATCCAGGCACCTACTTTCCTTTTTTTCCATGAGCTAGAATCCTTCTCACGAGTCTGTTGTGTGGTATTATATCAAATGTGTTTTGAAAATCCATATATACATCAACAATGTTGCCCTTATTAACCTTCTCTATCACTTCCTCAAAAATCTCCAGCAAGTTAGTTAAACATTATTGTGCCTTAATGAATCCACATTGACTTTCCTTAATTATCCTACACTTGTCTTAGTGACTATTGATTTTAACCCAAACTATAGTTTTCAGAGTTTCCAAACACTGAAGTGCACCTTTTTTGAACCAGAGTGAAGCTATGACTGGGACAGGGAGGGAACAAGGGTGGAGCTCTGCTGGAGCGGGAGGGAGGGGGGGGTATGGAAATCTGCTGGGGGAGCAATCGGTGGTGGGGGAAGGGAACTTTGCAGAAGGGGTGGCGATCAGGGAGAGAAGGAGGGAACTCTGCAGGGATGGTGATCGGCAGATGGGGAGGGAACTTTGACGGGGCGGGGGGGGTGATTGGCAGGTGGGGGAGAGCAACTCTGCAGAAGGAGTGGTGATGGGGGAGGGGGGAAATATGTATGGGGGAGATGATTAGTGGGAAGGTAGTGGTGTCTGTGGAGGGGGGGCCCTGATGTCCGTGGAGGGGGAGGGCCTGATGTCCGTTGGGAGCGTGGGGGGCCCGATGTCCATAGTGAGGTCCTAATGTCGGTGGGGCATCCCAACATCTATGGGGGAAGAGGCTCCTAGTGTTGGTTGGGGAGTCCTGATGTCCATGGGGGGTCCTGATCTATGGCGGAGGGAAGAGGGTCTAGAAGTTCGTGAGTGGGGCTGGGAGACATCAGGAGATCTCCCAATACTCTGGGAGATCGGGGCGTCTGTGCAATGGCGCCCCCTAGATCTCAGCAGTCAGGTTCCCAGGTGAGCTTAGGCTCCACCCCCCCCCCCCCCCCCCCCCCCCCACTGCTGGCGAAAATTACATCCTGGCACTTTTTTTTGTACAGTAAGAAGTCTCACAACACCAGGTTAAAGTCTAACAGGTTTAAATTAGATTGAAAACCTGTTGGACTTTAACCTGGTGTTGTGAGACTTCTTACTGTGCTTACCCCAGTCCAACGCCGGCATCTCCACATCACTTTTTTTTGTACCAAGTGCCATAAGATTTCATTTTCAAACTTGCCCAGAAATCGAATCTGAAACTCTCCTGTTTTCTCACTCGCCCTCCAAGTATTCTACTGACCTTGATACTTCTCTCTGATGTATCCTCCTTATCAGTTAATGCTTCTCTACTTCCCACTGCCTGGTTTTCTCCTCTCACCTCTTAATTTCCCCACAGATCCCCAACCCCTGCCAATCTAATTTAAACATTCCCCAACAGCACTAACATTTCTACAGATCATTTAGATCGGAAACATTAACTCTCTCCCAGTTGCTGCCAGTCCGGCTGAGTTTATCCAGCATCTTCTCTTTTTATTTCAGATTTCCAGCATCTGCAGTATTTTGCTTTTATCTGGGTGTAGGAATTCTTCATTTGATTGTTGTTGTCAGCTTCTTCCCAGAAGGTTGACTGCCATGAATCTCCAATTCTTTCTGTCCTGCATTGTCCTTACATATTCCGCATAAGTCAACTGAATCCAGTTCATTATATAGAATCCATACAGTACAGAAGGAGGCCATTCAGCCCATCAAGTCTGCACCAACCACAATCCCACCCAGGCCCTATCCTTGTAACCCCACATATTTACCCTACTAGTCCACCTGACGCTAAGGGGCAATTTAGCATGGCCAATCAATGTAACCTGCACATCTTTGGACTGTGGGAGGTAACTGGTGCACCCAGAGGAAACCCATGCAGACACGGGGAGAACATACAAATTCCACACAGGCAGTGATCCGAAACCAGGATTGAATCTTTGTCCTGGCGCTGTGAGGCAGCAGTGCTGACCATTGTGCCACAATGTCACCCTATATCTATCATCTATTTTCTCCTCTGCTCCCCCCTCCTATATTTTCCATCAATATTCTCCTCCACTAACTGTCTCTCTTGATACCATCTGCTCTAATAAATGCAATTGAAGTATTATACCTTTATCGCTTTGATGTTATGCGTCATTTTTCTTGTTTTTCCAGTCATTTCAAGCACTTTCTCATTAGTCTTTCTGTCTGTGTAGGATTCTTCTTCTTATACCCAGATCTCAAATGCATTCAGCTTATCAATAGTCTCTTTGTTTCCTGTCTGTGTCTCCAAGGCATGTAACATGGATGACAAATTTAGCACCCAAGCATTCTTTTCCTAATATTCAAGTTTAGTTTATTTTATGTTCATACGTCCTTTATTCTGACACTCCTGGTCTTGGCTATCTCAGTTCTCCTTTGGATTTAACAATCACATCTCCCACTGTCTGTGATAACCTGCCCAAGGAATGTGCACCTTTTCATCTGTTTTAGAACTTGTCCATTTACTTCAATTTTCATTTTGGGGTTAGGCCTCAGCTTATCAACATTGTCTTGTTCTGCTTCACATTCATTCTTAATCCATGTTCCTCAAACAGAGACTAAAAGAAAGTGCTTGAAATTTTTAATATTTTTCAAACATGCAAGAAATTAAAATCTGAAGAATAGAAGCTCTGCACTTCTAAATCTGAGTTTGAGTAACAGATGGGTTGTTTGTCAATAATTAAGACTTATAATGTTGTTAAAAGTTCACTTACACTCGAATGGACAACCCTTGGCTTTATCTGGTATGTTTCGTGAGTATCTATCCGACTTCAATTTCACACCCTTCCCAAGTATTTGATTGGCAAGTCTGTTGGCAAGTAACTGTTATATCGCACCTTCTGGATGTGTAGGACAGCTCAGAATGAACTTCCTGATTTCAGCACTTAACTGCACATATACAGTTGTTGCTGCCTGATTTACTCTTTAATAACACTGGTAGCCTCATTGTTAGTTTTACTGCAAAGCCCAGGCCAACGTCTTTGCCACTTCTTATCTGCAATTGTTAGTGGATAAATGCTATAGTTTATAGCCTAAGGCTTGGTCTGAAAAAATATTTATCAACTGCATTCCAGGGTCTCGGAAGTTACAAGGCTCTTGTGGATTTTTCAATTTAAAAAGTTTATATTTGATCTTTGGAGCTTGTTACATTACACCGAGGTTTACAGGGAATGAAGGCTCACTCTTGATAATAACCTTTGTCAATGAGCATAAGGAAATATCTGATTAATAACAAGAACATAACACGGATAGGGGATATATCATCAGTCTGAATTGGATTCAAACCTATGATCCCTCAGTGAGAGAAATGTTTTCTACTTGACTGTACTCCCAAGTTCTCAATTTGAAAATAATCTACATGTGTGATTGCACAATAAGGATGTTAGATAACATCCTTAACATCCTTAAGGATGTTAAGGGGATTTTCACAGTAACTTCATTGCAGTGTTAATGTAAGCCTACTTGTGACACTAATAAATAAACTTAAAACTTAAATTTAATCATGCTGCCACTACATTTTTAAAAATAGTAATACTCTGATTTATAAAGGGAGGAGTCATTGTGAAATATGTCAAGCAGCTTTCATACACTTCCATGCAATAAATTACTTAGAGATGTGTTGCCTTTTGTATGTAGCTAAAAGCAAAAGCTGAAAAACATTAACAGCAGACAAGCAATGAGATGTCAATTAATTAGTCTGCTTTGATGGTGTTGTTTAAAGGAAGAATGTTGTCTGGGTAGAGGCACTGGTAGTGCTCAATGACCTTTGAGTAATAACAGGGAATCATTAAACAAAAACAGAAAATGCTGGAAAATCTCAGCAGGTCTGACAGCATCTGTGGGGAGAGAATAGAGCCAACATTTCGAGTCTGTATGACCCTTTGTCAGAGCTCTGGTAAATTTCTGTAACCAGGTACAGAATCTTTTATTCTTAGTTCAAATAGCCAGTTCCCAAATCCATAGCAAGTTAAAAACATTGCATATCCCTTAATTGCTCATTAAATTATTTACTTACACCAATCATAATATTAAAGAAAGAAAAAATAATATGAAGCCAAAACTCTTGCAATTCTGCTACCTTCTGAAACCAGCTTTAAAGTGTAAGGGAGACAAATGCCTTTCTCAGTGTAAGGAAACTGTGCTCAATGGTGAATCAATCATATTATAAAAATTGATTGTTTCCCAAAAGGGAAAAGTGTTATTGAAGATCCAGTAGCTAGGGATAGTACATCATTGATCACTGTAAGAAATACTTCCTGAAACTGTTTTTAATCTTTTCACTGGGGCTTTACTGATTAGTCTATAGCCAGTCTTGAGTAATGACTCTAAGTTTTCTATTTTCTGAATCAATATAGCATTTACCTTTTTGTTATAAATGTGCTTTATTATTTTTCTGACCTTATGTTATATCACTTCCAAATATACTCCCAATTCTGTGTAGGTCTAAAATGGTTAGTAATTTAGCAGCTTAGATGTTTCATCGTGAATCTGTAACTAGACATCTTAAAAATAACCTTTCATTAATTGTGTTATTATTTCAACTACCTATAAAGCTCCACGAGTATCTGTTGAGATGCAAATGCACACAGCAAAATTAATTAGTGTAATTGTTTTTGATTCTTGTCAAGATTATCATATACTAATTCACAGGATTAGTCACACAAAACCATAGTAATGATATAAACACAGAACTTGGGAGCACTAGTAATTTAAAAGTGGTCATGTGCTAATATTTGATATGAAATTTTCTCGCAGCATGTCAATTGAGGAACATCTTTTTTGAATAAAGTAGAAATTCTGATCAGTTGTTTGTGTCTGCTGGTGTTTTCTTAAACACGTTAAGAGAAAGGAGAATGATGAAAGGGAATGTGGACCCAATGATGATAAATGCTTGAGGGATGATAATGGCCAAGGACAAAAGGACAGACCGATTAAATGAGCATTCTCCATTTGTTTTGAATTAGCTGTTATAAGGAAATCAAAACGTTAGTCAAGAGGAGGAGCTTAATTGATCTAACAGCATGATAATGGAGAAAATAGAATCATAGATTCCCTACAGTGTAGAAGACGACCATTTGGCTTATCAAGCCTGCACTGACAACAATCCCACCTAGGCCCTCTCCCCGTAAGCCCACGTAATTACCCTGCTAGCCCCCCTGACACTAAGGGCAATTTATCACGGCCGATCAACCTAATCTGCACATCTTTGGAACTTATAAGCAATATACATAGAATGATGTATGATGGGACTTAAGATAGACAAAAGTTCAAGACCTTATGGATTTTATTCTAGAGTATTAAATGAAACAGAGGAAGAAATTGCGGAGATGTCAGACATAATCCAGATTCAGACATTGGACTGAAAAATTATTGATGCTATCATCCCCATCCCCATGTAAGGAAGGAGAGAGAAGAAAAAGTGATCGAGTGATTAGATTTGTGAAGGATAGGTTCATGTCTAACATTTCGTGTTGAATTCTTTCAAGAAAACCACTGGTGTGTTGAACAGGGATATGCCTATGTACGTTGCTTTTGGGACTTTCTGAAGGCATTTGATAAGGTTCTACATAAGTTATTATCATAAATGAGAGCACACAGAATTGGAGACAGCCTTGAAACATGTGTTGGTAACTGGCTGGTGACAAGATTAAAAGGAGCATCCTCTGGCAACGGGTGACAAATATTTTCCTGGAACCTCAGCTTTTTAAGACACATCTGAAGGAACAGGGAGTTGAATAATTTAGTTTGCTCATGATGTTAAGTTAGGAGGCACAGTGAGTCGTGTAGATGGAAGAAACAAGTTATAAAGTAACAGGGTGGAGAAAATCTCGGCAGACGGATGTCAATTTGGGGATGTGTGAGGTCATATAGGTTGGATCCAAAAATGGCAAGTGGGCATATTTTGTTAATAGGGAGAGACTCGATAATGTGAGAGAACAAAGTGATTTAGATGATCATGTGCAAAATCACCAAAAGCTAGTGCAGAAGTACAAAAAGCAATCAAAAAGGTTAATGGAATGTTGACTTTTATCTCCAGGGATATAAATTCAAAAGTGAAGAAGTAATACTTCAGTTGTGCAGAGCCTTGATCAGACTCCCTGTGGATTACTGTGTTCTGTTTTGGGCATCACACTTCAGCAAGAATGTATTAGTCTTGGAGGGGTACAGTGCTGATTCGCCAGAATTATGCCAGGATAAAGGGGTTTCATTAAATTGCTTTGTACTCCCCTATGTTTAGAAGGCTAACAGATGATCTAATCTAATTGTTTGGTAAAGGGACTCGAGAGGTCCAGGCAGACTGCTTCTTCTAGTAGGGGAATCCAAAACGAGGGGGCATCGTCTTAATAAAGTAGTCCATCAAGAGCTTGGCCATTTAGGAGTGAAATTGGTTGTAAATTTTTCACAGACAGGGTAGGAGAATTCTGGAATTCTCACCTACCCCACAACAAAAAACTTTGGATCTAGATGAATAGAAATTTAAGGATAAGATCAATGGAAATTTGTTAAGAGCAAAGGGAAATAGTGGAGAGCTTTAACCCCTCAAAAACTGAATAGGTTTGTGTGCAGTGGGAGGATAAATTGTTAAAGGTCTGAATTCCCGACCCCAACCCATCTCTAATCCGTCAGCCTTTGGTTTTAATGCAGGTGGGATATGAGGTAGGGAGTAATCGGTTAGACATCTACCAGAATATGGGTTGGCAATTTAAATATTAAAATGTGGCTGTGATTGTCGTCTGGAGATCTGGCACATAGAGGGTTAATGCAAGACTGAGTCCAGTACCACCCACACAGCGATGATGTAAGACAGCACATGACCCAGACCCAGGGTCAGTGAGGTGTTGAGCAGAGACGTGCATCTGTAAAATAAACCAAGGGTGGGATTTTCCAGCCATGCTAACCCCAAAATGAGAAAATCCTGCCTGAGGTCAATGGGCCTTTGCATGGTCCACCCCTCACCCGCTATAATTCCCTTGGCAGGTGGGACAGGAAAGTTACGTACCAATGAGAGGGACAGTGTTGTCGAGGGGAGTACTGAGATGCAGGCTGTTGGACTGGATGGGATTGAGGTTCATAAGGAGGAAGTGTTAGCAATTCTGGAAAGGGTAAAAATAGATAAGTCCCCTGGGCCGGATGGGATTTATCGTAGGATTCTCTGGGAGGCTCGGGAGGAGATTGCAGAGCCTTTGGCTTTGGTCTTTGTGTCGTCATTGTCTACAGGAATAGTGCCAGAAGACTGGAGGATAGCAAATGTTGTCCCCTTGTTCAAGAAGGGGAGTAGGGACAACCCTGGTAATTATAGACCGGTGAGCCTTACTTCTGTTGTGGGAAAAGTTTTGGAAAGGATTATGAGATAGGATTTATAATCATCTAGAAAGGAATAATTTGATTAGGAATAGTCAGCACGGTTTTGTGAAGGGTAGGTCGTGCCTCACAAACCTTATTGAGTTCTTTGAGAAGGTGACCAAAGAGGTGGATGAGGGTAAAGCGGTTGATGTGATGTATATGGATTTCAGCAAAGCATTTGATAAGGTTCCCCATGGTAAGCTATTGCAGAAAATATGGACACATGGGATTGAGGGTGATTTAGTGGTTTGGATCAGGAATTGGCTAGCTGTAAGAAAACAAAGGGTGGTGGTTGATGGGAAATATCCATCCTGGAGTTCAGTTACTAGTGGTGTACCGCAAGGATCTGTTTTGGGTCCACTGCTGTTTGTCATTTTTATAATTGACCTGGATGAGGGCGTAGAAGGATGGGTTAGTAAATTTGCGGATGACACTAAAGTCGGTGGAGTTGTAGACAGTGCGGAGGGAAGTGGCAGGTTACAGAGGGACATAGATAAGCTGCAGAGCTGGGCTGAGAGGTAGCAAATGGAGTTTAAAGCGGAAAGGTGTGAGGTGATTCACGTTGGAAGGAGTAATAGGAATACAGAGTGCTGGGCTAATGGTAAGATACTTGGTAGTGTGGATGAACGGAGGGATCTGGGTGTCCATGTGCATAGATCCCTGAAAGTTGGCACCCAGGTTGATAGGGTTGTTCAGAAGGCATACGGTGTGTTAGCTTTTATTGGTAGAGGGATTGAGTTTCGGAGCCATGAGGTCATGCTGCAACTGTACAAAACTCTGGTGTGGCCGCACTTGGAGTATTGCAGTTCTGGTCGCCACATTATAGGAAAGATGTGGAAGCGTTGGAAAGGGTGCAGAGGAGATTTACCAGGATGTTTCCTGGTATGGTGGGAAGATCGTATGAGGAAAGGCTGAGGGACTTGAGGTTGTTTTCGTTAGAGAGAAGAAGGTTAAGAGGTGACTTAATAGAGGCATACAAGATGATCAGAGGATTAGATAGGGTGGATAGTGAGAGCCTTTTTCCTCGGATGGTGATAGCTAACACGAGGGGACATAGCTTTAAATTGAGGGGTGAGAGATATAGGACAGATGTTAGAGGTAGGTTCTTTACTCAGAGAGTAGTAAGGGCGTGGAATGCCCTGCCTGCAGCAGTAGTGGACTCGTCAACATTAAGAGCATTCAAATGGTAATTGGATAAACATATCATAGAATCATAGAATCATAGAATCATAGAAACCCTACAGTGCAGAAGGAGGCCATTCGGCCCATCGAGTCTGCACCGACCACAACCCCACCCAAGCCCTACCCCCACATATTTACCCACTAATCTACACATCTCAGAACTCTAAGGGGCAATTTTTAACCTGGCCAATCAACCTAACCCGCACATCTTTGGACTATGGATGATATTGGAATAGTGTAGGTTAGAGGGACATATGGATGATATTGGAATAGTGTAGGTTAGAGGGGCTTTAGATTGGTTTCACCGGTCGGCGCTTCATCGCGGGCCGAAGGGCCTGTACTGCGCAGTAATGTTCTATGTTCTATGTTCTAATGCTGGAATTCTACTGCCCCGCCTGCCACAGGAATTGGAGCAGGCGAGGGGCGGACAATGGGAAGATCTGTTGACGTTGGGTGGGATTTTCCTGTCTCGGGTCAAGCGAGGCTGTAAAATCCTGCCCCAAGTCTCTTATTTTACTTTATCTCAAGTTTGCTGTGAGGTTATTAATAAAGGATTGGATCCCTCCAAACAGAGGGGTTGGGGAAATCAAAAATTATCTTTCTGTTTATGGATGGGTAGCGAGAGGAGAAATCAGGGCTGTTTAAACTAGTCCCCCTCCTGTCCGTAACAAGGTAGAGCTGGGTGTTGTCAGTGCACATCTGGAAACTGACGTGTATCTGAATGATGTTGCAGAGGGGCAGCATGGAAGTCAGAACTAGGAGGGAGTCAAGGATAGGTCCTGGGGCACACACACACACACTAAAGATAATGGTGTAGGAATGGGAAGAAAAGTCATTGCAAGTGATACTATGATTAGCTGGATAAGAATGGAAAGAAGTAATGCAGTCCACACAGCTGGATGATGGTGATGAGGTAGAGGACTAATACGACCTAGCCAAATGATGCATGAAAGGCTACAGGATAAACATTTATGTTTCACTCAATGCAATTTTAAAGCTTGTAATTGGAGTACAAGTACAGTACAGAAGGAGTGTTTTATTGTCAGCAGTATTGCCAGTCAAATAAGTGATGAGAACAAGGCTCTTTGATCCCTGTCCTTGTTCTGCTCCTGCAGCTAAATACCCCATTATAATATTCAAAATCAACCAGGCAACCTCCCATTGTCTGAACAGCATTTGTCCCTCGACCAGCAATGGCATATCTGATTATTCATCTGACGGCACCATTCTCACTAATTATCAGAATCACAAACATGGTTACATGATGATTCGTGTAATTGTGATTAGGCAACCACTCCCTTATCATTGTATCGTGCAGGACAGAGAAAGCTGACCATGTGGACTTTGATCTTTCTTCATCGAGTAATTCCTAGGTTCCTATGTACACTGGTCACAGAAATTACAGGTGAGTCTCAGTGTATACGTTGAAAAGGACCAAGATGTGGTGGCAGTACGGAAGCAGAAATCTGTTAGCCAGGCAATTAGCTTGGCTGCATTCTTCCCTGCAATGACAAGTGATTTAGACTTCATGGCGATTCTAAAGTGGAATTGTTGTCAATGAATTGTTAGCAGTGACTTCAGCGTGTCCAAAATGTTTTGCAAACTCTGGTTGAATGTGTGGAGGAGCCACTATCACATAATATTGCATAATATTTACAGCCCAAAGCAAGTCTAATCACCCAGCAGGTTCGTCTCAATGTTAATATTCCACATCAGCCTCCCAGCACCCTTCTTAATTTACCTCCATTAACATCTTCTATTCTTTCCTTGTGTATTTCTTTCCCTGAAATACATCTATGCTTGGCCCCTCATTGTTCCTTGCGATAGCGAGATCCGCAGACTATGGACACTCTGGGTAAAGATGTTTCTATTGAATTCCACATCAGATTTATCAATGACTCTCCTGTATTTATGATGCCAGTTCTTATGCCTCAGGTGGAAATATCTTCTCCATGTCTATTCTATCAAACCCTTTCTAACCTTAAAGACCTCAATCAGGTTACCCCTCAGACTTCTCAGTCTTTTCCAATGAAAAGAATTGTTTGATCATTTATGATGGTTATAGACTTTCAGTTCTGGTATGAGCATAGTAAATCATTTTTGCATCTTCTCCAGTGCCTCTAGTCCTGGTGTCCTTCTATCTATGGAAGATGATAGACACTCAGTGAACAAATCCATTTCAGATGGGGTGTCTTCATATAGTGTAGCTTTGCTGATGGCTGAAGATGCCAATCCTTGTGAGACAGGTGGCGGGATTTACCAAGCAACCTGCTGTGTGTTTCACGGCAGCAGGAAGTGGCCTGCCATTGGCTGGTGGTGGGATCTTCTGGCCCTGCTGTTGTCAATGGGGTTTCCTGGTGAATACATCCCTTGCCACTGGGAAATGAGCAATGGGTGTGCATCTTTGGGCAGGAGCGGAAGATCCTGCTGGCATAAATGGCCGTACAGTTCCAGCCAGGTTCTGCCACAAATGCTGCACTTGAACCATCAGGTGCTGTTGTGGGTTATTTTCAGTGTTGGCATCTGTTGGCAAAACACTGTAGCCACTGGTCATCGTGGTGATACAAGCCAGCCCACAGGAGCTATCACCATCTTCCTCTGTCAGTAACTTCCAGTTGCTAAAATTGATATTTAGCACTTTCATGAAATGTTTGCACAAATATTTGAAGCAGAATTTTACGTGTCCGGCTGGTCGTCTGACTCTGGCTAGATTACAATACAGCACCTCCTTGGTTATGCGAGGATATTCTCTCCTGCAGATATGCTGAGCCAACAAAGCCACCTCTATTTGATGAGTGCTAACAAACCTGAGAGTTCTGCCCACAAACCTGAGAGTTCTGCCTATCAGAGACCTGCTGCATTTGTGATTTTATCCTGCCAGGATATAGCTCTATATAACTGCAAGCAGCAATGATGGAAATTGTTGAGATTTACATGATAACTGTGAATCACAATGTTTCACAGCTGTTCAACAAGAACACAGGCTTTCTAGACCATCAACTTGGTCCTCAGGGTCAGCTTGGTATTATTACATGTGCGTTTTGTGAGTCAGTCAAAGTTGATAGCTGCTTTCACTGTGTGTATCAAGTTCTACATCAAGGGAGAGATTTTCTCTCACCATGGACCCAAGGTAGCAGAGTTTGCTAGCCACTTGCAGTGAGGTGATATTTAGTGTGAACAGGGACAGAGATGATACATCTCGTCCCATGACCATGCTTTTCTTGTCAGTTATGGTAAGGGAGAATAAGTTACAGGCATGGAGGAGATCATCCGTAAGCCTTTGTAGCTGAGTTTCTGTGTGGGCGACTAGTGTAGCATTATCAGTGTAGAGGAGTGCTCTAATCGGGATGCAATGTGATTTTGTTTTCACTTTCAGTCTTGAAAAATTATAGAGCTTGTCACCTGCTCTTGTCTGCAAGTAGACTCCTTCCATTTCTGCAGAGAAGGCAAAAATGTCAGCAGCATGGACTGCCTCAATATGCCTTCTATAATATCAAATCAGAACTGTTCATAGTACTCCAAATGTGGTCTAATGACGCTTGAATGAAAGTTGAACAGAGCTTTCTGCTTTTCAATTCTATCCCTCTGGAAATGAACCTCAATGCTTGCTTTTTAAAAAAAATAGCCTTATTAACTTGTGTTGTCACTTTTAGTGATGTGTATATTTGTACCTCCTGAGCCCTCAACTCCTCCAACCCATTTGGGTACTTATTTTCCAAGAGGGATGTGGTGCTCTTATTCTTCCTATCAAAATGTATCAACCCAATATGTATTAACATATCGGTGTTAAAGTTAATTTGCCACTGTACACTCATTGCACAATTATTAGTGTCGACCTGGAGTTTGTGGCGTCCTTCTCTGTTTTAACCGTAGTCCCATTTGATGTCACCCGCAATTTTTGGAATTATACTCCTGATTTTCAAAGTTCAGTTTATGTAAAAGAGGTACAACTGTGGTCCCAGCACTAATCCCGCAGAACAACACTTACTGCCTTTTGCTAGCTTGTGTGTTTTGGAAGAAGCCTGGGCTGGATCGTAATCTGCACTGGAGCACAAAATTACTCCAGAGACATCTGCTGCCAGGAACACAGTGGGAACTTAAGCACAACAGCATGGAAGTTAAGAGAAATGCTAATTTTGAATGCCACTGCCATTGCTGCCCTTATGTTGGAGGTTGATTGTATGTCTCCTTGCAGCAGATAGCAGAGTGCTCCCTTGAATCTGAAGAGGCATTTCTCATCCATCATCCCAAGATAGTTGTGCATAGGCTTGTCGGTACTGTCGGTAGCGTGTAGGTGGATGCAGCCAGTCTGTCCTTGGCGTCAGCTGAGATAAATGACATCTTTTGTTTGTTTTCCTTTGTCCTCCCTCATGAAACCCTGTGAGAGGAGAGCAATAAAAGGAATCCTCATTGTTTTCAAATACAATGGCAGCAAAATATAAAAAAGTATGACAGCTTTAAGAAAATTCATTCCACCGAGCATTTAACACCCATTTTAAATGGGTAAACTGAATGCACTGTGGGAACAGGTGGGAAAATAACTACATTAAAAAAAAATGTTCTTGAGATGTAGGCAACACTGCAAATCAATATATATTGCTCCTATCTAGTTGCCCTGACAGCATCACAAGTCAACCATTTAGTGTGGGACTGGAGTTATGTGCAGAGATAGTGCTGAAGAACATTTATGGACCACTTGGGTTTTCCACAACAATTCCATAGTTTTCACAATTTTTTCTTGTCACAAATAACCAAATTTATTAGATTTGAATTCACAATTTATTAGTGATCAGTGCAATCATGACTTTGGGGCCAGAATTTTACTGACACGCCTGTCCCGATTTAGGGGGTGGGCGAGGCTCGGAGAACGGCATTCTCCGTTGGCCTCGGGTGGGATTGTACGAACCTCGGGCAGACCTGCCGGTAAAATTCCACCCTGGATGTTGCGAGCGTAGCACCATGTTCACTCAGCTATCATGCCTTCCCTGTTAGCTGCTCAGCTGGATCAATTTTGTCTCTGTAATGAAGTTGTTGCAATTAAGCGAATCACTGACAACCAACTAGGCCAACAACTTAGTGCAAATTGCAGAGTGGACAGGAAACTAATGAGTTCTTAAATTTACGATTGTCAAATACTCAGCTCTTTTGTTCCCAATGGTGAAAACTTGTGGGTTGCCAAGAATTTCTAGGCTTTAGTGGATAAGTCAAGGGAGCATAAATAATATGACAAATATCTTTATTAATGAAGCTGACAAGTAGTGAATTCATGAGTGGTTGGCCAAGTTCCTGGATGGAGTTATCCATCATGTTACTGAAATGTATTTCACGTATATCTTTTATGTAGTTTGATGGGAAAAATCATTGAGAATTTTATTGAGTGTGAATTTGTCTCTCAAGAAAATAATTTAGGAATGGAATATTTCTGCTCTTTGTTCCCTACGTCAACGTTTCAAAGATGTGCGGGTTAGGCTGATTTGTCCATGCCAAATTGCCCCTTAGTGTCAGGGGGGACTAGCAGGGTAAATATGTGGGGTTATGGGGATAGGGCCTGGCCGTGATTGTTGTTGGTGCAGGCTCGATGGGCCAAAAGGCCTCTTTCTGCACTGTGGGGATTCTATGATTCGATGATTCAACCCTCCTATATCAGGTACAGGATAGGCAAAATAGAATTAAATTGCCACTGCTCTGTCCCAGGAATCACTCTGAGCACCAATCTCAGAATTTCAAGATTTTAATCTAACAGAACTAGCTCAACACAATGAACATTTGTTCCATGGCATCATGAACTAATGTAAATAATAGCTATAGGACTTCTTTATTTTCCACATATGATCGTGTCTCATGTTCAAAACACAGCTGTTTCAGTGTTTGGAAACTGCAACGAATCAATCCATTATCCATTAGCTTCAGAGTATTTGTTATTGTTTTATGAATATAAAATCTGGAATGAGAAAGCTTTAATTGCTCATCAATGGAATCTTTCTAGCAGTCACTGTGCAATTTGTTCTATTGTAGTATCTACCCCAATGTACTTAATCTCGTGAGGGAGGTGAATAATCACAGGTACAACTTCCAGGAAGATTAAGCTCTGTGAAATTTCTCCTTGACACCTAAAGGTAATTGAGCGAAACTCCATGATATCAATCTCACATTACAATCCCCATTAGTCAATCCTGACCAGCCGTGCTTTACACATGACAGTTTCACAATCTTAGCAGCACAAAAACTATAGTGTTCCATCTATGTCTGTACTTAGCTATATAACCTTCAATTCCATTCTTTATTGTATATTTACCCAGCCCTTTTTTATTAAAGAAACTGATCAAAGTAACACTGCCTGTCTTTGTTGGAATTGTGCTACTGTGTACGCAGGAGGAATTTAACATGAGTGACATGAGGTCCAGTGGCAGACCTGGAAGTGGTCTCACCAAAGCTTCATAGAACCACGTCAAGACTTCCTTGATCTTGTTGTCCAACACTCTCGCAATAATAGCTAACATGTAATTTGCCATTCTACTTGCATGCCCGATCTGCACATTAACTTTCTGTGATTCTTATACAAGAAGACCCAAATCTCTCTGAACATTAACATTTAATAATTTCTTACTACTCAAAAAATGTTCAGTTTATCTTCTGACTGAAGTAAATAATCTCACATTTCCCCCATTGTAGGTGGGATTTTCCATCCATTCTGCCCCAAGACCAGAAATTCCTGCCTGAGGTCAACAAACCTTTCAATGATCCGTCAAATTGTCCATCCTGCCCATGACAATTTCCGCGGCTGGCAGGACCGGAAATTTCATCCCTAGATTTCATCTGTCACTGCCTTGGCCAATCATTTAATGGATCTACATTCCTTTGCAGATTTTTTGGCCTGATAGCTTACTTTCCTAGCTAGCTTTGTATTGGTGTTAAACATGGTTATGTTCCCAACAGACAAGCTCTGACATAGAGTCATCCAGACTCGAAACGTTGACTCTATTCTCTCTCCACAGATGCTGTCAGACCTGCTGAGGTTTTGTTCCTTTCCAGCCGGGCTTCCTGAGTTATTACACTTACTGTCAAGAATATATCAGAGGCACATGGGAACATTTTGGCACCCAGTTATTATCTATTTAAAGGTGGCATACATCAGTCAACATTGTGCATTTATGCCTCAAGTGAGCAGTTATCTTTGTTGAATCCTATGGCACAAAGGAAGGGAATACCATTAGCTTTCGGAGCGCTGCTCCTTCGTCAGATGGAGTGGAAATTTGCTCTCAAACAGGGCACAGAGACACAAAAATCAAGTTACAGAATACTGATTAGAATGCAAATCTCTACAGCCAACCAGTTCTTAAAGATACAGACAATGTGAGTGGAGGAGAGAGCATTAAGTCATGCTCCCTCCTCCACTCACATTGTCTGTATCTTTAAGAACTGGTTGGCTGTAGAGATTTGCATTCTAATCAGTATTCTGTAACTTGATTTTGTGTCTCTGTGCCCTGTTTGAGAGCAAATTTCCACTCCATCTGATGAAGGAGCAACGCTCCGAAAGCTAATGGCATTTGCTACCAAATAAACCTGTTGGACTTTAATCTGGTGTTGTTAAAACTGTTACTGTGTTTACCCCAGTCCAACGCCGGCATCTCCACATCATGACAAAGGAGGGGAGCAGGAGAGTAGCAGCTTGGATGGAAGGTCTGGACCAGCAAGAGTGAATCAGGAGTGAGAGGGTGAAAGAATTGGGCAAGGGCATGGAAGAGTGGAAAGGGGCTCCGAAGGAAGATAAGTAGAATAAGGCATTGAGGGAGGACAGTATAGCTTTCAATTGTTCAATTATTCTGTTATGTGAGTATGTTTATTACTGATGCTCAATAAGTTTCATTAGTTAAGCTTGGGTGTGAACTCAGAAAGAATAAGACAATCTGCAGAAGTTACTGGAAGCCACAGCACGGAGCACACATTTTAAAACGCTGTGAATAAAAGCTATTCCACACAGAGAAACTAATACCACCTCAGCATAGCTCTGAGTGACAAGGATGAAAGAAACAAGTTTAAATTTACCAGCTCCAGTATTGTTTCTTTCATTGCCAAGTGATCAAGGGAAGATGGTGGTGTAATGGTAATTTCACTGGACTAGTAATCCAGAGGCCCAGGCTAATTATCTGGGGGCATGAGTTCAAATCCCAGTATAAGCATGGGGTAGAATTTTAATTCAATCAGTAAATCTGGAATTAAAAGCTGGTGTCAGTGATAATGACTATAAAACCATTATTGATTGTTGTAAAACCCATCTAGTTCACTAATGTCCTTTAGGGAAGGGTTGTGGTTGGAAAGGACAGCAATGTAGTTGACTTTTAAATAGCCTAATTTGTATCAAACCTCTACAAGGTCTAATGGGAATGGAATCAGTGGACCACCTGCCATTGATCAAGGCACTGCAAATAGTGAAGAACCCAACACTGTCAGATGAACAAACGTACGAGAGCAGGAGTCATCCACTCGGCCCCCTGAGACTGCTCCACCATTCAATAAGATCATGACTGATCTGATTGTAACCACAAACTCATATTCCAGTTTATACCCAATAACCATTCACCCCCTTGTTAATCTAGAATCTCTATAACTTTGCCTTAAAAATATTCAAAGACTCTGCTTCCACTGCCTTTTGAGGAAGAGAATCACAACCTCCTGAGAGAACAAAATTCTCCTCATCTCTGTCCAACTCCTTGGGGGCGATTCTCTCAAAAAACTTCTGGGTCGAATTTGCGTAAAAATTGGAGTAAATCCCGCTGGTTTTTTCAGAGGGAGTTTCAAAATGACTCTCCCGCTCTGTGCACTGCAGAGTGCCTCAGTGTGGATCATGCTGAAAATCAGTGGGTGGGGCCTATTCCTGCTGGAGAGGCCGGCAGCAGAGCACTGAACAGGCCACTGCGCATGCACCAATCTGTCAATGCTGAGATTGGCGCATGCGCAGTGGCCCCGCACTGTTGACCTCCTGAACGCTGGCCAGCGATTGAACTGGCCAACCTTGCGACCTCGCATCGCAGTCCTTCCGACGCCCACCCCCCCCCCCCCCCGGCTCACAGCCCGATTGCTGGGCTCCCGGTGTGTCTGTGCCAGCCTCGATCTGCGCCTCACCCCCACCGCAGCCCTGGCCACCCACCGGAGCCCTGGCCACCCCCCCCACCCTCCCCCCCCCTTGCAGCCCCAACTCTCCCAGCAGGCTGCCACAATCCCAATGACCAGCCCCGATCTCTGGCCTCCTGCCCTTTGTCACTCAGCCTGAGTGCAGAGTGGCAGCGGGACCCACCACCCCACCAATCGCCCAGCCAATTAGACCCTGCTCCCATTAGGCCCCTCCCACTTGGCATTGCCTGATACTTGGTGGGCAGTGCCAATGTACTCCCTGGGCATTTGCACTTTGCCTCTTGGGCAGCGCAAGGAGGCCCAGGCTGGCACTGCCAAAGTGACAATGCCCAGGGGCACCCTTTGGTGGCCTCAATTGCCCCCTTCACTCCAACGGGGTCAGGCTGCCCACAAGTGAATATGTTACCCCTAAATCATGAGCTTTTATTTTCTGCAATAACCTTTGTGGCACCTTACCAAATGCCTTCTGGAAATTTAAGTACACTGCATCCATCGGTTCCCCTTTATCCACAGCACTCCTTCAAAAATCCCCAATCAATTGCTTAAATATGATTTCCTTTTGACAAAACCATGTTGACTGTCTTACTGCCTTGATTTTTTTCCAAGTGCCCTGTTGTAACATCTTTAATGATGGTTTCTAACATTTGTCCTATGAGATGTTAGGTTAGGCATGTAGCTTCCAGCTTCCTTCCATTTTTGAATAAAGGAGTTACATTTACTGGCATAGGTAGGAAACACAAACTTTGGAACTTCCCATTGTGATGATACTCTGCCTTTAAAACATATATCATATTTCTCGTAAGAGGCAGTTTTTTGTTGCAAGGAGTAAATTTATCTGAAAATAAAAACATGCAGCTCTGTGCTGAGGCTGCAGGATAATTCATTTTAGCTATTGCTATGTTTGTTTAAGCAGAGTTAATGCATTTCTGTTTACTTAGGTTTCCCTTGGGGTTTCAGAGTAGAGTTTTGATTAGATTGAATCAGAGGGACCGAGTCATGTGCTAATCATGGATTCATAGAATTTTAGAGTGCAGAGAAGGCCCTTCGGCCCATTGACTCTGCACCGACATGTGAGAAACACCTGAACTCCCACCTAATCCTATCTACCAGTATTTGGTCCATAGCATGAATGTTAGGATGTATCAAGTGCTCATCCAGGTACTTTTTAAAGAATGTGAGGCAACTCGCGTCTACTGCCCTCCCAGGCAGCGCATTCCAGACCATCACCACCCTCTGGGTAAAAAGGTTTTTTCTCACATCCCTCCTAAACCTCCTCCCCCTCACCTTGAAAGACGAAAGTCCGCAAGACATGCTGGTTAAGTGCATCGGCCATGCTGAATTCTCCCTCAGTGTACTCGAACAGGTGCCGGAGTGTGGTGACAAGGGAATTTCCACAGTAACTCCACTGCAGTGTCAATGTAATCCTACTTACGACATGAATAATAAACTAAACTTTAAACTTGAAAGGTTAATGGGGGGAGCTAAGCTTTCAAGGAAGATGCATGGTTTCTCTTTCATTTTTAAAAACAAGTAGTTTGCTGCTTGGTTCAGAAAGAAGCAAGACGTGACTCTGTCTCTCTCTTCAGAAGTTCTCAGAGCTCTAGGACTGGCAACCTAAGTACAAGCACATAAACCTGTGTATTGCTAACTGGTTTTGAAGAAGGGTTTAAGTCTGCAAGAGGAATATTGCTTGAATTGGAACTCATGGGGATAGGTTAGTAGTTACAAAATCTATCTTGTCATGTTTGAGCATTGTGCACTTTGTAAATGTTAAGCTAATTCATTTGTTATAGTTAAACTGTGTTGTTAAATAAAATTTGTTTTGCTAAAAGCTTCCCAGTTAGTCAGTAGAATTCCGCCTGGAGTGAAATATCACATATCCTCACATTAATGCCAAAAAGAGCAAATAGTTGGGGTCTAGTCCAACTTCACAATATACCTTAGGGTTTCAGATCCATACCTCAGCACCATTGCAATGGCAGAGAACAGCATTTACACTGTCGCCTATCACTACCACATTCATTTACACATCTGCACAGATAGTAAGAATCTTGTACCTGCTGGGTAAACACAAAGACCAATGTTCCTGCAACACTTTCCCTGTGGTCGTCTTACCTGCTTGGCTCGCAATCGTGCCATCCTGCCCCGACCACTAGTGAGACCTCTACTACTAGTTAAGGGTTGTGCTTTGGACCGGAGTGTCCAGGTAATTCTATCTTCCCTGTTGCCCTGCAAAGTCTGTACCTCAGACTCCAGTTTAACAATTTTGTGCTGAAGTTCCTCAAGATGCAGACATTTACTGCATATGTGGTTGCCAAGGAAATATGCTCTCTAGACATTTCCACATGCTGCAGTTGACCACTTATAATGTCATCCCTAACGAATCTTGTTTTATATGTTTATTTAATTAATCTATATACATCATAAATATATATATATATTTAGTTTATAGTTTTACTTGATCTACTAATATTGCAAGTAGATGAAGTTAAATATTTATTTCTCACATGAACCATTACAAGTATTGGAGGCAAAAAGTAACATTGCCTCTTCCATGTGCACTGAATTCCCATTTACATCAAATTTCCAACTTTTATACTGTTAACAATGCATTCTGAACTTTTCCAGCTACGTGATCATATTTTAACTTAAATAACCGACTTGCAACCACACTTTTATGACCATTGGCATCTTAAATATCAATCATGCCCTCTATCAATGAAAATAAATTCAATCTATAAGCTTTTTGTAAAAAGCTCAATTCTACGTATGGATGGAATAATAAAAATATATCAATTGTGACTGTATTTGGTGAGGATGTCAAACAATAGATGACAATACAATGGCCCACTCAAAAGAACAGTTAAATGAAAGTGAACGCAAACACACTGTGAAAGAAGGGCTTGTTATAAATTGCAAGTTTCCAGTTTCTTTAAAATAAATCCTGCAGATTGATAACTGCTTAAACAGAGGAGTTAAGGTGAACATTGAACTCTGAACTCTAGGTGGCAGCTTGCTTTCACACTGGAAGGGCTCTCTTGCTCTACTTTATTGTTGCACAATCTGTTAGCAGCTATTGACATTGGCAAAGAATGAATTAATCGTTTATCATGTTTAACCTTCCCATTTTACTGAACAGGCAATAGGAAGCTCAAGTGGGGGTGTTGTTGGGATGTGTGCGATGGTGAGATTAAAGTGACCACCTTGAAACAAAGAGATTATTTATGTGCTTCAATTTGTTTGATCATACCTCATTCCGTTGCTTTGCTGACAGCAGGCTAAACAAGTATTGGATTTTAATTCAACTGTCCCTTTGGCAAACCGGGGACAAGGCCATAGAAAAAAACCTGGCATCTCTCTGAAAGATAAGTAGGCCTAGCAATAACATCTTATCAGATGCAACATCATCTTGCACGCTGCTTAATAGCAAGTTTTATGGCTCTTCGCAAGTCACTTTTCAGTAATAAATTACCAATATCAGCATCTCGATTTCACCCACAACACGGCAGTAAATATGCCATTGATGGGGAAAGTCATGCACAAGGTAATCCTCTGTTTAATGAGAAGGATCATAATGACCCAGATTTGGCTGTTTTAATGACAGTGAAACTTGGGCATTACAAATGTAAAACTGCCAGCAACTTCTGGCGTCTGCCAGACATTACTGTCAGTGATTACCTGCTCCTCCAGAGTGTCCGCACAAACAGCTGTCAATTAATAGTAAAAGCAAAGAATGTTGGAAATGCTCAACAGATCAGGCAACATTAGTGGAGAGAAAAACAGGCAGGGAATTTTATACCCGGGGGTGGGGGCAAGGCATTAGGCAGTCTACCCACCCTTTAGCTTACTGAGGCCCTTAGATTGCCAATTAAAGACCACTTAAGGACCACCTTCCGCCTCCACCACCATGATGTTTGGGAAGGTGGCCAGTCTGCAACTTTAACGACTCCAGCTAAAAGATGGGAAGGAAGCGGAATTACTTTTCTTAGAGGGTCCCCTATGTTCATTGGGGGCCTTCCCATATACTATCCCTACCTTTGTTTCCCCCGCTGCCCTCTAAAGTCCAATAGCTCATCCAACACCTCTAACTTGCTAAGGTCCCAGATCCCTCTCCAAACCAAAATGCCCAGACTGACCTGACGTCCCGAATTCATCTTCTCTCTTCTCAGGACTGCTTGTTGTACCAGCACCAGCCACGATTGTGTTTGGAAGGTACTGGGACTACTCAGGAGGGGTGTCTGAGGGGCGGAAGTCCCACTCTCATCTTGTTGTGGCCACCATCAGAAATATGTCCCCCTGTAAAATTCACCCAGACTTAACACTTTAGGTGGATGAGCTTACATCAGAATTATTCTGATGACAGGTCATCGACATGAAATATTAGCCCAGTTTAACATAAGAAGATAAGCAACAAGAGCAGGGGAAGTCCAATCTCATTCAATATGATCTTGAGCTTCAACTCCATTTTCCCCAAACACTCCCCATATCCTTTAATTCCATGAGCAACCAAAAATCTGTCTATCTCAGCTTAAATAAATTCAACGATGAGGCATCCACAACCCTCTGGGGTAGAAAATTCCAGAGATTCGTAACCCCTTGAGTGAAGAAATTTATTCTCATCTCTGTCCTTATCCTGAAACTATGCCATCTTGTTTTAGTTTCCCCAGCCAGGGGAAACAACATTTCAGTATCCGCATGTCCGAATCTTGAATGTTTCAACAAGATCACATCTCACTCGGCTACAGCAACAAAATTTTAGAATCAGAAAACTGTCATTAAAAGCTTATTTACTCATTTGGAAAGTGATCAAGAGGTTGACAGGTACATTGTCCTGTGTTCTAAGTAAATAGGGTTTGCTATAATGATGGCTGTCCTGAATCTTTATTTTTTGAGGAATCATTACTTTAGAGTGCTTCTTGTATCTTTATAAATGTAATTTCTTTTTTTGTTTAAATCCAATTCAATCCAATCAAAGTCCAATTCAAAGTCTCAGCAAGTGAGACATTCCCGATCCAAGCTGACAAGACAGGCTTCTCACTTCTTGTCTTGGGCTTGATCTACATGATCCAAGCTGATTGGAGCAGGCATTGCACCTCTTCCAAGGCTCGATCCCATTTGCATCTTAGCCAAAAGGCCTAAATGCCGCTTTAAAAAATTGCTTCAAATGAAGCCTCAGTGTAACCTCATGACTTCAACCAAGTGCAGGATGCCAAAACTACACTTAATCTTAGCCAAAAGGCCGAGTTATTTTATTTTTATTTCAAAAATATATTCATAAATACTCTGAAATAAACCACTGCAAAACAGCATTTCCAATAATTACAAACAGTGCAAAAAAAGACCAGTCATATTTACAATACTTTACGGCGCTCAGTTACAAGACATTACATTCATTACAGTCCAGTTCTTCAAACTATATACATTCATTAGATTTCACTGTGTGCTGTTGTTTTTCAGATTAGCACACAGTTACGCAGTCCGAGGGTGTTCTACAGTTACTGGGCCCTCGGTCTGCCTTGGTTGAAAGGCTTTAAATGGTGGCCTTTCCCCATTGTGCCTTTGCGGTGGCTGCCCCAAGCTTGAGAGCGTCCCTCAGCACGTAGTCCTGGACCTTGGAATGTGCCAGTCTGCAACACTCGGTCAAGGACAAATCTTTGCGCTAGAAGATCAGCAAGTTTTGTGCGGACCAAAGTGCGTCCTTCACCGAGTTGATGACCCTCCAGCAGCAGTTGATATTTGTCTCGGTGTGCGTCCCTGGGAACAGCCCGTAGAGCACAGAGTCCTGTGTCTCGGAACTGCTCGGGATGAACCTTGACAAATAACACTGCATCTCTCTCCAGACCACCTTTGCAAAGGCACATTCCACAAGGAAGTGTGCGACCGTCTCATCGCCCCCACAACCGCATCGTGGGCAGCGTGTGGTGGTGTTGAGACCTCGAGTGTGCATGAAGGATCTAACAGGAAGTGCCCTTCTCACCACCAGCCATACCAGGTCTGGGTGCTTGTTTGAAAGTTCTGGTGATGAGGCATTCTGCCAGATGACACTGACAGTCTGCTCAGGGAACCATCCGACAGGATCCACCATCTCCTTTTTTCTCAGGGCCTCAAGGACATTATGCACTGACCACTGCTTGATCGCCATATGGTCAAAGGTGTGTTTCTGGAATAAATTCTCCACAAAGGACAGGTGCTGCGGTACAGTCCAACTACTTGGAGCGTTCCGCGGCAGTGTGGCCAGACCCATCCTCTGCTACACCTGGGACAGGTAGAACCTCAAAAAGTAGCGGTACTTGCTGTTAGTGTACCGAGGATCTGCACACAGCTTGATGCAGCCACACTCAAAGGTGGCCATTAGGATGAGGGTGGCGTTGGGAACATTTTTCCCTCCCATCTCCAGAGATTTATGCATCGCTTTCCTCTGGACATGATCCATCTTAGATCTCCAGATAAATTTGAAGATGGCCCGGGTCACTGCTGCTGCACAGGATTTGGGGATAGGCCAGGCTACACCACATACAACAAAACGGACAGTACCTCAAAGGCCGAGTTATTTGGGACTGTCTTGGAATGTTGTATTTTACAATTATCTGTCTTTGCAAGTATCTCTTCACTTTCCTAGCCTTCTCTCCCACTTTAAGACAATACTTGAAACCTAACTCTTTGACAAAGCTTCTGGTCATCTGCTTTATTTTCTCATTATGTTGCTCAGTGTCAAATTTTATTTGATAATTCTTCTGTGAAGCACCTTGGAATATTTATCTATAAAGGCATGACATAAATGTAAATTCCTGTTGTCCCTAGGACCAGGGGCAACATTTTACATGCCCCCGCTAGTGGCAAGGCGTTCTGTTTCGTTCTTTTAATGATCTGGGAGAATGTTAAATACGAGACAGGCTAGAATCAGAATCTCTAAACATTATACGCTTTATTGCAGAAGAGTAAACAATACAAGAGATATATAAGCAACGAACCATCTACCTCCCCTGTAATATTCAGACCCATGTTTCACTGTAGTATTTATACCCTATAAGAACTCCCATCTCCACCAAGAAACCTGTTGGTTACCAAATCAGAAAAAACTGTATTAAGAATGCAGAATAATTTTTCCTTGTAAGCTAACATTTTGTAGATCTTGTGCTGAGTGAAAGAATAGAGGATAGCATTGATGTGACTTAGCATTTTAAAAAGGATTAACTTGCTTCTAAATGGTGAGACAAACAGTTAGGCCAAAATTTGGAATTACAATATCGCAAAACATTTCAGTTAGTGCAATGCCAAACATTGAAGTTAATGCAAGGAGGAAGTTTAATTTGATGAATATTTTTATCATTTGGCTTCAGCCCTATTTTCAGACATTTCTGATACTCACGCTGGCCCATTAGCTTGTGCACCTTATAGAGGTTGAAAAGACATTTCTCTATCCCTTAATTTAAATAAGGACTTTTACACTCCAGCTCACCTTTCTCTAGGGAAAAATTGGAGGAGCATAATTCAGAGAGAAGTCAGAGAAGAGAAGGCATCTGTGGAATGCATGGATCATTGGGGCATAGCCAGAAAGGCACATTCAAGAAAAGAGTTCACACTTTACTTAGGACAAATCATTTTGCTGCTATTTGGACCCCTGACGAACAATGACACCCAAACAATTAATGATGCATGGGCTGCCACAGGCACAAGGGAATAAGTATTCACTTTCATGGCCATGGCAGTAAACATTGGAGTGGATGGCTTGCCCATTGTTAAACCAGCCAGGTTTTCATCCCATTGATTTTGAAGCCATTTGAATAATTACTCAATCCTATGCTGCAAATGCCTGCTGCCAATTTTATCATATTCGTGCTTACCATTTCCATATCAAATTTTATTTCTGACATTTTAATGGAACAATAAGATTATTGAGAGTAATCTCCAGGCTTGTACCGCCTAAGAAAATAAAACTTCATTGCAGCGATTCAGGGAATATTAAAAATTATATTGATTTTGCTGTTCTGCGGCAATCTTTAATACCTCATGTCGGCCTCAGCATCTTGAATTGTTTGCCTTGCAACCTTGAAATTCCTGATGTGGATACCAGCTCTTAGATGACTCAATCTGTTGTTAATAACTGCATGTAAATATCACTCGTCTATTGGGATGGATTGAGTTAATCTTATACTGAAATTCTAACTTGTATCTGGATACCATCTGGAGGTGAATGGACCAAAGGGAAAAATAAGCCAATAATTTAGTTACTTAACAGGTTCTCTTTCATCTATTTTAGATTTCACCATTGGGCCCATTTTTCTTTTATATTTATCCGAGACTAAAATAACAAAAAGCCATATTACAAATGGATATGCATATTTATGCAATAAAATACCACTGTAGATAAGTGAAAAGAAATGCAACAAGGTAAGGTTTCCCATTCTCCAAGTCACGATACAGTTTTCTAAGACAAATGTCTAATCTTCCAAGATTATGACACATACAGTAAAAAAGATCTAATTATTTCTAGCTGTTCAATTATTACCATTGTTGATGTACATTGTTCCCAACTCATTCGATCCTCTCATTGCTCTGCTATCATCTGATCACACTGGCTCAAAACAGAACACACTCCACAGCTAATTGAGACCACGACTAATCAACTTGCATTTATGTAGCACCTTCAATGTGGTGAAATGTCCCAATGTGCATTACTGTGGTATATAACAGAGTTATCATTTTACTCCGATGTAACATTAAATCTGCTTATTGGCAAAATCTGAAAAAGGAATACCAGTTTTGATAAAACATTGATTGATTTCCCTCTGGAGATGTAACTTCATTGCTCCAGTGCTAACTGAATTTTCATTCACTAGAATGGATCAATTGGAATCTTTTCATTCCAATTCTTCAAACAATGCATTAGTGTCATATACTGGTTAAATAGCTTGAAGTTGGATTCTTAATGATGTCTGGGAATCTCAGTAAAACATTGATACATGTCATTGGAAACCTTGTATAAACTGCATACTTCCTATTCGCACTGGGTCCTAAATTCATCAATGTTGGAACTGATACTATTCTATGGGATGCATAATGAGGTGGCGATGGATAATGCATAATGAGGGCAGACCAGGACAGAGAGGATCACGAATTGTCCCGAATTTGTCATTGGGCCTCATCATCATAATTCTTGTGAGCTGTGAATACAAATCAGACATTGCAATGTAACTTGCCTCTTGGCGCATGACCAATTTCACCCAGCACATTTCTCTGAGTTACAGGAGAAGGCGAGCAGAAGTGGCGGTGATGGTGGGGTGGAGGAGTGGCAGGGCAGTGGTGTGGGTAGTTGGCATGTATGCCACCGTTGCTTTGTTTTTGTTCCTTTCAAAGCCAAAAAAGGCAAGATCTGAGACCATTTTTTGGGCGTCCTTAAGGGGTCCCATTAAAGACTACTGTTTACACAGCTCACGGCCTGGAAATATTGACCAAAAGTTGCACAAGCTCCGACTAGTCTTAACAAATGTAAGCATCTGGATTTTTAAAATGTGAACAGTAGACACAACATTATAATAGCGGTTCCCCGTCAGTAGTATTTAGCTGGCTGTGAAACACTTTGGGACATCTTGAGGTCAAGTACGATATACAAACGCTGGTTTTTCTTTTTGAGACTGATTTCAATATTGAAATGAAGCATCTGGTTCTATCCTGCTGATGACAGGACAGATTGTGTGAAATTGTAACATCCTCGAACTGGCACTGTGCCATGTTCTTGTCTCTTCTTTGCCAGGTTTTCCTTTGTTGAATGTTCTTGTAAAGTGGCATAAAAGCAGTCATGAAACATTTGATAAGCTGGTTGACAGTCAATTTATTGAGCCAAGTGTTTACCTTATTTACCTGCTTCTGCCTCTGGCTGCTGCAATTTTAAGCTAGAACTGTCTTTATAAAGGCTGACAGATAATTTCCCTGCCTCTCCTTTGAGCTGATTGCCCTTACTTTACATTGACTTTATGTCAATCATACTGCAATGGATGAAGAAGTGAACTGATCAGTGACATTCTTGTGCCAATAGCTCTCTTGGGCATCGATGGGCCCAGACTAATTTCTATTGTTGTAAAAATTATACAATCACCATGTGACATTTGGGGCCAACATGCAAGACAATATGGTTTAGGTATTTATTACAAGGATATATGTCAATCTAGATCATTCACTTTCATTGCACTATATTTATAAACGCATCTATTGCTTCTATTCCAACCTTGTCATTATACTAGACAAGCCAGTTCTTATTATTTATTCTGTTTTTTATTGATGCTTGATTTGATTCCCCTTTCTAATGTCTCAACATTGTTTGTCTTCTCCAAATATCAGTCTTTGTTCAGTTCAGTTATAGTTCTTCTCCAGCTAACCACCATAGTCATGGTGAAATAAACAGCAATAGTGTTAGATCAGTGGTGGCCAGTGACCTTATCCTAGTAGCCGGCCCTGTGCTACTCTGATTTAATTGCTGCATGAGAAGCAACTGCTAATTTAGTAAGCATCAATGATATTGCCTTATCGAATGACCCCAGCCTCCTCTGCTCACATGGCTATATTTAACTAAACTCAAAATTGAAATTCAAGACTTGCGGGCGCACACCCAACTTTTAAATGTGGCACTGAAGGGAAGAACGAAATATCTTGCATTCATGTAACACCTTTCATGACCTCAGGACAGCCTAAAGTATTTCATTGTCGATGAAGTATTTTTGAAGTGTCATTACTGTTGTAGTATAGGGAAATGTAGCAACCAACTTCCCACAGCAATGTCCACAAATAGCAATGGAATAAATGATCAGATGATTGGTTTTAGTGATGTTTGTTCAGGATCAAAGGAACACAGAATGGTTACAGCACAGGAGGCCATTTGGCCCACTGTGTCTATACTAGCCATCTGAAGGAGCAATATATCTAGTGCCACTCCCCAGCCTATCAATGGTATTGATGGACAAATATTGACCAGGACTCTGGAGAGAGTCTGCCTGTTCTTCTTGGAGAGTGCCAGGGGAGTTTTAGGTACGTCTGAGAGAGCAGTCGCTACCTTGGTTTAATGTCTCATCTGAAAGATTTACTTGCTACTGGGATAACTGACAGCTTGCTCATGTTATAAAGCTGTGCCTTTGGATGATGTTGCCGAGGCCAGGGACGCGCATCCTCAGGGACACCAGAGATAACAGTGCAAGAACAGGAAGAGAAGCCATTGAAAGTGTTTCTCTGGCTATGATTAGATGGATAAGAGTGGCTGTGCGGTTGTCCTGCCCACTTCCTGCACATGTGCACCCCAATTGACAATCAAGCCCATCTTCTACATGTATTATGCCAATCAACATACACACTTTTCTCCAAATCTTATTGGTAGTTTCATGAGATAACATAAATGCTGAAGCTTCAGGAACAGTTCGGACAAAATGTACTCTGTGATTTATTGTCCATGTTGTCTATGTCTGCCTTAGTTGATAGGAAAATATGGAAAATGGTCGACATTTTCCAGGATCTCGCCCTTGATCTTAATCAATGGAGGTGATGATTTACTGTGGGAGTGGTTTGGAAGGGGACCTTATGTTTCCTGGGTGTTTAGTGAAGGGCCTATCTTCTCATATGCTTCAGAGAAGAATGACCTGAAGCTTAGACAATGACCTGCAGCTCAGCATCATCTGCATTCTCAAGCCCCATGACTGAGGTGGAGGGGTTTTGGTTTTGGATTGAAAGTGGTGGAGGTGGAATAGTTTCCTGTCTGTTCTATTATTATTATTATTATTTATTATTGTCAAAGCCTGTTGATAAATTGCAATATTGCAGCGAGGAAAGTAGAGAAGAGAGTTGGTACAATGACGCAGCCTTGCCTAACCTCAGCTTTCATTCAGACAGGGTTTGTGGTGATTCCATTGGTGAGAATCACGGCTTGAATATCATTGTGGAGCAGGTGGATTATGGTGACAAATTTCCAAGGGCAGCCAGATTTGCGGAGGATACCCCATAGCATTTGTGGTTGACCAAGTCAATGGCTGGAATTCTCCAGCCTTTCATTCTCTGCCGCCACTGCCGGTGAGGATGGAGAATTAGCCAGATAATCCCACTGGCGTGAACGGCCAGATAATCCTGCCCAATTACTTTTGTGAGGTCTAAAAGGCAATGGACAGTGGTTGGTACTGTTTCTTGCACTTTTCTTGAAATTGTCAAGCAGTGAAAATCATGTCTGGGGGTGCCTCTTGATGGGCAGAAAATACAATGTGACTTTGGAAAGACTTCTTCAGCCCCAGGGAGGAGGTCAGGATGATGAAATTCACTTTCGCCTCCAATGTGCCAGCTCAGCCTTCGGCCAACAGAATAATAGAGTATTTGAGGATCTAAAACCCAAGAGTAAGGTCATAATTCACTGGGCAGCAGTGATTCCTTGCTCCCATATGATTCAGAGACTTGGGCAACCTACAGCAGACAGCTCAAAACGCTGAAGAAATACCACTCGTGTGCCATTGCAAGATCCTTCAAATCCGGTGAATCTAGCAACAGTGTCCTCTCCCAAGACTTACCCAACATTGAGACGTTAATCATCCAAAACCACACTGCTGGGTGAATCATGTAGTTCATATGCCTGACACCAGACTATCAAAGCCCTGCTCAAAACTCATACAGCAGCAGGAGACTCCCAGGAGGACAGCAAAACCACTTTAGGGCTGTCCTCAAAGCACCACCAAAGAGGTCAAACATCCCTGCAGACTCATTGGAGATCTTGATTGTGACTAACTAAAATGGAGAAATCTCATTCGGGAAGGTATTGAATATATCAAGCGACTTTCTCAGGAGCATGCAGACACAGCAGAGGGAACTTACAAACCTCCAAACAACCCATCTATCCAAAGCTACAAACACCACCTTACCCACATATGGCAGAGTCTGCAGATCACACACTGGACTTATCAGCTATTTCAGAACCCACTGAGCTGATGTGGAAGCAAGTCATCCACGATCTTGAGGGATGGACTAGGATGAAGAAGATTCCTTGATTAGTGGATTATCTACCCTGAATCCTCTCCAAAATCTACAATGCTAAGTCAGAAGTATGATGGAACGCTCTGCATTTGCCTGGATTAGTGTAGCTGCAATAATATGTAAGAGGTTCATCACCATCCAGGACACAACTTTTCACATGAACAGCAACTTACCCACCAGTTTAAACATTTATTCCCTCCACCAACAACACAGCGGCAGCAGTGTGTACTATCTACAAGATAGCACATGATTCTTCAACAGCACCCTCTAAACCAGTGACTTGGCTTTTTGGCTAAGATCAAGTGTCCGATCAAGCTCAGGATGGGGTGCAATGCCTTATCTTCTTAGCATGGATCTTGTGTGTCTCTCTTGTGGGGATCATGAATTGGATTTAGTGTTTGGAGCAAGTAAGGAATGGATTAGGTCTGCCTGATCCACTCTAAGCATTGGCTTTGTAACTTTAAGAATGGAGTAAAAAAATTATTTAAAAATCATCTAGAATTATAAGGGCAGCAGGTGTTGTGGAACACTGTGACAAAATATCATATTTTTCAATATTTTCCCAATATCACCATGGTATACAATAGGTGGGATTCTTCCCCCACCCCACCCCGTGGTGTGTTCTGCAGCAGCAGAGACAGCCCACCATTGGTCGGTGGTGGGATCTTCTGGTCCCACTGCTGTCAAAGGAGTTTCCTATTGTTTGCACCCTCTCCTGCCGGTGAACCCGTGGTGGGAAGTTGTCGGTGGGACCAGAAGATCCTGCTAGCAGGAATGGATGGAAAATCCCGCCCTGAGAAATCGGTTTGTGTGTGTGTGTGTGTGTGTATGGCTGTGACTAATTTAATTAGAGTGAAGACAGAGACATCAAAAAGGGGTCAGGTGTGAATGCAAACTTTGAAGTGGAGATGAGCAGGGCTAAGACGGGATACCAGTGAGCAGCATGAGTAGAGATTTGCATTAGGAAGGTAAGAAGGGCAACTTGAAGATTAACTATTGTATTTCAAAAGGAAAATGTATATTTCGCAAAGATCCTAAATAAATAAAGCAAAGTATTACGTTTATTTTACCCAAAAGTAATTGACCATAGACTAACATGAAAGATTTATACATTCTGGGAACATCCAAAGGAAGGTAAAGACAATAGATTTAAAGGTAAAGAGGAAAAACATATTTGAAGAGAGGTTGAAAACTGTATAACTAGTGTGCCTTTGAGATCTTGAAGAGCATGTGTGCTCAAACAGAGTTGTGAAGAAAGCAGCCTGTAGTTACCCTCAGAGAAGACAAGTGTTGTATCTGCGAGGTTTTGACACAAGCTTTGTTTTTCCCAGTATCAAGTGAGAGAGGGAGAAGCCAGTGAAATACGTCCCTGTGGCAATAGTGGTTGTTTGTGGTTATCTTAGTAGAACTTTTGTAGTGAAAATATGGCTGTGACTAATTTAATTAGACTGAAGACAGTTAAGGACGTCAAAAAGGGGTTGGTGTGAATGCAAACCTTGAAGTGAAGATGAGCAGGGCTAAGATGGGATACCAATGGAGGCTTTGGAGAGTGTTCAGAAAAGATTTACCAGGATGTTGCCTGGTATGGAGGGCATTTGTATGAAGAGAGGTTGGAGAAACTTGGTTTGTTCTCACTGGAACGACAGAGGTTGAGGGGCGACCTGATGGAAGTCTACAAGATCATGGGAGGCATGGCCAGAGTGGATAGTCAGAAGCTATTTCCCGGGGTGGAAAAGTCAATTACAAGGGGGCATAAATTTAAGGTGCGAGGGACAAGGTTTAAAGGAGATGTACGAGGCAAGTTTTTTACACAGAGGGTGGTGGGTGCCTGGAACTCACTGCCGGGGGAAAGTAGTGGAAGCAGATACGATAGTGACTTTTAAGGGATGTCTTGACAAATACATGAATAGAAGGGGAATAGAGGGATACAGTCCCCAGAAGGGTAGGGGGTTTAGTTCAGTCAGGCAGCATGGTCAGTGCAGGCTTGGAGGGCCGAAGGGCCTATTCCTGTGCTGTAATTTTCTTTGTTCTTTGTAATATATGAGGACTGTTGCCTAAAAGGGATGTTTAGCTCTGAGTTTAGCTAAGCAGAACTCTTTTGGGAAATATTTGTAGCACTACTGTTAACTGTGTGAATATAATCTTGTGTATTTAAGTTTTCTTTTCTATTTTTAATAAAGGTTTAAATGTAGTATTTACAATTTCCAAAATATTTGCTCCTGACTTCAGTGCAGAAACCTCCTCATAATAAAATATAAATGCAAATCATTGTGATACCTTGTCAAAGTTTCCCTTTGGGGTTTTCAACAGCCTGGCAATTAGCACCTGCCATATCATAACAACACCAATACATTCAGGTTCCCTTCGGAGGTACATAGCAGCCCAACTTGGGTATATATCAAAAGCAAAATACTGCAGAAGCTGTAAATCTGAAATAAAAACAGAAAATGCTGGAAATACTCAGTAGGAATGGGGGCATCTGCAGCGAGAGAAGCAGCTTTCATGTTTTGGTCTGGGACCTGTCATCAGATATATATTGGACATATATCACTCTTCCATTTTCATTGTTGGATCAAAATCCCGGAATTTCCTCCCTGACAGCAAGATGGAAGTACCTTGAATACATGGTCTGCAGTTGTTCAAGAAGAAGGCTCACTACTATCTTCTCAAGGATGGAGGATAAGAATTAAATGCTGTCAGTTGTAATCCTGCGGTTGTCTTTTAAAAAGAAAATCAAAGACTTGTTCACCCACAAACACACACATGCACGCACACACCCAGATCCAATCTCTCCAAACACATTATTGAAGCTTTTATGACTCTTTGAGTGTTGTATTTGCTATGAAACAGATTTTAATTTTAAACTATGAGAAGCTTATGGTAGTTGTCTTACAAATGTACTTTCCTGGAGTTTTGCCCAACAGGATTGCACATTGGGAAATTGCAAGCTCCAGGCCATAATTTTCTATCCATTTAAATTAAAAAATTGAACATTTTTGGAATTGCACTATGATTTTCTAATATATGCTCTGGTAATTGAAGCCCCCCGACTGGAGTATTTGTAAAACTGATCTATTCTGTAAAACTAAAACAGTAAACATAATTTTCCTCCAACAAGAAAAAATCTGAACATATTCTCTTGACATTCACTAACATTACCATTGCTGAATCCTCCACTATCAACATTCCAGGGGGTTACCACTGACCAGAAACTGAACCGGACCAGCCATATAAATACAGTGGCTACCAAAGCAGGTCAGTGATTGGGAATTCTGCAGAGAGTAACTCACCTCTTGACTCCTCAAAGCCTGTCCACTATCTACAAGGCACAAGTAAGGTGTGTGTTGGAAATCTCTCCACTTGCCCGGATAAATACAGCTCCAACAACACTCAAACAGTTGGGCACCATCCGGGACAGCAGCTTGCTTAAACGGCATCCTATCCATTACCTGAAATATTCACTCCCTCCACCATTGACGTATCGTGACAGGCAATGTGTGTCAACTACAAGATGATGTGGAGATGCCGGCATTGGACTGGGGTAAGCTTGGGGTAACCCAACTACAAGATGCACAGCAGCAACTCACCAAGACTCCTTCATCAGCATCTTTCAAACCTATGATCTCTACAGCCCTGATGTCTCACCATCACCTTCTCGAGGGCAACTAGGGATGGGCTATTAATGCTGGCCTAGGCAGCAATGCCCACAAGCTGTGAAAGAATAAATAAAAAAAATCTATATGTTAAAGTTGTTGATTACCAGTTAATAATTCTGTAGGTTCGTGATCGTGAGTTAAAATTCATTTTTCTTCTCTCGTCACTTAAATTAGTCATGGCCTGGTGACGTGGGATTATACAATTTAAGTACTACACCCCACATTTAACAATTATCCAATTTTGCAGTAAAATTGAGCCATTGGAATTAAGCACAGTTCCCAATATGTCTCCTTTCCACTTAAACTCGGAAATTTCAGCAGAATAGTGGGAGACTCCACAGAATATCATCCCCTGCACATCTTGTAGGCTGAAATTTCCAATTCTGAATTGATAGGAGACTTAATGAGAATTCTACGTTAATCCCAGTGACTCGCCGTTACTCCTAAATTTGGTAATTATCTGGGCCAGGCTTTGGCGGAAGAATTGTAGAAAACCTGAAAAAGACATACAAATCAGCCTACATGCCAGTGAGAATGACTCTCCTGTTTATTTACAAGCTAATGCGTCAGTTGTTTGATCTAAGCAATACACTACAGAGCACAGTGCAGTCTTTAAAATATACATCCAATTCAAATATTTGTTGAAGGGGTTTGCAGATGAGCAGGTGGATGGGAGATGTAGAAACTTGAGGAGCTGCAAATAATCCTGGTTTGCAGATTGATAATCACACTGTGACTTAAACCAAACTCATAGCTGTATTTATGACACAGGGCATGCATCGCCATTCCACTAGTAATATGCACAATATTGCCAATTCATGCAATTTTTATTCCTTTTCTCCCCTGCATTGCAAGCTTTGAAGGACTTTATAAAATACTTGTGTGGGGTATGAGCATCACTAGCTAGGCCAGCATTTCTTACTCATGCCTACTTGCTCTTGAGGAGGTGGTGGTGAGTTGCATTCTTCCAGCATTGCAGTCTATCTGGTCTGGCCACACCTGTTAGGAATGGAGTTCCAGCATTTTGAAACAGCGACACCAAAGGAATAGTGATATAGTTTCAAGTCAGGATGGCGTGTGGTTTGGAGGGGAACTTAGAATCATAGATTCCCTACAGTGCAGAAGGAGACCATTTGGCCCATTGTATCTGCACTGACAACAATCCACCCACGCCCTATCCCCTTAACCCCACATATTTACCCCACTAATCCCCCTGACACTATGGGTCAATTGAGCATGTGAAATCCTAACCTGCATATCTTTGGAGTGTGAGAAGAAACCGGAGCACCTGGAGGAAACCCGCGCAGACATGGGGAGAATATGCAAACACCACACGGTCACCCAAGGCCAGAATTGAACCCAGGTACCTGGTGCTGTGAGAAAGCAGTGCTAACTACTGTGCCACCATGCCACCCTTAAAGCTTACAGGTGATGATGATCCCATCAGTCTGCTTGCAGAGATTGCAGGTTTTGAAATTGCTATCAAAGGAGCCTTAACAAGTTGCTGCTTTGCATCTTGTATATGTTACACACTGTGCATTGGTGGTGGATGTAGTGAATGTTTCAGGGTGTGGATGGAGTGTCAAACAAGTGGGCTGCTTTCTCCTGGATGGCGTCAAGCTTCTTGAATGGTGTTGGAGCTGTAATGAGGTTAAAAGCAAAGTAGCCCTGGCGGAATGCAGACTGGACATCTGTAATCAGATTATTGCTGTGTAAGTGCCGCTTAATAGTGCTGTTAATGACACCTTCCATCAGTTTGCTGATAGTCCAGGGTAGACTAATGGGCCAGTAACTGGCCAAATTGGATTTGTCCTGCTTTTTGCGGACACCTGGGCAATTTTTCACATTGCCGGGTAGATGACAGTGTTGTAGCAGTATTGCCACAGTTTGACAAGGGGCATGGCTAGTTTTGGAGCACAAGTCTTTCGTACTATTGCGGGAATGTTGTCTGAGGTAAATCATCTACATGGCACTTCTGGCTGAAGATGGTTGCAAATGCTTCAGCCTTGTCTTATGCACTGATGTGCGGGACTCCCCCACCATTGAGGGTGGGGATATTTGTGAAGCCTCCTTCTCTGGTTAGTTGCTGGTGGGTGGGTTTTGGGATGTTTGATCCTTGGCTTCTTCTGTTGGTCAGCAAGGCTTTCTGAAAATAACCAAGCAGCTGACTGGTGGTATTCAAATGAGGCCAGCAATTCAGTCTCTATATTACAATCTACAGCATCAACTGGTTAGTTGCTTAATTGTCCATTACCATTCATGACTACATGCCAGGATTGCAGAGTGTTCCATTGGTTATGGGATTGCTTATCTCTGTCTATTTCATTCTACTTCTGTTGTTTAGCATTCATATAGTCCTGTGTCGTATATTCACCAGGTTGACGCCTTTTTTGGATATGTCTGGTGTTGTATATTGTAACATAGAGACCTGAATTGCTGGCCTCATTTGAACGCCACCAGTTGGCTACTTGATTATTTTCAGAAAGCCTGACCAACAGAGGGAGCCGAGGATCAGACAAACCAAAGCCCACCCACCAGCATCAGAAGCAGCCTGAAAGCAACATGGTAGATCCAAAAGGCGGGCATCCTGATGGGTCTCCCAGTGAAGGAAGGTGAGAGTTTAATGTAACAGCAGGATTTCCCTGCTTTTTTTCCAAAGAGAGCTGTGGGATCTTTCACATGCCACCTTAGTTTAGTGTATTATCCAAGTGATGGCCCATCCGACAGAGCAACCAGTACCTCACTAAAGCTTTAGGCTGGATGAGTGCTCAAGTCTCTGGTGTGGGGCTTGAAACCACAACCTTCTTACTAAAAGGTGAAAATGCTACCATTGAGCCAGAACTGATGCAGTTGTAATGAGAGTCTTTCTGAAGGATGCATTGCATTGGAGAACAAATGACTAGGAACAAAAAGAAAATGTACAGCAGTGCCTGTAGGTTCTGTCACAGGATCTGTAAGTGGAATCTTTTTTGGCACTTGAAAACTCAGCTCCTGACCTCATTACAGCCTTGGTTCAAACATGGACAAAAGAGCTGAATTCCAGAGGTGAGGTGAGAGTGACAGCCCTTGACATCAAGGCCACATTCGACTGAATGTGGCATCAAGGAGCCCTAGTGAAACTAGAATCAATGGGTATCAGGGGGCAAACTCTCTGCTGACTGGAGTCATAGGAAGATGGTTGTGATTGTGGAGGGTCAGTCATCTCAGCTCTATGATATCTCTGCAGGAGTCTCTCAGGGGGGTGTCCTAGGCCAAACAATCTTCAGCTAATTCACCAATGACTTTCCCTCTATCATGTTCGTCATGATTGCACAATGTTCAACACCATTCGCGACTCCTCAGATACTGAAGCAGTCCATGTTCAAATGCAACAAGATCTGGACAATATCTAGGCTTGGGCTGACAAGTGGCAAATAACACAAAAGCCAGGCAATGACCATCACCAATAAAAGACGCGCTAACCACCGCCCCTTAACATTCAATGGTGTAACCATCACTGAATCCCCCCCACTGTGAACATCCTTGGGGTTACCATTGACCAGAAACTCAATTGGACTCACCACATAAATACAATGGCTACAAGAGCAGGTCAGAGGCTAGGAATATTGTAGTGAGTAACTCGCCTCCTGACTCCCCAAAGCCTATCCACCATCTACAAGGCACAAGTCAGGAGTGTGATGGAATACTCCCCAATTGCCTGGATGGGTGCAGCTCTAACAACACTCAAGAAACTTGACACCATCCAGGACAAAGCAGCCTGCTTGATTGGCACCACATCTACAAACATTCAATCCCTCCACCACCAACGCTCAGTAGCAGCAGTGTGTACCAACTACAAGATGCACTGCAGCAATTCACCGAAGGTCATAGAAATCATAGAAACCCTACAGTACAGAAAGAGGCCATTCGGCCCATCGGGTCTGCACCGACCACAATCCCACCCAGGCCCCACCCCCATATCCCTACATATTTACCCACTAATCCCTCTAACCTACGCATCTCAGGACACTAAGGGCAATTTTTAGCATGGCCAATCAACCTAACCCGCACATCTTTGGACTGTGGGAGGAAACCGGAGCACCCGGAGGAAACCCACGCAGACACGAGGAGAATGTGCAAACTCCACACAGACAGTGACCCAAGCCGGGAATCGAACCCAGGTCCCTGGAGCTGTGAAGCAGCAGTGCTAACCACTGTGCTACCGTGCCGCCGTTTGGAAGGTCCTTAGACAGCACCTTCCAAACCCACAACCACTTCCATCTAGAAGGACAAGGGCAGCAGATAAATGGGAACATCACCACCTGCAAGTTCCCCTCCAAGTCACTCACCATCCTGACTTGGAAATATGCCGTCGTTCCATGGCAGTCGCTGGGTCAAACTCTTGGAATTCCCTCCCTAATGGCATTGTGGGTCAACCCACAGAACATGGACTGCAGCGATTCAAGAGGGCAGCTCACCACCACCACCTCAAGGGCAACTAGGGATGGGCAATAAATGCTGGCCAGCCAGCGATGCCCATGTCCCACGAATGAATAAAAAAAAAAATTTTCTGGCTGAAAGGATAAGATCATCATTCCTCTGATTGACAGAGGAATTCCCTGAAGATAAGACATGCAATCAGTAGTAAATCTGCCACTAAAGATGTCAAAGCTGAGAGGCATAGCGGGGAGGAAACCTATTTGAGCAGAAGCAGCTTGTGCAACTGATTAACAGCGAGGGAATAGGAGCGAGAGCTGAGTGCAGAAGGACCATTGTTTAATATCATTTGATGAAAGGTGCACTTTTGAAGCTTTGTCAATATGAACAAGATTATGCGGTGTGGAAGAAGTTAATAGCTTCTCTGGAGGCCAAAGCAATATGAGCACATCTTATGTCCAAGGTCAAAGATGCAGACAATTGTATCTGGGGTCAGGATCTTGATGTCGGCTGCATTTCAGGGTCCTAACCCTGTGTCACTTTGTTGTCGGGTGCACATTGGGCACCTGATTAAGGGGAACAGAGGTGGAACAGGAGCAAAATAGGCAAGATTTAAAGATGAGCTGGCAGCCATTATTGTGTTTGCCAACTTATGTGGAAGGCGGCAGGGGGAGAGGATCAGTGTGCATACAGAAGAACAGGTTCCCAAGCCAGGGAAGGCCCTCCAATAAACCAATGCCCCCTTTCTAATTTTTAAGCTTCCATAACATATTTAACCTCATAACCCCTCATTACGGCAGGATTTCATTATACAGATTCCTTCACAGGCTGACACTCCAATGCAAAATTGCAGGAGTGCTGTTGGAGCTGCCGTCTTTTGGATGAGATGAGGCCCATCTGCCTGCTTGGGTGGTCCTATTTCAAAGTAAAACAGGAGGGTTATCCTTGGTGTCCTGGCCAATACTTATTCCTCAGTCAAAAAACAAGAACAGATCATCCGGTCATTATCACATTGCTGTTTGAAGGAGATTTATGTTTGCAAATTAGCTGCAACCTTTCTGACATTAAAATAATGACTACACTTCAAAAAGTACTTGATTGGCTGTAAATGCTTTGAGAGATGAAAAGTGAAAAATGCTTGTGAAAGGTGCTATACCAATGTAAATCTTTCTTTTTAAAACATGGTTGATGACAATTAAAGGTACATTGTAGTTTCAGTATAATTTAGATTGCGGGCTGGGGATTGGACCTCCAGTCAGCATGACTCTCACTGCAGAGATCAATGCAGAGTCTTGGCGTGCATGGCCATTGGTGATGGAGGGATGGGGATCTCTCCGATCCCTTGGTATCACACAGCCACATGATATATTACATTCACTCGTGTTCACTTGATGTTAGCAGGCAATGAAATGTGATAATCTGCACAATGAGGCTTTCTGAACCATTCCACCTTGTCATTTTAATTCATGTCTTTCATCTCCCACAGTACTGGCAAGCGTCACTCAGGAGTTGATGGAAAATGAAGATGAAGAATCCTCTGAGTAGGCACCATCACATGATTCATACTCACCCTCTGGAAGCTCAGACTCACAAGGCAGGAGTTGGGTTGTGACATAATCAGTCACCTATTATAAGTGAGCAGGAGCAGGTACGAGAGACAGTGATATCAATGTAATAAAAACAGAAAATGCTGGATAAATTCAGCAAGTCCGACAGCATCTGTGGAGAGAGAGAAACAGAGTTAATGTTTCGACTCCATATGACTCTTCTCCAGAACAGTGTCTTGGCGGAGGGCACAAGATCCACTAAACTCTCCTCAGTTTGGTGCAGTTGCTGAGATCCAGAGATCATTGGTGAAGAGGGTTACAATGGAGCACCAACAGAATAGCTGGAATTTTACTGCCAAACTTGCCACGGAAATCGAAGCAGGCGAGGGATGGACAATGGGAAGGACCGTTGATCTCGGGTGGGATTTTTTTGTTTCGGGACAAGTGAGGCCATAAAATCCTGCCCAATATGTTTGAGCTTCTGCCAGCATTTCCAGAGGCACTGTATATGACTGGAAGGAGTATTTTAAGTTTAAAGTTTAAGTTTTTAAGTTTATTTATTAGTGTCACAAGTAGGCTTACACTAACACTGCGATGAAGTTATTGTGAAAATCCCCTAGACGCCACATTCCGGCGCCTGTTCGGGTACACTGAGAGAGAATTTAGCATGGCCAATGCACCTAACCAGCACATCTTTTGGATTGCGGGAAGAAGCCAGAGCACCCAGGGGAAACCTACACAGACACAAGGAGAATGTGCAGAATTCGCACATATAGTGACCCAAGACAAGAATCGAACTCTAGTCCCTGGCACTGTGAGGTGTCAATGGTGCAGTGCTAACCACTGTGCCACCGTGCCGCCCATGCCACTAGTGGAACTGTCTGTCTCTGCCATGAATGCCCATGATATTTTAGATACTGATTTCCACTTCCATGGCAAGAGTTGCCATCTTTATGGAAAATCAGTCACACCATGCAACTGAATGCATGCTGGTCATCACCAGTAGCCTGGACATTATATCTGCCATTTGAAATAGAATGGAGAAAAGCCTTGTCTTGGCCACGCAGCACCTCACTGAAGTGCAAAAACGCGTTTGCTGTAGAATAATATAAATAATGTATTTGATAGAGTCAGTGACTTGGGGAGAGGTAATATAAAGGGTCAATATTAAATATGTAAATATATAGTCGATCTCATCAATGACATAAGATTCCATGACAACAGTATATGTTGAGAGATTGTTCTATGTAGAGCCTTGCGCTAAGCCTGTACCATACATAGTTAATATAATGTTCAATAAAAGGTAAAGTTTACCAACAGCATTGCCTCCAGCAGTATCTGTAAAACCAAACCATGAACAACCTCATCTAAGACCCACAACGATGATAACAGACGATGACAGCACAAAACTTGACAAACAAAACAAATCAATAGCCCAGCAACTGAAAGAAGCAGCAAGGGAAACAACTGCAGGGAAAGGACAAAAAATTGTCAATGGAACTCCAAAAAAAGCCACAATTGAAGCAAAGCCATGGGAAAAATCCAACCTTTATCAGAGGATCAAGTGAAAGGCCCAAATCAAGCCAAGAAGTGGAAAAACTGGCATTGCGGTTTTATCAGTTACGGAACAGCTTTGGAACTAGCACAGAAGTCTAACAAGGAATAGGTCAGTACCTTACTCTACACCATTGGCAGAAGTGCAGACAACAGGGCGGCATGGTAGCACAGTGGTTAGCACTGCTGCTTCACAGCTCCGGGGACCTGGGTTCGATTCCCGGCTTGGGTCACTGTCTGTGTGGAGTTTGCACATTCTCCCCGTGTCTGCGTGGGTTTCCTCCAGGTGCTCCGGTTTCCTCCCACAGTCCAAAGATGTGCAGGTTAGGTTGATTGGCCATGCTAAAATTGCCCCTTAGTATCCTGAGATGCGTAGGTTAGAGGGATTAGCGGGTAAATATGTAGGGATATGGGCCTGGGTGGGATTGCGGTCGGTGTAGACTCGATGGGCCGAATGGCCTCCTTCTGCACTGTAGGGTTTCTATGATTTCTATAATAGTTAGACAGGCCATAGACATGGGGCCCTATTTTACCATTTTGATTCTAAATGCTGGGCGGACTTGAAACTGGGAGTGTTTCAGATTCGACTTTTAGACTCATTCTCAGGCACCCCCATACGCACTCTGCCTGAAAAAATATCAGCGATTCTGAATTGCGCTTCAGAAGCCTGTGGGCGGGGCTTAACGCACCCGAAATCCTGCCGCTCCGATTGGTGCCTCCAACTACGTGTGCGCAGAAAATAAATGATAGACTGCGGCTCCCCTGCCACATCGCTCCCGGGCCAGATAATGCCTCCTCCTGGCCCCCACAGACACTGCCCCACCCCACAACATTACTGATCCCCTTATTCCTCCCACACCCTCCGCCACCCAGACTGATCACGGGCCACTCCCCCTGATTCCCCCTCACTGATCTCCAGCAGAGAGCCATCGGGCGCTCGGCACTTACCTCCTCACAAACTGCGGTGCCCAAATCGGACTTTTGTAGAGCATGTCTGTTTCATGCCGATTCTGGATGGGTGAATGCGGTGGTAAAGGGGGAAGTGCCGTTAAGGTTCAGTGTGCAGCCCATTAAGTCAATTTAAATGCATGCAAATGCATTTAAATGGCCGTCACACCCGTTTTGAGCGTGGTCCCAATCGTGGCCGTTTTCAGGCCTTGTTAAAGGGGGAACCGGCGGGGAGGCGGGCGCGGATCGCGCTATTCGCCTCACGCCCGACTTTACTGAGTTTTCGCACCTGAAAACGGGCACAACTTGATGGTAAAATCGGGCCCATGGTGACAAATGAAGAGATTATCAAAGCCTTTAGTACTTATTTTAGTCGTTGAAGGAACACCATTTTAGAAATGGCAAATTTCAATAGGTGCACCCGAAGGCTGGGAGAAAGAGCATAGATTCCTTCATTAAAGATTTATAGAGAGTAACTGAGAATTGCAAATATGGAGCCCTGAAGCCAAAGTAATATGGGAGCACATTGTTGTAGGTATTGTGGAAGAGAGTTTATCAGATTTTCTGTAGTCGGGGAAGATTTGATATTATCAAAAGCTGAGCAGTTAATAAGCATGATGTGGAGATGCCGGCGTTGGACTGGGGTAAACACAGTAAGAGGTTTAACAACACCAGGTTAAAGTCCAACAGGTTTATTTGGTAGCAAAAGCCACACAAGCTTTCGGAGCTCTAAGCCCCTTCTTCAGGTGAGTGGGAATTCTGTTCACAAACAGAGCTTATAAAGACACAGACTCAATTTACATGAATAATGGTTGGAATGCGAATACTTACAACTAACCAAGTCTTTAAGAAACGAAACAATGTGAGTGGAGAGAGCATCAAGACAGGCTAAAAAGATGTGTATTGTCTCCAGACAAGACAGCCAGTGAAACTCTGCAGGTCCACGCAACTGTGGGAGTTACAAATAGTGTGACATGAACCCAATATCCCGGTTGAGGCCGTCCTCGTGTGTGCGGAACTTGGCTATCAGTTTCTGCTCAGCGACTCTGCGCTGTCGTGTGTCACGAAGGCCGCCTTGGAGAACGCTTACCCGAATATCAGAGGCCGAATGCCCGTGACCGCTGAAGTGCTCCCCAACAGGAAGAGAACAGTCTTGCCTGGTGATTGTCGAGCGGTGTTCATTCATCTGTTGTCGCAGCGTCTGGTCACGGGCATTCGGCCTCTGATATTCGGGTAAGCGTTCTCCAAGGCGGCCTTCGCGACACACGACAGCGCAGAGTCGCTGAGCAGAAACTGATAGCCAAGTTCCGCACACACGAGGACGGCCTCAACCGGGATATTGGGTTCATGTCACACTATTTGTAACTCCCACAGTTGCGTGGACCTGCAGAGTTTCACTGGCTGTCTTGTCTGGAGACAATACACATCTTTTTAGCCTGTCTTGATGCTCTCTCCACTCACATTGTTTCGTTTCTTAAAGACTTGATTAGTTGTAAGTATTCGCATTCCAACCATTATTCATGTAAATTGAGTCTGTGTCTTTATAAGCTCTGTTTGTGAACAGAATTCCCACTCACCTGAAGAAGGGGCTTAGAGCTCCGAAAGCTTGTGGCTTTTGCTACAAAATAAACCTGTTGGACTTTAACCTGGTGTTGTTAAACTTCTTACAGTTAATAAGCAGCAGAAGTGAGAAAGCAAAATTATTTGAGGCAACAGAGAAATCTCATGGAGAATAATGGCTGACACAGTGCAGTTTGTAAGATATCGAAGTATCAGTGCACCTAATCCAAAACTGGGAAAGTGTGAAGAGCTTTTCGCCATTATTCAGTGTTTTCATTGTGACAGGAAAAGACTGCAGCAGCGTGAAGAATGCCCACCAAAAGATGCAGAGTGCCATTCCTGTCAGAATATATTAAATAAGTATGCCACAGTAAAAATCCCCCAACACAAAAACTAAAGGAGAAACAACTAACGTTGTCAAGCATTCAAGAAGATGAAGATGAAAAAGATAATGGAGTTCCATCCTTAGGAGTAGTTACAAGAACAAATATTTGAGCAGAGACATTATGGTGAACAAACATAAAACTAACTTCAAATTAGACACTGGAGCAGAAGTTTCAATTCAGAAGCTCAAGCAAGACATCCTCCAGCCATCAACCATACGACTCTGGGATAGGAGGTATTCTGTACAAAGGAAGATAGAAACCTTGTATGTGATTCCCAATCAAGAGTGTTCAGTGTCACGTTGAAAAGCTTGCACAGATTTATAGATTCATCTATAAAGTAGATGAATTGGAAAATCTTGAGAAAACCAGCAACAAATTTGCCCAGGAGTAGTAATGAAGCAACCAGGCAAACATGAGCAAGGCAAACAACAGCAGATTAATTGGTATGCATTCCTGTTGAGAAGCCTCAACAGGAGGATTTAAATTTTGTTGAAGATATAGACTCATTTACCTCATCGGGATGGCACAGTGGTTAGCACTATTGCCTCACAACGCCAGTGACCTGGGTTCCATTCCTGGCTTGAGTCACTGTCTGTGTGGAGTCTGCACATTCTTTTCATATCTGCGTGGGTTTCCTCCAGGTTTCCTCCCACAGAGATGTGCGAGATAGGTGGATTGGCCATGCTAAATTGCCCCTTAGAGTCAGGGGGAGTGCATCAAGGGTAAATGCATGAGGTTATGGGGATAGGGCCGGGGTGGGATTGTGGTCAGTGCAGACTTGATGGGCCGAATGGCTCCTTCTACACTAGGATTCTATGATTAACCACAACCCACATACCAGCAACTGCAGAAGCTGAATGGAATCCAAAAGGCACAAAAAGTAGGGGAGGAATGTGCTAAAATTGGAGATTACTGTACAAATGGATGGCCAGATTGTGTTCCAAACAATCTCATCCTTAAACAGTATTTTGAGCAACAAAGATACCTCATTATCATGGATGACTTTGCTCATTTGTGAAAGTTTGGAGTTACCAAGAGTCCTTAGATTCAAGATCCTTCAGAATATACACCTGGACATCTAGGCATTACATAATGTTGTGCTAGAGCACAAAATTCATTTAGTGACCAGAGATCTCAAAACCATCCGTGGAAATGCTTTCACTCTGAATCACTTGCATTATCTATTGTCAAGATCAAAGACAAAACACTGATGGTATCCACATTCTGAATATCTCAGAATGAAGCTTTGAGCTCAAGGGCAAGACATTCCTGATAGTTGTTAACTATTACTTCAGAAGTAGTCTCTCGCATCTCTCTCACACTCCTCAACCATCTCATACACCAGCTCTACAGCAGATGCCGCAAAAAAAAGACTACTTACTGTGCCTACCCCAGTCCAACACCGGCAACTCCACATCATTACTTCAGAAAGATTGAGGTTAAATATTTTCATGGGCAGAATTTCAAGGATGGCGAGTGAGTGGGAGAGCTACTGCTGATTCCTGGAAGCCCATTATTATTTAATGCTCACTTGAGCATTAATTGGCAGAGAGTGGGACTTCTGTCCTAAAAATTGAGGTTAGGCAGGAAAAGGCCCTTAATAGCCGTTATAGGTGAAAGGGCAGGCTTTCCATCTGAGGCCCTGGCCACCAAAACGTGAAATTGTGTCTGTGTCAGGGCTAAATTGCCCCTTAGTGTCTAAAAGATGTGCTGGCTACGTGGATTAACCATGACAAATGTGTGGGGTTACAGGGATGATGGGATGTGGGCCTGAGTAAGATGCTCTTTCGGAAAGTCAATGGAGACTTCATGGGCCGGATGGCCTCCTTCTGCACTGTAGGAATTCTATGGATTCTATATTCCCTCACCTCTGAATGGAGTGCCAGCAGTTGCCTGATCGGTGTGACTCCAGAAGCACGTCTTCGGCCTGGTCACCTGGTCAGCCTGGTCACTACTCTGACTGTCAGTGACCTCAGCTGTCAGTGTCTCCGTCACCTGCTCAGGCACGCCTATTACATGTTCACCAGGATGTGACACTGAATCTAAACCTGAATGCATATTCATTGATGTGAGAGTGTGTTAGTGAAGGGCACAGAGGCGTGATATGGCACTGCATCCTCTGATGTTCCTCCTTCTATTCAAAGGTGCCCGATTGGCTCAGTTTCCCGAGCCATCCCTTGGCTTGAGCTTGACCTGCATGAGAGAGCACAATAATTAAAGGGTTAAGAGCTTCACATTTCCTCATCCCCTATGCCTGAAATGGACCTCCATGGGTCCAGTGATGGCTTGTGAGTGCTAGATGCACCGTTGTAACCTGACAATCATTAACTCACCCTCTTGGGTTGGTACTGCATACCATTAATTCAGCAATTGCACAGCTACCCTGGTGCCCTGTCATCACCAAGGCCTCCTCCTCCATGGGGTGAGGATGTGAAGTACGGCACACCTCCACCAGTCCTGGTCCTTTCCTTATTTTTGTGTGCTGTCTTCTCCTTCAAGTAGAAAGATGAACACTATTAGTTTGCCTGTGGCGACAAACAACACATATGCTTGTGGCAGTCCAGCAGTTCATAGTAGGAGCACATGAATGCCTCCTGCACACAGTCATTATCTGGGGACTTTGCAGGGTGCTCAGCACCTCTCACTGAGACATAGCCAAGCTTCTGACAGAATTTGATGCCTGCTCAAAACCTGGAACATTTTCTCAATTCCGATGAAAGGTCACAGACCAGATGCTGCCAGGTCAGCTGAGTGTTTCTGTTTTTATTGAAGCCTGAGCCAATATGTTTCTTTATATAGGTCTGTTGGCATAAGTTTGAATTTTTATGAAATACATTGGAATAAACTCCTGGAACACAATGTTTAGTTCTCTATCACACACGTTAGTCCAGCTCTGAAGAATGTAGTTGGCTCCAAAACTGAAGTAAATTATAAATAATTTTAACCCCAGTGTTTGCTTTGTTAGATGGAGATGAAGTGTTAAGATATTGATGTTCAGTTGTCAAACTGTGATCAATAAGATTATGGTATCCATTGATATGATAAAGCACCCTGTTATGAATGAGATATTAGGACCAAGCAGATGCTGAACAAACATTAACTTGGCAATCATCACACGTAATTAGAAAATCGCAGAGAAGCAGATAAGATGAATGGTGTTGGAAGATGTATCTGTATTAAAATTGATTGGCTTTCTAATTCACAATCCACCAAGGTGTGAATCTTTTTAGGTGACCTTTGATGGCTTACTTCATTCCTTGAATTCTAACAATCAACGAGTGCCACGAAAAAAAATTCAAAACATAATTTTGTATATGACTGCCATTTGATGAGGAGGATGATTTGATGATGATACTGTACATCCACTTAAACTAGTTTCGGGTTTTGTCCTTGTATCACTTTTATTTATCATTCAGGTAAGATAACTTTGAATTCCCACTGCATACATTGGCTTATTTTTGCCAGGTCAAAACAATCAGGAATGGTTGAGAATTAAGCCAAAATACAGTAGCTTACATCAAACAATTCAAAATACATAAAGCCTCAAAATGCCATAGCTTCCTGCAGAAAGAATTGGAATCAGAGGCCGGAATTCTCTGATGTTGGACACCCTGTCTCTGCTGCCAGCAAGAATAGAGAATTTGGCACTCAGCCAAATCTCCATTCACAGCAGCGGGACCAGATAACCCCAGCCACAGATGACTTTGGAGAATTTTGGCCAAACTATTTGAACAATTTCTCAAAAAAAGCACATTTTGGCAACCATCAACCTTCCTTATCTGTGTGGTTTTTTTCCTATCTGTTAAAACATTTTTGATGGAGTTTATTAATCAATGTCGAGGTACATTGGTCTCCTGAACAGCAATTGTCCTTGCTTATAAATAAAGATTGGCTAGGAGACAAATTAAACCCCAGCATTTCTGTGCACCAATCTTGGTTGGGATTGCTTATAACTTCACAAAGTTTATTCAATTTTGCAGTAGAAGCAATGCCTCTTAGATTTAGCATTGTCTGATGTCCAAAATTACTTGAAATGTTCAGACAAAGAATCAGTCAACATATTTTTGGGTCAAAATCCTAGAATTGCCTCCCTAACCTATACTCAGGAACTGCAGCGGTTCAGGAAGGCAGTTCACCATCGCCTTCTCAAGGGCAACTAAGGATGGGCAATAAACGTAAAGCAAAGTTTATTTATTAGTCACGAGTAAGGCTTACATTAACACTGCAATGAAGTTACTGCGAAATTTCCCTAGTCACCACAGTCCGGTGCCTGTTCAGGTCAATGCAACTAACCAGCACGTCTTTCAGAATGTGGGAGGAAACCAGAGCACCCGGAGGAAACCCACGCAGACACAGGGAGAATGTGCAAACCCCACACAGACAGTGACCCAGGCCAGGAATCGAACCCGGGTCCCTAGCACTGTGAAGCATCAGTGCCGCCCCTAGTATAGCCAGCGACACCCACATCCCGTAAATTGATATAAAAGAAACTTGATCATGGCTTGGTTTGCATTTAGTACCTTTTCCTTAGTATGTTGAAATGAATGCCAAGTTTGAATTTATGACAGGATGCAATGGAGTGACCTTAGTTAGTGCATCTAATTGTTGCTCCGTTTCCATGTGAGTGAAGTATGGATCAAACAAATCACACATGGTCTATAAAGTGTTCTGGTCACTCAGTTATATACTGCCGTTGACTCACAACCATGTTAATAAAAGGTGCTCTAAAACATATCAACCCTTTAGTGGGTGAAAAGCAAGCAACAAAAGACAGAATAAGGATGCCTAACAGTGTAATATTCCCCAAAATAAACATCATATATAACTTAAAGCAGCTTCTAACTTCAAGATCCTCAGCTATATTCCAAAGATGGTGAGAAAAACAATCCGTACGTTTTGCCAATATCAGAAATATGACTATTTCTAGTGTGTTGATTAGGGCATTGCATCAAGTCTCACTCTATAATTGGATTCACTTTGTATATATATGTTGAACTGGATCTGGTACATCCACAGCAAATGTAAAAAAGTACAAAGATAAATAATTATATATTATTCCAACAGCATCTATCAAGGACCACACCTGCCGTATCTTTGATCTAGTGGATGTCAGAAAAAGACAGAAATGAACACCTTATTGATTTGATTTATTATCGTCGCATGTATTAGTATACAGTGAAAAGTATTATAGCTATTCTTGCGTGCTATACATGCAAAGCATACCGTTCATAAATGAACATAATATAAAGTAGGTCCATTCAAAAGTCTGATGGCAGCAGGGAAGAAGCTGTTCTTGAGTTGGTTGGTACATGATCTCAGACTTTTGTGTCTTTTTCCTGATGGAAGAATGCATGTCCGGGGTGTGTGGGGTCCTTGATTATGCTGGCTGCTTTATTATGCAGGCACTGGAAGTATAGATGGAGTCAATGGATGGGAGGCTGGTGTGCATGATGGACTGAGCTACGTTCCAATGCTTTATAGTTTCTTGCGGTTTTCATCAAAGCAGGAGCCATACCAAGCTGTGATGCATCCAGAAAGGATGCCACCGTGCTGACAAATAGGGTGTTACCTTTCAGGCTGCAGAGAAAACTGATACTATCCATCCATTGAGATGTGAAGATGCCAAGGACTCAGCAATTCAAATCGATCTCTTAAATTTGTTGACTACAACAGAATTATTACAGAAAAAAATGGCAAACAAAAGTGAGGTCTGAAGAAAGCTTAACTGTACTCATCACAGTTGTTAACATTTGTTATATCTACTCAACAATGGAACTATGATCTTGTTTTGAATGATCGTTTCACTGGATGCAGTATAGTTCTTACCCAAAAGGATCCCTGGACCAGAAGAGGAGGATTAAGCCTGAAATAAAAGTTCAGGCTCTACAATATAAGGCAGTTTGAGCTGCCTGTCATGTACATGTGATTAGAATAGCACCACAAATAATTGTTTGCAGTTAAATATCTGGACCTTTGTGTTTATAGTATGAATGAGTGCTATTGCAGCCTTACCTCAACAGTCAATTATCAATTCAAAATGTTTGATAAGTACTATTAATTGATTATAATCAGTTAATCTCACTAGATATTGTGAAATTTGCATCCAGATCAAAATTAAGTCAGGATGATCTGAAATTTGAAATTCACCCGGTATTTATTTGCCAGTTTCCTGAATTCCATCAAGTATCTGAGACACTATAGCTGTCATTCTCAATTACATATGTAACAGCACAGAGCGAGATGGATGCGGACATTGTGCCCTTTCTATTTTCTTTAGTTTATTTGCTTCCAGCATTTTCAAGCATAATCTATTGTTTTCAGTAAGGTCTGAAAGGGCTCACTACAGTGACGCTCTCCTTGTCTGGATATCTCTATGTTTTAATAGATATATTTGTTAGTTGCACCGTGTCAATAAAATGTAATAACAAGTTAGATTAATGAAAGTAAAATAGTTGACTTTCAATCTCAAATAATTTTGATTCCATGAATAGAATAAACAACAAGACTTTAATGTTACCTGGGTGATAATTTTTGCTGGATTAAGTTACCAATACTATTGGCAAAACAAGGATGAGGCCTATTTGGTAATTGATTAGTAGGAGAAAATAATAATTCTGGAGCATTATTTTCAGTTACAAAGTGAAAATTGGTCCTGGTCTGCTCCATTAAGAGTAATAAATTGCCGGATGAGATTTGTATTCCTTTAATCGCTCTGGTTTTACTGAACGAAGGAAAAGAGATTTATGTAGTAATTTTTATATTCTATGGCAGCTAAAAACCAAATTCTATTTCTCATGTAGATATTTTGTATTGTGTCTTTGGAGTCAGCCCATTTTACATCATTGTGAGCTCAAAGCCAGCAGCTAATCTCTACGAGTGATGCTTCCAAGCTGCAAGTGCAAACTTCTAATTAGCTTGTTGGGGAAATCCCCACTTTCACTGTGATAGCAGACAGAGCCTGGGAGTGAAATCATGTGTTCCGGTGTCTCTCCTGCTACTGGATCCCATACCGCACCAACCCCCTCCCTCCTACCCCACATTTCCCTCAATCATGCATGTTTTTTCATCCTTTCAAGATTCAGCAATCAATTTTCTTTTGTTTGGTCTTCTCTCTTTCACCTTCACCTTTTCCTTCAGTTGGTTAGGTGGCGTATCACTTATTATTTCCACATCCCACTCAAGCAGCCAACAAAACCATTGGCGGTGGCGGGGTTGATGTTTGTGGGTGGGTGGCGGGAGGGGGGGGGGGCAGTTGGAATTCAAAATTTCATTAAATCTTCAGAAAGGATTTAAATTCTGCAACAGGTTATTTTTAAAGAGTTCCCTCACCCGGGGCCTGTCAGCACCCTGCACATTTGATTGAGAGCAGTAGGTTTTGCACAGGTGACAGACCCATTTAAAGCCAAGCCCCATGACTTTTACACATCCGTTTCCAAAAATGCCGCAGTTCAAGTAATGACCACATGTAAACAAATTATTTTAACTGAAAAGCTGCATGTTATAGTTGTACATGCAAATAAAGGTAAGAAATACACTCAGCTCTTTGGAAGTCTGAAATCGCAAAGGGTCTCCACTGAAAAAAACTAACTCAAGCAGCATCTATTTTGACAGGTTTGATCGCCCCAGTGAAGTGAATAAATCAGTCAAGTGCTGGTAGTACCCCCACCACATGAAACCGTTAGGGTTCCTCTGCCTGCTTCCCTTCCCCGTGCATGTGTACTCAGGGCCATCGTTGTCGCAGACTCAGCTGAAGCTGCGCACTAGTGGTAGGAGGCAAATTAAACAGCTGAGCCAACTTGAGTCCATCCCCACCTTCAGAGCACGAGCCCTGGTGCCCAAATCCTTGTGCACGTTTCCCGGGCCTTGGTTGCACCTCTTTTTAATGAATGTACCAGCTGCTAAGAGACAGAGGTCACTGGAACCTCTCATTTGTCACACCCAATTTCACTCCTATTCCCCGCTCACTCTTATTCTCCTGAGAATGGAGATTCCACTCTGTACAAGGCCATTCAGAAAATCTGCATCAAGATTAGAAGGGCCCCTGAACCAGTTTGTGCTTTTCTGCTATACTGCTGTATTCCTTCAGGCAGCAAAATATCTGCTTTGTAAATGTGGCTGCAGTTGAAGGCAGCAGTTGTTTACTCATTACCTGTGTTGACATTCGAGAACCAACAAGAGGATGAGTAAATGTCTACGCATGCATGCAAAGGGACAGTTATTATGTCAGAATAGATGACGTGGAGATGCTGGCGTTGGACTGGAGTAAGCACAGTAAGATGACACCAGCTGTCTATAGAGTCATTGCATTCCAATCCAAAGCAATTTGAATAACACAAATTTTTACATTTGGAAATTCACCCATTGGCTACAATTAGGTCGTTTTGAACTCTGCATTTGGTTCAGTGCTGAATTTATGTAAATGCTATTGCACTGATGACGACGATCAAACGGTTGATGAACATTAACACATATTGGGTGGAATTGGGCAGGTTATTTTACCCAATTTTATGAATCAATTTTTTTTAGTTTCCAATGTGTACCGATATCAAATCACAAGATCCCAATCTATACCATGAGAATCTTCATTCAGGACAAATAACTATTAAACATGAGAAAATATATGTGGCCTGCTTAATTTACAACTGAATGTAACTCACCTTTAGTTTTAAATTGGACGATTCACACCAGAACTCTAATACTTCATCCTGTGATTCAACTTCAGCAACAAGAATGTACACACTTTGGTGAAGAGCAAACTATATGTTGCTGTATATAACGCTTGGAACTTAGGAAGATCGAGTCCAATATGCTGAAACTTTAAGCCGACTCTGCTATCACCATGATTGAATGGTTGACACTGAATACTCACCAATACAGATGGAAATCTATACATTGTTTGCAACAACTTACACCTCCATAAGCATGATATCGTTTTTCCATTTTTAAAATGTTTTTCTTCATGTTTCTTTCCTTGTTGTTTTATGTTTCTCCTAATATCACATTTTTTTTGCACTTCCAAGAGCAATCATTTGCAGAGTTCACAAATTTTAGTGCCAAAAATGGGCAGGCTCTTCTGGTAGCAAGTGTTAATGGACTATTAATCTGGTTTTAGTGCCCCTCTGAAGATAGCTGCTTTCAGAATAGATCTAGAAAAAATGAAAGTGGGGTAACTTTTCTCAGTTAAAAGCCAAATGTGAAAAAAGCACGTGGATTGAAATTTCACCGGGTGATGTCATTTTAATTGGATAAGCACATTTGTTAAAATCTGGGACAGGAGAGATTCATATGAATATGTTAATATGTTCGTTGCCAATATCAAACAAAAGGCGTTTGATAAGGTGCCTCAGAAAAGGTTGCTGAAGAAGATTGGGTCACACGGAGTTGGGGGTAGGGTGTTAGCGTGGATTGGGGATTGGCTAACCGACAGGAAGCAGAGAGTCAGAATAAATGGGTGCTTTTCTGGTTGGCAGATGGTAACTAGTGGCGTGCCGCAGGGATCGGTACTGGGGCCTCAACTATTTACCATTTATATAGACGATCTGGACAAGGGGACTGAGTGTAGGGTAACAAAGTTTGCAGACGACACAAAGATAAGTGGAAAAGTGAATCGTGTGGAGGGCGTAGAAGGTCTGCAGAGAGATTTGGACAGGCTGAGTGAGTGGGCGAGGATCTGGCAGATGGAGTATAGCGTTAACAAATGTGAGGTTATTCACTTTGGAAGAAATAATAGCAAATTGGATTATTATCTAAATGGAAAGAAATTACAACATGCTGCTGTGCAGAGGGACCTGGGGGTCCTTGTGCATGAGACGCAAAATCCCAGTCTGCAGGTGCAACAGGTGATCAAGAAGGCAAATGGGATGTTGGCCTATATCACAAGGGGGATAGAATATAAAAGCAGAGATGTCTTGCTGCATCTGTACAGGGCATTGGTGAGGCCGTAGCTGGAATATTGTGTGCAGTATTGGTCCCCTTATTTGCGGAAGGATATATTGGCCTTGGAGGGAGTGCAGAGAAGGTTCACCATGTTGATACCAGAGATGAGGGGTGTTGATTATGAGGAGAGACTGAGGAGATTGGGTTTGTATTCGTTGGAATTTAGAAGGCTGAGGGGGGATCTTATAGAGACCTATAAGATAATGAAGGGGCTGCTTAGGGTAGAGATGGAGAGATTCTTTCCACTTAGAAAGGAAACTAGAACTAGAGGGCACAGCCTCAAAATAAAGGGGGGTCAATTTAGGACAGAGTTGAGGAGGAACTTCTTCTCTCAGAGGGTGGTGAATCTCTGGAATTCTCTGCCCACTGAAGTGGTGGAGGCTACCTCGTTGACTATGTTTAAATCACGGATAGATGGATTCCTGATCGGTAAGGGAATTAGGGGTTATAGGGATCAGGCGGGTAAGTGGAACTGATCCACTTCAGATCAGCCATGATCTTATTGAATGGCGGGGCAGGCTCGAGGGACTAGATGGCTTACTCCTGCTCCTATTTCTTATGTTCTTATATTCTTATTTCAAAGTCTCACTCCTAAGTGTCAGATGAACAGCACAGCAATGTTCTCCACTCTGAACATTGTTGCACACTAGTCATTGTGAAGTATCTTGCAATACAGTATGAAGCAGAGAGGTGGAAGTGGGAATACACAGACCTGGAATACTGTGTGGATCTTCTCTTAATCTTCTACAAAGCTAAACCATCAAGGAAATGAGAATAACCTGGTTATGTTCAGTTTCTATTGCCCTTGAATGCTGGGGTTGCACTGTAAGGAGCAAAGCAAGGCAAATGACCGGCCAAGATGTGACTAGGGCTGCGGTGGTGATTTCTTCACCTCAGAGTTATCAATGCTGGCCTTGATGGGGTTCCAGTGTATTAGACAAAGCTGCTCACTCAAGTGAGACGAGGCAGACTAGCCTCCACAAGAACACACGTCAGCATCACATGGGGTTTGCAAGGCTTGCGGCTACTGCCCTAGATCTCAGAAGAACAAATATATATTTTGCAAATTCCCTGAATCAGGCCTTTTGCTCATAGATTGATCAGAACAGCACCCTGGTTGAGGGTCTGTGGTTGAGGGGGGAGGGGGAATGTGTGGGTGTAAAACTCTTCAGGTGGGCTGGTGAGTGACTGGATGAATTTCTGCTCACCTGTGGTCAACTGCAAGAATTCCCTAAGTAACACTTACATCACCTCACTCAATGCCTATGCATTACCTTCCCAATGATCGCACAAACTCCAACAGGAGTCTATGCTGAAGGATACAAACCGGTATGATCCTGATGCAATTACTCTGATCACCGTCTATGCAATTTCCCACTTGTATCCCATATGTTTGATGTGTTTTTGGGGCGCTTTTTCCCCTATACCATGATTCTTGTGTGTTGATTGCTGACTTACCATATTACTGTGTGCATCTTTCACTGAAGAGGTATCAGTGATGGATGGCTACAGAACACGCTGGGAAAAAGAGTTGCATCTGCAATTAACACTGATGTGCCAAGCATGGGGAACTGGATCTCCTTTGCTGAAGTTACTATGGACTCTTTATCTTCAGGGGCTTTTAATGACTAAGAGGAACCGAGAGAAAAGACTGTTTCCACAGATAATGACTGACAGATTCTGTATCACATATTCATCTTCTTAAAAGATTAATGTCTGGAAGTGAAGAAGCTGAAAGAGGAATCTGCCAATGAAATCCCATGTCAATTATCCACTGTCCCAGTTTCTGAAGGATATACCATCTGATAAAATTACTGACGAACGCTGTTTTTATCAGGTTGTTAGGTCTAAAAGCTAACAAATAGTCAGTTAAAGGTTAAACAACATGATTGATGTTTGTTTGCATGGTCACGACTAAATATGTTTGACATTTCGGGAAAATCCTGTCCAGTTATTTTAACAGATTCCAGAGCTACTGAATAGTTAAGCACACAAGTCGATTTAGTGTCTGCATTTCAACAAATGGTTTCACAGATAAATGTAAAAGCCTGATAGATATTTGCTTAAGGAGGTCCAGCTGGTGTGGATAAGAACCCACTTTGATTAGCAAATATTGACACAAGCCGGTGTGCTTTTATGTTGTTCAAAACATACAATTGTCAAGAGCTCAGTAAGCAAACACAGACAGGTATAGGGACTGATAGCAATGCTTGAGTTAATGTTTGCTCCATAGTGTTTATATATGTCGTCTATTGTATGCAGCATGTTGCCAATGACCTTGTTTACGAGCCATATTGCTGCTGGATAGTCAAAGCTGCTATTTGCAAAAGAATACAGTGCATGTATGATCAGAGGGGACTTTCCTTATTTGGACAGCAAGGTGTCTGTATTCTAGTCAGCAAGCCTGACAAAGGTGGCAGTGTTTGAAATAGTCTAGAATGAAATAAATTGTAACAGCTTCCAAAAAGAAACAACATTAAAATATATTTTAGCATGTTTTTGGAATGAGAGGCAGGGAAGTGACCAGTTTGTTGCTCTCATATTGATATAACATCAAATGTAGAGTAAAAGAATCACAATGGATCTGCTCTCATAAGAATCTCAATGTTCAGAGACTAAAGAATACCCCCAATCTGTAATGATGGTCATGAAAAGAAGTCTTGCATTTATATAGTGGCTGGAATTTTTTCTTCAGTGTTGTCCGGATGTTTGTCCAGTGTTGTCCAGTTTGTCCAGTGTTGTCCAGTGTTTAATCCGGATAAATGTGAAGTGATGCATTTTGGAAGAAATAATGTAGGGATGAGTTATACAATAAATGGCAGAGTCATCAGGAGTATAGAAACACAGAGGGACCTAGTCCACAAGCAAGTCCACAAATCCTTGAAGGTGGCAACACAGGTGGAGAAGGTGGTGAAGAAGGCATATAGTATGCTTGCCTTTATAGGACGGGGTATAGAGTATAAAAGCTGGAGTCTGATGATGCAGCTGTATAGAACGCTGGTTAGGCCACATTTGGAGTACTGCGTCCAGTTCTGGTCACCGCACTACCAGAAGGACGTGGAGGCGTTAGAGAGAGTGCAGAGAAGGTTTACCAGGATGTTGCCTGGTATGGAGGGTCTTAGCTATGAGGAGAGATTGGGTAAACTGGGGTTGTTCTCCCTGGAAAGACGGAGAATGAGGGGAGATCTAATAGAGGTGTACAAGATTATGAAGGGGTAGATAGGGTGAATGGTGGGAAGCTTTTTCCCAGATCAGAAGTGACGTTCACGAGGGGTCACGGGCTCAAGGTGAGAGGGGCGAAGTATAACTCAGATATTAGAGGGATGTTTTTTACACAGAGGGTGGTGGGGGCCTGGAATGCGCTGCCAAGTAAGGTGGTGGAGGCAGGCACGCTGACATCGTTTAAGACTTACCTGGATAGTCACATGAGCAGCCTGGGAATGGAGGGATACAAACGATTGGTCTAGTTGGACCAAGGAGCGGCACAGGCTTGGAGGGCCGAAGGGCCTGTTTCCTGTGCTGTACTGTTCTTTGTTCTTTGTTGTCTGGAAAGGATTATAAGAGATAGGATTTATAATCACCTGGAAAGGAATAATTTGATTAGGGATAGTCAGCACGGTTTTGTGAAGGGTAGGTCGTGCCTCACAAACCTTATTGAGTTCTTTGAGAAGGTGACCAAAAAGGTGGATGAGGGTAAAGCGGTTGATGTGGTGTATATGGATTTCAGCCAAGTGTTTGATAAGGTTCCCCATGGTAAGCTTTTGCAGAAAATACGGACACATGGGATTGAGGGTGATTTAATGGTTTGGATCAGGAATTGGCTAGCTGGAAGAAAACAGAGGGTGGTGGTTGATGGGAAATATTCATCCTGGAGTTCAGTTACTAGTGGTGTACCACAAGGTTCTGTTTTAGGGCCACTGCTGTTTGTCATTTTTATTAATGACCTGGATGGGGGCATAGAAGGATGGGTTAGTAAATTTGCGGATGACACTTAAGTCGGTGGAGTTGTAGACAGTGCGGAGGGAAGTGGCAGGTTACAGAGGGACATAGATAAGCTGCAGAGCTGGGCTGAGAGGTGGCAAATGGAGTTTAATGCGGAAAGGTGTGAGGTGATTCACTTTGGAAGGAGTAACAGGAATACAGAGTACTGGGCTAATGGTAAGATACTTGGTAGTGTGGATGAACAGAGGGATCTGGGTGTCCATGTGCATAGATCCTGAAAGTTGGCACCCAGGTTGATAGGGTTGTTAAGAAGGCGTACGGTGTGTTAGCTTTTTTGGTAGAGGGATTGAGTTTCGGAGCCAGGAGGTCATGTTGCAACTGTACAAAACTCTGGTGCGGCCGCACTTGGAGTATTGCGTACAGTTCTGGTTGCCGCATTATAGGAAAGATGTGGAAGTGTTGGAAAGGGTGCAGAGGAGATTTACCAGGATGTTGCCTGGTATGGTGGGAAAATCGTATGAGGAAAGGCTGAGGGGCTTAAGGTTGTTTTCGTTAGAGAGAAGAAGGTTAAGAGGTGACTTAATAGAGGCATACAAGATGATCAGAGGATTAGATAGGGTGGATTGTGAGAGCCTTTTTCCTCGGATGGTGATGGCTAACACGAGGGGACATAGCTTTAAATTGAGGGGTGATAGATATAGGACAGATGTTAGAGGTAGGTTCTTTACTCAGAAAGTAGTAAGGGTGTGGAATGCCCTGCCTGCAGCAGTAGTGGACTCGTCAACATTAAGAGCATTCAAATGGTTATTGGATAAACATATGGATGATATTGGAATAGTGTAGGTTAGATGGGCTTTAGATTGGTTTCACTGGTCAGCGCAACATCGAGGACCGGAGGGCCTGTACTGCGCTGTAATGTTCTATGTTCTATGTCTTGGGCTGAAAGAGCAGGGGGCAGCCACCAGTTGCTTTGCCAGCTTTTCCTGCTGTATTTTTAAACACTTTGTCAAAGTAATTGGAAGGGGCGGGTCCCACAACATCACGCTGGAGGGCTGGGCTATGATTGAGTCTGCCCCACCAGCAACTTCGGCTTTTAAAAGATTAGGGCACCTTTGAACCTTTGAAACTAGCCCCCAACATCCACCCCCCACCCAACCCCCACCTCACACAACTGCCCCCCACCACCACTACCACCGAACTCTTGGCACCTCCCCCCCCACTCAACAGAATCACCATGCCACTGCCCCTGCTAGGGGTTGTGCTAGGTGGCAGCGCTGGGGAAAGTACCAGGAAGCAGTGCCTGGCCAGTGCAAGGTTATTGCCCGGGCATGACATTTTCCCCCTGTACTCACCTGTGCACACCTGGGGGGTTCGCTTTTTCCAATGTACGTCATGGAGGGCTTGGCATGATTCACGATGACATGCCCTCACGCCAACATGAATGGACAGTTTAACATGGGGGGGACAGCGTGGGTGTAAATGCCTGATATGTATATTCAAACATGCATATTCAAACAGATGTAAATGGGGATCCTGACTTTTAAAGTAAGGAACCCTGATCATTGGCGAAGGTGGGGCCAATCGAGCAGGGAAATGCTGTCAGTGTAAGAACTGTTTTGGGTCTCCCGCTCGATTCTTCGCTGGCCCCACTGTTCCTGAAACAGGGGTGGAAAAACCTTAGAGTGTCTTTCACAGCTATAGGCATCCCAAAGCGATTTAAAGCCAACTAACTACTTTTTAATTGTAATCATTGTTGTAATGACTTGTTTTATCCTTTCATGGGATGTGAGTATCACTGGCTGGGCCAACATTTATTGCCCATCCTTAATTGCCCTCGAGAGTTGGTGGTGAGCATCCCTCTTGAACCATTGCATTCCATGTCCATCTACGGTGGGATTTTGACTCAGCGACAATGAAGGAATGAGAATAAAGATCCAAGTCAAGATGGTGTGTGACTTGGAGGGGAACTTGCAGTGGCGTTCCATGCAACTGCTGCCCTTATCCTTCTAGATAGCAGAGGTTGCAGGTTTGGAAGGTGCTGTCGAAAGAGTCTGGGTAAGTTGCTGCAGTGCATCTTGTCAATGGTTCACACTGTTGCCACTGTGCATGGAGGGAGTGGATATTTAAGGTGGTGGATGCTGTGCCAATCAAGCTTTGTCCAGGATGGTGTCGAGCTTCTTCAGTGTTGTTGGAGCTGCTCTCTTCCAGGCAAGTGGAGAGTATTCCATAACACTCCTGACTTATGCCTTGTAGATGGTGGACAGACATTGGGAAGTCAGGAGTTGAGTTACTTTCTGCAGAATTCCCAACCTCTGACCTGCTCTGTGTGGCTACAATATTTTTATGACTAGTCCAGTTCAGTTTCTGGTCAATGAGAACCCCCAGGATGTTGATAGTGGGGGATTCAATGATGATAATGCCATTGGGCGGCATGGTGGCACAGTGGTTAGCAGTGCTGCCTCACAGCTCCAGGGACCTACGTTCAATTCCCGGTTTGGGCCACTGTCTGTGTGGAGTTTGCACATTCTCCCCTTGTCTGCTTGGGGTTCCTCCAGGTGCTCCGGCTTCCTCCCACAGCCCAAAGATGTGCGGGTTAGGTGGATTGGCCATGCTAAATTGCCCCTTAGTGTCAGGGGGACTAGCTATGGTAAATGCATGGGGTTTTGGGGATAGGGCCTGGGTGGGTCATGGTCGGTGCAGACTCGATGGGTCAAATGGCCTTCTTCTGCACTGTAGGATTCTATGAATGCTAAAGGGAGATAATTAGATTCTCTCTTGGAGATGGTCATTGCCTGGCGCTTCTCACTTGCCACTTATCAACCCAAGCCTGAATATTGTCCAGGTCCTTCTGCACATGGACTGCTCCACAATCTGAGGAGTCACAAATGGTGCTGAATATTGTGCGATCATTAGCGAACATCCCCACTTCTGACCTTATTATGGAGGAAAAGTCATTGATGAAACAGGTAAGGATGGTTGGGCCTAGGACACTATCCTGAGAAACCCCCGCAGTGATGTCCTGGGACTGAGATGATTCGCTTGCAACAAGCATAATTATCTTCCTATGACTTCAACCAATGGAGAGCGTTCCCTGATTCCCATTAACTCCAGTTTTGCAAGGGCTCCTTGATGCTACACTCAGTCAAATGCTGCTTTAATGTCAAGGGCAGTCGCTCTCACCTCACCTCCAGAGTTCTGATCTTTCGTCCGTGTTGGGACCAAAGTGGCAATGTTGTCAGGAACTGAGTGATCCTGGAGGAACCCAAACTGAGCATCAGTGAGAAAGTTATTTCTGAGGTAAGTACCATTTGATACCTCCCGTTACTTTGCTGATGCTCGAGAGCAGATTGATGGGGAAGCAATTGGCCAGGTTAGATTTGTCCTACATTTTGTGTACACAAATGGGCGGCACGGTGGCACAGTGGTTAACACTGCTCCCTTACAGCACCACTGACCTGGGTTCATTTCCAGCTTTGGGTCATTATCTCTGTGGAGTTTGCACATTCTCCCTGTGTCTGCGTGGGTTTTCTCCGGGTGCTCCGGTTTCCTCCCACAGTCCCAAGATGTGCGGGTTAGGTTGATTGGCCATGCTAAAGTTGCCCTTTAATGTCCCAAGATGTGTAAGTTAGGGGGGAATCGCGGGGTAAATACAAGAGGTTCGGGGAAAGGGTCTGGGTGGGATACTCCATCAGAGAGTTGGTGCAGACTCAATGGGCTGAATGACCTGCTGCTGCACTGTAGCTTTTGTATGATTCTAATATACCTGGGCAATTTTCCACAGTGCCAGGTAGAAGCCAGGGTTGGAGCTGTATCCAAACAGCTTGGAAATGCAGCAGCCAATTTTTGCACAACAATCTTCTGCAAATCAGCAATGTGATAATAATGAGATAACCTATTTCTATGATATATATTGAGGTAAAAATATTGGCCAGGATGCAAAGGATAACTCCAATGCTCCTTTCCAAATAGTGCCATGAAATATTATCCATCTGCCTTAAGAGAGCATTTTAACATCACCGACAGCACAGTGTTAGGTCAATATTCCCCTGCAAATTATTGGGGTCAAGTCTCTGGAGTGAATTGCAACCCACAGCCTTTTGACACAAGTGAAAGTGCTACCAACTGAGCTATGGCTGACAGCTAAGTTGGTTGATAAAGTGGTGTACATATATCTTTCCAAAAAACAGGCAGTAGAATGCACATATAGGGCCTGATCTTCCCCCCTCCAAAAAATGCAGTGCCCAGCATTTTTGGGCGAGCTTAGTTAAATGAATTTGCGGCACTCTGTGCAGCACAGAGGCCATCAGGGGATTTACGCTGATGCGCGGGGGGGAGGTGAAGCCTAATTCCGCCCGAGAGACTGGCATCAGATTGCTGAGGGGGCGACTGCGCATACTGGGAGATTGGTTGACATGCTCCTCCCCCCTTCCGGTCGCTGGCCTCCTGATTGCCAGCCCTGACCACCTCCCCCTGCTGGGCACTGCCAGTGTGCCAGCCTGGCAGTGACAGAGTGCCCAGTGGACAGTGCCAGGGTACCAGGCCTGCAGTACCAGGCTCCCCAGGGGGCAGTATCAGGTTTACGCTGCCAAGATTTCCGATGAACCTTGAGCCTTTTGCACGTGTGTGCCGACTGGGAAATGGCTGCTCATGTGCTATTCGGTCATTCTGTGTTCTTTAAGCCAGGAACTGGGCATATGCACGTGCCTGAAGGGAAATGATGTGAAGAGGCAGGTCAGATATCCTGGTAGGGAACTCCATCTTATGTGTACCAAAGAGAGGGCAGGCTAAAGGTGCCAAATCAATGTGGCAGGGGAAGGGGGGGTGGATACAGAAAGAGGTTACAAAAGCCAGAGGGAACAAATATGAAGTTAAAGACTGGAACAGTTTAATAGGCTCCGACTTCAGGGAAAAGCAAAGTGAGCACGAGAGAAGCCCTGAAGATCCAAGAAGACAGGCAAATGTTGGTGACTTCATGCTGAATGTGGTTGGGGCAAGAGTGCCCCTCTGGAGCAGCAGTGGTCTGCTTGGCATGACCGAAGATCTGAAATTGTGCTTGCAAAGTGGAGCTTGAGTGCAATTGGAGCTCTCGGGGAAAGGAATCCCGGAAGGTGAAATTGTAACCCTGTGAGGTGGGTTCTTGAGGAAGATGTCCAAGTAAGAATGACTTTTGGAGAGAATTCCAAGGCAAGATCTTCAAATGTGGAGATTGAAAACCCTCAGGAGAAAAGTTTATGCCATTGGCTGGTTCACATCTGTTTTGGTCACGTTTGTCATCGATTGTGTGGTGTGGTGTGTCTGAATACAATTTGCCTATTAATTCACATTCACCTTAAACTTACCCTGAATGTAAGAATATAAGCTAGATATTGCAAATTGTTTTATCTTTCTAAACTTGTAAAGTTTACTTTTGTTTGTTCAAACCTCATGGAAGCTTCCAGCTGTATTCACTCAGTAAGCATCTTGAATCTCAAACTTTGTCTAATTTAAACAAAATGTTATTGGTCCCTAACCGGATCTCTACCCACATCTTGTGCTCTGGCCAAGGACTGTAAGATTAGCTTATCACATAATTCATCCATCCTTTTTAATAAAAAGCCTAATTTGTGATCTGAGCTATTTTGCTTCATATAAGAATTAACATTTGCATTTCACTCAACAGGACAACCAGGCCTTTTCACAAATGGGGTGGTATGGTGGCACAGCGGTTAGCATTGCTGCTTCACAGCGCCAGGGACCTGGGTTCGATTCCCAGCTTGGGTCACTGTCTGTGCAGAGTCTGCACGTTCTCCTCGTGTCTGCGTGGGTTTCCTCCGGGTGCTCCGGTTTCCTCCCACAGTCTGAAAGACATGCTGGTTAGGTGCATTGGCCACACTAAATTCTCCCTCAGTGTACCCAAACAGGCATCCATCCGAGTGTGGTGACTAGGGGATTTTCACAGTAATTTCATTGCAGTGTTAGTGTAAGCCTACTTGTGACACTAATACATTTTAAACTTTTTTTAAAGTGTGAAGAAGGAAGGAATGCACCAAAACATCTGAAATGGGGAAAATCCCTCAATTTGGACACCACAAGAGCTTTATGAGAACTGACGGCTGAGGTGTCGTGAAATGGTTGTACCTCACCATCTGGTATGTGAAACAATTGCCTCAGGACTTAATGGAGACATTACTCAAATCACTACACAAAAATTGGAGACACAACTGACTACTGCTGCATTGTGATTTAATCTAGGGCTTGGGAGATTTATTTTTATTCTTTTCGCATTAGATACATAACATCTGTTATGTGCATAAGGTCTCAGAAAATTGAACATAAAATATGCATTTTCATGGTTGAGGTTACTTTCTGAGGTTCCTTCAATGGGATGGAAATGCCCCAAAGGCTGTCTGTTCATTCCACGTACACTGGTGCCTAGCACAATTGACAGGGGCCTCAGGACAAATTAAGCAGATTCCAGACAAGGATAATATAACAGTTCGAGAGAAGAAAGAAAAGGGAAAGTGTCTGCCTAACTTCAAATCCTGTGTTTTATCAAATTTGCAGATTAAAGAGTTGATTTTCTTGAATATGTTGGCTGTCAATACAGAAGATCCAACAAAATTATAACTATCAGCAGGAAGGTTCGAGTTCTTCAGATGCAATGCATTAGCATAAAAAACACACAGGATATGAGTCAACTCTCTGCTTTAATATATGTGCAGAGTTGGTTATGCCAGAGGAACGTATAGCGGTTTGTATCAGATCCTTGGACATGACAGATGATGGTCAACTTAATAACTGTCAAATTTCGATGATAGCATTTGAGACCCATCTCTGGTCATCTATTAAACCTATAAGAAGAGTGAATTAAATGTAGGATTACATTCTGAAATTACAATTACATGCACAACAAACAAAAATGAAGGTGTGATTGAAGTTCCTCAGCCATCCAGTGGATTCTGAGTGAAAGTCTGGATTGTGGGAGAGCATGCTTTAATGTAAGACCAGATGCAAACAACAGACATTTGGAGTTTGCCGAGGGAGGGGGAAATATGAAAGACCAGCAAGGAAAGTATTATCATCAAATTTAGAAATTTAAAAAAGATTATTGGGTGTTTCAGCAATAGTGGGACTAGATGAAGGTAGGGCTAAAATTAAATTACAAATGGGTTCATGGTGCAAGATCAAAAGGAATAGTAATGGGACAATTAAAGAAACAAAATATATGTATAAAGAAGGTGTGAAAGGCATAATCATGAACAGTTAATGTCAGCCTATTCAGCCCCATTGGACTGATTTCCTTCTATTTCAACTGTTTTTCCATGCTTAATCGCTGCTTCCTTTCACCCTATCACAGGCTGTTGGTGCTTAAATCTTATTACATTTTTAACTTTTCTCAGTTCGAAGAAAAGATTACCTGAACTGTTAACTCAGTTTCTCCACAGATGCTGCCAGACCTGCTGACTCGTTCCAGAATGTTCTGTTTTTATATTAGATTTCCAGCATCCGCAGCATTTTGCTTTTGAATTTAGTTTTCAAACTTGGTCACTCAGCAAAGGCCTCTCTGTAATCTCCATTAAACCCATTAATTTCTGTCTATCGGTGCTATTAGTTCTTTTTTTGTGAATGTTTCACACACACATGAATAATACCTTTAATCTTATCATTCATTCTCAATTTTTCCTGATGTCTCCTTATTTACGAATGCCCTCTTACCACTGTGAAGTTCTCAGTCCAATCCTGGCCCGCTCTACTTTTCTCCAAATTGCTACTCTGCTCTACATTTCTCTTATTGCTCTTGAATTTTACTTTGTCCTGAATCCTTCCACCCCCCTTCATTAGCTGTTTCCCAGTGCAAAGCTGATTACAATATGCAAATACTGATTTGCACCTCTTTAGCGAGCCCAGATGTATAGTCCAGGCCCACTAATGCTTCTGACCCCGCCGGTGGAGGGCCACACCAGCCGGGATCACATGTAGTCCCCAGTAATGGAGACCAGGCGTGATGGTCTCTCTGGTAGCACTGGAGGCCTTTGAGGCCCCCGGGAAGTCAGAGACATGAGGGGTGCCAGAGTTCCTGACCTATGAACTAAAGGTACGTATTTCTTAACAATAGTGCATTTGTGTCCTAGTGATGTCTGATTATCCACTTGTTATCTCTGAAAACATTTGTACATGAATGTCTGGTTATAAAAGTCCCACAGAATTCTTCTGCTCTCCTGCCATAACCTTTGTAAGAGACGAGTGGAAACATTGCAGAAACGTTGCAGACATATCATCCAACACATCCCACCATAGCAGCTAATGTGTTTTAAATTCAATTAATGAATCTGGGATTGAAAGCTAGTCTTAGTAATAGTGACCACGAAACTATCACCGATTAGTTTCATGGGCAGTATGGTGGCACAGTGGTTAGCACTGCTGCCTCACAGCGCAAGGGACCCGGGTTCGATTCCCAACTTTGGGGGTCACTGTCTGTGTGGATTTTGCACGTTCTCCCCGTGTCTGTGTGGGTTTCCTCCGGGTGCTCCGGTTTCCTCCCACAGTCTGAAAGACGTGCTGGTTAGGTGCATTGACCTGAACAAGTGCCAGATTGTGGCGACTAGAGGAATTTCACAGTAACTTCATTGCAGTGTTAATGTAAGCCTCACTTGTGACTAATAAATAAACTTTACTTTACTTTTTAAATAAAAGTCCATCTGATTCATTCTGGGGAGGAAATCTGCCATGCTTACTTAGTCTGGCCTATAGGCCCACAGCAATGTGGTTGACTCTTAACTGCTCACTGAAACGGCTCAGCAAGCCACTCATTTCAAGGGCAATTTGGAATCCTCAACAAATGCTGGATTTGCGAGCAACACACCCACCCCATGAAAGAATAAAGAAAAAGAAGTGCAACATAATCACTGATATTCTAATAAAAACACTGAAATTCTACCCTCTCTGCTGCATGATGGGAGACAACAGAAGGGAGCAGAGCAGAGGATAAGAATGCTTACATCTACTGATCTCCACAGAGGAGATGGCAATCTGCAATATGAGGGCCGCTGTGATGGTACCTACAGCATCCAGCTTCATTGAGAACATTGAGGACAATTATAAACCTGTCTTATGATCCCTCTCAACTCCCAACTCATACTCATCCTGCTGTCTGACAATATAAGCAAGCTTTTGGTGGTGTGACTATTGACATCTTGCTTTCCATCACCACCCCAATCTTACTGAAATACACAAAATTCTGTGGGGCTTGACAGGATTGACGCTGCAAGGGTGTTTTCCCTTGTAGGGTCTCCCAGTTAAAACAGAGATGAGGAGGAATGTCTTCTTGTAGAGGGTTATTAGTGTTTGGAATTCTCTCCTGCAGAAAGCAGTGGATATTGGGTCATCAAAATCTCACTAACTGTCCTGGCTGGAGACAATTCACACCTCTTTAACCTGTGCTTAACCCTCTCTCCACTCACATTGTCTGTACCTGTAAAGACTTGATTACCTGTAAAGACTTGCATTCCAACCATTATCTTGTAAATTGAGTCTGTGACTATATATGCCCTGTTTGTGAACACAACTCCCACTCACCTGAAGAAGGAGTGACACACCGAAAGCTTGTGCTACCAAATAAACCTGTTAGACTTTAACCTGGTGTTGTGAGACTTCTTACTGTGCTTACCCCAGTCCAACACCGGCATCTCCACATCATTGTATATATTCAAGGCTGTTTTAGAAAGAGTTTTGATTGACAAGCAAGTCAGGGGCATGATGGATAGGCAGAAACGTGGTGTTCAAGCCACAATCAGAACTTACGGACTGTCAGAGCAGAGTTAAGGGACTGAATGGTCTACTCATGCTCCTATTTCTTATGTTTCCTTTCCCTCACCTTGACCTTCACTTCTGAGTTCAGACAGCCAGGAAGTGCCCGCCACCTGCCCAACCACAGGAGCTCAGGAGGAGGAAAGAGAGCAACAGCACAGCGCTGATGAAGAGACTCCAAAACATGTTCTGACACTTGAGCCACCAGTTCAGACACTGACACTGCACTTACCTTAGAGGATGGTATAGAGTTAGGGTCAGCAAATGCGTTTGCTGATGGTTTGAGTGGACTGCGGCCAGCCCAGGATGACAAGATGCTTCAGTTGCCATCTCGTGGGAGGGCAAGGTGGCAGATGATTACTGCTGTGAATAATTCAGGTGAGGATTTTGATGGGCAGCATATGGGAGAGATCTGCAGGAGCACGTACACCAAGACTGGGTGCATCAACCGGTCTGCTAGGCAGCCTCTTGCCACTGTTGAGGAGCATGGAGGGTTCTGGCTCCCACTTGGTTGAGTGACCACATGTATGTCACGGAGCTTGCTTACTTTGCAGCTTCTTCTCAACCTGCTGTGCTACAGACCCAGAGGCTCTGCCACTCAGTCACCAAATCTTTTGTGTCGAAAGCCATGTACTCTTCTGATATTCCTGTGAGGATGCAGCAATACTCTATGGTAAATACGAAAAGACATTTGCAAAAAAATCTTCCAGAGTACTTTCTGACATTTTCCAATTGGATAAAAAATCTAAACTCTTATCATATCTGCAACTATGGTGCCTGGTCCTTTAAATAATGCCACTGCAGTGCTCATCTTTCTGCTTCACATTTCTTTCTATAGAAGTCAACAGCGCAGGCTTTGCCAGGACCTGTGTTATCTAAATACTGGCATCACATCAACCGGTTTGGCTGTGTGGTGTCAGGGTCAGGCCAACTCAATACGTTTGGCTGCACACATGGGACACAGCTGCATATGCCCATTTCACAGGCTGTGCAGGTAGTGTAACACTGCCCTGGCTTCCCCAGGGAAACAAGGTCGACCTTCTTAGTGCTGCTAAAAATGGTGTTAAACGATTCAATATCCATACTCTTGACAATTATGAATGGGGTCCAAAGAAAATTCTAATGTTAATAAAATACTTTCTTTAAATGGAGTTGCATTGAAATATTAATCAATTTTTTAAAAACTGCAAGAATTTAGATGTCAATGTAATTATAGAGTTCAGTAGCAGAGAAGACAGACATAAAGCAGAACGTGTTTGATTAGAATGATAATGTACTATGTTATTAGCATTTCAAATAAGACAATGAATTTCTTTTATCTCTGTTTTAAGATGTGATCATTATTTTGTTCTGCTAATCATCTGCTCTAATAGCAGTTTGAATTTCCTGTGTTACTCATTATGGGCAACCATCAGAGAAGTCTTTAGCACCATTATATTGATACTAGATCACCGATAAAGCTGTGATTAATTCAATCCTCATGCCCATTAAGCAACATTTGCCTTTTTATTGTCCACATCTGTTTGACAAATGGGAAACAGTGTGAAATTTTCTTTCATTCTTGGGGATCAACCACTTGCATTTATATAGCACCTGTAGTTTCCAAAACACTTCACAGTGACAACAGCACACAAAATTTGACAGCAAGCCACGGAGGGAGATATTATGCCTGGTGGCCAAAAGCTTAGCCTTAGGTGTGAAGATTGTCTTAAAGAAGAGAGGGAAGTCGAGAGATGGAATGGTTCAGGAAGGAAATTCCTAGGCAGGCCAGCTGAAGACACAACCGCCAAGGATGGAGCAATGGAAACCAGGGATGCTTATGAGAGGCAAGTAGAGAAGTGCAGAGATCGCAGAGGGTTGTAGGATTGGAGGAGGTCACAAGTGTAGGGAGGGCTGAGGTCATGGTGGGTTTAAAAACCAAGATGGGAATTTTTAAAATATTCTATTTTGGGATGTGGGCTTTACTGGCTAGATCAGGATTTATTGCCCATCCTTAATTGCCCTTGAGAAGGTGGCGGTGAGCTGTCTTCTTGAATCACTGCAATCCATGTGTTGTAGGTACATCCACAGTGCTATTAGGAAAGGAGTTCCAGGATTTTGACCCAGCGGCAGTAAGGAAAAGGGTGAGTTGGGGATAATTTGGGCCAGGAAAGTGATACTTTAACCCTCCTTTCGACCCAAACCTGCATTTTATTTCAGTTACAATTCAGCCCATGATGCTAGTTCTACATCCACACTGACAACACCAGTCCTAATTTTTCCCCAACTCTCCTGACCAGCTCCTACTTGGTCAGAACACTTTGCTGTGTAAAAATTGATTCCTCGTATCACCTTTTTTTGCCAATCACTTCAAAGTAAACCTTTGTTACTGACCCTCCTGTCCTTATTACTCATATTTTGAGCACTCGAACAAATCCCTTACCAACCTTATCTACTCCGGGGACACCAACCCCAGTTTCTTCCATCTCTCCACATAACCTAAGTCTCACATTCCTGATACCAGTCTAATAAACCTGTTTTGTACCCTCTCCAAAACCTTGACACCCTTTCTAAAGTGTGATGCCCAGATCTAAACAAAATGAAACAGATTTTTACTTGCGAGGCAGATAGCTTGAGTTTGGGACGATGTTTTCAGTGTTGGGGAAGACTGAAAGTGGCTGTCAAGTGGGGGGAAAGTGGCTGCTGAATGGGGACAGAGTGGCTGCCAAGCAAGGGGAATGTGGCTGTCGAGCTGGGGGAAAGTAGCTGCTAGGTAGGGGGAAGTGGCAGCTGAGCAATGGTTGGGGGGGAGGTGGGTATGGGGGGGTGGATGGGTGCGGGGGAATGAAGTGACAACTGGCTAGGGGGTATAGACTGGTGGCTGGTGAAGGGGAGAGAAACTGGGTGCTGGTGCTTGTGAGAGTGAAAGGGAGAGAGAGAGAGTATGCACATGTGTGTGTGTGCATGCGTGATTGTGTATGTGAGTGAGAGAGTGTGTGAGCAAGATAGAGTAAGTGTGAGTGGGAGAAAGTTTGTGCTAGTGTATGTCTAAGTGTGTGTGTGGGTGATTGAGTATGTGAGTGTGTGTGTGTGTGGGTGATTGAGTGTGTGAGTGTGTGTATGAGTGTGTATCTGTGTGCGTGATTGAGTGTGTGTGTGGGTAATTGAGTGAGTGTGTGTGCATGATTGAGTGTGTGTGTGGGGTGATTGAGCATGTGAGTGTGTGTGTGTGCATGATTGAGTATGTGAGTGTGTGTGTGTGGGGTGATTGAGTATATGAGTGTGTATGTGTGTGCGTGATTGAGTGTGTGTGTGTGTGATTGAGTATGTGAGTGTGAGTGTGTGTGTGATTGAGTATGTGAGTGTGTGTGTGTGGGATGATTGAGTATGTGAGTGTGTGTGTGTGTGAGTGTGTGTGTGTGTGTGTGCGTGATTGAGTGTGTGTGTGTGTGCGTGATTGAGTGTGTGTGTGTGCGTGATTGAGTATGTGAGTGTGTGTGTGGGATGATTGAGTATGTGTGTGTGTGTGTGTGTGTGTGTGCGTGATTGAGTGTGTGTGTGTGTGCGTGATTGAGTGTGTGAGTGTGTGTGTGCGTGATTGAATATGTGAGTGTGAGTGTGTGTGTGAATGCGTGATTGAGTGTGTGTGATTGAGTATGTGAGTGTGTGTGTGTGTGCGTGATTGAGTGTGTGAGTGTGTGTGTGTGAGTGTGTGTGTGTGTACGTGATTGAGTGTACGTGATTGAGTGTGTGAGTGTGTGTGATTGAGTATGTGAGTGTGAGTGTGTGTGTGTGTGATTGAGTATGTGAGTGTGTGTGTGTGTGGGATGATTGAGTGTGTGTGTGAGGGTGTGTGTGGGATGATTGAGTGTGTGTGTGAGTGTGTGTGTGTGGGATGATTGAGTATGTGAGTGTGTGTGTGAGTGTGTGTGTGTGGGATGATTGAGTATGTGAGTGTGTGTGTGAGTGTGTGTGTGTGTGTGGGATGATTGAGTGTGTGTGTGAGTGTGTGTGTGTGGGATGATTGAGTGTGTGTGTGTGGGTGTGAGTGTGTGCGTGATTGAGTGTGTGTGTGGGTGATTGATTGAGTATGTGAGTGTGGGATGATTGAGTGTGTGAGTGTGTGAGTGTGAGTGTGTGTGTGTGTGTGATTGAGTGTGTGTGTGCGTGATTGAGTGTGTGTGTGCGTGATTGAGTGTGTGTGGGTGTGATTGAGTGTGTGTGTGTGGGGTGATTGAGTATGAGTGTGTGTGTGCGTGATTGAGTGTGTGTGTGTGTGTGTGTGTGTGTGTGTGTGTGTGTGTGTGCGTGATTGAGTGTGTGTGTGTGTGTGATTGAGTGTGTGTGTGTGGGGTGATTGAGTATGTGAGTGTGTGTGTGCGTGATTGAGTGTGTGTGTGTGTGGGTGTGTGTGCGTGATTGAGTGTGTGTGTGCGTGATTGCGTGTGTGTGTGTGTGTGTGCGTGATTGAGTGTGTGTGTGGGTGTGTGTGCGTGATTGAGTGTGTGTGTGTGTGTGTGTGATTGAGTGTGTGTGTGTGTGATTGATTGAGTGTGTGTGTGTGGGTGATTGATTGAGTATGTGAGTGTGTGTGTGTGGGTGATTGATTGAGTATGTGAGTGTGTGTGTGTGGGGTGATTGAGTGTGTGTGTGTGAGTGTGTGTGTGTGTGTGATTGATTGAGTGTGTGTGTTCATGTAAGTGACAGTGTGAGAGAGTCTGGCTCCATACTAGTCTCAGGGTTTGCACTCACCCTCACTGCCACACGCCGACATACTCGCACCAACTCACACAATGGATGAGGGTGAGTGAATAAATACCCTGAGACTGAAAGTGAGCTGGAGAAACACCATTTGACCCTCTCACACTCTAATGACCATCTTTATTAGTTATTATTATATTACTCATTAGTTTTAATGATCAATTTATTGCTGTGACATTGTTTTATTTTTGGTCAGCAAGTGGTTTCTTTTCTTTACACTGCAGCATTTTATTGAAATTTATGTTTAATGCAGTGCAAAACATTATCTTTTTGAAATTTGCTCATCGGCCCCTTGAGCGAGGAAAAAAATTAAAATGTGGCCCGCCGCACGAAAAGGTTGAACAAGCCTGCTGTAGTCAGACACTGGGGGCAATTCTCCAACCTTGCCATGCCTGGCACCGATCACTCCATTATTCTTGCCATTATAACACTTAGTTCTTTGTTGGGGGGAGAATTCCACCCCAAGGGGGCAATCTTACCAAAACATTCTGAGTGCTGAACGAGCATGAAAACAGGAGAGAATCATGCCCACTTTTTCAGCAAGCTTTCAGACACAATCTTTGCCACTTAGCATGAGGCAAATTGTGATTCACGTCAGTAGGGGGAGTGGATGGAGTCTATGCTGGCCGACAAGCCGGCTGCTCACAGCTAGAGTGCGCCATTGTGCATGGACGGTGATGCGCGTTATCACACACGAGGCTTGAGATGCTCAGGAAATAAAAGCTTTTATTTGCTGTAACAACGAAGCTACTAATTATATACACGATCCCAGACTGAGGGGTCCCAGACAGAGCAGAGACCTTTATACCTCTCCCAGGAGGCGGAGCCCGACTGGGATGTACCACAATAACTATAATACAAGGTGTAACAGCCCAACCCTAACCCCACCAGCAACAAGTAGAACAACCCATCCCTAACCCCAACAGCAACATATATACATACTTGTAGTACTGGCCAGACCCTGGCTCAGTACTATCTAGTGGGAACCAACGATGGTTCACCACAGACGGATCTCTGTGTTCTGTGTAATGTGTACGTAGAACAGAGAAATCTGTCACTCCCCCACCCCCTTGGATGTCGCTGTCCCCCTCCCCGATCGCTGGCCTCCCCAGCTGCTTGCCCCTCCATCCCCCCAGGTACCATCCTGATACCACCTCCCCTCTTGGCCAATTGCCAGCCTGATACCCCTCCCCCCCAGGCGATTGCCACACACAAACTCCCACCCCCGGCTGGTCGCAGCCCTGATATTCCTCCACCCCAGCCAGTCGCCAGCCCCCCCACCCCCCACCCCGGCAGATCGCCGCCCCAGCCGATCCCCAATTGCAGAATGCACGTCTCCTCCCCACCCACCTTCCCCTTAGCCCTGCCCACATCATGGCCCTGCCCCCTCCCCTTAGGCCCTTCCCCATTGTGGCTCCACCCCACCCCTTAGGCCCTGCCCTTTGGCACTGACTGTGCCCAGTGGGCAGTGCCAGATTGCCCAGTGGGCTGTGCCAGGATGGTATTGCCAAGGTCGAAGGCTGGCACTGCCCACCGTGCCCCAAGCACCCAGGGGTGCCTCAATGGCCTCTGGGTCCACCAGCAAGGCAATCATATCTGGTCCCATTAATGGAACCCATACATGATCCTTGCCAGTGAGGCCGTTAAGACAAGTGAGCCTGGACAATCGTGTCTGGGACTCACTAATAATATGGAAATTAATATTTAAATCAGCCTCGCGCCCTTCCCGGGTGCAAAGCTGATCAGGCTGGTAAGATCGCAAGAGGCGAGAAACCATGCGCGAATCGAGTGTTTCGCCTTGTCCTTACTGTCTTGCCATGTCGAATGACCAGTGTGATGAGCCAGTGAGATCATCCCAAAGTCTTCATTTAGCAGCTCAGTCATGGCTTCTGCTTCCACAAGAGTACACCTCTTTCATTTACAACCTGCTCCTCTCTTTGGCCATCTTTTTCCTGTTAAAGTGTTTAAAAAGATTTGAGCCTGTTGTTTCATGTTAGCTGCTGATTCATCGTCACACCCTCTTTGGCCACCTTGGCTTTGTTTCAGTTTTCCTCTGTGTTTTCTAAACTTGCCACGAAAACTGTGAGCTGCTGTTAGATCACTTCCGATGTTTCCGAATACTTGGTATGAAATTCCCAATGGTCATTCAGTTTTAATGGAAGAGGAAGTGAAGCATTAGATGGTGGAGAAGGGACAGCAGGCAACACTTGAGTACGGAGCATGCAAAAGATATTGGTTTGAAGTCCCTGTAAAATCAGTGTCTGAACGATGCAAACATATCAGTGTCCAAATTGGCCAGCACCTTGCTCTGCAAATCGCAAATCACCATAAGCTGCTGAATGATTTGCACTGCGCTGCCTTTAACCTCTTGTATACAGCATCTTGCACACAACCACCCCATGATTTTCATAAAGTTTCTGAATATGCACGTTGTTCCCCATTGAACACATTACAGAAAATTAAATCTAGTTTTAAAAAAATTCACTCATGGGATGTGCACGTTGCTGGTTGGGCCAGCATTTATCACCCATCCCCGAAGATATTTAAGATTCAACCACATTGCTGTGGCTCTGTTACTTACACCGGACAGCACGGTGGCACAGTGGTTAGCACTGCTGCTTCACAGCTCCAGGGACTCGGGTTTGATTCCCGGTTGCATCACTGTCTGTATGGAGTTTGCACATTCTCCCCGTGTCTGCGTGGGTTTCCTCCGGGTGCTCCGGTTTCCTCCCACAGTCCAAAAGATGTGCGGGTTAGGTTGATTGGCCTGCTAAATTGCCCCTTAGTTTCCTGGGATGCGTAGGTTAGAGCGATTAGTGGGGTAAATGTGTGGGGTTTCGGAGACGGGGCATGGGTGGGATTGTTTTCGGTGCCGACTCGATAGGCCGAATGGCCACTTCCTGCACTGTAGGCATTCTATGATTCTATTATATGACTGCTACTCTTAACAATTACTAATTGAATTACTAATTATTAAGACTGCCAAACAACATCTCTAGCCCCAAAATTGAACAATTAAAATATGTGGAGGCTCATTCTTTCAGGCAGTGAATTGATAGAAATTTTAAAAGACAAATTTTTAAATTGTAATTTTTTCTAAGTTTTCCTCTGTCTTATTCTAATCTTTTCTATTTTTGTACCCGATTTGACATTAAATTCACCTTCTGTCATTCATCCTCCACATCCCGCCCCCCCCCCCCCCACCCCCTCCCTACCCCCAGTCCTTCCTCTGTTTATTTTTAAATTCTTCAATCTCACAGAACATTGGTTTAGGAGATAAACTGTCTGTCTCGTTGTTCACCAAGCTCCCAGGTGCCTTGTTATTACTTCACAATTCCAAAGCTGATCTGCTCCAACAAATTCCGGGCCAACATCTCCACGTCAAGGGATTTATAGGCCACATGGATTCTATGAAAGTCTGAACGAGGAATGCCTTGTAAGGAGACTGCACTTCAGTAAAGAGGCAATAGAGGGCCTACGTCATTTACCACACAAAGAACACTGGCCAAGAGCATCCATCTGGTTAGCTCTGCCTAAAGTCAATTGTTATACTGCATCAACAACTTGCCCTGGTATAGCACCTTTCACTCAAAACACTCCTCAGCAGCATTACCAAACATTACCAAATTTGTCAGCAAGCCACAATAGATGATCAAACATTTCACTAAAGATTTTAAGGAGGAGCTTACTTTTCTTTGTTCTTTGAAGCATCTGGATGGGTACATGAATAGGGAGGGAATGGAGGGATATGGACCGAGTAAGGGCAGAAGGTTTTTTTTTAAGGCATCATAATTGGCACGGAGTTGGAGGGCCGAAGGGCCTGTTCCTGTGCCCTATTGTTCTTTGTTTTTTAAAGGAAGAGAGAGAGAGAGAGAGGCAGTGAGGCAGAAAGGTTTACAGAAGGAATTTCAGAGCTGATTTCAAACAACCAAGGGAAATCTGTACAATATCACTTAGGGAACTGTTCTGGCATGAAATCATCAGATATCTGACACACTTTTTTGGAGAGCTTGGGAATTCATACCACTTGGCATTGACAGCAAGGCAACATCAAGCTGCAGCCATTTAGTTTTATGTTGTTTAGTTCCCCAAAGGGTAGGATGCAATCAGTGGCACGGATATAACATGGTAATTTCCGACTGTTAACCTTGTTAGAGAATCATGGAATTGCTACAGTGCAGGAGGCCATTTAGCCCATTGGGCCTGCCAGCTCTCCGAGTGAGTAACTCACTTAGTGCCACTCTCTCACTTTCTTCCCATAACTCTGCATATTTTTCCTTTTCAGATATTAGTCTTATTCCCTTTTGAATGCTTCAGTTAAGTTTGAAAGTTTATTTATTAGTGTTGCAAGTAGGCTTACATTAACATTGCAATGAAGTTACTGTGAAAATCCCGTAGTCGCCACACTCCAGCGCCTGTTCGGGTACACTGAAGGAGAATTTAACACGGCTAATGCACCTAACAAGCACGTCTTTCGGACTGTGGGAGGAAGCCAGAGCGCCTGGAGGAAACCCACGCAGACACAGGAAGAACGGGCAAACTCCACACAAACAGTGACCCAAGCCGGGAAGCGAATCTGGATCCCTGGTGCTATGAGGAAGCAGTGCTAACCACTTGTAGCACCCTGTCTCACTACTTCCTTCTACATCATCCTCCTCACAGTTCACAATACTTCCAGGTTTTGTATTCTTTAGGAGGCAAGGGATGAGATTGCAGAGCCTTTGGCTTTGATCTTTGGGTCCTCGCTGTCCACGGGGATGGTGCCAGAGGACTGGAGAATGGCGAATGTTGTTCCTCTGTTTAAGAAAGGGAATAGAAATGACCCTGGTAATTATAGACCGGTTAGTCTTACTTCGGTGGTTGGTAAATTGATGGAAAAGGTCCTTAGAGATGGGATTTACGACCATTTAGAAAGATGTGGATTAATCCGGGATAGTCAGCACGGATTCGTGAAGGGCAAGTCGTGCCTCACAAATTTGATAGAATGTTTTGAGGAGGTAACTAAGTGTGTTGGTGAAGGTAGGGCAGTTGATGTCATATCCATGGATTTTAGTAAGGCGTTTGATAAGGTCCCCCATGGTCGGCTTATGATGAAAGTGAGGAGGTGTGGGATAGAGGGAAAGTTGGCCGATTGGATAGGTAACTGGCTGTCTGATCGAAGACAGAGGGTGGTGGTGGATGGAAAATTTTCAGATTGGAGGCAGGTTGCTAGCGGGGTGCCGCAGGGATCAGTGCTTGGTCCTCTGCTCTTTGTGATTTTTATTAATGACTTAGAGGAGGGAGCTGAAGGGTGGATCAGTAAATTTGCTGATGACACCAAGATTGGTGGAGTAGTGGATGAGGTGGAGGGCTGTTGTAGGCTGCAAAGAGACATAGATAGGATGCAAAGCTGGGCTGAAAAATGGCAAATGGAGTTTAACCCTGATAAATGTGAGGTGATTCATTTTGGTAGGACTAATTTAAATGTGGATTACAGGGTCAAAGGTAGGGTTCTGAAGACTGTGGAGGAACAGAGAGATCTTGGGGTCCATATCCACGGATCTCTAAAGGTTGCCACTCAAGTGGATAGAGCTGTGAAGAAGGCCCATAGTGTGTTAGCTTTTATTAACAGGGGGTTGGAGTTTAAGAGCCGTGGGGTTATGCTGCAACTGTACAGGACCTTGGTGAGACCACATTTGGAATATTGTGTGCAGTTCTGGTCACCTCACTATAAGAAGGATGTGGAAGCGCTGGAAAGAGTGCAGAGGAGATTTACCAGGATGCTGCCTGGTTTGGAGGGTAGGTCTTGTGAGGAAAGGTTGAGGGAGCGAGGGCTGTTCTCTCTGGAGTGGAGGAGGCTGAGGGGAGACTTAATAGAGGTTTATAAAATGATGAAGGGGATAGATAGAGTGAACGTTCAAAGACTATTTCCTCGGGTGGATGGAGCTATTACAAGGGGGCATAACTATAGGGTTCGTGGTGGGAGATACAGGAAGGATATCAGAGGTAGGTTCTTTACGCAGAGAGTGGTTGGGGTGTGGAATGGACTGCCTGCAGTGATGGTGGAGTCAGACACTTTAGGATCATTTATGCGGTTATTGGATAGGCACATGGAGCACACCAGGATGATAGGGAATGGGATAGCTTGATCTTGGTTTCAGATAAAGCTCGGCACAACATCGTGGGCCGAAGGGCCTGTTCTGTGCTGTACTGTTCTATGTTCTATTCGTTCATGGGATGTGGGTGTCGCTGGCTGGGCCAACATTTATTGCCCATCCTGAGGGCATTTAAGAGTCAACCACATTGCTGTGAAGCCGGAGCCACATGTAGGCCAGACCATGTAAGGATGATAGATTTCTTTCCCTAAAGGACATTAATGAATCAGATAAGTTTTTACGACAAACGACAATGGTTTTGTTGTTATCATTAGACTTGGATAATTGCAAACTTTGAAATTGTGCCCTGTACACCAAGCCTAGGTAATTATTTTAAATGAGGAACTCCACAGGTCCCAAGACTGACCCCTGGATAACTCCACTACTCTCAGTTAAAAACATGAAAAACATCCATTAACCATTATTTTGTTTCCTGTCAATTAGCCAATTTGGTATCCATGCTGCTCCTGTCCCTTTTATTCCATAATCTTTAATGTTGCTTACTAGTCTGTTTGGCACTGTATTAAATGTCTTTTGGAAGTCAATATAGATAACATCAACTGCAATTCCCTCATCGACCCTCTCTGTTATCTCTTCAAAAAACTCCAGCAAGTTAGTTAAACATGATTTTCCTGTGAGAAATCCGTTCTTTCTTGTCCACATGACTATTAATTTTTCCTCAGATTATTGTTCCTAGAAGTTTCCCCACTGTTGAAGTTAAATTGGCTGACCTGCAGTTACTGGGCTTATCTTTATACCCTCTTTGAATAAGTGTGTAACGCTTGCAATTCTCCAGTCCACTGGCAGCACCAGTATAAGGAAGACTAAACAAATATTGTCAATGTCTCTACAGTTTTCACTCTCAATTCTCTCAGCATCCATAGATGCATCTTATCCAATCCTGGCATTTTACCAATTTTTAATACAGGCAGCCTATCCAATACCTCCTCTTTATCAATGTTAAACTCTTCTAGTATCTGAATCATCTTCTTGTTTACCATGGCCTCGTATCTTCTTCCTTAGTAAAGAAAGATTTTTTTTCCATTAATTCCTCAACTGTGCCCTCTGTCAACATTTGTAAATCCTATTTCATCCTAATCTGCCCTATTCCTCTTTTTACTACCCTCTTGCTGCTTATGTGCCTATAAAAGACTTTGGGATTCCCTTTTACATTGACTGCCAATCTCTTTCCATATTCCCTCTTTGCTTCTCTTATTTGCTTTTTCACCTCCCCTCTGAACCTTCCATAATCAGCCCGGTTCTCATTGGATGTTCTCCATCACATCTGCCCTAAGCAAACCTTTTCTTCTATATTGTAACTTCAATCTCTTTAATCAACCAGGGAGCTCTGGCTTTCTTTGCCCCTAACTATTAGCTTTTGTAGGAATATACCTTTACTATGGCTGAAATACTTCTTCTTTGAAGGTCACCCATTGTTTCGAATTTCGAATTGAAGTTGCAGAAATAGTATGTGGTGACTACCAGGAAGGTAAATGGATGGGTTTAGTTTGTATAGTCAGGAGCACTGAATCACAGAATCACAGAATACTACAATGCAGAAGAGGCCCTTTGGCCCATCGAGTCCACACCGACGCATGAAAGGCTCTGACCTGCCTACCTAATCCCACTTGCCAGCACTTGGCCCATAGCCTTAAATGTTCTGGCGTGCTAAGCACTCATCTAGAATGAAGAATGCAATAGAAGACTGTGTTCACACTTGAATGTATGCCCAGTTTTGGTACTATTATTGGAAAAGGATATTCTGGCTCTGGAGAAGATTTTTAAAAAGGCTACTTTTGGAATCTTAGTTATTGGGATAGAGTCCAAAACTTGCACGTATACACTTTAGAGTTGGCAAGTTGGAGGTGCTCACTGGAAAAAATCTAAAATGAACCTATAGCCTGGTGAGCCAAAGAAAATGATCATCGTCCTAACTCTAGTAAAGGTTTGGTACCTTTAATGGGATAGTTGGCATCAATTATGCAGGAATATTTCCAGGTAAGTTCAGTACCTCCCTTGACATGCCATCCTTGATGTGAAAGACCTCACCCATTGTAACTTAAAGGCCCACAGTAAACAGGGCAGAATCTAGCTCTGATGAAGGATCATCCAGACTTGAAACATTGGCCAGAATTTTACCAGCATGAGGCTAGCAGAACAGCATTCTCCGTTGGCCTCGGATGGGATCTTACAAGCCTCTGGCAGGCGAGGCGGTAAAATTCCGGCAGTTGTCTCTATTCTCTCTCCACAGATTCTGTCAGACCTGCTGAGATTTTCCAGCTTTTCCTGTTTTTGTTAGGGCAGAATCTTAGATTCCTATCTCCCAAAAGGAAATCAGCCTTTCCATCCTACTTGGTCCCAGGAACTTCTGGGATATTGAGTTTTAATGGTTGTCTTATGGACAGATCTTGACATGCCTATGCAGATGATGCATGCAAAATTTGCAATTTGAAACTGGAGATTGAGACAATATTATAGAACTATTGCCATTAAGTGCTCTACGATTTTTAAAAACCTTTTCTTTATTTTAAAAGAACTTTCAAGTATAAAACAAGCAAGAACCGGCAAAAGAGCATCTTCGTGATTGCGTAATATAAATTACATCTAAAATCAGTCTTGACCTTGGTGATATTATTTGAAACCACCTGTAGGAGTCACAGTAAGCAAACAGTTTAATACTGTGCTCCAAATGTTGTTAGATATTTCTGGAACAGTGTGGATGATGTGTTTTGCCCAGCTTACTTTCTATGGTACTGAGGTGGGATAAAATGCCAATGTTAAGGATTTAATTAATCAATAAGCTTTGATGTCTGGTCCTCGCCACCCCACACAACTACATAAATAAAGAGCACCATTCAAATTCAGCCCACAGTGTTACGGTTTGTTACTGCAATACTTTATCAGGCTTTTAATCCAGGAAAGGCAGTAGAAATGTAACAGCCTTAAAAAATGCTTTCATGCCAGGATTTAATAGATGGCTCTTAAACGTGTGCCTGATTTTAAAAAAAATTATGAATAATTAGTATTTAAGAGTAGAAAAAATAATTTGCTGTAAAAATCCATCCAAATACACAGGATTCTTTGTTAATTTATAGAATGACATTCCAGTGGCTAGACAGTAGCAGAAACTGAGTAATGAGGTGTTAAACAGATCCTTTTTGTTATTCATAGGATATGCCCATCACTAATTGCCCTTGAGAAGATGATGGGGAATACACTCCCACAGTCTTTCCATTAGCACTAGGTAGGGAGTTCCAGGACTGCCATGTATTCCAACTACCATTTCGAGTTGATTATCTGTTCACTGTTAACTCTCACTGGCCTTGTAGTTTATTTTAAATTACAAGACTAAAATAAATCCCAATCTGATGACAATTTACTGCATGCCTACCAGCAAATTCCCCCTATCATTGAATTCTCAGCTTCCAATCTGTGATATACTCTTATTGTGATTCACCCAGCTGTTGAAAATTAAATTGCCCCAGTAAGTCTTTATAACTGCATTAATGAGTTGGTACAAGAAAGATTGTTATCATTCATATGCAGTTGCTGTGACACAGAAAAAATACTTAAACTTTGAAACTAGATTAACAAGTCACATATCTCCTCACTGAGGTCTGTATGGGATTCAAATATAAAAGCAAATTTCTGCTGATGCTGGAATCTGAAACAAAGACTGAAAATGCTGGAAAATCTCAGCAGATCTGACAGCATTTGTGGAGAGAGAACAAAGCCAAAGCTTCGAGTCTGGACGACTCTTCGTCTGAGGTGAGATTCAGATGGACATATATTCATTATAAGTCACACTTCCTCTCCTTCTTCACTATCCTACCGCTCTCTTAAAGAACATAAGAACATAAGAAATAGGAGCAGGAGTAGGCCATCTAGCCCCTCGAGCCTGCCCCGCCATTCAATAAGATCATGGCTGATCTGACGTGGATCAGTACCACTTACCCGCCTGATCCCCATAACCCTTAATTCCCTTACCGAGCAGGAATCCATCCATCCGCGCTTTAAACATATTCAGCGAGGTAGCCTCCACCACCTCAGTGGGCAGAGAATTCCAGAGATTCACCACCCTCTGGGAGAAGAAGTTCCTCCTCAACTCTGTCTTAAACCGACCCCCCTTTATTTTGAGGCTGTGTCCTCTAGTTTTAACTTCCTTACTAAGTGGAAAGAATCTCTCCGCCTCCACCCTATCCAGCCCCCGCATTATCTTATAAGTCTCCATAAGATCCCCCCTCATCCTTCTAAACTCCAACGAGTACAAACCCAATCTCCTCAGCCTCTCCTCATAATCCAAACCCCTCATCTCCGGTATCAACCTGGTGAACCTTCTCTGCACTCCCTCCAATGCCAATATATCCTTCCTCATATAAGGGGACCAATACTGCACACAGTATTCCAGCTGCGGCCTCACCAATGCCCTGTACAGGTGCATCAAGACATCCCTGCTTTTATATTCTATCCCCTTCGCAATATAGGCCAACATCCCATTTGCCTTCTTGATCACCTGTTGTACCTGCAGACTGGGCTTTTGCGTCTCATGCACAAGGACCCCCAGGTCCCTTTGCACGGTAGCATGTTTTAATTTGTTTCCATTGAGATAGTAATCCCATTTGTTATTATTTCCTCCAAAGTGTATAACCTCGCATTTCTCAACGTTATACTCCATTTGCCATATCCTCGCCCACTCACTCAGCCTGTCCAAATCTCTCTGCAGATCTTCTCCGTCCTCCACATGATTCACTTTTCCACTTATCTTTGTGTCGTCTGCAAACTTCGTTACCCTACACTCCGTCCCCTCCTCCAGATCATCTATATAAATGGTAAATAGTTGCGGCCCGAGTACCGATCCCTGCGGCACGCCACTAGTTACCTTCCTCCAACCGGAAAAACACCCATTTATTCCGACTCTTTGCTTCCTGTCGGATAGCCAGTCCCCAATCCACTTTAACACACTACCCCCAACTCCGTGTGCCCTAAGCGTCTTCAGTAGCCTTTTATGGGGCACCTTATCAAACGCCTTTTGGAAATCCAAAAACACCGCATCCACCGGTTCTCCTCCATCAACCGCCCTAGTCACATCTTCATAAAAATCCAACATGTTCGTCAAGCACGACTTTCCCCTCATGAATCCATGCTGCGTCTGATTGATCGAACCATTTCTATCCAGATGCCCTGCTATCTCCTCTTTAATAATGGATTCCAGCATTTTCCCTACTACAGACGTTAAGCTGACCGGCCTATAGTTACCCGCCTTTTGTCTCCTTCCTTTTTTAAACAGCGGCGTAACATTAGCACTTTTCCAATCAACCGGCACTACCCCAGAATGCAACGAGTTTTGATAAATAATCACTAATGCATCCACTATTACCTCTGACATTTCTTTCAATACCCTGGGATGCATTCCATCCGGACCCGGGGACTTATCCACCTTCAGTCCCATTAGTCTACCCAGCACTGCCTCTCTGGTAACATTAATTGTATTAAGTATTTCTCCTGCTGCCAACCCTCTATCGTTAATATTTGGCAAACTATTTGTGTCCTCCACCGTGAAGACCGACACATAAAACTTATTTAAAGACTCAGCCATATCCTCATTTCCCACTATTAACTCCCCCCTCTCGTCCTCCAAGGGTCCAACATTCACTCTAGCCACTCTATTCCTTTTTATATATTTATAAAAACTTTTACTATCATTTTTTATATTAATTGCTAGCCTAGCTTCATAGTCTATCCTTCCTTTCTTTATCGCTTTCTTAGTCTCTCTTTGTTGTTTCTTAAATTTTTCCCAATCACTTGTTTCTCCACTATTTTTGGCCACTCTGTACGCAGCTGTTTTTATTTTAATACTCTCCTTTATTTCCTTCGTTATCCACGGCTGGTTCTCCCTTTTCTTACAATCCTTGTTTTTTGCTGGAATATATTTTTGCTGAGAACTGAAAAGGATCTCCTTAAAAATCCTCCACTGTTCCTCAGCTATCCTACCTGCCAGCCTGCTCTCCCAGTCTACCTTAGCCAATTCATCCCTCATCCTATCATATTTCCCTCTGTTCAAACAGAGGACACTGGTTTGGGACCAAACTTTCTCCTCTTCCATCTGAATCAGAAATTCGACCATATTGTGGTCACTAGACCCAAGAGGGTCCTTCACAATAAGATCCTTAATTCTACCTACCTCGTTACACAATACCAGATCCAAAATAGCTCGTTCCCTCATCGGTTCCGTAACATGCTGTTCAAGGAAACTATCCCGACAGCATTCTAAGAACTCTTCCTCCATTCCACCCTTACCGACTTGAGTCTGCCAGTCAATGTGCATGTTGAAGTCCCCCATGATTATTGCCGTTCTGTTTTTACACGCATCCCTTATCTGCTTGTTTATAGCCCTCCCTACCTCAACATTATTATTTGGGGGCCTATATACCACACCTACTAGTGTCTTTCTCCCTCTACTATTCCTCATCTCTACCCATAATGATTCCACGTTTTGTTCCTCAGAGCCTATGTCATCCCTCAGTACTACCCTGATATTATCTCTTATTAATAGCGCGACCCCACCACCTTTTCCTTCCTGTCTATTCTTCCTAAACGCCTGATACCCCTGGATATTCATCTCCCAGTCCTGGTCACCTTTCAGCCACGTTTCTGTAATGGCCACTAGATCGTACCCACTCGTGCTGATTTGCACCATCAACTCATTTACCTTGTTCCGAATGCTTCGTGCATTCAGGCAAAGTGTCCTTATTCCAGCTTTTATCTGGACCCGCTTTGATGAGTCGCGAACACCCTCTCCCTCTACTCCCTTATCTAAATTACCGCCTTCATTCACTTGCACCCTCTCCTCTACCATTAATTTTGTAATTCCCCTTACCCCTGCATCCTCCACCCCATCAATTAGTTCCTTGATCCTAGTCAACTCTTCTAGCTCCCCTCCCCCCAACCTATCTAGTTTAAATTCTCCCCAGTAACCTTAGCCAACCTACCGGCCAGGATATTGGTCCCCGTGTGATTCAAGTTCCACCCGTTTTTTGTATACAGATCACCCCTGCCCCTAAAGAGGTCCCAATGGTCCAGGAACCTGAATCCCTGCCCCCTGCACCAGTCCCTCAGCCACACATTCATCTTCCACCTCACTCCATTCCTGCCCTCACCTTCCCGTGGCACAGGCAGTAATCCTGAGATTACTACCTTTGCTTTCCTCTTTCTCAGCTGTCTCCCTAATTCCCTGTACTCCCTTTTCATGACCCATTCTCCCTTCCTACCCACATCAGCGGTACCAATATGTACCGCTACCTCAGGCTCCTCTCCCTCCCACCTCAGGATTTCCGGGACGCGACTAGCGACATCCTGGATCCCGGCCCCAGGGAGGCAGACCACCATGCGAGAATCCCGCCTACCTCCGCAGAAACGCCTGTCTGTCCCCTTCACCATCGAGTCCCCGATTAATACCGCCTTCCTCCTCTTTTCCTTAGCCCTCTGAGTTACAGGGCTGGACTCCACTGCAGAGACACGGCCACTGCTGCTTCCCCCAGGCGGGCTGTCCCCCCCAGCAGTACTCAAGCAGGAGTACTTGTTGTGCAGGGGCAAATCCACTGGGGTGCTCTCAACCACCCTAGCCTTACCCTTCCTGGCCATCACCCACTTGGCCTCCTCCCGTTGCCCTGGTGTGACCACCTGATGATAGCTCTTGTCTATCACCTCCTCATTCTCCCTCATCAGCCTAAGATCCTCGAGCTGCAGTTCCAGCTCCCTAACACGGTCCCTCAGGAACCGCAGCTCGACACACCCCTCACAGATGTGGATGTCCGGGAGGCCAGATGCCTCCAGGACCTCCCACATCCTACACTGGGAACAACACACTGGTTTCACACTCATACTGGACACTTTATGTCAAGTAAGACAGTGAAAAGTTAATAAGAGTGTAAGGAAACAAAAACTCACCCCTGCTCGTCCAAGCCCTGTGAGCCAAAGCCCTGACAGCTCACTCAACTTCCCACTCACTCTGCTGCCCGCTACGATGCTGCCCGCTGTATACTTTGGTGCGCTTTTAAACCCTCCAAAAACTTCCCCAGGCCTCTCCTGGCCCGACTTCCGGTTTTGAAAAAAACCTCCGATTTTAAACCCAAAATTAACTGAACAAATAAATAATTAATTAAAGTCAGAAAACCCACTCTCTTACCCTCAGCCTGCTCCTGGGAACAAATCCCTGATATTAACAACTGATATTAAACCCAAACAACTGAGATTAAACCCAAACAACTGAGATTAAACCCAAACAACTGAGATTAAACCCAGAACAACTGAGATTAAACCCAGAACAACTGAGATTAAACCCAGAACAACTGATATTAAACCCAAACAACTGAGATTAAACCCAAAACAACTGAGATTAAACCTAAACAATTGATATTAAACCCAAACAACTAATATTAAACCCAGAACAACTGATATTAAACCCAAACAACTGATATTAAACCCAAACAACTGAGATTAAATCCAAACAACTGAGATTAAACCCAAACAACTGATATTAAACCCAAACAACTCTTCATAGACTATCAATTATCAAAACATTTTAAACATTTTAAATACAGACCTTAGTTGTTTTAGTTGTAGCTACATTCAACAAATAGTTGGTTAACAACCATTGAGGCAAAATGGCTCTACGTACACTGAGAAAGAAAATAAAAAGTTGCATTCATGATCATCGGTCGCTTCTTAGCCTTTTGGCTAAGATGAAGCATCGGATTGGGGCCCAGGATGGGTATAATGCCTTACCCTGTCAGCATGGGGTGGCACAGTGGTTGGCACAGTGGTTAGCACTGTTGTCTCACAGCACCAGTGACCTGGGTACCATTCCTGGCTTGGGTCACTGTCTGTGTGGAGTCTGCACATTCTCCCCGTGTTTGCGTGCGTTTTGTCTGCTGCTCTGGTTTCCTCACACAGTCTGAAAGACACGCTGGTTAAGTGCATTGGCCATGCTAAATTCTCCCTCAGTGTGACTGAACAGGCGCCAGCGTGTGGGGACCAGGGGATTTTCACAGTAACTTCATTGCAGTGTTGATGTAAGCCTACTTGTGACACTAATAAATAAACTTTAAACTGGATCTTGTTTGTCTTTCTTGTGGGGGTAATGAATTGGATTAAACTGGAATCTGAATTTGGTTTCTGGAGCAAGGAAAGAGATGGATTTGGCCTATCCTGGTCTACTCTGAGCATTGGCTTTGTAATTTTAAGAATGGAATAAAAAAATGTTTAAAAATCACTGAATGTCACAAACACCTTTACAGCCAGAAAAGCATTTTTGGAATGTTATTTGGAGTGACATTCTGCGCTGGATAAGCAAAACATTCCTCCAGTTAAGTATTGGGAAGACTGAGCCATTGTTTTTGCTTCATGCTCCAAACTCCATTTCCTTAGCTACCAAATCCATTCTGCACCCTAGCAACAGACTGAGGTTACGCCATTCTGGCCTCAATCTTGGTGTGTCACATTTGATCCCAAGTTGAGTTTCTAACCTGATGGTTGTGCCATCACTAAGATCATCGATTTCAACCTCTGTAACACTGTCTCAGCTCATCTGCTACTGAAACCCTCATTCTTGCTTTCATTATCTTTAGGTTTGACCACTCCAATGCAATTCTGGCTGGTCTCCCAATTTTTACATCTGTAAACTTGAGTTCATCCAAAACCCTGCTGCCTGTTACTTAATTTGCTACATGTCCCACTCCCCGTCATTCCTGATCTGACAAATATTACAAAATTCTCACAGACCTACATTGGTTTTGGATCAAGAAACTTCTTGATTTTAAAATTCTTATCCCTTTTTAAAATTCCTCCAAAGCAGTGCCCCTCCCATTCTTAGCAATCTCCCCCAGTCCTACAATCCTCCAAGAGACATGTGCTCTTCTAAATCTGGCCCCTTTTACATTCCCAGTTATAATTTCTCCACCATTGGTGACCATGCCTTCAGTTGCCTAGGCCCCAAGCTCTGGCTTTCCCTCCATACACCTCTCCAGCTCTCTACCTCACTTTGTTCCTTGAAGACACTCCTTAAAACCTACATCTTTGACCATGCTTTTGGTCATTTGACCTAATATCCCCTCATGTGGCTTGATGTCATGTTTTGTTTTATAATACACCTGTGAAGTGCCATGGGACTTTTTTTTAACATTAAAGATTCCAGATCAATACAAGTTGTTATTGTTGTTGTAATGTAGTCATGGTGGTATTGAGGAAACACAGCAGCCCATGTTTGCACAGCAAGCTCCCACAAACAGCAATGTGATAATGACCAGATCAGCAATTTTTAGGAGGATGTTTGAGGGATAAATATTGGCCAGGACATTGGGGATAACTCCCATGCTCTTCAAAATAATGGCATATGCTCTTTTATTTTTACCTCAGATGACAGAAAGGGCCTTGGTTTAATGTTTCATCTGGAAGATGGCACCACGAAAAATGGGCACTGTCTCAATACCACACTGCAGTGTCAGCTTATTTTTTGTGCTCAAAGTACTGAACTGGAACTTGAATCCACAACCGTCTGACGCAGAGGCAATGTGCTATCAACAGAGATACATAGAATATTTCTACAGTGTGACTGAGCAGCACCTTTTCTTCAAAGGTAGAGGGTCATCCAAACTAAAAGTGCCTTCTCATTATGCATTCCTAAACAGCCTCTTCCTGAGTGTTGCATTGGTCTATATGTGCTTTCTTAGTCTTTGATTTTACCTCTAGAACATACACTAACTGCAAAAGGTCTTCGATAGCAAGCGAACACAAATTAATTATTTAAACCACAATTGACATTTTTAACCAGATATGGTTAGCTAACAGCTTCAGTTTCTGTTAATAAGACTATTAAAGGAAAACCAGATGTTCTTTTCTGAGGGAATTGTGCTTTCCATTTGCCTAAAACTTCATATGGTTCAACAAAGATTACCTGGAATAACATAAAACTACCTTTTACCATTTTTCTTTCTTTTAGCACTCTTTCTGATTTGAGTACCATTGCCTCAAATCAGCTTACAACTTTTTCGTAAAGATGGCGGGACAGTATGGACTTTGAACTGCTGTAAACATTGCATCAAAGAGGCGTTTGAGCTTCAGAAATTGATCAACCCAAAGGTCCATCCTCTGCCATAAAAATAGATCCTTCGGCCCTATCTCCTTCCCCAAAAGGGTCAATTGATCCAAATGTCACCAAAGATTTGCATTCAGATCAGTCTTATAGATTGAGACTACTTTCACTGCCACTAAGCTATTTGATAACACTAGTTACTTTTGTTATTCTATTGAAGACATACATATGCTATTGATGTAATAAATTTTTTATAAAGCCACAAAAGTCAGGTGAAGAAGTGTTCAAATAAGGCTGTGCATTAGTCACAGTTTTATAGATTAATAAGAACCCTCTCAATAAACACAAAATATTACAATTTTAAAATATATTCCTGTCTTTTTTTTATAATCATTTAAATTTCTGTTTAGCTGACATTCTTCCTCAGTATTTTCATCATGAGGCAAGGACAATGACAGGTTTTTATTCCACTGAGGCATCCCAGCTTCTCAGAAAAGTACTAATTGTTGTGATGTACATGTACCTTTAAGGATGAGTATCTTAGACTGTCATCAATTGTTACCTCGAGACAGGACGTGATGTGTTCACATGACTCTGTGCACAGAATACAGGAACAGCCATAGAGATCAGACATGACAACATATGCTCCCAGTTAACATTACATGAATAAAGTCTTATTGTCAAATAAAGAATCCACATTATTGTTTTACCAATCCTTGTTATATGATTTGTTTGTGACAAATAAAAGAATGCAACATTAATTACGCTGGTCTTGTGTGCTAATGAAAGTCAATGACCATAGAATATGATAGAATTCAAATCAATAACCACAAGGATATCATAGAATCCCTGCAGTGAAGAAGGAGGACATTCAGCCCATCGAGTCTGCACCAACAACAATCCAACCCAGGCCCTATCCCCGCAATCCCACACATCTACCCTGCTAACCCCCCAAAACTAAGGGTCAATTATCATATCCACCTAACCTGCACATCTTTGGACTGTGGGAGGAAACTGGAGCACCCGGAGGAAACCCACGCAGAAACGGGGAGAACGTGCAAACTTCACACAGACAGTCACACGAGGCCGGAATTGAACCTGGGTCCCTGGCACTGAGAGGCAGCAGTGCTAACCACTGTGCCACTGTATTACCCAAGCAAACTAATGAATTGCTAGAGTGTGTATGCTTGTGTATGAGTTTTTTTCAAGTTTATTTATTAGTGTCATAAGTAAGCTTACCATTAACACTGCAGTGAATTTACTGGGAAAGTCCCTGCAATTATGTGCAAGGCTGCAAGTGTGTGTGTGAGGCTGAGTATATGCGTGCATGTACACATGTTCATCACGAAGAGTAGTCTTTTTATTTTGGAATTAATGTTGTCACTTTTGTCCCCAGCATTAGCATCAAGCAATTCTAGATCAAGTAAAGATGCAGTGTAAACCTAGTTTCTGTAATAAATCCATGGAGATGAAGGTCCCATCACTGTCTTTATTTACAAGACATACTACACAACAGAGTGCTCCCAGAGTGCTCCCTGTGTGCTCCCTGCTTCAGCAGACAGAGAGACTGACACACCTGCTTTAAATAGGGAACATGAGGCTCCCTGATTGGGCCATCAATTAGGACTCAATCAAGGAACTCTTTTGTTGCAGGACTCACTCAGCGAGTTCATTCTCTAGCAGGCCTGACTGAAATAATCAGTTTCACTTCCCATAAGTGTTGCTGCCGCCCCACTGACATTTTTTCTGTGTGACTTGGAGGTTATATATTTGTACTTGTTCCTATTGGCTCATTGTGGAGTCCTGCTGCAGTAACATGTACAAATGGAAGTGATGTCATAAGATATAGAACAGGAAATAGAGAGCCATGGAATAGATCACATAAATAAAGACTGTTTGCTTTTAACCCAATGCTTCCAAGTGTCATGTCCCCAAATACATAACAATAGAAAACTCAAATTAGTCCTCACTGACATTGTTTTGTAGAGACATGCTTTCTAGCAATTATGCAGAGACATCCTGATCTTATTTAATTTAGAATTTTCTCAGCCATTGGAGTGGATTTAGAACAAAATTCAGAATAAAAGGACAATTGATCAAATTTTAGCTTCTTAATCTCCCTTGCAGGAGACTAAATCTTTGTACAGTATTCAAAAGTTTCCACAATGTTCACCACTGTTTTAAAAAATGGCTTCAAATGCTACCAAGTGACTGTATTTCTGTCAATTTTGGTAAATTAATGTATAATGAACTCCAATGCTAAGATAAGGACACTATATCACAGGCAAGTATTTGTTTTTTTAAAAAGATCTACACATTCTCATTCATTGAGGGGCCTAATGGCCTAAATCCTGCTTCTATTTATGTTCTTCCGTCCATTCAAAATGTAATACCTTTCAGAGATCTATGATGGTATATATTAAGCATATGTCCCTTTTTTTAAAATTAGCTGATGCGGACACAGGTGAGCATTCTACTAACTAAAGAAAATCTTTCACAAGCGAGAGGTGGTGTAAATATCAGCAGGTTAAATTCACAATCTGAACAGGTTTGTGTTTATGTCAATATAGATTGTCTCTTTGATATATCAATTAATGAGAAACACAGGCTATAATTGACAGAATCATCAAATCATTTCCCACATTGGAAATCAAATGTAAAAATGCTCTTGTGACCTTCACCCTTGGTGTGAGGAGATGCAGTTTTGCTTTGCTCTGCAGCATCCGTCCTGTTTTGATCAAGAAGTGTATCACACGGTTATTGAGGTGCTTATGAAAAGAAGTGCTGTTAGAGTATGAAAGTATTTCAACTGCTTTAATTCAATTCTTTGCTATCCCTGAAAGGAAAATGCACAATAAATGAACTAATCCCAGGTAATTGTTATGGTTTTTGGTTTCACTAAATTGCTTCAAGTGGTCTAATCATGGGAACAAGTACTGGTGACCATGAATCCTTCAGAAGATTTTCTTTGCATGGGAATGTTATATAAAGCATTACATTTAATTCAATTCAATTAACACGCACTCACAAATATAGCCTCAGAAAAAAACAGTTCAGTTATTCAAATTATATTGCTTGGAGGGATATTTGCTGGATAGTTTTGATCTCTGCATTTGTTGACAATTTCTTGCATCAAAGGGAAAAATGACTTGTGTATGTTGCAACCTTTCAACCTCACTGACAGCGCCACATTAATGGCCCCTTTCATCTCTCGTGACAGTAAAAAATAGAACCAACAGCCAGAAGTGTAGCTGAAATTTCATTATTGGTCATTACATATCATAGAATCAAAGAACCCCTACTGTGCAGAAGGAGGCCATTCAGTCCATTGAGCCTGCACCGACAATGATCCCACCCAGACCCTATCCCTGTAACCCCATATATTTACCCTGCTAATCCCCCTGACACTAATGGGCAATTTAGCATGGCCAATCAGCCTAATTTGCACATCTTTGGACTGTGGGAGGAAACCGGAGCACCCGGAGGAAACCCATGCAGACACAGAGAACGTGCAAACTCCACACAGACAGTGACCCAAGCCAGGAATCGAACCTGGGTCCCTGGCGCTGTGAGGCAGCACTGTACCACTGTTAGCAATTTTCATGCAGCTATGTCTATTTGAAAAATCTTCAAGGACTGTGTCGGAAAAGAAAAGCACACAGTCAATTATTCTAATATGAGAAGCTTATATTTTGTTAACTTAGGGTACTTGAGATGCTGTCGTATTTGGATTGGGATGTTACAGTGGACACAGCCACCAGTAATGCCTGGTGGAATTGAAAAGAACATGAGAAATTTCAAAAGCAACTTATCACATTATGCTTCAAAGCCATTCATGTCAAAGGACTGTTACAACGCTTTGATTTTCTTGAAATAATGCAATGATCTCGAGGCATAACACTGCATTTTCATTAGGTACTTCAGAGCATTTCAGCCTGATCTCTGAGTTCAACAATTTCAGATAATAATCATCTCTCCTATTGTTCAGACAGGAGCTGTAAGTAATTATTCCACTATTGCCATTTACATCTCCATTAGACCCATCTATTGTTTCCTTATTTGTGCTATTACCACCCACTTTTGTCTTGAACCATTATACCTTAATTATTTAAGCTTTTCTCCCTTCAATCCTATCATGGACCTTCCCTTTCATTCATTCCTCCCCTTCCCCTTTCCCTGCCTCTGTATTTGTTTAAAACAGTTATATCCCTAACTTTTTTCAGTTCTTATGAAAAATCATCAACCTGAAATATTGGCCAGAATTTTGAGTTTTAGAATCAACTTGGCGTCCCAACCACCATCTCTAAGGAGGAAACGTCATCTGGCAGTGATTTTCCCTGAAGGACCAATTCGTGGAAAGAGGACATGAAAAGGATTATAATCCAATTCCTCTTTGGGACTATTCTGGATTAGACGTACTCCTTGGATGATCACTCTCACCTAAGTTGAGAAAGATAGATGCCACAGACATTTAAATGGGTTTGAAGAACTGACCTAGCCTAACTCTTCCTGAAGGAACTGAACCATCAAACAGTATATCTATACTCTATGTAGCTTTGGAAACAAATTTTAGCTAGATTATAACACGGATATTATGAGAGTCCGGGCATATCTCTTCAACAATGTACCTCTCCACTCAAGAACATACGGAGATGGGTTTTTTGAGTTTAGATACAGAAGATTATGTGAAACAATGTATTTTCTAAATCAGAAAAGAGCTTATTAAAGAACCAAGAACCAAGTCGGGAAAAAGGTACAAACGTCTGAGGTCACGTGCCAACTGACTCAAGAACAGCTTCTTCCCTGCTGCCATCAGACTTTTGAAAGGACCAACTTGCATTAAGTCGATCTTTCTCTACACCCTAGCTATGACTGTAACACTACATTCTGTACTCTCTCATTTCCTTCTCTATGAACGGTATGCTTTGTCTGTGTAGCGCACAAGAAACAATACTTTTCACTGTATGTTAATACATGTGACAATAATAAATCAAGTCAAAACATGCAATTTACTTTTGAGGGTAATTAAATTGCAACATTGACAGTTCCAGGAAAGGTAAGTATTATTTTGTTTCTAATAGAGAATCCAGATCCAATTAATGTTACAGAGAGATATTTAAGATAACTATCAATATTTAAAGTAATATTTAGTTTAAATCCTCAAGTAGAAAGCTACCAAGTGTAGTAAGATACTCTATTTCAATTAAGGGGAGAATGATCTTCACTACACTACAGTAGCTACCTTTACATTGAGAGACACTGGAGTGAATTCAACAAATCTAAAAATCCTACTGTGCATTGCCAATATTTATAACTGAAAATAATTAAACCAGCAGAAAGCATGCTGAGCATGCATGCTGGACAAAATCCTTTGTTTCTTAGCAACATCCTTCAAACAAATAAGATCGTGCCTCACTAACTTGATCGAGTTTTTTGAGGAAGTGACAAAGATGATAGGTGAGGGAAAGGCAGTGGATGTTGTATACATGGACTTCAGTAAAGCCTTTGACAAGGTACCTCCTGGTCGACAGGTACAAAAGGAGAAGTCGCATAGGATCAGAGAAGAGCTGTCAAGATGGATATAGAACTGGCTTGGCCATAGAAGACAGAAGGGTAGCAATACAGGGGTGCTTTCCTGAATGGGAGGCTGTGACTAGTGGTGTTCCACAGGGATCAGCTCTGGGACCTTTGTTATTTGTAGTATATATAAATGATTTGGAGGAAAATGCAGCTGGTCTGATTAGTAAGTTCGCAGACGACACAAAAATTAGTGGAGTTGCGAATAGCAAAGAGGATTGTTAGAGGATACGGCAAGTTATAGATCGGTTGGAGACTTGGGCAGAGAAATGGCAGATGGAGTTTAATCCTGACAAGTGTGAGGTAATGTATTTTGGAAGGTCCAATGCCTGTAGGAATTATACAGTAAATGGTAGAATCCTTAAGAGTATTGACAGGCAGAGAGATCTGAGCGTGTATGTTCACCGATCACTGAAAGTGACAACGCAGCTGGATAGAGTAATCAAGAAGGCATATGGCATGCTTGCCTTCATCGGTCGAGGCATTGAGTATAAACATTTGCAGACTATGTTGCAGCTGTACAGAACCTTAGTTAGGCCTCACTTAGAATATTATGTATAATTCTGGTCGCCACACCACTAGAAGGATGTGGATGCTTTGGAGGGGGTACAGAAGAGGTTTACCAGGATGTTGCCTGGTCTGGAGGGTATTAGCTATGAGGAGAGATTGGATAAACCCGGTTTGTTTTCACTGGAACGACGGAGATTGAGGGGTGATCTGATAGAGGTTTACAAGATTATGAGTGGAATGGACAGAGTGGATAGTCAGATGCTCTTTCCAAGGGTAGAAAAGCCACGTACTAGGGGACATAGTTTAAGGTGCGTGGGGAAAGGTTTAGAGGAGATGTGCGAGGCAAGTTTTTTTACACAGAGGGTGGTGAATGTCTGGAATGTGCTGCCCGGGAGATGGTGGGAGCAGGTACAATAGCAGCATTTAAGGGGCAACTAGACAAATACATGAATAGAATGGGAATGAAAAGATATGGACTCCGTAAGCGCATACAGTTTTAGTTTGGGCAGGCATCATGATCGGCCCAGGCTTGGAGGGTCAAAGGGCATGTTCCTGTGCTATACTGTTCTTTGTTCTTTGTTTCCCGAAAGATGCGGATAGTGAGCACTCAGTCGGCAGGAGTCAGTTTGATGGGTTATTTAGAGTCAGCCTCAAGATTATTCAATGTTAGGTTGCAGTATCTTATAATTTATCAATGCCTTGCTGAGGTGATGTAAAGGCCAGTTTCTGTTTTGTTTTCAGAACTGCCTCGTGTTAGATTGGCTCCAGGAATGAGGGATTGCAGTTATGAGAATAGACAGGAGAAGCTGGGATTGTTTCCTTGGAAAAGAAAAGACCAATAAGAGATTTGATGGGTTTCTATAGTAATGAAGGGTTTAGATAGAAAATATAACTAGAAATTGTTTCCAATGGCAGGAATGCTGATAGTCAAATGGAAATATATTTAAAGTGATGAGCAAAATAAGGGTACTTGAGGAAAAACATTTTTTATGTAACGAGTGGTTAGGATTTGGAACATACTTCTGAAAGAATGGTGGAAACAGGGTCAATAGTAGTTTTCAAATGGGAATTGGAGAAATTCTTGCAGGAAAAAAAAATTGCAGGGGTGTGGGAAAAAGTAAGGCAGCGGGACTAACCATTTTGCTCTTCAAAAGAGATATTGCAGACTCAATGGGCTGAATGGCCTCCTTTGGTGCTCTACTGTTCTATGATTCTATTATTCCAACACAATAGACGCACAACGGATAGGAAAATCATCAAATTGATGATAGGGAGTGGGATAGCTTGATCTTGGTTTCAGATAAAGCTCGGCACAACATCGTGGGCCGAAGGGCCTGTTCTGTGCTGTACTGTTCTATGTTCTATGTTCTAAATTACAATGGGAAGAATACTTAGGTCCTATCCAGGTCAGGAACGGAGGCAGAAGTGGCCTCAACATACTGGTGTTGACTGACATGCTGACTTCCTGAAATTCCCACTGTAGGCCATCTTAGGGGTTTAAATTCTGGCAAGGTTGCCTGTTCCCAGGAGATGGGCAGCAAATTAAGCTGGTTAAGAGCCCTGTTAAGGTCACTGACATGAGGCTGACCGGCATGGGGCGGCATGGTGGCACAATGGTTAGCACTGCTGCTTCACAGTCCAAGAACCTGAGTTCAATTCCTGGCTTAGGTCACTACCTGTGTGGAGTTTGCACATTCTCCCTGTGCCTGTGTGGGTTTCCTCTGGGTGCTCCGGTTTCCTCCCATAGTCAAAAGATGTGTGGGTTAGGTGCATTGGCCATGTCAAATTGCCCCTTAGTGTCCCAGGATGCGTAGGTTAGAGGGATTAGCAGGGTAAATATGTGGGGTTAAGGGGATGGAGCCTGGATGGGATTGTGGTTGGTGCAGACTCGATGAGCCGAATGGCCTCCTTCTGCACTGTAAGGAGTCTATGATTCTATGACTCTTTGATTTTCCCAGACATCACTGGAATTGAGTCATTTGTCATGTCATCATTGGGTAGCCCTTGTTGCCTGGAGCCACTCTTTTGTTTGTCATGGTGGCTGATATACAGATGACAATGACTGAAGGCATGATGGCTTCTGCCAGGAGACTGAAGGTTGCAGAGGGAGGTTGGGTTGGGTTGCGGGAGGTGATATTGACCTATATGATTTGCTGGACATTTTGTGAGAGGAATCCCACTCAGCTCTGGTATAAGGCAGAGTTGATGTCAAACTGTAAGATGTTGCAAATACCTCCAGCTGCAGCCTGTAGGAAGCCAAGTGCATCAAGTTTGTCACCATGGCCATTTTCCTAGCTGCTGGTGGATGCACTGGTGGATGCACTTGTCCGGCTCTGAGGTTGCAGCAGGTGGAAGATTTTAAACTTACTGGAATACCTCACACAATGTTATTCAGAGTTTCAGGTAAGAGATTTGCTTCCTGAACACCCTAAGCCATTATGGCTCCTGTTAAAAGTTCTTTTCTTCTTCCCTCTCCCTGTCTGCCAATGGCTTTCCTTGCTTTTTTTTTGCATTCATTTATGGGACGTGGGCTTCACTGGCCAGGGCAGCATTTATTGTTCATCCCTAATTTCCTCAAGAAGGTGGTGGTCAGCTGCCTTCTTGAACCGTTGCAGTCCATAAGGTGTAGGTACACCCACAGTGCTGTTCGGGTGGGAATTCCAGGATTTTGACCCAGCGACAGTGAAGGAATGGCAATATATTTCCAAGTCAGGATGGTGAGTGACCAGGAGGGGAACCTCCAGGTGGTGGTAATCCCATATATCTGCTGCCATGGTCCATCTGGATGGTTGTGGTTGTGGATTTGGAAAGTGCTGCCTAAGGAACCTTGGTGAGTTCCTGCAGTGTATTTTGTAGATGGTACACACTGCTGCTAACATGGAGGGAGTGAATGTCTGGGGAAAGGGTGCCAATCAAGCATGCTTTGTCTCGGGTGGTTTTGAGCTTCTTGAGTGTGAGGGAATGCTCTCCTCTTTCCTCATCCAAGGAAGGGGAGAGCATTCCCTCACACTCCTGACTTGTGCTTTGTAGTTTGTAGGCTTTGCCGAGTCAGGAGGTGAATTACTCACCACAGGATCCCTCGCCTCTGACCTGTTCTTCTAACTACAGCATTTATATAGCTGGTCCAGTTCAGTTTCTGATCAATGGTAATCCCCAAAATGTTGATGGTGCGGAATTCAGCATTGGTAATGCCATTGAATATCACTTGTCAACCCAAGCCTGGATATTGTCCAATTCTTGTGTGCATTTGGACATGGACTCTTTCAGTATCTGAGGAGTAGTGCATGGCGCTGAACATTGTGCAATCATCAGTGAACACCTATAATTCTTACCTTGTGAAGTATAGAAGATGAAGCAGCTGAAGAAGGTTGGGCCTAGGACACTACCCTGAGGACCTCCTGCAGTGATGTTCTGGAGCTGAGGTGATTGATCGCCAACAACCGCAACCATCTTCTTTTGTGCTCGGTATGACTCCAACCAGTGGAGATCTTTCCTCTTGATTCCCATTGACTTCAGTTTTCCTAGGGCTCCTTGATGCTACACTCAAAGTGTAGCTACTAGTCAAATGCTGCGCTTATGTCAAAGGCAGCCACTTTCCCCTCGCCTCTGGAGTTCAGCTCTTTTGTCCATGTTTGAACCAAGTCGTAATGAGGTCAGGAGCTGAGTGAGCAAGTTATTGTTGAGTAGGTGCCACTTGATTGCACTGTTGATGACCCCTTCCATCACTTTACTGATAATCAAGAGTAGACTGATGGGACGGTGATTGGCCGGTTTGGATTTGTCCTATTTTTTGTGTACAGGAAATAGCTGGGCAATTTTCCACATTGCCAGGTAGATGCCAGTGTTGTAGCTGTAAAGGAACAGTTAGGGGAGGGGCGCAGCAAGTTCTGGAGCTCAAGTCTTCAGTACTATTGCAGGAATATTGCCAGGGCCCATAACCTTTGCAGCATCCAGCGCCTTCAGCTGTTTCTTAATATCACATGGAGTGAATCAAATTGGCTGAAGACTGGCATCTGTGATGTTGGGGACCTCCAGAGGAGGCCAAGGTGGACCATCCATTCGACACTTTTGGCTGAAGATTGTAGCAAATACTTCAGCCTTATATTTTGCACTGATGTGCTGAGCTCCTCCATCACGGGATGGGGTTATTTGTGAGCCTCCTTTTCCAGTGAGTTGTTTAATTGTTCACCACCATTCACAGGTGGACGTGGCAGAACTTCGAAGCTTAGACCTGATCCGTTGATTGTGGGGTCACTTAGCTCTGTCTTTCAATTGCTGCTGATGCTGTTTGGCATGCAAGTAGTTCTGTGTTGTAGCTTCACCAGGTTGACATCTCATTTATAGTATGCTTGATGTTGCTCCTAGCACGTCCTCCTGCACTTCTCATTGAATTAGAGTTGATACCCTGGCTTGGTGGTAATGGTAGAATGGGGAAATGCCAGACCATGAGTTCTGCTGCTGCTGATGGCCCACAGCGCCTCATGGTTGGCCAGTCTTGAGTTGCTAGATCTGTTTGAAATCTATCCAACTTAGCTCATTGGTAATGCCACGGAACACAATGGAATATATCCTCAATGTGAATGCAGGGCTTTGTCTCCTCAAAAGCTGTGTGGAGGTCACTCCTACCTATACTGTCATGGGCAGATGCATGTGCAACAGGTAGGTTGGTGAGGATGAGGTCAAGTATGTTTTTCCCTCTTGTTGGTTCCATCACCATCTGCTGCAGGCCTAGCCTGGCAGCTATATCCATCAGGGCTCAACCAGCTCTGTCAGCAGTGACACTACTGAGCTGCTGTTTGTGATGGACATTGAAGTTCCCCCAACCAGAATATATTATGTGCCTTTGCCACCTCAGTGCTTCTTCCAAGTGCTGTTTGATATGGAGGAGGATTGATTCATCAGCTGAGGTAGGGGAGGGGTGGGGGGATGACACTGTATGTGGTAATTTACCCTTCAGCTAGAGGAAACAAGCTTCTTCTGTCTACCTTGTCTAGGCCCCTCATAACTTTGTACAGCTCAATTAGATCACCTCTTAGACACCTCTGTTCTAAGGAAAACAATATAGCCTGTCCAATCTCTCCTCATAGCTGTGGTTTTCAGGCCCTGGCGACATTCTTATGAATCTCCTCTGCACTCTCTCAAACAAATAAAGCAAGGAGTTGGGATTGGGGCTGGAGTTTAATACACTCACAGAGAAATTCTCGAAAGATTGCAAAAACCTCCTAAGGCAGCCCTTTAGGAAACAAATGCATCCGGTGTTCATGTAATGATCCTGTCGAGAGCAATTTCCGCATTCATATATGGCATCAATATATAGCTAACTTTTCTGTACTTAGAAAATATATAATTCTGTCTGTAGGCACTTCCTGTTAATCAAATTTTAGAATAAATATTTTATCTTGTTGCAGACAATCAGTAATAGCCTCTTCAAGAAAACTTTACAATTGACTCATGTTAGGATCTGAAACTTAGTGGAGGCTTGCTGACATGTTCAAAGTGCACATTGACAGAGTATTGTGGGAATGGTATGTGGGTTCTTTATGTTGTTCCTACTTCCATTCACAATAACAAGGATTAAATAAATAAAGCTGGGAGGGGATAAAATAAAGTACAAACGATGCTGAGCTTGTGTTGCCAGTGTGCAGCCAAGGTTAACTGTGTTGGGAGATTAGTATTCACATATTTTGAAACCACATCTTTTTGTCAGAGAAAACATAGTTGATAAAGTTTGTATTCAGTATTTTTCCATCTGGCTTTTCTGTCATAGGGATATAATCCATGTTTGCTGCCAATGTTTCTCAGAGGGCCTTATAATTGCTTGGAATTTTGTATAATCAGTTGCCGTCTGGTGCACAATTAGAGACGGATTATAAAATTTGTCAGTACTCAATTTAGTTGAAATTATGAGATGAATGGGATGCAGTAATGTGTGGTGCAAATGAAAGGGGACTATCGACAATTTAGATGAAATAAACCTCTTCCAGATCTAATAAATAAGGTAGCTTCACAAAATAGTAATTGGTTTTAAAACGTTGTGACACACAGGAAGCAGTTTTGGTTGGTTTTTATTTTTGAAACTGTAATTTTCTGAACTTCAAGGGAACAGTCGAGCGAGTGTTACAGATGGCAGAAACTCAAGCACTGCATGGGTGTTGTTTATCTTTTGAAACACAAGGATCCGGAAGAAACAAAAGATGCATTTATGGCAGATATCACTGGCTAGATGTTGTACATTTATAATTTACATCCTTTGGCGAGGAGGAATTCTAAGAATCAGATTCTTTTGGTGACTTTGTGGCATTAGAAATAAAATTATCCATTCAGCGGAGATTTGGAACAGGAACATTTTTAACTGTGAAAATTGCTAGTCATATGATGTTTTACTGAGTGTTTAGGCCAAAAAACAGGACATCACTCAAACTTTAATAAATATGCCAGAAATCAGCAAGCACAGGTAAATTGACACTTGTATTAATTGAAGCTTTCACTGCAAATCATTAAAATGCATTAGAACACGGTGCGCTGTGAAAGCATCAAAATATTACCTTGACATACATTTTTACCTTTTCATACGTCCTATTTAGCAAAACTTGATAGCAGCAATTACAAGACTTCTGAATCCCACACAAAGGTCAAATCCTTTGAGTGGATAAATAGGAAAGACAAACATCAGCTGACCGAATTTATTATTGTATAACGCAATGCAACAGAGACACGACTTTAAATTAATTCTACATGAAACAAAGGATGAATCTGACATCTTAAACTACCAGATTGTGACAGAACTCTTCATTAAAGTGGAATGATTTGGTGTTCTACTGATAGTCATTGTTTGTACAGAAGGCAACAGGATATCTATAATAGAATACACACCACAGATACAAGCTATTTGGCCCAACAAATCCATGCAGGTATTTGTGTTCCACATATGCAACTAGCCATCCTTCTTCACCTAAATGCATCAGTATAAGTTTCTATTCCCATCTCCCATCATATATATATCTAGCTTTCCTTAAAATGGATCTACATTATACACCTCAACTCCTCCCTGTGGTTGCAAGTAACAATTTCTAACCATTTCTGGTAAAAAGTTTCCACTGAACATCGATCTTAAATTAATGCTCCCTAGTTTTAGAGTCCTCATCAAGTGGAAATATCTCAACGTTTTGCCTATCATACCTTTCATCACCTTAAAGATCTCTATCAAGGCTTCCAGGTGTCCATGGGGCATCAAAGTGACCAGGGCACTTCTAAGGTTTTAAAGGACAGAGACCATAATGAATATCTTTCCCAGAATGGTGTCAGAAATCCTGAGTGTGAACACTACCTTTCCTAGGGCAACAAGGCCAAGTGCAGCCATAAGACCCCCATCATGTGGGAGAATCCTGAGGTCAACCTCTTCCCCCTAATCCAAGCCCAAACCAATGCCCAGTTCCTTTGGGCGATCTTCCCTCTGCAGCCTGGCAGCAGCAGAGGGTCACATGGGAACAGCACTCATCTCCCTGTCGCCCCTCAGAGTCCAAAGCACCTGATCCAGGTTTGTTAGGACTTGCACCAAAGCCTTTCCGCTGGACTTCCCGCTTGGGGAGGGGGGAGGTGCGCATTGCAAGATGGCGTTGAATCGGGTTTCCAGCCCAGTAATTAAATGTATATTAGCATTTGTAAATATTCCTCGGGTTCCTGTCCATTCTAAGCGGGAACCTGATTTGGGACTGGAAACATTCGGACAGGTTTGCAGTCCAGTGGGAACCCAGTTTAGGGCTGGTGCCCAATTGAGTGAGCCATTGGGATTCCCGCCACTGGCTAGTGGGCCTGGTGAATCCCAGCCTTTATCACATTGCCAATGTCTTCTCTTCATTCCAGTCAAAAAAAAAGACCTTGCCAAATACATTTCCATGAAAATAGTGATTTTTGCTTCAATGCGGAATATTATAAAAGTGGAAATCAATGATTGTTATATAATCCAGTCCTTCCTAAAGCTGAGTGGCAGCCATAGCAAATTTCTCCTGAAGAGGAATGAAGTATTCCAATCATAGGATTTTTGAAGACACAAATACTGCTTCTTTCTCAAGTGAGTGAAGGAGGTTAGTGTAAAGAATTTAATTCAATGTCTTTAATCAGATAGAAAAGAAAATCAGAACATTTGAATATGTAGCCAAATTTGTCATTGGCTGATGTGCAGAAAGGAAAACCACACTAATTCTATGTTTAGTAATGAAAAACATTTACGTTTTGATCCAGTCCCTCACATAGTTCAACAATGTTGATTTTTTAAACCTAACACTTAATTTACGTGGAATTTGTGGAAGAATTGTTTAAAAAAATAAACAAAGTCAAATATTTTTAACAGAATGGGAGTAGTGTTGAGGGATTTTATTATGTGGAGTGACCTGAGGGAGATTGGGGAAGCTGAGATTTTTCTCCTGGCACCATAGGAAGTTAAAAAGAGATTTAAAGCAGTGTCCAAAATTGTGAGGGCTTTCAATGGTGTAGATGGAAATAAACCTTCCATTGGGAGGAAATTTGGTAATCAGAAGACTAGAGTTTAGATAATTGGCAAAAGTCCAGGGGAGAAGGTTTTCTACTCAACGAGTTATTAAATTCTGTAATGCATTGTCTGAAAGGTGGTGGAAGCAGATTGAATAATAACTTTCAGGATGGAATTGGACATAGAACCCTGTCTTATCAAAACAAATCTTCTTTGGAGAGCTTGAGTTTGGGTTGTGTTCACATGGCAGTCAAAGGAAACGCAGCAAGGACACTCTGAAATCTTCACTTATGAGTTTCCATCTTGGCTTCGAGACCTGGGAAAAGCTAGCCCGGATCATTGCACCTCACGCAACCAAATAAAAAAGGGGGCAACCTCCTTCGAAAACAGGCAACCATAGAGGCAGAGGAAAATGCAAGGAGAGGGGAAATCTCGAGTCAGCAATTCATCCAAAATTCAATTGTGTATGGTCCCCTGTCCTATTTAAAGCAGAAACTTCCAGGTACAGATCGACCTTCGTGGTCACCTATGCACCCTCCGGATCTCTTTTACCTTAGTTGACGAATATAGTCACCTTTGCCTCAAGGGATGAACAAGAAAGAGAGAGGGGATACATACTTAAAAAAGAAGCATATGCAGGGTTATAGAGAGGAACAGGTGAGTGGGAGCAATTGGTAGCTCTTTTAGAGAATGTGCACAGCAATGATGGGCTGAATTGTCTCATTTTGTGTCATACAGTGTAGAAGGAGGCCATTCGGCCCATCAAGTCTTCACTGACCCTCCAACAGAGCATCCCTCCCAGGCTCTATTCCCATAATCCCACGTATTTATTCCATTAATCCCCTTAACCCACACTAAGGGGCAATTTAGCATGCCCAATCCACCTAACCTGCGCATCTTTGGACCATATGATTCTATGAATAGTTGACTTCAAATAAATTATAGGATATTTATTTAATTTTCAAAAGTGTCCACGTTTAACTTTTGAGTGTAAATGAAATCAATATAAACAATGTCCTCTACACGTTGTAAATTAAATCTCACACTTTCTTCCAAATGCAAAAAGATAAAACTGAACACTGGAGATAAGCTGCTGTAAGGAGCTAATAATTTCCACTGCAGTTATTACACACTGCATGATCATACTCAGGAAGCTTTGCTGCAGGGTCATTTTTGTAACGTTTTGTCTGCTCAAGCAGCAGTTCCACTGGTGGTTTAGTTAAATGATCCCACCCGGGGAACACAATACTCCAAGCAAAACTCTGACAGATCTAACTAGGCTTGCTGAGCAGATCATAAAATGGGAATCATCATGGGGCACAACTCAGTTCCAGCAATTTTTTGATCTGAGGGACTAACATAGACACAAAAATCTGATATTACCAACTCTGTGATACTTAAAAACAACACCACTTCCTGGTAAAAAAAAAGCCAGAATCAGACTGACCCAAGGGACTGAGTTGTATAATCTAGAATCAATAGGCTGTATTTGTTTTTCTTTTCAGACTATGCACAGATATTTGGAAGCTACGCTGACAAACTCACACAATCTCTCCTTTCTTTATTTATCAGCTAGTTCAAATCTGATACTGCTATTAGCCTTTCCCTTGAGTGTTCTATTTTGTTTTCAATATTTCAGGCCCAGTTTCAGAAATACAATGAGGAAATGTCTTAACGTTTTCTCAAGACAAACAGAGCTCTTTTATGTCACTGATTCGGTCCATGGTACATAATAATACCTTTTTCATTATAATATTTTTAGACATTGGATACATCTGGAAAAATATTCAAGCGGATAATTAGATTGCTTTAGAAATGTGTCTGTTGTGGTTTCCTGGATCCCAAAGAAGGCAGCTCTTTATGAAACCCTTGGCCGCTGTCTCCACAAAAATCTGCTTTGTAAATCGGCCCATATTAAAGCATGTGGAAAACATTTTTTGGCTGAAACTGGAAACCATTCATGTGGCTTTGGGATCGGGGAAACTTCAGCTGCCAACATCAATACAACTTTGTACTACAAACCAAAATGGTCGTTTAGACATATGTACTTTCATACTTGCAAATGTGCTGAGGTCAAATATTTTCAATCGTGCATTTTTTTTTCGTTCTTAGCACTGCATCAGATTTCACAACTTTGTGCCCAGGAAATGAGACTGTGGCATAATAAACACAAATCATTCAGACTGACAGAGCGTATTAGGTTCAAAACCTAAGCAATGACTGTAATTGCTCTCCAAGGCTCTGGTTCAAGGTAACTGTTGATTTAGCTCAGTTGGTTTAAATCAGTGCTGGAAGGTCTTAACGTGAAAAGATCTCACTTAAACAAACAGGTTAGGCCGTATTACATCTGTACCATTAAGTCCCACAGGTATAAATACAGGACACAAGCTAACATTTGAAAGGGTTGTGTTTGCCTGTCCACTGCGGGCAGTAATTATAAATGTCTACATCTTATGTCAGTGCTGGCATAACCCTTCCTTCTGGCAAAGTGATGACAGCTCCTGGCTGAACAAAAATAATGTTTCCATTCAGGATGAAATGAATCCAACTTTCTACAGATGTTCCTCCATCCTGATTGCAATTGCAGCAGTGCACTTTGATCAAGGAGCTGGAGAAACCTCCAGTGTTTGGTTGGTGACCTTTGCAATTGGGGTTCATACTTACTTAGACTAAACTAGGATAATATAAGATGCAAGCAACTTCACTTGCCATTCATCTCCATGGTGCATTTTGTAAACAAGGTTTTCCACAGAAATGGATAGATTCAAGAACAACAATATAATTATTTGGCTTCACAGGTAGAATTCTCAAAGTATTAGTAAACTCCCCAGAAACCTGTGCAATTTTATTAATTTCTTCATTCAAAAAGGACATTTCTAAATGAACAAAATCATGAAATACAATGGTTTGTTTCTGTGGAGTGAATTGGCAAAGTTTTAGTGAGGAGGGATCACCAACTTAAAATGATCAATAAAAGATGGGGAGGAAAAAATTCTTAACATCAAGGACTTGCAGCATGGAATGCCTTGCCAGAAAGGATGGCTGAAGCAGAAACCATGGGCTAAAAGTTGGATTAGGCTCACATTAGGGCATAGGCATCGTGATGTATGATAACCCCATGCCTAGCCCTGTTGAGGCAGGCAGCACTCAAGCTTTACGGCTTGCTCATCAACATAATTACAACACACAGCTCAGAATGAAATGCATTTTCAGTAGGGAGCCCAGTAAAGTGTGTGACTTGCATAATCTATAGCAAACGTGCACTTCATAAAGGCAACCTGTGCCTCTTAATCCAGCAGCTATCATAGCTGCTGGAACAGTCTCGGAGAGGCTTTGTTAGAAGCAAGATTACAAATGGAGCAGCAAGCCATAGGCATGACATCCAGGTTCTCAAGTGTAGCACTGGAGACCTCGGGATAAAGGTGGAAAAGAGGAGAGAGGAGTTGCTTCCACTGGGGCCCAGGAGAACCTTAAGGCACTCTGTCTAAAGGGAATGAGTGTGGGTGGTAACAGTCAGATTCGGGCAAAATTTCACCGTCCCTCCCGCTGCAGGAATCGGAGCAGGCAAGGGGTGGGCAATGGAAAGGTCCGTTGACCGCCAGCAGAATTTTTCGGTTTCGGAATGAGCAAAGATGTAAAATCTTGCCTTCCAGAATCTGGCTTCAAGAAACTGGCTACTGTGACAGAAAATTCAATCACCTCACAATGGCTGTCAAAGTCAGTGAATGCATCTTCAAAGGACATTTCCCATTCACTGCTTCAGCAAGCTCTTCTACTGCTCAATGCATCACAGCCCCAACACTTATCCATCAGCTATCAGGACTCATGTCTAAACACCTCACCCTCTCACACTTAACAGTGGTGTCAGCCCCACACCCACATCACACTAATTCCCCATTCAGCTGCTGGTAAGCACATCAGTCAAACACATTGCAATGCACCCATATATATCCTTCCCTCTCACTTGTGCAGGACAAGGTGTCACCAGAAGCAACTGAGAACTGGGGGCAGTGTTGTGGGAGGTGTGTGGAAATGGAGTGTCTGCATCTTCCGAACTCATTGGTGGAGATGGTATGACACATTAGAATCCCTACAGTGCAGAAGGAGGCCATTCAGCCCATCGAGCCTGCACCTACCGACAACAATCCCACCCAGGCCCTATTCCTGTAACCCCCACATATTTACCCTGCTAATCCCCTTGAGATTAGTGTCAATTTAGCGTGGCCAATCAACCTAACCCGCACATCTTTGGAATGTGGGAGGAAACTGGAGCACCCGGAGGAAACTCACGCAGACGCAGGGAGAATGTGCAAACTCCACACAGACAGTGACCCAAGGCCAGATTTGAACCTGGGTCTCTGGCGCTGTGAGGCAGCAGTGCTATCCACTGTGCCACCATGCCGCCCGCTTGTCGGGCAAGCAGTCACTGACGCCATTGCATCAGGTATTGCTGAGAACATTAAGGATGATGGCATGTTCCCTCCTTTTTCACCTTCTTAATCCCATTTCAACCTTATCTTGCTCTCTGGCATAAAATACAAGCTGCGGATGGTGTGACCATGAACCCCTGGCTTTCCAATCCTCCTCTCTACCATTACCCCAACCCTCCCCTTTGGCATTTAAGCTTTCCGATACCCAAGATTTGATGCCTGGCAACAAATGCAGTTTGAGGCTAGTGAAGGGCACAAGCAATGGCAGATTTTTAAAAATCAATGACAGCATGTGGGTGTCGCTGACTGGGCTGGCATTTATTACATTGCTAATTGCCCTTGAGAATGTGGTGGTGAGCTGCCTCCTTGAACTGCTGCATTCCCTGGGGTGCAGATGCAGCCACAGTGCTGTTAGGGAGGGAGTTCCAAAGTTTTGACCCAGCGATGGTGAACAAACAGCAATATATTTCCATGTCAGGATAGTGAGTAAATTGGGGGGCAGCTTGCAGGTGGTGGTCTTCTCATGTACCTGTTGCCTTTGTTCTTCTAGGTGGTAGTGGTCGTGGGTTGGAAGGTGGTGTCCAAGGAACCTGGGTGAGTTCCTGCAGTAAATCTTGCAGATGGTACAAACTGCTGCCACTGTTCATTGGTGGTGGAGGGATTGACTGTGGATGGGATACCAATCCAGCAGACCATTTTGTCCTCCATGGTGTCAAGCTTCTTGAGTGTTTTTGGAGCTGCACTCATCCAGGCAAATGGAGAGCATTCCATCACACTCCTGACTTGAGCCTTGTAGATGCTGGACAGATTTTGGGGAGTCAAGACATGAGTTACTCGCCACAGAATTCAGAGCCTCTGACCCGCTCTTGTAGCAACAGTATTTATATAGCTGGTCCAGTTCAGTTTCTGGTCAATGGTAATCTCCAGGATGTTGATAGTGGGGGATGATAGTAGTGCTATTAAATGAGAAAGGGAGATGGTTAGTTCCTCTCTTGTCAGAGGCCATTGCCTAGCACTTGTATGGCGTAATGTTACTTGCCACTTATCAGCCCAAGCCTGGATGTTGTCCAGGTCTTGCTGCATTTGGACATGAACTGCTTCAGTATCTAAGGATTCTTGAATGGTGTTGAACGTTGTGCAGACATCAGTAAACATCCCCACTTCTGACCTTATGATGGAGGGGAGGTCATTGAAGAAGCAGTTGAAGATGGTTGGGCCTCAGGTACTATCCTGGGGAACTCCTGTAGTGATGCCCTGGAACTAAGATGATTAACCTCCATCCAACATTACCATCTTCCTTTGTGCTAGGTATGACTCCAACCAGCGGTGAGGATTCCCTCTGATTCCCATTGACTCCAGTTTTGCTAGAGCTCCTTGATGTCGCATTTGCTCAAATGCTGTCTTGATGCCAAGGGCAGTCGCTCTCACCTCACCTCTTTGATAAAGAAGCATCCCTGACACTTGCGAACACCAATTCAGATCCTGTGTGTTCATAGAGGTGAGACAGGCACCTGCTGAGTCATCAGACACAAATGGATATCAACCAGGCCAGGGGGAAAGGCATCAGCTCAATGAATTTGTAGACCAATTTTGCTCAGAGGACTAGGAAGAGTGCGTCGCTGGGACGGTATACAGGTGAACACAGCTGGACAGGCACACTGAGGTACTTGGTGCATTTGTAGGTCTGTCAGAAAGCCCATTGTCACTGTCTAAAAGCATGGTCCAGTTCCAAATTGGCAAAGGGCTTCCTAGAAAGCTTGGAGCATATCCTTTCCAGCAAGAAAGGATGGTTAACTCTACGCAGAATCAGCTGTGATAGCTGATGTCTCAGGTGCTTTGCAGTATAAGTAGAAGTCTCCCAACATTTGGGTGCTCCAGCCGAAGCTTAGATTGACGTAATGAAACTGACAATTGTGGCCAGCTTGGTGCCATGCAGGCTCAGAGTGCTGCCATCATGGTTTCACACACTCATGCTTAAAAGGGCATGTAGACTCTCAGAACCATCCAGCAATCTGTTTTCCAGTAGCTTACTAGGACTGCTGAGGTACTAGCCTGGGTCAGTCACAGTGGCACCATGAATCGCCAAGAATTATTGGTCAATTTATGGAACTCCAGTATTAGTTTCCTGAAAGTAGTATGTTGTCCGAAGAATACCCATGATTCTCATGAAGTTGCTGCATGTATATGTGAATTGCCTGTTAAACCTGCCACAGGAAGCTACATTTGGTAATTAACAGCATATTTACATTTTAACAATGTGATAATTATTAATGACTGCCACCATTTGACTGCCTACATTTTGATAGGAAGGACAAGAACAGGTATTATGAAATAAAGAATACAATTCTAAAAGGATTGCAGGAGCAGAGGGATCGGGAATATATGTGCACACATTGTTGAATGGGACAGGACAAGTTTAGAAAGTGCTTAAAAAGGAATAGGGGACTCTGGGCTTTAGAAACAGACATACAGAGTACAATAACAAGGAAGATGGTGTGCACCTTTATAAAACATTGATTCAGCCTTAACGTGAATATTGTGCTCAATATTGTGCTCATCCATTTTACGAAGGATGTGAGTGCATTTGAGAGCATCCAGATTTAGCTGAATGGCTCCAGGGATGTGGATCGATTAGAGAAGCTGGGGCTGTTCTCCTCAGAAAAGAGAAATTTGAGTGGTGATTTGATCCAGGTGTTCAAAAGCATGAGTGTGGTCTCAACAGAATAATAGAGAAATTCTTCCCATCGGTAGAAGGGTCATGAACCAGAGGATGTCACTGTAAGATGGACAGCAAAAGAACCAAAGACAAGTTGAGCAAAAGCATTTTTAGGCAGACAGTGATTAGGGTCAGGAATGCTGATTGCCTAAGCACATTGTGGTGAACCATAGATGGTTACCACTATGGGTACTGAACCATAGATGGTTATCACTATGGGTACTTGTACATATGTTACTCTTGTTACTGTTGGGGTTAGGGTTGGGGTGTTCCACCTGTTGGTATTGTTCTGTGGTACACTCTGGTTAGCTCTGCCTACCTATAGGAGTATAAAGGTCACTGCACTGCCTAGTGACCCTTTAGTCTGGGATTGTATTGTTAAGCAGTATGCTCCATTCTTGTTACTAATAAAAGCCTTTATTTCCCGGGTACGATCTAGCCTCCTGAGTGAATTAATCGCGCATCAATTTTATTAGTAACAATTTTGGTTGAAAAAAAAACCATGGAGCAAATGTTAAAACCCGATTGGCTTACCTTAGATCCGTGTGCAGCTGGAGCGTTGAACACTTTCGACCATTGGTTGAAGTGTTTCCAGGATTACATCGACGCCTCAACAGCCATTCAAAACGATGCTGATAGATTGCGGGTCCTCCACGCAAGGGTAAGCGACACTATGTATGCAACAATCCGTGATGCCCAAGACTATAAAGGGGCCATCGAACTACTTAAGAAACTGTACAACAAACCGCCAAACGAGATTCATGCTCGGCACCTACTAGCCACTCGACGGCGGCAGCCCGGTGAAACGACGGGACAGAACCTGCGCGAACTTCAGCAGCGAGCCAGAGCCTGCAATCGCAAGCCAGTGTCGGCTACTCAGTACACTAACGATCTGATCCGAGATGCGTTCATGGCGGGAATCGGCTCATCCTATATTCGCCTGCGGCTGCTAGAGCAAGGTAACTTAGACCTGGCTAAGACGGTGGAATTGGCTGATGCGATGGAAACGGCCTCCAGAAGTCTTGAAACTTACCCCACCGACCACGTGGGAACATCGTGGCAAGTACAGCCACCGACTCAACTCTACCCAGCGGCTCCTAGGAACTGCGCGATCATGCTTTCAACCTCGGACCTGACGGCAGCGGCAGCTCCAGGAGGCCCACGGTGCTATTTTTGTGGATTGGCAAAGCACCCTCAGCAGCGATGTCCGGCCAGAACGGTATTTTGCTCCGCGTGTGGGAAGAAAGGGCACTACGCTAAAGTGTGCCGAGCTAAACCACCTTTGAAGCCAAGCAGTGCGGCGTGTGAGTCTCCAGGATCTGTCTCCTCGGCTTCGTCGAGGTCTTCAACCACGTGCGATTCACGAGCGCCGCCATTCCTGAGGACGATGACGCAAGACACGTGCGACCTGCGAGTGCCACCACTTTCAACGCCATCGACCACGTGCGATCCATGGGCACAGCCATTTTGGTCGACACCGACCGCAGACGACCAGCAGGGGTCATCATCATCGACCATTTCAGCTGCCTGCAGTTGCACTCAAGATTCAACGGTGGCGTCAATCATCTTGGACCAGGCCAAGCCTCACAGACTCGACAAGTCCATGATGGACATAGAGGTAAACGGACGCCTGATACATTGTCTGTTTGACAGCGGGAGCACGGAGAGTTTCATTCATCCTGACACCGTGAAACGGTGCGGTCTCTGAGTACAGACTGTCAGACAGACAATTTCTATGGCGTCGAGGTCCCGATCTGTTACCGTTCTTGGGAGCTGCGTGGTAACTCTAACGGTGCGGGGCACAGTTTATGAGAACTTCAGGCTCCTCGTGTTACCGCACCTTTGCGCTCCGATACTCCTGGGACTAGACTTTATGGTCCACCTGAGGAGTGTAACCCTGCAGTACGATGGGCCACTCCCTCCACTTTCAGTGGGAGAACATCAGCCTCCAAATTGCCCAGCGCGCTCCACGTGCAGTCTCTCGACACTCAGAATCACCCCGCCATCATTATTTGAGAATCTTGTGCCAGGCTGCAAGCCCATCGCAACTAAGAGCAGGCGTTACAGCGCTGAGGATCGGATCTTTATTCGATCTGAAGTTCAGCGGCTCCTCAGGGAAGGGATCATTCAACCTAGCACTAGCCCATGGAGAGCACAAGCCGTGGTGGTTAAGACTGGAGACAAGCCCCGCATGGTCATAGACTATAGTCAGACCATTAATAGGTACACGCAACTGGACGCGTACCCTCTCCCACGCATATCTGACATGGTCAACCAGATTGCGCAGTACCGGGTGTTCTCCACCATTGACTTGAAGTCAGCCTATCACCAGCTCCCCATTTGACCAGAGGACCGAAAATATACGGCTTTGAGGTGGATGGTCGTCTCTACCACTTCTTAAGGGTCCCCTTTGGCGTCACTAATGGGGTCTCGGTCTTCCAGCGTGCAATGGACCGAATGGTGGACCAAAACGGGCTACGGGCTACCTTCCCGTACCTGGACAACGTCACTATCTGCGGCCATGACCAGCAGGACCACGATGCCAACCTCCTAAGGTTTTTACGCACTGCGTCTCGCCTGAATCTGACCTATAACAGGGAGAAGTGTGTATTCAGCAAGCGCCGCCTAGCAATTCTCAGATACGTGGTGGAAAACGGGGTCTTTGGCCCTGATCCAGACCGTATGCGTCCCCTCCTTGAACTTCCCCTACCCACTAGCGACCGGCTACAGGCCCTCCACAATGATCTCTGCCATCCGGGGATCACTCGGCTCTTCCATTTTGTAAAGGCCCGGAATCTACCCTACTCCATAGAGGATGTCAGGTCGATAACTCGAAGCTGCCAGGTATGTGCTGAATGCAAGCCGCACTTCAACCGACCTGACAGGGCACACCTCATTAAGGCCACTCGCCCTTTTGAAAGACTGAGTGTTGATTTCCAGGGCCCCCTTCCTTCGACAGATCGGAATGTGTCCTTCCTCAACGTGGTTGACGAGTAGTCCCGATTCCCTTTTGCCATCCCTTGTTCAGACATGACCGCTGCCACGGTTATCAAAGCATTGCGGGATCTTTTCACCCTGTTTGGTTACCCCAGTTATATCCACAGTGATAGGGGTTCGTCGTTTATGAGCGACGACTTGAGGCAATACCTGCTCTCTAAAGGGATTGCCTCAAGTAGGACTACGAGTTACAACCCCAGGGGTAACGGGCAGGTCGAAAGAGAAAACGCTACAGTCTGGAAGGCTGTCTTACTGGCGTTGAGGTCTAAGGGTCTTCCAGTCTCCCGTTGGCAAGAGGTACTTTCTGATGCGCTCCATTCAATCCGGTCCCTCCTGTGTACGGCAACCAACGCTACCCCACATGAGCGGATGTTTACCTTCCCTCGGAAGTCTTCCTCTGGGACCTCACTGCCGTCTAGGTTGACGTACTCAGGACCTGTCCTCCTGCGGCGGCATGTTAGGACCCGCAAGTCCGACCCTTTGGTTGAACAGGTCCATCTCCTCCACGCCAACCCTCAATATGCCTATGTGGCATATCCTGACGGGCGAGAGGACACGGTCTCTATTCGAGATCTGGCGCCTGCAGGGGACCTGGAAACCCCCGTCGCTCCCGCACCCCTGGTTAGGGACCCCTTGCCCTTTATCTCCCCTCCTGACACGGCGCGGGCAGTATCGGGACCACCACTTAATCCTCTTACTCCCGTGTACAGCTTGCCTGAGTCCAGGAGTTTGTCGCCACCTCGGGGCGTTCCTGAGTCCAGGAGATTATCGCCACCTCGTGGTCCACCCGTCTGTGAGGAACTGGAGGAGTCACTGGACACCGCCTTGGAGAGAGGGTCATCACGGTCACCAGAACCGGCGCTACCGCCAGTGTTGAGGAGGTCGCAGAGACGGTGCGGCCCTCCGATACGACTGAACTTGTGAATATATGGACAGCTTGTACTGTTTATTTTGCCCCACCGGCCTTTGTTTTTAAAGGAGGGGTGAATGTGGTGAACCACAGATGGTTACCACTATGGGTACTGAACCATAGATGGTTATCACTATGGGTACTTGTACATATGTTACTCTTGTAACTGTTGGGGTTAGGGTTGGGGTGTTCTACCTGTTGATATTGTTCTGCGGTACACTCCGGTTGGCTCCGCCTACCTATAGGAGTATAAAGGTCACTGCACTGCCTAGTGACCCTTTAGTCTGGGATTGTATTGTTAAGCAGTATGCTCCATTCTTGTTACTAATAAAAGCCTTTATTTCCCGGGTACGATCCAGCCTCCCGAGTGAATTAATCGTGCATCACACATGACACAGACAGATTCAATTGTGGCTCTGGAAAGGGAATTTGATCAATATTTGAAGAGAAAAGATTTGCTGGGCTGTAGGAAAAAGGCAGGGTAGTGGGACAATTTGGGTTGCTCTAGCATGGACAGAACAGACTAAATGGTCTCCTTCTGTGCTGTAATCATTCTATGATTCCATGATTCTTACTCAGAAAGTGATCAATTTAAACATAGAGTCTCAGTCCTTCAGGTTGTGAATAGTTGCTGGAAATCTGTAACCTAAGCACCCCATCCTGGAAGTCCCACTTAAGGATGAGAAACATCAAACTTCCATTGGGCAATCGCCTTGCACTGGGAACTGTCCGATGCTGCGATTTAAATTACAGTCCTCGGATGGCTCTGACAGTTTTACAGGAATAGTTACCCAGGAAAAGTTAGAAGAATTAAAACAACTTCTAAATCCTGGTACCGAGCTCCCTGAGAGTCTAAGAGGACCCCCCCCAACTACCTTCTTGACCACCCAGCCCCCCCATGGGACCCCCAATTACTATTATCCCGGTCCCTTCAACTACCCTCATCGACCATCCCCACACTGATCACTCCGCCCCTCCCCACTGGCCATACCCCCTTTACTGACCACCGGATTACCCCCCACTGGCCATTTGCCCCACTTCAAGGCCGCTGGTGGTGGATCATAAAATTCCATCCAGGGAGTAAATTCTGTGCAATTTTGCTTACGTGAGCTTGTTGCAACAAAGGTGGTTTTCTGTGCAAGGAAAGACTATCACGCTATTTAATTGCAAATAACAACCCTTTACAGAGTTGGGGATTATATGCTTGCATGTTATATTTAAAATTTTGGATTAGCTTCTGGTTCCTGACACACTATCAACAATCAAACATTTTCACAGTAATTAGATTTTTACAGGTCGAAAGTCTGAAAAATTTATTAATTTCTTGCATGACATGCTTGTATTAGTGAGAAATCAGAGAACATTCGAGCTGATAATGTTTAAAACTTCAAACCCTTTGACCGGATGTATTTGCTTTTCCTGGTTCTTAAAGTTCAAATGGTTAACCACATCTGACCTCTGGTCAAAGGCATCACTCAGACATACAGATCAGAAGACCTCAAGACCTGATTTGTGTTGAGTTAATCTCAGTTGGGGCACCACTGAAGTTCTAAAATTGTTCTCAGCATCTTAGGCTATGGAGTAAATCAGTTAATTTTTCCGCAATTGTGGTTAGCACTGTTGCCTCACAGCGCTAGGGACCCGGGTTCAATTCCAGCCCAGGGACTGTGGGGACTTTGCACATTCTCCCTGTCTTTGCATGAGTTTCTTCCAGATGCTCCGGTTTCCTCCCACTGTCCAAAGATGTATGGGTTAGTTTAATTGGCCGTGCTTAATTGCTCTTTAGGGTAAGGGGGATTAGCAGGGTAAATATGTGGGGTTATGGAGATAGGGCCTGGGTGAGATTGTTACAAGTGTGGGCTCGATGGGCCAAATGGCCTCCTTCTGCAGTGTAGGGATTCTGTAGGGATTCTATGACTCCTGTGGGAATGTGTGGACATGAATTTGGTAAGTTGTCAGAAACTGGTGTCCATGGCAAACTACCACAGAAAAGTTAGCTTCTTCATCAAAAGGTTGAGAAAAGGGGAGACAATTTGTTGAAAGACTTCAGAGGAACAGGACAAAGATGATCAATTATCCTACTATAGACTAACAGTAAGAATTATAATAATAGTAGTGTAAAAGCCAAGGGATGGGTGACGGAGTGGATTGTGTTTTGGAAGTATGCTCACAGGAATTCTCTTCATTGGTATGTTTTTGGCTGAATGAGGTAGGAGATCTTGTTGGGTCTGCTTCTGGGAAAGAGATGGGCCTAGCGTCAGTACGGGGGAATAGTTAGAGAACTGTGATCATACTATCACAAGGTTTAGATTAGCTGTGGAAAAGAACAAGGAGCAATTTTGAGTGAAAATACTTAATTGGACGAGTGCCAATTAAACACTCCCAGTTTCAAGTCTGCCCAGCACTTAGAATCAAAATGGTAAAATAGGGCCCTTAGAATTTTTTTGGGAGAATCGCCCCCTAGAACATACCAGACTTACGGCATGAGTATACTTGCAGGATAAAAAGAGTTCCTGCAAAATATCATATTTAAGTAAAATCTAAAATTTTAGAATATGGGTTGAGTATGAACACCAAATAGACCAAACAATGGTAGTCAGTAGGAATACATTATCAGAAACTAGGGTGAAAACTGAAGTGGATGGTGTCACAATGGAACAAGTTGGTTAATTTGTCTACTTCAGACAAATGATAACAGAAGATGGTAGATGGGATGCCAAAGTTAGAAGTGGGATAGAGATAGCAGAAGTACTTTTGTGAATATGAAGGATGTGTTAATAACAAGAAAATTCAAGCCTAAAACAAAAAAAACTCATTCGATGCTTCATTCTATCCATTTTCATTTATGTCTCAGAAACATGGACATCAAATAAATATTTGTAGAAGAAAATAGAGGCCTTTGATGTGTGGATGCTAAGATGTATCTTTACGATCCTGGTTGAGACCAGTAACTTCCTTTTTGATAAAAAGATCCAAAATCTCAGTTATTTACTGAAAGAATGAAGCCACAAGATTCACTGCAATTTAAACAAAATCTCTTTTACCAAACAAGAGCCAAAGAAAGTAAACACCAGATAATATCTTAGCTAATCCACTTCACTCTGAAACCCAAAATCAACATCATTTAAACATAAATTAACAATAAAATTGTGGTCAATTACAAATTGCACTTTAAGCCTTTGATGAAGAAGTTTGCCATGGACATCAGCTTCTGACAACTTACCGAATTCATGTCCACAGAGATAGAGCAAAGACAGATCTTACAAATTGGCTCAGAAGTGTACTCAGCTCAAGGTCATCAAACTCAGTCACAAAATCCTTCAAATCTTTATCTACCTTTTCAGCTCTTCCTCATCTTGGATCCAGCCTGGTCGTCAGCCGACAGCAGTACACAAACAACCCACGTTCCACAGGTACAGTCTTCAGCAAAAATGACAGATATCTGCAGAAGCTCCTCAACTCAGTCTGGATGGCATTGGTCGACCACTATTATTTTTGAGTAACAGAAACAACTGGAGTAACTGTGTGTTTGCTTATTCTCGGCTTCTGGATCAAGCCTCTCTCTTCTTCAGCCTTCCTGTACTGGACCATTGGATTTATCATCTACTGAGCTCTAATGACTCTGTCTCCTTTGACATAGTTTCAACCAAAAGGTTTGGTTTCCAATCTCAGTCTCAGTCTCCATCTCCTAATCAAGTGGGAGGGTCAGTTTATTTTCTGAATTTCCCTTTCAGATTCACTTTTCAGTTTCCCTTTTCACTTGCGGTCTGTCTCAAAGAATATAAAGCTGTGCTCACAGATTCTATCACAGTATGCTTAAAATTCCATATACAGAAATAAAACAAATGAAGGGATGCTTGAAATTGCTAGAGCAAAAGCAATTCTAAAAAGTGACACCCAGAAAAGAAAATGGCAGTGCTTCAGCCATTTAATCAGAGCTGAAATGTTGCAGACATCTCTTCGAGAGGGCAAGGTGGAGGACAAAAGAAAGAGGAGTTAACCTAGCCATAGTTGGATAATAGACATGACAGAGCAACTACAGATGAGTTACAATGGATAAGTGAAGATAACGCAAAGCAGACAGGCATGACATAGTACCACAACAGATCTCCTGGTCGGAGTAGCTACAAGGAAGAGCAGAAGGAGAAGTTATTCCTCTCTTCCTGATGTTGTCCAAGTGTCTGCACTATGTAACAAGGCTGGCATCACAAATGTCTTGTAAATTCTTCCTTTCAGTTTCAGCGATAATTTTCTATCAGATAACATACACTTCACTTCAATTACTCCAATCAGAGCTAATGTGGTGCCTAATTTCCATTTCCATACTTCCATCTTCTGCCACCAATGATTGCAGGTACTTGGAACTACAAATTTTCTCCCACTCGTCACCCATAATCTTCACACTTTCGTTATTTCCCAGGCTTAAACAGCAATACATTGGGTCTTTGGTCTACTGATCTCCATGTCTCTCTCTTCCAGTTTATTTCTTCCAATATTCCTGTTAGTCAGTCATATTCTCATTATGCCCCCCACACATCGCAATGTCATCTGCAAACATTACTGACCTGGCACATTCTGTCTCTCTTGCGCAGTTAGAATATTCATGACAATCAGGAAGAGAAAGGACTCAGAACTGATCCTTGGTGCAATCCAACTTTGGCTTTGAAACTCCCAATCTCTGCCACCCCGCTTCTTGTTCTTGTCTGGCACCCCTTCTAGATGTCCTGCAGTAGTCATGCATACTTCTCAGTGAATCCATGAATTCTAGCTCATCTCCAGACTTTCTCCCTCGGCACCTGGCTGTTTGTCTTTTCTAGATCAATGAATACAATCTTCATGTTACATTACCTTTCCTGATATTGTCCATCATTTGTCTCAAAACAAAAATTACATCAATGGTGTTTGTTCTGGCATGAATGTGAACTGACCTTCATGGATTTTCACTATTTTTCTCAATCTCTGGTCCAGACTCTCTCTAATATCTTGAACATATGTGATATGTGATTCCTTGGTGGTTTTTGCAATTTGAATGTCTCCCTTTCCTTTGAATTTTAATACCAAAATACTTTGCATCCATGCTCTTTGGATTTTCTCTCTCATCATAATGCAATTGAATAGGTTGTTCAAGACCTGGACCCCATATTCCTCCGCTGCCTCCTCCTCATGTTCTTGTTCTTTCTCCTCCTCTTCATATTCTACTCCTGGGATGCAGGTTGCCTGGCTAATGGCGAGAGTTGTTATCTCATGGTAGTGAGGTTGTGCAGGATGCAGCAGACAACCACAAATGTTGACATGTGCTCTGGCGCATACAGCCAGGCTCCAGGCAGTGGAAGCATATTTTCAGCACATCAACGGTCTGCTTGAGCATATTTTGTGTAAGTGCATCTTTCGTTTTATGCAGGCTTTATATGTCCATAGGTTGCGCACTGGAGTTATCGGCCATGACATCATAGATACTCCCTGTTGTCCAGAGCTATCCATTGGTTTGGTGTGGTGATTGAAATGTAGCTGGCACAGCAGACTGCTGCAAAATGAAGGCATTAGGACAGCTGTCAAAACACCAGACATTTATCTGCATGATCCTCTGACTATAGTCACACACAGCTGGATGTTGAGGAAATGAATTTTTTTCCGGTTTCATTATAGTGCAGAGTTGCAAAGCGATGTGAATGCAACCAACATCATGAAGAAGCCCACAATCCAAGTGAAATCATGTGCTCACTTCACCTGCATGCCTCTGGCAAGAGAGAATGAAATGTAGTTAGCTCTTGATGAATAAAGAACCTTAGTGACCTTTCTTATAGAGCAATGGATAACAAACTGAGAGGTGTTGCAAATATAAGCTCCAGCCTGAAATGAATCACTTCAAAACTCATCGCCACAGTTACCATCACAGCTATTGACAACGTGTCCCCTGCCTGTTTTGATGTTGCAGATTTATTTATTCTTTCATGTCATGTGGGCGCCACTGGCAAGGCCTGCATTGGTTGCCCATCCCTAATTGCCCTTTAACTGAGTAGCTTGCCCCACCAGTTCAGAGGACAGTTAAGAGTCAACCACATTGCTGTGGATCTGGAGTTACATGTAGGTCAGGCCAGGTAAGGATTGTAGATGTCCTTCCCAAAGGGCATTAGTGAACCAGTTTGGTTTTTACGATAATCAACACTGGTCACTATTACTGAGATTAGCTTTTCCATCCTAAATTATGCATTGAATTTAAATTCCACCAGCTGTCATGATGGGATTTGAACCCGTGTTCCTAGATCATTAGCCAGGGCCTCTGAATTACAAGTCCAATGACATTACCATTATGCCATTATCGCTACTAGTTCTGGCTGCATTAGGTTGCAGAGTCAAGTGACGAGATCCTTTTTGAAGTACAGATGTCTCACACATTCTTCCAAATTGAGCTTTAGGTAGATGAATTGCTCCCTCTCTCCTATGTTTTTATAAGCGATAAGATATCAATCACTCATACGGTATTGGGTAGTCAGGCTATGGGTTCATTCACTGAGATTAGGCACATGATATACATGGGTATAACGCTTGAGCACAACAGCAGCAGAGATGTCAGTGTATGTTCTGTTTAAAAGCAAAAGTGAAACTAAAATTGGATCACATTATACACTTCCTTTCTAGAGATATACTGCAAAACCTGAAAGGTATATTAAACATTCCCTGAACATCCTATGCAGCTATGACCTCATGTTGAGAGACTTTCGCCCCTTCTCCTTCCTCTTCCAGCAGCTTGTCCTATTTTGCATGGCCTCTGTTCATTCTCATAGTCATAAGAATGACGTATTCTAAGGGAAACATCTATTGCTCCACCCATGTATGTGGCAACTGGTTGGTGCAGAATCCCTGAAACCCACAAAACATCCTTCAGCACCTGCTTCATCATGCATTGTATACCTTTTCAACCTAATATCCAGAAAGTACCAAACATTTGTATAATCGTAAGTAATCCTAAGAATCAGTTAGCAACAAACCTGTAAGAAGTTAATGATATATTTAAATAGTGCTGGTGGAAGAGGGTCTTTCCTGCCAGTGGTAAACCATCGTTGGTTCCCACTGGATAGTACTGAGCCAGGGGCTGGCCAGTACTACAAGGATGTACATATGTTACTGTTGGGTTGTGCTATTGTTGCTGTTGGGGTTAGGGTGGGGTTGTTACACCTTTGTACTGTAGTGTTGTGGCACATCCCAGTCGGGCTCCGCCTCCTGGGAGAGGTATAAGAGTCCCTGCTCTGGCCGGGACCCCTTCAGTCTGGGATAGTGTATATAATTACTGGCTGCTTCATTACAGTAAATAAAAGCCTTTCATTTACCGAGCTTCAGGCCTCGTGTTTGAGTAGCGCATCAATTTTATTTACTGTCGTTAAACTCTCGTCGAAGAAAAAAAAAGAGAGAGTATGGAGCAAATTCTGAAGCCGGAACGCCTTACACTAGATCCACGTGCGGTGGGCGCTTCTAACACCTTCAACCACTGGCTGAAGTGTTTCGAAGACTACCTGGCAGCCTCCGCAGCAGTCACCACAGATGATGACAGACTCCGGGTCCTCCATGCGAGGGTAAGCGACACTGTCTACCTCGCGATCCGTGCGGCCACCGATTATACTAAGGCCCTCGAGCTTCTGAAGAAGCGCTATATCAAACCACCCAATGAAATACACGCTCGTTACCTCCTAGCCACTCGACGACGGTAGTCTGGCGAAACGATGGAGGAATATGCGAACGAGCTCCTACAGCTAGCCAGGGGCTGTAACTGCAAAGCTGTGTCGGCTGAGCAGAGCATGAACGACCTCGCCCGAGATGCGTTTGTGGCGGGGATCGGATCGTCGTACATTCGACTTAAACTGTTGGAGAAGGGTAACCTTGATCTTACCCAGGCCATCGAGCTAGCAGAGATGCTCGAGACGGCCTCCAAAAGCTTAGTATTATATCCGGAGGACCATGTGGAGACAACGTGGCAGGAGCAGTCGCCAATCCCTCCTCGTCCCTCGGGTTCGAAATGCTGCGTAATGGCGTGCTCACACTCGGGCCAGACAACGGCAGCAGCCCTGGGCGGCCCGCGGTGCTATTTCTGTGGGGGAGCGAAGCATACTCGGCAACGGTGTCCCGCTAATGCTGTGTTGTGCACCGCATGCGGTAAAAAAGGGCACTATTCGAAAGTGTGCCGATCTAAACCCAGGAACGGCAGTGCGGCCTGCGATTCTTCAGAGCTCGGGTCTTCGTCGTTGAAGTCATCGCGGGGTTCGTCCACGTGCGAGGCCAGGACGACGCCATTACGGTCGACGGAGTCGGAGGAGTGTGACCACCAGGGGTCACTGAGTTTGGCGCCCTCACCCACGTGCGACTCATGCGAGCGGCCATGTTGGTCGACACTGACCACGAACGACCAGCACGGGTCCTCCTCATCGATTTCAGCTGCCTGCGCTGGCGCTCATGAACCAACGGTGGCGTCGATCATCCTGGACCAGGCCAAGCCTCATAGACTTGACAAATCTATGATGAATATCCAGGTAAATGACCACGTGATTTATTGTCTGTTTGACAGCGGGAGCACTGAGAGCTTTATCCACCCAGACACTGTGAAGCGGTGTGGACTCCAGATTCAACCTGCCAAACAGACAATCTCTATGGCATCAAGGTCCCGGTCTGTTGCCATGCTAGGGAGTTGCGTGGTAACTTTGAAGGTGCAAGGCACAGTTTACGAGCGTTTCAAGCTCCTCGTGTTGCCGTATCTTTGCGCGCCAATACATCTCGGACTAAACTTCATGGTCCACTTGAGGAGTGTAATCCTACAGTACGGTGGGCCACTCCCTTCACTGGCAGTGGGAAAACAGCAGCAGCCTCCAAATTGCCCAACGCGCCACGCCTGCAGCCTCTCGACGCTGAAGATCACCACACCCTCCTTGTTCCAGAATCTTGTGCCAGGCTGCAAGCCCATCGCGACTAAAAGTAGGCATTACAGCGCTGAGGATCGGATCTTCATTAGATCTGAGGTTCAGCGGCTCCTCAAAGAAAGGATCATACAACCCAGCGCTAGTCCGTGGTGGTCAAGAGCGGGAACAAACCCCGGATGGTCATTGACTACAGTCAGACCATTAATCGATATACGCAGCTGGATGCGTATCCTCTCCCGCGCATATCTGATATGGTCAATCAGATTGCGCAGTACCGGGTGTTCTCCACCATAGACCTCAAGTCTGCCTACCACCAACTCCCCATTCGCCCAGAGGACCGACAATACACGGCTTTTGAGGTGGATGGTCGCTTGTACCACTTTCTCAGGGTTCCCTTTGGTGTCACCAATGGGGTCTCGGTCTTCCAGCGTGCTATGGACCGAATGGTGGACCAGAACGGGCTGCGGGCCACCTTCCCGTACCTGGATAATGTCACCATCTGCGGCCATGACCAGCAGGACCACGACACGAATCTCCTGAACTTCCTACGCACTGCATCTCGCCTGAACTTGACCTACAACAGGGAGAAGTGTGTGTTTCGTACGCGCCGTTTAGCCATCCTAGGATACGTGGTGGAAAACGGGGTCATTGGCCCTGATCCAGACCGTATGCACCCCCTTTCTGAACTTCCCTTGCCTGCTAGTGCAAAAGCACTGAGAAGATGCTTAGGCGTCTTCTCTTATTATGCGCAGTGGGTTCCCAACTACGCGGACAAAGCCCGTCCGCTCATTAAGTCCACGACTTTTCCCCTAATGCCAGAGGCCCGATTGGCCTTCGATAAATTGAAAGCCGACATTGCGAAAGCTACGATGCACGTTGTAGATGAGTCCATCCCCTTTCAGGTGGAGAGCGATGCATCTGATTTCGCCCTGGCCGCCACACTTAACCAGGCGGGCAGGTCCGTCGCATTTTTTCCCCGCACCCTCCAAGGCCCCGAAATTCGGCATTCAGCGGTGGAAAAGGAGGCCCAGGCCATTGTGGAGGCCGTCAGGCACTGGCACCATTATTTGGCGGGAAAACGGTTCACCCTAATCACGGACCAGCGGTCCGTGGCGTTCATGTTTAACAACATGCAGACGGGCAAGATCAAGAATGACAAGATCTTGCGGTGGAGAATTGAACTCTCCACCTATAACTACGACATCATGTACCGTCCAGGGAAACTCAATGAGCCCTCGGATGCCCTCTCGCGTGGAACATGCGCCAGTATACAGGAGGACCGTTTGCAGGCTCTCCATAATGACATATGCCATCCTGGGGTCACTCGGCTCTACCACTTTATAAAAGCCCACAACCTGCCCTACTCGGTGGAGGACGTCAGGTCAGTAACAAGAAGCTGTCGGGTTTGCGCGGAATGCAAACCGCACTTTTACCGACCTGACCGGGCACATTTAGTCAAGGCCACTCGTCCCTTCGAGAGACTGAGTGTCGATTTTAAGGGCCCCCTTCCCTCAACAGATCGGAATGTGTACTTCCTCAATATCATTGACGAGTACTCTCGGTTCCCTTTTGTTGTTCCCTGCTCTGATACATCCGCTGCCACGGTTATCAAGGCATTCCGTGGTCTCTTCACCCTGTTCGGGTACCCCGGCTACATCCATAGCGACAGGGGCTCGTCGTTCATGAGCGATGACTTGTGGCAGTTCCTGCTCTCATACGGGATTGCCTCTAGTAGGACCACGAGCTACAACCCTAGGGGTAACGGACAGGTGGAATGTGAGAATGCTACAGTCTGGAAGGCTGTCTTACTGGCGTTGAAGTCAAAAGGTCTTCCAGTCTCCCGTTGGCAAGAGGTGCTCCCTGATGCGCTCCATTCTGTTCGCTCCCCCCTGTGTACGGCAACCAATGCTACTCCCCACGAGAGGATGTTCTCATTCCCTCGGAGGTCTTCCTCGGGGACCTCATTACCGTCTTCGTTGACGTACTCAGGACCCGTCCTCCTGCGGCGACATGTAAGGGCCCGCAAGTCCGACCCGTTGGTCGAACAGGTCCATCTCCTCCATGCCAACCCTCAGTATGCCTATGTGGCATACCCTGACGGGCGAGAGGATACAGTCTCGATCCGAGACCTGGCGCCAGCAGGGGACGTAGCAACCCCTGTCGCTCCCATACCCCCTGTTACAAACCCTTTATCTCTTGTTTCTTCCCCGGACACGGCGCGGGCAGCATCGGGACCATTGCTTAACCATTTTACTCCCATGTACAGCTTGCCTGAGCCCAGAAGATGGTCGCCACTGCAGGGCGTGTCAGGTTCCCATGGACTACCGTCACCTCAGGGTCAACCGGCCTGTGAGTCCGTGGAAGAACAGCTGGACGCCGCCTTGGGGAGAACGCCACCGCAAGTGCCTACTCCGGTGTCACCGCCGGTATTGAGGAGGTCACAACGACGGTGCGGTCCCCCTGACCGTCTGAACTTATAGACTGCTGACACCTTATTCTGTTTTTTTGTACCCCGCCGGCCTTTGTTCTCAAAGGAGGGGTGAATGTGGTGAACCATCGTTGGTTCCCCCTGGATAGTACTGAGCCAGGGGCTGGCCAGTACTACAAGGATGTACATATGTTACTGTTGGGTTGTGCTACTTGTTGCTGTTGGGGTTAGGGTGGGGTTGTTACACCTTTGTACTGTAGTGTTGTGGCACATCCCAGTCGGGCTCCACCTCCTGGGAGAGGTATAAGAGTCCCTGCTCTGGCCGGGACCCCTTCAGTCTGGGATAGTGTATATAATTACTGGCTGCTTCATTACAGTAAATAAAAGCCTTTCATTTACCGAGCTTCAGGCCTCGTGTTTGAGTAGCGCATCATTGCCACTCAACGTTTTATTTAGTTGTGTGAAATTAAGAAAGCGTGTAAGCTGGAGCCCCGAGCTCCATGAAGGGACTGCTGGTGTTAGCTTAACATTTCAAACTGATTGGCGCCTTGATTTGTCTGTTCTGCGGACTTCATCGGGCACTCTCAACCGCTTGTCAGGGCTTTCTCAGGAGATCATCAAAAACTCTCGAGAGGGGATGGAAATGTTGCTTTTCTATTACACTGATTTTGTGAGGGTTCTGCAATCTACTGCCAGAGAGCTGCTATGGAAATGTTTGACATATTGTTGACTGTAGACTAAACACAAGGTAAATTTCAGGGCTGAATTATTCTGGTCAGTTTCTCACTTGTCCAGGGTGGACTCTGTGAATCACGGCAGGGTTGGGGGCAGCAAACACCAACTGGATTTCTTAGGCTTAATTCTTCAATAAAATATTTATTCTAAAGTGAAGAATGACTAGGTGCCGATGGCAATATTGATACTCCATCATACTTCTATGATTTTTATGGTTAACACGGGAGTGTAGTAACAAAATATTTACAACAATTGAGCCTGACTTTATCTTTGATAAATTTGATGAAAGGAATTAACTGACTTTACTCAGGTTGTACTTGAGTTCTGTGGTAATTGATTCAGTGCTTTTATTAAAATGAAAAAACAGTTTGCATTTGTATAGTGCTTTTCAGAAGGTCATGATGCCCAGAAGCACATTATTTTTAATAAGGCACTTCTGAGATGTAGACGCTGCTTATTATAGGGAATGTGACAATAATTAAATAAATCACCACATCATCTATTTTACGGCTGAGAGGAAATGTGGTCAGGGGCAGCAGAACAACACCCCAACACTTATTTGAATAGTGATATGGAGTTTTTTTTAACATTCACCTGAGAGGGCAGTTAATTTAAACTTTCATCCAAAGATCAGCACCTCTCCCTCACAATGTTACTGGAGTGTCGGCTTAAATCATGTGCTTAAGTCTCTGGAGTGGAATTTTTCCCAACAATAACTCACAGGTGAGACTGCTGTCACTGAGATATAGTGAACACTTTTGTACTGGTTTGGACATGAGGTGAACTGGCACTTTGTAAAGAATGTCTGACATCACCCCAGTGACAGCCACTGAGTTGAAAGTGGGATGGGACTTACTGTTTCACTTACAGCAAACAGTGTCTATTTAAAATCCGCCTGTATGAACCACGACAACAGAGCTCATGATCAAAGCTATAGCAAAGTCTGATATAAGCAGAGTGATTTGTGCAGAAAAATGCATTGAGTGGAGGATAGTTACAGAACATTACCATTCATTACCACAGGAAGTAGTTGATGCCAAAACATTGAGTGTATTCAAGAGGCGGCTAGATATAGCACTTGGGGCAAACGGGATCAAAGGGTATGGGGAGAAAGCAGGATTAGGCTATTGAGTTGGATAATCAACCATGATCGTGATGAATGGCAGAGCAGGCTTGAAGGGCCAAATGGCCACCTCCTGCTCCTATCTTCTATGTTTTTGTTTCTATGTTTCTATTAGCACATAATAAGAGCTGCAGTAGGCCATTCGGGCCCCCGAGTCAGCTCCATCATTCTATAAGTTCATGACTAATCATCAACCTCAACTTCACTTTGGTGTCTGATTCTCACATCCCTTGATTTTGAGTCCAAAAATCTGTTGATCTCAGACTGAAATATATTCAATCACCGATTATCCAGAATCCTCTGGGCTAGAGAATTCTTCATATTCACAAACCTCTAAGTGCAGAAATTTCTCCTCATCTGCCTGCTTTCTTATCCTGAGACTATGCTCCTAGTTCTAGACTCCTGAGCTTTGGGAAATAGTTCCACAGCATCAAGCTTATCAAATCCAACCAGAATCATATATCTTTTAATTAGATCAGCCCACGTTCTCCCAAACTGCAGAGAGTAGAGATGGATTCTTCTCAATCTCTCCTCATTGGGCAACCCTCTAAAAAAGGGATCGATCTAGTGAATTTTTGTTGCACTGCCTTCAGTGAAAGTATATCCTTCCTTCGGTAAGGAGATCAAATTTTCCAAGTGCGGTCCCTGTACAATTGAAACAAAACTTCCTTAATCTTATACTCCAAAACCCTTGCAATAGAGGCCAAAATACCATTTGCCTTTTTAACTGTTTATCACACCTACATGTTAAATTTCTATGTTTTATGTACAAGAAGACTCTATGAACACCAACATTTATTAGTTTCTCACCATTTAGATAGTCTTCAGTTTTTCTATTCTTCTTACCAAAGTGAATAATTTCACAATTCCTCAATTTATGTACCATATCTGCCACATTCTTGCTCATGCACTTAAATTGTCTTTATGCCTTTAAAGCCTCTTTATGTCCTAGCTTACTCTCTTCGCTTTATATTGTTAGCAAACTTGGATACATCACACTAGACCCTTTCATGATCTAAGCCAGCGACATGGATTATAAATAGCCAAGGCTCTAGCACTGATTCAAGCGGCATCCAACTAATAACAACCTGTCAACCTGAGGATGACCTGTTTATTCCTGCTCTCTGTTTTGTGTCTGTTAACCAATCCTTCAATCATGCTAGTCTATTATTCCCAACCCCATGAGTACTTATCTTGTGTATCTTATGAGTGGCAACTTATCGAATGCTTTTGAAAATCTAAATATACGACACCCTCTTTATCCAGCTTGTCACATCCACGGAAAATCTCTAACAAATTAATCAAATATGAATTTCCTTGCATGAAACTATGTTGATTCTGCAAAATAATATTGTGATTTTGTCAGTGCTCTGTTATCATTCCTTCATAATGGAATCCAGCAATTTTCTTATGATTGATGCCAAGTTAACTTGTCTAACCTAAAAACGTAGTTATTTGACTTGACAGAATACTGATCCGAACCTGAAGTGTTGTCCAATGGAACAGTTCCTTCTTCCAGTACTAGTGCCAGTGCCCCATGAATTAAAAACCTTGCCTCCCACATCATTCTTTGAGATATACATTCAATTCTTTGGTCATTTGACCCAATGCCAAATTACATGTGGCTCCGGTAGTAATCCAGAGATTGTCACCTTTGTGCTTCAGTTTATTAATTTGAATAGTAGCTCCTCAAACTCCTTCAGCAGAACCTCATTCCTAGATCTACTAATGTAATTGGTTCTTCGGTGGACTACAACAACTGGTTTCACTCCCTCCTTCATACTCCACAATCTTATCCAGCTGTGAGAAGATAACCTTAACGCTGGCACTGGGCAGCCTTCAGAATCTCGATCTTGGCTGCAGTGAACATTATCTATCCCCTCCTTTACTGTTGCCACATTCTTTTATTCTATCCCCACTTGAACGGCCTCCTGTACCATGATGAAGTTGTCATATTGCCCATCCTCTCTTCTCTGTTCTCTCTACGCCTCATAAGTTTATCTTGGCTAAGGTCAAAGTCTTAAAGGTTCCTCCATCACTGCATGTTGGGTCCACCATACCTGCTGACTCAAAGTCACACCCTCCTGTTCCTGACTATTGACCAAATCTAAACTGCTAAATAATCTAAGGGTGTAAAGCCTTCTGGCTCACTGAGTCCAGTTGATTTATTGATTTATTAAAGTAATAGTTATAAATTCACAGCCCTTTGTTTAAATGTCACTCCAAACTTAATGGACAAAAGAATAGCATTAATCCACAACTAATCACTTAATTACTATCCTCTGATGTCAGTCCAGGAATGCCGATGATACTGTATGCGTTTTGTAAAATTTAGACCTATGAGGGGAAGGGATTCTCTGGCCTCTTAGCTCCAGGCGCAAATTCCACTGGAATATTGAAGTTGGTGAGATCTGAAACGGGATTTGTGCTGGCCATTAAACACTCCACCTGGCATGATCAGGATCTCTCTCAGAAAGAGCAAGAACCTGATCTGAACTCATTTGCTTAATGGCCGCTTAAGGGCTTCAATTTTTAGGCTGGTGGGATTGGGAGTGAGTAGGGTGGGAAACAGAGAAATAAACTTTTCTCCATCTCGTGTGGAGGGTGCATGCCTCAATCTGAAGGCCCCTCCCTTCCCCCATGGCCTACACCCCAACACCACAATTGCCCCCCCCCCCCCCCCCCCCCCGAACCCTAGGACCCCCAGGACTTACCTTGAGAAGGTCCCAGGACTTAGGCTCCGGCACAGCATTGCTGAGTGTTTGCGTATATTGTTTGGAAATAGATGTTGGCTTAAATGATCGAGTGGGCATTAAATGGCAGTGGGGCTTCCAAGAGTCGGCCACAGCATAGTACACGCCAACTCTTAAGATGGTGAGCACTGAGCCCTCACCATTCTTAAAATTCTACCCTATGTTTCTTTGTTTCTATATATCCTGGCTCTTTCAAAAATATGGACCGCGATTCTTTCAAAAGCGCTGAATTGGTGGGAAAACTGTTCTAGATCCCAACTGTGTAGCCAGTTCAGCTTCTCACTCGAATCTCCCCAGTCTGTGCACTGCAGAGGTCCCAGTTGTGAATCTCATTAAAAACCTGGGGGCGGGGCCTATTCACACCGGAGTCTGACAGTTCTGGAACTCTGCGCATTGCAGTGGCCCCGATCTGTCAGACTCCCTGTTTGCTGGCCAGCTCAATCGCTGGCCAGCCCGGGACCCCCGCAGTGCTGTCCCTCCAGCCCCCTCCATGGCCCAATCGTGGCCCCCACAACAATTCGTAAGCCAGCCCTGACCCCCCGCCCCGCCCCGGAGTGCCCCGATATCCAGCCCACCCCCCCCCCAGCAGTGGCGATGCCCCCAACCTGTTCACCTTGGCAGACCCCACCCCCCCCCGCCCCCCGCTGAACCCCCCTGGGAGGCAGACTCCCCCCAGCAGACCACCCCCCCGCTGGCCTCAATCGCTGCCCTCCCTCCATCCCAGATTGATCGCCATGCAGAGTGGCAGTGGGACCCCCCACCCCCACCGATCGCCCCTAGGCCCGCCTACAGTAGGTCCCGCCCCTTGGCACTGCCTGATGCCCGGTGGGCAGTGCCAAGGTGCCCCCTGGGCACAGGCACTTTGTCCCTTGTGCAGTGCCAGGGGGCACAGACTGGCACTGCCAGGGTGCCCATGCCCAGGGGGCACCACCCCCGCCGCCCGACCCCCTGGGGGGTCCCAATTGCTCCCCCTTCATTCCAGCGGGGTCTCCTGCTAGTTCCTCGAACATGGGGAGCTAGCCTAAACCCCGCTGGAAGGAAGTACTGGTGACGTGGGAGATTCAATCGGGACCGGTAAGTTCCAGAAATTACATTCAAGCTACATTTAAAACATATTAAAAACAGATTCAAATTACTTACCTGCCTTCCCGCTGGTTTCCAGCGTGGTCTGGCCTTCGACTGTTCGCTGGCTCTGGAAGATGCGCATGCGTTCCCGGCGCATGCGCAAATCCCGGAACAAGGCCGGCGACGCGCATCTCCCACCTTGAACCGTCAGAAAAGTTGCGGATCGGGATGGGAGAATCGCGGCCATGGAGTGCCTGAAAACTCCCCAGAAAACCAAAGGATGGAGTTTCCTTCTACTCCACTTTAATAACATAGCTAGAAGTGTCAGTGTGATGGAAACTCCATTTTTAGGAGCTTCCAGCAAAGCTGTGGATGAAACTGGAGCAGTTTCAAGAATGGGCCAAGATAATAGCAAAGTTCTGTTTAATTCCACTTGTCTGTTTCTCATCTGGAGAGGAACATTTTCCTCTGCAATAACAGTACAAAGAAACATGCGATATACAGGGGGAACTTCCATTCTTTCCAAATTGCTCCCTTAATCCCATTGCTGATTTCCATAATGCAGCCTATGGTATGATAGGGACCCAACCTCTAAAAAAATACATCCTGGAATCATTTTGTGAATGAAACCACACAGTGTGTACATGAGAACTAATAGTTCTTATTTGTATATGTTGAACTTGGGGCTGCTTTAAATGCCTTCCCTTGTGCTGACATGGCACTAGTTTGTTCAATGGTTTATAATCTTTGGTGATGAACCAATCCACACTTGAAGTTGCATGTGAGGACCAAGACTCACATCGTCACCAATCTAATAGTAAGGTGCAGATGGATAGGTGAGGCACCATTCACTCATGTGAAAGCAATGAACATTTATTTGTGGTGTATGATGATTGAGCTTACCTCACTCAAATAACAAGCATCGACAAAGCATCAATAACAAGAGCAGTGTCCACTACCTTTGGGCGGCATGGTGGCACAGTGGTTAGCATTGCTGCTTCACAGCGCCAGGAACCTGGGTTTGATTCCCGACTTGGGTCACTGTCTATGTGAAATTTGCACATTCTCCCCGTGTCTGCGTTGGTTTCTTCCAGGTGCTCCGCTTTCCTCCCACAGTCCAAAGATCTGCGGGTTAGGTGGATTGGCCATGGTAAATTGCCCCTTAGTGTCAGTGGGACTAGCTAAGGCAAAATGCATGGGGTTATGGGGATAGGGTCTGGGTGGGATTGTGGTCAGTGCAGGTTCAATGGGCTGAATGGCCTCCTTCTGCACAGTAGAGCTGTGATTCTCCCAAAAGTGCTGAATTGGTGGGGGAAATGTTCCAAATCCCAACACTTCTGTCAGTTCAGTTTCTCACCTGAATCTCTGCGCTCTGTGCACTGAAGAGGTCCCAGTCGTGAATCACATTAAAAACCCAGTGGTGGCGGGGCCTGTTCGCGCCGGAGTTTGACAGTTCTGGAACGCTGTGCATGCGCAGTGGCCCCAAATTGTCAACCTCTCATTTGCTGGCCAGCCTGATCGCTGGCCAGCCCAGGACTCCCCCAGTGCTGTCCCTCCAACACCCCCCATGGCCTGATCATGGCCCCCACAGCAATTCCCGGGCCAGCCTTGACCACCCCCCCCCACACTATCCCGGAGCGCCCCAATGCCCAGGCCCTATCCTCGCCAAGCAGTGGCGATCCCCCCACCCCCCCTCACCCCGGCAGACCGCCACCGCTCAAACCCCCCTGGAGGCAGGCCCCTCCCCCGCCGGCAGATCACCCCCTCCCCCCCAGCCCGCCCCAATCGCTGCCCTCTCTCCAGCCCAGACCGATCCCAATGCAGAGTGGCAGCAGGACCCCCCATTGATCACCTCTAGGCTCCACCCACAATAGGCCCCGCCCCACAGGATGCTTGATGGGCAGTATCAAGGTGCCCCCTGGGCATGGGCGCTTTGCCCCTTGGGCAGTGCCCGGGGACACAGGCTGGCACTGCCAGGGTGCCCATGCCCAGGGGACACCTCCCCCCCTGATGCCCGACCCCATGGGGGGTCCTGATTGCCCCCCCTTCATTCCAGTGGGTCTCCCACTAGTTCCCCGAACGTGGGGAGCTAGTCTGAACCGGAATGAAGTACTCATGGCGGGTGGGAGATGCTGAAAGGTCCCGATAATTAACTCATATACATATTTAAAACAGAATTAAAAAGATTTAAATGACTTACCTGTCTTCCCGCCGGTTTCCAGCGTGGTGTGACCGGCGACTGTTTGCCAGCTCTGGGAGATGCGCATGCCTTCCCAGCGCACGCGCAAATCCCTGTTCAAGGCCGCAGACGTGCATCTCCCACCGCGACCTGACAGAAAAGTTGCAGGTCGCGATGGGAGAATCACGGCCTAGGATTCTATGTTTCTATGAAAACGACATGCATTTTCAACGTCACAACTCTGGCACTTCAAAATATGCTGTTAGTCTGTAGATTCACTTCATAATCTGCTTTGCTTACTTGGTGTAAACCTTCTGCCAAAACAGTAGTGAGTTAATGCTTGCAACAGCTTGAATCTTATTAAATGTTTGCACAGTAGGTATGTTTTTGTAAAGGAATTTTTTGCCCTGTGCCAAACCTGAAGGCAGCTGGTCTACAGCAGACCTGTAGTGAAATGGCATTGTTACAAAGTGGTTTCACATTCATTAACTCGTTCCCAGAGTAAATAAATCAGCATTGAAATGTCACTGCATTCTCCATAAGGGCATGTGATTTTTAATATGTTTGCATAGAAAATGATTGTTTGTGCTATTAATTACCTGACTTTAAATTGCAAGTGTGGGTATACTCAAGATTTATGACATTTCCACACTTGCTCATTTATAAAACATCCCACAAGACCATCCTTTAATCTTCAGCACTGACAACTCCAAAAAACATTAGATTAGGACAGGGTTTATATTTCTAGCCCTGTAGTCCTGTGGGGACAATAAATATTACAGGATTATATATAGTCCAGAATGCATTGATGCTCTTACCATATGTACAGCTCTAATCAGTCATGCAGATAAAAATGTTTTCTCTCCCCTGGCACAGAGCATCATTTTTGGATAGTGAAGCAATGAGATACTTCAGACAGGTGTGTGCAGCAATTGCATTCACTAATCACCAACTGCAGAGGCTACATATGCCAGTATATCAGTGCCCATTTAAACAGTCCAACATTACAACAAAAATATCATGCAGCAACATGAAAAAAACTTTTGTTTTATTTGTTCTTTCACAGGATATGGGTGGTACTGACCAGCTACAACACTGACTAGATATCAATGTTGTAACTGTACTGGAGCAGCTAGGCTAGAGGCGTGAATATTTCTGGAGCACAAATCTTCAGTACCCACGGCTGGGATTTTGCCAGCCTAATGGCCTTTGCAGTATCCAGTTCCTTCAGCCGTTTCTTCATGTCATGTGGAGTGAACTGAATTGACTGAAGATTGGCATCTGTGATTTTGGGAACCACAGGAGGAGACTGAGTTGGATCATACATGCACTACTTCTGGCTGAAGATTGTTCCAAATGCTTCAGTCTTGTATCATGCACTGAGTACTGGCCCCCATATCATTGAAGATGGGGATGTTTGTGGATTCTCCTCCTCCAGTTAACTGTTTAATTGTCCACCACCATTCACGACTCTCTGTGACAGGATTGGAGATCCTCCATCTGATCTGTTGGTTGTGAGATTATTTAGCTGTGTCGATAGCATGTTACTTTTGCTCTTTAGCACGGAAGTTGTCAGGAGTTGTAGCTTCACCATGTTGACACCTAATGCCCTTTAACCCTGATTCAATGAAAGCTGCTAATTGCCCAATTTGATTCTAATGATAGAATGAGGAGTAATACTGGGCCATGAGGCAATGGCCATGAATCCTGCAGCCCGAACTTCCAGCTGGGCCTCGCCCACATCAAATTTGACATACTAGCCAGCACAGGGATCTGTGATCTCCTTCACACACTTCTGCATGGATGTCTGTGAGATGCCACAAAAGTACAAAAGTCTCCACTGGCAGCCTGGAAGGACCCTTGCCCCCCGACCCCCCCTGCTTGCCACCCCCCCCTCCCCCCACCTCCCCACCCGTGCCCAGGCAAATGGTGGCCACATCCTGCCTCCGGCATCTCCCTCTCCTCCTGTCTGGGTCTTGTCTGCCCACAATTCTTTCTCCTGCTCCTCCTCCTCAGCTCCAGCAGCAACCAAAAGAACAGCAAGATCAATGAGTTGCACTGCAAAAGCCAAAATGCCATCTCGTCAATCTGGAGCTGGGAGGGGGGGTTGGGGCAAGAAGAGAGTTGGAAAAGTTAGAGAACTCTTCTCACTGCCAACCCAGCAACACACACTCCCCAATTTCCCCCCTCAACCCCCAGCAACACACACTCCCCAATTTCCCCCCTCAACCCCCAGCAATACCCACACCCCAATTCCCCCCCGCAACACACACTCCCAAACTCCCCCCCCAGCAACACACGCTCCCCAACTCCCCCCCAGCAATATACACACCTCAATTCTCCCCCTAGCAACACACACTCCCCAATTCCCCCCAGCCCCCCACTCCCCAATTGTCCCCCTGCCCCAAGCAACACACATTCCCGAATTCCCCCCCAGCCCTCCAGAATGACAACACAGCCCCCCATTCACCCCTCCCCACCCACAAACACACACCCAAAACCCATGCAGCAGTGGCCTCAGACTGTGCTGCTTGACAAGTCGGCTCAGTCCAATTGCCACTTCAGAGGGTTTCCAGCCCATCCCCACCACCAAAATTGCTTGTTGCTGCTAGCACTCGGACCCAGAATCAGCGCTCAGACCCAGGTCCTGTTGAGGGGCCGAAGTCGGACCCTGTGAACAACAGCAACCCCCTACCCCCACACACTCGCAGCCCCACCGATCCGAAACACAACATGGGCGCCATGAAACAACCCTCTCAGAGCAGCACAGAGCAGTTTGAAAACAGAGACTTACCTCCTCGCTCACCCTCTCTGCTCCAGCACCTGAAGGCGACTTTTATACTTGAGGTGTTTTGTTTGCCAGTTGCAGCTGCAGCAAATGAGGCGGTTAAGACGGGTGAGCTGGGACGATTGGGAGTGAAGCTCACCAATTACATTGTGACGGATGCAAAAAAATGCAAATTGATGTTTCGCCCATTTCGGGCGGGGTCCCGATTGTGTCGATTCTTTTTGGTAAGATGGGAATGGGCACAGAATCGGGCGCCATTCCCACTAGTTGGCTCACTCCCGATTGTATGACATTTTTGCCCCAAAAAGCAGGCGCCCAATTGTGCCTGGAGAATAAGAAGCGCTGCAATGAACTCAGGTCTTGCGCGTGTGCTACTCTCACTGATTCTGTCCTCTGGCTTCAGCCCAAGAATGGCTGTATTTATGAAATTGAAGGATTTAGCTGAACATCAAATAGCTGGTTTCTCACAATTCTGTATTGGGAAACCATATTATACATACTATGGAGTCATAGAGGTTTATAGCATGGAAATAGGCCCTCCGGCCCAACTTGTCCACGCCGCCCTTTTTTTTTAAAACCACGAAGCTAATCCCAATTGCCCGCATTTGGCCCATATCCCTCTATACCCATCGTACCCATGTAACTATCTAAATGCTTTTTAAAAGATAAAATTGTACCCGCCTCTACTACTACCTCTGGCAGCTTGTTCCAGACACTCACCATCCTTTGTGTGAAAGAATTGCCCCTCTGGACACTTTTGTATCTCTCCCCTCTCACCTTAAACTTATAGCCTCTAGTTTTAGACTCCCCTATCTTTGGGGAAAGATACTGACTATCTACCTTATCTATGCCCCTCATTATTTTATAGACCTTTATAAGGTCACCCCTCAGCCTCCTACGTTCCAGAGAAAAAAGTCCCAGTCTATTCAGCCTCTCCTTATAACTCAATCCATCAAGTAAATCAGCATCCTAGTAAATCTTTTCTGCACTCTTTCTAGTTTAATAATATCTTTTCCATAATAGGATGACCAGAATTGCACACAGTATTCCAAGTGTGGCCTTACCAATGTCTTATACAGCTTCAACAAGACGTCCCAACTCCTGTATTCAATGTTCTGACCGATGAAACCAAGTATGCCGAATGCCTTCTTCACCACTCTGTCCACCTGTGACTCCACTTTCAAGGAGCTATGAACATGTACCCCTAGATCTCTTTGTTCTGTAACTCTCCCTAACGCCCTACCATTAACTGAGTAAGTCCTGCCCTGGTTCAATCTACCAAAATGCATCACCTCGCATTTGTCTAAATTGAACTCCATCTGCCATTCGTCAGCCCACTGGCCCAATTGATCAAGATCCCGTTGCAATTGGAAACTTTCTTCACTGTCCACTATGCCACTAATCTTGGTGTCATCTGCAAACTTACTAACCATGCCCCCTATATTCGCATCCAAATCATTAATATAAATGACAAATAACAGTGGGCCCAGCACTGATCCCTGAGGCACACCGCTGGTCACAGGCCTCCAGTTTGAAAAACAACTCTCTACAACCACCCAGAAGCCAATTTTGTATCCATTTAGATACCTCACCCTGGATCCCATGAGATTTAACCTTATTGCAACAACCTACCATGTGATACCTTGTTAAAGGCCTTGCTAAAGTCCATGTAGATAACATCAACTGCACTGCCCTCATCTACCTTCTTGGTTACCCCTTCAAAAAAGTCAATTAAATTTGTGAAACATGGACTAGCTGGATACTTAGAAAATCAGAATACATTCAGGCAAAGTCATCATGGTTTTGTGAAAGTGAAATCATATTTTACAAATTCATTAGAGATTTTTCAGGATGTAGTAAGCAGGTTGATAAAGGAAAACCTGAAGATGTAGTGTATCTGGATTCCTAAAACCTGTTAATGTCACGTAAAAAGTTACTGCACAGATAAGAGCTCATTGTTTTGAGGGTGACTTATCAGTACGGATAGAGGATTAGCTAAGTAACAGGACACAGAGAAGCTGGATAAATGAATCATTTTTTTCAGGTTGGCGAGCTGTAACTAGTGGAGTGCAGCAGAGATCAGTGCTGGATTCTCAACTATTTATGATCTATAGGACTTGGGTGAGGAATCCAACTGCATTAAAGCCAAATTTGCTGATGGTACAAAGATAAGTAGGAAAGCAACTTGTGTGGAGGATACTGGATATTGAAACAATGGCTGCCATAGACAGACATATTCAAAGCCTCTTGGAATTACACAATATATGAAGTATTCCAAGGCAAGGTTGCCCAGCCACTAGGGAGTGATTGCAAGTAGCACAGGTGGTGTTAACAATGTCTGCAGCAAAGGAAACAGGCTGAAGACTGTTCTCTCGCCCTCTTGGAATAAGTGTGTCCCCTGGCTTGAGAAGGTTACTCTACCAGAAACCTACCAGCAAACTGAGATCTTACAATAATTGGAACATCTTCTACATCTGACCGCATCTAAGAAACCTACTAACCTAAAATTTACATTGCAAGGAAAATCAAAGGGAATTTAATCATATGTCTATAGCTTGTTTTACCTTTTTTATAGGACTTTAACTCTCCTTATTTCTGTTACCTTGTGTGTATATACGTGTGCGTGTGCTTGAATGACTGCATGTGGGTCTAATGCTTGATGTTGTGTTTTTATTATTTCTCTTGGGTTCAGTGGTTAATAGGTTTGTTCTTTCATTGACTCAAAAAAAACCTTATTTGATTGGTTCCTTGTTGTTCACAGCTTAAATAGTTAAATACATTCTGAATTGGAAAAGGCATGTCCTTGCGAAAAAGAAATTTAAACCTTTGTTGTGACCAACTGAGAACGTGGAATAGAGGGGTAGCAGTTCATCCCTTCTTACCAGGTCATTACAAAAGTCAATGTTGAAAACTGCCAGGGCCAGTCTATTCCAACTGTATACCACTGTGCCGCCATCTTCTGGGCATACCCAGGGGTTGTGATGGATAAGTCCTGGGACATTGGCGGAAAGGTATGATTCAACTGGATAACTCTATCAGGCTATTGCTTCAATTGTCTGTGCGGCTACTCTCCCAATTTTGGCACAAGTCCCCAGACATTGGTGTGCAAGAATTTGCAGAGCTGATTGGTAGGGTGTACCTTTGTCATTTCCAATGCATAGAATGATACTGGGTGGTTCATTTGGTTTTATTCTTATTCAATATTTTTATCGTGGTTTCATAATGAATGATTCACTAGAATATTTCAGAGCGCTGTAAAAGTCAACCACATTGCTATGGATCTAGAGTTACATTCTTCCTGAGGTGTGACTTAGAAAAGTCTGTGTGATGCTGAGATGAATATGACTGTAATTGCGAGGGAGGAGAAAATTTAGATCATGTAGTTTGGTGAGGGCTTTATTTAATATTTTTATTTGTAGTCTGCCATTTAGTGTAGCAAAGTGCCAACTGGATGCGATTTTACTTTACTGTTCTGTTAGACATATAAAATATATTTCATGTTTACCTGTATTTTAGAAGCATTTTAAAGCTTGTGTCAGGAGTCATAATGCAAAGGCATGTATTAATAATTCATACACAAAGGTGCTGAAAGGGGAGGCGATGGCCTATTGGTATTATCGCTAGACTGTTAATTCAGAAACTCAGCTAATGTTCTGACCTGGGTTCAAATCTCGCCACGGCAGATGGTGGAATTTGAATTCAATAAAGAATATCTGGAATTAAGAATCTACTGATGACTATGAAACCATTGTCGATTGTTGGAAAAACCCATCTGGTTCACTAATGTCGTTTAGGGAAGGAAATCTGCTGTCCTTACCTGGTCTGGTCCACATGTGACTCCAAAACCATAGCAATGTGGTTGGCTCTCAACTGCCTTCTAAGGGCAACTAGGGATGGGCAATAAATGTTGGTCAGCCAGTAACACCCATGTCCCATGTGTGAATTAATAAAAAGCTATGTGTCAAAACATGGCTGCCATTTCTGGCAAAGGTTTGTTGAAGGTATGTGAGGCAGTGGCAAAAGAAGGAGGAGAGGAGAGAGTTGTGATTCCAACTGAGCAACCAATATACGTCACACCTAGGAAACTCACAAAAATACAAGAAGCTATATACGGCAGTGTCCATGTTCCACAGGCCCATCTCAAAAAATAAGAGCATCTTTTAATTTAACTGGAGAGCATGGTGGGTATAAAAACTTCCCAACTGTGGTTGGCAAGTTTTGTACTTGATCTGCTGATTATTTTAACCCAAAACGAGCCACTTTCCTCAGGGCAGCATAGGAATGTCATCAGCCAGTCCTCCTCAAGATCGTATTACAGAATGGCCTGGCAAGATGGGAGGGAGCAACCTTGAGTAACAATTAATCACCCAAATTGGCCTACATTTTTCACCTTGGCTGAGGCCTGCAAGCGTCACTGCTATGTGGAAGCTTTGTAGCGATTGCCGCTCCCATGGTTTTATATCAAGCATTTTTCATAATGTTACACTCCAGTCAATTTCTATTTTACTATCTAGTTTATAGGAAAAAAAAATCCTTCAAGGAGTTATCTTAAACATTTCCCATCACTTTTGTGTTTGTTTTTCTCAATGCTAGTTATGAACAAAATAAATGATTGCATTTCTGAGGTGGTCTTGTGTTCTGCATTTTCGGTATCTGGAGTACTTTGCAAAGTATTCATTTATCTTTTGGGATCTTATATCACTTTTCAAACATACCCTGGCTTGTGTCAGGTTGTTCATAAACCTGGATGGAATCCAGCATCCAGTTATGTACCCTCCTTTTGCATAAAGTCTGAATAAGTGGGTTCAGAAAATCTTGAATCACTTTTAAATCCTAAAATGCTCCAGCATCAAAATAAATGTTAATGAATCCCAATAGTTACATAAATCATAGCAGATTCATACTTAGCAGAATATAAATGGCAGGTTTATGTGTAATCATTAGACTAATAGCAAAGGAGGTATTAAATCTTACATTAAATGTGACTTACAGCATGCAAATTAACTGCACATAAAATGACAAGAATGGCATCTTGGCTTATTTTAGTTGGTACACCCATTAATTAGTGATTCAATTAGCATTTAGTCACTGTGCACTGATCTATTATGGCTGGGCTTAATTCAAGGCAGCAAATGCAGTCTGGTGCTAATTATGCTAAAAGTAGCATTATTGCAAAAATAAGCTTTTCACTATAAGTGGCAAACATACAGGGCAGAACTTTTTTGTTCCTTTGACAAAGTGTCATCTCAAGCGGGTGCCACCATATCACGATGATAGGGTGGGCTCTGAATGCACCCTCCCCACCAGCAACATCGGCCTTCAAAATATTGGGGCTCCAATCTAAACAAAACAAAAATAACAAAGAGTTACCCCCCCCCGCCCCTTGGACATAGGGAACCCCCAACGCTTACGCCATCCTACCCAATCTCCCAGGGAATTCTCCCACACATGGCCCGTCCGCCCCATGCACAAGGAGACCTCCCCCGAAGGATGCCATCATCAGAAGCCTCATTCTCCAGCACTGCCTCTTGCCGGGGATAGTACCGAGGCAATGCCAGTGTGCATGCACAGCACTGCCAGGGTACTGCCGGGCACGACCCTCTTCATAGAATCATAGAATCCCTACAGTGCAGAAAGAGGCCATTTGGCCCATCGAGTCTGCACTGACCACAATCCCACCCAGGCCCTACCCCCATATCCCTACGTATTTACCCACTAATCCCTCTAACCTACGCATCTCAGGACACTAAGGGCAATTTTAGCATGCCCAATCAACCTAACCCGCACATCTCTAGACTGTGGGAGGAAACCGGAGCACCCAGAGGAAACCCACGCAGACACGAGGAGAATGTGCAAACTCTACACAGACAGTGACCCAAGCCGGGAATCGAACCCAGGTCCCTGGAGCTGTGAAGCAGCAGTGCTAACCACTGTGCTACCGTGCCGCCCTGGGTACTTACCCATCCACCCTAGCAAGTTCTCTTTGCCGGGTTCCCATTTGCCAAAAGCTGTTGTAAACTCTGCCAATGTGATGTGTCATGTTGACCGGGTGTGGGGAAGTCCTAACGTGGGGGTGTGGTATAGCCCGCTAATGATCTTAAAATGTATGTTAATTTGGGTTCCTGACCTTTCATGGTGGAAACACTATTACATCATTGGTGGGGGCTGGGCAATTGGAATGGGAAATCCCAATGGCGTAAAATCCATTTGGGGATTCCCATTGGATTCTCCACCTCTGTTATCATTCTTGTCTGTCAAAAATGGCTTATGAACCTGAGGTATTATACTTTAAATTTTGTTCTCAAATGTCTGTTATTTCCTTGTTACTTAAGAACATAATGGAACATAAGTATCAGTGGGTCAGTGGAGCTCCTCCATATTGGGGAGACCAAATACTGACTGGGTGATTGCTTTGTAAGTGTGACCCTGACTTGCCATTTAAATTCACCATCTTGCTCTCATGCCCACATTTCTGTCCACGGCCTGCTACAGTGTTCCAGTGAAGCGCAACGCAAACTGGAGAAGCATTCCCTCATCTTCCAGTTAGGCAATTTACAGCTTTCTGGAGTAAGGCTAATTCTTACCTAAAAATGGCAATGTTGGTTCTGATGAGAAAAGTGGTTTTCTCTCCAGATCTTACCACACTGTGTCACAAAAAAAATAGGTGGATATGTTTCATGCTGTCACTTAGAGGGGTGGGGACTCAACGTGCCCACAAAGCCCGGCTGCACTGAGATCAGGTTACCATTTTTAAAGGGCAGCCTGATCAGACCAGAGTAACCTTTCCACCCACTCCACCACAGAGGTCTCAGGAGTTCCCCTCTACCTCACCGCCCCCCCCCCCCCCCCACCCCCACCCCCCACCCCCCCCCCACCCATCACCCACCTACTCCAATCAGAGCTGGCCTTCACCCCTGGTGATCAGAGCTGATATTCACGCCTCCCCACTGCCCCCAAACAGTCAATGCCGGCACAACCCCTCCCCCGCAAACATCAGAGCCCTTCCCCCCTATCACCGCTCATGTATTCGATGCCAGCATCCTGCCATTCTCCCCGAACATCGGACCCCTTCCTTCCAACACCCCATCCAGAGAGTTCAAGTCTGGGTGAACCTGTTGCAAAACGTACCAACGTGACATCATGTCGGTGCAATTTGAAAATATGCCTTGGCCTCAACATACGGCGAGGGGGTTCTTCAATAACATGTATATCTATTGTAATGTATTTAAATCAGATTCACTACCATTGTGGGCCTGAACCTGATTGTGTCGCTGGCGAGTGGCCGTGGAAATTGTAAGTTTTCACCGGATCTTGAGCCCCTGCCACCATCCCCACGGAGGGTGCGTGCGGGCTCAAGATCGCCCCCTTTAGTTTGAGTTCAACAACTTCAGACCATGAACTCTGCCCTCCATTTTGTCTTGCTTTTCCCCCAACCCTCTCCCACTACCAGGGCCAATCTCTAACTTGTCCTTATAAAAGAACAAAGAACAAAGAAACTTATAGCACAAGAACAGGCCCATTCGGCCCTCCAAGCCTACATCAGCCATGCTGCCCGACTGAACTAAAACCCCCTACTCTTCCAGGGACCATAATCCATCCATTCCCATCCTATTCATGTATTTTTCAAGACACACCTATGTTTTGTTTTTGGAGAACACTGACCCATGTTCTGCTATTAACATGCTATTAACACATTATGCCACTATTAACACCTGCCTTAGTCTTTCGCGTTATCATTATCACTCGCTTTGTCTTATGTCCATGACACCTTTGTCAAATCTCTCATGAGCTCCCACCTATCCCTGACCTTCTATTTTGCTCCAACTGTTACCGTCTCTCTCTCTCTCATCAGCAGTATAAATCCCATCACATTTCTCCCTCTCTTTAATTCTGAAGAAGAGTCACACAGACATGATGCATTAACTCTGTTTCTCTCTCCACCTGCTAAGGTTTTCCAGCATTTTCTGCTTTTAATACTATTGGATCATCGGGTTCAATCCACAATCAAGAAGGATTTTGATAGAGCAAGTAGGTAGACACAGCTTCATCCGATAAGTAGGTCAGTAACTAGAGGTTATAGATTTAAAATGATTAGCAAAAGTCCGAGAGGGGGAATAAGGAGAAATGTTTTCACATATAGTTAAGATCTCAAACAGATGATCTGAAAGCCTGGTGGAATCAGATTCCATAGGAACTCTTAGGAGACAGTGGGACATATACTTGAAGAAAATTAATTTGTAGCATTATAGGCTATGGAAATAAATTGGAAAATGTATCAAAGAGCCAGCACAAGTATGATGGGCCAAATGGCTTCCTCCTGTTCAGGAGTTTGGCACTGTATGGACACAGAGATAACTGGCAACAGAGTGAATGGTATGTTTGGAGATTTAAAAACCCCATAAAGGAACGATCTATAGAGTTGACAACTATTGTAACAAGGATATGCTAGAGTGAGAAATAATTAGAGTAAATCCTTGAGCTAATTGTCCACATTTAAAAATGACAACATTACAACTTAGATCTGTTGCTTTCAAACATTCAATATTCTGAACCTCGTTTTTGATTGGAGCTCAGTGCTCTCTTAGCATGACTTGATTGCATTGTCCAAATGGTATAACAACACACTACTGAGGTTGTGCTGTCATATTGAATACACCAACCTTCAAATGAAAGGTCAGCCTCTGGTCTTGTCTGTTTATGTCGGGAGATATTACAAATCCCCTGGCTCTTCTCAAAGTACAGAGTTCTCCTGGTGGTCTGGACAACCTTCCTTCATCAAGCAAAATCATCAAAAACACACTAGTTACTCATTGCTGTTTGTGAGACATTGCTGGCATAGAACAGCAGTTCACATAACAGTGGCCATTGCGCCAAACAGAATTCACTTAGGTGAAGCAGTTTGTGACATTTAAGCATCAGTTTTACAGGCTTAAGCAATATTGCTAACACTCCATTTGTATAAACTTGTCTACTGAATAATGTAACAAGTTGAACAGAGTTCCATTTTGTTCCAGTCTCAATCCACACCTCCTGCTCTGGTAATTCTCTTCCTGAATTTCGCAACTGTGGAACCCTTTGCTCCTTCCGACTTTATTCTCACCTAAAAGGAACTTTTAAATTACAAGTTTGGCAGTGCTGTCTTTTCAAACTCAATGATATCCTAACATTATATCACAGATAAGCAATTTTTGAAATTAGGAATGCTATGATTAGGATCTTACAGCGATAAGGCTATAATTAAGAGAGATATTGCAGCATATTAAAAAAAAGTTCTTTGATTCCTGGAGAATACGGCAGATAAACATATTCACAATATTTTAAATATTACAATATAATGCGAAACTTTTTTTGGTACACAGAAATCAAACTCGACAGTTAATCTCATGTTGCATTTTGTTTCAAATTTGAAAGGAGGGAGGGAAATTGGGCAAATGTTCACCCGGGTGATTGTTATGAAATGATGGATTTGTGCCTTAAGGGACACATCTTAAATTGTCATCAATCAGTCACTCACTACCATCTTGACACAGGATGTGATGTGGTAGTCCCATGACTTAATCAAGCAGAGACAAGCTCCATGATTGTGACTTCATGGTAGCAGAGCTAGCCGAAAGAATAATTAAACTGGTGATTTCATCTACTCTGATGGAAATATTCCAGAATGATCTCTTGGGCCAACCCAACTCCTAGTTAACACTGTTAGTCTTATCTTCAAATAAAGAAGCCACGTTACTGTTTTACCAATTGTTGTCATACATTTGATATGTTTACATCAAATAGAAGAATGTAGCAGTGGGGGGAAAGGAAACAACTATTACACCTATTCTCCTAGAGGTTCCACAGTCACCAACTGCAAGCACTCCGACACGCACCTGGAACAAATGATAGCCTCCTTGAATTTGCTAATTATGCCCTAAAGTCTTCCAAAGAACAGATATATTCTGAGTTTTAACTTATTTCAATGTGGAACCAGGTGAAGCAGGGATAGGATGCACCTCCTGGAATCCACAGAAGGGTGAAGCCAGTGGACAATCTCCCCTCTTCTTCTATCAGCTACCCCTCCCACCCTAGGCAGAACCTATTTACTTTTTTCTAATTCATTCGTGGGATGTGGGTGTCGCTGCTGGATCAGTATTTATTGCCCATTCTTGAGAGCAGTTAAGAGTCAACCACATATCGGCCAGACCAGGTAAGAATTGCAGATTTCCTTCCCTAAAAGGTATTAGTCCAGATGGGTTTTTGCTACAATTGACAATGATTTTGTGGTCATTATTAGACTTTTAAGCCCAGGTTTTTATTGAATTGAATTCAAATTTTAACATCTGCCATGGTGGAATTTGAACCTGGGTCCCCAGAGTATTACCCTGGGTTTCTGGATTACTAGTCCAGTGACAATACCACTATGCCACTGCCTGCCCTTGTGGGCTGACTCGGTTTGTGAGTTGGCTGATTTGAGAAGGCTCCAACTTGTGAGTTGCATCAGGCAAGGATTAGCTTCTGATGTTTCTTGGTGTTATTGAAGTCAGACTAGAGACATGATTGGTAGTGAGCGTTGGGCCTTTGGTTTCAAGTACATCTTCCAGGTGTACCAACCATTCAACCACTTGAGGTGAAAAAAGGCTGAAACCAATTTCTCGGCCACACTTTTGTTTTCCTTAATTGGCTCTTTACATGTAAATATTTACATAATTATCATTTAATATATGCATGATAAACTGTTACTGCTTTTACAGTCATTAGGTTAATATACAAGTTATTGAGGCATATGTAATCATAATAGAAGTATATTAAATCTAGTATATAGCAATTCTCTGTTTTTCTCTTGCCTGAGCACAAAATTATTTGTGGATTTGCTGTTAGTTAAATTGTACTTTTTCCTTATTATCAACTTCTTCTACTGGCTCTTGCTATAACAATAATAAATTGAACAATACCATACCACATTACAGTTAATAGAAAAGACTGAAAAGGCCACATTGATAGTGGGTAAGATACAATGGACCATTAAAATTTCAATCAATTGGAATTGGGTTTTGTTCCAAATAAGATGATTTATTGCTTCCCGTTATCACAATTTTCTTTATAAATCTCTCACTTGACAAAGATTTATTAAAGGTAGAGATTGTTTTGAAAATATGAAAGATTTATAGCTGTTCTAAGAACCTCAGAATGAACCATTTGTGTTCGGAGCACACTGCCTTAATGTCCGTCCTTTTACTATCTGCTCTGCAGAAGTACACTTTTAATAGTCAACATCTGATATTACGGATTAAAGGAAACAAGATGATGATAAAGCCGGGTTTAAAAACGGATTTATATGAATTCGATATTTCTTTAATCTACTAGTGCTTTCCCGTCCTCCTAAAAGAAGGCTGATTTCTGTCAGCCGTTATCGAATTACACTTTAATTTTCATCTTGAAGCAAAGGATCCAGAAAGTGTATGAGAACGCACTCAGCACAGATTGGCCAAGGGATGTCTATGATCAAAGGCCAACTGTTCAAAACCCTATGTCTGAGAAGAGAATAAATACATTCAAGTTTCATCCCCTGTAGCCACTCTGCTTCTTTCCAGTTCATCCTCCTTCATTTCAATTGACTCTTTCAAAATATTCACACCTGGGGAAAAAATACTCTGCTAACCGCAATGGAGCATTGCTAGAAGATCCCAGCTCAGATCACTTTCCCTGATAGTTTGCTTGAAAATATTTAGTAGGTCTTGTTGTAAGTAAAGAGGCCAGCAATGTGAAAAGTGAGGTTTAATCATCTGTAGTGGAAAAGTTATTGTTTAATGTAATCTTCATTTATATTTCTAATCAAAAAGTTCACCTTTACAAAAGAATAAGGCAAGAAAATAAACACAATCAATGATGTTAGATAATCTGTTGAAAGCCAACAACTATTTTCATGATGCAGGACATGCATGCAGGGCGGAATTCTCCAGTCTCGCATGTCCTGCTACCTCTGCCAGTGAGAACAGAACATTGGACGCTCAGCCAAATCTCCATTCAAAGCAGCGGGCCTGGAGAATCCCAGCCGCGGGCAAGGTCAGAGAATTCCGGCCATTGTTTCTTTCACAATGAGAAGCTGTATTTTGTAGGCTTACAATGAAAAATGAGTAAAGCTAAAAGTTTACTATAAACGGTCCCAGCAAATATTTGCACACAGGGATTGGAATATTCAATTAATTTCCAATGAGCAAGCAACAGGATTTGGGGCACCCATCCTATCATTGGGTTAGGGGAGTCCGTTTTTATTCACTCATGGGATGTAAGTGTCGCTGACAGTACTCATTGCAAATCCCGATTTGCCCTTGAGAAAGTGGTGGTGAGCCACACTGTTGAACTGCTGCAGTCCATGTGGTGTAGGTACAAGCATAACACTGTTATGGATTTACAGAATTTAGATCCAGGTACAGTGAAGGAATGGCAATATTGTTCCAAGTCGGGATGGTGTGAGACTTGGAGAAGGAGCTCGTCTGCTTCTCTTGTTCTTGACTGTGGTAGGGAGTCACAGGTTTGGAAGTTGCTGTCAAAGAGATTTGGCAAGTTGCTGGAGTACACCTTGTAGATAGTACACATGGCTGCCACTGTGTGTCAGTGATGGAAGGACTGAATGTTTAAGATGGTAACTGGAGTGCCGATCTAACTGACTGTTTTGTGCTTGGATGACGTTGAGCTTCCTGAGTCTTTTAGAACTTCATTGATCCAGGTGATTAAGAGAGTATTCCATCACACTCCTGACTTGTGCCTTGTAGGTGTCTTACTGGCTTTGGAAAATTAAGAGCTGAGATATTCACTGCAGAATTCCCAGCTTCTGATCTGCTCTTGTAACCACAGTATTTATATGGCTTTTCCTATTAAGCTCAAGCCTGAATGTTATCCAATCTTGCTGCATGGAGGCATGAACTGCTGAAGCCAGGAGGGTGATGGAATGCTCTCCAATTGCCTGGATGTGTGCAGTTCCAACAGCAATAATGAAGCTCAACACCATCCAGGACAAAGCTGACTTGATTGCTTCCCTTCTAAAAACATTCACTCCCTCCAGCACTGACACACAGCGACAGCAGTGTGTACCATTAACAAAATGCACTGCACCAACTCACCAAGCCTCTTGAGATATCACTTTCTAATTCCATGACCATTACCATCGAGAAGGACAAGGGCAGTAGACACATGGGAACACCAACACCTGGAAGTTCTACTCCAAGCCACTCACCATCTTTACTTGGAAATGTATCGCTGTTCTTTCACTGTTGCTGGGTCAAAATCCTGGAACACTCTCCCTAACAGCACTGTGGGTGTACCGACCACAGGGACTGAATTATATACCTTCGGGTGAAAATTTGCTGGAGTGTGAAAAGATTCCTTCCAGGAACATGGTAATTGTGGAAAGAATATGTTCTCAGATTGCCAGCAAAGAGAACGAGGCATGCTTCACTGTTTCATATATGATTGGAAATGTTATGGAGTTAATTAAAATTCAATATTTACTACTTGTCAATGGGATAATTTGTAGACTAACTAGGTTCTTGATCTTTCTCAATGGTCTCTGCTGTCTAAAATATTCATAAATCTGCCTCTCAATTCTTTTTCAGCTTTCATGTACCGCATCAGTGGACTAAACTTCTACTGCTTAGTTTGGACTGATTTATCCTTTTATATCTTGCAAACAGGGTCAGTTTGCCCAGAGGTTTTGGGTTCCTAAGCTCGGTTTGCTTTTGTTTCCATAGAAACTGAGAGGCTCAGTTTCCTTTCTAAGTTTACTTATCCTGTTTCTCTATATTTTTCCTTTTTCAGTTCATTTTCTGTTTTAATTGCCAAGGCATACAAGGCTATGGACCAAGTGTTGGAAAATGGGATTAGTATAGTTGGGTGGTTTGTCTTTGACCAGCACAGATGCAATGGGCTGAAGGGCCTTTTTCTGTGCTGTAGACATCTATGAATTCTCAATATTCAATATCATCTGTCATGTTTCCATATATTGCACCCAAATAAGCACCTATGCGAATTATTGCTGTGATTTACTGGCTATGCTCTGATTATGTTCTGATTTTACTTTGATCATGTAGTGCTGCAATAGTTTTAGGGTACAATACAATATATGTTAAAACTTCCATTTCTCACCTTAATTTGTTAACTGACGAAAAAGAGAACCCATTTAAGAGATAATTCCCATTTGTCATCACCGTATAATAAAACAATAAATGTCCTCCATCCTGAATTAAATGCAGAGGTTGAAGGCTGAGGTCAGCTATTTAATTGAAGTGCAGGCATCGCGTTTAGCTTCAAACTCTGCTGATAAATGGAGATCATTTCTGTTAAAATATGTATTTTAATAAAAGTTACTCATTTACACTTTACAGCCAAACTTATTTATTGCATAATTACTCCAATAGCGGTTTCATATCCTAACCAAACTTCAGCAGGCATCAATCAGTATTGCTTCATTCATCATTGCCCTTGGAATATATCTGCTGATCAGAGATTTACTGACTGACTGGTGTAAAATTTACCAGTCTACTAGACAATAAATATTATTGAAAAACTGTCACCTTTTCTTGGTGCTTGATGTTGCTCTCTTTGATGCATTGGGATGTCTGACCAGTTTTTCACAGATACCATTTGGGAAAATGCTATGTTTAAGGATTCTGTTGAAAAGCAGTGTGCTAAACAGAAGTCATTCTTGTAACGTGGTTAAAATGTTAATATGCCAGGCTTTAATGTTGTTTCTCTGAAGCTTGTAAACAGTATGCAATTTGTTAGCTTGCCTGAGCAATCAGTAAATAGCCCACACCTCTTGCTATTTGGAAATCCATTGTTGCAGCTGCTCAGCCGAAGGTATCTGGTCTTGTTTCGAGTAATGAGCAGAGGGAAATAAAAAAAAATAGAGGCAGAGACAGCAGAATTTTAACTAATTAACATGTTGCACTCCCTCTCCACTATAGACCCCCTTTTTTGGCTGAAACAAAATGTCTCCTCGATACCCTACTACATTCTTCAAAGGAGTTTTATCAAATGTGTTGTCTCTGTTAGCCCAATTTACTTGGGCAACATTTGTTAACTTCCCTCAAAGAGTTCCGGTTGTCAGGCAGCTTGACTGACAGACCAGAGGTCTTTCAGGATGGAAATCTGCCCCATGGGTAAAATCTATCAAAGCAGCTAGGCGAGAGATTGAGAGGTGTGGGAGGGAGACTGGATACTTATTGGGGATGTCCCAATCGTTGATAGGGGCTGGGTGCTGATCATGGAGGGGGTCTGATTTTTATGGGAGGATCTGCATCATGGGAGCTTTTCCAGATCATGGTGGAGGTGGGGGCTGGGGTGGGGGGGTGGGGTAGGGGGTGGTAGGGGGGTGCAATCATGGGGTGATTTGAGTGGAGAGTCTTTAGTGGCGGGTGTTGGTAGGTCAAATGGTGGATGGGGTAGAGTACCCAAAGATGATCAGAGTGACATGCAGATAAATCACCGGGGGACGCAGGTGGGAGTAGGGCAGATGGTGTTCGAAGAGTGGAAGGGTGTTGTTGGTCATTGGATGATGGTTGTGGGTTCAGATGGTGTCAGTAAGGGGGTTCAATTGTGATCATAAAAACATAAGAACTAGGAGCAGGAGTAGTCCATCTGGCCCTCGAGCCTACTCCGCCATTCAGTAAGATCATGGCTGATCTTTTCATGGACTCAGCTCCACTTACCTGCCCATTCACAATAATCCTTAATTCTTTAACTGTTCAAAAATCTATCTATCTTTGCCTTAAAACCATTCAATGAGGTAGCCTCAACTGCTTCACTGGACAGGAAATTCCACAGATTCACAACCCTTTGTGTGAAGAAGTTGCTCCTCAACTCAGTTCTAAATCTGCTCCTGCTTAGTTTGACGCTATGCCCCCAGTTCTAGTTTCACCCACCAGTGGAAACAACCCCTCCGCGCCTAAGTTATCTATTCCCTTCATAATTTGATATGTTTCTATAAGATCCCCTTTCATTCTTCTGAATTCTAATGAGTATAGTCCCAGTCTACTCAGTCTCTCCTCAGAAGCCAACCCACTCAACTTCAAAATCAATCTAGTGAATCTCCTCTGCACCCCCACCAGTATCAGTATGTCCTTTCTCAAGTAAGGAGTCCAAAACTGTAAGCAGTGGTCAGGAGGATCAGATGGCATCAGGGGATTGGGATGATGGTGAACGACTGGATGGTGGTTGTGGAGCAGGCAGACCATGGTGTTGGGGTTGGGTGGGGGGGTTGGTGGGGGGGGGGGGGGGGGGGGGGGTGGAGGTGGTGGTGGCGGGGGGGTGGAAGTGGTGGTGGGGGGGGGGAGGGTTTAACTGATAATTTAAATGGGCCTGGAGGAATCACTCTTGGCCCTTCTGATCCACAAACAGTGCTGGAGAAACATTTACCTCATGGATTGGGTCCTTCTTGCCTTTTATAAGCTGCCAGGTTTCCTAAACATGGGAAACCTGGTGACCCCTTGTTAAAAATAGTGTCTGATATAATGTGAGCATGCAGCCTCATAATATTCGAATAACTAACCTGCTTTCCGTGAGCAGGTTGGCTGCCTGCTGTGTTTAAACTGGAATTGGATGGCTTCAGAGTGGGTTAGATTCCTATTTCAGATTTCTTGCATCTAAGCCTCCAACATGACTCCAACTCACCCATTTCTGGAAGTAAATTCCACCCAATTTCATTCCAAAAATAAATATGTTACATTCATAGAGACTGCAATCAATTGGAGACTTTATTCCACTTCTCATGCAAAGCGAGCTCCAAACACTTTGATAACTGTTATGACAAGAAAACGGCAATAAGTATGTCTGATTGAGCTGACAGTTAAAATTGACAGTAAATTACCGCAATATTACAGTGCCTTGTCTACAAAAGTAGCATTTTAGCAAAATTCTTCTTTTTTGACACAGTAATGGGGAAAAGTATCATCAATGAATGTTTGATGTAGCTGCCTGTCACTTCTACAGATAAACTGGAAAAACTATGTTAGGTATGCTGCATTTTTTTTTCTCCTTGTGTTTACATAGTAGATAAACATCAAGGCACCCAGCACACATAAAGCATTGGTTCACACAAAAATACTTTGGTTCAATTATGAAGGATTTGAGAAGTTGGTAGTCTCACACAATTAGAGAATTGTACACATATGAGCTGATAGTTTCCTCAGAGCAAACTGAGATTAAAGTCTGAATCACATGGTGCATTGCATAAATTCTCCTCCAGTGATGTATATAGAAAACATAACCACACTCACTTAAAGGTGTACCACCAAAAGGTAACTTAATTGTCAAGTGATAACTATAGTCGAACAGCCAACTTGTGAATTTGTTACCCCTGTTTAATACAGGGAAAGTTTTAAATTACTTCATTTGATTATGATCATTTTGTAGTACTAAACTTGGGTATTGCTGAAAAAAGCTTTTCTTTATCAAAACGGCGGCACGGTAGCACAGTGGTTAGCACTGCTGCTTCACAGCTCCAGGGACCTGGGTTCGATTCCCGGCTTGGGTCACTGTCTGTGTGGAGTTTGCACATTCTCCTCGTGTCTGCGTGGGTTTCCTCCGGATGCTCCGGTTTCCTCCCACAGTCCAAAGATGTGCGGGTTAGGTTGATTGGCCATGCTAAAATTGCCCCTTAGTGTCCTGAGGTGTGTAGGTTAGAGGGATTAGTGGATAAATATGTAGGGATATGGGGGTAGGGCCTGGGTGGGATTGTGGTTGGTGCAGACTCGATGGGCCGAATGGCCTCTTTCTGTACTGTAGGGATTCTATTCTAAAACTTTTCTTTTTCCACTCTCCTGGGCTATTTCCAAGAATACTAAATGTAAAGGAAACAATGATTTATACTTTATGTGCAGAGAGTGTTGATTGGCTGGCAAGAGGAATTTGATTGGTAGAGGCGTTATTATGGAGAATGTACCAGTTAACTGATGACAGTTTACTGCCAAGCTATGTTTAAATTCAAATCAGGCAGGTTTTCACTGATTGGTTAAGGCATTGCCCTGAGGAATCAACCAGAAAATGGCTGTCATCTATTTGTTTAGCTGAAACAGGCACATTGTGTGTACCTGTTCTTCCTGTCTGAAAAGAAAGGGTCCTTTGTATTAATATATGTAGTTTCTAATATTCCACACTGTGAGCCCAATTAATAATCTTAAATTGGTTGTCCATGTAATTCTTAGTACACTCAGGATTGTTTAGCAAATGTTGTCCAACTGCAGAATCACATCTAATGTCGGACGTTATGGCTGGTATTTTACCAAGATTCCGGGGTGGGCGAGGCTTGCAGAACAGAATTCTCCATTGGCCGCGGGTGGGATTTTACGAGCCTCGCCCGAACGAGGTCATAAAATACCGGCCTATGTTTTGAGTTTTGCAAACACGGGCTGGTTAAATACGATTGGTAACTTGCCTGTTGCAACAGTCAAAGAGACTTGTTTGATACGATCCCCCAGTATTTGAGATTACAGCCTACATGCCTAGCTTCACACTGGCACTGACGCTCATATACCACATTACATACCACATAAACTCACATACCATGTTACTCATTTGTGTGATAGGCAGAACAACTTTTAGGCTTGATGGCAGGATATTGTTGGTGGCGAACACAGCTCATGTCACTGCTGCACCATGAAATTACTAGCTTCATCTGTTTCTCAAATATCTGAGATACCTTACCCTTCCAGGCTCATATGAGATCGAGCAAGTATTTTTCAGGACTGAAAGTGGTGGCCTTGGGCCCAATCATGAGTTTGTACGAAACACAGCAAGCAATCATCTGATCAGGGTAGCCATTATCTCACAGGATGGGGTTGATGCCCCCCCGATTTCAGCATCAAGATTGCATGGTGGTAAATGGCCTAGTCCTTATTTATGAGGTTGCCAAAAAATGCAAATCTTGTAGCTAGTGGAACTGCAGGAATCCCAACATGTATATTGACCAGTGAAGGTAGGCTTGTGGTAGACAGTATCAGAGAACACTTTGGCAGATTTTTCAATTAGTAAATCAAAGAAAGGAAGCTCATTTGATTGTTCTATTTCAAAGGTGAATTTGAGTGCAGGATGGATCATTAAGGTGTATAAGGAACTGCTACATGCAGCTGCAGATTCACATAAAGCAAACATAATATCTACATATCAGAAATATGCAAGGGGTAGGAGGTAGGGTGTATTACATCAAAGACACATTTATAGAGTCATAGAGGTTTACAGCATGGAAACAGGCCCTTCCCCAACTTGTCCATGCTGCTCTTTTTTTTAAACCCCTAAGCTAATCCCAATTCCCTGCATTTGGCCCATATCCCTCTATACCCATCTTACCCATGTAACTGTCTAAATGCTTTTTAAAAGACAAAATTGTACCCGCCTCCACGACTACCTCTGGTAGCTCGTTCCGGACACTCACTACCCTCTGTGTGAAAACATTGCCCCTCTGGACACTTTTGTATCTCTCCCTTCTCACTTTCAATCTATGCCCTCTAGTTTTAGACTCTCCTACCTTTGGGAAAAGATATTGATTATCTAGCTGATCTGTGCCCCTCATTATTTGATAGACCTCTATAAGATCACCCCTCAGCCTTCTACGCTCCAGAGAAAAAAGTCCCAGTCTATCCAGCCTCTCCTTATAACTCAAACCATCAAGTCCCGGTAGCATCCTAGTAAATCTTTTCTGCACACTTTCTAGTTTAATAATATCATTTCTATAATAGGGTGACCAGAACTGTACACAGTACTCCAAGTGTAGCCTAACCAATATCTTGTACAACTTCACAAGACGTCCCAACTCCTGTATTCAATGTTCTGACCAATGAAACCAAGCATGCTGAATGCCTTCTTCACCACTCTGTCCACCTGTAACTCCACTTTCAAGGAGCTATGAACATGTATACCTAGATCTCTTTGTTCTGTAACTCTCCCCAACACCCTACCATTAACTGAGTAAGTCCTGCCCTGGTTCAATCTACCAAAATGCATCACCTTGCATTTGTCTAAATTAAACTCCATCTGCCATTCATCAGCCCACTGGCCCAATTGATCAAGATCCCGTTGCAATCTGAGACAACTTTTTTTCACTCCCAATATGTCACCAATCTTGATGTCATCTGCAAACTTACTAACCATGCCCCCTATATTCTCATTCAAATCATTAATATAAATGACAAATAACAGTGGACCCAGCACTGATCCCTGAGGCACACCCCTGAGGTCACAGGTCTCCAGTTTGAAAAACAACCCTCTACAATCATCCTCTGGCTTCTGTCAAGGAGCCAATTTTGTATCCGTTTAGATACCTCACCCTGGTTCCCATGAGATTTAACCTTATGCAACAACCTACCATGCGGTACCTTGTCAAAAGCCTTGCTAAAGTCCATGTAGACAACATCAACTGCACGGCCCTCATCTACCTTCTTGGTTCCCCCTTCAAAAAACTCAATCAAATTTGTGAGACATGATTTTCCACTCACAAAGCCATGCTAACTGTCCCTAATCAGTCCTTGCATCTCTAAATGCCAGTAGATCCTGTCTCTCAAAATACCTTCCAACAACTTACCCACCACAGATGTGAGGCTCACTGGCCTGTAGTTCCCAGGCTTTTCCCTGCAACCCTTTTTAAACAAAGGCAAAGGTTCCTCGTGAAACCTGAAATAGATGCTTCCCAGAGCATGGACAAGAGGGGACCCCATGACTACAGCATCTATTTGGGTTTACATGGTGTTGTTAAAACTGAATTGAACTGTGTACGTTTCTGAGTTCATAAGTTCAATTAATACTGATTAACACAATGGCAGCAAGTCTAGATCGCCATGATATAGTGCTGTAGTGCAAATAGCTTATTTGTGCAGTAAGTTGGTCAATAGGCTAGCAATGTCAATTGAGCACAGGGCCATGGTATCACGCGAGACATTCAAGTCTTGTACAGTTTTTGCATACATGAACGAATCTTGTACCGCATATGTGGAAAACCTGCTCAAAGCTGGTTGTCGCAATTTGCACAACCATTTGGCCAATTCATATTGTGCAGAACCGGTCATGGATAAGATAGGGCAGAAAGGAACATCACATTTATGTGTCTTGGGCAGCCCAGACATTTGCGGTCATAGTGAGCCATGAGGACAAATCCTATTATATATATCACCTGGCAGTTCGTTGCTCTTACACAAATCCAACACGTTTAGATGCGATTCTGTGATTGGACATAATTTGCTAAACAATCCTGAGTGTACTAGGAATGCTGCTGACAACTAATTTAAGATTATCAGTTGGCTCACAGTGTGGCACACTTACACGCTCTAGAATCTACATATATTAATGCACAGGGCCCTGTTCCTTGCAGACAGAAAGAACATGCTCACGCATTGCATTTGTTTCAGTGAAACAATATAGACAATAACTAATCTCTGGTGCATTCTCCATGGCAATGTCTCTACCAATCAATCAGCACTCTCCTCTCATAAAGTATAAATTTTGTTCCCTTTACATTTGGTATTCTTGTGAATTGGCCTGATGAGTACAAAATAAAAAGCTTTGACAACATACGTCTGATTTCAGCAATACTAACTTGATTATCTTGATCATCCTGTGCAATACTTTACCATGAACAGAATAATAAGTATTCTTTCGATATGTTACAACAATGAGTCAAGAGCAGCCTCTTTATGAATCAAAATTATTTTTGCATGTAAATTAGATCATTCTATTATAAATTGTGGGGCGGCACGGTAGCACAGTGGTTAGCACTGCTGCTTCACAGCTCCAGGGTTCCGGGTTCGATTCCCGGCTCGGGTCACTGTCTGTGTGGAGTTTGCACATTCTCCCCGTGTCTGCGTGGGTTTCCTCCGGGTGCTCCGGTTTCCTCCCACAGTCCAAAGATGTGTGGGTTAGGTTGATTGGCCAGGTTAGAAATTGCCCCTTAGAGTCCTGAGATGTGTAGGTTAGTGGGATTAGCGGGTAAATATGTGAGGGTAGGGCCTGGGTGGGATTGTGGTCGGTGCAGACTCGATGGGCCGAATGGCCTCCTTCTGCACTGTAGGGTTTCTATGATTTCTATGAAATAAGAAATGTATAAGTCTCAGAGATATAATGAATACAATTTTTAATGTTTGCATTTTTTGTGAAAAATCAAAGCAACTTAATTCCCCCTATATAAGTACATATTATCAACAGGTAATAAAGGAATGTCAAGGACAAACTAACACAAAATAACTTAAATCATAACAGATTTCATTCAACATTTGTTGCTGAATTAATTGCAAATTTGCATGAAAACAATCTCTCCTGAAAGTTTAGACTGGCTCCTCTCGGTGAAACTTGCTTTAAAATGGTGTTGAGCCTGATTGCAGGTTTATTTTCTTAAAGCTTACATATACAAAGGGACATCAAGGGCAGAAACTGGTCTGTAGCACAAACAAAGTTTGACCTTATTACTTCATTCATAATATATCATAGTACTGAAAGTACTGAATGGCACCAAAGCACAGATACAATGGTGTTGAAAAAGTAAATATTTAATGATATGAACAGTTTATTCACTCTTTTAGACACATATTTCCCCTCCCCCACAGCTTTGCTATGGTTGCAGAGGTTATTTTGGAGGTTGAATTACACTTCTATTTGGCATAAATTCAAAACTAATACTTTGCTCAGTGATCTCTCATTCCATCCCCCCTTCTACCCCAGAGAAGCAAATACTAACAAGCTTGTGTCCAGTTTGAGAACCGCAATTGCTAGCCAGAATTGGGCAGCATTTGATGCTACTAATAATAGAATCATAAAATGGTTATGTTGCATGTTGGTTACATTACAGAACTCTGTCTCTTAATTAAGCCTTCATAGTCTTTAGTAGGATAACATCAAGATATTATTAACTACTTGTAACTATATATATATAGCAAGAAAGGATATAGGCGAAGAGTTTCTTCATGTTGGGTCTTCACACATCTCTTTTCAAAACCATCCTGGCCCCAGGTCTGTCATGTGCCTTCTTATATAATCACAATGTGAGTAGTACTGTACTCAGCCTCAAATCCCTGTATGTGCCAGACCCTTTTCCTACACCTCCCCCTCGGTCTTTATTTAATGTATAGGAAGTTAAACGAGTTTACTTCATGTCTTACATTGTTATCAGTCTCATGCATTTACACTGTTGCTACCATGTTATAGCTATTACTACATTATCACTATTACAATGTTATCACTGCCTCATCACCCCTCTTCAACTTCTTGAGTTTACAGTTCCGGTTCTCTTGAGGCCTTATTACTCTTCCATATCTCATTTGCCATTCTGTCGGAGGAGTGACAGGCGCTGTAGTTTCTGGTTCTGTCTGTGATCTTGGAGGTTATACCTGCATTTGGTATATTTTCATTTTCTTCTTCCATTGCTTCCTGTTGAACAAAGCGCTGTTATACTGACCAGTGGTTGCTGTTATTCTGAATCATTTCTTGTGGGGTAAACTTTGTCTCTTGACACTTCTTTCACTTCTTCTTTCTCTGTGTAGGCCATCTAAGTGCCTTCAGTGGCTGAGGAAAATCCTCCCTGTGGTGAGAAGTAGGTTGAGTGGTAGGCTCACCTCTGTTTATTGTCATTGATGGTGAGAGGTTGCTCCCAAGTTACAGCATTTCTTCTTGTCATGGCATGCTGATTGGGAGCTGCAGTGTGTGTGAACGGTGTTTGCTGTGACCAGCTGTATCGCTTGTTGTTGGAGGTAGAGGCTTCTCAGACTGCTGATCACTCCCTTGTACTACTTCCACCAGAGGCATTGTGGTTATCTCGGACAATAGCTGGTCTGATCACTGGTGATTTTCTGCAATGAGAATTGACTAACCTGCTCCACATAGAGAGAGGAGGGTTCAGAGTTGAAGTCCGAGTCTGAGTACCCTTCAGTGTTTCAGTATTTGGGACCGTGCAGTTCTGGTTGTCAAACGACAATGGTTGTCTTGATCTCCTCTGCTATTTTCTTTTATTCATTCGTGGGACATGGGCGTCACTGGCTGGCCAGAATTTATTGCCCATCCCTAGTTGCCCTTGAGAAGGTCCTTGTGAAATGCCTTCTTGAATTGCTGCATTCCATGTTCTGTGGGTTGACCCACAATGCCGTTAGGGAGGGAATTCCAGGATTTTGACGCAGCGACTGCGAAGGAATGGCGATATATTTCCAAGTCAGGGTGGTGAGTGACTTGGAGGGGGACTTGCAGGTGGTGGTGCTCCCATTTATCTGCTGCCCTTGTCCTTCTAGATGGAAGTGGTCGTGGGTTTGGAAGGTGCTGTCTAAGGATCTTCGGTGAATTGCTACAGTACATCTTGTAGATAATACACACTGCTGCTACTGAGCATCGGTGGTGGAGGGATTGAATGTTTGTAGATGTGGTGCCAATCAAGCGGGCTGCTTTGTCCTGGATGGTGTTAAGCTTCCTGAGTGTTGTTGGAGCTGTATCCATCCAGACAAGTGGGGGGTATTCCATGATACTTCCAACTTGTGCCTTGTAGATGGTGGATAGGCTCTGGGGAGTCAGGAGGTGAGTTACTCGCCGTCGTGTTCCTAGCCTCTGACCTGCTTTTTTAGCCACTTTGTCCATGTGGTGAGTCCAGTTGAGTTTCTGGTCAATGGTAATCCCAAGGATGTTGACAGTGGGGGATTCAGTGATGGTTACATCATTGAATGTTAAGGGGTGTTGGTTAGAGTGTCTCTTATTGGTGATGGTCATTGCCTGACATTTATGTGGCGTGAATGTTATTTGCCACTTGTCAGCCCAAGTCTGGATATTGTCCAGATCTGGAGGAAATGCAAGGCCAAACAATATCCTGTTGAGGAGAGAGAAAGGCTGGTTATGGCTGATGAACATCAGCTCAAAGATCTCATTTCCACCATAGCTCAGTGGTTCCAGGATCTAACCAATAACTGGAAGTCAGACTCCTCCTTCCCCCGACAATGGAATGTTCATCATTCAAAGCCCCGCTCTTTGAGCCATGGTTCCTTTTCTTACATGACTGTTACGCTGACACCTGAATCTAATATGAATTTTTTTGGTGATCATTGCGAAAGATGTCAACATTCCAAAATGAAGAAACCTAATCCTCGACCTCTCCCAAGAAGTGTGGCTGTGTATCCTCTGGGTTCCCAACCTCAATCTCATGGATTACTTTTGGGTCTTCTGTATACTTTTGGGTTTTTGATTTGTGTAGTTGGGGAAATGTCCAATGTTGCAATAGAAGCATTGGACTGCACTCTGATCAATTGGGCCAGTGGGCTGACGAATGGCAGATGGAGTTCAATTTAGATAAATGCAAGGTGATGCATTTTGGTAGATTGAACCAGGGCGGGACTTACTCAGTTAATGGTAGGGCATTGGGGAGAGTTACAGAACAAAGAGATCTAGGGGTACAGGTTCATAGCTCCTTGAAAGTGGAGTCACAGGTAGACAGAATGGTGAAGAAGACATTCGGCATGCTTGGTTTCATTGGTCAGAACATTGAATGCAGGAGTTGGGACGTCTTGTTGAAGTTGTACAAGACATTGGTAAGGCCACACTTGGAGTACTGTGTACAGTTCTGGTCACCCTATTATAAAAAGGATATTATTAAACTAGAAAGAGTGCAGAAAAGATTTACTAAGATGCTACTGGGACTTGACGGTTTGAGTTATAAGGAGAGGCTGAATAGACTGGGACTTTTTTCTCTGGAGCGTAGAAGGCTGAGGGGTGATCTTACAGAGGTCTATAAAATAATGAGGGGCATAGATCAGCTAGATAGTCAACATTTTTTCCCGAAGGTAGGGGACTCTAAAACTAGAGGGCATAGGTTTAAGGTGAGAGGGGAGAGATACAAAAGGGTCCAGAGGGGCAATATTTTCACACAGAGGGTGGTGAGTGGCTGGAACAAGCTGCCAGAGGTAGTCGTGGAACCGGGTACAATTTTGTCTTTTAAAAAGCATTTAGACAGTTACATGGGTAAGATGGGTATAGAGGGATATGGGCCAAATGTGGGCAATTGGGACTAGCTTAGGCGTTTAAAAAAAAGGGGCAGCATGGACAGGTTGGGCCGAAGGGCCTGTTTCCATGCTGTAAACCTCTATGACTCTATGACTCACTCGCAGTACATTGATCTCTCCTGTGAGGGCACTTTGCACTGCAGCACTGGCAAGGTCACTCTGCTGGATGGCTCAGGAACTGGTTTCCCTAATTTGTGTCGACCCTGTGCCTTTGTGACCTGACAAGCTGGTCTGGGTGTTGGCTTCACCCACATGTTTTATTCTCTCCTCTTTAGATTATCCTGTGTTGCTTGAGTAGTTCACACATTCTATCAATCTGCATAGCCTTATCCAAGGAAAGGTCATCTTTAGCATGTAGGAGGTCAGAGAGCGAATTGTCTGTGACACCCACCACTATTCTTTCTCAGATGAGATTAGATTTTATCTCCATATTTACACCCTTCTGTAGAGATCATTTATGAAGAAATTAACGAGTTCCCCAGGCAGCTGGTCTCTCGTTATTAAATTTATTTCTCTCAAATATTTTGCTAGTTCACAAGTTGAAATAAATGTCAAAAGATTTTAAAACATCTTTGAATTTGATGGATGAGTCATTAATACCCTACCTGCAGTGATATCATCTGCAATTGGCCTTATAGAGTAAAAAAGTCTGGCCGCTTGCAGTTCTTCAGACTTTTTATTTAAGCAGACATAATGCTGTATCTTCAAAATCTTTTTCTCCAAAGAATCTATTTTGTGACTTGGGTTAGTCCAAATTGAGTTGGAAGTGTTGAATTGTGATACATGTTAACAGTAATTTAGCAAGTTTCACTTCCTGCCCTCGGAGGGTAAGATTGTAGACACGGGTTATGCTACAGTAAACTCAGATGAGGAATTTGATGGGATGATATACAGGAGAACTCTAATGATGCACCACTGAGATGCTTGGTGTTTTCCAGGTAGGCCTTCCAGACTGTCTCCTGTCACTGTCAAGGGGCATGAAGATGTCAGGCTCCCATGTAGCATAGGGCATCTCACAGAGTTAAGAGCCGAGCCTCTCCAGTGTGAAAGTGGTGGCCAACTCCATGACAACCCTTGCAGATCCACCCACAATGCAATATTGTGTGATCAATGTCTCAGCTTCTGTTAAGGTTCAGGTGAGAGCCACCAAAGTCTGAGTGCTGCAGTAGAAGCTCAGGCCGAGATCACAGATCCATGTTTGCTGCTGCTGTGGGGGCCTAGATTGCTGCTATCATGGACGTGGATCTCAGCACTCAAAACAGCTTGCAGATTCTCATGAAAAAATTGCCTTCCCAAAATGGATGCACCAACTCATTAACAGACAACAAGCCACAGTACTTCCACAAACTTCAGCACAACAAGACAAAAGTAGCTCACCTGCAAGTTACATGTATATACCTTTAAATAACACGGGTGGGAGATCCCTTCTGCAGCAGTGAGTGATTAGTATGGACCCGCACGGCCAAAATTTTGGAAATGTGTGTTAAATCGTAAAGGCTATATGATGCTCCTTTCCATCTACTCGCACAACCACACTAGAGGCCTTCTCTGCATTGAACACCTCATAGGCTATGCCGGAAGCAACTAGAAACGTTCCTTACAGCAGCTTCTTATTTTGTGGCTTCTGTAGCTTCAAGACCAGGAACATCACGGAGCCCAAATCATTGCCTTGATATAGAGCCATTTTGAATTTGTTCAATAGTGTTATTGTTACTTACTGTAATTATTATTAATGAAATTATCCCTTTTCATTACCTCAAGTATATGTGACTTGCACATCAACAGTTCAAGGGTCAATCTGCTCTCACTGTGAATAATTTAGTCAGATCTCACTGAGTGCTGAATGATGTAGCAATATTTAACAAGCGTTTTTACAAGCAAGTTAGGATGTCTGCCTTTAGGATATGTAAAATTTGCTGAACAATCTTCCAGATCATTAGTAACAACATTTAACTGAATGTTTTCCATCCTCGAAGTGTAATTGGTAAATTTGTAACTTTGGGCTGGGTTTTGAGCCTCCTGCTGATACTGAGCATGAAGGTGCACAGGAATTAAAAATAACATCAATGGCCAATGTGCCGGTTCCCTGGCACCATCTCATTCTCGGGCCATTTTCTCCTCGAGGCAGGTGGGGAGGGCTACCCACCGGCAAGTGGTGGGTAGTTGGTTAAACTAATTAAGGACAATTTAAGACATTTTGTAGGATATTCCAGTCTGTCTCAAGGTAGCAGAGGCCAGATTAGCTGTCATCAATGGCAGACTTTGTGGGTTAGTGCTCCAGGCAGGCTTAGAGGACTTCTCTGTCTATACGGGTGCAAATGCAAAGGCTGTCCTGTGTAGGTATTTCCCTCTCATGGTGGTGGTCTGGTTGCAAAGGGCATTTTTAATTTAATTTTGAAAATTTGAACCACCCTCTCTCTCACTTACCTGCCACAGCCTGCTTCTGCATCCGAGCTGGAAGGTCTCTGATTGACACTCCAGCACAGTCCTTAGTGATCCCACCCTCTGCTCATTAACTGGGCAATCTGGTGAAAATCCCATTGAGTGATTGTTTTCACTTAGGGTGGGCTTCCAACCCCACTTTGAGTCTGACCGTAGGTCACAGAAGTCCTCCTGCCCCATGTTGGAGCATAAAGCTTTGACAATTTAAAATGTTAATACTTCCCTCCAACCCTGAAACTGAAGATTTTTTTAAAGTTCAAAGTTGATTGCAAATGAAAGCTAGTTGATTGTAGTGTCTGATGATGAAGAAAACAATGTATTTGAATGTTTAACATTTCACTTTGTTCTAATCCAGGTCAGAAACTTGAAGGTGTTTTATGAAGTCAGCCTAGATCATACGTTTTGCACTTTGAATTTTAGTAAGATATTTCATTCCAGGTATCATTCAAATGACCCACCAAGGAGCTTTTATCAAACAAAGTTTATTTAAGAATACAGTTAACATATAGAAGTAAAATTAGCAATAAATTTTACCAATTACCAACAAAAAAAAACAACCATGATATTGTATAAATCTTAACAGCTACGAATACTGTTCCAACACAAAGTTCTGACCAACATACATCCTGGTTTCGGTTTAGCACTGAAAGTACGTGATGCTGGATTTTGCAGCTTTGCAACACCTGCTGTGAATTAGTCCTTTTGATGGAGAATTGAAACTCTGACTTCCCTATCCTGCAGCTCCCAGCAAACCTGGAGGCACAGATAGAGCCATTTCTTGCCTCTAGTGAGCAAACAACCAACCACAAAACTTTCACTCCAGAAAAGTAAGAAAGACTGTTTCCAACTAGCCAGCAGAATTTCTAATACCAGGGAGAGAGACAAACACATTGCATCCAGCGTGGAGTCCAAACACCTTCTGACTAGCCAGCAACCAAAACTGAAAGTAAAGAACTCTTGTGAGAAAAAAACTGTCCCACCTCACCAGTCAATCATTCTTCCCCCCCAACAATTCAAAGGGGTTGTAAAACTTGTAAAACTCCAGGACAGTGCATTAGGCCCAGATTTAAAATAAACGAAAAGCCTATTATATGACTCGAGCAACAATAAAGACAGACAACTTGGTGCCTGCTTATAACTGCAGAGAACATGCTTAAAATACATATGTTAAAGGACCCTCAGGCATGGAATGATTTTAGAAATATTTGCAGCAATTTTTAAATGTAATAAAAAAAATTCAACAATATTCTTCTGAAGAATGGACACTAAAATTAGGGCCCAGTTTCATTGAACTGCATTCCAGAATCAGTTAATTTCTCTTTAAGGTACTAAGGATAGAAAAATCTAGTGAAGCTGTGGGGAGCTAGAGGTAGACAAGGAGTGAATGCTATCTTCTTTTAAAAATGGAAAACTACTAACTAAGGCTGTAAGTAGAAATATCATTTTACACCACCAAAAGTTCCAACTTGGGATTAATACCTAACTAAAGCAAAAGTGCTTAATAGCAAGCATGTGAGTATGTGTATTCCTGGAAGCTGTTTTCACTTCAAGTACGGTTAATTTTAAGATTGGTCATATTCCATTGGCAAATGAAGTTAATGAAGAAAAATACAGGTTCTCATTCATAGGGGGCATGTCCACTTATGAAAAATGCTGTGAACCTATTTTAAAAGAAATGGTATATAACAATTTTCCACAACAACCTCTGTCAGATAAATTTGGAGATCAATGGTTTAGATCTGACTCTACATTGGTGATAATTTATGATTTAATTTAGGCATGATTGAGAATTATTTCAGGGTAGTTTACAAAGAACAATTGAAAACTGGATTACCCATAATTGTGCTTTACGTAGAAGGCATGGCCCACTCCCGAAACTTCATGCTTTCACGTGTGTTTACATCTATCTGGTGTTCCTCTTGGCATTCCTATACTGTAAATAATCCAAAACGTCCAGTATATACCCAAAAAACCATGGACAGAATTTTCCCGTCCAGCCCCACCACGGGAATCATAGCGGGCAGGACACAGACCATGCAAAGGTCCGTTGACCTCCTTGGGCAGGATTTTCCGGTTTCAGGGCGAGTGCAGCAGGAAAATCCCATCATATTACTATAGAGCGATCCATCGAATCATGAATCTTCCAAAATCCCCATTCCACCCAATTATGAGCCCAGTAGCTTCTGTCTCCAAGTTTAGGTCTCGGATTTTTATTTAAACCTGCTTTTCACCTTTAGCACAAGCTTCTCAGTTCTTTGCTTCTGTTTCCATGCAACCCAGATGACAACAGACTCTAATTAGAATCTCTTTAACATGCTTACACTCAATTCTAACAAGTGATTAACAAATTCATAAAACCACACTGATTTAACATCAATCTTAGTCTTAAACCAGAGACCAGCAACACTTAACATTGAAAATGAATATAAGGAAATTTAGTTGGTTACATACTGATGGCTCACCAATTTTACTTTCCCACAAACAAAAACTAGATAAAAGATAAGGCCTGGACTGCTTGAAGCTTTCTCATGCTCTTTTCCCCAGTGACTATAGCAAAAACAAGACAAGTCTGCCATACACAAGGCCATTTGTGACGTACCCAGCACCTGCATTTTGAAAGCTGCGGAGTTTTGCAGAATAGCAATTCTAGTGAAAAGCTTAGGGTCATTTAACTCTTGAAATGCCTGAACCCTCACAACAGCCTCAAATGCCCATATTCTTCCATCTTTCCCCAAAGGGGAAGGAGGTAAGTGAGAGAAAGGAAACCTTATTGTTAAATATTAGTAAAGCTTTCATTTTGAGAGTAAATCTATAATGTACATCTAAGTGATCTTCCTTTAAACGCTACCTTATGTATATTAATATCATTAGGGCAATATATTCATACAGAATGTCATATATTACTGCAGATTCTGATTACAATTGTTGTTATTATACTTATTGTCCCAGTAATTAGTCTCTGGTTCTTGTTTCCTTCATATGAAACATGAACAGTAATGTTTAATTGAAGGGAAATTGAGGGGAGCAACGGGATGACTCTCGACCCCAGGAGAGGGCTGAAGAGGATGGGTGGGTAACCTAAAAGTATAGTTAAAGATATACTCATGCGACTTGGCCAACGTTGTCTACCTGATACACTGCAGGAAAGGATGTCCGGCGGCATGGTACATTGGCGAGACCATGCAGACTCTATGACAACAGATGAATGGACACCGCTCGACAATCACCAGCCAGGAGTGTTCCCTTCCTGTCGGGGAACACTTCAGCAGTCAACAGCATTCAGCCTCTGATCTTCGGGTAAGCGTTCTCCAAGGCGGCCTTCAAGACACACGACAACACAGAATCGTTGAGTAGAAACTGATAGCCAAGTTCCGCACACATGAGGACAGACTCAACCGGGATCTTGGGTTCATGTCACACTAACTGTAACCCCAACGATTTGCCTAGGCTTGCAAAATCTTACTAACTGTCTTGGCTTGAGACAATTCACACCTCTTTAACCTGTGCTTAACCCTCTCTCCACTCGCATTGTCTGCACCTATAAAAACTTGATTACCTGTTCAGTCTTGCATTCCAACCATTATCTTGTAATTGAGTCTGTGTCTATATATGCACTGTTTGTGAACCCAACTCTCCACTCACCTGGTGAAGGAGCAGCGCTCTGTAAGCTCGTGCTACCAAATAAACCTGTTGGACTTCAACCTGGTGTTGTGAGACTTCTTACTGTGCCTATCCCAGTCCAACGCCGGCATCTCCACATCATTATATTTAAAAAAGCAGCAATTTCTGATTACAGCAGGGTGCTGAGGAGGCCAGATAGCCGGGCAGGCAGCCAATGAGAAATACATGTCCTGAGATTGTTGTCGAACAGAGTTCGAGCTGAGGGTGCGAGGGCCAAGGAGGTGATCGTGGTTGTTGAGAGGAGCAGTGAGGCAACTCAATCCCCAGGCCAGGGGCTGAGGTGGGCTGCAAAATTGAGGACAAGGTGAAACCTGATAGCCAGGTAGGCAGCCTGAGTCAGCAGTGAGGTGAGCCAAGGTTAATATGGTCGAGGGGACAGCAGCAGGGGCGACTTGACCTTCAGGCCAGTGCTATGGAGGGCTTGGAAACTGAGGGTGAGGCTATTCCAGGCACCCTGAGACAGCAGCAAGATGAGGCTTTCGAGGTGAGCAGGGGCAACTTGAACCCCAGGGCTGAGAAGGGCAATAAAAGCTGGCTCTTTCAGAAAATTCATTTGTTAAAATCAAGAAAGATTAGTCAATAAGAAGCGATACTATCAATCTGGCAGTCAAAAGCACAGAAAACTGAAAGTGAGGCAAGAGGGCGAAGCTAGGAAAGAAGACATTTTGCCATTTTACTTTATAAAGTTTGAAGTATTGAATAATTTTCAAACTGCACATTCAACTTCATCCACCAAAAATATGGCTGAATTACCTGATAACTTTGACTTGCCAATTTCCGGAAATACCACATCGCCTGAAAAAGTTGAACAAGAACAAGAAGTGGACTCTGAAATGGCAATGGAACGACAAGATACTGTTGATTTTTCTTCTGAAGTGAGGGAAGAAACCTAACCTGAAGACATTGTCTTCTGGTCAAAATCTGTTCCATTGGGTATGATAGAATATTTCAAACTAAAAAAACCAGAAAGCATATGTAATATGGAAAAGTTGAGAAAAGAGGTTGAGGTTGGAGGCCAAAAACAGGTTAGGAGTCTTCATTTGTCCCATTTTCTGAGAGTGAAGAGAAATGGGACGATGGAAATTAGACGGTTGATTTTATTTGGAAAGCTTTAAGGGAGTCTACTGTTAGGTTTGCAAATTATTCCCTGATCCTACTAAAGGGAAACAAGCATTTGTCAATGGGTACTCTAAGTGGAGAAATGTTGGAAGAAATATTGCTGATCATGAAACTTCCAACGCTCATATTAAAGATATGTAAGCGTTCGTTCAAAGATGTAAATTATCTGGAAGACTATAGTTAAGAAAGCCCACCAATGTCTCTACTTTCCCAGAAAACTAAGGAAATTTGGCATGTCAGCAATGACTCTCACCAACTTTTACAGATGCACCATAGAAAGCATTCTTTCTGATTGTATCACAGCTTGGTATGGCTCCTGCTCTTCCCAAGACCACAACAAACTATAGAAGGTCGTGAAGTAGCCCAATCCATCACGCAAACCAGCCTCTCATCCATTGACTTTGTCTACACTTCCCACCGCCTCGATTAAGCAGCCAGCATAATTAAGGACCCCACGCACCACGGACATTCTCTCTTCCATCTTCTTCCGTCAGGAAAAAGATACAAAAGTCTGAGGTCACGTACCAACCGACTCAGGAACAGCTTCTTCCCTGCTGCTATCAGACTATTGAATGGACCTACTTCACATTAAGTTGATCTTTCTCTACACCCTAGCTATGACTGTAACACTACATTCTGCACTCTCCCATTTCCTTCTCTACGAACAGTATGCTTTGTCTGTATAGCGCGTAAGAAACAATACTTTTCACTGTATATTAATACATGTGACAATAATAAATCAAGTCAAAATCAAAGAATTGATTCTGTGTTATCGGCTCAGTTTGAAAAGGAGTATTCTTATTGGAGGAAAGTGCTGAGATGGGTTTCCTCTAGGTGCTCCGGTTTCCTCCCTCAGTCCGAAGCTGAGCAGGTTAGGTGGATTTATCATGCTAAATTGCTCTTTAGTGTCCAAAGATGTATAGATTAATCGATCAGTCATGGTAAATGCATGAGTTTATGGGCATAGGGCAGAGGGGAGGGCCTGGGTGGAATGCTCTTTCGGAGAGCCAGTGCAGACTTGATGGGCCGAATGGCATCCTTCTGGTTTGTAGGGATTTTATGGTTTGGTTTGGGACTACCTCTAAGAGGACATGATGAGTCATCATTGAAGGGGTAATTTTTTAGCATGCCTTGAAGATCTTAGCGAATTTGATGAGCTTCTCAAAGAGCATTTGAAAACTTATCAGTATTGTGGCTCAGGGAAGACCAGCTTATTAACACACAGAATTTATGACGACTTCATCACCATAATGGTAGGGCAGCTCAGAAACCAATTCACTAATGAAGTAAAAGATGCCAAATACAATTCCATAATAATTGGTTCAACACCACATGTAAATCATGTAGACCAATTAATATTAATTTTAAGATATGTGACCAGTGATGGTGAAGTTGTAGAGTGATTCCTCGATTTCGTCCAGCTACAATCATATAGTTCTATGTGTCTGGGGATAACGGTGTTTGAAATCATTGCAAATTCAGGATTTGACATCAATGATGTTGCAAATATGACAGGAAAGGTTTCAGGTTTATAAGCAAGACTGAACAATGCAAGCTCCTGTGCATTATTAATCCCATGTTCCAGTCACTCCTTGAATTTAATCTGCAATGCTGCAGCTGAACCACGTGATGCAGCTGTACATTTTATTTACTGTTCAATCGAAGAGGCCAGAGGGGGATGGGGTCGGGGTTGGCCTGGACATGTCCAGGAGTCCAGCAATCGATGGGTGGGGAAATCAGAGGGACAGCGATACGGGGTCACGGGGCTGGCCAGCGATCGGGAGAATGGCAGTGCAGGGCTCCAGCACATGCTGATCTCGGTGCTGAAAGATTGCTGCAGGCGCAATGGCCTGCTCAGCGCTATGCTGCCAGCCTCTCCAACGGGAATAGGCTCCATCCCCAGATTTATAATGAGGTGCATGCTTGTGCACGCTGCAGTGTACAGTGTGTGGGAGATTCATTTTGAAAATCCAGCTGAAAAAGACAGTGAGATTTATTCCAGTATTTACATGAATTTGACACTGGGAATTTTTTTGGGAGAATTTCACCCTATATGTGAAAGCTGAAGCAAGATCCTCAGCAGAGAATTTTGACAAGTATGTTAATACTGTTCTAACTGTTTTCTGAAACCCTTTACTTCAAATAATTAATGCCTTCAACAAATCCCTGCAAAATGTTGATGCAACTGTATTGAACTGACGAGTTACTTTGTGTGTTTTCTGACAGGAGTTTGGATGAGAACACTAAAAGCCACTGCAGTAAGAAATGAAGTGAATTCAACCAGGGGGAAATGGAGAGAAATCTTTTGAAGGTGAAGTGAAACAATTCATTAATTTCATCGATAATGATGAGCTCTGTGCTTCGAGATCACCGGCTGGTTTGTACCGACTTGAATGTGATGGTTTGCAGGCAACCTTGCCAAATGGGGAAACCATTCTGAAAATATTTTTAACAATACCTGTCACAAATCTGGTGAACGTTCTTTCTCTGTGCTGAAAAGAGTTAAAAATTATTTGCAAAGTACGATGAGTCAGGAACATTAGACATGTTCAGCAATATTAACCCTAATGTCGGGGGATTAGCAGGGTAAATATGAGGGGTTACGGGGAATAGGGCCTGGATGGGATTGTGGTCAGTGCAGGCTCAATGGGCTGAATGGTCTCCTTCTGCACTGTTGGGGTTCTATGATTCTATTAACAATTGACAATTTACAAGATTTTACTCACGATGATGTAATTGATGATTTTGTAAAGAAAAAGAGTAGAAAAAAAGCTATCTAAATAGCCATGCCAACAAAGGATGAAGCAAGTAATTTTAAATATTCTCTTGTCTGTTTTTCAAAAGAACCACCATTTGCTGGTCTGATATAATGGCTGCTGGTCACACGCAGGTAGTTCTGTCTTCCCCCATTACTTTCAAGGCTGGCCTTCAGAAAGTCTCTTCCAGGACAAAGAGTGGAATTCTGCTAGAGACAAAGTCACATCACTGATATTGGACTTGGATTACTGGACTCCACTTGGTTGGATAATTTGCTCCTGCACTGGAGTTTTCTGGTTTATTCTGTCCTGCACTGGCCTGTGCTGCAGTCATGTCATCAGCTGATTTTCCCATCTCGTCGCTTATTAGCAGTTCCATGTTTGCTCGCCTCAAGGCACACAGATCGCAATATTGACCAGCTTTACTGTCACTCTGACAAGAGGTAAGCTTGGATTTCAATTCAGCAATTGCAGGCATGATTTTGCAAATTAAAAAGCACTAAAGCAGTTAAGCGGTGATCAATTTGGGTATTTTTGCGGCTGGCGTTATTGCATTCTGTGAGGTGAGGGTGGACGGTGTTGGGAGGGCCGTGACATCACTGGGAAGGTGGGGCATTGCATCACTGGGGGTGGGGCATCATGTCGCTGGGGCATGACATCATGGGGGTGGACCGAGAAGTGAAGGTGAGCGCAGGTCTCCCCCAGTGTAAGTCCGCCAAAGCCACAGAGTGGTTTCATTGGGATTTCCATGAGGTTCCGTAGCACATCTTTTTCGGCGTGGGGGGGGGGATATTTTCCGATAATCCGGGTGAATGTTTCAGGTCGACGTGAACTTTTATGAACTCTATTTCTTTCCATAGTTGCTGTCTGACCTACTGAGTATTTCCAGCACTTTCTTTTCAGATTACCAGCATCCGCAGCATTTGGCTTTTGAAAATGTGAAGTGTTTTGACTACTGCACACACACCTCATAATACACATACTAGGTGTCACGGGCTACTTTTCAAATGCTCCTCAACTACTTGAGTTGAAGCCTCACACGGGCACTATCTGTTACCATGGAGACAGATGTACAGCACGCCTGTGATTCTCATCAAATGCCAATCAGATGAAAATAGCTCACCATCTTTGACATTGAATTGAGCTCTTTTAGCTAATCAGATTACCAAAATAACTTGCATGGTCATTCTTTTACTTAGATAATATCTGTGCTTGTGGGTGAATAACATGTAGTATGATTCAAGTTAGATTTATCTGTTTTCTGCTTTTTAAAGTTTAATGGCTGGTCCCTGGCTACTTCTTGGGGGAAGTTATTGGAGTTGGCCGCATATATTAGAAAATTAGGGCACATATGTTTTCAGAAGAACTCAAATAGATATCCGAGTAACATTCTGTATGAAAGACTTTAGATAGACTAACTTGTCACTTGCAGGCATGCCCAGGAACAAAATCATCTTTCTTCTGTGGAAAAATTGATTTTTTACGCTGGGGTTGAATATGTGGACTCTTCATATGGTATCACCATGAGCCTTATGAATGTCAATATGAATGCAAAGTTTGGAAGAAAAGGGGCTGTCGGGACAACGTATTGAAGCACTCAGGATGTGGAGGGATGTGATGAATAGAACCATGATAAATTATTTGACAAAAACAACAAACTCTGTATCTAGGATGCACATATTCAAGCTCAAAAGAAGGCAAGTGAAGAGACAATTTAGATTTAAGCACTTTGCAGATGGCAATGAATATATGGGACAAATTGTCCAGGGAGATTTAAAGATTCATTCATTAAGATTTAATGAAACCCATTTATGATGAAGTTCAAATCACTGACTTGTTTAGAATGGAATTTACTTTGTTGGTTTACCCTCTTTATTCACTATCACCAGACTTTCTCCTCCAGCCAGGAAATAGAAACAGCCAGAGGCATTTTTCAATAGCACATTTAACTGCGCTCTTCACTGAAATGACAGGAGACGTTTCTCATACAGAGTAAGACAAAGAGTTACTTTTATTATATGCCTCCACAGAACTTCTCAAAAGATGGAACTTACCCCAGCTGTGAACGAATAAATTCCATCTGGTAGAGCAGCAGGGATTAGAGTGACAGGTGCCCCCGTCACTCCAAATACTGATGTGCCAGTTCAGCAGTGAACAAGCAAGTAATTGAATTACTTTACCACTCAACACAGCATTCTTATTAAAAAAACTGCTAAATTCATTTAATTCTGAAAGGATATTTAAAGTGTTATATGATTGCTTGGCACAGAAAGCTATATATTTGAAAGTTGAAGGAAACGTCTTACAGTCATTTGCTACCCCATATTTACTTTAAAAGGACTATTGTAATACATTTCAAGAACTGCTTAAAGCTGTGCAGGTCCTGTCAGATGTGGCAGATAGGATAAATTGCGACTCTTTTTCACTGCTCTACACACCATATAGCTCTCTGCTGGTGACATTTAGACTTTTGATGTTTTATGCTTGCACAAAAATTCGAGGAAAATAAAGCCTTCCATTTCTTTTTCAAAGGTTAATGCTGTCTATCTTGCTCACTGAGTGTGCTTCTACATTAGCCTCAGATTGTACAGGCAGAGTTTGCTGTGAATATGTACCTGGATGACAATGCCTGCACCAAGGACAAACTCAATTGATCAACACAATATTTTATCAGGTTTCATTGGTAAGAAAATATCGAGCAGACAAGTAGAGCTTCATTTTAAATTTGGGATTGGGAACCCAATGCCCGGATAATTTCCAAGTCGACTCCATGCCGCATTTATGTGGCTCATGGAACGCTATTTGTGCCTTAGTTGGGCTGGAGGGGAGCTCAAAACTTGGTGCAACGTGTTACCAGGAGGCGGCAGTTGCCTGCAAAATGGCAAGGGCAGATGGCAGCCATGATGGAGGCTGATGCTGCCTTGCTGAAGAGAGGAGGAGGCAACACCTCGGAGAGCCAGAAGCATTAAAGCATTAAAAAATGGCCACATGACCAAATGAAATGTAGAACACATGATCCGGCATTAGATCACCCAGGCCTCAAAGTGTTTCAGTATAAATAAAAATGACCTTTAACTTTTTCCCACATTGAACCCGACAGTTCTGCATTAACGTCTACCAGACTGTTTGGGTTGGTGGTTTACAAGTTGAAAATTGCCTTCTCCCCCTCTCTGGCCCCTTAACAGGTTCCTCAAGGAGCTTAACAGGCCATTAATTGGAAGCAAGTGGGTTTCCTGTTCTCCCCACATCCCACCCCCACTTTGAAAATTGTGTCACATTCCAGAAGCACGGGATGATTCACCGCTCTCCACGAAGATTACTTCAGATTGCGGCTGGAACTGCTCCTGCCCCACCTGCAATTGAAAATCCAGCCTCCTGCTTCTGAAGCTACATAAATAGGTGGAAGAACTAAAGTAAAAAAAAACAAGCAAGCCTCTATTCTTTTAGGATATATGGGAGGCTGTGAAAGCTTTTCTGCTGTGATATACAATGCATCATTCGGCTACAATCACAAGGTCCTAAAATTAAGAGACTGACCTGATGGTTCCAAATATCAAAGCCTGACATTTTAGTATAGTGATATGGGGAATTGTTATTTGTTGTTGTGGTTGTCTAAGGAAGAAGTTCAGAGGGTACCAACTGTAACTATTCATTGTAGAATATTACCATGTGTGTACACACAAGACAGTCGGCTTCTTCAGTCCGAGCCATGAGCTATCTCCATTCAGATTACTACCAAACTATCACTAAGCATGTGACTCTCTTTCCATCATCATGTGGACAGCACTGTTTCCCAGTCCCATATTAATCCTTTTAGTCCTGAGCACTCTAATACTATACCTCCCCCGCAAGTCATGCTACCACTTCTCTGAGCCAACCATGCTGTAAATAATGGGTAACACTATGTGGTTGGATGGCAGCAGGCACATTAGCTACATGTGGAGTGGATAGCCCTTGTTGCCAAGCGGCATTCCTCTCATGAAGATGGCAGAACCCGCTGACTGGTGCAGGATAGAAGCATTGTGAAAGCTCCCTTGATAGCAGGCAATCACTAACATGTTGGCCTGTGCATCATCACAGACCAACTGCATGTTCATGGTGTGAAACTACTTACAGTTCTTATACATCTCTCTATATAATGGTGCCCACATGCTTGCAGTTGATGATACCGTGCACTATTGCATCCTAGCAAAGCCAAACATCCACATGGACACATGAAGTCCCTCTCCTTGTGTTTAGGGTCATAATGACCTGATGCAGCGATGCATGGCAAAACATGAGATATTGGCAATGTGGCCAGCAACAGTGTGGAGAGATCGTGGGATGTAGAAATTAAGAGTGGCGATGACCTTGATGGTCAATGGCAGCACCATCCTCACTCAACAGCTGCAGGCCTGATTCAAGGCAACAGCACATTTCAGTGAGCACCACCTTGCTGAAGTGTAGCCACTACGGACACTATTTCTGGCTGAGGTGGTGAAGTAATCTCTGAAGTCCATAGGTAGGTAGGGCTTTCAGTTTAGAGCCCCCCTCCTCCTCTCTCTGCACACAGCTTCTCCTCTCTGCTTTATTCCCCCATTGTGTGCAGCCCCAGAGGGGCTGCAACCACAACCCCAGTAGCTAAGAGCAGGTTTTCTGCTCAGAGGCCTTCCGAATCCACGCGACTTCTTCAAAAGGTCCAGCAGCACCACTCCTTCCTGATTGAAAGAATTTGTGGGAACTCAAAAACCAACACAGTTGACGCTGCGTTCAATTAACTCTGCAGTGGAAAAAGAAAGTCCACAGCACCCCACCTGAAATGTGTTTGATGAGTGGAGATCTCTTGTCCATGTGTGAATGCATGTTCAACTGTCTGTTTGAAAGAAAGCATTTCCAGCACCCACGAGTTCCAAATCCAAAATGACAGCCAGGTACCAAATAAGTGTTAGAAGCGGACTGACATCAGGATCTGCCCACTCCGCATGGATGGGATTCCTGTACAATCACCCTTTATGCCATAGTGATTTGCATGTGCTATGGCAGAAGAGCAAAATCTCTGAGATTTTACTTAATCTCCAAACTCCCTTGGTCTTTAAACCAGTGGCAGTACGGAGCTGAATTTTGTGGCCTTTAGGTTTATGTACCCAATCAAAGAATCAAGTTGTTCTATAAGATATTTTGAAACTAACACTGGATTATATTCTGCCATGTCTGAGAAAACCAGGAAAAATACAAACTTAGATTTGAAATGTATGAGACACTAAGCAAATCATGATAATGTTTGACTTAGCAATGGACAGTTCCTCAGAATGCAATTTATTTGATTACTGGGAACAATAAAAGCTACAGATCGTGACTCATCTAATGATTTTTCAACAATTCTCAAGCACTTCAGGGACACTTCTGAAATAAATGTAGGCAACTTTGTTAATGCAGCTGTGAAATGTGCAATATTGAAGCAAAAAGACAAATTTTATGAATCAAATCCTGGAGGCAGGTGGCCAGCATTGTAATGAAGTGTAATTAGATTTGTGGTGGAGAAGGACAAGCTCCACTATTGAAATGAAGCATGGAGCCTAGCAGCATGTTGCAGATAGAACGAACTTAGTGTCAACATCTTGGAGGATTAACTGAAAGCTCATAAAGAAGTTTTATGATTTAAAAAGCACAAGGGTAAGACAGTATTATTATGAAGTAGAAGCACAGACCATATATGGACACAATAAGAAGTAACTGTTAAAGATATCTGCACAAATGGAGAACTCTGGGAAGGATGTAGCAGTTAATGCATCATCATTGAAAATTGTCGGGTTATGCAAATATCTTGGCATGACGAGGAAAAGAATAAGCTGGACAATGAATTTTCATGGAATGAATGACCATTGCCAATCCCCGACTGCTCTTAACTTGGAAAGTGATGTGGAAAGTCTTGTTACAGTACCTTGATTTTGAAAATGCCATCCTTGTTTTCCTATCCCTCCATGATCTTCCCCCCCCCCCACACCCATCTCTGTAATCTATCCGAACACACAATCTGTGCTCATCTCATTTTTGTTTCTTCAGCGCCTCTGATTTTAATTATTTCACTCTAGGTGTTCTTCTTATCTCCTTGTGTGGCCTGGTGTCATACTTCATTTTATAACAATCCTGTGAAGTGCCTTGGAATGTTTCATTATAGTAAAGGTGCTATATAAATGTAAGTTGTTGTTGGTTTTTGATGGGAATGTGACATTTCGGAAGGGGAGGAAGTTGAGAAGAGATGGGTGGGTGGTTCAGTTAGCTAATGATGGTATTGGTGCATTAGAAAGGGATGACTTATGTTCAGGAAACCAGGATGTAGAAGCAGTTTGGATTGAGATGATAAATGATAAAGACATAAGTCACTTGTGGGAATGGTGTACACGCCCCCTAATTGTAATTGCATGGTAGGACAGAGGATAAGGGAAGAGATAATGGGAGCCTGTCAGAAAGGTATACTCATGGGTTATTTTAATCTATATATGGTGTGGAAAAATCAGATCGGCAAAGGCAGTGTAGATGAAGGCTTCATGGAATATTTTTGAGATAGTTTCTTGAACAGCATATTCTGGAGTCAACCAGGGAGGAGGCTATCCTAGACCTGGTTTTCATGGAATCATAGAATCCCTACAGTGCAGAAGGAGGCCATTCAGCCCATCAAGTCTGCACCGACCATAATCCCACCCAACCCGTATCCCCATGTATTCACCATGACACTAAGGGGCAATTTAGCATGGCCAATCAACCAAACCCACGCATCTTTGGACTGTGGGAGGAAACCAGAGCACCCGGAGGAAACCCACGCAGACACGAGAAGATTGTGCAGATCCGCACAGACAGTGATCCAAGCCGGGATCGAACCCAGGTCCCTGGTGTTGTAAGGCAGCAGTGCTAACCACTATGTCACCATGCCACCCGATTTTATGCAATGAGATAGGATTAATTGATAACCTCATTGTGAATGCACCCCTAGGTGGCAGCAATCATCATATGATTGAATTTTGCATTCAGTTTGAAGAGAGAAGAGTGCATCCAAGACTAGTATTTTAAATTTAAATAAGGACAATTAAGAGATTAGTGAGATGGCTGATGCATTGGTTTTAATTTTCCAAAGTTCCCTGGATTCGGTGATGATTCCAATAGATTGGAAGATAGAAAATGTTACTCCTTTATTCAAAAAGGGAAGGAGACTGAAAGCAGGAAAGTACAGGCCAGTTCACCTAACATTTGTCATAGGTAAAATGTTAGAAGCCATTATTAAAGATGTTATATCAGGGCACTTGGAAAAAATCAAGACAATCTGGCAGCGTCAATCTGGTTTGGTGGAAGGGAAATTTATTGTTGTTCTTTGAAGGAGCCACATGTGCTTCAGATGAAGAGGAACCAGTGGATGTGCTGTACTCAGATTTCCAGAAGGCATTTGATAAGGTGCCACATCAAATGTTATTGTGGAAATGAAAGCTCACGGTATAGGGGGTAATATATTGGCATGGATTGAGGGTTAGCTAGCTAACAGGAAACAGAGAGTTGGCATAAATGGACCTTTTAGTTTGTTTGGCAGGATGTAACTAGTGGTGTGCCACAGGGATCAGTGCTGGAGCCTCAACCTTTTACAATTTATATAAATGATTAGGATGCAGAGACTGAAAGTATAGTCGTTAAATTTGCTGATGTTACAAGGATAGGTAGGAAAGTAAATTGTGAGGAGGATGTAAGGAGGTTGCAAAAGGGACATAGATAGGTTAAATGATTGGGCAAAGATCTGACAAATGGAGTATGATATGGGCAGACATGAAATTGTCCATTTTGGTGGGAAGAATGAAAAATAGGTTTATTATCTAAATGCTGAGAGATTGAGAGCTCTGAGGTGCAGGGGGATCTGGGTGTCCTTGTGTATGGATCACAAAATGTTAATATACAGGTACAGCAAATAATTAGGAGAGCTAATAGAATGTTATTGTTTATTGTGAGGGGAATTTGTTATAAAAGTAGGGAGGATATGCTTTTGTTGTACAGAGCAATGGTGAGATCACATCAGGACTATTGTGTACAGTATTGATGTCCTTATTTAAGAGAAGATGTACATGCATTAAAAGCAGTTCAGTGAAGGTTTACTGGGCTAAAACCAAGAATGAGCAGGATGTCTTATGATGAAAAGTTGAGATGCCGGCGTTGGACTGGACTGGGCACAGTAAGAAGTCTCACAACACCAGGTTAAAGTCCAACAGGTTTATTTGGTAGCACGAGCTTTCAGAGTGCTGCTCCTTTATCAAGTGCTCTGATGAAGGAGTAGCGCTCCGAAAGCTCGTGCTACCAAATAAACCTGTTGGACTTTAACCTGGTGTTGTGAGGAAAAGTTGGACAGAATAGCTTTGAATCCACTAGAGTTTAGAAGAGTAAGAAGCGACTTGATGAAAATGTTTAAGATCATGAGGTGTCTTGACATTGTGAATGTGGAGAGGATGTTTCTTCTTGTAGGAGAATCGAGAACTAGAAGTCACTGTTTAAAAATAAGACGTTGCTCATTTAACAGATGAGGAGACATTTTTTCTCTCAGAGAGTCTGGAATCTCTGGAAATCTCTTCCTCAGAAGGCAGTGGAAGCAGATTCTTTGAATATTTTTAAGGCAGAGCAAGATAGATTCTTGATTAACAAGGGGGTGAAAAGTTATCAGGAGTAGGCAGGAATGTGGGGTAGAGGTTACAATCAGATCAGCCATGATTTTATTGAGTGACTTGAAGGGCTGAGTGGCCTATCCTGCTCCTAATTCGTATGTTTATATGTACATTTGTACATATGTTCGTATGTCATGCATTTGGCTGCTCAGGCTCTAAGCTTCTATCTTTATCAATGAATTTCAGAGAATCATTGAATCCCTGCAGTGCAGAAGGAGGCCCTTTGGCCCATCAAGCCTGCACTGATAACAATCCCATCCAGGTCCTATCTCCGGAACCCGATGTATTTACTCTGCTAACCCCCTTGACACTAAGGGGCAATTTTGCATAGCCAATCAACCCCTAACCAGCACATGTTTGGACTGTGGGAGGAAACTGGAGCACCCAGATGAAACCCACGCAGACATGAGGAGAACATGCAAATTCCACACAAATAGTGACCCAAGGCCGGAATTGAAACCAGGTCCCTGGTGCTGTGAGGCAGCAGTGCTAACCACTGTGCCACTCTGCCACCCTGGAATTATTTCTTCCTTGAAGATATTTCTTAAAACTTATCTATCTGACCAAGGCTCCTTATCAAATTTTGCTTTGTGATGCCAGCTATGAAACACCTTGGAATATTTTGTAACATTAAAGGTGCTACATGAATGCAAGTTGGTGTTATTGTGCAAACAGTTTCCACATTCGTGTCAAACTTCTTTCTCTGCTTTTTAACAGAGGCGTTAATCAATTTAAAATGATGGTTAATGGAATTAAGCACATAGATTCATACCATCACAGCAATTTGTAGGCTATAACATTTAAGGGCTGAACCAACATTTAATCAGAGGTGGTAATTTGAAACAGGTTGCTGATCCCTATGCACAAAACAGTTCATTACTTTTGAGAAAGCTGTGGTTAATCTCTTTGGGAGGGCAAATTTGGAGGGCAGGAGGTCCACGATGATTGGAGAAAGCACATAAATTGCAATATAAATCGCTGTGGAGAATATGAACTTGCCAGGAAGGGTGGCTGGAAGTTTGCATGAGCAGCAGGTTAAAGGATCAGCAAATGCGGGTGTGTTGGGAAGGCAGCAGGTACATACTTACTCCTACATTTAAGCATGTTTTGTAGCATGGGGAAATCCCCCAGGATTTTATTGTGGGGTGAGTGAGACATTCAAAATCAAAATCAAAACATTGTAACAAAAAGAGGGTGAGTATTAGTCTCAGCTGGTCAGATGGAGATGTAAAGAGACATCTAGACAGAGGGGGGCGATTTTACCATTTTGATTCTAAGTGCTGAATCTGGGCGCAATTCAGATCCGACTTGGAAATCTGTTCTCAGGCGCCCCCATACGCACATAGCCTGAAAAAAAAATCGCGAATCTGAATCGCGCTGTGGGCGGGGCTTATCACGCCTGAAACGCTGCTGCTCCAATCGGAGTCTTCAACTGTGCATGCGCAGTGAAAAAAACAATTTGAAAAATGCTCCCCTATCACATCGCTCCCGGGCCGCAAAAAGTGGATAAAGCAGCTCGGGAGCGATCACCCCCACAGATATCGCCCCACCCCCCCACAACATAACTGTCCCTCTTATCCACCCAGCCCCCCACTACCCAGACCGATCACGACCCCCCTGCCCCCTCTCCCTCCCAATGGTCGCCTGCAGAGTGGCTGGCAGCAGACCCCCACCCCCCCCCACCAGAGATCCATCTGTCCCTCCTCCTCCCTCCCTCCTCCCCCCCTCCCCACCAGAGAACGACCTGGCTTCCCTCCTCCCCCTCCCACCAGGGAATGATTGGGCCTCCCTCCTCCCTCCTCCCCCCTTCCCCACCAGAGAATGATTGGGCCTCCCTCCTCCCCACCCCCCCACCAGAGAATGATCGGGCCCTCCATCCCTCCACCCCACCAGAGAGACATCTAGCCCGCCTCCTCCTCCCTCCCCCCCACTAGAGAATGATCTGGACGCGGGCGCGGATAGCGCTATTCGCTTCACGCCCGACTTTGCCAAGTTTTCGCGCCCGAAAACGGGCGCAACGCAATGGTAAGATCGGGCCCAGAGAGTGATGGGTTCACCTGCGAGATGTACTGGTCTGAGGAATGATGCTCTGAGGCGAAGGTTCAGGTAGGCAGAGTGAATGAGTTTATACTTGAATGTAGACTGTCACTCATCTTTCCTCCCCTGGTCAGTTTATTACACATCCTCCAGCACTGTATTCTGGAGTAAGGCACCACGCTCCCACTGCTGATCCCCTCTGCCACCTCCGGCCTCACCTGCTTGTTCTTGGCAGCTCCCTTCTCACTCCTGTCCTCAGGGAATGGAACCACCCTGTGAGCCCTAATGGCTCGTCACATCATGTATATGAAATCCATGGTGTAGCATTTGAACTATGACCCTTCACTTATCCAGTTCTGTCTCAGTTCTAGTGATTCTAGAGAGGTTCCATTCTGACCCTCACAGGGTCTGTTTAAATAGTGGGACTGATACACACTGTGACACTACTGTAGCTTTAAGAAATGTCTTTTAATCATGTTTCCCTGCAGTTCTTTTTAGAGGGCCTTCGGTGTTGGTTGCTGAGCTGTCTGAGCCAATGCCCTTTTATTGTTATTGGAGTCATATAATAGACTTTTTGTTTATTTTTAATTTGGGCCTAATGCACTCCCCTGGAGATTACCACCTTTTTGAATTGTTGAATTTACAACGGTTTGACAGGTCATGTGCTTTGGACAGTTTTTTTTTCTTCATAGAGAAATCCAGAGTTACTTCCAGTTTTAATTAGAAGCTGTTAGACTCCAGACTCCCTGGTTTTGGAAACTCTGCTGGCTAGTTGGAAGCAGTCTTTCTTGCCACTCTGGAGTGAAACTTTTGCTGTCAGTGGTTTGCAGGCTAAAAGCTAAACGCCAGCAGTGGCTCTATCTCTACCTCGAGGTGTGCTGGGAGCTCCAGAACGGGGAAGTCAGAGTTCCAATTCTCCATCCAAAGGAGTAAACTACAGAGGGGATTGGAAAGCTGCAAGATCCAATATCATGTGAGCATTCTTATTTTCTGTGCTCAACCTGGGATGGATGTATGTTTGTAAAAAACTTTTATTTAGGTGGAAAAGTATATTGAGCTGTTAAGTTTTATACAATATCATGATTGTTTTTTCTTGTTTATAATTGGTAAAAGTTCTTGCTAATTTTCTTTCTATGTGTTAACTGTATTCTTAAATAAACCTTTTTTGATAAAAGTTCCCTAGTGGGTCACTTGAATCATCATCAGTCCAAAGATATGCAGGTTAGGTTGATTGGCCATGCTAAATTGACCTTAGTACCAGGGGGATTAGCAGGGTAAATATGTGGGGTATGGGAATAGGGCCTGGGTGGGATTGTGGTCGGTGCAGACTCGATGGGCCGACTGGCTCCTTCTGCACTGTAGGGATTTTAGGATTCTATGATACCTGGAGTGAAACATCTTGTGTTTACCCGTGCCAAAATTCAAAGCGCAAAACTTATGATCTAGGCAGACTTCATAAACACTTCGGAGTTTCTGACCTGGATTATAACAACCCAACTGTCGTTGTCATCAGGCCCACCCACATCAATTACTTAGATAACCTGGTTGTCAGATGTAAATAATGTAGATAAAATGGCACTGACAACCAGGCTGCAGAAAATTCCAGATTCCCTGCTTACTGCCGGCCTCCCATTTTGTGTGTTAGTAAAAATGTTAAAATTCACCCAACAGAATGTTTTAAAGATGCCACTTGACCCCATGATGATTTTCTGAAAATATTGATTAAATCTTGTCACATTTTTTGCCTTTTCCCCACATCTTCCCAAGCATCAAGGCAGAATTCAGCAGGCCACCAGGGTGAGTTAGATGGGACCTCTCTGGGTAACTCACAAGTGGGCTTGAGCATGTGGAGGGGTAAGGACAGTCCAGGAAAGAAGTCGATCGAGGGGCACCTCACAACTTAGCTCTGTTTGGATGTTGAGGTAGAATTTAACTTTGTACTAATGTATAAATTGGGTAATAGCAAGTCAGCTTCCCATTTTACATGGAGCCCAATTTAATTTCCCTTGAGGATGGTCATTTCCCTTCCTCCAGTTGCTGCAATGAAACTATCAATAATGTCAACTCACTCTTCGGGGGAAAATTCTTCTGTGCTATTTCCTTTTGCAATCGTTGCATTAATCTTTTGAAATGCTCCCCCTAGTTAAATTCAGTAAGGCTTGTCTGCCATAGACTCTAATATTCACTTAATTATTCCTCAGCAACAGCATGTTTCCATATGTGACACTGTGGTTAGCACTGCTGCTTCACAGCACCAGGGACCCGGGTTCAATTCCAGCCTTGGATGACTGTCTGTGTGGAGTTTGCACATTCTCCCCATGTCTATGTGGGTTTCCTCTGGATGCTCCAGTTTCCTCCCACAATCCAACGATGTGCAGGTTAGATGGATTGGCCATGGTAAATTGCCCTTTAATGCCCCAAGATGTGCAGGTTAGGAGGATTAGTGGGGTAAATGCATGGGGTTACAGATATAGGGTGGGGAGTGGGCCTGGAAAAGATGCTCTATCAGAGAATCAGTGCAAACTCAATGGGTCGAATGGCCCCTTCTTTATTGTAAGGATTCTATGGTTGATTTCTAATAAGGACTTTAGAGCAGAAAAAGCAATTTTTTACAACTTTACAGATCCATTTTTTCGAGGCGTAGGAATCCTTCCTGTGGTACTAAACATCACAGAGAAGCCTGTTCATTCTTTTTACCAGGTTACTGCCATTCTTATGTTTATCCTTTCACTGAATTTGGCATAGCAAAATATGGTCTGATGCGTGTAAAAAGTAAATTCAGTGGAGTTTGTTATTTTAAAGCTTATGTTGTATATTTCTTTCCAGTTGATAAATATGACATTGAAGTACGCTTTTAATGGCTCCCTTATATTTCAGAGCTGTATCAAATTCAGGGTTCCCATCTTTTTCGGACTGTAAAAGTTAGCAAAGTAAGTTTCCCAATCCTTTGCCTGTGCAAAGAATCTTCAGCTATTGGGGCTGATCAGGAGATGAGAAGCAATGTTTTCTGTCAGTGTCCTCACTCTGTCTATAGGTTCATCCACGATGTAGATAGGCTGGATTCCAGAATTTCAAGAGCGGTGGGAATTTACAGGATTGATTCTATCTGGAATGTGGCGGCACGGTAGCACAGTGGTTAACATTGCTGCTTCACATCACCAGGGACTCAGGTTCAATTCCTGGCTTGGGTCACTATCTGTTTGGAATTTGCACGTTCTCCCCATGTCTGCGTGGCTTTCTTCCGGGTGCTCTGGTTTCCTTCCACAGTCAGGTTGGGTGGTTAGGTGCATTGACCCGAAGAGGTGCTGGACTGTGGCAACAAGGGGAATTTCACAGTAACTTCATTGCAGTGTTAATGTAAGCTTTACTTGTGACTAATAAATAAACATTAACTTTAAATAGTTCTATATGATTAAAGGTGATGTTTGAGCGCTGTGGACTGAAGTTTCTTTCGAACTTGGCAGCCTTTAACTTTGCTGCAAGGGATGATTCTCCCTCGAATTCTTTGAATGGAAAATATTCAGTTAAACTAATTCTGTGCACTTCAGTCAACACCATCAGTTCTGCACAATGTTGCTTTTCATGCCCTCCTGCACCCATTAAACTCATCACATGACATTTTATTTTCAACAGATAGAGCTATTTAGCGATGGAACATCTTTCAATCTCCTAGGATTTCCAAAACGCACCACTGGAGAGGGACTGGAGTCAGAGAACTTCACTGTAAACTAGCATGTAATTGGGAGCATATTTTGAGGACGTTTCAGTGGTGCATGATTTGCATTGAATGACATCAGCAGCAGCATTGTGGATGTAGCAAGAGGGTGTTGTCTTTTGATTACAGAATTAAGGTGGCAAAATCCGTTAACCCTGAATGGAAAGTAGGAATTAATATCCCCTTCCACTCTGTTTTTTGTACTTTTCGCAATCAGACAAAATGCTTACTTTAGTTCCTGACAGTCTATGTGTAATGATTATCTAAGCCACACAGACCAAGAAGGTCCTTTTTTTAATCCCTGCTCTTTCTTGTGCTATCTGATATCAACCAGGGTAGGATTAGAGCTGCAATATTTGGTTTTGGAGTGTCTGGGTTAGGGAGACAGAATTAGATCATGGCTTCTGATTCTGATCACTATTCTGCTGGAACTGCTTGTATGTTGATGTCAGATGAGGACAGCATTGATCTCAAGCTGTGGAATTCCCTGCCCAGTGAAGCAGCTGAGGCTACCTCACTGAATGTTTTTTAAGGCAAGGAGATAGATTTTTGAACAGTAAAGGAATTAAGGGTTATGGTGAGCGGGTGGGTAAGTGGAGCTGAGTCCACGAAAAGATCAGCCATGATCTTATTGAATGGTGGAGCAGGCTCAAGGGGACAGATGGCCTACTCCTGCTCCTGGTTCTTATGTTCTTGTGTTAAGCATGATGGCTGCAGTATCATAGAGTCATAGAATCCCTACAGTGTAGAAGGGACCAGTCGGCCCATCAAATTTGCACCGACTCTGACAGAGTATCATATCCAAACTCCCTCCCCTGCCCTATCACCATGGCTAATCCATCTAACCTACACATCTTGGGAAACTAAGGGGCAATTTAGAATGGCCAATCCACCTAACCTGCACATCTTTGGACTGTAGGAGGAAACCAGAGCACCTGGAGGAAACCCGTGCAGACACGGGGAGAATGTGCAACTCCACACAGACACCCAAGGCTGGAATTGAACCATTGTCCCTGGAGCTGTGAGGCAGCAATGCTAACCACTGCCCACCGTGCCGTCCCTTAAAGGCAATTAACTTGGCGATACTTTGAAAACCTCATACATTAGCAATGGTCAAGGGAAAAGAAGGCGGGTGTTGTTCATGGAACATTATCACAGCTTTCACCAATGCCTTCAGCAAGAGAGGGGAGAAAAAATTGGTACAAAAAAAATCAATGATATGCTTAATTACAGACCTTCTCGCAAAGTAAAAAGTACGGTTTAGAGATTTGTTCCACTGCTGTTTTATGCTAGGTTGGCCTATTAGAGATTTCGATGCTGAGGCTTATATGCAGGATTTCATATCCATTAAATGTACTGTCTGGAAACTTTGTTGGAGCTGCTGATCTGTAACCCGATTTCCCAATATCTTCCTTCTTGCAAAAACCCACAAGGCAACACAAATTTGTCAAATCTAAACTGCTAAGCTTTGAGCGGTGCTTCACTGAGATCTGATATCAGTGTTGCTGTTCACACTGAATGTTTGAGTGAAGATACATTTTGGCACAGAATGCATAATGTAGACTTCAAATATTTTTGGGATGCTCTCAAAGTCAAACTCTAAACACCATTTTTTTTTAAATGGAATTAAGGGTACACAAAGACAAGCATGTGTATTTTCCAGCCAATGCAATGTCATGTACTAGAATGAGAAATAATTTTCCCATGGAATAAATCACAATTATTCCTATGAGTCTGCACAAGCTAAACAATAATAATTACTAATGAGTAATTTAGGAAAAAACTATGACTGGCAATTAGAGCACTTCCAACTTCTTCAAATATTTATGATGTAATTTGCATTAATTTCGACTCTTTAATGCAAACAGTGTTTGAATGGTGATATGTGTCTAATTTAATGTTTAGATTTATTACAAAGTTGTTAATTATTAACATTGCAGTTAAGTCAAAACAAATCTTGTGCATATCCCAGGGTTACTACTGTTTATAACAGCCTAATGAAAGAAACATTGCCATAAATAATGTAGCTATTAATTTTGTTACATTTTTAGGCATCCCCATCAAACCTCAAAGTATTAAGAGGCATAAATTACTGGCTGCTTATCATAGGAGTGCAGTGTGTCCTCAATGTGGTACTGGTTCTCGAGAGTCAAGCATTTTGATTGTGTGCAGTTTTGGTCTCCTTTTCTGAGGAAGGGTGTTCTTGCTCTCGAGGGAGTGTGGCAAAGGTTTACCAGGCTGATTCCAGGGATGGCGGGACTGATATATGAGGAAAGATTGACTAGGTTAGGATTGTTTTCGCTGGAGTTCAGACGAATGAGGGGGGAATCTCATCAAGACTTATAAAATTCTAACAGGACTAGACAGGATAGATGCAGGGAGGAGATTCCCAATGATGGGGCAGCTCAGAACCAGGGGTCACAGTCTGAGGATTCGGGGTAGACCATTTAGGACAGAGGTAAGAAGACATTTCTTCACCCAAAGAGTGGTGAGCCTATGGAATTCATTACCACAGGAAATAGTTGATGCCAAAACATTGAATTTATTCAAGAGAGGACTGGATATAGCACTTGGGGTGAATGGGATCAAAGGTTATGGGGAAAAAGCAGGATTAGGCTATTGAGTTGGATGATCAGCCATGATTGTAATGAATGGCGGAGCAGGCTCGAAGGGCCAAGTGGCCTCCTCCTGCTCCTATCTTCTATGTTTCTATGTTTCTATGTTGTATTAGGAGGTGAATTCTGTCGTGATTGTTCTAGTACAAATGGAAGATTTAACATAAAAGTTATTGTCACCATAGAAAAACAACAAAGTAGATATTTATCTTGGAGGTAGAACTAACCAAGCATTATTGTATTGGTTGACTGTTGTACACACTGCTTTATATTTGGTATTATTTAAATAAATGGAACTCGACACCTCGGGTGAAATATAACCAGCAGCCGGTGCCATACTGCCCTTTTGTGTTACCAGACAAGATGAATTTCTACCCCGACAATTTGGAACATCAATACACTGCACCATTATTAACTCCTGGTTCAGATTCTAAGTTGACTTTTGACTGTGTTTACTTTTGAATATCGAAAATCTCCCACAAACAGCATTGTGGCAACCAGCAGATAATATGTTTTCTTGGTGTTTATGGAGGGATGAACATTGGCAAGGATACCAGAAGGAATGGGGTTAACTCACCTTCTCTTCTTCAACATTGTATCAAGGTGCAAGGTGTTCATTCACCAGTTTAGGGAAAACACAACAGGGGTGATCTTACCATAAAAATTCTAAGTGCCGCATGAGCGTGAAAATGAGAGAGAATCGTGCTCATTTTTTCAGCGAGCTTTCAGACACAATTTATAGAATCCCTACAGTACAGAAGGAGGCCATTCGGCCCATCGAGTCTGCACCGACCACAGTCCCACCCAGGCCCTATTCCCATAACCCCTCATATTTACCCTGCTAATCCCCCTGAGACTGGGGTTAATTTAGCATGGCCAATCAACCTAACCTGCACATCTTTGGACTGTGGGAGGAAACCGGAGCACCCAGAGGAAACCCATGCAGATGCGGGGAGAATGTGCAAACTCCATATAGACAGTGACCTGAGGCCGGAATTGAACCCAGATCCCTGGCATTGTGAGGCAGCAGTGCTAACCACTATGCCACTGTGCTGCCCCCAAATCTTATGCCAGTTTAGTACAAAAAAGAGGCAAATTGTGATTCACGCCAGTAGGGGGAGTGGATGGAGTCTATTCTTGCCAGAATGCCGGCTGATCATGGCTAGAGGACTCTATTGCATGAGAGCAAATCTCTCAGTGTTCTGTACAACAATATCGGGAGATCTATCAGTCCCCCATCTTTCTGGATATCACCCCGATACCCCACCCCACCTGGATATCACCCCAATACTCCCCCAACCCCAGCTGATTGCCACCTTGATACCTGTCCCCAAGGGACACTGCTCCCTCCTGCCCCCAACTACCTGGGGGGGTCTCAATGGTCTCCGGTCTCACTGGCGAGACCATCAGGTCTACCCCCCGTTGTGGGGACCATAAGTGATTCTCTCTGGTGAGGACCTCCTTTGGCGAGGCCATTAAGATAAGTGAGCCCAGGGGAGCGGCCAGGACTCACTAATAGTATGGAAATGAAATTTTAAATATTTAAATTAGCCTCGTGCCCTTCCCGGGCACAAGGCTGACTACTCCGGCAATCGAGCGTTGGTAAATTGGCGAGAGGTGAGAAATTAAGCGTGAACCCAGTTTTTTGTCTCTCTCACAATCTTACCAGTTCACCACACCAATCGACTGGCATGACGAGCCCCCAACTTGTTTATTTTCAGATTAAAATTGTACAGAGGCTTGCAGCCTCGTGACTGCAATCAGCTCCCGAGATGACTCTGAGTACAGAAGCACACAGTTACCAGGATGCTCCCTCAACCTGCTCCCTTATGTGACCCTTACTATGCTGATTGATCCTTAAAAGGACAATCACCACATCCCTCCCACTCTAAGTCCCTACATACAAATGTCAATACTCTGTTTACAGTGTCCCAAATAATTACATTTGGTCACTTATAAATCAAGTCTTTCAGGGGGTTTCTGAATCCTTATGGAGCAATGTAACTCCTCTGTTTGGGGTGCTTCCACAGGATTGCTGTTGGTCAAAACCACAATGGCAGGTGCCTCTTCAGTTTGCATGGAGACATTGGTTTTGCCTGCCACAGGACAATCAGGTATTGGTAAAATTGACATCTCCTCTCTGTCAGAGGACTTCAAAGGGGCTGCTCTCACCTGCAGCTTCTGACAGGGAGAAAGGAAAATCTCTGCTGCAGAATGGAGTGCTGCAATGACTTAAAATTCTGCCAGGTGACCGGGGAGCATAGAGATTAAAGTGATTTGGCCACTCCAGAACCTGCCCAGTTGACAGGCAGGAATGCAGATGTTGATCATAGGGCTGCCTGAAATCACTAAGCCAGGGGTGATTTCAGGTCTGCCCGGACTAGAAGGGGCAGTCCAGCCTCAACACTCCTATCCTAGGGGAGGGTGGTGAGGTCAACCCCTTGCTCCCAACCCGAGCCCACCCAACCTCCAGGATCCTTGACAGAGCCTTCCTTTGCAGTCTGGCAGTAGCAAAAGGGCAAATGGCCACTGAACCTACCTCTTCAAGCCCCCACGGAGCCCACAGCACCAGGCCAAGGTGTTAGTCGCATGGTGCCAAGGGTCAGTGCACTGTTGGCACTGCCAAGGCCCATGACTTAAAGGGAGGCTGAGTGGGGCTTTGATGGGAAAGAGGGTCTGAGGGGGCGGGGTGGTCGGTCAGGTCACCCTCATGCCTGCATGGTCGTGGGGTGTGCGGGGGGGTGGGGGGTGGGGGGGGGGGTGTGGTTAACCATTATTTGTGTGTGGGAGGAGGATGCCCCTCTTTGGTGAGGGGTTGGTAGTGTTCCTGTTTTCAGTGTGTGGGAGGCGAGGCCTGTCTCCGAGCGCCGAGACTAGGTCACTATTTAAAAATTGTGGCCCAGTCTTGGAACAGTGGGGCTGGCCAGCGGGTTACCCAATATAAATAATTTAACATCTATCAGGCTGGACACTTCTAGCTGATAAATGCTGCTAACACCAGCGCATAATCCTCCAAGTTTCCTGCTGGAGTGGGCATTTAGCCCCAGTTCAGGAGAATCGTGGCCTAGGTATTTTAATTCAATCCCAAGGTTCTTTTGTGGCCCATAAGTCATGTAAATATTTTAGAATGCCGTCAGGAACTTTTGACTTAATGATTTCTGTGTAACTCTCATTAATATTTCACAACTATTGCCAGTTAAAAATGTTAACGTTACAGTATAATTGGCAAAGTAAGTTTCCTTCTGCAGCCTGAGGGACAACAGCATTATCCCCAAGCCTACTGTACCCATCCTGGCTCTGCCTTCACTTAATGTTTGGAACTATACTTAATACAATCAATTAGGTAATCAAATGGCAAGACAAAGGATTAGTGGAGCATTGGTTATTTTTTATATTCAAATCCAGACGATATGGACAAACAAAAATAAAAGTGTACATTCAAATCCGATCTTGATTATTGGTTTCATTTAACTCTGCATCTGGCTTCAGAATTAAGTGAAACAAAAAAGCAAGAGGAAATTCCAGTGCAGCAAATGCAGGCTTTTAATGAAAATAAATGTCCTGAGGACAATCAGAAACCAGCTGGGAAGTATGGTGAAAGATAACAGAATTACAATCTTCAGAAAATCCATACAGCTGACAGTAAATTGCATTTACTGGAGATAAACTTCCAAAGCAATGCGAGTAATGGAACCCTGTGTCGATATTTACAGTAACAGACTCGGCTCCAGGGCATAATATCTTCAGCTGCTCAATATCAATAGTCCTGCACATCACTGTAAGAGGAGGGGATAAATAATAAACCTCTTAGTCACAGAGATAAATAAGATCAACATTCAATGGGTGTCTTGCTTTCTACAGGAAAAGCATGTAGGATTTTATTAAAAATACATAATAAAACACACAAGGGGGCTGTTGGATTTAGGAAGTACTATTAAACTAATGACATGCAGGGATTGTAAAATTGATCTTTATAATGTTAAATGGATTCTAGGTCCAATTTTCCATTGGCTCAAATGTGATGTGTCTTATTTTTAGGGCTCATTACCTGAAATTCTTTTCTAGTACTGAATAAGGCATTACTGAATGAGTGCAAGAGTGCTGTGTGCTGGATCTCTACACTTAGCAGTTTTTGTGTTGCTCAGCATTCCTGATCTTGCCAACTGTACCTAATTTGATACCAAATTTGACGTTTGGCTTCAACCACAGAAACTGTGTTCTGTGTCACTTTCAATAAAGTGCTGAGGTTTTCGACATTGACCATAAACTAACAAAACAATGGAAATTAGGTGGTATCTGAACACAGCACCATGGAATATCAGTCATTGGGTCTTGGAGCAATAAAATCCAGACCCACACACTGATTTTTCAAATAAATTTGCCAGACGTATCATCGCAATGAGAGAGAGAAAATCAGAGAAGCAGTCACACTCTGGGAGTCTTATGCTTTTTTTAACAGCTGCATAAAAATGGCATTGATGTAGAATTACATTGAAATTATGCCAAAAGAGTCTGATAAGCCCATCCAGTCTATATTGCTATTTATCCACCACAGTAGTCTTAATCCTACATATCTGCCCTCTTCCCATATCCCCTTATCTTCCTTTCCTGCACCAAATTTCATCATTGCAGATTTTAAAGCCTTGTGAACCTGAACTCACAAATCTCATATGATCCTAATTCCCCAGTTTAAACATATAATTTTCAATTTAATGTTATATTTTGAAAATATACCACTTCACACTTTTTTGCATTTCATTTTATCCACCATTTTTTGCCCATGCTACAATCTTAATTAATGACCTCATGCAAATTCCTTTGGTCCATGGTTACTTATTTTACATCCTATTTTAGGGTCCTTGGACAACTTACCTACCAAGTATGCATGCAAATTGGGAAACCCAAAAAGAAAAATGTAAGAAAATATAAAACAACTGTTGTTTTCTCAAATAAAATCAAAAAAAATCATGCTTGTTCATTAAGAACGTTCATAATCTCTTATACTCACAGCAGTTATTTGTGTGAATGAAAACTGCACATTTGGAGAAAGTACCATTATTTTCTCTTCCACCTTGATACAACATCCACCAAAATTGCTGCAAATGTTATGTTGCCTTCAATGGATAAAATCAGCTCGAAAGCAAATCAGATTGACAAATCACTATCTCCCACTCTGCCTTACCTCCCAACAAGCATTTATTTCCCAATATTATTAAATTTATGAAACAAAGTCTGCAGATTTCCTTGTGCCTACAAGTCTCCCTTTCCAATTCTACAAAACCACTATTACTGTTGCGAAATATTGACATCAATGATGATAGAAGTAATTTGCAGGGAAAATATTGTAAAAATATTATACCTGTGCAGAAGGTTAGACAAATATTAAACAGAAAATGCTGGAAACACTCAGCAGTTCTGGTAGCATCTGGGGAGAGATACAGTCACGTTTCAGGTCCATGATCTTTTGCATGACAGATACACATCGGGGAAAACGTTACAGATGAGAGAAAAAGAGAGGTTTGTTTGATGCTTGTATTGCTTTAGTCTTATATTTCATGCATTTAAGAGGACACATGTCTGTGGAAGAAATGAAGTCAAACAGTCAAACAAAATTTTCCAGCTGATGTACAATAGGGCAATGACATTTTTGCAATGCAGGTATATGTTTTGCAGTAAATTGCTTCAGTGTGCTGCATAGTCCAACACAAAATGTTTGACTAACATTTATCTATAAAAACTGTGGCCTTTACCTTTAGTGTTTTCTTTTGCCTATTATGATCTTTGTGACCAGGTTAAAACTAATTAAAATAAAAACTCTGTGGGAGCGTGTTGTAATTATAATTATTGAAGCGTTCTAATTTGAAAGATAAACCTATATTTTTAATCATCTATTATTTATGTATACTTGTGCTGCCTTATTTATACACAGTTTTAGGAACAGTTACAAGATCTGAACTGTCTCAGCTAAATGATGTAACTGAACTAAATAATCCATAGTATTTAGTTTTGCCCGACTTCGCTGCAACACCAATCCTGATTACATAAAACATAATAAATTGTCCTCTATACCTGTGGGCCATTTAATGAGGCTATTTCCAGTCTACAGTTATGAATCTTAGTTCCGTACAAACTTTTTCTCATAAGCTAACTCCAAATTGTCTATAGGCCTCTCATAGCACTTTACCCCATCACCAAATCAAAGTTTGTATGATCAATCCAGCTCAATTCTCTGTGACAATACCGTATTAACTTTAGTTAGCCCCAGTTAGTTTTTATGGTATTCTACTAGTTCCTCTGGCCTAGTTTGATTCCCTCCAAAACAACTAAAAAAGAAAAATAAATAAACTATTTATTCAGTTGCAGCAGGGATAACAAATTGCTCTAAAAAGAAGGATGCATTGTTTGGAATATCAAAAGAACATTACTGAAAGAGTTATTGTATTTAGCATTATAACTCCACAGGGCAAAAATCATGCTTAAAGGACTATGATAAAAAAAATTACTTGAATGAGAGTTGAGTTTAATCTTCTTTATTTTAAACACTGTAGTCACAGTAGTGGTTTATGACTTTTCATGTCTGTGCCCATTTAAGGGGCAAGTGCTCGGAGGGTCATGTGACCCATTTGGCCAATCAGCCCAGAGCACACCAATCCTGGAGCTGGGTGTAGGCTTTCCTTTCCGGTTCAGAGTTTGAAGTTGTGGATACGAAATTTATTTATTTAGTGAATGCAAAGTCTTTAAGCCAAGCAGTTTCTTCCAGTCCTACTGTGATGAGCGCGGATAGGCCCCCACTGAGTCTGTTGGCTGGGCACTCTCCTATGAAGTGGTGCATAGTTTGCCATCTTCCACAGGCATAAAGGGGGCTGGCACACTTGCCCCATCTGTGGAGGTTGGTCAAGCAGGGATCATGGCCAGGCCTGAACCTGTTGAGTGTGAACCACTTTTTCCTTGGAAGGTTGAAACCAGTCGTTGGTGAGTTGGGCTCAAGGCCAGGTACTTGTTTGTCATGTCAATGATTCCCATTCATTTGTCCAGGTGGAATTTGCATTGAAGTCCTGTGTGGGAGGCTTTTTCCACATCAGCCTTCATAGAATTCTACAGTGCAGAAGGAGGCCATTCGGCCCATCGGGTCTGCACCGACCACAATCCCACCCAGGCCCCATCCCCATAACGACACTACTCTACAAATCCCCCTGACACTAAGGGGCAATTTAGCATGGCCAATCAACCTAACCTACACATCTTTGGAGTGTGGGAGGAAACCAGAGCACCCGGAGGAAACCCACACAGACACAGGGAGAACGTGCAAACTCCACACAGACAGTTACCCGAGGCCGGAATTGAAACCGGGTCCCTGCCGCTGTGAGGCAGTAGTGCTAACCACTGTGCCACCGTGCCGGCCCAAACTTCCTACTTTAAAGAAAGCATTAGAAGTCACCCAGACTATAGAAAGTGCTGAAAAGGGGAAGCTGGAACTCGAGAATGTGCAAGTAGGAAAGGTCCACCAAGTTTGATGGGAGGCCACAGGTACTCGAGGGTGTCATGGAGGATGGTGCAAAAGGTAATGAAGCCTGGAGCAAAAGAGAGTGCAGGGGTTTAGAGAATTTGCTCCACAGACCAGGAGCTATGAAGAATTCTACCAGTGTGGGGGAGATAACCCCTGGAGAGATGTAAATTCAGGGACGCTCCATGTAATGGCTGCAATAGGAGGAGGTACATTAGGAGCAAATGCAAGACTAAGCAGAGCCTACCAGGGGCCAGCAGGAAAAAAATTCCGACTCCAGTACACAGTATTGAGAATAACCCTGAAAACACTTCTGAAGTTAATGGTTTAAACAACATTGAGGTGGACAAGACAGCCCCAATTACAACTGTGTTGATGGTAAATGGTCAGCCACTCAGAATGAAAGTGGACAGGGGTTCCTCCACTAGAGTTGTAGGAGAACAAACGTATCATTATTTACAAAGAGGGGTTCAGCCCCTAAAGTTAAGAAGCACAGTGGCTAGCAACATAAACTGGGGAAGCTTTAATGATATTAGGAACAACAATGATGCCTACCAACTAACGGCTAGTCACCTCAACTGCCCCTAACAGTAGTAGGGGGCCAAGGACCAAGTTTGATGGGCCAAAATTGGCTTTGCCAAATTTGATTAAATTGGCTAGAAATCTTCAAAGTCAATTATGCTAACTTCCATTATGCCTTTAGAAAATACCAGGAGGTGTTCCGAGGTGAATTCAGCAAAATACAGGGCCTAAGAGCAGAAATTTATGTGGACCCTGAGGCCACTCCGGAGTTTTTCAGAGCCAGACCTGGACCATATACCTTACATGGGAAATTTGAGTCTGAACTTAAGCATCTGGAAGGATTAGGCATCATCGAGCCTCTACAGTTTTCAGAGTGGGCGGCTCCCATCATATCAGTGGTTAAGCCAGATAGAACCATCAGGATATGTGGGGACTACAAATTAACCTTGAATCAAGCAGCAAAATTGGATTGATGCCAAATACCAAGAATTGAAGATCTGTACGCCAAATTAGCAGGAGGCTTAACTTACACTCAATGTGATATCAGCCATGTGTACCAGTTAGGCGAGACATCTAGATTATTTGTTACAATAAATACCCACAAAGGCTTATACCAATATACTCAGTTATCCTTTAAGGAAGTACTGGCCCCCAAAAATGCATCAGAATTGAAATCTTTTTTAGGAATGATGAAATATTATGGAAAATTTATTGCTAGTCTTTCTACAGTGTTCTCACCCCTACTCACACTGCTCAAGAAGAACCAGAGCTGGTATTGGAAAGACCATCAGAAGGAAACCCTTGAACAGGTTAAACCGGCTTTGCAGTCATCCACTCTCCTAGTTTGGTTTGAGCCCCTCAAAAGAGATCTTACCTGTGATGAGTCTCCTTATGAAAAAGAAGAAAAGGACGAGCTGTCACCTTCAGAGTGAATAATCTCCATCAGTACATTTATGGTTTTGGGCTAAATTTTACCTGCCCTGTGGAGAAGGAGTGGGAGGCTGAGATGACCGGGAAAATAGTGGGAGCAGGGGAGTCAAAATGTGAGAGCTTGCAAAATCCCTTGTGGCTCCGGGGGGCACTTTCCCGGGGTGGGCTGGAAACTGGATTATTGATCCCCTCCCGATGCACCATTGATTCACGCAAAGACTAGATGTTTCGAAACAACAGGCTTTTATTAACAAGAACAGAAGCGCTCCCAAACCGATAGCTAACCCGAACTGAGGCAAAAGGGGCAGAGAGCAGCCACCTTTATACCCCGAGGAGGGCGGAGCCCCGGATTGAGGCAGCAGGGGCGTGTCCAGGCATATCCCATATACAGACTGTATTACAGTGGTTCACCACATTCACCCCCTGTTTAAAAAAGAGTTCGGCGGGGGCGTGGTGGTGGAACGACAGTCACAAGTTATTGATTCAAGTTACAAGTTCAGTCTCTCCGGGGGCTTGATCTGCCACTGCAACCGCCGCAGTGTCAGCCGTGGTGCTGGTTCAGGAGGCCGCGGTGATGGGTCAGACACCAGTCCATAACCGGTGAAGCCGTCCGTAGCACCTTCAGACTGCCAGGTGTGTGGAGGCTGCTCCTGGGGCTCAGGCGTGCCATACACGGGGGCTAGATGAGTGTGCTGCGACTCTGGTGCATCATGGACGACGTTGGGAGCTGGAGGTGAGGGGCCATGGGACGTAGTACCTGCGGGTGCCAGATCGCGAATGGAGACCGTGTCCTCCCGCCCGTGGTGATATGCCACATAGGCGTTTTGGGGGTTGGCGTGGAGGAGCCGGTCCGTTTCGACAGGGGGTCCGACTTATGGGTCCGCACGTGCTTCCGGAGCAGGACAGGGCCAGGGGATGTCAGTCACGACGGTAGTGAGGTCCCCGAGGAGGACTTCCTGGGGAAAACAAACATTCGTTCATGAGGGGTGGCGTTGGTAGCCGTGCACAGTAGTGACTTAATTGAGTGTAGCGCATCAGGGAGGACCTCTTGCCAGTGGGACACTGGAAGACCCTTAGACCGGAGAGCTAATAAAATGGCCTTCCAGACTGTCGCATTCTCCCTCTCCACCTGTTCGTTCCCCCTGGGGTTGTAGCTGGTGGTCCGACTCGAGGCTATGCCTTTGGAGAGTAGGTACTGGCACAGCTCGTCACTCATAAAAGAGGAACTCCGGTCGCTATGAATATAGCTGGGGAAACCAAACAGGGTGAAGAGGCTGTGCAGGGCCCTGACGACCGTGGCCGAGGTCATATCCGGGCAGGGAATAGCAAAGGGGAACTGCGAATACTCATCAACGGTGTTGAGGAAGTATAAGTTGCAGTCAGAGGAGCGGAGGGGACCTTTGAAGTCAACGTTCAGGCGTTCGAAAGGGCGGGTGGCTTTGATGAGGTGTGCTCTGTCCGGCCGGTAGAAGTGCGGCTTGCACTCGGTGCAGACTTGGCAGTGCCTGGTTACAGACCTGACTTCCTCAATGGAATATGGCCGGTTCCGGGCCTTGATGAAATGGAAGAACCTGGTAACCCCCGGGTGGCAGAGGTCATCGTGGAGAGTCTGTAACCGGTCTAGGTTCGCGCTGGCACAGGTCCCCCGGGACAATGTGTCTGGGGGCTAATTGAGCTTCCCAGGCCAGTATAAAATGTCGTAATTGTAGGTGGAGAGCTCGAACCTCCACCTTAAAATCTTATTGTTCTTGATTTTGCCCCGCTGTGCGTTACTGAACATAAAGGCAACGGACCGTTGGTCCGTGAGCAGGGCGAACCGTTTGCCAGCTAAGTAGTGGCGCCAGTGCCGCACCGCCTCCACGATAACTTGTGCCTCTTTTTCGACAGAGGAGTGTCGAATTTCAGGGCCTTGGAGGGTGCGTGAGAAGGTAGCCACGGGTCTGCCCGCCTGGTTAAGAGTGGCGGCTGGGGCAAAATCAGACGCATCGCTCTCCACCTGGAATGGGGTGGATTCGTCTACGACGTGCATTGTGGCCTTCGCGATATCCGCTTTGATGCGGTCAAAGGCCAGCCGGGCCTCCGCCACTAGGGGAAACTATGTGGATTTGATGAGCGGACGGGCTTTGTCCGCATAATTGGGGACCCACTGGGCGTAGTATGAGAAGAAGCTGAGGCATCTCCTCAGTGCTTTGAGGGTGGTGGGGAGGGGAAGTTCCAGGAGGGGACGCATGCAGTCAGGGTCGGGGCCGATGACCCCGTTCTCCACAACACAACCAAGGATGGCGAGGAGGCGCGTGCGGAATACACACTTCTCCTTATTGTAGGTCAGGATGAGGAGTGCCGCAGTGTGGAGGAATTTTTGGAGGTTGGCGTCGTGGTCCTGCTGATCGTGGCCGCAGATGGTGACGTTATCCAGGTACGGGAAGGTGGCCCGCAACCCGTTCTGGTCCACCATTCGGTCCATCTCACGCTGGAAAACCGAGACCCCATTGGTGACGCCGAAGGGGACCCGAAGGAAGTGGTAGAGACGGCCATCCGCCTCGAAGGCGGTGTATTGGCAGTCTTCTGGGTGGATAGGGAGCTGGTGGTATGCAGACTTCAAATCAATGGTGGAGAACACCCAATATTGTGCAATCTGATTGACCATGACAGATATGCGGGGAAGGGGATACGCGTCCAGCTGCGTGTATCGGTTAATGGTCTGACTGTAGTCAATGACCATGCAAAGTTTCTCCCCAGTCTTGACAACCTCCACTTGGGCTCTCCAGGGGCTGGTACTGACCTCAATGATCCCCTCCCCCAGGAGGCGTCGCACCTTGGACTTGATGAATGCTCTATCTCCAGTGCTGTACCGTCTGCTTTTGGTGGCAATGGGCTTGCAGTCGGGGGTGAGGTGCTCAAAGAACGAGGGAGGGACGACTTTGAGGGTCGAGAGACCACAGGTGATGCGCGTTGGCTGGTCTGCTAGCTGTGGATTTTGGACAGAGATTGGGGGAAAAGGCCCATTATACACCATGGTGACGCTCCCAAGGTGGCACATGAAATCTAGCCCCAGGCAGCGCAGAGCACTTGTCGTACACCGTGCCCCGTACAGTCAGAGTTGCTACACAGTAGCCGAGGACAGTCACTGACCGGGACGTCGAAGCCATCGAGATTGATTGCTGCATTGGCAGTACTGGCAGTGCGTAGCGCCTCACCGTGTTAGGGTGGATGAAACTCTCTATACTCCCACTGTCAAATAAACAGTTAGTAGTGTGGCCGTTTACCTTGATGTCCATCATCGACCAGGCGAGCTGGTGAGGCCTGGACTGGTCCAACGCGACCGAGGCCACTGTCGGGTTAGGTGATGTGGTGGACGGTTCCCAAAATGGCGGCCCCCTTGACTCAGCTGACATTACCCAAGGTGGCGGCCTCCGTGGGCTGCACACGGCCGCTGGTGTCTAAAATGGCGGCACCCGCGGATCGCACCCGGTCGATGGCGTCGAAGGCAGTCCCTCCCGTGGATCGCACGTGGCGCTGCTGGGCCTGGGGGCCGACTTTGCCCTGCAAACTTTCAGGTAATGACCCTTCTTACCGCAGCCAGAGCAGATCGCGTCTTTCGCCGGGCAGCGTCGGCGTGGGTGCTTCTCCAGGCCGCAGAAGTAGCACCTCAGGCCTCCGGGGACTGCCGCAGTAGTTAGTTCGGCTTCGGGACGGGGTGTGGCATAGGTTTGCGGCCCTCCCGGGTACAGCGATGGCTGCGTCGCGGTGTCCACGGTGCGCCCTCGTGGTCGGGGGTCTAGGCCTCGAGGTTCCGGAACGCTACCTCCAGTGAGCCGGCAAGTTCCACAGTTTTCTTCAGGTCCAGCCCACCTTGTTCCAGCAGGCGCTGCCGGATATAGGTCGACCTGATTCCCGCGACAAAGGCATCTCTGATCAGGTCGTCGGCGTTTTGGGCGGCTGAAACGGCCTCGCAGCTGCAGGCTCTGCCGAGTGCACACAGTTCGCGCAGGAATTGCTCAGTCGATTCCCCGGGCTGCTGTCTGCGGGTGGCCAGCAGGTGTCTGGCGTAGACCTCGTTCGGCTGCCGGTTGTACTGGCTCTTGAGGAGATCGATTGCCTGCTGGTAAGTCTCTGCGTCTCGGATCAGCGCGAAGACGTGAACGCTGACGCGGGCGTGGAACACACGCAGTTTGTCGATGTCTGTTACGACGACGGAGGAGGAGGAGGCGATGAAGGTCTCAAAACAGCGCAGCCAGTGATCAAAAGAGTCAGAGGCGCCAACTGCCTGCGGATCCAAATCCAATTTGTCAGGTTTCAGGAGTTGCTCCATTTCAAAATTTTTGTTAATAAAATTGATGCACCATTGATTCACGCAAAGACTAGATGTTACGAAACAACAGGCTTTTATTAACAAAGAACAGAAGCGCTCCCAAACCGATGGCTAACCCCAACTGAGGCAAAAGGGGCAGAGAGCAGCCACCTTTATACCCCGAGGATGGCGGAGCCCCGGATTGAGGCAGCAGGGGCGTGTCCAGGCATATCCCATATACAGACTGTATTACAGTGGTTCACCACACCTCCCCAAAAGAAGACATTGAATTAAGGCATTTAAGGAATGCAGTTAGGGTCCATTGTACGACATTGTGACTAATTTCATTGCAGTGTGCACCCACCCCCCCCCCCCCCCCCCGCCCCTCCGCTCCCCCCCACCCCGCATGCATCACCATGTGCAGAGATCATCATCTCAATCAAGGAGGCTTCCCAGCAGCAGGCTGGATGACTGTCAGATCTAGAAACTCCAGTGATGCAGCTTCAGGCCACAACTGCATCCGCTGCTGCTCCTCACCCTTGATGGCCTTACTGGCTTGGGGCCTTTTTATTTGATGACTCCTCCATACGAGCTCCTCCATAGTCAGGGTCCCAATGCTTGCTTGCCCAGGCTGCACTCACCTTGCCTAGTGAGGCTGTCAGCCTACCATTGCTGCAGGCCCTCTGATCGAGCCTCTGGCCTTAGGAAGCCGTCTGCTGTCCTTACTGATGACAAGGGCAGACTTGCAATCCCCAAATAGACTCAATGTCAGGCTCCCGCTATCAGCACAACATCCAGCCGCGGAAGTCAGTTGAATTTCGTAATCTGAGTGAAAACTATTAGTAATCCACAGACAATTTGCAATCTAAGAGAAAAGAAATGTTTCTTTAAAAAAAAGGCCCTTTTGTATTTTCACATCATGCTGATATTCATGTGAAGACACCATAAAAAATGTATAAAATACTTGAAATATTGTTACTTTTAAACAAGTGTGGTCATACATCTGCATTTTGCAAACATAATAAATTCAGATAGAAAAAAAAATCAAAGCAACCACATCAAAGAGCATGGTCCTTCATGGGCTAAATCAAAACCAGACAGTTTTCTCATCCTTATATTAAAAAAACAGTCATTGCTGCAACCAACATAGTCAAGGCCCCACTGTATTCTCACCACAACCCACCTCCCCCTCACCCATAAACCCCCTCTGCACTGCCACAAATGTGGTTACTCCGTGGTAACTTTACCTGCAATGCTCAGTGGGCTACTGAACTAATGCAGGAGTGCTTTGTTCAACTGCAACAACCTTCTACTGCTTCATTACATCAATTATTCAATATGTTGTGAGGTACATTTTTCCAACTGCGTGTTTTATATAGTCGAGCAAGACCTTCAGCCAACAGATGCCAAGCAGTCAAATGAAGAAGAATGCTACCAAAGGGCGATAAAAGGTAAGCATACCAGTCACACAACATTAACTTGTGAACAATATGGTTGCTTGCAAGTGAACCCGCATGCATCTTTTCTTTAAATAACCAGCATAGACTACATTTTTCTTTCAGTGCACTTTATCTGATTGAGGAGATTACATGAGAGGTTTGTTAAAAGCTGAACTAACTTCGGCACTGTGGCATCTGTGGATGTTGGAGAGGTTTTAAATTATAAATTCACCACGAAAGTAAACACAATAAAAGGTGTAATAAAATATTAATGGAAGATGTAGTGAAATTGTCCTCCACTGCCCGTAAAACAACTTGAATGATTGAGTTGCGAATCCCAGTCCCGCATGTATTTAAATATTAATCTCTAGTATTTAATAAATGTTCAGAGTCCCTCATGTTTATGATGGTACTTGCAATGTGAATGCTTACCACAGGGAAAAGGAAACACTTAAAGCAAGATGTGTGATTGCTGCACTCGGTCGCTCTTTATTGTTCTGGGTCATTAACATTGACAGGTACTTGGTCAAAGACCACAAATGCACAAAAGGAATTACCCAGAATGCCCCATGCAATGTTTTCTGCTATTATCTGTCAGTTTCTGCTCAAATGCGAAGACAACTTTTTATAATCCCTTATGCTTTGTTAATAATCCCCCTGTAAATCAGCATGTATTAGTGTGGTATCCTGTTTGCCACAGATATAAAAATGTGTCATTATTTGCCACTTCCAAGTACAAATGAGGGACCTTGCTTGTCAGTATGGCTCACTAAGATATCATATTAATAAAATACCACAGCATTCGGTGTAGTTAATCACTGAGGCAGGGGAGAAAAGTGCACCTAAATTACAGCTAGCTCCTTTTTCTTTATCTAGCATGGTTCTTCCTTCTGTAATCACGTGCCTTTGTTTAGCTCAAAAGCCAGAATCTTACCTATTGATCTCTCCATGGCTGTGATCCAGATGACAGACAGCTGCTAGTTTGTCCTGGTCTATCTAGCGTGACCATGAGAACTAGAATAACATGCATGATTTCAATGCCAGTGGAGGTTGGCGTTGATTTAGGATTTTGATAATAAAACAAACTTCAATCCCATTTGATTGGAAAGAAGAAGTCAGTGCCAATTCTGTATAAGTACAGTTGTCACTTGCAGGTCGATAAGATGTTAACATCAACTAGATCTGAATATCTGTGACACTTCAGGAGACCTCATAATTCTGCTGGAAGGGCCAGACATTAGGCTGCACCCAGATTCCTGCTTATCGTTGGAGATTCTACTATTTCCCTTAGAACATAGAACATAGAACATAGAACATTACAGCGCAGAACAGGCCCTTCGGCCCACGATGTTGCACCGACCAGTTAAAAAAAAAGTGAGTGAATCCTCCGCCAAGCTCAAATAAGGCCACTTGCATCAGAGAAGGACAGGACAGCAGCTGGGCCCAGGACCAGAAATCCCTAAAACAAGAGTTTCAACATCTCTGGCCCTCAGAAGAATCTACTGTAGATGCAAGAGAGGAATTTTCCACGCTGTCAGTGGGGCCCAGGCTAGAATTATGGTCTGCATGCTTGAAAACATGGGTTTCAACACACTGAAGAACAATTTAAAGTGTACTTATAGTTATGACAAACCATGGGAAACTGATTCGTGCCTTGTATTCATATGCAAAGGAATTTGGCTGGTTAAATTGCAGCTGTATTTCTATACGCATTTGACAATTCCCAAAGCCTTGACTCTTGCTAAACTGCAGCTCTCTGGATTTGGAAAATGGGGAAATGGCACTGGAATCTCCTTCAGAGGGTGATGCAGGTGTTGCATGAGGTGCAAATATTCCGTGTGGGAAACAGAAATTTTACCCTGGTGGATTTCTCCATACTGGGTTTGGAAACCTTTTGACATCGCAGTTGCTTTCTACATCTGTTAGACCCAGTTAACAAAACAAAATATCCAAATATATTTTATCATTCGCATTGAGGCAATAACTATATTAAATTATTTTTAGAAAGGATTTTCTTAATGTTTTTATTGAAGTCAATGACCAATTCTGCTCAGTACTGTCATCTGTTCTGAGGGTGCAGAGCAGAATAAAATGAATTCTTCATGACTACTAGCACAAATGATCTTCTAAAATCATGCATGTGAATTATCCTCCAGAAATTATCCTCAACCCCTTTAAAGCCAACAGGGAGTCCTCTAAATGTTGTCAAGGGGACACATTTAACCTCTCCAATCCATTTTCCCCAACTTATGTCCAATGCCTGCCTGTAATTTTAACCATCAACTGCCCAAGACCTATCTTATTTACCTTTGTGAGATCTTTAAATCTCTCCTAACCCTGCATGACAGTTTCTGTATGGGATGGTGGATGTAGCACAGATTCCCTCTGTTACCTCCTTTCAAATGGTCGGTACCACTTCTTAGCCTACACTCAACGTTGCTCTTCTAGCCCTCACTACCACCAAAAGGACCTATATCTTGCAGCTGCTTCGTCTTGAGGGCTGCTGTTGTTTCAGTTATTCTTTCAGGAAAGTGATGTTGCTTTGTAACTTCTGCAGCCTTTATGCCACAACTGAAGTTGCCTTCATCTCAGTGACAGGAATGTATTAACAATTGGCATTATTGTTCCAAACTGACCCTGCATAGTAACAGAGGGCTATGGGAGGGAATTGCAACAGGTTAGCAGTAGAATGACCTGAGCATATACCATTCTGTATACCATTCTGTCATTACAGATCTACTCAATTCAACTAATTCCATCATAGCCTTTATCTTGACATCTGATCTGTAAAAGTACTCATTACAGAGTCGTGTATAATTCATTTTGTTTTTATTTCAGTAGACTGTACACTGTGGGAAGAGTTTTTTCATTTGTTAACTAAGTGTTAACTCAAGCGGGAAAAGCAGCGTGCCATCTTCCAGTTCCACTGTTGGCTTTTCCTGCCACATGTATTGAAACTTAGCTTAAAAATATTCAGGAAGGGGGTCCCACACTGTCACGCTGGCGGGGCAGGCTCATTCCAGCAACGTCGGCTTTCAAGGGTTACCCCGATATTAAAAAAAAGAATAAAAGGATCACTCCTCTCCACAGACATGGAGACATCCCCACACAGCTCTCCCCCATCCCCCTTCCCCCCCCACCCACCACCATGGACATATGGAACTTCCACCCCATGGACACGGGAACTCCCATCCCCCCAATGGACCTCCTCAATGGAAGAGCCTTTCCTGGCACTGCACTTGGCACTGCCCCCTGGTGCTGACCGCTGGGAAGTACCAGGTACTACCCATGCCCCCCCCCCCCCCCCCCCCCCACCACCCACCCAGGAGCTGTACTTACCTGTGTGCCCTTGGTGGGTTCTCTGCATCAGGTCTCCGTTAGTCAGGACCTGTTGTAAATCTCGCTGATGTGATGATGTGGGGGAGGGGTATTATCTAATGTGGGGGGTAATAGCATGGGGAAGCCTGCTAATTAGATGTAAATGGGGTTCCCAACCTTTCCCATCAGATTCTCCACCCCCTCCGGCTTGCTCAGCCACTGAAAACGAAGGCGGAGAATTCCGGGCTCCATTTTTTGCATTCTGAAAGCTAATTGTTACTTGTGGAATTTGGTGTTAAAAGGTTGAAGGCCTTACAGTATCGAATAGTTCTAACCCATTTCAAGGGACTATTCCAACATTATTGGTTGACCAGGTTATGTAAATAAATTGCTGAAATGCAACCTGTGACTTTATTATTAGACTAAGAGAGAGCAATTCTAAACTAGCAATTAAAGTGAAAATATTTGCTCATGAATTTAAACAAATGAACATTGTGATTTTTGCAAGTGATATGAATATCCGAATGCAAGGTTTTGCCTCTTAATAATTCAGAATAGTTGAAAATGATCTTATATTTATATGTATAAATATAGACCCACTCTGATGGAGGGTAACAGAAATTATTAGCACAACAGAGGCACATCTGCTAAATGTTATTATCAAGTGACATTTTTAGTTGGTCAGTCACTTATCCACCTCCCTATCAACCTACCCATCTACCTATCAACCTACTGACTAAATTGCCGACCGACCTACCTATGTCTGTCCATCCACCATCCCTCTCTCTATCCACCTACCTAACCACGCTCAAATCTATCTATCCACTTATCTACCTATTTACCTACCTTACCTACCTGCCATCTCTTCTTAAGGATCTTAAACCTCCGCATGCTTCCTATCTGCAAACCATGTTATCATTTTGTTTTTCATAACTTTTATCTCAACTTTTTTCCATTGCAAGTTCCAAAGTCCATGGGCGGAATCTTGCCGTCCCACCCACCACGGGAATCATAGCGGGTGAGGGGTGGACCATGCAAAGGTCTGTTGACCTCGGGTGGGATTTTCCAGTCTTGGGGTGAGCGTGGCCAGAAAATCCTGCCCGTGCACATTTATCAATTGCACCCCTTCTATAGCTCCTTATTCTGATGAGCTGTGTTCCTATAGTCGCGACCTGAAAACTGGGTTCCTTCACCAGGGAAATGCAGGTGCTCAGTCCAAGGCTTCCTCCATGTGCTTTCTGCAAGGTTTTCAGCACATTGGTGACATCCCTTCACAGTGACTGAACACATCAGTCATACCTGTTTCTCATCAGGGATGAGGATGTCTTCCACAATGTAAAGGGCGAGCGTTACTCATTCCACTCATTGTCAGTGTGCCCTCTCTGTACCTTTAAAGTTGAGACTAAATTTTTCCCAGCTGGATATTGCTGCCTCTTCCATGAAAATCTAAGCCTAGATTTCTTTGGACCAAAAGTTGTAGACAGAGCTGTTTCCCAGTGTGCCACATTGCTATTCTCAGTTGATACAAATGATCTGAACTGGGTTGAAAGGACACAATATTAAAATGCACGTATAACACCAAAGTAGAGAGAATGATTAACTTGCAATAGAAACAAACAACGTCAAATAACATAAAAGGGTTAGTAAATCAGGCAAAACATTTTTGGAGACAGAGAAGACACTATATGATAAAATTTTTGAAGGAATGAAACTTCAAATGAAAATTAAAATGTGCAATATATATATACAAATTATTCTTCATGGCAAGTTCGAATAGTGCGGAGAAATTTGACTTCTGCCTGGAAAGGGTGTGAAGTTAGTGGATTAGCTGTGCTGCCTGTCTAAAGCCGCCTTTGGGAGTCTCTAACTTATATTTGGTTTTGGAATTCATTTAAATGCTGCTGGTAAGCCTCTAGTATGAATCAACAGCACTGCAGCCTTCTGGCTGTGAGTGGATGTCAGGTCAGATGAGAGCTGTTCCCAGGAAGGATAATGGTCCCGGATGCTTTGCAAAATTCAGGTCGAACACTCCTGAAATTCACAATTGCTTCCACTGCTGTCTTCAAACCTATTATAGATCTTTTTTGTTCTTTGCTTCACCCCATCGCACCATTCAACCATCCCCCCCGCCAGTCCCTTTCCATTCCCCAGATTCCGTACTCACTTAAAACAAGTTAAATCTCTAACTTTTTCAGTTTTGATAAAAGCTCGCTTACCTGAAACATAACTCTTTCCTTCTCCACTGATGCTGTGTTGTCTGTTGAGCATTTTCGGCACTTTTGGTCTTTATTTCTCACAACTGATCCTAAATTGCATATCTGAGTGGTCTTACAGGGCTGGCCGGTGTATATTTTCTATTAGCTTATGGGATGTGAGTGTCTAGTATTTGTTGTCCAGCCTCATTGCCCCTGAGTAAGTAGTAATGAATCGCCTTTTTGAACCGCTGCCAGCAATCAAAAGTGCTTGGCCATTTACAGGCCTGCCCAAAGATTGGACCAGATTGGACATCAAAGAGGAAGTTAAGGCGCTCCTTCTCCCCTCTCAACATTTTAACCTGCCAACTTTCCATTTTTCAAGGGGCAAATGTATGGCTAGCGTTGAAAATTTCACCAATCATATCAAGTTTTGGGTGTTCTGCTTTAGGAAGCATGTCAAGACAATTAAGGTGGTACGAGATAAATATATAAAACAGGAATGGAAACCTCCACGTATGAGAGGAGGCAATAGAAATGTTGACTTCTTTCATTAGAGCAAAGAACAAAGTGGCGATTTGACAGAGGCTTACACCATTAAGCGGGATATTGGTGAGATAAATATGGGAAAACCATTTCCATTGTTGGCAACTTTGTAACTGGAGTTGATATATTAAGGTCATTAAGATAGGCGGGTGAGATACGCAGAAATGTTTTATGCAGGTTATTGGTTGGACATGGAATTGAAAGCATTGGGAGCAGAATCAACATCTTTGAAAAAGGAAAGTGAATAAATACTTGAAAAATAAAAGTTAAAAAGCCAGTGGAACAGAATTATTGGATGGAAATTTCAGTGGGCTGACATAGCCCCAAAAGGCTGAATGGCTTCCTTCTGTGATGTGATATTTCATGATTCCATTAATACAAATCTTAAACTGAACTTGTATTTGACCTTTTCTCTTTTCCCTTAGAAATCCGATAGAAGAAAAGCCTCTAAAATATCTCATCATGCTAAGTAAATATACCTTAGCCCTTTTAAGTGGGATTTCTTCTTTATTTAGTGTCAAAGCACACAAACCGGCAGCACCAGCCTCTCCTTTGAAGATATGGGCAGAATTCTCATGTAAAATCTAATTTATGCAATGAACAAAGAGCGCATAAATAGGATCATTTATTGGCGATTATCCACATACCAGGGATCTTTTCATTTTTTTATGCTGGAATAATTTAATATCTGTACTATTTAACCTTCAGATTCCATAAAAATTATTCTGAACATTCTGCAATATTTTCAGTCATTAAGTTTTTTAAGTGAATGGAAATGAGAAATATCCATTAGCAATTTTTAAAAAAAATTCTCATAAAGAGAATTTAAAACCTCAATTGTAATGATAGAAGATCATTCGGCCCAACCGTGTCAATGCTAGCTCTCCTAAGGAGCGGTACGGTAGTACAGTGGTTAGCACTGCTGCTTCACAGCGCCAGGGACCCGGGTTTGATTCCTGGCTTGGGTCACTGTTTGTGTGGAATTTGCATGTTCTCCCCATGTTTGCGTGTGTTTCCTCTGGGTGCTCCGGTTTCCTCCCACATTCTGAAAGACATGCTGGTTAGGTGAATTGACCTGAACAGGTGCCGGACTGTGGCGATTAGGGAAATTTCACAGTAACTTCATTGCGGTGTTAATGTAGGCCTTGCTTGTGACTAATAAATAAACTTTATCTTTTGTGTGCTGAGACTCCCTGCCCTCTCCCCACATTCCTTCCTTTCAGGTATCAAGAAGATTTAGGAAAATGCAGAATAACAAATGGAGGCCACTCTGCCCATTGCGACTGTGTTGGTCAAAAACAAGTCCCATTTTCCAGCTCATGAAATATATATAACATCTGGACAACATACATTTTTATTTGTTGAAGAATTATGGGGTTAGCCCAGTTACTAAATGAACAGGGTGCAGAAACAGGTCCCTGTAATGAAACAAGTAGGCCAGAGGTCCGATCAATATTGGGTGCAGATTTCATTTCAATCAATCTGGTGAGCTTTAGTTGGGAACCATGTGCCCCCAAGCTACTCGTCAGCAAAGCGGAAATACATTTCAGGCAGTTGCAATGCCAGCAGTAGCCCTCAGGTAGGTCATAGAAGTTAGGAGAGGCAATCAAGAGGGGACCAAGGAACCAGAAGTAGCCTGCTGCCTTTGTTTCCGATGTGGACAAGCTCCAGATTAAGATAGGCTATTTAAATTGATCTGTTTTCGCTAGGCTCCCATGGTTCCTTTAAGGAGTAATGATTAGGCTACTATGGAAATAGAAAATTTGCACGGCACATGTTATATCTAGCTTTTGGCCGAATGTAGAAAGGAGTCTGAAAACTATTATTCCAACCCTTAATTTTATATTCAATGGGCCAATGATGACGTAGCCACAGTTCCTGAACTAATAAGTTATCAGACATGTTTTCAATGGTGTTTGGCTGATGGTCTTGTTCCCCCATTTTTCACACAGATAATGGGTGGGATTCTCCCAAAGAAATTCTAAATGCCGAATTCACGTAAAAATTGGAGTAAATCCCGCTGGGTTTTTCAGCAGGATTTTCAAAATGAATCTCCTACACTAGAGTGCACTAGCGTAAATCTCATTATAAATCTGGGAATGGGGCCTATTCCCATTGGAGAGGCTGGCAGCATAGTGCTGAGGGGGCCACTGTGCATGCGCCGATCTGTCAGCGCTGAGTTCAGCACATGCACAGTAGCCCCACACTGCTGGCCAGCGCCATGACCCCCGCATCGCTGCCTCACTGGACTCCCTCCAATCACTGGCCCCACCAAATGTGTCCAGGCCAGCCTCACCCCTCCCTCCCCTCCCCCCCGTCTGCCTCGATTTCCCCCCTCTGCCCCGATAGTCCTGATCTCCCGATCCACCCCCCCCCCCCCCACCACTGGCAGTCCCGAACCCTCCCCCCCCAACGATGCCAAGCCCCAATCACTGGCTTCCCTCCCGCTGTCACCCAGCCTGAGTGCAGAGTGGCAGTGGGACCCCCCCCCATCTCCCCCCTCCCAGAGGTCCCGCATCCCATTAGGCCTCGCTCACCATTAGGCCTTGCCCCCTTGGCACTGCCCGATGCCCATTGGGCAATGCCAAGATGCCCCCTGGGCATTGGCACTTTGCCCCTTGGGCAGTTTCAGGGGCCAGGCTGGCACTGCCCAGGGGCACCTAACACTTTGCCCCCGACTATCTGGGGGGCCTCGGTGGCCCTCTAGTGGGAAGCTATTGTAAACCCTGCTGGAGTGAAACAGGGCCATTAATTACATGGTAAGTACATGAAAATGATGCTTTGCATAATTTATACAGCTCTGTGCCAGAAATCAGTGTGGAGCTGACAGCACCAGAAATTCGGCTGCTGGAGACTCACGGTTGCCATGGTGCCCAGTGACTAGCCCACTAAACAGCCTCCGCTTGAGTCTTCTGGCCCGCTGCGCCACCAATGAGTGCAATGAGGTCCAAGTGCACCCATGCAATCTGGGGGATTTTAGTTGCATGCAATACATTCCATATAAGTCAAACAAAATCAAAAATATTTCAGGTTTCTACGCAAGAGTACCTTTCCTTGGGTGGCAAGTTCAGGGGGAGGTGTAAGCTACAGTGTGGTCCGAAAGGCCTTCAATGGCAGAGCAGGCGAAGAAAGACTGTGAGGGCGTAGCAAAGTTGTCCCAGTCATCATGGTTCGACATGTCACTGAAATATGAGTGGGGGGGTGGCAGCTGGAGGAATAGGCAGGGGGATACACTCTCTACTGGAAAGAAAAGGTTGACAGTGGCCTTTGTGTCCATGGAGTTGGTTTTGTCATCCGGAAGAGGATCTTGGATGCACTGTCAGAACTCCCCAACTCTATAAGTGAAAGACACACAACATTAACCGACAGATCAGCTCAAACAAATATGCAAGCGCCATCAGCACTTATGGTTAATTTGATCCCAAGTCTAATGGTGAAGTATGAAACTCGATACTAATACTTTTCCTGATGACAGGTCTATTTACAGAAATCAGTGTGATACATTTCTCCTTCTTATTTCCCACAGGATCTGGGCATCACTGGAAAGGTCAGCACTTTTATTGCCCATACCCAATTACTCTTGAGAAGGGGATGGTGAGCCGTTTTCTTGAATCACTGTAGTCCATTTGCTGTAGGAGAGGGAGTTCCAGGATTTTGACTCAGCGACAGTGAACGACTGCGATTTAATTCCAGTTCAGGGTGGTGTGTGTCTTGAAGGGGATCTTGCAGGGGTGGTGTTCCCATATATCTGCTGTCCTTGTCCTTCTTGGTGGTAGAGGTTGATGTTGAAAACTCCCAGTGTAATTCCCTCCCAACTGGATACCATTCGAAGGAGCCTTGGTGACTTACCACAATACATCTTGTAAATCATAAACACATTGTTGCCACTGTGCGCCTATGGTGGAGGGAATGAATATTGAAGGTGGTGGGTGGGGTGCCAATCAAGTGGGTTGTTTTATCCTGGAAGGCATTGAGCCTTTTGACTGTACTTGGAGCTGCACTTATTCAGGCAAGTGGAGAGTATTCCATCACATTCCTGACTTGTGCCTTGTAGATGATGGACAGGCTTTGGGGAGTCAGGAGGTAAGTTACTCTCCACAGAATTCCCAGCCTTTGACCTGCTCTTGCAATTACAGTATTTATATGCTGGTCCAGTTTATCAAGAAGTGATGGTTGGATTCGCTCTTGTTGGAGGTGGTCAGTGCCTCGCACCTCTGTCGTGAAAATGTTACTTTTCAGCTCGAGCCTGAATGTTGTCCAGGTCTTGCTGCATACGGGCATGGACTGCTTCAGTATCTGATTGTGGTTATATAAAATTATGTTGCTTCTGATAGCCCACATTGCCTCATGGATGTCCAATCTTGAACTGTTAGACTTGTTTGAAATCTAACTCATTTAGCACACAACATGATGGAGTGAATCCTCAATGTGAAGAGAGGATTTTGTTTCCAAAAGGACTGTGCAGTAGTCACTCCTACCAATACCATCATTGACATATTTAGTGACAAGTAGATTGGTAAGGAACAGTTCAATTAGGTTTTTACCTCTTGTTGGTTCCCCTATGCTCTGCCACAGATTCTGTCTAGAAGCTATGTCCTTTTGGACTTGACCAGCTCAATCAGTAGTGGTGCAACTGAACCACTCTTGTAATGAATGTTGAAGCCAACCACCCCGCCCCCCCACCCCCCCACACCCACCAGAATGCAGTATGTGCCCTTGCCACCCTCTAAGTGCTGTTCAACATGGAGGAATACTGATTCATCAGCTGAGGATGGTGGGGAGAGTGTTGGATGGGTGGTAGGTTGTAACCAGTGGGAGGTTTCTTTGCCCATGTTTCAGCTGATGCTATGAGACTTCGGGGAGCCCAGAGTTGATGTTGAAAACTCCCAGTGTAACTCCCTCCCAACTGGATACCACTATGCCACCACCACTGTTGGCAGGACTGGACATACTCAGGGATAGTGATGGTGGTGTTTGGGACATTATCTGTAAGGTATGATTCTGTGAGTATGACTATGTTAGGCTGTTTCTTGACTCATCTATAGGACAGCTCTCCCAGTCTTGCACAAGTCCCCAGATGTTAGTAAGGAAGACTTGGCAGGATTGACAGGGCTGCATTTGCCATTGTCGTTTCCAGTGCATAGGTCAATGCCAGGTAATGTATCCAGTTTCATTCATTTTGCAGACTTTGTAGTGGTTTGATACAACTCAGTGGCTTGCTCGGCCATTTCAGAGGGCAGCCAAGAGGCAACCACATTGCAGTGGCATCAGGAGTCACATGTAAATCAGACCAGGTAAGGACAGCAAATTTCCTTCCTGAAAGGATGTGAGTGAACTACATGGATTTTTACAACAATCAACAATGATTTCATGGGCACTATTGCCAGGTCTAGTTTTCAATTCTAGATTTATTCATTGAATTCAAACTCCACCAGCTGCCATGGTGGGATACAGACTCATGTTCCCAAAGCATTAGCCTGGGCTTCTAGATGGCAAGTCCTGGGACATTACCACTAAATCACTGCATCCAACAAAAGTTTCCCAATAGTCTCCTTTTATAAGTGTTCTTGGTATTAGGTAATAAGAACATAAGAACATAAGAAATAGGAGCAGGAGTAGGCCATCTAGCCCCTCGAGCCTGCCCCACCATTCAATAAGATCATGGCTGATCTGAAGTGGATCAGTTCCACTTACCCGCCTGATCCCTATAACCCCTAATTCCCTTACCGATCAGGAATCCATCTATCCGTGATTTAAACATATTCAACGAGGTAGCCTCCACCACTTCAGTGGGCAGAGAATTCCAGAGATTCACCACCCTCTGAGAGAAGAAGTTCCTCCTCAACTCTGTCCTAAACCGACCCCCCTTTATTTTGAGGCTGTGCCCTCTAGTTCTAGTTTCCTTTCTAAGTGGAAAGAATCTCTCCAGCTCTACCCTATCCAGCCCCTTCATTATCTTATAGGTCTCGATAAGATCCCCCCTCAGCCTTCTAAATTCCAACGAATACAAACCCAATCTGCTCAGTCTCTCCTCATAATCAACACCCCTCATCTCTGGTATCAACATGGTGAACCTTCTCTGCACTCCCTCCAAGGCCAATATATCCTTCCGCAAATAAGGGGACCAATACTGCACACAGTATTCCAGCTGCGGCCTCACCAATGCCCTGTACAGATGCAGCAAGACATCTCTGCTTTTATATTCTATCCCCCTTGCAATATAGGCCAACATCCCATTTGCCTTCTTGATCACCTGTTGCACCTGCAGACTGGGTTTTTGCGTCTCATGCACAAGGACCCCCAGGTCCCTCTGCACAGCAGCATATTGTAATTTATTTCCATTTAGATAATAATCCAATTTGCTATTATTTCTTCCAAAGTGAATAACCTCGCATTTGTTAAAGTTATCCTCCATCTGCCAAATCCTCGCCCAGCCTGTCCAAATCTCTCTGCAGACCTTCTACGCCCTCCACGCAATGGCCTTCACTTATTTACTTTATTTATTTACCTTAACAATATAATTAAATATCATTAACAGATTCCCCTTTCTTTTCTTTAAATAAATGTTTTATAACACACTTAAATAATTACAAAACAAATCACAGAGGAAAAATGATTTTCCATATTTCATATAATTTGTACAAGACATTCCTCTTCTCAGACCTCCAATTATTTCTTTTTTCAAGTATTCCTTCTTGTAAAGCAGGCTGATAATTGCTGACTTACATGGACCCATTTTATCTTAGAGATCGGTTTTCTCTCAGACATGTATTTTATACCAGAAGGTCAATCCTTAACTTTTTCTCAGTCACACTCCTTATGCCACAAAGAATCGTGATCCACATGTCATTCAATAGGCTTCTTATTTCTCAGAATATCCCTTGTATAATATTTCCCTCAAAATGTCTTTATTGCTTCTGTTAGAACCAGTGCTAAAGCAGCTAGTATACTTTTAACAACCTTTTTTTAATTTCTTGGCTTCCTAGGGTAAGAGACAACGTTTTCCATTTTCACTCACCAAGAATGTTATAAAACCAGCTCTCCTTGAAAATCCTTTCAGAAGACTGGCATGGGAAGCATTGCTAAAAAGGACTAAGTTCATGTCCTTCAAGTCACACAAGGCTAGAAACTTGAGTATGTATTTCTCTGAATTTACTTTCTTTAATATTTTATTTGCCCTCAAAATCTCATCAGCTGTAACTTGTTCCATCTTAGTTAAGTTCGAATATGTCAACACTGGCATTGGGGCTTGTTTGATTACAGAGCCAATTTAACAGTCTAATCATGCTTCTGAACTGCTCTGCTCTGCTCTTTGGATGCAAGCTTATCATTCTGCGATGACCTAGCTCAATTTATTGAGAAAGGAATAATACTTTATAGATATGATTGTTAGCTCAAGGTTACTCCTGGCCTATACTGATTAATGCCCATGCCTGTACATTTGAAGGCCGCAGAAGCTTGACTTCCATTCTTAAATTCTCCTTTGGTCAAATCGCTCAAATTCTGCAAAATCTCCCTGTAGAAAATGATCAACGTGCATCAGAAAGATGCCCACGAGTTTCTTTTTGTTATATTGATAGACACCAAATTCCTTCCCATGTCCAATGATTTTTGTGTTGCCTCGCTTGTCAAATTATCTTCTACTTTGTTCAGACCCACCAAAATTTGCTTGTCATAAGGACAGATGCACTACTTATGGCAGTATTTCTAGATTGATCTTTAATCCTTGTTCTATTGTATAGTCTAGTCAAGCTATGACCTCTACCTGCCCTCCCTTGTCTTTCTGGACTACTACTACCCACAGGATCTCTCCCTCCCATGATTAGAGTTTCTATCACTAGTACATGACAGTTTGATTGGGCCAGATTCACTTCTAGATCCACATTGGGGACTTGCATTTTCTTGCTTTCCACTGTTTTACCTCATTTTGCCAGGCCATAGATAGTACCTCTTGTCTATCATCTTGGACATTTAGCAAATGTTTGAATTTTCCAGTGGCTGTCTCTGTTCTCCCTACAATTGCTCCATTCACTGAATCTTTCTGCTATGTGTGTCACACTAGTACCAACTTTAGGCAGTTATCCTTTAGATACGATAGATCTGTACCGTGCATTGGTATCCCATTGTCTAACATCATCCTGCCTCTAATCAACCATAATCCATCTCCCTCATTACTCTCAACCATTTGAGCATGTGAGGTGCAGGATACCTCAACATCTGTTAATTGCTCAGATTTGGAATGTTTGCAATGAATCCCAATTTACCAAACTGAATCGACTTTAATTGTTTGGCTACCATGTTGGAGAAACATTGTCTTCCCATCACACCTATCATCTTACCTGGACCTTTCTATTCTTTCTGGCGCTCACTTTTAAGCATTCTAAATACTCAGGATTAAAGCTTATCTCTGGCTTATGTGATGCAATAAGACTTGTTGGATTTCTATGAGATGTCTGCCTTGAAGAATGCCCTTCTCACTGCATTTAGGGCTTTGAAGTGCACAGAAAAAATGGAACTTATTGCAGTCCATTCTTGGGCCAGGCAATTATCACACATCATTCTAGGTATTCCTCACATAGATCAATTGATATGGACTATAGCTGCCAAGAATTTGAAGCAAATTCTTCGCAAGGGCTGCCCATGCTAGAACAAAGGTTAGCTTGCAATTTAATTGGTCAACTAAGATCTTATGGAGCATTTCATCGATCACTGCCTGATTTATTTTACAAAGTTGCAAAAGGAATTTTGAGTTGCAGTTTTCAGCTCTATAACATTCATAATATTGCACATGTCTCGAAATTTGTCATTGGCACATTTCGCCCCCATTGTCAATCAGGGATTTAGTCAGTGCTCCCAATCCAGTCCCTATCCATTTTTCCATAATTTTACAATCAGTCTTTTGTCTTTGCCATGCATTACTGTAGAAAGACCGAATCTAGTTGCCATGTCTAGAATATACAAGATGAAGAATTTCTGTCCTTGTCCCACACATTTAAATCTATGGCTTCATTAAAATCTCATGCTAATAAGTGACTTATAATAGGCCATTATGTCGTCCTCTGATATTTTTTGCATATATCACATTTTGAACTTTTTTTTAGTAAGTTTTAAATACTCCTTATCAAAGATGCATTCATAGAATCTTAGAATCCTACAGTGTAGAAAAAAGTAGTTTATTTATTAGTCTCAAGTAAGGCTTACATTAATACTGCATTGAAGTTACTGTGAAATTCCCCTAGTCGCCACAGTCTGGCGCCTGTTCAGGTCAATGAACCTAACCAGCATGTCTTTCTGAATGTGGGAGGAAACTGGAGCACCTGGAGGAAACCCACACAGACACAGGGAGAATGTGCAAACTCCACATAGACAGTGACCCAAGGTGGGAATCGAACCCAGGACCCTGGCACTGTGAAGCAGCAGTGCTAACCATTGAGCCCTCGGAGGAAGCCATTCGGCCCATCGAGTCTGCACCGATTACAATCCCACCCAGGCCCTATCCACATAATCCCATGTATTTACCCTAACTAGTCTCACTGACACTAATGGGCAATTTAGGATGGCCAATCCACCTAACCCGCACATTTTTGGATTATGGGAAGAAACCAAAGCACCCGGAGGAAACCCATGCAGACATGGAAAAAATGTGCAAATCCACACAGACAGTAACCCAAGCCGGGAAGCGAACCCGGGTTCCTGGCACTATGAGACAGCAGTGCTAAGCACTGTGCCATCGTGCCACCCATCCTTTAGTAAGATCTGTAATCCGTGACAAGAGGGATGAGCAAATTGTTTTCGCAATGTGAAAACAATTTGATTGTTTTCCTCTCAAACCCACATCGTCTTAAGCCATTAACATTCTGATTAGAAATGCTAGGTTTTGTTCAAAGGGTGTAATGTTGTTCTGATTGGGTAACATTCAAATCTACTGATGTTCCAAAGACAATTGCTTTGTCACGTTCCATGTCCCATCTCATCTGTACCTTTTTCATGGAAGGCTTGCTCAGCAGTCAGTAGTACAATCTCACTAGATACCACATCTGTACTAATAAAGTAGCTTGCTCCAGTTATTCTGCATGGAATCCTCACTGTTTTCAGTGACTTCAATGTGTTGTCAGCCAGAACCTGAAACAAGTGGAGCTTTCATATTCCCTGAACTTACTTCGATCCTTACTACTGGATGAATCTAAATAAATCTAAAAAGCATTTTTACCAATCAGTTCCACATACTGTCGAGATGCAACCACACTCTCCAGCACAGCTCATTAAATGAATCTGCGACTAGTACCCTTATTACAGGACTGCAACTTCTTGTAATCAGTACAATTCCTTCAGACTGATCGATATCATCATCTTCAACTCCTGAATTTTCTGTGTCATGGATCACTTTGAAAACCATGCTGTTCAGCTTTGAGCAAATTACTGTATAATGATATTTTGAGTTACATCTGAAACACCCCTTAATAGTTCCCTGGGGTTCATTTGTCTGGTGTTATTACTCCAATCCTGCTTTCTCCCAGATCTGCTAAAACTGTCTTCATCCTCATTTCTCTTGTCTGAAATTCTTATCTTGTACTGACGCCTGCAATACGATCTTGAAAGGCTGTGATTATTGAGTCCTCTGCCCTCTGTGACACTGGCCCAATGTCCCATTTTACCATGAAGGAAATAATTGCTTTCCCAGGAACTTTTTTAAAACATCAGACGTTTGATCCAGTTAAGACAAGGAACCTATCTATATGCATAATCCGACAATTTGAAGGTGAACACGGAACAAGAAATTTCCAAATTGAACTTCTGCAATCAGTTAAATAGTCTATTAAAGTCCATGATATATCCCTCTACGGCATAATCATCATTCTTTCAAAATCTATCAAAGTTTCGCCATGCCTTGTAGGCATTTAATAGATCATCTTTCTTATAAATTTTAGTCATGAAGTATAATAGAATATTCAAACCTTCATCAGTGTCCAACTGACAGGAATCCAGTTTACAAAATTATTTATTGCTGATTTTGCTTTTGTCAGGAAGTGACAATGCCCAGGTGCTACCTTCCTTTCTCATCTGTGACCTGTGTCCACAAATCCACTCTATCTTTCCACTGGATATAAGGTTCAGATTTGGAGAACGGCAAGGGGTAATCATATACAGATATTTTGGCCACGATTCTCCTGAATCGGCTCTAAGTGCAGTGATGCCCTGGCGGTGATGCCTTGGCAGTGATGCCTTGACCTGGCACCTTATACTCGGAGTGAGGTCGAGGCGGTGAGTGCTCTGCCCATGTGCTCCTCTGCCATTGTCAGGCTGTAGAGGGAGGGTCCCCTTGGAAATCCTTTGAAGTCCTTTGCTTTCCTTTGAAAACCTTTGCTTTCATTCAATTTCATAGTGCAACCTAACAAGCCTTTGAGTAACATTGGTGAGAGGTTCTCTCTGGCGAGGAAAACACCTGGTCCCAATGAATGGTTGGTCACCTGGTCCTCATGTTGGTCTCACTGGTGGAACCAGAGGCCATTGAGGCCCCTAGGGAAGCTGAGGGCAAGGATGGGATGCCCCATGGGCAGTGCCAGCCTGGGGTGTCACCCTGGCACCTTGGCACTGCCGCCTGGCAACTTGGCAATGCCCACTGGGCATTAATTACAATATATTCATTTTGGAGAAAATTAAGTGATTCTTTTGGCTTTAATCTCAATTTGTGAGGTACCTACCATGGCACAGGAATTTGGCTCACTCAGTCTTCATCTACTCGAAAGCTTCAACTAAGTTCCATGATACAAAGTGATGCTTCCCGCAGGTTGAATCAGCAAGCACGGTCTTGGGAGTGAAACAGAAATGCTTTAAAAGACTGCAATCAAAGAGCTGTGTGTGTCATACAATTGAGAAGGCATTGGGATTAAAGAGGCAGCTTCGAACAGTGTGAGCTGTTACCATGGTTATGGGGTTTGATTAATAACATTCAAAGGTGGCCACAGAAATGCAACTATATAGGTTTATTTATATAGCAGAATAAGATTTTCAAGTTCAAAACTGTATTTTTATTTACAAAGTTTTGATGGAAAGATTGCAGTAACTGGTTTTTCAAAAACATTTCAAATTTTAAAACATCAATAATTTCTATTTTTCTCCATCAATAATTTATATGCCCAACCCCGAACAATGTTCAGTTTGCAAATGAGTAAATTGCTGCTTGCAAGGAAGTTATTTTACCTGATGGGCAGCCTTCCAATGGAACTACAAAGCACAATTTTCCAATGGTTACTTTGTTCAATCTATTTCTCATCATGATATAGTATTGGGATGAACCTGCAGTAACATTTACTACAGAATAGACATTGATTTGATTTATTATTGTCACATGTATTAACATACAGTAAAAAGTATTGTTTCTTGCGTGCTATACAGACAAAGCATACCGTTCATAGAGAAGGATATGAGAGGGTATAGTGTCACAGTCATAGCTAGGGTGTAGAGGAAGATCAACTTGATGCAAGGTAAGTCCATTCAAAAGTCTGATAGCAGCAGGGAAGAAGCTGTTCTTGAGTTGGTTAGTACGTGACCTCAGACTTTTGTATATTTTTCTCGATGGAAGAAGGTGGAAGAGAGAATGTCCAGGGTGCATGGGGTCCTTAATTATGCTGGCTGCTTTGCCGAGGCAGCGGGAAGTGTAGACAGAGTCAATGGATGGGAGGCTGGTTTGCGTGATGGATTGGGCTACATTCACAACCTTTTGTAGTTCCTTGTGGTCTTGGGCAGAGCAGGAGCCATTCCAAGCTGTGATACAACCAGAAAGAATGCTTTCTATGGTGCATCTGGAAAAGTTGATGAGAGTCGTAGCTAACATGCTAAATTTCTTTAGTCTTCTGAGAAAGTAGAGGCGTTGGTGGGCTTTCTTAACTACTGTGTCGGCATGGGTGGGCCAGAACAGGTTGTTGGTGATCTGGACACCTAAAAACTTGAAGCTCTCAACCCTTTCTACTTTGTCACCATTGATGTAGACAGGGGCATGTTCTCCTTTACGTTTCCTGAAGTCGATGACAATCTCCTTCATTTTGTTGACATTGAGGGAGAGATTATTGTTGCCGCACCAGTTCACCAGATTCTCTATCTCATTCCTGTACTCTGTCTCGTCATTGTTTGAGATCCGACCCACTACGGTGGTGTCGTCAGCAAACTTGAAAATCGAATTGGAGGGGAATTTGGCCACACAGTCATAGGTGTGTAAAGAGTGTAGTAGGGGACTGAGAACACAGCCTTGTGGGGCACTGGTGTTGAGGATGATCGTGGAGGAGGTGTTGTTGCCTATCCTTACTGATTGTGGCCCGTGAGTTAGGAAGTTCAGGGTCCAGTCGCAGAGGGAGGTGCTGAGGCCCAGGTCACCGAGTTTGGGGATGAGTTTCATGGGAATAATGGTGTTGAAGGCTGAGCTGTAGTCAATAAATAGGAGTCTGACATAGGTGTCTTTGTTATCTAGGTGTTCCAGGGTTGAGTGCAGGGCCAGGGAGATGGCGTCTGCTGTGGACCTGTTGTGGCGGTAGGCAAACTGTAGTGGATCCAGGTAGTCCAGGAGGCTGGAATTGATTCATGCCATGACTAACCTTTCAAAGCACTTCATAAAGATGGATGTCAGAGCCACCGGCCGATAGTCATTAAGGCACACTGCTTAGTTTTTCTTAGGTACTGCGATGATGGTCGTCTTCTTGAAGCAGATAGGGACCTCAAATTGTTGTAAAGAAAGGTTGAAGATGTCTGTGAATACTCCCGCCAGTTGATCCGCACAGGATCTGAGTGCTTGTCCGGGTACCCCATCCAGGCCAGTCGCTTTCCGTGGGTTGACCTTCGAGAAAGCTGCTCTGACATCTGCAATGGTGACCCCAGATACATGTTCATCCAGGGCTTCCAGGGCAAAGGGCATGCTCTCGCTGACCTCTTGCTCATAACGGGCGTAGAATGCATTGAGCTCATCAGGGAGGGGTGCATTGGAGCCAGTGATTTTACATGCCTTCATCTTGTAGCCTGTTATGTCTTGCAGACCTTGCCATAGTTGGTGGGAGTTGGTGTGGCTAGCCTGGGACTCTAGCTTGGTCCAGTACTGTCTTTTGGCATCTTTGACGGACCTCCTTAGATCGTATCTGGCTTTCTTGTATAGATCAGTGTCGCCTGACTTGAATGCCTCAGACCTGGACTTCAGCAAGCAATGGATATCCCTGTTCATCCATGGTTTCCGGTTGGGGAACGCACAGATTTGTTTCTTTGGCACAGTCTTCTACACACTTGCTAATGAAGTCAGTCACTGTAGTGGCGTACTCGTTCAGGCAGGCCGCAGAGTTTTTAAATACTGACCAGCCCACCAACTCCAAGCAGCCCCATAGGCGATCTTCCGATTCCTCAGACCAACATTGCACGACTTTTTTGATAGATTCTCCCGCTTCAGTTTTTGCTTGTAATTCGGGAGCAGAAACACAGCCCTGTGGTCTGATTTGCCAAAGTGTGGGTGGGCGCTAGAGTGGTAGGCGTGTTTGATATCTGTGTAGCTATTGTCGAGGATGTTTGGGCCTCTGGTGGAACAGGAGACGTGTTGGTGGTAACGTGGTAGTATGCTCTTGAGCTTGGCCTGATTGAAGTCCCCAGCCACGATGAACAAGGCCTCGGGATGTTTCGTCTCAAGGCTACTCGTAGTGGTGTATATTTCGTCCAGCACGGTCTTCATGTCCGCCTGGGGTGGGATGTAAACTGCTGTCAGGATAATGGAGGTGAACCCCCGCGGAAGGGAGCAGGGGCGGCATTTTAGTGTCAGGCATTCTACGTCTGGGGAGCAGAAAGTTGCCAGTGTTGCTACATCTAGGCACCACGAGCTGTTGATTAGGAAGCAGACCCCACCTTCCCTAGCCTTGCCTAAGGCCGCTGTGCGGTCCATTTGATGGATTGAGAAGCCCTCTGGTTGTAGGGCACTGTCCGGTGATACATGACACATTTTACATGAATGTTTCAATTATTGTCCACTGCAAACTAAGGATGGAGTTTTACACTCCCTGCTGGATACTTTAAATGTGGGTAGGGCCTGTCCACTGCCTGCCCACTGTGTGTCCACTCACCCATCTCTGGCCTGGCTCCCATTTTATGGGAGGTAGGTCCACCTGCCCTTGGACCTAATTAATGGCCACTTAAGTGCCTCATCCTGCCTTTGTTTCATTGTGTGGTCAGAGCCTAGACGGGGGATTTGGGGATTGTCTATTCTCCCAAAGTATGCTGCTTGAATCTGTAGTTTCTCAAAATCATTACACTTTATTTACAGCAAACATTTACACATTTGGACCTCGACATGAGTTTGGAGCTTATCCTCCTTCCAAAGCTCATTTACTTCTCAGTCATATGATCTGACATTATTACATCAGCATCACATATCCTTCTGATGTTAATCCTCTACATCTTCCCTTTATCCCCATCATACTTACATCCTTGCACATCTCCCCCCCAAAATCTTAGACTTCACAAGGTTAGTCTCTGATGTGCCTTGGCCAATCTCCCTGACCTTGTTCTGATCTCTTTTTGAGATTAAGGATATTGTGTACTCTTCTTTCTGTTGGTGTGGCTGTAAAGCTTCTTGTAAGTCTTTCCTCTTCTTCATCAGAATGTGTGTAATCAGTCCAAGTTTCTACTGGCTTTCTTGCCAAGGATATTAAGGAGCTGCAGTTTCTCCTTATGATGCCCTGGTGTGACTCAATCCAGGACAATCTTGGCTGTAGAATTATTTCAATAATTGTGCCTTCCTTCTGTTGGTTTTAGACCCCTCTCTCCCCAGACTTCAGCACTGGTAACTCACCTGCTCTAGCCTATGATTAAAGTTCCAAGCCTGGCTGCTTCTCTTTTCTTCCTCATTCTGTTTCACCCTCATGGTCATTCATGGTGATATTGGGATTGGGTTTTTGTTCCTGGCTGCTTATGGCACAAGTAAGACAGAAATAGTTCCTTCTAAAGAGCAAGTAATGGTTGGCCACCAGACTGATTGCCGTGCTCACGCACAACATTTTGTTATTCCTAGATGACTTTGGTGAAGTCTTTGAAGAATATCATGTCAAAGTACTCTCAGTATGACAATTTTTTTATTGAAGATGAGTAAGTCATCAATAATGGTGAGGTGCTTGCGCTATTCAAGGTACTGTCGTAGTATTGGATTAGTGGGGATATAGTGTGGACATCCTTTCCTGCAATATTCTCTGACATGGAGACATTCTCATCTTGTTGCTGGGCTTGTTTTATTTCCTTCAACTTTTTTGTAGTATTGGCAAGTGCCAGGTGATTAAAGACATATACACCTCCTGGATGAAGTATAAATCCTCTTGCATGGTTCTCTCTGATGTTATTCATGACAGTGTAGCTGCAATTGTTTGACACTTCACTTGCACATACTCTGTGATGGAATCATAGCCCACCAATCCTAGTCTGACCCGTTGGATTCTGGATGGCATCTTCATAATTTCATGGTCACTAGTGGCTTATGGTCTGTTTCGATTTGGAAATGCAATCCGATAATGTAAACTTGCCGACTTGGTTGACCATCCCAAGGAATCTTTGAAGCTGAGTAATGTTCCTGAGATGCGGGGACCCTCTGATTACTTTCGTTTGTTGTGGCTCGACTGTAATTCCAGTGCCTTATACTATGTGATCTAGAATTGTTCCTGCTTTTGTGCAGCTGCTTGCTACTTCAGGCCTGTGCTCATTGCTGTCTGGTCTTCCAGGTCTGTGTCTCCACTTCAATCTACTGCTCCCATGATGAGATTGTCTATTCCACCAAAGTATGCTGCTTGAGTCTGTAGTTTTTGAAAACCATCACTCTTTATTTGCAACAAGTACTTACACATTTGGACCTCTAGATAGATGAGTTGGAGCTTCTCCTCCTTCCAGATTGCTCTTATTTTTCAGTCATGTGATCTTACATCATTATTAAATCAGCCTCATGTATGCTTTTGATGTTTAATCCTTTATTCGCCAGCACTCCCTGCTCTCTTACCTGCTGCAGGAGGAGGCCCATCGCAAGCAAATAGCCCAGTGACTTTAACTGTACAGGTTGGTGTCAGGCAAAGGGGAGGGGAATCCCCTGTGCCCATCAGAAACACCCCTCAAGGTCATACCCTCCCTTTAACCCTCCCCCTACTTGAAAGTATTAATAATCACACAAGTTTATACATCACATAAGCTGCAAGCTGTATCTCAGTCACACAGGGAAAACTATGTGAAAACCACAAGTCTTGATTAAAGAGATCTAGATAAGAGTAAAGGACCATTTAATTGAACGATGTGCACATGTTTGCCCATCAGAACAGGGAACAATGGAAAGGGAGGTTGATATACCATTGGTCAGTGATAGCTATGTTTGCTTGATGATATAACATACAGAAATCATAATTGGACACTATACCCTCATGTGTGCATTGTGTAATCTTAATCAACAACTGTGAGTGGATAGAGACCATTATTATACTTTATTGATATATGCTAATTGGTTGTAATCGAATTTGAAACTATAATTGCTTGCGTATTTCTGAATTCTGCACTCTGGTTGGTCTCAAAGGTTTAGTCATGGTCCTGTACCTATAGTAATAAATCAACTTAAACCACTCCATGACCTTATCTGGCTACTTGAGGGGAACAATAGTTTAAAAAAGAAAAACATTGTGACAGCCCAATAACACTACTGACGTCTCAAACATGGCTCCCCAAACCCTTCACTTCCCTCATTGGGGCCTGCCAGTTAGGCTCCACCCATAACCCAGACTTACCTTCATTCTGGCCTCCATATCCTCCTCATCTTTGGGGACTGGCTGCAGTCCCAGCACTGGCCACTGCTGGAACCTTGCGTTGCTAGGACTACAGAGCTGCCACACATCCAATTAGCTGACAGCTCTCTAAGGCCAGATGTCTTCCCCAAATGGGTGTGATAGTCTTGACTTTAGACAATTAAAACCCAGATAAATGTTAAACGGCTGCTCAGCAGCCAGTATTGGTGGGATATGTTTTCTTCAGGGGGCAGGAAACCTCCAACGGATGCAAACCTAATCTGTCCGATTTATTCTCATCAGAAAAGCCTTCCATTCCAGGTGCTAGCCTAGTAAACCTTCTTTGAACTGTTCTCACCATTTAGATAATATACTTCTTTTTTATTCTTCCTGTCAAAGTGGACAATTCCACATTTGCCCACATTATACTTCATTTGCCAAGACCGAAATTCTCCCGTCTTGCCCACTGCAGGAACCGTAGTGGGCAAAATAGAAAATTCAGCAGGCCATTCAAAAATCTGTTGAGCTCGGGTGTGAATTTCCGATCTTGGGGCACATGTGGCCGGAGAATCCTGCCCCAGATCTTTGCCCACTCGTTTAACCTATCAATATCCCATTGTAGCCTCCTTGTGTCCTCTTCACAGCTTACATTATGTCATCTGCAAATTTAGCAACTGTACTTTCAGTCTATTCACCACAACGTCAAACTTTGCAGGTCAGAATTGATGTGTGATGCTTTGCATTATATATTTTGATGCTTCAGATTAGCATCAAATCAGAACCCAGTGAGTAGGAAGCTTACAAAGCAGCTGGAAACCACCTAAAAGGAAAGATTAACAACAAGCAACAAATCAAAGATAAGTAGCGAGGAAAATAAAATAAAACTGATGGAATTAACCTGTCGCTGAAAAATATGATGGTTTAAACCACCATCTTGAACTTTTTTGGCACGAATTCTGACTTGGGATTTTCAGTTCTTCTAATTTTCTGGCAATTGAAATTACTGATAGAAACCAGAAATGCTGTGAACCAAAAACACTGATATCAGCACCAAGAGCAGCTCCTCCATAGTCCTGAACTCTATAATACTACAAAACCAATTTCCTCCTTTGGGACAATGTGTTACACATGTTGTTGCAGTAACAATGAATGCTATGTTTAGTGATGGGGAACAAACACAAACACTTATTAATTTGAACCTGAGTATTATTGCTACCGTAAATGTATGCAGTTATTATTGCAAAGAACCATGAGTGTCATCTTCTCCACAAAACTCAGCCCCCTGCAGGGATACAATCTCCCAATCTACAACAGTCCAGTCCATAGTGGAAATGGGATTTGATCTCCTATCATTAGTTTCAACACAATAGTAACCATTGAAGGATATCTTTTTTTCTGCAAATACCAGTCTGCAGTATTTATATACAAATATACAGAGTGAAGCAAAAGGGATGATTTTCAACTGCTGTCCACCCATTACTTGGATGAAACATTGGCAGCCATCAATTCAAAATTGGAGAAGAGTAGCATCCAAACTGTCCAACTGAATCCACAGGGGTCTATCTAATAGAATGTGGGCAATACACCTGCCTATTTGTTTTCAACACAGAACGGCTTAAATACGTAAATAAGGACCCTACACAAATTGTGGGAACGTGAGTGTGGTTTCAAGTAGAAATGAGTGTAGTGTGTGCACTCATACCCTTGTATACAAGATACTGAGTGGTTTGCTCAGTGATCCTTAAAGGGCTATTGATTCAGCACTCGAAAAGCAGCCAGTGAAATTGTCGGTTTAATTTTAGGAACATGGGATTGAAATTCAACTTCTGCAGGTACACTGAATTGGTAAGAGTGGATTGGTTACAATTGATACACCTTGCCGGATGTCTCCTCCCACTGTTGAAAGATAAATTGCCCGCTTTGTATCCGCAAACCAGGTCGAATTTCACCCCCCCAACCTCCCCCACCCCTCAGGAGCAGCTAGCACGCTCCAATCAGAGGCACACAGGAACCCGAGCATGAGGCCATCCAGGATCACTTCACCTTCCTACCCCAGGCCTGACCCGAGACCAGATTTAGCTTAGCAACTGACCAACTTCCTGCCCTCCCTCATGCCACAAGCTGCAGAGAGAACCTATAACTGACTGCCAATTAATTGCGGTTCAGTCTCACAATAGTTCAAATCTCCGAACATTGGATTTGGGTGGGCGACATGGCTACTTCAAGCACACCAGACCGATTTCTGGCCAAAGTCGAAGAACAGCCCCAGAGCATACCCAACATTGCACAAATGATCACATGCAATAAAATGAAATGTGAAGATAAAAAAAGTGAACAAATACTTTTGTGTCGTTAGTTGCATTTGTGTGAGAGAGAGTTAACATGCTGCTGGTAAGCAGCTCTGTCTTTTCAAGCCTGTTATAAACATTTCAATATATCCTTATTATTTTCTTTTTTATGCACTGATTAGAGAAAAACACAGAATAAATTCAGGTTAACAATATTCTTTGTTGAAACTATTCAGGCAATCATGGCTGGCACTGTAACCACATTGGGTGGTATTTTTACAAATGTAGTAGAATAGGCATTCATGGCCATATACATCAATGTCATTTATAGCCTTATATATAATATAATTTACAGAGATCCTCATTGCAAATCTAGCCATATTCTTCCTTATTTATCTGGTGGTGGAGACTGGAGCATAATTGCCGCCCTTATAACTGGACCCTCCACAGAAATCTGAAGGGCTTTAATTGTGAAGTGGGCCTTTTTATGCCTATTCTCTCCATTAGCGTTATAATTTCTTCAGCATTCTACAGCTGGATTCATGCACTGAGTATTATTTGAAGTGCTTATGCACCTATTAAAGGCTTATGATGTGATTTTGAACCATTATTAAAGATTTTTCCTGATTCACAGCTCAATTGTGTCTTAGTTATAACAAATCCGAGCTCCAAGAATGCGCAATGAGAAAAGGTCAACTTTCTAGTGAGTGCATTAAAAAGTAAAAGAATAAGCTCACATATGAGATACAGATAATGCAAAAAGAACAGATAAAACCATCCAAAGAGTAATCGGCATGTCAGTGAGTGTGAGAATGAAAATGTGTTTATTTATTCATTTATTGCCCATCCCTTGTTGCCCGAGGGCAGTTGAGAGTCAACCACATTGCAGTGGCTCTGGAGTCACATGTAGGCCAGATCAAGTAAGGACGGCAGATTTCCTTCTCTAAAGGACATTAGTGAACCAGATGGGTTTTTCCAACAATTGACAATGAACAAAGAACAAAGAACAATACAGCACAGGAACAGGACCTTCGGCCCTCCAAGCCCGCGCCGCTCCCCGGTCCAGGATTGAATCCTAAATCCAGGATCCCCGCCCAATTTTCCAGCCTATCTACATACCAATATCCTATCCACCGAGCTGTCCCTCACAGCTGCGATGCTTTGTTCATCACAACCTATTAACTCACCCCCACCCCCCCCATTCCAGACCATGTGATCTCCAGGGAGAGGCGAAAACCCAGAGTGAAAACCCCAGGGCCAATATGGGGAAAAAAAAATCTGGGAAATTCCTCTCCGACCCCCTGAGGCGATCGAAACGAGTCCAGGAGATCACACTGGCCCTGATCGGAAAATGCTTCCCAACCCTAGTCATTTCCACTTCCACGAACACCATCTGAATTCCCTGCCCCCGAGACAGGTTCCCAACTATCCGCAGTCTCGCTCTGTACTGGCACCAGCAAGATGATCATAGAATGAAGCCTTGAAACGAGAAACAAGGAACAATTAGCCCGCGCCGCTCCCTGGTCCAAACTAGACCACTCTTTTGTATCCCTCCATTCCCACTCCGTTCATATAGCTGTCTAGATAAGTCTTAAACGTTCCCAGTGTGTCCGCCTCCACCACCTTGCCCGGCAACACATTCCAGGCCCCCACGACCCTCTGTGTAAAATATGTCCTTCTGATATCTGTGTTAAACCTCCCCCCCCTTCACCTTGAACCTATGACTATGAAATGGTTTCATAGTCATCAGTAGATTCTTAATTTCAGATATTTGAATTCAAATTCCACCATCTGCCGTGGTAGGATTTGAACCCAGGTCCCCAGAACATTAGCTGAATTTCTGGATTAAGAGTCTAGTGATAATGCCACCAGGCCATCACCCCTCATGTATATCTACAGTTTCCTATGGAACAATAAAATATTTTATGTCATAGTCTCTCCTTTTCTTCCATCTTGACCATGCTACTGTGGGGAAGTGGACATGGCAAAGTGTGTGACTGCAGGAAAGCAAAGCAAATCAGAAGCTTGATGATCCAAGACCTTCTCACCCACGATTTTAACTCTTTGTAAGTAGATTGATTCTGAATGTGATTAAAAGCTTCTCCCAATTTAAAGTTCAAGAGGGGTAATGGTGGAAGCGATGGGACAGTTGATCAGCCAGAAAAATCGACAGGGAAAGGAACAGGAGTAAAGGTACAAAAAAGCTGTCAAAATACAGAAATGGGTCAATCCTTTTTATTTTGCATAGTTGTGAGCACACACAATTAGGATGAACTTGGCTGCGGAGCACAATAGATTCCAAATAACCACATTCTTTAAGGGACAGGATTCTTTTCAATGGGATCCATCTCCATCTTTATGGCAAAGAATAGCAAGTAATTGAAAATAATTTAAACCAATTAATTTGATCATAACCAAGTAGTCACACGATGACGTGATGATGCGGTTATTTAAGAGGTCACGTGACAAAGCGCAAGAGTTCTCCCCGAAGCGGGAGAATATAAGCATGGAGTAGCTGCTCAGCCAGGGAATAAAATAATGTTTGTTACAAATCCTTGGTCGCGAGCCTTTAGGAACCCAGCCCTTCAATTATATAGCATTTATATAATACCTTTAGTGAGAAACATATCCCACAGTTCATCACAGAAACATATTCAAAACATGAACATCAAGCTAAAGGAGATGTTAAAGAGATGGGTTTTGAACTGAGGCTTAAAAGAGGACAGAGAGAGATGAAGAGTTTTTTTTAATGGGATGTGAGTGTCATTGGCAAACTCAGCATTTATTGCTCATCCCTAATTGCTGCTGAGAAGGTGATGATCATCACCTCCTTGAACTGCTGCAGTTCACCTCCTTCGGTACACTCACAATGATGCTGCAGTTCACCTCTGTTTGTACACTCACAATGATACTGCAGTTCACCTCTGTAGGTACACTCACAGTGATGCTGCAGTCCACCTCCTTAGGTACACTCACAATGATGCAGCAGTTCACCTCTGTTTGTACACTCACAGTGATGCTGCAGTTCACCTCCTTAGGTACACTCACAATGATGCTTCAGTCCACCTCCTTAGGTACACTCACAATGATGCTTCAGTCCACCTCCTTAGGTACACTCACAATGATGCAGCAGTTCACCTCTGTTTGTACACTCACAATGATGCTGCAGTTCACCTCCTTAGGTACACTCACAATGATGCTTCAGTCCACCTCCTTAGGTACACTCACAGTGATGCTGCAGTCCACCTCCTCAGGTACACTCACAATGATGCTGCAGTTTACCTCCTTAGGTACACTCACAATGATGCTTCAGTCCACGTCTTTAGGTACACTCACAATGATGCAGCAGTTCATCTCTGTTTGTACACTCACAATGATGCTGCAGTTCACCTCCTTAGGTACACTCACAATGATGCTGCAGTTTACCTCTGTAGATACACTCACAATGATGTTTGGATGTTAGGAAAGGAGTTCCAGAATTTCGAAGCAGTGACAGTGAAGGAATGGCGATATAGTTCCAAGTCAGGAACATGTGTGACTTGGAAGGGAGCGTGCAGCTGGTGGTATTCCCATGCACCTGCTGCCCTTGTCCTCCTAGGTGGTACTGGTTGCGGGTTTGGAAGGTGCTATCGAAGGAGCCTTGCTGTGTTGCTGCAGTGTATTTTGTGTATAGTACACACTTAAAAAGGGCACCCCTATCTCTGAGGAGCCAGTGTTGCTGCTGTCTTAAAGTCCTGCTGATGTCCTTCATGGAGCAAATCATCCCAAGCTCCAAAAATATATCTAAGTTAAGGGGGAATACGATTTAGAATCGCAGTGACCCAGTCGATGGGAATCGCACCATGTTTCCCACCAGAGACCGGATTGTTACGACCGTTCACGCTGGCAGGATTTGCCCATTTGGCTGGGTGCCAAATGCTCTGGCTTCACTGCAGTGGGAGTGTGGCATGAATGGCCGGCAAGATCATGCCCACAGAATTTGTTTGGAAGAAAAACGAGGATGCCACAGAAATGGAATCCTCCACCCTAAACACAGTACGCTCTCCCCCCACAAGAACTCCTGAACCTCCCCCATGGAACCCCTGGCACTGCCGTGCACTCCCCCCTGGAGGGTAATGTCAGGAGGTAGTGCCCAGGCAGTGCCAGCGCATCGTCCAGGCATGACCCTCTCCCCCTTGGGGTGGCAACCATCTGTGTGCCTCCGGTGGGTTCTGTTGACCAATAACTGCTATCCATTAGCAGTTATTCAAAGCCAGAGCTGCATGCAATATTAGACTATTGTATATAGATCTTATTGATCCAATAACTGCCATCCATTGTGATTGTCTTACATCAATAGATTAATGTATATCCTGTATCGCCGAAACAAAAACATTGAAAAATATTGCTTGACCTTTGATCATGTCAGAGTTACAAGAAGTGTCGTTGGGGGTCCTGCCGTGATCCACCTTGACACGCTCTCATGCAAACGTGAATGGACAGTCAAACATGGGGGCAATGTTAGGTGTAAATGCCTGATCTATATTGTAAATTAGATTTAAATGTTACATCATTAGCAGAGGGCAGGGACAATCGAGCAGAGAAATCCTGCTGACGCAAAAGCCATTTTGGGTCTCCGGCTCATGTTTTAGCTCCCTATGCCATTCCCAAACCCCTAGGTATGATGGCAGATATTCCCTCCCAAAAGAACCTACTTCCTAATGTGGAATATAGCTTATGATCAAATGCAAGTATAGAAACAGTTTTTGTGACTCTGACATGATCAATTTGATTTGATTTGATTTATTATTGTCAAATGTATTAACATACAGTAAAAAGTATTGTTTCTTGCGCGTTACACAGACAAAACACACTGTTCATAGAGAAGGAAATGAGAGAGTGCAGAATGTAGTGTTACAGTAATAACTAGGGTGTAGAGAAAGATCAACTTAATGCAAGGTAAGTCCATTCAAAAGTCTGACAGCTGCAGGGAAGAAGCTATTCTTGAGTCGGTTGGTACGTGACATCAGACTTTTGTATCTTTTTCCCGAAGGAAAAAGATGGAAAAGAGAATATCTGGGGTGCGTGGGGTCCTTAATTATGCTGGCTGCTTTGCCAAGACAGCAGGAAGTGTAGACAGAGTTAATGGATGGGAGGCTGGTTTGCATGATGGATTGGGCTACATTCACGATCTTTTGTAGTTCCTTGCGGTCTTGGGCAGAGCAGGATACCAAGCTGTGATACAACCAGAAAGGATGCTTTCTATGGTGCATCCGTAAAAGTTGGTCAGAGTCATAGTTGACATGCCAAATTTCCTTAGTCTTCTGAGAAAGTAGAGACATTGGTGGGCTTTCTTAACTGTAGTGTTGGCATGGGTGGACCAGGACAGGTTGTTGGTGATCTGGACACCTAAAAACTTGAAGCTTTCAACCCTTTTTACTTCGTCCCCATTGATGTAGACAGGGGCATGTTCTCCTTTACGCTTCCTGAAGTCAATGATCAAAGGTCAAGCAATATTCTTCAATGTTTTTGTTTCGGCAATACAAGATATACATTATTGATGTAAGATGATCACAATGAATAGCAGTTATTGGATCAATAAGATCTACATGCAATAGTCTTACACTGCATCTATCTCTAGCCTTGGTATTTAGTTAACAGACACTAGGATATCACATAGGCTTTTTGGGCGGGGTAATTAAATTGATTTATTCTTGATGGTAAGGGAAAATCTGCATTCATACCCGATAACATGTACTGCATTATTAACAAGAATTGAATATGTGCTGTTGTGTTATACAGTCCACTAAGTTCTATAATTATCCTTTAAGAGTTTTAACACTTGTGAATATATTCCGGTCATCGCTAATTTTTACAGGAATTTCATCCAAGAAGTCAGCGACAGTGATACTGATAGGGACGCCCAGCCTGGAACCTCTATCAATGCAAAAGATACATATACTAGAAATAATGGGTAAGGTGAAATACTGATGGAAACCCATTTAATTATTTACCAAACTAAACAGACTGCTCGTTTTCCAATAAATGCATTAAAGCAACTTCCCTTCATCCCCCCACCCCCTCGTGCTAACATTGTTAACAATTTTCTCCCTCTTTAGTTGTAGTCCCTCTCCTCTTTAAATCATTACTCCTAAAGTAAAGTAAAGTACATTTATTAGTCACAAGTAAGGCTAACATTAACACTGCAATGAAGTTACTGTGAAATTCCCCTAGTCGCTACACTCTGGCGCCTGTTCGAGTCAATGCACCTAACCAGCACGTCTTTCTGATTGCGGGAGGAAACCAGAGCACCCGAGGGAAACCCACGCAGACACGGGGAGAACATGCAAACTCCACACAGACAGTGTGGAGGCCGGAAGTGAACCCGGGTCCCTGGCATTGTAAGGCAGCAACGCTAACCACTGTGCCATCGTGCCACCCACTACTCAAAAAACACAAGCACAACCTCCCTTTCCTCTCCAAAGTCCTTAAACATGTTCTCACCTCCCAAATCCCTGTCCACCTTCCACAAAAGTCGACATTCAAATCCCTCCAGTCTGCTTTCTGCCCTGAATTCTGAAACAGCTCTTAGCAAAATCACAAATGGCTTCCTATCTGACTGTGGCAAAGCCTTTCTTCCTTCTCGGCCTCTCTGTTGCTTTTGACAACTGCCTCCACTCCATCCCCCCAATTGCCGTTAGACTGTTGTCCAACTGGGAGGGATTGCATTTGCCTGGTTCCATTCTTACCTATCCAATTGTAGCCAGAGTATCATGTGCAATGGCTTCTCCTCCTGCTCCTGGATCATTCACTCTAATCTTTCCCAAGGATCCATCATTATTCCTAGCTATTAACACCATCACTCTCCTTAATAACAATGAGGCTCAACTAGACTGTTTGCAAACTTCAAGTCATTCTTGACCTTGAGATGAGCTTCTGACACATATTCACACCATTACTAGGAAGACCTATTTGCACTTCTGTAATATCACCTGACTTTGCTCTGCCTGTGTCATCTGCTGCTGAAACACTTATCCATGCCTCTATTTTACCTGGATTAGACTATTTCAACTCATCGCAGCAGACCTCCCACTTTCTACCTTCCATCATTTAAAATCTTCCAAAAATCTGCTGCCCCTGTCTTTACTTGCACCCATTTAGCCATCACATCTCTGCTGGCTGATAGACATTGGCTCCTAAGCAGCACCTCAATTTTAGAATTCTCGTCTTTGTTTTCAGATCTATCCATGGCTTTTCCCCTCACTATCGCTGTCATTTCCTGTAGCCCCACAACCTCCCAACATATCAGCACTCGTCTAATTCTGGCCCGTGGCAAATCCCTGATTTCCGTTCAGCTGCCTAGACCTTAAAGTCTCTCAACTTCTCTGCCTCTCTATCTTGCTTCCCTCCTGTAAGTCCTATCTCTTTGATCAAGTTTCTGGCTATTATGTAGCTCAGTTTCGAGTTTTGCTTTTTAACGCTTCTTTGAAGTGACCTGTGACAATTTATTACTTTAAGGATGCTGTATAAATACAAGTTTTAGTTGTATTTGTAGATTATGCTATACATCTCTCGATCTTTGTGTAAATCACTGAGAATGATCCAGTTTGGACCCTCAGAGCTGACTCTGCCAACATTTGTTTGCGACGGAGAAAGTTCTGTCATTTGTATAGAAGCGGTGATTTTAGCTCAATCACTAGGACACCAAGCTCCAGAAACGCTCAGGAGATCCATGTTGAAACAATGCAGTGCCAGGCCCTGCATGGAAGAATGGGAGCTACCTCAAAAATATAAAATAAACACTCAGATCTTCAACCATACAGGCATCGATCCCTAGCTAGCCATTAATGGGTCAACCAGTATCTCAATCTAGTCAGACATGTTAGTGCTGACTATAGAATCAGTTTCAAAGATGACCCAAGCTAAAAAGTGTTAATGTTCAGAGACTTTGCCCTTGTGAGTTACATTTAGTTGGATTCTGGAATTATAATAAATCCTAATTTATAAATTGATTATAATCTGTAAACTTGTTTACTTCGGGCATGGCAGACTCAGGAAGGGAGCAGAGACCTGTTTCTCTCAGACCTTTTCCACCAGCATTTGATATGATAGCAGGCATCTCCCATGGGAAAGAGGTTCCAGTTTCATTATATTAAAGTAAGGACAGGATTATTTCATTTCATCCTGCACATAATTTTCTGCCATTCAAACATACATGGGTTGACAGCAAATCATTCTGATATTTAATAAGCATCAGGGTTGGTAGGACATCAGCTGTAGCCAGGTTCATTTATAGGGCCTGTTAAGTTGCAGCTTGTAATTTCAAAGGCATTTCTGGGCCATTTTCCTATTATGTTTTCTGTCTTTTTTTCGACTGCCACTTAGATTTTTATGAATCTTTGTGATATATGCATTGCTGTTGTTTTTCTTTTTCTTACAGGTCCATTAATGCCACCAATCTATGTAAGCTTTTTGGAGGAGGAAAATACTGAGCCAACAAAAGGATTCCTTGAAGGTCAAACTGTACCAGAGATGATCTGAGTCCACCAACCAATATTGACGGACAGAGGGGCACTTACTAATATGCAGCACAGGGATAGTCAGTGAAAGAACTGTTAGTTGCCGCCTCCAGCCAGTTTGGATCTCTTTATGGGCACTGTTTACTTATAGTTACATTGCATGACAAGGAATTCCATCACTTTTGTGACCTCCTCTGAACCTGCAAGCTTCAAGAACCTGCCTTCCTGAAGCACTGCAGTCCGTTTGTTGGAGGTACTGTTAAGCAGGGAGCTCCAGCATTTTGATCAGTGAAGCTAAAGGAAAAGCGAGATGTTTCCAAATCAGAATAGTGTGTGACTTGGAGGGGAACTTGCAAATGGTGGTGTTTTAAAGAGTCTGTTATCCTTGTTATTCTAGTTTGTGAAGGTTGCAGGTTTGGGGCATGTCGTCAAAGAAGTATTGGCAAGTTGCTGTTCTGTATCTTGCAGATGGTAAACATTACTACCATGCTGCACTAGCCGTGGAGGAAGTGAATGCTTAATGTGTCGCATCAGGTGACGATCAAACAAATTGCTTTGTCCAGAATGGTGCTGAGTCAAGTAAGTGGAGTATAAGCCAAAGTCAGTTCAGTCATGATCTTATTGACTGGTGGAGCAGGGTTGAGGGGCCAAATGGTCTACTCCTGCTCCTATCTCTACCATATGATCTTGTGATTGTTCTGGCCATGTTTGCACCAAAGCTGTAATGTGGTCTGGAACTGAAGGTCCTGGTGATTCTGAAATTGAACCTCGGTGAGCAGGTTATTGGTGATTTAGTGCCTTTAATAGCACTGTCAATGACGTCTTCCATTGCTTTATTGGTATTTAAAAGTGGACTGATGGGGCAGACCTGGCCATTTTTTACTTAGTTGGGTAGGTGTCAATTGAATAGTTGCTCTGGAAGAGTTTGGCGTGAAACACAGCTAGATCTGGAGTACAAGTGTTCAGCACAACAGAAAGGATGTTTTTGAGGCCCAGAGCCAACCTCCAGCTAATGCACTCAGCTGTTACCTTAATGTTACATGGAGTGAATAGTAATTGGCTGAATGCTGGCATTTGCGCAGTTGGGGACCTCAGGAGGCCGAGTTGGACCATCCATCCACTCATCATTTCTGGCTGAAGATTGTTTTAGCCTTTCCTTTTTCACCCACTAACTGGGTTCAGCGTCATTGAATATTGGGATATTCATGGAGCTTTCTGTTCCTACTAGTTTTTATTTAATTATCCATCGCCATTCATGAATGGATGTGACAGGAGTGCAGAGGTTTGATCTGATCTCTTGGTTGTGGAATTACTTAGCTCTGTCTATCATGTCTTGCTTCTAATATTTAGCATGCAGATAATTCCATGTTGTAACTTTGCCAAGTTGGTGCCTCATTTATGGTATACCTGGGGCAATTCTGGCATGCTCTCCTGCACTCCTAATTGGACCAGGGTTTATCCTCCGGCTTGATGATAGTGGCAGGATGAGGATTACATCAGGCCATGGGGTAACAGATTGCACTGGAATACAATTCTCCTGCTGCTGATGGCCTGCAGCACCTCATGGATACCTAGTTTTGAGCTGCTATCTATCCCATTTAGCACAGTGATAGTGCCACACATTACAATGGATGATGGCCTCAGTGTGAACATGGAATTCCACAAAGAATATGCAGTTGTCACTCCTATCAATTCTATCATGGATAGATTCATCTGTGACAGTCCAATTGATGAGAGTGAGGGTAAAGCAAGTTTTTCCCTCTTGCTGGTTCTCTCACTACCTGCTCCTAGTCCAGTTTGACAATTTTATAAGGATTCTTTGGAACACAGTTGATCATGTGTTGCCCTGATGTTAAGGTCAGTCACTTCCAACTCACCTTTGCAATTCAGCTTATATGGGGTGGGGAAGGGAAGCGGGTAGTGGCAGTGGCAATCAGGAAAATGAGGTGCAAGCCACAATCGTAGAATAGAATCTCTACAGTGCAAAAGAAGGCTATTTGGCTCATCGAGTCTGCAGTGACTTTCCAAAACAGCATCTTACCCAGCCAGGTCCACCCACCCACCCTATCCTCGTAACCCTGCACATTTATCATGGTAACTTACACATCCTTGGACACTAAGGGACAATTGAGCATGACTAATCACCCAACCTGCACATCTTCGGACTGTAGAAGAAAACCTATGCAGACAAGGTGAGAATGTGCAAACTCCATACTTGCCAAGGCCAGAATTAAAACTGGGTCCCTGGTGCTGTGAGGTAGCAGTGTTCACCACTGTGCCACCATGCCGCATTGATCAGACATGATCTTATTGAATTGTGGAGCAGGTTCAAGGGGCCATATGGACTACTCCTCCTTATGATCTTCTCATCATATTGGTCAAGTTTGCACCAAAGCTGTAATGAGGTCTGGAATTGAGTAGTCCTGGTGAAACTGAAGCTGATCCTTGGTGAGCAGCTTGGTCATTATTGGTACTACCAAGCCAATCTTGATAATTGGCATTGAGGTGTCCCACCCTGAGTATATTCTTACACTTGTCACCTTTAGAGCGTCCTTCCAAGTCCTGATTCATCAGCTGAGTGAGGGCATTATCATAGAATCATAGAATCATACAGGGCAGAAGAGGCCCTTCAAACCATCATGTCTGCACCAACACGTGAGAAACACTTGACCTTCCACCTAATCCCATTTACCAGCACTTGGCCAATAGCCTTGTATATGCCTTGTATATGAGAAGTAGATGGTAATCAGCCGGGTGATGCTTTGTCCAACTGTGACCTGACACAAGGAGACTTCTTGGTAGCTAGAATCAATGTTGAGGGCTTCCAAGACCACTTCCTCCCTCCAACCTATGCTGCCTACTCTGGTGGGCCTGTCTGGCTGGTGGGACACTGGAGGAGTCTGGACATTTGCTGAGAGGTCGGATTTAGTGAGTATGACTATGACATTTCTCTGTGAGAATGACTATTTTTGAACAGTCAGTTGGATAGATCTCTAATTTTGACACTAGCTTGCTGATGTTGGTAAGGGCTAGTAGAAGAGCCATCTGGGCTGGCTGTACCTTTATTATATGCAGCTTCAAAGACAATGCCCATTTGGTTGTATTCTTATTGCTTTTCATAGCACTTCACTGATACAGTTGAGTGGCTTGCTGGGCTACTCCTGTGGGTCATTAAGAGTCAGCTAAATTGCAGTGGGTTTAGAGTCACACATATCCCAGATCAAGCAAGGGCAGCAAATTTTCTTCCCTAAAGGACATTTACTTTCAGTTGCTCCTACTAATGTGCTCCCTACACCCACACAAGTCTACGCTTGGAGCTAACAAAAATTATGCAAATGCGCTGACCCATGGACACGGTGCTATTTATGCATTGTCATTCTAGCCAGCTTTGTGCCATTTCTTAACCACTGATTTACAGCAGTATTGAAATCCCCCGTGGAGTCAGAGAGCAACCTTGTATCTCATTACTCGTTCTGATTCTGTTGCATCATTCCTGTTGAGAAATTGTCATCTTAGATTGTGTTGATTGAAGTCTCCCATTATTACTGTTGTTATTGTCTATCAACATATAATGAGGCAGATCAAGCTTACTCTGCCCAGGGGGTGCCACAGTGCTATTATTAATCCTATATGCTGCCTACTTGTAAACTCAAGATACACTGTTTCAGTTTGTGTCTTCCCCTGAGGCATCAGTTCATCTTCCTTAATTCATGGATTTTGCTGAACGTATAAAATGATCTTTCCTCCTTGTCTGTCTGTTTTATCCTTCCAGAACATACCATATTCCAGGAATTTGAATTAATTCACATCTTCCGGAATGAGATGCACTCCTGTAATCTCTATAGCTTAGATATTATTGTCAGTGATATCAATGGACGAATGCTTAACATGCTCATTCCTCTGTGATATTTTAATGTAGGCATTAGCCCAGTTATTTTAAATTTGAATGTTAATTTAAATTTAAATTTTAAATGGGTGAATGCGTCTGTTAGACTAACAGACTGAGAACTGTCATACGAGTGCATCAAAGGGATGATTTTATGCAATCATATTCCCAGTGGGGAGTCTTGTTTGCCAAGAGCGTATATTATGAAATTGTGGGTGGATTATCAAAAGTACTCCATCCAGTCTCAGTTTGTAATTTTACCAGTGCCAACAGGACAGTCACTTATTTACTCCCAGCGTTTTACTCTTCACCTCTCTCCCTCTATCAAGACAACGCTACTCTATATCACATATATATTTCAATTTTAAGGCAACATAGTTTCCTTTTGAACTCACTGACTGCTTTGTTCTTATCTTGTAAGTCACACAGGCTACCAGCTTCTCTCCATAATTTATCCACCCTCTCCTTAAAACCTGCAAGCTTGGAACTTTCATTCTAAAACAGAGTAAATCCATGTATGTCCCAATGGTTAAATTAAGCACACGTGGCAAAATAAAACATTGTTGTTAATTAGAAATGTGCATAGAGAAATTAGATTGAAGCAGAAAGTATTTTACAAGCTTAAGGAGTTTAACTTGCAGGAACAGGGCTAATCACACCAACAACGATTGAGGGAGAAAAAATGAACCATTAGAGTAGTTAGAGACCTCTGGCAAAGACGTCGGCACACAAAATGGGGTAGTAACAGCGAAAGCTCCATAAGCTATGTCAGGAGTCAGAAGATTGCTAAAAATCATTTAAGGCCTCTGAAACAGAAGTGGAAATTTTAATTCCTAAAAAGGGCTGCTTTGGGTCAGGTGGCTTGTTAAAGACTTAAAAAGCAGCCTCCCGACCCAATCTTGCTTGCAACCTGGCCACTCTTGGCTTTAATTGATGTGGGATGGTGGGCAGGTGACCAACCCACTGCAAGGAGGCAGGCTGGCACTATATTAAAATAAGGCTCTGAACCTCATTGTCATTCAATGTTTTGAGTGTAGTTGTGGCCTGCTGTGTTTCCCAAGCCTCAGGAAACTTATCCTCAGCCTCAGGAAGCTACATTCAGGTGAGGATTTAGATGAGTGCCTTACACTGACCTTTTGGATCCAGGCTGCCTGTCTGAGCTACCACCACCCCATGATCCAAGACACCATGAGGCCTCCGACTCCTCCCACCTTCACCCCCCCTCCCTCTCACATCCCCCACTCCTCAACCCCCCCCCCCCCCCCCCCCTCCCGCCTCCCCACTCCAGCTATCTCCAAGATCTCCAATGATCAATGAAATCCTTAGGCCTCTGACTTGTACGCCCAATCAACCTCGAGATCCCTAATAACCCCATTCCTCTCCCCAGACTTTCTCCTCAATCAACCCCATGTTCTCTGATAACCTCATTACCTCCCCAGGCCTTGGATGTCCACTCCCAATACACCCTCAGGACTCCGATTCCACTCCCTCCCAGACCTCTAACCTCCACAACAGACTCCCAATCACTGCACTGCCCCCCTGTCCTTCCCAGAACTTTCAATCCGCTGCTTTCCCATTTACGGTGATTAACGAGATAGGGGATGCAATGGCCTAGTGGTATTACCGCTGGACTATTAATCCAGAAACTCAACTAATGTTCTGGGGACCCGGGTTCGAATCCCGCCATGGCAGATGGTGGAATTTGAATTCAATAAAAAATATCTGGAATTAAGTATCTACTGATGGCCATGAAACCATTGTCAATTGTCGGAAAAACCCATCTAGTTCACAAATGTCCTTTAGGGAAGCAAATTTGCCATCTTTACCTGCTCTGGTTGACATGTGACTCCAGAGCCACAGCAATGTGGTTGACTCTCAACTGCCCTCCAAGGGCAACTAGGGATGGGCAATAAATGCTGGCCAATCAGCAATGAACATGGCCCGCGAATGAATAAAAGAAAGGACAGTTTCTTTGTCCATTGCCCGTAATCTTCAATAGCTAATAAACCCAATAGAATTAAAAATGTATCTTCAGAGATGTTCTTCATGATCGACGGCAAAGAGAAGGGGGAGAGATATACAACACAGGCTTCCAGATGTCAAATCATACACTCATGTACATGTGCGCACTCATGTAAAGCAGATGTTAGAAATACAACTCACTGCAGTTTCCTGGTGTAGTGTTTGTTACCAGCGATACATGCAAGATTCCAACTTAATACTCCACAGGATCACGCCATTGATGGTAAGAGTAATGAGTCCTGTATATTAGAAAACAGTTCAGTGTGTACTGTGGTCAAGGATGCTGAACTGGATGTCACAGTCTGGAGATCAGTGATCTGCATCTAAGTTAGATACTTAAAAGTGACCATATTTTATACAGTTATTAAACTCTAATATACAAACCAATTTATTTAGCAGAGTAATATGTGTTTGAGCATATGCTTTAATTAAAGGACACAAATACTAGCTATTTTTAAGCTGGGAGTAGACACTTATTAATGTCAAGTGTTTGGTTTTAATCACAGATTTTATATCATGGTGACCTAGATCACTCTATGACACATGAGATAGTGTGTTGTCTTTCCCTAGAAGATGTAGCAGCAGTTGATGGATGTTTTCTCATCCCTAACCTCATTATTACCAGCTTCCCATCCATCTAATGAAATGCTGTAATAGAGTGAGCCAAAGCACCATAAATCATGCTACTCTAGTAGCCCTTAGCAGATTCATTAGGAACACTAGCTATATATCTATTCAAAAGAAGAAAAACAATAAACACACGCATAAAGAGGGCAACTTCCTTCACCACTCCCACGATCTCTCGTTTTTGTAGAATTCTGTTTAATTTCATTTGAGTCACTTGCAATGATCCTTATGGAATTGGAGATTGAGAGCACTGTGACCTGAAGTAGACCACATGGTCAGTTGAAACAAATAAATGCATTGGCCACAGGGTGAGAGAGGTTTACAAACGTAGGATGACTTTGATATCAGGAACTACATTAGAAAACGTGATTGAAGAGAAAAAAAGGAGCCAGAAAACAACCGTCAATTATTTATTGCCTGCTTTCAGTCAGTTATTAACAGTCCAAGAGCTCTTGGCCAAACTCTTCAATTTTACAATAGGAACAGCCTTGTCAAAGTAATTTGCTCTCAGCTATCACTAAATGATCAGTATGAAAACAGAGCTGGCTTCAGTGAACAGATCTCCGCGACTCGCATGAGTGCTTTGCATGCTGGAACAGATTCATTATTTTTAGATGACTTCGTTTTTTCCCCTCAGGACCCCTTAGTGCACAGCTGAATGTCAGCCTGATTGAGATCCTGAATGCATTTTCAAAAGAAAGCTGTTACATTTCATAAGTTTTATTCATATACAATGATAAGCTAGCCCAGAGATAACCTACTTTATCAATAGGAGATTGTGATCATGCTTCTTGGCAAAGGCATTGATGAGGATGGGGGAGATAATAGAGGTTCACTGACAAGATAAAAAGAAAAATGAAGTATCTGCCTGAATGTTAAGGATAGATTATTTCTTTTATAAAGATGTAGCAAATTAACATATCCAGATTTGGATGACTTGAAATGACTGTCTCATGTAATATTCTGTCACCTTGGTGCACAGCCTCATATTTATCATTGGAACCAGTATATCATTAGAGTGCATGTGAATATAAATCAAGAAACCAAAGCTGTGGGAATCTCAATACAAAATGTAGCTCCTGTAGTGTGAAGAATAGTTGAAAAAGGATGTCGTGTATAGTTATTTCCATGTTCTGACAACAATGGATACATTTCTGATAATATTGGAAGCAATTAGAACCATTTAACCAAATGGATTTTCCCTGAGTGTTTGCAAGTCAGAGAATGATGTTATACAGGATGGAGCCTGTTGCTGCCTAAAATATTACATCCTGATTGTTCTTTCCAGGAACCAAAAAGTTTCTACTAATAAATTCCAGCAGTTTTCCCATCAATTAAATCCTGCTCCTCCGATTCTCATTAAAGCACAATCTATGGGAGCAGTTATTTGCCATTGTTTAAACAAAATGAACAAAAATACTTCTAAGTATATTTTACTTTGAAAATATTTATTTGTAATATAAAGAGTGAACACAGATAACAGCCTAAAAATTACTATTTATTTTCCTTCATGTGATGTGGGCATTGTTGATTAGGCCAGCATTTATTGCCCATCCCTAATTGCCCTTGAGAAGGTGGTGGTGAGCTGTCTTCCTGACCTGCTGCAGTCCATGTAGTATAGGTACACCCATTATTAATTCTTGTTAGGGAGGGAGTTCCAGGATTTGTTGGTGATGCTTGTGGACAAATGTTTAAAGTATTGCAATAACATTCCTTTCTGTGCTGTTGTAGTGGAATCGTTACTGAGTCTGTTAAAATAACGGATAGAAGATCAGAAGAATGCATTCTGCATTTGTTCTCAAGTATGGCCAGCAGTCATTTCTAGCCTAGAGTGTGAATTAGACTCACTTGGCAAAAACTAGCTGTTACTGCTGTATTTGTGATTTGGAAAAAAATGTAATGTGATATCTAAAAGATGGAGCTGAACAAAAGCACCAACATTTTTGCCCTTTCAGGTGATAAAATGCAGTGCTTCAAAATGATGACAGATATAAGAGATCATAAGAGATTATACTTGACTCAAAGCATTTTAAGCAGCTTCGTGCTAGTTGCAAACTTTATAATCTTACAAAAGAGAAGCTATTCCAACACTGGAGGATTCCGATTAATCATGAATTCAGGAGTGACAATTGGTTCAATCTTTTTGCAATTGGCTACCAAAATCTTAGGCTTCACATGAATGTTTAATCATTGTTTGAGGCTTATACCTTCATCCACTTTAGTCTCATCCATGTCAACCAACTTATTCAAAATGATACGCATAACCAGGAGAGCAGGCTTCTCAAATCATAAGTAATTCTCACAATGGCAACTTTTTCCTATTTTACAGATCGTTTCCAGAATTCCATGGGGCGGCATGGTGACACAGTGGTTAGCACTGCTGCTTCACAGCTCCAGGGACCTGGGTTCGATTCCCGGCTTAGGTCACCGTCTGTGTGGAGCTTGCACATTCTCCTCGTGTCTGCGTGGGTTTCCTCTGGGTGCTCCGGTTTCCTCCCACAGTCCAAAGATGTGTGGGTTAGATTGATTGGCCATGCTAAAATTGCCCCTTAGTGTCCTGAGATCCGTAGGTTAGAGGGATATGGGGTTAGGGCCTGGGTGGGATTGTGGTTGGTGCAGACTCAATGGGCCAAATGGCTTCTTTCTGCACTGTAGGGTTTCTATGATTCTATGAATTGCCAACATGGAATAAATTTAGATAAGTCTTAGGAACAGCAATAGGTCAACCATTCCTGTGAATCTGTCCTGCTACTCAGTTAGATCATGGTTGATTTATACTTCAACTCTATTTACACACCATTGTCTCAATCACTTGACACTTTTACCAAACAAAAAAAATTAATGATCTTAGACTTGAAAATTTCACTTGATCCAATATCAATTTGGGGGAGGAAGTTGCAGAATTTAACTTGTCTTTGTGAGAGAAAGTACTTCCTGATTTCACCCCAAAATGGGATGGTTCTACTTTTATGATTATGCCCTTTTGGCCTGGATTCTTTCACCAGAGGAAGTATTTTCTGAGCATCTGTCCTATTGAATCCCTTTACACTTTTAAATGCCTTACTTAAGTTTATGCAATCTGTCCTCATATTTTATCTTTTTTAAGCACTGGTATAATTCTGGTGAATCAGCATTGTACCCTCCAATGATCATTATTCCAAATGGGGTTGAATAAGGCTTTGTACAGCTGCAGAGCTGTTTCCTTGCTTTTGCATTCCAAATTCCTTGTGATAAAGGCCAACATCCCATTAGTCTTTTTGATTGCATATTTGTACCTGTCCACTAGCTTTTAGTGATTTGTATATCTGAATGCTGCACTCCCTTTGCTCCTCTATATTGTCCAGTCTCTCGTCATTACGAAAGAAAATCTAATTTGCTTGCTTTCTCTGATCCAAAGTGGATAACCTCACATTCCTCCACATTGAACTCCATCGATTATAGCTTCCCCCAATCATTTGATCTATGTATCTTTAAAACTTTTGTCTCCTAGCTTCAAGTTTGTGCTGTCAATAAGCTGGGATATAAAACTTTATAGTCCTTTATCCAAGTCATCAATATTTATGGTGAAAATCTGATACTATAGTGCTGATCTCTAGGGAACATCACACGTCACATCTCACCGATAAGAAATCAAACAATTCATCCATATTCTCTGTTCTCTAGTTCCCAACCACTTAGTAACCATAATACAAAGTTGCTTCAATTCTGGTCACCACATTACAGGAAGGACGTGGAGACTTTGGAGAGGTTGCAAGAGAGGTTTACCTGGATGCTGTCTGGATTAGAGGGTATGAGCTATAAAGAAGGATGGACAAACTAGGGTTGTTTTCTCTGGAGCGGCAGAGGCTGAGGGGAGACCTGATAGAAGTCTATAAAATTATGAGAGGCATAGATCGGGTTGACTGTCAGAATTATTTTCCCAGAGTTGAAATGTCTAATACTAGGGGGCATTCACTTAAGGTGAGAGGGAGCAAGTTCAAAGGAGATGTGAGGGGCAAGCTCTTCACACAGAAAGCGGTAGGTGTGTGGAACTTGCTGCCAGGGATGGTGATGGAGGCATATACAATAGAGGCATTTAAGGGGCTTTTAGATAAGCACATGAATATGCAAGGAATAGAGGGATATGGACCAAGGGCAGGCAGAAGGGGTTAGTTTAATTTGATGTCATGTTCGGCACATCTCCACAAAAATGAACACTGTTAGTTTCTCCATGGAGTCTGGCACAATGTCTATCTTGGCAGTAGCCGGTAATCTATGAGGGCCACCCAAATGCCCCTTGTTTGTGGTCACTCTCAAGAGGGCTTGTGGAGTCAATAGTGACAGGTGGGTGCCTCTCACCAAGATGCAGCAATTCCTCTGGCAGAAAATCTTACAGACCCATTGCCACAGACCTAGTTCCCAACCACTTAGTAACCATAATACAAGGTTGCTTCAATTCTGGTCACCACATTATATGAAGGATGTGCCCGAGGTCCTCCGCAAGGTTTTTCCTTGCTGCTCTCTTCAACATCCTCCTCATCTGAGGAGATGTGACGCTCCCCCATCTCCGCCTGGTGCAGCTACTGTCTCTGCTGCAGTGCCACGTTGTGGAGTGCGCAGCACGCTACTTTAATGCGGCACACTTTCTGGGGTCCTTATTGGAGGGCTCGACTTGACCAGTACAGGCACTGGGACTGTGTCTTGTGCAGTCCAATCACCTGTTTGACCGGTGCATGTGTTGCATATGAATCTCATTGTAGCAAGTCTCAGTGGGTTTTTCTGGCCATGCACTGGCATCAAAAGCCATCTCCTGAGGGTGTACCCTTTGTCCCTGAGGAGCCACCCTCCAGCTGCTGCTCTCCCTCAAAAACAGTTGGGATCTGCAAGCACCCCAAGGTGTAACGATCACGGTGCTCCCTGGGAAATGGGCACACACCTGCATAATGGCATTGTGTGGTCACAGATGATCTGGATATTGAGGGAAATGGTGCCCCATGCTGCTATGTGGGTGCAGTCGATGACACCCTCCACTTGGGGCATGCTTCTATGCAGGCGAAGGCAATGACCTTGGCATCCTGGCTCGCCGAGCTCCGGTCCAAGTTGATTTACATGTGGGCCCTCATAAATAGCACATCTGGGAAGTCCCTTATGCATGTGTGTGTTGCTGACTGGGATATCCCGCACAGGTCACCCATGCAGCACTGAAATGAGCCACTGACATAGAAGTTCAGAGCGGCAGCAATTTCATGGCTACAGGCAATGGCTGCCTTCCCGTCCATGTGGTGCCAACTCATGCATCACCTGGCACAAGTGGCCCACCATCCCCGGCACAGTCTTCTGTGGCATTGGACCTCTGACATCTGGGGGTAGAAAGTTCGACATCAGAATACCCATGGCCAATAGTCATAGAGGAATAGAGTCATAGAGTTATACAGTGTAGAAAAGGCCCTTCGGCCCATCGAGTCTGCACTGACAATAACTGCCACTAAAGGTGAACTGATTCTGTTTTCCTACACTTGTCCCATATCCTTCAATATTACAATATTTCAAAATGCTCATCTAAATATTTTTTAAAGGTTGTAAGGTTTCTGGCCTCCACTATCTTCCCAGGCAGTGCATCCCAGATTCTCACCACCCTCTGAGTGAAACAGTTTTTACTCAAATCCCCTCTGAATCTCCTGCCCCTTAATGTCTTCTTTGAGGGTCCATCATCTGTGCCCCCGTTCCCAGATGATCAATGGCCCTGTCTCCTCCTCTGCAGGGCACTGGTCCTGGCCTCGTACAGCAGCATGTCAATGTTGCTGCTGCTGGTTGATCGTAATCAGTAGAATAGCCAACTCCGCAGGCTCCGTGATTCTCCTGAAGGAAGAGAGCATCAAGGTGAGTGCTGAGTATTCCTGACAGAGCTGTGACCCTCAGTCCTCTCAACTTCTGGGACATCCAGCCATGTGCTTCCCCCTATGTGAGCATCTCTCTACTAAGCCTCTCTCCTCCTCCTTTCACACAACGCCACTTCCCCACAGCTGTCCCTCTCAACTCCACTAAATGAAGCACTTTAACCCTTGAGAGCCTCAGCAGCCCACATACCCACCAGGGGTGAGGAGTTAATGCAATTGAATACGTTCAATGGATCTGCATTCTAACCTCATGGGGAACAAGATGCTGCCCCCTGTCATTCCTTGAACAGAGTGATTGATGAGAGACCTCACCATAATGCTTTGTACTGGGGCCCTCATTTGTGTCATCTCTCTGTTGCATAGACATGAGTATGAGTCTTGGAGTTCAAAGCTTGGGGGCTAGAACTCCAACTTGTTTGTTGAAAAACCGATTAAACTAAATTAGACAGAGTGACAAAGCAAGAAGGGCAGCCCCTTAAAGGGGAACCACTCTAAACAAAATCAAAGCACAAATGAAACTCAAAACATTAAACCAAAATGTGTTTGGAAGGGTTGAAAAAGTCACCCCAGTCCTTGCAGTACCCAATGGACATGGAAGGCTTTGATGGTGCCCGTGGGCACTGCATGCTGCCTCTCCAGGGATACCCATCTGTGAATGTAACCATGGTGCAGGAGCAGACAGTCGGGTCGGATGATCCCGTCAGTCACCCACTGCCTGGATCTGTTCATGGAACGTTTGGCCAGGCCCAGGGGCAGGTTCATGAGGAAGTCTTCCTCCTTCCCCTGCCCTCTCTGCACTGGGTGCCTGTAGATCAGGAGTGTGGGGCTGAAGTGCAAACAAAAGAGTAACAAAAGATAGTTTTAAAAACTATAAAAAGGGTGAGGGTAGGGGATGCTCGGCTTCCAACTCTTATACTTAAACTAAATTAAATAAACTGAGGGACAAAGGGGAACAACCCTAAACAAAATCAAAGCACAACTGAAACTTAAAACATCAAACCATGACCTAACTAAAGGGGTCAAAAACACATTCCAGTCCATGCAGTGCCCAACATGTGCGGAAGGCCTCGATGGCACTCATGGACACTGCATGCCCCCGCTCCAGGGACATCTGGTCATGAATATAACCGCGGTAGAGGGACAGACAATCAGGTCAGACGATCCCCTCAATCACCCACTGCCTGGAGCTGTTGATGGCAAATTTGGCCAGGCCCAGGAGCAGGTCGACAAGGAGGTCTTCCTCCTTTGCTGCCCCCTCCGCACTGGGTGCTTGGAGATCAGGAGAGTGGGTCTGAAGTGCAAACAAAAGAGTAACAGAAGTTTTTTAAAAAACTAAAAGGAGGGGGTGCTAGGCTTCTGAAGTATTAAAAATTGGGCACCAATCAGTTGCACACTCATGCATTGTAATGCTGACTAAATTGGCACAATTGACTCATCAAGAAAGGGAAGGAAGAGTGAGGGAGCTGGTCAGGCAACTGATTTCCCTTGTGGCAGGTGAAGCAGACCTTTTGCATGTGAAGATTACAATTAGTATGTCAACATCATCTTTGGAAGGCACCCTCATTCCTCTTGCTCTCATGGGCTGCGGATTAAACAAATCTTCCAACTTGAACAGTCAGCCACCAAGACACTAATCCCTGACAGCCTGGCCTCCATAACCAGTGGCCTTGAACTTCCAGACAGTTCATGCCCTCTGGCTTCATAGTGCAGGCTGAATGTGGGGATTCATTCTCACTTCAGTTGTCCCTCCCCCTGTGTGAGATCATGAGGCTGGAAAACAGCCCTTGTCAGAGTCCCCCACTCCACCCATGAAGCCTGGTATCTCATGGGACCTCATCAAGGAACTTCACAATCGCCCCCACTGCTGACCCTATAGACTCAACTCCTCCCATCCACTTTCCAGCTGTCACTCTGGAAGGGCAGTCACTCAATGGTTGTACTGCCACAAGCCCAGCAAGGAGGGTATGGGAAGCACTGCCTGCACATCAACCACTTTAAACCTAGAGGCCGCTAAGGTCTACAAGTGATCCCAACCTCCCAAGATGCCGATATTGAACCTCCCCCTCTCACCTGCCCCTGGCCCTCAGTTGAACTTATCTGGATCCCCTGCATCCTCTCTGCTGTCCACTCTGCAATTGGCACCCAGGATGGTGATGGCGACCTGTGCGCTTACCCCCGATATCCCCTTTGGAGGTCAGATCACCAGGTTCTTGTTTTTGTACAAATGTTGTAAATCACATGGGCATGACGTCATGCTCGCAACAGATGAATATTCAGTGAGGCGAGAAGTTCACCTTTCAGGATGGATTTCTCATTAGGCTGCCAGCAAGGGGCTAGAGAAATTGGAAATCGTGATCTTGCAAGCACATGATTCTTGTCAAATTTTCCGCCCGCCTCGCCATTCTCTCTGATATCTAACACGGGCTCAAAATTGCCCCTTCTGTCTTCACAATCCACTTGGCTGTTGGTTTTGCCAATGCTTTTTATTCTGGTTGGAGAACAAATGAAAGCTAGAAATAGCGATGATATTAAGGTCTCAACTTTACTGGAGATTTACCGCAAGATAGCAAAGAAATGCGAGGAATTACTGGCACAAAGTAAGCTCTTGTATCAATGCGTGACTAACAGTGTACACTGATTAAGTCAGGAGGATCTGAGATTAGAATCTCCACAAGATCCTCCCACCAATTTTGGAAGAGTTGGGAAGTCGGAATGTTCCCATGCCTTCTCAAATTTCTGATTATCTTCCTGTAATTAAGTTCTTTTCAGTCCCATTGCACAGGCTGCCATGGAAAGAAAGTTACAATTGGCGAAGCAAGACGTATACCCACTATGTTGTTTAGATATTCCTACTGTTTTTAAGTATTCTTGTGGTGATATTTTGAAAGCTTCCCTGGTTATAATACTTGGGAACTGAATTCCTTGGACCATTCCATAATTTCAACAGGAGTCTGGCAGATTGGTTTGAAATGGGGTATATTTAACAGTATGTACTCCTTTCCTGCCCTACTATGTAAGAAGCCTAATAATGGAAGAATTACTGTCGAGCTTAACGATGGGATATGAGCTGGAGAAGGTAATAGAAATGAGCATGGGAGGTCATCCCGGTAATAGTGATCCGAATATAATGAGGCTTACAGAGTGAATAAGGTGAGGGGTCACACGGCACCATGTTATGGTCCAACAGGTTTATTTGAAATCACAATCTTTTGGAGCGCTGCTTCTTCATCAGGTGCAATACACAGTGAATGAGAGAGAGAGAGTTAGAGAGCATAAAGACCAATGTAAAATTGGGAGGTGATTTTGTCCTTTATTCTGGTATTAACATTTACTCTGGGCCCATGCTTTGCTTCTTTACTGCAACCATTGCCACTCTCTTTGGCTGTGACTCTCCCATCCGGTGTACTAATCTTTTAGTGCAGTGGGCTGAGAGATTCTCGCATCAGCCGAATCATGGAGTTCGGGCACAAGTTCCCGCCCCGATAACATCTCCCAGTGCTGGATTTCCGGTGGCGTCAGCTCCACGCTGGAAATCGGACTGAAGTCTCCGGGCCCGTTTGCATCTCCCCCCAACCGCCAGGTTCACTCCAGCGGGGATTACACTAGTTCCCCACTAATGGGGAACTAATGGGGAACTAGTGGCCCAACCCTGCTGGAGTGAAGAGGAGGCAATCGGGGGCCCCCAGAGGGTTGGGTGATGGGGAGGTGCCCCCTGGGCATTGGTTCCTGGCAGTGCCAGTCTGAGCATCCTAGCACTGCCCAAGGGGCAAAGTGCCAATATCCAGGGGGCACCTTGGCACTGCCATCAGGTATTGGGCAGTGCCAAGGGGGGGCCTATTGGGGCGGGGCCTGGAGCAGGGCCTGATGGGGGTGGGGCTTGGTGGGGCAATCGGCGGTGTGGGGGGGGGGGTCCCGCTGCCACTCTGCAGTCAGGATTGGTGGGGGAAAGAAGGAGACCAGCAATTGGGACAGGCTGGGTGGGTGGTGAGGGGGGTTAGCCCGCTGCGAGGGTCAGGACTGCGGGTGGTGGGGGGGCAGAGGGGGGTGCATGTTGGGACTGTTGGTGGGTGGGAATGGGTGTGTGTCTGGAGATTGGGGTGGGCCAGGAGGGGGGGGGGGGTTCGGGGCTGTCCCGGGAATGGTCGGGAGGCCAGCGATCAGACCGTAGCGGGGTGGAGGGCTGGCGATGAGAGGGTCGTGGGGGTGACCATAGAACATAGAACAGTACAGCACAGAACAGGCCCTTCGGCCCACGATGCTGTGCCGAGCTTTATCTGAAACCAAGATCAAGCTATCCCACTCCCTCTCATCCTGGTGTGCTCCATGTGCCTATCCAATAACCGCTTAAATGTTCCTAAAGTGTCTGACTCCACTATCACTGCAGGCAGTCCATTCCACGACCAGTGATCGAACTGGCCAGCAATCAGGAGGCCAGCAGATAGGGGCCACTGCGCATGCGCCGATCTCGACACTGACAGATTGGTGCCTGCACAGTGGCCTGCTCAGCGCTATGCTGCAGGCCTCCCGGGCGGGAATAGGGCCTGCCCAATGATTTTTAATGATGTGCACACTAGTGACCTCTGTATTGCACAGAGTGGGAGATTCTTTTCTGAACTCCCACTGAAAAACCAATGTGAATTACTCCAGTTTTCACATGAATTCGACACTTAGAATTTTTTTGGGAGAATTCCGGCCATTGTTTTTTGTTCCATAATATCTTTGTTAGTTAATCTCTCTCCCCCTCTAACCTATCCCTGACCTTCCCTGGTTTTATCTGATTCCCCTTCCCCATATGTTCAATGGCATAAAGCACATCATATTTCTTCATCTGTTCAGTTTCAAGGAAGAGTTATATTGGACTCAAAGCTCAGTTCCTCTCTCCACAGATGCTGACCTGCTGAGTTTTTCTGTTTTTATATCAGATTCCCAGCTTTCGTACTGTTTTGCTTTTTTTCATTCATTCCTGGCATGTGGTCATTGCTGGCTCAGCCAGAATTCATTACTCATCCCCAACTTCCCCTGAGAAGGCGGAGGGGAGCTGCTTTATGAACCATCTGGTGCAGGTACACTCACAATGCTGTTAGGAAGAAGCTAGTTCCAGGATTGTGACCCAGCAACTGTGAAGGAACAGTGATATAGTTCCACACTGGAATGGTGTGTGAGTTGGAGATTATTTGCAGATATTGGTATTCCTATGCATCTGCTGCCCTTTGTATTTTAGGCGGTAAAAGTCACGGATTTGGAAGGTGCTGTTGAAGGAGCCTTGGAGAGCTGCTGCAGTGCATCTTGTAGATGGTACACACTGCTGTCACTGCTGCTCAGTGACGGAGGCTCTGAATGTTTTAGGTGGTGGATGGGGTGCCAATCAAATGGGCTGCTTTGTCCTGGATGGTGCCTGGCTTCTTGATTGTTGTTGGTGCTGCTCTCACTGAGGCAAATGGAGAGCAGTCCATGAAACACATGACTTGTGTCTTGTAGACGGTGGATAGGTTTTGGGGAGTCGGGAGTGAGTGACTCTCTGCAGACATCCCAGCCTCTGACATGCTCTTAGAGCTACAGTATTTAAATGGCTGGTCCAGTTCCATTCTGGTCAATGGTATCCCCCAGGATGTTTCCGTGGTGGCAAGGCAATGGAGGTGGAAGGCCCATGCAGGAAGCCGAGCAGCTTTAATTATATTAATTATAATTATGTTATGTTATTGACATCTGGCAAGGGGAGGAGATCCTACTTTGTAGGCTTCCTTGGTCTATTGGAGATAACCCCTCCCAAGGTCATCCCCACCTCCACCTCCCTCCACCGCCCTCCTCTCCACCTCCCTCCACCGCCCTCCTTAACCCTTCTCCTTGGCTTCTTTCACACAGCCCTATAAAATCCAACCCACTTGGTTTTTCTCCACAGATGCTGTCTGACCTGCTGAGTTTTTAGAGAATGTTCTGTTTTTATTTCAGATTTCCAGCATTTACAATTTTTTGCTTTATTCCTATTAATGAAATAGATTTAATCACCATGCTCTGAATGTTGTCCTCCTTACTTTGAGTTCCGATTCAAAGAGTCTAAATCACAATTTGAAGACCATGTTGTTTTTCTATATCTAGCATAAAAATTACTACTTTTCAGACTTTTAGATAAAAATCTCTTCTTTCTATCCCTCTGACTGATTTGTTCTCTCAGATTGTCCTGCCAATGAACAATTCATCATCATTCAGAAAACAAAATGACTGGAAATGAGAATGGTGAATATATGTGTATAAAAATCAGACTTTGCAGTGTAAATAAGCCGACTCACTCCATCATTTAAATTCTTCCTTCCCCTCCCTGTATGTCATGATCAAAATCCTAGCCAGATGCTTTAATGCTTTTTGTGATAGTGTTAAGAAGTATAAGTAGTAATTCAGGCACCTTGCTGGCACCGTAAGCTGGGAGTCAAACATATTTAGCCGTAGTGGAGCTGAACATTGATTTGTCTCTGCAATTCTCCAGACAATGACATTTTGGTGCCTCATGGGAAAGACAGCACAGATGTAACAAAGTTTTGTGAGGAAAATTCTGCAGACAAATTGCATTCTCAAGTACATCACAGTGACCAGTCCCAATGCCCTCAGAGGAGACTGCTTGCCCACCCTTACACTCACGGAGGTTTCCATTGTGCAACAGGATCTATTAATATTAAGTGAGAAAAAAACAAGAGTCAATTTCAAAAGTCTTGCTTCTATCAGGGAGCTTTGCCCATTGTCATTGCATATATGTGTTCCAGTGCATAATCTGCATGATGGCGTTTAGAAATGTACCGTGCCAGCGAGAAAGTGTGGAGCCAGAAAGGTACTCATTATTATTTGAAAAATAAGGAGTGCAACTTGTTATCCAACCAATTACTTTCTTCTTTCTCTCCAGAGGTGACCTATTTTTGGGGAACAATTCAAAAAGTCAAGCACTTTGGGAATATTCTGAGAGGTGTGTTAATTATTATTAAAAAGCAAGTGCTTTCTTCCTTTCAATGGTAATTGTAGCTTTCCAATGTCTCATATGAGGCCAGGTGCATGACATTCCATGACATATCATGTGACCTTCAACATGCATCTGTGTGGTGAAATTCCCACTTGTAGAAACATCATCTTCCATTATCTGCTCACACCGCAGGATTTGAATGTGGTTTTGATATTCTCACTCAGTCCCTGGTTAAGTTCCATTCCCTGATATAACTCTGGTGAATCTATGGCCTGATAGATTTCAGTTTTCTCACCTGAAGTTGGCTGTTTCAATAAAGCTGGAAAGTCAGATGCAAAGACTTTACATCTTCCCTGCAAATGTCTGTGGCACTTGATACTTTTTACCTCATTAACAATTGAGGCAAATCTTAAAATTTGGTACAGATAATGGGCCCGATTTTCTGTCCCCTTTAGACAGCCGGCGAGAATCCTAATGCCGCGGTGAATATGGCGTTGGTCAAAAATCGGGATTCCGGATGTGCGTGAGTGCTCTCATAATTCACCCGACCCGCCCCACCATCCCCCGATCGGGTTCCCACCCGGAGCGGGTGGCAACCCGATAATTATGCAAATCCACTAATTTGAATGTCATTAGCGGGTTTGACAGGACATTCACCAGCCTCTTGCCATTCGCTTGATCTGCCAGTGGGAACGGCACCAGGCAGGCTTTATGTATGCTACCCACAAATGGGGACATGGTGTGCTGGACCCCAAGGGTCCAGGGGAGCACCACCAACTCCTCAGAAAAGAGTGGCATCCTCCCCCCACCACTAAAATCATGTGCCAACCCCCACATGCCACGCAGGCATGAGGGTGACCTGACCCAATCCCCTGAACCACCCTTCCCCCTCTGACCCCCCATTCAGTCTCCCTCAGGTCACGTGTTTTGGCAGTGCCAACGATGCACTTCCTGCTGGCTTCCTCCACTGACACCCCGGGTCTGTTGCCTTGGGCCCCAAGAGGGCTCGTGGTGGTAGGTTCAATGGCCATTTGCCCCTCTGCTGCTTCTAGAGGTAGCCTCCATCCAGGACCCTGCGATTGGGTGGGCTCGGGCTGGGGGCAAGGGATTAACCTTGCCACTCTCTACTGGGATAGGAGTGTCATGGCTGGACTGCCCCTTCTAGCCTTGGCACACCTGAAGATCATCCCTGGCATGGTGATTTCAGGCATCCCTCTGATCAATACCTGCATTCCCACCTGTCAGCTGGGCAAATTCTGCATCCGCACTGGGCTGTTCTTTGCAACAGCTGTTTCCTGCCACAAATGGTTCACCTCATTGGGCACGCCTTGTAACTCACTTACGCCCTACTCAGCGCATTTAGTCATGTGGGCCATCGCCACAGCTTTTTCTAAAGAGGTTTTAGTCTCAGCCAGTAACTTATTTTGTTTGATGAGGCCGTTTATACCACAAACCAAACGGACTCTTTAACATTTCTCCTAAAACTGGGCCAAATTTGCAATGCTCTGCTAACCCTCCCAATCTGGCCACAAAGCCTGAGACTGTGCTGAATGAAATTTGTACACTAATGTAATGATTGAGGGTTGGGTGTTAAAATAATGTTTGATCAATTCAGCTATCTGGTCAATAAACTTGTGTCTGGAATGCCAGGCAATGTTAGACTCTTCATTAAGCTGTAAATTTGTGAGCTACAGATTTGAGCAGAATAACCTTTCGCTTTTCCTCTGCTATGATCTCATTAGCTACAAAGAAGTAATTCAGCCTTTTAATATGCTGCCCCCAGTTTTCCACTTCTGGGTCAAATGGTTCAATCTTTCCAATCAAGGGCATTTTAATGTGCGTATGTACCTTGCTTCTTCATAGTTTTGACATTCACCTATCTTCTCCCTCTAGCTGCACACTGCAATCCCCAGTGACTACTGAAAGATTTTCCTCATCGCCAATGTAATAAATTGAAGATGACTTGTCGTAGCTCAAAATATGAAAAGGTTTATTACTAACGATAAATAATTATTTACAAAGAAGGGTCTGACAGAACTAAATATGCAACTATTCTCCACTTGGCTCCAATTGAGGGTGCTCCCCGACCCGGGACACCTGATTGGCTCGGCTTCCAGCCTTGACACTCCATTTGGTCTGGCCCAATCACATAGTCCTCAGGGATCACTCCCCTTAAAGGGGCCACGCTACCAATTGACGTTTCAGGGCATTTTGTATGCACTTCTGTAAATAATCCTTTTATAAGCAGGCCCTGGTAGGTCAGAATCCCGAAGCAGGGAGACTGTAAGAAATAATTCTTACATTATCTCCTGGTGGCTTATCAAATCCCATGAGTTTACTTTGGAATTAAAACAGAAAATGTTGGAAAAGCCCAGCATGTGTTGAAGGAGAATCAAGAGTTGATCTTTTGTCAGAACTCAGGGAGTTTATTTTGGAGTTGCTCCTGACTGTGTGAAACAGGAGCTAGTGGTAATAACAGCCCACCAAAACCAATCCAAAATCAGCTGAAGATCAGTAGTGGATGTGTGTGTCTATTATTATTACCTGTCTGCTATTCATGAGGGGATAATTATATCCTAGGTTGTACAACACTAATTAGTGTAATTACTATGGTTGTTAAACAATGGCAGCAGACACAGCATGAAGGGTGTCTGCTGTATAAAAACTGACTAGGAGAGAGGCTGAGTGGAAATATGCAGCCATGGAGGAACCTGGAAAGTGGAGAACATTTTAAATCACATTCATAAATTTTGATTTAATCAGAATAAAATATTAAGTAGGTAACATGGGAACATAGAACAACCACTCAGTTATACTGTAATGGACTTCTACGTAGTAAGATTCCAGATCTGACCTTCGCCGCAGTCGGCGTAACTATTGGTTATAGGCCACAGGCCATGATCATAAGCAAATATACGGACATGTAGGAAGGTTAGCAGTGGGATGGTGATGGGGGAAGGCGTGAATATCTCGAGGGACATTTTTAAGAAAAGGGTTAAATCAAATTGGACTAAATCTGTGAATTGGCTTGAAGCGGCCCTGTTCAGATCATTTGGCATTCCTAATTCTATATTGTTACTATGTCTCAATGTTCAAACCCCTAAGGAAATCCAGTCAACATGTGAACTTAATAAACAGTAACAACACTTAAAACTTGCAGTTGCATTTATTGAACACATTACCAAGTACATATATTCAAGATCGGAAGAGATGACTCTGTTGGACAGCCAATCTTCATTTATAAATTTTATCGGTAGCGCAGTTTTTTGTTTTTGAGAACTGTTGATTGTTGACAGGTTTAATCTACCCAAAATGTTGGTTCTTTTTGAACCAAGATTATTTCTGACACTGTTTAATGCCGTGTTAAGTCTTGTCCCAGGAATCTCATTAGTCAATAAATATCTCTGTTTAAGGTACCATGTGTTAGAATACTGTGCTTTCAGCTGCAAGACTTGACTTTAAATGCAGTCAAATCATATCCGTATTCATGTCCAAATTCATGTCCGTATGATAAAGACCTTTTCGTTCAAACAGCTTTCAAATATTTTAAAATAAAATAATATTGGGCTCTTCCACTGTCAGTCAAATCCAGTTCATAATGAGACAAATTACGAGTGTACACCAGAGTACAAAGCACACTATAACCAAAAAGATGTTACATTGATGCTGTGAAATGTATTATTCAGGCCCCATGCAGCATATTGTATGCGCTTCTGCTCAAACAATTATGGGGAGCTTATTATTGCCCTTGAAGAGAGGAATAAAGATCGTTCTAGATCCAGACATTTAACTTGTAGCTTGGTTTCTTTGAAACAGAAGCTATTAAGGTGGGTTAGTATAGGAGCGTGAGGCAGCCATTCACCCTCTCATGCCTGTTCCATCATGGTTGATTTATATTTACCATTTACCTGCATTTGCCTCATAACCCTTAATAGCCTTGGTTAACAAAAATCTGTCAATCTTAGATGGACGGCACGGTGGCACAGTGGTTAACACTGCTGCCTCACAGCGCCAGGGACTCAGGTTCAATTCCGGCCTTGAGTGGTTGTCGGTGTGGAGTTTGTACATTCTCCCTGTGTCTGCGTGAGTCTCCTCCAGGTGCTCCGGTTTCCTCCAATAGTCCAAAGATGTGCAGGTTTGGTCGATTGGCCGTGCTAAATTGTCCCTTAGTGTCCCAAGATGCGTAAGTTAGATGGAATTGCCATGGTAAATAAATGGGGTTGCAGGGCAATGGGCCTGGGTAAGGTATTCAGGCAATTGGTGCAGACTTGATGGGCTGAATGGATTCTGTAGGGATTCTATGATGTTATTCAAAATTTACAAATTGGCTAAATATAACTACCTTTTGCAGAAGTGAGTTCCAAATTTTTGTGTAGAAGCGTTTCCTAACTTCACACCTGCAGTGCCCAGACTGCTTGCAATGCTCAAGTTGTGATCTAACCAGGTCCCTATATTTATGAAACACCTACCCTTGCATTATTGCTTCTGGTCCTGATGGAATGCATCCCAGGATACTAAAAGAGATGGCGGGAGAAATAGCAAATGCACTAGTGGTAATTTACCAAAATTCGCTGGACTCTGGGGTGGTTCCCGCAGATTAGAAAACAGCAAATGTGACGCCACTGTTTAAAAAAGGAGGTAGACAAAAGGCGGGTAACTATAGGCCGGTTAGCTTAACTTCTATAGGAGGGAAAATGCTTGAATCTATCATCAAGGAAGAAATAGCGAGACATCTGGATATAAATTGTCCCATTGGTAAGACACAGCATGGGTTCATGAAGGGCAGGTCATGTGTGACTAATTTGGTGAAATTCTTTGAGAACATTACATGTGCAGTGGGCAATGGGGAACCTGTGGATGTGGTGAATCTGGATTTCCAGAAGGCATTTGACAAGGTGCCGCACCAAAGACTGCTGCATAAGATAAAGGTGCACGGTGTTATGGGTAATGTAGTAGCATGGATAGAGGATTGGTTAACTAACAGAAGGCAAAGAGTGGAGGTAAATGGGTGTTTTTCTGGTTGGCGATCAATGACTAGTGGTGTGCCTCAAGGATCAGTGTTGGGACCGCAATTGTTTACAATTTACAAAGATGATTTGGAGTTGGGGACCAAGTGTAGTGTGTCAAAATTCGCAGATGACACTAAGATGCGTGGAAGAGCAAAGTGTGCAGAGGACGCTGAAAGTCTGCAAAGGGATATAGATAATCTAAGTGAGTGGGCGAGGGTCTAGCAGATGGAGTACAATGTTGGTAAATGTGAGGTCATCCATTTTGGTAGGAATAACAGCAAAATGGACTATTATTTAAATGGTAAAAAATTGCAGTATGCTGCTGTGCAGAGGGACCTGGGTGTCCTTGTGCAGGAATCTCAAGGAGTTGGTTTGCAGGTGCAGCAGGTAATTAAGAAGGCAAATGGAATGTTGTCCTCCATTGCTCGAGAGATGGAGTTTAAAAGCAGCGAGATTATGTTGCAGCTGTATAAGGTGCTGGTGAGGCCACACCTGGAGTACTGTGTACAGTTTTGGTCTCCTTACTTGAGAAAGGATATACTGGCACTGGAGGAGGTGCAGAGGAGATTCACTAGGTTGATTCCGCAGTTGAGAGGGTTGGCTTATGAGGAGAGACTGAGTAGACTGAGGCTATACTCATTGGAATTCAGAAGAATGAGGGGAGATCTTACAGAAACATAAGATTATGAAGGGAATAGATAAGATAAAAGCAGGGAAGTTGTTTCCACTGGTGGGTGAAACTAGAACTAGAAACTCAAAATAAGGGGAAGCAGATTTAGGACTGAGTTGAGGAAGAACTTCTTCACACAAAGAGTTGTGAATCTGTGGAATTCCCTGCCCAGTGACGCAGTTGAGGCTACCTCATTGAATGTTTTTAAGGCAAGGATAGATACATTTTTGAACAGTAAAGGAATTAAGAGTTATTGTGAGCAGGTGGGTAAGTGGATCTGAGTCCACAAAAAGATCAGCCATGATCTTATTGAATGGCGGAGCAGGCTCGAGGGGCCAGATGGCCTACTCCTGCTCCTAGTTCTTATGTTCTTATTATGTTTCTCTGGATATAAAGTACTGTATTCCAGTAGCTTTTTTCATTATTTTTCACACTGGTTTATGACATTTGAGTGATTTATTTACCTGGATCTCCAATTCTCTCCACTGTTTATAGCTTTTCACAATTTAGAAGAAACCTGTTCTATCCTTTTTAGGCCCAAAGTGTCATCAATAAATTTGGATATGTGGCTTTCTATTGTGAATAACTTGAATCCTTGCCAGACACTGCCAGTCACATCCTGCCAATTAGACCACCTGTCCATTATCCATTCTCTATCTCCTGTTGTCCGGCCAATTTCTATTTAGGTCAATAATTTCCTTCCAATTCCATAAGCTCCAACTTTGATTAATGGTTTCTAATAAGGGACTTAACCATGTGTCTTCTGGAAGTCCATTTAAACAACGTCCATAGATGTCCCTCGATCAAACACATCAGTTAGCTCTTCAAAATATTCAATAAAAATCGCCAGGCATGACCTACCCTTTACAAATTCATGCTGGCTCTCTTTGATCAGCGTTCAGTTAACCTATCCTTAATTATAGGCTTTAGTAATTTCCACATACCAGATGTTAGACAAGCTGATCTATGCTTCCCTCTGTCACCCTTCTTAAACATGATGTGGAGGTGCCGACGTTGGACTGGGGTAAACACAGTAAGAAGTCTCACAACACCAGGTTAAAGTCCAACAGGTTTATTTGGTAGCACAAGCCAACAAGGTTTCAGAGCGCTGCTCCTTCATCAGGTGAATGGGAGTTCTGTTCACAAACACGGCATATAAAGACACAAACTCAATTTACAAAATAATGGTTGGAATGCGGGTCTTTACAGGTAATCAAGTCTTAAAGGTACAGACATTGTCCTTTAAGACTTGATTATCTGTAAAGACTCGCATTCCAACCATTATTTTGTAAATTGAGTTTGTCTTTATATGCCCTGTTTGTGAACACAACTCCCACTCACCTGATGAAGGAGCAGCGCTCTGAAGGCTTGTGACTTGTGCTACCAAGTAAACCTGTTGGACTTTAACCTGGTGTTGTGAGACTTCTTACCCTTCTTAAACAGCAGACTGCCATGCACAATTTTCCAACTGAAAGGAACAGTTCCTGAATCAACAGAACTTTGCAAGGTTATAGTTGGGGTTATGCTGAACTTATATAAGACACTAGTTAGAACTCAGCTGGAGTACTGTATACAACTCTGTGTGCTACACTATAGGTAGGATGTGAACACATTGGAGAGAATTAGACAAAGTTTATAAGAATAGTTCCAGAGATGTGAAACTTCAGTTATGAGGATAGATTGGAGAGGTTGGTACTGTTCTCCTCGGAAGAAGGCTAAGAGGAGATTTGATAGAGATGTTCAAAATCATGAGGGGCTGGCCATCATAGTAGATAGGGAAAAACTGTCCTCATTCAATAAGGAATCAAAAACAAGAGGGTACAGACTTAAAGTGATTTGCAAAAGAAGGAAATGTGATGTGAGAAAAAGCTTTTTCACACAGTGAGTGGTTTGGGAATGCACTGACTAGAAGTATGCTGGAGGCAGGATCAATCGAACCAATCAAGAGAGCATCAGATGATTATTTGAATAGAAACAATGTGGGGAGAAGACAGGGGAATTGCACTAAGTCACAATGTTCATTTGGAGAGCCAGTGCAGACATAAAGGGTCAAATTACTTCCTCCTGTGCCCAACAATTCTGTGATTCTATGAGGCATCTGTAATGTTCTCACCTACTTCCTTAAGAAATCTGAGTTGCTCCTTAGTGCCGTTAATTTCTCCATTGCTATTATCATATTGACATTAATTATGTGGAGTGCTGTCCCTGATTCAATAATAGTTTCCTTGGGATGTCTGGCACACTGATCTCTTCCTCTACTGTAAATATTGAGCAAAGTGATTATTCAGATGTCCACCATTACTTTATTTTCACTGACAAAATGAGCATTAGCATTTTTCAAGGGGCTCACATTGCAGCTGATCACTTCAGTTTCCCTCGTATGTTGGGAAAATTGTAAACACATTTTGAGTTGATTTTGATCTTTGGAAGTTTCTTTTCATATTTCCTTTTTGTAGTTCTTAGTGTTTGCTTTTTCTCCTTTTGCTGCTCTTTATATCATTCCCAATCAACAAAATTTGTTCTCTTTTTTGCATTATTTATGCTTTTTCTTTTAATTTAAGTTATCTCTTATCTTTTTAGTCCTCTATTCCCATTTAACTTTTGACAGGAAGAACGCTTGCCCTTTCTGGGTATAATTTGCTTCAATATAACATTAAGCTCTTATTTGAACATCTCCCACTGATCTTCTAGGCTTTCACCCATTAATATATTTATGCTGTACACTGTGGACAGTCTCTGTTTCATCTCCTGATGTCAGCCTTAACTAAGGGCCAAATCTTCTGGAGAACAGACATACGACTGAAAATACGCCACAAGCCATTAGTTATATATGTCTCATTAGTCATTGCTAAATCTAATGTGGCATGTTCCCTTGTCGGTTACAGGAAATAACGTGCTGGGTTTTGCTGATTGCTGGCAAGTTCCACTGCCTTGGCCAAAAGCAGAAAGACAACCCCACTTAGATGGGTGGTGGGATCTGGAAAAGCTGTTTGCTGGTGGCAGCCAATTCAACGGTTGCCACAAGGGCTGCCATCTGAGGCCCTGCACCTCAGTCGCATCACTGCTAATGCTGAGGTTTCAGCTTCAGAGAGAGGGTGGTCTAGAGGCTGGATGTCCACAAGGAGCATTGAGTAAGTTTGCAGAAGGGAGGCCAGGCAGCCAGGCCCTGGAATCTGTGGGGGAGGTATTCTGCAGGTACCAACAACACTGTTACTGTGAAGTCAACCATTGGCACTGGGGTGGTTCGCCATGGGGAATGAAGTGAATATGCAGGAGTTCTCCCACCCCTCTCCTCCCCTGGATCCCACTAGGAAGCCGTCGAGTTTCAGTGGGAGGTTGACCCAGTTGCTTGCGAGCCCTCCCGATGAGGGTACAATGCCCAGCGAGATAGGAATTGATCTTTTCTTAGTCACCTGGTGAACAATTGGTCTCTCAAAAGGTATCTGAACTGTTATCTTTCTCACAATTGGCAATGAGGCTTGGCACATGAACACATCAGGTTCCCTTCTGCAAAGGGCCCAGGAAACTCCAGCCAGTGTTTCAGAAAACTATCCCAGCCACACTCTAGACATTTGCTACTTACTTACATTTGCTACCATATGGGTCCGATTTTGCCATTTTGATTCTAAGTGCTGGGCGGACTTGGATCTGGGAGTGTTTCAGATCTGACTTTTAGACCTGTTCTCAGGCGTCCCATATGCACTCTGCCTGAAAAAATAGCAGCGATTCTGAATCATGCTGCAGAAGCCTGGGGCGGGGCTTATTGTGCCCGAAACGCTGTAGCTCTGATTGGTACCTCCAACTGCACATGCTCACAAAAACAATGGTAGAATGCTGCTCCCCTACCACATCGCGCCCGGACCGGATAATGCCTCCCCCTGGCACCCACAGACATTGCCCCAACCCCACAACATTATTGACCCCCTTAGCCCCCCACCCGCCCACCACCCCAAACTGATCATGGCCCCCTCCCACCTTCCCCCCAACGATCTCAGGCAGAGTGGCAGCGATCCCCCCTTCCCCCCCACTGATCTCAGGCACAGACATCCACCCTCCAACCTACAGGTGTCAGGCAGGGTGATCCCCCTCATCCCCACCCCGGATCCTCCTGCACAAGGCCCCCATCTCCTCCGGACTCCGGTGGCTGTGTGACACCTCCCTCTCTCTCCCCTGTCTCCAATCATTGAGGTACCAATCTACCACCACCCTCCGCCCCCACTCCCCATCAGCATTCCGGCAAGTGCTCACTTGCCTTCCCCTCAATGCTAACAAGCAAACTGCATGGAACTTGCTGGAAGGCTCTGTCAAACTGCCTGCAGCTGATCTGCGCTAACGAGGGGCAGCTCCATTAAAAACTCAAGAATGAACAGGCAGGCAGGCATTCCTGCACAAAATGCGCGCGCAACCAGCCCCCCGATTTACTGAGGGCGGCCTGGGGAGACTGCTGGATGCGGCAGAGGCGAGGCGGGACAGCCTCTTCCCCCCCAGGAGGAGGCAGACCCAGGGGAATGATGGAAATGCGGCCTGGGAGGAAGTCGCCACCTCGGTCAGTGCCAGGGCACTGGCTGCTTGAACCGGGAAGCAGAGCCAGAAAAAGGTCAATGACCTCATCCGTGCAGCAAGGGTGAGTGCTGAACCCCATCTTGCATCTCCCCCATTTCTTCCCCAGATCCGCCCATCCCCAGCACCCTGCATGCTTCCAGCTCCTGACCCCCAAGCACCTCCTTCCTTTCCCCCCAAGAGCCCCACTGCGCTTGCCCTCTAAGGGCCACCACCCGATACGCTGCAGGAGTCACGCCATCATTTCTTTCATGGCTCCTTCTGTCTCCGCAGGAGAAGACCGACCATAACACCTGTGAGAGGGCAAAGACAGGGGGGTGGTGAGCCAGACCTCTGGGTCCTCACCCCCTTTGAGGAGTGGGCGCTGGAGCTCTCCAGAGAAGGGGAGATGCGGGCTGTCAGCAACAGCATGGTTGGGCTGCCATCGAGACGTGAGCACCTATCATTCCTTCAATCACTTTGAGGCAACGTCTCAGGGGCACGAGTTTCAGGTGTGAAGGGTAAGGTTTAAATTAGATGTACGAGGCACGCTTATTTGCACAGAAAGGGTAGTGGGTGCCTGGAACCCACTGCCAGGGGAGGTTATGGGTGCAGATACAATAGTGACATTTAAGGGGCATCTCCACAGCTATGTGAATGGGATGGGAATAGAGACATATGGTCCCTGGAAGGTTAGGGGGTTACAAATCAGATAGGCAGCCTGATCGCTACAGGCTTGGAGGGCCGAAGAGCCTGTTCCTGTGAAGTAATTTTCTTGGTTCTTTGTTCTATGTTCAATGGAGAAATGTGAATCATGTGTTCGGCAGCCTGGATTCCTCTCCCTCCCTTGCACTTAACCTTGTGTCCTGTGTTGCAGGGACAGATCCGGAAGCCCCGGGGCCTTCTGGACCACAGGCCCCGGCTACAGTTCCCGTCCATCCCGGTCCATACAGCTCGGATGAATCCCCGGAAGATGTGGGTGAAGAGACCTCTGAGGGTGGCACAGTTTTGGCATCAGCTGCCACCTCACAACTCACCATCCCAGATACTGATATGTCGGTGAGTCCAGTTGGTGGTGAGACTTCTGGGTTACTCTCTGGTGAGCACGACACATCTGATAATGTACATCGGGTGGAGGAGGGAACGTTCAAGGCCTCTGGTATGTGGGGGCCTGCAGGAGGTGAGGACTCAGTTGGCCCCAGGCTACATGCTGGTCCTCTGAGATCACTTCTCCCTCAGCTGCTGGAGATGCAGCAACAAAGCCAGGGAATGCAGGAGGGGCTGACGGCCACACTGGACCAACAGCGAGGTTGTTGGGAGGACACCCAAAGCTTTCAGGTGGACCAGCTATCACCTGTCTTGTGTGCTTCCCAGGCCAACACTGCAAGGGTGGCGTCTGCAATGGAAAGCCTGGGGCAAGGCATCTTCACCATGAGTGGCAGGCTCCAAGTGATGGCCAAGTCACCGCAGGTGACAGCAGAGTCCCAGAGGGCCGCGGCTGAGGGACTGAACAGGCTTCCCGAGATTTGGTGGCCTGTGGCTGAAAAGCTCGACAGTTTGCAGGAGACCCAGTGGAACAGCACTGAGACACAGCGGGCTATAGCAGCAGCCATTGAGGACGTGGCCCAGTCTCAGAGGGTCATGGCTGAGGGCTTGCAGAGCGTGGCCCAGTCTCAAAGGGTACTTGCTGTAGCCATTGGGAGGTGGCCCCCAACTCAAGAGGCTATCGCAGAGGGCTCGACCACTATGGGTAAGACGCAGGTGGTCCTCCAAGACTGGAAATGCCAGGTGACACCGGAGCTTCTGAGCTCACTGCAGAAGAACTGCCGTCCCATGGAGTGACCCAGGGGCCTACAGGAACCCCAAGGGAGGAGGAAGGGCTCGAGCCCATGCCGGGGCCTTCCAGCCAGGAAACTGTGGCTGTGGTTATACCTTCTGACTCCCCTCTTCCTGACACCGGGGCATCTCAGGGGCAACAGGATGAAGAGGGTGTCGTGGAAACATTCAGACACCTAGAAGCAGGCCAGGGCCCTCAACCCCCAGCCACCTGCTCCCCACAATCACAGCCCCCCCAATTGCCCCAGCCACCTGCTCCCCACAATCACAGCACCCCCAATTGCCCCAGCCAGATGTTCCCCACGATCACAGCTCCCCAATTCCCCCAGCCACATGCTCCCCACAATCACAGCTCTTGCAAAGTTGAGGGGCTGCAGCAGTGCAATTTGCAAGGGCTTTCTGCACATCCTTCAGCTGGAAGTGAGCTGAGTGCATTAGGACCCAGCAGCACCATAAGACCCGAGATCAGTGCTGAGACCCGGGTCCGTGCTGCAAGTCGGAGACCCTGCTGAGCAACAGTTCTCCCATCCCCTCACACACTCGCGGAGCCGCCACCGACCCGACAGAGAAAATGGCTGCAATGAAAGGACACCTGTGAGTAGCTGAGAACCATCGGACGCCATGCACCTAACTCCTCACTAACCTCACTGATGGAGTGCCCGAATCGGACTTTTATTGAGCATGTCTGATTCGTGCCGATTTCCGATTGGCGAACGCGGTGATAAAGGGGGAACTGCTGGTAAAGTTGGGTGTCCAGCCCATTAATTCAATTTAAATATATTCAAATGCATTTAAATTGCCAGCGCGCCCGATTCGGGCATGGTCCTGATCACGGCCATTTTAGGCGCTTGGTAAAGGGGGAACCGATGTGGAGGCGGCCGCGGATCACGCTACTCGCCTCACGCCCGACTCTACCAAGTTTTTGTGCCTGAAAATGGGCGCAACTTGATGGTAAAACCGGGCCCTATGTTTCTATGTTTATCTAATATCTTAGACTACTTCTCTCACACCATGTGAGAGTTAAAATCCCCAAGTACAACCATTCTGCCTTTGTTACATGTCTAATTCCTGCATTAAAACAAGCGATCACTTTACAGGTAGTACCAGGGAACATGTTGTGCTGCAGCCCAAAGGGAACTATAATCTCGAGCCCCATGAGTGAAAGCAAGCTTTCTGCTCAGAGGCCTTCACATGTCACTCAGCCCCTTGCAACATTTCAGCATTCCCTTCTGACTCCAACAATTTTTTAATGCTCCTGAACAACACAGTACTTCCACTAACTGTAACATCAAAGGAAAGTCAGGAATATCTCACTTGAAAGTGCCTACTGATGCCTTTAAATAACACTGGTGACAGAGTGATGGGGATGGGGGAGGGTGGGGTGGAGGGGAGGCATACCTCATGCAACTATTCATTTGAGTTTTAGGAGAGGGGTTCAACAGGACCTGCAAGAACACATCCACGCTGTCACCCTGCCAAGTAGAGTAATCCACATAGGCAGCAGAAATTTCTGGAAATAACTTGGCCACCATTGTTAATCCCTCCAAGCTTCTGTAGCACCAACAGCAACAGCGCTACAGAACCCAATTTTGCAGCTAATGACTTTTAGAATATAAATATATATATATATGTGTATCACCTGGTCTGAAAATTAGACCAGAATAAAGATGAGGAACTGCTTTTTGTCATGTTTTTACTCCATAGGCAATAGTTGGTCATTAGGATTGAGAAAGATTTGCAATGTTGGAGATCATCTGACTACTGATCCCAATCAGAAGCCACTGGGATCTGCTCAGCTTCCTCCTTGATCTTGGATGACTATCCAATCCCAAGGTGGCCGATATGTCACATGACCAATCCGCATAATTGAGCTGACTCTGGAAGTTTACTTGGTTTCAATGTAGAGACGATGGGGGCAATGGTGGCAGGGGTTCAAAGTTCGGAGAAATCCCGGAAGTCATGGATCTTGCTGGCGACATCGTGACTTCCGATTTTCACCACCCCTCGCTGGCAACGTCATCAGTTTCATGCCCTGAATGGGTGTGAACCTGATTTAAACACAATATAATATATTAACATTTCATTAACACCTCCCTTCTCCGTATATTGATCCCCCATCGTATATTCAAACCACATCAGCGCGGTTTTCAATAGGTTCACCCAGATGTGACCCTATCATGGGGATCCCCCTCCCCCAGGGGTGTAAAGGTGAGAATAGCCCCCGGGGGAGAGGTACATGCCCCCATGCTAACTGTGCGCTTCTCAGCCTTTTGGCTAAGATCAAGTGTAGTTATGCGGATGCTGCACTTGGTTGAGGTCATTGGGTTGCATTTAAGCTTCATATGTTTCATATGAAGCAATTTTTAAAAGCGGTATCTCGGCCTTTTGGCTGAGATGCAAATGAGATCAAGCCTTGGAGGAGGAATTCTCCGCCTGCTCCAATCAGCTTGGCTCAAGTAGATCAGGCCCAGGACAGGGTAAATGGTCGCTTGCTCTTGTCAGCCTGGATTGGAACTGTCTCAACTTGTTGAGACTCTGAATTAGACTTGATTTGATTGAATTGGAAAAGTATAAAAACAATTTTAAAAAACTGTGCTAACCTGGCAGTACAAACATGGTAATACCAGCCTGGCAGTGCCAACTTATCCCAAGGGACAGTGCCGGGGCGGACCCTAATGGGGGCCTTATTGGGAGGGGGAGGATTCATGGTGGTAGGGATGCTGGCGATGGCTGTTTGGGGTGGTTGTAGAAGGGTTCCGATATTCAAGAGGGAAGTGGGAGTTGCCAGCATGGAGTGCTGGAGGGGGAGAAGTGGGATAGTGAATGCTGGACACAGTCATTGGTGGGTGAGGTAAATGCCAGCTTTGATTAGGCGGGCGGGCGGGGTGAATGCCGGTTCCAATCAGGGGTGAGTGGTGGATGGAGGGAAGCCCTTGAGACCTCCATGGTGGGCTGGGGGGGGAGGGAGAGGTCACCTGATTGAGGTGCCCTTTAAATATGGCAACCAGATATTATTGCAGCCGGGCTTTGCCGACGCGTTGAGTGTTGCCAGCTTCATTGCATTGTGAATGTAAGCCTACTTGTGACACTAATGCATAAACATTAATGTTAGAACCTTCCTCCACAGGAAGAGATTTCAGAACATGATACAATTTACCACATAGAACTGTGACTGGCAAATAGCAGTGGAGCAATAAAAATATGGTTAACCTGAGAAAAGCTTTGAGTAATTACTGGTTTGCGGGAATAATCTGACATTTAAATTATTTGGCATATTTTGCTTGAGTCCCTAAAAATTCTCTGATCTGTGGAGGTTTTGCCCAGAAACACCTGATCCAGGCTTTAATGGTCATTTTGCTCCTATTCCCTACCTTCCCGAAATGATAATCTGCCAGTTTGGTGTCTGCAGCTCACATGAAAATGAAAGCTTGGCCTCACAATCATTTGTTATCATGAGTAGCGAGTAGGCAGAAGGAGGGCTCTGTCCTTCTATCATCCTTAGTGCATCTAAACCTTAAACCAGCCCCCGCACCTCTTGGGATGCCACACAAGACCAACTGTTAACTAAAAATAAAACTGGTGGGCAGCTAACACCTGTGATTTCTCTTCAACCCTCTATAAAAGATATTCATTATTTATTCAAAGCATGTGGACCTTGCTGGCAAGGCCAGCATTTATTGCCCATGTGTTATGCACAGGGTGAGAGAGAACGACTGAAGTTCCTGTTTCCTTCCTGCTGTTTGTTGTCGGTAGGCCTTTCTAAGGAAGATGTTGTGTTTCATCACAACTGAGTGTTTGAACAAATTGAATGCCCAGAAACAATATGTTTGTGTGTGCTTAAATAAAGAGGATTGTTTATTCATTTGCTCACCCTGAAATTTAACACTATATCACCTGAAATTTAACACTATATCACTCACTTACACCGTCATACACACACACACACACACACACACACTCAAGAAAAACACATTGAAGAGAATAGTGCACTTTTACAAGTTGTAAACAAAACGAATAGTTCACCTCATAGAAACCTATAAAATTCTAACGGGGCTAGACAGAGTAGATGCAAGGAAGATGTTCCCAATGGTGGGAGAATGGTCCAGAATCAGGGGTCACAGTTTAAGGATAAGAGGTAAACCTTTTAGGACTGCGATGAGGAAAGATTTCTTCACACTGAGAATGGTGGGCCTCTGGATTTACTACCATAGAAAGCAGTTGAGGCCAAAACATTATATGTTTTTATGAAGGAGTTGGATATAGCTCTTGGAGCGAAAGGGATCAAAGGATATGGGGGAAGGCAAGATCAGGCTATTCATACTGAATACCGGAGCAGGCTCAAAGGGCTGAATGGCCTATTCCTACTCCTATTTTTTATGTTTCTATAATTCCTATAATTGTCCTGTTCTGGAACTGGCATTGCAAGTCTGATGGGAAACATCTTCACTCCTCAAGTACAGTTCAACTGACAAAATAAATTGCAAAGTGGTTTTCAGGATTTTCTCGAAGAATGGACTTTCTGCAGATCATCGTGTTGGTTGCTTGTAGTCTTGTTAACTGAAGGCCAATAGAGGTATTGGTGGAGCCAAAAAGGAACAGACTTGGAGACATATTGCTGCTACAGTCTCTGGTTATTAAGGTGCCAATCCCCTCACTCTACCACATTATTCATAAGTAGCGGCATCAAGCCCACTAATAATATTATAATCTATGCTAATATATGTTAATCAGGCTCATGTCCTTCCGGGTGTAAAGCTGACTGCATCACTGGAGCAGGGTGGGGAAGCATCCTGAACTGAAATCTCACTGGCCAAATCCCTTTTTTGGCCTCTCGTGAGATTTGGCAGCCATTACAGAATTTGCACCCATGGTTAGAGTGGCTGCTGAATTGCAGCCATGATTTTGGTCATTGGTTGATTAGCCAAAACTTGTTTTTTGTTGAAGACATTCATCCTGAGGTCAGGGGTCATGGTGGTGTGGAGGGGGAGGGGGTTTAAACAATCACTAAGACCCATTCAAATCAGGAATGTCTTCGGGATGGTCTCAGGTTACGGGTGGTTGACACCTCTTAGTCTGGAATGTATCCTTTTGTCCTTGTCATGGAGGGAGGAAGTTCTTGAATTCACAGGTCAGGTCAGATGACCTTTGGTGACCATCTTTTGCAGCACATGTTGTCCATTTTAAAAGTAAAATGAGTTCAAAAAAATTCAACACTTTGCATACTTTAACAGTTATGAATATTTTGATATGCCTTTACACCATCCCTATTTGCCTTCTTGAACCTTTGTCAGTTCCACGTCTCCATGCCAGTCTTAAACATGAATAGTATTTAATACTGGCATAGATTGTACTATAAAAACATTTAATTAAGCTATTGTAGGAACTTGTAGGTTTGAATATTTAATTTGACCCTGTGAGATGACCATCAAGTGGGTCAATGCCATGTCATAAAGTCATAGAAATTTACAGCAGGGAAACAGGCCCTTCGGCCCAACTCTTCCATGCCGACCATGTTTCCTAAGCTGAACTAGTCCTAATTGACTGCGTTTGCCCCATATCCCTCTGAATCTTTCCTTCTCATGTACCTGTCCAGATGTCCATGTGTTGGACTCCTGTATAAACCAAAAATCACTCCAGATATCAGGCAAATGGTGGATAGTTGGATGACCTCAACACTTTCTGAAGGAAATGTGAATTCATTGCATTGAATTTAACTACACCTTTCAGCAGTCTGACTTTGGGGTGAAAAGCAGATCCTGAGCTCACATTTGTGGCAGCGGGGTAGGCTCGGAAATTTTACTGCAGGTGACTCCTAATATGCTGCCTGCAGGCCCCTAGTCCAAATAAGGATGGCAGGAAGGATCCTGATGCTTCTGGTCTAATTAATGAACTGCCAGCTCTGAAGCCTCGGCAACCATAACAGGAAAGGTGGGCACTGCTGAGGCGGGGAGGTTGCCTGGAGTTTCAACTGGTAAGTAAAACCAAATCAAAAAATCAGGGGGTCAAGAGTCAGAGGGGAACCCTTCCCCCTTCATGGAGAGATCACTAGGGCTACAAGGATTGCCTTCCCTGCCCACAGTCCTGTCTTTGGTCCATGGAGCATCAGGCTCTGAACTTACCTGGGCTGCTGTAAGGAGGCTGCCTCCATTAAGCTGGCTGTCTCCCCATGTGACAATGGTATGCCCCGGGAGGCAGTAATGTAGAGGTACTGTCGCTGGGCCAGTAATCCAGAGAGCCAGGGTAATGCTCTGGGGTCCCACATTCGAATCCCACCACGGCAGATGGTGAAATTTGAATTCAATAAAAATCTGGAATTGCAAGTATAATGGTGACCTTGAAACCGTTGTCAATTGTCGTAAAAATCCATCTAATTCACTAATGTCTTTTAGGAAAGGATATCTGTCATCCTTACTCGGTCGAGCCTATATGTGACTCCAGACCCACAGCAATGTGGTTGATTCTTAAATGCCCTCTGATATGGGGGGCAGTTAGGGATGGGCAATAAATGCTGGGCCCAGCCAGCGAGGCCCACATCTCATTAATTATTTTTTTTAATCTGCAAAATGCCGACGAACCTGCAAATGGTCCTTAGTGGAATCTGTAAATATGCAGATTAGCTGCCATCTGCCATCTCCTTTAAATGTGTAGCTATTGTACATCATCCTGCCACTGTAAAAATGCCCAGTGGTTGGCCTATTTCTGCAAGCCGTCCCAATGTGACCTCCCCGCCTCCTCCCTCCACCTGATTTTAAAGCCCTTCTCAACCCACCACATGGGGGCGAGCGTAATTCTGCCCATTGTTTCTGCTGGAGGAAAAATTAGGAAATCAACACACTTATAAAGGTTCTGAAGTCATTTTAATTTGTAATGGAAAAGAATTGTAAACCATTTGTTAGCTTTCAACTTTGACCTTAGTCAATTTGAAACCAAATACACAAATGTATTCATGTTGGGAGGTTTATATTAAAGACGTCATTTTCTAACTTCCTACATCTGGTGAGGAACCTAACCTGTTGAGAACACGTCAAAAATTCAGTAGCATGCACCCCATGGTTTCCAACCGCTTTAAGTTAGTAGTTGGAAAATCATGCACCATATAAGCCTGAATTTCTGGTATGTACTGTCAGTAGACAAAGTTCCTGCTGAGTCCATGAAATCAGCAATTACCCCTTAAATGTGAAGTAATTTTAAAAGAATTGTGTAACAAATTTTGAAAAGGAAATGATGGATGGACAAAGTGCGAGGGATCTAAAATAAAAACCAAAAATGCTGGAAATACTCAGCAGGTTAATGCTCTTTCCTTGGGGGAAATGAATCACATTACTTCAAAGGTGTTGTAATTGTATGTTAGGAGCTGAATTGTATTCAATCTACAGTAAATGGGAGCACTACCTGTGTTGTTCCTTTTAAGGTGCAAGTACATTTTGCGGTTGTGTTGCCAATAAATCTCAGAACCTCAGGCTCCCTCTTTGCTGTTATATTTTTTGGAATGTATAGAGAATGTATTAATGCACTTTTAAGACAGAGATCCCAGTGATTATTCATTGGTTGATTAAGAAGAACCTGATTCTTTGAAACCTGATATCCTTGTCAGAGATGTTAGCTAATGATCAGGAAAGGGAAGACTGGGCAATATTTGCCTTGCTTATAACTCAGAGGTACAGAGACCAAAAACAGCAAGACATCTAGTCCAGCTGTGATCAGCTAACTTAGCACAGTTGGGTATTGAATTGAGGACTTCCTCAATCTGTACTGAGCCATAAAGAGGACTCTGTCTTAATACTAATATAACGTAAAATCATGTTTTTCACAGGTAAATGGTAAAGTAAGCCACTAAAAGGCATTCTACAATCAAGATGGTTCAAAAAATGCACTAAGCAGCAGACTACTCAACTTCCTCTTCCACATAAATGTAAGACGCAGAAGCTGGAGTTAACTATTCAGCCCTTTGAGTGTGCTCTGATGATGAGATCATGACTGACCTGCTTCATCAACTCCACCTTCATAGACTATGGGGGCGATCTTACCAAAAACATTCAAAGTGCCGAATGAGCATGAAAACGGGAAAGTTTCAGGCCTGTTTCTTCAGTGAGAAAAAAAGTTAAATCTTATGATATTTAGAGACAGAAATGAAACAAAATGTGATTCTAGCCAGTAGAGGGAGTGAACGAAGTCTATTCATCCCAGGAAGCTGGCTGTTGACTGCTAGAGGATACTATTGCACATGCGCCCTGATCACCTACTGCACTGTGCCAAGAGTACACAGTGCACTGGGAAATTGTCACTCCCCCACTACACCCCCCCCTGGACATTGCCCCCACCACCTGATCGCACCCCCCAATCGCGGGCTCCTCCAATCATGGCCCCACTCGATCGTGCCCCCATTCACATCCCCAGTCATCAATATCCCCCTTCACCCACCCTGATCGATAGCCACCCCCATTATCCCCCCAGTCGATCACCACTCTGGCGATCCCCAATTGCAGTGTACTCAGCCCCCATGTGCTGCCTCCCCTTCAGGCTCTACCCCTCCCCTTGGGCCCCACCACTACCCTTAGGCCCCACTCCATGGCACTGCCCTGTGGACACTGGCATGGTGCTAGACTGGCAGTGCCAGGCTGGCACTGTCCAATGTACACTGCCCGCCCCCTGCCCTGCCCACTGGGTGGCCTCAATGACTTGCGGTCTTACCAGCGAAGCCATCATGTCTGGTACCTGTTGCTGTGGACCATACGCAATCTTCACTGGTGAGGATCTCCATAGATGAGGCCATGAAGGCAACTGAGCCCAGATGATTGCGACTTGCACAGACTAATAATATTAAAATCAGGTCGTGCATATTTAAATCAGCCTTGTGCCTTTCCCAGGTGCGAGGCTGAATATGCCCGCAGATTGGGACCGGTACGATTGGAAGAGGCGAGAAACTGGACACAAACCTGGTTTTCCGTCTCTCTCATGATCTTGCCAGCTCGTCACGCCGATTGGCCAGTGTGGTGAGCCAGTAAGATCACCCCCTATAACAAATCTCATTATTCCCTGAAAATTCAAAAATCTATTGATTTCTGTCTTGAATCTATTCAATTACTACAGCACTCACAGCTCCCTCGGAATAGAGAATCCCTAAGATTCACAACTCATTGAGTGAATACATTTCTTCTCTACTCCTATAATTTCATCCCTCAACCAATACAGGACATCCCTGCTGCTCTGGACCTCCAATTTCATGGCTGAGAAACTTCTTGCTCGGTCCCTGAGGCAATCCTGAAACACCCCATTCAGTGGAGAGGAGGCTACCTGTACTGCTCCATGAAAATAGCTTCTAATTAGGTGAATATTAAACATTCAGGTGGTGCTGTGTTAACATTACAGCCGCGTTTTAAATCATGGCCAATTAATGACAATGAATGGTGATTTCTCACCCAGCTTCAATTTTCAGGCTGGCTGGTGGGAGGAGTTCAGGGCTGCGGCAAGCTGGAAACTGAACCTGCTGAGGCCTGAGGATGAACATAGGCTGTACCTGCATCAACAACCACCTTTCAACATTGTGTGCCCTCCCCCCACCCCCAACCCCCCAACAAGATCTGCTCCCCCTGTGGGTGCTCCCATCCCCTGGTCTGACCATCAACATCGTCACTCCACTCTGTACAAAGCCCCCGCTCCCTCCCCGCCCCCCCCCGCCCTCCCCAACACCCCAGGCTTTACTTTTCCTTCCCGCCCTGGGGTCCCCTGCACTTACCTGGTCCTAGACTCCCAGGACTTAGACACGGGTCTGCTCAGTCCCAGGGCTGTCCTCTGCAGCTGGAGGGCTGCCATCCAAAAGGATGTGTCCCCACCCACCCCCTCTCCATTTGAAAAATCCTGGCACATGGTAATCAGCAATTAGCGCCAGAACTGTGAGCTAATACCGGACTTGTCTTCTTAGCACTCCATCCACCTTGTGCCTGTTTTCACTCTTTCACCAAACAGTTCCATATTTTTTTCTTTCAACCTTGCAATACAAAGGAAACCAAGAACAAGTTGAAAATAAAGAACAAAGAACAAAGAACAAAGAAAATTACAGCACAGGAACAGGCCCTTCGGCCCTCCAAGCCTGCACCGGCCAAGCTTTATCTCTTTGACTTTCCACATCACCGTTCTGAGAGACAGACTTGTCACTTCAGGATCCAACTCCTGATTTTATCCACTTGGTCAGTAGGGGAGCAGTTTGGGAACAGTGACCACAATTCAGTAAGCTTTAAGGTACTGATGGATAAAGATAAGTGTAGTCCTCAAGTTAAGGTGCCAAATTGAGGGAAGACTAATTACAACAATATTAGGCAGGAACTGAAGAATGTAGATTGGGGGCAGATGTTTGAGGGCAAATCAACATCTGGCATGCGGGTGGCTTTCAATGTAAGTTGATAGGGATTCAGGACCGGCACATTCCTGTAAGGATGAAGGATAAGTATGGCAAGTTTTGGGAACCTTGGATAACGAGAGATATTGTGAGCCTAGTCAAAGAGAAAAAGGAAGCATTTGTCAAGGCTCGGCGGCTGGGAACAAATGAAGCATGTATGGAATACAAGGAAAGTAGAAAGAAACTTAAGCAAGGATAAGGAGGGCTATAAGGGGTCACAAAAAAGTATTGGCCAGCAGGATTAAGGAAAATCCCAAGGCTTTTAATATATATATAAAGAGCAAGAGGGCAGCCAGGGAGAGAGTTGGCCCACTCAAGGACATGGGAAGGAATCTATGCGTGGAGCCACAGGAAACGGGCAAGGAATTAAATGAGTACTTTGCGTCAGTATTCACCAAAGAGAAGGACTTGGTGGATGATGAGTCTGGGAAAGGGTGTGTAGATAGTTTGAGTCATGTTGAGATCAAAAAGGAGGAGATATTTGGGTTGTTGAGAAACATTAAGATAGACAAGTCCCCAGGGTCTGATGGGATATACCCCAGAATACTGAGAGAGGCAAGGGAGGAAATTGCTGGGGCCTTGAGAGAAATCTTTGTATCCTCACTGGCTACAGGGGAGGTCCCAGAGGATTGGAGAATGGCCAATGTTGTTCTTTTGTTTAAGAAGGGTAGCAAGAATAATTCAGGTAATTATAGGTAATTACATCAGTGGTAGGGAAATTATTGGAGAGGATTCTTCAAGACAGGATTTATTGCCACTTGGAAATAAGTGGACGTATTAGTGAGAGGCAACATGGTTTTGTGAAGGGGAGGTCGTGTCTCACTAACTTGATCGAGTTTTTCGAGGAAGTGATGGAGATGATTGATGAGAGTAGGACAATGGATGTTGTCTACATGGACTTCAGTAAGACCTTTGACAAGGTCCCTCATGGCAGACTGGTGCAGAAGGTGAAGTTGCACGGGATCAGAGATGAGCTGGCAAGATGGATACAAAACTGGCTCGGTCAAAGAAGTGTACCGACAACTGAACAACGAGGAACACTACAGACAGTTACCCACAGATCCGACCAAAGAACACACCTGTCAACTCAACACTCTGATCAAAACCTTTGATCCGGACCTTCAGAGCACCCTCCGTGTTCTCATCCCACGTACTCCACGCGTTGGAGATCTCTACTGCCTCCCAAAAATACACAAGGCAAACACACCCGGCCGTCCCATCGTTTCAGGAAATGGAACCCTGTGCGAGAACCTCTCCGGCTATGTCGAGGGCATCTTGAAACCCATTGTACAAAGAACCCCCAGCTTTTGTCGCGACACTACGGACTTCCTACAGAAACTCAACACACATGGAGCAGTTGAACCAGGAGCACTCCTCGTCACAATGGATGTCTCGGCACTCTACACCAGCATCCCCCACGATGATGGCACTGCTGCAACGGCCTCAGTACTCAATGCCGTCAACTGCCAGTTTCCAGATGCAATTTTACAACTCATCCGCTTCATCCTGGACCACAATATCTTCACCTTCAACAACCAGTTCTTCATCCAGACACATGGAACAGCCATGGGAACAAAATTCGCACCTCAATATGCCAACATCTTCATGCACAGGTTCGAACAAGACTTCTTCACCGCACAGGACCTTCAACCGATGCTATACACTAGATACATCGATGACATTTTCTTCCTTTGGAGTCATGGTGAGCAATCACAGAAACAACTATATGATGACATCAACAAGTTCCATCCCACCATCAGACTCACCATGGACTACTCTCCGGAATCGGTTGCATTCTTGGACACACGCATCTCCATTAAGGACGGTCACCTCAGCACCTCACTGTACCGCAAGCCCACGGATAACCTCATGATGCTCCACTTCTCCAGCTTCCACCCTAAACGCGTAAAAGAAGCCATCCCCTACGGACAAGCCCTCCGAATACACAGGATCTGCTCGGATGAGGAGGATCGCAACAGACACCTCCAGACACTGAAAGATGCCCTCATAAGAACAGGATATGGTGCTCGACTCATCGATCAACAATTCCGACGCGCCACAGCGAAAAACCGCACCGACATCCTCAGAAGACAAACACGGGACACGGTGGACAGAGTACCCTTCGTCGTCCAGTACTTCCCCAGAGCGGAGAAGCTACGGCATCTCCTCCGGAGCCTTCAACATGTCATTGATGAAGACGAACATCTCGCCAAGGCCATCCCCACACCCCCACTTCTTGCCTTCAAACAACCACGCAACCTCAAACAGACCATTGTCCGCAGCAAACTACCCAGCCTTCAGGAGAACAATGACCACGACACCACACAACCCTGCCACAGCAACCTCTGCAAGATGTCTGGAGACAATACACATCTCTTTAACCTGTGTTGAATGCTCCCTCCACCCACATTGTCTGTACCTTTAAGACCTGGCTGGCTGTAAAGATTTACATTATAATTAGTATTCTGCAAGATCATCGACACGGATGCCATCATCTCACGTGAGAACACCATCTACCAGGTACACGGTACCTACTCTTGCAACTCGGCCAACGTTGTCTACCTGATACGCTGCAGGAAAGGATGTCCCGAGGCATGGTACATTGGGGAAACCATGCAGACGCTACGACAACGGATGAATGAACACTGCTCGACAATCACCAGGCAAGACTGTTCTCTTCCTGTGGGGAGCACTTCAGCAGTCACGGGCATTCAGCCTTGGATCTTCAGGTAAGCGTTCTCCAAGGCGGCCTTCACGACATACGACAGCGCAGAGTCGCTGAGCAGAAACTGATAGCCAAGTTCCGCACACATGAGGACGGCCTAAACCGGGATGTTGGATTTATGTCACATTATCAGTAACCCCCACAGCTTTCCCCCTGATCTTGCAGAATCTCACTAGCTGTTCTGTCTGGAGACAATACACATCTCTTTAACCTGTGTTGAATGCTCCCTCCACCCACATTGTCTGTACCTTTAAGACCTGGCTGGCTGTAGAGATTTGCATTCTAATTAGTATTCTGTAACTTGATTTCTGTGTCTGTGCACTGTTGGAGAACAGATATCCACTCCATCTGATGAAGGAGCAGTGCTCCGAAAGCTTATGGTATTTGCTACCAAATAAACCTGTTGGACTTTACCCTGGTGTTGTGAGACTTCTTACTCGGTCAAAGAAGACAGAGGGTAGCAGTGGAAGGGTGCGTTTCTGAATGGAGGGCTGTGACAAGTGGTGTTCCACAGGGATCAGTGTTGGGACCTTTGCTGTTTATAATATATATATAAATGATTTGGAGGAAAATGTAACTGGTTTGATCAGTAAGCTTGTGGACAACACAAAGGTTGGTGGATTTGTGGATAGTGGTGAGGACCATCAGAGGATACAGCAGGATATAGATCAGTTGAAAACTTGGACGGAGAGATGGCGGATGGAGTTTATTCCTGACAAATGTGAGGTAATGGATTTTGGAAGGTGTAATACAGATAGGAAATATACAGTAAATGGCAGAACCCTTAAGGGTATTGATAGGCAGAGGGATCTGGGTGTACAGGTACACAGGTCACTGAAAGTGGCAATGCAGGTGGAGAAGGTAGTCAGGAAGGCATATGGCATGCTTGCCTTCATCTGTCGGGGCATTGAGTTTAAGAATTGGCAAGTCATGTTGCAGCTATATAGAACCTTAGTTAGGCCGCACTTGGAATATGGTGTTCAATTCTGGTCGCCACACTACCAGAAGGATGTGGAGGCTTTGGAGAGGGTACAGAAAAGATTTACCAGGATGTTGCCTAGTATGGAGGGCATTAGCTATGAGGAGAGGTTGGAGAAACTTGGTTAGTTCTTATTGGAATGAGGGAGGTTGAGGGTTGACCTGATAGAAGTCTACAAGTTTATGAGTGGCATGGACAGAGTGGATAGTCAGAAGCTTTTTCCCAGGGTGGAAGAGTCAATTACGAGGGGGCATAGGTTTAAGTGCGAGGGGCAAGGTTCAAAGGAGATTTATGAGGTAGGTTTTTTACACAGAGGGTGGTGGGTGCCTGGAACTCGCTGCCGGGGGCGGTAGTGGAAGCAGATACGATAGCGACTTTTAAGGGGCATCTTGACAAATACATGAATAGGATGGGAATGGAGGGATATGGTCCCCGGAAAGGTAGGGGGTTTTAGTTATGTCGGGCAGCATGGTCATTGCAGGCTTGGAGGGCCGAAGGGCCTGTTCCTGTGCTGTAATTTTCTTTGTTCTTTGTTCTTTGTTCTTTATTCCTCAGCCAAGAGTCTTCATTGTGAAAAGAACAATTTGGGAATTTGCAACCCACATCAGTGAGGCGGATAAGAAAGGAATGCATATTGGGTGGCCCAGGCTTGGCTTGCCTGTGGCTCTAAGTGCCTGTGCACAAATAATGTGGAAGGTTCATCAATGCCCCATCTGCAACTAGAACATTACAATTTTGATGGGAAAAACAATGTTCTTTCTGCTGCCATTTTTGTGCCAAGTAACAGAATGTGAATGATGAAAAAATAGGAAGTCCAAATGTTGCCAAGCTGTTCAAAAATAGTTTAATCAGCTCCTCTTGTGCAAGTCAGCTCCCCTGCTGTCCTCCACTCAAATCTGGCACAAAGGCATCACTGAACTTTTCAAATCAGAATATGCAACATGGCTCAAAAGTCTTTTGCACAAAAAAAATGCACAAAGGGTGTTTGTGCCTGATAGTAATTTGGAAAATAGATCCATATATCTAAGATGGCAAGTTGGATTATATGCAAACAGAAATAAAAAGCAAACAACAAGATGGCTCTTCCATAAAATTGAATCCAATTTGGTTGACCCTAATGGTATCAAACTACAGTTCCTTCTGCCATAAATTGTGCCATAAATATGGCTCACAAGATATCCTGTGCTGTGATGTGCCATGCAGACTGACAGTCTCACCATGACTCAAGTCTCTTTGACATTCTTTTTTTATTTTCCAGGTTCTTGATTCTGCCACTTTTATCTATCAATAAACGAAAGCCAAAAATCATAAAGTCACTTCTTTGGAGTGTACACTAATCTTTGACAAACAAAATCATAATTATACAAAGTATTATTAAAGATATACGGTGATATTTTTGAACAGAATCGTCAGTCTCTTGCCCTGAGCACATATTCATGCTTAAGCTGCATGGTTGCTAATCTATCCACAAACTCTTTCAACCCAGGAACCATTCTCGTAAATCTTTTCTGCACTCTTTCCCATACCTTCACATCCTTCCTAAAGTGCGGTGGCCAGAATTGAACACAATACTCCAGCTGAAATTGAACGAGTGTTTTATAAAAATTCATTGTAACTGCACAATCAGCAGATCTTTCTCTTCGAGCACCCAATGTTAGAGGCTGTATAGGGAGAGGAGGGAGCAAGGTCTTCTTCCCTGTAGGTGGCTGGAAGTCTTCTGTTCAGTATTATCTCCCTTTACCTGATTTGATTTGATTTGATTTATTATTGTCACATGTATTAGTATATAGTGAAATGTATTGTTTCTAGCATGCTGTACAGACAACGCATACCGTTCATAGAAAAGGAAAGGAGAGAGTGCAGAATGTAATGTTACAGTCATAGCGAGGGTGTAGAGAAAGATCAACTTCGTGTGAGGTGGGTTCATTCAAAAGTCTGATGGTAGCAGGGAAAATGTTCTTGAGTCGGTTGATATGTGACCTCAGACTTTTGTACCTCTTCCTCCCTTTCTCTTACCTCCTGTTTTTGTTCCTCGCCTGAGGAATGGTCCTGCATTAATATATAGTTTCTGCCTCTTTCTTTTCCCAAGCCCTCCTGCAGCTCGAGGTTCCATCCTTCCTGTGGAGGGTGCAGCGCCTCATTGTCACTGGACCAAAAATGCCAGTTCCTTTTCAACAGGTGGCTGTCCTGTTGTGATTGATAACCTTGCCTCATGTTCTCCTGACCCCGTGATGCTGAATATCCACTCCCCTTGCCACCTGAAAGTGTCATGTCCATCTTTGCCTCACTGATCCTCTTATGGGGCCAAGAGGATGCCCTAGGACAACCTTTGTTTGACTCTCTGATCTCATGATCATGTTGAATGGTGGAACAAGATTGATGAACCATATAGTCTACTGCTCCAATTTTGTATACTCTCAAGAGTAAGGCAGAATGTTAGTAACTGTGTTTGACTTTGTTTGACAATTGTGGAGACAATGGTTCTTGAGTGTGAACTGACAGCATTGTTAGGTGTATGAGGGTGAGGTGGAGTATCTGGATTTGAGCACCCTCAGACCCCAATCATTGGGAAATCAATTGGGTTGTGGAGAACATCCACTCTTACATTGTTAGTCTCAATGTAGAAAGCTTTGAAAATGTTAGACCTTGTTGAATGACATGTAACTGGGTTTTTAACAGGAAACTGACTTCCTAACCCTGACCAAACACCCTCAGTGGCCTTAAGAGGATAATTTTGTGATTGTCGAGTGTCAAATTTCTATGTAACGATTATTCCACATAATTTTCCAAAACATTTTTAAGATAAGCTTGTTTCTTTTACTTTAGCTTCTGACATAATCCAAACATTGTCATTTATTTCACTAAACCATTTAAATTCCGTGAAGAATATTATGGGATAATCAAAGGAAAAAAAACTTGCGGATGCTGGAAATTAGAAAGAAAAACAGAAAATGCTGGAGGAACACAACAGGCTGCTCACATCTGTGGAGAGGGAAACAGATGTTTCAAGTCCAATATGACTTTTCTTTGGAATAGAATATTACTGGTAAGTGCTTTTAACTTCCTGGTTTGATGTGTGTTAATACTTAACTATGATTGGCTGTTTACTTTATTTTCATTTGTTATCAGGAATTGTGAGTGTCATATATAATGCTAGTAATTAGTGACCACTCCTAATTGCCCTTGAGAAAGTGATGGTGAGCCACCTTCTTGAACTGCGGCAATCCATGCAGTGTGTGATACATCAACAATGCTGCTGGTGGGGGAATCCCAGGATTCCAAAATCCAGGATTTTGACCCAGTGATATGAAGGAATGGTGATATAGTGTCAAGTCAGGATGGTATGTGACTTGGAGGGGAAACTTGTGGAAGGTGGTATCTGCCACCATTGTCCTTCAAGCTGGTAGGAATTGCAGTTTGAAGGTACTGTTGAAGGATCTTGTTGAGTGTAGCAGTACATCTGGAAGATGGTACACATGGCAGCTGTGATGGTGGCAGTGAATGTTAAGTGGTGTTTGGGGTCAAGAAAGCTGCTTTACTTTGGATGATGTCAAGCTTCTTGAGTGTTGTTGGAGTTACACTATTCCAGCTAAGTGAACAGTATTCTAACACACTCCTGATTTGTGCCTTGTAGATACAATCATAGAATCCCTACAGTGCAGAAGGAGGTCATTCAGCTCATCGAATCTGCACTGATCTCCAAAAGAGCACCTTACCCAAGCCCACCATCCCACCCTACCTTCATAACTCTGAGCATTTATCATGGCTAATCGACGTAACCTATACATCTTTGGACTGTGGGAGGAAACTAGCGCACTCAGAGAAAATCCACGCAGATACAGGAAGAATGTACAAACTCCATACAGTCACCAAGACTGGAATCGAACCCGGGTCCCTGGTGCTGTGAGGCAGCAGTACTAACCACTGTGCCACCGTGCCGCCCATTGGTGGACAAGCTTTGGGGAGTCAAAAGGTGAGTTATTCCCCACAGAATTCCCAGCCTCTGACCAACTCTTATAACCATAGGATTTATATGGCTGGTTCAGCTCAGTTTCTGGTCAATAGTAATACCTCAGGATGTTGATAGTGGAGGCTTCAGTGATGGTAATGCCATTGAATGTCAAGAGGAGATGGATGGATTCTCTCTTATTGGAAATGGCCATGGCCTGGCATTTGTAATAGTATAAATGTCATTGCCACTTCTCAGCCCAAGGCTGAATGCTTATCAGGTATTGCTACATTTGGAAGTGGATCGCCTCAGTAATAGTGAATGGTGCTGAACGTTGTGCAGTCAACTGTAAACAACCTCACATCAGACCTTATTATGGAAGGTCCTTGATAAAATCTTGAAGATGGTTGAGCCTTGAACATTCACCTGAGTAACGCCTGCAATGATATCCTGGGACTGAGATGACTGACCTCCAACAATCATAACCATCATCGTTTGTGCTGTGTATGATTCATAGAATCATAGAATCCTACAGTGCAGAAGGAGGCCATTCAGCCCGTTGAGTTGCACTGACCACAATCCCACCCAGGCCCTATCTCCACAACCCCATGCATTTACCCTAGTTAGTCCCTCTGACACTAATGGGCAATTTAGCATGGCCAATGAACCTAACCCGCACATCTTTGGACAGTGGGAGGAAAACGGAGCACCTGGAGGAAACCCACGCAGACATGGTGGAATGATTCAAGTGGGCTGATTTGTCTTAGATGATGTTGAGCTTCTTGAGTTTGTCGGGAGTTGCACTATCCCAGGCAAATGGAGAGTTCTAACACACTCCTGACTTGTGCCTTGTAGATATTGAACAGGTTTTGGGGAGTCAGGAGGTGAGTTATTCACCACAGAATTCCCAGCCTCTGATCTGCTGTTGTAGCCACAGTATTTAAATGGCTAGTCCAGTTAAATTTCTGGTCAATGGTTACCCCCACGATATTGATTGTGGGGGATTCGGTGATGGTAATATTTTAAATATCAAGGCGAATGAGTTAAATGCTCTTTGGCTAGCGTTGGTTATAGCCTGTCTCTTTTGTGGCATGAATGTAACTTGTCACTTAGGCTTTCAGCAGCCCCGGCTGAAAGTTGACTAGTTTTTTGGCATCACTGCTGCTGCATACCATTGGACCACATCCTGCACTTGGCATCAGATTTAAACTGAGAGGAAATCTACACCACAGAGATTGTTAGATCTTTCTGGGTAGCATTCTTTAAGGTCAACAGTGAGCATGAATACTTCCTCCAATTAAATATTGGGAAGACTGAAGCCATTGTTTTCAGTCCCTGTGACTGAATCTGTCCCCTAACTACTGACTACATTCCTCTCCCTGGCAATTATCTGAGGCCAAACCAGGTCTGTCCACAGCCTGGGAGTTATATTTGACCTTGAGGTTAGATTCCACCCACATATCTACATCATCACAAAGACCACTTTTTTCCACCTCCATATTATCACCTGACTTCACCCCGTCTCAGCTCATCCACTTCTGAAATCCTTATTCATGCCTTTGTTACTTCTAAGGGTGATGATTCCAACACCCTCCTAGGTGGCCTCCTCCTGTAAGCTTGCTGCCCACTTTCTCACTTGCGCCAAAACCCGATCACTCATCAAATTTGTGCTGACTGCCACATTGACTGTCAAGCAACACCTCAAATTTAAAATGCTCACCTTGTATTCAAATCCCTCCATGATCTCATCCCTTCTGATCTCTGTACTCTCATCCAGCCCCACAAGCCCTTGAGATATCTGTGCTCATCTAATTCTGGCCTCTTGAGCATCCTCGTAGAGATGACAAGGTAAGCCCTGGAATTTCCTCTCGAAGTCTTTCCGATGTATGTTTGTGAGCACAGATCTGGTAGCCTGCTATCTGTGTGTAGTGCTGCACTCACCCTGCCAGTCTGCAAAAGATTAATAAGACATTGCGGCACTGAATCCAGGGCCTCCTCACCCCCACTATGTCCTTTCAAAGCCTCTGCTACCTCCAGTCAAGACTAGTTTGTCTTCTGCCACTCACTGGGAACACAATGCCAGCTAATGTAGGACCCAGGAAAGGAATTAAAGTTATTTTGTTACTTACTGTTAAGCATTTTGTGCACAAACATTATCCTACTGATGAAGTATGTCAGCTGAGTTTCAAAATATTGGGAAGGTGGAGCGAATTGGACAGGCACAAAGACCACACAGTGAATCAAACAGAAAAGGACATATATAAGGACATTTTCACTGTTGCTTCATGGCAAAAACAGCAATGGTGAATCTTAAAACTGGCGAAGAATCCAGTAATAAACTAAAACTGTCAGGTTTTTTCCACTATTTCCTATTTCCCATCCCAAAAAGAAAGTGGAATTGGTGACATTTATTTTCCAAAAGCCACTGCTTCTTGTTCCAGTGTTGTTAATGAATTTCTGTAGAAATGTGTAGCAGTTTTCCATTGGGGAAAATTAACATAACCAGGTAGGAATAAGCTGACCTGCCGAATTGAGTTAATTCAATTATGGAGCAGCTAAACTGTTTGGCGGAGCATCTGCTCAGCATGGATTTTTCACAATTGTTACATTAACTGGTTCAGTGTTGGCATTGGAGGGAGGCGACTGACAGGGAGCAGGAGTTCCATTGGAGACAAAGCCTCCAGTCCAGGAATTACTATTGGGTTTTCAAACAGCCTACTGCAGTGCGCATTAAGCAGCTGAGCAAGTAGGACTCCGGGGCATTTTAAACAGACAAGACTGTTGAAAAATCCAATGCATGGCACAGCTGTACATTGCTCCTCATGGGAAATTCAAACCTCAAAATACCAATGTTTAAATGAATTGTTACACGTACAAAGCATACCAGAACTAATCAAGGTTACACTGACACTATATTTCCCCTACAAACTACAGAAGAGTCATCCAGTCATAATGGCACAGAAGATAATTCAGCCCATCAAATCCATGCTGGTTCTCTGTAGAACAATCCAATCAGTCCCTTTGCCCTGCATGCTTCCAGTTGCCCTGGAAGTTTATACCCCACCAGTGCCCATGTAATTTCCTTTTGAAATCATTAATTGTTTCTGTTTCCACTGCCCCTTAATGCAATGGATTCCAGGTCATTCCCATTTGCTGCTTCTAAAATCTCTCCCCCCCCCCCCCATATTATTTGATCCCTTTCACCCCAAAAGCTATATCTATGACAATGTTTTGGCCTCAACTGCTTTGTGTAGTGAATTTCACAGGCTTACCACTCTTTGGGTGAAGAAATTTCTCCTCATCTCAGTCCTAAAAAGTTTACCCCGTATCCTTAGACTGTGACCCCTGGTTCTGGACTCCCAAACCATTGGGAACATTGATCCTGCATCTACCCTGTCTAGTCCTGTTACAATTTTTTAGGTTTCTATGAGAGATCCTCCTTATTCTTCTGAGCTCCAGTGAATATAATCCTAACCGACTCAATCTCTCCTTATATGTCAATCTCGCCATCCCAGGAATCAATCTGGTAAACCTACTCTGCACTTCCTCGAGAGCAAGAACATCCTTCCTCAGATAAGGGGACCAAAACTGCACACAATATTCCATATGTGGCCTCACCAAGACCCTGTATAATCGCAACAAGACATCCCTGCTCCTGTACTTGAATCCTCTCACTATGAAGGCCAACATTCCATTTTCCGTTTTTACTGCCTCATGCTTTCTGTATGCTTATCTTCAGTGACTGGTATACAAGGACACCCAGGGTTCATTGCCACTCAAATATTGATTGATGCATACTCCTTTAATTGTCCCCATTCTCTAAATTTTATTTACATGTATCTTTCCATTCTCCACCATTATCATTTCCCAGCATTAGTAGAAGTCAGTATCTGGAGGAATGAATAGTTACATAAAATAATCAATGAAAATTGACTGCGATGAGAAAACTATGTTTCAATGTGATTTGCATCAGTTTAGAATAGACATGCACACTATAAGTAAATCAATCTCATAGATTTTGTTGGTTAAAAATATGGGTACATGTTTTCATTCCACTATTGCTTGCAGTTTAGATACCTGGAATCAAAAAAGGAGGCTATTTGGCCAATTGCAATTGTACTAACTTTGTGATGGAGCTGTTCAATTAGTCCCACTTCCTTACTCTTTCCCCTTTAGCCCAGTAAATGTTTTTGTTTTAAATTATTGATCCAATTCCCTTCTCAAAGTTATTACTGAATGTGCTTCCACCAGATTGTCAAGTCATGCATTCACTATCATGAAAACTAGCTCCATAAAGGGCTGTTTCCTGATACCACCTCTCTTACTTTTGCCAATTATCTTAAATCTGTGCCATCTGCTCACTAGCCCTCCTGCCACTGTAATTAATTTCTACTTCCGTGTTGTTGATCCAGGGGTATGGGGCTGAGTGTTCGTGAGGGAGTAATCTGAGGTAGGAGGACGATCACAGAGGTGGGCTGATCCCATGTGAGGGTGGGGATGGGAGGGGAATGTACAACGATCCCAAAGAAAGGATATGGGCCTGGTTCTGGGAGAGGATTTGAGATCTAGGAGGAGGACCGATCTCAGGATTGATGGGGGAAGTCCTGGGGAGAGGGAGTGGGTAAGAGTGAAATACCAGGTTGCAGGATCCTAGGAGTCAGTTTGGGAGATAATTGTCGGAGGCCTGTTGGGGGCCATGGTCATTGTAGTTCGGGGCTGAGCAGAAACTGGGCTAGGTTTGGAGGCTTTGGCGTGGGACATCAGTGGCCTGAAGGGAATCAGAAAGCTCAGGAAGGTTGACTTTAGGGAGGTTGGAAATCTAGCATGGGAAATGGAGGCCTCATAGGGAAGGTTGTTGGAGATCGGTAGGGTCAGGGAATGGTGTTTAATCATTGGAACGTTATCCAAACAGGCACGCTAAATCTTGAAGATAAATGGAATGGCACCATTCTTCTGGATCCGACGTCCGCAGTTAAATTTCAAATCGTGAATAATAGTCTAATTCAATAATTAAATATCAATTTGCCTCTTAGAAGTGGTTTAGCTGCCCGTCCCTCTGTTCAAACTGGAAGTAGGCAGGTTGGGGTTTGGATAAAGGTTTTCATGGCTTTAACCTTCCACCAGACTCAACCATTTTGGAGTTAAAATTCCCCTTTTGAAATTATGCCCTGTATACACAAGTCAGGAGGTTAATGTATGTCAAACAGTGCAGTGGACTGAACATTGACCCCAGGGGATATCACGCTACACTTTACTCCAGTCTGAAAAGCAATTGTTTAACCTTTACTCTCTGCTTTCTATCCCAAAGACAATTTTGTATCCATTAATCCCATGGTCTTAGTTTTTGCCAACTAGTCCATTAGAATGATACGATATGAAACATCTCAGTGCGACAGTGGAAGCTCAGAGAGAAGTTAGGAGATCCATGCTTGTTGCCACATAGGCTCAGACCGCTGCCATCATGGCTGCGAATAGCATGCTCAACAGGGCATGCAGGTCCTTGTGGCAATCCAACAATCCAGCTGGTTACTCGGATTGCTGAGGAACCACTCCAGGGGCATGGTAACGGCTCCCGTGTTCAATGAGAGCCATTCTGCAGCATCTGCCATTCTGTCAGTGCCCTTGCTGTTCCTTCTCAACCAGCCCTTCTGTTGTGGCTATGTTGAGGTTGCAGTCTGACACTGGATCCTCAAGGCCCAGAGTTGGCTAAGACATACAGTAAGGTTGTCTGCAGCCCCTGTTGAAAGTCAGCAGCCTTTGCCCAACTGTGCTACAGCCACTGGGGTAACATTGCCTGGGGATACTAGATTAGTAAGAAGTCTCACAACACCAGGTTAAAGTCCAACAGGTTTATTTGGTAGCAAATACCATAAGCTTTCGGAGCACAGCTCCTTCGTCAGATGAAGTGGATATCTGTTCTCAAACAGGGCACAGACACAGAAATTAAATTACAGAATACTGATTAGAATGCAAATCTCTACAGCCAGCCAGGTCTTAAATGTACAAACAATGTGGGTGGAGGGAGCATTCAACACAGGTTAAAGAGACGTGTATTGTCTCCAGACAGAACAGCCAGTAAATTCTGCAAGTCCAGGAGGCAAGCTGTGGGGGTTACTGATAATGTGACATAAATCCAACATCCCGGTTTAGGCCGTCCTCATGTGTGCGGAACTTGGCTATCAGTTTCTGCTCAGCGACTCTGCGCTGTCGTGTGTCGTGAAGGCCGCCTTGGAGAATGCTTACCTGAAGATCCAAGGCTGAATGCCCGTGACTGCTGAAGTGTTCCCCCACAGGAAGAGAACAGTCTTGCCTGGTGATTGTCGAGCGGTGTTCATTCATCCGTTGTCGTAGCGTCTGCATGGTTTCCCCAATGTACCATGCCTCGGGACATCCTTTCTTGTAGTGTATCAGGTAGACAACGTTGGCCGAGTTGCAAGAGTAGGTACCGTCTACCTGGTAGATGGTGTTCTCACGTGAGATGATGGCATCCGTGTCGATGATCCGGCACGTCTTGCAGAGGTTGCTGTGGCAGGGTTGTGTGGTGTCGTGGTCACTGTTCTCCTGAAGGCTGGGTAGTTTGCTGCGGACAATGGTCTGTTTGAGGTTGCGTGGTTGTTTGAAGGCAAGAAGTGGGGGTGTGGGGATGGCCTTGGCGAGATGTTCGTCTTCATCAATGACATGTTGAAGGCTCCGGAGGAGATGCCGTAGCTTCTCCACTCCGGGGAAGTACTGGACGATGAAGGGTACTCTGTCCACCGTGTCCCGTGTTTGTCTTCCGAGGAGGTCGGTGCGGTTTTTCGCTGTGGCGCATCGGAACTGTTGATCGATGAGTCGAGCGCCAAATCCTGTTCTTATGAGGGCATCTTTCAGCGTCTGGAGGTGTCTGTTGCTCTGCTCCGAAAGCTTATGGTATTTGCTACTAAATAAACCTGTTGGACTTTAACCTGGTGTTGTGAGACTTCTTACTGTGCTTACCCCAGTCCAACGCCGGCATCTCCACATCATGGATACTAGATTAGGCAGAGGTACCAGTAAGAGAGGCACAAAGGATGAATAGTTCAATGGTTTTTTACACATCAATGGAAGTTAGATAAAGTTGTTACAGAATGTCTTTTTGTGGTGCCTTTTATTTTAGGATTTTTATCAGGAGATCTCTAATGGTTCACAGTAGAGGGATAGAAGGGTGAGGAATTTTGGAGCAGTGGTGAAATGGAGATGATTTTAGGGGAATCAGACTGAATAACTGCCTACAGATAGTCTGTCCAGGGTAATGGGGTCCTGGATGTCTTCTCCCTTTGTCCTTCTCCTCCTGTGGCGTTCCCTAAAGGCAGATGTCAAGGATTGTACCCCAATGAAAGCCAGATTGTGCAGCACACAGGAGACTACTATGAATTTGGGAATGTGCTCTGGCAACTGTTGGAGGACATAATCTCACCGAGTGACCCAGGCAGTGGAACTGTTACTTTAGAATGCCAATAGTTTGCTCCACAATATTACAGCATGGCTCTCATTGTACATGTGATATTCACATGTGGTCAGTGGCTTAGAAACAACAAGAGCCATAGTACAGCATCTAGGCCTTGTCACCAAGGATCCAGTTTCTGTTTTGTCATGGTGGCTTGCAGATTGTGAACACATCTGACAGGCATTGTGGCTGCAGCTAGGATATCAGGCATTCACCTATGTAATACACTTTGCATTGTTGCACATCTACCTGTGCATTCATGAAGTGGTCACCCTTACAATTCACATACATTTCCCCTTTAATAAGTAGTGCTTATAGAGCCATGCGTGATAACTCCCTGCAACATCACAAATCTCCTCACCTTGGGTATTGGATATCTCTGTAAGCTCCCTGATGCATGGCGCACTCTTAGATATTGTCAATGTCACTGACTCCAGCCTGGAAGGATTTGTTGGCGTGGATACATAAAGGAAAGATGCTCTTCATGGTCACTGGCAACGCTGTCCTTGTCCTAAGCTGCAGCTAAAAGTCTGGTTGGAGAAAAAGGCACAGTTCAGGCACCAAATCCTTGGAGAATCGTGGCTGCCTCAGACACTACTTCTAGCTGAGGGGAAGACCTGAGAAATCCTGCTGAAGGCCCCTGGTGGGTAGGGCCTTCTATTGGGAATCCTCCTTTCCCTCTCTACTGTCTCTGCTCCATATCTCAATTCTGCTCCAACCCAACAGGACTGATAGCTCCCAGAGTGATCGCAGACTTCACCTGATTGGTCTTCAAACTCCGTTGCACTCACACTACTCCTTTTCAGCTCCAACAATCTTTCAGAAATCCTCTAACAGCACAATACACAGAACTTACACTCACTCTACAGAAGCAAAAGAAAGTTAAAAACAACAATGCTGAAGTCCCATGGTGATGTCTATAAGTAACATTTGTTTGGGGTCCATTGTGCAGCTGAATGCCTGCTCAACTGAGAATGTTTAAGGAAGGTTATACCATTATTTTCTCATGCTGTAACTGTTTGTTTGATCAACATTGCCACCACCCCACCTTTCTCCAACAACTTGCCTTCTTTCCCTATCTGTCTGGAATGCATTAAAGCTGAGAATATTGAGTGCCCATTCATTCCCTTTTTTGAAACAGGTTTCCATTAATCCCATTATGTCAAAATCTCAAGTAGCTACTTGTACCTGCAGCTCACCAATCTCATTTACCGCACATTGGGCATATACGCTGATCTTTCCTATTTCTAAATTGCTCTTTCTTTTTATTCTGATGCTGGTTGTCTCTTCCAATCAAGTTGTAGCTGCTCTTTAATGTCTCACTTTGGTTTCTCTCCTCTTGCAAAATTACTTTCAACCCTTCATCACAGCAGTCGTGAACCTCCCTTGCGGACATTAGTCTCAATCATGTTGGGTGCAACTGGCTCCAGTTCCTCCTATTGCGCAGCTAACCCCAATACCACAGGAATCTGAAACCCTCCCTTTTGCACCATTTCTCCAGCCATGAATTAACCTTCCTTATTTCCACTCCTTTCATCAACATATCTTTTCAAATTTGAATAGTTTTAGACTGAACACCTTCATCCTATAAATTAGAATGCAAGGCTATTAATTTTTGTGGAGAATCATGGGGCCATTTTCGGGGAGAGGGTGGTATTGTTAGGATTGATCATCCATAAATAAACCTTGGATCTTTTTATCAGTATATTCACACTAACGCAATGCATTAATCCTCCAGTCCAAAAGCAGTTTTGTAAGCATGTAGACCATACTGTTTTACAATCAGTTTTTTTGGTTTCTGCTTTTCTTCTTCTTTTGACAAGCTATTAACATTTGCTGATATTATTCCCAGGTTCTAAGACTCTTAATGGATTAACATTTTATACACAGAATGCCGTATTATAAATAGTTCAGATTTAGAATGCAATTGTCTCCTCCTTAAAGCTTTTTTTCCAAAGGTGCTTCTAATTATTCATGTAAGTAAAATGAGTCAGGTTGTTACCAGAGTGATGTTGAGTCTTTAACTTGTTTCTGTAGAATCCATTAAATCATCCATCATAACATAAATTAAATTAGCCTTGTGGGATAAAAGGCTTGGCAGAATGTTACATTTTTTATGAAGGAGCTTGTTGCATTCCTTCACTATGAGGAAAGGTCCCATTAACTGAAAGAAAGTACATGCTCACGTGGATTAAATTAAGCTAATTTTAGATTTTACTTTCTAATAAAGTTGTTTTCGTAATTTAGTTCTGCATTTAGAATCTAAGGACCTGTGGGAACATACTTTAAGCATTTAAATATTCTTTTACATTGTTACAAGTGTAAACACAAATGACTTGTTCGACAAATCATTTGAGCATTTTCAGAAAAATGCAGTGCTTATGACAGGCTTGACTCACCAAGGAGTCCAACCACTTACGATATCCCCAGGGAGATGCAAGTCTATTCTCTTTTTCTCTGCTGAGTTGATTTTGTCAGCTTTTATGGTGCAGAAGAAGATACATCTCCATGACTGAGCTGATTTATTTGTTGCTTTATGTATTTAATGTGACATAGAACACAACACATCTACCCAGCTATCACTACACGGAGGATAAGCACTATTGAATGGATGCTAGTGACAAAGTAATGAATCTAAAAGCATACGCAATTTCTGGAGACTCCTCAAGGCGTCAATAAGACCAAGTCAGCATTCCATTAGTGCTTTAATACATAAACAGAAATTTCAGAAACATTGGAGACAGCTTTGAAGGTTAAAATGGCTAATCAGATTATATCCGGGTGGCCCAATCACATGCAAGATTGACTTAAGAATAAAGATGATCAGGCAGTTAGTCAACTCTGAGCACCAAAGACATTTTATTTTTCCAAAGCTCTTGAGGCTAAAGGGATGAAGGGCTATAGGGGGAAGGCGTGATATTGAACTTAATGATCAGCCATGATTATAATGGATAGCAGATAAGGTTCGAAGGGCCGAAAGGCCTACTCCGTCTTTTATTTTCTATGTTTCTATAACTACCCTCAGTACTAATTTCTGTAGATTTGGTTTTATGTCTCTGGGGGACAACAAGGGGAAGAGAGACATCTCACTATTTACACATTAGTATCAGGTGATAGCAAGAGAAATGTCGCATGAAGGATAGAATTGCCGGTTGACTGTCCATTCTGATTTTTTTGGCAGACTTAAGCAATAAGAATCCCAACTGGAAATTGGTGGGAAGCTCATTTCAGACAAGCAACTCAAGATCAACTGAAGCAGTTACCATCCCAATACTATTTTCATGTCAAGCTGTGTTGCTACCACTAGTTTCACAATACACTTACAAATCATGGATGTCACGACTAGGGAAACAGCTACCAAGATTGGAGACTTGGGCACAGAAATGGCAGATGGAGTTCAATCTAGACAAATGTGAGGTGATGCATTTTGGAGGATCAAATTTAGGTGTGAATTATACTGTAAAAGGCAGAACCCTTAGGAACATTAACATACAGAGGGAACTGGGCATGCAGGTCCACAATTCCCTAAAAGTGGCAGCACAGGTGGCCAAGATGATTAAGAAGGCATATGACATGCTTACCATCATCAGTCGGGGCATTGAGTACAGGAGTTGGGAAATCATTTTGCAGCTATATAAAAGCTTGGTTAGGCCGCATTTGGAATATTGTGCACAGTTCTGGTCACCACATTATCAAAAGAACGTGAAAGCTTTGGAGAGAGTGCAAAGAAGTTCACCAGGATGTTGCCTGGTCTCAAGGGTGTTGACTATGAAGAGAGGTTGAATAAACTAGGATTGTTTTCACTGGAAAGACAGAAGCTGAGGGGAGACATGATAGAGGTCTACAAAATTATGAGAGGCGTAGACAGGGTGGAGAGTCAGAGGCTTTTTCCCAGGATGGAGGTGTCAATTACAGATTCAAGGTGAGAGGGGGAAAGTTTAAGGGAGATGTGTGGGGGAAGTTTTTCACGCAGAGAATGGTGGGTGCCTGGGACACACTGCCAGAGGAGGTGATGGATGCAGGCAGATTAGCAACATTTAAGAGGCATCGGGATGGGTACATGAATAGGGAGGAAATAGAGGGAAATGGATCGAGTAAGGGCAGAAGGTTTTGTTTAGTTCGGGCATCATGATCGGCACAGGCTTCGAGGGCCGAAGGGCCTGTTCCTGTGCTCTACTTTTCTTTGTTGCTCCCATTATTTAAAGTTCAAGAATAAAAACTGAAAATACTGGAGATTTTCAGCAGCTTTGGCAGCTGAGAGAATTATTCTATAGAGAGAGAATTAGAGTCAATGGACGGAATCTTACCCAATTCTTCAAAGTGTCAGGCTTGCACAGAACAATGACGTGAAGCTCTCCAGCTCCACAGACCGGTTTTCTCTCCAGGTTACGAGCTTCAAAGGCTAAAAGAGTGGGTGTAGTTTCTACCATCTCTCTGGCAGGATGGGGTCTCTAGGAGCCAGCAAGATCGATGAGCGTGCCCCGATACGAGCAAAGAATGACCACTCTACCCCTTCCCCAGATCATGGAGGTATTGAGGGCTCTCCCCTGCCTCACGATCATTGGCGGCATCCTCATCACGCGCCCGTGCCCGCGCTCTCTCCCACCATAAATTATGGCCATGAACATGATTATCTCATCGGCGAAGGCCAATGAAAATTGGAAAGCGTGGTCACACCAGAATGAGCTGAGCTTTTCAAATCTCACAGGATTTTAACCCCACACCACCAATCCGGCGGGGAACGTGTGGTTAAATTCCCACAGAATGCTTCAGATCAATGGCCTTTAGTCAGAACAGATGTTTTCAGCTATGCTTTATGAAACATTGAAACATTTTGCATGACTTACTGTTTTATGCTATGGTGGGTTTATTTGGCTCTTCAGGCTGGGAGAGATTTCTCACATCCCTCCCTCACTTAGCCCCCACCCCTCCTCAAATCCCTGGAAGATGAGCGGGCTGGTAGCTGACACATTTGAAAGAAGCTTTGCCCCACAGCCAGTGGGCTAAGATTGGTCAGATTGAGACTTCCAGCACTCAGTGGGAGGAAAATTCCAATCTAATTGGCCCACTGCTCGAGCAGTTCTGGCAATGCCAGGGCTCAGTAATGGGCATTGCCAGGACCGCAAGGAGGAGCAGGAAGAAGAGCGATGTCTGCCGGATAAGGTAAGTTCCAGCCTTTAAGAGTGGGAAGTGATCCAAGAATCCAGGAAGGGTGGGTGGCTAGGTTTTGGAGGGCAGGCCATGAGGATTGAGGGGTGGTGGTGGGGGATTGTCCCAAGCGTGCACAGAATGATGTGCCTCCCATTCCTCCCTGCCTTTAGTCAACTCGGGTTCAAAAGTGGCCTGCCCACTCCCGTCCACCTACCCACACCAACCGCACTACAACACAGGCAGCATAATACCCCAGTCAGTTAACTTGGTTAGAAGCTCAATTGATCTTTAATTATTCATTTTAAAATGGATGCGTGCTGCTAAATTCTATGCCCAGCCACCCAACCTTTTAAGATGGTGGTCTGAGCATGTCTCATATTTTACCTGCTCCTTTGCTGAAAACAAAGGTGGGGGTCAGGGAGAAGTAATCTCCCTGACCCCTGACCTTTGGGGTCAGGGAGAAGTCCAGGCCTTAGATTGTTTTAAATGTTTTGCATGGCTGTACAACATCTTGAATTCTTACGGAGCTTCTGCTAATGCCCTCTTTCCTTTCTGGGCATTCTTCCGGGTATTCCACTGTGGCTAGGATTGGGAGAGAAGGAAGGAGCAAACATAACTGCTGTTACAGCAAGATCAAATAACTGCTGAGGTATTATTATCCTTTCACTGAAGTGTATAGACTCGGGATTACAATAGCAGCGGTTCACTGGTGAGCAGTGCCTAAGGAGGCTGGGTTATCTAGGGAGCATGTTATAGAATTATGTCAACTCTGCAAGCAACTGCCACATATTACATAGCATTTACAGCCAAGGTCACGATAGACTCAACTTCCTTGCTCTTTCAGGCTGCTGCTGAAATATCAGCAACATCAGTCAGCCCGGCAGAGGTTTGTGTTTATGAGGTGTCAGATGCCATGTTTGCTAAAGCAAATACTTCCACACGCAGAAGCAGCAGGAAAGGGCTCTGAGTTTTAATGGCTTCCTCCAGTTGCTATACAATCAGATTCATAAGCCAACTAAAATCCTCCTTTAACAGATTGCTGGAGGTGCCCAGGCCCAGAAATAATTCCGACCCCTGGTCAGGTTGGTGGGCTTTTTCCTTCATTTTTTTCATTTATTGGATGTGGGCACTGCTGGCTCGGTCAGCATTTATGTCACTTGTAGGCCGGACCAGGTAAGGATGGCAGATTTCCTCCCCAAATTGGCATTGGTGAACCAGATGGGTTTTATGACATTCGACAATGGTTTCATAGTCAGCATTAGACTTTTCATTCCAAATTTTTATTGAATTCAATTCATCAGCTGTGGTGGAATTTGTACCCAGGTTCCTAAAGCATTAGCCTCAGTCTTTGGATTACTAGTCGAGTGACATTGGGCCCGATTTTACCATTTTCATTCTAAGTGCTGAATCTGGACGCAATGCACATCCGACTTAGAAATCTGCTTTCTGGTGCCCCCATACGCACTCAGCCATCTCCAGTCCCATTCGCGCTGTGGGTGGGGCTTAGCGCACCCGAAACAGTCGGAGCTCTGAACTGCGCATGCGCAGTTGGAAAAAAGTTTTAAAAAGCGCGCCCGTTTCAAATCGCTCCCGGGCCGCAGAAAGCAGAGAAAGCGGCCTGGGAGCGAAAAGCGGAGCGATGGCCCCCACACACATCACTGTCCCTCTTATCCACCCGCCCCACTACCCACACACATTACTGTCCCCATTATCAACCCCCCGCTACACAGACCGATTGCCACCCCTGCCCCCTCCACCGATCGCCCGCCGAGTGGCAGGAGACACCCCTGCCCCCCCACACCCCCACCACAAATCCATTTGCCCCCCCACCAGAGATCCATCTGCCTCCTCCCCCCACCAGTGAGCGATCGGGCCTCTCCCACCCCCCCCCCCCAACCAGACAACGATCTTGCCTCACTCACCCCCCCCCCTCCAGACAACGATCTGGCCTCACTCACCGCCCCCCCGCCATCCAGACAACAACCTGGCCTCACCCAACCCCCCCTCCAGACAACAATCTGGCCTCACTCATCCCCCCTCCCCCCCCCACCACTGATCTGAGTCAGAGAGCCGTTGGAAGCTCGGAACGCGCCTCTTCAGCAGCTGGAGCGCTGATTCAGACTTTTATTTAGCAGCTCCATTACAGCACGGTTCCGGATTGGCAAATGCGATGGTAAAGGGGGAAATGCTGATAAAGTTGGGTGGGCAGTTCATTAATTCAATTTAAATGCATGCAAATGCATTTAAATTGCCGCTGCGCCCATTTTGGGCGCGAAGCGGATCGCCGGGTTTCGTTAAAGTGGCAATCTGCGCGGACGCAGGCGCGGATCACGTTAATGGCCTCACACCCAACTTTACCATGTTTTCACGCCCGAAAAAGCGCGCATGCAATGGTAAAATCGGGCCCAATATCTCTACCACCACCTCCCCATCATTTCTTCATGCAATGCAGCCTGCACAAAGTGTCCCATATGATTATGGTTGGCCCTAAACTGCATAACTTGTCTCTGCAATGGGAACAACTTGTGGAGCCACGACTGGACAGAGGCTCTCAGCATGATAAGCAAACTGATGGCACAGTAACTGGGAGGAGAGCAAGAGGACTTCAACACATGTCTGCAGCCAGGGCTCTTCAGCAGTAACTTATTGACAAGCCTTTCAGCTACTCCTCCACTAATAATCATGACCAACACCTATTCCAATCAATCCATCCTAGATTAAGCTGCATCTACCCACAGACCAACATTTATTTTCATCTCAATTACTATCCTAGGATCACCAACTACTAAAAAGACACTCTTTGCATTCTAAGAATGCTTATTAAAGTTATCAATGCACTGACATACACAAATGCCTGAATTAACATTTGTGGTGGCTGTTTAAGTACTACTTTAACTAGAGTGTTGTTTCTAATAGGTGCTTCCCCCAATGGTTTCAGCAAGAAAGGTGGAAGATTCCGGTAACTCAGTCAAGTGCTCTTCAGATGTTTCTGGAGTAACACAGGCCTAGGAGGACCCGACTGCAAACTGCATCATCTACAGGGCCGGTTAGGATCAGTTGGATTACTGACACCAAGGTAGACATTGATTGAGGGGTTAGTGATGATCCAATCATGTTACTCTCCTGAGACATGTTCCATTTCTATTGCATTAATACCCAGAAAATGGTTCTGTGGCTCTTCTTGATCAGTGACACAAGCGATTGAAGCTCTGCTTCATTTAATCCTTTTGCTCATTGAAAATAGAAGAGATGGTGGCACCCAGGTCCTCATGTCCTCAGGTCGAGTGTCCCTGAACAATGCTACTAATGATGCCAAAGACCCCTGCATGGCCCAGCTACCTCTTCCATTGAAGTGACCATACATCATGGTTCACAGCAGAGTGAATGTGTCAATACACACTGACGTTGACAGTGGACTCCTCTGCACTCTTTGATGCATTGCAGCTGCTTACAAGGATGCAGGTAAATGGGGTCTGCAATTATTGATTCATAGGAAGCATTTGTCTTTTAAAGGTTGGATCCCTGAGTCTGTTGGGGCAAAATTAAATCAGGCCGAATCTTGGAAACAGAGTTTCGGCAGCAGATGAGCTGAGGCAGGAGTGATGCTGCAGAAAGGTTGACTATCAGTGTAGTAGCACAGTAGCGCTTAATCTCCACGTGCTGCTCAACATCACAAGGGGGTCTTGCTATATTTTTCATTCAACCTAATGACTTCCTTGCTAGTAACAAATAGGCTGAGAATAAGACCAAATCTGGTTTGACTTTACAAAAAGTACCAATGCTGATTTCACCAGCTCTTGTATTTGACAGCAATAATTCTACAATTCACAAATCTAACAGAACAGAGCAAATTCAAACAGTGGCTGAAATCCCATCTAGGTATATACTAATTAATTCTCTGACAAACCACTCTTTAGCAGTGAAACAAGTCTCCCTTTCCCAGTAAAATCTCATTAATCACACGTGTGTAAATCAGATGAACAAGTTTGCAGATCTTAAACTCTGCAGGAGAGTGCGACCTACACAACAGTTTGCACAATGCTTCACAGAGCACTTGTATAGTTTTCTGTTACAGCTCCACAGGTAGCACCGTTAACTCCGAAAACCTACTTTCACCTCTGAATGATACCTAGGAAAACCAGGAGCTGTTGGAACAACCATTCAGGGAAAAGATATTTATTATGGGAAAGAAATTAAGAACAGGACTAAACCAGTAAAAGAAAATCTGACATTAGTCATGTATGCCAAACTTTGATGAATCACTGACCTCAGTCAGGATATTCCGGGCACCATTTTTCTGAAGAATGTCAAGCCCTTAATAAAACTGGACAGGAGTGGTCCAAGGATGAAGGACGTCCGTAATGTAGAGAGAGCAGGGAAGCTGCAGTTGTTCCCTTTAGGGTAGAGAAGGTTAAGAGGCGATATAGGTTTCAGGTGCGTGAGGAAAAGTTTAGAGGAGATGTGCGAGACAAGTTTTTTACACACAGGATGATGAATGTCTGGAACACGATGCCCGGGGAGGTTGTGGGTACAGGTACGATAGTGGCATTTAAGGGGCATCTAGATGAATAAATTAATAGGATGGTAATGAAAGGATATGGATTCCGTAGGTGCATGCGGTTTTAGTTTAGACAGGTATCATGATCGGCGCAGGCTTGGAGAGCTGAAGAGCCTGTTCCTGTGCTGTACTTTTCTTTGTTCTTTGTTCTTCTTTGAGGGGAAGATGTTCAAAATTGTGAGGGGTTTTGAAAGAGTGCATAGGGTGAACCTGTTTCCACTCGCAGCAAGATCAGTAGTCAAAGATCAAAGGTCACAATTTAAGGCAATTGACAAAAAACACAAAGGTGAGAGGGCTAGAATGTTTTTTGATGCAGTGAGCTGTTAGATCTGGTAAATGATTTCTGAAATGGAGATAGAAGCAGATTCGATAATAACTTTCAGGGGTTGGTTTTCAAGCTGCATTGCGCCCGGCGCAAATCCCAGTATGTCAAGGAAATCACGGGAGAGGTCTGAAACGGGATTTGTGCCTGGCACAGAACAGTTTGCGATGTTCCCAGGCCCTCCCAGCAGATGTAGTCAGGTACATGGTCAGCAAGAACATGACCCTGATTACCAGACATTTAAATGTACCTATTCAAAATTGACTTACAGTTGGATCTTCCATGAGTGTTAAATGTTCCCACCCCCTGGCGTGATGTAGCACTGGCAGGTATCATTACTGGTCTCCATAAGTGGAGACCAGACAAGATAACCATGCTGGGGGACTTGGAAGTCCCCGGGTGGTCAAGTATATGACAGGGCAGTGCCCCGGCACTACCCCTGGCAGTACCAGAGTGGCAGTGCCAAGGGATGGGGCCTGAAGGGGTGGAGGCCTGAAGGGAGCAGGGGCCTGAAGAGCAACCCATTGGGATGGCTGCAATGCCAGCGTGCTATGTTTGATGGTGGTGGGGGAGTGGGGTGTGGGGGGAGTAGTGGGTTCCTGCCAGTGATCTATGTTTGGAGGGTCAGTGAACATGCCATCAGTGATAGTGGGGGGTGGGGGGGGGGGGGGGGGGGTGGGGGGGAGAGGCGGGGGGGGGGGGCGGCGGAGGGGCTGGTGGGGTGGCTCCTGAAGTCCTTGGGTGGAGGGTGAGAGGTTCTTTAATTTCAATTTGAATTCAAGGCGTTCTTTAACAAAGGCAGCCCAATCTTTTTGGAACCAAAAGACAAAATGCTGGAAAATCTCAGCAGGTCTGGCAGCATCTGTAAGGAGAGAAAAGAGCTGACGTTTCGAGTCCAGATGATCCTTTATCAAAGCTAAAAGGCACAGGAAGTGGGAGATATTTATGCTGCAGGGTGAGGGAATGAAAGATGAGTCATAGCCACAGAAACCAGGGGAAAAGGCTGCTAACAGCTGCCCGCAGAGAGAATAAAGGGTCTGAATGGCCAAATGGCAGAAAAGCTAAAATGAAGATGTTGGGGGGGGTGTGAGGGGGTTTGAGGGGAGGGGGGGGGTTGTGGGGGAGGAAAATGGATGGGACAGAGATAAGATTTAGAAAAGGTTAGAAAAGGAGAAGCAAAGGGGGAGAAAGGGTAAAGGAAGGGGGGTACAGGAGGGGGAAAGAGTCGGGGGGTGAAGAGAAATGAAGAAAAACAATAAAGAAATAAAAGGTAGAGAACAGTAAAAAATTAAATGAAATAGAATGAAAACAAAGGGGTCAAGGTGGGGTAGAGCATATCATCTGAAGTTGTTGAATTTGATGTTGAGAGTCGGCAAGCCTGACTCCAGTCTCTTTGGAGTCAGGCTTGCCTGCATCTTTAGGCCCCGACCCTCACAATTTTGGCGCAAATCACGCACCCCCGGCCTTCAAAAAAACTGGCTAAGTGCGAGAAGATCTCATTGAAAAACCTGTTTCTCTGAAGAGAAACGCACTGGTTTTCTCACTGCACCTGACACTGCCATTTTTTCTGAAAATTCTGCCCTCAAAAAGGACCTAGATAAACACTCAGGACTATGGGGAAAGAACAAGGTTGTGGAAGGAATTGAGTAGCTCTTCCATGATCTCGAGCAGCCACAGTGGGCTGAGTGGCCTCCTTCCATGCTGTATAATTATACAACATTTTAAATAACTATATTCAGGAAAGCACTGTAGATTGTAGTGAAGTTGTCACTGTGGCAACACAAATATACGGCATGGCCTAAGTTAAGCATTTTCCTTGAATCATCACAGGACAATGAGTTCTGCTTCTAATGGTGAGAAAGATCACAGCTGAGAGCAGCACCATTCTGTAGCTGTTACCATCTGATATCTAGGAAAGGCTCTGCAGTCACACTTAACGATAATTCTGTAGGCTGGGATTCTCCCAAAAAAATTCTAAGTCCCCAGTTTGTGGGAAAATGGGAATAATTCTCATTAGTTTTGTAATGTGATTTCCAGAATGAATCTCTGATATTCTGAGCCCGATTTTACCATCAAATGGTGCCCGTTTTCGGGCATGAAAACTTGGTAAAGTCGGGCGTGAGGTGAATAGCGTGATCCGTGCCCACCTCTGCGCCCATTCCCCCTTTACCAATCGCCAAAAATGGCCACTGTCTGGACCGTGTCCAAAACGGGAGCAACGTCAATTTAAATGTATTTGCATGCATTTAAATTGACTTAATGTGCTGCACACCCAAACTTACCGGCACTTCCCCCTTTACCACCGTGTTCGCCCGTCCAGATTCGGCGCGTAACAGACATGGCCCGCAAAGGTCCAATTCGGGCATTCCAGCTTCTGAGGAGGTAAGTTCAGAGCTTCCTGACTCAGATTGGTGGTGAGGGGGAGGGAGGCGAGTCAGATCGCTCTCTGGTGTGGGTGGGGTGGGGGAGGGAGGAGGGTCAGATGGCTCTTTGGTGGGTGGGGGTAGAGACGCGGGTCAGATGGCTCTCTGGTGGGGGGAGGGAGGCGGGTCAGATGGCTCTCTGGTGGGGGGAGGGAGGCGGGTCAGGTGGCTCTCTGGTGGGGGAGAGGGAGGTGGGTCAGATGGCTCTCTGGTGGGGGGAGGGAGGTGGGTCAGATGGCTCTCTGATGGGGGGGGGGGGGGGGGCAGGGAGGCTCCGCTGCCATTCTGCATGCGATCAGTGGAGGGGAAGGGGGCCGGGGGTTGCGATCGGTCTGGGTAGCGGAGGGGGGGGGATAAAGGGATCAGTTATGTTGTGGGGTTGGGGCCAGTGCGTATGGGGGCGCTGGAGATCAGGTCTGAAAGTCAAATCTGAAACACGCCCAGATTCAAATCCGCCCAGCACTTAGAATCAAAATGGCAAAATCGGGCCCTCTGGCCCTGATTTTACCAACATGGCCGCCCCAAAATCGGGGTGTGTGAGGCTCGCAGAATGGCATTCCCCATTGGCCTCGGGCGGTCGTGCCGATAAAATCAGGGCTTCTGTGTATCACAGAGTGTCCTAGCAGGGTTCACAGTGGGCAGGGCCTATTCCACCCAAGAGGCCAGCAGCATAGCGCTGAGCAGGTCACTGCACGTACGTCGATCTGTCAGCATGGAGATCAGTGCATGCGCAGTGGTCCTGCATTGCTGGCCTCCAGATCACTGGCCAGCCCCGCAACCCCCCATCGCCAGCCTTCCAACCCCCTGATCACTCGCCTCCCAAACCTCCCCAGACAAGCTGTGATACCCCCCCCCCCCACCACCTGGACAGCCCCGATCCCCCCCGAATTCCCACCCAGCCAGCCCTGATCTCTTGATCCCACCCCCCCAAGGCAGTCCCAATCTCCCGGACCCCCCCGACACTCCCAACCCTCTAACAGCCCGCTGCCTCCCCCCCCCACCCCCATCAATCGGATGGCCACCTCCGGTCACCCCTCCCTGCCAGTGATCCCAGTGCAGAGTGGCAGCGGGACACCCATGCCCACTGATCACTCCCCAATAGGCCTTACCCCCAATAGGCTCCACCCCCTCTCTCCCCACCCCCTTGGCACTGTCCAATGCTCAGTGGGCAATACCAGATTGCTCCTTGGGCAATTTCAGGTTGCCAGGCTGGCACTACCGGGCTGGCACTGCCCAAGGGGTACGCCCCTTAACCCCGACCTCCTGGGGGGGCTCTCAATGGCCTCTCTTCTCTCTAGCAGGGTCAGGCCACCTGTTCCCCATTAGTGGGGAGCAAGAGTAAACCCTGCTGGAGTGAACCACTCCTGGCGTGGGGGTGGGGGTGGAGACATTAGCGGGCCCAGAGATTTCTGTCCCAGGCCCGCTAATGAAATGGAAATCCTGATTTCCATATTGTAATCAGCTTTGTGCCGAATTCCGCCACTGAACTGTTTACCCTGGAAATCTTAATTTGGCGCCCAGCGGGAAGCCTGGGGGAATCATCCCTATTGTCGCAAATACTACCAGAACCTCAAATAGATGGCAAAAGAGCAGCAGAGTACTAAAATCAGTGAAACCAAAATGTCAAGTCCAGGAAACTCAGTATTCAGCGACACTCTTCCTTGAATGACTTGTGCTGGGCCACACTTTGATCATAAATTCACTTGAAGTTGACTGAAGTTCACTTGAAGTTCTCTTTTATGACTTACGACAGAACTGTAAATGTAAATTTCAAAAAACTATTTACTAATTTGGCTTGGACCCTTTACACTACAATTGAAGTGCAAAATTATGCAAATTAACACTTTCCCTTAAAGTTGTACCAATGTATCAAAGAATATCAGTGTGCACACAAAGTCTGAAGTATAAATTGTACCAAGCGTCCTTTGCAAATTTCCAAATTGCAGACGTTAATTTTAACCCTGTCTCACTACCTTGATTTTTAGAAGCATTTTACAATTTTAAATTGCTCCTGGTACTAATGCAATCTTCAAGACTTTTTGGAGCTTTATATGCTGAGGAATAATGAAAATAGGGTGCATTTTATCATCATGCTTCTCATTCAGAGGTTTAACACTTTACATTTTCAGCGCATATCATTTATATCTTTGATGGAATAATGAGTTATTACAACTGATTGCAAAGTACGGGGGAGGAAGCATGTCCATGATCAAAACTCTTTGATTTGTGTATGTGGGAAACATACCAATGCATAAATTAATTGTAGGCACATAAATAACAGTACACAAGTTCGCTTATTTGAATATGTCTGGTGCTTAATGAAAAAAATAAAATGTTCTTAATTTTCTCTGGATGTTCTGGACTGCTGGTCAAAAGGCTGGATTTTTGAGTCGAGCTTGGAAAACCCAAGTCAAATCCAATATTTCCCAACCTTGGAAACTCCTGCCCATCACCTCTGCCCATACCCACCGTATTTTCATCTCCTGAGTGGTCAGTGTTCAGGTTTTTCAATACTCCAGGCAGCATGGGAGATGTGTGGGTTCATGAGGTGGACTGGTTAGAGGGCCCATCTCAATTCACTGGACATTGACCCAGCTCTCCACATCACTCTTATGTCCCCTAACCCTCTCTCCACAGTCCACCACCTACCCCATTCTCCCTCCATGTCCCACCATACCCATGCCCCCTTAATGTCCCCTTAACCTCACGCTCCCTCCATGCTACTTCATAATCCTCATACTCTTTCCATGCTCCTCACATCCCCATTCTCATTCCATGCTCCCTTCATGACCCTCATAACACTATGAATCCTCAACGTCTCCTCATACTTCCATACCCCTTCATGCAGCCATGTATCCTCTATAGCCACTGACACAGTTTACACTATGTACGATCCTCAGGAGCCATGCATTCAGAATGAGAACCCTTTGAAATGGATTTAAAAAAATAAACCTCTTAACAATCGAATAAATGTACCAATCAAGCATAAACTATCTAAACTCACAGAAAAAATGTCAGTCCCATTGAAAAATATTTCATATAAAAAGATTTCAATCCCCTGAGGTGGTATTTCAATTGCAAAACCAAAAAAACCTCTAGTCAGTAACCACATCAAAAAAAAATCTTTTAATAACTTCTTAAAACTGTCAAACAAACTGTGTACCTAACTTCCTGCTGAGCTAAGTGATTCTACCCTTTTGAAACTGAGCCAAGCATCCATAATGAACTCAGTTTGTTAAAACAAACCCTCGCAATTTCAGACAATGGAGCCAATTAAAACTGAGAGATGAGATGGTGAGTTATGGTAGTAAACATGGCAGCTGGACCCACTTAATTGTGGGAGAGGCCCCTCATCAGTCTCCCAGCGGTGGCAAAACTTTCCATGATTAAGTTGGTGAGCAGAAGGGGCTGATGTGGAATTCCCAGCGATTGCCTGCAGGATGTCAATTGGGGTCATTAATGAACCAACTGACACATGCCTGAGCCCTTGGAAGGCCACCCAACAAACCCCATTGAGATTTCCAGTAGCCTTTCTTGTAGATGGAGGGAAGGTGCGGGGGAGGGGAGGGGGGGGGGGTTCCTTGCTATCTGGCACTCTATGTCTATTTAAGGGACCTTGCATTGTGCAAGGGATGACTTTTGAAAGTCACCCATCCCTGTCCTTGCCTCCAAGCACCCTGGCTCAACTCTCCCATGACCCTCCACCAGTGATCCCCATCCCACCCTCACCCATCTGTGGCCTCAGGTTGACAGCTGCCGCCAATCCCATTGATGCTGGCGGTGTGAGGAGCTGCCAGCCTCTGATTGACCGGCAGCTCTTGGCAGGTGGAACTTTTGCCACCAGGGACCTCAATCACAGAGAAGGCCCAATGGTGGCCACTTAAGTCCTGAAAGGCAAGACCCCTGTCAGCCCAGCAAAATGATGTGGACATGCCGGCGTTGGACTGGGGTAAGCACAGTAAGGAGTCTCACAACATCAGGTTCAAGTCCAACAGGTTTATTTGGTAGCACAAGCCACAAGCTTTCAGAGCGCTTGCTCCTTCATCAGGTGAGTGCTGCCCTATCAATGAAAGGAATGCAAGAAGTTCTATTTTCTTTCTAAATTTCAGCTGTAGGACAAATTTTTCTAAGTTAAAGAAGTCTGGACATTTAAATTCTTGTCTAGATCATGACAAAGGTTTCCCAAGCATGTTCTTCTACAGTTTTGAATGCATTATAGCATGTTTCCAATTGGAAAAGTACCCCAATACATTTCAACACTTAAATAACACTGGTCAATGCAATGGTCAACTTAACTTTGCGGGACAGAGCCCCATGATCAATCACTGCAGTCCAAACACATTTACCTTAAAACATAACATTTAACAATGATATCTGAGATTGTCAGATCATTTAATCTGTCAAAATGTGCCCAGATCTTCAGCAGCCCTTTCCCAAAGTTCCCAAACTCATGAGCAAAATAATTTTTGTTTTCCAAAACCCTTCCAACCTGATAAAAATAATGGGGGACCGGAAGTACAAATTTCCGATCGGATTTTTAATTGCAAACCGGACATCATGACCTGACCCTAAACCAAATAGCTTTGTACCAATGGGAAGATTGCTTGGACCCATTTTTATGCGGGAAGTTGTTGTGAAACAAACAAAGTTTTTCCAATTCTCGACCACTTTCATGACTCCAGGAGAACGTAAATGACTCTGATTTCCACTTTGCAGATTAAAAGGTATAATACACCTAACTGCAATATGATCTACACTGATGGCAAAGCATGTCAATTTTTTTTACCATCGCCCAAATATCCAATAATAATATTACAGAGTCGCATTAATAAAGGTACCAGCCAATATTCTTCCCACAGCATTGGCCTCCACTGAGTATGCTCAAATTCCATTCCAGGGAACATAAAAGCAAAAGGCTAGGAAATACTTGTTGCATATTTAAATTGGATTAAAATACCGTGTTTTGGGGATAGCAGTGAGCTCTAATTGAGGACAGCAGTTGTACGATTAAAGCACTTCAGCTGTGGTCTGGTTCTTCAAACCTCCTCGATTATAACCCACTAACCCCACTGTATTCCTGTGTGCCTATTGCTACTTTAAAAAAATGTCCACATAGATCAGCAAAAACTTAAGAACAGATGGGATGGCCTATTAATGAACATCGATATGTAAAAGCACAGTTCTATCACAATACCATTGTTTTTATTATATTGATTAATGACAGTTGTACAGGGCACTGTTTTAGACAATTAATATTTATTGATATTTAATAATAGAAGAAACGCAAAAACCTCCCTGCTTGTGCAACCAGAGCATGAGCAAGCTGATGTGCAATTTGTCATTCTCTTGTTTAATCCTTACATGTGGTTATAATTTAGTCTAAAGACCTCGGAAGCCAGGCTCAATATCCCCACTCCAAAGCTGTTTTAGATTATATGCAGCAACTTTTTAAGCACATTAGCAACCAGAACAAGCTGTTCTGTTGCTAACTGGTTCTGCTTTGTTCTTGATTGTGGAAAATCTAGGTTTAACTGCCCTGTAATTTGTTGCAGATCGCTACTGCACCAGCTGCTGCCCTGGCAAATGATTAAACACACCCAAAACAGCTTTTTTTTTCATACAAATAACACAAGTGTGCCAAAAACCACAAAATCCATGGAAAATTCCTTTCATTTCTGCTATGGATCAAGAAAAAAAGAAGCCAAAAGAAAATTGTATCTCAATCAATTGAAAATCAAGACTTGTTAATCAAACTCTTTTGAAGTTTTTAAAACAAAATTTGTCGTAATTAGCATCAGAGGTGTAGCTAGCCACCCTACGGAAGTATCATTTGTATCTTCACCTGTCTTTCATCTACCTCAATACATGTTAAATGCATATGCGTCATTTAAAATCATTGCTGTATGCAATTCTTAAAAGATTTTCTCCTGCTTGAAAAGTAAATACGCTATATCACGAAAGGGTTTTTATAGAGTCAGACACTGAATATATCGACCTCCTCATGGAAGACAAAAACCCCAAATCTCACAAACCTATCTGAAAGTAGTTAAAAAAGGAAGAATTTGCATTTATATAGCACCTTTCGTGACCAGGGCATCCTAAGGTAGTTTACAATGAAAGAAGCACTTTCCAAGTGTAGTCACTGTTGTAACATAGGGCATGCGGCAGCCAATTTATGCACAACAGTGTCCCACAAACAACATGATCAGGTAATCTATTTAAATTATGTTGGTCAAGAGATATATTGGCCAAGATTTTGTGTAACATCGGCTTACTCTATGTTACTTCCATTAAAGAAATAACAGCATTCGTATATAAGTTAGGAAATGTCAGACAGATTTTGAAAAGTACCTTTTTCTTGATTCGCTTTGTCTATTTTGGTCAAAAAGCTTTGTGATAAGCTCCCGTGAGAGTGTGCATGATGACCAGCTGATCCATGCAAAGTAGCATGGTCCCAATTTTGATTCTTAACCTGTGTTGAGTTAGTTAACATATAAACTAGCGAGTCAGAATTAGACAAAAGTTCTATGTGGAATGGTTGTGTTACCTGCACAGAACAAATGCATCGATGATAATTTTGCCATTAGCCACAATTTGGAGCAATCCTTTGGAAATATTGTAAGAACATTCTGTACAGAGGAATGAATATCAACAAATAGTGGAACATAAAGCAATGTAGCCAGAAGTTCACTTGTTTGGTCAAGAGGAGGGTCGCTCGTTTTCCTCTTCATGATTTTATATAGAACGTTATCAAAAGGGCTGCCTTTGCCTATGAGACTCAATGGAATTTGAGAATGAATGACTTGAGAATGAAACTCTTTTTCCCCCCATTCATGTACTGAAATTGTTCAATTTATTGCATTCACAAACTATACCCGACTCATTTTTACAGGTAAATGAGTCCATAACACATCTCTTCTTTTCCCCACGATACAGTACATAGTGCAACACTGTTTAGGTTTTCACAAATGCGCTTACTCTAGAAAAGAACTTGGATTTAGTCAGGTGCAAGTGGTTGTCTCTTTCTTCCTCTCTCTCTTTCTCTCTCCCCATTTGCTCATAATTGCATTTCCAGATTTTACTGAACCATCTCTCTCCCCTTCCCCTTCCGCATTCTTCAGTCAAAAGATGAAACTGAGCTTGACTTTTGTATTGTTGTATTTGTTTAAACAGATGTTTTTTCTGTTCAGTGAAAAGTTGTGATCACACTCCAGTGCCATAGCATTCATTTTAACTGGAATGGGTAGAATATCTGTGTCTAATATTGTGAATCATTGAGTTCAACCTACAGTACTGAACTGCTGCCAATCTTTCTATAAAAGGTTGATAACACATTTAACAGTATATTCACAATTTTTTGTTTTCTTATCACAAATTTCAATATTTATACTAGTTCTTTTACTCTTTTAATGGGGAGATGGTGGCGTAGTGGTAATATCACTGCACTAGTGACCCTGAGGCCCAGCTTAACGCTCGGTTCAAATCCCACCGTTGCAGTGGTGGAACTTAAATTCACTTAATAAATCTGAATATAAAGCTTGCCTCCATAATGATGACTATGAAACAATCAGTCATTGTTGTTTAAAAACCCATCTGGTTCACCAATGTCCTTTAGGGGAAGAAATCTGCCACCTTTAACTGGTCAGATCGACAGGTGACTCCAGACGCATAGCAATGTGGTCGATTCTTAACTGTCCTCTTGTTCAAAGGCAATCAGGGACGATCAACAAATGCTCAGGGATGTTCACAGAAGAATTGGAATTTAAAACTGAATCAGCAATTTGGACTTGATGGGCAGGATTTTCCAGCCATGCTCGCCCGAAGACTGGAAATTCCCGCTCGAGGTCAACAGACCAATTCCTGTGGCAGGTGGGACGGGAGATTTCCGCCTAATGTTTCACTCTTGTCAAAGCTTTTTCACTATGATAGCTGTTGTTTTTAAAGAGAAGGAGAAGCCAACATTGTGAAATAATGGGGAGTATTAAGGAAGGCTAAGTGGTTGTTATGGTAAAAGCAAAACGTTCGCTTCATACTGTTGCAAAATAAGAACAATTATAGGCAACCTTTTAGCCTAATCTCATAATCTGCTGCTTCATGTTATATTTAAATACAGTATGAGGTAAACATTTCCAATGCATTAAGTATTATTAATTTAAACTTTTACAGATGAGCTACATCACATTCCCAAACTGACCCTCTCTAGTAATTTGAATGAAGTTACTAGACTAATGAGGTCCAGGCCTTGTAAATCTAATTTGGATGCATCTCTGCACATTTGGTTCGAGTTACTCATGTTACCGCAGCCCCCATTTATGGTCCATGTGAAATCTGATTACTATTGGAGACAAATATCTGTTTTATATATTAAAGCTTAATTATATGTGGAATTTCATGTTTAGTTCCATGCATAATCAAATGTATCAACACAGAAACAGGAAACAAAATACAGAAGTAAATAACATGAGGATAACCTCATAGCAACATGTGAGGAACCATAAGTAATGATATACTTTGGCAACTTTTAAACATTCAAAATTTACTCATAATGGACCAAGGCTACAGCCATGTTTTACCAAAGGGCAGACACACGGTAAATTAGATCTAACTGGTGCAATAAATTTATGCAAGAAAAAATAAGGAAAGGGGGAAATTGGATATGCATGTCTGAATCGTTTGTACGAGATTTGGAAAATGTTCATTTTTTATTTTAATATGATGTCAAAGTTCTACTCTAATGTTCTTTTTTAAATATGATTAGTAGTGATCAGAGTTACCTGGTTCTTTTCCATCTCAATCAAGCTTTGGGGGACTGTGCAAGATTTATACATCTCAGATTTAAATTGACATTGGGTCCAAATTATATCATCATAACATGACATTTAAATATTGATGCATGAGGCTGAGGGTCCAAAGTTGCTGGGGGCTAAGATGACAGGAGAATGTAAACACTGTGGGAAAAATGATGAGTAGTTGCCGGCTGCCATTTTAACCGCCCACCCCACCCCACCGCACCACCGCCCCCCCCCCCCCCCCCCCTCTCTCTCCCCACCCCACACAGTGTTCCTGGCATGTGGGCAGAGTTAAAGTCAGGATTACTGATTTTAACACAATGGGAACAATGGTACAAGGAAAATGAATGCAGATTCAAAATTTTTCACCTATGTCTCCATAATTGAATGCATAAGGGAATTCAAATCTTGCATAATGTTACTATTTGTTGTGAAATGCTTTAAACTGAGTTTCAAGAACTCTTGAAATTATGTCCCAGGTTGCAATTGAAAAGAACACAATTTCAATACACGAAATGTTTGTTCCTTCTTGGGTTAATGAGTATGGGCCTATATAGTGTGGTATTGAATCGCTCAGGTTCAGAAGATCCAAGTTGAATCGCTGGTCAGTATTAAGACAGGGAAGCTAAGCTATGGCAGGACTGAAATCACAGGTATAACCTGCAGCATCTCTCATCTTTGATGGAGAAAAACAACTGCAGTTCAGCTAATGAATGCTAACCATTGAACCCTGCCAGAAGGTACGTGTGATAACATGGGAAGGTAGCATTGGTGCAGTTGTGATGGCTCCCTAATAATCAAATAGTTTGTTGCCATTCATCACCCAAAATTTCACGGGAAGAATATCCAGTCACTGATAAAGTTCCACTTACCACTTAAGGGCGGCATGATAGCACAGTGGTTAGCACTGCTGCCTCACGGTGCCAGGGACCCGGGTTCAATTCTGGCCTCGGATGGCTGTGTGGAGTTTGCATGTTCTCCCCGTGTCTGTGTGAATTTCACCCGGGTGCTCCCATTTCTTCCCACAGTCCAAAGATTTGTGGGTTAGGTTGATTGGCCATGCTAAATTGACCCCAGTGTCAGAGGGATTAGCAGGGTGAGTATGTGGGGTTGTGGGGATAGGGCCTGGGTGGGATTGTTGTCGGTGCAGGCTCAATGGGCTGAATGGCTGTCTTCTGCACTGTAGGGATTCTATTATGATTCTGAGCTGCCACAAAACTAAAGCCTTACTGAGGAAAATTGAATGGAAAATTGTGATAAAACTATTGATGAACAAGAACAAAATTTGGTCAATTCAGGTTAATTTGGACATTTTTAAATTTGATTTGATTTATTATTGTCACATGTATGAGTGAAAAGTATTGTTTCTTGCGCGCTGTACAGACAAAGCATACCGTACATAGAGAAGGAAAGGAGAGAGTGCCGAATGTGGTGTTACAGTCACAGCTAGGGTGCAGAAAAAGATCAACTTAGTGTGAGGTAGGTCCATTCGAAAGTCTGATGGCAGCAGGGAAAAAGCTGCTTTTTTGTTTGATGTTGAATCTTTACTTCAAGATGGTGTTGCCATGATCAGCAGTCCAGGTGAGGAAATAAAAACAGAAACTACTGGAAAAGTTCAGCAGATTAGGCAGCAACTTGTGCAGAGAGAGAAACAGAGTAAATGGGTGGGATTTTACGACCTCGCTCACCCCGAAACTGGAAAATCTCACCTGAGGTTAATGGACCTTCCCATGCTCCACCCCTCGCCTGCTCCAATTCCCGTGCTGGGCGGGCTGGTAAAATTCCGGTCAACGTTTCAGATCTGTGACCTGTTATCAGAACTGGGAAAAGTAAGATGGAATAGATTTTGAGCGAGGGGTGCGTGGGACATGGACAAAAGGAAGGCCTGCGATAGGATGGAAGGCAGGAAAGAGTAAATGACAGAAAAGTTAGTCCTTCAGGGCCAAAGGTAAAACAGATGGGGCAAGAAAAGAAACAACAAAACAAAAGATGTGCCTGAGAGGAAATGTGCTGCTGACTGAAAGAAACTAAAATAAGCAAAGACAAGGCAACAAAATCAGAGAGGGAGTATACAGCCTGAAATTGTTGAAATCAGTGTTGAGACAAAAGTCCATAAAATGTCTAATTGAAAGATGAAGTGCATTTCTGAAGCTTACATTGTGCTTCACAGGAACAGTCCAAGTACAGAAATGTCAGTGTAAGAGCAAAGTGGGAGAATTAAAATGACCAGTCAACGGAACCTCGGGATCATGCTTGGGGACAGAACAGAAGTATTCCGCAATGTGGTTATCCAATTCGCATTTGGTCACCCCAGTGTACAGGAGACCACATTGTGAATAGCAATTACAGTAAATTAGATTTAAAGATACACAAATCAATCACTGTTTCACCTGGAAGGAGTGTTTGGGGCATCATGTCTTGAGGGGAGAGGAGGGAAAAGGGCAGATGTTTGCTTGGAAACATGCCATGGGAAGAGATAGCCATGGGCGGCACGGTGATGCCATGGGAAAGATGCCATGGGAAAGATGCCATGGGAAAAGATGCCATGGGCGGCACGGTAGCACAGTGGTTAGCACTGCTGCTTCACAGCTCCAGGGTCCCGGGTTCGATTCCCGGCTCGGGTCACTGTCTGTGTGGAGTTTGCACATTCTCCTCGTGTCTGCGTGGGTTTCCTCCGGGTGCTCCGGTTTCCTCCCACAGTCCAAAGATGTGCGGGTTAGGTTGATTGGCCAGGTTAAAAATTGTCCCTGAGATGCGTAGTTAGAGGGATTAGCGGGTAAATATGTGGGGGTAGGGCCTGGGTGGGATTGTGGTCGGTGCAGACTCGATGGGCCGAATGGCCTCCTTCTGCACTGTAGGGTTTCTATGATTTCTATGATTTCTATGATTTCTATGATAGGGTGTTGGAGGTGACTGAGGAGTGGACCAGGGTGTCACGGAGGGAACGGTCCCTTTGGAATGCTGAAAGGGGAGGGGGAGATGTGTTTGATGGTGGCATCACACGAAAGGTAGCAGAAGTGGAAGAAAATGATCTGTTGAATATAAAGGCTGGTAGGGCGGAAGGTGAAGACAAGGGAAACGCTTTTGTGGTTTTGAGAGGAAAGGAAAGGAGTGAGCACAGACGTGCTGGAAATGTGGTGAACATAGCAGGAGGCTGTCAACCAAAGAGCAAGGGAATCTTCAACTGAGGAAAAAAGAAGACATCTCAGAAGTACTGTTATGGAAGATTGCATCATCAGAGCGGATGCGACGGAGATAGAGGAAACTTTGTTCGTTTACGTAAGGAGGTGTCTTTGATCTCTGGAAAATTTGTGAGTCCCTGTTGGACTGAGTAGAACTATCCTCCCATATCACTCAGTGTCAGGTGTGACTAAACGGTAGCATTCTCACCTTTCAGTCAGACGTTTGTGTTTTTAAGCCCCAATCCAATGATTTGAGGACATAACCTAGTTTTACACTTCAGTCCAGTTCTGAGGATGTCCTGTGCAGCTGGTGGCGCCATCTTTCAGCTGGGACATTGACGGAGGCCCAAATGCCTTCTCAGGTTGACATATAATATTCCACAATGCTATTCAAAGAAGAGCAGGGAAGTTTTCCCAAATAAAAGCAAATTACTGCGAATGCTGGAATCTGAAACAAAAACAGAAAATGCTGGAAAATCTCAGCAGGTCTGACAGCATCTGTGGAGAGAGAACAGAGCTAACATTTCAAGTCTGGACGACTCTTTGATGAGCTCTGATGAAGGGTCATCCAGACTCGAAATGTTGGCTCTGTTCTCTCTCCACAGATGCTGTCAGACCTGCTGAGAGTTTCCAAATTTTCCCTGATATCCTGGTCAATAATTATCCCTCAACTAACTTCACTAAAACAGATGATTCTGGCATCATTACTCTGAGGCTGTGGGACATTGCTGTGCGTGATTTAGTTTCATATCCTACAACAGTGACTGCACTGCAGAACTATTTCATTGGCTGTAAAACACTTTGGAATGCCCTGAAGTCATTAAAGACACAAGTCTTTCTCTGGTAATCCAGTTCTGTTGGAGGGGGGGGGGGGAAGTAGCTTCTATGTTTCCTGGCAATCTATGGACACTCATGTGCCAGCCTTTGGTAATTGGGATCAGGCTTTATACTCATGAACACCCAAGACTTTATGAAGCCAAAATATAAGAAAACGCAAACACTCATTCCTAATAAACACAGATGTGATTCATAAAAGAATTATACCTTCAATAAAATGAAAAACAAACCTACCATAGTGTTATGTGTATGAATGTTGCCATAGAAGTTAACGAGCAAAGTTAGCTGAGCATGATTTTGAATATATCACGTCTTTTAAGCCATTCTGGCCCCATGGTGTAGTTTTATACATTAGACATAATTGGTGCAACGACATGAATAAATATTTCAATCAGGCACTGTTACAAGTGTTGCTTTTTTTTCCCAGTAACTCAGCCAGCAGTATTCCCTGGCTAGCCATCATGTTAGGGAGGTAGCTTTGTGGCTTTGCTCAGGAGCGTGGCCCTGTTAGGAGGAGACCAGACCAACTACTGGAGCTCCCGATTTGCCCTGTGGTAAAGTCACTGCTGAGTGGACCTCAAAAATATAAATAATGTCAGCCAAGAAATGGTGTTATTGGACCAAAAGGATCAGAAATAACATGACTTGAACAGACGTTTCCTTCTGCCGTGACCAAAGTCCAGGGAACTTTTGATTTTATCCTTTTATATAGCATTGTAGTTTAATGAGTTTCCACATAAACATAACTTTATTGAGGGAATCATGTATTTACCTGTTGATGTGTCAGCGTCACTCTTTGTCATGCTGTTTGAATCTTTAGAAATGCTGGGACTGAGAAGGATTTATGTGTTCCCTTTCATGGATAGGAACAGTACATCACGGACAGCATTCTTGCCGAAAGTCATGGACAGATTTTCACAAGGCTGCAGAAGGGAAGAGCTTCAAGCAAATATAATCCTCTGCGCTCTCAGAAGGAAGTGGCATTTGCAGGAAGTGTGTACAGGAAATGACGGCTGCACGTTCCACAATTTTCCAGGAGTTGTGCACCAACAATTTTCCCCATGGATATAGTTCTTGACTGGAAGTGCAGTGATGAACTGATTGGGATCTTAGACAATTGATTAGAATGTGTTTCAGTCCCTAAAACCCATAGTAGTCCTGCTGTAACTTTGAAATAAGGGAGTGCCACAACTTAGGTTGGGACCTTGAGCACCTTTGCAGGAAATCCCACTCTGCCTTCTAATTATCTGCCCCCAAACGTTCTAGTAGGGTTAAGCGTATTACATTATGATGAAACAATGCATCACCTAGCCATTACTTGAACAACAAAAAAGGATTGCAGGTCTTTGCAATTGTTTCTCTGCTTTTTCTTTATATATTGTTTTTTCTATTAATCTTTCAACCATTTTGTCCTTTTTTCTCATTAACTGTTGCATACTTTTCGCTTTGTAAGATTATAAGGTGTTTAGAGAGGTCGAGGCAGTGTGTACCATTGTACCAGGAAAAGAATGTTGGAAAAGTGTTGCAAAGTGCAAGATCTGAAAGGGAAAGTGGGATTTGCCACAGAGAAAGCTTCAGCCAGGGTGGCACGGTGGTACAGTGGTTAGCATTGCTGCCTCACAGCGCCAGGGACCCGAGTTCAATTCTGGCCTTGGGTGAAGTTGTCTGTGTGAAGTTTGCATGTTCTCGCGTATCTATCTGGGTTTCCTCCGGGTGCTCCGGTTTCCGAGGAGGTGAGGTGTGATTTGAAAGTAACTCAATCATAGGCCCAGTTCCCAGATATATTTTCAGTACAAGGCAATGTTCAGGAGCAGCAAGGCCCAGATCACAGTATAGGCGCTGGGTGAGAATGTAGCAGGGGTGCCGTCATAGAGGGTGACAGTCAACAGCTGAGCAAATATGAGAAGTGGCAGAGAGTAGGTAAACATTAATGGGAAAGAAGCATCAATGTGGAGTAGGTTCAGTATGATGTGAACTAGCTCTGATAAAGGTCTGTCCACCATACTTGGAAACCAGCAAAACTCCCAAGAAAATTGGACACTCCATTACAATGGGTTCTTCCTGTTACCAGGAGTTTCTTGGCTGCCTTGTATAAAGTTGGGATTATGAATTCACAACCATTGGGCGGTTAGACCATTAGCATGACCAATAGGCTCTCATACACCATTAAATATTTCTCATTAAAGAAAGAATGGTGTTTAGATTTACCATAGTACAAAGACCACTTCACAGTGCTTATTAAACTTCTGAAAATCAGAACTATAGAAGCTTTAATTGAAAGTAATTATTGCTGTTTACTGATGGGTGGAATTTGTCGAATTTGCGTAAAAACTGGAGTAAATCCTATTGTTTCTTTCAATGGGATTTTCAAAATGAACTTCCACTCTGTGCACTGCAGCGTGCACTAGCGTGAATCTCGCAAAAAATTAGTGGGCGGGGCCTATTCCCACTGAAGAGGCCGGCAGCAGAGCGCTGAGCGGGCCACTGCACGTGCGCTGGTCTGTCACAGCGGAGATCAGCGCATGCGCAGTAGCCCCGCATTGCTGGCCTCCTGATCTTTGGCCAGCTCATTGGCTGACCAGCCCCACGACTCCACATCGCTGGCACACAGACCTCCCCCCATGCCCTGATCACTGACCCCCTGGTCGCCTCTGGGTCAGCCTCGAGCCTCCCCTGCCTTGATCCCACCCCCATCAACAGTCCTGATCTAGCCCCGGCCCCGCAGACCAAATCTCCCCATCCCCCTTCCATCGGCAGTCCCACCCCCTCCGTCCTAGTCATGGCCTTCCCACAGGCCCCACTCCCACCGATCTCAATCCACAGGCCCCGCCCTCTATAGGCTCCAGGCCCATTAGGCCCCACCCCCTTGGCACTGCCCAATGCCTGGTGGCAGTGGCAAGATGCTCCCTGGGCATTGCCAGGGAGCCAGGCTGGCACTGCCAAGCTGGCAATGCTCAGGGGCCAGCCCCCCTCATCCCCGACCTCCTGGGAGGCCTCCATGGCCTCTCTTCCCTCCAGTGAGGTCGGGCCACTAGCTCTCCGCAAGTGGGGAAAAGTTGTAAACCCACTGGAGTAAGACACTCCTGACAGGGGGGCCGAGATTTCATTCTGGGCTTGCTAATGGGATTTAAATGAGCATTTCAATACATTAGAACATAGAACATTACAGCGCAGTACAGGCCCTTCGGCCCTCGATGTTGCGCCGACCAGTGAAACCAATCTAAAGCCCATCTAACCTACACTATTCCATTCCATACACTATTATGCAGCTTCATGCTAATTTCTGACTTGAGTCTCTCGGCTAAAGCAGTGCCGCGGGCCCCACTATCTTCGAACAGGCAATAAAACAACATTATTAGCAGTCTCGAGCATAGCTTAAAAGTTGGTGGAGCTTTAGTCAGTGGTTTTGGAAAAACAAAAGAATGCAATTTAAATTATGATCAGCTACACTTGTGCTTTGGTGTGTGTTCCACATAGTGCGCTATTTTCACACTAAATCAATTAGATGTTAAATTTCAAGACAATGGGTGGGAGGTATGGGGAGGCTGATTTTGAGCCTGTCTCAGTGATCCAGGGGATCACCGGTGTGGGCAGAAAATCTGGAGAGAATCGGGAAACACAATTTTTGTGGGAGAGATCCTGGGGGCGATTCTCTAACTTCACTGTGGCAGGTGCAGATTGCGCTGATTTAGGAGAATAACGTGAAGGCCAAAGAATCGGTTTCACGCCAGCGCCAAGGGAGCCTCCTGGCCCCTTTTTAACGACGCAAACCGGATTCCACCCAGAAATTTAAATATGCATCGTCCGTTCAGCACCCAGCACATGGGATTTTCCGGCCTTCGGGCATGATGTGAGAATCACTAATGGTCTCCACTAGTGGAAACCTGGTGCGATGGGGGCAAGGCTTGGAGGTCGCTGAAGCCCCCAAGTGATGGCACTCATTCAGGCAGTGCCCAACAGGCATCCTAGCAGTGCCCAGCAGATGCCCTGGAAGTGGCCACCGGACACCCCAGCAGTGACCACCAGGCACCCTGGCAGTGCCAGTTGGGCACTCTGGCTCTGTCAGTTCAGTGCTGCCAGTGTGCTGGGGCAGTGCCATGGGAGTGGGGCCTGCCTGGGGGGCTCTGACATGGGGGCTGTGCAGGGGGGCTGTGCCCGGGAACTATGCAGGGTGGGGTCATGCAGGGGTGGGTCATGTTGGGGGCAAGGGGGGGACATGTCAGGGGTCAGGCAAGGGGACCCATTGGGAGGGCCCCAATGCCCAGATACTGGTAAGCTGTATCGGGCAGTGGGTAGGGGAACTTGCCACCAATGATGGGGGGATGTCCGATGCCCTAGGGGAAAGGAGGGGGTCTCCCAGTGCACTGTGAGATTGGAGCAGTATTGTGAAACAACAGCCAAGTGCTCTGAAGCCGGTATCACTGATGTGCTTAGCAGATGCCCCTCCCACTACTGGCGTGGAACACTGAGCTCTCCAAAGAGGTGATTGAGAGTGGGAAGAACATGGTCTGGTGCTCACTGATAAAACCGGTTGTTTTGCCGTTATGATATTTCGTCGTTTTTTTGGGAGAATTCCACCCCCATGTTTCTCGATTTTCCCCGGCCCTCGCCAATGATGTCACAAGGTTCACACCCATAATGGGCAAGAACCTCATTTTAATGGATTTAAATACATTTACACCTAATTAGCCAGCCCACTCACCACATGATCCCACCTCACTGAATATTCAAACCTCGCTGATATGATGTCACATCAGCAAAGGTTTACAACAGCTTTTGCTAGACATGATAGCACTCGGGAAGAGGGACCTGCCCGGGCAGTGCCCTGGCATTGCTCCCGGGCACAGGTTGGCACAGTGCCAACCTTGCAGTGTCATCTCAGTAATGCCATCCAGACAGTGCTAACCTGCGCCAAGGGGCTGTGCCAGGAGGCAGTGCCTTGAACTCCATTGGGTGGGGGGAGGGGTGGGAGGGAGGGGAGGCGGGGGTAGTTTCCAGCAAAGGGTGGTGAGGGATGAGGGAGGAGAGCGAGCAGTGAAGGGAGAAGTTGCAGACATGGCTTGGGGGGGAGGGGGGCCGAGAATGGGCAGTGAGAGGGAGGGAACACTATGGATACCTCCACGGTGGTGGAGTGGGGAGGGTTCTGATGATTGGGTGGCAGGGGGTGGAATATAATGATTGTGTGTGTGGGGGGGGGGGGGTGGTTCCCCGATGATTGATGGGGGTGAGCCTCCAATAACTCCTTGGTGGAGGGGGTGGGGGGTGAGGGTGAGTTTAACCTCAGCCCTGATTGAGGGGGCCCTTTGAAGGTGACGCCCCAATCTTTGCGGAGCCGGCCTTGTCGGTTCTATCAGGCCCCACCTCACCAGTGACAGTATAAATCCCATGCCTAGTTAAGATAATAATTTTTTTTTTATACCTTTCCAATTCAATCAAATCAAATCCAATTCAGAGTCTCAACAACTTGAGACATTTCAGATCCAGGCTGACAAGACAGGGCGAGCGACCAAAATCACCCTGTCCTGGGCCTGATCTACATGAGCCAAGCTGATTGGAGAAGGGGGAGGTTCCTCCTCCAAGACTTGAGCTCATTTGCATCTTAGCCAAAAGGCCGAGATGCCGCTTTTAAAAATTGCTTCATATGAAACATATGAAGCTTCAGTGTAACCTAATGACCTCAACCAAGTGCAGCATCCAATCCATACTACACTTGATCTTAGCCAAAAGGCCGAGATAACAATTAAAAAAAAATACTTTTCCAATTCAATCAAATCAAATCCAATTCAGAGTCTCAACAAGTTGAGACATTTCAGATCCCGGCTGACAAGACAGGGCGAGCGACCAAACCACCCTGTCCTGGGCCTGATCTACATGAGCCAAGCTGATTGGAGAAGGGGGAGGTTCCTCCTCCAAGACTTGAACTCATTTGCATCTTAGCCAAAAGGCCGAGATGCAAAAGGCCGAGATAAAAATTGACACACTTTTGCTGTATAATTACACTGAGAGGCTGAAGATCTGGAGCGAAAACTGGGCTGTGCAACTGGCGAGCTACACATCAGTCTGAGCCTGACACTTTGAAACCATATGGTAAGATTCCGCCCCACATTTCTCATTAGTGCCAAGTATCAGTGTTCAAAACATTATGTACAAAATGTTAAATAGCTGTAATCTGAGGTTTCCTTTGTTCATGGCCACTTCCTTTTGTTGCAGTATGTATTTATGTTGAAAAAATGTTGACATCAATAAAGCTTAACAAGTTAGTCTGATGAAAGTCAGTTTTCTTTTTCAAGTTGCAGCTTCATGTTTCCATATTCACTAACCACAGATAAAGCTGGCAATCATCTCGAGTCCCATCTGTGTTCACTTCCACTGTCTTGCAGCTATGTTTGGCATTTCCACTGTAGCTTAAATGCCTGGCGAAGATAAAAATTGACACACTGTTGCTGTATAATTTTGATTTAATCCAAATCGGATCCAAATGAAGTTACATTATGTAAATAAGGAGGTTCCCCCCCACAGCTATTTCAGAAGAAACCTCATTACAACAGCTATTTCCCGTTTTGGTCGGCCCTGTGGAAACAGTTAATCTAAATTGGATTTGTATGGTCTATTCTACCACAGCTTTCATTTCAATGTACCACTTGAAGATCTTACTGCACGAAGATGCTGTCTTGAGGATGAGTTATTAAGACAGTGAAACAACCAGAGAAGTGTATGAGAGCTACATTTCCAATCAGCATGCTGAGGTGAAGGAATATGAACTGATCCATTGGACACTGAATTTAAACCATCTTGGTCATGCTCACAGGGGTACCTCAGGGTGGCAAGGTAGCACTTTGGTTAGCACTGCTGCCTCCCAGCACAGGGACTCGGGTTCGATTCCCGGCTTGGGTCACTCTCTGTGCGGAATCTGCACGTTCTCCCGGTGTCTGCATGGGTTTCCTCCAGGTGCTCCAGTTTCCTCCCAGAGTCCGAAAGAAGTGCTGGTTGGATGCATTGTAAGAAGTCTCACAACACCAGGTTAAAGTCCAACAGGTTTATTTGGTAGCAAAAGCCACTAGCTCCTAGCATTCCAACTATTATTTTGTAAATTGAGTTTGTGTCTTTATATGCCCTGTTTCTGAACAGAACTTCCACTTACCTGACGAAAGAGCAGCGCTCCGAAAGCTAGTGGCTTTTGCTACCAAATAAACCTGTTGGACGTTAACCTGGTGTTGTGAGACTTCTTACTGTGTTTACCCCAGTCCAACGCCTGCATCTCCACATCATAGATGCATTGGCCGTGCTAAAAAAAACTTCTCCCTCAGTGTGCCCGAACAGGTGCCGGAGTGTGGCGACTAGGGAATTTTCACAGTAACTTCATTGCAGTGTTAATGTAAGCCTACTTGTGACTCATAAAAAACTTTAAAACTGTGGTCAGTATTGTACTCCCTACATATCTGTTTATAGCGCACTGAAGTATGAATGTTATTGAATTAAAGAACAGTGAAATGTATTTCTATTATACTGCACATAGATGTACATTCTCCAACATGTATGTTATGCACACTTCATAGCTGTCCAGTGAATATCCCAAAAATTCAATAACACACAACTTTCAATTATCAATTACTTGATTTCATTACTGTTGTCCTCAGTATAATTTCTATTATCTTGTACATAACTGATTCGGTTGTTGCAAAATAGATGTCCTGTAGCAGCTGGAATGGTTCAGTACCATTATGGCATTTAATGCTGGGATTATATGTAAAATATTTGCGCAAAATCCGAGTCTCACAATTTGTCAAAGACTGCTGTCAGTAAGAATAACACACCACTCGGTGAATTCTGGTGAATTTTCATCTGAACAAATTCCAACCACAGCAAATGTTTCTTTTGTCCCACTCTGTGGCACAGTCATCAGTTACAGATCATCTGGATATGGTGGCACATTTGGCAGTGTATGCTCTTTTCACTGAAACTGAGTTTTGTTTTTGAACCAATCTCCATGATTTGGACTAAGTGCTGAGGTGCAGCTAGATTCCTTAAAGCTCAGTCCTGAACTGTTAGCCGAGTTCCATCACAAGTTTGAGCATTGATTCCTCTTTTTACCCAGTACAATCCAATTCCACATGGCTGGAAATTCAAAGCCTTTTGGCACAGTGGCACAGTGGTTAGCACTGTTGCCTCACAGTGCCAGGGGCTTGGGTTTGATTCCTGGCTTGGGTCGCTGTCTGTGTGGAGCTTGCATGTTCTCCCTGTGTCTGCGTGGGTTTCCTTCTGGTGCTCCGGTTTCCTTCCACAGTTGAAAGACGTGCTGGTTAGGTGCGTTGGCCATGCTAAGTTCTCCCTCAGTGTACCCGAACAGGCACTGGATTGTGGTGACTAGGGGATTTTCACAGTAACTTCATTGTAGTGTTGATGTAAACCTACTTGTGACAATAATAAATAAACCTCAAACACTTTTGCTGCAAATCTGCATTCAACTTCTTGTATCTGCTGCCCTGGATTTTGTTAGCTGGCTTCTGTTACACTGCATGGAAGCAGACATGCTGGCAGTTTCCGTTATGATTGTACCTCACAAGGATTCCAAGTCAGGGTCTGCACACTTCTTTGGATGGCTTTGGTGCTGATGGATTGGCTGCTGACCGGTTCCAGTAGTTGAGTAACCTCTGTTGGTTGGTTGACCATGGCTGCATGCTTGGTTGCAGGTTGGTAGATTGGCTGGACTTCCCTGTCTGTACAGTTCAAGCTACTCACTGGATAAGTTTGCTGTGTCCGCATGGTGGTCAGGAAGTGGTTAATGCATTAGGAAACATAGAAGTCATTATAAACTGTCCACTCCAAAATGTGGCAAAATACAGAAAATAAAAAGAAAAGTGAACATATTCTGGGGAGGGAAAGCTAGCGAACACATTCCCAAGAGAGACTCCATCCCCAGCTTAGTAACTCAGGCTCAGCTTTTCCAGTCAGTAGAAATGCTGGGTGCATTGCCACTGCCTGTGAAATTTTTTCCAACTCAACAACATTACCCATTTTCAACTGGAACTTTTCATTCCAGCTGCTGAAGAAATGAACAACTCAATCCTTTCAAACAACGAGCATAGAAGAGTCAATGAAGAGAGGAAACATTCCTTTTACAACAGTAACTGCTATATTCAGGGAAGTTTTTAAACCTCTAAAATCTTTCAATTAATGAATGTGGGTTAGTGAATGAGTGGGTGGATGAGTGAATGGGTGAATGAGTTAGTAAATGGTGTAGTGTTGTAGTGTTTTGAAATTGCAATGTGCATATTGTTCATTTGAAGCTACTATACTCTTTTTGAAGCTCCTAACCGGGCTCGGTTAGCTCAATTGGCTTGACAGCTAGTTAGTGATGCAGAACAATGCCAACAGCATGTGTTCAATTCCCGTCTCGGCTGAGGTTCTTAATGAGGGCCAGCCTTCACAACCTTGCCCCTCGCCTGGTTAAATCACCGCCAGTCAGCTCTTCCCCCTCAAAGGGGAGAGCACCCTTTGTCATCTGGGACCATGGAGACTGTACCAGGAAAGGGAGTTCTGCAAATAGAAGCAGAATAGGGAGGAGCTGTTTTAATAAAAGACCCATGTTTACCCTTGCTTTTTGAATTCTTGAGTTTGCTCTGGCTGTTTCAAGTCCCAAGAACTTCACATTGGTGACAAGGATGCAAGATAACAATTTATGAATCATTTTGGAGGGTTTTCCTACTCCCAACATCAAAAACCGTATTCTGTGCATCAGGGGTCCTGATGTGCAACTTCCAAATTATGTCCAACGATCTAGATTCCAGGAGATTTGGACCTAAATCTGCATGAAGTACATATACCTACTGCTAACATTGCTGCTGCAGCATTCCTGTTCCTATATCTTTCTGTACATTGAAAGAGCTGTCACATTGTTAGGGTTGAACAGGCAGAATTTTATTCTGCAATTAGCTGTGTAATACCTGAACTGGGAGTGTCTGCCACTCCACCACCTGTGTGAATTGGGAAAACCTTCTGTTCCTCACACAAATATCTTTTACTTAACCAGTGCAGGATGAAAGATTATCCACATTCCTGCAGATATGTTTGTAAAGTTTTCAATAATTATTGGGTTAAGAAAGGTAATGATCATATTACTGGCTGGAAAATTACATAAAGCAATACATGAAAGATTTGGGTTTAGAACTTGGATGACGTACAGACATAAAATAGAACTGCACCATTGACTAAATTTGCAAAGGCGGATAAGGGAGTGCTCAAGTTCTTCACCAGAAACAGGCATCAAGTTGTTAACATGCAAATGAAGGTCCTCTTTTTAAACTGTAACTGCTCCAGTTACATTCATAAAAAAAAGAGTTATGTGCAATCCATAAAGGGATTGGTGGAGACCACCAATTAAAAAGGTAACTTTGTTAAAAATGTGACATCTGAATGTGGAACTGGTAGGAGCAGAATGTGCTCCTGGTTTTATTATAGTTATTTCCCTCCTGGTCACTTCCTACTATTCCCAATCACTCACTCTCTCCTCAACACTGCCCATCATTCCTTCCAAATGCTTTTTATTCGCTCCTGATTGTCCCCTTTCTTCTCTCTCAACTGACCTGACCACTGCCAGTGACACATCAGCTCCAACTCCAGTGTCCATCTGTTGGAGAACTGCCTGCCATTGTCCAGCCTATCCCTGCAACTTGCTGATCTCTATTAGAAGAGACATAAGTCCAACATCAGAGGCCTCAAGCCCAGCCATTAGAATGTTGTGATCAATCCCTGCGTGCATTTTTTTGCCAGCCTGTTGGCACAAACCAATTCCTTGGCCTTTGACTTGTCTTCATTTGGATTTGGAAAGGTTTTAATCAACTATGAATGAATGATTGACAGAAATGTAATAGAAGAGTTATTGGAATATTTGAAATCATATAGATTTGCTTAATAACAGCACAAAGGTAGAGTTGTCAGAGTGTGTTTACTTTTGGAGCTATTTGTTAAAAATGAGAGTGGAGAAACACTGTGAAAGAACATTGACACAGATATCTGAGTCGTCGCTGAATATGACTTCAGGCATTTAGTCCCTTAAATATTTGGCCCCACATAATAACATGGGTTTAATTTAACAGAATTAATATTGAAAAAGTTCAAACATGTTTCGTCTGTGAAAGTAAAATCTAGCAGTCTTAATCTGAAGCATCGCATAGACTGCCTTATATCATCTTTATTGACAATCCCTTATGCACACAAAGACATGTAATAATTATGCAAATCTATGAAACATATTCTCATTAAATTTGCTACCAAAATAAGTCCTATTTCTGTGAACAAAGGTAAAAGGTGCTCATGATGTAAATTTGCTTTTTTGTACTTTTATGTAACTTGCTTGAGATTTAGTTAATGTAGTATGATCTCAATATGCAGTCTTCAGGCTCTGCCATATCAATATTCACCTGGTTTCAGCAGGTTGTGTGTGGCATTTTTCTTTATATCTTCATGGCCCTGTACTCCCTGGGAAGGTCATTTTCCCCGAGACTGCGTCACATGAACATTACTTTTCTGCAATGTTAGCAGCTATGAAGGTTTGGACTCTTCTAAATGGCATTGGTCAACAGATGGAGGGGCTTTTTGAACACTCACCAGCATGTGATAATGCAATAAATTCCGATGTTGGCTTGGTGTTAAACTTTACAATGAAATAGATGAAAACACACTGAATTCAAACTCAGTGAGCATTTTGATGCTGACCTATGGTTGACACACTGCAGTCTGAAGCCTTCCACCAGCCATGCTGTGGTCATTGGGATAGCATTATTTAGGGATACTGGGACAGACAAAGGCACATGGAAGACTAAGGGTGATTAATGGCATGTATATGCAATGTGGCATGGTTTAATTTTGAAATGTGGTTTGGAACATTTATTTTGTGGTGACTCTTATTTCAGTATTAAGAGGAGGCTGTGATGGTCATTGGAAGAAGCAAGGTAAGGTATGGGACTGTTGGTGAATGGGGAAGTGGGCCTTTGTTCACTGATTGAGTCAATCGCAGACAGCCAGACATGGAAAAGACTGCATTCGTTGCATCCTCTCTGCCTACGCCTGCTCACTTCCATCCCCTCATATTCCATCTCCTCCTCCTCTTCAACTGGTTGCCTGGCATCAAGGGCTATGTCCTCTTTATTGCAAATTTGTACACCACCACAAATCTAACACATACTCTGCTGAGTACCTCAGGTCTCTTCCAGAGCAGTGTAGGCAGTGGAAACATTCTTTAAGGACCCCGGTGGTCTGCTATATCACATGCATGGCATTCATTATGCTGCTCACATGTGCATGGGTCCTGCATCAGAATCACTAGTGTGGTTTGTACAGTCAATGGCATCCATGCACTTTGGAGAAGCTTGCATCCTTGCAGAGCTATATTTTCACAAGCTTGCTTCCTCCAGCAAAACAGAAGAAAATGGGTTCAGTTCTCTTGGAATAGGGAGCCTCAGTGCCCTCCCTTCTACCTCCAGTAGAAGGCAAATTGAGAAGTTGTAAATATCCCCTCCTCCAGCCTTGAAGGAGCAGAAAGTTCATTGCCATAGTCACTTTCACAGACGCTGACAATGCCATCCATGCCCTGCTTTGATTGTGCATTTCTGGTTACAGTCGGTGGCAGATGGCAGTGAGCATGTTCTTAGTGTAAAGGAGATATCAAAAATCCATCAGTAGCTGAGTTTGGCTAAGGGATTGTTCTCCAGGCCGATATGACCTCCAGTGAGGATCCTTCTCCCCCTTCCTCTCCACAGTCCAGCACCTTGTTCTATTCTCTCGACGCATCTGCTCCTACTCCTTTGGGTGGCACAGTGGTTAGCACTGCTGCCTCACAATGCCAGGGGCCTGGATTCAATTCTGACCTCAGGTGACTGTGTGGAGTTTGCACATTCTCCCTGTATCTGCATGAGTTTCCTCCAGGTGCTCCGGTTTCCTCCCACACTCCAAAGATGTGTGATTAGGTGGATTGGCCATGCTAAATTGCCCCTTAGTGTCAGGGAGATTAGCAGGATGAACACATAGGCTTATAGGGATAGGGCCTGGGTGGAACAGTTGTCAGTGTAGGTTCGACGGACCCAGTTGCCTCTTTCTGCACTGTAGGGATTCTGTGATTCTACGATTGTACTCTCTGTCACGCTGTACAACAAGAGGGATGCAACTGCTGTACCCTTGGCAGAGAGGAAATGGTTTGTGCAGAAACCTTGAAGTAAAGTCCCACAGCATCTGCCACATCACTTCCTGTAGACTTCAGCAACTGTAAACAATTGTGGAAACCACCAAACATATCTACACTCTCAACAAGAGCCAATTGGAATGAATTAGCAACTACCTGAAAATATTTGATGATCGCTTGAAATAGTGCTGATGATATGGGTTCCTACATGCTGACAAACACATGTTTAGCTCTGTGTGTTTAGGAGAGACTAGGAGAAGGAGTGTTGAACTCCACAGTGGTTAGCACTGCTGCCTCATAGCGCCAGGGACCCGGGTTCGATTCCCGGCTTGGGTCACTGTCTGTATGGAGTCTGCATGTTCTCCCCGTGTCTGTGTGGGTTTTCTCCGGGTGCTCCGGTTTCCTCCCACAGGCTGAAAGATGTGCTGGTTAGGTGAATTGACCCAAACAGGCGCCGGACTGTAGCGACTAGGGGAATTTCACAGTAATTTCATTACAGTGTTAATGTAAGCCTTACTTGTGACTAATAAATAAACTATTTAAAAAATGGCAATGTTGACGTCAAATCTGTTTTACCTGCTGACTGATATCAGAAGCTTCTTACTCACTTTAGGCTAAATTTTACCATGGGTTCCAGAGCTCTGGCATCAGGACCAAATGGAGGTCCTGACACGCACTTGCCCGCATTTGGCTTGGCGAATTTATCAGAAATGGCCTCCAGCTGCCAGTAGTAATCAAAGGGTTGGTAGCTTTGAAGTCTGAGGAGCGCCACTGAGAGGGGTAGAGACTTTTAGGAGACCTTGGAGAGGTAAGTATCTTTAAAATTCTGAATGGCGGAAGGTGGAAGGCCCCACTGACAGGAGGGGAAATTCCTCTGCAGCATTGTTAGGGTTACAGGGTTGGCCCCCCCCCCCATCCCCCCCTCCCCCCACACAGCTCCTATCATGCAGGATGGAGCTTCTAGCTCTGATGGCCCAGACTGTCACAGAGACACCTCCTCCATAATGTAGTTGGCCTCCCCATGGGCCAGGATGCCAGTCCACCTCTGTAAAAATGCTGGTGGACTAGGAAAGTGACCTTGAAAACTTGCTTAGCGGTGGGACAGCACTGGGGAGCCATCCTGATCAAGTTCCCCTCACCTCCCAGCCTGTCACCCCATGACCAAGAAAATCCTGTCTTTCCAGTTGATATTGTTTGTGTGCACTAACACCTTCACAAAATGACATCTGGTGTGGCTAGTACCAAAAGTGTACAGAAGTATTCCACACACACGATTCTGGAAGAAAATCAATCCTTGTGATGCCAAAAAGTGGAATGTTACAGAGCTCAATTTTGCAGCCTTATCATTCAGTCACATGGGAAAAGCCACGACCTATTCATTGTGAGACATATTAGCCTCATTCCACTGACATTTTTGGTCTCTCATGAGGCCTATACATTCTTGTAATACAGCATCAAAGACTTCAAATAATGCCACACAGTTTTATCTGGAATGTAACACTACATCAGACCTACCTGCCCAATTTTATCATGTGCACAATGTCTGCTTAGAGCTGTTCACTCAGCATAACATTGAAAGTCAGCTTTAACCTAAATGCTAACCAGTATTAAGCTGGTTGCACAGCAAAATTAAAGCTCCTACAAATCTGAAATTGATGTTGTGTGAATGTGACGTGACTTCCCAAATCCATGCCTACCTATCCTGCCATGTTTGAAACAGATTTCTGTTTCTGCCCAGCACTGAATTAGCTGTAACCAAAGACAAAACTGACTGTGATTGTGTCAGTAATATATTATCTCTCCTCATCATAGTTGGTCTCTCCACAGAACCATAGAACCATAGAATCCCTACAGTGCAGGAAAAGGCCATTTGGCCCATCAAGTCTGCACAGACTCTCCAAAAGAGCATCTTACCCAAGCCCTCACCTCTGTCCTATCCCCATAAACCCGCTCATTTACCATGGATAATCCATCTAACCTATACATTTTTGGACATTAACAGGGATTTTAGCATGGCCAATCAACCTAACCGACAGATCTTTAGACCATTGACAATGTTGGCCATGCTTGTTGATATCAATGGAAAGCAAATTGAGGGAGGTTTATAACAAGTGGCTGATGTGCCACCATTCATTTTACAATTCCGCTGAGGCTGAAAAATTCTGTCAATTGGTTTCTTGGTTATTAAGTTATTCAAAAACGTATCCCTCAGAGATATCTATACTCCTCGAATTCTGGCTGCTCCTACATTCCCAATTATAATCACTCCACTGGACCTTCAGTTGCCTCAGCCCCAAGCCATGGCATTCCCACTCCACACCTCTCTGCTTCTCTACTTGACTTCCTTCTTTTAAGGTACTCCTTTGTCCATGTTTTTGGTAAGCTGACCTTCTCACTTCATGTGTGGCCTGGTGTCGTATTTTTTGTTTTATAATGCACCTGTAAAGCACCTTGAGACATTTCATTATAAGTTGGTGGTGTTGATTTTTAAAAATCAACGTTGAAAATCAATGAAGCTGTATTACACGTACACATATAGTTTAATACTACTAACTGCACTCGAGACAATAAATCATAGAAACCCTACAGTGCAGAAGGAGGCCATTCGGCCCATCGAGTCTGCACCGACCACAATCCCACCCAGGCCCTACCCCGACATATTTACCCGCTAATCCCTCTAACCTACGCATCTCAGGACTCTAAGGGGCAATTTTTTTTTTTAACCTGGCCAATCAACCTAACCAGCACATCTTTGGACTGTGGGAGGAAACCGGAGCACCCGGAGGAAACCCACGCAGACATGAGGAGAATGTGCAAACTCCACACAGACAGTGACCCGAGCCGGGAATTGAACCTGGGACCCTGGAGCTGTGAAGCAGCAGTGCTAACCACTGCGCTACCGTGCCGCCAATAAATGCATTGACTGGTATTAGGTGTACTTGTTTTAAAAGGAACAAAATGATTGTCATCAGACACTTGGCTGGAAATCAGCCCCTCTGTGTACAATCGAGACATTTTAGACTGTAACTGATGCAATGGCATTCACAGAACTAAATAAATACCAGAGTCTCATCTCTGCTGTCTGTTGCACAACCTCACAACGTGGAAAATCAGGCTGTGAATCAAGACTTCTTCTGATGTGTCTCCTCTTAAATAGGCCTGTCCCTTTTCCTGAACATCCTATTATCCTGCCTCAAAACATATGTAAGCAAGTGTTAGTTGAGCATAAGATCGAGGATGACTAGCATGATCCTTACAGTTGTGAAACTGGTTAAATCAGAATACATAATAATGAAAAAGGGGGAACTTACATGCATAGGAAATAGGAGCAGCAGACGCATATTGGCCTCTTGAGTCTAATCTGTCAATTCAACTGAGCAAGCAACTGTCCCTGAGCCAATGCCACATCATAACGGATGGGCCTCTTCAAATGATTGTGTCTGAACATCTTCAACATAATGATTAATGGGTGGAGTTTTCAAGCAGAAGTTGCCAAGACACAAAAGTAAGGAAGGCAATGCGGTGGCACAGTGATTAGCACTGCTGCCTCACAGTGCCAAGGACCCAGTTTCGATTACAGCCTCAGGTGAGTGTGTGGAGTTTGCACATTCGCCCCGTGTCTGCATGGGTTTCCTCTGGGTGCTCCGGTTTCCTCCCACAGTCCAAAGATGTGCTGGTTACGTTGATGGGCCGTGCAAAATTGCCCCTTAGTGTCAAGAGGGCTAGCAGGGAAAACACATCGAGTTCCCGGGATAGGGCCTGGCTGGGATTATGGTCAGTGCAGATTCAATGGCCCGAATGGCCACCTTCTGCACTATAGGGATTCTATGATTCTAATAAAACATTATTCACCAAAGCACACCGATCAACACACAGACTGGGCATGCTATTTTGAATAAGTTATGGTATGTGATTAACTAATTCTGTATTTTGTGATGCTGGAAGGTTTTTCGCTTATAATTTCCAGCCTATCATATTTGTTCATAAACTAGTAAATTAATAATTAGGTTAAATGAAAAAGAGTAATCTGATCGATGCAGACTGTGGTGTAATACAGGGTAATGGTCTGTTTCCTCAGAATGCACATAAACCCGCCAACTATCACAGCCCTTCATTTATGGCCTTGACAACTCAAATTTGAAAGAAATGGACAAACAATTCTGAAAATGTCCATTTTATTTACTATTAATTTCAAAATAGAAGAATTAATTAAACATCACTTTTGAAAATGCAGAACGACTGTGAAAAAAAACATTGCATTTAAATGATGTCTCTCATAGATAGATAATGATTTGATCAATCTATTTAAACAATAACGAAGTCTAACATAGATGATAAATTCATCAACCTTTTTGAGCATGGCTACCCACTGAGAGCGTGGCACCAGTGTAGTTACCTGATTTCGCATGTCACATGTAGCACAGTAGAGGGATAATGAAATATCTTTCAATCCAGAGCTTCCATCTCTGCCAAAGCTAACAGAAAATTAAGGAAACAAAGTTCTCAGCTTTTTCTGATTTTTTTCTGTGTGACCACATTGATTATTCGTAGGGTAGATTTTTGTGTCCAATGTGCACATTTTGAATATATCTTCCTGAAATATTCTTAAATAGTTCACAAGATACATTTAAATTTAGCCATGAATGTGTGCTAACACTCAGATAAGCCATATCTTTGCTGAAAAGAACTATAACTTTGAATGCATACACACCCAGATACCTAGTCCTGTTATGTTGGCGATTTCTCGGCAGTGTTGTGTGGAGAAGAGCTTTTAGCCACCTTAAACACAGTCTGCTTCTGTGCCAGAAGTACATGGAGCAAACATTGCAACTGTTTGCATGGAAACATCCCTTTCCCTGCCCTCAGTAGGAACCAACCGGCAGGGGCACACCAGCCCCAAGAAGACCGAAAATGGGCAAAACTGAAAAGGTTTTTCATTATTAATCTCCTCTGTAAGCCGGAAATAAGGCAAAGAAATTGCTTCCCCTATTGTGGGTGTCCACGACAAAGGAAAAGGCGGCAGAAAGGGAGAAAAACAAACTGGGAGAGAGATTGCTTTGATTAGGTTATTCTACTGTGAAATGTTTCACTGTGAAGTTTCAGTTGGTCTGGGACGCAGTGCACAAACTCACTTGCCTAGTTCCAGCAAGTTAGCCAGTCAACAATCGCACCCAGAGCATCAGAGATCTTTTCAGATATCAAGTTATAGAACCTACCATAGGGGGTAAACATCCATCAATGTAATGTCAACCGAAGGTCAACCTTCCCCATCTGGAATGATAAGGGGAGTAGGTGCATGGAGAAATCATCACTTCCAAGTTTCCTTCTAAGTTACACACCATCCTGACACTGAAATATAGCCCTGTTCAAAAGCAGCAGTTGAAGAAAAACACTCACCCCCACTTTTTGGGGAAACTAAGGACGGACAATAAATTCCAGTCTTGTCAGAAACATCCATACCCTGAGAATAAATTTTCAAAAAGAAAAAAAAATCACAACACTGTTTCATGTTCAATGTGGAATATTAACCATTAGTTTCATCGGCTGGTTAATGCCTTCAGTTGGGTTTTTTTAGCAACTAGAGCATGTTTTAAAAATGGCTGCAAATGTCACCTGACTTACAAATAGGCCAAGCTTCTTGAGGACATGTCTGGGCAGTTTGCCTGATAAACTGCGCACCTATCATTGTCTGAACTCTCTGAAAGACATAAGGACAATAGGCTGTGAAACTTCACACACACACATACGCTCACACACACACATACGCTCACACACACATACGCTCACACACACACATACGCTCACACACACATACGCTCACACATACACACACACACATATGCTCACACCCACACATACGCTCACATACACATACGCTCACACATACACACACACACATATGCTCACACACGCAGACTCACGCACACACATGCGTTCACACACACATGCACACACGTACACACACATACACGCACTCACACACATGCTCATACACACATACGCTCGTGCACACACACATGCACACACATATTTCCAAACACATATGCACACATACACACCACAATATTCCCCCCCCCAAAAAAATACATCCTCACCCCAGTTGCCATGTCATTTTTATGTATGCCTGGTGTTGCTCCTGGCATGCCCTCCTGCACTCTTATTTGAACCAGGATTGATCCCCTGGCTTGGGTGGTAATGGTAGAGTGGAGCTTATGCCTGAGGTTCCAGATTGTATTCGAGTACAATTCTGCTGCTGCTGATGGCCCACAGAGTCTCACGGATGCACAATCTTGAGTTGCTAGATCTGTCCCCACCTATCCTATTTAGCACAGTGGTAGTGTCACATAACATGATGGATGGTATCCTCAATGTGAAGACAGGATTTCATCTGTGCAAGGACTGGTGGTCACTCCTACCGATGCTGTCATGGACAGATGCATCTGCGGCAGACAGGCTTGTGAGGATGAGGTCAAGTCTGCTTTTCCCTCTTGTTGGTTTCCTCACCATCTGCTGCTAGGATGCTAGGAGCTACATCTAGGAGCTACATCCTTCAGGATCTTGCCAGTTTGATCTTAAGCAGTACTACCGAGCCACTTTTGGTGATGGGTATTGAAGTCCCCCTTCAAGAGCACATTCTGCCCCCTTGTTACCCTCACTACTTCCTGTGGTGTATAACATGGAGATGTACTGATATACATTAGCTGAGGGGGGATGGTTCATGGTAATCAGCAGGTTCCCTTGCCCATGTTTGACCTGAAGCTACAAGACTTCATGGGGTCTGAAGTCAATGTTGAAGACTTCCAGGACAACTCCCTATACCACTGTGCTGCTGCCACCTTTGCTATGCTGGTGGGTCAGGACATGTACAATGATGGTGATGGTGGTATCTGAGACATTGTATGTAAGGTATGGTTCTTTCAGTATGACTCTGTGAGGCTATTGCTTCACCAGTCTACGAAACAGGTCTCCCAGTTTTTGCAATCCCCCAGAATTAGTAAGGGGGTCTTTGCAGGGTCAACAGGCCGGAGTTTGCTGTTGTCATTTCCAGGTGGTCCATTTGGTTTCATTCCTTATTGACTTGTTTTAAATGGTTTGACACGATTGAGTGCCTTATTGGTCCAAAGTGTCAAATGCCTTGCTGTGGGTCTAGAGTCACATGTAGGCCAGATAAGGTAAGGGTGGCAGATTTCCTTCCCGAAAGGACATTAGTGAACCTGATGAATTTATAGAACAGTCGACAATGGTGTTATGATCGTCATTAGATTTTTAATTCCAGGTATTTATTGGATTCAAATTCCACCATCTGCCATGGTGGAATTCAAACTCGTGTTGCCAAAGCATCACTCTGGGTCTCTGGGTTACTGATCCACATGGATCCTAAACTGCAACAGGAATTAATAATTGAAGCAGAGACGCTCTGGGTCCGATTTTACCATTTTCATTCTAAGTGCTGAATCTGGGCGCAATTCAAATCCGAGTTGGAAATCTGCTTTCAGGCTCCCCCATACACACTTAGCCTGAAACAAAATCACGAGTCTGATTCACACTGTGGGCTTAGCGTGCCTGAGACGATTGGATCTCTGAACTGCCCATGCACAGTTAGAAAAAAAATTGAAAAAGCCCGCCTGTGTCGCATCGCTCGCGGGCCGCGGATGAAGTGGCCCGGGAGCGAAAAGCGGGAGCGATGACCCCCACAGACATCACTTGACCCCCACAGCATAATTGTCCCCCTTATCCACCCACCCCCTCCGCTACCCAGACCGATCGTGGCCCCCTGCCCCTTTCTCCCCCATCAATCGCCCGCAGAGTGGCAGCGTACACCCCTGCCCCCCCCCCCCCACCGCCAACCCCACCAGAGATGCATCTGACCCGCCTCCTCCTCCCTCCCCCAACCAGACAATGATCTGGCCTCCCTCAGCCCTCCCCCCCACCAGAGATACATCTGATCCGCCTCCTGCTCCTCCCCCCCACCAGACAACGGTCGGGCCTCCCTCCCCCTCCCCACCATCGATCTGAGTCGGAGAGCCGTTGGAAGTGTTGAACATACCTCTTCAGCAGCTGGAGCGCCCGAAACAGACTTTTTGCTGAGCATGTCTGTTTTGCGCCGAATCTGGACGCGCGAATGCGGTGGTAAAGGGGGAAATGCTGATAAAGTTGGGCGGGCAGTTCATTAATTCAATTGAAATACATGCATGCCCATTTCGGGCGCGAATCGGATCGCGGCCATTCCCGGGCCTTGGTAAAGTGGCCATCTGCGCGGACACGGATCACATTAATGGCCTCACGCCCGAAAGCGGGTGCGACGTAATGGTAAAATCAGGCCCTCTATATCTTCTAAGTCACATCTTAAAGGTCCCCTTTAGTGATATTGATGGAAGTATTGAGACAGCTATTTGAAGAGAGAGGAAAATTTTACTTTTAATTTTTGTTTGTGAGCAATAAATCATATTGTAAAATAATACATGCAATGTTGTCTGTTACAACATCGTAAACTAGCATAGCCATTACTGTCACAGGAGATCTGTTTGTATAATGATAGTTATAAAACTGTGTGGAGCATTGGGATATATTTGCCCTCACTCCCAGTGTCATATTCTTCATACGGGGCATGGAATTCTCAACGAACACTTCCCTTGTTGGCAATGTTAATGGAAGAAGAGGAGGCAAATGATCTGTTGGCCTTCATAGCGAGAGGATTCGAGTACAGGAGCAGTACTTGATACAATTATACAGCATCTTGGTGAGACCATACCTGGAATGTTGTGCGCAGTTTAGGTCTCCTTATCTGAGAAAGGATGTTCTTGCTATAGAGGATGTGCAGCATAGGTTTACTAGACTGGTTCCTGGGATGGCGGGACTGATGCATGAGGCGGTTAGCAACCACAGCATTGAGTCGGTTAGGATTATATTTGCAGAAGCTCAGAAGAATGTAGGCAGATCTCATAGAAACTTATAAAATTCTAACAGGACTAGACAGGGTAGATGCAAGAAGGATGTTCCCGGTGGTGTGGAAGTTCCGAACCAGGGTCATAGGATTGAGATGAGGAGAAATTTATTCACCCAGAGAGTGTGGAATTCACTACCACGGGAAGCAGTTGAGGCCAAAACATTGTGGGAACGGTCTTACCCTCTCACCCCGCCGACCAATGGCAGGGCAGCCCAGCAAGATCGCGAGACGCCATGAAATTAAATATTTCTTGCCTTTCGCGATCTTACAGGCACTGGATATCCGGCACGATCAGCCTTGCGCCTGAAAAGGGCGCGAAGTAGATTTCGATATTTAAATGCTATTTAAAATAGCATTTAAGTATTACAAGTGAACCGGGGATGGAATCGTCTGGCTTCCCTTGCCTCTGTGGCCTCGCCGGTGAAGGTTTTCTCCGGCAAGAATCATGTATTGTCCGCATCAACGGGGACTAGACATGATGGCCTTGTTGGTAGAACCGGAGGCCACTGAGGCCCCCTGGGAGGTTGGGGGCAGACAGGGCAGTGCCTGGCAACCTGGCACTGCCAGAGTGGAACCACAGGCAGTGCCAGTGAGGTGAGGCCTGAGGTGGGCAGGGCCTGAGGTGGGCGGGGCCTGAGGTGGACGTGGCCAGACTGGTGGCAGGCTGATCGGTGGGTCGGGGGGGGGGGGGGGGTGTGGGTGTTAGTTGTTTCGACCGCGATCGCTCTGGTGGGGTGGGGGGGTGGGGCGGGGGGGGTGGAGTGGGGGGAGGTGGCGATCGGTCCAGGCAGGGGAGTTAGTGTTTCGGCCATGGTCAATCTGGAGGGGATGGGGGTAGCTTGGCGATCAGTCCGGGTGGGGAGAGGGGCACTGCTGCGCTTACTGCAACAGTGATCGGTGGGGGTGGGGGGGATGGTGCAGTTTCTGCCCCAATTGGTCTGGCGGGGAAGGGTGGCAATTGGTCCAGGTGGGGGGAGTGGTGACCAGTCCTGGGGGCAGGAAGTGATTGGTCTAGGCGGGAGGAGGAATAGTGATCGGTCCGGGCGGGGGGTGGTCCAGGCAAGGGGGTGGCGATCAGTCCGGGCAGAGGGTGGCGATCACTCAGGATGGGAGGGGTGGCAATCGGCCAAAGAGCCCCATGGTAGCAGGTGCTGGGATGGGCCACGGAGGCCGGCTCTAGCTGGGGTAGATAGCGACAGGTTTCTGTGCTCATAGAGCACAGAGATCTGCACATGCGCAATTGCGCTCTCTGCTGCTATCACCCGGCCTTTGGACAATTTAGGTCCCGTCCACTCCCCCTGCTGGCGGATTCCAAGTTTATGCACTTAGCAACATGAATTGGTGGAGGGGGCGGGGTGGGGGGCGGCAGGGTGGTGGTTTCGGCCACAATTTGTCCAGTGGGGAAGGGTGGCAATTGGTCCGCGGGGAGGAGGTGATCAGGAGAAAATAGGAGAAATCCACGGCTTTTTTTGCGAGAGTTAAAAATCAGATCTTACCTTTGCTTGATCCTGATTTCTTGGCTCTCGCGTGATTTTGCCGGTTTGCTCTGCCCATTGATGGGTGGGATGAACCGGTAAAATTCCGCCCATGATGTGTAATGTGTATTTTTGTGCATGCTGCATCTTGGCCAATAAACCTGTTATAGAAGCATAGAACCACAGAGAATAGGAGCAGGAATAGGCCATTCGGCCCTTCAAGCCTGCTCCACCATATAATATGATCATGGCTAATCATCTATTTCAATGTCACACTCTCCTGCTCTCCCAAAACACCTTGATGCCCTTAGAGTCTAGAAATCTATCTATCTCCTTCTTAAGTATATTAGGTGACTTGGATTCCACAACCTTTTGTGGTAGAGAATTCGACAGGTTCACACCATCTGAGTGAAAATATTTCTCCTCATTTCAGTCTAAATGGCCTTCCCAGTATCCTAAGACTGTGACCCTTTGTCCTGGACCCCTCAACCAGTGGAAACAACATTCCTGCCTCCAGAATGTCCAGCCCTGTCGGAATTTTATACATTTCAATCCCCTCTCATTTTTCTAAATTCCAATGAATATAGACTTAGTTGACTCATTTACAAAAAAGACAGATTTATAAAGTTTGGGCACCCATATTGAAAGCATTGACAGTGTGCCAACCCAAATCAACCAAATCAACATCTGTACTAATTTCTACTTTAATTTCCAATCCATCAGTCTTAAATTTAACTTTCTGATGACAAAGAACTGCTTATTGGCATAGACTTTACAAGATGCACTCACAGAAGGCTTGGTTAAATAAAATTAACTCTAAAGTCTTACAGAGATTGATGGGATTGTTTCAGGAATACTGGGTATTTCAGAGTTCTAAGCACACTCAACTATTTAGCTGACAGAGTTACCTAGTTTGTATAAAGTATTCTGAAAATCTGTGTAAACCAATACAAGCCAGTTTGAGTCACTCGTTTTGTAGCTTTGAGAGCCAGCGTACCATGAAAATTCAGGACAAATCAAGTGAGAATTGAAATCAAGTGCTAATTTATGTGGTTCTTTAGTGCTGAAGTCCTATTACATTACATGAAAAAGAATTGAATAAAATTAAAACCATTTTCAATTTTACCAACAATTTGGAGTGATCCTTTAAAAAATAGGAGGGCCCTTGTGATTGGTAATGAAGCAATTAGTCTAGCTGATAACTCATTGATAACTCATTTGTATTCAATATTCAGAATCTCTATTAAATATAATTTGGCTGCAATTTTATATAAAAACAAAAAAATGTGTATTTTCGTTACTACAAATTAACTTCAATGCATGCAAAGTTTCAATTTATTAAATGCCATATTTAATTATCAAGTGAACTTTCATAAGATGATTATTATTTATAATTTTAAAACCACAGGGTCTCCCTTGTAACACAGTTGTGCCTTCCTCAATGCTCACAACGCCCTTTCTGTGGATCGAAGCCTGGACATGGTGGAAAGACTTGTGTGCTCCAACTATCTGTTGAGCAATGCTGTCGGGAGTTTCTTTGTTCTACTGGGGCAAGATCAGCGGGGGCTGCCATGCAAAGTATGGTTCAACATGTCCCCAGTTGCTTAACACGCGAAGGAAGACATCACAACTCACTGGCTGCAAAGACGGAAGAAGGCTGCAGTGACAAGTTGGCCCCAATCATCAGGATTCGACATGTAACCGAACACTGACCAGCAATTCATCATTATGGTGTGGACAATGATGGTGTCCCAAGATTCTCATGTATAACAAAGTTATGCGTAGACATCCACCAGAGTCCATTTACCAAGTCCTGTGTTGATGGAGAATTGGTGACAAGCTGTAAACCTGGGAGTCCTTCGTCAAGAATCTGCACACAGGCTACAGATTCATGGATGTTGTTGGACACGTAGGTAATAATCAGCAGGAGGTTGCCTTGCCCATGTTTGACCTGATGCCATGAGGATCCATGGAGTCTGGAGTCAATTTGAGGACTCAAAAGATAACATCTGTCTGTATACCACTGTGCTACCACCTCTGGTGGGTAGACCGGACATACCCAGGGATGATGATGGTGGTGAACATTGTCTGTTCATTCTAATTCCGTGACTCTGACTATGTCAGGCTGTTGCTAACTCGTCTGTGGGACAGCCCCTAGATGTTAATAAGGAGGACCTTGCATGGTTGACCAGGCTGGTTTCCGTTGTTCTTTCCAGTGCCTATGTCAATGCCGGATCCATCTGGTTTCATTCTTTTCAGACTTCGTAGTGATTTGAAGCAGGATGTTTTGCTGGGTATTTCAGAGCGCAGTTAAGAGTCAACCACATTGCTGTGGGTCTGGAGTCACATTAAGCCAGACCAGGTAAGGACACAGATTTCCTTCCCTAAAGGACATTAGTGAACCAGATTCAGTTTTACGACAATCATGAAGGTTTCATGCCCGCCATTGCTGAGAGTACCTTTTAATTTCAGATTTATTTATTGAATTTAAATTCCACCAGCCACCAAGATGGGATTTGAATCCAAGTCTCCAGAGCATTAGCCCTGAGTTACTGAACTGCTAGTCCAGCGGCAGTTGCTCTATGCCAACACCTCCTCGTCAAAAACTTAAGTGATCTCTGTATCACTCAATCCATGCTGGTGACTGGTCCCAACTGGACAGATCGTAGACTTGTTGAATCAGTGATGATCATCCACCCAGGACCGAGACATTGTCAGACTCAAAAGTCCAAGAAGGAGATCAATGTTGCAGCATAATACAGCCTGACCCAGGAGAGGAATTCCAAGTGCTACTCACAAGCAAACTGGAAATTCTCCACACATCCAACTCAATTCCAGAACGGTGAGATCAAATAATGTCAGCTGTACTAGACCCCCGTGCCAAGAACATTGGGTTCACGCACTGTCGTCACCAAAACTGGTTCAACGAAAATTATGCTGAAATACGTGCCCTTCCAGAACAAAAACAAGTGGCCATCATTGACTAACAGAGCAGCCCAGGGTAGCAAGTCAAGAAGGCAACATTTCAACAGTTCAATTCTGATACTGAGATTGCCATGATACCTGATATCTCATGATAGGGGCGGCACGGTAGCACAGTGGTTAGCACTGCTGCTTCACAGCTCCAGGGACCTGGGTTCGATTCCCGGCTCGGGTCACTGTCTGTGTGGAGTTTGCACATTCTCCTCGTGTCTGCGTGGGTTTCCTCCGGGTGCTCCGATTTCCTCCCACAGTCCAAAGATGTGCGGGTTAGGTTGATTGGCCATGATAAAATTGCCCCTTAGTTTCCTAAGATGTGTAGGTTAGAGGGATTAGTGGATAAAATATGTAGGGATATGGGGGTGGGGCCTGGGTGGGATTGTGGTCGGTGCAGACTCGATGGGCCGAATGGCCTCTTTCTGCACTGTAGGATTCTATGATCTATGATCTATAGCTCAGTTGATTGGAATGTACATCTTGCGGTATGTGGGAAGTCATGGACACACCATGTGTCCCAGACAAGCATGTCTGCAGCAAGTTCCACTGGCTGCAGAAGCTGGAGTTCTAGGTTTCAGAACTCAAGTGGTGGCTGGAGTCATTGTAATGCATCCACGAGGCAGAGAGCTGTGTGGGTAGCACATTTAGCGAGGTGGTCATGCAACAGATTTGGAGCATGTAGGCAGAGAGAAAATGGATGACTGCCAAGCTGTCTAAGAGAACCAGGCAGGTATTACAGGAGTCCCTGAGTCTATCTTGCCTGCTAATCAGTTTTCCATTTTGAATAATTCCACAGAGGAGTGCAACAAGAGCCAAGTTCTTGGCACCAGGGGTGGCTCAGCTCTACAGCACATTGGAAAGAAGAGTGGAAGGACAATACTGATCAGGGATTCATTGGTTATCAGAACAAGCAGGCATTTCTATAGCTGTAGATGTGTCTCTAGGATGGTATGTTGCCTCCCTGGTGCCATGGTCAAGGATGTTACAGATTGGCTGCAGGACTTTCTTCTGGGGGATTTGATTTTGATTTGATTTATTATTGTCACATGTATTGGTATACAGTGAAAAGTATTGCTTCTTGTGCGCTATACAGACAAAGCATACAGTACATAGAGAAGGAAAGGAGAGAGTGCAAAATGTAGTGTTACATTCATAGCTAGGGTGTAGAGAAAGATCAACTTAATACGAGGTTGGTGCATTCAAAAGTCTGATGGTAGAAGGGAAGAAACTGTTCTTGAGTCGGTTGGTACGTGTCCTCAGACTTTTGTGTCTTTTTCCGAAGGAAGAAGGTGGAAGAGTGTATGTCCGGCGTATGTAGCGTCCTTAATTATAACGTTTATTTATTCGTCGCAAGTGAGGCTAACATTACACTGCAATGAAGTTACTGTGAAATTCCCCTAGTCGACACACTCCAGCGCCTGTTCGGGTCAATGCACCTAACCAGCATATCTTTCAGACTGTGGGAGGAAACCGGAGCACCCGGAGGAAACCCGCACAGACACGGGGAGAATGTGCAAACTTCACACAGACAGTGACCCAAGCTGGGAATCGAACCCAGGTCCCTGGCACTGTGAGGCAGCAGGGCTAATCACTGTGCTGCCCCACTATGCTGGCTGCTTTTCCAAGGCAGCAGGAAGTGCAGACTGTGTCAATAATGGGAGGCTGGTTTGAGTGATGGGCTGGGCTTCATTCACGGCCCTTTTAGTTTCTTGCAGTCTTGGACAGAGCAGGAGCCATACCAAGCTGTGATACAACCAGAAATAATGCTTTCTATGGTACATCTGTAAAAGTTGGTGAAAGTCATAGCTGACATGCCAAATTTTCTTAGTTTTCTGAGAAAGTAGAGGCATTGATGGGCTTTCTTAACCATAGCGTCGGCGTGGAAGGACCAGAGCAGGCTGTTGGTGATCTGGACACCTGAAAACATGAAATTCTCGACCATTTCTACTTTGTCCCCATTGATGTAGACAGAGGCATGTCTTCCACTATGCTTCCTCAAGTCAATAACTATTGACTTTTGTACTTGACTATAGGCGGAGGGTGAACAGCTTGGTCCACCTTGGTACCAATAGCATTGGTAGGAAGACGGATGTCGTCCTGAAACCAGACTTTAAGGATCTAGGAAAGGAAATAAAAAGCACTTGCAACAAGGGATATGATTTGAAGGCACAAATAGAGGTAAGTTGTATCATTTTATTGCTGTTACAGAGACAAGTTTGCAAGATGATCAAGACTGGGAATTGAATATTTTGGGATATTTGTCATTTAGGAAAGATAAGCAAAAAGGAAAAAGAGGTGGGATAACATTGTTACCGAGGAGCAAGATCACTACATTAGGAAGAGCAGATCTTCACAGTTACCAGCTCATCTCTGGTTCTTCATGAAAGTGGTCAGCATTCCTATATAATCCCATAGTTAATCCCATAGCTGTTGGGATATTCAACATTGGGACAAACAGAAACCAAGTTTGATCCTGTGCTTCTGCAATATCCACTGATCTCCTTTCCAGGAGGAGTCATTGGGTAGCATTTAGGAATTGGAAAACTGTTGTGTTTGATTCCCTTGATACGCAACGGTTAGAGCACATCAGTCCCATCCCAACTGAGATTAGCAAATGCACAGAGCTGATGGGGAATTTTACCTGCAAACACAATGGGAGCATCCTTGGTAGCATGTGGAAAACTCAAAAGTCTGTGTACTTTTGGACATTCGGCTCCACAACCTATAATCTTTGGCCCTGGTAAGTTCTCTGGATGTCAGTCTGATTGATAGGCTTGGCTTCCCGATGAGTGAATAGCTCTCGGGCACAGGACCAGGTAGGTCAGATCTCTAACCATGGTGAAGAGGTCAGGTGGTCAAATCCCAAAACAAGGTCAGATCCCCGCAGCCAGGATGTCTGACCCCAGCAGTTGTGCAATCCACGCAGAATTTGTATGGAAGAATGGGTGTGGGCAAATGGTGGATATGCTTGGAGGGGGGCTTAGAGGAGGTGCTCCCACTCCTTCTAGCCCACAATGCATGCTCCATGAGGCTGCCTTCACCTCTGCTGCTGAGGTTTTAGCGGCCCTGGGAAACACAGCTGGCCAATGTTAAAGCTACAAAGCAGAACAAATACATATCTTGCAGCTTTATTAATATATTCAAAACCACTGGGAGTGGCTTGTTTGGCTTCCCCTTCTCCTGCCTCAGGAAAACCTGGAAGTCAGTAGGTTGTAGCCCTCAATCCCACCTACAACCCCTCGAAGGTGTGAACATGCTGTCGCGATAGCTTCAGCCACTCGCCGAGCCATACATCTACCAACTGAGCCACAGGAGAAAGCTGCAAAGTAAGGCTTTCACTTGGAAACATTGCGGGTAATTTTTTATCTTCTTCACTTGGGCAATATTCTGATGGAGAAAATCACTCACACAGCTTTGAATATCCAGCGTGTACTTAACACCTCTGCTTTTATAACAGTTGTTGCTTGGCAGTCTTTAGGAATCAATTATTGGACCAGTCAAGCTTAGCATGGCATTGTATGCCATTCACTATCGCTTTGAGGAGTTGAAATGTAGTTCTCCTAATTTGCACCAAACATGCTTGCAGAGAGTGCAGCGGATACATAAGCTTCCATAAATGCTCAAATACTGATGACACAAATAGCACCCTTTTTTTTATTTATTAGTGTCATAAGTAGGCTTACATCAACATAGAACATAGAACATAGAACATTACAGCACAGAACAGGCCCTTCGGCCCACGATGTTGTGCCGACCATCATCTGAAACCAAGATCAAGCTATCCCACTCCCTACCATCCTGGTGTGCTCCATGTGCCTATCCAATAACCGCTTAAATGTTCCTAAAGTGTCTGACTCCACTATCACTACAGGCAGTCCATTCCACACCCCAACCACTCTCTGCGTGAAGAACCTACCTCTGATATCCTTCCTATATCTCCCACCATGAACCCTATAGTTATGCCCCCTTGTAATAGCTCCATCCACCCGAGGAAATAGTCTTGAACGTTCACTCGATCTATCCCCTTCATCATTTTATAAACCTCTATTAAGTCTCCCCTCAATCTCCTCCGCTCCAGAGAGAACAGCCCCAGCTCCCTCAACCTTTCCTCATAAGACCGACACTCCAAACCAGGCAGCATCCTGGTAAATCTCCTCTGCACTCTTTCCAGCGCTTCCACATCCTTCTTATAGTGAGGTGACCAGAACTGCACACAATATTCCAAATGCGGTCTCACCAAGGTCCTGTACAGTTGCAGCATAACCCCACGGCTCTTAAACTCCAACCCCCTGTTAATAAAAGCTAACACACTATATGCCTTCTTCACAGCTCTATCCACTTGAGTGGCAACCTTTAGAGATCTGTGGATATGGACCCCAAGATCTCTCTGTTCCTCCACAGTCTTCAGAACCCTACCTTTGACCCTGTAATCCACATTTAAATTAGTCCTACCAAAATGAATCACCTCACATTTATCAGGGTTAAACTCCATTTGCCATTTTTCAGCCCAGCTTTGCATCCTATCTATGTCTCTTTGCAGCCTACAACAGCCCTCCACCTCATCCACTACTCCACCAATCTTGGTGTCATCAGCAAATTTACTGATCCACCCTTCAGCCCCCTCCTCTAAGTCATTAATAAAAATCACAAAGAGCAGAGGACCAAGCACCGATCCCTGCGGCACTCCGCTAGCAACACTTACAGTAACATCTGCAATTAAGTTACTGTGAAAATCCCCTAGTCGTCACACTCCGGTGCCTCTTAGGGTACACTGAGGGGGAATTTAGCATGGTCGATGCACCTAACCAGCACTTCTTTCGGACTGTGGGAGGAAACCGGAGCACCTGGAGGAAGCCCACGCAGACTCGGGGAGAACGTTCAGACTTTGCACAGACAGTGACCCAAGCCAGGAATTGAACCCAGGTCCTTGACTGTGAGGCAGCAGTGCTGACCACTGTGCCACCATGCCACCCGCGTTCTGTTGATTTGGAGTGAAAATCAGGAAGCTTCTACAATGAATAGGAAATCCACTCTGCCACATTATAGCCCACATTAAAAAAGGGTCAGAATTCACTGTTAAGTGTCTTTCACATCTTTCATAAAATTTACTGTACAGAAACTGGTTATTCGGCCCAACTGGTCCATACTGGTGTTTATGCATGACGCACATTCCTCACTCCTTTCACTCTACTTCATCTTTGTACTTTATTCTTTTAGAATCTTTCCTTTTCCTGCCACAGTCAATGTTTATATTGTTTTAAATTGCAGATAAAATAATTGGACACTTTTCTACATTATAGACACTATATAAAAACTGATTGTTGTATATTTGCTTTCTCTTCATGACTGCATTCTGATCAGCTTTATTTGTTAGCTTGGTTTCTGGTTACTTTTTAAACAGTTGTTGACCTACAAGCACTAAAGTAAAACACTTGTATTTCATCAAAATATGTGTTGGAACTTGATGCTAATTATCTCCCTGGCTTTCAAAGCAAGCCAGAATTGGCTGCGACTGAGAATATCAGGGATGTATCAGAGGAGGCCAGTGTTTCATGTGGAAAGCTGGCTGCCCAGCGTTATTCTGTCAACAACTCAGTGCTCGCATTTGATGGTGTGAGTGCTGATTGCGCTCTTGTTATTATAGGAAATAAACAAGAAAATGAATTCCATGGGACAACACAGCCTCTTTGTCTCCTCAAAATCCTGTGTCTGAACTTCAGCCAATGCACTAAAAGTCTGAGTGTTTGTGTCATCAGTATTTGGGCACTTATGGAAGCTTATGTATCTGCTGCATTCTCTGAGAGAGTGCTTAGGGCAAATTAGGAGAGCTACATTTCAACTCCTCAAAGCGATAGTGAATGGCATACAATGCATGGCTGAACTTGACTGTTCCAATAATTGATTTCTAAAGACTGCCAAGCAACAACTGCTATAACAGCAGAGGTGTTAAGTACATGCAGGATATTCCATACCTGCTTTCATTTTGGCCAGCACTCAACTTCTCTGCATTTCACTTTACGTTGCAATTTTATATGGCCAAGTGTTAAGTGCAGCGCAATATATTTTCAGTTAAGGTCTGCCAATTGGCATTAGATCCAGATATACATGTTGTAATCTGGGTTACCCAAAAATAGAATACAGGTAGAGCCTTGCCAAGGACTATGATGTACATATATCAAATGGTATCATGATATGGATCTTGCAACATAAGTAAGATAGTTTGGACTTGTCCATCTAATTTGCTAACGTGAGATCCTGATATCTGAAACCTGCTCAAAACGTGAAGATATAAGTCTGTAATCACCTGGTAAATTTCAGTGCAATAATGTATAAAAGTTATATTCCAAAATTCCCCAGATTCAGGAAGGGTTCCTTTAGATTGGAAGATGGCAAATGTAACTTCTTTATTCAAAAAGTGAGGGAGACAGGAAACAGGAAACTATAGGACAGTTAGCTTAACATCTATCACAGTGAAAATATTAGAAGCTATTATTAAAGATATTATAGAAAAATTCAAGGCAATCAGGCAAAGACAACATAGGAACATAGGACATAGGAAAATAGGAACTAGGAGCAGAAGTAGGCAAATTCAGCCCTTGGAGCCTGATCTGCCATTCAATCAGATCATGGCTGGTCTCTCCTTGATCTCAAATCCACCTCCTCACCTGTTCCCCATATCCCTTTATCCCCTTTTTTACTAGAAATATATCTATCGCCTTCTTGAAACCAACCATTCAATGATACAGACTCCACCGTTCCACAAATTCACTGCGAGAAGTAGTTCCTCCTCATCTCAGTTTTAAATCTACCGCCTCTCAACTTATACTTGTGACCTCTTGTTCCAGGTTGTCCCATAAGAGGAAACATTTGGGACCCAATTCTCCCATCCCGACGCACATGCTGCATTTCCATACTGACTTTCTACAATTCATGAACATAGACTCCCAGATCCCTCTGCCCGGATGCTGCCATCAGACATTTGAATGGACCTACCTCGAATTAAGTTGATCTTTCTCTACACCCTAGCTATGACTGTAACACAACATTCTGCACTCTCTTGATTCCTTCTCTATGAACGGTATGCTCTGTCTGTATAGCACGCAAGAAACAATACTTTTCACTGTATGCTCATACATGTGACAATAGTAAATCAAATCAAATCATTTTGAATCTGCTTTCCATTTAGCTAATAATTTGCCTTTCTATTTTTTCTGTCACAATGGATAACTTCACCTTTATCCACATTAAACTCCATCTGCCAAAATTTGGCCCATTCTCCTAGCCTATCCATATCTGTCTGGAAAATCTTTATATTCTCTTCACTGCCTGTTTTCCCACCTATGTTAGTATCATTTCCAAATGTTGTTATGTTACACTCTCTCCCTGCTTGCAGATTATTTATATAGATTGTAAACAGTTGAGGTCTGAGGATTGACTCTTGTGGCACCCTGCTAGTTAATTTCGCCAGCCAGAGAAGAACCCATTTATCCCAACGCTCTGCTTTCTGTCAGTCAACCAATCCCCAATCCAATCTAGTACACTATTCCCAAACCCCTGCGATCTGACCTTGTGGATCGGTCTTTTATGTGGCACCTTATTGAACAACTTCTGGAAGTAACATGGTTTGTGAACGGGAAATCATATTTTACCAATTTATTGGAGTTCTTTGTCACATGTGCTGTGGATAAAGGGGAACTGATCGATGTACTGTACTTCGATTTCCAGAAATCATTTGATGACATGTCACATCAAAGGTGATTGTGGAAATTAAAAGCTCGTGGTGCAAGGGTAACATATTGGCTTGGATTGAAAGTTAGCTAGCTCACAGGAAATAGAGTTAGCATAAATGGTTTCTTTTCTAGTTGGCAGGATGTGATGAGTGGTGGGCCATAGTGCTCAATGCTGGAGCCTCAACATCTTACAATTTATATAAATGTCTTGGATGAAGGGACTTAAAGCATGGTTGCTAAATTTACTGATGGCACAAAGATAAAGTTTATTTATTAGTGTCACAAGTAGGCTTACATTAACACTGCAATGAAGTTACTGTGAAAATCCCCTAGTCGCCACACTCCAGCACCTGGCCAGGTACACTGAGGGAGAATTTAGCATGGCCAATGCACCTAATCAGCATGTCTTTCAGACTATGGGAGGAAACTGGAGCACCCGGAGGAAATCCACACAGACACGGGGAGAGCGTACAGAACCGGAGCACCCGGAGGAAAACCATGCAGACATGGGGAGAACGTACAGACTCCAAACGGACAGTGACCCAGGCTGGGAATCGAACCCAGGTCCCTGACGCTATGAGGCAGCAATGCTAACCACTGTGCCACCGTGCCACCCTAGATAGGGAGGAAAGTAAATTGTGAAGAAGCCATAAGGAGGCTGAGAAAGGACATCGATAGATTAAGTGAGTGGGCAAAGATCTGGCAAATGGAAGAAAATGTGGGAAAATGTGAAATTGCCCATTTGGCAGGGAGAATAAAAGGGAAGCTTATTATCTAAATGGTGAGAAATTGCAAAGCTTTGAGGTGCAGAGGGACCTGGGTCTCCTTGTGCATGAATCACAAAAGGTTGGTATTCAGATATGGCAAGTAATTAGGAAAGCTAATGGAATGTTATTGTTTATTGTGAGGGGAAATGATTAAAAAGTAGGGAGGTTATGCTTCAATTGTATAGGACATTAGTGAAACCACATCTGGAATACAGTACAATATTGGTCTCCTTATTTAAGGAATGATGTAAGTGCACAAGAAGCAGTTCAGAGAAGGCTCTACCAGACTCATTCCAGGAATGGACAGGTTGTCTTACAGAGAAAGAGTGGACAGGTTCGGTTTGTATCCATTAGAGTCTAGAAGAGTAAGAGGCGACTTGATTGAAACTTTGAGGATCCCAAGGGATATTGACAGAGAGGATGTTTGCTCTTGATAGAGAATCTACAACTATGTGTCACTATTCAAAAATCAGGAGTTGCTCATTTAAGACAAAGATTAGGAGAATTATTTTCTCTCAGAGGGTCGTGATTCTTCAGAACTCTTTTCCTCAAAAGGCAGTGGAAGCAGAGTCTTTGAATATTTTTAAGACAGAGCCAGATAGATTGTTGATTATCATGGGGGTGAACAGTTAGCGGTTGACAGGAATGTGGAGTTGAAGTTACATACAGATCAGCTATGATCTTATTGAATGGCAGAGCAAGCTCAAGGGGCTGAGTGACCTACTCCCACAACTGACTCGTATGTTCATATATTCTGTGTTGCTGTCAGTTTTCTGAGGAAATTCACAGGCAAAGACTTATACAGATTTCATGACAGAAAACTGTAAGCAAACCTTCTTGATTATCTGTGCCTTTCCTGGCTAATGCCTGACAAGGTCCCTCATGGCAGGCTGATACAGAAGGTGAAGTCACATGGGATCCGCAGTGAGCTGGTAAGATGGATACGGAACTGGTTTGGTCATTGAAGACAGAGAGTGGCTGTGGAAGGGTGTTTTTCTGACTGGAGATCTGTGATCAGTGGTGTTCCTCAAGGATCAGTGCTGGGATCCCTGTTGTTTGTAATATATATAAATAATTTGGAGCAAAATGTAAGTGGTCTGATTCGTAAGTTTGTGGATGACACAAAGACTGGGAGAGTTGCAGATGGTGAGGAGGATTGCCAGAGGATACAGCAGAATATAGGTAGGCTGGAGACTTGGGCAGATAAATGGCAGATGGAATTTAGTCTGGACAAATGTGAGGTGATGCATTTTGGAAGGTCTAATGCAGAAGGGAAGTATACAGTAAATGGCAGAAATCTTAGAAGCATTAATTTACAGGGGGATCTAGGCCTCCAGGTCTATAGTTCCCTGAAAGTGGCAACACAAGTGGATAAGGTGGTCAAGAAGGCATATAACATGCTTGCCTTCATCAGACAAGGCATAGAGTACAAGAATTGGCAAGTCATGTTGCATCTGTGCAGAACTTTAGTTAGGCCACATTTGGAATATTGCGTACAGTTCTGGTCGCCACATTACCAGAAGGATGTGGAGGCTTCGGAGAGGGAACAGAAAAGGTTTACCAGGATGTTACCTGGTTTGGAGGGTATTAGCTATGAGGAAAGGTTGGACAAATTTGATTTGTTTTCACATGAACATCGGAGACTGAGGGACGAACCGATAGAAATTTACAAAATGATGAGAGAAACAGATAGAATGGACAGTCGGAGTCTTTTTCCCAGGGTAGAAATGTCAATTACGAGGGGACATAGGTTTAAGGTAAAAGGGGGAAAGCTTAAAGGAGATGTGAGGGGCATATTTTTTTATGAGGTGGAGATGCCGGCGTTGGACTAGGGTAAACACAGTAAGAGTTTTAACAACACCAGGTTAAAGTCCAACAGGTTTATTTGGTAGCAAATACCATAAGCTTTCGGAGTGCTGCTCCTTTGTCAGATGGAGTGGAAATCTGCTCTCAAACAGGGCACAGAGGCACAAAATCAAGTTACAGAATACTGATCAGAATGCAAATCTCTACAGCCAACCAGGTCTTAAAGATACAGACAATGTGAGTGGAGGGAGCATTAAGCACAGGTTAAAGAGCGTATCTTAGCATATTTTTTACACAGAGGGCGATAAATGCCTGAAATGCACTGCCAGGGGAGGTGGTGGAAGCAGATGCAAAAGCAACATTTAGGAGGCATCTTGACAGATGCATGAACAGGCAGGGAATAGAGGGATACGGACTGCATAGAGGCAAAAGGTCTTTAGTTTACAAAGGCATCATGTGACAGTGCAGGCTTCATGGACCAAAGGGCCTGTTCCTACGCTGTACTGTTCTTTGTTCTTTGAAACCCCTCCCCCATTTAGATTGTTAACATAGATTCACAACAATGCAATAATATCCCCAGAATAAAAGGTTTTCTGCATTAAGGGCAGTTCAGAATGAATGAAAATTTATGGTCAATGGACAACCAAGTCCATTGCCACTACTGTTATGGAGAGATTTTGTTTTCTTGATTTGTTAAAATCCTTCTTGATCTCTGCAGTGTACTTTATATAAATGCATTTCTATGCCATCTGAGTCTGTTGCTTTGAAAAGAAAAATTTCCACATTTGCCTTACTTTAAACATGCTAAGCATAAACTACAGTCGTGGTGGCTTGATGACGTCAAATCTTAATTTTCATGGTGTCAACGGATAAAGAGAAGCTCAAAGATGGAAGATGGTGTACATCCTACAATTCGTTCATTACCTCTACCAGGGAAGATGTATAGAGGTAATACTTCACCCATTAGTCTTTTTGTTTGTAATCAATGTATCTCAAAAATTAATGGGTGAATTTTATGAAATTTGGTCAACAGATAAGATATGGCCGAAGGAAGAATGGATTAGTTTTTGGCAAAGTTGCAGATCAGGATCTGGATCCTGCACATTTTTAGCAGATCCTTCTGTTAACTTTGGGAGTGAGGGCAAATTGACTCTTTCTTTTGGAGTGTTATCTGTTGTTTGATAAGAATGTTGTTGATTGTTTCTGAGTGATGTAGATTATCTCAATTCTTTAGTGGAACTTGTCACTGGTCTCAAAATTGAGCAGTTTTCAGAGCAGGTTGTTGGATGTGGATGTCCTGAAGTCTCCTTCTTCAACTTTATTGTTATAGGACACCACCTAGGCAGGGAAAATATTAAAGGGACAGCTGTGTAATTGTAATGACGCTGAGTTAATAGAATGTGGCAGAATGCCCTCTTCATTCGTTCACACTGATTTTACAACCTTTATGTTGGTTTTCAATTTCCAGTTTATGTTAATCTAATTCTCAGGAAACATTGCCATATATTGCTACCAGCACGATCAACATAGAGTCAGTTGTAAATTTTGTTGTATATCAGGGTGAGAAAATCTTGACTCAGTAATCCCTCAGAAATCTGGTGGAGGCAGAATGGACTGAATGGCGTCTTTGCTTCAGAGATACATTAATGAGGAAGCGAGCAGAGTCGCTGAGTTGAGACTGATAGCCAAGTTCCACACACATGAGTACGGCCTCAACCGGGATCTTGGGTTCATGTCACACTATCTGTAACCCCCATGACTTGCCTGGCCTTGCAAAATCACACTAACTGTCCCAGCTGGAGACAATACACATCTCTTTAACCTGTGCTTAACCCTCTCTCCACTCACATTGTCTGTACCTTTAAGACTTGATTACCTGTAAAGACTCGTATTCCAACCATTATTTTGTAAATTGAGTTTGTGTCTTTATATGCCCTGTTTGTGAACAGAACTCCTACTTACCTGACGAAGGAGCAGCGCTCTAAAAGCTAGTGGCGTTTGCTACCAAATAAACCTGTTGGACTTTAACCTGGTGTTGTGAGACTTCTTACTGTGTTTACCCCAGTCCAATGTCTGCATCTCCACATCATATCTAGCAATAGTCCAGTAGTTGAACTTGGACCAAGATAGATTCCATCATGGCTGCAGTACTTCTGATCAAATATTTGTCCAAACCTTCACTAAAAATTGAGACCAGTATTGTCTTCCTCAGTCTAAGAGCAGCCGACAACATGGTCTGACATATTGGTCTTTTGCTGAAAATATCAAGAATTTTGGCAAATTAGACAGTCTGCATGGCTGAATATTGGGGTTAATATTTATAGGTACATGTGCCCTACTGCACCAGTTCATGGAGATAAAAAATCGACACTTCTCTCAGTTCTAGCACCTTAATCCTCACATAAAGGTCAGATCATGGAATTCCTGCTATGCTGATGACAGTACTTTTGCTACTCAAGCCAATGACTTTCCTACCCTGGACTCCAGGCTCAGTAATGATACGGAACTTATGGTGGAGTACTGCCCAATAATGGTTTCATCAACCTAGAATCACAAAGGCCGTGCCCTTTGTCTTTCACTTGTACAATGTTTACACCACATGTGAACACAATCTCATGCTAAAGTGGCGAATATCTTAAACGTGATGCTCACTCTGTTTACCTGGCATCAGCCTCGAACCTGAAAAATCATCATCTGAAAATTGCTGTGAGCATCAGAACCTGAAATGACTAATCAGCAAACTTGCAGCTTGACCTGGGGAGAAAATACTTCCACTTTACAATCATCTGTTCTTGCACTTTGCTATTCAGCTTTAGAATATTGCAGCCCATTCCAGCTCACTCCTCTGAGACCAAACTATTGGGCATTCAACTTCCTGCTACCAAACATCTTGCATCAAGGCACATTGAGCCCTACGCCTCTCTCATTCCCTGCAGCAGAGCTCTTCCACATTATCATTGAGGTGCAGTGGCAAAATTAATGGACAGATTTTATGACAAAGTCATTTGCCAGTTCACTTTGATTTATTCCATCCAGCAACAACAAGGCAGTCTTCAAGACAACTAACATGGTCATCCTCTCCTAATACCTTTGACTTTTCCTCAGTAATGTGCAGGCATTAAAAGTGGACAGAAAATGCGCCTGTAAATCACCAGACCATTTTCAATCCTACGAGCTGTCAACCAGGATTCTTCTGACCACATTGAAATTCGTTTTCTCAACTACTATTGAACTGAACAAGGATAGTGCGATTCAATTTTGCACATTTAGGGTCTTCATAATAGCAATAGATTTATTTGCAGAAAAGAGTAACTATGTCCCACATCATTAAATAATGCCCACAATCTGAACTATCTGCTGTCCTGAGTGTTTCATATGCTGGTCATGACAGGAAAGAAAGTATTTATATAGAGCTGTTCATAATTTCAGGATACTAGGAATGCAATTATTATTACTGAGTTATAAGAGAATCCAGCTTTAAACATGAAGTTTTCTCCAGCTATAAATACAGAGTTGTAAGATTAAAAAGAGTGATTCTCCTATGTGGTATTAAAAATGAAAAGCAAAGTTCATCCACCAGACCAAGGTTTAGAAGTTTATAAACATGCCTGGGCATAGTTGTGTACTCAAGAACACTAACATCCTGTGGCATAGGATATGGTGTAACACAAGGCAGTTCTGAAAAGCACAGCTGCTACCCTCACATGACCTCAGAAAGGCATTGATAAATTGTAAAGTATCATAATCTAACATTTGATAACTTTAAGGATGCCCCTAAATCACTTATCAACTGAAATCTTCGATAGTGAGTGTAGCAAGGACGTGTGCGCCATCTGCACCTCTCGATGTCCTGTTTGTTTGAAGGATGTTAACTAAAATGAAGGATGGTAACTAAAACGTGCTGTTGTTCGTCATATTTGCTCAACATGCTTCCTGCCGGTTCAGCTCTTTTCTGCCATACATATTGGAAACAAAGCAGATTTTTAAATTTGTTGGATTCACTCCAGTGTTTCTTGGGATAAATATATGACTGCTGGAGTATAATAATGATCGTGCTATCCTTAATTAGGATGGAGGTATCTCAGTAGACATGATAGCTTTCTACTCAGAGATTTAAGATGAATGCTGTTTTAAATGTTGATGGATATCTTAAATATTAATTTCCTAGAACGATCATGTTGTGAATTCCATGTTCAGTTCTTTAATAAATATTTATAAAATTAAGAAGTATATTGTCTCATATAGTCTTCTGTATCAAATATTGAAAACCTGTCTATAAACATACTTCAGTGGAAAGGAACATTGTTGAGGAGAGATGTCCAGACCTTTGTAGTATCTGTGTATTGTTATAACCTAGCTAAAACTTTTGTAAAAGGCTACCTGGAGGACAGTAATATGCTGTGATGGTTCCTTTCCTTTGGGGAGAGATAATCAATTCTTCAGACCCATTTCGGTGTCTGTGAGGCCTGTCTTTATCTTAAGTGGGAGTGATCATCGGAGAAGTGTGCCTAACCTAGATTAGTCCCAAAAAGGGGCTAGGATTATAATTCCTTTCATCTTCAAGTGCTTTACAGCAAATTACGTACTTCTGAAGTGTAACCACTATCTTATTGTAGGAAATGTGGCAGCCAGTTGAACACAACAATATTCCATATGCATCAATGCAGTAATAATCATATAATCCATGTTTTTAGGTGTTGGTTGAGGAATAAATATTAGCCATAACACTGTTCTCTTCAAAATAGTGCCATTGAAACTTTTACAATCCCATGAGAAGGCAGATGGGGCCTTGGTTTAGCATCTCACCCTAAATACCACATTTGCCACAGTGTCTCTTCCCCAGTACTGCATTGAGGTGCTCAGACATCAGGAGTGGGGCGTGAGGTACAACATTTCTGACTCCAGAGGTGAGAGAACGACGCACTGATCCACAGTTGGCAATGTCCTAGATGATTGGAAATATACACAAGGCTGCCTATGCTAAATAAATAACAGGACAACAGTGAGTTCAGACCTAGATTTATTTGAGATTCACACTTCATTTTGCTCATTATGCATGTTTTGTGGTTCTTGCCAGATCACTAATAGTGCAACAATAGCTGCTATCCAAGATCAGAGTGTTCACTGCCAGACTTCACATTGGATTACACAGGGTTTAATTGACTATACAGAACAAAAACAGGTGATTCAACCCATGCCCGTGTTTATAATGCACTCGAGTCCTCTAAATCTATCATCATAACTACCTATTCTCTTCTCCCTCCTATACTAATCTAAGTTCCTCTTAAATACATCTATATTACTCACCTCAACCATTCCCTGTGGTAACGAGTTCCACATTTTCACCACTCTTTCGGTAAGGAAGCTACTTCTAAATTCTCTACTGGATTTCCTGCTGATTCACCTTATATTCATGGCCCCTGATCACAAGAGGAATCATTCTCCCTGTACTCATGCTATCAAATACTTTCATAATTTTGAAGACCTCTATGAGGTCACCCTGGGTTTTGTTTTCCAAGAGGAAAGAAACCCAGCCTGTCAATCCTTTCCTGATATTTCTGGTATCATCTTTTTAAATCTTCTCTGCACCCTCTCCAGTGCCTCCATATATTTTTTTAAATATGGTGTCCAGAACTGCATGCAGTATTCTTAATGTGCAATACAGTTTGAGCATAACTTCCCAACTTTTCAATTCTATTCCTTTAAAAGTCCTCTAGTCAGCATCCGGTGGCATATGGGGGGTTCACCCCCACCATAGTCAGTTGTGAAATTTGAATTTAATAAAAATATGGAGTTAAAATTTTGGATGGTGGTGGCATAGTGGTATAGTCACTGGACTAGTAATGCAGAGTAAGAGTTTTAAAACACCAGGTTAAAGTCCAACAGGTTTATTTGGTAGCAAATGCCATTAGCTTTCGGAGCACTGCTCCTTCGTCATCATGACTTCCACATCATGACTAGTAATGCAGAGACATGGGGTAACGCTCTGGGGACTCAGGTTCAAATCCCACCACAGCAGGTGGTGAAATCTGAATTCACTAAAAAAATCAGGAATTAACTTTTGTTCAGGGCGGCACGGTGGCACATTCGAAAGCACTGCTGCCTCACAGCGCCAGGGACCCGGGTTCGATTCTGGCCTTGGGTGACTGCCTGTATGGAGTTTGTACATTCTCCCCCTGTCCACTTGGGTTTCCTTCGGGAGCTCCAGTTTCCTCCCACAGTCCAAAGATGTGCAAGTTAGGTGGATTAGCCATGATCAATGTGTGGGGTTACAGGGATAGGACAGGGAAGTGGGCCCAAGTAGAGTGCGCTTTCATTCCACCAAATCTGTTGGTGCAGACTCGATGGGCCGAATGACCTCCTTCTGCACTGTAGGGATTCTATTCTATTCTAAATAAAACTTATGGTGAGATTTTCCAGCTGTTCCCCTTTGGTGGGTTCCCTGGCAAGTCAGCTGGTGAGCTACGCAATTGGCCATTGACTTTGGTGGGACTGGACAGAAAACATTCCATGTAGGGGCTGTAAATCCTGGCCCTAGTGTTTGGTTGGCCTTTTTTATGGCATTGCTATCCTGTGGTGCAACTTTTAGTGATTGGTGTATTTGTACTCTGAGATCGCTTTTTTCCTCTACTGGGTTAGTTAGATTAGAACCTTCCGTGTTATAAGTAACCTCCCTATTCTTCCCAGCAAAATGTGCTAACTCGCATTTATCTGTGTTGAATTTCACTTGCCAATTATTTGCCCATTTTGCAAGTTTGTTAATGTCCTCCTGAGATTTGTTGCAGTCCTCCTCAATTTTTGATGTCTTCCACAAATTTGGAAATTTGATTCTGAAATTCAAATAGTTAATATAACTTGAGAAGAGCAGTGATCCCAGCACGAATCCTTGTAGAAAAATCACTTCACACATCTTGTCATTCTAAAAACCGTTCATTATTCCCACTCTTTGGGCCCGATTTTACCATTTTGATTCTAAGTGCTGAATCTGGGAGTGATCCAGATCCGATTTGTAAACCCATTCTCAGGTGTCCCCATACGCATTCTGAATCACGCTGCAGAACCCTGTGGGTGGGGCTTAACACACCCAGAATGCTGCTACTCCAATCAGAGCCTTAACTGTGCACGCGCAGTAATAATAAATTTGAAAAACGCTCCCCTGCCACATTGATCCGGGGCCGGATAAAGCGGCCTGGGAGCTATGCCCCTGTATTCATTGCCTCACCCCATAACATAACTGTCCCCCTTATCCATCCACGCCCCCCCCACATTACCCAGACCAATCACGACCCCCTGCCCCGCTTCCCCCCCACCGATCACACGCAGAGTGGCAGTGGACCCCCCACCAGAGAATGATCTGGCCCACTTCCCTCCTCCCCTCTGCCCACCAGAGAATGATCTGGCACTCCTCCTTCCACCCCCCCCCGAAGAGATCCATCTGGCCCGCCTCCCTCCTTCTCCCCCCCGCCACCAGAGAATGATCTGACCCACCTCCCTCTTCCCCCCACCACCAATCTGAGTCAGAGAGCTGCTGGAAGCTCTGAACTTACCTCCTCAGAAGCTGGAGTGCCCGAAACAGTCCTTTGCGGACCATGTCTGTTTCGCGCCGATTCTGGACGGGTGAACGCAGTGGTAAAGGGGGGAGTGTTGGTAAGTTTGGGCGTCCAGCCCATTAAGTCAATTTAAATGCATGTAAATGTATTTAAATTGACATCACGCCCATTTTGGGCACGGTGCCAATTGCGTTCATTTTGGGCGCTTGGTAAAGGGGGAACCGGCGCGGAGGCGGACATGGATCATGCTACTCACCTCATGCCCAACTTTACCAAGTTTCCGCGCCCAAAAACAGGCGCAACTTGCTGGTAAAATCGGGCCCTTTGTTTTGAGTCTTGAAGTCAGTGAACAATTGATTCTGTCACTTGACCCCAGATCTCACAATCTCTGACCTTATTCATTAGTTCATTATGGGGGTTATCTATGGCTTTTAAAAATCCAGAAAAAATGTTTCTACATTATTAACATTGTTTACTCTGTTACCTCCTGCTTAATATATTCAATAAGGTTGGTCAAGCAAAATTTTCCCTTTTGACATCCATGTTAATTCATCAGTATTATATGTTTAGGTTCTATACTGCTGCCTCACAGCACCAAGAACCCGAGTTCGATTCCCGGCTTGGGTCACTGTCTGTGCGGAATCTGCACGTTTTCCTCGTGTTTGCGTGGGTTTCCTCCGGGTGCTCCAGTTTCCCCCCAAAGCACGAAAGATATGCTGCTTAGGTGCATTGGCCATGTTAAATTCTCCCTCAGTGTACCCAAACAGGTGCCAGAGTGGGGCGACTAGGAGATTTGCAGAGTAACTTCATTGCAGTGTTAATGTAAGCCTACTTGTGACACTAATAAATAAACTTCTATTCTCTCCTTTAGTCAGAATTCCATTATTTTTCCTCCACTGATATTCAGCTGACTGTTTTATAATTCCCTGGACATGTTCTGTCTTTGTTCTTAAATAAAGGAATAAAATGAGCTATTGATCTGTCCTCTGGCACTATACCTTTTATGAACAAAATATTGAATATGAACAGTAATGACTCTGCTATCCCAAGATTCTTTTAAAATACGTGCGTGCATTCAATCCGAAACAGGGGCTTTATCCTCTTTGAGACTGTCTACTTTATTCAATGTTTTTATTTTAAATGCATTTATCTCATTGCTCAGCTCAACATTCAATATCAGGTCTACCTGTTCTATCTCCCAGTAAGTACCGAAGTAAAATATTTATTCAATATTTCTGTCATCTCTCTACTGTTACCTGTGGCCTTATCCAGTCTATCCCTTAATGGTCCTATTCACATCACAACCTTCATTCTTTTTTTTTGATGTACCTGCAAAACATTTTACTATTTACTTTTATGTTGCTTGATACTTGAATTTCATATTTATTTTTTACTTGTCTCCGAAGCTCTTTGTATTCTTTTATTCTGCAATCCTATGCTTTCCATAACGTAATATCTGTCTCTTTGCTAACCTCAATGTCTTTATTCGCCTATGGAGTCTCACTGGTGTTCAGAACAAAGAACAAAAAAAATTACAGCACAGGAACAGGCCCTTCGGCCCTCCAAGCCTGCACCAACCATGCTGTCCGACTGAACTAAAACCCCCTACCCTTCCGGGGACCATATCCCTCTATTCCCATCCTATTCATGCATTTGTCAAGACGCCCCTTAAAAGTCACTACCATATCCGCTTCCACTACCTCCCCCAGCAACGAGTTCCAGGCACCAACTACTCTCTGTGTAAAAAATCTGCCTCATACATCTCCTTTAAACCTTGCCCCTCGCACCTTAAACCTGTGCCCCCTAGTAATTGACTCTTCCACCCTGGGAAAAAGCTTCTGACTATCTACTCTGTCCATACCTCTCATAATCTTGTAGACTTCTATCAGGTTGCTCCTCAACCTCCATTGTTCCAGTGAGAACAAACCAAGTTTCTCCAACCTCTCCTCATAGCTAATGCCCTCCATTCCAGGCAACATCCTGGTAAATCTTTTCTGTGCCCTCTCCAAAGCCTCCACATCCTTCTAGTACTGTGGCGACCAGAGTTGAACACAATTGTTGAACACAAGAATTGAATCCAAGTGCGGCCTAACTAAGGTTCTATAAAGCTGCAACATGACTTGCCAATTTTTAAACTCAATGTCCCGGCTGATGAAGGCAAGCATGCCGTATGCCTTCTTGACTACCTTCTCCACCTGCATTGCCACTTTCAGCGACCTGTGTACCTGTACATCCAGATTCCTTTGCCTATCAATACTCTTAAGGGTTCTGCCATTTACTATATATTTCCTATCTGTATTAGACCTTGCAAAATGCAAAATGTTTAGTTTGTTCTTTCTCTTTAGCTGAATATATTTACCCTGCATCTGTCGAACAGCATTTTAAATGTTTCTCATCGTTAGCAGTTTATTATTTTCCCTAGTTCTATTTTCAGCCCTCAATCATCTTTTCTCAAATTTATTAACTTGGTTTATGTCATACTTTCGTCCTTCTCCATCATAGTAAAGCATACTATAATACAGTCACTTTTATCTAAATGTTCCCATACCTTTACTTCTCTTATCTGCTCTGGTTCATTCCTCATTATTAGATCCTTTAGCAAGCCTTGCCTTGTTGGGCGTTTTACATATTGGGTTAGAAAGAAGTCCTGTACACCTTGTGGGCATTTCATTCCCTTATTCTTGGTTCTAATCTCTTCTGTCCCATTAATATCAGGGTAGTTGAAATCCTCTATGATTATTATTCAATTTTTTTCCGCAATTCCCTAATTTGGCGGCACGGTGGCACAGTAGTTAGCACTGCTACCTCACAGCTCCAGGGGCCCGGGTTCGATTCCAGACTTGGGTGACTATCTGTGTGGCATTTGCATGTTCTCCACAGTCCAATAGTATGCAGCTTAGGTGATTTTTGCCATGCTGAGTTGCCCCTTTGTGCCCAAAAATGTGTAGGTTAGGGAGATTAGTGGGGTTACGAGGATGGAATGGGCCTGGGTAAGATGCTCTGTCGGAGAGTTGGTGCAGACTCGATGGGCTGAATGGCATCCCTCTGCACTGTAGGAATTCTATGATTTCTTCCTCCACCTCCCTTCCACTATTATATGCTCCAGAGACAGAACCTATTTATGTGATTGATCCCTTATGATATTTTATCTCTATTCTTGTAGATTCTATTTTGTCTTGCTGATAGCTGTGCCTTTTTTTACTACTACCATTATCTTATCCCTAATAAGTACGGTCTCTCCACCTCTCTGTTTTGCCTCTCTATGTTTTCTAAATATTTTATACCCTGCAATATTTAATTCCCAGTTCTCACTTTTCTATAGCTGTCTCGATAATTCTCATTAAGTCTGGTTCCTTCCAACGCATGATTGCTTCCAGCTCCCTTGTTTTATTACTATGTGCATTGCTGTACAGACATTCTAACCCATTTAATAGGATTTCCTCTCACTTTATGTTTAACCATCTTTTTAGACTCCCATTCTATAACTTTATTTGTTCCCTTGTCATCACTGTCCTCCTTTACTTTATTTTTTCCTATGTGTTCCTGTCCTATTCTGTTTATACTTAGGCTGTTTATGTTTTTTGTAGAACCCTCCCCATTACTTGTTTAAAGTTGCCACCTGCCTTGTCACCCTTTCCACTGGGACATGGGTCCCATTCCAGTTCAGTTGCAGCCCATCCCATTGGTATAGTTCCATCCTGTCCCAAAACTGTTGTCAGTGTCCTATGGAAAGGAACCCTCCTTTCCCACACCAGCCCTTTGTCTGAGTGTTAACTCTCCTGATTTGTGAGCTCCTATGACAATTTGTATGTGGCTGAGGGAACGATCCAGAGATTAATTTTGAGGTCCTATGTTTTAATTAGAGCCAAACTCCTGATACACTTTCAGCAGGACTCCTTTCCCGTTCCTTCCTATGTTGTTTGTTCAAACATGAACCATGGCAATTGGAGTTTCCCTTCCCGAATTCCAGTCCAGCCATGGTGAGATCCTTTATCCTGGCACCGGGTAAGCAACACACCCTTCAGTATTGTTGTCCTTGACTGCAGGGGATGCTACCTAATTATAGAGGCCCCCATTACTACCATATTCTTATTCTGTTCTTCCCCACGCAGGACAGCCTCCAGAGCTATGATGCCTTGCTCTTCATTGTGGCTGTCCTCCCTACAATCTTTCTCATTAATGTCCTCACATAAGTTCACATGCTGCTGACTTTATTTCGGCATTTCACCCACTGCCCAAAAATCAAAATTCTGCAACTGGCTCTCGCAGGCTCCATCTGGTCCCACCCCTAATGTCGAAGACGTTGGTGTCCTTGGTGAGGGGAGGGGGGAGGCGGGTGGGTGGGTGGGGGGGAGCAGAACTGGTGGTGAAAGGGAGTAGGAGGCCTTTGCTAGTGGGGAGAGGTGGTGCCAGTCATGGATGCTCCTCAGGCAGCTGGATGCAGCAGATAAGCTTGAAGGTACTATCCTCCTGAATGCAATTCACCTAGTGGAAGCTGCTGGGTTACTCGGGAAATCTGTCCAGCAGCAGGTTTGAGGGTGGCATGGTGGCATTGTGGTTAGCAGTGCTGCCTCACGGTGCCAGGGACCCGGGTTCGATTCCTGGCTTGGGTCACTGTCTGTGCGGAGTCTGCACGTTCTCCCGTGTCTGTGCGGGTTTCCTCCGGGTGCTCCGGTTTCCTCCCACAGTCCAAAGATGTGCAGGTTAGGTGAATTGGCCATGCTAAATTCTCCCTCAGTGTACCCGAACAGGCGCTGGAGTGTGGTGACTCGAGGATTTTCACAGTAACTTCATTTCAGTGTGAATGTAAGCCGACTTGTGACTTATAAATAAACTTTAGATTCCAGTCACAGAATGACAATGATAGTGACAGCTTCATTGTCATATTTAAAGCTGCAACATTGAGTCAGGCTGGTCAGCCACTTTACTGCCTCAGTTAAAGCCAGAAATGGCCAAGAGGTGGTGGGTGGGGCTTAATTCGCCAGACATCCTGCAGCTTAGATCGGAACCAGAAACTGCACATCCTCAGAAAAAGCTAAAAACGAACAACTCCCCTGACAGAATCCCTCTCCCCGACCCCAGGCCAGATACAGCCTCCCTCTCCCCCCCTCCCCCGCACGGATATCAGAGACCACCTCCCAACATTACTGTCCCCTGTTCCCCCCACCTCGGACCCTTGCATGTGGCCCCCTCATCACCCACCCCGCCCCTGGCCCCGATGGCTGACTGACATGACCCTGTCGATTCCCTGCCCCTGACATCAACGTGCAGAGGCACAAATTCCACCCCCCCCCCACCCCACCCCCTCCCCCCTGCAATCAGCATGCCTGCAAGCGCTGACTTGGTTTCCCCTCCATGGTAACAAGGCAAACTGCAGTAAACTCGCTGGAATGCTCGAACGGGTGTGTGACTCACCCAAACTGCCTGCAGCTGATCTGCCCTAACAAGGGACAGCTCCATAAAAACCCCAAGGATGGACAGACAGGCAGGCAGTGCAGGGACAAATGGCCTCCAGGAAGATTTTCTGACGCTGATCTGGCCAGGTTTCTGGAGGCAGTGGAGGCAAGGCGGGACACCCTCTTCCCCCCAGCTCGACATCGTCCCAGGGAAAGGGATGCAAACGGAAATAAGTTGCATGCAGCCCAGATTCCTCTCCCTTGCACTTAACCTTGTGTCCTGGGAGGCCAGGAGAACCGGGAAGCAGTGCCGCAAAAATGGAATGACCTCAGCCAGGCAGCAAGGGTGAGTGTTTAACCGCATCTAGCGTCTTCCCCCTAAATGACCCCCAGATCCCCCCACCCCCAGCACCCTGCAAGCTTCCAGCCCCTGACCCCCAATCACCTCCCTCCTCAAGAGTATCACAACCCTTGCCCTCTGAGGGCCACCCCGTGATACCCTGCAGGACTCGTGCCATCAGATTTTACATGGCTCCTTCTATCCCCAGAGGAGAAGAATGTCCATAGTTGCCAGGAGAGGGTGAAGACGGGATGGTGTGCCTGAGATCCAGGTCCTCACCCCCTTTGAGGAATGGGCACTGGAGCTTGCGGGAGAGGAGGGGATTCGCACCATTAGCGACAGCTTGGTCAGGCTGGAGCCTAGAAGTGAGCAACTGCCAATCCTCCACTCGTTGGAGAAATCTCAAATAAGTTGCACGCAGCCCAGATTCCTTTCCCTTGCACTTAACCTTGTGTCCTGTGTTGCAGGAAGAGACCCCGCTGCACCTGGGCCATCTGGCATCGCGGCCCCCACTGCTGCTCCCACCCATCCTGCCCCTGACAGCTCGGAGGACTCCTCGGAATAAGCCAATGAAGGGACTTCCGAGGGTGGCACCAGTTTTGCATCAGCTTCCAACTTGCAATTCATCATCCCAAAGACTCTCACATTAAGTTAGTCGCGAGCCACCTGGGTCACTCTCTGGTGCGCACAACACATCTGCTGATGTACGTCGGGTGGAGGAGGGAACATCTGAGGCCTCTGGCATGTGGGGGCCTGCCGGAGGTGAGGACTCAGCTGGCCCCAGGCTACATGCTGGGCCTCTACGATCATTTCTCCCTCAGCTGCTGGAGATGCAGCCACAGAGCCAGGGAATGCAGGAGGGGCTGACGGCAACACTGGACCAACGGCGAGGCTGTTGGGAGGAGTCTCAAAACTTTCAGGTGGATCAGCCATTGCCAGCCTTGTGTGGTTCCCAGGCCAACACTGCAAGGGTGGCGTCTGCGATGGAAAACCTGGGGCAGGAAATCCTCACCTTGAGTTGCAGGGTCCTAGCGATGGCCGAGTCACAGCAGGCCATGGTGGAGACCCAGAGGGCCACAGCAGAGTCTCAGAGGGCCACAGCTGAGGGACTCAACAGAATTCTTGAGGTTCCGCGGCCCATAGTTGAGAGGCTTGAGAATTTGCAGGAGACCCAGCGGGACATTGCTGAGACAGAGCGGGCCACAGATGCAGCCCTCGAGAATGTGGCCTACTCACAGAGGGTCATGGCTGAGAGGCAGCAGAGTTTGCAGGAGACCCAGCGGGGCAGCGCTGAGACAAAATGGGGTATGGCAGCAGCCTTTGAGAATGTGGCCCAGTCTCAGAGGGTCATGGCTGAGGGGCTGCAGAGCGTGACTCAGTCTCAGATGGCCATCGCTGAGGGCTCAGCTACCATGGCAAGAATGCAGGTAGACCTCCAGGACTGGCAATGCCAAGTGACGCTGAAGCTTCTGGCGCTCACTGCAGAAGCACTGCCATCTTAAGGAGTGACCCAGGGGCCCACAGGAACCCCAAGGGTGAAGAAGGGTTCGAGCCCATGCCGGGGCCTTCCACCCAGGAGGCCGTGGCTGTTGCTACACCTTCTGACTCCCTCCTTCCTGACACTGGGGCATCTCACGGGCAGCTGGATGGAGAGGGTCTCATGGATACATCCCAGATACCTGGAAGCCAGCCAGGGCCCTCAAGAGCCAGAGGACGATCGCCAAGTGTATCACAGGCCACGGAGCATGGTAGGCAGCTGGCCAACTCCACCTCTGATGTACATCCTGGGGAGACACCGAGAGGTAGTGGCAGATCACGTAAAGTTAAAAACTTACAGAGGCATTAAGATGGCGTGGGTGAAGCGCAACACTAGTTCGAATATTTAGGCACTTTAAAGTCTCACGTTCACATGTTTTTATATTCTCACTTATTTTGAAGGCACTTTTATTGGCACCATTAAATGTTATTCCACCCCACACCTAATTTCTCTCTGATTAGCCTCTAACTGGAATGTACTTATCCCGAAGGTCACTGGAGGGATCCTGCGCATTGATGTCAGTGGGGAGGTCCCTCAATGCTCTGCTACTGTGAAACTCAAGACACTCAAATAATTCTGGCTACAGTGGGTGGCATGCATTGGCAACGACTCACAACATCTGCAATGGCATCTCCAGAACCCAGGAGAGATTCCCTCCCCCTCCCCCTCCACCACCCCATCCATCTCGGGGCCCTGCATGGGGTTTAGTGCTCTCATACCCACTACCCAGATCTGGGCCCAGGTGCCAGCATGCATGTGGAGCTCAGGTAGGAGTCAGACTAGTTGGCACCAGGGCAGCATCACAATGGCGCATAGCGAGCTGTCGTCACCCTCCTGCCTGCCACAGAAACTCGCTAACACAGCATACTCACGCCCACCACTAGTGTTACAATGTTACTGGAGATTGTAAGACTGCACAGGGGGAGGGAGGGGGGGGGGTGATGTAGCCCATGTGCAGCAACACAGGCCCCTAGTGACCAAAGCACGTGGTGATCAGGGCCTCCCTCGCCACCCTCGCATACCTGACCCTTGCTGCCAGTCCTCCAGTGCCAGGGTGCCTCACTGCCTCATTTCAGAGGCAGAGCCGGAGCCGTCAGCGGCACACGATGTCCAACAGTTGTTCAAAGGACACTTGCGTGCGGAACTGCCGGGGTCTCCGCTCCCTCTTCCTCCTGCCCCCCCTCGGGGCTAATGGTGGCCATGCCCTGCCTCCGGTGGCTGTCTCCCTCCAGTCCTGTGAGTGGTAAGGCCCGGGCCTCCTCTGCCCGCAATTCTTCCTCCAGCTCCTCCTCCTCAGCTCCAGCAGCAACCAAAAGAACAGCAAGATCAATTGGTTGCATCACAAAGCCATCTCATCAATCTGAAGAGGGGTGTGTGGATTTGGGGAAGGGGAGAGCAGATGGAGAGGTTGAAGAACTCTGTTCACCCCCAGCCCAGCAACACACACTCCCCATATCCCCCCACAGCCCCCCAGCAACACACACTCCCCATAACCCCCCACAGCCCCCCAGCAACACACACTCCCCATAACCTCCCACAGCCCCCCAGCAACACACACTCCCCATAACCCCCCACAGCCCCCCAGCAACACACACTCCCCATAACCCCCCACAGCCCCCCAGCAACACACACTCCCCATGACCCCCCCCCCACAGCCCCCCAGCAACACACACTCCCCATAACCTCCCACAGCCCCCCAGCAACACACACTCCCCATAACCTCCCACAGCCCCCCAGCAACACACACTCCCCATAACCCCCCACAGCCCCCCAGCAACACACACTCCCCATAACCCCCCCACAGCCCCCCAGCAACACACACTCCCCATAACCCCCACAGCCCCCCAGCACACACACTCCCCATAACCCCCCACAAAGACCCCAGCAATACACACTCCCCATACCTCCCTACAGCCCCTTAGCAACACACACTCCCCCATAGCCCCCAGCAACACACACTCCCCATAACCTCCCACAGCCCCCCAGCAACACACACTCCCCATAACCCCCCACAGCCCCCCAGCAACACACACTCCCCATAACCCCCCACAGCCCCCCAGCAACACACACTCCCCATGACCCCCCCCCCACAGCCCCCCAGCAACACACACTCCCCATAACCTCCCACAGCCCCCCAGCAACACACACTCCCCATAACCTCCCACAGCCCCCCAGCAACACACACTCCCCATAACCCCCCACAGCCCCCCAGCAACACACACTCCCCATAACCCCCCCACAGCCCCCCAGCAACACACACTCCCCATAACCTCCCACAGCCCCCCTGCAACACACACTCCCCATAACCCCCCACAGCCCCCCAGCAACACACACTCCCCATAACCCCCCACAGCCCCCCAGCAACACACACTCCCCATGACCCCCCCCCCACAGCCCCCCAGCAACACACACTCCCCATAACCTCCCACAGCCCCCCAGCAACACACACTCCCCATAACCTCCCACAGCCCCCCAGCAACACACACTCCCCATAACCCCCCACAGCCCCCCAGCAACACACACTCCCCATAACCCCCCCACAGCCCCCCAGCAACACACACTCCCCATAACCCCCACAGCCCCCCAGCACACACACTCCCCATAACCCCCCACAAAGACCCCAGCAATACACACTCCCCATACCTCCCTACAGCCCCTTAGCAACACACACTCCCCCATAGCCCCCAGCAACACACACTCCCCATACATCCCCACACAGCCCCTGCAATACACATTCCCCTACACCCCCACACACCCACTGCAACACACACTCCCCATACACCCCCACACACCCCCTGCAACACACACTTCCCATACACCCCCACTAACACCCACTCCCCACATTCCACCCACAGCCCCCCTGCAATACACACTCCCCATATCCCCCTGCAGACCCCCAGCAACACACACTCCCCATACCTCCCCAGCTTCCCAGCAACACACACTCTCCATAACTCCCCACAGCCCCCCTAGCAACACACACTCCCCATATCCCCCCCAGCCTCCCAGCAACACACACTCCCTATACCCCACCACAGCTCTCAGAATGACAACACAACCCTCTCTATTCCCTCCCACTCACAAACACACACCCACAACCCATGCAGTAGTGACACCAGCAAGTGCTGCTTGACAGGTTCTGAGGCTGCAGCACTGTCATTTCAGAGAGCATCCAGCCCATCCCACACCAGCAACAGTGCCAGCATCAGGACCCAGAGTCAGCGCTAAGACCCAAGGTCAGCACTCAAACCCGGTCTGAGCTGAGAGTCCGAAGTCAGACCCCTTGAGCAACAACAGCCCCCCACCCCCCCACACACTCGCAGGCCCCCCGGACCTGAAATGCAACATGGCCGCCACGAAACAACCCCCTCTGAGCAGCACGGAGCAGTTTCAAAGCAGAGACTTACTTCCTCGCTCACCCTCTCTGCTCCAACGCCTGAATCTGACTTTTATATTTGAGGTGTTTTCCAAACTAATCTGGCTGCAGCAAATGAGATGGTTAAGGCAGGTGAGCTGGGACGATTGGGAGTGAAGCTCACCATTTACATTGGGATGAATGCAAAAAACTGCAAATTACGTCATTCCCATTTTGGGCGGGGTCCCGATCGCTTTGATTTTTTTCTTGCCATTCCCGCTAGTCGCATCACGCCCGATTTTACGACTTTTTCCCTCTGCAAATCGGGCACGATAGGGTCGTAAAATTCTACCCAGCACTGTTGACAATACATCACTCCAATAACACTGAAGTATCAGCTTTGATTTTTATACTCATGCCCCAGAGTGAGATTTGAACCCAAAATCTTGTAACTAAGAGGCAAGGGTACCACCAGCTGAGCTGCAGTTGACACCTATATAATATGAGCAAAGTCCGGTGGTATTTCTGTGATGATCATCTTCTTTTGATGGCTGAACAAGCCAATTCTGGAAAGGCAAAGCCTGCCATAAGTACCACACATGAAGTTGTTCCTTGTTAGTGGTGGAGGGTGAACTTTGCTGGCCCCTTGTTTGCAGGGCTGGCGTCTGCTTTGGGGATTCTGAAACTATGTGTTACCATGATGGCAAAATCCTGCCCGGTGTTGCCACTTGTCTGTGGGTTTGCCACTTGTAGTGATTGATGTTGAGGGATCTCATGTCTCTTGTGACAGTATCTTGAATTGGAGCTTTGGCATACTTGGCCTGGGCCACCTCCCCATATAACATATTCTTGGAGATGCAGCCATCTTCCATCCTGTACACATAGAAACCGTGGAAAAGTTATGGTGTAGAAAGAGGCCATTCAGCCCATCTTGTCTGCACCAGCCAAAAGAAAGGAAAAAGAAACTAGCCACTCATTTTAATCCCATTTTCCATCACCTGGTCCAAAGCCTTGCAGGTTACAGCAACTCAGATGCAGATCCAGGTACCTCTTAAATAAGCTGAACATTTCAGCTTCAACCACCAATTCAGGAAGTAAGTTTTCACCACCTTCTGAGTGAAAAAGCTTTTCCTCATTCCACTCTGATCCTTCTACCAATGACTTTAAAACAATGCCCTTGATAATTGACCCCTCAGCTCAGGGAATCAGGTCTACCCTATCTAGGCGCTTCATAATTTTGTCCACCTCAATTAGGTCACCCCTCAGCCTCCTCTGTTCTAAGGAAAACAACCCTAGCCTATCCAATCTTTTTCCAAGCTCTGGTAATATTCTTGTCAATCTCTTCTGTACTCTCTCCAGAGCATATCCAAGCCAGCAAAACCTTCTTTGCTCGATTAACATCAACATTCTTGACATGTTTTCCCTGGAAAGAACTGCTTCATTGGTGACTCGATCTTTCCATGTGATGCTAAGGAGGCATTGTGGACACTGGACACAGTGTGATGACACAATGGAAACCTCATCCTTTGGTGTAAGTGGATGAATTAATGAGTAAATAAACATTTAGCCAAACAAAATTACATTTGAATTAACTTCTTTATTTTACACAATTACAGTTTATCTTGTAACAGTATTACAGGTGTATATCTTTTCCTTTCTAAATTATTAAAATATGACGAAATATCTACATGCCAGAAGTTTAGCTGCCATCTGGTTGGAATGCAGATGTGGAGGGATTGGAGAGGTGTCGAATCCTGAATTATTGACAGTAAGACTCACAGTTTGAGCTCCCATTTGTGATTGACAGTTGCTGGTCTGAGACCTGGAAACATAAAATCATACAATCATACAATGTTACGGAACCGACGAGGGAACGAGCTATTTTGGATCTGGTATTGTGTAACGAGGTAGGTAGAATTAAGGATCTTATTGTGAAGGACCCTCTTGGGTCTAGTGACCACAATATGGTCGAATTTCTGATTCAGATGGAAGAGGAGAAAGTTTGGTCCCAAACCAGTGTCCTCTGTTTGAACAGAGGGAAATATAATAGGATGAGGGATGAATTGGCTAAGGTAGACTGGGAGAGCAGGCTGGCAGGTAGGATAGCTGAGGAACAGTGGAGGATTTTTAAGGAGATCCTTTTCAGTTCTCAGCAAAAATATATTCCAGCAAAAAACAAGGATTGTAAGAAAAGGGAGAACCAGCCGTGGATAACGAAGGAAATAAAGGAGAGTATTAAAATAAAAACAGCTGCGTACAGAGTGGCCAAAAATAGTGGAGAAACAAGTGATTGGGAAAAATTTAAGAAACAACAAAGAGAAACTAAGAAAGCGATAAAGAAAGGAAGGATAGACTATGAAGCTAGGCTAGCAATTAATATAAAAAATGATAGTAAAAGTTTTTATAAATATATAAAAAGGAATAGAGTGGCTAGAGTGAATGTTGGACCCTTGGAGGACGAGAGGGGGGAGTTAATAGTGGGAAATGAGGATATGGCTGAGTCTTTAAATAAGTTTTTTGTGTCGGTCTTCACGGTGGAGGACACAAATAGTTTGCCAAATATTAACGATAGAGGGTTGGCAGCAGGAGAAATACTTAATACAATTAATGTTACCAGAGAGGCAGTGCTGGGTAGACTAATGGGACTGAAGGTGGATAAGTCCCCGGGTCCGGATGGAATGCATCCCAGGGTATTGAAAGAAATGTCAGAGGTAATAGTGGATGCGTTAGTGATTATTTATCAAAACTCGTTGCATTCTGGGGTAGTGCCGGTTGATTGGAAAACGGCTAATGTTACGCCGCTGTTTAAAAAAGGAAGGAGACAAAAGGCGGGTAACTATAGGCCGGTCAGCTTAACGTCTGTAGTAGGGAAAATGCTGGAATCCATTATTAAAGAGGAGATAGCAGGGCATCTGGATAGAAATGGTTCGATCAATCAGACGCAGCATGGATTCATGAGGGGAAAGTCGTGCTTGACGAACATGTTGGATTTTTATGAAGATGTGACTAGGGCGGTTGATGGAGGAGAACCGGTGGATGCGGTGTTTTTGGATTTCCAAAAGGCGTTTGATAAGGTGCCCCATAAAAGGCTGCTGAAGAAGATTAGGGCACACGGAGTTGGGGGTAGTGTGTTAAAGTGGATTGGGGACTGGCTATCCGACAGGAAGCAAAGAGTCGGAATAAATGGGTGTTTTTCCGGTTGGAGGAAGGTAACTAGTGGCGTGCCGCAGGGATCGGTACTCGGGCCGCAACTGTTTACCATTTATATAGATGATCTGGAGGAGGGGACGGAGTGTAGGGTAACGAAGTTTGCAGACGACACAAAGATAAGTGGAAAAGTGAATCGTGTGGAGGACGGAGAAGATCTGCAGAGAGATTTGGACAGGCTGAGTGAGTGGGCGAGGATATGGCAAATGGAGTATAACGTTGAGAAATGCGAGGTTATACACTTTGGAGGAAATAATAACAAATGGGATTACTATCTCAATGGAAACAAATTAAAACATGCTACCGTGCAAAGGGACCTGGGGGGTCCTTGTGCATGAGACGCAAAAGCCCAGTCTGCAGGTACAACAGGTGATCAAGAAGGCAAATGGGATGTTGGCCTATATTGCGAAGGGGATAGAATATAAAAGCAGGGATGTCTTGATGCACCTGTACAGGGCATTGGTGAGGCCGCAGCTGGAATACTGTGTGCAGTATTGGTCCCCTTATATGAGGAAGGATATATTGGCATTGGAGGGAGTGCAGAGAAGGTTCACCAGGTTGATACCGGAGATGAGGGGTTTGGATTATGAGGAGAGGTTGAGGAGATTGGGTTTGTACTCGTTGGAGTTTAGAAGGATGAGGGGGGATCTTATGGAGACTTATAAGATAATGCGGGGGCTGGATAGGGTGGAGGCGGAGAGATTCTTTCCACTTAGTAAGGAAGTTAAAACTAGAAGACACAGCCTCAAAATAAAGGGGGGTCGGTTTAAGACAGAGTTGAGGAGGAACTTCTTCTCCCAGAGGGTGGTGAATCTCTGGAATTCTCTGCCCACTGAGGTGGTGGAGGCTACCTCGCTGAATATGTTTAAAGCGTGGATGGATGGATTCCTGATCGGTAAGGGAATTAAGGGTTATGGGGATCAGGCGGGTAAGTGGTACTGATCCACGTCAGATCAGCCATGATCCTATTGAATGGCGGGGCAGGCTCGAGGGGCTAGATGGCCTACTCCTGCTCCTATTTCTTATGTTCTTATGTTCTTATACAGTGTGGAAGAGGCCATTCCACCCATCAAGTCTGCACTGACATGGGAGAAAGAGGAGAAGAGTGAGCTGACAGTTTATTGACTCTGTATTTTATTACGATCCCAGCTGCTATTAATTCTGAACAAGTCAGATCCCAGAGTGAAACTTTTGGCTTAATAGATCCTAACTTTTATTTTTTTAAGAAACTGTGGAGGTAAGTGACTGAACAAATTCACAGGAGTCTGCTGATGAACCTGTAACACAAAGAATAAAACATTTATTAAACAAGAAAATTATTACACCATACAAAAAGGTTGGAAATATCTCAATTCAAACATAAGAAAATTATTCAAATATTCACTATTGCTTCACCCCAGCCGTATCTTTAATGACAGGTACAAATTCAGAAAGATAAAACATCCATTTTATACGTTAATATTCAGGGTAAGTATGTGGTACATGTGAACCAACTGACAAACTATGGTCAGACACACCACGCTCCAAAGTAAATGATAGATGTGACCAAAGCAGATTCTATTGATTTCTTGACAACAAACCCAGATGCTTGTCATTCCATGAGCCAACCACCCTCAGTGATCTATCTCTCTTTCCCATGAGAGTTTCCAATCTCTACATTTGAAACATGCCTGGGAATTCTCTTCGACATATCGCTCTGACTCAGATGGCTTCAACAAGAATCCACCTCCAGGGTTTCGATCTCATCTTCTGACATTCCTTTTCCCTAGATCTCCACGTACATTCAAGCTTCACCTTCCAAGTACGCTTTCAGATCTTCAGCTGTGCTGAGCAGAACATCATTGCTTCAGAGGGTATCTTTGCTCTTGCAGCCCACAGCAGAGTTGCCAACCTTCAGCTGCCCTCTCAGATCTTCAGGCTTATCTGGAGCCCGCTTTCCTTCAAGTCTGCCTCTTGCAGCTCTCCCTCTTTAATTCAGAGCCTGTTGTACTGGTCCATTTTCTCAACTCTACTGAAAAGATTGGTTTCTGAACTCTGTCCTTTTCCCTTACCTGGAACATTTTCTTTCTTTGGAACCCTTCTGCTCTCCCACTCCCCTGTTCTTGGGGCACCTTCTCTTGAAAGGCGGTCCTCTTCAGGAACCTAACCTGCCACTTCGTACATTTTCACTTTTCTTTTTCTTCTGCGCAACTGTGTTCCCAGCCTGAAGACGTGATAATGGACAAACTGCAAGCACGGCCCTGTCCCAGCTGGTGTATGCCTGCAATCAATGAACTGGCCAAACGTGGCCATTTTCACGCTGATGCATGCACAGGAAGCCTGAGGCCTACTGGGAACTGTAGTTCCTGAACTCCAAACTCCTGATTTAGCTGAGTATTTCTGGATTTCCTAAAACATCAGATAAATGAACACTGGTCTAATTTCTGTGTGCAGATTATTAATGGTTGTAATTTTCATAATAGAATGTATTTCTAACATCAGCAAAGCTGCCACAAAGAAGTACAATTAATGTGTGACCAGAGGACACAATTGCACTGCTAAGTTCCCTATATTTCATAATTAAAAATAATTTATTAATAACGTTTCCACTTGATTCCTCCAGTTACATATAATGAATGGTTTTGGAGTTGTGCAGTGTACAAAATCATCCCTTTCAAATTCCATGCTACATAAATCACTTGCTCAATCATTGTGCAAATTATACTATGCCTTCTTATTTGATGGATTACTATGCACTATTAACATTTCCATATCATTTGTATATATGCATATAGCAGTCTGAGTTTAACATACCCAATATAGAATCATAGAATCCCGACAGTGCAGAAGGAGGCCATTCGGCCCATCGAGCCAGTACCACCTCTCCAACAGAGCATCTTTCCCAGCCCACCCCCTGCCCTATCCCTGTAACTCCACGTATTTACCCCAGTGGTCCCCCTAACCTCTTGGGATACTAAGGAGCAATTTAGCATGGCCAATCAACCTAACCTGCATATCTTTGGACTGTGGAAGGAAACCGGAGCACCCGAAGGAAACCCAGGCAGATACGGGAGAACGTGCAAACTCCACACAGACAGTGACCCAAGACTGGAATTGAACCTGGTCCCTGGTGCTGTGAGGCAGTGGCGCTAACCACCGTGCCACCGTGCCATCCTAATATCTCCATTAATTACTCTTGTTATGCCCAGTGAAGGCATGTCCTACTCATCATTTCAAACATGGGCTGGGACTCTCCAAAGTCCCCAATTCGTGTGAAAATGGGAGTAAGTCCTGCTGATTTTTTCATTGTCATTTTTAGATTGAATCTCCCACACTCTGTGGATCATAGAGCGCCCTAATGGGATTCCCTCTGAAAATCACTGGTTGGTGCCTATTCTCGCCCAAGAAGCCAGCAGCATTGCGCTGAGCGGGCCATTGCGCATGTGCCGATTTGTCAGAGCGGAGATCGGTGCTTGCCGGCGCATGGCAACACATGGCGGAAGGGCATCTCCTGATGTCCCCCCGACAGCAGCCCTGACGCCCACCCCCGACAGTCCTGACCTGCCCCCCCCCAGCAGCCCCGACTCCCCGACAGTCCTGACCCACCCCACCCCCAGACAGCCCTGACCCCCCCTCCTCCACCCCAATGGCCAGCACCGATCACCGTCCTCCCTCCCTCTCCCCATGATCCTGAATGCAGAGTGGCAGCGGGACCCTGCAGCCCCACCAATCACCCCCCAAACAGGCCCCACCCCCAATAGGCCCCGTCCCTCTCTGGCCCTACCCCCTTAGCACTGCCTGATGCCCAGTGGGCAGTCCCAAAGTGCACCTTGGGCATTGCCAGTTTGCCTCTTGGGCACTGCCAGGGGGCCAGACTGGCACTGCCCAAGCGGCACCCCCCTTACCCCCCGACCTCCTGAGGGGGCCTCAATGACCTCTCTTCACTCCAGCAGGGTCGGCTGCCAGTTCCCAATTAGTGGGGAGCAGTGTGAACCCTGCTGGAGTGGACCACTCCTGGAGAGTGGAAGGTGCTAGCTGGCCTGGAGACTTCTGCCCCATGCCCTCTAATGATATTTTAATGTAGATCAGCATATTGAAATCAGTTCCTCACTGATTCCCGGTGCGGAGCTGATTACTCTGAAAATCTGGGCTGGGAGACTCGCGGAATCCATGGAGCCCAGTGGGAAGTCCACAAAATGGCCTCCGCTGATGTCTCCTGGCCCATTGCGCTGCTAGAGAAGTGTAGCAAGCTGGGAGAATCACCCCCCCATGGAGTGTGTTTGTGTGGAAGCTTTTGGAATGATCTTTTGTTTTTGGAAATTTACACGAGCAAGACTGCCAATAGTCAGATGACTTTTGCAAATTCAATATGGACTACTTCAAGTTTCTGGGTAGTTCCTAATTGAATCACCCTAGATGTGGGCCTCTTCTCTGAATGAACTTAGCCAGACAAAAACTGTGGAATTTACACCAACCACTGTCAGTGGTTTACTCCAAACTCAAAATCAATGAACTTCCAGACTTCAAGTCTCCAAGTTTCCAATTTAACGAAGAAGCACTGCAGATACCAGTTAACCACAAGTGGGTGTGAATAGCCATCACCTATCTTATTGCATACCAATGGATTTTAGCTTTAAACTATTCTGAGTGCACAATGGCAGTTGATTAAGTGACCAAACCTTGCTTCTAAAATAGATCTTACTATCCCAAGAACCAGAGAAAGACTCAGTCTGCAAAGAACCCCACAGCAAATTATCAGCTGCAGACCAAGACAGTAACACTGAGGCTTTGTTAAAGTTGAAAACTTCTATAACTTAAAAGCCATTCAGCTTAATTTCTGATCCAAGTCCAACTGTAAAGAAAGCTGACCTCCGGCAAAGTTGACTAAATTCACAATCTGCAGAACACCCATCTCTTTATTTACAAAAGTCTCATAAGATCAACAACCATAGTGCACCTGTGCAACCGCATGTGAAATCAAAACTTCTCAATCTTGCATTCCCTGACACTCCTTCTAGCTGCTCGACCAATATCCTCAGCAGGGAGGAGGAAGATCTCCACTCTGTGAGGACCTCTGCCACTCTGTGAGGACCTCTGCCACTTTGTGAGGGCCTCTGCCACTCTGTGTGAGCCCCTGCCACTTTGTCAGGGCCTCTGCCATTTGTCAGGGCCTCTGCCACTCTGTGAGGGCCTCTGCCACTCTGTGAGGGCCTCTGCCATTTGTCAGGTCCTCTGCCACTCTGTGAGAGCCTCTGCTACTCTGTGAGGACCTCTGCCACTTTGTGAGGCCCTCTGCCATCTTGGTTTGATGTTCCCCACCTCTTGCTGCCTCACTAACACCTTTTCAGCGGCTGATTGTAGAGGCTCATCATCCAACTCGGACACTGCAGAGGTTCTGTCCCAGTGGTCCTCCGAGTGGCCCTGAGCTTGACTGACCATTGCAAACATATATCCATGCAGTGACCACCAGAATGCAAGACCCTTCCTGAGCTACATCTAGTACCCACTGAGTGTCTCTGTGCTGATGGAGCGTGTAGATGACTTTTGTGAAGCCTTTACAGTTACACTTTCTTCCCCCTCTCCAATGTCCTCGGTCCTCTGTGGGCACATGTGACAGCTGGACAGGATATCCTGTTGTTCTCTTGCCCTCTTTCTGTTAGCACCTGAAAGTGAGAGAGGAGAGGACAAGTGACTGCATGAGCTGCCTTCGATATGGAGGAACGCAATGTGACATTCGTGGATCCTTACTGGATGGATTGATCTACTGACCCCTGCATCTTCACAGGTTCGATCGTGTTCCTCACCAGCCAGCTGGGCTGCCTGCTTTCCGAAGTCAGTCAGATTCTTCTGGTCAGACTGAACCCACCCATCTTCTCCTTCTCTCCCCTATTATGCCTTAGTTTCTCCTTCACAAAGAGAGAAGATGGGTTTGTGAGCAATTGGGTTTCATGTATCTTTCCCCTGCTTCCAGTCTTTCAAGTAACCCATTGAATTGTGTGTGATGATTGATGTGCTGCAGTTTGTTCTGAATGATCCTGGGGCAGCATCCTCCAGGGCGGTGCAAACATGCAGATAAAAGGATAAGGCTCACAGTGACACATCATTAGTGATGCATACTGATGCTTTCAATGCCTGAGCCTCTTCGTCCCTACCCCTACCAGACAGCATGTGAAATCTCTGTGTGGAAGGGTCAGGGAGTCAAAGTGTCCTGCAGAGTAGATGGACTGCATTGGGGCCATCAGGCTGCTGCTGAGGCTTATGACCCCTTTACCATTCAATGCTCACACATTGAATGTGAGCAGCTGGGGATTCACTTATGATGGCAAAGTGGGTGAGGTCACTCTCCGCTTCCTGCACTGCGGTGCAGTCCTCCAGTGGATGCTGTGGTTACTGACCACCTTGGAGACTTCCTCGAGGGCCTGGTTTATCCATCAGCTCAAGCCCTTCCTCCCATCCTCTGGGTAGAGGTAACCCCCTCCTAGCCTCCACTTCATTCAGCAAGAGTCCCAGGGAGGCATCACCAAACTTGGGGGCTGGAGCTCCCTGTGATATGTGGACCATCTACCTTGAGTGGGGGGTAGGTTGCTGACCAGGTGTCTTTTCATACAGTCCTCACTACCAAGTAAAATGTCGGAAAACCCTGACTGCATAACTAATGAGGCCGGCATTACACAATAAAGCACAAATTCCCACTGGCCTGCATGGCAGGAAACACTCCCGGTTCTCACCCCCTGTCAGAAAGGAAAATTTCAGCCTCAGTCTTTTGCCTTATATTGTTTAATTTAGTCAGCTACTGTACAAAATATGGAAGGGTTGAAAATTTTCAATAAATTCACACCATACATTAATATCTGTTAGTGTTACAAGGGAATGAGTGTTTATTCTGCATCCTTGCAGCAATTAAAATGTGTTTCCACAAAGAATAATTTTCACTTTTTATGTGTAAGGAAATGTGTTACTTCATTGCAAGCTGTAATTCACACTTTGCTCCCAGAGAAATAAGGGCTGAATATTAAATACAATTATGGTCGTGTTCCAGATGTGATTTTTCAATCATTTTGGTATATTCATATTCAGCGGTGCAGTTTATTGCATGCGCATTGGCAAGAAATACATCCTTTCATTATTAATTCAGCTCATGTGGCTTAATTGGACAAGACTAGAGTGAATTTGACAAACATCACAGCAGCAGAAAAGGCAATCACTCTTTCAAGATGGAAATTTGTTTGATGTCTTACTGTGTAACTCATTTACTCTCCTCAGGAGTCACGTGACCCAATGCTAATCAGCCAATGATTGGTTTTTCGTCTCGTGGTCACATGGCCTGAATACTAATCAGCTCGAACTTTGTTTCACCGCTGTTACGCAACTCCATGTTTGACTGTCAAGGTAATATAGGCAGATAAGTGGGTGCTTGATGAGCACTTGACAGAACTTCACAGAAAATTAAAACCTTAAAATAGCATGAGAAAGTCTTGTCAAATCAAGCATGATTATCGTGGAATGCTTAAGGAATTCATCATCTGCATAAAATTAATATACTTCAGAGCAGACATGGCTGGCAGTCAGTGGGGACTCATCAAATTTTTATTTATATGTGTTCACCAAATCACATTAATTCTGAGAGCTAAAATTCACTGTGAATGAAGGTTATTTTCTGTTCAATCTAATTTATCTGTGACAATAATCATTACTAATAATGTGTCAAATTGAATCGTAGCCAGTTTTGCATGCTTGCTGATTTGGAGAGCAGTGTTAAGCCAGCCCAGGGCAATTAACCATTGGCAGATCTATACAAAGCTGAGAGCAATGAACTCGCACAGTTGAAAATTCAAGTGTGCCGGACCTATTTGTGTCGTCAAGAATTTCTTGATCACAGTCACTTGAGCTTTGCAGATGCCTTCCTCCTGACTTACTGCCAAATTCGCTCAAACTACAGGACCTAAAAAAGCACCCATTCTCATATGCACCTTTGACAAAGTGTTTGAAGCAGCGATGGGCAATCTGCAACCTGGGGACCACATGCGGCCCCTCAAGGTCCTGAGTGTGGCCCATGACTGCTGCCCACATGCAAAATTGTCACATATCATTGCTTTCCATCCATGTAGCTTTTTTTCCTACTGGTATAACTGAAATGATACGCACATAAAGGAAGGTACATGATGTGAAGTGCATGCTGAGTGCACACAACATTGACTATGAAAAATGTGCGCTGCCTCTGCATTCAATCAAAGTACAAGCATTAATTTTGTTTTTACCACCATTAATAAATGAATAATTAAATATTTTCTATAATATGTTATGAAATATTTGGCGTGTATTCAATCCTAGTCATGGTTGGTGAGGTAGCTTGATTTCAATATTGCGGCCCACTGAGGTGAAGGAGGACCACTCATGCGACCCACTCACTAGCCTGGGTTCCCACCATTGGTTTATTGGCCCAGACATCGCCCTCAACTGTTGAATATGAATAGTACCAAAATGATTGATAAATTACATCTGGAATATGCCCATAATTGTGTTTAATATTCATCTTCTTTGGTGTTCTGCATCTATTCCTCAGCAATTTTCTGTAGATTCCTGAAGGTATTAAACTTGAACCCTTCCTCCAATGAAATACACAAGCACAAGGAGCTCTCAGTGGAATAAAGGAAGAGTGTTATTTTTATGAAATAAGAAACAACTGAGTGTCCTTGGCTGAGAATCCTAAGGAGCCAAAACTCAGGTGTCGACTTTTCAAAAGAACAATAAAATTGGGAGCATTGATCTCATGTGTAACTGACAACCATAGATATGTTTGAGATGATTAATGAGTGGTAGGAATCCACAATCCACATCTGCAATGTATCATAAGAAGTTTCTCATGATCTGCAGAACAGAGCCTTTGGCACAGTTGTAGTCTTTGCACCTCTGAGTCAGAAGGTGCAGTGTTCAAACCCTGCCATTGTAGCAAGTGGATAGCTTGGCTCTGGCTCAGAATTGTGGATTAGCATCAAGTGATTGTTGGAGGTCCTCTCCTCTTTATATGAGTTGTGGGATCCAGAAAACCTCACGCCCTCAGGACCAACTGTCCTATCAGCCGGTAGAAAGATGGTTATGGCCAAAGTTTATGTGATGGTGTATCAGGCAGATAATCAGGCTATGACCATTTTGACTACACTGTTCTCCAAGGGAAGTGTATGCTGATGTGATGAAGAGGCAGAGTATCCTGGAGATTGTTGCAGTGTCAGATCACTAGGAACAGTTTCTAAGACCATTTTGAAGAAGCAACAAGCAGTAGTGTAATAGATGCTTTGCAGCAGGCATTTTCCATATACCTGCCAAGATTTCTTTGGGGCTATTCAGCCTGTCACAACAGCAATCAGTTGTACATCCCATGCCCAGCAGCAACGGACTCAAGGATGAACTCAGAAGTCTCTTCAGAAAATTACAATGCGCCTGCTTCGTTGAGGTCTTTCTCAATGCCTTGACATGAGTCAGGTTCTGATATCAGCCTGGCTACAAAATTGCAGGAACTGAAAACATCCAAAACCATAATTAACCCACACATGTTCTTTTAGTTGCAGGCAGCAGGTACATTTAGATCCTCATGAGCCGCCTCCATAGGTACAAACCGATGAAGATAACCCTTTAGGACCCAATTCACAGGATGGTGACATATGTGGTAGGGAGATTTGCAACACTGATCAGTAGATGCTGCACACAGGGGCAAGTGCAAGAGGCTACCAAGCTAAGAAATTCTCTCCTAGAGGCAGTCTTGCTGACCTTTCATAAGAGGCCCTTACCATCACGCTGTATCCATCAACTCTCTATCCCAAGTCCTTCTGTTAACTCAGGTACTCATGTGGCCCTCATTTTTACATACCAGGCAGGCTTTTACACCCTCGCTCGACCCAAGACCGGAAAATCCCACTGAGGTCAATGGACATTTCCATCGTCTGCCCCTCGCCCGCTCCGATTCCGTGGCAGGTGGGGCGGTAGAATTCCAGCGGCCATCTATCTATTTGATCTCACGTCTATTGAGTGTTGCATCAAAATAAAAACACAAGTCATTATACATTGAATGTCAAGACCTTTAACTCATTAAATATTAAATGTTTTGGGAATTACTGTCACCCAGTGAAACCCCAAGTGCTTTTCCATTTATTTACATGCTCACTCCACAGGATGCTCCCCCTAGAGTTGGTGTGGAGGAAGGCTGCTGCTTCTCTTGTTTCTGTAGATTACATGGCCATGGCTAGTGTCTGCTGGGTGCCTGAGTCCTACTCAGGCTCTGCACATTCAGGGCCACCTGCATCTGTGTAGGGGCTGCCCCAGTCACAGGGCCAGCTCACAACATTGATTCATTCTCAAAGGAGCCAAGGATCTGCCTACAGCTATTGAAGCACTTGAGAGGAGTCCCTATTACCTTGAGCCTACCTGTCCTCTGCACTTTCATACCCCACATACATTCCTCTGGTTGTCTGAAATGGTTGTCTGAAATGGTTGTCTGAAATGGTTCAGCTCCTTGCAAAGGGGAGATGAATGGTTGGCTTATCTCACTCAGCTATCGCTCCATTGACCTCATGGATGAGGCCATGCTTTGGAACTCTATGCATCCCCACAGCATCCACTCAGTGCTACTTTTTGGGGGAGTTGAGAACTAGGGGTCATAGTTTGAGGATCAGGGGTAAACCCTGAGGTGAGGAGAAATTTCTTCACCCAGAGAGTTGTGGCTCTGTGGAATTCACTCCCACAGAAAGTAGCTAAGGCCAAAACATTGTGTGATTTCAAGAAGGAATTTAAATATAGCTCTTGGAGCAAATGGGATCAAGGGATATGAGGGGAAGGCAGGATTAGCATATTGAATTTGATGATCATTCATGGTCAAAATGAATGGCAGAGCAGGCTCGACAGACGAAATGGCCAACTCCTGCTTCTATTTTCTATGTTGCTATGTTTTTATGTTACACGTGACTCTCCATGAGTGCTGGCGCTCCCGCAATGGAGGACATCATGCATTCACATACTAGAGAAATGGCTCCGCTCATAGGATCCTCCATTGATTCCTCCTGCACAGTGCTTGCTGGCTGGTGCCATCCATTCTACACATGCAATAAAGCCCACTGATATGAATGTATCTGTACAGGTGGAGGGTGTGCTGGAATGAAGTGACCAAGTGTCAGTGTTGCATCCTGTGTTTTCCAGTGTAGGGGGAGCCCTGGTCTGTTCCTTATCCACTACTGTACCTACTAGAGGGATGTAATTTAGGTAAAACAGCTGATCCTGAAACCGAGTCCTGATGCCACCCTTTGATCAGTGGCGTTAAAGGGTACATATGGTGGAGGGAATGTTAGACCCAATCATTGCTTTACTCACTCTCTGTAGGCTCCACACCTGCATCACCTCTGTGACAGGCTGCCATAGCATGACCCATCTGACCTCCATTATCTGTTCCTCCATTACCATGGCAACAAAAGGTACTTCACCGCCAGTTTGTTGTTGCGCCCTGGCTTCACTCATGCCATTTATGTCACATGGCACATCTGTGCTGATCACACATTTTAAATGTGTAGTACCATGCTGCCAGGGTGGCATGGGGAGGCAGCCATTCTGCGATCTTAATGCAGCAGTCACACATCACTGAGTATAGGCTTCGGGTGTATGAAACTGGGCACCTCAATGTACTCACATGTTCCTGTTTTTACTCCATGCACGGGTCGACCACTTGATTCCACATTTCATGGAAGCACCTTTTAATTTATATTGATCTTCCAGTCTCTAACTCTAAATACCACTTTCCAGATTACTCCCTTTCCAGATTGCAGCAAATCATTAAATCACAACCTGCACTGGATCCAGGTTTTTACAATGAGTCCTAGGTGCTTAAGATGTCTGCCATTTCCAACTCTCCAGATGTGTCAGCTTGCTGAGATTTGTTGGTTTCCTCCTCCCTGTTTGCTGGAAATGGGACCACTCTTCATTCTCTGACCATTGTAATAATACCTCTAGGAATGTGTTGTTGAATCGTGAAGTGACTCTCCTCTGTTCTGTTGCCACCCTCTGCTCTTTCCCTTGCTGTTAAACCCCTCCTTCTTGCCTTTGTTTTTACTCGATTGACTGCTGCACATGTGTCTTTGAAAATGGCTGCTGCATGCCGGCTGCTGGTGCTAGGTGTCTGCCACAATTAATTGACCAGAAGGCCTTAATTGGCTATTGCTGGGAACATCTCCCTAGGAAGTCTGGCCTCCCGCTCGTGCCAGGTACTAACCCGCATTTCCACCTGGCATCAGGTAATCTGGCCAATTGGTAAAATCCAGGCCACTGTTCCTTGCAGAGGTTCATGTTGGAGAATCCTTCCTGAACTGATATAGTCTTGTAATCACTTCAATCAGGCCATTGAGGTTGGCCTATTGGAATATGAACTCCCTGATTAAGGAGTTAATTGATGGGCCAATCAGGGAGTCTTTTCCTTGTATTTAACTGGGAGTGTCAGTTCCTCTGGCACTCCTGAAGGTAGACTGCTGAGTGATAGCACTCTGTGCACTGCTATTGGAATTGTAAATAAAGGGATTTTGATGAAGGGACTTCTGCCTCCGAACACTTATTACAGTCTTACTTCTTCTTCTTCTTCTCCTCCTCCTCCTCCCTCTTCCAGCGACTTGTCCTGTGTTGCCTCTGCCCAATCTCCCCGTTGTGTTGTGGAGCGATGGGGATGCAATGTCTACACCGATGTCAGGAAACGAATGGTTTGTTCAGAATCCTTATAGTCAGGATAAAAGGGGTTGGGGTTGGGTTTGAGAGTTTTCAAACTTTTCCTGAACTTTGGACAATTTTTATATCTCACTTCTTAAAAATTCTTTCACGGAAATGTGAACATCACTAACAAGGCCAACATTTGCTGCCTATCGTATCCGTTCAATTCAATTTTCAATGTTAAGAGCTTTGTCATCACTGTATATCATATTGCCAGGCAATTTAGATATCCATTTGCTCCATTCAGCAAGCAAATCCAGCGTCCAGCTGTTGTGTATTCATGTTTGTTCCCAGTTGGAACAAGGTCACTTTAAGAGTCTGATCACTTGATGTATTGATGACATCATCGGCCAATAGGTATGGACAAATAGCCAGCCTATCCTAACAGCCTGTACAGTAAACACCTTTCTAATAAAGCTCTTGTTTGCTTATATCTTCATGGTCTGCAAGCCTATCCTTTAAAAATACCACACCAACCACCACTGCAATACTCAGGCAGGAGTTAGCTAGCTCTCTTTCGCCCCCCCCCCCCCACCCCCCTGAATCCATAATGCCCCTCTTATTTGCTCCATGTAAGATAGGCTTCCATATCCCGTAAGTTAAAAATAATCACACTTTAGACTACAATGCTGGAGTTTCATTGAGTGTATTTCTTTCATCTCTCCATGTGGCTAGTAGACTGATAGACTTGATACATTGTTACTCAGCACTTAATTACTGTGCAACAGTAAAATGGGGCGAGCTGGGATGTATACTTACATAACAATTAGTTCTCAGCTCTTTATGTATAACATAACAATATACCATCCCACTTTCTTTAAAAAATGTGTAATGCCTCTGTATCAATATAACTGTTCCAATCATTAACTTTTTTCTAAAATCGACTTTTCTCAGAACACTTTAAAGGCCTTTTATAGCTTGTTTTCTTTTCTGAGAAAATTGTTATTCATGGTATCACTAGGATGTTGTGCCAACGTCTTGTGGATTTGGCATTGATCATTCTTAGCGCTGGGTTGGCATGCTACACAAACAATGTGTGTGTTGCTCCTGGTGTTACAGGAGCCCTGCTTGACTTTGCTAATGTGTCACTTGCTGGTGAGGTTGTTGATATTGTAATGCTTGTTGGCGATGATGTTTGTTGTGAACGTGGTGTCTGTGTCTTTAAGACAGTCCAGTAGATATGAATCCCCTGACCTGAGAGACCAATGGAAACAGTGTGAGTGATCACACCCGAGGGTGGAATCCCCCCTTGGAGACTCTTTTAGAAGCTTTGTTGTAAGTATGTAAGGACTGGAGCTGTGCTCCAGGGCAGCCTAGAACTGGAACCCTCCTGTACCTAAGTTTCTCTTATCAATAAATACCTTTTGTTCCTAACAAAGTCTCAAATCTCTTGATGATGCTAGAAAGCCACAACAGAACACTGTTGATGTTGCAGTGCCAATTAGTGACGTTGATATTGCAATGCTTATTGGTGATGTTGTTGATATTGTAATGCCTATTGCAGATGTTGTTGATATTGCAATGTTTATTGGTGATGATGTTGATTTTGTAATGCCTATTCGTGATGGTGTTGATATTACATTGCTAACTGGTGATGTTGGTGCTGCAATATTTACTGATGTTGTTGATATTGCAATGCTTATTGGTGATATCGCAATGCTAAATGATGATGTAGATATTGCAATGCCAATTGAAATTGTTGATGTTGCAATACATATTGGTGATGATGTTGATATTGCAATGTTTATTGGTGACGATCTTGATGTTACAATGCCTAATGGTGACGATCATGATGTTGCAATGCCTATTGGTGATGAAGTTGACATTGCACTGCTGATTGATGGTATTGAAATGCTTATTGGTGAAGGTCTTGATGTTGCAATGTTTCTTGGTCATGTTGTTGGTATTGACATGCTTATTGGTGGTGTATTTAATAGTGCAAAATGTATTGATACGTAATGCTTTTGGTGATATTGATGTTGCAATGCCTATTGGTGATATTGATGTGTTGCTGCTTATTAGTGCGGTTGATATTGTAATGCCTATTGGTGATGGTGTTACATATTGGTGATGTTGTTGGTGCTGCAATATTTAATGGTGATGAGGTTGATATTGCAGTTATCACTTGGTGATAATATTGTAATGCTAAATGACTTGTGGTGATATTGATATTGCAATGCCGATTGAAATTGATATTGCAATAAATATTGGTGATGTTGCAATGCTTACTGGTAATTTTGTTAATATTGCAACATTTATTGGTGATGATCTTGATGTTGCAATGCTTATTGCTGATGAAATTGACATTGGAAAGCTTATTGGTGATAATGCCTATTGGTGATGATATTGATGTGTTGCTGCTTATTATTGCAATGCTGTTGATATTGCAATGCTCATTGAATATGTTATTGCAACACTTTTTCATGATCTTGTTGATATTGGGACTCTTGGTGATGTTGATATTGCAATGTTCATTGATCTTGATGTTAGAATGCTTTTGTTGATTATATTGTTATTTCGGTGCCTTTGATAATATTGCAAATCTTAATGGTGATGTTTTTGATATCAGCATGCTTATTAGTGATGACCTTGATGTTTATTAGTGCTGTTGATATTGCAATGCTTTTGGTGAGAATATTGATGTTGCAATGCTTAATGGTGATGATGTTGATATTGCAATGCATTTTTAAAAATTATTCCATTCTTAAAGTTACAAAGTCATTGCTCAGAGTGGACCGGGCATGCCCTTTAATCCCTTTCCTTACTTGCTCCAAGAAACAATTCAAATTGAACCAATTCATCATCCCCACAAGAGAGACATACAAGAGCTTGGGGTTGATCTGATGCTTGATCTTAGTCAAAAGGCCAAAAAGCGATCAAGCATTTTTTGAATACTTCCTACTGTTTGCAAGTTTACACAGTAATGCTCTTGAAATTGCTATGCTTATTGGTGATGATGTTGATATTGCAATTAAGTTGATATTACAAACTTTAGTGGGAATGATGTTGATATTACAACCCTTTGGTGATGGTGTTGATATTGCAATGCTCATTATTGCTGATGTTGATAGTGCAATGCACATTAGTGATGAGGACCTTGCAATGCTTATTGATGATGCAATATTTATTGGTGATAATGATATTGCAATGCTTATTGATGATAGTGGTGTTAATGTTGCAATACTTGTGGTGATGTTACTGTAGCAATGCATTTTGGTAATTTTCAGAGCTTATTGGCAATTATGTTGTAATGCCTATTGGCGATGTTGGTATTGCAACAATTATTGATGTTGATATTGCAATGATTATTGTTCATATTGCAATGCTTATTCATGATGGGGTTGATATTGCTATTCTTGTGATAATGATATTGTAACGCTTATTGGTGATTATGTTGATATTGCAATGATGTTGATATTACAAAGTTTTCTGGGAATGATGTTAATTACAACACATTTGATAGTGTTGATATTGCGATGCTTATTGGTGGTGATGTTACAATGCTTGTTGACGTTGATATTGCCTTGCTTATTGGTGATGCTGTTGATTATTGCAATGCAATTTGATGTTCCTATTGCAAAGCTTGGTGATTTTGATATTTCAATGCTTATTGGTGATGTTCATATTGCAATGCTTATTATTGCTGATGTTGATATTAGAACACTTATGATGATGTTGATATTTCAATGCTTGTTGACGATGATAATATTGCAATACTTATTGGTGATGAGGTTTATATTGCAATGTCACTTGGTGATGTTAATATTGCAATGCTTTTTGGTAGTGCTCCGGTTTCCTCCCATAGTCGAAAGACATGCTGGTTAGGTGCATTGGCCATGCTAAATTCATCCTCAGTGTACTCGAACAGGAGCTGGAGTGTGGCGACTCGGGGATTTTCACAGTAACTTCATTGCATTGTTAATGGAAGCCTACTAATAGACACTAATAAAATAAACTTTAATAAACTGATAATATTGCAATGCTAATTGATGTTGATATTGTAATGTTTATTGATGATATTGCATTGCTTATTGTTGGTGATACTGCAATGCTTATTGGTGATGTTGTTATTGTAATACTTACTGGTGATAATATTGCAATATTCATTGATGATCCAATACTTATCGGTGATCTTGTTATTATCGCAATGCTTACTGATGATTTTGATATTGCCATTCTTATTGGAGATGGTGTCGATTTTTGCAATGCTTATTGATGTCGCTCCTATCGCAATGCGTATTGGTGATTTTGATAGTTCAATGCTTATTGGTGACATTCATATTGCAATTGTAAATGCATATTGTATTTGTGATGTTGATCCTATTGCAATGCATATTGGTGATGATTTTGATATTACAACGCTTATTGATGTTAATTCCTATTGCAATGCTTATTGGTGTGTTAATGTTGCAATATTTATGGGTGGAATTTTCTGCATCTACCAGCAGAGGGAATCATGATGGGTGAGGCTACTAAATTTTCCATGATGGAAAAGGCAGTGTCCCGCTGGCAGGAAATTAGTTAGGAATTTTGTTGGCGGGTTAAAGGCTGATCTCAGACGGGAACCAAATTTGCAATCATTTGCATCTCATGAATACTCATTAAAAAGCAACTGGCTGGAATTACGTTCTCCCCCCTGAGCGTCCCACCAATGGATAATTAGTACGGTCTGTTTCCCAACTATATATTATGTGGTGTGCGCTTGGAAAGCTTCAACTCATCATGACTTGGAGGTCAGTCGACTCTACTTTTGCGATGCTGTGAGATAGCATATGCCTGTATCACAAGCTGTGCCACGGCTTGGCTTGGGAGGCAATACCAATAGAGAGGTGGGAAATGGAGACAGTACTGGGGATGGCAGTGAAATAAGGGAAGGATACAGGAATAGGGTGCGGTCAAGAAACAGAATGGATTAAGGAAAGTCTTTCCAGGGCTAAGGGTTATAAGACCAAGGAAGAGTCAGAGACTGCCCTGGGGCTGAGGCCAAAAGTATGTACAGGAGTTTAACAGCAATGACTTATTGAATGTTGTCAACAGTGAAGATAATATGTCTAATTTCACATTGCATTAACCATTTCTGGCATCAAGTTTGTTGAAAACATTTGCCCCTGCCTGTGCTGGCATGATCTCTTCCAATGTTAGAAAAGGGGAGTGCTCTTTATTGCTTGATGAAGATCTTTGGGACTCGAGCAGATTCATAGCCAATCATTTGTCTTTCCTCTTACCACAATGGAATTTACCAAACCAGGAGGCTCTGTGACTCTGGCACTCAGCTTTTTCTCCATCTCTTGGAGCTCTTTCAAGTTTAATCGGTACTTTATGTGTGGGATGAATCATGGTTTCATTGCTGGGTCAATAGTGATGTGATACTCCAAAATCTTCAAAGCATCTAATGATCCCATTAATACATTCTGGGTGAATTTGTCTTGGATTCTCTAGGGGTCTTCGTCTAGGGGATTTTCACAGTAACTTCATTGCAATGTGAATGTAAGTCTATTTGTTACACTAATAAATAAACTTAAGTAATGCATGCATTCTGTATATTGGGCCCAGGTCTTCCCTGCTGGTATCATAGGCTTTATGTTTCCTGAAAAGAGGCATAATTGCTTTTTCTTACTGGAGAAGAGTTGTTTGCTTTGACGACTGAGGTTATCAGGAAAGGGAAAAAACAGTGTTTTTACTCTTGGTCACTGATTTAATCATTCTGCCAAGGTCGGTCTTCCATCACCAAAAAATCCATTTAATAACACAAGGAAGAGCCGCACTCGTGGCTTACAACATACAAGTCAGTACTCGGAGACCTACGGCATACCGGTCCAGGTTGAAGCAATGAGTTTTAATCCCTCACTGCTCACTTCCCATTGGGCATGCCTCCGCTCACTCAATAAGAGAGTTCATATTCCACGAAGCCCACAGAGTGATTTATTGACGATTTCCCGTGCCCGTTGTGGTCATCATAACACATTCAAAACAAAAGTACTGTTCTAGTACAACATTGCAATGTGGAAAATTGCCCAGGTATGGTCTGTCTACAAAAAAAAGGACAAATCCAATCCGACCAATTACCATCCCATCAGTCTATTCGCTATCATCAGGAAAGTGATGGAAGGTGTTATAGACAGTGCTATCAAGCGGCATTTATACAGCAAAAACCTGCTCACTGATGATCAGTTTGGGTTCTGTGAGGGCCATTCAGCTCCTGACCTCATTATAACCTTGGTCCAAACAAGGACAAAGAGCTGAATTCAAGAGGTGAGGTGAGACCTACTGCCCTTGATATCAAGGCTGTCAATGGGAATCAGGGAGAATTCGAGATAGGCAATGAATGCTAACCTAACCAGTGATGCACACATTCCATGAAAGAATAAATAAAAAACCCTTTAAGATCAATGAAGGGTGGACAGGTACAGCTGATGACTCCAGAAGCAGCTGAGCCAGCAAGATACCCGACTTGTTCCCTGGTTGGAGTTAGACGATCTCAGTCAGGGCTTTGTTTGGAACACCTGAATTAGACCTAATGCCCCCTAATGTTTGGGAATAAAGAACTGGCCTGTGTTCTTGCTCCTGGCCACTACCTGGTGACCCTCATTGGCATCATGTACATGTGGATGTCTGATCAAGGTTAGTCTTGACTGTAATACTTCATATGCTGGAGCAATCAATAAACATTCACTACCAATGTTTGAAGTGTGATTGTTAAGACACCAGAGGATGAATCTGCTCTTTGAACGTTACCCCAGAAAGCTGTAAAGGCCTTCAAGAGCAGGGGAGAAAGTTAACATTGTAACTGGTTTAAAAGAAGAAAGGCATGATGGACAAAAAGATATAAACATAATCACCAACTTTTTTAAATTAAAAAAGCAATTTTTCAAATGTAATAACAGAAGTGCTACAATGGAGCTGATCTAAATTCCTTTAGGACTGTATTACTCATGAATTATTATTTTAAAAGATAATTACTTTAGTATTTCTGCATCAAATTAAAATAATTTGCTTCAGGATTTACATGCTGGCTGACTGTACAGAAGACTATTTTGGCTGCTGGGAGTTGAAATCAAATAATTGGCTTAAGTCTGGATACCCAGTCTCGACACAGACATTTTTACTGTGATTGGCTCGGGCAATACATTAGATCTTTAACCTCTGAGCTTGAACCCAAGGGATGGAAATCTCCTCACTCTATTGTCAATAACCATGCAATGCAAAACATGTTTAAATTGTTTGCATGAAATTGCTCTTAACCAAACCAAAGACAAATTGACACAGGGTGGATGGTGTCGGACATGGTAAAATGCCGGATTTGTGTAAGAGAGAACTCTCTTGGCCAAGATAGTGAGAGCCTCATTCTGCAACTGGCATTATTATGCAACAACAATGATAGAATGCTAAAAGTGCAATATAAATGCAAGCTAAGACGCTTCACACGAGCTCTCAAATAAAATTTGTCATCAATGCACATAAAGTAATATTAAGACAGGCAGAGAAAAGCTTGGTTAAAGAGGAAGATTTTACGAAGTATCTCAAAGGAGTCGAGTGGTAAAGAGGGTTAGGGAGGGAATTTCATATCTTATGGCCTAGTGGTGTTATCACTAGATTATTAGTCCAAAAACTCAGCCAATGTTCTGGGGATCCGGGTTCGAATTCCGCCACGGTAGATGGTGGAATTTGAATTCAGTAAAGATAAGTCTGGAATTAAGAATCCACTGATGATCATGAAACCATTGTCGATTGTCGTAAAAACCCATCTGGTTCACTAATGCCCTTTAGGGAAGGAATTCTGTAGTCCTTACCTGGTCTGGCCTACATGTGACTCCAGAGCCACAGCAATGTGGTTGACTCTCAACTGCCTCCAACGGCAACTAGGGATGGGCAATAAATGCTGGCCAACTAGTCGCCCAAGTCACACAAATGAATTTTAAAAAACATACAAAGAACAAAGGCTGTTGCTGGACACCTCTGTCAATGCTAACCACCACCCCGCCTTTACCCCACCCCATGATTATACCGCTGTATTTCCATGCCCCCATTCCCAGTAGAAACTGATTTTCTTCCTCCCCAATTGTGGCAAATGCCTCCCCTCTCAGTCATTCATATCTCCCAACTCAAATACCCACCCCCCCTTTAAGATCCTTTAAGGAGGTCCGTCCCTTGAGAGCTGCTGGTTAATCTGGTTAGCTGGCAGCTCCAGCAGTCCTGGCAGTGCTGAGAGTAGTACCAGCACTGCAACGTGGAAGCAGGAAAAGGCCCATGGATCGCTGGAAACAGGTAAGTCCAGGGTCTTCAACAGGGTGGGTTTGGGCAGGATAGGGAGGTGGGGGGGTTGGGTGATAGTTTAAGGCAATAGGTGGGTTGGAAGAAAGGGGGTGATTCCATCTTAGCAGGGGCCACCTCTCCCCCCCACCCCTACCCCCCACCGTAAACCGCAAAGAGCAGCCCCTGAAGATAGAAATCCCCCTTCATTCCTGCCCTTTTGAAGAATTTATTTAAATAATTGGGCTGTACACTCCTGCCTGACAACCCACGCCAACCATTTTATGGTGAAGGCAGCGTATTATAATGGTAACTTGGCTTGGTAACAAACCAAATTGACCCTTGATGATCTATGTAAATATGGCGTGTGGGCTGCCAAAACTTTGGCTCCCGTCCATCCCCCATGTTTTTGGGGGTGAGCTTGGGCGTGGCTGGAAAGCTGGTGGATGAGCACTCGGCCTATTTTACACCGAAAACCTACCTGGCGGGGGCATGTAAAATGCAGCCCCTTATTTTTAAACTGTGGACCTGAGTTCTGGTCCGAAGGTTTGAAAACAATATTTACTTGAGGCAAAAACATAAAGTGTTAACGTGGCATTACTGATCAAAACCACATTTGTTGCATTATATTGTACTGCACAGTAAATTTTACTCATGAGATGTACTATGCTGCTGTTCGGCTTATAGGATTAGATGCAGTGGATTTGGAAATTTAAAATGAAATAGAAGAATCTGTTGGTGAAATGTTATTATCTTGTAATAGCAGTCCTAACCCAATGTACACAATCAGGTCCTTTATCTGAGTGGATGCCCCATTTAGTTTAATGAAATAATTTATAAGAGAGTACAAACAGAAAAACAACATTGGTGGGACAACATGTGGAAGAAAAAACTGATTCGAGGATCCGAAGGAAATAGCACAGGAAAAGATGAAGGGAAGCAACAAATATTGTTCACAGTTCTGCCGATGTTTTTATGAATAAATATTTTTGCTAATTGGCACTTTTCAGAGGTATGCAGTGACAGTGTTTCAGAATTGAAAAATATCTTCAGCAAAAGGCACTTTAATATCTAATTTTTCATTGTTCCCATTTTTTAATTACTTTCTTTTTGATCAGCCCATGGAGGCATCGTCATATATAAAATGTTGGGGATAGGGAAGCCCAGATTAATTTCAGGATGTGGAGCAGGAGAGAAAGAAGGACTGTTTCCATACCATAAATATATGGGGAGCCTATCCTTCCCTAATTGCTTCCAGTGGTCCCACAAATGACGTCCACCACCGACCCCCCTCCCCCAGGTTGTATACCATTTCTGGACTGAGAGGATAGGCAGACACCTATGATTCTTTGACCTATCCTGCAACTGGGTTAGGTTGACCTGACTGGATTTGTGATCTGTCTTCACACCTGACCTCCACTCAGTATCTCCCCCAGCAGTGTGAATTTTTACTAATCCTGCCAAGCGGGAATTAGGAGACAGGGTTGGCTGGGAGTTCTCTATCAAGCTGAGAAGAGGCGGGCAGGGTGTAAAAGAAGTATCTGACCCAGTGATGTCCATTTTCCACCCGTGGGAACAACTTATATTGACTTCTGTGTAATGGCTAGAAAATGTATGGATAAATTACCCACTGACCTGCATCATATCACTATTCAGAGCAGCACGATGAGACCCACCTCAATATGAGGCCTCAAGCGAGTGTCATACCAGCAGCGACCATCACTTTCTGGTGACGCTGCTGAGCACAGAAGAGCTGCCGGCCTCTGATTTGCTTGCAGTTCTTAATGGACAGGACTTCCACTTCGGGGGTCCTTGATTCTGGGGGACGGTCTGCCGCTAACCTTTCAAGTGCTGGATGACACAAGCTGCAGTGGCCTTTCCTCAATAGAGGCAAAGCTGGGGTCGCGCTGGCTCTTTAGCCGCATGCTGAAATCCCTGTCACATCCACAAAATTCTGTTCATTGTTGCAGCTTTTGTCTTTCAGGTGAGATATTAAACTGAGTCCTTGTCTAAACTAGATATTAAAACATCCTGTGTTACGATATGAAGAACGGAGATCCTGACCGAGCTTAAAGATCTTCCAACTTCCAATGTGGTGAGTCTCTATCACTGGCTCACCCCTTTGGTTGATATTCCTGTAAAGGGTGGACAAAATGTCAACCCAATGAGGCAAAAAGGGCTCTGCCAGAAATACTGTTCATCTAGTGAAATGTACTTCTACTGATTTCTCACTGAAATTACACAGAGAGACTGGGAGGAAGTTTGGCCCCAGTATTTGATAAAATTCTACGTAGCATTTCAGAATAAAGGTAAATGAAATGCAAGTCTTTCAAAGAGAGTCCTTATTGCCATAGAGCACAATTCAAAATTACAATGGTTTCAAACCATAGTCTTTAGCTGAATAAAAACAATCACAACCATTTCCTTTTGTGTTAGTTACGGCTGTAGATGGTTGCAAATACTTCAGCTTCATCTTTTGCATTGAGGTGCTAGGCTCCTCCATCATTGAGGATGGGGATATTTTTGGAGCTTTATTGAATGATTCGCACTTCAATGCTGAACAAGTTGACTTGGTAGAGGACACGGTTATTGGATTGTCTTTCTTCTTACTAGACTTGGAGGATCTTGTAAAGACACTGCTGGTGGTACTCCAGTATTTTGAGGTGCCTGTTGGAGGTTGTCCAAGCCTCTGAAGCATTATAGGAGTGGGGGAAATACTGCTGCTCAGTAAACCTGCCCTGGATTTGAGTTCCTGCTCTTCAAATACTCTTTTCCCTCAGTTGGCTGAAAGCTGAGCTGACACACTGGAGGTGATGATAAATTTATGTCATCCATGTGTGCCTTCATCCAGTGGTGGCTCCCAAGATATGGAAACTCATCCACATTTTTCAGGATCTCCCGTTGAATCTTCATGATGCTGGGAAGTGTTGTGCTGTGGGAACTAATTGGAAAAGGGCCTTAGTTTTCTGGGTGTTTAGTGAAAGGGCCCTTTACTCAAACACAATGGTGACAGTGATCTGGTGACACAAGTGGCTCATTGTAGCCGACAATGAGTTGGCATCTTCAGAAGAGGAAAGAGGGAGAATTGGTTTAACTACTTTCCCTTTTTATGCAGAACTAAAGCAATCCTCCCAATCACTACTAATTCAGAAACTAAAATGTCTGGTCTAAGTGCAGGTATTTGAAACAATAAACCAAACTAACCACATCCAAATCACTGCAAGTCTTGAATTTAATTCAGTGAGTGTCATTTTACCTGGCAAGTCAATTTGTTAGTTTGTTTCTGTTGTTCTTGTGTGCAAGGTGATTTGAAAAACATGTTTTCCTTCTGTAGAAATTCATTCACCATCCCAGATTCCTCGGCCTTTCTTCTAGTTATGCTCACTTGATGAGTTGATCTTCTGGTTATACATCCACAGCGGTCTGATATCAAGCTTTGATTCCTTGGCAGTCTAGCAAACAATTTAATGAATAACTTCTGAATGAAGTATGTCCTGTGGGGTAAAGGAAGCCAGTGACTGAGTTTCCTGACGGAACCAATGTACCCCAAAAAAATAGCTTTAGTGACTATGATTTGTTCGGGTTCTTTGTTGTCAAAGGTTTGCATGGTCATGTACCATTGTAGAGGTTTGGTCTCCATGCCTAAAGAAGAATATATTTATCTTAGATCGGGTACAATGCAAGCCCACTAGATTAATTGGTGGGATGAGAGCATTATTCTATGAAGAGAGATTGGGTGTATAGTACGCAGAGTTTATTAGAAAGAGATATGAACTCATTTTCAGAAGGCTTGACAGGATGGATATTTCTCTTGGCTGGACAGTCTGAAACAAAGATGGACAGTTTTATAATAAGGAGAAGGCCATTTCAGACTGAGACGAGGTGAAATTTCTCTACTCAGAAGATTGTGAATGCTTGGAATTCTCTACCCAGTGAGCTGTGAATGCTCAGTTGTTGAATATATTCAAGACTGAGATCAAGCGATTTTTGGATTCTCAGGGAATCACAGGGGGATTGGGAGCAAAAGTGAAGCAGAGATCAAAGATCAGCGATGATATTGAATGGCAGAGCAGGTTTGAGGAGCCATAAGACGTAGCCCTCATGTTTCAGTATTGCGGACTTCCATCTGAGTTACTCAGAGTTTTTTCTCCTGCCTCTTGAGTTAGAAAGCTGTGGGTTCAAGCCCTAAGAGCCAGAATTGGAGTAAATAATCCAGACCAATATTTGAGTGCTATTCTCCGAGAGTCTTGAAATAAGAATGGTTCAGGTTGTATGTTAAACCAAGCTCCCATCTGTCCTCTCAGTCAAAGATTCAATTACACTATTCAGAGGAGAGCAGAGGAGCCCTTCCTAGTGTCTGGTCAATTTAACATCACCACAAAACAGATACACAGGTCATTATCTCATTGATGTTTGTGGGGCCTGCTACATCAATTTGATGTCATATTTTCTCTTTACACTTTACACTTTAAAAGTAGTAAAATGGCTTTAAAGCAGATGGCTGAATAATTGGTTAAGGCACTATATAAATGGAAGTTGATTTGTTCATTTTTCTTTCTTTCATCAAGAAATGTGATCCAAACATATCTAAACCCTGAGGCTTGAATGAAATCTACATCCTCTTTCTTGAGACTAGATTTCAGCATGGATCTAAACATGTGGTGGGATTATTGATTACAATTAAGTGCATTTTTCTGCTCACAGGATGGAAAATAAGCTTAAGACCAGGCTTTGGTATTTCTTTGAATGCTTTGGTCCTCGATTGTAGACCATGTACTTGATGGATGTTTAATAGTACATGTTGATCAGCCAATGCAGATTATTGAACGATATCACTTGTTCTCTTTATCAGGACACTTTTGCATAGCATGCTCTCTATCTCCTCAACAAAAATTGAAAATCTTTTCAAAGCGAAGAAAGCAGCTTCATTGGACAGGCACCGAAATCTACAAGTTGGAACCTTTCAGGTGGTACATTCATGTGCAGTATATAAAAACCAATCAGTTGTAAAAATATTTTTAAAATGAGCCTGATTTTTGTCAACTTCGTGCTGTAATACTTTTGTAAAAATGATCTGTGTAAATGATGGTACAATTTAGAAAATGTAGTATTTGTAGATTTGCTTTTGTGAGTATATGGCATTAATACATGGCCTTTTTAAAATAATTTAGTTAAAAGTATGCAAGGTCTGTCAGTTTGGATCATTTCTCGACTAAATTACTTATCTTTATGCCTTACATCTATCATGTTCAACACGGCTGGAGTTCCAAAATAAATGAGTCACTATGACAACATAGGATGAGATTTTTGTGATGGAATACTCCCCACTTGCCTGGATGGGTGCAGCTCCAACAACACTCAAGAAACTTGACACCATCCAGGACAAAGCAGCCTGCTTGATTGGCACCACATCTACAAACATTCAATCCCTCCACCACCGATGCTCAGTAGCAGCAGTGTGCACCATCTACAAGATGCACTGGAGCAATTCGCCAAACATCCTTAGACAGCACTTCCAAACCCACGACCACTTCCACCTAGAAGGACAAGGGCAACAGACACATGGGAACATCACCACCTGCATGTTCCCCTCCAAGCCACTCACCTTCCTGACTTGGAAATATATCGCCGTTCCTTCACAGTCACTGGGTCAAAATCCTGGAATTCCCTCCCGAACAGCATTGTGGGTCAACCCACAGCACATGGACTGCAGCGATTCAAGAAGGCAGATCACCACCACCTTCTCAAGGGCAACTAGGGATGGGCAATAAATGCTGGCCAGCCAGTGACACCCATGTCCCATGAATGAGTAAAAAATATCCCAGAAATCAGTAAAGGTTGATGGTGGATGGGAAAAGCAGCGTAGAGTGGCTTTTCCTGTCAGAGAGTGCCAAAGATTTTCAGTCATGGGTTCCATGCCGTATCATTGGCAGGAAGGCCTCTGATTGGCCTGTCCTGCCATCACCTCAGCACTGCAGTCATGGGGACATCACGTTTAAAGGCTGCCCCAGCGCTCACCAGTCACACGACGGAGGTCGTTGGGGAGTGTTAGCTGCCAGGAAATCTGCCCCCAGATTTCCATCTGCTTCAATGGAGAGACTCCTGAATGAAGTATAGGCCTGATGTGACATATCTACCCCCACTTGGGGTACACCTAGCAGCAAGGTCACAAACCAGTTTGGGAGGCAGTGGCAGTGGCTGTGAGTGTCAACGTGCTGCAGGAGAGGACAACCATCCAGTGCCACGAGAGGATGAATGATCTCATCTGTTTTGCCAGGGCAAGTCATTCTTCTCATCACTCTGAACTCACACCTCGCAGAGCCATCACACATCCACAGCGATCCCATTCCCTGCCAACTAAGGGACACCACCACTCGCTCTCTCATACATATTTTCTCCCCTGTGGGGTCTGTCCTCATCACCTTGCTGGTCCAACTCACCATCCACACATGCTAGGCATCCTTATCATCTGTCTTGGCACCCATCCTGATAACACACTTGCCATATATTTTCAGGCAGGAAAAGTTGGCTCACAATAAGAGGAAGAGAAATAACAGACTGGCTGAGGGATGTCAGAGCTGAAGATATCCAGCTGGCCTGGGAGGACGTTGACTGCTCCTGTGCTGATGGTGAGGTCGGTGGTGATAAGCCAAGTGAGGATCCAGCACTGCAACATCCATCAGACAACAATGCTCTGAGTCCTCTCTCCTGTTTTTAAAGGCCTCTGTCCTGCACTAATGACTTCTCCTTTCTGTTACAGGCACATCTGGGAAGCAGCCCAGGGAGTCCACCAGCCACAGAGGTGGGGAAGTTCCAGGGTTCCCACACTCGGAGCATTGCTCGAGGCCAGGAATGTGCTGAACCCCAGTCAGGTGACAAGCCTCTGGATTTAGTCATGTCTCCATTGCTGGAGCTCCAGAGACAAGCTCAGGAAATTAGGAAGGGGTGTCTGGTACACTCCTTGGATTGAAAGGCCGCATGTAGGAGTCCATCCATCTTGTGTTTAAGGTGATTGTGCTGACACCCCAGTGCAACAAGATCAACACAGCTGGGTGGCAGCTGCCTGGAGACCTTGGTGCAAGACTTCTGTCCTGCACTGCAGCAGGACATGCGCTCCATGATGCAGGACATGCGCTCCATGGTGTAGGACATGCGCTCCATGGTGCAGGACATGCGCTCCATGATGTAGGACATGCGCTCCATGGTGCAGGACATGCGCTCCATGATGTAGGACATGCGCTCCATGATGTAGGACATGCGCTCCATGATGCAGGACATGCGCTCCATGGTGTAGGACATGCGCTCCATGATGCAGGACATGCGCTCCATGATGCAGGACATGCGCTCCATGGTGTAGGACATGCGCTCCATGGTGTAGGACATGCGCTCCATGGTGTAGGACATGCGCTCCATGATGCAGGACATGCGCTCCATGGTGTAGGACATGCGCTCCATGGTGTAGGACATGCGCTCCATGGTGTAGGACATGCGCTCCATGGTGCAGGACATGCGCTTCATGATGTAGGACATGCGCTCCATGATGCAGGACATGCGCTCCATGGTGTAGGACATGCGCTCCATGATGCAGGACATGCGCTCCATGGTGTAGGACATGCGCTCCATGGTGCAGGACATGCGCTCCATGATGCAGGACATGCGCTCCATGGTGTAGGACATGCGCTCCATGGTGTAGGACATGCGCTCCATGATGCAGGACATGCGCTCCATGGTGTAGGACGTGCGCTCCATGGTGTAGGACATGCGCTCCATGGTGCAGGCCATGCTCTCCATGATGCAGGACATGCGCTCCATGATGCAGGACATGCGCTCCATGGTGCAGGCCATGCGCTCCATGATGCAGGACATGCGCTCCATGATGCAGGACATGCGCTCCATGGTGCAGGACATGCGCTCCATGGTGTAGGACATGTGCTCCATGATGTAGGACATGCGCTCCATGATGCAGGACATGCGCTCCATGGTGTAGAACATGCGCTCCATGATGCAGGACATGCGCTCCATGGTGTAGGACATGCGCTCCATGGTGTAGGACATGCGCTCCATGGTGCAGGACATGCGCTCCATGATGCAGGACATGCGCTCCATGATGCAGGACATGCGCTCCATGGTGCAGGACATGCACTCCATGATGCAGGACTTGCGCTCCATGATGCAGGACATGCGCTCCATGATGCAGGACATGCGCTCCATGGTGCAGGACATGCGCTCCATGATGTAGGACATGCGCTCCATGATGTAGGACATGCGCTCCATGATGTAGGACATGCGCTCCATGATGTAGGACATGCGCTCCATGATGTAGGACATGCGCTCCATGATGCAGGACATGTGCTCCATGATGTAGGACATGCGCTCCATGATGCAGGACATGTGCTCCATGGTGTAGGACATGCGCTCCATGATGTAGGACATGCGCTCCATGATGCAGGACATGCGCTCCATGATGTAGGACATGCGCTCCATGATGCAGGACATGCGCTCCATGATGTAGGACATGCGCTCCATGGTGTAGGACATGCGCTCCATGATGTAGGACATGCGCTCCATGATGCAGGACATGCGCTCCATGGTGCAGGACATGCGCTCCATGATGCAGGACATGCGCTCCATGGTGCAGGACATGCGCTCCATGATGCAGGACATGCGCTCCATGATGCAGGACATGCGCTCCATGGTGCAGGACATGCGCTCCATGATGCAGGACATGCGCTCCATGGTGCAGGACATGCGCTCCATGATGTAGGACATGCGCTCCATGATGCAGGACATGCGCTCCATGATGTCGGACATGCGCTCCATGATGCAGGACATGCGCTCCATGGTGCAGGACATGCGCTCCATGATGTAGGACATGCGCTCCATGATGTAGGACATGCGCTCCATGATGCAGGACATGCGCTCCATGATGTAGGACATGCGCTCCATGATGTAGGACATGTGCTCCATGATGCAGACACTTGCTGGAATCCAGCAGTGTCAATGCCAGAGCATGGTAGAGCTTTTCAAACTCACTCCAACTGCCCCTTTATCCCCAGGAGAAAGCCAGGGCCCCCCGGGCACTAACACAGGCAGAAACATCAACTGGTGCACACCCGGGGGCCACCCACCCAGGTGACTCTGGGAGTGTCTCGCCCTGTGACCGCTCCAGCTCCACAGATTGAGGAGGATGGCACTGCTGCTCAGCAGGATCTCAAAAGCAGGCCGGGGCCTTCCAAAGGACACCCACCAAGGTCATCACAAACAACAGGGTATGACAGACAGCAGGCTGTCTCTACCTCCGCTGTGGATGTTGGGGATGCACCAAGACATAACAGCACGGTTAGAAATGTTAAGAAGCTCTAATTGAACAATGTGGGCATGGATATTAAGTACTTGTACATAACGTTCACCTTAGTAAATAAACTCTCATTAATTACACCCTTTCTATAGCTCCTTATTCTGATCGGCTTTGTTCCTGGAGTCCCAACCTGAAAACTGGGTTCCTGCACCAGAAAAAGGCAGGCGCTCAGTCCAGGGCTTCCTCCATGTGTTTTTTTCCAGCACATTGGTGGAGTCCCTTCACAGTGACTGAACATACCAGTCATGTCTATTTCTCATCGGGAATGAGGATGTCTCCCACAATGTAAAGGGTGAGTGTCACTCATTCCACTCATTGTCAATGTGTGCTCTCCGCACCTTTAGAACATAGAACATAGAACATAGAACATTACAGCGCAGAACAGGCCCTTCGGCCCACGATGTTGCACCGACCAGTTAAAAAAAAAAACTGTGACCCTCCAACCTAAACCAATTTCTTTTCGTCCATGAACCTATCTACGGATCTCTTAAACGCCCCCAAACTAGGCGCATTTACTACTGATGCTGGCAGGGCATTCCAATCCCTCACCACCCTCTGGGTAAAGAACCTACCCCTGACATCGGTTCTATAACTACCCCCCCTCAATTTAAAGCCATGCCCCCTCGTGCTGGATTTCTCCATCAGAGGAAAAAGGCTATCACTATCCACCCTATCTAAACCTCTAATCATCTTATATGTTTCAATAAGATCCCCTCTTAGCCGCCGCCTTTCCAGCGAAAACAATCCCAAATCCCTCAGCCTCTCCTCATAGGATCTCCCCTCCATACCAGGCAACATCCTGGTAAACCTCCTCTGCACCCTCTCCAAAGCCTCCACATCCTTCCTGTAATGTGGGGACCAGAACTGCACACAGTACTCCAAGTGCGGCCGCACCAGAGTTGTGTACAGTTGCAACATAACGCTACGACTCCTAAATTCAATCCCCCTACCAATAAACGCCAAGACACCATATGCCTTCTTAACAACCTTATCTACTTGATTCCCAACTTTCAGGGATCTATGCACACATACACCTAGATCCCTCTGCTCCTCCACACTATTCAAAGTCCTCCCGTTAGCCCTATACTCAACACATCTGTTATTCCTACCAAAGTGAATTACCTCACACTATCCTTTGAGCTGTGGATAGTTCCCTATCCCATAAGCCTCAGCCTCCCGTGACACTGAACCTCAAGAGTACAGGTCACAAAGAAGGATGTAAGATCAGGAGGGGTAAAACTTTCCCCACTGTGTCGCCATGATATGACCCTAGTCATTGGGAGCAAGCGAGCTGCCAACAGCCAGACGGGAGGCAAACACTCACAGAAACTCTGTGAGAAATTATGCCTCTGTTCCTTTTGTAAGTCATCATCACCCTTCTGTGACGTAGGGACCATGGACAACTGCTGTGTCCCCATTACAGGAGCCTTCTCATAGAGTGTTGCTGCCATCAGTCTGACAGGAGAGCAATGCTCACAGAGGCCATTGAAGATAATGGGATTCCTCACTGGATCTCCTCATCACCGTCCATGAATCTAGCGACATCTAGCACATCCCGAGTTCATTTGCCTCGTCTGGACATTACCATTGCCTTACGGCCAACATCCTCCCCCTTGAGGGTCTCTTCAAGCTTATCCCCTTTGACGTCCTCTTCGCTGGTCCTCCAGACATGTCCATTATCTATAGCTGAAGGGTCTCCGCTGCAATGGATGCAGCTCCTCCATCTCTTCCTCAGGCAATTCCTCCCACCATTGCAGCTCCAGGTTGTGCAGGGTACAGCGAGCAACCACAATGCATATCACCCTCTGTGGCCTCTGAAACATGTCAGGGATCTGAGAGTGGCCCTGAATGTAAGGGTTGTGCGCAATCCCAGGGAATCAAACACACATCTACAGGATGTGTTTGGTGGTCACATACAAGATGAACATTCAATGAGTGGAAGTCCTTGCGGTTCATGTGGTTTACTGCTTGATGCCCTGGAGATCTGAGTGCCACATGAGTGCAGTCGATGGCATCCTGCACCTGTGGAAAAGCAGAGATTTACGCAAAGCCCATTGTTCTTGCATCCTGGCTTGGACACTTGTGTGTGGAGGCTTATGAAATCCCACAGAGGTCACCTGTGGAGCCCTGGAAGCAGCCACTGACATAAAAATTGAGCACTTCTATAACTTTAAATGACAGTGGATGCCCTCCAAGTTCCCATGGCACCAAATCCTGCAGAGGGCATCAGATGTGACCAACCCTGAACACATGCAATCTTCGGCGACACTGGTTCTCGGACATCAACAGTTGCATTAGGCACCATCTGTAGACCCTGGGTGTACTGAGGTGCCACCAAGCGACGGCTCTCTGGGGTTCATTCTCTACGTGTGGAGCAGGCCCTACCACCCCTTCCTCTTATGGTTCTGCTCCTGCCTTTGTCAAGCCAGGCGCCTCCAGTGACTTTTACATCTCTGCTGCCTATAAGTAAGAAGAATGACAATGAAAATGACAGGCTCCATATTTTGTAAATTCTCCTCATTGCAGTATCAAAGAGAGAGATTTGATAGTTAGCATTTGTCTTCTGAGGATCACTCTTTGCCTCACCTGAAGCTGCCTCTCAAAGCCCACTGGCTCAGGTCCTGACCACCACAAAGATGTCCAGTCCATACTTCAAATGCTGCTTCAGCAAGACCCAACACCACCCTTGCCCCACGCCACATGACCATGTGGACACAATTTGGCCACTCGACTGCATCCTGAGCTCTCAACTCAGGAGCAGGCACTGTCCCAAGCTACGCTCCAGTGAACCTGGTCAGGGAGACACTTGTCAATACTCACCTCGGCACACAGCCATGGATTAGGAGCACTCTTTCAGGCAGTGCACCATTGCCAATTCTCTCTCAGGAAATGTATTGCTTGCCCAGTCAGCCAGTGATGCAGGCACACCATAGCATTCAGCGATTTTGGAAGTCAGTGGTGCGCCAAGGGTTAAATGCTGAACAGCAATCAGTGGCACTCACATATATAAGTGGTGCTTGAGTGGTCCATCACTACCTCGGGGAGGGGAGGATCACAGCAAGCTCTCACATAGACAGAAAAGGCAACTTTGGCCTTCTCGCAATATTTTCCATTCCCGTCGCCGAACCTGCCCAATGCCAACAGGAGTGGAAAATCTCAGCCACAACTTTACATCTTTACTACTAATCAATGGTTTTTAAAAAAATAAATTCTGACCATTTTCAATAATGTGAAAAATATATTCTGGTAAAATCAGCTAGGCATCTTGTTGCTGCTCACCATTCAGTGACTCCTGGTGGAAAGAGTATAGGTGTACTCGACTGTGATGCTTCATGTAAAGCCCACTATCCCACTGTCTAAGCTTGGATAAGAGGCCTGCCACAGTTTGTGGAACTACATCCTGCCATGTTTCAGCATTCTCTAGACAAGGGAAGAAAAAACAGGAGAAAAGCAAACAAAACCTTTTTTTGAAAGGTTATTTATATTAACACCCAATGGATTTTGTATTTGACAGAAGCAATTATTAAACAATGCAGACTCAGAGAAAGTATGTTTAGTTCAGAGACCAGTGCTTTTAAAGCAATTTTCTTTGTGCTTTTTTAATTACTTCTAATAATTCAACTCTGAATTTTTTAATATAATGCATGTGTAAAGCAACTCGATGGAAAATATATATTTTGTTAGATGGAATGGAAATGCAGCACTTAAAAGGTTACTTACCAGTGCACTAATATGCTTTTCCCATGCTTAACATTCTTGGTTTACTGACATTGCTCATCTGATTGTTGTTTCATATTTTCTGTTCTAATCTTCCGTGATCCTGGTACTGCTCTCTCCTCTGAGGTTCTTTTTACTGATTAAATGAATCTGCTCAAAGCCCCGGTTCCCAGGCTCTTTGATCTAATCTGATCTGATTTGATCTGATCGGTTCAGCGGGACATCGGGGAATTAACAATAAGCAGCTTTAGCACAAGTGTTTAATAACTCAACACAATCTCCTTAGTGCAGAGCTGCTCATGTTCTCATACAGTCAACAGTTTGTGGTGTAACAGATTGGACATCCTTCTGAACCCAAGGAATTTTCTGTGCTGTGAAACTAATCACTTCAAGTTCCTTCATAAATCACACTGAGCGGATTTTATCATCTAACAAATGAAAGAAAGAAAAAAAACTTTCATCCACTGAGATAAAAAGGCCCTAGAATATTATAATCTAAATTCTATCATCTTATTTATGAATTCTCTCATCTACTTAACTTCCTACAAGCATGAAATAAATTAAGCAGATTCAACCTCAATGAACCCACCAGACCTACACTGACCCTGTTTGGAAATCCAATGAAAACAACATGGTTTGGATAAAGCAGCTGCTGTTGGCTTCCATTCAGCACGATGTAAAGGAAATGATGGTGAACGGAAATGCTGCAGAACATAAAAGGAAATTGTATATAGGGTTAATCAACATTTTTTTGTGCACGTCAACACTTGCGGTGGCCGTTTAGCTCTGTCCTTTCAGAAAAGGGTCACTCGCAGTAAGGCTTGCATTGCCTAACAGAGACAGGTGGTCTTGAACGGTTTCTGTCAATCTTTTATTTGTTTATGAACAGGCAAAATACTGACATAAATCCAGTTGAAAGACAGGGTTACCTTGCTCATTTGCTTTACTGTGCTGAACATGGGATGCAACTCTCCTAATTCTCTCCTCACTGCAAATGCTGGAATCAAAATAAAGTCATGAATGGTTACGGTGCAGAAGAAGATCATCCTGCTGAGGACATGTTGCCTCTCTTGCAAGAGCCATTTAGCTAGCACCACACCTCTGCCCTTTACTTGGAGCCCTGCAATGTCTATCTCTTATGTATTTCTCCAATTCCCTTTTGAAAGACATGACTAAATCTGCCTCCATCGCACTCTCAAGCAGTGCATTCCAGGTCCTAAATAAAAGTTTATAGACACCTTTTTTTACAAATCCCTGCCCGATACGGTGTTTGCATTATCACTTTATTGTATGTGTTATTCTGTACTTAAGTTTCATTAAATTGATTAAACAATTTTTCCAAGACTTTTTAAAATTTAGCCAGTTCCTAACTGAAATAGTGGTTACTGTGGCACTTCTTTTCTTGTTGATATTTTCTTTATTTTGTGCTGGGGAGAAAAGATTAAAATTTTATAAAATTAGGATGGATTATATGACTTGCAGAGTTATTTTATTTTTACATAAGAATTTTTGTTGGCAAGAGAAACAGTGATGATTTATCCTTCTCATTATTCTTTCAAATAGATATGTAATGAGCCCTCTAGCTCTGAAATACCCAATCCCGGTGATACTAAAATCAGTCACTTTCACTTAAGCCTGAATACATTTACAGTACAATAAAAAAGATCTTTTATATGATTAGTCAATCCCCAGAGCTTTGCATGTGAGTAATCTGGTGTGTGGAAGGCTATGTTCCATATGCATTACCTGTATTAAGCCACTTTATTTTTCATCAAGCTCTTTCAGTTGTCTCTTGTGAGAATTTGCTTGTCTGTTGTGTGGTATGGCAACTAATGACCATGCTGCAAGTGATCACTGATGATGCTGGTCCTTATTGTGGATGCTTTATTCTTTTTGATGGTCAACTGTTTTGATTTGGGCAAGACTTCAGCATGGCTTTGACCTAGACTTCCATTTTGGAGTTACTTGGTATGAATGCCTGCAACAAGCGATCTGGGTCACTCCTGAGTCTATATATTGTGGGTTTTCCTCTGTATCTGCGTTACCTTTCATAACTGTGTTAATCTGCCCCTGTATCTCTGTTCTCTTTATTTTCTCTGGGTTTTTTTTTACCATAAGTAATCCTGGAAGAGAATTTCACTCATTGGAAATGCATATCAGGAACTTGGGGATGCACCTGATTAACAGATCAATAATTTTCCGTTTGTTGAAATGAACCAATTTTTTTTATGCTTTGTTCTTTCTGCTGTGTCTGCTATTGTCGTCTTTTCTCTGTAACTTTCACAGTGCCCTTAGGACTTGCTCTGTTATTCCACATGTCTTTTTTTTTCTGCTTTTTCCTGAAATGATCTGAAACAAAAAAAACCAAAGACATTACCTCAATTGTTGCACAATGGGGAGACATTAAACAGTGAGTGAGAGAATATGGGAGACTGTGAGCAGGAGATCCATGGTCAGCTCCGTAAATGGTGTCGCCTGAATGCCTTTGATTTGCTAACCACCTGTTTTTAGCATAAGGCCTAAATCAGAATTAACCAAGTGTGGCAACAAGGAGCACTAGAAAAACAAGAGTAAACGGGAATCAGGAGCAAAATTCTCCACCGCTTGGAGTCACACCTGACACAAAGAAAGATGGTTGTGGTTGATTGAGATCAATCATCTCAGTTCTAGGAAATTACTGCAGAGGTTTCTCAGGGTAGTACCCTATTTCCAAACACCTTATGCTGCTTCATCACCTTCCTTCCATCATAAGGTCATTGATGTAGATGTTTGCACAATGTTCAGCACCATTTGTGATAACTCAGGTACAACATGTTCAAATGCAGCAAGGCCTGGACAAGATCCAGCCTTGGGCTGATAAGGGGCAAGTAGCATTAGTGCCACACAAGTTCCAGGCAATGATGATCTCCAAAAAGAAAGAATCTAACCAACTTCCTTTGGCATTCTATGGCATTGACATCACTATCAACATCCTGAGGGTTACCATTGGCCAGAAACTCAACTGAACTAATCATATAAATATTGTGGCTACAAGAGCAGGTCAGAGGCTAGGAATCCTGCGGTGAGTAATTTACCTCCTGATTCCGCAGAGCCTGTGTACCATCTACAAAGCAAAAGTCAGGAGTGTGATGGAACACTCTCCACTTGCCTGCATGATTGCAGATGCAACAATACTCAAGCTGTTTGGCGCCATTCAGGACAAAGCAGCTTTGATTGGCATCCCATCTACAAACATTCACTCCCTCCATCACTGACACACAGTAGCAGCAGTGTGTGTCATCTACAAGATGCACTGCAAGGACTCACCAAGCCTTCGCAAACAGCACCTTCCAAACCCACGTCCACATCTAGAAGGGCAAGGCTGAAGTCAGATGGAATACCACCACTTACAAGTTTCCGTCAAAGCCACTCACCATCCTGAATTGGAACTGTATCGCCATACCTTCATTATCACTGGGTCAAAATCCTGGAATTCCCTCCCTAACAGCATTGTGGGTGTACCTGCACCATATGGACTGCAACGTTCAAGAAGACAGCTCACCACTACCTTCTCAAAGGCAATTAGAGATGAACAATAAATGCTGGCCTAGCCAGCAATGCCCACATCACATAAATGAATAAAAAGAAACATTAGTCTACATTCCAGTTGTTGATTATGACGTACAATCCCACTGGTGGATTTTGGATGAGGACTGCATTGTACCTGCAACTGTTGGACATTGAATCTGTTGTTATCCATGGATAACATAAAGAATGTACCTCTCGGACAAGGTACCAGCTAATGTTCATGGAATTGCAGCACAGTGCCTTCAGGATAGTAGGAGAGAGAAAATTGGAAGGCAAGAAAGGAATTTTTAAAAATGTAATGAAGAAATAAAATAAATCCTCTTGTTAGGAAGGCCTAATAGTAATCATGCAGGATTTTCCCATATGCTGCCTTCTTAGTCTGTGAACCGTAAAATTTGGGAGGTAGAAAGTGTCATCTATTGACCATATACATCTCCTGTATTACAGTTACCAGACAGTGTAACATATCTGATGGAAAATTATGTATGACTTGAAAGGGGGAGAAAACAATATATTGTATTTATTTTGAATTGTTTTAAAAATCCCAGCTTATTCAATGCTTCTTTTTTAGAGATGTAACATTTCACCAAAATTTTGATTTCAAATGCGCATAACAAGGTATTTTTGTGGATGCTATATGGGTATTTTTCATAAGCTCTTTTCAATGTAACTGAGATATAATTAATTTGACCTACTTACTGAGAGTCAGCACAATCATATTTAAATGGATTGGCTGAAGCAACTGTTAATAGAAAGCCTGTGTTTAATTTAATCCTCTCGAGTAAGCTCATCTGCTCCAGAATTATCAATGCTTCATTGTCAATCGAAGTTTTTAATGGTCCATGGTACACTGAGGTAAGAAATACATTCTCTCTCTGCCTTGTTTATATATTGCACAGACTGGCTTAAAATGGAAATGGCCTGTGTTCTGAACATATTGATTCCTGGTGTTCTGGAGTCTGTCCTGCTTAAATTATGGAACAGATTTCAAGGTGCTGGCAACAATACAAAAACAGCTGTTCATGTGCATGTCTGCACTTTTGCAACTGTTTAAAAGCTCTGTTTGCTACTTTAATTTTCTAATCCGTGATATTCCTAGATGCAATGTCTAAAGTGGAATTTGTTAAGTAGGGGTAATTCTCTTAATTGAGTACCTTAAGCCCCTGCAATCTTAACTCTGCCAATGCCTTTTGGCCCTGCTCATTCAAATAGTTAAGATTTCACAAGTATTTGGTCAAACTCACTAAAGTCAATAAGGTCAAAGAACAATTTAGTAATCGTTTGGAAAAAATCAAGTTGTGCTGTATGTTATTTGTCAAAAATATATGCACTGACCCAATCTTTCCTAGACTCAGGTTCATTCCTTCCTCAGCCAAGTGGGCACTTGTTTAATTTCTCCTTCTTATCACATGAAGATACTAAGCCCCAACTAGCTCTCAATTCCAATTTCCCCATTTGGTTCCACTTAGCCCCACTAACTTTATTTTAATTCATGAGATGTGAACGTCAATGATTAGGCCAGTATTTGCTCCCCATCTCCAATTTTATTTTATTCATTCGTGGGACCCATGATACCCAGTGATACCCATGGCCTACCAGTGATACCCATGTATCACTGGTAGGCCATCCCTAGTTGCCCAAGGGCAGTTGAGAGTCAACCACATTGCTGTGGTTCTGAAGTCACATGTGGGCCAGACCAGGTAAAGATGGCAAATCTCCTTCTTTAAAGGACATTAGTGAACCAAATGGGTTTTACTAACAATCGACAATGGTTTCATGGTCATCAGTAGATTTTTAATTCCAGATGTTGTTTATTGAATTCAAATTCCACCATCTGCCACGGCAGAATTCGAACCTGGGTCCTCAGAATATTAGCCCTTGAGAAAATGGTAGTGAGCCACTTTCTTGAACCACTGCAGTCCAACTGTTATAGGCACTGTTAAGAAGGGAGTTCCAGGATTTTGATCCAGCAGTAGTGAAGGAAGGGCAATATAGTTCCAAGTCAGGGTGGCACGTGGTTCAGAGAGGAACTTGCAGATGGTGATGTTTCCATGCATCTGTTGGCCTTTGTTTGTTCTAGTTGGTAAAGGTCATGTGTTTGGAAGGTGATGTCAAAGGAGACTTGGCACGTGCATCTTGTAAATGATGCAAACTGATATTATTGTGTGTCAATGGTGGGGGGAGTGAATGCTTATGGTGATGAATGGAGTGCAGATCAAATAGGTTGCTTGTCCTGGATGGCGTGAAGCTTCTTGAGTGTTGTTGGAGTTGCACTCATCTAGGCAAGTGGAGAGTATTCCGTCACACTCCTGAACAAGTTGCCTTGTATATGTACAAGCTTGCGGGAGTCAGTAGGTGAGTTACTCTCATTGTTAATGAAGATGTTGATCTTGGGGGATTCAGTGAAGGTAATTGCCATTGAATATCAAGAGATGGTTAGATTCTCTCTTGCTGTAGACAATAATTTCCTGGCACTTATATGGCGCAAATGTTATTTGCCACTTATCAGCCAAAGCCTGAATGTTGTCCAGGTCCTGCTGCATATGGCATGACTGCATCAGTATCTGAGTAGTTGCAAATGGCACTGAACATTGCAATCATCAGTGAACATCCGCATTCTGACTTTATGATGGAGGGAAGGTCATTGATGAAGCAGCTGAAGATGATTGGGCCTAGAACATGCCTTGAGGAACTCCTGTAGTGTTGTCCAGGGTAGTGATGGTCAGCCTCCCACAACCACAACCATCTTCCAACCCATGGAAGGTTTGCCCCCTGATTCTCATTGATATCAGATTTGGTACAACTCCTCGATGTCACACTCAGTTAAATGCTGCCTCAAGGGCAGGTTCATCTCTGTCCTACACTGCTGATTACTCCTAATTCTACTGTTTAAGAAAACATATGTGTTATACATGTGTAAAATGTTGGACAATGCTCCAGAAAGCATGTTTCAGTCCGTTGCTAATCTCAAAGAAATCACCAATGATCAATGAATCCCAGAGATTCACGATCCTTTGAGAGAAAAAATTCTCCTCATCTCTGTCTCAAATGAGTGACCTCTTATTTTTAAACAGTCACCCCTCATTCTGGACTTTCCCATAAGAGGAAACATCCTCTCCACATCCACGCTGTCAAGACCTCTCAAGATCTTAAAGGTTTTGATCAAATTTCCTCTTACTCTTCTAAACTCCAGTGAATACTGAGCTAACCTGTTCAACCTTTCCTTGTAAGACAACCTGTCCATTCCTGATATTAGTAAACCTTTGTTAAACTACTTCTAAATGTATTTACATCTTTGCTTAAATAAGGAGACCAATAGTGCACCCAGTATGTCCTTTATAACTGAACCATAACCTCCCTACTTCTGTAATCAAATCACTTTACCATAAAAGATAACATTCTGTTAGTTTTCCTAATTACTTGCTGTACCTGTATGCTAGCCTCTTGTGATTCATGCACTAAAACATCCAGATCCCTCTGTACCTCGGAGCTCTGCAATCTCTCACCATTTAGATCATTAGCTTATTTTTTTATTCTTCCTGCCAAAGTGGGCAATTTCATATTTTCCCACATTATATTCCATTTCCCAGATCTTTACGTACTCATTTAATATATGTCTCTTTGTAGCATATTTACATCCTCTTCACAATTTACTTTCCTACCTATCTTTGTGTCAGCTAATTTAGCAACCATACTTTCAGTCCCTTCATCCAAGTCACTCCTATAAATTGTAAAAAGCTGAGGCTCCAGCACTGATCTCAATGGCACACCACATGTTACAGCCTGCCAACCAGAAAAAGATCCATATATGCCAACTCTCTGTTCACTGTTAGCCAGACAACCTTCTATCCATGTTAATATGTTACCCCCTTCACCATGAGCTTTTATTTTCTGCAATAACCTTCAATGTGGCACCTTATCAAGTACCTTCTGGAAATCTAAGTACAGTACATCCAGTAGCATCTGTAGCACATGTGACTCCTTCAAAGAACTCCAATAAATTGGTAAAACATGGGTTCCCTTTTACAAAGCCATGTTGACTTTGCCTGATTGCCTGAAATGTTTTAAGTGCTTTGCTGTAACATCTTTCTAGTAATAGCTCCTAACATTTTCCCAATGACAGACATTAGACTAACTGGCCTGTACTTTCCTGCTTTCTGTCTCCCTCCTTTTTTTAATAAAGGAGTTACATTTGCTACTTCACAATCTGATCTAATTTTTCCCGAATCGAGAGAATTTTGAAAAATTAGAACCAATGCATCAGCTATCCAATTAGGCACTTCTTTCAAGACCTTAGGGTGAAGTCGATTCAAACCTGGAGATTTGTCAGCCCACAGCCCCAACAATTTGCTCAATACCATTTCCCTGCGAATTGTAATTTTCCCGTGTTCCTCCCTCCCTTCCATTTCCTGACTTACAGCAATTTCTGGGATGTTACTTGTATCCTTTATATACATGAAGACCAGTGCAAAATATTTCTTTAATTCATCCTGCCGGAGCCCGACTTTCCATTATCAATTTCCCAGATTCACTTTCCTTCCACAGGACCAAAGCTCATGTTGTTAAATCGTTAATTTAAATATCTACAGAAACTCTTCCGCTCCATCTTTATATTACTAGCCATCTTCCTCTCGTACTCTAATTTTTCATTCCTTATTAATCTTTTTGTCATTCTTTGTTGTTTATTTTCTTTCCAATCTTTTGACCTGCTACCTGTACTTGCGCAAATGTATGCTTTGTTTTTAAGTTTGATACTGACTTTAACTTTTTTAGTTGATCATGGATAATGGACCCTTGCCTCAGAATTTTTCTTTCTCATTGGAATGTGTCTATTCTGTGCATTCTGAAATATCCCTTTAAATTTCTGCCACTGAACCTCTATTGACCTAACCCTTAACCTTGTTTGTCAGTTCATTTTAGCTTGCTCTGTTTTCATACTATCATAATCGCCCTTACTTAAGTTAAAATACTAGTTTTGGATGCACTCTTCTCTCCTTCATACTGAATGTAAAATTCCATGGGTGCCTTCACAATGAGGTTATCAATGAATCCTATCTCGCTGTGCAATATCAAGTCTGGTATAACCTGCCCTCAGGTTGGCTCCAGAATGTGCTGTTCTAAGAAACAATCCAGAAAATCTTCTATTAACACCATCTACTTTTGCCTATCTGATTTTTCCAATCTACATGTAGATTAAAATCCCCCATGACTATTGCTGAACCTTTCTGACAAGTGCCCATTATCTCTTCCTTTATATTCTCTCCTATGACGTAATTACAATTAAGGAGCCTGTACATCACTCCCACAAGTGACTTCTTGCCTTTATCATTTCTCATCTCAAACTGCTTCTACATTCTGGTTTCTGGAACTTAGGTTATCCCTCTCTAACATGCTAATACCATCATTAATTAATCTCCTCCTTCCTAAATATCACACACACTTCAATATTCAGGTCTTAATCTATGTCATCCTGTAGCCATGTCTCTGTATTAGCTATCAGATCATACCTTTTTTGAATGCTTCGTGAGTTTAGATAAAAACCCTTTAGTTTTGTCCTTTTATTTTTTTGTAGCATCTACCTTATCTGCTGATTTATTCTTGGATTTGTACTCTTTGTCCCTTTCTGTCACGGTCTGTATATAATTTCCCCTATTGGTACCTCTCTCTTTTGCCTTGTCTCGACCCTTTATTATACTACATCTTCCCAAATTTGATCCCTTGCCCCCACCATTCAGTTTAAAACTCTCTCTCTCTATTTCCCTAGTTATACGGCTCACTAGAACATCTCCCCCAGCATGTTTCAGGTGTAGACCATCCCAGCAATAGAAATACCACATTCCCCAGTGCCCCATGAACCAGGAACCACTTCCTGCACACCAGTCCTTGAGCCAAACATTCATTTCTCCAAACGTATTTGTCCTATGCCAATTTGCATGAGACTCAGATAATGATCCAAAGATTATTACCTTAAGGTTCTGTTTCTTAATTTGGTGTCTCTTGCTGACTGCAGAATCCCCTTCCTTGTCCTACCTATGTCAACCACTCAATCCTCCCACTCTCACTGTAAGTTGCTCTTCAACTTGAGCAGATATCCCAAACCCTGGCATGGGGCAGCCAACGCAGCCATCTGGCCTCTTGCTCCTTGCCTTAGAGAACACTATGAATCTTCCTCATTATACTGTCTCCTACTACCACTATATTCTTTTCTATTCCTCCGACAGCTCAGCCTGCAGCTCGATGACTCAGAGTTGAAGCTTCTCAAGCCAGAGACACTTGCTGCAGATGTGCTTTCCCCAGATAAAACTGATATCCCAGAGCACCCACCGCTGCAGCCTTGACGCATCATCCGTCCTGCCATACTTATGAGGGATAATTAATTACTTAATTATTTTATTCAATTATTTAGATAATTGTTAATCTTATCACAAATTCCAGTACTATCAAAACCTTAGGAAAACTGGTGCTGACCACTTTTCGGATGTTCACCAACAGCTCACTTTTCCCCCTGTAGTAGAGCAGAAGCCAATTCCTGCAGGGCGGAAAAGTTAGAAATGGCAAATGGGTACCTCCCTCCTCTCCAAACTTCCACACTCTGTTGAGGTTGCACTCCAGGTTCAGTCAGCACATGTCCATCTCAGAAAGAGTGCTGCAAGATTGGGACCTATCGATGTCTATGATGCTGGTCTGATCTCTGACAATAGTGTACTCCTGTCGAAGTTTCAGGGGCAGTAGAACAAAATGGTTGTGGGCTTCTGGTGTGTTTCCAAATACATCAAGTGTTTAATAAAAGCTGCCAAAAAGTGAGCAAAAAAGACAACTTAACTTGTTAACAGCTCATTGAACATCATTATAATTAATGATGAACTTGTGCAATATTCCATGCCTCCAGAGTCACATCGCAAAGTAAGTACTTTGTTCTAGGTCAACTTGAAAGGGAGGATTCCAAAGCATCAACTCAGCCCAACGTGAAGTAAATAATATAGAGGAGGTTTCTCCCTGGGTGCGTGGGTGTGGTTGCTATCAATAGTAGTTGTATCACAATGGAACAGGAGCGGGAGGAAGAAAATACAAAACATGGTCTATACGAGATTCTGCTCCGACATTGTCACGTAGCAGTCATGACAAAAGAGCAGTGCATAATGAGGCTTAGACTCTGAAGGGAACCCTTGTGGATGTGGTGCCAATCAAGCAGTCTACTTTGTCCTGGATGATGTCATGCTTCTTGAGTGTTGTTGGAGCTGCATCCATCCAGACAAGAGGGGAGTATTCCATCACACTCCTGACTTGTGCTTTGTAGATGGTGGACATACTTTGGGGAGTCAGGAGATGAATTACTTGCTGCAGTATTCCTAGCCTCTGGCATGTTTTCCCATTCTACCCACAGATCTATGCATATGGACAATAGGGAGGCCTCAACTTATTGCTGTTTATTATAATTGAATTTTGCAAACATGGCCTGAAGCAGGAAGAAACCCGAGCTAATGTGGTGATTGCACACAAGCTGCCTGCCATTTTAGACACTTAAGTGCCCAGTTTTCACCAGTAAAACAGCTGCAACATGAACCAATTTCTTGCCTAATGAGTCTAGGATGAATTTTCCATTCTGTGCACTAAGTGCAGAGGTGGCTGTGGAAAATGGCATTCATCCCACCGGCCGCAATGGCATGTTTTGGCACTGTATTGTCTGCTTCAGAACTAACTAAATATCCATCCAAATTAAACCCATTGGATTGCTGGCAGGCAACTCCTGATGCACCTGTCCTGACATGACCTTACTGCTTCCTTGCTTAGGACGCCGTATTTAAATCATTCCAGAACACAGCCTCCTCATGTCTACAGACTTGGACTGCTCCAGGCAAGAGATAGCCCAGAAACCAAAAAACAGCAAACCCCAAATTTTGCGACTCCTCGCTGAGTCACCTGCTGGACCCCATGAAAGACCTCGGCAATGTTCTCACATCTGGTGATGACCAGTGTTCCACCAACCTCACCATCTGGCTTGGGAGACGGGCGATCATTGCCAAGGCCACTTAGAAGAAACCAGTTACCCAATTCAGGAAAAGGATGAATCATTTCATCTGTGCCATCATGGGAAGTCTATCACTTTGCTGCTCTTAACTCATGGACTCGCCAGCCCATCACACATTCACATTCATCTCACTCACTGCCAGCTCAAGGGACATCACCACTCACTCTCTCACACACACCTTCACATTTCTATCAGGCTCATGTCCTCTCGAACTCAGATCCTTATCTCGCCCATTGTTCCATTCACCTCACACACATACCAAGCATCCTTATCATCTGCTTTGGCATGTGTTCTGCTCACACTCTCTCCATCTGTCTTTATGCAAGACAAAATAGCCCATAACAATGGGTGGAGTGGTCAAACTTTTGGCTTTCACTCCTTTTGAGGATGTGGAGTGTGCCTGTAGTGATAGTGAGCTACACACCCAAGTGAAAATCCTGCACCAGCTCATCCTACAGACAGTCCTCTCCATTTCTCCAGTCATCTATTGAACTGCTGTATCTGCCTGTTCATATGCTCACTAGCACTTGGCATTGGGAGTAATTCTGAAATTATTGCTCTTGAGGTCCGGCTTTTTGATTCCGTCTCTAACTCCCTAAAATCTATTTTTAGGACCTCATCCCTTTTCTCACCATTGATCCCAATGTGAATCACGACCTCTGGCTGTTCTCCTTCCCCCCCAAAAAATCCTGCAACTGCACTGTGACATCCTTGACCCTGGCACCAGGGAGGCAACATACCATCCTGGAGTCATATCTCCGGCCGCAGAAAACACCTGTCTGCTTGCCTAACTATGGAATCCCCTACCACTAGCATTTCCTGCTGAGCCACCCATGGTACCATGAACTTGACTCTTGCTACAGTTATCTGAAGGACCATCTCACTCACCACTATCCAAAATGGATAAGCAAAGCGAGTTGGGCTCAGGGGATTCCTGCACTACCTGCCTCTTTCTCTGAGATACTGTGGCGCTCACCCATTACCTTTCTGCCTGTGTACTTCTTAGCTGTGGTGTGATCACCCCTCTAAAAATGCTATCCATGTAATCCTTAGCCTTGCGGATGCGTCACAATGACTCCAGCCATCACTTGGGTTTTGCAACCTGGAGTTCAGGGCCGCGATCCTCCCATCCCGACCTGCAACTTTTCTGGCAGGTCGGGGTGGGAGATGTGTGACGCTGGCCTTGTTCCAGGATTTGCGCATGCACCAGGAACTCATGCGCATCTCCCAGAGCCGGTGAACAGTTGCCGGTCACACCACGCTGGAAACCGGCGGGAAGGCAGGTAAGTAATTTGAATCTTTTAAAAATATGTTTTAAATGTATTTTACATTTCATTATCGGGAATTTAACGGTCCCGATTGAATCTCCCACCCCGCCAGGAGTACTTCATTCCGGCAGGATTTAGAGTAGCTCCCCACGTTCGGGGAACTAGCGGGAGAGCCCGCCAGAATGAAGGGGAGGCAACTAGGGACCCCCAGGGGGTCGGGCGGTAGGGGGGGGTGGTGCCTCCTGGGCATGGGCACTCTGGCAGTGCCAGCCTGTGCCCCCTGGCACTGTCCAAGGGGCAAAGTGACCATGCCCACGGGGCACCTTGGCACTGCCCATCAGGCCGTACCAAGGGGTGGGGCCTATTGCGGGCAGGGCCGAGGGGCAATCGGTGGGGGGTCCCACTGCCGCTCTGCATGGCGATTGATCTGGGATGGAGGGAGGGCAGCAATTGGGGTGGGGCGGGGGTGGTCTTCTGGGGGGGGCCTGCCTCCCAGGGGGGTCTGACCCCAGGGAAGGTCAGCAGGAGGGTGATCAGCCAGGGTGAGGGTGGTGGGGGGATCGCCACTGCTGAGGGGGGGGGGGGGGTGGGCTGGACATCAGGACGCTCTGGGGCCGGGGGGTCAGGGCTGGCCGCGATCGGGCCATAGGGGGGTTTGGAGGGCCAGCACTGCGGGGGTCCCGGGCTGGTCAGTGATCGAGCTGGCCAGCAAACAGGGAGTCTGACAGATCGGGACCACTGCACATGCTCAGAGTTCCAGAACTGTCAGACTCCGGCGCAGATAGGCCCCGCCCCCCTGGTTTTTAAAATAAGATTCATGATTGGGACCTCTGCAGTGCACAGAGTGCGGAGATTCAAGTGAGAAGTTGTACTGACAAAACAGTCGGGATCAAGAACAGTTTTCCCGCCAATTCAGCGCTTTTGGGAGAAACATGGCCCAGGTTTTGGTAGCTGATGACACTTCATTCCATACTGCAATATATTCATCCAAGGCACTTTGTGCCTGCACAACTCCCCACATCCTGCAAGATGCACATTCCACATAATTAACACTAATGTGTTTCCCCACCACTACCCAAAATATATAAGCCTATTTTCTCAAACTCTAACCAATTATTATAATAAAATAGAACCCAGAACCATGGTGAGACCTGACCTACAGTGCTTGTGATTTAAGGGAACTAGCTTGTGATTATGGCTCCTTCATGTTTGGGGTGGATTGAACAGCAGTCTGGCCCTGCATGTTCTGAAAGTTAGCAGCAGTTGATGGAAGAGGGAGATGATGGACTCAGTGGAGCTGGTGCAGGCCAAGATACAGCCACTGACTATTTCCCACCTTCTCCCAGTCATTACATCAGTGCCGGCACATGACCTGATGAGTGTGAGGCTACCTTGTGAAAACGTTAATTGTCACCAATCCACCCATTACTCCAATGGCTTTGTTTGGAGTTGGAGACTCCAGTGCACCAGGTCAACTCGCCAAATCTCCTTCGACAACACCTTCCAAACTCCTGACTTCTGCCATCTTGAATGGCAAGGGGAGTAAATGTATTGCAACATCATCTGCATGTTCTCCTCCAAGTCGCACACCATCCTGACTTGTAACTATATCATCATTCCTTCATTGTTCAGTTAAAATCCTGGAACTGCCTTCCTATCAGCACTGTGAGAGGACATACTCCAGATGGACTGCAGCAGTTCAAGAAGGTAGCTCCTCCATCTACTTCTCAAAGGCAATTAGGGATGGTCATGTGATTGCCCCTATCTCAATCCTATGAAAGGATTAAAAAAACAAAGGTTATGGAAGAAACCTGATGTATGCAGGGACCTGGTACATCCAGATTTCGGTTAAATTTCTGGTCCTTCTAGCACATTTCCAACAAAACTTCATTAAAATTATTGATGCTAACCTAGGCAGTAAAAACATTCAATTAATGTTGGGGCAGCACGATGGCACAGTGTTTAGCACTGCTGCTTCACAACGCCAGGAACCTGGGTTCAATTCCGGCTTCAGGTCACTGTCTGTGTGGAGCCTGCATATTCTCCCCGTGTCTGTGTGGGTTTCCTCCAGGTGCTCCGGTTTCCTCCCACAGTCCAAAGATGTGCGGGGTTAAGTTGATTGGCCAACCTAGTGTCAGAGGGATTAGCAGAGTAAATATGTGGAGTTTTGGGACTAGGGCTTGGGTGGGATTGTGGTCAGTGCAGACTTGATGGGCTGAATGGCCTCTTTCTGCACTGTAGGAATTCTATGAACATGTAATTCAAACAATAATTGAGGTCTATAACTAGAGAGTTAAAAAAAAACAGGAGTTAAACATGTCCCAATACTGCAGATGCTGAAAATCTGGGGGGAAAAAAACAAAAAATGCTGGAAATACTCGACAAGTCTGGCAGTATTTGTGGAGAGAGAAACAAAGCTAAAGGTTATTTTCACCAGAACTAATTAAATTGGTCTTAATTACATTTTAAAAAATATATTTACTGTGACCTTATCATAAAAGCTGGAAGTACAAGTTGTCCAGCATCTGAAAATTGAATTAAAGTTCTGGATTCATACGTCAGTCTTTATCAGAATTGGCATAGTCAGACTTTCTGACTGTCAAGGTCAAATCAGGATACGTGCAAGAAATCAAAGAGGAGGAGGGGAAAAACAGACAGATGTCACCAGCTCCTGTTCATTACATAGAAAACATATTCAACCAATGTGCTCCAAGATGAGAGATCTGGAATGTCATTGACTCAAATAAGTAGATTGTTAACTATTTGCCGACTATGCTTTCATTCCACACCAATTTTCCTGAATAATGTTTCTCCCCATCGCTCTACTCCTGATGGTGTTGGCTCCTTGCTTGGTTCATGCAAGTATGCAGCATTCACTTTGAGCCTTGACATTGACTATCAAGAGGCTGTTCAAGTATGCACACTTTCGTATGTGAGTGCAATTCTCTCCTCACCTAATATCTACTCAAACGCAAGTCCACCACTTGAACTGTATTTAGAAATGAATGTCTTTACTCCGTTTTTCCCATCTACCTCGTGTATTAAAGTCAATTGTAGCAGACTCATCAGAAATCAACTAATTTAACACAGACCCAGGATCATATGTGGGTACTTTGTAATCTATGTGGCTAATCTACTCACTGAATGAACTCACTGAATTATTGTGAAGTGCCGAGTACTCTTGTTGTTAATTTGCTTTTTTTTTAGTATTGTTATTAAAATATCATTAAACAGGGTGTAGACAAATATGGTGTGAAAATGGTGCCTTGCTAAATTGATATTGCTGGCATCTGACAGCATTAGAAACTACTAAAATCATTATGCTAGATTATTAACCATTAATTCTGTCACTTACAATGGTCAAGTGCTTGCTGCTGCAGGTTTGGCTCTGCACATGATGATTAACATCCTATTGGAAATTCAACCTCTACATAAGGACTGGCACCCTTCGCTGTGAGCCTTAACATCGCCAAACCTTTATCAACTCCTGCCATATCCTTTTCCCAGTGCCCCAAATCACTTCAATGGCCGTGTGGCTCCTTATATTGTTTCACCATCCCACAATCTCACATCTGGTTATACATTATCCAAGGCTCACAATCCCTCAGAATTCCTACTCTCAATTCCCAAGCACCCATCTCATTGTTACCGATCCTCACAGCTTTCAACAGTATTATATACAACTCTGACCTCCAACCTACCTACCACATGGAACATCTATCTTCCCTGGTATTCTGGGCTTTACAAAACTGCTCAATAACATTTTAATATGGTCTACAGTTTCCATGCAAATATGTACATAGTCGTAGGATTTGAGCCCAAAATTATCTGTAACACAACTGCAATATTTTGACATAACAAATGGCATACTAAAGCAAATATAATACTGTACATTACAGGAAATAAAATAGCATATCCTCTGAGTTATCATGAACAGGTGAAGCTACCTGGACATATCAGAAAGGCAGTGCCAAGGGAGACTGCAGTTCTCCAGGGAGATGGACGCAGAGATCTGTGCCCATCAATGAGGAGCTCACACCTTGTTCACTCAAGGCCAGGCCCTGCCAATAGCAGTCAAGATATCTTTGGCCTTGAATTTCTTTGCCTCTGGATCATTTCAATGCCTAGCCAGGTCTGTGCAGCATTTCATAAATGGCAGCACACAGCTGCATGATGCCAAAAAAAAGTAAAGTTAAAGTTTATTTATTAGTCGCAAGTAAGGCTTACATTAACACTACAATTAAAGTTACTGTGAAATTCCCCTAGTCGCCACACTCCGGCACCTATTTGGGTCAATGCACCTAACCAGCACATCTTTCGGTCTGTGGGAGGAAACCGGAGCACCTGGAGGAAACCCATGTAGACACAGGGAGAATGTGCAGACTCCGCACAGTGACCCAAACCGGGAATCAAACCTGGGTCCCTGGTGCTGTGAGGCAGCAGTGCTAACCCTGTGCCACCGTGCCGCCCCATCCTTGCCAAGGCTGAAAAATACAACAAATTCCCCACTGATTGGGCCTCCCAGATTCGGGGGGCTCTTGGATTTGTCGTAATCATTAGTTCCACAATGATGACAAGTACAGGGTATTAGTGACTGTACCCATGTACTTCATTGCCGTGATACCGTATTTGTGACACTAATAAATAAAGTTTAAAACTGTAATGTGGCCATCATGTCACCTACTAACTAACAGGAGATGTGTATCACCATTCGAAGGTACAGCTGGTGTACAACCACAAGAAAAACTCCCTGCATGTCTGTGCAAGCTTTACTGGAAGCTGCCATGATGCATTTACTCTCCACGTGTCAAGCTTTCCATTCCTCTTCCATCTCATGCTTGGCCGACCACCAGGTCTGTGGATGGATTCTCGGAGACAAGGGCAACCCTGAACCCATGGTTCCTCATGCCTGTATGTGCACTGTGAGGCATTAGAATGACAACCATCTGCCATAAGAACCCTCATCAAGCAGTCCAATGGCCTGCTCAAGATGTGCTTTCGCTGCCTGGACCATTGGATGATGCTCTGCAGTACTGACCTGCCAGGTTTCTCACATGGCTGTAGTCTGATACATACTTTACAACATAGCTGAACAAAGGGAAATGACTATTGATGAGGTAGGGACAGAGGACGGTGGGATGTCCTCGGAGAAAGAAGATGAGAAGGACGTAGGAAAGGATAGGACAGGGGATTCAAAGAAGACTTCTGCTGCATGGTCGAGGTGACCATGGAGGTGGCCGGGCCCAGGGTGTCACTGCAAGGTTTGCAAGAGACCATCTGATGCAGCAGTGATTCAGATGAGGAACTCTGAGGCCTACAGAAATAATCACATGTGCTGGGACATGAAAGACAATCCTGGTCCAGCTCATGCAATCCTGATGATACATCCTCAGATAATGAAGAAGAACGAAATGGCCAGAGAATGAAACACAGGAGGAATGGATGAGAGTAAGGCTTGGAAACCTTGGAGACTCTGCAGTACTGAGACATTCTGCACCAACCTGTGCTCAGCATGTTTTCACACAGTAGAAACACCCTCACTATCTCCACGCTACAGGCACACTGGCCTCTTTATCCGCTGGCTGCATCTAGAATAACAATCTCACCATCACTAACTTCTCCTGCTGTGGGACCCTGGTTATTTCCATAGCTGCCTCTTCAATTAGCTTGATGGTTCTCATCATTGGGATCCTACCCCTGGTACAGATCATTTCCCAGGTGTTGCGCATCTATTTTTCCTGCAAAGACAAGAAGAATAGGAAGATAATGCCCTGGAGTCCTGTAGGAAGAAGGGCAACTGCTCCTGATGAATCAAGGCTCTATGTTGGCATTGTCATCAGTCCCCATAAGCACTGTGCCTCAAGAGTTTCTCCAAAGGCTGAGTGAGTGTATTGGACATACACTCCTCCAAAGGTGAGGAGCAGCATATTTCCTGTGTCCCTTCATCTGCTGGGTTGTAGCCCATGTAGCCAGGGGCCTAACCTACTTCTTGGAGATCTTGCTCACCTTTCCCTTTCCATAATGCAAAAAGTAATTGAATATATTGCAGCACTGGAGCTAAGTGTGTTGCTGCTCTCCTGTGGCACAGCCAATGTCTGCAATGTTGATCCACACCCTCTTCATGATTGTTGGTAACAGATTTTCACAGTAATTCATTGCAATGTTAGTGTCAGTCCACTTGTGATACTAATAAATAACTAAACTTTTCCAACAAGAACCTGGCAGTCCACATCCATGAATGTTGGGGCTGATGTGCCGAGGCTTGCATGGCTGCTTGTATGACTGTGATATTCTGGCATTGGAGTGCAGCAAATGCAAAGGTTAATATGTCTGTTTGCTTCATGACAAGTATACATCAGCTGGGCAAAAGTGAGTTCGAGTTTTCTTACAAGTGTTGGGAGGCTCATGTGAAGGCTTGATTATCTCATTTTTCATGCGTGCAGGCCACCATGGAATGGGTTCCTGCTGTTGTGCATGGTTAGTGGCAGGCAGACCTTCTTGAATCATTGATCTCCTTTAGGATGATGTGAAGTTGGGAATGGCTGGGACAATCAGTATCTTCATATCTGAAGGGTGGTCAGAAGGAACTACTGAGAGAGGCACTTCACTTCAGGAATGTATGTGGAAAGCAGCTCCTGAAGTGGGGGGCTGTGCTCAATTCATGCATCATGTTGGGACCTGCTGTAGCTGAGAGAGAATAGGCAAATGCATGGGGGAGTAGAGACAGATTGGACCATCACTTATACTTGTGAGGGAACACTGAGGCATCAGAGAAAAAGCTCCAAGGAGTCTGCAATGGCTTGACTATTCCACAAAGGTTCCATTTATGCTGGGCCTTTTTTCAGGGGGACATTCAAATATTGCACAGCAAGGATAGAGAAAGTGTGAAGGTCAATACTCACACTCCAAGCTGCAGCTAACACTTTTCAGAAACCTCAATATCGACTTGGCAATTTTCCAAAAGGTTGGTGGCCAAGGCTGACCTAAGAACTGGCCTGCTGCAGAATTGGCCCGCTTTCTTGCCAGGTTGGGCCTGCTGACATGGATGGCAGGCCCATCTCCAGGCTAACTAAGGCCCTCAGGACTACAAAATCCCAATTTCTACTTCAGATGGGAAATTCCAGCCTCTGCTTTCTGTTTGTTCATTGGTATGTGTTTCAACTGTTTAATAGTGCTTGAAGCAGTATCATTCAATTAAAAGTGATTTGCCTTTTTATGTAAAAATCATTTTGGGTAGATGGACAGACACTTTGCATGTACGATGTGTGTCGCTTTCTTGATGATACTTTCAAATATGTAATAGATTTTCCTCCACACTCTAAATGCTGTTAGGTGTTTAAATAGATTATTTTTTTCAATACCATTTCTGACAGTACCATTCCTTGTTATCCCAGTCTAAAATTTAAGATTTTTTTTCTTAAACCGTACATAAGATATAATTTTATACTTTTTTAAACTTTCATATTGTTATGAATATAAGCGATTGTACTTAGAAGAGCAATCTACATGCACAGCATTATTACTTCGTGATTTCTTAATGAAATGTTTAATTCGCACAGAACATGGCAACAAATCAGCCCTGAATTACCCACCCACAACTTCCCACCATTCTTCAAATGACTAATAATTAGGTAAACTGCACACTAAATCGAGAAATAAATGCTTTAATGACAGATAACCCCTTAGGGAAAATAGTTGTGTTCTGTAATGTGTCACCCGATTACACCTACTGCTTTGCAGAAAAATGAGATTGCCATTGGCATTCAGAAGTGTTATGAAATACGTGAATGCTAAAAAAAATGATGGCCATTTAAATCTAGCGCCTTTAGAAGTGACAGCTTTAGATATGTTTTTGTTTCCATGGATATTAAATTACTGATTTAGTGCATAAATCAGAGTCTACACAGAACAATCATTTCCTCTGTTAGGAAAAACAGAAAAAATATTTGCTTTTCGTTGCCATTTTTGACCTTCCAATGAAACCGTAGGCACAATGGCTTTTGAAATGTCTAATTCCTAAGAATGTAAATAGACACTTACCTTGTAATGTTTATTCTTTGACACTTTTCAGGTAGTCAATTAGGAACCTAACAGGACTACATTTCAAAGAGCTGTTAATCAAGCAGTGTATGAAGTGTATGCTACTTGTGCTAGATTGTTCACTGAAAATATCCAACAGGAAAATTGGCACGATTGTGGTGCAGAGACACAAAAATGCCAAAGAAGAGTTTTACATGTTTTTTGTAAATAAACTACTCTTTCTATTGGATATTGTTGGAAGTGAATTGGTTTCAGAACTCGCATGCAAATTATTATACTTGTTAATAAACAATTGAATGATAATCATGCTTAAGGATCCAATATGAGATTCAAGAGGATTAAAAAGAAATTTTTTGTAGTATTAGTTGATAAAATAAGTAAGATTTGTCTGAATAGATTTATTTTGCTTTAATCCTGCTAGGTTAACTACGTATGTGTAGACTTTATTCATTCTGCCTACCTCTCTGCCCATTTGTTGATGCTTAGATTTTCTTTAAAAGCAGCTCTAAAGTCAAGCAACGTTTATTGAAAGTCCATTTGTAGTGAAATTTCAAACACTGCACTATTGCAGGAAGTGATATCTAATCTGTTTTAAAAAGTGCCTGGTTTCACTGTGCCTTATGTCTACAGTAAAGCAGTTTATTGCACTACTGTGCAAAGCAAATCAGTTCTAATTACAGATTAAGTTTATATATCTGGACTTCATCATAAACCAAGCTTTTTTTTTTCAAAATCCCAGTTTAAAATCAATTTCACATTTAAGGTGCAGTACAATAGCTACCTCATGATTCCCAGATGAGATTTATAATACGTGTAAATTTGCAGATCTCCACACCTGTGACAGTGAAAAGATGCAGAGATCAGCAGACTTTCTGCCAGCTTCTTTCAAACTACAAAAGAGACCTGCTTTAGTAATGACCAGATTTCACCTTGACTGCCTTCTCTGATTACATAGTAAACATGTAAATTTACTCCGTGTTGCATGCAATGTCACCGAGGGGTTGAATCAGAAGCTTACTTGATTATACAGTTGAAGTGTTTACATTGGCTGCATGATGGATAAATAACATAGTTACAGGGTCATGTAAATAGTATATCCCATCCTAAAAACACCTCCGCTTGCATGCTTATCAGATTTGAACTACTTTCTCAGCTAATGTAAATTCAAATCAAGGGCAAGCTTAAGTGTGTGAAACTATTAATGTTAGAATCCCAGATGAATGCATGCTTTACTCAAATATACCACCACCTAGCACAGTGAATTATGTAAACTGGTTGATACTTACCAGCTTCCCCATTCTATCTATACATTTTCCCAACTTCATGGAATCCATTTAAAATTGAAAAGGAGGGTCCTAATCTTAACTCAGCTGTGTAATAAGAGTATTGGAATGTACTGAAAATCTTGGTTATCTCTCCTTTAGATGAAATAATTAGCTTTTGTCTAAGTCCAAAGTTAAATTATGAGGACAGTTTATATAATCTAGGATTGTATCCCTTCGAGTTCAGAAGGTTCAAGGGAGGTTTGATCAGTTTTCAAGATATTAAGGGAAACAGGTAGGATTAAAATCAAAGAGAAAGTATTTCCATTAGTTGGGAATCTAGGTCTAGGGGAGTAGTCCAACAATTAAAGCTTGACCTTTCGGGAATAAAATTAAGAAACATTTCTATTTACAACAGGTGGTAGAATTTTAGAATTGTCTTTGACAACAGTTAATTGTAGCAATTGTAACAATTGCAGATTGTAAATTTGAGATCAATAGACTTTTGTTATCCAAGATATTAAGGGATATAGGAGAAGATGAGTATATGGACATAGATCACAGATCAGCCATAATCTCAATGAATAGCACAACAGGCTCTGGGACTAAATGCCCTGCACCTTTCCTAAATATTAAAGTATCAACAACTAAAACTGTAAGTGCTGGAAACCTCTTTATCTTGTACAAATAAACATTGTGAAATTTGTTTCATTGTTTCAATGGATGTAGGCGTCACTGACACAGCCAGCATTTGTCACCCATCCCTAATTGCCCTGGAGTCTGGTGACTAACTAGGCCATTTTAGAAGGTAGTAACAAGCCGACCACATTGCTGTGGATTTAGAATCACATGTACGCCAGACCAGGTAAGGATTGCAGATTTACTTCCCCAAAAGGACATTTTGTAAATAAGATTTTTTTTAAATTTTTAAACGAAAATCAATGGTGGTTTCATGGCCATGATTACTGGCACTAGTTTTCAACTCCAGTTTTCATTAATTGTATTTAAATACCACCAACTGCCATGGTGGGATTTGAACCTGTGTCCTCAGAGCATTCACCTGGGCTGTGGAATTACCACTATATCATCTTCTCCCAAATTGAAAGTATAGGCCAGAGAGCCAGAGCTGTCATTCAAATTATGTATTTCCAGGGGTTTAGATGTTTTAGTACTCTAATGGATGTCTGGGCTTTAAGTCAAGAATGCATTATTAGGCTTGGCTGAATCCTGAATGTGAAACAACCAGCATCCCAGAATTGGATCCCAGCTGTCATTTTCATCCCTCCATAGAGTCTTCCTGACTGCATGAAAATCCAGCCCATAGCTTCTAGACTGGGCTTGTGCTAGGTGGTGGTGGAACTGACACAAAGGAGCAACCTACCTGACCTCAACATCTACCTGCCAGAGATTGATAGCATAGGCAGAAATAATCTCTGTGCAGGCTATAAAGACAAAATATCGGGGAGGAATCTTCTGCCCTCCCCTCTACGGTGTGGTTCATGGTAGTGGGAAGTGGCTTGCCTTTGCCCAGCGATGGGATCTCCTGGCGCTGCTGCATTCAGTGGGATTTCCCATTGATTCCACCCCCTGCTACTGGGAAACTCGTAGCAGGGAGTTGTCAGTAGGACCAGAAAATCCTGCTGGCGGGAAGAGTTGGAAAATCACCCCCATTGTCTTCACCATAAAATCACTCTGTCGTTTGGAATCGTACTACCAAAATGATGTATGAAACAGACTAAGTACAGATCTATCAGTCAATTACTTGGCATCCAAGATTCTTTAAGCATCATCAGTAGCAGAATTGTTTACTTCATGACCCAACATATCCGTCACTCTTTAATTACCATAAAACCAAGAGATCAGCCCTGCTTCAAGAAGGAGTGTAGGAGCGTCAAGTGCCAAGAACAATACAAGATAGAACTTAGAATCAGACACAAACTTAGTGAAGCTACAATACAGGACTGCAAACATGTAAAAAGTAGGAGATTAAATGCAAAGACGAATGTTCTACAGCCTATGCATCAGAGCAAATCTCTGTATTCCTCCATACAACAAGCCAAATCTAATTTAGCCAAGAACTGCTCTATGTGTCATCAACAGTGACATGAAGTGACATCTACTCACTGAAAGCTTACTCACAGATGGTCAGCTTAGGTTTTATAAAGAATTACATACAGTCTACAGCACAGAAACATCCAGCCTTTACTAATAAGTACATCCTTGCAGTTCTGGTATCATTCTAGCCAATCTGTTTTGCATCTTCTCCAATATCTCGAAAACCTTTTGTTAAAAATGGAGAGCAGAACAGTGCGCAATACGTCTAAGGTTCTGTACAAGTTTAAGAAAACTTCTCCAATTTGCAATTCAACTCGGCACCTGCTTGGTTTATTTTTTGTAGTCTTATTGACCTGCATTGCTACTCTAGTGATTTGTACCTCTAAATAATTTATTCCTTACCTTTATTTTCTCTTATTATCAAAAGCCTCCTCATTCTTCTTACCAAAATACATTAACCTCAACTAACCTATATTGAAATTCATTTGCCAATCATATACCCATTCTCCAAGTTTATTATGTAGTTGTGTGTTTTGTTGCATTCCTCCTTAATATTATTTAAAACCCAATTTCCTTTTGTCAGCAAATTTTGAAATTTTACTTCAGATTCCCAAATTCAAATAATTTATTAATTAAATAAATCATTTTTCCAGGAATACCCAGTGCAGAACTCATCACTGTCATGATCTAATGATGTTTCTGTTAACTAATCGAGCTCTACAACCCTTAAAGATCATCATTCTTCCTATTCTGCCTGCTCCTCATCTCCAATCTTAATTATTCCATCATTGATAGTTATACCTTCAGCTACCTGGGATCTAGTCACTGGAATTTTTTCCCTAGTTCCTTCTGCAGCTCAACTTCTCCTCATTTAGGATATTCCTTAAAAAATCCTTTTGGCCAAGTTTTTTGCTACCTGTCCTCATATCTCTTTGCACAGACAGTACACTTTTGAGATGCTCTTTGGAGCATTTTATTCCATTTAAGATGTTATATAAATACAAGCTGTTGTTGTCATGGACACATAAGCTGAATGTCAGAGGAGAGGTGAGAGTAGCTGTCCTTGATATTCAAAGGAACATGGCACTGAAGCGTCTGTACAAAACTGAGTGCAATGAGGATCAAGGGGCTGGAATCATACCTTACACAAAGGAAGAGAATCATGGTTGTTGGAAGTCACTCATCTGAACGCCAGGATATTGTTACAGGATCTCCATAGGAAAGTGTTCTCAGCCTAACTATCTCCAGCTGCCTCAATCGTCTTCCCCAGCTTAAGATCAAAAATAGGACTGTTTTTTGTTGATTACACAGTATAGTACTCCTATCATAATTCATTGATAATGAAGCAGTCCACTTTGGGCTGCAACAGGACCTTGACTGCATCCAGACATAGGCTGACAGAATTTGTGCCACATAAGGACTATGTTATTTCTAACAAGGAAAATTGCAGCCACTTCCCTCTGACCTTCAATGGCACGACCATCACTGAGTTTTTCACTATTAACATCTTTGGGTCATTATTGATCAAAAAATTAACTGAAGCAGCCATATTAACAAAGAGGACAAATATTGTTCTTAATAAGTGACCCATCTCCTGAGCTTTTCAGAACATATGAACATACTAATTAGGAACAACCATAGGTTACTCGGCCCCTCGAGCGTGCTCCACCATTCAATGAGATCATGGCTGACTCTCCATCAGCTACAAGATTCAGCTTAGAAGTGCAATGGAATAATCACCACTTACTTAAGTAAGACAATGTGCAACAACACACAAGAATCCAGAGCCTGCTTAGAACAAGGCAGTTAATTTGATTAACCATTTTGTTATTGGAATTAATGTCCACCCCTCCCACTACTAGTGCACTGAGGCATCAACTCACTATGTCTATTTTGACAACACCTCCCAGCCCGACAGCCTCTTAAATCAAGAAGGAAAACAACAACAGCCAAAACCAGAATACTACAGATGCTGAAAATCTGAAATAAAAATAGAATATGATAGATATACTGAGCAGGCCAGGCAGCATCTATGAAGATGAAAGATTATCAGCCTGAAATGTTGACTCCTGTTTTTCTCGCTCTCTACACATGCTGCCTGACATTTCTAGCATTTTCGACTATTGTGTCCAAGTTCACCTCCAATTCATATACTTTGCTGACTTGGTCATATACAACCATTCCTTCATTGTTGCCAGCACCCAACACCATTATAGGAGTGCCATCACATCAAGCACTGTAGAGGTAAAGGAGATGGGTATAACCATCTTTTAACGACAATTTGGGGATGGGAAATAATGTGGTTTTATTATTATTGCCTGTAAGTAACAGATAGCAAACAAAAATAGTCTTAGTTCATGAAATTGTTTGGTAGATTGGCTAAGGTTACTGGGGAGAATTTAAACTAGATAGGTTGGGGGGAGGGGAGCTAGAAGAGTTGACTAGGATCAAGGAACTAATTGATGGGGTGGAGGATGCAGGGGTAAGGGGAATTACAAAATTAATGGTAGAGGAGAGGGTGCAAGTGAATGAAGGCGGTAATTTAGATAAGGGAGTAGAGGGAGAGGGTGTTCGCGACTCATCAAAGCGGGTCCAGATAAAAGCTGGAATAAGGACACTTTGCCTGAATGCACGAAGCATTCGGAACAAGGTAAATGAGTTGATGGTGCAAATCAGCACGAGTGGGTACGATCTAGTGGCCATTACAGAAACGTGGCTGAAAGGTGACCAGGACTGGGAGATGAATATCCAGGGGTATCAGGCGTTTAGGAAGAATAGACAGGAAGGAAAAGGTGGTGGGGTCGCGCTATTAATAAGAGATAATATCAGGGTAGTACTGAGGGATGACATAGGCTCTGAGGAACAAAACGTGGAATCATTATGGGTAGAGATGAGGAATAGTAGAGGGAGAAAGACACTAGTAGGTGTGGTATATAGGCCCCCAAATAATAATGTTGAGGTAGGGAGGGCTATAAACAAGCAGATAAGGGATGCGTGTAAAAACGGAACGGCAATAATCATGGGGGACTTCAACATGCACATTGACTGGCAGACTCAAGTCGGTAAGGGTGGAATGGAGGAAGAGTTCTTAGAATGCTGTCGGGATAGTTTCCTTGAACAGCATGTTACGGAACCGACGAGGGAACGAGCTATTTTGGATCTGGTATTGTGTAACGAGGTAGGTAGAATTAAGGATCTTATTGTGAAGGACCCTCTTGGGTCTAGTGACCACAATATGGTCGAATTTCTGATTCAGATGGAAGAGGAGAAAGTTTGGTCCCAAACCAGTGTCCTCTGTTTGAACAGAGGGAAATATGATAGGATGAGGGATGAATTGGCTAAGGTAGACTGGGAGAGCAGGCTGGCAGGTAGGATAGCTGAGGAACAGTGGAGGATTTTTAAGGAGATCCTTTTCAGTTCTCAGCAAAAATATATTCCAGCAAAAAACAAGGATTGTAAGAAAAGGGAGAACCAGCCGTGGATAACGAAGGAAATAAAGGAGAGTATTAAAATAAAAACAGCTGCGTACAGAGTGGCCAAAAATAGTGGAGAAACAAGTGATTGGGAAAAGTTTAAGAAACAACAAAGAGAGACTAAGAAAGCGATAAAGAAAGGAAGGATAGACTATGAAGCTAGGCTAGCAATTAATATAAAAAATGATAGTAAAAGTTTTTATAAATATATAAAAAGGAATAGAGTGGCTAGAGTGAATGTTGGACCCTTGGAGGACGAGAGGGGGGAGTTAATAGTGGGAAATGAGGATATGGCTGAGTCTTTAAATAAGTTTTTTGTGTCGGTCTTCACGGTGGAGGACACAAATAGTTTGCCAAATATTAACGATAGAGGGTTGGCAGCAGGAGAAATACTTAATACAATTAATGTTACCAGAGAGGCAGTGCTGGGTAGACTAATGGGACTGAAGGTGGATAAGTCCCCGGGTCCGGATGGAATGCATCCCAGGGTATTGAAAGAAATGTCAGAGGTAATAGTGGATGCGTTAGTGATTATTTATCAAAACTCGTTGCATTCTGGGGTAGTGCCGGTTGATTGGAAAACGGCTAATGTTACGCCGCTGTTTAAAAAAGGAAGGAGACAAAAGGCGGGTAACTATAGGCCGGTCAGCTTAACGTCTGTAGTAGGGAAAATGCTGGAATCCATTATTAAAAAGGAGATAGCAGGGCATCTGGATAGAAATGGTTCGATCAATCAGACGCAGCATGGATTCATGAGGGGAAAGTCGTGCTTGACGAACATGTTGGATTTTTATGAAGATGTGACGAGGGCGGTTGATGGAGGAGAACCGGTGGATGCGGTGTTTTTGGATTTCCAAAAGGTGTTTGATAAGGTGCCCCATAAAAGGCTACTGAAGAAGATTAGGGCACACGGAGTTGGGGGTAGTGTGTTAAAGTGGATTGGGGACTGGCTATCCGACAGGAAGCAAAGAGTCGGAATAAATGGGTGTTTTTCCGGTTGGAGGAAGGTAACTAGTGGCGTGCCGCAGGGATCGGTACTCGGGCCGCAACTATTTACCATTTATATAGATGATCTGGAGGAGGGGACGGAGTGTAGGGTAACGAAGTTTGCAGACGACACAAAGATAAGTGGAAAAGTGAATCGTGTGGAGGACGGAGAAGATCTGCAGAGAGATTTGGACAGGCTGAGTGAGTGGGCGAGGATATGGCAAATGGAGTATAACGTTGAGAAATGCGAGGTTATACACTTTGGAGGAAATAATAACAAATGGGATTACTATCTCAATGGAAACAAATTAAAACATGCTACCGTGCAAAGGGACCTGGGGGTCCTTGTGCATGAGACGCAAAAGCCCAGTCTGCAGGTACAACAGGTGATCAAGAAGGCAAATGGGATGTTGGCCTATATTGCGAAGGGGATAGAATATAAAAGCAGGGATGTCTTGATGCACCTGTACAGGGCATTGGTGAGGCCGCAGCTGGAATACTGTGTGCAGTATTGGTCCCCTTATATGAGGAAGGATATATTGGCATTGGAGGGAGTGCAGAGAAGGTTCACCAGGTTGATACTGGAGATGAGGGGTTTGGATTATGAGGAGAGGCTGAGGAGATTGGGTTTGTACTCGTTGGAGTTTAGAAGGATGAGGGGAGATCTTATGGAGACTTATAAGATAATGCGGGGGCTGAATAGGGTGGAGGCGGAGAGATTCTTTCCACTTAGTAAGGAAGTTAAAACTAGAGGACACAGCCTCAAAATAAAGGGGGGTCGGTTTAAGACAGAGTTGAGGAGGAACTTCTTCTCCCAGAGGGTGGTGAATCTCTGGAATTCTCTGCCCACTGAGGTGGTGGAGGCTACCTCGCTGAATATGTTTAAAGCGCGGATGGATGGATTCCTGATCGGTAAGGGAATTAAGGGTTATGGGGATCAGGCGGGTAAGTGGTACTGATCCACGTCAGATCAGCCATGATCTTATTGAATGGCGGGGCAGGCTCGAGGGGCTAGATGGCCTACTCCTGCTCCTATTTCTTATGTTCTTATGTTCTTAAATGGCCTTAACATATACCAGCAATGATTATGTTGGCTGCTTGAAGGAGATTGCATACAATATTGTTTGCAGTTTAATCTTTTTCACACCAATATTGTAAAAAGTCTCCAAATCACCACCTCCACAATATCTTTGAAGAATTTTGAAAGGTACTTTCCTAAAAACATGCCATGCCCTTTAAATATATAAATTTGATTACTTGAGGAAGAAATGTTACCATATGGTGGGGAGTTTGGGGCAAACTAAATTCCTGGAACAAGATTCAATTTAACTAAATGCTCAAAGCAACACATGGGTTCTTGAAAAATCAGGAAGTTTGCAGTGTAACAGATACTATATCCATTGCAGTGAAAATTTGCTCATTTATGTTACTAAAAGTGCAGCAACAAACTAATCATTATGCACTATTTTGTACGTAAACATAATAAGTGACCATTGAAAGAGCAAGAAATTGGTTTTGCTGTGTACCTGTTTATAGCTGTGGATCGCATGTGACCTTGTATAACGTCCAAGTGTTAATGAGGCATTTGGCTCTTTACTGGATAGAATCAATTGATCTATTTTATAGTCAAACAATGTTGTGAGGCCTGGAGATGTGCTGAGGGGTCAGTTATCCAAGTCTGATCATATTTTGTGGAGCTTAGCGAGAATCAACAAAACATGATTTTATAAGGAGTTTACAATCATTGAGTTTGAACCCTGTAAAAAGTCCTTCCTTGTTAGCTGACCCCCATAACCCTATTTTAGCATTACAATGTTGTAAAAAAAATCCCCTCTTCTTGTTAGGCAACCTAGGTCATTGGAAAACGTTGTTGCATTGTAATAGCTGGCACCAATAACTGAAGTTGAAATGTGAAAAATTCTAAAAGGACAAAACAGATGTATGCAAATATGTATGATGTTATTATAAACAGACTGAGTTTCGTCTTTAGAATTTGATGCTGTCTAAATCCCTTGAGCATTCTAAAGACCTGCAAATACCTAGGATTCTATTGCATATGGCAAAGCTGGAGGGGAAGGTGGGGTTCAAATTGAACACTCAGTACTCAAACTGAGCAGCTGCTCCACCTGTCATTTGGGTCGTTGTAATACCTGGGCCCTTTGAAGCCTGGGCTTTATGAGAATGCTGTTGGTGAGCTGCAGCAGCCAAGAGGGGCCCTGTTGCAGCTTGCTGGTGCTGAGAAGTGGGAAGTTATCCAGCTCCAGTGCTGATCTAGCTGGCAGGTCAGGCTGAGGGAAGGCTAGACTAAGGGATGGGGGGAGTGGTCCAATATGCCAACAGTGGGAAAGAAGTTTTTAGAGGGCCAGAAGGAATGATCTTGTTCCTCTTGGACTCATTCAAAACAATAATAAAGCTTTCCTGTGTTGTTTAGTGAGCAACTACGACTGATTGCTTTATAGACTGCTGGTTCGGCTGCTATAGTACATTTGTATCTGAAAAATGTGCTACCACTGCTTAATATCTGGATTTGCATACTTAGCAGCATTAGACCTGTTTCAGGCACAATCAGGCCTTTGGTGTCAATGGGATGGCTGAGGTTATCTGCTGACATCTGTCTCGCAACACCCCTGATGTTCAATTGCTGGCCATCTGCTTTTCATGTGAGTGGCAGTTGAAAATCACCCCACGGAGTAAAATCCAAGAGTCCCTTAAGGTGAAGCAGGGTTGGAGGGCAGGGTGTAATTGCTGTTCAGATGTAATGTGGTTCACTTTTTAAATGTCACAAATTCCATCCTTTTTATGTAATGCTTTGATTTTATGTAGCCATTTAAGAGAGAAGTTGTAAAATTTAGGCAATTTGGGAAGCAGGAAGTGGAATTGGTTTGAGTATGGGATCTTCACTCTGCCGTACAAGCTGATTGGAATTGTAAAGCTGGAGTGGTGTGGTAACACTGTGACTGAGCTTGAGAATCTAATTACAGCCTGATAAGTGTACAGAGGTAGTTTCCAATCTAAATACGGGCATCATAAATTATATAAAAACACTGAAGTATGATGAAAACATGAAACTGAGGAATTGTGTACAGAAACAGCACTTGATGTAATTGAAAATAAAGACAGATGGATAACGAATTACATCCGCATGCCATGTCTCAATCACACCCGGCCCTCCAAACCAGTCTCATCTGAAGATAGCTTATAAGTTTTAACTTTAGTGTCACAAGTAGGCTTACATTAACACTGCAATGTTAATATAGTATTCATGGCCAGTGTCACAGTGCAGCATTTATTCAAACTAAGTCACTTTATTGTTAATCTCGTAATCTTTCCATAGTCAATTCTTGTAAGATATCACGAATAAATATTAGAAGCGAGGTTGTAATTATTATAGGGATCATTCGCATAAATGCGATATGCTAAATTTTGATGAAGGATTTGACCTTGTGGTGGTATGATGCCTTGGCATGAGAGGGACCATGAATTACTTAAGGGTGGAACATTAGAATATTGGTACTGTACTATGATTCACACAATGAAGCAGTTGAGACAAATAAAGGCGTCTGCAAGATATCGCGCGTGTGGTCTGGAGTCTCTTTCATATATCAGAGTTTCAGCTCACTGGGGTCCTGAGTGCAAAGAAGGCATTGTCTGGAGATTGTCACCCCGAGGGGTTCCCCCTACAATATAGGCAGCACCCAGACTGCAGCCAGTTAGGGGGGGAAATGGATATAATCTGTTCCTCGACACAAGTAATTTTGAAATAATAATTAGAAGTTTGAGGTGAATATTTCTTTTGTGTTAACTAACAAGCTGGGGAGCTGTAAACAAACAGAATAAACAGATGTAATCAAGGCTGAAAAAGCCGACATAATACCTGTTAAACATCTGGATGCAATTTTCTAGTAAAACGAAATGAAAACATACGCGGGGCGCTTTGATGTTCATTTCAGTGCAGACATTGGCGATGTGTAAATGTGCTCCTTCCAAACCCAAGTCCCAAAGTGAGTTTTGGTGAAATGAGGGGGGGAGGGAGGGGGAACACAGACAAAATAAATCCCAATTAATTTAATTTCACCCTTCGTTAATATGTGCTGCCTGACCTAAAATTATTAATAAATGAGTTGAAGGGAAATTCGTTTGTTGTGTTCTCAGTGTTCACAGCTATGAATCGCCCTCTATGGTAACAGCCCAACAAGATGCAACAAAAAAAAACTCCTCCAACAAAACCTAAGATGTGAAGCTTTGCCACACAGTTATAATTAGTGGACATTCCTGCTCTGGCTCTTTTAGTTGTGAGTGGGACAAAGGCTTGTCTGTCTGTTTCCCCTCCACCCCCCCCCCGGGTCAGAGTTTTGAGCCCACGTTACTTTGATTGACAGCTGGGATCGCTGCTCCATTGTCACTCTGCAGCTGACTGACGGGCCCACTCCTTGGATTCCATCCGCTTCAGCCGGGGAGGGGGGGCAGGAAACGGTAAACCAATCAAAGAGACAAACAGACCTAATCCCGCACTCTATTGGTCGGATCCGACATCCATCAACATGATTGACGTCCCCCGCTCCCAATGGAAAAACGTCGGAGGACAGCGAGGCGGACGGGCTGGCCATTGGCTGGCTGCAGCCGCCGGGGAAGGGGGGGTCCACTTGATTGACAGCCTTCCTCACCCCGGCCGCCTCCGATTGGACAGCGTCTCCCCGGTGACGACACGACCCCACGTGTGTCGGCTGGGGTCTCGGCACCCTGATTGGAAGGAGTGCGGGGAGGGGAGGAAGAGTGGTACTGCGCGTGTCTAAATTTGGTTAGTTATCAGTGTGAGGAGGGGATAGAAACCGCGTGTTAATGTAACCAGTGTGTGTGCGGGAAACTGCTACATTGTTTCCCATTGTAGCAATTATATCCCTTTAAACTTCGCACGGCATAAGATTCGACATTTATTCCGCTGGATACTCTGCAATCCAAGGAGAAGGCGAGAAGATTTCCTGGGGGTGCTTTTAGGAATTTGCTCTTGTTGCAGAAGTGGCTGGTTTTCCTTCCTTGATTCAACACACACACAAAAAAAAAGGTTTTGTTGTTTTTAAAAGACCAGGAGTTGAGCCGGGACAGCGGAATCTGCCAGTCTCCCCGAAGGCTGTTTAAAATCTCTCCTTAAGCTTTTTATTTTCTGCGAGTTGGGGGGGAAGCCGGATCCAGGATGCCCTTCCAGTAAACGCTTTACTTTTCTTTTAGAGGGGATTTCTTCTTAATGTGCGTTTCTTAAAAAGGAGATCGAGCCACTGTTGGAGCCGAGCGGCTGCCGGACCCCGCGATGTTTCCTCAGAGCAGGCATCCTGTAAGTAAAGAGGGAGCGGGGGGGGGGGGGGGGAGCGCTTCTTCCTCCCGGGCCGGCCGGCCGGACTCTTTGTTACCTCATTTGTATGGGGCTTTATTCATGGGGGAAGCACCTTCAGCCGAATGATGTGGTGTTTGTCGTTGCACGATCAGCAAAAGTGGCCTGTGATGCTTTTAATTGGTGGGGAAAGCAGTCCTGATCCTACCTGTGCGCACATCTGTACAACCGCGTTTATTTATTTGTCTCTCAAAGTGATTAAGCCCTTCCTGAAAGTTGGGATCACACATTCTTGAGGGCACCAACAAAAGGTTCAGTGTTTGGTTCCGTCAAACGGAAGTGTTTGTTCGCTGCTTGCTTCAGCAAAGTCAGTGGGAAAGTTTTTCTGGTGTAAAAAATCTGCCTCAAATCCGCGGTCTCTTGTTGTCTCGATGTAATTCTTAGCTTCCCCCAACTCTTCTTTTTTCTCCCCTTCCCCTCAGACGCCGCACCAGGCTGCAGCTCAGCCTTTCAAATTTACCATCCCCGAGTCGCTGGACCGGATTAAGGAAGAGTTCCAGTTTTTACAGGCTCAGTATCACAGGTGAAAAGAAGTCTCCCATTCTCTGGCGTGTTTATTTGCAGCCGCTCAGTCTAGTCGCCAGTTGTTGTTTGGTTTGTCTGCGGTAGGTAGCCCGCCACTGGTTACTGGCCCCGGCCACAGAGCGGCGCTCTCGCTGCGGCTATCCAAACCACAGCTATTGAGGGGTAACAGGAGCCTTTCTGGGACTAGACCCTCTCCAATCGTGCTGTTCCATATTCACGGGGTTTTATAACTATATTATTCATCAATTGGCAACAGTTATACATATCTCAGTTCATTTTTGTAACTAAGCCATTTAGCATTTGCTTTCTGAACCAAGTGTCTTTGTAGTTGCATTTCGTATCTGATGCATAACAAGGAATTGTGTTTTCCTTTGATTTATCTCGTATTTTTATTTTTGCCATTACTGTATCCTCTTACCAATACACTTGGGTATGGCATAGTGGTTAGCACTGCTACCTTACAGCGCCAGGGACCCAGGTTCGATTCCCAACTTCGGTCACTGTGTGCATGAAGTCTGCACGTTCTCCCCGTGTCTGCGTGGGTTTCCTCCAGGTGCTCCGGTTTCCTCCCGCAGTCCGAAAGACGTGCTGGTTAGGTGCATTGGCCATGCTAAATTCTCTCTCTGTGTACCCGAATAGGCGTGAGAGTGTGGCGACTAGGTAATTTTCACAACTCCATTGCTGTGTTAATGTAAGTCTACTTGTGACACTAATAAATAAATTTAAATTTAAGATGATTTTGTGCTGTTTTAAGAAGTGCATTGTTTCTATTGCTCTTAAGGGCAATGTGGATGTGCAATGAATGCTAGGCCTTGCCTATGACGTTCCCATCCCATGAAATATTCTTTTTAAAAAACATGCATCGCACTTTATTGCTGTTTATTCACTATCTCTCTTAAAATGGGAGTAAGTTATATTTTATGTTTTACAGTCTCAAGTTAGAATGTGAGAAACTGGCAAGTGAAAAAACAGAAATGCAGCGACATTATGTCATGGTGAGTTTAAACAAGTACCTTAAAATTAAGAAGCAGTGTGCATTTAGCTAGCAATGTTTTCCACTGAACTGGAAAATAAACTATTGAGAGTTCACATGTAATGATTTGTTTTGTCAGCATATTGTAATTGTTTGGTTTATAAGTTTAATATTCTCTTTTGCAGTATTATGAAATGTCGTATGGATTGAATATTGAGATGCACAAACAGGTAAGATGGTTTTGATAGAAATTTATCTCAAAGTAAAATAGCAAAACAAAACATTTGCCATCAACATCGGAAATGAGAAAGGACCTATTGCCTTTTTTTTCCAGTCATTATTGGGTGACTGAAGGATCTTTACACAGAGCGGCCTTTTCCTTTCTGACGCTGATTGGAGCTGAGCTATTATCTCACCAGCAAATATTTCATTTCAGAATTAATATTTTTAATATTGTATGATGGATCTGGATTCCAGTAAAAAGCAAATATGCAAACTTGTGTTCAATTCCAAATGTAGGATTGGGAAGTTGGTATGATCCTCATGCTTTGATGAACATGATTAATATTCTAGTAACGTGCACAGAACGTGGTCTCGTGTAACTAATGCTCCTATAAATACTAAAGATCTGATTTAAGATGAACAGAGGCCTCCTTGTCCCTGTATGTGGAGTTTATGGAATGAATGTACTTTGTGGTTTAAGATGATGGCTATAAGCTACGATATGTACACTTTCAAGGATACGCGTAGAAGTTCTTGTATATAAGACACGAGTATATATTCAGTTGGTGAGGTGGTGAAGCAAGATTCTGAGTATTAAAATAACAAACAAAATCGAGTAAGGATGGGACAATGCATGGGATGCACAACTGAATATCTTAAATGGTGCTTTTGACCCTGGTTGTTTGCTAAGAAAGCATTAATTGCCGGACGTAAGTAATCCAAGAGAAGTGGTGACTTTGAGGGTTTCTAATCCTTCAGATACTATTGATAGCAAATCTTTAAGACATTGATTTGCTCCTTTAAAAAGATTATCATTAACTCTCGGCTGATAACATCTCTGCCAAAAAGAATGGAAACGCATTTCAACATGGGTGCTCCTTTGTTAGTTTTTATGGTCTTAAGATTTCAGTAAAGCTGAGAAATGTTGCCTTGGTATATTAATGTAAATCCGGTAATTGCCCTGGCAATCTTTTGTGCTCCTGGTTTGAGTAATGTTGCATTTGAAATGGAATCCAGAGTTGCCTGCATAACCTCCTTTTTGGCTGTCAAACGCTCCGGTGATATTTATGTGCATAAATGAAGGATTTTAAGTTAAACACTTTTTTCAGAATACAGATGGATTGTTTAAAGTGTTCAATTGCTTCTCTCTGGAGAATTGGATTTGTAGGTTGCATTAAATTACATTTTAAAAAAAAACATGTTTTCACTGCATGCAGAATTTTTATAGTTGCAAATTTCAGACACGATTGTTAGTGTGTAGGCTGACAAAGGTATCTGATTATAATTCTCCAAAACTGATGACGTTTGGACCCAAGGGTGTAACTTGGCTGAAACTGATGCATTTTGCTGACTGATCACCAGTGCGGCCTAAGTGCTCATTATGTTGTAGAAAAAGCCTATGCAGTCTCGTTACATTTGACAAGAATTCTCTCTGGGGGAAGAATGGGCATTAGCTAGGCTCCTCGCAGACTCACAAGTATTCTCCCTTTTATAGTTTATACTCTAGATGGCAAGTGAACATTGCTCTGGAGATTTTTTTCTTACAAAGCATCATCCCTTCTCGTGGTTTGTCTTCTGAGTAGGCACTCTGCCTGCTCTTTGAGGATACCACCTGCGGGGTTGTAGAGTTGCGAGCAAATGCTTTTTATTCAAGCTTCAGTGCCTTTCATTCATGGTGTAATACCCAAGTCATGAGAAAAGAAAAGTTTGCTTTTCCAGTGTTTTTCTTTAAATAGACTTTTTGGTATATTTAAAAGCAGCTGTTGCAAGGAAATGGATGGATATTGATTATAGTTGGAAGTCTTTAAATGATAAAGTGAATCTTATTTTGTGTCCTTATTGGCATGGGAAACTTCTATATTTTGACTAGCGGGGAATGTTCTTTGCTTGAGCTGTTTTAATTTTGATGTTACTTTAATCTTTTATGACCATAAACAGATGATTTTTTTATTATAATGGTGGTGATGTGTACATTGGAGAAGGGATGGTTTGTAACTGGTAAGCAGCTGATTGAGAACAGCTTGAAACTACAGTTGTTAATGTTTCAGCTCTTGACATCGACCTGTATAATGTTCCAGAGTTTAATGATTTCCTACTATAATGTATGGGCAGATAATTAAAGGTGGAGTGCTTGTGATCATACAGTTTAACTGGCAGTAATACCAAATTGATTTTGTAGATTGATGCAGGAAGAATTTTGTTTTTTTTCCTATTTCATGTTCACAAAATTCCTTTTTGTCCAAAAAAGGCACATTGTTCATTAAATAGGTGCCTGCAGTAATTCATGAATTAGCCTGTTTTTTTTAAAGATTCAGATTAACATTGTGTCAATGTGAATATAACTTTGCATATTGAGATTGTAACCCAGTTTTAATGTTAATTTAGCCTTTGTCCTGATTTGTTGATCTTGGTACAGAACTTATGACTATGCATATTACATGTTTAGTTGACACATGGTTTTTATTTGTTCTTTGAGGGTGGCACAGTGGTTAGCACTGCTGCCTCATAGTGCCAGGAACCTAGGTGTGATTCCTGCCTTGGGTGACTGGAGTTTGCATGTTCTCCCTGTGTCTGCATGGGTTTCCTTCGTGTGCTCCGGTTTCTAGCCACAGTCCAAAGATGTGTTGCCATGATAGGTGGCTAGGGGGATAAGGTGGAGGGGAGGGCCTGGGTGGAAGCTGTATATTATGTTCTAACAGATCTAACATTTGATTAAATTAATTGAAAGTTAGACTACGACAGTATCTGTTCTCTGATCATGGAGTCAGTGACCATGTTTATCAGTTGTATTAGTTAGAAACTTTGTACATTTGTTTTCATTGACTTTAAGACTTGTTGGCTGATGGCCTCATCCAAGTCAGCAGGGATGCAACATCTTATGTCTGAAACAGACATTATTTCAGGTGTAATGTTAGACTCGTTCAATGGTAAATGGCCAAAGAAGATTTGCAGTTGTTAAATCAGTTGATTAAGCTGCACTCCTTTTATGTTAGTAGTTCCCTTCGATTTCCACCTTCCTCTTCATTCCCCTAGTTCCCAGTGACAGATTCCTCCAGGCAATTTGATCCATCAGAAATTCTTTTTCTCATCCTTGATCGAAGATGGGTAATATTCTTAGCCTCTATGTAAGAACGGATGGTCTTGTTGCTTCGCATTATAGGTTTACTGCATTTGTAGTATATGATCAAAGAGTGAAAAGTTTGCAACTCACAATGCTGAATATGCAGCGTTTCCATTTAGCTGCAAATGAAGAAATGCTTCTGAGAATGGGAAAAGGGAAGTGTTCTAATAAAAACAGCAAATACTCAATGCTCAGATTTGAAAGCATCTGGAAAGAGAAATAATGTAGAGTTAACGTTTTGCTGCCTACGCCGCATGCTGGGTATAGCCTGATAGAAGGAAATCAACAATAACGCAGAGCTCCCAAGTTTGTTGCTCATCAAACAAAGGTGACTTTGTTGGCTCAGACAGATTGGCAGGAAAGAAAATGGTCACTTACCCAAGAACTTGTATACTGTGAAGTAACATAGCAAAATGACCAATAGGAAGCTTGCAAGTGTGACCCAAGGCCCTGGGCATTGATTATCACGCCTGGAAGGTACCTGCAGATGAGAGAGGAAAATGGCAACACCCCGTGTGGGTTGGCGGCAGCAGCACCAGTGGCATGGCGCCAATGCCAGAAACTACCCAGAACAACACTTGGTAGTTTCATTTGCGGCACTTGTGAAAGAATCTACTTCTCAAGGATTGGTCTCTTCCGCCATCATCAAAGTACACCATATGAAGACACCCCCCCCCCCCCCCCCCCCAGATGAAATGGGCTTGTTTGCTGTGTGTCCATCAACTTTCGTGAATGGAAGGGTGTCAAAACTAATGTTTCCAGCCAATTACCTTTTTTCAGAACTGTGCCCACATAACCTTTCTGCCCAACAATGTGACACTTGTATTAGGATTGTAATTCAATATTGCCAAGTATGTAAGGCCAGTTGTGTTGGAGGAATAGCCTTAAATCACTTCACTGATTTCAGCCACCTGAATGCAAGTAACCTCAAATTTGAACCTCGATGCTTAATAAATTTTCAGCCGAACTTAAATCAAATAATAATAATGTAGAAGGTCCTTTCATCCCTTATAATAGTCAAAGATGTATTGGTTACTTTGCAAAATGCACGGTGGTTCTAACAAAAATTGTTGACCTGCAATTGTTGACATAATGAAGTTTTGCCATTTAATTTGTTAGTCTCACGCTGATCTCTCAATTTGTGTGCAGGTATCTAGAAGGCCCATTTAATTACAGAGTAGGTCATATCTCTTGTATCTTTGGGTCTGTTCGCTTTATTAGATTTTCATCTCTATGGCCTTTGGTAGGGTTCCCTTGGGTTCTCCAAAGTGGCTGAGTAATTGCTAGTGCTGATACTGGAGATTTTAATCTCCCTTTTCTCATTAGGTTCAATTGAATTGCTTGAGGGTGCTGTAGGTGACTTGTGTAGTTAATTTTTCTGACATTGTGCTCAAGTTGAATCTTGCATTTGGTGAACCATTTAATATTACTCCATTTCATTTAAGTTTTATTTCATTTATTTTAACAAAAATTGCTGAATCTCTTAAATTGACTGCGAAAACCTTTATTTTATGAGTGAGTCCGTTTTTATGTTACTGTTATGCACCACCATGGAGGGGCCAGGTCGGATTGCAGTATTTTGGTGAACTTTAGTCTGTATTGGCAACTGAATAGAACTTTGAATTATTGTTTAAATTTGTTTAGTAACTATGTTGGGCTGAATTGCACTAATCATGTCGGTCAAAATTGTGTTTTTTCACTTTGTGAATTGTTACTCAAAAATATTATTTATTTGTGTCTATACAACTAGAGCAAAATGGAGCAACTGGCATTGAGTGCTTTTTAAAAAAGCCCTCACCACTGCCAGGTTTGCAGCAGAATAGTCAGTGTGGATATGATGTACAGGTTAAACATTAGGTGGTCCTTTTTTAAAAAAAAACTTAAATCACCATAAGTGGTTTGTTTGGCGAACTGAAGGTTAAATGTGCTCATGCTTTTTATCTGAAGGTGAGCTAATGCAGCTAAGTGTTTTGAAAATTGTCTTAAGGCATTTTTAAATCCGAAGTTTTACATAGAGCAGTTCCATGGAAGTCGAACTGTTGGCTTGAAATTGTTAATCTAAACAGATTAGTTTGTTATATTTTAAAAAAAATCAGAACCTGATAACTGAGTGGAATGCCAGGCACTTCTCTCCCTACATCTTTCTTGTAAGACACCGCTGATAAGGTCTAAAGTTTATAAAGTGAAGTGTTAATTAAAGGTCATTGACAAGAGCCAGGGATTCTTGACAGTTATAGCTTGCACTGCTTGTGTATCCTATCGCTGTCTTGGGTAAACAGTTGCACTTGGCAGATTATCCAGACAGTGACCAGTCACTGTATTGACAAGTGCAGACACAATAAAAACTATATTAGGAGTCCTGCCATGGGGATTTGCAGTAAATATATTACAGCACTCAAGTGAATTGCCAATACTGCTTGTTTAGCATTTTGCAAGGGCAATGGGAGTATGGATTTTTGCATTAGTAGGGAAAGGTTGTTGGAAAGCATTGGTTGATGGCTGAGGAGAAATTGACTTCAAGATCCAATTGCTGTCTCTGGGTGAATCATGAAAAGCTCCTGTGAATTATAGAAGAGCTGGTGTGGGAGGACAGAGGATTGAATGGACCTTGGCTCATTAGATACTCTTTTTGTTGTAGCTTGGCTGTATAATCAGGCTGTACATGCCACAACGCAGTAAAAGCAGGGTCACAGAACTAAGAAAGTCATGTCGATGAAGAGTCATTGTGTTTTCAGAAGTGTTGTGTTTGTGTACCAAAATAATTATTTCTTCCCTGTTTTAAATTCCTTTTGCTCAATTATTTTTCCTGTGGCCTTTTAATTTGAAACTTCGATATAGTCTTATGGATCTTGCATCGGCTCCCAGCCAATGGCTACGACAGCATGAGCAGAACAGGTTTGGCTTTCCTTTCTGATGTACTTCAGTACAAATTCTGAAAGACATCAGTGGTGAGCAAAGGGGTGGCAGTGGCAACTGGACTAATAATTGAGACCCAGGACTAGATCTGGGGACCTGGGTTCAAATCCCACCGAGGCAGATGGTGAAATTTGAATTCAATAAAAAAAATCTGGCATTAAAAGTCTAATGATCACCATGAAAACATTGTCAATTGTAAAAACCTATCTGGTTCACTAATGTCCTTTATGGAAGGAAATCTGTCATCCTTACCTGGTCAGGCCTACATATGACTCCATACCTACAGCAATGTGGTTGACTCTCAAATGCCCTCTGAAATGGAGGGCAGTTAGGGATGGGTAATAAATGCTGGCCCAGCCAGCAATGCTCATTTCCTGTAAATGAATTTAAAAAACCCTTTGCGACAAACAAGTACCCAGAGAGCCTGCTGACTAGCATCAAATGGAAGGCACCTCATTTAATAAGTATCTGAATGAGCACTTGGCACATCATAACATTCGGGGCTATGGGCCAAGTGCTGGCAGATGGGATTAGGTGGGAATTCAGATGTTTCTAATGTGTTGGTATGGACTCTGGGCCGAAGGGCCTCTTCTGTGCTGTATGATCTCAATGTCACCATAATTTGGGAAAAATGCCAAGTTTCTTGTGGTTTCAGTGTTGACTTCAGTTATACATCTTGTGGTGAAGCTGAATAGATTAAAATGTATTGGGACGTGCTGTATAGAGACTGGAGCTACTGATAGAAGTGTGATGCATTTATGCCAAAGAGAGTCATGACCTACTAAAGATGTGGTAAAGAAACTCCCAACTTAGTTTCTGTCAGTTGGCTATGATTCAGTGATATTCAGTACTGCAGCTGTGTAATGAGACTATTTACATTAGAGTGAGCGGTAGGTACTAAAGACTATGCTCCAGTAAGAGATGGGATCAGTGTCAGAACTGCTGCACTCGATCGACACTGAGAGAAGTCAGTAAGTTGTGCGCCTGGTTTCATTTAAAGGGATCCGACTTCCAATGCAGCAGCCAGAGGAACTTGCTCCATGTAGGAATCCACAGAAAGAGCAACAAAAAGGATCAGTGCAGCAAACGCCCTCTTTTTACAACACAAGTTGGTGCAAGATATATTTAAATATGCAAATGAATATTAGTGAGTAGTTAAGTGAGTTGGATAGCTGGTGGGTCGTCCGTAATTGCTGGGGGGAGTGGAGGGAGATTTTCCTGTCTAACGTTTCTTGGGTAATTATTTAGGTAAATACTGCAGTACTGTCTTGAAACCTATGACTCTAACTCCAGGATTGTAGATATTTGCAGAGAATCCTGGAGAATAGGTGAATAGCCTATTGGAAGTTCAAACCTCCCAGGCAATTCCCAGAAGGTCAGCGCAACGTACATCTTGGTTGGTGCATCCGGCCTTTGGCCCAGATCTTCTGGCTCCAGATCAAAGTGTTTCAATGTTTTTGAAAAAGAACTATTTCTTCCCAAAATTGGATCAGTTTTACAAATAGAAACTAACTGACCAGCTCATTTTGCTCGATTGTACGTGTGTTTACAACTTTGCATAGTTAACTTGTGGCAGTGTTCGATTTGCATTGCATTTTTAAAAAAGGAACAATTTTGACAGTGGGGAATTTCTCTGAATCTTTCTTGTTTCAATTGGAAGTTTGGCTAAAACTAATATCTGGACTGTAGTGAAATCTTGTTTCCGTTTGTGATGCATCCCCATATCTATTAATTAACTTCTAATAATAAACGTATGGATTAGTTTGAGGTGTCCGCATAAAGATGGGGGTCCTGATCTTCATTCTCTGGATGGCTGTATCCTAGAACCACCCTGGAAGATGTGTTGGGGGACCCCTCGGAAGTCCCCATGTACTAACTATGTGGGAATTGCCTAGGAAGTTTCAACTTCGGTTGGACAATTACCCTGCGTCAATCCTTAAACTCTGATATAAAGTCAGAGACTTTGGTTGGTTCCGACTTACTTAGCAGATTAGTTACCCAGGAAAAGTTAGAAGGATTAAACCTCCCGAGTAAATGGAGTATTAGCCCCCAAACCCAACTACCGTCCAGACCCCTCTGACTACCTACCCTACCCCCATCACCCACTTAACTTGCACACTTGCTTTCTCTCCAGGCTTATCAACATTTAAACTTAGCAGAATGTAATAGTAGTGCTGTAAAAATGTGAGGTGGCTTAGCTTCCGCCAGTGCTGCTACATTGAGTGAAGTACTCTAGGAGTGGGTATGCACCAAGTTTCACAGAAGGCCTTGGCCAGATCCGGGCAAAATATCTGGCAGATTGCCATTCCATGGAAGATTCAGCCCATTTAAAAAATATTATATCATTTGCCTTATCAGGCTATAGCAACTTGCATTTATGTAGCAGTTTTTAACAATATGGCATCCGAAGATGCTTTATGGGTGTGATCAAGCAAAAAACATTAAGCCAAATAAATTAATCAAAAGCTTGATCAAACATGATTTAAGGTGTGTCTGAAACCTAAAATAGCTGACTTGTATTTGTATGGTGCATTTTCTGACTTTAGGACACCTCAAAGCTTTTCAGCTATTCAGATAGTTTTGAAATGTAGTCACTAATTTAATGAAGACCTAGCAATGGAAGTGAAGACTACACAAGAGGCCAGAATTCCCCCAAGGGGTATAGGACTGGAGATGGGAAGCACTGAGACCATGGAGGCATTTGAATATGAGGGTGAGAGTTTTAAACCAAGTCATTGCTGGTCTGGGAGCTAATGAGGCCCGTGCGCATGGTTGATAAATTAATTTGTTGCAATAACAGTGTTTTAAATAAGCTTAAGGTTATGGGGAGTGGAAGAAGGGAGGCTGTTCAGGGACATGTTTAGATAAATCAAATCTGGCGGTAACAAAAGCTTAAATGAGGCCATTTTCTACTACAACTATATATACCCAAAGTTTGATTTTTGTCCTTGTTAATGGCTCTGCAAAGTGGGGACGAATATGGATCCTTAAATGAATATTACCTCAGAGACTTATAAATTTGATTGTGCCAGCACTGTTGAAACAAATCATTGAATTTTAGAGTGATAGAAAGACAAGATCTCCAATTACTCAATGATTCGGGGATTGAGTCAATGTTGCTATGGAGACTGTAGCTGGAACAAATTAAATTTCAAGGAATGAAATAATCTTTCAGTGCTTCTGGGAGTGCTAATTTTGGCAGTGGCACTTACACCGATTAAGTTTGGTTTGACGAGCTATTCTATATCATTTGTGTCCCAAAGATCATTATAATGAGAACTGACATAAGCTGTAGTAGGTTTTATTTTAAATCAAATCTTGAAAGCCCTTGTAATTTCTTGTATGTGAAGACTTCAACCGCACTGAGTGTTGATGGACAGTATTTGATGTGTTGTTACACTTGGAACAATTTGGCTCAGGCTTCTCATTTATTAACCAATCAATTAATGGAACACTAAAATACATTGGTGCGCTGTTGCATTTGAGTGACATGGATTTTTCAAAGTAAAACCCCTGAAGGAATGCCTTTCAGTCATGTGTCTGCTTAAAAAAAATAAATGGAGATGAAAATTGGCTTGAGGTCAATAAGCCATTTGTGGTGGCCTGACAACCTTCGATTTTTTTTTTTCCCCCCCCTTTGTGCTTGGCAAAAAATCATCTTAAATGATTGAATAATGAACAAATGTGCAACATTGATATTTCCTGCTGCTGCTTCTTGTATTACAATTTACAAATGGAAGGATATCTGTCATGCACATCCTTGCAAATTTAATAGTTTTTAAAGCCATATGTTTATAACATTTGGGAAAGCTACAATTTGTGAACTTATTTTTACATAAAGGTGGTTGATGGTGGAAGTTTTAAAAATACCACTGAACCTTGTACATCTGTGCCATAATGCGATGAAACATATCTCCTTTACTAGTTTTAGTTTTTTCTGAACAAAGATGTAACATTTTAATATTTGACTTTTGAGTTGAAGCATGTTAGTGGTGATTATCTGAAAAGGTATGGTCTTTTGCAAATGGCTATAATTTATATTTAGGACCATGAGCATGGAGGCTGATGCAGGTGTCCACTTAGTAATTTTCCATGTTTCATGCTGGCACGATGGTAAATAACAATGAAGTGCAAGGAGAACAAATGTTTACCAAAAAATTGGAATAGTTGCTGTGTATTTCACGATAACTAGAACTAGAGAAGTTCAGATCCAAGGCCATATGGGAATCTTTTGCTGTAAGAAGTAAGCTAAAGTGCTTTAACTTCACCTTGTATTTTAATGGGCAAGATCTTAATATTGTGGCAGTGTAACCATATTGTCTTTTTTAAATGTGTAAAAAGTTTGTGCTATTCAAAGTTGCAGACAACAACATTTGGTATGGCTGTTTAACATTGTTGTGATCAATGTATTATGCATGTGTCGAAGCTTCAAGTCTTCCTTTTCTCCATTTAAGAACCAAGCTTTCGCATTCTTCATGATAAAAGATACAGAGCCACAATATTAATTGGAGTTTTGTATGTTGGCAAGTGCTATGCAAGTTAACTTTTCTGTCCATACAGCAACACATTCCCATTTTGGCAATAAATGCTGTTAATTATTTGTATATTTACACTATGGCATCAGCTTCCTCGATAATGAATCGGCACGCAACAAAATTCCAGTGTGTCTTTGATGTCTAACAGCAATCTTTAAAATGTCCTATATAATGGTAATTGGTAATGAGAAGTTGAAATAAATATTGACTATCATTATCCATTTCAAAACTGATCCTTAGTCTATAGTAAACAGTTGCAAATTGTAGCTTTTCTTAAATACATATGTAATTTAGGAAGAAACCAACTAGGTCACTTAAAATTTCACTCCAAATCTCTCAAGTCACTAATGCTGTCATATTATTAAACGTTGGCTGGAAATGGGGAAGTAAATTTAGCATAATGTTAAATTTAGCTGTATAATTGTCTTTATCTGTCATTCATGGAAACAATCTCCTTGAATATCTGTCATGATTTATCTGTATAAAATTGTTTTCATATTTCTTAGCAATGACTTTACTATTGTGAATAGCTTTATGGAAAAACTAGTTCATTGTTGGTAGCACATATACGTGAGTCATATAATCCAGTTTCCTTTTGTTCATGGGATGTGAGCATTGCCGACAAGGCCAGCATTTATTGCCCATCGCTAACTGTTTTTACCGTTGCCCGTGTGCTGTAGGTAGGCCCACAGTGCTGTTAGGGAGGGAGTTCCAGGTTTTTGATCCAGTCACTGTGTAGAAAGGGCAATAGTTCCAAGTTAGAATTGTGTGGCTTGATGGGCAACTTGCAGGTGGCGGTGTTCTCCTGCATCTGCTGCCCATTTCCTTCCTTTAGGTGGTAGAGGTCAATGGTTTGGAAGGAATCTTGGCGAGTTGCTGCAGTAAATCTTGTAGATGAATGTTTAAGGTGCTGAACAAGCAGGCTGCTTTGTCTTGGATGGTGTCAGTTTTATTGAATGTTGGAGTTGCACTTGTCGAAGCAAGTGGAGCATATTCCATGACACTCTTGCATTCTGCCTTATCAAGCAAGTTTTGGGGAGTTGAGTTACCACAGAATTCCCAGCATCTGACCTCTTGCATAGCCGCGGTATTTATATGGCTGGTCCAGTTAAGTTTCTGATCGATATAACACCCAGGATGTTGATGTAATATTTGCATCTGCCTCTGGGATATCCTTAGCCGCTGCTGAAGTAACACAATATCTTATCATCCTCCAGGGTAGGGAAGGAGTGAAGCTAAAGATGGAGAAAAGGGATATATGGGGTCTTTTCCAAGTTGGGATGAATTCTGAGTGGTGCCTGCTAATGAAAATTGTGCAGTGCCCCATAGGCTCAAGTAATCCAGTATCTGAATCAGGTAAGTCTGCAGGTACCTTTTGGGGGCAAGATATATTGACTAAACAGTTTGATTTGTTACTGAAACAAGTGGTTGCACTGGAAATTGAGAATATATCTGTTCCAAATCATGCTTTAAGACACCTCTGGCTTGAGAAACAATGCCAAACTCACTAGTTTCTTTATGTGCTTTTAGTCAGTTAAACTTCACCCTTGTATGAGCTTTAATTAGGATTGCTAAACTCTGACAATCTGCACCTAAGCACCAGTTGTGTAGAGGTGTATCACAATGAGCAGAGACCACTTGCTTTGAATTAGGCAAGCAGAAACTTTACTGATTTGTAGCATGGTCATTTGAAAAAGTTGACAAGTGTCAGTGGAACCAAATCCCCATACAGTCAGTACTTTTTTCAGAGGAAATATAAATTAATGCAGCTTGTCGCATGAATGAACTTGATAATATAGGTGTGTGAATTAAATGAATAACGATTAGCTGACCATATTGTGTGAAGCAGGGCAGGAAAAAGCCAGTGATTTCAAGGTACTGTTGCAATTTTTGATGTATAGATCTTTTTGAGCATAAGCAGAAAAAGGGGACATTTTGAATATTAGTTTTCTTTAAAATTTACAAACAAATTTTACTGAAGAGGTAATGCTCGAACTGGAACATACCAGATCACTGAATCAGCAGTATTCGGAGGATTGTGGACAATTCTGGGCACCACGTTTGAAGAGGGGTGTAAAGGCCTTGACAATTATGCAGAGATGTTACTAGCAATGAAGGGCACAGTTATGAGGGGTAGTTTGGAAAAGTTAAACTCCTTGGTGCAGAGAAAGTTAAGAGGCCACCGAATGCGTTTTGAAGATTGAGAGGTGAGAGATTGTGATCATGTGAAATATAAAGGAGAGATGCGATGTATTTTCCATGATTCTTTGAACGCCTGGTGTTAATCTGAGTAATAAACCTATTGTATAAATTACAGTACAGTTCTTACATGTTGAAACATTTTGGAAGGTATCTGGCACAGTCTGATATTTGTCAATTTTGTGAGTTCAGTGTACACTTATGTAGCTGATGTATATTACAGCAGTAAATAGTGAAACTACTTACCTTTGAAAGTATCATTAAGTATTGACTTTGGTTTTGCCGTTGCAATAATAGCAAAACCATCAGCATTTGCGTCATTATTCAGTAACCTCTGATGAATAAACATTCAGTTACTGTGGAAATCCAGAGGTTGCTGTCAGTGATTGTCTGCTCTACTGCAGGATGTGCTTTTGAATTCCTCATAGATGGAAATCAGAGATATTACTGAATTGATGTGCGTTTCCATTTTTATGCTATGATTTTCAAGAACCCATGATAAAGGTACACTTTGAATAAAGTGTAACTGGAATTTTAATTGCATTCCAAGTTATTACTGCTGAACATCCCCTCTGGCCCTGAAAAATATATTTTATATTTGCAAAGTGTCTTTTTTTTTCAAATTCTATAGTTAAAATAAATTTTTGATGTTTCCATTCCCATTTCTAATCTCGGGTAGAACTTTCCATTCTGGTAACTAAGTATGGTGGCAGGTGGAAAAGTCAGTCTGATTCCTGCTGGGTGGTGGAGTGGATCTTGGTACCAGATCCTTCACTTTTCAGCTTGTTGATTATGCATTAGCGAGGTGCTGGTGAAATCTCATCGGATTTGTCCCCCCGCCCCCCCGCTGATTCTTCATGGGGGCTGAAGGTTCTAGTGCCATATTTAAAAGACACCTGCACAGCCATTCATTCATGCAGGCTAGGTGTTGTTAAAAGGAAAACAATGGCACCAAAGCAAATCAGACCCCCTCCACCATGGTTCAGCAAGGCCTCCCTGGGGATTCTTCCCCCATGCAATCCAGGAAAGGTGGGAGGCCCCCTTTCCTTGGGATGGGAGCAGGAGGTGTACCAACTCAACCATGCTAGCCTGGGAAGAGGTTGCTGGGAGGCGGCACACAAAGAAGGACGATGGTGCAGTGCAGGAAATGCATGAATGATCTGAAGCACTTCACCTTGAAGTTAACCTTCTTATTCCAGACTCTCTCTCATCAGGGCACCAGGCAGTATAAGGGTTCCAGTCCACAGGAACATCTCACCATTAACGAAAAGGGGTATGTACCCCTTAAAGACACTCCAGCTACCAACAAGAAAAGGTGAAGGAAGAGCTTGAGCAAGCACCTTAGCTCCAGACCACCTTCAATGATGAGGCAAACAATCTATCCAAATGAAGACCCATCACTGCATTCACCTGCACACTCCACCAGCACAGATACATGTACCTTGGTGAGTTCTGTTTTAGAAGTAGACTCAAGGTCACTAGTGATCACCTCAGAGATACGTGTTCATAGCAGACAGAGGCAGTGGCAACCAAAAATCTCTGACACCGCCCCCCCCCCACCCAATTATCTCCCATCTTGTTCCTCAGTTCCATTAGATCTCACTCAATCTCATCACAATGAATCACCTCTAGTTCCACATCAACAACATGAGCAAGGACACTTCCTATATGACATTGATGAGTGGGCAATATACATCTGAACCTTTCATCTCAGACAGACATTATGTGACCTCTGAGAATTGTTCATCCAGGCTAGTGATTATCTGAAGTCTGTAGTTTGTGGATGTTATAATATTTATTGCGTCCAACATTGAAGTCTTTACACCGAAGTGCACTTTGCAATGGCTTTTAGTTTAGTATTATGAGGTTTTGGTAAAAGTAATATTCAACATTGAACACCAACATAGAGAACTGCGCTCATCACAATTTGGCTTCATCTTATTCCTCCAGGAAGTTTGTAGCTCTAAGATTGTCTTCACGCCTTCCATGTCATGCCTGCCATTCTCATATGACTCATCTGATTCTTTGTCCTGTTAAAATTTATTCCCTTCAACGTCCTCCTTGTCTGAAGAGGTGTGTAGCTGCTCCACATCTTTCACCCTACCCCACCAAACCTTTTGCAGAACTAGGGTGTGCATGGTGCAGCAAACAACAATGATGCAGGAGACTCTCTGGTCAGTATTGAAGGGACCTGCCTAATCAGTCTACACAGCTGAAATGCGTCTTTAAGAGGCCTTTCATTAGCTCATGCAGCGTTGTATCTCAGATGTATTTTGTGGCCGATGACTGGGCCTCATTAGCCGTGTCTTTAAAGGGTACGTACCCCTTTTCACTGAGAAACCAATCCTCTCAGTGCTGGACTCCCCTCAAGTATCTCTGGCACATGGGAATGACGCAAAATGTGAGAGTTGTGTGAACTCCCCTGGGTACTGAATACTAACGTTTGATCTTCTTTCTGTGATCACAAATTAACTGGATGTTAAGAGAGCGAAACCCTTTTCTGTTAATGAATCCCTCAGGCTGCTGCTAGGGAACTCTCAAGGTTATATATGTGCAGTCAATGGTGCCTTACACCTGCGGAAAGCTGAGATCGCAGTGAATCCTGCAGCTTTGGCTTACTTTATCCATGTGGAACTGCACATAACGGTGAACTTTATCAAATGCGGCAAAGGTCACCTCCCTTATGCATTTGTGTATCACTGAGATTCTGTTCAGCTCCCCAGTGAAGTTCTGAAAGGATCCGCTGATGAAAGATTCCATACATAAGCAACAGGCATTGGGTGCCCCCCAAGTCCATGCAATGTGCGTCCCTCATAGAGAATGTGACAAATAAGAACTATGACATCCTTAGACAAGCAAAGGCATCTGAAGCACTGTCTTTCTCTCGTCTCTCTGAACGAGCTGCATCTTCAGTAGACCCTTGGTCATCATGCCAGACATCTTGATGGATTTGGTTCCACTTGGTCAGCATGTGGGTATTCTGCGGGGTGCTGACCCTAGTTCTTCAGGGTGACAATCTTCTGCGAGCCATGCCAATCCGCAATGACCATTCTTCTCACTCCCATCAAAGCTACCAAGAAGGCATTGTTGCCTGCATTCTCCACTCCTGGTTTCTGAGCACTGATATAATTGAGCAATCATGGTGGTTCATGTTGAATTGTCTTCCTCCATATACAAGACAGCTATATATCTCCAGCCTTTGACTTTTGAGTCTATACATCGCATACCAAGGCCACCTGGAAGATGACAGGAGGCTGACCTTTTCACTCCGATGTGAATGTGTATTCACAATGAGTGTGTTTATAATGTACCCAAGTCTTAGGAGTTACAGTCAACCGTGTGTTGGTTGCTCACCAGTGGCCTTTACAATAAATATAGAATCTCATCCTTGCACTTCTGTCCTGACTGCATGCATGGGGCCTTGAAAGCCATGATCAATGCACTGCGACAGTGAAGGTTTGTAGGGTCCAGGCTGCTTCTACACAACAGATGTGGCCATTGATTCTTGGAGCATGTATCCATTCTGACCTACCTCTAAAGATCAGTTGCCAACTAAGACCATGTGCACTGCAGTATCTAAGCTTAATGGATTCTCGCCTGAATGGATACCATTAGAAAAGGAGCCAAGCTCATTCATTGTGTATTAGACCCTCGAGTCCAGCACTCTGCTGAGCCCTGTTCTCCATGGTTTGAGCAAGACAGCGAGAAATGCCCCTTCAATCATTCAAGATTTGTTGTGCTGAATTCTGCACATATTATGAGACACCTACCTGACAGATTTCAGTTTTTGAAACTGTCTCGTTCCTGGATGAATGTGAAAACGCTGCTGTTGACTGAGAGTGAGACCAGCTTCCAGAACAGTCTGTTCAATATGCCCTCGACACAGCAGCCTCTGCTCCAGCACAGTTTCTGACTCCTCGTCCCAGGAATGTCTTTCACTAATCCACTCTGTTCTGTGAAACTTCATCCACAGAACTTGCTAGATCGTTTGTGGGTAGTTTTGTTTGAGGTTGGTGGTGAATGCTTATCACTGAGTGCGAGGTCTGGGTCTCATTTATTTTGTAATATACAAATGCAATTATGCTCGAGGTATTCATAATTACTGGTAAAATGTCAGTTTGAAAGTTGTGTTGCTGTTCTTAGCTGTCCCTTTTTAGTCTAGTAGTTGCATGTTGAGAATATTCAGCAAATAATTTAAGCTTGGCTGAAAAACTCTAGGTCAGTGCTCTAAGCTGTTAATTAGTGAGAACCGAAGCAAGAATACAAAATGTCATATACTCGTTGATCATGTAAAATGCAGCAGAATTCCTTCATGTTAATTCTAATGATTCTCAAAAGGAGGAAAGTACTTCAGTAAGGGGCTTGCCAAGCTTGTCATTTGTGAATAAATCAAAAGGCCATCATCCCTGTAGCAGGAACTGATGAATGGAATTGCTTTGTCATTCTTTTGATAGGCCTTGCTCTTAAGCTTGCTATTAAAAATGAATGCAAACATTCTGGCATGTTTCAAGTGTTCTGCATTAGAAACATAAACAATGAAGGGTACTTGAGATGCTGGGCTAAGAGCTGCTAGACAGATACAAGAGCTTCCTCTTGTCAATAGGTTCACAATCTGCCTTAAGAGTGAATGAGGGCAATGTACTCAGTGCTGCCAAGCCTCGACCGCGCAGCTTTCAAAATAAGGTTTATATCTGTAAAAGAAAGAACAAATACATTTTAAATCTTACAGCAATGACCCTTTAGGCATACACAAATTGGAATCTTGAACTAGTGTTCAATTGTTGTGTTTTAAGATGCACTTTAATATTCACTGATTCTTTCTCCCTCTCTCAAAGGGCACCTTGATGTGTAGATCTCCTTTTTAATAGCTCAGGCAGGTCCCTTGACGACTCTAGCAGTGATCCCATTTTGTGCCTGTAAAGTAGCTATGAAGTGGGTGATTAATTTTTATGTTAGTCAGCTTTGCAATTAGAAGCTTCCTCACATGTTGGGAAGTGACTTAAATAATGTATAACTTTGATTATAAAAGCTGTTATTTTGGGGAAAAGTGAAGTGAGAAAGAGCTACCATGTAATGAAAACCCTCAAAACATGATGGCCGGAATTCTCCAACCGTTGGCGCTGACGGGATTCTCTGGTCTCGCCAGCAGCGCACCCCCTGCCATAGGTTTCGTGGCGGCATAGGGTGACGTCAATGGGAATTTTCATTGACAGTGGCAGGACCAGAGGATCCTGCCACCTGCGAGTGGCATGCCACCACCTCCCACTGAGAAAAACGCTGAGGGGTGGCTGGAGAATCTGGTCCAATATGTATCTCTGTAGTGGATTGATCAAACAAGTCGAATCGCAGTCGGGTGAGATGGTTAGTGTCACAACTGATTCTAGATCCGATCCTGCATTCTTTCATTATGTATTTTACTCATTTAAGAAACACTTAAGAAACAAAGAGCTTGCATTTGTATAGTTTTTTTTCATGGCCTCAGGGTGTCCCAAATTGAGTAAAGTGTTTTACAGCCACTTAAGTAATTGTGAAATGCAATCAATATTTTAGGAAGCATGACAGCTTAACAAGGTTCCACAAACAGTATAGAGATAATTTTTTGTGATGTTGATCAAGTTATGCTATCGGGGAGGGAGGGGGTGCTCCTCTTCAAACAGGATCTTGTATGTCCACATAAGAAATCAAGATGCCATCTGCCCTAATATCTCACCTGGAAGACAGTGTCGCGCTCCTTCAGTTTTGCACTTCAGTGTCGGCTTAGATTCTGTGTTTGTCTCGAGTGGAACTCGAAGCTCCAACCTTCTGACTCAGATAGGGAAGTTCCACTCCTGAAGCATGCCGTACACTTGTATACGTCTGATTCCAAGTTATATGGGGAAGTGTGACTGCTAATTTGTGTAAGTTAATGATTGGACATATTTTGGTTCAAAAATAAAGTTGCAAAGCTTGGTATTTATGCACATTATTCCAGTAATGGTAAATTGAGCTGAAATACAATTGCATTTGTTGGAAAATATCCTTGAGATGAAACCACCAAATATGTAACGTTTTCTTGGTGAGCACCATCTGATGGTGGATTGCCCACAATAGTATGTCAATTCCTTAAAGAATTCTTGATGAGAGTGTGAGGGGGGGAAAATGCACAAACCAAACTGCAAGTGACCCAGCCAGACAGTCTCGCTACAATCTTGATCCAGAGATCAAGTGATCAGGTTGGTCAATCGTTGGTTATTCCGTCTCCTTTTGACATGAAGGATATCCATTATGATTTGGTATACTAGGTTCTTGGGAGGAAAAATGTGACAATTTAGTTAAATTCTCTTCTACTCCTCACTGAAGAAAACACAAATTATTTTGCAGCAGCTTAGTGACATCCAGTCTGTAGTTTTTAAATGAAATTTCAGCTTTAATTAATTCACTTGTGTACCAGTTATATATTGGATCACAATTGCCCTTTAAATGCCTCATGACAACACTGGGTTTTGAGTGACATTGAAATCCTGTGTTTGCACTTTTAAAAAATTATTTAACAAGGTTAGAATTTTGAAGTCTTTGTCCTGCTGGATTTGGCTTTCTGTAGCCCTCGTATCTGAATGTTTTTCAATGCACAACTTATTCCACTGGACAAAATGAAGGACAGCTGCACATTAATTAGAACAATGCTAACTCATCAGGCTCATCAAAAAGGACTGGATCGTGCTCTCTTTCTAATATGTTGCAGGTATGTTATCCATTTCTGTAAGATGCATAACAAAACTGCTATCTGTGCGTATTACTCTCTCTGCTCGGTGAACTCGCAATCCATGCTATCTAGAAGTGGACACCCTGAAATCTGCAGGTTTAACTTGCCATGATGTGGAGATGCTGGCGTTGGACTGGGTAAGCACAGTAAGAAGTCTCACAACACCAGGTTCAAGTCCAACAGGTTTATTTGGTAGCACATGTGGCTTGTGCTACCAAATAAACCTGTTGGACTTTAACCTGGTGTTGTGAGACTTCTTACTGAGTTTAACTTGCACCAGATCACACTTGTTTATTTGTGTAGCCAGTAGACTCAAAGTAAATTTAAAGGAAGTCTTGAAACATAACGTTGCCTCAACTCTAGAATTGTTCATTTTATTAACCACACATCACTTAAATCCTTCTAATTTAACTGGGTATTAACCTGTAAGAACCATTGTTAGACCTGCAAAGGGGGCATGGTGCTGGTTTTTCACAGGGAGAAGAGAAGGTCAGTACCTGAGCAAATGGGTCCATTTACTGCAGGGAGCTGGGAAGGTAAATTGGATAGTTAGCAGTAACATGGCAATTGGGGTCAATAACTTCATGACAGATATATGAAGATGATTTCCTAAAATTTGTAGTGATTTTCTGTTTTTTTTTAACAATTGCAACAAAAAAAACCTAGAATTGCTTATTGTAGCCTGATCATATAAAATCTGCAATATGTCTGCATATGTTTGCCCTCTTCCATGAAAGATGAGATTTTCTTTCAAGAATTTCCAAAGTCATGCAGACGATAACCACATTCCTGAACTCCTCGCCCTGTAGGAAGAGTTTACAAATATTTATTGTTCTCCTGTTTTTCAACAGGATGGGAGAGCATGCTCCCAATGATTTTTTTGTAAAAATCTTGAGCAGACAGATCAGCCACTGATTTTTACCACACGATTACTTTTGATCCCTTCTTAATCTAAACTAATCCAATGTAACATGTATCATTTGCTGTTAGGATCACTTGAAGTTGTGAATACTTGAAGATGTTTTATTTATTTGAGCTGCATGCTTCAAGCTTAATGTATTGCACTTTGTATCTTTGTTACATGAGTAGATCATTAAGTGCCTTGAGCCTGTTCAGTCCTTCAACAAGATTATGACTGATCTGTGACCTAACTTCAAATATCTACTATAGCCCCATATTCCTTAATACCTTTGGTTTACAATCGCTTGGGAGCACAGAACTTGAATATTGCTGAAAAGAGAGACATGTTGCAAAAACTTTTCTGCTTGCACTAATTAGGACAAATCAAATTTCAAATTGTCACAATTTATAGCACAGGAGAAAAAGGTACACTGGTTGCTAAGTTGACACTAGTTGAAACATTGCCATGGAGAAAGCAGCAGGAATCTATAGACTTCCCCCATTCTTCTGGCTAATTCAAAAAAGGCGTAAACCGTGAACATATTCCTTACGTAGTGAGTGGTTCCCTGCATATGAATGTATGTTACTTCTAGCAAGTGTAAATCAGCCATGTTACAAGCTTGACTGATTATGTTAGACTGGTTGCTAGTGTAGCTATTTGTGCACTTGGGGTTGTTCAACAAGTGCTGCCTAATCACATCTAACAGAAAACATATTTTATTTTGGGCTTTGCAAGTGTTAGCTGGTGAATATGGTCTGTATTCTGCCTATTATGAACTGCTGGAGGAACATGCTTGATTTGATCAACCAATCATTGGGACATACAGCCCATATACCTGGTGTTGCAGCAAAATGTTGTTCAATTGTGTGGAAGGCAAAATGACATTTTGGACTGATGACCGCATCCTATTAGTGGAAAATACTACTTGCAGGACCACTGCATAGTAGCAATGTGAAACAGCTTGCTTCATGTGTTTGAAATACAAAGATGCTACCATCAGTCCAGAAAGACGTTCCACCTATCAACAGTTGACCAACATTAGCAAGCTGTCTCTTTCTTCACCTTTTGGTTAACAAAAATCTCAGATTTCAAAATTACAATTTACTGAACATCATTGCTGTTTGTGGAAGAATTCCAACCTACCACCCTTTTGTGTACGAGTATTTCCTAATTTCATGCCATATCTGCCATTAATGTTTGGACTATGCTGCCTAGTCCTTGACTGCTCAATCTGCACATATGGGGTAAAGGCAAGAAATTACCCATTCCTCTTGATATCTTAAAATTCAATCTAATCATCCCTTAACCTCCTAAATTTCAGCAAATACACTCCTAGACTGTGTAACCCTTCCTCACAATTTGATCCTTGTTCAGGTGTCATATTGGTAAGTTTAGTGTACAGACCGAAGTTATGGAGTCCTGACTGAACAATTACTCCTGGTATGGTCTAACTAACTCCTGGTATAGTTGAAACTTGACTTCCGCCCTTGCATGCTAATCCTCTAGATATAAAGCCCTGCATTCCATTATTCTTTGAGATGATTTTCTGCTGTTGTTTGTGACATTTTAATATTTTTTGTGTGTGAATTCTTAAATTTCTTTGGACCACTGCTGTTTCTCCTTTCATCATTTTGCTATCCTTTTTAGTTACCAAGCTTGCTCTTGAGTACATGGAAATCCATTTTCTTCATTCTTGCCTATTCACGTAACCTATTAATATCTCTCTTTTTGTAGATGGAGATGTAAAATTTCACTGCTGACAATGCTGCCTGTCTTTGTCATTAGCAAATTTTGATATCCGGCTCTATGCAAACATCTAGGCTATTTTTTTAAAAAGGTGAATAATTGAGGCCCAAATAGATCTTTGTGGGACAACCACTAGTCACATCTTACCAATACCTGCCCAATATCCTTATTTAACCTTCTGCTGCTCAACCAATTTTCTAACCTGGTCAATCATTTGTCTTCAATTCCACGAGCTTCAATTTTAGCTGAGACTTTTCAACCCTTGTATGGCAAGAACCCAAACACATTCTGACTTCTTAATGGCTCCTCCTTTCTCCCCCTGTCCCGATGCTAAAGAGCTGTATGTGTTTATTTCCTGCAAATAAGCTACTTTGAAATCGGTGTAACTGAAAACCATCATAAAATGTTACTTTGAAAGTTTTCATTGATTTCCACTTCCTTGAATACATTTTGATAGCAGTGGCATGAGTATGTTCTGAAATGTGTTTTATCCCATGTGTATCAATAATGTTTGGAGGACTTTAAAACTTTCATACTTTATTTTTTTTAAAAAGCAGCTCTATGGTTTCCTTGGATCCTATTTAATTTATAGTTCTCTGTCTATTTTTGCTCTGACATTAGCAGAAAGCATAGGCTTCTGTTGGCATCAGCAAACTTCTGGTGTAACTTCCTATTGCTCTGTTAGTGGAAATTCTGCTCATTGTAACCTTTGTATTGAATATTGGCACATACAAAATTTATCAGAGATGGGATTATACAATACATGTTGTTTACCATTGGTGCCTATGGTTCAGCTCCAGGCAAGCCCTTATTGTAGCGCTAGTGTTGTAATGTAAGTGATGTTTCCTCCATCATCTTTTGAGGCAGGAGTTGAGCATGGCAACCTCCAATGCAGTCACAACTCTTTCTGGTAGGTGGGCTATTTTTAAAATTCTTGCTTAGATGCTGTTAGGATTTCAGTGGAGGTTGACTGACTCTTAAAATGATATGAATTTCCCAGTTACCAATGCAAAGAATCTCACAATGTTTCATGTTTTAAATTTTTTTGCTGAAACTAACCAAAGTAAAAAGCAACATCAACCACATTTCTTAGTAAGCATGTAATACTCAAGTAAGGAAAAGGCTTTCCTTATTTATTTCTTAACATAGCCAAAAATAGCACGCCAAATTTATACATGACATCGCACTCTCAGCAGAAATGTAATGTTACAGGTGGAGGAGATGTGAGATAATTTTCCCATCTTGACTGAGCGCAAGATGTATTTTGGAGAAACATTTAAGCACTTTAGTGCTGTGATTTCACGCAGGAAAAAGACAACGTTATTGAGGAGAATACTGAGATGCAGGCTATTGGACTAGACGGGATTGAGGTTAGTAAGGAGGAGGTGTTAGCAATTTTGGAAAGTGTGAAAATAGATAAGTCCCCTGGGCTGGATGGGATTTATCCCAGGATTCTCTGGGAGGCTAGGGAGAAGATTGCAGAGCCTTTGGCTTTGATCTTTAGGTTGTCATTGTCTACAGGAATAGTGCCAGAAGACTGGAGGATAGCAAATGTTGTCCCCTTGTTCAAGAAGGGAAGTAGAGACAACCCTGGTAATTATAGACCAGTGAGCCTTACTTGTGTTGTGGGCAAAGTTTTGGAAAGGATTATAAGAGATAGGATTTATAATCATCTAGAAATGAATAATTTGATTAGGGATAGTCAACACGGTTTTGTGAAGGGTAGGTCATGCCTCACAAGCCTTATTGAGTTCTTTGAGAAGGTGACCAAAGAGGTGGATGAGGGTAAAGCAGTTGATGTGGTGTATATGGATTTCAGTAAAGTGTTTGATAAGGTTCCCCACAGTAAGCTATTGGAGAAGATACAGAGGCATGGGATTGAGGGTGATTTAGCGGTTTGGATCAGGAATTGGCTAGCTGTAAGAAGGCAGAGGGTGGTGGTTGATGGGAAATGTTCATCCTGGAGCTCAGTTACTAGTGGTGTACTGCAAGGATCTGTTTTGGGGCCACTGCTGTTTGTCATTTTTATAAATGACCTGGATGAGGGCGTAGAAGGATGGGTTAGTAGATTTGCGGATGACACTAAGGTCGGTGGAGTTGTGGACAGTGCAGAAGGTTGTTTCAGGTTACAGAGGGACATAGATAAGCTGCAGTGCTGGGCTGAGAGGTGGCAAATGGAGTTCAATGCGGAAAAGTGTGAGGTGATTCACTTTGGAAGGAGTAACAGGATTACAGAGTACTGGGCTAATGGTAAGATACTTGGTAGTGTGGCTGATCAGAGAGATCTCGGTGTCCATGTGCATAGATCCCTGAAAGTTGGCACCCAGGTTGATAGGGTTGTTAAGAAGGCGTACGGAGTGTTAGCTTTTATTGTTAGAGGGATTGAGTTTTGGAGCCAGGAGGTCATGTTGCAGCTGTACAAAACTCTGGTGCGGCCGCACTTGGAGTATTGCGTACAGTTCTGGTCACCGCATTATAGGAAGGATGTGGATGCATTGGAAAGGGTGCAGAGGAGATTTACTAGGATGTTGCCTGGTATGGTGGGAAGGTCTTATGAGAAAAGGCTGAGGGACTTGAGGTTGTTTTCGTTAGAGAGAAGGTCAAGAGGTGACTTAATAGAGGCATACAAGATGATCAGAGGATTAGATAGGGTGGATAGTGAGAACCTTTTTCCTTGGATGGTGATAGCTAGCACGAGGGGACGTAGCTTTAAATTGAGGGGTGATAGATATAGGACAGATGTCAGAGGTAGGTTCTTCACTCAGAGAGTGGTAAGGGCGTGGAATGCCCTGACTGCAGCAGTAGTGGACTCGCCAACATTAAGGGCATTTAAATGGTCATTGGATAAACATATGGATGATATTGGAATCATGTAGGTTAGATGGGCTTTAGATTGGTTTTACAGGTCGGCACAACATCGAGGGCCGAAGGGCCTGTACTGCGCTGTAATGTTCTATGTGATTTTTAAGAACAGGCGCAGACAGGCTTTTAAATTTAAAAAAAAGATTGTAATGCAGAAGGATTATTTCTAACGTGTAGCACGCATTTAGGTTGCTGAATAGAAGTGACTTTGATTTTTAAAAAATATATATAATCCGTTCCCAAGATGGTCGTTGAAATGTTGTAGGCCTCAAGAATTTTGGGGAAAAAATGGAGGTTTCTGGTTTTTCCGATCAAAATTGTGGTTAAGCCCCTGCGTCTATTTCTGCAGACAAAACAATTTAGCCCCATTTGTCTGTCTGTGGGTGAGCTTTTAGGCAAGGTTTCTGCTGAGTGATATGGCTTCTCTTGTGGTGTTGGTCCCAGACTGACTTATCTGGGCTGCTCTTGGAATAAAAACAATTTGCTATCTCAAGCTGGTTTCTGTCACCTGATGTCACATTCCTATCTCAAGCTAGTTTCTGTCCCACCCACACAAATGATTTGATGGTTTGGCAATGTCACACAATGGGGAAGTTAATGATGGCCATTCACAGCTTCATATGATAAGGTTGTTTCTTTCACGTCCATCTCTGTGGAGTTCAAGTTTGCAGATAAAAGTCTGACTGGCTGTTGTATTTGTATTTTGGTTTCTGTAAACCTCTAGTCAATAGTGATTGTTAACTCTTAAGTGATCTGTTGCAACCTGATTTTTCTTTCAATGAATGGTTCCCCAAACGTTTACATTTTAATGATTTTCCAAAGATGTACAAACATGAGTTAGCCCAAGTATGTACAGAAACCGCAAAGGACACATGATCTCTCAAGTCCATTTGAAGGTAAATTGTCCATATTCTGTGCTGCTTTTAAAAAGTAAAAATGTTTGTCCTTTTCATACATTCACAGGCATATGATGAGGGTGTAGTAGTTTTGCGTACCAAGCCCTGAGCTCCTCCTGGCTTTAATGGGATCTCCGTGATTAGCACTGTTGCCTCGCAGCGCTATAGGGACCCATTTTCGATTCCAGCCTTGGGTGATTGTCCATGAGGAGTTGACATTTTTTCCCCATGTCTGTGTGGGTTTCCTCCCACACTCCAAAGATGTGCAGATTTGGTTGATTGGCCATGCTAAATTGCCCCTTGGTGTAGGTTAGGGGGTTTAGCAGGATAATTTACATGGTGTTATGGGATAGGGTCTGGGTGGGATGCTCTGTCGGAGAGTTGGTGCAATTCAACGGGCTGAATGGTCTCCATCTGGACTGTAGGGATTCTGTGATTCTTTCCTATCCCACCAGGGTGAATCTACCAAAGCCCTTTTAAACAAAGTTCATTCACTCAGGATCTGAGCATAATTGAATGGCATTTCGGTGACAAGGCACCCAATGAAAGCTCCATGGTTTTTAATGGTCCATAAGCCTTGGTTCTTCAAACTGGGAATCTGTACTTATCAGCACTCTGCTTGGTGGTGAACCCAAAAACTTCTGTTTGGCAGAGCACACATGTTGTGGATTGTGTTCACCAAATCTCTGTCAGACTAACTCAGTGTGCATGCGGCAGGATCAGCTTCCTCATCCTCTGTCCCGGTGTTAAAACCTGCCCATTATTTTCAGTAAGTTTCAATTTTACTTTTTGCCTACATAACAAGCAGGTCGTATGAGTTTGTCTTCAGGCAGATTTCGTAGAAGGTCATATCACGCTCTCCCAAAATATTACATTTTACCTTGAATTAAAGGAGATAATTAAGTCCAGCAGTCATAACAATGCCCAGGTGCTAATAAATGCCAATGTTTATTGCCCTCCCTTAGTTGAACTTGAAAAGATGGCAGTGGGTCGCCTGTTTGAACCACTGCCATCTATGTGATGAAGGTATTCCCACAGGGCTGTTGGGTACGGAATTCCAGGAGTATGCCCCAGGATCAATGAAAGAATGCCAAAACTGACCAACCTCCCCAGTTGCTGATGACTTCAGCTTTTCTAGACTTCCTTGGTGCTACATTGAATAAGAATACTACAAAAAAATAGGCTCAGGAGTAGACCATATGGCCCCTTGAGTCTGTTACATCATTCAGTACTGTGATGGTGATTTTTTTTGCCTCCACTCAATTTTTCCACACATCCCTCAATTCCCCGAGAGATCAATATCTATCCCAGCGTTGAATATATTCGATAATGGAACTTGCGCAACCCTCTGTTAAACAATTCTGTATGAAGTTATTTCTCCACATGTCAGTCCCAAATGATTGACCCTCATCCTGAGACTGTGTCCCTGTGTTCTAGATTTTCCAGACAGGGGAAACAATTTCTTTTATGTCTACTGTGTAGCTAAATGCCTTGCATTATGTTTACTTAGTACCATAATCTCTTGCAACAAAGGCCAGCACACCTTTGCCTTTCTAGTTGTTTTCTGTACCTGTAAACTAATTTTGTGTTCCTCTCTGAAGTCTCAGAAGCTTTGCGCCTTTTTGAAGAAAAATGTTCTGCTTTTTCTTATGACCCAAATGAATAACCTCACACTTCTCCACATTTTACTCTATTTGCCACCTTGTTGTCCACTCACTTTAGCTGTCTTTATTTCTTTGGGTTGCCTCTTGGCTTACATGCTTATTTAGCTTTGTATCATTGACAAATATGGATACGCCATTCCATGTCTCTTTGTCTAAGTCATTAATATGCATTGTACATAGTTCAGGCCCCAGCACTGATTGCCACTAGTTACAGCTTGCCAACTTTTCCTACTCTTTTTGCTTCCTGTCCAAGAATATCCTTCCATGCTAATATTTTTTGTCCCCAATTCCATGAAGACATGACCTTTAATTTTTTGTGTGGCACCTTTTCAAATGCCTTTTAGAAATCCAAGGATATTACATCTACTGGCTCCCTTATATCTACCCTACTTGTTATAGCTTCACAACTTGTAATGGTCACATGATGCAAGTGTGGGGGCGGTAAGCTGTGTTTCCTGTCAGCTCTGGCACTACTCAATTAGAAATCCTTTCATTTATTGTGCTCATACAACTCGTGCTCAACTAATTTGGTGGTGAAAACATCCTATTATGTCCCTGGAAGGTTTTTGGTCAAATGTTTCTTGCAAAATTCTGTAAAATATTATGAAAACCAATGACAAAAGGGAGCGGTTGGAGGCAACTGGGGTGGTGTTGACTCTTCAACATGGTGACTTGGTGAATGAACCAACTCTTGACTCAGCAGTTTCAAAGGTCATTGATGAGAAACTCTATCCATTAGCACAAATTATCAATGCTTATGCTCTGGAACTGCAAAATATTTGTAAAAGGCTTGACAAACCTGAGGAGAGATTTTTACTGTGGAAAAAGCATCTTCCTTGGTAGAGACCCATTTACAATCCCTGGAAAGAACTGCTCATTATGTCAGAACATCAAGACAATCTAGAGAATTGAGGCTGGAGGAAAATTGTTTAGATTATCGGCTTGTCAAAAGGGGCTGAGGGCAAGCTCCCAGTTACATTTTTTGAGAGCTGGCTATCGTGGTTTTTCAACATAGAACTGAAAGCCGGCACATTAAATTAGAAAGGGCACACCATTTACTTGCTTTGAGGTCTATGGACAAATAATAACCTCAGTCCATAATTATACATTTTCATAACTTCAAAGGTTGCCAAAGAGTGAGGGAGGCAGCTAGACGTAGTCGTGACCTTCACTCCATCGTAGAGCAGGAATCTTTCAAGATTTTTCAGCGTGAAGCAATAAAGGCACAAGGGTTTTGATGAAGTTAGAAGATAGCTGAAGGCCATTGAAGCAAAATATCTCCTACCGCATCCTGCCTTACTGAGGGTGATGTTCAACAGCCACAGAAGCATTCAATACCCCAGCTAATGTCATGGCTTTTGTGAACTCTGGGGAGGAACAATTCAGATCCCTCAACTGAATGTCATTAGTAACAGATTGCCGTTAACTGCAAAGCCTGGACTTTTGTCCCATTTCATTGTTTTTTAATTCTGGGCTGGTACTTATTCTGATAGGGATGGTCTAGTTACTGAGCACTACAGTGAATATTGTACTTCGGAATGGCAGGAACACATACATCTTTTTAATGAACAATATTATTCAGTGTGTTCTTTCTAGTTGAAGAATTATATGATACTAGGGCTGAATGAGAAATATTCTTCTTCCTTTTCTATATATACACTTTTATAATAGCTGTGTGCATCTTATGGTCTCCTTCATTCCTGTCATAAATATGAGTGGCGCCACTGCCGGGAGGTGGGTAGGCGATGTTAGATTACAGAGAGGGCGCCTCGTTCTCTTCCTTTTTATAATGCATTGCATTTCTCTTTTGAAGGGAAAGGCTCCTTGGTATAATTATGGAAGGTATGTTGGCATAGCTCATCAAGACCTCACATTCAGTGAGGAAAACCCCCTGAGAGTTCATGGTTTAGGATTGTCTGCTTTGTGGTTTGGAATAGTTCTTGTACATTCTTTTTATTTTGGGCTTAAAGCATCATTAGTTGGTAACGCGTGTTTCTGTAAGGGTACAGATGAGTCTAGTTCACTGGAAAACGTCTGTCACTGGCGTTTCCTGTGTAGCTGGGGATGTGGTAGGAAAATTTTGGTGCACACCTAAGTGGGACAGGAAAAAGTGTCAGGTAAAAGGACAACTTCTTAGTGTTGATATCCCACATTCTCTCTTACTGAATAAGTAATGACAGCTTATTTGGTCAGGCAGTATTTGGAGTATTGTGTGAAGTTCTGGTCACCGCACCACCAGAAGGACGTGGAAGCTTTGGAGAGAGTGCAAAGAAGGTTCATCAGGATATTTCCTGGTCTCAAGGGTGTTGACAATGAGAGGTTGAATAAACTAGGATTGTTTTTACTGAAAAGACAAAGGCTGAGGGGGGACCTGATAGAGGTCTATAAAATTACGAGAGGCGTAGACAGGGTGGATAGTCAGAGGCTTTTTCCCAGGGTGGAGGTGTCAATTACAAGGGCGCACAGGTTCAAGGTGAGAGGGGGAAAGTTTAAGGGAGATGTATGGAGGAAGTTTTTCACGTAGAGAGTGGTGGGTGCCTGGAAAGTGCTGCCAGAGGAGGTGGTGGAAGCAGGCACACTAGCAACATTTAAGAGGCATCTGGATGGGTACATGAATAGGGAGGGAGTAGAGGGATATGGTCCGAGTAAGGGCAAAAGGTTTTTAAGTTAGGGAATCAGGATCAGCATGGGTTTGGAGGGTTGAAAGGCCTGTTCCTCTACTGTACTTTTCTTTGTTCAGTAGCTACACTGAAATTCTGCTTGTGGAATGCACGGGGGATACGCCATCTTATTAAAAGGAAAAGAATTGTCTTCTCAAAAAGGCGAATATTGACATAGCTTTGATGCAGGAAATTCATCAAGATGACGAAGAACATTTTGAAATTGAAGCGGGACTGAGTTTCCCTCATTGTCAACTGGCAGCTATGCGGTTGTGATTTTGATCAATGAAAACGTGCTATTGAGATCTGAGAGCTGTGAAGGGAAGGTATGTGATCGTTAAAGAAATGTTGTATTTTGATAATGAATGTGTTTGGCCCTCCAAATTATTCTCCATATTTTATCACCTGAAGTCTTTATGAATTTTGCTGAATTAAGATCAACAAATTATTTAATGGGCAGTTGTCCGTTAGCTGAAGGAACGGACAACTGCCACCTACATCCTTTTGGGCAAGCTTTCCGTAACGAGGAATCCACCCAATCAACAAAGACATTAGTATCTGTATGCAAGGAATTTAGGATATTTGGATGATTGGAAAGCAGTGCACCTTAAGGCGAAAAAGTTCACCACCTTCTCTGCTCCCCTCTAATGTAATACGCAAATTGATTATTTTTCTAAGTGCATTGATTTGAATTAAGTTTAAGGTTCATGTTTGAGGCTCACTTGTCACTTTCAAGCTTGGTATGGAATTCAGTTGTATTATGATGACTGTTCTTCTTGAGGATCTTTTACTATATGGTTATTAATTAACCCTGCCTCATTATACAATAACTCACTCTCTTCTCGTAACTGGGATGCAGCATTTTCGTCCATGTATGAACCAAGGTTGTAATGAGGTCTAGAGCTAAGTAGGTCTGACAACCCAGACTAAGGGTGAAATTTTCTATTCCAGAGACTGTGTAATGTTGGGCAGGATTAGCAGCAAGTTTCCTGCTGATCAGTGAGTGGGGTTCTCATGCTGATCTTCGGCTTAAAATCTCACTAATTATGCATTCATAATGTCAGAATTTCCAGAGATGGGCCCAAGGAACAAATGAGTGTGCCAAGGTTTAGCCACGACTCCCCTGGAGGCATTAATTAGAGGTGCCTACCAGGGATGGATCCACCAACCTCCCTCAGCAGCCTGGGAAGTGGTTGCAAAGGAGGTCAGCCCTGCAGGCAGCTGCCAGAGAAATGTCATCCAGTGAAGGAAGAGGATGAATCATCTCCTCCAGTCTACCGGGGTAAGTCAATCTTCAGCTCATTCCAAACTCATGCTCTCATCGTGGCATGATGCACGCGCACCGTCACACAGCTCAGGAAACTTGCACAATATTAGTGGGGGCAGGGGGAGATATCAGCATTGAAAGCCTATTCACCAGCATCTCCTCTATCCTTCTGCACAAACAACATCTTCAGCTCTTAGTGGGGAGGGCTTGGCACGCACAGCAGACTCCATCCCTTCTTATCCTATTCCATCCATTTGTTTTTATGCAGCCCAAGCTTGCCTGCAACAAGAGGAGAGATCACAGTTTGAAGGACGGATGGTCCACCTAGGAGCTATCCAAGTTTGAGGCGAATGACACCGAGTTGGCAGGGGAGGACTAAGATTGGTCAGGTGGTGATGGAGAGATTGGCCTCTCCCAGCAGGCCAGTACAAATGAGCCCCCCCCCCCCCCCCCCAAAACCCGTGAGCTGATCACATCCTGACATTCTCAGTGAGTGACATTCAATGTTATATTCATCCTGTTCATCAACTAAATCTATCTTCTCTCTCTTGCAGGCAGCAGCAGGTCCAGACAGACCAGCACATGCAACATAATCCCCAGCCCCTGGGCAACCTCTGGGGAGGATGATGATCCATTTGAAGATAACCTGTCACTGCATTCTCCTGCACCCTCCACCAGAGAGACAGACCCTGATGGGTCACCATCTACATTTTGCTCAGGGTTATGTTCTGGGGAACACCTCACTGACCCCTCCGCAGCAGGTGGAGGCAGTGACAGCTCAGGTCTCTGGAATTCTGAGAACTGCTGGAGAGCAGGCACCTGCTGAGTCCTAGTCCAATATGAGCCTCTGGAAATGTCCATTGCAAACATGCAAAGAAAGGCGGCAGAGTTGAAAGATGCAGTCAACCGACTAGAACAAATTATGGAGGAGTCCGTCCATATTCCTCTTGATGTCACGGCTCTGACATGAATGCCTCAAGATCTCCGTGGGAAGGCAGATTCTGCTGGATTTGAGCTTGGACCTGCACTCCATTGCAATAGGCATTGGTGGGATCCATCAGTGATTAGCCAAAAGAAAGTTGGCGAACTTCAACTTCCCTCCAGGTGTCCCTTCTAAAGGGGTCTGCACAGGCTGAGGAGGGTGCACCTGCCCCACAGCAAGTTACCCAAAGTAAGATGAGGCCCTCCAGGTCTCAATCCTCCAAAGGACAGCTGCCTAAGTCATCAAAAACAACAAAGGATAACATTCAGCAGGTTTCCTCTTGGCAGCGGATGCCGGATATAGCAGTAGTGTTAGAAAGATTAAGAAACATCATAGATATCACTTCTGGTTCATGGGTGTTTACTCACCGTTTGTATCATATGCCTTTATAAAAGTATTTGTTGTTTCTGAAAATGGTCTTGTTATTTGAATGTGTTATTTATATGCAGCTTTGTGTCCTCTTAACTGCAAGATTGACCTAAGCTCCCACTCCGTGATTGCCTAGTTTTTTTAAGCCTCACATTCATGTGATGTTCAGCTGGCTCATTTAAGTTACTTGCCCAATGTGTATTGGTCAGGGAGATGTATCAAGCTCTTGATTGAAAGTGACTGCAAATTGTGTTACTTTGAAAATTCTGCACTAATTCTCGGTGAGCAGTTTATTGGTGAGTAAATGGTGCTTGATAGCACTATTGACAATTCAACTTTACTAATGATTATGAGTAGGCTGATAGGGTAGTTGTTGGCTGGGATGGATTTATTCCGACCTTTGTGAATGGTAAATAGCTGAGCAATTTCCCCCATTGGGTGGATGGCACTCAGCTCATGTTTGTGGCCTGACATTAGGAAAATGGCCATGAAAGCTGCTGGATTACTGACTCAACAATGTCCTACAGCAATGTACCATCTAATTCTTTTCTTTGGAATGCATGGGTGATTTGTTTAAGTGCAAGGTCCCTTCAAATTGTTTTGCATCGCCATGTACCTGTTGTAAATTGTTGAGCTGAAGTTTGCATACCCTGCATGGGACCTTGCTATACGGATGAAGTAGTTTAAAGGGAGCGTTGCCCTATAGGGAGTAGATGTGCCACCGGGGTTTGGCCTATATGTGACTCCAATCTCGTAATGCATTATTGACTCTTGATGTCCTTGGGTTATGACGAGAAGGACAATAAACACAATCTTTCCAGTGGCACTCACGTCCCAAAACAAATTGGGGATGACAGGAGGTGGGCGAGGTTATAAGGCTATGGAGAAGATTGCCAGGGATTACTAAATTGCCTGTTGACATCAGTTTTTTTTAATCCAGAGATTTGTTTCCAGTAGAATAGAATCCATTTGTATTGATCACTGAGATTAGGCCAGAACAGGCCAGAACTTCCTGGTTGTTCCATACCAGTGGGATCTTCTGGTCCAGCCAGTGGTGCACCTCTGCTGTGTGTTTCCCAATGGCATGTGGTGGAGTCGATGGGAAATTCCACTGACAGCAGCGGGACCAGAAGATCCCACTGCCGGCCAATAGCATGCCACCTCCTGCCATGAGAAACACACTGCGGGGAGGCCAGAGAATCCTGTTCCAGGTTTGGATGAAACAAAAGTTGTACTTTTCAAAACTACTATTTGTGATCAGAAAATAAAAAATCAGCTGTTGGTAATTTTTCAGGGCTTTCTTTAGAGTTTTCTTTCTCTCATCATTGTCTCTGTATAGCAACAACATGGAATCCATTGACATGAGCATTATAGAGGACATTGTTCAGTTTTGACTAACCACCAATGGATTTGATCCTTTTTGTGGTGAAATATATAGACTGTGTTCCAGGCAGATTCAGTCTGTACTTAAAGCAGAAGCTTGACAGCAACATCTGAAGTTGTTGTAATATATCATTGGCGTATCTAAAGTTAAAATTAATGCCCTTTCTCTCCCTCCCACCTTTAACTCTGAGAGTTTCGCTGTTGATCCTTCACAAAGTCATTTGCAGTTGTTTCTCAGTTGAGTATAGCTATCTTTTGCATTATCATGTTCTATTGTACTGATTATATTTCAGTCCAACCCATTTATGTTTGTGAAAGTCTTGTGTACATACTCTTCATTTGTGTCGATGCTAAATTTTGTTTTATAACTAGTGCATTTTAAGAATTATTTTTATGGCACAAATTCCTCTTCCTAGGCAGTCCCTTGGGATTGAACCAATTCGATGGATTATGAGCTGGCTGATTTATTTGTGATTTGCAGGCACTATTACATGTGGGGCAGGTGGTGCTTCAAGCGCTGAGTTGATGAGTTGTTGGGAGGTTTATGCACCATGCCTCAAGCCTTATCTTTGCCTCTGCACATTTTTGTTGAACGCTCTTGATTGTTGAGTCGGTGTATACTCGATAGGCCAAATGGCCTCCTTCTGCACTGTAGGAATCCTATGATTCCATGTCTATGTTTAATGCCTTCCCGAATGAATCTTCTCTTGCATGAGCCTTCTGGGTTGTTTGACCTCAGCAGGGATGATCTCCAGACATTCATAGAGTGTTTCTGTTGTTTTTCTCGGAGTTTCCTGCCACAACCAAGTTTTGAGTAAAGCAGTTACCTTGGGGGTCTGGTGTCAGGCATGCCAACAATATGTCCTGTCCAGCAGTGCTGGTTTTGAGTGAATAGAACCATGATGTTTGGTGTGTTGGCCTGGGAGAGAACATTGCTGTTGAGTCATCTTTCCTGCCACCAAATTTGGAGGACCTTCCAAAGGCGCTGCTGGTGATACTTCTCCAGTACTTTGAGGTGACTGCTGTAGATTGTTCAAGTCTCCACAGCATATAGGAGCATGGAGATGGATCACTTCTGCCCAGTTAGTCATGACCTGAAGTCTTTATTTTGAGATTCCGGTCCTCAGATTATCTTTTCCTCAGTCAGTCAAAGGTTACGGTTCCACTTAGGTGTTGAAATATTGCCCCCAATGTCTGCCTTCAAGAAGAGGCTCCCAAGATATCTGAATTATCCCCACTTCCCAGGGACTTGCCCTGATCTTAATCGATAGGGAGAAGTGTATTGCTGGAGGAGCTGTTTAGAAGAGAACCTTAGTTTCATGGGTGCTCAGTGAAAGGCCATTTTCTCCTATCCTTTGGAGAAGGAATCGACGTTGACCTAGTTGAGTTTGAGTGCACACACAAACGAGCAACCTCTGCATACTGGAACTCCGTTACTGTAGTCATATGGCAAGATCACAGGAGCTTGCCTTTGGCACAATGTTTTACACAGTGGCAGAAGTAACTTCAAAATATTGAAGAATGAGGCATTTTGGGATGATAAAGATGAGAATTTGTGGTTTTTCTTTTAATTTTTGATGTGTAGTACAAATCTTTTTAAAAGGGTGGCCTTGGATTTGGTTGATCATTTTGTAAATGGATTATCTTGCCTTGTCCATTGAACTCATTAAAGAATCTGTCGGTGATGGGGGCAACAAACTAATACCTATTGGCATCGTCACAGTCATTGTAAATGAACTAGGGGTTATATAGACATTGACTATTTATTTCTATCATTATCCTGCTTTACTCAGTGATAGCACTTCTGATCAAGTCTGTGGGTTGCCAGGACTTGAATACATAATCCGGGCTAATGCTTGGATGCAGTGCTGAGTGAGTGCTGCATTGTCTGACATTCTGGCATTAAACAATACGTTGTTTTGGAAGGACATTAAAGAAGAGCAGAAAACTCTTCACCTTTTTGCATTCAAGCAGATTAAGCTGGCCAGTTTCCATTCTGCAGTCAGCGACTAGTTTGACCAGCTTCTGCTTTGCCTTGATTACATGAGCTTTTCTTCCTGCTTCCCCACACCCTCTTTTTATTCCCTAAAGTAGATAACTCTCTGTAGACACCACTGTTGGATTTAAATGAAGCCACAGGGTTAATTTTGCAATTAATGTGAAATTTGATTGAGGTCTTATGAAACAATTTTAATTTTTGGGAAACATGCACTTTACCACCACACAAATTGAAGATGCTATAAAAAAGATGTTTCTGAATAGTTTGGCATTAAAGAGCATTGCGATGTTTCACAACATTTTGGCAGCATACTTGCACTGTAACAGATTTGCGGATGCAGATAATCTGTTCGCATGTCACAAAATGATCATCTTCTTAACTTGGATTCTGCCACATTATTTTTTATTTGCCAAGCTTACAATCATTGTATTCATTACAAAGTTCTCTCCTGTTTTGATGAATAAACATGACTTGACTCGTGAATATCATGCAACATAAAGGAAGCACTGATTAGATTGGAGTTCTCCAGGGTCTGGGCCAACATTTTACCCGTCTACCAATACTAGCATTTATCTGATTGAAAGACCTTGTGCACAAATTGGCTGCTGTGTTTCCCTACATAGTAGGGACTGCACATTAAAAGTAATTCATTGGCTGTGAACACTTTTGGAATGTCTTGGAAAATGTGAGCAGTGTTGTATAATTTCAAAAGCATGCTTTTAACAAAATTGTTTGGTCCATTTAAGGACGTGCATTAAGATATTTTCTTTTCCTGTCCATTTTGTACCTTCTCGCAAACAGAACAATTCCTCTTGGAAATTACTTCTATTTGTGCTAGCACTTTGTTCATATAGCCTGTAACTCTATGAAAGCTGAGATGATGAGTAGTAGGATATCTGATGATAGGGTGGCTTCTGAGTTGGATGTGATTTGACCTCCTGACGTCTGGAAGTGTATACGGATCAGACACCATTGGATATTGATCACGAGTAAGAGCGCTACCTTTTTCTTTCACTCACTCGCAATGAGGCCAAGAGCGTGATCTCAACCACTTTAACAAGAAAGGCCATTCAGCTGGGTACTGATCAATAATCAAGCTTTAGCCATATCACCTACTTACATCAGATCAGGGATTAGCATTTTATTTGGACTACTGATGTGAAGCTAGTCAATTAAAAAAAAACACTTGTTTCAATAACACTATTGTTTCAGTAACTAATGTTAGTTACTGAATATTATGGCCCAAAGTCAAATAGCATTGGGATTTAAAATAAAACTATTCTCAGCCTTTATTTGCGACATGAGTAGGGCTGTGATTATTGTTTAACCAATTTTTTTCCCGTAAACTAACTTAAAGTGGGATGGGAGTGAGGTTGATTTTAGTGCACCCAGCATTTGCTGTGAGTGTTAGAAAATAATCAAACGGATACCGCAAATGTTAGAAATGCACATTAAACTAGTCCATATACGTAAAGAGAAAAGAATGATTGATTAATGTTTCGGGTATAACCCTTTGATGGAACTGCGTTCTGATGAAGGATTTTATCCAAAGCATTAACCCATTGTTTCTGTGTATTTTCAGGTTTTATTTGGTTCCCAACACTTGTGGTTTTTCTGGCAAGGTAATTTTCAAATGCAAAGTCTGTACAGTTGTGCTCGCGTTGTGTTTTGATTAAAAACTGTAGTGACTGAGTCAGTAGGGCGCGGTTTGTGAGCTCAGTTCCAGAGACTTGAGCACATAATTTTGGCTGGAACTCCCACAGTTTGGCGTGAATGCTGCACAATTAGAGTTGTTGGCCTAGATTTTAGCTCCCTAGGCGGGTGTGTAGAGCCAGGAAATCTCCTGGCTTGCCACAACCCACAAGGGGAAAATGTGTCCTAAATGGTAGGATCTTCATTGCGGGGTGGTGGCAGGTGCAGGTTTATTCAGGCCCACGGACTGCAGATCCAGATTGGAGGTGGACACACGGGCAGCTGAGAGCTGAAGTGATCAGTTTAAAAAAGCTGACCTTGCTTCTCTTGGGACTTAGTGCCAGTTGTTTTCTTTGACGTATCAGGCCCTCTAGACCCACCCCTCCTCCCATTCCACATGCCCATACATACCAACTCGAGCCAACCCATGTCTCTTATAGCCCAATGTAACTTGGTGTTAGTTCATGCTCTCTATCCACCACCCTTTGTCCTTATGCCCTCCATGCCGACTTAATCTAACCTATTCACCACGGGCAGACTTTGGGAGCCACGCTGAACTTAAATAAAGTGCTACATATCTATTACAGGTTACATGATATTATAAAAAAGTCCCATTCATGAAAGCCCATTCAATACATCTGAATCCCCTCAGGCACTTCCTTATAAATCAAACATTTGTATTCATAACCCCACATCAAAGACAACTAATCCTTTAAGTGCCTCCTTGAGCTGTCAATCAAGAATTAATAGCACTAAATAATAGCATTAGGGTTATGTCAGCAAATCGCTATTGAAACTGCTAGAAGATATTTGTCCAACTCTCTGACATAAGCAGGCAATTCATTATTCAAATTTTAAAAGACAAGCAAGCAATTTAAATAACTTGAAGGTTTGACAGTTCTGTCTACTCCAAGAGTATTACACTTACTCTTAAAATTCATGACTCATGCACTTTGGGATTAAGTCCTTCCTGCAGCAAAAATGGGGTTTGTTTGAACTCAGCACTGATTTCACATGGCCCTGCTGGATTTGGGTTTCCCACATGTGGGTGTAACATCCTGCACTGTTTTTGAGTGGAGTGTTCAAAAGCTGATTGTTGTTTCTGCTGTTGTTTCGGCTTTACGTCTATAACACGGATTCAGAAACTCATGTGAAGTAATCAATTTTGCAGATGCGACCACACCATAGTGGGTGGGGTGGTGTTGGGGGAACAGTGGAATTATAAGGAGGCAGCTCAAATTACAGAATGAATTGGAACAATATATGTATGTAAGCAGAAAGTGTTGTATATAAAAAAGGGCATCATGCACATCCATGAATGGTGTTGAATTGCTAAGGAAGAAGTTGAAAGAAACCTTTGAGTCTTGTTAGACTTGACGCTAACCATCCCCAGTCAACAAAGGCAATAGAATTTGACCTACATAGCGAAAGCAGTAGAATTTTAATCAGATAGTAATGATCAAACTATATAGCATTCTGGTCAGATTACATAATCTGTAACATGGATTCAGAAACTCCATGTAAAATCAATTTTGCAGATGAAATCACACCATGGTGGGTGGGGTGGTGTCTACTTCGAAGTTGTAAGATTCAATATCAAGACTGATGAACTAAACAGCAAACACAGCTATTGTTTTCAATTGCTTGGTGTTCAATTGTGTGTGCCTGTTGACCGTTCTCTGTTCTGTTTGTCAAGCCTCAGTGTGGTTGCTGACAACCAGAAATGAAGCTGTAAGCATAAGAGAATCAGCAATTTTAAAAGCACTGTATATAAAATTCCTGTTCAGAATAGTGACTAGTGACATCTCTGCCTATCTCTGAGGCACAAAATACAACAGCATCTCTAGAAAATTCTGAAGGTGGCACCATGTGGTGATTGTGCAATTGTACATTTTTAAAGTGCGCTATATGACTGTGTTTTCTGGTTTAGAATGCAAAAAGAGATCTTCTGTTCAGTTTGGTTTCACTGTGCTGGCATTGGTCAGAAAGATTTGAGTTTGTCTCAGGAATATCACTGAAAAACATATGTTACATAATTCACTGCTGTAACGTACCTCGCTATATTCACCGGATGTTTGACAACTGAATGCTGAATTTGTCATTAATCAATTGTCATCTTCTTCTTATCCAGACAGAAATAGCGAAACGGCTGAATACGATTTGTGCACAAGTGATTCCCTTTCTGTCTCAGGAAGTAAGTCAACTCATCGGACTGTTTAGTTGTTAACTTCCATTTATGTTCTGTGTTTAAGTTAGTTAGCATTAGTGATGAGTATTGTGAAGATCTGTTACTGTTTTGGGCAGGCATGTTTTCAAACGCGAGTTATATGCTGAATATTGCAGTTCATGCCCTAAAGTTCAGTGTAAAACTGAGGTGTCTAACATCAGATTTTCACTTTGCACGCTTGCCTTTGTTTAATTGTATTTCCTCAGAACTGTGCAAACATGACATTTCACCATTTAAAAAAAAATTTACAAACATTTTGCATGGAAAATGATAGTTCTTCATTTCTCATTCTCATCAATGGCCCAAAAAGAACTGTTGTCAAGAACTATATTTGTATCCCTTGAACATCAAATTCAAAATTGGTTGACTTTCCCTCCTTTTTCCACTACGCCCCCTGCTCCCCCTCTCCCCAATCACATGTGAATGCATTTTCCTGCTGCGGAATGACTATACAGACCAATCCCACTTTGATTAATTCAGCACAGACCAGGAATCAATCTCAATTGGGATATTGCTCGAGTACTACAATAGGCCTTAAAAAGTCTTAGTGATGAGTTGTTCAGTGGAAGAGTGATGAAAAAGTGACAAGCCAGGGTTCTTATTGCTGATCACTGTCCAGTGACCTCTGCTGGGTATGTATGGTCGTTAAATGATGGTACAACCTGATTTAGTTGAGGCCTCTGCTTACACTTATTGTTGAGGCTCACACAGACAGAATGAGCATTTTGCTGAGGTTACTCTTGGCACATCTATGGTACAGCACACTGGTGTTAATATGCGGCACTGCATAACTTTCAATTTTTGTCTAGTTTGACATATTTTTCACTTTAGTACAGCATTAGTATAAAGATAAATGAAGCAAACTTAATATATATTTCAGTTTTTAAATGCACTAAGATTTAGTTAAAGATTAGCAATTTAACACAAGAATCTTCTTTCTGTGAATGAGCACCAACAACAGGTGGCACAGGCTGTGGAACGCGCAAAGCAAGTGACCATGGCAGAGTTGAACAGCATCATCGGGGTACGTGGGCTTCCCAGTCTGCCTCTTACAGTGTGTATACCCATCTTATTCACTTACTTTCAATTGTATATTTTTGTGTGTTGGTGCTTTAGGGTAATATACTTTATGTACGCAAGAACAGTTACATCTTCATTACGTAAAGTATTAGGATTTTGTACATAAGATGATTTTGTCCTAGATGCTGTCTAAATGGAAATCTGTGAATAAACTTCAGCAATTGTATTTTCTAATGGGCACTCAAATTTAACCAGTCAGTATGCCTCTGACCAAGTCATTTTCTTGTCTCTACTGTATCCTTATGACTAAAGCATTGTGTCCAGACTGTCAGTCTCATAATTTTTGTCATATGAGCCATGCAAATGCTGATGCTTCTGCATTCTCTTCCTTCCCTCAATATATTAGCAATCAGAAATGAGTGTTGAAAATCTTGATGTTTTCTGTCTTGCTGGAACAATCCACTGTCAGAGGTTGTCCTCTTTTAATTTTCTTCACGCATGAAAGGATTTAGCAAATTCAAATTACTCATTTATCAATTTATGTTAATTGCTCGTGTGAAGATGCCCTGCTGATTTTTATAGTTCTCTGAGACACTTTGTAATGATAATTAGGCATGCCGTTGTAAGGATTAACTGGCAAAGACCAATGACATCTTTAGACAAAGAGACCGGTTAATCCATCTGGGCTCAAAATTACATTCCGACTGGAGATTGAAAAATAAAAGCTGTGGATTAGTGCTGATAAAAGAATTGGACGCAGCTTGAAAAGTTTTCTTTCATCAGTTTCTCAGTTGTAGATCTACAGTCAGTTTGCTTCTGGTAAACTATTGGCAGTCAATTAAGTGAAATAAACTAGTAGGGTGACCTTCGTTTTCTCTCTAATGATTTTGTCCCAAAACAGCATCCATGAGATTATTTATAGAGTACAGCTTTCGTGCTGTTTTACATGTACGACTATTGAGCCTGACATAAACATAAATCTCCCCACACACTCCTACCTTCTAACCCTTCTTCCTCACCTGTGCTCTTTTTTCCCTTTCTCTATCCTCATCACCTCCCTTTAACCTACTTCAGTCTCATTTTATTAGAACTACAAGTCTTTTATGTTCGTGCCATCCCATGCTTGTTCCAAATTGGTTTTATGCCCTCCATGAAAGAACAGACTCTTGTAATAAGTTCTGTTTGCATTCTCCTGATTCATAAGCAATGCTGTGCCTTTAAAGATATGGACAGCTGACTTTTGGGTGAGCTGAAGATTAGAGGTGGAGGTAGGCACTCTTTGTGATGGAGATGTTATGAAGTTAGATACTGAACTCTTAACAGGAATTTAGTTGCAAACAGTGTGATTAAGCCCGAGATGATAACCAGGGAGTGGAAGTAGTTGGTATCCAGCATATGAAGTTTCTGCTGGGAGCCAGAGATGTTGGCTTTGGTCTTCCTAATATTTAACTGCAGGAAGTTGCTGCTTATCATAGAAGAAATCATAGAAACCCTACAGCACAGAAAGAGGCCATTCGGCCCATCGAGTCTGCACCGACCACAATCCCACCCAGGCCTTACCCCCATATCCCTACATATTTACCCATTAATCCCTATGCATTCATGGATGTCTGACAATCAATGCCTGATTTTACTGTCACTCTGCAAGGCACAGAACTGGGAAAATCTCCCATAATGTTTCTATCCTGATGTGATGAGATGTAAATAACTGATATTAAAGATCTACATTCCATAAATCTGTTTACTTCCCCACCCCAATTCAAAAATAATAATTAACACCAGCTTCAATAGATTGATAAATTGGTATCATTTTTTAATCTGGTGCTTCTGCTCAGCTGTAAATGTTCGTCATAATTCATCTTTTCAGTCCTGTGCCTAATTTTGAAGAACAACTCTGTGCAAACACCTCAAACATCCATTCTGCCATTTCTGGACGGTGTGTTTGAGGAGAACTGATTTTAATTCAGAAAACAGTAAAATATCCTTCTCAACTATCAAGACCTTAAAAAGAATATACCCAATATTGCCTGCTGAGTAACACGGTAGCTTTATGAATCCTGTTCCACTCTGTTTTTTGTTCTATATCTCTGTCAAAAATCAGATAGCATTTTCATAATTATCCCGTGTAGTATAATTAGATTCATGCTTTGACACATGCATCATTTTGCTTGAAAAGGAACTGGTGTATCCTGACGAACCAGAACAGCATAAAATTGGGCTGACAAATCTCAGGACCTTTGCTCCATCATTGAACATGCAATGTGTCAACCTGTCTCCCAAGGGGAAACAGACAACAGAAGTCTATCTATTTGTATTAACAGCAGCTGCAGTGCAAATAAATGCTGATCCATTTTATGGCAGCTGCCTGCATTGCGAAGGGACATGACCTAGTGTAAAGGACAATGGGGGTCATGCACTAAAAAACACCGATAATCATACTAAGAATAGATTAAGCAAAAGTCCTGGAAAAGCTTTTTTCACAAAGACCAAAGTTCCTTATATCAGCAGAGAATCCAAGTTCCTAAACTGTGCTTCATTTTAGACTGGTTCCATTTCTCTCTCCTGGCAGACTAAACATTCATTTTGTGACTGTTGCTAATGATAAGCAGCTTGATTAGCAATACTTACAATTAATGTGCAGACAAATCCATAAAAACGTTAATAGAATTTAATTAGCATTGTTATGTAAAATTAGGCATCCTGTTCTTCATGAAAGAAGATATCATGATTGGATTTGATGGAGGATTAATAGATGTTGGTGTACTTTCCCCAGCCTTCTGCCACCCACCCCCACATGTTAGCTTCCTCGCCCCATTTCCCTCAGTTGTAATAGCACCTTGCTATCTGTATTGTGATGAGATTCAAGGACAGAGTTAACCTCTTGTAGGTTTATTCTGCAGAGTAATCAATCTTCTGAACCATAAATAACCAGACTGAGGGTATGTGATGAGGACAATACTAAGCAGTTGTGGCAAGAATTGCACTTATATTTTTAAAAAGACATGTGGCTTTGTAAGTACCCGATCGACAATGCATAATGGTTTGGGAGTGAGTGGTGCTTAAGGGGGTGGGGGGGATGGGGGTGTGGAAGGAGTGAAGCTAAGGAAAGGAGAAAGAGGAACTGAACTTTGATTGTAAATCTGGTTTATTTTGTTTATTTGGGTTGTTCAGTGCAGGCTGAATGTTTGAAGAACAAACCTATGAACACTTAATAGGGCACCAAGACTACTTGCGGTGTGTTTAAGAGAATAGATGATGTCCAATGGTGAATTGCTATTAACTACATTAAACAAATTCACAAGCACTGTGGCATGTTCTACTCTCTTATTTCCCATTGTTTTTAAAATAAAGGTGAACATAATTATTCCCATTCCCAAATGTAGAATGGATGGAATGCTAGTTAAATGAAGGATTTGTTTTTATTGCTCATTTGACTTCCACGAAAAGTCTATTTTTAAATGCTGATTGTGAAGGCAGTGAACTTTACAAAATTTGGAATCTTGTAGGTTAAAACCAACTGAGCACCTGTTTTTGACACCAGTCACTCAACATGCTTTTGGGAACTTTTTTTAATTTTATGGTTCTTGGCTCACACAATAATGCAAAATAACACAACTAATTTGTCTCTCTTCTCTACAATGATTAGTAGGGACAGTTGTATTTCCTTATTGTTCAAAACAAATTGTACCCAGACTTCTGAGTTGTGCATTCTAATGATTCTGCTAGTGCCTGGTCGCTTCATTTCTCATTTTCCTTTACCTACCTATATTTCTAATCTGTATGCTTGCTTAATGATGCAACCACAATCGTCTAGTAATTTGTAAGAAAAAGGAAGACTTTGATTAAATCTGATGGCCAAGTTCAATTAGCTTATTTTTGCTTATCCGATTCCTGCAATCCTGACCTTTTTGAGTTTACATTTAGGCTCTCTTTATTAGGCCCCCCCCCCTAATAATTGCTTATCAGATATACTGAATTTAGTTTTATATTTCCCAAAGCAAAATTTGAAGTTAAATGCTCTGAGTAGCTAGTCCAGAGCCACAGTCACTGGGCTACCATGCCTCTGTTGCATCAGCTGGGCAAATGCATATTTTAAGTTCACTTAATGCAGAAATCTTCAGTGTGTATAATATTTTGATAGCTGGGCATATTTAAATGGTTGTTTTAAAAACTGTTCCTTCCAACCACTAAGATTTTTTTGTCAAACCATCAGTTAAGCAAGATTTGCATCTTGGCATCTGACAACCCCAGTATCTTGTGTGTGCAGCATAAATTGCCATTTTTGCCTATGATCAGACTGGGTACTGCAACACCACTTCCTTTCCAGAAGTGTTTCCACAGTATAAACTTGAAAAGGATTTGAATTGCCTCCAAACAGTTGTTTTCAGCAGACTGTGGTACTAAGTTCAAGTGGCCTTATTTTGTACTGTTTGCCTGGTAGTTCAAATAGAAACTTGCCAGCTGTCTTGAATATTTGAAATCTGAGTACTGTGAACCATTATTTAATTCTGCACCTCCAGTAACCTAAATGCTGGTTGGACAGAATTAATCCTATTATCTTCAATTCAATTGGGGAGACAAATTAGCCTAATGCACTTGGTGTTTGCAATGTAAAGTTTTGTTCTCCTTCTTGAGTTCTAGTGCTGAAGGGTTATATGTCCACATTTTAGCTATTTTTATAAAGCCTGTTGTTAATTGCTGTCAGTCAGCTGCCTGTACATGCATCACCGCTTCTTCCAAAGAAATTGGACACAACACTTAAGTAGTGCAGTAGTAGTAGTAATTGGTAATAGGACAAAGTTGATACTTGGGTTGCAATGAACATGGTTCTAATGGCAGGTGTCCAGTTTTTAATTAAGTGCTAATAAGCATGCCTGGTGGACCATAATGCAGACATCAAGACAGAGCTTGGTATCTCTGCCCTCCCCCCCACAAGTTTGTTGCCTATCACTAAAGTTCTGAATCAAAATGGGCGCAAAATGAATTATATTAATGTGCTTTAGAAAACCTACTGTATCGGTGTTCTGGTATGGATTTTTAAAGAAATCATTTAGATATTGTGATCTCATTCAACTTTGTTTTAAAAGCCATGTATATTGCAGTAAGATTCACAGACTTCTGTGGGGGGAAAAAAATTGGAAGCAGATTTTATTGTCTACATTGATGCCTTTAGGTTAATGGGCTGTTACTATTGTGTGCTGTTATGTTTTGTATAGCTGTATTTTTGTGAAAAAACTCAACTCTGTACATTTTATTGCATGTTGCAACCTGTTGTTTTGTGTTCTATAAGTAATGGGATAATGTTTCTGCAGTGGGTACAAACAGTGACTTTGGTGCAAATTGCATCTGTTTTGAGAAGTGTTTCTCCACCAGCCTTCTGTTGACTCATTTACATATCACCAAGCATGATATCTGCCATAAACCAGCAAAACTGGGCATTAAAATGTCATTTTAAAAAATATAGTAACTTGGTAAAAATCCAATTACAGCTCAAATGGGTTGTCACAAAAAACAATCCGTATAAATCAACCACCTGTGATTATTTTAAACTATTGAAAATGGCAAAAAAAACTAGCTAGATAGGGGTACAAAACCATTCAAACTATATCTGTTAGTGTCCTTGCATCCAATGGTTCCATTTATTTTTAAAGAGCCTCCTTGTCACTGGGCTAGTAATCCAGAAGTCCAGTCTAATGCTCTGTGGACATGGGTTCAAATCCCTGCACGGCAGCAAGTGGTATTAAACTCAAATTTATTTGCACCCTCAAACTACTTTTAAATTGGCTCCACCTTTTTTTTTTGCAGATCAACATCAGTAAGCCGATTTTAATGTTATGAAGATTCTTAATGAGGGAGCCAGATTTGGCATAAAGATGATTATATAGATCCTGGTCTCCCAGAAACTAAGTTGAAATCAAACCAACATAAAAATCTGTGTAGGAACTTTTTAATTCACGTGTGCAATTTGAATAAAATCATTGAGATTAGGGCCCAGATTGTCCCCCTCCATTCGGGAGCTCAGAGACCAGACATGTCGGGCGTGACCAACCCAACACTGGGAAAAAGAAGTCCGAAGGGACAGTCTTGATTAGAAGTCGGAACAAATTCGGTAGCTGCTGGCTGCGGATGCAGGCTTGGCAGAAAGCTACCTCTGTGTCGAGCACTTTAAATTTATTTTAAAAATGAACCAAACAAAACCAGCCCTCGCCACCCTCGCACATTCTCCATTCCACCTCATGACCTGAAAACCCCTATGCCCCTTGTATCTCCTATGCCAACTTTGTGCCAACCCATGCCTCTAAGTCTGCTACCCTTTGTCTTTCTCCCTCCATGCCAATTCACTTAGTATTCACCATGGGTAAAACTCAGGAATCATGCTGGCATAAAATAACGTGCCTATTGATGTCGCTATTTTAAAATCTCATTTAAAAAAAGCACATTGAAATTGTTTCGCCTAATCTCTTACGAAAACAAATATTTCTATTCTATAATCACTTGGGGTTGTCTAAATCAAACTGCTCACTTAAAAGGCACCACGCTGTGATAATGCTAGGTTGTTAAATCAGTCATGTAGCGCAAATCATATAATAATAACCTTCCAGCATATATTAACAGACAGTGAAATATCGAGCACTGATTTTTTTTTTAGAACTCCACACTTTTTAAAAAAATACACAAATAAATAAAGCCTTGCAGAGTTAAATCCCTTGACAGCTTTGACAAATTTCAATGAGCTTTGAGAGTTTGTTGACAGCTTGGACAGTTCCAATGAATTTATGCATTTTAACACATCATTATTACTTTTAATAATCCCAAAGGATGCCTTAAATCTCCTAAGTGTTCTTGACCGTATCCAAAGTGCTACCATACCTCATCAAAAGGGTACCCTGGTATGCATGTATCTCCTATGATCACATGGATAAGATCTGCTGTTACTTGGTGTGTAATTTGCACATTTCCAGTTTTGGATACCTAATCACATGGGTGGGAGCAGCTGCTGATCATTATGGGCTGCTGCCTCCATGAACCAGGAATGTGTTCGGAGGCTGCCCCAATTCCCCCTGTGAAAATTTGGAGGTTGAGTGTGGGAGCAGGGCTTCTGATCGGACCGCTGCTGGCATTTTTGCAGAAAGCATCTCCATCTGCACAAAGATTGAAGCCTCAGTTTGTATTTTCTTGCTCTAGAATAACCCTAATCCAGCTGTAGTCCAAGTGGGGCTTTTGGAATGGATAAGAGTCAACATTCAAGTCTGAATTTTAAATTTCAGACTTGTCAACTGCTCAAATAAAACTTATAATATTTCAAAATAGACTAAGAAGCCCAATGCTAACTTTGTGACTTCATTACTGGCAGTGTGTGATTGCATCCAGTCGAGACTGCAAATCTGTTACTGTTACCATGTGAATGTTAACCCATTATAGAGGAAATTGAGCAGTAGTGTTTTGTAATTGCTGTGTTAAATTCTTTTTATTTAATTGAAAAGTTTACTTTATATTTGTTGCTGAACTTTGCACAGAGAACTTCTTGCTGAAATAACTATATTTTGTTGTCTTCTCTCCCTGTTTCTTATTTTGCTGGCAAATTATGGTGACCTTTAATATGGACAGCAACAGCAACTTCAGGCTCAACATCTCTCTCATGGCCATGGACCTCCAGTGCCTCTCACTCCTCACCCTTCAGGACTTCAGCCTCCATCAATCCCCTCGCTTGGTAACAGCGCAGGTCTTTTGACGCTATCCAGTGTTTTGGGTGGACAGCCCCACCTTTCTATGAAAGATGATAAGAAGCACCATGAATCGGATCACCACAGAGGTGAGAAGCAAGGCAGGCCTGATTAGAAACTTCTCGTGAATTTCAGTCTGCTCACAGCTAGGTTCTTTTTATAGGTTTCAAAGTCAATACAAGATGCAAAAAAACCCCCCATAATTAACCAATTGCCGAAACAATCAGTTTTTTCTTTTAATCCAAGATTTAAATTGAATGTCATCTTCTGAATTTTATAAAAATGGTTTCCTGTGCTGTATTATTACCCAAAATACAAATACTACCATTTTGTTGGTTGCCTACATTATAATGAGCAGTATTGCAGCACAACTCCTTTTGAAATAGGAGCATTGGACAACTCCTCCCTTAAGTGGAAGTTGGAGGGACAATTTTGATGATTTGGGTCCCACTCCAAATTTGTTTCTCTGTCATTTGTGCTATCCCGCATTAATGCAGCAAATGTTATAATTATCTCATAGAACCCCTACAGTGCAGAAGGAGGCCATTTGGCCCACCGAGTCTGCACCGAACACAATCCCACCCAGGCCCTATTCCCGTAACCTCACATATATGTGGGGCAAGAGTGTTACATTCCACAGCATTTGTGGCAATTGTAATGTTTACTGTCTGTAGATTGATCTGAAGTTTCTTTGCTGGTTGTTCCAGAATATCTGTCAATGTGTGGCAAGTGATCAACAACTGAACAAAAGCCCAAGTCTACAAATAAATAAGCTGCTATAGTGGTAATATCTGAAAGAGATCAATCCCCTTTACCACATCATTACAACACGGCAGTTTTATTAAAATTGATTCACTTGGGAAGAGGAGGGGGAAGCTTTTCATTCACAGCATTTGAGAATTAGTGCAGCTGTGATTAATGGTGCATGATTTTGATGGGAATAATACAACGTTGCTTACTCCGATACCAGATTATTCATTGTTCTCCCTTTGCCCAATTATTCATTGTTTTCCTTTTGTCTGATTAATAATTCCTCTTGGAATAGGTAAACCTTAAATTAGTTTTTAAATTGTCACTCACTTTCTGCAACAATTGCCAATCCATTGTTCAATAGATTTATTATTCTAACGGTGACTAGTTATTGCACCAGCTTCATTTTTAATTGCATTGGCTTGGATGATTGGGGCAAGGAATCAAATGCACTGATGCATACTTGTTAGCATTGACATCTACTACTTTTTCTTCTTCTCCCTTGCCCAGCTCACTATCTTAACTGTTAAATTTACAAATTCAAAACGGGTGAGACAGAGGCATCTTTGTCTTATAATCTTTACAAAAATTGAAGTAATTTCAAGTGTCTTAATCCACATGTCTTGTCAGGTAACATTTTGAACATTTGCCTTAAGTGACATGCTTGTGGTTTTTGATTGGAGTTGTGCATTGCAAGCATCAGTTTCCCTCCTTTGCACTCCCTATTGCCACAAGCTCCATGGTCCCAGAAATGGCAGGGGCCAAGAATAATCTTATCTTTCAGACGCAACTCACAGCTGGGCCTGTTGCATGGAAGATACGCAACTATTGTAACATGTAGGCAAACATAATTCTTGCTAACAGCAGCAAAACAATTTAACCTAATACAAAGAAAGCAACTATGTACCAAAGTCAAACAGCAAGCCAAGGGATACTAGCTTGGGACCATTCTCTCCCTTATCTGCACCCCTCCCCCTCCCCCAACTCTCCCCCCTCCCACCCCCCACGCACACACAAAATATTGGGAATGTAGAGGTACAGAATGATGGTGACATTCTAAACCTCTTCAAGGATAACTATTCATCAGAACGGATACAGGATAAGTTGCATGCCTTTTGGCTCCTTTTCTTAAAAAAGCCTTCTACCAGACTGCCTTGCTCCTCTTGATATGTCGTGTCTATATGTCTACAACTTACTCAACCTGATGCACAAATGTATGCTCCTGAGTACAATAAATTGCAGTGCATCTTTTTCACCATATATCTATGCAAACTTTCAGAGCCAATAAACTGTTTTAAAAAGTGAACTTTGCAATTTGAAGTGCAATATGATTTTGTCTTTTTTGAAAGACAGCTTTCGCAAACAGTGGCGTCAGTTATCTAATCAATGGGATTTTTAAAAACCTAGATCTATCTATCTCAAGAAACGCACAATGGCATTGTCAATAATAATCAATTTTGTGTTTGTTGTGTCTGTTGACAGTTTAGTCATTAATTGATAATAGTCTTAATAGTTGAAATTTAGTACAAAAGTATTCCCATCAATATGATCCCATCAAGTTTACTTTATTCACAAGATGGATTCTATGATTTTAATGCATGTAATGACAAGTAGCCACAAATATGTGTTTTCTGTGCTCTGTACGATGCCAGATATATGGAAATTATTTTTTAAAAATAGTTTTCTTGAACAAACCTCAGTCATGTGCGAACTGAGACACATTTTTCCTATTCTGATTAGATCCATAGTAGTCAGGAAAACAAACTAAATAGCTCACTTGCAGATTAGTTTAAATAGTCAAGATTGTTATTGCAAAGAGACACTTGTATCTAACAATGTTGTCACTGTTTTGCCATATAACCTTCCTTGCAACATGTTTGGTCCTTTTTGTAATGAATATTCAGTACAGCCAGCTACCTGAAAGCCAACATTCTTCATCTCATTGTTTCTCTTTTGTTCCCCTGCCCCCACAAAGAAATCAAAAACTGCATCTATCTGAAATCATTGTGTCCTTAATTAATAGCATTGAGAATTGTTGGATTAGGCTTTTAAATTTTGTATTACGAAGTTTTTTTATCCTCTCGGTGATGAATGGAATGATGTAAATGGTGTTTTTAAAAAAAATATAATTTGAAATGTCATTTATGTATTGTGTACTGAATACATTCTGGAAAGGTTGTGAGAGAGCACATTTTGTGCATTGGACCAAATATAATGTTAGTTACTTCCACTAATCTAAACTAAAACAAATGGAAAACAAAACAAGTTTTGATTCTATCTATCTTTATTCCCATTCCTCATTTTCTCTTCTCTCCTCCCCCACCCCTGCCCTAAGTTTAAGTTTAAATAAAATCCAATAACTGTAAGACCTTTTCACATAATGATATTGAGATGGGCAGGATATATAGACTGTAGACATTTTTGTAAAGGCAAAACTGTTTTGAGCCTAAACGACTTGGCCTGAACTTAAGTGGATCACGCTGCAATATTTCTGCTTCAACTAATCATGTACGGTTGATTGTTGCACTAGCAAGAAGCAAATGGGAGTTGCTCGTATTCCTACCACAGTTTATTCATCTTTTTATTGCTCACAGCATTTTTTTACTACTACTGATAACCAGAAAGGGTTTGAAGGACAATGCGATCACTAGAAAACCATCCATACTGTTTTATTTAAATGTGTACAGGGAGGGGGGAAAAACAAACTTGATGTTGCTAGGTTTGCAACTGTAGTCATGTTAAATCATTCTGCTCTGTTAAATTGAACAGTTTTCTCTTTATATAAAAAAATCTTTGTATTAAGATCAATGTGCTGTGAATCCCTTTAATTTAATGAATACGAATTGCACTTGCTGAATAACTCTTGTTGCCATTTTAATTTAATAACCCAACAGTAATTTATTCTGTCATTGGTTCCAAGGCCAGGGGTTGTATGCAAAGAACTGATGTACCTATAATGTTAAAATTACAAGTGGAACTTTTAAAAGAAAATGTATTAGAAATGTGCAATGAATTGAATGAATAAAAGCTGTTGTGAAAGCATCTGTCGGCTTGCGTTCTAATTTTCTTTTTTCTTTGTTTCTTTTTTTGCCTTTGTATCTGAACCACCATATCTATGCATTTTGTGGTTACTGTGGAAACAGAGAGGGATCCAGGCACAGTAAGTACTTCTGAATATCCCACTTCCACTATCTTTATTTTTTTAAATGTCCAGGTAGTAAGGCAAAATATTTATCAAATGGGAGCGAGTAAAACATGAATTATTTCATTACAACATGTCAGATTTTCTCTGCCATCAAATAACAAATGCTGTCTCTTCACATTCTTTTTAAATTGGAGTCCTGTTTACTCTGAATCTTAAGTGACACAAATTGGATAAATATTTGCTATCCCCTCCTCTCTGTTTTATATTCCGTTCCTTTCTTAATTATACTAGATTGCGGCAGCGCATCAAATGTTAACCAATATGTACCATCACTTCTTTCAATGGTAAAAAGTTATTGGGAAGAAGAATTCACTTGGTCATGCTTTGGGTAAAACTGTGGGTATGTTTCCCATATCTATTGCATTGAATTTATACTTTGAAACGTATAAATTCATGACCAGTTCATGCAAACTTCACAAATCTGTTCAAATTTTGCAAGTGAATACATTGTTTGGAGTTGCACGAGGGTCAATTTTGGATTCAATTCCTGTTTACAGACTATTTCCTTTACCATCAGTTGTGAAAGTGCTGTATCAACAAAGTAATTCCACTAACTGGAATGACTTCTGCATTTTAGTTGAGTCTGCAAATAATGTTGCTGCTCCTGAAGGTTTACCTTGCTGGCAAAACTAAGATGGTAAATTTTTCATATTTGTGTTGAATTATAAATTCAATTGGTTTATCGTTAGCTTTACAGGACCTGGTTAATGAAATTTAATTACATGAATTAAGGCAAATCAGAGACATTTTGTAATCTTGAGGACTCTTACAAACGTACAATTGTGAACAAAATTTGAGAGCCATTTTGTCATATTAAAAAAAACCATTGAATAATTTAATGCTCATTTGATATTCCATAAATACTTCAAGAAAAATAGTAATACCCAAGACTGCTGATGCCATTTGTATTGTGGATTAGATTCCTCAACCCTAGAGCAACAAATAGCTGCTTTGTCAACACACATGGTCATGCGAAAGTCACAGTTTGAGTTTTTTTGGACATTATCTTCCTCTGATTTTTCAAAGATCTCTACCTGCTATTAATGGGGAAATTGCATTGTTTGTGACCGTACTGTCAATCTGCAATCCAAAATAAAATAAAGTTCAGTATAATGGATCCTTTAACATGGTCCAGTGGTGGCAGCACAGTCTCATTAACCTCCTGTGAAAGCTCATGATAGAAGAATTATACGTATATTTTCTCTGCAGGAGAGATAGTGTGTATGATGGTTACTGCTTGCTTTGTTAATAGATTATAAGTCAAAATTGACAAGTATTTTAACTGCAAAAATTACACCAAACAGTTGTTTTTTTCTTTGCATGTCATTACATTCAGACATCTACCTGAAGAGCTCATTATTGTAGTGAAGTTATACAGGAATCATATTCATGCCATTTCCTTTTGTACCTCATGAAATTAAATGGGAATTATAGCACACTGATGACCTGAACTTTCTAAGTGCTGCTTCTGTGATTTCTTATTGGTTTCCTATCATGGGAAATATTGACTGCTCAGTCTAGTACACTACATAAAACCTGGTAAAGACTGCACTTTTCCAGAATTCACACAAACATAACCACTTGATTTTTTTTTGTGACCAAATCTCCCTTGAGCTTAAAATTTGATTTGCCATCTTTGATTATAGGTAAATCTGCTTAAGTGTATTTAATTAAATTCCAAACGACCCATCAAGCTTGAGCTGCTTGGACCTGACACAGGTTTAGGTGACTACACTTAACCAAGCACTTGATGTCCATGGCTTTACCTCTGGAGAGTTTAATGAATGTGCTGGTGCAATTGTCATACCTCAGGTATTCATTCACCATTTGCTTTCCCACTGTTTGGAGATGATGTTATGATAGCTGTGAAATGTGTATGTGTCGGCAATGCCTGACACGAGCAGCAAGTTGTGGGCGGGTGAAAGTTCAACAGCATTGGACTCTGCAGAGCTTGTAGAAGTCATGATGTGGAGATGCCGGCGTTGGACTGGGGTAAACACAGTCAGAAGTTTAACACCACCAGGTTAAAGTCCAACAGGTTTATTTGGTGGCAAAAGCCACAAGCTTTCGGAGCCTCCGAAAGCTTGTGGCTTTTGCCACCAAATGAACCTGTTGGACTTTAACCTGGTGGTGTTAAACTTCTTACTGAGCTTGTAGAAGCACAGCCCATCAAGGGTTGGTACCTTGTTTACTTGGTTTAGTTTTGAGGTAATGCTTGATGTGCGTGTGTGTTTATCCTACAGTTCATGTTGCATCCTTTGTAAACATTACATCATATATTTTTAAAAAGAATGTGCAAAAGTGCTGATGCTGTTCGCAGATACAAATCCTGAAGCAAGTAATCAAAGCATTACCATTAGACCAAAGTGAAGTCAACTGAAAGTGGCAGGTTACAAGGCTGTAATTTAGGGTTAGTCTGAGCTGCACATTTGAACTTCTGGAAGGTCACTTGATTAAAACTTGTCAAGCTATGAAGGGAATTTACAAAGTAATTTTTCTCACCTTTCTGAAGTACTCAAATATGACGTATATATATTCTATATTGAGAAATGCATCAGAATTCTACCACCCCGCCTGCCACGGGAATTGGAGCGGGTGAAGGGCGGACAATGGGAAGGTCCATTGACTTCAGTGGGGTTTTTCCAGTCTCGGGTCGAGCAAGGCTGTAAAATCCTCCCTGCAATGTCAGACAAAGCTACACGATTCTAAATCTGGTACCACGTGAGCAGAGTTAATTTCTGTTGTGTTCTATTCAGCATAAACCCATGTGAGTGATCGAGTCTAATTCCACTTTCATGCTCACTTCTCGTTATTTCTAGGTGGCGATATGTTTTTTCTTGTATTGAGTGTGAGTGTAGCTGACAAGGCCAGCATTGTTGCCCATCCCTAATTACCATTGAGAAGGTGGCAGAATACCACTGTGGTCCTTGTGGTGTAGTGCTGTTCGGGAGTTCCAGAATTTTTACCCAGCAACTGAGAAGGAGGGCGACTTAAATCAAGATGGTTTGTGGCTTGGAGGAGAACTTGCAGTTGGCGATGTTCCCATGCATCTGCTGCCCTTGGCATTTTAAGCTCTGGACATTGCAGGTTTGCAAGATGTTCTTGAAGGAGCATTGGGTTGCAGCAGGCATCATGTAAAGTATACAGCTGTCAACTGTGCATCGGCGGTGGTGGGAGTGAATGTTTAAGATGGTGAATGGGGTGCCAATCAAGCTGGCTGTTTTATCCTGGATGGTATCAAGCTTGTTGAATGTTGTTGAAGTTTCACTCATCCAGGAAAGTGGAGAGTATTCCATCTTATTCCTGATTCGTGCCTTGTACATGGTGTGATGCAAATGTATCTTGCCACTTTATCAGCTCAAGCCTGAATGTTGTCCAGGTCTTGCTGAATGCTTTAGTATCTGATATGTTGCAATCATCAGCAAACATCCCTACTTAGACCTTCTGCTGGAGGGAAAGTCACTAATGAAGCAGCTAAAGTTGTTGGGCCTTTCTTGGACACTACCCTGCAACAATGTCCTGGAGCTGAGATAATTGGCTTCCAACAATTATAACCAATCTTCCTTTGTACTAGATATGAGTCAACCAATGGAGAGTTTTTTCCCCAACTCCCATTTACTTCAATTTTGCTAGGGCTGCACATTTGGTCAAATGCTGTCAAGGGCAATCATTCATCTCACCGGTGGTATTCGGCTCTTTTGTCCATGTTTGGATGAGGACTGTGAAACAGGCAGAACCCAAACTGAGCATCAGCAAACTGATTATTGCTGAGTAAGTGCTGCTTCATAGCACTGTTGACGGCATCGTCTATTACTTTGCTGATGATCACAAGTAGACAGATGGGCTGATAATTGGCCAAATTAAATTTGTCCTTTTTTGTGTATAGGACAAACCTGGGTAATTTTCCACCTTGCTGGGTAGGCACCAGTGTTTTATCTGTACTGGAACAGCTCGGTTTGGGGTGTGGCTGTTTTGGGGCACAAGATTTCAGTACTATGCTAGGTTATTGTCTGGACCCATGGCCTTGCTGTATCCAATATCTTTGGCAATTTTCTTATCAAGTGAAGTGAATCAAATTGGCTGAAGACTGGTTTCTATGATACCGAGTCCATCCAGTAGATGCTGAGAAAGAACACCTACACAGCCAGGGATTGAAGATGGTGGCAAGTGGTTCAGCCTGGTATTTTGCACTCATACTGAGCTTCTCCATCATTGAGGATGGGGGTATTTGTGGGGCCTCCCCTTCTGCTGAGTTTAATCGACCACCATCATTCATAGCTGGATGTTAATTTTATTTATTCACGTCACAAGTAGGTTTACATTAACACTGCAATGAAGTTACTGTGAAAATCCCCTAGTCACCACATTCCGGTGCCTGTTCGGGTACACCGAGGGAGAATTTAACATGGCCAATCCACGTATCAGCACATCTTTTGGACTGGAAGGAAACCAAAGCACCCGGAGGAAACCCATGCAGACACAGCGAGAACGTGCAGACTCTGCATAGACAGTCAAAGATGTGTGGGTTAGGTTGATTGGCCATGCTAAAAATTGCCCTTAGTGTCCTGAAATGTGTAGGTTAGAGGGATTAGTGGGTAAATATGTAAGAATATGGGGGTAGGGCCTGGGTGGGATTGTGGTTGGTGCAGACTCGATGGGCCCAATGGCCTCTTTCTGTACTGTAGGGTTTCTATGATTTCTATGACAGTGACCCAAGTTGGGAATTGAACCCGAGTCGTTGGCGCTGTGCCACCGTGCTGTCCTGTGGTGGTGATGTGATAGGACTGCAGAACTTTGATCTGCTCTGTTGATTATGGGATCACTTAGCTCCATATTGACTGTTGCATCTGCTGTTTGGCATGAATGAGTCCATTGTCTGTGTGGAGTTTGCACATTCTCCTCGTGTCTGCGTGGGTTTCCTCCGGGTGCTCCGGTTTCCTCCCACAGTCCAAAGATGTGCGGGTTAGGTTGATTGGCCAGGTTAAAAATTGTCCCTTAGAGTCCTGGGATGTGTAGGTTAGAGGGATTAGCGGGTAAAATATGTGGGGGTGGGGCCTGGGTGGGATTGTGGTCGGTGCAGACTCGATGGGCCGAATGGCCTCCTTCTGCACTGTAGGATTTCTATGATTTCTATGATTTATTGTTGCAGTTTCACCAGGTTAGCACCTCCTTTTTGGGTATAGCTGGTGCTTCTCCTGGCATGCTCACCTGAGCTTTTCAATGTACCAGATTTGGTGGTAATGGTCGAGTAGGATATTCTGGACCATGAATATCCAGATTGTGGCAGAATACAATTTTGCTGCTGATGATGACTCTCAGCAACTCATGGATCCTGCTGGATCTGTTCCCAATCTATCTCATGTAGCACCGTGCCACCACACTCTGGCTGGTGCCTTCAGTTTGAAAGCGGGACTCTGTCTTCACATACACTCATACCAAAACTCTCATGGACAGATGCATCTGCAATGGTCACATGAGTGAGGGTGAAGTCGAGTAGGTTTCTCTTGTTAGTCAGTTTCCTCTTTACCGGCTGCTGGCCCAGTCTGGCAGATAAGCCTTCTAGAGCTTGGATAGTAGTGGTGCCACTGAGCCATTCTTGGTGATGGATGTTGAAGATCCTACCCAGAGTACTTTCTGTGCCCTTGCTATCCTTGGTATACTTTCAAGTGCAATATGGAAGAATACTGTTAATCAGCTGGGGGAGGGTGGAAGGTTGTGAGCAGTAGATGGTTCCCTTGTCCTTCTTTGACCTGATACTGTGAGATATTGGCTATCAATGTTGAGGACTTCCAGGGCAACTTCCTTCTGACTACGTACCATTGTGTTGCCACCCAGAGTGATGGAGGTATCTGGGACATTGTCAAATATGATTCTGTGAAAATGACCGGTTGTTGCTTGATTGGTCTGTGGGACATTTCTCCTCATTTTGACGCACAGCCCCAGATGTCTATAAGGAGGACCTTAAGGGTTGGTTGAGGGTTTACTGAGATGGGCTTTTACATAGTTTCATGGTCACCTTCACTGTGACTAGCTTTGTTCCAGATTTGTGAATTAAATTTAAATTCCACCAGGTGATGCAGTGGGATTTGAACCCAGAGCATTGGCCTGGATCTCTGGATTACCATTCTGGTAAAATTCCCACAAAGCCACCACCATCCCCATAACTGTGAAATTCAGTTAACTGTCTATGAACACCCTGTTCAAGAGTTTGAAGCAGATAATTTTGCATTCTGATCATTTTCTAATGCAACTGTAGCATTATTTTGTTAAGGAATTCAGTTAAGCAAGCAGTACAAGTGTATTCAAGAGAACATATTGGATGTTTTTCTGGTTTTAAAACCAAACAGATTTCAGTGAGAAAGTGTCTAGATACCTGTGTAAGAGCGATGAGTTTTTTTTAAGACATGTTAACCTTTTCCCTCGGAGCATCTCTAAACTTCCACTTCTCTTGATTACAGCAACGTGCATTTATGTGTATTGTTTCAAAGCCTTTCCAAAAATGAATATTGGCGACTGGACTTGAAACAATAGACTTTGATATTTTAGCTTATTATGGCCAAAGTTCTACGATCAATGGATGTGTTTCTGAGCAGCTGAGGGACCAGAAATCTATCCATCCCAGCCTGCTCTAACTTCATAAGCACTGAAGCTCGCCTGGGGAAAAAGAGCTGGAGAAGAAACGGCAAGGTGGGAATGAGAAAGTGGATCTGGAGGAAGCACAGTGTCCAGTTACAAGGCTGTAAATTTATTAAAGAAAACTTCTGCATTGCACCAATCGTCCCTTTTGCTATCTCTTCTGGTCCTTGCACCTTCCACCCTCCATCTAATAGCCCTTAAACAGTACTACCTCATGGTGGTACAACAACTCAAAATAAGTTTACTACTCAAACACGTCATCACTGTCACCTTGCCTAACAGATTAAAAATCAAGCTTATTATAGGTGAAAGACTGCTACTTCTGTGGGTTAAAATTGGTTATTACAAGCAATTCAGTCTGTTGAGAAACTAGCTGCTGACTGCAATCTCTTGGTGTGGGCGGGGGCAATGTGGCCCGCCTGAATGTTGCGTAGTAATGACACTAGAAAGCTGATAGGGGAAGAATCATGCATGCTGGCCCTGTTTAATAAGGACAATATTCCACATTCCTCCACAAGAACTGAAATAATAGGATCAGTAGACCATCTGACCCTTGGAGCCTGCTCCACCATTCAATGCAATACAATCATTGCTGATCTTGGGCTTCAACTTCAGTTCCCTGACTATTCCTTATATCCCTTAATTCCCTGATACACCCAAAATCTATCTATTCTAGCCTTAAATGTATTAAATAATGGAGCATCCACAACCCTCTGAGGTAGAGAATTCCAAAGATTCACAACCCTTTGAAGGATGTAATTTCCCCTCGTATCAATCCAAAATGATAGTCTCAGGGGCCAAGGTTGATGCATTTTAGACTTCTCGACCAGTGAGGTAGTACCTACAATCTCTGTGTCCATTCTATCAAGCCCCTTCAGAATTTTGTAAATTTCAATGAGATCACCTCTCAGTCTCTCAACTCCAGAAAAAATAGACCCAATTTACTCAGCCTCTCATATTGGACAATCTTCTCATTCCAGAAACCAATTTAGTGAACCTTCGCTGTACTACCTTCAATGCAAGTATTCCCTTCCTTTAAATGTGGAGACTAAAACTGCATGCAGCATTCCAGTTGTGGTCTCACCAGAACCTTGTACAACTCTTGCAAGATTTCTTTATTCCTATGTGCTGTCCCCTTGCAATAAAGACTAATGTGCCATTTGCCTTCCTAGTTGCTTGCTGTACCTACAAGTTAATTTTTTTTGTGTTCCTTGTACAAACACATCCAAATCTCTGAAAGTGAACACATACAAATTTCTTACCTTTTTAAAAAAAAAATTCTGCCATTCTACCCTTTCAACCAAAATGGATTTCTTCACATTTCCCCACATTATATTCCATCTGTTATCTTGTTGCCCATTTACTTAACTTGCCTCTCTATCCTCCCAAAAACGTACCTTCTTATCGAGTTTGGTATCATATATTGTAAATAACTGAGGCGCCACCACTATTCTGTGCCTGCCAACTTGGGGAAAAAAGTCCCATTTATGCCTTCTGTCTGCTAATCTGTTAACCAATCTTCTACCCATTTTAATATACTACTTCCAGTTCCATACACATTATCTTGCCTATTAATCTTTTGTGTGACACCTTATCAAAAGCCTTTTGAAATTCCCGGTATACAACATTCCACTGGTTTCCCCCTTATCTACCTTATCAGTTACATACTTTAACAAATTAATTGTAGAGTTTTTTTAAAGATTTGTCTTCAGTAAAACCATGTTGACTTGTTCTAATCATACTATGCTTTTCTCAGTGCATTGTTAACACTTCCCTGTTATCACTCTCCTTCCTTTCTTGAAAAATGGAGTAACATTTGCCAACTTCCAATCTGATGGGATCTTGAATCCATGAATTATGGAAAATCACAGTCAACGCATCAACCATCTTTGCAGCTATCTCCTTTAGTACCAAGGATGTCGGTCATCAGGCCCTGGGGAGTTGTCGCATTTTGGTCCCTTAAGTTTATCCAGTAATTTTTCTATGATATAAATTTCCCTTTTTTTTTCACTCTTAGTTCGCCATCTGTTTCTGGCATCAAACTTGTGTCTTCTACTGCGAAGTCAGATGCAAAGTATTTGTTCAATGCCGCTGCCATTCCCTTTACTTCATTTATTTTACTTCTATTCCCTGCAATGACATTCATTGTTGTTCAATTTTTGTTAAACTCTATATCTTTCTGCCTGTCTTTACTCACTTTCCTCTGCTGCCTCAACCTTTTCTTGTTGGATTTTTAAATCTCCTTTCACCCAAAACCCCACCCCAGCCCGAGTTAAACGACTGACCAAGGTACTGGTCTCAGCCCAGTTCTAATGTACCTCATCCCAATGGATTAGCTTACTTTTCCTGTAGTAGTGATGCCTGTGCCCCATGAATCAAAGCCTCTTCTACCCCCTCCATTCTTTGAGCACATTTATTTCTCTAATCTGCTTGATCCTATGCCAATTGGGAATGCTCAAGTAAAGATAATTATCTTTCATGTTCTGCATTTTAATTTGGACACTAACTACCTCAAATTCTGTGAGGTAGAACCAGGATTGATATTCTGCTATGTTGTGGGTTCCCATATGAGCAACATTGGATTTTTCCTCCTCCCACTTCAAGTTCCTTACCATCCATGAGGAGTTGTGTTTAAGCATCACGCCATGGTGCAATGGCCAGTCTGCTCACCTACCTTACTATCCTTCTCTACCTTCACACAGGCAAAAAGCACCTCCTACCCATCGGTCAAAGTCAGAGGCTCCTCCATCGTTATCTGCTGCATCCCCTTTATCTGCCTAATGCGCCATTGCACCCTCATCCATGACCAGTGACCATGTCTAAAGATCTGCCTAGCTGTAAGTGGTGTGACCACCTCCTGGTACAAAGTCTCCAGGTAACTTTCCCCCTCCCTGATGTATCGCAGTGTCTGCAGCTTAACTTTTGACTCTGACTCAATCTCCTGATACTTAACTGCAGATGTATTTGCTCTCGATCACACTGGTGTCCAGGAACTCCCACATTCTGCAATGGTAGCACATTACCTACCCTGCCACCTTTCTTACCACGTTCAATCTAAATTTCACCCTCATCCTCTTTTAAGCCTCCAGTTCTGCTCTCAAATCTCAAACTCTGCAAGACTCTTTTAAGCCTTCCGGTTGATTCTTCCATGGAACCAATGCCACTCATGAGGCTGTGCCTCAGCATTCCTACTGCTCTTCAAAAATGAATGCAGGCATGATCTGATTGTTTGGAAGTCGCTATCCATGTTTTGCAATCTTGAAGAAATGTTAGACCCAGAGCCGTGATCAGTCTGAGTCTCTGGAAACAATGTCAGTAGAAGTTCCATCTTTGGCCCCGGGGCAGACAAACTTCCTCTGTAGTTGATAACATGGAAAGCAATGCAACACAAGTTGGCATTGGACTCTGATATGCTATTGGACATGGTGCAAGCTTGATAGCAGGAGGACAAATGCACTTAAAAGGTCCCTGAATATAGTTGTCAACCTTTTTTATTTAGGCTAATCCCTGGAAATCTTCTTTTGAACTTTTTAGAACAAGGTCAGGGTCCATACTCCCTCCAGTGAGCTGCTTCCTATGCTATTCTTTCCCTTTGTCTTGCTGTTGAGCTCATGCTGAATCTCCCAGTGCAGACCCTTCTACACAGCCCTCTACAATACACGGTGATGATGTCTGAGTTGGTGCTTGTTAAGTTATAGTTGAGTGACATTTCATATTTGAGATTTCACTGTCTTCCTCTTCTCCAGTATGTTTTCAAATGGTGGAACTGAAAGGTAAAAGGGTTATCACTAACATTCTATTAACCATTGATTGGGAACTTGACTTATCTTATAAATAATAAGAAGCAGATGAGTGGTTGGGAACTCTATGGTGTGTAACTCATCTCCTGCCACCTCAACTTCTGTCCATCATCACCAAAGCACAAGTCAGGGCTATGATAGAATACTATCCACTTGTCTGGATGAATGCAGTTCCAACAACACTCGAAGCGCAAAAGCATCTCCAGAAAGAACAGTCTGCTTGATTAACATCCCATCCATCAGTGCACAGTGGCAGTAGTGTGTACCATCTACAAGGCTCCTTCAACAGCACCATCCAGACCCATGGACTCCTCCACCTGGGAAGACAAGGGCATCAGGCACATGAGAACACAGCCAACTGCAATTTCCCCTCCAAACCCCACACAATCCTGACTTGGGACGATATTGTTACTCTGCCATTGTTGCCCTGTCACTGGGTCAAAATCCTGAATTCCATTTCTGACAGCACTATGGGTGTACCTACACATGGAACTGCAGTCATTCAAGATGGTGGCTCACCACCACCTGCAGAAGAGCATTTGGGGACCAGCAATAAATGCTGGCCTTGCCGGCAATGCTCACATCCCAAGAATCAATAAAAAGGTCAAAGACAAGGTCCCACATGAGAGACTGATTGAGAAGGTTGAAGCACATGGAATTCAGGGAAACTTGGTGAGATGTATCCGAAACTGGCTTAGTATGGGACACAAAGGGTGGCAGTAGAAGACTGTTTTTGAGTGACTGGAGGCCGGTGTCCAGTGGCATACCACAAGATTCAGTGCTAGGTACCTTATTGTTTGTCATCTATATCATTTAGGTATATAACAATGTGGGGGGAATGAGAAGCAAGTTTGCAAATGACACCAAGGGTGGTTAAGGGTGAAGAAGAGGTCATAGGTTACAGAAAGATATAGACAGATTTGGCAAGAGCAGTGGCAGATGGTATTTAACCCTGATAAATGTGAGATGATGCACTTCAGAAGAGGTAACAAGACAAAGGAGTGTTTAATGAATGGTAACACACTACGAAGATCAGAGGAACAGATGGACCTTGGGGTACTTATTCACAGATCGTTGAAGGCGACAGAGCAGGGGGATAGGGTAGTTAAGAAGGCATATGGGACACGTACATTTTTTAGTCATGGGATAGAGTATAAGAGCAAGGAACTAATGTTGGAACTGTACAGAACATTGGTTAGGCCACAGCTGGAGTACTGTGTGCAGTTCTGGTCACCTCACTATAGAGGATGTGATTGCACTACAAGGGATACAGAGAAGATTCACCAGGATGTTGCCTGGGATGGGACATTTGAGTTATAAGGAATGACTGGATAGGCTTGGATTGTTTTCTTTAGAGCAGAGCTGAGGGGAGACATGATTGTGGTGTGTAAGATTGAGGGGTATGGGAAGGGTGAATAGTAAGCGCTGCTCCCCTTGGTTGAGGAATCAATCATGAGGGGGCATAGTTTTAGGCTAAGGGGCAGGAGATTGAGAGGAGATTTGAGGAAGAAAAATTCACTGGGTGATGTGAATCTGGAATGCATTGCCTGGGAAGGTAGTGGATGCCAGAAACCTTACAACCATTAAAAAGTATTTGACCGAATACTTCAAACATCAGAACATTCAAGGACGTGGGACAAGTGCTGGAAAATGGGATTAGGGTGACTTTAGTTATTGTCAATGCGGACATGATGGGCCAAAAGTCCTGTTCTGCGCTGTACATCTCTGACTTTATGACTAAAAATAATGGCAAGGGTACAGAGATTGGTAAGTGGCTGCTAAAAGCAGCAGTATTTTATCTCACATTGAGGGGAAGAATGAGATTTAGGTGAATTGGGAAAGAGGATTTGATGACCAAAAATTCTGTGACACATATCCTTCAGCCTCTCGAGGAGCTTTGCTCCTGACGTGCCCATGATGCCACCAAACTGTCTCTGGGAATATGATGTGGATATACTCTCACTCTCCTCCTATGCTTGCCTGCTTCTTTTTGTGGGATTTTGTCTTTACTGGCAAGGCCAACATTTATTGCTCATCCCTAATTGACTCGAAGGTGGTGGTGAACTGCCTTCTTGAACCGTTGCCGTCCATGTGGCATAAGAGTTCCCTTGTTTGTTATGTCTGCAATTCCGTGATTTTGACTCAGAAATGATGAGGCAATATATTTCCAAGTCAGAATGGTGTGTGACATGGCAGGCAACTTGCAGGTGATGGTGTTCTCTGTGTCTGCTGCCCTTTCCTTCTGGGTGGTAGAGATGCTGGGTTGAAGAAGCATTGGTGCATTGCTGCAGTACATCCTGTGGGTGGTATTCACTACAGTCATTGTGCAAGGGCAGTGGAGGGAGTAAATTAGGTGTTGACCAAGTGGATTGCCTTGTCCTGAATGGTGTCAAACTTTTTGGATGTTGCTACAGCTGCACCCACCAAGGCAAGTGGATAGTATCCCATCATACTTATGGTCTGTAAGAAGATGGAACCTCTGACATTCTCGAGACAGGTTCTCTAGACATGTGGCAGATTTAGTTAAGTTTCTAATCAGGAGCGACATGCGAAATCTTGATGATGAAGGGTTTGGCAATATTAATGTAATTGAAGGTCGGAGAGAGATGGTTAAATTATCTTGTTGAAAATGGCTATCGCCATCTTGTGTCACAAGAATTTTACTTTCCACTTAGCAGTTTCAACCTCGACACAGACATGGACTGCTTCATGATCTGAAAAATTGAAAGTGGGTCTGAGCACTTTGCAATCTTCAGTAAACCCCCCACTTTTGTCCTTATAACAGAGGGAAAGGTCATTGATAGGAGTTGGGACTAAAATACTGACCACAAAATCTTGCCAACCGACAAGATCGTTCTTCTCCCTTCAAACATCCAAAATCCAGGGGAAGAGGATATCTTCTCTGCTTCCTGCCATTTTCTGAAATCTTGAATTGCAGGTGCCTGTAGCCAAAATGTACCTCCTTCTTAACAGTGACTGGAACACTCACTACTTCCACGCTGCTTCAGTTATGCCAGCTGCCACTTAAAAGCGCAGCTATTCCATTCAAATGAGACGCAGGGACCAATTTGGGGCTTTTAATTGTCCCCAAGTAATCAGTTGCGCACTTTGAGCATGCCAAACATTTGTCCCTGAGAAATAGCTTGAAATAATTTTACCCCAGTGCCTCTTGATGACATGAATCCCTTTTCTGCCGGTGGATCATCCATTGCCATTTCAAAAAAAAATAATGAAACTTAGCTTAGGTTCTCTGCATATCGAAGGAAATTTAGTTTGCTGTGGTTTGCGTTCTTTTTGCTTTCTGCTTGTACGACAAATTACCCATGACGTTTTAGAGAAGCTACTTTTAAAAATTCTCCGACAATTTTTCGCAGCTTCATGCTGTAATGTGGCCATGATCTGCCAGTGAAAATCCTTAGCTTGCTTTGTGCTGTCCTAATTGCTCCCCTCATGTGTATCAAGATCATCTTTGAAAATTACATCCTTTTAACGCTTGAACATATTTTGTTCTTTCCCATATTATGTTTCGTTCATTAAGATGCAGTTAGCCACACAAGCATAAAGCGTATCATAATGAGTATGTAGGTGAATTAAAATGTCATAATTTGCACCAGGTGCAGCATAGAATTATCACATAATATTATTTGGAGCTTAATGACTATCTAATTGTTTAAATGTGCAGCACACCAAGTTATTTATCAACACTATGAGCTTATTCGTGCATTAACCACATTATGCTTGGGTTAGGCTAGTGAGGATAAATGAGTTGTCATGGGCTTCAGGTCTGTTTTTCAGACATGCTTCCTTTATTTCTTACAGCCGGGAAAGTATTGGTCCCAGGAGGATTGGTGTGGCAGCTGAGGAAACATATCTGAATAATAGACATTATATTCACATTAGGGAGCCTGCCATCTTGCTTGTGATGCACGATTGGGTTTTCTTTTCAAAAGATGATTTGCGTTTGCCACTTGAGGTTTTTCTTTTGAATTCTGTTGGCAAGAGAGTCAGCTTGAGGGTCCAGATTAGCCATTATGTAGGCTTCAAACCACACAATTCACAATGACAGGAGGTAATGCGATGTTAAGCATTGAAATGCTTTTTAAGTAATAGTTGGAAAAATATGCGTTTAGTTTGCTTGGCTAATTTAGTAATGGGAACACAGCTACTTTTAAGGAATTTCATTATGTAAAGTTAAATTTTGTTTTGTTTCTGTTAATGCAACATGTATCAGTGCTTGAGGAAAAGTCTCCTGTCTGCATTACACAGCAAATTATCTTGACACATTGCTAAATAATAGAATAATAAAGTAATCCTCATCAGCTCTTGTGCATAAATGAACTTAAGTGATTTATAGTAGCTTGATGTCTCTTCTCTAAATTGATTTTTCTTTCAATATTGTAGACCAGATGAAAGTCTTTATTTTCCCCCTTTTGCCTCCATCTATCAGTCATGTGGTGTGGTCTAGGTCATACCGGTGTCAGGTTCTCTGCAAGGAGCTTCTAGACCAGCTGAATCCCACTCTGAATATTTTTTTCTTTATTTTTGAGCTCATGATAAAATACTGTACATAACGTGCTTAGTGTATTGCCCACAACTGTCTTAAAAAGATAAGCTGTATTTAATATTGTTACACGACACAAGTAGCTCCATAATATAATGTTCTATTGTGGTGTAACCTTCCCTGTTTGTCCTGTAGGTAAGTTCCAGCAAAAAAAACAGTCGCTCAAATAGTGCACATTTGTGTGTAACTAACTGGGAAAGAAGTTACAACAGCCAGAGCCAACATGATGGCCCAATGTCATCTGCTGCATTTGGAGGCAGATTATGATATCTTAAATACTGAGTCAAGACTGAGATTGTAACTTTGATTTGCAATGCCTTGCCATTTAGATTCTGATCTCAAGATAGGAATAACATTTTGTCGTACAGGCTAGATATTAAGCTTTGAAGGGAGGAATTGTGAGGCCAAGGTCAAAAGTCTTTAAGAAAACAACATAAGCCAAAGAGAGAGAAAAAAATGGAAAATTTAAATTGTTGCACGTTAGAAGTTGCATATTTAATTTATTTGTCACAATGGATGACATTCTTTGAGAATGAATTTTTAGAATCATTTTTCATAGAATCATAGAATATCTACCGTGCAGGAGGCGGCTATTCGGCCCTTCGAGCATGCACAGACAAGAATCCCACCCGGGCCCTATCCCCGTAACCCCTAAATATTTACCCTGCTAATTCCCCTGATACTAAGGGTCAATTTAGCATAGCCAATCAACCTAACCCGTACATCTTTTGAGTGTGGGAGGAAACCAGAGTACCTGGAGGAAACCCACGCAGAAAGAGAATTTGCAAACTCCACACAGTCACACAAGGCTGGAATTGAACCTGGGTCCCTAGCACTGTAAGACAGCAGTGCTAACCAGTATGCCACCCCAAATTGATGTTTATGTCTTGTTAACTTTTTATAATCATGGACCATGATCACATAAAAAGGTGAAAAGCAAAACCAGTTCTAATTTTTATTTATTTGCTTCAAACAAAGATCACCAGTTGAGAATGCTGGGACTAAGTGACAACTCTGCCACAAGGTAACACTGAAGGAGAAGAATAAGATTTGTAGATCTATGCCTGGAATCAATTGCTGCCACATGAAATACCAGAGGGATTTACAAGGCCAGTTCTAGTTTGCTCATTCCAGTTTACAGTAAAGTGGAGTGCTTATCTAGTTACTGTTTACATAGGCATTGCTCCATTCAGCTTTGACTTGGTTAGTGTTTGATATTCAGTGAGATCATGTCTGATACAATCATTGTTGTATGTTGAAAAAGTTAAGAAATTCGCCTATCTATCAAGCCCAGTACTGGCTAGGCTGTATATCAGGGCATCATTTGCTGTCGAACTAAAAGTGAGAGTATTGGTGCTTGTAATTATTTATGCGAAAATGGCACAGCCACGGTAGTCGGAAGTGCAGCTAAACATCCAAAAGGTGCTGTCTCAGATGTACTCCTACTGCATGAACTTCATGAAAATGGCATTTTGTGATCTGTCTCACTATTGAAGTGTATTGAATGGCTAAGGTTGCTGTTTTTGGACAGTGAACTTAACTCGCCACAGAAAGCAATGTCTTGTCCAGTCTCAATACCCTTCCAAAGAAATGATAGGTTGGCTGGCAGTAATTTAAACTTATCTAGCACTGAAAATTAGCCATTACAAATGTCTAATTCTTTCAGGTCTAATTGCTGTTGGAGATGTTAAAAATGTAAATTTTTATTTTAACTTTTTTCATTTTCCTTTTGTCTCTTTCATCTTTCTTGATCCAATCTTTCTTTGCCTCTGCTTGTTTCTGTTCCTGTACCTGCTTTGATATTGAATTCACTCACTCCAATTTATCCTCCTTCTCGATCTTGTGCTGTTCCTTTCACAACTCCTCAATCTGATGGGGAAGGGGACACACATTTTATTGTCCTTTGCAGCCATGTCTCAGGTACCTAATTTCCTGCACTGATTCATTATCACCTTGTGTTTTCAACATCCAGCGACATTAAAGATTTAAAAATCTACACATGCAATGGCAAATCTAACCCTAATGGCAAATAGGACCGCACGGTGGCATAATGGTTAGCACTGCTGCCTCACAGGATCAGAGACCTGGGTTCGATTCTGGCCTTGGGTGACTGTGTTGAGTTTGCACGTTCTCTCCCGAGTGCTCCGGTGTCTTTCCACATTCCAAAGATGTGCAGGTTAATTGGATTGGCTATGTGAAATTGTCCCGAAGTGTCCAAAGATGCGTGGGTTGGTGAATTAGCCATGGTAAATATGCAGGGTTACTGGGATAAGGCAGGGAGGTGGGCAAAATGGCCTCTTTCGGCACTGTGGAAATTCTAAAGTTAGATGCTCTGCTGTAGCAAAATTATGTCCCAGTACTGATGCAATGGTCCAATCTCCAGGAGTTAAGTCATTTAAAAATGCATTTATTGTGGAAATTCACTGCATGGAGCAATGAAGGATACATGTATTTTACTCCAGGTTTTAGGTTAGCTGTAACTTAATAATTTACTTAACTTTAGTGTCAAGTTAATCCTTTGTCCTTGGAACTATGTGGAACAGTAGTAATATTAGTATTTGAGGCCTACGTTTGAAACCAGCCCAAATTTACAGCATGAAAATTTGTGCTGGTTTCACAAGATTTGTCAAAAGCTGTGACAAGTGGCGTTCCTCAGGGATCAGTGCTGGGACCTTTGCTGTTTGTAATATGTATAAATGATTTGGAGGAAAATGTAACTGGATTGATGAGTAAGTTTGCGGACGACACAAAGGTTGGTGGATTTGCGGATAGCGATGAGGACCATCAGAGGATACAGCAGGATATAGATCAGTTGGAGACTTGGGCGGAGAGAATGGCAGATAGAGTTTAATCCGGACAAATGTGAGGTAATGCATTTTGGAAGGTTTAATACAGATAGGAAATATACAGTAAATGGCAGAACCCTTAAGAGTATTGATAGGCAAAGGGATCTGGGTGTACAGGTACACAGGTCACTGAAAGTGGCAATGCAGGTGGAGATGGTAGTCAAGAAGGCATACGGCATGCTTGCCTTCATCGGTCAGGGCATTGAGTTTAAAAATTGGCAAGTCATGTTGCAGCTTTATAGAACCTTAGTTAGGCCGCACATGCATTATAGTGTTCAATTCTGGTCGCCACACTACCAGAAGAATGTGGAGGCTTTGGAGAGGGTACAGAAAAGATTTACCAGGATGTTGCCTGGTATGGAGGGCATTAGCTATGAGGAGAGGTTGGAGAAACATGGTTTGTTCTCACTGGAGCGACGGAGGTGAGGGGAGATCTGATAGAAGTCTACAAGATTATGAGAGGCATGGACAGAGTGGATAGTCAGAAGCTTTTTCCCAGGGTGGAAGAGTCAATTACTAGGGGGCATAGGTTTAAGGTGCGAGGGGCAAGGTTTAAAGGAGATGTACGAGGCAGATTTTTTACACAGAGAATAGTTGGTGCCTGGAACTCGTTGCCGGGAGAGGTAGTGGAAGCGGATACGGTAGTGACTTTTAAGGGGCATCTTGACAAGTACATGATTAGGATGGGAATAGAGGGATATGGTCCCCGGAAGTGTAGGGGGTTTTAGTTAAGTCGGGCAGCATGGTCGGTGCAGGCTTGGAGGGCCGAATGGCCTGTTCCTGTGTTGTAATTTTCTTTGCTCTTTGTTCTTTGAAACTCTTCCTTTTCTGTTGACTTTAAGGTGACTGCATGAATATAGTTTGGGAATGCCCCAGGGCATTCTCAGCTGGAAAAATTGAACTAAGTTAGCATTTGGTAATCTCACTATTTATAATAGAAACATAGAAAGAAGCATAGAAAAACTACAGCACAAAACAGGCCCTTCGGCCCCATAAGTTGTGCCGAACATATCCCTACCTTTTTAGGCCTACCTATAACCCTCCATCCTATTAAGTCCCATGTACTCATCCAGGAGTCTCTTAAAAGACCCTATTGAGTTTGCCTCCACCACCACTGACGGCAGCCGATTCCACTCGCCCACCACCCTCTGTGTGAAAAACTTCCCCCTAACATTTCCCCTGTACCTACCCCCCAGCACCTTAAACCTGTGTTCTCTCATAGCAGACATTTCCACCCTGGGAAAAAGCCTCTGAGAGTCCACCCGATCTATGCCTCTCAACATCTTATACACCTCTATTAGGAGTCTCCTCTCATCCTTCGTCTCTCCAAGGAGAAAAGACCGAGCTCCCTCAGCCTCCCTCATAAGGCACGCCACTCAATCCAGGCAACATCCTTGTAAATCACCTCTGCACCCTTTTAATCTTTTCCACATCCTTCCTGTAATGAGGCGACCACAACTGAGCACAGTACTCCAAGTGGGGTCTGACGAGGGTCTTATATAGCTGCATCATTATCCCCGGACTCCTAAACTCAATCCCTCGATTGATAAAGGCCAGCACACCATATGCCTTCTTAACCACCTCCTCCACCTACGGGGCTGATTTTAGAGTCCTATGGACCCGGACCCCAAGGTCCTTCTGATCCTCTACAGTACTAAGAGTCTTTCCCTTAATATTGTACTCCTTCATCCCATTTGACCTGCCAAAATGGACCACTACGCATTTATCTGGGTTGAAGTCCATCTGCCACTTCTCCGCCCAGTCTTGCATCCTATCTATGTCCCTCTGTAACTTCTGACATCCCTCCAGACTATCCACAACCCCACCAATCTTCGTGTCGTCGGCAAACTTACCAACCCATCCCTCCACTTCCTCATCCAGGTCATTTATGAAAATGACAAACAGCAAGGGTCCCAGAACAGATCCCTGGGACACACCACTGGTGACCGACCTCCATTTAGAAAAAGACCCATCTATACCCACTCTCTGCCTCCTTTGGGCAAGCCAGTTCTGGATCCACAGGGCAGCAGCCCCTTGGATCCCATGCCCTCTCACTCTTTTTAGAAGCCTTGCATGGGGGACCTTATCGAACGCCTTGCTAAAATCTATATAAACCACATCTACCGCTTTCCCTTCGTCAATGTGTTTAGTCACATTTTCGAAGAACTCCACCAGGCTCATAAGACACGATCTGCCTTTGACAAAGCCATGCTGAGTATTCTTGAGCATACTAAACCTCTCTAAATGCTCATAACTCTTGTCCCTCAGGATCTTCTCCATCAGCTCACCAACCACTGAGGTTAGACTCACCGGTCGGTAATTCCCTGGGCTATCCCTATTCCCCTTCTTGAAAATAGGAACCATGAAATCATAAATTGATACAATACTTCATTTGTTGATCTATCTTGTAATAACTCACTTTACTTTAAAAAAAACTTACTGGTCTGCATTTGTCACTTGCAAGTTAACAAATAAAAATGTTGTATTTAGTGGCAAGCCTCAGCTGTTGATTTAAAGCTCCACGAACCTGAGAGAACAGCATGTGGGTTTGACTGTAATGTGAAACTCAACTAGTGCTGCTGTCTGCAGATCTGCTGAAGAGATCTATCTCAATGCAGCAAAGTTTCATCTTCCTCTAAGTGATGAGAGAGAAAGCTGCACATGCACACCATTTTGTTTCACATTTATTTTCCATGGGGGATTTTGTCAACCCAAACCAAAATGTCTCCTCTAAATTGCAGTTCGCAATTGGATAGCACTTGCTGAATAATTCTGAGTATGGCAATAGCTACACAATCAGTCAATTCAAGGTAATGGGTCAAGCTTGTAAGGTGATTCATTTACACTTACGAGATGTGATATACAGTCATACACAGGGACCTAACTTCCACAATCAGAAGAAATATGTTCAAGCTTGTCCCTTTTTGGAATTATCTGAAAGCATGAGAAACCATGATGGCACATTGGTTAGTACTGCTGCCTCACAGTGCCAGGGTCCCGGATTCAATTCCGGCCTTGGGTGACTTTCTGTGTAAAGGTTGTACGTTCTCTCCAAATCTGCGTGGGTTTCCTCCAGTGCCCCGGTTTCCACCAACACTCCAAAGATGTGCAGGCTAGGTTGATTGCCCGTTCAAAATTGCCCCTTAGTGTCAGGGGGATTGACAGGGTTAGTACATGGGGTTATGAGGATAGGGCCTGGTTTATTGTCAGTGCAGGCTCAATGGGCCGAATAGCCTCCTGCACTGTAGGGATTTTATGATTCTGTTATTGCCCGTTGCTTTCTCCATGGCAATCCCTTGGCCAATCCGAGTCGACTTGCCAGCTAATCTCATAGAATCCCTACAGTGCAGAAGGAGGCCATTCGACCCATCGAGTCTGCACCGACCACAATCCCACCCAGGCCCCACCCCCATATCCCTACATATCTACCCACTGATCCCTCTAACTTACGCATCTCAGGACACTAAGGGCAATTTTTAGCATGGCCAATCAACCTAACCCGCACATCTTTGGACCCCTATACCCCTTTCTCCTCTGGTATTAATTGTGATCATTTAAAATTTGTTATTCTTGCGTTTTTCCTGACGAATGCAAGATGAAAGGCTTTGGGAACATCCCTCTCTTCTCAGCAATAAAACAATCTAGGTACTTTGGTCAGGTTATTAACAATATAATATGAGGCCTGGCTTTTATGAAGTGCTTTGCTCAATGACACTGAGCTATGTGATGATTTTGAAGTTATGCCTATTTGACATTGCGAATGAAATTAATGCCATCGGATCATTGCTTGGCCTACCCCAAAATACTCTGACCTAGCATGAAATGAGAAGATGTCTGGTCTTGAAGATTAAGTGTATGTTGCAGCCAAAACCTGCCACAGCTGCATGATTTTGATAGACTGCAGGGAATTTTATAAACTGGGCTTTAAATCTTGTTAATCCTAAGGTCAAAGTTGTTACATTAACAAAATAGGCCTAAAGCAGCCTTCATAAAGTACTAAGCTGCAATGTGCTATAAAATGCCAGAGCACTTAATAAACTTTTTATAAGCAAAAATGGGTTCAAAGGTGAATTTGTGAGTAGCATCAAAAGCTTGCTCTAATTGTTGTAGCAGATGAATTATTTCTCTGCTTTTTGAGCTTCAAGGACATTGAGAATGGAGGAGGTAGATCATTTAATGGGGTAAAGATAATTGTAATGTGCACTTAGCCCACAGCACTTCCACTGCCCCTTGAGATGGTCTATAGAATTTGTGTCATTGGCGTTTCTTACCACAGGGCTGTTTCAGCTCCAGTTGGTAAATTATAAATACTAGCCATAGAACTTGCCAGTTCTCAACAGCATATTATTCCGCACTATACTTGCAGTATTGTCACAGTTGTTAATCTTTCAGCGAGTATCACCAGGCTTCAGTGAGGTTGAATGTATTGGCAGTCAACATCTGCCAACCAAGTTAGATGCTGTCAACACAAAAACTGAACACAACCTCCCTGTAATTTTTTTAATAAAAGCCCTGGAATGATTTCAAAGCAGCAATCTAATCATTGGATTCAGCTGACAGTTCAAAACCACTGAAGCTTCAATCTTGTGGTTCAGGGCATCGTCTAAACCTCTCGATTAGATTAGTGCAACGTAATTGCTCCCAGGCATCAATTATCCTCAGTATACTCCACGAAGTGTATAAGGGTTTGCATTTGCATTGAAAACTCCAAATGAATTGTCCTTTTGCATGTGGGTTGGGGGGAGGGGCGGCGACAGCAGGGGGCTGCTGAGGTTCACGGCCAATATCATAGTGGTTGCCCAGTTTAAGTTTTAAATGCGTAATAAGGAAGACTGCCCACTGGAAATGAAATGAAGTGTTGTCAGGATTCCAGAAGGCTGTGCCTTTTGGCTGCAAACCAGTAGTAAAGGTTACACGGGAGGTTACACTGGATTAAATTTCATTTGGGTCTTGTACAATTTACGTGAGACCTCTGGCTGTTCTTTAGCTTGACTGACCGTCAATAAAAGACAGCTTAGTATTAGCCTTAGAGAAGCATTCGCTGAAGTAGGCAGAAGGTTTTTGAGGCTGACAGAATGAAGCTTGAGGTATTGAGCAATCTTGTTTCTTGTGCTTGTAACTCTATATCATTTTTAGCTGTGCTGAAAAATTGCACTGGTAGCTTTATATGTTAAAGCTTTTATTTCCTTTTGAGTCTGGCACTTGGGTAGCTTTATCGCACGTCAGTGAGAACCGTGTCATTTTAGCTAATATTTGAAATATTGATCTTATATTTGCTGATTCAGCAAAGCGGAGAAAAAGAGGGGAAGAGCTTAATGCATTCCAAACAGCATGTGATTGTCACGTGGCTCCACATTATTCTCTTGTTTCAATTTTTTCAAAACAAGGGCTATCTGAGCATTTAGGCACATTTTATTCTACATTGCTCACACCCTTAACACATCACTGAACAAATTGCTCCCTTGGATATGCTAATCCAACCCAGTTCTTTAAATGGCTCACTGTTGCATGGAATGTAGATGAGAACTGGGCATGTTGAATTGTATCGTGTGACCGTTGAACTTGCCATGTGTAAGTCAGCACTTCAATGTAAAATGTCATTGGATATGCATTGTTTTAATTTTAAAGAAGTACTAACTGAGATTACAATTGTGTTGGTTTTCTCACAAATATTCCTCTCTATCATCTTTCTGTCTTCTCCAAACTGTTTTTGGATGCTTCTTAATTGAGGCTGAGTGGCCTACTGCAGCACCTGGTGCTTATATAGTTAAACTTAGCTCATTTATTCTGTAACTGACTAATAACCCCAGTTTTTGAGCCTTGAGTCTACTACCTGGGTAAAAGAACTCCATTTAGTATAGTAGCATAAACTCAGGACATCAGTTCATGGATGGAAGGCTACAGGACTTTGAATTAAAATCAGACCATTAAACAAGCAGCTAATATTGTTTTTGTAGGGAATACATTTTGGCTGCAGTTGTTAATGCGTGTACCATTTTGACAATCCGTTTATCTTTCACATACACAGAAATCATACAGATTGGGGTTATATTGCCACTTAGATTTGGTTCTTCCAGTCTTGATGTCATTATATCATTATGTATATTAATCCAATGCCTTGCTGTACACCTGCAAATTGGAAGTGTGATTTGAAGTCCCACTGCTGGGACTATCACTTCTACCTTAATTAGTCATCAGACTCTCAAATTATACCGCCACGTTTGCATTATGATGAAAAAGTGGCAATATAACTGCAGACTTAAATGAAAAATCCCCAAAATAGTTGGTGTTTGGCAAGGAGCTACTGTAAACAAACTGTCAGACTTTATGGGCTGGGTAGTAAAATCTTAATTAATGAGTGATGTTAAATGCTTGTTATCCATGAGTATTTTGTCAGCAGTGTATTCTGCAGGTTAAACATTTAAAATGTAGTCTTGAGGTTTCAGTGAGAGTATGACAAGTCTATTTATTTTTAAACAAAGATCCCTCTTTACCGTCAATCGATAAATTGCTAAGAGCACTGAATACTCTGTAAATATTGTATTTATAATTATTTGTTTTCAGTATCATAAGCATTCACAGGATTGTAGAGGGAAATTGAAAGGAATGTTCTTTTGAATGCAGCTATTATGTCTTTGCAGAGCAATTCCCTGTTGGTACCCGATGGTCTGCGAGGCACAGATAAGCGCAGGAATGGACCTGATTATTCTAATGATGTGAAAAAGAGGAAGGTTGATGATAAGGATTCCATGAGCCACTATGTAAGTGCATGCATTCTAGGCTTGAGAAACATGCAGGCTTGCCTTCAAGTGCAGAAACTTTTTTTTTAAGTGCATCCACAAGGGTGAAAACTCACTAATGGTTTATATTACATCCATGAATGAAATCAAAGATTAAACTAAAAGTAATATAAATAACTGAGCAAATTTCTCACTTTAGTTGCGAATTTCCTAGAGTTGTGTAATCCTGCAGCCACCTTTCGGCCCATTGCTTCTTCAGAATTGGTGCCCCACTCTCCATCTTAAAGGTTTTTTGTGTCACAAGTAGGCCTGCACCAACACTGCAACGAAGCTACTGTGAAAATCCCCTAGTCGCCACACTCCGGTGCCTGTTCGGGTACACGGAGGGAGAATTTAGCATGGCCAATGCACCTAACCCGCACATCTTTGGACTATGGGAGGAAACCAGAGCACCCGGTGGAAACCCACGCAGACACGGGGAGAACATGCAGACTCTACACAAACAGTAACCCGAGGCCGGAATTGAACCTGGGTCCCTGGAGCTGTGAGGCAGCAGTGCTAACCACTGTGCCACCATGCCGCCCACGCCTCACAATTCTTCCTCACCACTCTATATCCAATCTTGTTTCAGAAGTTTTTATTGAATCTGCTTGAACCACTTTTTCAGGTAGTGCATTCTGAGTCATAACAATTTGCTGTGTTCAAAAAAAATCCTCCCCCGTGTCCCTTCTGGATTTTTGGTCCATTATCTCAAAATAAATTGGTTACTGACCCTCATGGCAGTGGTAACTGCTTCTCCCTGTTTAAATAGTTTTTGTTATTGAAATGTTGTTTATATGGAGAGATACACACTTGGAATACCATACGTGATGAGCCAAAGCGCAATTGTGTCTGTAAACACTTTTGCGGGAGAAACTGGGAGGTAATTCTACAGCTTGGGCTGAGCTAGGGGGAGGAGAAGAGAATAGGGCCAAAAGAATTGAGGGCAGAAAATACACTGGCCTGGATATTAACAGGAGTAGGAATGGGGGCCAAGAGGAAGTACTCCTACTTCTGGCTCACAAACAGTGCTGCAAAGGTGTTTTCCTTCTCCCCAGAGCTGTCCTTGCCTCACATCAGTTGCCAGAACCCCAGTAATACACTTCATAACCTGCAGAATAGGTTAGATCAGAGGCTGCCAAGTTCATCAAAATATTTAAATTGCTGCCAACTTCCCTCCTGTGAGTGGGTTGGCAGTCCACCCTTTGTCGAGCATCCATTAACCTCAGAAATGGGCAGGTTCCGGAAATGCTCAGAATTTTCCACGATTTAATCTCATTCGCATCTAATCTTGTGTAACAACTTGTATTAAAATTTGCCTGCTATTTCCTAATCTCCCTCCACCTATTAATTGCTATAGTCTTGAGGTAAATAGTTCACTTTGTATCTGATGAATGCGTGGGCTGATCAAGCCATTATTCCTTGTTAAGTTTATCTGAAAATATTTATTTTGTTTTAAAGGACAGTGATGGAGATAAAAGTGATGACAATTTAGTTGTGGATGTTTCTAATGAGGTTTGTACTTTTTTCAAATTTTGTGCATCATGCTGTTTGATACTTTACTGAAATTAATCACCTTGCTGAAATGTTTGGTTCTTCAAAAGAGACTAGATATAAAATTCACATGTTACGTAACATTTCCCTTAAAATAATGGACAATGGAGTTTAACACAATGTAATAAACAGACTACATTTTCACACAACATAATTTCAAGGCCCTTTCTTTTCCATTTACCACTATTTACAGATGCTCATTTGTATTGAGCAATGGTTCCATGAGTACTGGAAGCTCAAGTACCCAAACTTTTAGAATTTTGGAAAGCAATTAGACTGGAAAGGACATTGAAGGCGAGCTTGATTCTATTCTCAGTTGATGTCTACCCACAAGCACTTTTCAGCACTTAATAGCAACGTTGAGTGGAAGCCCTGACTGAAATTTACCCCCATGTTTTGTTCCAGGCACTGAAGCCAATTGTCTCCTTGCAGAGATTGGCAAATTATTCAGCACAGATCAGGGCCAATCCTTGGAACTTCTGCACTACATAACCATTTGCTTTAAGCACTAATGGTGGAGCTCTGGTGAAGTCTTTACCAGCTTTTATTACGCTGGTTATGTTTGTCCATGTTCATATGAAGATGAAGGTTTTGCTGTCCAATGACTTTCCTCTTTGTTGTATGTATCATGGTAAAATATGTGGCAATTTATAAACCTCAGCATCCTTTGCAACCCATTTCAATGCCTCATCCCCCTTTGTTGCTGTGCTGGAATGGAGCGGTGGATATAGACAAGGAACCATAGACTGCTGTAGAAGAATGAATGGCTGAATAATCTCCACAGCCTGCCCTCATCTGTACCTTGGTTTGCAAGTTGGATTTTCAGAGTGTTTATTTTACTGAAGGTTGCTAAGAGAAAAGGTCATGCTGTAATTCTATTTATTTTAATGTATTGTGTAGTCACTTTTTTTTCGTCTCTCTGGTTTGGAAGATATCTAGCTGTACTATCAGTTGCAATATTTTCCATTTGAGTCCTTGGTGTCAAATTCTAGGGTGGAATTTTGGCACGTGTGATGTTGGGTGGGAAAAGAAGATGGAGTTCGCCAGCTGCACTGCCAGGTTTTGCTTCTGTATTTTTAAACACTTCGCCAAACAAAAATGAATGGTCCAGGTTCCCATGACATAATGCCTTGCCAGCAACTTAGGGTTTTAAACGATCATGGCGATATTTTTAAAGGGTGCCCTGATGTAAATAAATAAAAATTGAAACGACCCTGCCACCATAGGAATTCAAACCTGCCGCCACCCCTTCTCCCCTCTCCACCCCCACCCACACCCCCCCCCCAGAATTGTCTCGCAGAGCTCCACCCCCAACGTCACCAAGGAAGCCCCCCCTACACAACCCCCTACCCTCCCAGCACTACCTACACCAGGGCATCACCCTCCGTGGCCTGGGCCTCGGCTCCTCCCTCTGTGACTGGATCCTGAACTTCCTAACTCACACACCAGTCAGTAAGGATAGGCAACAACACCTCCACCACGATCATCCTCAACACCAGTGTCCCACAAGGCTGTGTTCTCAGCCCCCTACTATACTCCTTATACACCTCTGACTGTGTGACCAAATTCCCTCCAACTTGATTTTCAAGTTTGCTGACGATCTGTAGTGGGTCAGATCTCAAACAATGATGAGACAGAGTACAGGAATGAGATAGAGAATCTGGTGAACTGGTGCGCCAACAATAATCTCTCTCTCAATGTCAACAAAATGAAGGAGATTGTCATCGACTTCAGGAAGCGTGGAGGAGAACATGCCTCTGTCTACATCAACGGGGACGAAGTAGAAAGAGTCAAGAGCTTCAAGTTTTTAGGTGTCCAAATCACCAACAGCCTGTCCTGGTCCCCCCCCCGCCCCCCATGCCGACACTGTGGTTAAGAAAGCCCAACAATCCCTCAACTTTCTCAAAAGACCAAGGAAATTTGGCATGTCAGCTACAACTCTCACCAACTTTTACAAATGCACCATAGAAAGCATTCTTTCTGGTTGTATCACAGCTTGTATGGCTTCTGCTCTGTCCAAAACCGCAAGGAACTACAAAATGTCGTGAATGTAGCCCAATCCATCACGCAAACCAGCCTCCCATCCATTGACTCTGTCTACACTTGCCGTTGCCTCGGCAAAGCAGCTAGCATAATTAAGGATCCCACGCAACCCGGACATTCTCTCTTCCACCACCTTCCTTCGGGAAAAAGATACAAAAGTCTGAGGTCACGTACCAACCGACTCAAGAACAGCTCCTTCCCTGCTGCTGTCAGACTTTTGAAGGGACTTACCTTGCATTAAGTTGATCTTTTGCTACACCCGAGCTATGACCGTAACTCTACATTCTGCACTCTCTCGTTTCCTTCTCTATGAACGGTATGTTTTTTCTGTTTAGCGCGCAAGAAACAATACTTTTCACTGTATGTTAATACATGTGACAATAATAAATCAAATCAAAAGATCTGTTGTGATTCCCCGCAAAATGGAAGTGGAGAATCCCTCTCCTAAGGTGAGATTCTATGGCCTGCCTTCGGAGTTTATCTCTGTGGTAGGAGGTGGCATACCACTGGTGGTGGGATCCTCTGGCCCTGTTGCTGTCAATGGGAATTCCCATTGAAGCCACCCCATGCCACCAGGAAACCCAGGGCACGCAGTGCGCTGACGGTGGGACCAGAGAATCCCACCAGCATGAATGGCTGGAGTCATTTCCCTCACCTCCTTAACCCCAACACAAAGGAGATCTCTTTGATTCTTAAACCACACCAATGTTAGTTATCCACTTTTCCAACCGAAAGCTGTAGCTAAAATCTCTTTAGGCCGCTCTCCTCACAATGATGGCGCAAAGCATGTCCCCCTGTCCCCCTGCTTTAAAATGGTAAAGTGTGGGAGGATCGCATCGGAAAACGTGCCTGTTTCTTAGGGAGCAACACGCTGGTTTTCAGTCTGAACCAGACACTTTGCCATTTTTTGGGAAAACGCCACCCACTGCCTACCATCCTCTCACCTGAAAAGCAACCATTTACTATGACGAGCCGTTTTCAGAACTTAAGCCAATTTTTATCTAAACTGACACGGACTGCCTGAATTTTGCTAACCAATCTGTGTAGTACTTTTATGGAGTTGTGAATGAATAACTGAAAAAAATGTGTATGTATGTGTAGGACCCATCGTCGCCACGAGGCAGTCCTGCCCATTCACCACGTGAGAATGGCTTGGATAAATCTCGTCTACTCAAGAAGGATGCTTCCAGTAGCCCAGCCTCCACAGCATCTTCTGGCAGTTCCTCATCCCTCAAATCCAAAGAGCTCAGCCATGTGAGTATCAGGTTTAACCTTTCCCATTTAAATCACTCCAGAAGTTGCACAGAACTCAGGGAAGTTTGAAAATGAATATGACGTCTTAAAAATGTTTTGAAACAGAAAATATTTATGACTTTTGTTACGTGTAATGAGATTGAATATCGAAGCAGCCTATTTATAATTGTGGCTTTGCAATGATTTTGTGTATGTTGAGGGGAGGGGAGGTGAACTTTCTGGCCTCCCTTTGGTGTTTTTCTCATGGCGAGAGGTGGCGTGCCATTCACCAGCAGCTGAATCTTCTGGTCCCGCCACAGTCAATGGGATTTCCCATTGTATCCACACCACACCACCGGGAAACCCGCAGCAGGGAGTGCACCATTGGCAAGACCAGAGGATCCTGCTGGCGTACACAACCGGAAAATTCCAACCTAAAGCATTGTGTAAACCGTTGTCTTGATGTTTGGCTCTGGAAATATTTGAAGTAAATCCGATTCAGATAAAACATTTATGCATTGTTAAGCCTTGGAGACATCTTTTAGAAGCAAGATAATTAAAGCACAATTAAAATTGTATACATTTGGTGGAATAACTGCTTGTACTGTTTGAAGTTTTGATCCCAAGTTAAACTAGGAAGTCATTTATTATTTACTGCCAATTCAATCAGATGCCTTTAGCAGCTGAGATTAAGTTCAACTGTTCCACATAGTATCAAGTTTAGATTTAACTCCTCATGCTGATATTCATTAGTTCAAATAATTCAGCTTGCTTTTTACTGTCTGTAGAACGCGCTAACATTGTTACCCCAAGATGCCAGTGCACAAGTTATATTCTCAACCTTTACATTTCCAGCATGTATTGTAAAGCGTGGTTGGTAAAATCCTGCATTTGTGTGCAGTTTATGACCTGTAAGTTTGACTGAGAGGAGGTGGCATGGTGGCACTGCTGACTCTCAGCGTCGGGGACCTGGGTTCAATTCTAACCTCGGGTCATTGTCTGCGTGGAATTTACACATTCTCGCCGTGTCTGCGTGGGTTTCCTCCAGGTGCTCCAGTTTCCTCCCACAGTCCAAAGGTGTGCGGGTAAGGTTGATTGGCCATGCTAAATTGACCCTAGTGTCAGAGGAATTAGCAGGATAAATATGTGGGATTACAGGGATAGGGTGGGATTGTGGTCGGTGCAGACTCGATGGGTCGAATGGCCTCCTTCTGTACTGCAGGGAGTCTATGATACTCTATGAGGGAGTTATGATGTGAAATGATCATTGTTTGCCTGGTCTAAAAGTATATTAATGCAAGCTGCATTAGTGAATCAACTGCACAGAATTTTATTTTATTTTACTTTGCAACCAGGTGTTTTGCCCAAGTGATGTCATTTCAAAATTTCAGAACAAACTAAACATCCAGATTCTGTTCACAATCTAAACTGAAATCTCAAAATAGCTGGAAAGTATTCATTCAGATATGTACACAGGCCATTGATGCAGTCATAGACAGAATGTGAACATTGAAATATGGGTTTTTCTGCACCTAATTTTTCCCTCATTTCTTTCAGGCTACTGTAGATATTTGCGATTATGTCCTGTTGTTGAACGGAACTTACATTCTTTAAGAATGGTGTTGATTAATTTTCCCCTTCCCTCTCAGTTCATGGGGCCAATATTGCCTGTACCCCTCCAACCCCCACCCCCCAACCTTTCTTAGTCTGTGTTGGCATTATTCTTTCCCTTCTCCACCCGCACTGAGAGAGCAAAGCCAGCTACCATTCTGGGTGCTCCTGGCTCCTACCTGATGCTGCAGTGGGAAATCGAAAGCTGCTGTACGATACAAACAGGAATTTCTGATCTCACAACGCTGAGGTCAGGAATTCCCATCCACATCGCAGCATTATTCCATCTCCAGAACAGCTTCAGGTAACATTTGGAATTTACTAATTGTAGCTGTTTCACCCTTTCTGAGGATGGACCTGCATTTTCACAGCTCAAAGCTTTTGGGAATCCTGACTGGTATTTTTGTAAGAAGTCTCACAACACCAGGTTAAAGTCCAACAGGTTTATTTGGTAGCAAAAGCCACTAGCTTTCGAAGCGCTGATTCTTCATCAGGTAAGTTTTTTTGTCTCCAGGCCAGGGATCTGTAGAGCAATAACGTGCTGTTCTGCTGGTTAACCATTTTTTAAAAAGTTTGTATTTTATTTGAAGCACATGGCCAATGTTGCATTTTTCTGTAATTGAAATAATATAATGCAATTATTGTCATAAATGTTGATGTGTATTTTTAAATATAACCTTAATATAGCATGAAAAGGCCAGCACTCCAGTGATGAAATCTAGTACTCCAACTCCACGAGGTGATGTGCCAACTCCAGGCACAAGTGTACCTTCAGGACCACGTCCAGGCCTCTGCAAACCTCCAGGGATGGACTCATTACGTAATTAATTTATCATCCTTTGTTTAAGAATAGTAAAGCATCTGTTAAATGACTCTTTTAAAAATGTTATTCAAAGACTGATTTGAGAAGAGAATACTGTAAAACAACATTTATCATGTTAATTTAAATTGTCAGCGCTTTGAATCTGTTCAGCAGATCTATATTTTGAAAAAGTAATTGTGCTTTTGTGATCATTTGTGAACTGTACTGCAAAGATAAATATTTTAATCGTTGTGTCGCGTAGATTTGCCTTTGAATCTGAAGCATAATCCATATTTAGTAAATACTAAAACAAAGTAATCCTATTTCACAATTACTTTACAGCCTCAGCATTAAGGCCACCTTTGGCAGTACCAGGGCCTTATCCTTCACCTTTTGGGATAGTGCCACATTCTGGCATAAATGGAGAACTAAACAGCCCAGGAGGTTATCCAGGCTTGCATAATATCTCACCTCAGATGAGTGCTGCGGCAGCAGCTGCTGTAGTTGCCTATGCACGACCCCCAATGGTAAGTCATGTACCGCACACGTCCATAATATTTCTTCCCTTCATTCATTATTTTTAAAAGTAGTGGTAATAGAGGACAGACTACAAATCGATAGGTTGTATTCTTGTTGTGCAAGATCCCAACCGAATAGTGTGTGTAATTTTGATTTCCCAGCCAAAGAAAAACTTGCCATTTTCAAGGCGAATACTAAAAGTAATTCAGGCTAACATGAAAATTAGTTATGAGGGCATGTTGAGTATATCGGTGATCTTTTCTTTGGCAAAATTAAGACTTTGGGGTGGGCTTGCTGAGGTTACTAAAAAATTTTTTTTTAACATATTCATGGTATCTATAACATTGAACACAGTCCCAAGACAGTTCAGAGGTACAAGGAAACAAAAAAGAAAGAGGTATTGAGGAGGGGTGACAAACACTTGGCGAAAGACATTCATTTTAAGTAAGGTCAAATTGACTGAAGGCTTGCATCTATGATGCTCGGGAACTTGGGAGGAAGTTGAGATGGATTGTCCACTCAGATTCTGGGTAAAGATGTTTGCAAATGCTTCAGCTTTGTCTTTTGCACTGATGTGCTAGGTGCCACCATTATTGAGAGCCAAAATGTTCATGGAGTCTCCTACTCCAATGTGTTGCTTAATTATCCAGCACCACTCATGGCTGGGTGTAACAGGACTGCAGAAATTTGAACTGATTAGTTTGTGAGAATACTGAGCTTTCGATGTTTAGCATGCAGGTAGACCTATGTTGCGTATGCTTCACCAGGTTGGCATTCATTCTTAGATATGCCTGGTGCTGATCCTTGCATGTTCTTCTACACCCCAAATTGAACTAGCGTTGTAATGGTACAGTGAGGAGTATGACAGGCTAAGAGTCATGTATTATGGTTCTTCTGCTGGTGTTGGGCCAGGGTGCCTCATGAATGCCCAGTTTTAAACTATTAGATTGGTTCTGAATCTTTGCCATTTAACACAGTGGTAGTACCACACACTTGATGGAAAAGGTCCTCAGTATGAAGACATGACTTTGTTTCCACAAGGACTGTGCTGTGGTCACTTTTACCAAGACTATTAAGGGAATGCTTCTGTGACAGGTAGGTAGGTGGTGGGGATGAGGTCAAGTAGCTTTTTTCCCTCATCTTGGTACGGCATGGTAGCACAGTGGTTAGCACTGCTGCTTCACAGCTCCAGGGACCTGGGTTCAATTCCCGGCTTGGGTCACTGTCTGTGTGGAGTTTGCACATTCTCCTCGTGTTTGCGTGGGTTTCCTCCGGGTGCTCCGGTTTCCTCCCACAGTCCAAAGATGTGCGGGTTAGGTTGATTGGCCATGCTAAAATTGCCCCTTAGTGTCCTGGGATGCGTAGATTAGAGGGACTAGCGGGTAAAATATGTAGGGATATGGGGGTAGGGCCTGGGTGGGATTGTGGTCAGTGCAGACTCGATGGGCCGACTGGCCTCTTTCTGCACTGTAGGGTTTCTATGATTCTATGATTCTTGGTGATAACCATGGGAGATATTAATCTACAAATAGACTGGAAAAGTCAGGTGGGCAAAAGTAGCCTAGATGAGGAGTTAATTGAACATTTTCAGGATAGTTTCTTAAAACATCACTTTCTGGAGCCATCCAGAGAGCAAGGTATACTAGACCTGATATTGTGCAATGAGATAGGAGTAATTAATGATTTCATAATAAAGGCATCCCTAGATAGCAGTGACCATAATATGATTGAATTTTGCATTCAGTTTGTGGGAGAGAGGAGTGGGTCTGAGACTATGCTTTTAAACTTAAATGAGGGCAATTATGAGGGTAAGAAAACTGAGCTGGCTAAAGTGAATTGGCAAATTAGGTTAAGAAGTAGGCCAATAGAGATGCAGTGACAAACATTTAAGGGGATATTTCAGAAAGCACAGAATAGAATAGATACATTCCAATGAATAAGAAAAAGTCGAAGGGACAAACCCACCAATCATGGTCAACTAGAAAGTTAAATATAGCATCAGACTTAAAAAAGACATACAATTGTGTAAAGACTGATGGCAGGTCAGGAAATTGGACAGAATGTAAGAAACGACAAAGGATGACTAAAAGATTAAGAAGGAGGAGGAAAATTAGAGTATGAGAGAAAGCAAACGAGAAACATAGAAACAGTGGCCCTGATTTTACCAGCAATCTGGGCAGGCGAGGCTCACAAAACAGCATTCCCCATTGGCCTCGGGCGCGATCTCATGAGTCTTGGGCGGCCATGCTGGCAAAAGTAGGTAAACCTGTTGGACTTTAACCTGGTGTTGTGAGACTTCTTACCGGGCAAAAGTAGGGCCAGTAAGTGCCTTTACAAATATTTCTATAGAAAGTAAGTCTAGAGAATTAATAAAGAAAAACGAGGAACAAAAGCAAAATACTGCGGGTGCTAGAAATCTGAAATAAAAACAATAAATACTGGGTAAACTCAATGGCCAAATTCTCCGGCCATTCACGCCAAGAAAAACAGCGAGGGGAGGCCAGAGAATCTTGTCCAGCAGGTCTGACAACATCTGTGGAGAGAAGCAGAGTCAACTGAGTTTATCCAGCACTTTCTGTTTTTATCATGGAAAACAAGGAGATGGCAGATGAATTAAACATGTATTTTGCATCAGTCTTCGTTATAGAGGGTACAAGTAACATTCCAGAAGCAGCTATAAACCAGGAAATGGATGGGAAGGAGGAACTTGGGAAAGTTACAATTACCAGAGAAGTAGTACTAGGTAAATTGTTCGTGCTGCAGGCTGACAAGAACCCAAGTCCTTTGGACTTCATCCTTGAGTCTTAAAATAGGTGCTGAGTGAGAGGGTAGTTGCATTTGTTTTAATTTTCCAAAATTTCCTAGATTTGGTGAAGCTTCCATTCCATTTACAGTGACAAAAGGGAGCGAGATAGAAAGTATAAAACTACAGGCAAGTTAGCTTAACATTTGTTGTGGGGAAAATGTTAGAAGCTATTATCAAAGATAAGGTCAACATAATCAGGCAGAGTCAACATGGTTTTGTGAAAGGAAAATCAAGTTTAGTCAATTTATTGGAATTCTTTGAGGAAATAACGTGCTGTGGATAAAGGGGAACTGGCGGATGTACTGTAATTAGATTTTCAGAAGGCATTTGATAAAATGCCATATCATGGGAGACATGCTGGATTGGATAGAAGATTGACTGGCTAACAGGAATGAGAGAGTAGGCAAAAAGAGTCTTTATCAGGTTAGCAAGATGTAATGAGTGGTGTGCCACAAGGATCAGTGCCAGGATCTTTACGTTTATTTTTTAAGTTTATTTATTAGTGTCACAAGTAGGCTTACATTAACACTGCAATGAAGTTATTGTGAAGATCCCCTAGTCGACCGTTGCCTGTTCGGGTACACTGAGGGAGAATTTAGCATGGCCAATGCACCTAACCAGCACGTCTTTCAGACTGTGGGAGGAAACCTGAGCACCCGGAGGAAACCCACGCAGACACGGGGAGAACGTGCAGACTCCACACAGATAGTGACCCAAGCTGGGAATCAAACTCGGGTCCCTGGCACTGTAAGGCAACGGTGCTAACCACTGTGCCACCGTGCAATCTCAGCTGTTTATAATTTAAATGAATGATTTGAACGAAGGGGTTGAAGGGATGGTTAACAAATTTGCTGACGACATAAAGATTGGCAGTTTGGATTATATGATTAAAATGGAGTTTGTATCTAACATTGAGAGGCATTGATAAGCATTATCAATGATTTGGAAAACTGGGTCATGAAATCCTAGGCTCTCAATGGGGCTAGCTGTTAGATATGTAAAAGTTATGTAACGTTCATACTGCTATTTTTAACATGACTGTGAAGAGATATCATGCTTACCTTGCATTATAAACCCAAATTCTCACCCGCCTGCACTACTGAAGTGTGAAAGAGTAGTTTAGGAAGGTTACAACTGTTCACATTCAGTATGGTGTCATACTGATTTAGAAAGTGTCAGTGCGCCACTTTAATAAACCTGTCTATAGTTAATCTGATTGTTTAGAGTATGGACATTGCAATCCTCAAACTAAATATTTAAACTGAAACCGTGGGGGAAAGGAGCTCTGTGCATGTACAGTTAAATGTATGTGTGGAATACTCCCCAGGGAAAGAACATTGGAATTCCAGCCAGGCACTGTAAACAGGCTGAAACACATAATGCAATGTCGGAGTAAAGATTTGCGATGAATGAGAAAGCTGGAAGAAGGTAAACAAACTGCAAAATCCTTTGAAAACTGCATCGACACTTCGGGCAGGATTTTCCAGCCGCGATTGCAACAAGGCCAGAAATTTCTGTCCAAGGTCGACGCTCCACCGAACTTTCTGTTTCTCCCCCCCCACCGCCCCCAGCCACCGCTACGATTCCCGTGTTGGGCGAGATGGGAAAATTCCGCCTTTAATGTTCAAAGTTTAATTGTATTGTTTTGCCATTTATAAAAAATATCTGCAAAAAGAAATCCTCCATGACAGGTTTAATATTCTAATCCAAACACTTTCTTGGCTAGACATGTTAATAGTAATAAATAGGACCACGTGCCAGTAAAGCAGCACCGGTAAAGAAATTCCAGACACAAAATTTGTAAGCAAAAGAAATCTAACATCTTGGTGATAGTGCAGCACTGTATTAAACATCTTTAACACTTTACTTTGGGCGTTTATCGTAGCAATGATCATGAAATTAGATATAGAACAATTTAAAAATAATAAAGCACTTTCTAATGAATTTGCACTGTTCAAGATGACAACTCAATGCAACTGAAATATTTCTTACAAAGATTACAGGGCCGATTTTGCCAAAAAGTGTTGAATTTGCGTAAAGCCTGGAGTAAATCCCGTTGGTTTTTTCAGCAGGAGTTTCAAAATGAATCTCCCACACACTGTGCACTGCAGAGTGCACAAACATGAATCACGCTAAATATCAGGGGGTGGGGCCGATTCCCGCTGGAGAGGCCGGCAGCATAGCGCTGAGCGGACCACTGTGAACGCGCTGATCTGTCAGCGCTGAGATTGGCGCACATGCAGTAGCCCCGCACTGCCGGCCTCCTGATTGCTGACCAGCTCGATCGATGGCCAGCTCCGCGACCCTGCATCGCTAGCTTACTGACCCCCGTCCCCCCACAGGCTGATCGCTGGCCCCACAAACATGTCCAGGCTAACCCCGCACCCCCACCCCAATGGCCAGCCCTGATCACTGGCCTCCCTCCCTCAGTCACTGATCCTGAGAGCAGTGTGGCAGCGGGACCCCCCCCATCCCCACCGATCTCCCTCCAGACATCCTGCCCCCTTGGCACTGCCCAATGTCCAGTGGGCATTGCCAAGGTGCCCCCTGGGCATTGCCACTTTCCCTCTTGGGCAGTGCCAGGAAGTCCAGGCTGGAACTGTCAATCTGACAATGCCCGGGGTTACCCAACATTCTGGGGGGCCTCGATTGCCCCCCCCTACACTCCAGCGGGGATGAGCCGCCAGCTCCCCACAAGTAAGGAGCTATAGTAAACCTCGCTGGAGTGAGCCACTCCTGGCAGAGGGGAGATGCTAGTGAGCCCAGAGACTTCAGTCCTGGGCTGCTAATGATATTTAAAATAGATTTAAACTAACATTTACATAAATTATACAGCTCCGCACCAATTTCTGGTGTGGAGCTGGTGATGCCGGAAATCTGGTGCCCGGAGACTCGCAGAGTCCGTGGCGCCCAGTGGGAGCTCGCAAAACGAAAAGCAGCGCTGCGGGCTGTGAGAATTGCCCCATACATTTTCACTTTGTAAAAAGTGGCAAATTAATATCCTCGGGATTTCTCTGACTCCACCTTGTTTAAAGCGTAACCAGGTTACTTACCAGTGTTGTGGTTAAGAGAGAATCATTGTGAATATTCATCCATCCAAGGATTGCACCTATTGTTAAGCTGCAGTGAACATGTTTTCGATGTTAAAATGAACATTAAAGTATAAATCCCTTTGATCTCTGGAAAGAATTTGAAAACTCCTTTTCCTCACACTCTTTCCCCCACGACCCCACTTATTTCCCTAGCACTCCCTTTCTCCAATGCTCCTATAATTGAAGTCATGAATTAGCTAATATATAAGGATTTGTGTTGGACCAAAGGTATAGGTATTCCATAGGTATGGTATGAAAGGGCATTGTACAGTGTCAGAGAACACTTTGAATAGAGGGCATTCTTCCGTATGTGAACATCACTAATTTAATCTAAATTTCTCACACCATTGGAGGAAATATTCCAAATTTAGATCCTCAAAAGTTTTGTAAAGCACCTCTCCCCACAACATCAAGCTCATCAATCAAGAGAGCCACTGCTTTTTATATGACTGCAGTGTTACTGATGCTTCCAAAGGTTGTAGGGTGAATAACCTCTTCAAATAGCTCTCCAGAGGAAACAGCAATGCTTTCAGTGTTTTGGAATACTTTGACATTTGCAGCACTGTTATTTAAAGAGACTACTTGAGTAGAGAAATGTAACATTCTAAAATAAAAACAAAAAATCCAGAAACACTCAGCAGGTCGTGCAGCATCTATGGCGAAAGGAACTGAGTCAATACTTCAGGCTGTTCCAGTTCATCAGCACTAGAAGAAGGAAGGACATTGACCTAAAACAAATTCTTTCTCTGTCCACACATGCAACTTGTCGCCCCAAGAAGGATTACATGTTTTATACACTTCTTGGAATTTTTGGATCATTGCCAACCATGTTATAATTGTTTATCTGCTATTTTTGTTTAATTACAGGTTGGGTTCGACCCTCACCCTCACATGCGTGTGCCTGGAATGCCTCCAAATTTAACTGGCATTCCTGGTGGAAAACCGTAAGTGACTAAATAAAATTATTCTTCTGCTTCAAATAGAAACATATTAATGTCTGTATAGTTTGTATTAACACCATCAGAGTCTGGTTTTTCTTTCTGAATATTAACAGTGAAAGTTAGTTGTTTTGCTTTCTTCCTTGTTGCAGTAGAATCACTAACGTTCACTTTTACAAGTATTTATAGCCATTTAAATTCAAATAACTGAAGGTAAAACACAATTTTACCCTTTGGACCTGTTAACGCAGTACTTTCATTGTCTGTAGATAGATGATGTACAGTCTGCTTATAACTCAAAATTTGCTTATTGCAAATCATGTGAATATCATTTTAGCATTGAATTATCATATTGCTGTGTTACCAACATTGCTTAATTCAAATTATTGGCCAATTGAAGGTTTTTAGTGCAAAAATGATGTTGCGTTAACAGGAGTAATCACATGCAAACTATTGATCCGGTTTTAAATTCTGTCAGTTGTGTGATTTTACACTGGCACCTGCATTTTGAGTCCAGAAATTCTCAACCGTTGCACTTCAACACAAAGCGTGGCAACAGCATTTGTAGATTTTTTAAAAATAAAAGTACTAAAGTGTTGTAATCTGTTAATCTATGGCATGTAGACTGGAGGTGGTCACTTGCAACAGTAAGCAAGAAATATTGAGATCTGTGGTTAGTGTTCAGCAGGTGTTAGTCCAATTCCTTCAGTTTCGTTTTCTTTAACTTCCATTAAATAGAGCCTATTCATTCCACGTTACTGCGGATGGACAAATGCAGCCTGTGCCTTTTCCTCCCGATGCCCTAATTGGACCAGGGATCCCAAGACATGCTCGGCAGATCAACACACTGAGTCATGGTGAGGTTGTGTGCGCAGTTACCATCAGCAATCCCACAAGACACGTGTACACCGGTGGAAAGGGTTGTGTGAAGGTCTGGGATATCAGCCAGCCTGGCAGCAAGAGTCCAGTGTCCCAGCTGGACTGCTTGGTAAGTGAATGTAGACCACCTTTGAAATTCAGTTCTCTTTTTTGAGATTCAAATAGAGAAATACAGAACAGGTGTAGCAATTCTAGGTAGCTATCTGTTCACAAATAAGGAAGAAGCAGTGAGTTGTGCTTCCTGATGTGCAATTTTAAAACCAATTTTGGAATATTCCCATTTCCCCCATCAAAACTTGGTGAACCACACTGGCCTTAGAAATTGAAACTTAATGGCCTGTAACATCCGCAGAATGGCAGTCAGGGTCAGATTACCACTCCACTCTTACTTAACCTGGAAATTACTCCCTTCTCACCAAACCTTCCAATTCAGGCCAGGCGAGAATAGTGCAGTGTAGCAGGTTCCCGAGGCCTTGTGTCGTGGACAGGAGAGTCAGAGGTCAGGAAGCAAGGCCCCTTCTTTACGGCACTAGCTGCCATGTAGCAGGGTGAGTTTAAAGATCCATCCACTTTCAGAAGCCAGGGAGAAGGTAGGTTTGTAAAGTACATGAATAAGAATATGGGGGTTGGGGGTGGGATGGGTGGTTGGACGGGTGGGGGGGTGATGTCAGGGAGTTGGGTTTGGGGGGGACGGACTGTCAGGTGGTCAGTGGGATGGATCAGATTGTTAATGGGTTTGGGGTGGAGGGGGGTCAGTGATCACTGAGGGAGCAGTCAGTGAGATGGATAAGGTAGTGAGTGGGATGGTCTGTGGGGATGTAGGGTGGTCAGTAGAGGGGTTGACTGGTGGTTTGGATTGGGTGGTCAGTGGTGAGGGGTCTGATGGTTAATGGGGTGATTGGTCAGTGGGGAGGTTAGGTGGTCAGAGGGGATGGTTAGTGCGTGAGGAAAGAGCAGTCGGGGTTCCATGGGGAAGGGGGGTATAGGATGGGGGTTTTGGAGTGGGGGGATGAGTCTCTCAGGGGTCGGTGTCTAGTTGGATGGGGTGGTGATTGGGAGCACATTGAGGGTCAGGGTGTAGTTGGTGGGGATTATTGGGCTGGTTGGGTTGTCAGGGTGTCCAGTGCAGCATTTGGGGGGGTGGGGGGGTGCAGCGTCGTTGACAAACACTTCCAGAAATCTGTTTTTCCAGCCAGATTTCAGCTATGGTCATTTAAATCATTTATACAAATGAGGAATGTATAATGATTACATGTAGCTGACCACCAGTTGTCACAAGAAAATCCAAAGGGACCACCGCATTTTCCTTGAAGTCAAGTAACTTTACTTTTACTGTTTATAAATGAAGAGCTGAACTGGTATTAAAACATTTTTTCTGGATTATCTTTTGGACAATATGGTTTAAGGAGCATTAGAAAATCTCATTCAATGCTGGTTGAGCAGATTAAGTCCTTGGGCGGGATTTTCCGGCCATGCTTGCCCCAAGACCGGAAAAGCCCACCCAAGGTCAGCAGACCTTTGAATCGTCTGTGTCCTGCCCGCTACAATTCCCATTATGGGCAGGAATGGAAAATCCCGCCCCCTTTGTCTCTTCACAATGTGGAGGCGGTGCACATTCACACTAGTTATAACTCAGCACTAAATTATCAGTCTCACTTGAAGCACAAATATGGCTGGTGTACAAACCACACTGATGGCTGGAGCATGCACACATTTGAAAGTTCATGCCCATCTAAACATTCAGCCTTGTGACAAATTACTGGCAGTTTTTCTAGGTTGCTGAGTTTTTGGTGCATGTTACTAAACAAAAGGCTTGAATATACTTTACTGAATAAGAAATAGCACATAGAATGTCACTTTATTTTTTTCCCCACAGAACAGAGACAATTACATCCGATCGTGCAAGTTATTACCGGATGGATGTACCCTGATTGTTGGTGGGGAAGCCAGCACGTTATCTATTTGGGACCTGGCAGCTCCAACTCCACGTATAAAGGCAGAGTTGACCTCCTCTGCTCCTGCCTGCTATGCTTTGGCTATCAGCCCTGACTCCAAGGTCTGTTTCTCCTGCTGTAGTGATGGTAATATCGCTGTCTGGGATCTGCACAATCAGACTTTAGTCAGGTAAGTATTGAACTGCTCTTAGATGCCTAGTTAACACTGAAATCACAAATCCCTTTCCCTATCGTTTTAACGATCAGAACCAAAGTTACCTCGTCTTGATTTGGTGAAGTAATAATGAAGAGGAGTACACAAAGGACACCTGTCTGGTTTGAGCGTTATTCCCCAGGGACCACTTTTAAGTTGTAAACGTGCCATTAGACATTAATCATCATCTGAATTCAATTAGAATAATTTAGTCCTTGTATATAATTACGAGAGATACTTTGCGTAAATAGAATGAAAGTTTAACAATAAATTAATGTGACACTTTGATTAAGAGGGAAACAATGTATCGGGTACGGCTGCATTTTGACGAATGTAACTTTACAGAGGAGCTATTTTGCTTTGGGCTTGTTGTACTTGGGTAATATTTGCACATCATAGATCATGAACTGATGTTATGTCCTGTCGCAGTTGTTTAACCAAATGCAATACCAGACAGTGAAGAAACATGTTGATCTGGAGTCCAAAACTAACAACATAATTGTGTTTATCTAAGGCTTGTGGAGGAAATCTTTATTCCATTTTGTTTGCTTAATCAGGCAATTCCAGGGTCACACAGATGGAGCCAGCTGTATTGACATTTCAAATGACGGCACCAAGCTTTGGACGGGAGGTTTAGACAACACGGTGAGATCCTGGGATCTCCGAGAAGGAAGGCAACTACAGCAGCATGACTTCACATCTCAGGTATTTGGAGAACTGAAGCTGATACTAATTTCTTTGTGTGTCTTGAATTGAATCGCAACTATAATTGGAAAAATAATCAGATGAGGAAAGTAGCTGCAATTGCTTACCAAATACTATCAGCAGCCAGTAGTCATCAGCATGTGACAGCAGATGATTACACTCTATTCTTCACTGATTTCATAAATCATGGTCAAAATTTCAATCTTGGCTATTTTTAAGGGCATCATCTGCAGATTGACTGCAGTTTTCTGTCTATTGAATATATTTGGACCTGTTGAATAAAGCACATTGCTGATATTCTTGATCACTTCGCTAACCATTTGGTTAATAGTTTACTCCTGCAGCCCGGAACTGCAATCAACATTTTTCTGTGTTTGTATCTGAAATACGTAGAGATAAAAACTTGCAATTGCATTGGTTAGTCCTTCTCTTAGGTTTTTCTCATTTTTAAACTTATCAGTGCAACTTGGGGTTCACTTGTGATTTAAAAAATGATGTAAAGTTGTGACTGTACCAGACTTTTTTTTTCAATTCAAATTTTATTATCCATTCAGAAATTCATTGTGGATACATCGCCTGTCCATTAAAACCACACACAGATAACTAACAACATTCGATTCCCGGCATGGGTCACTGTCTGTGTGGCGTCTGCATGTCCTCCAGTGTCTGCGTGGGTTTCCTCCGGGTGCTCCCGTTTCCTCCCACAGTCTGAAAGACGTGCTGGTTAGGTGCATTGACCGTGCTAAATTCTCCCTCGGTGTACCCGAACAGGTGCCGGAGTGTGGCGACGAGGGGATTTTCACAGTAACTTCATTGCAGTGTTAATGTAAACCTTACTTGTGACACTAATAAAAAAATAAGCTAAACAATGGGGGTGGGGTGGAAACTACATCACAAATGATGAGCAATGTAAAACCCCATGTTGCAATGTAAAATCCCATCTTAGCTCTAAGTACATGGATAATATACAGACAAGTTCCTCTTCTTGGTGAGAGAGCTGTGAGAGAGGCATAGGAAGATGAAAGCTTAGTGGGGAGACTGTCCCAGAGATATGTGGAGCAATGGAACCATCCAATGGTATCAGTAAAAGGACTGTCCACTTGAGTTTCCTCTCTCCTTTTGTGATCTTCATCTTGTTCAGTGGGCTGGCCTTTGCTACTGATGCAGGTTGAGCTGTCACTCATGTTGGCAAAGAATGAATGCTGCCGAAGGCTTCTCCAGTGCATCGCTGGCTCCAGTTCTGGCTTTTCCACTATGATCATGGACATTGCCTAGCTGGGCTGGTGATACTGTCCCATCTGCCTCAGAGTTGGACATCGCCAGTGGTGTACGATGCTGAGCCAGGGACCCTGATGATGAGGACCACTGGATCTTGAGGGGAAAGGTTCTGTCAGGTGTTGCAGCTCTTGCTGTCCTGTTGGTGTCTCTCGAGGTGATTGTAGGAGGCTGAGGAGGTTCCTTCACCCCCTCCAGGTGATGGGGTAATCAGGCAGCAGTGTGGTGACCTGCTTGCAGTCTAGTCCCTAGCCCATCTCAACAGCTTCCACCGTGGCTCCATGACTTGAGGAAATACTGCACTTCGGGGGTCACCACCGAGGGAGTCCGCACTGCCAGAGGGCAGGTACCAAGGGAGCACCACACGGCCAGAAGGCTAGTACCAAGGGAGCACCACACAGCTGGTACCAAGGGAGCACCACACAGCTGGTACCAAGGGAGTGCCACACAGCCAGTTGCCAGAGGGCCAGTATTGAGGGAGCACCATCTCAAAGGACAGTTTTGAAGCAATCTAAATGCTAATATGATAGAAGTGTGTTCCTTTGAACAATCCATCAACAGATTAGTCTGGAGCCAGAAGAATAGATTCTTAATCCAACATCATAGATTGTTGCCATATCTTGTGGAGGTACAAAATATTTCAAAATACTTCACAATGATATGGTGTAATTTCACGGCTCTCTGGAAACATGGGAATGCTGAGCTAATGTGGAAAGAAGGAAGTGATTTGAATAACTTCCAAACCAGCTCAAGAGTGGACAACCTATTTACAGTAGGTAGTTTGTTTTATTCTTTGCCTCTTGCAGTACCAATCTCCGATGCAGGAAAACACCAAGCAGAGGATTTGTGAAAGCGCAAAGGAGAGGGGAAATTGAATTTGGAAAGTTCTCCCCAGGCTGCTGTTTTTGGCTGGTTCAGAGTATTAGGTACAAATCTGGATCTATTGCCTCTTTACCCCCAGCCCCTCAACTCTTTCTTCAGTCACAGATTGTGGATAGCTGTTTTGATTGGAGCAATGTGATCAATTTTAAATGAAGCAACAGAATTGTTTATATTCTGTACGTAAATGTTGTGGTTGTTGAGAACTGCAAAAGTTCAAAGAACTTTCCGTGGGATGAATAAGAGTGAAGAATTGGACAAAGACTAGATGAACATGGTCATGATAGATGCAACATATGAAGGGTTCATAGCCACATAGCAAGGTCTCTTGCTCTGATGGATCTGAGACATTAGTAGAGATGTTACCTTGTGGAAATGTTATAAGTGACCTCAATTTCTCCTAGAAGGAAGAAATCAACCCGAGTCCACTTTCTGCTTACTATCCAGTGGTGTGTGTATGGTGTGTGTTTAGATATTTGTTGAGCACAGCACTCAGCTGTGGTTCATTATAAATTTGTTTCCCTACTTTGCTCTGGCTTACAAGAACAGTTATCACCTATGCAAGGTGCTGAATTCATTTGGAGTTATCCCTTTTTCAACATCAGAAATGGCACGGTAGCACGGTGGTTAGCACTGCTGCTTCACAGCTCCAGGGACCTGGGTTCGATTTCCGGCTTGGGTCACTGTCTGTGTGGAGTTTGCACATTCTCCTCGTGTCTGCGTGGGTTTCCTCCAGGTGCTCCGGTTTCCTCCCACAGTCCAAAGATGTGCGGGTTAGGTTGATTGGCCATGCTAAAAAAAAATTGCCCTTAGTGTCCTGAGATGCGTAGGTTAGAGGGATTAGTGGGTAAATCTGTAGGGATATGGGGGTAGGGCCTGGGTGGGATTGTGGTCGGTGCAGACTCGATGGGCCGAATGGCCCCTTTCTGCACTGTAGGGTTTCTAAGATTTCTATGAGAAACAAAATTCTTCTGTAATTGCTGAATTGCAAATCATTTCGAATATCATTGCAATAATTCAGCTAGTGATGGCCTTGTTTCTAGATCAGAGTTACACAAAGATTACAAGTTAATTCTGAGTATTACACTGAACTAACACTTTTGACTAGATTACTGAAAAGGAGCAAATAAAGCTTCGATGATATAACCATTATTGTTTACCAATCTGTTCAGTACTTCTGTTGTTTCTAGGATTTCTAATTAAACATTCATTTTCATTTTTTTAAAAGATCTTTTCTCTTGGTTATTGTCCTACTGGAGAATGGCTGGCTGTGGGGATGGAGAGCAGCAATGTAGAAGTGTTGCATGTTACAAAACCAGACAAATACCAACTGCACCTCCACGAAAGCTGTGTTCTGTCCCTTAAGTTTGCTTATTGTGGTAAGGATCATTAGCGGCGGTTAAATTATCCTATTCTTAATGTCATTGACTCTATGCTAAGATTCAGTTCTTGGGACACCATTGGTACTTTGCCCAAACAAACATTTTTCACACAAACCTTTACAGTTAGCAGATTATTCAACCACATATTCACCTGTCATTCCTTTGATCTGTACTGATAGTCGGATGTCAATTAGGAGTAAGAACCCTGGTTGTTTATAGCTTTCTATCTCTCGTCCTCTTCAAGCCCAGCAAATTTTGAGGTCAGTTGTAACCACATTCTTAGCCACAGTAGCTATTTGAAATGTTTGTTAGATGACCATAGAAAACTGTCAGAAATCGCTTCCTTTTCACTGCTGATGTAATGAATTTCAGATCCGTGCATGGCCTTTAATATAAAATCCTGTTTCCGGCATTGTCAATCCGTCAATACCTGCTTCATACACAAAGCAGCCTATGCATGCTCTCTGTTCAAATAAATGGTTAATATTCCATAAAACATATATTTTCCAAACATAATCTATTTTTTGCCTTTACGGATGAAATGTCACAATGGTGTGCATGTTTTGTAAATTAAGTATTTAGACAAATTAGGGGCGGCACGGTAGCACAGTGGTTAGCACTGCTGCTTCACAGCTCCAGGGACCTGGGTTCGATTCCCGGCTTGGGTCACTGTCTGTGTGGAGTTTGCACATTCTCCTCGTGTCTGCGTGGGTTTCCTCCGGGTGCTCCGGTTTCCTCCCACAGTCCAAAGATGTGAGGGTTAGGTTGATTGGCCATGCTAAAAATTGCCCCTTATTGTCTTGAGATGGGTAGGTTAGAGGGATTAGCAGGTAAATATGTAGGGATATGGGAGTAGGGTCTGGGTGGGATTGCGGTCGGTGTAGACTCGATGGGCCAAATGGCCTCTTTCTACACTGTAGGGTTTCTATGATTCTATGAAATTCTCAAATTAAAATTCAGCAGTGATGTGGTATTGACTAATTTTGATTTTATAAAAGGTTTCAGACTTGAACAATAATCTGCACCATATTTGTTGATCCCAGTCAGGCTATTATCTCCTGTCTATTCCTAGTTTATGACTAGGTATAATGCATCCTATTAGTTGCAAGCAAATGTATCTTAGAGTTTACTCAATGTCCATACGTGAATACCTTTTGCCAACTTCTGCAAACCTAAACCCATCACTCCTATTTCCACTTCCACTTTTGTTCCCCTCTATTTACTCCTCCTAGACCTCTCCGTCCTGTTGTCATATCTCCTTTCAGTTGTCCCTTCTCAGGCACTCTGCACTCCCAACACGACCCAAACACTTCAATACTTTTCAATCTTCCTATTCTTCTGTCTTCCACCCAAGCTTGACCCTCTCTTCAATAAGCTTACAAATTCCCTCTGTACTTCTCTGGGCATCCTCTGAAGTGCCTAGTGAGACACTCATGCTTCCCTCTTATGAGCAGCGGCCCCAACTGCCTATCCCACTCTCTTTCTAAGCTTTCTGCCCAGCTGACCTGCAGGGGCTAATCTTGCTAACCTCCTTCACGTCCAACTCTTCATAGTGCTGATCCTGTGGACAGAAGTCATGAACCCTATAAGACATTGGGAAGTCCTTTGAGGAATGCATACAACTGTAAAAATAAACAGCTATTCAAAAGTTACTTTAAAAACTATTATCCTATTAAGACAGTCATTCAAAATCTACTTCAAAAACTTTGGGCACAATTCTTCCCAAAAATTTGCAAGTGTTGCCCCAATGCCACCCTGGCACTGCCAGGAAGCAATGCCAGGACACAATCCAGCCATGTCCACAGCCACCAGAGGGCTTCAATGGCCTTCAGGCTACCTAGTGGGGCCATCAAAACTGGTCTCTATGGAGACCAGCAGTGAATAGTGCTGAGTTCCCACTGCCCCCCAAGAGTTGGAGAATCACAGGAGCTGGGAAAATCCAGCTTCAAACAGGAATAGCATGTTTAAAATAGATTTAAATATTCTAATCTGGTTTTTGCTCTGGCTGGGTATGAACCAGCTTATGTTGGCACTCGGGGGCGGGGAGAATCCCAAAGGGCTATGGTCTCTCCCCCGAGATTCTTTGGCCACAGCGCGATCTGCGCATGAGTGCACAAGGCTGGAAAAATGCCTTATTATCCTCTTAGCTCATAAAGCTGTCAAGACAAATACATTCTCAGTCAAGCTGTGTCAGCAACTCCTGCTGAGCTGAATCTATTCTTGAGTTTGGAGCACAGCCAAGCATTTATAATGAGATTCCATTACACAATTGTCAAAAAAACCTCTCAAGCTAAATTCATTTAATTCTTCTTGCCTTGGAACAATCTAATAGATGGCTTTGCAATTATTCAATTAATTCAGCTATCTGTTGAAGCTTTGAGCTGTCAAAGTCAATAAATGAAAAGATTATATCACAGGACAATTGACACGATCAATATTGTTGATGCAGAAGAACACTTTATCTAGTGGATAATGTACTCCAATGCATTAGCAAACATCCACATTCACAGTGCTGACCAATTTTATCTTTTAAAAACAAAAGATCTACCATCAATCATGTATTAAAAGCATATTTAACTTAATTATACACCATTTAATTATGACATATGAAATAGACAACATCTTTTTAAAATGCCTGTCAATGGTTTCCAACTCCACAACAGGGTTCCCCATGGTTCAGGACAGTTCTGAGCTGATGTTTACCATCACACATCCAAAAACTGGCTTGACTGCATCAAAATTGTGGGGGTACAAAATGCCCACCTCCACCTTAGTTGAAAACTCAACTCACTTACAACTGCACTTTCAAAATCTGAACTCTCTTCTTGTCTTTGGCTCCTCTATTTACCATGACATTTCTGCAGCTACTGATTTGCTCCACGACATCCTCAACTCTACCTTTGATGCCTTAATCCCCATTAAAGCTATTAAACTTTCACACCTGGTCACTCCCCTAATACAGTCTTCATCTCCACTCTCGCTCGTTGAGGGATGGTGGGAGGGTGACAGACTTGAAGAAATATGACAGACTTAGCCTTCACTGCCAGATCGTGCTGGATCATTTAAAACATTATTGAGTCCTGCTCTCATCCGTTAAAACTATTCACTATTCCAGAACAATTCTTGAATAAAGAGATAACCCCTGATTTATTTTCCCTTCTGTGAATCATCTTCCTAAAATTCTCTCCCCATCTACTCTGCCCTTGCCTCAACAAGTGTGATGTACTAATGGACTGTTTTCACTCATTTTGAGACCACCCAATCAGCTGTCTCTACTGTATCACTTCCCTATAACCCACCAAGTCATACACCCTGCTCCAGCTCCGAACTCGCATCATTCTCTCAGTTCATCCATTCCCCTGCTCCCTTGACCATATTCCCACTATTCTGTATGAACCCACTGACTGAGGGCATCTGTTTGTAGTGTGGCTATGCAGGAAATTTAAGCTCTTTATTTCCTCGATTGGTCAATAAGATTGAAGAGGATACAGGATAGAGACCGTGTGCTATAGGCTATTGAATAACACTAAATTTGAATCAGACAGTGAATGGCAAATTACATGATTTTTTTTGTATATTTACACAGGTAAATGGTTCGTAAGCACTGGAAAAGATAATCTTCTAAATGCATGGAGAACGCCTTATGGAGCAAGCATATTCCAGGTAATTTTATCGGAAAGCTTTCATCAAGCCTGCATTTCTGAACTTGCTGAGAAAAATGTGAAGCAAAATGGTCTTGATTGAGAGCAGTGTTCATGTTAAGGGTATAAAGTGTGGTTAGTTCGTTGTAATTGTGATAACTTTGAAAAATTTATATTGACACCTGTATGAGTGCCACGAATGAGACTGTTGGATTTTCATAAAGACTTAACTGGTTTATTAATGTCCTTTAGGGAGGGAAAAGTGCCATCCTCACCTGATTAGATCTTTATTTTACTCTATTCCCACACCAAAATGGCTGACTCGTAACTACCCGCTGAATTTGCCTAGTAAAAAATTGTGTCAGACCGTTTCAAAGAATGAACTTTATTTCAAGAAGGCTCACCACCTTCTGAAAACTAATTTGGGACAGGCCATGAATGATATTTCTTGATAATTTATATTAAAAAAATGATCAATCACTGAAAAAGCTCAAAGGTATTTTAAGAAGTCCATACACTAAAGAAAATTTGTCCTGATGTTTACATCTTTTAAGTGATTTTTCAACACTTCATTATCATGTCTGGCATTTCTGAATGTACAAGGGTGACAAGGCCTTGGAGAAACTGCAAAGGACATTTACCAGCATGGTACCAAGATGAGAGGTTTTAGATTTGTGAAGATACTAGAAAAGCTGGGACCGTTTTCTTTAGAGAGAAGATTAAAGGAGATTTAATAGAGGTGTTCAAAGGGCTTGATTTAAGCTAACTGGCAAAAGAACCAGAGGGGTGATGATTAGAATTTCTTTTACTTAATGAGTTATGATCTGGAATGCACCACCAGAAAGTGTAGTTGAAGAAACCTCAGGAAGCATTCTGGAAAGGAGAGGTTTGCAGGGTTTGGAGAAAGAACAGCGGGGGGTGGTTCTAATGGGACAGCACTCTCAAAGAGCTGACTCGGGTATGATGGGCTAAAATAGCTTTGTGTGCTCTGATCTTATGAGCATGGGAGAGCTCTGCACATTTTGGCATTTGACCATTTAATAACACTTTTTAATATATAGATTTACAGATCAAATGGAAACTATTCACTCGGTTTTAAACAGTGCTTCCCTCTCTTTTGGACAAGGGTGGGTTTGAGTATAGGCTACCTTTTATTGTCATTCACGTTCACTTGTTTGCCTGTGGAATGTGGAGGAAGGCAGCAGAGAAAATAAATAGAAGAGAATGAAGGCATATATGAGAAGATAAAGACTTCACGTTACAAAATTGTCCTCAAAGCTTTAAACCATATTATGATCTTTAAATGGAAAGTTATAATTGTAAATTCACTCTGGTTATTTTAGATTAATTTTCTTTTCCCCTCCTTCTACAGTCAAAAGAATCGTCATCGGTGCTGAGCTGCGATATCTCCGTGGATGATAAATATATAGTCACTGGCTCTGGCGATAAGAAAGCATCGGTCTATGAAGTTATTTACTAACATTTATAACTGAGGAAGTATATTTGGAACTGTTTTTCTCAAAAGACAAAAACAGCATCCTCCCGGCCTTCAGAACGGAAAGGGTTTTTATTTCTGAATGCCTGTACTTAAGGACTGATCATCAGTGCACCAATGATTGACTGGATTAAAGAAAACACCATTGAACTAGGCGCAAGTAGCTGTTTTTGGTAGTCCCAAGAAAATTCCAGGACCCTGCTTTGTAGAACCCTGGATTATTAGAAGAGCATTTGAATCCTCTCTGACCTCACGTTGTATTTTTGTTATTGCCTGAATTGCTGCATTTGTGGAGTTGCCTAACCAGATGTTCATTTGTTCTTTGAAAGACATTCTGTCCTTTGTAGTGCAATGGTGTTCCAGGTGAAACTGGATTCTGGTTATTGCATCTTGTGAACTGTATTTTGTATCTTGTTGGAGCTCAGACATTTGTACAAATTGTAAATATTCCGTTTAATACAGTAAAGACAGTATTGAAAAAAATGTTTTTTTAACTTTTTTAAAACTATGAAGCGATTATAATTATTGTTGCTTTTGCTGCACGCTAAGGATGGGTCCAAGCAAGTAAGAACAGCACCATTATTCAATTATGTTTCAGAACCTAATATGTAATCCCAGTGTCACTAAATGTGGGACATAACACTTGCTTTATTTTTTAGCTTGTTTTCTTTTGTCCGGCCATTAGAGCACTAGTAGAACTTTACATGTCAATTGTTTAAAGTAATTGCTGGATTTTCACTACATTTTGTAATTGATTTGATTTGATTTATTATTGTCACATGTATTAGTATACAGTGAAAAGTATTGTTTCTTGCGTGCTATGCAGACAAAGCATACCGTTCATGGAGAAGGAAACGAGAGCATGCAGAATGTAGTGTTACAGTCATAGCTAGGGTGTAGAGAAAGATCAACTTAATGCAAGGTAGGTCCATTCAAACGTCTGATGGCAGCAGGAAAGAAGCTGTTCTTGAGTCTGTTGATATGTGACCTCAGACTTTTGTATCTTTTTCCCGAAGGAAGAAGGTGGAAGAGAGAATGTCCAGGGTGCATGGGGTCCTTGATTATGCTGGCTGCTTTGCCGAGGAAGCGGGAAGTGTAGACAGAGTCAATGGATGGGAGGATCTTCTGCCTGTGAGGTCCCTTTGAAAGTAGATGTGCTGAGAACCATCTGTGCTTGATGGCATGCCCATAAATTCCGCTTCCTTCAATTTTGATTAGTTCACCACTTTATAATGCATTTTATAATGCTTTCTTGGAATATTACCAAAATCGCTGAGCGGCTTCTTCACATCCTTCTCTGAGCTTCTTTTAAAAATGGGTATGCTTGGAATCATCTGTAGTAGAAACTGTGCCCATGTATTCTAGAAGCCTTCAAGATGGACTTGGCTCTTTAGTAATTTCATTAGGAGTTAACCAACTGAAATTGTTTCCTTCCATAAAGTTCTCAATTGTTTTGAAACATTAGCAGACTGAGAACTGTACCTTAAGTTGGGGTATTTAGCAGTGACAGAAGACACAATATTTTGAAAATAAAAGATCAATGGCAAATCATGACTTACTAGTTTTGTGCAAAATACAGGATTGTTTTCCAGCAATGTTGTCCTCTTAGATTTTTAAACCATTCTGCTTAAATATCCTGATGTGTGGGTGGTTGTTTAGGGTACATGCAATATAATGGTACAATTCAGGCCATTCTGTGACAGGCGGGCATACTAAGGAGTAGTGTGTCTCATAGAATAACCAATAATTTTCAGTTTCCTTTTTTAAACTAGGGTAAATTATGCTGTTGGATGTACCTCCTAAACATAAGGAGGTACCTGTAGATTTGTTCTTTTATTTGCAAACTGGTGTCACCACAAATCCATTAGATTCAGGGAAGCGAGCTACCTAGAATGTAACTAACTACCTTAAGTATTTGAAATAATGCTCTATGTAGTGCAGAAAGAAGGGACGGCTAAAACTACTATTGTTATCTAATCTTGTTTATGAGATTGTTTGCGAGGTAGGGCAGTATTACCTATTTCAAACAATGCTGATGAAGGCTTTTATTCCACAGCAGGTTCCTTGAAGTGCTGGAACACCTTTTAAAAAACGATATTGCTGAATGATATTGAAAGCCACATACTTAAAAAATACTGCCTTTTCTGGTGGAGAATTGAAGACATCTGGATGATACAAATAATTTGGGTCAGTTTTTCATTTAATTCACTTAGTCTAGTTCCATCTACTCCGGAATCATGAGGCTGCCATAGGCTAGGATCCTGCAGCCCCAATCGGCAGATGAATGACCCTTTCCCGAGAGAACCTGATCGATTCATATCCAAACCTCAGGTGAAATAAGGTGTCTGCTGAACCTCCATGGGGAGCCTGGCAGGCAAAATTCACCAATCCCTTTCATTTCTGTTTGCGATGCCCAGCTGGCTTCTTGCATTGTGCAGTCCCTTTTGGATTAGTGTGTTGCTGCACATCGAAACAGAATTCCTAGTGCTTTCCAAATCACTTCCCAGTGTGACCCCATTATAACCACTGGGAATTCATGTGATCCTGGAGTGAACATTTGGAGAGAAAGAGTTGTTGAGCCGGGTTGAAAGGGTGGGCAACTTCATTTGTTGGGGTGGGGGAAGGGTTTCTGTTGTTGACCAGGGTGCATGGGTGGGAGGACAGTAGTTGATCTTGGAAGGAGTTGATGAAAAAGATGGGTTGCTCCAAACGAAGAACCATACAGCTACCTGTTCGGAGGCTATTTTTTTAAGCATCAGCTGGGTCTCAGAGAGTAGTCCATCAGGCCACACTCACCAACAATAAAAATGCAAACATTTAAAGGCACCTTGGAGCTGTCAGAAATCAGTCCGAGCTTCAGGACATCAATTCCTGCCTCAATGCTCATGACCCCAAAATCTCACCTTGTGACCCACAGTTTGGGAAGCCCTGTCCTAAAGGAAACATTGCTTGTACGTGACCTCTTTATTCCCGGTGCAGCACATTCCCAAGGGCGCAACTTCGAAGGAACATTGGAAAAGCTGCTTTGAATTCTGAGTTGCTCCCTCACTCATCCTTCTCCTCAGGTAAGTGGTTAAAGGAAAAGAGAGGGTGAGCATGAAGGGGACATCTGGATTAGAAGGAATGAACTTGGAGAAGAGTGACCGGCCATGACTACCAAACATTTAGCAGTGTGATGCCATTTTCTGTTCTGGGCCTGTTAAAGGGCCGATAGGATGTAGCCATGTTTCTTGAACCTTCTGCAATCCCAGGGACTAAAGAGAGTGATGTTACCAATCATGGGCCATCGATATACAAGTATCTCAATCTTTATCACATTTAGTTCAAAGAGAATAAAAACCATCCACAACTTACATAAGATTTTAAGACCATGTCAAAGCATTTTAATTAAACACAATTCAAGAAATTGAATTCTTGCCCTCAATTCCTTTTGTATAATTGGAGAAATCTGATTTTTGCTTGCAATTTCTTTAATCATCATCGTTCTTTATTTAACATAGGTTGTGTTAATGAAGATTAAGAGAGAGAGAATGACTGAACATTTCATTCTGTTCTAAGTTATGAGCCTCTATTGGGCAATTAAAGGAATGCCCTTGGCTCGTATTGATATTGTGGATTCAGCCCAACGTGTGTGTACACTCGTGCATGTGGATATGTCTCCATGGCAGGTGAAAGCTGTCTAGTGTTTTTAGATCACGTTCTGACAATAGACATCTATTGAAAGTGAAAATGCACAATCGAATGGTGATTTAAGAGATTTGTATAACAGATTCAGTGTAACTCTCTACAAGTACTCTATGGCTTATAACCAGTTAGTAAATAGTACTCGAATGTACCAAGTCTAATGCTTTTCTCAATCCTTACATATTTCCTCCTTTTGCCTTTCAAAATGTGGATAATTTTTGTAAATGTAAGGTATTATTATTGGTCGTGAGGTTTACTAATAGTAGTAAAGGTTATTAGATTAGCTGCTGAGTATTTTCAATTTATGTTAACTAGGGAATTTCAATCAGGGTAAGCAGAACATTTATTGAAATAATATAATCTTAGGGAGGATTAGAGGCATTAATTAAAATTTAATCAGTAAAATAATTAAATGCTATAAGGATGAACGCTATAAATTCAGGTGAAATGTGCCAACTGCAGAATGTGCGCGTTCAAGGACACCTGTGTGAATCAAGGCAAACATGTCTACAATAAGTGTCTACAACTGGAGGAACTTTGGCTCCTCCAGAGCCATTGAGCTGGAAGCCGAGCGGCAGACATATTGGAGAGGGGGAAAGTGACCTGGATACTTTGCTCCAGGAGGTGGTCACCTCAGGATAGGGCCATCTGATTTGGTGCATGGTCAGGAATGGGAGATGTGACTACAAGTGGCACAGGTGTGGGGATTGAGAAGAGGACCATATAGTCATGGGGATAGATACAGTTCTCTGCAGCCAAGCGCATGATTCTAGAAGCCTGTGTTGCCTGCCTGGTGCTGATGTTTGGGCTGGAGAGGAACTTGCAGTGGGAAGAGGATCCAGTTTTTGTACTCTGTGTAGATACCAATGACATAGGTAGGACTGACAGAGGTTCTGCTTAGAGAGTATAAGAACCTAGGGACTAAATTTAAAAAGGTAATAATCGCTGGATTATTACCGGAGCCATAAGCAAATCTGAGTAGGGTAAATAAGATTAGAGTTAAATGTATTGCGCAAAGACTAGTGTGGAAGAAATAGGTTTAAATTCATGGGTCATGACACCAGTACTGGGGAAAGTGGGACTATGTTCACCTGAACCATGCTGGGACGAATATTCTGGCATATAACCAGAGTGACTTCAAACTAAATGGTGGGAGTGAGGGAGCAAAGTTGCAATAAGGAACTGAGAATTCACAACTAGGTAGATGAATTGATGGCATAAATGGAAGTAAACAGGCATAATGTAATTGCCATTATGAATATGTGACTAAGACCATAAGAAATAGGCCATTCAGCCCCTCAAGCATGCTCCACCATTCAATAGGATCAAGGTTGATCTGACATTTCTCATGTCCACTTTCCTGCCATTGATTCCTTACTGATCAAATGTCTATCTATCTCAGCCTTAAATGTACACAAGGACTCGGCCCCCACAACTCTCTGTGGTAAGGAATTCCAAAGTCTCAACCCACAGAGAAGAAATTCCTCTTCATCTCAGTCTTAAATTGGCACCCCTTCATTCCGAGATGATGTCCTCTGGTCCTGGACTCCTACGTTGGGAAACATTCTCTCAGAATTTAAGAATCCTATGTGTTTCAATGCGATCATCTCTTATTCTTCTAAATTCCAATAAGTAGAATCCCAACCTGTTTAACCTTTGCTCATAAGACAATTCCTCCATTCTAGGGATCATTCTAGTAAACATTCTCTGAACTGATTCCAAAGAAATTATATCTGTTCTAAAATAAGGGGACCAAAACTGCTCTCAGTACTCCAGACGAGGTCTCACCAATACCTTGTACAGTTGCAGCAAGACTTCCTTATTTTAAACTCCAAATCTCTTGAAATAACTCTCTTGGTGAAATAGTCACACAAGTTTAAAAATCACACAGGCTGAAAAACAAGGCTGACAAAGCACACAAATCAGATATCTGTAACTGGAAAATAGGAGTGATCCACAGATATAGAAACGAGTTATCTTATGAAGTTTTCACGCTGATTGGATATTATAATGAAGCAAGCATAAAGTGATTGTGATTGGTTTATACTAATTACTTGTAATCAATTTTGAAAACTTTAATTGCCTTTGTAACTTGGAATACACCACTCTGGCTAGCTACAGGGATGTGAACTGTAGCTTCCCAGCATCCTTGCTATAGCTTGTATTAAAACACCTGTTTAAGAAAACTCTGTTACTTGTCTGGTTACTCGAAGGGTAAAGTTGTGATCAATAAGGCTGACATCAAAGCCCACAACACTGAGTTACTAACTGCAAGTCATTATGCCAGTTCTCCATCCTTGTATTTATTATAACTATTCAACAGCTACAGTGTATTATGATTTACATTATGTATGATATGGCATGCAGCATAGACAGAATGTCTTGTAGTAACTAAGAATGAACATTTAGGCTTCATTTTCATTCCCAGGTTGGGAATGCAAGAGTTGGGACACTCAGTGAACCTGACCCGGAGAAAGTGCTCCAGAAGGTGAGGTCTTTTGGCCCGGAGTGGCAAGCAATCCCAGGACGAGTGTGGAGGCTGCAGCAATGCAGAGGAGCACTGGGCAGATGGCCTGCCTCAGTGCACTGACACTGTTTGGAAGCTTTTTTTCAAAAAGTGCAATGTAAAACAGCCCTCACACCCCACATTCCCACACACTCCCTATGTCTTATCCATGTCAACATATACAACCTCATGGTATTGCACGTTGATCAGTTTCTGGGGAGTTCCAAAGTGAATTATAAGTTTAAAGTTTATTAGTGTCACAAGTAGATTAACACTGCAATGACGTTACTGTGACAATCTCCTACAAGTTAGACACGGCACAACAACTTCATAGAATTTCACACCCGCTGATGTTAAGAGCTACCTCAAAAAGGATTTACTGAAACTGCATTGGATCTCACATTTACAGTTCTACAAGGCCACCTCGCGAGCAGAAACAGAAATTCTACTCGAACAATTGCTACATGAAAAGGTAATTTTATCTTATCAAGGTGGATAATGGATATTCAGGAGTTACTGGCTGGAACATTACAGAATCTAATCACCTTGACCATGAAACAACAGCCACAGTCTGTCCAGATATCAACTCCGGAAATACCGACTGAAACCATTAGGGGAAGGAGGTAATGCAACTCGAATAACAATTTTTCAACAAATCTCTTTAATATGGCATGCAAGCTGCTAAAACAGTAATCTGGAAAAGTTACCAATGAAGCAGCAATGAGCTCCTTTTTGTTCCCTCCCAAGTTAAGGCCCCATCTTGATTTTACTTAAAAGTCCAGCACAGGATTTAAATTGCCATTGAAAAGAATCTCGGGTGCAAAAAGCACCAATGTTTTGGAAAAGAGACCGTCTCCAGAAATTGTAGCCTTGTGGGCTTTCACTCCTCTGAATTTTCAAGACCACCGTGAAAAGTTTCTGCTTTAGCCGCACATACCAGCAAAGGACTCCTAAACAGTGAACTCTCTTTTTTGATTTTGCACTGAAATTTAATTTGGCGAGAAAGTAACTACCTACAGTATAACGTGTACATTTTGCATGCTTGTGTGTGTATGTGTATACGGGTTGCAAAGGTCAACATATGGGTTTACCTTTATAATTTTCTTTATATCTTACCTGCGAGGGTTTTTAACTCAATAAAAAACAACTTATTTTAAACTTGAGCGCCTGCTTGATTTGTTTCTTTGCAATCGGAATGCAAATGGTTAAACACATCGTGTTGCGCCTGAAAATTGCAGTGGTAAAATCAGACGTAAAGCGTTTAGTGCAGGTGCTGGTTTTCACGACCGCGCCATTTTACAAGCACTGGATTTCCAGCGCGGTCAGCCTCTCACCGGAAATGGGCGGGAGGCAGGTTAATATCTTGAAATTTATTATAATGCTATTTTACATCTGCTTAGCGAGCCCGGCGCTCATTCGTCCAGGCCTGTCCCCCTTTATGACCTTGCCGTGAAAGGTTCGCGCCTGTGAAGAATAGACATGTTCCCCATGAACGGGAAGCAATCGACATGGCCTCGCAGGTGGAAGCAGAGGCCATTGAGACCCCCTCTCTGCTCACCAGCCCCCCCCCCTCCCCCCGCCCCTCCGGGAGGCTAAGGGCAAGGGGATTGCCCCTTAGGCAGTGCCAGATTGGCAGTGCCAGTCTGACATCTGGGCAAGGCCCACTGGTCAGTGCCAGGCAGGGCGGCCAGTGGGGGAGGAGCTAATGGGAGGAGGGGGCAAACTGCCACTCTGCAACTATCAGTGGGGGGAGGACGTCGGGTACACAATCAGTGGAGGAGGGGGGTCCGCGATCGGACTGGGTGGTGGGGGGGGGGCTATATCTCGGGCTGCGGGCCCCCACGATTGCGGGGGGTGGTGCAGCTGCTTCAGGCCACCTGCACCAGCAGGGGCCTGACAGCTCTCTTTTTTATGTCACACCCCTGCTACTGCTAATGCGCATGTGCAGCATCAGAGACCTGCACATGCGCACTACCTCCCTCTGCAGACGTTCGGGTGCGTTAAGTCCCGCCCATAGGCTTCTGTAGCAAGCAACAGACTTGGTGATATTTTTGCAGGCAAAGTGCATATGGGGGGCCTGAAAACATGCCCAAAGGATGGATCTGAAACTCTCCCAGTTTCAAGTTCACCCAGCACTTAGAAACAGAATGGTAAAATCACCCCCAGATAGTGAGTAAACGTCTTCATCTTCATCAAATTCACAACAAAACCCTTTTATGGTCAAACCCGAAGTGGTAAACGAGGGGAATAATTTTTTATCCATCCTCATGTGGCCATAACACCTTGTATTCTAGTCTTCTAAATATAAAGATTAGCATTACCATCCATTGACTCTGTCTACACTTCCCGTTGCCTCGGCAAAGCAGCCAGCATAATCAAGGACCCCATGCATCCCGGACATTCTCTCTTCCACCTTCTTTCGTTGGGAAAAAGATGCAAAACTCTGAGGTCATGTACCAACCGACTCAATAACAGCTTTTTCCCTGCAGCCGTCAGACTTTTGAATGGACCTACCTTGCATTAAGTTGATCTTTCTCTACACCCTAGCTATGATTATAACACTACATCCTGCACTCTCTTGTTTCCTCCTCTATGAATGGTATGCTCTGTATAGCACACAAGAAACAATACTTTTCACTGTATGCTAATACATGTGACTATAATAAATCAAATCAAATCAAATCATTCCTTCAGCCTTTATGAGTACTCTGTTCTGCCCTTTTTAATTGGATGATCTCACATTTGGCTACATTGAAATTCATTTACCACTCATCCACCGCAGATCGGCTCATGCGACTTAATCTATCAATGTTTCTTTGTTATTTTGTGCTTCCACCTACACTCCTTGTGATGCCTCCTAAGTTTATGTCATCAGCTAATTTGGATATGTGGCTTTCTATCCCATCATCTAAGTTATTAAATACAGCGAATAGTTGAGGCTAAACCACAGGACACCACAAGCCACATCCTGTCAATTAAATTACCAGAGCTATATTACTATGCTCCTACTCCTGCATTCAGCCAATTTCCTAGCCAGTAATCTTCAATTCCAAGAGCTTCAACTTTAGCTAACAGCCCATATAAATAACATACATTGACATCGTCCCTGTGCAATAATTTAGTCAACTCTTTAAAAAATTCAATCAGGTTTTTCAGGCATAACATACTATTTACAAATCCATACCAGCTCTCTCCAATCAGTTAAAAATATTCGAGGTGATCAGTCACTTTGTGCTTAGTTATAAAATCTGGTAACTCCCAACAATAAATGGTAGGCATTTTGGTCTATAATTACACATAGAGGAAAAACAAAGTACACAAATAATTGGGAGAGACAGACAGCATTAGAGTTTGAAATAGTCAGGTATTAAGGGGTGCCAAAGTAAGAGAGAATGCAGTAATGTCTAAATTAGCTTTACAATGCATGTGCATGAATGCCCAAAACATTGTAAATAAAGTTGGTGAGTTACAGGTGCAGGTTGTGAGGGTGATATTGTGGCAATAATAGGTGCTGGGTGCAATGAAGGGCAGGTATTAAATGTTACTGATACAAGCTGACCAGGAAAGATAGAGAAAAAAGGAGGTGGCAGTATTAAGGAAAATATTAAAGTTCTGGAGAGAGAGAATGTCCTGGAGGGGACAAAGCAGAATCCATTTGGTTAGAGATAAGAAACTTTTTGTTATATCCTATCTTACCATTGAAGTATGGCATGGTGGCACAGTGGTTAGCACTGCTGCCTCATAGCACCAGGGACCCAGGTCCGATTCCCAGCTTGGGTCATACCTCTGGGTGCTCCAGTTTCCTCCCAGACATGCTGGTTAGGTGCATTGGCCATTCTAAATTCTCCCTCAGTGTACCTGAACAGGCACCGGAGTGTGGTGACTTGGGGATTTTCACAGTAACTTGATTGCAATGTCAATGTAAGCCTACTTGTGACTAATAAATTAACTTTAAAGCTTTATCTCTATCATTTTCCATATGTTCTTCTTGTGGACTTTAGAACCTGATATACTTAGTTCCCAGTCTGGACTATCTTGCAGCCAATGTTTCAGTAATATTCATCAAGTCACAATTTTCAAGTTGAATATCTACCTACAATTTCTTCAATTTGTTCCTTATACACTACGCGTCTGTATAAAGTTTCAGTTTAAATATTTTTTCACATGTTTCTTATTTTTCTCTCTGGTTTAATCACTTTCAATTATCCCTTCACCTGTATTGCCTGAAGCACAATGCCTGTTATTTTAATCTCTTCCCTTTTTGTTTTTGAGCTATTAATACTACCTCTTCCTGTCCCCATTGAGGAGTTAAAGTCCCCATGACTGCCTTATTTATCATTCCCACCAGGACCTGGTCCCAAAAGGCACAGTTCCTTCCTGTCTCAGTAGTTCTCAATTCCCCATGAGATGAAATCCTCCTTTCCCGCACCGCTCCTTCAGCCACATGTCCAACTCTTTATCCAGTTATTGCTGTGCCAATTTACTTGGGTAATAATCCATAGATTTTGGCCGGGATTCTCCCAAAAAACATTTGAAGTTCCCAACGTGCAGGACAATGGGAGCAAATCCCGCTGGATATTTTTGCGTGATTTTCAGAATGAATCTCCGACACTCTGTGCATCACAGAGTACCCTAACGTGATTCACGCTGGATATCAGGGGGCAGGGCTTATTTCTGCCCAAGAGGATGGCAGCATAGCGCTGAACGGGCCACTGCGCATGCACCGATCTGTCAGTGCCGCGATCGGCACATGCCATTGGCCCCTCCCATTGCTGGCCTCCAGATCGCTGGCCAGTCCCGCAACTCCCCATCACTAGTCTCCCAGACCCCTTACCCCCCAGAGAGTCCTGCCCTGATTTTCTCCCCTCCCCCCACTCAACCTGGATGGCCAACCCCGATTGCCCTCACTCCCTCCCTCCCCCATCAATCCCGATTGCAGAGTGGCAGCAGGTCCCCCCCACCCTTACCTATCATGCCCCCAATAGGTCCTGCCCCCTCTAGCCACACCCCTTGGCTCCACTCCCTTGGCATTGCCTGGTGGGCAGTGGAAAGGTGCTCCTTGGAAAGTACTAATTTGCCCCTTGGGCAGTGCCAGGGTGTCAGGCTGGTACTACCAGGCTCTCACTGCCCAAGAGGCACTCCCCTTACTCTGACCTCCCGAGGGAGCCTCAAGAACTAGCCCTCCAGCAGGGTCAGGCCGCCTGTTCCCCATTAGTGGGGAGCAGTAGTAAACCCCACTGAAGGGAACCACTCCCAGTGGGGGCAGAGGGTAAGACGCTAGCGGACCAGGAGAATTCAGTTCCAGGCCTGCTAATCATATGGAAATGTCAATTTCCCTGATATTTCCATATGATAATTAGCTCCACGCCGAGTTCTGGCACTGAGCCGATTACATCAGAAATCTTTGCCAGGGAGATGTGCGGAGGCCGTGATGTTCAGCGAAAAGCCCACGAAACTGCTGCCACTGATGTCTCCTGGCTGGCCTGCTGCGCTACTCGAGCAGCACAGCGGGCTGGGAGAATCGCCTGCTATAATTCATGAAGTCCTGTTTTTTAATTTAGCTGCTAGTTCCTGGTACTCTCCAAACAGAACCTCTTGTCTACTCTTCCCTATATTGTTCCAACATGGACCACAAATGACTGGATCTTCTGACAACCCTCCAATATTCTTTCTTGAATTCTCTGCCTGGCTGTTAATCTACATATCTTATTTTAAGTTGGAAAGGAAGCACACAACATGCAAACCCTGCCAGGAGCAGCACACTATGCAGATTAAGGACCAGTGAGGAGCAGTTCCGCAAGGGGAATCGATGCTGAACAACATAACATGGGGATCAATGAGGAACAGCATAATATGATCCATTACCACATTGCAACCAAGGTTGGGAAAATCATTGGCATCACAATGGGACATGGACAGTTGGAAAAAGCAGCCTGAAAATGGAATCCGATTAGGAGAGGCAGCAGCACTACTTCAAAGAGCATAACAAGCCTTATGTAGGCATTTAGAATAAAACTGCTTGCCACAGCATTTACCTGCCTATGTCCACATCTGTGAGCTGGAAAGAACTCACTCCTAAGTCCTTTTTGAGAAATTTGTGGAAAACCTTCATGTGAAAATGTCAGGTAAGTAGAAGAAAAGGCTGCTAATATCTACTGTAAAATCTCTTGCATGGAGTAAGGTTCCCTGAGTATCGAACCACAGGGTGGCAATGGAACAGTTTTCCAGTGAAGAGCCAATGATTTCAGGGCAACAAGAGAATAAAAAATTAAGGAGAAAAAAGGAAAACAAACCGCTTTTAAAAATATTATGTAAGACATAGGAAAAGGATCACTGATGGTTCCATGCATATATTGGGTGAAAAGCTCTTGTTAATCTGTAGGTACATTATCAATGGCCTCAGTGCCTCCAGTTAAGGAGGAGTGATTCTTCTTCTAGAATCATAGAATGATACCATACAGATTGAGACCATCAAACACATTGTTTCTGATCTGTCTCTTTGAAGGAGTTATGTAATTATTGAAACCCTTTTCTCTTGTCCATTCCTCAGAGTCATGCAAATGTTTCCCATTTAGGTATTTATCAAATTCACTTTCTAAAACCATTATTTAATCTGCTTCCACAACCCTTTCAGGTGATGCATTCCAGATCATAACAGTGCCTTGGTTTCATCTTTGTGTATTTTGTCAACTACTCTCATAGTGGTGTCCTCTAGTTACTGACCATTTAACTACTTGAACCAGTTTGACCAAGGCTGGTCAGTGAATTCCTATCAACATGTCCTATCAGCTTTCTGCAGTTCTCAGTCTTCCAGCTCCTTTTAAATTCTCCTTCATCCTGTGATTCTTGTTCTTACCCATTCTTTCATTCTTCCACCCTTTCCCACCAATCCACCGCAGCCACACGGAATGGGGACTCAGCTGAAGAAAGATGAGGAAGAGAAGGAAGATTTGGGGTCTTTCTTTCATGTTGTTGCAAAAGGCAAGAATGATGGGAAGGCCACTTCTATCTGATTCAATCCGGTCCATTCATAGATGCATTGCGGATTTTGATTGGGGTCCTTGGTGAGACCCACCCCACGATTAAAGAATCTGCCGACACTCATTGTCAAATTTCAATGGATTTCCTGAGTGCAGCTGCTAACCACCTGAGTAGTAGCAACAAGCCAACATCTTCAGGAGAGGAGGAAAGAGTATTGCAAGAAAATAGCTAGAGAAAAATACCAAAAAAAAAGTAAAGCACCGAGCTTAACACAAAGCGATATTCTAAAACACAAAACATGCTATATTTGTAATGGTTTGCAATATTTTCAATGAGAACAAATGGTCAAAAACCTTTCTGTCTGTTTTCTTAGCAAACCATCAACACTCAAAAAATGAAGCCTTGCCCAAACATTTGTTCATTGAAAGATTTCTGGTTATGAGCATGAGGCAGCAGGATAGATTACACGACTATCTCAGTTACATGATTCATGACCTATTTTGTATTCCTTTTGACTCTGATAGATTTCCAATTAACTTGCCTGGGAAGAGCCCAGTCGTCTACCATAGACCATGAGATAAATCATAACTCCTACCTTCAGACGAAGAGAAGAGAAAGATTGGTTAAGTGCGCACACCTTGTTAAATAGGACTGCTCAGCAAAGCCTGACTAAACAAAGACTTGGAAGAAAAAATATGAACAGAGACTTATGTACTTAACCTCAATTTTTCAAAAAACCATCAAATGTTTTGAGAAGCAACAGTCAGAGGTTGTCTACCGTACACCACAGAACACTGTCTCTGGTGCACTGATTACACAATAGTCACTCCTGAAGGGTCTTCTTGGCTTTTTATACAGTTTTAACCCAAAAGGATTTGAGACCTACGAGCACTTTCACATCTTCAATGCCTGCTATTCAGCTGTAATTGTTAAAGAATAGAAGTCCCATTATGAATTCAGCGCTATTCCCTTTAATAATCCATCCATTGTCTGCTTTGCTGTTGTTTTACAATGGAAGGTACACTGAGGGATTGTACACTGCCTACCCCTTAGTGACTTCTGCACTCTGGATGACAAGAACTGTTTGTTAAGTAAAACCAGCAGCGTTGATTGACAGTGCCTGATTCTTGTGAAATTGGTATGATTCATTTAATCACTACACACCACCATTGGGATCTCACTTGGAATAGCAGGTGTGGTTATTTCTACTTGTTTGATCGAAACACAATGTTCTAGTCAGGACATGTAAAAGAAAGCAGCAACTACATACAGGCCAATTTTCTTATTAGCTCATCTAAGGAAGAACAAGCTGCTGCTGGCAGGTCTCACTATTGCAGGTTTTCCTTCTAATTTTCACAATCGCCCTAAAGACAGTTCACCCTTTACCTTAGAGAAGATTAAATTGGAGAGATAGTCATCTCTCAGCAGCAGTTTTCCAGTTGCTTACTCCTGGTGGTGTCAGTAGATAACTGAGTAGCTTTACTGTGCTGTTTTCAACACCATTTTCTGTTGGCAGGCATACCAAGATAAACCAAGGGTGGTACCGGTGTCTGCCACTTAATTAGATGACCTCCCGCTGATGGTGAGTACACCATCAGAGTCCAGGTTGGAAGCCATTCTTCTTTGGAGGAGCACTGTTGAGGATTTTATGGGATGAAGAATGAGGAGAAAAAACGGTATTGACAGACAGAAAGATAAGTGTTCAGAAAAACAGATTATTGCAACTGGGAGGAGAAGTTGATGAAGCTAATAAGATGCAGCTGTAAAAACATGGGATCCAAGATCCTGACAGGGATAGAGCATAAATAAAGAGCAGGCATAATGCCAAACCTATGCAAATGACTGTTTATACATAGCTATATTTTTTTAGGCAGCCTATTTGGAATCGACCTCAATGGAAAGGGTGCAGAAGAAATAAATTGAGCTGATGTGTTTGGATCGTGCCACCCATTTTGTGCTGGAAGCTGGCATGAGTTGAATTTCTTCCCCCATGTTCTGCAGTCATTGACTCTCTGATCATCTGAAGTAGATCTTCCCCTGTTCACCTCAACAAAATTCCTTCAAGTTAAAAAAAAATCTAAATCTTCTTTGCCCCACTTTCTCTAATCTCTCCTTATAGCCAAGGTCTCTCAGCCCTAGCGCCATTATAGGGAGTTGTGATCCAAAACACCATTCCAACTTGAATCAGTGGCCCAGGCCCCTGCTGTAGTTAAACCAGATATCAGGGTGTTTGCAATGCAGGATCTGCTTACGAGAGCGATCAGTAATAATGCATCCATTGAAATATCTGGAGAAGACCAGAAATTGAAGCAAGAATGTTGGTGTTAATTAATCCAATAAAATTAGACTAGTTCTTGCAAATAGAAATAATATTGTTGAACAATAGCAATGTTGAAATGCCTGAGCTGGCTTGGGAACTGAATGGACAGTTGAAAAGTAAAAAAAATGTTCCATCGCATATTTTATCCGAGTGCAGCTTATTTTTGAATAATTAAGTCTGCAAGAAACACGTTGGAATTGTTTCTCTGGAATCATAGAATCCTACAGTGCAGAAGGAGGCCATTCAGCCCATCGGGTTTGCACTGACCACAATCCCACCCAGGCCCTATCCCAATAACCCCATGCATTTACCCTAGCTAGTCCCCCTGACACTAAAGGGCAATTTAACATGGCCAATCCACCTAACCTGCACATCTTTGGATGGTGGGAGGAGACCGGAACACCCGGAGGAAACCCATGCAAACACGGGGAGAACGTGCAGACTCCACACAAACAGTGACCCAAGCTGAGAACCGAACCCGGGTCCCTGGCGCTGTGAGGCAGCAGCGCTAACCACTGTGCCACCGTGCTGCAACTTTAATATGTATATATGTAATCGGACAGTATCATATTTGTTGCCTAGGAAACGTTTGTGTTTAATTGGGAAAAGTCAACTTTGATGAATTTGCTGTTATTTGTAAAACTGTACAGTAATGTAGACAAACACAAACGTAAGTAGAAGGGATGCAATTCAAAATGTATGTTCATTATTACTGACAGTAATCAGTCCAGGATTGGTGCGGTAAGGTGGCTGTATGTGGCTCTCCTTGTAATTGGGAAACAAACACCATCTCACTCTAAATAAAACAGTACAGTTTTGTATATAAATTATGACTTAATATACCTGGTATTCCCAAAAATAGCATCAAGTGGATCATGTTTGGATCAAGATTTGAGTGAGACAGGAAGGTATGGTCCACATTATGTCTGTTTGTTGCTAATCTAAACTATCAATTTGCAAACGGAGTACTTTATTTCCGCACATAGGTCTACCGAGTTGGGGTTTCCTTTCAGCATTCTTTGAAGTGACCCATGCTTGTGTTTGCTTAACCAGTCAACCCATGTTGAAGACAGGATCCTTGTATTACTCTGCAGACCTTTTCCATTTGAGAACTTGTATCCTGTGTGGTTACTCACAGCCACAGCACTCATCAGTTTACCTCTGTTCTGTTCACAGAATTTATTTAGTAAGCAGATTGCAGGACCGTTCAGCTCACTAGGCTCACAGGGTTGGTGACCACGTATGCATTTCTCAGTTCACATGCATTTTCAATACTCCTGATAACAAGAACCATTTTTTCTTTCAGCTGGTGTCGGCTGCTTTTTCTTAAGCCTTTTCACATGGCAATCATATCAATATAGCATTATGCTTCATGCTATATAGTGCTCCTACTTGCTAGATGCACTATACTTCATAGAATCATGGAATCCCTACAGTGCAGAAGGTGACCATTCGGCAAATCGAGGCAGAACCGACAACAATCCCGCCCAGGCCCTATCCCCGTAACCCCACATATTTACCCCGCTAATCCCCCTGACACTAAGGGGAAATTTAGCATGGTCAATCACCCTAACACACACATCTTTGGACTGTAGGAGGAAACCGGAGCACCCAGAGGAAACCCACGAAGATATAGGGAGAACGTGCAAACTCCACACAGTGATCTGAGGTCAGAATTGAACCCAGGTCCCTGGCGCTGGGAGGCAGCAGTGCTAACCACTGTGCCACCGTGCCGCCCCATTAACTAGCTAGTTTCTAGGTTGACTTTACCAAGCAGTTCATAACAATTACATATATTCTCACAATTATCATCACTAGGACATATTTAACAACAAATCAAAATAATTTATTACTTAATAAGCTACTAACAAAATAAACCCAGCAATTTTAATCTGAGACTTGATACCTGCCATTTTGCACCATTTACTTCTTATTGTATAAGAACATAAGAACTAGGAGGAGGAGTAGGCTATCTGGCCCATCGAGCCTGCTCCGCCATTCAATAAGATCATGGCTGATCTTTTCGTGGACTCAGCTCTACTTACCCGCCCGCTCACCATAATTCCTTTACTGTTCAAATATTAATCTATCTTTGCCTTAAAAACATTCAATGAGGTAGCCTCCACTGCTTCACTGGGCAGGGAATTCCACAGATTCACAACCCTTTGTGTGAAGAAGTTCCTCCTCAACTCAGTCCTAAATCTGCTCCCCCTTATTTTAAGGTTATGCCCCTAGTTCTAGTTTCACCTGCCAGTAGAAACAACTTCCCTGCTTCTATCTTATCTATTCCTTTCATAATCTTATATGTTTCTATAAGATCTCCCCTCATTTTCCTGAATTCCAATGAGTATAACCCCAGTCTACTCAGTCTCTCCTCATAAGCCAACCCTCTCAACTCCGGAATCAACCTAGTGAATCTCCTCTGCACCCCCTCCAGTGCCAGTATATCCTTCCTCAAGTAAGGAGACCAAAACTGTACACAATACTCCAGGTGTGGCCTCACCAGCACCTTATACAGCTGCAACATAATCTCGCTGTTTTTAAACTCCATCCCTCTAGCAATGAAGGATAAAATTCCATTTGCCTTCTTAATTACTGCTGCACCTGCAAACCAACTCCTTGAGATTCCTGCACAAGGACACCCAGGTCCCTCTGCACAGCAGCATGCTGCAATTTTTTACCATTTAATTAATAGTCCATTTTGTTGTTATTCCTACCAAAATGGATGACCTCACATTTACCAATGTTGTACTCCATCTGCCAGACCCTCGCCCACTCACTTAGACTATCTATATCCTTTTGCAGACTTTCAGCATCCTCTGCACACCTTGCTCTGCTACTCATCTTAGTGTCATCTGCGAATTTTGACACACTACACTTGATCCCCAACTCCAAATCATCTATGTAAATCATAAACAATTGCGGTCCCAACACTGATCCCTGAGGCCCACCACTAGTCACTGATCGCCAATCAGAAAAACACCCATTTACCCCACTCTTTGCTTTCTGTTAGTTAACCAATCCTCTATCCATGCTAATACATTACCCGTAAGACCGTGCACCTTTATCTGATGTAGCAGTCTTTGTATTACACTATCAGTACCATCACCTCAGTGTGCTTGCTGATTAAGTGTTAAACTTCGATAAACAATGTTCTGGGTTAAAGTTCTGTGGTAATTCTCCAGTACCCTGCCCAAAGTGATCATTCCTTTTATGATTGGTGACTAACTCAGTAATTGGATCTGGGAACCGCTTGGCCAATATGGCTATATATTTACCCACAATGCCATCAAGAACTTGACAAAGTTATCAATTACTTAGGATATAGTAGAAAGAATGATTGGTGCTCTGCCGTGAAGAATGGGCAAGGATCAATAGGGGCACACATAATTTCTATCCAATGATCTTCTTTGGTTCCATTTATGTCAATGTATTCAGCATTTCTAAGCAAACAGAAAAACAAATTCATAGAATCCCAACAGGGCAGAAAGAGGCCATTTGGCCCATTGAGCCTGCACTAGCAACAATTCCACCCAGGCCCTATCCCTGTAATCTCACATATTTACCCTGCCCGTCCCCTTGACACTAAGGGGCAATTTAGCATGGCCACTCCACCTAACCTGCACATTTTTCAAATACTTTTGAATGAAGCCAGTGGGTCCCTTTAAACTAGCACTTGTGAACTGCTGAAACCCTTTAAAATTGTGACTCGCACTATTAGAACACTTTATTGAATTACTGACTTGTCGGGGAGTAAAATCCTCTGTGAGCTCTTTGCATTGGTTTCAAACAAATAACATAAAGATACAAAATTTAATGAAGCCCAGAATTGGACATGTGAATCACAATTCCTGCCGTAACCAGTGTGGAAAAGGGCTTGCGGGTTTTCACAGGAATCCAGCAATCGGTCCTCCAACACGTAGCTAGGATTGTTGAGTGTTACCATGGGGTGTAGCAGTGGCTCTGTGGCAAACAATCTTGCTGCTCCATTCAGATGACAATATCCGTCCTCCCAACATTGCCACTGCATCAATGCCCGAATTGGGGCTGTCCATACCTAGATGATGCTGCCTGAGGCTGGGCCTTTTGAGTCCTAGAGTTGGTTAAGCAGTCTCCCTGTGTGAAAGTTAGCAGCCTTCTAGTCTCCATGCTGTAGCTGCTGGGGTAGAACTAAGTTGAAGCATTAGGATAGACAAAGGCACATTGGGGACAGGAATTAAGAGAATGCTCAATGCTGATTGGTTGACTTTTGGATGATTTGATTTATAAATTTGGTTTGGAATATTTGTTTTGTGGTGGGGTTTTTCAGCATTGCAGCCAAGTGGCCATCATGATGGTCAGTAACAGAGGGCGGGCAATTCATAGAATCTCTACAGTGCCTAAGGAGGTAATTGAGTCCATCGAGCTTGCACCAACTCTCCAATAGAGCACCTTATTCAGATCCACCCCTTGCCCTGTATCCATAACCCCATGCACTTACCCAACTAATCCCCTAACCTATAGATCTTGGGACACTAAGGGACAATTTAGCATGGTCAATCCATCTTTGGACTGTGGGAGGAAACTGGAGCACCCAGAGGAAACGCACGCAGACACGGCGAGAACATGTAAACCCCGCATAGACAGTCACCCATGGCCGGAATTGAACTCGGGTCCCTGACGCTATGAGGCAGCAGTGCTAACCGCTGTGCCACCCATGATGTGGGACTATTGGTGAATCAGAACTGGGGTTGCCTTCATTAGTATTGTGGCTGATGAACCAATCATGGACAGCCAGCCAGAAAGGGCCTTTATTGGTTTCCTAATCTCTTAATTTCTTCTTCCTGTTCTTTATCTTCCAATTCGTCTTCCTTCTCACTCAATCTATACCTGTGGCAAGGACCGTGCCATCATTGTGGTTGGGTTGTGCACAGGCCATTATCGTTCATGATGGGCAATTAGGGATGGGCAATAAATGCTGGCTTAGCTAGTGAATCCTACATCCCATGAATTAATTAAAAAAATCACTGATGAGTTAAGGGACCTGAGACACTGTCCTTCACTGAGAATATTCCCTAAAGACCCTTGGTCCTTCTCTTCTTACTCCTCCCCTCTCTTGAAGCAGCTGATCCTCCATTCTCTCTGTCAATAGAAACTGTTGCATCCATGTTTGGCAGTAAGTCACCTGATCAGAATGCTTAAAGTCAGGACCAAGGTGTTTGTTTGAAGTTTATTCATTAGTGTCACAAGTCAGCTTACATTAACACTGCAACAAAGTTATTGTGAAAATCCCCTCATCGCCACACTCTGGCGCCTGTTTGGGTACACTGAGGAACAATTTAGCATGGCCAATGCATCTAATCAGCACGTCTTTTGGACTGTAGGAGGAAACCGGAGCACCCGGAGGAAACCCACACAGACACGGGGAGAACATGCAGAGTCCACACAGACATAGACCAAAGCCGGGAATCGAACCCGGATCCCTTGCCCTGTGAGGCAACAGTGCTAACCGCTGTGCCACCGTGCCACCTCTCCATTCGCTGCACCACTCCCTGTATACTTAAGCAATATCACAAAGGAAGACAAACCCTGAAACACTTCTATCAATTGAGTTACAGCCAGTAGAATTTAATCAGTAACTGACCTCAAAGTAGTTGATTATCTCTTTGAATAGAATTTGGGAGGGAGGAGTCCTTCCCAGTACTGAATGTATGTTCAGCTGTGTAATGTTAAGGCAAGGCGTTAACTGGAATGTTCAAGTTCAAAATAGCCAGAGCAGAATTCTCGCTTACACTTCCAGGCCTCACACTAAAAATGAGACCAAAGTGCCTCTGGCATGCTCAGCATCAGAAATCTGCATGCGCTGCATGGGTGCAATTATGTGCCCAAAACAGTACATGTTGTGGTCAAAATGGTTTTGGAAATAAATTTTGTAAAGGTGATTAACCCCATTGCCAGATTTTTTTGATTTTTAAAACAAACTTCTTTGAAGCCGCAAGTATTAATTCTTGAAGAAATACCTGAATCGTGTGACAGTGCAGCAGCAGCGTGTCAGAGGATGAGGAAAACTCTGAGGGGCAGAGATTTGTTGGTCTTGAATCTTGAGTAATGATGTGTGGCCTATCTGCACAAACTGGAAATAAAGGTGGACAACAGGTATACTTCATGGACTCACCACATTTCCATGATAGCAATGTGGTCATGAGCAGCTCCCCCACTGAGCTGGACTCTGTTACGCTGCTGGTAACCTCTGTGCACTGCAGGGACCCTGAGGAGCGTGTGCTCCAGGAATTCTGCCTTTTTAAAGATTAAACACTTGTAAGAGGGAAGTTGCAGAAATGTATTGCAGGCTGCTGGATAATCACTTTGAAGCAGTCAGGGTGAATGGTGCAGCATGTCAGAGAAAATGCTCACAACTGTAGAGAGGTGGAGGCCAGGAAGGAAGCCATGATTCCACCAGAGCGGCAGGAAACCATGAAGAATGAGCTCCGATCTGGAAGGAGGCTAAAGCAAACACAGTTACTGCCCAACGTGTGACACTTAGGTCATGACAATAGTGCCCAAAGAAGGTTAACGATCTCACTTGGGTAGGCAAGGTGTAAGAATGTATTTGCATGTCACATCTCATACAACCCACAATTCCCTCTGCTCAATGCACAATGCCTCTATCACTCATATTTGCAACCAGGATTTAACCCTCACAGCGTCATCCTGACTCAAAATATTAGATCTCATTCTCTCGCCACAGATGCTGTCAGACCTGCTGAGATTTTCCAGCATTTTCTGATTTAGTTTAACCCGAACGTCCTGTTTTCTTCATTTATCCATGGGATGTGGGCATCGCTGCCAAAGCCTGCATTTATTAGCTTCCCGTAATTGCCCTTAAGAAGGTGCCAAGTGCTGCTCCTTCCCCAAAGGGGGGGCATGCTGCAGCTACAGGAAACTTCCACTCCTCGATCAAACATTTAAAGACAGACCATTCCAATCTGCATACGTCCAAGAAATAGCTGATACTGAAGGAAAGGATAGAGCCTTCTTCAGGTGATGACAGAGCCTCAAGAGTCTATCTGGTACGCAGAGATCATTGTTAATGGCCAAAAAACAAATTTCTGTAGAATCCCTACAATGCAGCCATTGAGCACACCAACAACAATCCCCATAACCCCATACATTTACCCTGCAAATCCCCCTGACACTAAGGGGCAATTTAGCATTGCCAATCCATTTAACTCGCACATCTTTGGACTGTGGGAGGAAACCAGAGCACCCGGAGGAAACCCACGCAGACACGGGGAGAACGTGCAAACTCCACACAGACAGTTACCCGGGACCGGAATTGAACCCAGGTCCCTGGCGCTATGAGGCAGCAATGCTAACCATTGTGCTGCACTGCCACTGGGCAGATGAGTAGGAATATCAAATCTTTCCAATGTGATGGTTAAAATCTGAATTTCTCCAGCTGCCTCCAGCTCCAGTACCTCATGATGCAGGAGGTATTCCAGCCAAGGTTTGAGGAGAGATGGTGGCTACATTTTGTATAACAGTATAGAGCTCACCAATATGGTGCTCGCAAGTGGTTAGCACTGCTGCCTCACAGCGCCAGGGACCCGGGTTCAATTCTGGCCTCGGGTCACTGTCTGTATGGAGTTTGCAGTTTCTCTGCGTGGGTTTCCTTCGGGTGCTCCGGTTTCTTCCCAAAGTCCAAAGATGTGTGAGTTAGGTTGATTGGCCATGCTAAATTGACCCTAGTGTCAGGGGGATTAGCAGTGTAAAAGTGTGGGGTTACAGGAATAGGGCCTGGGTGGGATTGTGGTCGGTACAGACTCGATGGGCCGAATGGCTTCTTTCTGTAATGTAGGGATTCTATGATTCTATGAATATACGTCATTCCCAATAAACAATGTGGGAGCTAGTGCCGTGCAAGGTGGTTGTGGTTACACTGCTGCCTGCACTGGAAGGCCTCAGGGAGCAGGAACACCGTACTTTTCTCATCAGGCCAAGTCAGTGGGTGAGAAATGAGCAGCTTCTAACCTGGGTAAATGAAAAGGAGCAGAGGGGCAATCTGTGATTTCCATTCCTCAGAAGCTCTGGCCCATTATTACCTATGAGTTTCTGCATTTTAGTTTTAGTCCTCAAACTGTAGCAGCAGAACTTCATTTCTAGTTGCACCTATTTCAGTGGATCATGAAAACTGGATCTTTTCCTCCCACTGCAACGTCTTCATCAACTCATGACCAGATGTCTGTAACTGTGGCGGGGAGCAACCTTTGGGACTCCCAGTCACGGCTGCACAGAATAGCAGCCATCCATTTGACCATCCTGTTCCCTATTACTACACATTCCTGTTCACTCTCCCCACTTGAATGGCTTCCTGTACCATGGTGTTCTGCTCAGTTTGCTCGCCCACTAGCAAATGTTTAGAAGGTTATTCTCTCTGATAAGTCAGAGCAGAATTCCTCCTCATTTCTCAGTAGCTATAGAACTCTACGGGATTCCAGCACTGGCATTTGTCAGTGCCTGCTCTTTTGCAAAATGAATCCACAGTCTCACTGTCCTCCCACTGGCCATACCTTCCCCTCTTACAAATATGTATCCAATCTCCCTTAAAAGATGCAATGGTCATTCCTTCAACTGCTATCACTGACAAAGCATTCCATCCTTCAACAACTTTTTATGTAAATAATATTTTTCCTAACCTTTTCCCCCATTATTGAAGGCAGGCAGCATGATAGCACAGTGGTTAGCACTGCTGCCTCACAGTGCCAGGGATCTGGGTTTGATTCCCGGCTTGGGTCTCTGTCTGTGTGGAGTTTGCACATTCTCCCCGTGTCTGCATGGGTTTCCTCCCGGGTGCTCCAGTTTCCTCCCACATTCTGAAAGATGTGCTGGTTAGGTGCATTGACCCGAACAGGTGCCGGAGTGTGGCGACTCGGGGAATTTCACAGTAACTTCATTGCAGTGTAACGTAAGCCTTACTTGTGACACTAATAAATAAACTTTAAAACTTTAATTGCTTCAAGTTGATGATTCTTCAAAACTGATTCTTCAACAAAGGTAAATAATCGTTTCCCCTATAATATCCCCCCTATCAAAACCCTTTATAATTCTAAATCTCCCTATCTCAAAGCCATAGTTTTCAATCGCTGGAAATAGCGTGACGAACGTGTATTCTGCATGCCCAAAAATGCACTCAGTGTTTATCATCATCTTTTTACTCTTGTAGTCAATGCCCCTATTTGTATGTGGCTTTATGCAGCTGAATTTACACATGCAGAGAATTATGCAATTTGAATCCCTAGCTTTCTCTGTTCTTTCTCACCCTTCATCAGCTTTGCCCTAAGTGGATACTGCCATTTATTGTACTTCTTCCTAAAATGTATTACCTTACATTTCTTCACATTAACTTGGAGCTGTCACCGCTCTGCCTGTTAAGCTAACTCCCTCCTGAAGTCTTCTGCCGTCCTCCTTGTTCTTGTCAAAAATGCCAATTTTATGTCACCAGCAAAGGTTGATGGTGTGCTCCTTCTGTTCAATTCCAAATCATTTAGTGTTATATATTCCAAAAACAAAAGTGGATCCAGCATTGACCCCTGGGATAGACCCCTGGGATCGCAGTGTTTCACAAACTATCAAAGCAACAGCCATTAGCACTAACCTTTTTTTTGTTCCTACTTGTAAACTGACCTTCTTTGCACGTCTTGCACAGTTTTAATGCACACCCTACAGCTCTGAAATCATACACCTAATTTTTTGCAGACACTGTATTGAATACCTTTCATACTGCTTCAGAAAGGAGCTCTCAAGCTTCTAAATAGGCAGCAAGATATTATAGTTGTCCTATTATATCTTTATGCTTGAAGCAACTACAAAATCCTCATTGTTATTGGACAGTCAGTGCTCTTCATGATGTGGTATATTTTAATGGAATATAGTTAATGTCAATAAACAAATAACTTACAGAAACAAACTTATTTGCAAAAATATCGTTTACATTGTTTAATTCTGTTTCTAATTTCTATTCATGTCACATTACAGGAAATTGTATATTAGTAGGTGGCTGGATGTATTTAACCACAAAAGAGGGATTGTCCAGGCTTATCATAATTGCAGCTGGTTTTCAACCTAATAGACTAGTCCTCAGGGGCTACCAGAAGGAAGTGGAAGGAAGACTTTGAAATGTAACAGATGGAATTTATTTAAAACAAATTAGGCCTTTGGCCACAGCTGTAACAGGCGACTATTGCTTTTCATAATACTGCAACCTAGCGTTGACCCTTAATCTTCCGTACAGGTTGCATGGTTTCCTCCTGACCCAGCCACAATTCCTGCAGGAATTCTGATGGGCCTTCCTGTTTTACTTTAGAGCTCCCTTCCTTGTTACCCAAAGTAGCTGAAGGATAAGTGTTGGTGCAGCACGAATACCCAAGGAATGCCTTTTGTTTCACTATATAGACTACATTGCAACACGCCTATTAGTTTTCAAACTCTCATGAATCCGTGTCAATAAGTTTCTTCCTTTAACAAGTCTATCCTTTGTTTAAAGTTCCATCAGGGCGTTTCAGGGAGGGAATAATAACTGTTGAGCTGGGCAAGAGCTACCTTCACTCTTGCTGTTACATGTGATCATTTCATGAACAAACAATGTGATGGTTACAAGGCGATGAAATTGGCATATGTGCAAAGTGAATGATGTCAATGCTTTGTGTCTTGTTAATAAAGCTCCCAAAACTAACTCATCTCTGCTAATGTGGCTTTTTGTTTCTCAGACAGCCGGCAGGTTTAGGAGAATTCACGTCAAGCTAAACTAGCTGGCTTGTTGTCAGTTCAAACACTCTCATTTATGTTTAATGCTGCATTAATTAAGCACAGACATCAGAAAAAGCATCATTGAAATGATAAGCAGAAGCAGTGAAATATAAACCTTAACTACTGTGGTGCCAAAACCGATGGGTCATGCAATGGAAAAATTGCACAAAAAGGTTGTGATGTAGTGGCTCTTGCCAAATGTGTGTGTTAGTGTTTGTGTTGGATGTTGGATGCTACCACCCACACAGCCTTACGATACTTCCCAAATCCCACAGTAAAATAGACCATCAGGTTTCATTGTTTATATTCATGTAAAAAGTAGCTTCACATGCACTGAGATGCCAAACTTTGAATTGCATCGATCTGTATCTTCAGGATTGGATGAGGGAAATTTGATGAATTTTGGCAAGGAAAAAAAGGAGGAAAAAGAAATAGCCAAAATCAGAACATAATTGACATAAATAGATGTCCGGAAATATCTTCTGAACAATTGAATGCAGTTAGAGAAACAATTGCATTGTTCACCCAAGGAAGGCAATGATAAAGAGAAGAAAAACAATTTCACTTCAGTTTCATGTAAGTCCAAAATTAGGAACAAGAATGTGCCAAACTCCAGTGAGGCAATAAGAGTTATTGTACTTACCACAATAAAATTTGTTGGGCCAATATTTCCTTCACGTTGTTCCCAGGGAATACTCAACTCCCAGGTGTAAAGAAGAGGAAACAGGGTCACAGACTATTAACACCATCGCCGGAATTCTACCGCCCTGCCCGCCAAGGAATCGGAGCAGATGAGGGGCAGACAATGGAAATGTCCATTGACCTCGGGTGGGACTTTCCCATCTCGGGTTGAGCGAGACTGTAAAATCCCACAGCTTTGCTAGGAGCTGAGATTTCCAGGTCTGCCGCAGGCATAGTTGTTATGTAAATTAGGTAGACAGCACATAGCAACACCTTTGGCCCCATATCACCTTCAGCAAGGAAGAACTACTGACTCTTGTTTTTTGACAGCAGCCTCATATGAAATGATATAGGTTTGGGTTGGGAGGGGGGGGAAGGGACGGATGATAGATGCGATAATAAATTATGGGATAAAGTCAGTGTCGAGAAACGATTTTAGCCAAGAAAAACATGATGTTCAATCGGTTTGTGGGGAGCTAACAAACTGCAAGGACCAGAAAACTGCAGAGGGAATAGTTCATAGGCCCTGAAACATAACTATATTGTCAAACAGAAACTCAGGAAATTAGAGGTGTGTGTAACAAGTGTAAGACAGTATCCACATGAGACTTTAATCTTTGTACAGATTGAACAAACTAATTTTCCGGTGACAGAATGGAAGAAGTGTTCACTGAATTTGTATAAGATATGTTGTCTAGATCAACGTGTAGAAGAAACAATGAAGACACTTTTTATTTTAGATCTGGTATTGTGCAAAGAGAAAGGGTTAATTAATAAACTTGCCATCAAGGGACTTCTAGGGAAGAGTAATCTTCATCACAGAATTTTATACTTAGACTGATTTAGTTAAGTCTGAAATTTGGCTTTTGAACCTGAATAAAGCAAACTGTATAGGTGTGAGGGTTAAATTGGCTAAAACAGATTGTGAACTTACATTAAAATATGTGAGAGTAGATAAGCAAACATTTATTGAATTAATTCATAATTTGCAACAAATGTAGATTTTCTTAAGGTACGATCTGACCATTGATGTTAAGAGATATTAAAGATAAAGGAACAGGTTTAAATGTTGCACTGGAGAGTAGGAAGATTTCAGAACACAACAAAGGAGGACAAAGAAATAGGTAAAGAGAAAGAAATATTCAGTGTAAACTAGCTGGAGACATATAAACAAATTATAAACATTTTTATAGGTATGTAAAAGGGAAGAGATTTGTGAAAGGAAACTTGGCCCCTCAGAGGCAGAAGCAGGAGAAATTATAATGAGGAACAAAGTTGGTGAGAAACTTATTAGGGACTGTGTTTAAATAGCTGAAGCTAAAAGAAATGCATTATCTATTGGAAACAGTATTATTTATTATCTCTATCTAGATTTGTTCTAATCCAAGGCATACATTTTACAATAAAGACATGCCAGGTGAGGACAGCTGGGTGGGTTGTGTGGCTTGTCACATGTGGGAGTCTTGGACGCTCCAGTGTCCTAGATAACCACATGTGCAAAAAGTGCTCCCAGCTGCACAAACTGGAGCTCCAGGTTTCGGAACGTGAATGGTGACTGGAGACAGTGTGGTACATCCGTGAGGCTGAGAGTTACGTGGTTAGCATGTTTAGAGAGGCGGTCACACCACAGCTCAAGGGACTTGAGAGAGGAAGGGAATGGGTAACCACCAAACAGTGCAGAAAAACAGACAGGTAGTGCAAGAGTCCCCTGGGGCCTTGCTCACAAATCAGTATTCCATTTTTGAAGCTGATACCTCAGAGGAATGCAGTCAGAGCCAAGCTACTGGCACCACAGGTGACTTGCTTGTACAGAGGAGGGAGGAAGAAAAGAAAGCAATAGTGATAGGGATACATTAGCCAGGGGAGCAGATAGGTGTTTCTATGGTCAAAGACATGACTGCAGGATGGTGTGTTGCCTCTCTGGTGCCAGGGAGGTCACTGAACGGGCTGGCGGGCACCCTGAAAGGGGAGGGTGGTGAGTTTGAGGTCAGAGTACATGTTGGTGCAAATGATAGCAAGATGGCAGCTCACCACCACCCTCTCAGGGGCAATTAAAAGTGGACAATACATGCTGGCTTAGCCAGCAATGTTGACATCCCAGGAAGAAAATAAAGGAAAAGCAGTAAAGGGGCAGCCTGTAATTTAATGGTGGATAGGAAACATTTAGTAACGAATGAGTTGGTGGTGCAAGGTCAATGGGATTGGTAAATAAGAGAAGTAAAGAAACAAAAGATTGTCAAGAGGAAGTATGAATGGCAAGTTCCTGAATAGCTGCTAACTGAAAGCCAAGTGAAGTAAATAAGAGAGAAACAGGGAGCCCGCTTTTACGATTACGTCGTGCCTGTTTTTGGGCGTGAAAACTTGGTAAAGTCGGGCATGAGGCCATTAACGCGATCCGCGCCCCCGTCTGCGCAGACGCCTACTTTACCAAGGCCCGAAAATGGCCGCGATCCGAATCGCACCCGAAACGGGCGCAACGGCGATTTAAATGCATTTGCATGCATTTAAATTGAATTAACGGTCTGCCCACACAACTTCACCAGCACTTCCCCCTTTACCATCACGTTCGTGCGTCCAGATTCGGCGCAAAACAGACGTGCTCGATCAATCTCTGGGGGCGGTGGGGGGGGGGGGGGGAGGCTCGATCAATCTCTGGGGGCGGTGGGGGGGGGAGGCTCGATCAATCTCTGGGGGCGGTGGGGGGGGGGGGGAGGCTCGATCAATCTCTGGGGGCGGTGGGGGGGGGGGGGGGAGGCCCGATCAATCTCTGGTGGGGGGTGGGGGGGGGGGGGGAGGGGGGAGGAGGTGGCTCAGATGTATCTCTGGCGGGGGGGGGAGGGGAGGAGGGAGGACCGATCGTTCTCCGGTTGGCGGGGAGGGAGGAGGGAGGCCAGATCATTCGCTGTGGTGGGGGTGGGGGAGCGGGGGGGGGGGGGGGGGGGGGGCAAGGCCCGATTGCTCACTGGTGGTGGCGGGGGAGGCCAGATTGTTGTCTGGTAGGGTGGCCGAGGGGGACTGCTGCCACTCTGCGGGCGATCAGTGGGGGGGAAGTGGGGCAGGGGGTTGCGATCAGTCTAGGTAGTGGGGGGGGGTGGGTGGATAAGGGGGACAGTTGTGTTGTGGGGGTGGGGTGATATCTGTGGGGGTCATCGCACCTGCTTTTTGCTTCTGGGTCGCTTTATCCGCTTTTTGCGGCCCGGGAGCGATGGGACAGGGGAGCATTTTTCAAATTTCTTTCTCACTGCACATGCACAGTTCAAGTTTCAGGTGCGATAAGCCCCACCCACAGCACGATTCAGACTCGCGATTTCTTTTCAGGCTAAGTGTGTATGGGGGCGCCTGAGAGCAGATTTCCAAGTCGGATCTGAATTGTGCCCAGATTCAGCACTTAGAATCAAAATGGTAAAATCGGGCCCAGGTCAGGAAGACACAAACCATCAAAGAAAACTAAATAAAATGGGGCATGGGTTATGCTCTAAAATTGTTGAACTCAACATTGAGTGCTGAGGCTATAAAATGCCCAGCCAAAAGGTGAGGTGCTGTTCCATGATATTGCATTGAAGTTCCTTACAGGGACAGACAGGTGAGATTTAAAGCAAGGTGGCAAATTAAAGTAATGGGGAACTGGAAGCTTGGGTCACACTTGTTCCTTGAGCAAACAAGTTCAGTGTTCAACAAACATGTAAAGAATTAATCCATAATTTCAATAAATATAGTTTTGCAAGGAATAAAGATAAACACGAGAAAACATCCCTAACAGGAGAAGTTAAAGATAGTATTAGATTTAAGGAAGAATGGTTCGCATGAGGATTGGGAGGACTTTAGAGTTCAGCAAAGGAGGGCCAAGAAATAGAAGAAAAAGGATCAAATGATTAAAGCTGGTTCTCAGTGGGCCGCGCTTCCTGATTTCTGGGTCCCTTGATAAGCACTGAATGCCTTTGAAAGGGGACCATCCTCTGTGAACTCATAAAAAACCCAACAGGGATCTTTTTTGTGGGCTTCCTGTGTGGTGATTTCCCCACAGTGAAATAGTGTTTGAGAAATCTGTTACAATTTTTTGAGGCCTCCTTCTGCCCCCTTCTGGGAAGAGGACCTTCCTCCTCTCCTTCATGGGTGCCTGACCTCTGGTCCCCCTGCGCCATCGCCGATCCCTGTGGTGTAGTGGCAGGCTTTGGCATAAACTCTCCCTCAAGGCAACCAGCAGTGTCGCTGATGGCTGCAACCCTGTGTATTTGAAACCTACCTCTATCACTGCCCCAACTTGCTTTAAATGGATATGAAACAGATGTTCCCATCAGTAAAGGGCTCATCCCGAAACTGTCAGTTTCCCACAGGAAGTGGGTTTCTGCCACAGATCTGGCTTTTGTTTCCCATCTCTGAGGGGAAAGTCCTGACCATGGTGCTTAAATATTTGCCCACATAGGGCGGTTAGAGGAAGGACTCAAAAGTAAAAGTTTTTATCATGTGCTGTTTTCTATAAAGTAATTCACATATTACCCTGTTTCTGTCCAGTGGACGGCCTCAAGCTCTTGCCCATCTTGGTTCAGATGTGCGCTAATCACTGTGTTGTAATCAAGTCATTATGACCTTTTTGTTTCAGTATTTCCAGTAGCAGTAAGAACCCTGGTTAACCTTTCCCTTCTGCAACTGGGGATTGCTAAGGTCAACTGCAGCACTCTCTTTGTATTGTATTTGCGCATTGAACCACTGGAAGCTTCAAACAAATAGGATTCAAATCAACGCCAAAGAGAAATTAGACTGTTGTTTGCCAGTATAAAAGCAATAAATTGTGACTATTTATTAAAATGAATCTTGTTCTAACTATTTTGGAAAGTTAGAACTTCCAGCAGAATAAATATCAATGGGTTTCACAAGCAAATTTGCAATGACAAATCACCATGACTACTGCCTGCACATAGCACAGAATTTAGTTGTCTCGGTGCAGGCCCTGGCATCAGACCCAGAGGTGGCCAACATTTCCTCCAGTAATGAGTACAGCTTGCTAACGATGAGTAGGTGGCAGTCGATGGAGGCAGGAAAGAAATCTCCAGAGCAGGCACCAAGAGATCCTCTTGCCTGACCAAGGGAGCCTGGATGGAGAGTGGAACAGAGGTTAGCAGCTGTGGGATCCACAGGCACAACTGAGTGCAATGCAGAAAGAGGGTCAATGATTTCTTCCAGAGGGTCAGGGTGAGAATGACATTATTGTTAGAACAATGTGGCTCTCATGAGGGCAACAAGCCAATGAGGGGAAGGAGTGGACAGTAGGCAAAAGAGGTACAAGGTTCAGCAATAGATCCGTCCAGAGGCTTGAATGTATGTTGGCGAGACGTTGCAGGTTCATGTTTCAATTGTCATACAGTGCTGTGAGAGTGGGAGTGTGAACGGGTTACCTGGGAGGCCTCATTTATTGTCGGGGGATTGCATGCCAATAAGGGGGTTTGTTCTCCAATGAGTTGAGAATTATTCTCCTCTTTGATTGCAGGAGAAAATGACACATAACGCCAGAGCATAGGCAAGGGTGGGTGGAGGAGTATCTGACATTAGGATGAATACAGCAGCAGAGAGATGATGGAACTGGCCAGAGAGCAGAGAGGCCAGGGAATCACAGACAGTGAAGCAGGAGGACAGATAGAAAAGTATGAGGAGGCATTCAGCTTGGTTGTCGATGTTTTGGGCAGAAAGGAGACATGCATCAGAGAGGGTAGGAAGATTGACTGATTGATTCATTCATTATTGTCACATGTATTGGGATACAATGAAAAGTATTATTTCCTGCACGCTACACAGACAAAACATGTTGTTCATGGGGTACACTGGGGAGAAAAGGAGAGGGTGCAGGACATGGTGTTAAGTCACAGATAAGGTGCAGAGAAAGATCAGCTTAAATATGGTAGATCCATTCAAAAGTCTGATGGCAGCTGATAGTGGCTCTGATAGTTGTGTAACCTGACAATCTGCCATGTCTCAGGTGTGTAAGTGTTTGACTTCCTCATGGGAAGGCTGGTGACTGTTCTGGCGAGCCAAGTTCAGCAGAGTAGTCAATAACTGTCAGATAAGCACTCAGAACTGCATGCCATCACGTTGACCATGGGCAGTATGTAATGGTGGCCAGGCGATAGGAGATAAGCATCTGGACATCCCTACAGTTGACTCTCCTTTTCTGGTAGGCACCTGGACGACATTACAGGTGCCATTGTGTACTGAGAGGGAGGCGGAGCACCAGGCTGCCTCATGGGGCCCTTTTCAGTGCACTCTGAGCAGCTGCTTGTCTGCCTCTCTGTCACTGACCCACTGCCTCCAATAACCGATGGCCAAAGAGGATGCACCTGCACCCATGGAGGAACCCCCAGCATGCTGGGGTCCTTCCAGACATCAGGCAATAAGAGGACGACCACCAAGCTCACCTCAAGTAATGGAGCATCCCACTCATGAGAGACTCGTTACCAAGGAGCAGATTGGTTGCTGATACACTCTGTTCCACTGCCATTAAGTCCTGAGCAACAAAGCACAGCTGGAGAGAGAAGTCAAAAATAGCAGGGGAAACACTGGCAGCAGCAGGGGAGGAAAGCACAGCTGGAGAGAGGTGGAGTGGTGAGAGGCAGGGATACATCACAAAATGCCACCACAGCACAAAGAATGACATGGGGTGAGTACCCTGGTAAGCTTTTAATTTTTATTGTAGTTTAATTAAATTATTCAACTGCAAAGTAAAACTAGATCAATTAATTAGTATAAAATTAATGAGGGATAGCCAATACAACCAGTGTTCAATTAAATCTAGGGATAGAGTTGACATTAAATAGAAAAGGACAGCAACACTAAATGTTCCTGAATATTTTAGCAAATTAAATTCGGAGGTATCTAGAAAATAAGTGCTAAGTAAAATATCTATGTTAATCTTCCTCTCATGTGAAGTGATGGCAACACTAGGAAAGCAGCTAATTGGTCTGTAGCCAATGATTCTATATTAATTTAAGTCTTGATTTGTTACTGTTAACTCACTTAATAGTCCAAAAACATCGAGATATGGCAGGAGTGCACATCCTGAGCCATGTGGGAAATGCAGGACACTTCTGGTGTGCTGGACAACCACACATGCAGAGACTGTCACCAGCTGAAATAGTTTGAGATCTGGGTTTTGGAGCATGAGCAGTAACTTGCATCAGTGCAATGCATCCATGAGAATGAGTTTCGTTGATAGCACCTTTCTGGATGTGGTCACCCCACAGTTCATGGTTATGCAAGCACATTGTGAATGGATGACTGCCAGGCAGTCAAGGAGGACCAAGCAGGTAGTGCAGGAGTCTCTGAAGTATACCTAGCTCTCCAGCCAGTATAGAAATCTGAAAATTGGTGAGAGTTAGAGTTCCTCTAGGGAGGGCAACTAACGCCAAGTCCAACATCAGTTGTGGAGGGATGAAGAGGTGTCAGAGTGGTGGAGGTAGATCAGGAAAGCAATGATTATAGCAGATTCTCTTGTGAGGGGAACATAGAGGTTTCTCTATGGCTGCAGACCTGAATCATGGAAGGTATGTGGCCTATCTGGTGCCAGGGGCCAGGATGTCACTGAGCAGCTGAGGGGAAACCAAGCGGCCATAACCTCTGAGTTAAAGGGCAATGAACTGGGGATACAAAAAAGGTACATCAGTGAATATGGTCACTACAGGGATTTAGACATAAGAAAATTAAATTCAGTGTTCTTTATCTGAATGCACAAAGCATCTGCAATAAGATAGATGAATTATTGGCACAAATAGAGGTAAATAATTTAAATTTAATCACCGTTATGGAAACATGGGCTGTGATTTAGCAGCAGCGCTAGCTGTGTGTGCAAATCCCCTAATGGCTGCTACATGTCACGAGAGGCTAAAAGCAGGACTTGTGCCGGCAAGAATCCTGAGCACGTTCTTCCCTGCCACCAGCTGGTGACACAATCAGGTTCACGCCTGTGAAAGGTGCACACATGATTAGCATAGATTATAATAAATTTTACTATTATTAGCGGCCTGATGGCCTCACGATATGTTCCCACCCACTTGACATGATGCCAGCGTGAATCATTACTGGTTTTCAAAAGTGAAAAGCTATCATGATGATCAGTGAAGTATAGCCCCCAAGTAGTGTGGGACATGGCCGGGCAGTGCCCTGGCATTGCTGCCTTGCACCCTGGCTCTGCCCCTTGGCAATGCCAAACTGACACCTGATGATGGCAGACTTCCTTCACATGTGTGAAGGAAATTTGCCACCCTTGCCTGATCTGGCCTACATGTGAATCCAGACCCACAGCAATGTGGTTGACTCTGAGATGATTGAGCAAACCACTCAGTTTAAGGGCAATTAGGGATGGGCATAAATGTCGGCCCATATTCCCTGAATGAATTTTTAAAAAAGGCGCTGGGTCCCCACCCACATGGAAGGGGAAACCTCCCTCCCAATGGGACTCTCCAGAGGGCCCACAATTGGCACTGCCCCCTGGCAGTGCCATCCTGGCAGTGAAGGTGGGTGGTACCTACATTGGGGTGGGAGGCCAGTGCCTGTGAAGGGGGGTACGGTGTCTCAATCCTAAATGGGGAGGGGGGGAGGGGCAGGTGGGCTTGCCCCGATGTTTTTGGGTTGGGATAGAAAGGATCTGGCCTCTGAAATTCATGAAGCAGAATCAGGATGGGTGGAAATTAGGAAAAGCAAGGGTCAGAAAATATTTTCCTGAGTCATTTACAAGTCCCCAGATAGCAGCTGTACCATTGGGCTCAACAATAAACAATAAACAATAAATTATTGGAACCTGTAGCAAAGGAATTGTGAGGGACTTTAATTTGTATTTAGACTGGGACAATCAAATTGGCAAGAATGATCTAGAAATTAATTTGTACAATATTTCTGTGATTGTTTCTTGGAGCAATATATACTGGAAATGGCTCTGGATAAAGTGATCCTAGATCTAGTATTGTGCAATGAAGCAATGCTATTACAAAAGATCCACTGAGAAATAGTGACCATAATACCATTCAATTTCATGTTAGGTTTGAAATTGACATATTCCAATTGCGAACAAAAATCTTAAACAAAGCCAATTACATAGGTAGCAGGGAAGAACTGGCTACGGTGAATTGAGTAAATGGGCTAAAAGGAATGGCTATTAATGAACATTTAAAGAAACAATTCAAAATATTCAACAATAATATGTTCCATTGAAAAACAAAATCTCAGCAAGAAAGACCAACCCATACTCAGATCTCAGAAATTAGGGATAGTATTAGATTAAAAGAAGAGGCTTACAATGTTTTAGATAAATGAATACAAATCTAAGGAGTGGGATTATTTTAGAAACCAGCAAAAGGCTACCAAAAAGTTGATATAAAACAGAAAAAATATAATGAGATCAAACTAGTTAGAAATATAAAAACAGACTTTTTAAATATAAATATAAAATATGAAAGCTTTTTTAAGTTTAAAAAAGAAGGGAGTAGCTAAAGTTAACATTGGTGCATAGAAGTAGATAGAAACAGGAGAAATTATCATGGGGAATAAGAAAGTGCCAGAGACTCTGAATAAATATTTTCTACCAGTCTTCACAATAGAAGGCACAAGTTCCATACCAGATATAAATGATAAACTAGGGGCTGAAAAGAGTGAAGAAATTAATTTCAGCAGAGAAAAGTATTTGAGAAACTTAGGGAACTCTGATCCGACAAATCCCCAGGACCTTACATAATAAGGCTCTAAATGGGATTGTTGCAGAGATAATGGATGTGCCAGCTATGAAATTCCAAAATTTCTTAGATTCATGAATGAAAGTTGGTAACTATTACATTGCTTTTCAAGAAAGGAGGGACAAAGTAAGAAACTACAGGCCAGTTAGCCTAATATCAGTTTCTGGGAAAATGCTGTAATCTATAATTAAGGAGAATTTAACATCGCATTATGAAAAGCATAGTGTGATTAGAACAAGTCAACATGGTTTTACGAAAAAGAAATCCTGTTTGACAATTTTGTTAGAGTTTTTTTTAAGATGTAACTTATGACCAGTAGCATAACTGGATTTCCAAAAATGTATTTGATAAGGTGCCACACAAATGGTTAATAGGCAAAATGATGTCTCATGGAGTTGGGGGAAGTATGTTTCCATGAGTAGAGCATTGGTTAGCAGATAAAAAACAGAGAGTGGGCATAAATGGGACTTTTTCAAGTTGGCAGACAGTGAATAGTGAAGTGTCACAAGGATCAATGCTGGGCCCTCAACTATTCAAAATCAATATTAATATACACATGAAGTGTCAGAGAGTTATATATGTAGGTTTGCTGATGATACCAAACTAGGTGGAAATGTAAGCTGTGGGGAGCACGCAGAGAGCCTGCAAAAAGATATAGAAGGGTTAGGTGAGTGGACAACAAGATGATGGGTGAAGTATAATGTAGGGAAAAATGAAGGTATTGAGTTTTGTCATAAGAATTAAAAAAGTAGAATATTTTTTAAAAGGTGAGAAACTTGTAAGTGTTGATGATCAACAAGACTTTGGTGTGCTTTGGTACAAGGGACGCAAAAAGTTAGCATGCAGATGCAGCAAGCAATTAGGAAAGCAAATGGCATGTTGGCCTTTATTGCAAGGGGATTGGAGCACAGGAATACAGAAATCTTGTCATGATTGTACAGGATTTTAGTAAGATTGTATCTGGAGCACGAGGTGTAGTTTTGCTCTCCACATTAGGAAAGAACACATTTGCATTTTTGGTGGACGGTACAGTGAAGGTTCAATTAATTGATCACTTGAATGAGGAGTTGTCCTGTGATGAGAGGCTGTGTAAATTGGGCTTATATTTCTCTGCCGTTTAGAAGAGTGAGAGGTGATCTCATTGATACCTACAAAATTCTGAAGGGGCTTGATAGGGTGGAGAGTGAGCGATTGAATCTAAAACATGGAGGCATAGTCTCAGGATAAGGAGCCGATCATTTAGGACTGAGATGAGAAGAAATTTCTTTGTTCAAAGGGTTGTGAATTTTTTGGAATTCTCTACCTCAGGCGGTTGTAGATGCTCCGTACATTGTTCAATACATTTTAGGTTGGGACAGACAGAGAGCTGATCTCGCAGTGAATTAAGGGATAAGGGGAATGGGTGGGAAAATGGAGTTGAAGTCCATGATCAGCCATGATTGTATTGAATGATGGGCTCAATGTTCTACCCCTGCTTCCATTTCTTATGTTCTTATGGTACTGTTCTTAAGTATTAGAATCATAGAATCACAGAATTCCTACAGTGCAGAAGGAGTGTGGTGAACCACTGTTACTATATGTATGTGCCTGGACACACCCATGCTGCACCTGGCCCGAGACTCCTCCCTTTCCACCTGAGACCCCTCCCTTTCCACCCAGAGTGGGGTATAAAGGTGATGGTCCCTCCTCCTTGCCTCAATCCAGACCAGGTCAGCTACAAGGGTGTGCTCCTGTTCTCTGTGAATAAAAGCCTATTAGTTTTCCCTCACTCACAGAAGTCTTCGCGTCGTAATTGATAATGCATCAAGGAGGCCATTTGGTCCATCAAATCTGCACCAACTGTCGAAAAGAATATCCTACGCAGGCCCATCCCCTGCTCTATCCTCGTAATCCCACCCATTTATCCCGCTAATCCCCCCTAACCTACATACCTTGGGGCATTAAGAGACAATTTAGAATGGCCAATCCACTTAACCTGCACATCTTTGGACTATGTATCTAGAACTCTAGTAAGATACTATTTCCCATTTTTTGATTTAAGTAAGGTTCCCTCCTATTAAGCAAACTTGCTCTTTTCTTTCACTTTTCCTCAATTCTGTATCAATTACAGCTGAATGGTTTCTGTTTGCTTGGCACCGATCCAGGCAGTTTAGTACATGGAAGAACATAAATCTGTATCTTACTGTGGTCCAATGAGCTGTGGTTGTCTCTACTTTATATTGTGTGAGCACCATGTTGGTAGTGAAGCAACCCCCAGCTTCAGGCTGAAGATAAATCTATCATTCTTACTACTGTCAACACTGCTCCTGTTGAATTTAGCCGGCTGTGCTTCAGGAGGCTGGTGGCACCAATGTAATATAGAAGTGCCTCAGAAAGGTAGGCTTCATCTGTTCACACCAATGTGTGGGCTGCCCATTCCACACCCCAGCTGCATTTGATTGAGTGTGGCATCAAGGAGCTCGAACAAAACCGAGGTCAATGGGAATTGGGGGGAACCTCTCTGCCATTTGGAGTCATAGTTAAAGTAAAGTTTTTAAAGTTTATTTATTAGTCGCAAGTAGGTTTACATTAACACTGCAATGAAGTTACTGTGAAAATCCCCTAGTCGCCACACTCCAGCGCCTGTTCAGGTACATTGAGGGAAAATTTAGCATGGCCAATGCACCTAACCAGCACATCTTTCAGACTGTGGGAGGAAACCAGAGCACCCGGAGGAAACCCACGCAGACACGGGGAGAACGTGCAAACTCCATATAGAGAGTGACCCAAGCCAGGAATCGAACCTGGGTCCCTGACGTTGTGAGGCAGCAGTGCTAACCATTGTGCCACTAGGGAAGATGGTTGTGGTTGTCGGAGGTCAATCATCTCACTCCCAAGACATTGTTGCAGGAGTTGCTCAGCATGGTGTCCTAGGCCCAACCATTTTCAGATGCTTCATCAATGAGCTTCCCTCTATCATAAGGTCAAAAGTAGAGATATTTGCTGATTTTTGAAATATTCAGTGTCCTCTATAACACCTCTGATACTAAGGCAGTCTGTGTCTATATGCAAAAATATTTGGACAACATTCAGGTTTATGCTGATGAGTATCAAGTAACAATCACACCACAACAGTGCCAGGCAATAACCATTTCCAACAAGAGAGAACCTACCTATTTCCCCATAACATCCAATGGCATTATCATCATGAATTCCCACCCCTTCCCAACTCCTCGGGCTCTTCCTATCTATATCCGGGGGGTTTCCATTGACCAGAACCTGAACTGGACCAGCCATATAAATTTTGTGGCAACAAGAGTGGGTCAGAGGCTGAGAATTTTGTGACAAATAACTCAACTTCTGTCTCTCCAAAGCCTGTCCACCATCTGCAAGGCACAAGTCAGGACTGTGATGGAATACTCTCCACTTACCTGAATGACTGCTGCTCCAACAGCACTCAAGAAGCTTGACACCATCCAGGACAAAGCAGCTTGCTTGATTGGCACCCCATCCATTACCTTAAAAATCCACTCCCTCTCTCACTGACTCACAGTGGCAGCAGTGAGTACCATATACAAGATGCACTGTAGCAACTCACCAAGGCTCCTTCAAAAGCACCTTCCAAATCCACAACCTCGACCACCTAGTAGGACATGGGCAGCAGATGCATGACAAAACAATCACCTGCAAGTTCTCCTCTTGACTTGGAACCATGTGGTGGGATTTTACGGCCTTGCTCCCCCCGAAACCGTAAAATGCCTCCCGAGGCCAGTGGACCTTCCTGTTATCCACCTCTTGCTTGTTTTCATTCTCATGGCGGGCGGGGCCGTAAAATTCTGGCCTATGTCTCTGTTCCTTCACTTTTGCTGGGTCAAAATCCCGGAATTTCCTCTCCAACAGCACTGTGGGTTTATCTACAACACAAGGACTCAAGAAAATGGTTCACTAACATATTCTCACAGGCAATTAGTGATGAGCAATAAATGCTAATCTGTAGCCATTTCCATGAAAGAATAAATAAAATAAAATTTTCGAGGAAAGTCAGATGAGGTGGAAAGCAGTGTTGCCGTGCATTTCTCACCTGCTGAGAGCAGCTAAAATAGACTTCTGTAGTCTTGGATTTCCTGCCCACTCGTTTTGGACTACTGGCATTGACCACTTTCACCCCACTTATATCATTAAAAAATCCTGGGGAAATTGCAATCAGTTCCTCGGTTGATAAATGAAGATCTTTGTTGCTAGATCACGAGGCTTATCTTTCAATAAGATAGAGTTTTATTGAATTTAATATTGCAAGAAAATAATGTATCTTGAATATTTAACAGATAATATCATTCTTCCTCGATGTTGCAGGAGTGTGCATGACATACTCTGAAGAGCTGCCGGCTGTCAGGGAAATTGCAATCTATTTATTCTGCTTTTTGTTAAGTTTTCCACACATTCTTGAATCAGACCATTGTGGTGATAATGAAAGCTGAAGTGTTTTTTATGCTAGAATAGGGGACAGAGAGATAATTGAAGCATGAGGCTCAGCCAAGTGCTTTAATTTGCTGGAGATTCCCCTTTGTCTGGCTGTAGCATCCATTCCAATCATTAGTAGACAGATGCAATTAATTGTGTCATGACCACTAAGCTATGGCAGTTGAGCTCGTTCTCGGAATGTGAGCTTTCGCTGTACATTAATGCTCCAATGTCTCTTCCAGGATAATCTATCTACTAATAATTGTAGTGCAGTGAACTGTAGTGAATTATCATTTTTAATTTCACTGAACCGAATTATTACATCCTGGACCTTGAGCAATGAAATGATCTTTCATGTCCTTGGAGTGAAATAACTCTTTAGATAAATGTAGGTTTCTGTGCAGTCACCATTCAGTGGAAAAGATTGGGCTAACATTAAAGTGTTTTTCTCTCTGAAAACTGTTTGCACGGAGGAAAGCTTTATTCTGATTCATTTAGAGATTTAACACAGCATTCTTAACAGCCTGGGTGAGTCCTGATATTATTTTCTCCCAATTTATTTCCACCAATCCTGGAGGATTTGCTGGAATGTGGTCAATGGTGTTTTCTGCCTTCTAGTACCTCAGCAACCATCTTCCTTTATGTATGAACCAAGCACTAAGAACGACTATGATCTCACTGCATCAACTGGAATTTTCTCTTCCCGGGAGAGTACTCCGCCCACCAATGGAAATTATGAGGTTTCTGGCTTACCAAGTGTGGTTTTCTGTGGCCAGCATGTGGGAGTTGGTGGTAGGCCCTAGGAACAGCAGTGAAGGACTGAAATCCACCCCCTCTCCCGCCCTTAATAGAAAGTGAGTGTTTTCTCTACCCCAAAGTGTGGAACCTTACACAAAGTCTTCAAATGCACTTGAAGAAGGAATTAGACAGTGACTAGGAGCAAGAACTCTGCATTTATTTTCTTCTTCCAAGCCCAAAGAATTTAGAACCACCACAGTGCTCCTAATTTAACTTCATATACAGCTATGAATTTAGGTTGATTAGTATCTGCTGTAGTTCTCGCATTCACACACAAGGAGATGAAACATTAAAGCACAGATTCTCCTTGTTGCCATATCCACAGGAAAAAGCTAATTCCTTTTTTGGTTTTCGGCTGGTGGTATTTAATAGTCAAGAACTAGCAAGCACAGATTCAACATAATGGGCAAAAAGAGTAGAAGTGATGTGAGGAAAACCTTTTTCACCCAGAGAGTGATTAGAGTCTAGAATGAGCTTCCTGAGAGGATAAGGCAAGGGTGTGGGGCTAGCTAGAATGCATTTTCAGAGAGCCAATGCAGACTCGATGGACTGAATGGCCTGCTCCTGCACTGTAGTGATTCTGTGATCTATGTTGTGCAACTAACTCTATTGCAAGCGATAACTAGTTCCTGAACATGTTACATGGTAAATTCTGCAACAATGTATAACTTTTGCATGCACTGAACTCAGAAAGCCTGTGACCAGGCCTTCAATAATGAATATAATATAAATGTTAACAGTAGGCATCCAGCAGTTAGAAGCACCCAATGATACTCCCTCCCAGACAGGTTAATGCCAACTGTGCACTTGCCTTAAGGCAACTAGTGAGCTGGTTATAAATAAACCTTCTCCAAGTATTTAATGTTTTGAAAGAAAAAATACTTGGTTTATTTTGAAACAACCTGTTAGTAAGATCACACTCCCTGTTGCAATTCCTCAGGCAGTTGACTTATATGGTTTTTAAACACAGGAAATACTAACATGGCTCCTTAATTAATTACTTAGGTTAAGCAGTATCTTTCCAATACAAACTCAAAGGATTTATTTACATAAGGATTTGTTGCAAACCAGACACTGTGTAAATCCTTTGTGCGACAATTTGCCGTTGAATTTAAGCTGCAAACCATCAAATACTGATTGCAGTCCAGACTCTGCTTTTCTCCATCATCGATCAGCCCACTACCATTAGGGCATTCTTCTTTTTCCATGTGATGGTTTCAGCAGCACTTTTCTTCTGCTGAATTATTTCTTTTGCGCTACTCTTAAATTATAGTAAGCGCTGATGTTGGCAAAGTGTGTGGTATCAACTAAATGAATAACCTTTGAGTGGTGGTTTGACTGAAAAACGAACTACCTTGGCTATTGCGCTGACATAACTTTGTGAAGCCAATTGGGCCATGTGGATTATGTAGTCCCTTGTCACTTAGTGATTTATTTGTCGGTATCCCACTGCTCACTGTCATTTATCATCTGGTTATGACCAGCCTGGGAAATTGTGAAATGTTGATATTTAATTATTGACAGATTAAGCCTTCAATCATGGAAATTTGGCCAAAGTAATAGATAATTCCTTACAATTCACGTTGCATCATTGGAACTGACCCCAGTTCCTCAAAACAAAATGGCGCCAGTCAATATGTGGGTGGCACGGTGGCACAGTGGTTAGCACTGCTGGCTCACAGCGCAAGAGACCCGGGTTCAATTCTGGCCTCAGGTCACTGTCTGTATGGAGTTTGCACATTCTCACTGTGTATGCGTGGGTTTCCTCCAGGAGCTCCAGTTTCCTCGCATGCTCCAAAGATGTGCAGGCTAGGTTGATTGGCCATGTTAAATTGCCCCTTAGTGTCAGGGGGACTAGCAGGATAAATATGTGGGGTTATGGGGACAGGGCCTGGGTGGGATTGTTGTCGGTGCAGACTCGATGGGCCAAATAGCCTCTTTCTGCACTGTAGGGATTCTATGATTCCAGACATCTGCCTGAGGGCTGGTTAGAACATAGAACATAGAACATTACAGCGCAGAACAGGCCCTTCGGCCCACGATGTTGCACCGACCAGTTAAAAAAAACTGTGACCCTCCAACCTAAACCAATTTCTTTTCGTCCATGAACCTATCTACGGATCTCTTAAACGCCCCCAAACTAGGCGCATTTACAACTGATGCTGGCAGGGCATTCCAATCCCTCACCACCCTCTGGGTAAAGAACCTACCCCTGACATCGGTTCTATAACTACCCCCCCTCAATTTAAAGCCATGCCCCCTCGTGCTGGATTTCTCCATCAGAGGAAAAAGGCTATCACTATCCACCCTATCTAAACCTCTAATCATCTTATATGTTTCAATAAGATCCCCTCTTAGCCGCCGCCTTTCCAGCGAAAACAATCCCAAATCCCTCAGCCTCTCCTCATAGGATCTCCCCTCCATACCAGGCAACATCCTGGTAAACCTCCTCTGCACCCTCTCCAAAGCCTCCACATCCTTCCTGTAATGTGGGGACCAGAACTGCACACAGTACTCCAAGTGCGGCCGCACCAGAGTTGTGTACAGTTGCAACATAACGCTACGACTCCTAAATTCAATCCCCCTACCAATAAACGCCAAGACACCATATGCCTTCTTAACAACCTTATCTACTTGATTCCCAACTTTCAGGGATCTATGCACACATACACCTAGATCCCTCTGCTCCTCCACACTATTCAAAGTCCTCCCGTTAGCCCTATACTCAACACATCTGTTATTCCTACCAAAGTGAATTACCTCACACTTCTCCGCATTAAACTCCATCCGCCACCTCTCGGCCCAACTTTGCAACCTGTCTAAGTCTTCCTGCAAACTACGACACCCTTCCTCACTGTCTACCACACCACCGACTTTGGTGTCATCAGCAAATTTGCTAATCCACCCAACTATACCCTCATCCAGATCATTAATAAATATTACAAACAGCAGTGGCCCCAAAACAGATCCCTGAGGTACACCACTTGTAACTGCACTCCATGATGAATATTTACTATCAACCACCACCCTCTGTTTCCTATCCGCTAGCCAATTCCTGATCCAATTTCCTAGATCACCCCCAATCCCATACATCTGCATTTTCTGCAGAAGCCTACCATGGTGAACCTTATCAAACGCCTTACTAAAATCCATATATACCACGTCCACTGCCTTGCCCCCATCCACCTCCTTGGTCACTTTCTCAAAAAACTCAATAAGGTTAGTAAGGCACGACCTACCTGCCACAAAACCATGCTGACTATCACCTATCAATTCATTACTCTCCAAATAACTATAAATCCTATCCCTTATAATTTTTTCCAACATCTTGCCGACAACAGAAGTGAGACTCACCGGTCTATAATTCCCGGGGAAGTCTCTGTTCCCCTTCTTAAACAATGGGACAACATTCGCTAACCTCCAATCTTCTGGTACTATACCAGAGGCCAACGACGACCTGAAGATCAGAGCCAGAGGCTCTGCAATCACTTCTCTTGCCTCCCAGAGAATCCTTGGATAAATCCCATCCGGACCAGGGGATTTATCTATTTTCAGACCCTCCAGAATATCCTGCACATCCTCCTTATCAACTGTAATACTGTCTATTCTACTCCCCTGCAACCCAGTGTCCTCCTCAGCTATATTCATGTCCCCTTGCGTGAACACCGAAGAGAAATATTGGTTCAATGCTTCACCAATCTCCTCCGGTTCCACACATAACTTCCCTCTGCCATCTATAACTGGCCCTAAACTTGCCCTAACCAACCTTCTGTTCTTGACATACCTATAGAACGCCTTAGGATTCTCTTTAACCCTATCCGCCAAAGTCTTCTCATGTCCCCTTTTAGCCCTTCTAAGCTCGCTCTTCAACTCCCTCTTAGCCAATCTAAAGCTTTCTAGTGCACTACCCGAGTGCTCACGTCTCATCCGAACATAAGCCTCCTTTTTCTTTTTAATCAACAAAGAAACTTTTTTGGTGCACCACGGTTCCCTAGCCCTACCAATTCCTCCTTGCCTGACAGGGACATACCTATCACAGACTCGCAGTAGCTGCTCCTTGAAAAAACTCCACATGTCGGACATTCCCAGTCCCTGTAATCTCCTAGTCCAACCTATGTTTCCTAATTCTCTCCTAATAGCCTCATAATTACCCTTCCCCCAGCTAAAACCACTGGCCCGAGGTTCATGCCTATCCCTTTCCATCACTAAGGTGAACGTAACCGAATTGTGGTCACTATCACCAAAATGCACACCAACTTCCAAGTCTAGCACCTGGTCTGGCTCATTTCCCAGCACCAGATCCAATATAGCCTCACCTCTAGTTGGCCTGTCTACATACTGAGTCAAAAAACCTTCCTGCACGCTTTGAACAAAAACTGACCCCTCTAACGAGCTAGAGCTATAACAATTCCAGTCAATATTAGTCAAGTTAAAATCCCCCATAACAATTGCCCTATTACTTTCACTCCTAAGCAGGATTGACTCCGCAATCCTTTCCTCAACCTCTCTAGAACTTTTAGGAGGTCTATAAAAGACTCCCAACAGGGTGACCTCTCCTCTCCTATTTCTAATCTCCGCCCATACTACCTCAACAGATAAGTCCTCATCAAACCTCCTCTCTGACACTGTGATACAATCTCTGACCAATAATGCTACCCCTCCCCCTCTTCTACCTCCTTCCCTATTTCGACTAAAACATTTGAACCCTGGGACCTGCAGCATCCATTCCTGCCCCTGCTCTATCCATGTCTCTGAAATAGCCACAACATCGAAGTCCCAGGTACTGATCCACGCTGCAAGTTCACCCACTTTATTGCGAATACTCCTGGCATTGAAGTATACACATTTCAAACCCTGCTCCACCCCACCTCTGCAATGCCGTGCATTGCAGTCCCCATCCATGCATCCCTCACTTTCAGCCCCACTACTCAGGATCCCTCCCCCCCCCCGAATCAGTTTAAACCTCCCTGCATGGCCTTAGCAAATTTACCCCCCAGGATATTGGTCCCCTTCTGATTAAGGTGTAGGCCATCCTTCTCATAGAGGTCACACCTTCCCCAGTACGAGCCCCAATTGCTTAAGTACCTGAACCCCTCCCTCCTGCACCATCCCCTCAGCCATGAATTCAAACCTTCCCTCTCCCTATTCCTCTCTAAACTATCCCGTGGTACAGGCAAGAGTCCAGAGATAACCACTCTGTCAGTCTTGGCCTTTAGTTTCCACCCCAACTCCATAAATCCCTGCCTAATATCCCCTTCCCCTATCCTCCCTATGTCGTGTGTCCCCACATGTACAATAACTTGTGGTTTATCTCCCTCCCCCCTAAGAGTCCTGAATACCCTGTCAGACACATCCCGGACCCCAGCCCCTGGTTAGTTCAGTTTGTTGGGTGGTTAGCATGTTGTGTGGTTCTGAATAATGCCAACAGTCAGGTTTGATTCCTATTGCAGTTGAGGTAGACTTGGGACCCACCACCTCACCCTGCCCCTGGGAGTGGAAGGCAATGGCAAAGCACCTCTGACAAAAACTGCCAAGAAATGGCTCGGGATGAAACATTAGCAGACAATGAACCAAGGACCTGCCTTTGGGCAAAGCACAAATGGAAAACATCTATCTACCATTGAAGTAGGCAGAAATATATCTTTTTATATGCTCTGCATTTTCCTCTTAAATCATGATTTTTCCTGAAATCATAGTGTTGACTATGGGTGAGTAGATCAGTAACATGTATATCACAGCTGCTAGATTTTGCCTGTATAGTAAAGTGATAGAGTGCTAACAATTGGAGAGGAAAGTATTTCAGGAAATTTGGAATGTATATGCTGAATTGGTGACTGATGTGCCATGGGTATGAGATAGCGATAGCCTGTGAGACTGTAAATGCTATCAATGCATTTACCCAGTCAGGTGGCAGACAACTAATTTTTCTTTTCAATGACTGCCTGCTGCTTGCCATATCTGTTCCTTTGCGTAATCTCTTGTCACAGCCTATTAAGTACCAAAGATGATTGGTGGAAAATTGTCTTTGGTATGTAGGAAATTCTATCTGTAGGCTCTTAAAAACTCTCTTGAGTGTGACACCTTCCACTATGCTTATTGGGATGGTAAAGTCTATTTGTTTTTAATCCCAGCGTTAAATGTCTAATGTATGCTGTTAGATGAATCAAAATATTGTTAAAAGTAAGTTTGAAAAGATTTTCAGAACTAAGCGATAATAGCAGTATGATCGCACGATATATTGGAGTGTTGTTGCAGCGATGTCAAAGGGGCACAGAACAATAATTTAACTCTCTGCCCTGCTTGCCTTGTGAGCTCAGCTACGTTAGTTCATTGAAACATTTTTGGGGAAGAATTCATGTACGGCTGGAGTGGGGAAGGCTATGGTAGGCTTGTAATCTATCTCCATCGGCTTGCTTCCCAATCCTTGCCGCATCAGTAGACACCGCATCAGTAACTGCCAGTAGAGACAGGCTAGATGAGAAAAGCAGTTTCTCCCTGAACTCCCTCCCTCCACCACTTTGCTCTCCCCCCTGCCTTGAGGTTACTTTCAAGGGGACATATGGTGAGGTTGCCCCAGTTCCCTTGAGAAGACCACCTGTTATGCCATCTATATGGAACAAAACAATTGTACATATTATATATAGCATGTGGGTCTCCAGTGCAGCAGTACAATTACAAGCAATCCCGGAAATATCAGTTGAAGTTTGATTAAGCATTGAGGGAGCAGCAACAGGAACCATTGAAGAGTTTTCATCCTTGGGCAGATCACACTGTGGCCCCCTCTTCTATCATCCTGCCAGCTTTCTGGGCCGAATTCCCAATCGGCATTGGTACTGTTGTGGTAGCCTTGTTTCACATCTAAATGACTAATTCTTGGTGTTTGAGATGGAATCTTGGAAGGAGGGCTGACCAATAGATGGAAGTCCGACCTCATTGTAAAAAGATACTGCAAGAAATTCATTTTTGGAAGAAATCTGTCGTTCAGAATTCCAGTAGAGGCAGGTAATTCGCCATAAAGTATTTCCTCATACAGTATTATTCTCCTTTATGGAGTGTTCATTTGACATGAATTTAGTGATGCCATTATTACAAGATTATTGATATTTAAGTTTCAAACTAAATGTGGTAAATTATCCCTTGAAGTCTCAGTGAGTATACCTAATGAATAGCTGAGGGCAGAATAAGAAAGACCACATGGTCTGTCCTCAGAGTGTGCTAAGCTACCTCTAAACCAGTGTGAAGGAAAAATTGGTTTCATTTGCAAAAAGGAAGTAGCTGGAGTAGACTGATGCAGGGGGCAGATTGTCCTTTTTCACACATGGCCATTGACTTGGGTGGACAGCATAGAGGAAAATTGTGTGGAAAGCATCACAAATCACAATTCAACTCACTTGGTTTTCTGCCATATTCTCTAACAGTTAATTGTTTAACATTCAAATGCAAAGGAGAAAACGTTACTCCCATCACTTCCTATGTGGGGTGTTCCCTTAAATCTGTAACACATTCCCAGTTGTCAGGCGATTGCTACATTATCTAATAAAGTCTCAGCCTTTATTCTAAGTGCATGTTCATTTTTATATTGGAAATGTGTTCAAAACTATTGATTCTTTTAAAATGTCAATTTTCCAACTCTGATAAAGATCTGCTAGGTTTGATCTCCTTATTGCCAACTGCCTGATGTGTAACTTCACTATTAGAGGCACTTAGCGTGTTTTTTAATTTGTTTATAGGATATGGACGTTGCTGGTTAGGCCAGCATTTATTGACCACCCCTAATTGCCCTTGAGAAGGTGGTGCTGAGCAGCTTTCTTGAACTACTACAGTCCATGTGGTGTAGATATGGAATTGGACAATCACCTTGTTATATTGCTGAACATGTTTTCTCCAGATCTTGCCTCTCCCCTAGCTAAGCTGCTCCAGTACAGCTACAGTACTGACGTCTACCTGATAATGTGGAAAATTACCCAAGTATGTCCTCACCCACAAAAAACAGGATGGATCCAATCTGGCCAATCATCAACCCACCAGTCTACTCTCTATCAAAGAACAAAGAAAATTACAGCACAGGAACAGGCCCTTCGGCCTTCCAAGCCTGCACCGACCATGCTGCTCAACTGAATTAAAGCCCCCTACCCTTCCGGGGACCATATCCCTCTATTCCCATCCTATTCATGTATTTGTCAAGATGCCCTTTAAAAGTCACCATCGTATCTGCTTCCAGAACCTCCCCCGGCAGTGAGTTCCAGGCACCCACCAGCCTCTGTAAAAGACTTGCCTCGTACATCTCCTTTAAACCTTGCCCCCTAGTAATTGACTCTTCCACCCTGGGAAAAAGCTTCTGACTATCCACTCTGTCCATGCCTCTCATAATCTTGTAGACTTCTATCAGGCTGCCCCTCAACCTCCGTCGTACCAGTGAGAACAAACCAAGTTTCTCCAACCTCTCCTCATAGCTAATGCCCTCCATGACAGGCAACATCCTGGTAAATCTTTTCTGTACCCTTTCCAAAGCCTCCACATCCTTCTGGTAGTGTGGCGACCAGAATTGAACACTATATTCCAAGTGCGGCCTAACTAAAGTTCTATAAAGCTGCAACATGACTTGCCAATTTTTAAACTCAATGCCCCGGCTGATGAAGGCAAGCATGCCGTATGCCTTCTTGACTATCTTCTCCACCTGCGTTGCCACTTTCAGTGACCTGTGTACCTGTACACCCAGATCCCTTTGCCTATCAATACTCTTAAGGGTTCTGCCATTTACTGTATATTTCCTCTCTGTATTAGACCTTCCAAAATGCATTATCTCACATTTGTCCGGATTAAACTCCATCTGGCATCTCTCTGCCGAAGCATCCAATCGATCTATATCCTGCTGTATCCTCTGATGATCCTCATTGCTATCTGCAAATCCACCAACCTCTGTGTCGTCCGCAAATTTACTAATCAAACCAGTTACATTTTCCTCCAAATCATCAGCAAAACGATGGAAGTGGCTGTCGACAGTGATAGCAAATAAACACGTACTCACGAATAATCTGTTCATCAGAGCTCATTTTAGGTTACATAGTTACCATTTGGATCCAGACCTTATTAGACTCTTGGTCCAAACATGGACAAAAGAGTTGAATTCCAAAGATGAGACAAAAGTGACTTCCTTTGACATCAAGGTAGCATCAGGGAGCCCTCATAAAATTGAAGTCAATGGAAATCAGGAGGAGACGTGTCTACTGGCTGGAGTCAAGCTAGCACAAAGGAAGATATTTGTGGCAGTTGGAGGCCAATCATCTCAGTTGCAGGACATCGCATTGCAGAGTTTCTTCAGACAGTGACCCAAGCTAACCTCAGCTGCTTTATCAGTGACCTACCCTTCATCATATGATCAGACATGGGGTTGTTCAATTTGAAGTTCCTCAGATAATGAAGCAGCCCCAGCCCTTATGCAGAAAGATCAGGATAGCATTAAGCCTTGGGCTGATAAGTGACTAACAACACATGTACTACACCAGTGCCAGGTAATGACCATCACCGAAAGGTGTGAGCTCTCCAGCCTCTGTTTAACTGGCAGCCATGTCCTTAGCTGCCAATGTTCTGAGATCTGAAATTCCTCCCTTAAACCTCAGTGTCTCTCTGTGGCTCTTTCCTTCTTTAAGACACTGCTTGAAATTTACCTCTTTGATCAACCTTTTGGTCATGACTCCCGTATCTCAATTTGCGACTTGGTGGCACACATTTTTCCCTTAATTAGTTTTTGCGTAGAATAAACACTAATGATGAGATAATGTACAATGTTGACAGACTACTCAAACATGCATATCACACTTCCTGGCTCCTTATTATCTCAAATATGGATTAATGAACATTCTCACAATAAGTTGAGGAAAAAAAAACAATTTACACATATGAAGATCTCGTTAGAGGCCAATTGTAGGACATTTGAGTTGAGTTATGCAGAAACATAAGGGTATAATTGAAAATACAGCATCTGATGCCAGTTTGGACATCAATGTATGAATGATATGCAACTCTCCAGAAATGTAATGCATGCACAGTGGCTCGTGGGAGGCACATGATGGGTGGGATTTTACAGCCGTGCCCACCACTGGGATCATCTGGTCCCACTGAAAGTCAATAGACTTTAGCTCCCATGGCAGATCCCACCATAACGGGATCGGTAAACCCCAACCAATGCTTATATTTTGAGGCAATCGTACATGACACAGTTCTTAACTACAGACAGAAAGATAAATGTCTGGCTCCTTGGAGATTATTCCACAAAGAAATCGTGGATGATGACACTGTTTCCCAATTTTAATGATCGAGCAGAGGTCACATATACCAAGGCATACAGGGAAACCATTCCAGCTTTAGATTTAAATTGGAATACTAAAACATACGCTACATCCTTGGGCAGATTTATTTTTTGGGGGTGTACTTACTGATAATATGACCCATTAAAAGACTGCATGCACTTCATGCCACTCTCAGTATTGCTGAGGACAGAGGCCTCTCTGTGCAGCAGCTGCAATCTGTGAAAGAGAACAATAGTGTACATCTGTCACCAGCTGCCAGTCAGCTACTTCGGGCAGCAGGACAGATGCATGAGATTGCCCATTTGCTCCAAGAAGCTTAGAAATAGAGTATGATTGGGCATGTTTACAATTGCTGAGCTGCTGTTTGTTTTACCTGTTTATCTTTTTTGCAGCCACCTGCATGTTACGTAAGTTTACTTTTAGTCGGAATCAAAGATCAAATGCTAGATATAAAAAGTGTACTAATTTATCAATGTCTCGCGTGGCCATATCTTTAATGTCTTTTCCAATTTAATTTGTCTTTTGTGCAACATGAACTTGGCCTCACGTGTTGTGCATAGGTCTGTTCAGTGTTCCCTTAGTTAATACTGGACTCGTATACCAAACAGCAAACTGCAAGGGTCTTGTTACTTACGTTGGAGCATGATCTTATGTGTCAGTTGGCAACACTCTTGCTCCTCCATCAGAAGGTTGTGGGTTCAAGTCCCATTCCAGGTAATGAGCATACAAATGAAGAGTGATACTCTAGTGTAGTGCTGAGAAAGTGCTACATTGCTGACGTTTGGATGAGACATTAAGCCAAGGCCCTGTTTGTTCTCTCAGATGGATATAAATGAACTCATGACACTATTCTGAAGAAGAAATGTTTTCTTTGGTGCCTTGACCAATATTTATCCCTCCATCAGTTCCACAAAAACACATTCACCGGAATTCTATCACCACGCACGCCTGCTACAGAATCGGAGGGGGTGAAGGACAGACAACGGAAATGTCCGTTGACCTCGGGCGGGAATTTCTGGTCTTGCTCGGCTGTAAAATCCCACCCATTATCTGGTCACAATCATATAGCTGGGTTTGTTGTGCACAAACTGGATGTCCCATTTCTCACATTACAACAATGTTGATTTTAAACAAGTTGTAAAGTGCTTTGGACTGTTCAGTGGTCATAAAAGTTGCTTTATAATTGCAATTCTTTCTTTTTACACTTGCATTAGTATCAGCTCCTGCTTTAATGGAATTTCTGTCAAAAGCAGTGCCTGTTGCCATTTATCCAGGACTATGTGATAGCGCAAAATTGCTGCTGGTTCAAATGTCAACAGCTTGTACCTGTGTTACTTCATGCATGCCACTCTTCTAGGCACTTGCTCAGAGCATAGACTGTGGGCAACTTTGAGCTCTTGAAATCGCTTCCTTTTGGTTGCTGTAAATGTGATACCATCTTGCAGTTCATTTCCCTTTCATGAGGTGGATTTATGATGCTGATATCCTATTGTCAATGCCCCGGCGCGCCATGTGCTTAATGGGCAACTGCATTGTTTTTAAAGTTTACTTATTCGTGTCACAAGTAGGATTACATTAACACTGCAATGAAGTTACTGTGAAAATCCCCTTGTCACCACACTCCGGCTCTTTTCGGTTACACTGAGGGAGAATTTAGCATGGCCAATGCACCTAACCAGCACGTCTTTCGGACTGTGGGATGAAACTGGAGCACCCCGAGGAAACCCACGCAGACACGGGGAGAATGTGCAGACTTCACACAGTTACCCAAGCTGGGAATCGAACACAGGTCCCTGGCACTGTGAGGCAGCAGTGCTAACCACTGTGCCACCGTGACGCCCCATTGGAGCGAACTGCTGTTGCGTGACAGTTCATTTTTTGAACTGAGTCCCCCCAGAAGATCCAGATCACTTTAAAATGTTGTGTTCATGAAGTCAACTGTCTCCTCAATATGAATTTGGTTCTGTACCAGTCTTCTTGTCAAAGCTAGCTTTCAGGAAGTGTCACAGCATGCTGGGCTTCTGTCTAGTATCTTGCCCCTTCATAAAGCAGCATTGATGTGATCCCTTTCTCATGAATTGTCCTGTGTTTGACTTCAGAATTAATAACAGAATCCCTTGCAGAATTCTCACTTCTGCTGATGTTTGTTTCAAGTGCGGATGATGATTCATGTGGACTATTGCCTTTTATGTTTAGATCAGGCTGATCATGATCTTCTGGATTTGTCAAGCAAGTGGATGTATTAGGATAGCTGTGATATGCACAGTATTTGTGAGAAATTGATCAGTGACGTGTCTAGTCCACGCCCTGCAGGTGCGAGTAACATTGAAACAGTGCAGACCTTTGGTGGGAAATTCAGCAATTTGCAAAGGAAAGAATGAGCATAAGACAATTCCTGCATTCCTTTGTGACTATGCATGTATTACACTTCTAGTTTATAATCATGTCCATACCTTAACCTACATGCTCCTTGTTAAGTTATGCAACTTGCTTTGGAACTCTTCCTAATTCTTCAGACCACGCTATCATTGAGTTCCTCTTATGCTCATTCTTTCCTTTGCAAATTGCTGAATTTCCCACCAAAGGTCTGCACTGTTTCAATGTTACTCGTACCTGCAGGGCGTGGACTAGACACCTCACTGATCAATTTCTCACAAATACTGTGCATATCACAGCTGAGAACAAGCCTTTCTACATTTTTGTTAAATGTTCTTGAGGTGTGGCAAACCAGTATTTAATGCCTTCAGTTGTTCTGAGGTCATTAAGTATCAACCACACAGCGTTGAATTGGAGCTGTGTATATATCAGATAATGAGGTAAGGGTGAACAGTCCCCTTTCCTAAGTAGCAAATCAGTTGGGTTCTGACAGTAGACAAATATGCTGGAATTTTACTGCCTTGCCTGCCTGAGGCTTGTAGGATCCCGCCCGAAGCCAACAGAGAATGCTGTTCTGTGAGGCTCGCCAGCCCCGATTCCGGGGCAGGTGTGCCGGTAAAATTCTGGCCATAGGGCCTCGCTCGTCCCAAAATCATAAAATCCCGCCCGAGGCCAACGGACCTTTCCATGGTCCAATTCCCATGGTGAGCGGAACAGTAGAATTCTGGCTATAATTGCAGAATGGTTACAAAACAGAAGGAGACATGTCCTCTGCAGACAAAAGGAACTGGTGCAGGCATTGCACCTTTTAAAATATATTAAACAAAAGTATGGTTGCAATAGTTCCTTGGTTCATCCTCCATGACAGCTTCTCAGTCAACTCTGATCTGCCAAGCAACCCTCATGCTGTATTAAATTGTTGCTCCTTTTGAAATTTGGTATTCTTGCATCTGTCTTGATGAGTGCAAGATGAAAATCTTCCACAGCATGTCGCTTTTTTCAGCCATATTTATGTAAAATGTAATAAGTTTTTTTGTGATATAACTGAAAACACATCACACTGGTAATGTGTTTGCATTTTTTCCTGGGGCTAGGTGTCATAATCATCTAGTTTCATGGTTTATATTAATATTTGAGATATTACTTTTAGGTTGGAGATTAAAGTGTTAAATTGTAATGGAAAAATGGAAATGGAAATTAATAAATGGAAAAAAACTCTAGTTAAGCGATTGATAAACAAAGTAATGGAAAGGCAAATTGGACAAGCCTAGGTTTAATTTATCTGTGTTCATCTTATAAGATTAGAGTTGGTCGTGAAAAAAAACTTGAATAATGAATGATCCATATCTAAGCTTGTAATGGAGCGAGGTCCAACCTTGTCACAGTACAATGATTAAATTATTTGTGTAATTCTCAGATGAAACATAGCGGCATAATTTTTCCAGTTACTCACTTGGTGTTCAAACTTCTCTTTAAACGCTGACGGTCTTTGCAACACTGCATTCTATTCATTTTCCTAACCATCCCTGAGATCAGTTTACTCTATTCCAATTTTCCTCCCTTGCATCAGTTGAATGCCAGTTAGGTGGAAGATACCTGAAGTGAACTCAACCTGACCTTTCCTGAACCTACCTTCACCTATTGGCACAGGATACCTGCAACAGATCTAATGCACGTCAGATAATGAAGCATCCCCAGTAGGAAATCCATTAAATCATCTCTTTTATGAGAAATATCCTTTGCTATAATTCTGAATGTCAACCGTGTCTTAATGGTAACACTCTGCAATTCTGCAAACAACACAACATTTATCCTTCCAGAATCGTTTATCTTCCTATACTTTTTTTTCTTGGTCATCTCTTTTCAAAAGTGAAACATCCAAGTCTTTCTAGCATCTCTTCGTAGCTCAGTCTTCTGATACAAGGGTCAGCTTCATTGACCATCCATTCTTTGCCTCAGGTCTCGCTCATGTCTCAGTCATCAAAACCGAACACAATTCTCAAAGTGACATTTGATCAGAGCACTGACTAGTTTTAGTCTGATATCATCTACTTTCTTCTCTCCTAATGGAATTCATAATCTAACAATTTCTCAGATAGTTACTCAGTGACGGTCCTATGAGGATATAATTACAATCCATTTAATCGCAAAGAGTACCACAGTCATCATCCTGTCAGACACTATGGAGCTTTAATAAAACTGTCTACAGTACGTTCCATTCCTGTCTTCTTCAGTTTAATTTAGTTCTTTCAAAAATTACCCTTTTACATACCCCGTGCATTTTCCAATCTCTCAGGGATTGTCTGTTTTCAGTAGGGATTTAGCTCATGTGGTTGGAACCCATTTCTGCTGAGTTTCTGCTTCTTTCTGGCCTCACTGAAGGGGCAGGGATAACATCCAACAACCTTTCTCAGTCCCGGTATAATTTCTCGAGACAAAAATGCCAAGAAGCTGGGCTCTGAGTGTAATCTAAGGCCAGTAGCATAAAGATTTCATTGTTTATAATGCCAGCTTAATCCTCTGAGCAAACTGTAATCACATATCTTGTTCCTAACCACTCAAAATTGTGTGTCAGTAAAATCAGCACCTTTGAATATTTTATTAACAGGGGGGTTGGAGTTTAAGAGCCATGGGGTTATGCTGCAACTGTACAGGACCTTGGTGAGACCACATTTGGAATATTGTGTGCAGTTCTGGTCACCTCACTATAAGAAGGATGTGGAAGCGCTGGAAAGAGTGCAGAGGAGATTTACCAGGATGCTGCCTGGTTTGGAGGGTAGGTCTTATGAGGAAAGGTTGAGGGAGCTAGGGTTGTTCTCTCTGGAGCGGAGGAGGCTGAGGGGAGACTTAATAGAGGTTTATAAAATGATGAAGGGGATAGATAGAGTGAACGTTCAAAGACTATTTCCTCGGGTGGATGGAGCTATTGCAAGGGGGCATAACTATAGGGTTCGTGGTGGGAGATATAGGAAGGATATCAGAGGTAGGTTCTTTACGCAGAGAGTGGTTGGGGTGTGGAATAGACTGCCTGCAGTGATAGTGGAGTCAGACACTTTAGGAGCATTTAAGCGGTTATTGGATAGGCACATGGAGCACACCAGGATGATAGGGAGTGGGATAGCTTGATCTTGATTTCAGATAAAGCTCGGCACAACATCGTGGGCCGAAGGGCCTGTTCTGTGCTGTACTGTTCTATATTCTATGTTCTATGAATACACTATTATTGGTTACAACTGGCTGCTGTGTTGTCTGGCAGAAATCATTTACACCTTGCTTCAAAATGGACACTCTGGCCTGGATTTTGGTGTTGGAATGTGAGTCAGACCATTTCCCAACTTTGAAAATGCAAGCCTGATGTCTCTGCCCATATCTGCCATGTTTTCATCTCTTGGAGATCTGGGCAGGGTTCATGTTTCCTGACTCCCAAGGCAGCGTTGGAGGAGTGCAGATGCTGATGTAGGCTGGTTAGAAGGTCTGCCTCAGTTTGTTGGAACATCAGTCCAGCTCGCCACATTGTTACTATGTTCCCTAACCCTCATCCTCCTCATTCCCTTCCACTATCCATTCCCCCTTTAAGCCTTCTCATTTCCTCCAATTCCCCCCCATTGTCCTCTTAGAATCCCAGGCCCCCTTCATACCCCTTCATACCCTACATTTGCTCATATTTCCCATGTCCCCATGACCCCTCACATTCCCCATGGTCCGTCCATGCTCTCCCACAAATCATCCAAAGCCACTCACCCAGTATTTACTGTTACAGTTCTCGAGCCATGTTACAGGGATAGAAATCCTTTTACATGGACCTAAAAAAGTTTAGCCTCTAACAGTATAATAGATCTGTCAATCAAACAAACTGCCATTCATGCTACACAGAAAAAAAACCTTCATTTTCATTGCAAGAATTTTAAATGACCTTAAATGGTCATTCAGTTGTAAAAGTAAACTAATATTCATTGAGTAACCACACCAAAGACAGATAATCCTTTGATAACATCTTAAAACTGTCAGTCTAACTGTATACACAACCTTCTGCTGTAGTAAGTAGTTTAATTGCTTTTGGAAATATTTACTGAGTAACCACATCAAAGACAGATAATCCTTTGATAACATCTTAAAATTGTCAGTCTAACTGTATACACAACCTTCTGCTGTAGTAAGTAGTTTAATTGCTTTAGGAAATCAGCCAAGCATTCATAGATCAGCTGTCAAAACAAACCTTTGCAACTTCAAGCAATGGAACCTATTGAAACCAAAAAGCCCGTTTTTTTTCCTATTTCAAACCAGATGGCCTAAAAATCAAAGGAAGGCTGGGCTTGTTTCTAAGTTTCAACAACAGGGCTCTGTTTTTAAGTTAAAGAACTCTGGGCACATGTCAAGAGGCTTCTCAAGCACATTTTTCTATAGATTTGATTGAAGTATGGAAGGGAAAAAATACTCTGATGTCTATCATGACTTAAACAATACTGGCCAATGTTATGGTCAACTTACCTTTGCAGGACAGAGCCCTATGATCAATCACTGCAGTAAATACACCTCTAACAATAACATTTGAAGTTGCCAAACTTTTTACACTTATTTGTCAGAATGTTCCCAACACTTCAGGAGGCTTCCCCAAGGTTCTGAAATCTCAAAAAAGGTGAATTTTCAGAAGCCCTCCAAAGCTCGCTTGACCCAACAAAAGTACTGGGGGACATGAAATACAAGTTTTCCCACGGGCTGTCAATGGTGACCCTGATATCAGAGGATACCTGTGTGTGGTTATGGCCCAATCCTCACCTGAACCTCTTTCCACCAATGGAAAGATTGTGAGGGCCCATTTTTAGCAGGAAATATAAATTTGCAGTGAGAAAGGCAAAGTCTTGGTGATTCCCAATCCATTCCGGTTTCAATTCCAGCGTCAGGTAGCTGTGAGGAGTTTGCACATTCTCCCCATGTCTGCATGGGTTTCCTTCAGGTGCTCCAGTCTCCTCCCACAGTCCAAAGATATGCGGGTTAGGTTGATTGGCCATACTAAATTGCCCCTCATGTCGGGGGAGGAATTAACAGAGTAAATACATGGGCTTACAAGGATAGAGCCTGGGTGGGATTGTTGTCGGTGCAGGCCTGATGGGCCAAATGGCCTCCTTCTGCACTGTAGGGATTCTATGATTCTATCCCCCACCTGAAAATCTGGCCCATGGATTTCACCTGCAGATAGCCCGATGTCAGGTTAACCATTTGTCGATAGTCAGTAGCTGCCGTAAGTTTCTGAATGGAGGCACAAAGTGTCATATTGTGCATGGTCAAACCATATTAAGCTGCAAGTGTATTTTGGACAAAGGTACGCCACAGGAAGAAACAGAGTCGACTGAAATACTGGCCAGTTAGGGTCAGAATTATTGAAATAAATATTGAACACCCAACAGAGCAATTAGAGAATGGTGGGCGAGGAGAATTAATCTGATTGCAATATTCTTTATCCTGACTGCTGGAAATGATAGTTTTCACTGTGTAGCTTTGCTGCCTGAACAAATGATGCTGCAAATCTGGTACCAATAGAAAACATTCACTTGGCAACATTAGCAATCAATATGTTGGTGGTTTTCACTGTCCCAGGCTGAGGACACAATGGGAAAGATTTATTTTCCTCATTACGCTGGTATTCTTTTTAATCTTCCTGTCTCTATTACAAAAAATACTGGGAAAGACAACTCATTGTTCGTGGTGCTTTGGCTGTTGGGAACCTTGATCTGGGTTACTGGTTTGGAAGTATCTCTGTCCTACCTCAAACTCTGATTTTCAAAATGATTTCATATCAATGCTGCAATAGCAAAAAAGCATCACTGAAGCAAAGCCTGAGCAGACCAAACACTTGTTCACCATTTTTATATTTAACAGCATGTGGCTGCCGACTGGCAGTGCATTGGAATGCCAAAGGCAAGAACTTCAATGTTTCCAAGCCGCAAATGCCTACCTTGGGACCCAAGAGAAGTTGGCTGCTGGATGCTGTTAGAAATTAGTTACTTTCTATTGGGCTTTGACAAAGGGTCATCTGGACTCGAAACATCAGCTCTTTTCTCTCCTTACAGATGCTGCCAGACCTGCTGAGATTTTCCAGCATTTTCTCTTTTTGGTTTACTTTCTATTGTAATGTGTCATCTGTGAAGGGAATAGAGTATGGCTGCTGTTAACAGTACATTATCTAATAGGGCCTTTGGACTTTCAGTCATACAGCACAGAAAGAGACTATTCAGCCCACCGTGTCTGTATCAGTTCTTTCCCCGTAAACATGTAAATATTTTGCCCTTCAGGGTGGATTTGGAAAGGATTTTTCCTCTTGTGGGAGAATCTAGACTTCAAGGCCACTGTTTAAAAATAAGGGATCGCACATTTAAGACAGAGATGAAGAGAATGTTTTTCTCTCAAAGGACCATGAGTCTTTCGAACTCGCTTCGTCAAAACTGAAAGCAGGATCTTTGAGTATTTTTAAGGCAGTGCTCGGTGGATTGCTGATAAGCAAGGGGGTGAAAGGTTATCTGGGGTCAATGGGAATGTGGAGCTATGATTCCAATAAGATCAACCATGATCTTATTGAAAGGGGGAACAGGCTCGAGGGCCGTGTGACCTACTCCTGATTCTAATTCATATATTCAAGTATATATCTTCTTTCCTATTGAAAGTTACCATGGAATCTGCTTTCATCAGCATTTTTGACAGTGCATCCCAGATCAGAACGGCTCTCCGTAAACAACAACTCTGCATATCACCTCTAGTTAATTTACCGATTATATTGAACATGTTTACTCTCATTCACAATCCTCCTCAGTGGAAACTGCTTCTCTTTAATTTCTTTGAAATATCTCCAAGGCCTGGACATCCCTTCCTAAAATGTGATGCACAGGAATTGGCACAAAACTCTAACTGGGACTTGACCTGTGTCTTGTAAAGATTTACCAATCCATCCTTCCTTCATGTACGCATCTATTCATAAAGCCAAGTTTTTAATTTTCTTATCAACTTATCCTGCTGCCTTCAAAGATGTGTGTGGATACAATGCCAGGTCTCTCTGTTTCTGCGCCCCCTTTAAAATCAAATCAAAGTCAGGGGCGAGTGTGTCTCCACTTGGCTGGTTCGGCCTATATCCATTAAATGGCTGATGGCCCTTTAATTGGGGACCTTCACCCATCATCTGAGAGCTACTGGGTGTCAGCAACCCTGCAGCTTCAGTGAGAGCCTCACTATTTACGACATTTCTGAGTTTTGTGCCAATACAATAACTGTTACATCCAAGTTCACATCATGAATATCTGTCAAAAAGAGCAATGGCCTGAAAACTAATCATTGGGACATCACAATATTCTTCCAGCCAATTGGAAAGACAAGCATTCCCCACCACTCTCTGTTTTCTGATACATAGTTAGTTTTTTATCCATGCCATCTCTGTTCCTTTAATCTGAGGGGTGCAATGTTTCCAAAAAGTCATTATGTGGCACTTTATAAAATGCCTTCTGGAAGTCTTTATACACACATCAACCACACTATCTTCATCAACCCTCTCTGCTATTTCATTGAAATACGCAATCCAGTTTTTGAGCTACAATTTGTCTTATAATAAATCTATGTTGGCTTTCATTTATTAACCCATGCTCCTCCAAGTGATAATAAATTTGATCCCTGATGATAGACACTTAGGCCAGAATTTGACTGTCCCTCCTGCAATGGGAATCAGAGCGGGTGAGGGGCAGACCATGGAAAGGTCCATTGACTTCGGGCCGGATTTTATGGTTTTGGGACGAGCGAGGCCGTAAAATCCCATCCTTAAAGTTTCCCCACAACGGATTAGCTGACTTATGGATGCTGGGCTTAACACCTTCACCTTTTTTGAACAGGTTGTGTAACATTTGCAACCCTCTAGTCCTCTGGCACCAATCCCATGTTCAAGGAGAACTGAAATATTTAACCAGATCGTGCTGTCCTAATAGCAGTGAAGGTTAAGAAGTTCGTCATTATTGAGGGCAGTGTTTGTGATAAGATGGTATATGCCTTTAAGGAAGATATCTTAAATTATTATCAATCATTTCATACCTTGAGAGGATGCGATGTATTAGTCCCCTCATTTGTGGGCAATCTGTAAATGGCAGTGGACAAGATTAGACATGTGCCTTACAGTCTCCCTGTGAACATTATGTGTATATAGAATAATCTTCAAATAAAGAATCAACCTTATTGTTCCACCAACTCTTGTGTCTGACAGATACATTTACACTGAAAGAAAGAAGAACGTAACATGGTGGCAGCAGTAGAAGCATGTTTTTGAGGGTTTGATTACAAAATATACAAACTTCAAAACTTTGCACAGAAGAAAAGAGCTAGTGTGAAAGTAAAACAATTATCAAGACTTAACTTGTGTGTAAGGATTCTGCAGCTTTGTATGTATTCTATACACACTGCACCTTTATTCTGGGATCATACCTTGGTCCAGCCAGTAGGCACCAGTAAGATTGTTCAAATCTTGAAGAGCTGAATCAGTAAAAGTCTAATTGTGATAAAGTCTAAGCAGAAACAGGAATTAAATATTGGAGTCTGGTGCAAGACCTCATTTTGTGTAGAGATCCCACAGAGAGGAGAATGAATTTCTGTTGAAGCTAAATACTGCAAACTGACTGGGAAGAGGAATCCATGCAGCAACACTCCCTAAAACTAGAAGAAGCCTGTGATGCGCGATTAAATCACTCGGGAGGCTAGATTGTACCCAGGAAATAAAGGCTTTTATTACTGACAAGAATGGAGCACACTATATACAATACAATCCCAGACTAAAGGGTCTCCAGGCAGTGCAGTGACCTTTATACTTCCCCTGGTAGGCGGAGCCAACTGGAGTGTACCACAGAACAATATCAACAGGTAGAACAGCCCAACCCTAACACCAACAGTAATTACAGTAACATATCTACTGTATAGTGCTTACCATCCATGGCTCAGCACTCATAGTGGTAACCAACTATGGTTCACCACAGCCTGTTAAAAGTATTTTTTCACTGGTTGCTTTCTCATCTAAAGAAACTTTCTCATCTAAAATCACTTTTTTGGGGGGGCAAAACTTCAGAGTTAAACCAGGAAAAACAGAGAGCGTACAACAGCACCATCAATGCAGCCAAGTAGTAAGTTATAACCAGCTAAGTAAGTAAGTTATGAAGCAGTAAGTTATGACTGGCCACTAAAGTTACCGTGACTCAGAACCAAATTAACTTTTAAAGTAATGGAGGAAACCTGCAATAGCTACAAAACACTCTGGATAACATTGAGAAATCTTCAAAAAGCTAAAAGATGACCACAACATTTCCAACCCTCAATTGGAAAGCATTTGATCTCCTATTTGAATTTACTTTGTTCTGACGACAATGCATCGATCTGTGTTTGCTGGATCTTGATATTTCCAAATCAGGTACACAAGCCATTAAAGATTCAATTGTGCAACAAGCAATGGAGGCTTCCACAGACTGAACACACCACACCTGTTTGCAGCATCTGAAAAATCCAGAAAAAATATGGTCAACAATCGAAGATAAAATAATAATGAAGTTCACCTTCAGAAAACACCATCTGGAATTCATATCATTCAGGCAACTGTTAGTGACCATTTACCAATTCATAAATGGATGCAGAGAGAATGGGCGGGATTTTCCTGTCCCGCCTGCCACGGGAATCGTAGTGAGTGGGACATGGACCATGAAAAGGTCCGTTGATCTCGTAATCACACCTATTGGGTGGGATTTCCAGCCGCGCTCACCCCAAATCTGGAAAATCCCACCCAAGGAGCATGACTACGACTTCATGGCAGCTGAGCTAATCAACAAAATAATCAAGCTTGTGATTGCATCTATTGCAATGGAAGTGTTTCAAAATGATATCTTCGATCAGCTCAGGGGTTACACCATGGAAATGCTACTACAAAGCTCATGCAATGAAGAAGCCATACTCCAGGTAGACAGAGCAGAGTCTACAGGCCATAAGTAATTCATCACCATTGGCACAATAGCCAATAATAAGTATTGTGGTTGGTGTGGCCTCATGCATGCATCTAGAAATTTTCTAGCTTCTAGCACTGAATGCAAGACATGTGGTAACAGAGGACATTGGGAATGTCAGTACAGAAAGCAAAGGCCAAAAAGGTGGTTTGCCATCATGAGAAGGCACAAAGTGAGACCAGACAGTTACAGTATTCCAACCAAACAAGGATGCATACTCAATATTATCAAGACAAGATCCATGAAGTCTCATCAAACTACACAATCAGACAATAAGGATGACCAAACCATTGATCCACAAAGTGAGCAGACATTCTGCATGGTGAACGTCAAATAATGTATTGACACTTTGGTGCCAACAGACACCTTTGTCACTGTCCAGATTATATGCCACAGATGAAGGGTGAGCATAATCTATATGAAAAACTGGATGCCAGTGCAGGTACAAATATCCTTCCAGTTCATACACTTAAATGTATGTACCCACAGAAATGGAAAGTGATGTTTCGACCAATCCATACCAAACTCATTGTGTACAATGACTCGGAGATTCCAGCTCTGCGATCCATTACATTCAACTGTTGCTACAAAAGCTCACTCTGGTCACCCAAGACATTATAAGTTGTGGACATCATAGGTCCAGTGATTGCTGGCTCACTGGCATACAGGGACCTATCCTTGGCCACCATCCATAGTATCGTCAAGACTGACCACAAGGAGCATCTTCAGAAACCCCCTGCTTGCACTGGAAGAAGATCACCTCACTCTGCAATGGAGATCAAGAGCCAACAAAATGAGCAGCACAATTTACAACAAATACGTGTATCCATTCTGAACATGCATACTTCATTGCATTGCAGAGCCAATACAGAATTGCTATTTGGCAGATAAACCTCCAGGAGTATGTGATGAACTACTCATAAAAACAGGGCAAATTGAAAGCTACCCATGATGGACATGTAGGTAATGAACTATGAAAACCTGAAGATTGGACTGAAATATATGCCTAGAATCACGATTGGATCAAGTATTAACACCAAATGATATGGAAATGTGACAAAACAGATGCCAAATCAAAACAATAACACAACCAGGAACACTGAACAATCCTATTGCGACCAGAACACTGTCCATACAAACAAAGCATCCCACCAAATATTCTAAAATCATATAGCAACCTCCAGCCAAGATCACCATAACTAAAACTCGATGCATAAACCAACTACTGATATGTTTCAGAGACTTGTTAATCTATTGCTCTGTGATAAAGTACAGTCAGATACAACGTTATCTTGTTTTATTGTCATGTAAATGGTTTGAATCTTTAAGGGTAATTCTCTAATTTAGAAAAAAAGGAGTGTTGTGATATGATGTGTATATAGCTTTATATATGCATATCTTAAACCACTGTCAGTCAATACGTATCTTGACAGGATGTGATATATTAGTCCCATGATTTGTACTTTCAGCAGTACTGGATAAGGTCAGCCATGTCCCTCACAGTATCCCAACGAACACTATCTGTATATCATCTTCTCTTTGAATAAAGAACCCACATTGTTGTTTCAGAAACCTTTGTGTGTGATTGGTACATTTACACTGTTGTGCACACTGTACACTAATAGCTGTGCCGTTATTCATGTGTTTGCTGATGGGAGTGCTTCACAATTTTAGCTGCTGACCTTTGGTTGAAAGGTTAAATTGAAGGCTCATCAGCTCCTTGGGTGGATGTGGCACTATTTCAAAAATGAGCAGGTGATTTATCCCTGGTGCCTTGGCTAATATTTACCCCCTCAATCAACATCACAAAAACAGATTATTTGGCCATAATAACATTGGTGTTAGTGGGAGATCCATCATAAGAACATAAGAACATAAGAAATAGGAGCAGGAGTAGGCCATCTAGCCCCTCGAGCCTGCCCCGCCATTCAATAAGATCATGGCTGATCTGAAGTGAATCAGTTCCACTTACCCGCCTGCTCCCCATAACCCTTAATTCCCCTACTGATCAGAAATCCATCTATCCGTGACTTAAACATATTCAACGAGGTAGCCTCCACCACTTCAGTGGGCAGAGAATTCCAGAGATTCACCACCCTCTGAGAGAAGAAGTTCCTCCTCAACTCTGTCCTAAACTGACCCCCCTTTATTTTGAGGCTGTGCCCTCTAGTTCTGGTTTCCTTTCTAAGTGGAAAGAATCTCTCCACTTCTACCCTATCCAGCCCCTTCATTATCTTATATGCCTCTATAAGATCACCCCTCAGCCTTCTAAACTCCAACGAGTACAAACCTAATCTGCTCAATCTCTCCTCATAATCTACACCCCTCATCTCCGGTATCAACCTGGTGAACCTTCTCTGCACTTCCTCCAAGGCCAATATATCCTTTCGCAAGTAAGGGGACCAAAACTGCACACAGTAGTCCAGCTGCAGCCTCACCAATGCCTTGTACAGATGCAGCAAGACTTCTCTGCTTTTATATTCTATCCCCCTCGCGATAAATGCCAACATCCCATTTGCCTTCTTGATCACCTGTTGTACTTGCAGACTGAGTTTTTGCGACTCATGCACAAGGACCCCCAGGTCCCTTTGCACAGTAGCATGTTGTATTTTTTTTCCATTTAAATAATAATCCAATTTGCTATTATTTCTTCCAAAGTGAATAACCTCGCATTTGCCAACGTTATACTCCATCTGCCAGATCCTCGCCCACTCACTCAGCCTGTCCAAATCTCTCTGCAGACCTTCCGCTTCCTCCACGCAATTCACTTTCCCACTTATCTTTGTGTCGTCAGTAAACTTTGTTACCCTACACTCAGTCCCCTCCTCCAGATCATCTATGTAAATAGTAAACAGTTGAGGCCCCAGCACCGATCCATGCGGCACGCCACTAGTCACCATCTGCCAACCAGAAAAGCACTCATTTATTCCAACTCTCTGCTTCCTGTTGGATAGCCAATCCCCAATCCACACTAACACCCTACCCCCAACTCCGTACGCCCCAATCTTCTGCAGCAACCTTTTGTGAGGCACCTTATCGAATGCTTTTTGGAAATCCAAAAACACCACATCTACTGGTTCCCCTCCGTCAACCGCACTAGTCACATCTTCATAAAAATCCAGTAAGTTCGTCAAACACGACTTTCCTCTCATGAATCCATGCTGCCTCTGCTTGATCAAACCATTCTTGTCCAGATGGCCTGCTATTTCTTCTTTAATGATGGATTCCAGCATTTTCCCAATTACATCAAAGATGTCAAAAGACAATACCGGACCAAGCTAGAGTCCCAGGCTAGCCACACTGACCCCTGCCGATTATGGCAAGGTCTGCAAGACATAACAGGCTACAAGATGAAGGCATGTAAAATCACCGGCTCGAACGCACCCCTCCCTGATGAGCTCGATGCATTCTACGCCCATTTTGAGCAAGAGGTCAGCGAGAGCATGCCCTCCATCCTGGAAGCCCTGGATGAACCTGTATCTGGGGTCACCATTGCAGATGTCAGAGCAGCTTTCTTGAAGGTCAGCCCATGGAAAGCAACTGGTCCAGATAGGTTACCGGGATGTGCATTCAGATCCTGCGCGGATCAGCCTGGCAGAGGTATTCACAGACATCTTCAACCATTCTTTACAACAATCTGAGGTCTCTATCTGCTTCAAGAAGATGACCCTCATCCCAGTACCTAAGAAAAACCAAGCAGTGTGCCTTAATGACTATCAGCCGGTGGCTCTGACATCCATCAGTATGAAGTGCTTTGAAAGGTTAGTCATGGCACGAATCAGTTCCAGCCTCCCGGACTATCTGGATCCACTACAGTTTGCCTACCACTGCAACAGATCCACAGCAGATGCCATTTCCCTGGCCCTGCACTCAATGTTGGAACACCTGGATAACAAGGACATCTATGTCAGACTCCTATTTATTGACTACAGCTCAGCCTTCAACACTATTATTCCCACGAAACTCATCTCCAAACTCCGTGGCCTGGGCCTTGGCACCTCCCTCTGCTGAAGTTCTGGAACCTGAACTTCCTAACTCACAGACCACAATCAGTAAGGATAGGCAACAACACCTCCTCCACAATCATCCTCAACACCAGTGCCCCACAAGGCTGTGTTCTCAGCCACCTACTATACTCCTTATACACCTATGCCTGTGCGGCCAAATTCCCCTCCAATTCGATTTTCAAGTTTGCTGACGACACCACCGTAGTGGGTCGGATCTCAAACAATGACGAGACAGAGTAGGGGAATGAGATAGAGAATCTGGTGAACTGGTGCGCCAACAATAATCTCTCCCTTAATGTCAACAAAATGAAGGAGATTGTCATCGACTTCAGGAAATGTAAAGGAGAACATGCCCCTGTCTACATCAATGGGGACGAAGTAGAAAGGGTTGAGAGCTTCAAGTTTTTAGGTGTCCAGATCACCAACAACCTGTCCTGGTCCCCCTCATGCCTACATTATAGTTAAGAAAGCTCACCAACGCATCTACTTTCTCAGAAGACTAAGGAAATTTGGCATGTCCACTACAACTCTCACCAATGTTTACAGATGCACCATAGAAAGCATTCTTTCTGGTTGTATCTCAGCTTGGTATGGCTCCTGCTCTGCCCAAGACCGCAAGGAACTACAAAAGGTTGTGAATGTAGCCCAATCCATCACACAAACCAGCCTCCCATCCATTGATTCTGTTTACACTTCCCACTTCCTCGGCAAAGCAGCCAGCATAATTAAGGACCTCACGCACCCCTGACATTCTGTCTTCCATCTTCTTCCTTCGGGAAAAAGATACAAAAGTCTGAGGTCACATACCAATCGATTCAAGAACAGCTTCTTCCCTGCTGCCATCTGACTTTTGAATTGACCTACCTTGCATTAAGTTGATCTTTCTCTACACCCTAGCTATGACTGTAACACTACATTCTGCACGCTCTCATTTCCTTCTCTATGAACAGTATGCTTTGTCCGTATAGTGCGCAAGAAACAATACTTTTCAATGCATGTTAATACATGTGACAATAATAAATCAAATCAAATCAAATCAAAAAGCTTACTAAGTGCAAATTGAAAGCAGCATTTCCTCCAGCAGAGACTATGGGTGCGATCATACCAGAATTTGGCAGAGTGTTGGTTCTGGCAGAAAAAGAGTGTGTTTCTCTCCCATCGTGGGCGTGAACCTGATTACGTTGCTGGGGAGGGGTAGCGGAAATTGGAAGTTGTCATCTCACTAGTGAGATTTGCAACTTCCTGGTTTTGTCACATAGAAACCACAGAAACCATAGAAAATTACAGCTCAGAAACAGGCCTTTTGGCCCTTCTTGTCTGTGCCGAACCATTTTTTGCCTAGTCCCACTGACCTGCACTTGGACCATATCCCTTCACACCCCTCTCATCCATGAACCCGTCCAAGTTTATCTTAAATGTTAAAAGTGACCCCGCATTTACTACTTTATCCGGCAGCTGGGGAGCGTTTAAACTAGATTTGCAGGGGGGTGGGAACCAGAGTGCCAGAGTAGATAGTGGAGCAGGGGTAAAAAGACAGGTTAGTTCAAGCAAAATCACAAATGGAAGGGTAGAGTGTGGTGGAAATAATTTTTTGAGGTGTGTCTATTTCAATGCCAGGAGTATTGTAGGGAAGGCAGATGAGCTGAAGGCGTGGATAGACACGTGGAAATATGACATTATAGCCATTAGTGAAACTTGGCTACAGGAGGGGCAGGACTGGCAGCTCAATGTTCCAGGGTTCCAATGTTTCAGGCGGGATAGAGGCAGAGGGATAAAAGGTGGGGGGGTGGCATTGTTGGTCAGGGAAAATGTTACAGCGGTACTCAGGCAGGACAGATTAGGGAGCTTGTCTACAGAGGCCCTATGGGTGGAGCTGAGAAACAGGAAAGGTATGACCACATTAATGGGCTTGTATTATAGACCACCCAATAGTCAGCGAGAACTGGAGGAGCAAATCAGCGGAGAGATAGCTGACAACTGCAAGAAACACAAAGTTGTGATAGTAGGGGATTTTAATTTTCCACATATAGATTGGGACTTGCATACTGTTAAAGGTTTAGACGGGGTAGAGTTTGTAAAATGTGTTCAGGAGAATTTTCTACATCAGTATATAGAGGTGCCAACTAGAGAGGATGCGATATTGGATCTCCTATTGGGAAATGAGTTAGGGCAGGTGATGGATGTGAGTGTGAGGGAACACTTTGGATCCAGTGATCATAATGCCATTAGTTTCAACCTGATCGTGGATAAGGATAGATCTGGTCCTCGGGTTGAAGTTCTGAACTGGAAAAAGGCCAAATTTGATGAAATGAGAAGGGATCTGGGAAGTGTGGATTGGCACAGGCTGTTCTCTGGTAAGGATGTAAATGGAAAGTGGGAGGCCTTCAAAGGAGAAATTTTGAGAGTGCAGAGTTTGTATGTTCCTGTCAGGATTAAAGGCAAAGTAAATAGGAATAAGGAACCTTGGTTCTCGAGGGAGATTGTCACACTGATTAAGAGGAAGAGAGAGTTGTATGAAATGTACAGGCAGCAAGGAACACATCAGATGCTCGAGGAGTATAAAAAGTGCAAGAAGCTACTTAAGAGGGAAATCAGGAGGGCTAAAAGAAGAGATGAGGTTGCTTTGGCAGACAGAGTGAAGGAAAATCCAAAGAGCTTCTATAGGTATGTTAGGAGCAAAAGGATAGTGAGGGATAAAATTGGTCCTCTTGAAGACCAGAGTGGTAGACTGTGTATGGAACCAAAAGAGATGGGGGAGATACTAAATGGTTTTTTTGCATCCGTATTTACTGAGGAAACGGGCATGGAGTCTACGGAAATAGGGCAAACTGGTAGGGTGGCCATGGAACCTTTACAGATTAAAGGGGAGGAGGTGCTCGCTGTCTTGAGGCAAATCAGAGTGGATAAATCCCCAGGACCGGACAGGGCATTCCCACGGACCTTGAGGGAAGCTAGTGTTGAACTTGCAGGGGCCCTGGCAGACATATTTAAAATGTCAGTATTCACGGGGGAGGTGCCGGATGATTGGAGGGTGGCTCATGTTGTTCCGTTGTTTAAAAAAGGTTCCAAAAGAAATCCGGGAAATTATCGGCCAGTAAGTTTGACGTCGGTGGTGGGCAAGTTATTGGAAGGTGTGATAAGGGATAGGATCTACAAATATTTGGATAGACAGGGACTTATTCGGGAGAGTCAACATGGCTTTGTGCGTGGTAGGTCATGTTTGACCAATCTATTAGAGTTTTTCGAGGAGGTTACCAGGAAAGTGGATGAAGGGAAGGCGGTGGATGTTGTCTACCTGGATTTCAGCAAGGCCTGTGACAAGGTCCCTCATGGGAGGTTAGTTAGGAAGGTTCAGTCGCTGGGTATACATGGGGAGGTAGTAAATTGGATAAGACACTGGCTCAATGGAAGAAGCCAGAGAGTGGTTGTGGAGGATTGCTTCTCTGAGTGGAGGCCTGTGACTAGTGGTGTGCCGCAGGGATCGGTGTTGGGTCCATTGTTGTTTGTCATCTATATCAATGATCTGGATGATAATGTGGTAAATTGGATCAGCAAGTTTGCTGATGATACAAAGATTGGAGGTGTAGTGGACAGTGAGGAAGGTTTTCAAAGCTTGCAGAGGGATTTGGACCAACTAGAAAAATGGGCTGAAAAATGGCAAATGGAATTTAACGCAGACAAGTGTGAGATATTGCACTTTGGAAGGACAAATCAAAGTAGAACGTACAGGGTAAATGGTAGGACTCTGAAGAGTGCAATTGAACAGAGGGATCTGGGAATACAGGTACAGAGTTCCCTAAAAGTGACGTCACAGGTGGATAGGGTCGTAAAGAGTGCCTTTGGTACATTGGCCTTTATAAATCGGAGTATCGAGTATAAAAGTTGGAGTGTTATGGTAAGGTTCTATAAGGCATTGGTGAGGCCGGATTTGGAGTATTGTGTACAGTTTTGGTCACCTAGTTCCAGGAAGGATGTAAATAAGATTGAAAGAGTGCAGAGAAGGTTCACAAGGATGTTGCCGGGACTTGAGAAGCTGAGTTACAGAGAGAGATTAAATAGGTTGGGACTTTATTCCCTGGAGCGTAGAAGATTGAGGGGAGATTTGATAGAGGTGTATAAGATTTTGATGGGTATAGATAGAGTGAATGCAAGCAGGCTTTTTCCGCTGAGGCTAGGGGAGAAAAAAACCAGAGGGCATGGGTTAAGGGTGAAAGGAGAAAAGTTTAAAGGGAATATTAGGGGGGGCTTCTTCACGCAGAGAGTGGTGGGAGTGTGGAATGAGCTGCCGGATAAAGTGGTAAATGCGGGGTCACTTTTAACATTTAAGAAAAACTTGGACGGGTTCATGGATGAGAGGGGTGTGGAGGGATATGGTCCAAGTGCAGGTCAGTGGGACTAGGCATAAAATGGTTCGGCACAGACAAGAAGGGCCAAAAGGCCTGTTTCTGAGCTGTAATTTTCTATGGTTCTATGGTTCTATGGTTCTCATTCCACACTCCCACCACTCTCTGCGTGAGGAAGACCCCCCTAATATTCCCTTTAAACTTTTCTCCTTTCACTCTTAACCCATGCCCTCTGGTTTTTTTCTCCCCTAGCCTCAGTGGAAAAAGCCTGCTTGCATTCACTCTATCTATACCCATCAAAATCTTATATACCTCTATCAAATCTCCCCTCATTCTTCTATGCTCCAGGGAATAAAGTCCCAACCTATTCAATCTCTCTCTGTAACTCAGCTTCTCAAGTCCCGGCAACATCCCTGTGAACCTTCTCTGCACTCTTTCAACCTTATTTACATCCTTCCTGTAACTAGGTGACCAAAACTGTACACAATACTCCAAATTCGGCCTCACCAATGCCTTATATAACCTTACCATAACACTTCAACTTTTATACTCGATACTCCAATTTATAAAGGCCAATGTACCGAAGGCACTCTTTACGACCCTATCCACCTGTGACGTCACTTTTAGGGAATTCTGTACCTGTATTCCCAGATCCCTCTGTTCAACTGCACTCTTCAGAGTCCTACCATTTACCCTGTACATTCTACTTTGGTTTGCCCTTCCAAAGTGCAATATCTCACACTTGTCTGCGTTAAATTCCATTTGCCATTTTTCAGCCCATTTTTCTAGTTGGTCCAAATCCCTCCGCAAGCTTTGAAAACCTTCCTCACTGTCCACTACACCTCCGATCTTTGTATCATCAGTAAATTTGCTGATCCAATTTACCACATTATCATCCAGATCATTGATATAGATGACAAACAACAATGGACCCAACACCGATCCCTGCGGCACACCACTAGTCACAGGCCTCCACTCAGAGAAGCAATCCTCCACAACCACTCTCTGACTTCTTCCATTGATGTGGAGATGCCGGCGTTGGACTGGGGTAAGCACAGTAAGAAGTCTCACAACACCAGGTTAAAGTCCAACAGGTTTATTTGGTAGCAAATACCATAAGCTTTCGGAGCACAGCTCCTTCGTCAGATGGGGTGGATATCCACCCCATCTGACGAAGGAGCTGTGCTCCAAAAGCTTATGGTATTTGCTACCAAATAAACCTGTTGGACTTTAACCTGGTGTTGTGAGACTTCTTACTGTTCTTCCATTGAGCCAGTGTCTAATCCAATTTACTACTTCCCCATGTATACCTAGCGACTGAACCTTGCTAACTAGCCTCCCATGAGGGACCTTATCAAAGGCCTTGTTGAAATCCAGGTAGACAACATCCACCGCCTTCCCTTCATCCACTTTCCTGGTAACCTCCTCGAAAAACTCTAATAGATTGGTCAAACATGACCTACCACGCACAAAGCCATGTTGACTCTCCCTAATAAGTCCCTGTCTATCCAAATATTTGTAGATCCTATCCCTTATCACACCTTCCAATAACTTGCCCACCACCGACGTCAAACTTACTGGCCGATAATTTCCCGGATTTCTTTTGGAACCTTTTTTAAACAACGGAACAACATGAGCCACCCTCCAATCATCCGGCACCTCCCCCGTGAATACTGACATTTTAAATATGTCTGCCAGGGCCCCTGCAAGTTCATCACTCGCTTCCCTCAAGGTCGTGGGAATACCCTGTCCGGTCCTGGGGATGTATCCACTCTGATTTGCCTCAAGACATCTTAAGCCTTCGCTGTCGTTCCCGCAGACAGCGAGAGTGAGCTCACATTCTCAACCTCTATTTCAATAGTACTTCATTGGCCATAAAATGTTTTGAAATGTCCTGTCTTTGGGAATTTTGAAACATGAATTCAAGCCTTTATTTTAAAAAAGTCTTCCTAAGACTCCCCTTACATTTGGATTTTCCAGCCCTTTTGGCAGGGATTTGGGGGTTGGGGGTGGGGCGTTTAGTCTTAGTTGCACCATTACCCCACCAAATAAAATTAAATTGTGGAACAACTCTTATGAACTTTGGCAGCATCCAAAGGAAATTTGTATTGAAATGGTTTGCGTTACATGAGCCTTTTCAATGGTGTTCTCCTGCTCTTTGTTAATATAACACATTATTACTGTTAACATAGATGTCTCTTCTTATTCTTCAACATGCAGTACCTAATAGTTTTCTATTAATTTAACCTGCAACTGGAGAATGGAAGAATAATGACTTTGATGCTTTGAGGAAGAATCTTAACACAGCTGCTTTATAATGCAACTGGAGCACTTCATGACCTGAAATGAACTTCCAATAATTTTCAAACGCTTTAAGGTTCGTGTACTCTGCAATGTACATACACCACGCAAAGGGATTTTGTATAAATGGGATTTTAAAAAAACGTTTAAACAATGTAATCAGGAAGGAAGAGGTTCTGCCATGTTTCATTTATATTCAGCCAAAACAAACTACACACTATTTATACTGCATGGTTCAATTTGATCTCAGCCTTCATTGTGAATGGAGCTAAATTGAAGAGCTCAGTTTAAATTACACCTTTGAGCCTGAGCTCTCCAGCAGAATGACTTGCTCAACCTTGGCATTCTCTTCTGACACTATCTTGAGCATGAAGTGTTGGTTTCTGGAAGATTTGTTTATATGATCCATTTGCCATTGGTGGAAATGTTTGCTCATTGCTTAGGTCCTTTGTTTTAACACAGAGACTTGCTGTTTTTTCTCCAACATGGTAGAAATATGGATGATTTTCAGATTTTGCTTTCTGGCCAGGGAGATTGGTCGACTGGAGTATTGGAAATTTCAATGCAAAATACGCACAATTTGCTGATTATTCATTTAAATGGTCAAGAAAGCATGAAGTCGGAAAATTACACCATGAACTCAAACACTTCCAGTTCAGTTTGAAGTGCTGGGTGTATTTTCCAGGGTCTGTGAGGTCTGGAACAATTTCTCGCTTGGGTCTCTGTTCTGCTTTGTAATATAATAACTGAGATTTCCCTGCTTCCATGCCCAGATACACTGCAATAACCAGAAAATTGAGCAGGACAGAATGCACCCCTGTAAATAAAATCGCATGGTTTTCCAAAGTTCTTTGCATCAAGCAATCTAGTGCAAGTGGGGGCAAGCCAATATGAAAATCTCTCCAGATTTATCTTCTTTTTATTAGTTTAGTTTATTTCTTAGTGTCACAAGTAGGCTTATATTAACGCTGCAATGAGGTTACTGTGAAAATCCCCTAGGTGCCTGTTTGGGCACACTGAGGGAGAATTTAGCATGGCCAATGCACCTAACTAGCACATCTTTCGGACTGTGGGAGGAAACCAGAGCACCCTGAGGAAACCCATGCAGACACAGGGAGAACGTGCAGACTCCATACAGACAGTGACCCAAGAGCGAATCGAACCCGGTTCCTGATGCTGTGAGGCAGCAGTGCTAACCACCGTGCCATGCTGCGTTTATTGATTCCTTGTTTATAGTGACCAGCAGATTTGACTATCAGGAATCCATGCAGCATTTTAGAAATGGCTGGGATAAATGTTTGCATCCCAGTTAAAAAACAGCTTTCAGTAGACTGTCCGCAACATATCTCAGGTTTTATTCAAAATGTCTGCCTCATCGGAGTACAGACACTTGTTCATCAGCTCCATCTATAACATATTATATTCTGAACTCTTACATTATGTTTCCCTTCTCATTTCCCCATGAAATCATATTACTATTACTGAATTTAGTTGGCTGGGATTGTTTCAGTCACAGTCTTAATCAGAGATTCTTTGATAAATTATTGTTAAGAGTTCCAGGGGCCTGCTCATGCCTAAATTCAGCTTTAGAACAAGCTCTTAGGTTAAGCTGAGTTTGGAATCAGTGTCTGGCTGTTTCCTTGGCTTGGGACTGTTTTGGGAGCTTAGAGTCTGGTGATGAAGAGTGAAGGGCTTATCTTAGCAGGGGCAAGAGGCTAAGGAAAATCTAAAGCTGCAGATATCTCGAGAGTTTCAGAGCTAGAATGGAACTAAGAGAAAGCAAATGATACTTGCCCTAATGTAGGCTGGGATTTTCAGGCCCTGCCATGGTGGGACCCACTGTGGGGAAACAGTGGGCATGCCAAAAGTCAATTGACTTTCGGTGGGACTAGTCGATCCGAGCATTGGGCGGTGCTGGAAAATCCTTCCCTTAGTTTCCACATTAACATTTTTAAAAATGGGGCTGTTCTGTGCTTTAGTGACTAATAGCTATCTTTCTATTGTTGTAGATGATAGCATCCAGACTGTTTTGGTCTATGATAAAACAGAGTTGTCAGTGAAGAAAATTGAGGATTTATTTGAAATTTCCATTTAAAATCTCTCTGGATTGGATTGACTAGGCACTTTGCCTCTGTGTAGTTTTATTTGCTTTTTCAGTGTTCTCTTGTTCTGTCAGATTGTTGAACAGCTGTTTATAGCAATATTCAGCTTCTCAGATACACACTGGCTCTGCGGTCTAAATTTTCTGGTTCAACATTTGTTGTTTCTATCACTGCATTTGCTGACTAAATGTTCTCAAACTTCTGTGCCACTGGTAAAGAGGAGAATCTTTTTTCATTTTTACATTTCTTTGGATTTCACAATAAAATCCTGAACTTTGAACATTGGTACAATTGTTGTTGTTGGTGCTGGTGTTGCTGCACATATTCCCCCGTGTCAGAAGTGAAATATTGAACAGAACTGCTCCCATGCCATAGTGAAGGCTGGCATTAGGGAAATGCAGCAAAAGGTGAGTAATGTGCAAGACAGGGAAACTTAACTTCCAAGAATTTGGTAACACCTATCAAGCAGCAATAACACTCTCTGAAAAGGAGTGCTGTGATCAGCGCCCTCTCACCTGGCCATGGCTACAACTCTTCACTTTCACTGATCAAAGGCTTCCCACTCTGTCGGTTTCTGTGAAGAAGTAATCCCCACTATACACTTGCCTCATTGACTGTATTAAGTTGCTGACAACATGGGATCTAGGTCCAATGGATCGTTAGTTAAAACAAAACTTAATTACCTGTTTGCAACATGCAATTATCTTCCTGACAGTTTCAAGAATGCTCTCCACTTGCCTCTAAACCTGCCTGGATGGAACCTGGAAGGCATTCCCCAATCCTATGAAGCATGGACTGTTGCTTTGAAGCCCTTAGTGGCAGGATTGGGAGAAATATACAATCCTGCAACACAACCTTCTGATGCAGGGGCTAGATTATAGGAAACACACTCTCAGAGCTTTCAGGACCTGGTGGATAGCAATGAATTTGCTGCCTCAATGCCAGTGGGAACCTGAGCCTGAGAAAACTACTAGTGGTGCAGTGGAGTGGTGTATTGTGATGCTGCTGGAAGCAACACAAGCAAGGCCTCTGGCCTAACTATCAGATGTCTGCTCAAAGACCATGTAGGATATAGAGTCAGGATAGTCTGATAAATGCACGAAAAATGCAGCCTACAACAGCTCCTTCCCAAGGCTCAGCTGTAATAAGATGAGGGCTTTCTCAGACTCCAGGCTCTTATATACTGTAGGAGCTGACAAATATCTCTCATAATACTGGCCGGCAGGTGTGAATGAAATATTGCACCAGGATAGGCATTAGTAGCAACAACAATTGTGTTTATAGTGCCTGTAGCATAAAAAAAACATTCCAAGACACTTCACAGGAACATTATAAAGCAAACCTTGAGTAAAACAAGTCGAGAAACTTGCCACAGCAAAAATTAAAAAAAAGGTATGTGAACAAACTTGGGAGATTGGCAGAAATATTGAAAGTTTTAAACATTTTTAAGCTTTTCATCTTTGCAGGATAGTCCACATCCTGAGAAGGCTGTGCTCATTCCCCTGCACGTTACCTGTTGTATAGTAGTATGCTGCCTCATAAAGTGGTCTAGAGGTTTGTATGGTTAAACAATAACTGTTTATTACCAACACCTAACTATATACATATACACAGGATCATATATAGAGGATGCAGTCCTGACTAAGGGGTATATTTATGCTATTTTTTACCAGACACAGCAACATACTCTACCATTTCCATGTGACTCACTACATCTCAATGTGGGACGACTTGTTTCCCACCCTCACATTAACCTTTACAGTGGTGAACACCCTCATGATACATTACACAACACAAATTATAGATTTGATTTTGATTTGATTTGATTTGATTTATTATTGTCACATGTATTAACATACAGTGAAAAGTATTGTTTCTTGTGCGCTATACAGACAAAGATACCGTCCATAGAGAAGGAAACAAGAGAGTGCAGAATGTAGTGTTAATCATAGCTAGGGTGTAGAGAAAGATCAACTTAATGCAAGGTAAGTCCATTCAAAAGTCTGACAGCAGCAGGGAAGAAGCTGTTCTTGAGTCGGTTGGTACGTGATCTCAGACTTTTGTATCTTTTTCCAGACGGAAGAAGGTTGAAGAGAGAATGTTTGGGGTGCATGGGGTCTTTAATTATGTTGGCTGCTTTGCTGAGGCAGCAGGAAGCGTAGACAGAGTTTAATGGTTAAATAAGAATGCTGATTTATTTAGCTGTGAATATGATTTACAAATGCAATTCTGGTGCTGGGGTGGATAGAACAAGTAACACATCCCATCTGGACTAGAAGAATTGGGGATAAGAAGAATGGTTGGAATTTTGGTGGCAATGGATCCCATCAAAAATTCAACCTTCCAAAATTTAATCCTATTGCACTCTGACTTTACCAAAACAATTGTAGAAATTAGAAATCCATTGTATTTCTCATATGAAACAGCTTTTGAAAGCAGTCACATATATTTGTTTTCTATAAAATTATCTTCTATAAAAACCATTGTGCTAGTACTTTTCCAAAAATTCAATATGAAGTTATTTCCATTACAATTGCTCCCACCACCTATCTTCTAACTATACTAAGGGGCCTCTTAAGGCCCTAATCATTGTGAGTTGGTAGCAATAGGCCAGGACTTTATAGTCCCCACCTGGCGGATCCTGAGGTGGGAAGGGAGCATAAAATAGCATCGACGGAATTCCCTCCGGGATCCTGCCTGCCCTGAGCTGGAAGTGATTGTAGGGTGGGGCGGACAGAGCCTTGGATGGAAACCCTAGGCCTCTAAGTCCTTAAGTGGCCACTTAACTTTTAGGCTGGCGGGCGCCCAATGATTGAGGGTGGGAAACAGAAAAAAGTTCTCACCTTCGATATTCGGCAGGAAGGGCTCAATTGGAAGGCCCCTTCAGATTGGGGGTGCCCTCCCCTCAGGGAACTAAGAGCTCCAGCCATCCCTCCTACCACCTGCTTGCCCAACCTCTGACACCAAGATTGTCCTCCTGACACCCCACTGTAACCCCTACCCTACGCTCCCTGAGACCACTGGTATTTACCTGAATTGCAGTCCCAGGACTTAGTCTGAGGTAGAGTGCTACAGTATCTTCTCTGGTCACTACAGCGCTGGATGGGCCAACATCTCTCCAAGATGGGACTTTTGGTGCAGAAACCAGAAGGAAAGCAGGGCACCCGGTGCAAAGTTCACACAGAGTTACCCAAGGCCAGAATTGAATGCAGGTCCCTGGAGCTGTGCCACCGTGCTGTCCAAATCAGCGGGAATTAGTTCCCCGCTATCTCTCCAGATGTGTGCTTGCATCCTGAAAATTCAGGCCATTCTGTTTTATAAGGAAAGGAGCATATAAAATATCATAATACATTGTGAATGGTTGGCTTGTAAATGGTGAAATTCTGACAGGTATTGTGTCTAATATGTACACCCCGAGGTCAGTTGCAGGTGACTTGACTGGGTGAGGTGAGCTTAAATTCAGGCAGCTGCTTGTAAATTCCTGGCTCCAAGTAACAAGAAATTTATATATTTCTTGTTAAATAGTCCTTAAAAGTGTGTCACTGAAGTCTTACAGTGTAAACAACGTGAAACACCTGAAGCGTGATGCAGACATCCCAAAACATAGATTACAATTTATGACGTTATTTCTGCAGGCCCATAGAAATTGTGGTAGTGGTCAATTACTAGGGAGTAATATTGATGCATATGTATTTTTAAAAAATTTTACAAAATGCAACATGGCTGCAGATCATTTATAATGTTTGCTGAGGGAGCTACCTGATCTTTGCAGCCTTTATATTTCTTCATGTGACTCTGCAGACCTTGGACCAGTTCTCAGTGTGAGAGATATTTGGATAACTGTACAGTCGAAGAGTAAGACAATCCTCCAACAATCAAGTAAAGATTATAAACTGACTCTGTCCTCCTTTTTCTTTCCACTGCTCACATATTTCGTTGTCATCCCTGGCCCAGATGTACAGGGTAAAAGAGGAAACCATTTTGAACCTGCAGACTTTGACTCCCTGAGGTAGCATTTGTAGGTTGCTAAGCAACAAAAATGGATACCTGGTACAATGAAGTTGTGCACCCTCTCTCCCTCTTTTCATTTTGGGTTTAAAGTCAAATATAGTTCAGGTTCACACCAGCAGGGATCTCTGTTGATCTGCAGCCATGTTGCATTTTGTAAATTACATTTTAAATCATTGCTGGTAGTCTATTTTATTTATGGGTGGACAAAAATAAATCAAGCTTAAGCTTCTTACTCATGGGATGTCTAATTAGTGAATTGCTGCTGCTAAGTGTGAATTATCTTACCATTGCACCTGGAGGAATTTACACTGTTTTGTTTCTGGAAGTGTGTGATATGAATATTCCCATCATGCCAACAGGCAGATAATCAGCTTGTGGCATTTCCTAAGCTGCAATATTCCAGGACTTCCATGGCAAATATTTAAAGCACGGGAGTGTTATTTGTTACAACAGTGATAAAGGGTATTTAACTGTTGCCATTTTTCTATAAGCTCTTTATGCATGGGAGTTAAATGCTTTTGTTGTTGTTTTTTTTATCTATTAAGCCCCCATATCATAGCAGATCCTTTGGTGGGAAACGTGCCAAATAAGCCCATATTGAAAAAAAAATTGACTTTTCCACACACTCGCTATTGATTTTTCATTATAACTCGTGACATTACAAATGCAGAACTTTGCAATATTCTAGATCTCTAGGTGCTGAAAATCCCATTTCCAGTAAAGTAGGATAAATAATTAGATTTTATTGAAATTAATGGAGCACAAATTAAATTATAGGAATGTACACAATTGAAGAATTCAGTTCTTGGGAATGCACTTGTGTTTGCGGTGACCAAAAAAAAATTCAACCCACCATAATATGACTGCAATAATGATCCCTTAATACATTACAGGGAGCTAACAAACCATTTAACCTGTAAGATTGTCAGAACTGTCATTTATCCAGCTGTGCCATGCACAGTAGACATCAAGGATGTTTCAGCATTAAGTGAGAAAATCTCATGTTACCATTCAGACACTGCAAATCTTCTTGAATGCTGAAAAGGAATGTCTTTTGGCTGGAGGATGATGATCCACAGATATATTGAGGAGAAGGAGGCAGATCATAGGCCAGGAAACTGCTGACTTGACAGGAAGAAGATCATTACGTAAGTTAAAAATGACTCTATTTCAACTTCCATAGCCCAAATGACCAACACCTGGAAGTTCACTGGGGGAATTTTCCAAACTCCTATTCTTGGTGGAAGATCATCAGAAGCAGAGGGTGCAGGGGAGATTCATCAGGATGTGGTGGTGCGGTGGCACAGTTAGCAATGCTGCCTCACAGCGTCAGGGACCCAGGTTCGATTCCAACCTCGGGTGACTGTCTGTGTGGAGTTTGCACATTCTCCGCGTGTTTGTGTGGGTTTCCTCCGGGTGCTCCGGTTTCCTCCCACAGTCCAAAAATGTGGGGGTTAGGTTGATTGGCTATGCTAAATTGCCCTTGAGTGTCAGGGGGACTAGCAGGGTAAATGTGTGGGGTCATGGGGTTAGGGCTTGGGAGGGTTTGTTGTTGGTGCAGGCTTAATGGGTCAAATGGCCTCCTTCTGCACTGTAGGGATTCTATATGATTCTATGTTGCCTGGGATGGAACATTTATAATATGAAGAGCGGTTGGGTGGACTTGAGTTGTTTTCGTTGGAACAGAGAAGAATGAGAGATGACCTGATCAAGGTGTACATGATTATGAGGAACACTGAAGGGTGAGTCACAAGAGCGCACAAATAAAAAAATGAATTATTTAATTTAACTTCACCTTGATAAATATGAACATCCAAAACAAAAAAAAACTGATGTTAAAGTGAATAATTTTTGCAACTCTTTACCATTTGCTGAGGCGTTGTTAGAAACATCCTCTGGCAGCATATTCTGTGGATTGATCTGCAGTGCCTTCTCTGAGCTGAACGTGGACTGGTATCATTATCAAATCTTGTTTGAGGTTTACATTCTGCAAATTATTGCAGGACTGCCAAAATAACTGATCTTAATATTTTGTTTAATTAATATTGCAGCACTTGTAACAGCATGATTATGATTGCCGACTTCAAGAGGAATTTATCTTTGCTGAAATTATTGGTATATTCTAAGAATAATATTGAGTGTAAAGGGTAGGTCAGTGGATGGAAAGGTTGGATTATCTATATCATTGAGTTTTGTAGTAATACGCAGTATTATAATAGCAATTTTCAAGTAATGCAAAACAGTCCAAACTTATTCCAGAGGAAGTGCCTCTTGTAAATCATCAGGCAATCATGTCTAATCTAGCTAAAAACAATGCTGCAAGATCCTATTGCATTAAGATTTATTCTTGGCAGCCTCTACACAATCCCACAGTCCTTTGGGCTTGGTAATTCTGCTGGCCTTTCAAATAAACATGTTCCAGGATAATCACCTCGCTCCCTGGAAAGAAATGTGCCGACAATATCTCCTACGACTCAGAACAGTGAAAACGACATCAGCTCAGAACTTTCCCTCTGAATAAGCAGACAAGTGGTGTACTTGCTTTTCCTCAGGATTAGACAGATGGATTGCCAGTTTCCTGTTGAAAAGTGATAAAACTCATGAGACATAAGCCTGCCAGGTTGAACCATAAGACTCACATATAAACAAGACCACAAGGATAGGATGAACCCATGTCATATTGCTTCTATACCCTGGCTGCCTTATTCCACAATGTGAAATTATATTAATTCGGGGAAACTAATTCCAGGCATGGAACAAGTGAAGAGTAGGTGAAATACTTGCCTGATCCTGCCTCCGGGAGTTTTGGTCCATTTGGAGAAGCACATCTTACTACAATACCAAATGTGAGCTGCGCTACACAGGCAACCGACTGGGGCAATAAGTGGTTTAACTTGAATAAATGGTTTTACTTCTTCTTTTGCAGACTACTTATTCCCTTTGAAGAAACCAATCAGGCTTCAAGTCAATGTCAAGATAGTGGGTTAGGCACAATAGAGGGACTTGAGATGCATTCAAGTGTGAAGGGAAATGTAAATAAATACAGCTGACTGGAGCCTGAGTAGAGATCCATTAAGCTGTCAATGGAAGCCTCTTTCAAAGCATTGTGCTTTGAAATTGACAGAGACCATCGGTTTCAAATAGAATAGAGAGGGTTTCAAAGGTTTCAGCTTGCTAGGAAGCCTCAGGGACATTAAATCAAAGCTGTGTGAATACACTGAGACTGAATGCACAGCTGTGCAGAATGGACCCCTCCACCCCAGGTGAAATTGACATCTCTCTGTCAGGGGTCTTCAAAGGAGTCTGCTCACACCTGCAACTTCTGACAGAGATAGGAAAATCTCGGCTACAGATTGGAGTGCTGCAATGATTTAAAAGCTTGCTAGGTGACCCTGGGGGCCATGGAGATTAAAGTGACCTGGCCACTTCAGAATATTCAGAGTTGACAGGCAGGAATTAAGTTGTTGATCTCAGGGCTGCCTGAAATCACCATGCCAGGGGTGATCTTTGGGTCTGCCAGGGCTGGAAGGGGCAGTCCAGTCATGAGACCCCCATCCCAGAGAAGAGTGGTGAGGTCAACCCCTAGTCACAGCCTGAGCCCACCCAACCCCAGGATCTTTGAGGGACCCTTCCTATGTGGCCTGGCAGCAGCAGAGGTGCAAATGGCCACTGGACCTGACTCCTTGACTCTCCTCTTGGGGCCCAAGGCACCAGGTCAGGGTGTCAGTGCCAGGGTGAGAGGGGGAAATGCACTGTTGGCACTGCCAAGTCGCATGATCTGAAGGTGGGCCTGAGTGAGGGTCTGAGGGGGGGATGAGTGGGATGTCTGAGGGGGAAGAGGTAGAAGTGGGGAGCCTGAGGGGAGAGAGGGGCTGAGTGGGGTTCTGACAGGGGAAGGGGGCTGAGTGGGGATCTGAGGTGGGCCTGATGGGGTTCACATCACCCTCTTATCTGAAACCTTATCTGAGGGGGCCTGTCGGTTCACGTCACCCTCTTATCTGTGTGGTGTCGGGGAGGTGACCCGTTATTTGTGTAGTGGGTGGGGGGGGGAAGGATGCACCTTTTTGGTGAGGGGTTAGTGGTACTCCCCTGGTCAGCAGCAGGGTCACCATTTCATTTTTTGAGGGGGAGGGCCTGTCACCGAGTGCGCCCCAGCCTCGGAACAGCAGGGCTGACTGGCACGTTCCCTGAAATGAGCTCATTCACATCTTTCAGGTGGAAGAATCCCACTTGACAGGTGCTGCCAACACCAGTGTGAAACACTCTTGTTTTCCCACTGGAGTGGGCACAACCTGGAAAAGGGAGAATTCTGTCTTTTGTTTCACTTTCACTTGTAGGTTTCAGTTTTGCTCTCTCATTTCTCTTTTGGTTTTACTTTCAGTCAGCAGCTGTTCATCATTCTGCTATTCATACCTCCTCTAGACACAAATGTCATTTCTTTACTTGTCCCATTATCACTCCCTTTGGCCTTGCACCATTAACTCTTTTATCACTTAATCTCTCTTGTATTTTACCCTATCAGAGATCTTCTCTTTTCTTCTCTTCCACACTCCCCCTTTCACATGCTTAAAATCTAGTACATTTGTAATGTTTCCTGGTTTTATTTAAAAGCCATTGACCTGAAGCTTTGGCTGGGATTTTACTCGCTCTCTGGAGATGGGCTGGGTCCTTCCATCCTGGAGACTTCACAATCACTGGGTCAAAATCCTGGAATTCCCTCCCTAATGGTACTGTGGGCCAACCTACAGCATGTGGACTGCAGCAATTCAAGATGGCAGTTCACTACCACTTTCTCAAAGGCAACTAGGAATGGGAAATAAATGCTGGGCTAGCCAGTGAAGCCCCATGTCCCACGAATGAATAAAAATAAGAATTCCATGAAGCTCATGACTCCATGCTGTCACTGAAGGGTTCATCCTTCCAATCTCCAGAACCTACTTCGCTGGAGCCTCAACAATAGTCACCTCCATGATTAGCATGTCCATGGCTGCTAACTGGGCCTATAATAACACAAATCAAAATTTAAAATGTACGATCTGGTAGCCATTAAAGACAATGGCTACAAGATGACACAGATTAGAGCCTGAATATTGAAGGGTATGTGACAATTAGGAAGGACAGGAAATTCGGAAAAGGTGGAGGGGTGGCTCTGTTAATTAATGACGGTATTAGCACAATAGAGAGGGATGACCTAAGTTCCAGAAAGTAGGATGTAGAAGAGATGAGAAATGAAAAAGTAAAGAAGTCACTTGTGGGAGTGGTGTACAGGCCCCTTCATTGTAACTATATGGTAGGACAGAGTATAAAAGGAGAGATAATGGGAGCTTGTCAGAAAGGTACAGTGATAATCATGGAGGATTTTAATCTACATATGGACTGGAAAATCAGATGGGCAAAGGTATTGATGGTTCATCAGCAGTTCCTAGAATGTTTTTGGGATTACATATTCTGGAGCAGGCTTTGCGAGACCTGGTATTTCCTTTTGTGAGAAAATCTACAACTAGCGCTCAGTGTCTAAAACTATGGGGTCATTCACGCCATCTGACGAAGGAGCTGTGCTCCGAAAGCTTATGGTATTTGCTACCAAAGAAACCTGTTGGACTTTAACCTGGTGTTGTGAGACTTCTTACTGTGCTTACCCCAGTCCAACGCCGGCATCTCCACATCATGGTCATTCATTTAAGACAGAGATGAGTTTTTTTTCTCAGAGGGTGAAAATGGAAGCAGAATCTTTGAATATTTTTTAAGGCAGAGGTAGATGGCTTCTTGATTAAGAAAGGGTATGAAAGGTTATTGATGTAGGCACAAATGTGGAATTGAGATTACAATCAGATCAGCCATTATCTTATTGAAGGTTGAGCAGGCCTGAGATACCGTGTGGCCCCTATTTCCCGTCTGTTTGTATGATTCAGCTGGCAGCTCAGGCAGGCAGGGTACTGCCCTTAATTGGAATTGAGGCTCTTAATTGGTTGTGATCAGTAAACTAGCTGTTGTATTCTGCTGTCTCCAGATGGAGGTTTATGCTATGCATTCCGTTCCAACAGCTAGTTTTCATTCTTCCTGATAAAAATCTGGCCTTTAACATTGTTTCTCCTCCATAGATGCTACTGACCTTCTGAATATTTCCAGCATTTTCTGTTTTGAATTTTTATTAGCTTGAAGGTAGACCTGACTGGCGGACAGATAGGTCAATCTGGTAGGGTTGTGATTGTGAAGGAGGAGCAACTTTGGGTGGTCGCAATCCGCATTGGTTACAATTTTGGGATCAGTTTCTCTTTAGTAAACTGTTCAAATAGGTGGAACATGCAAGGTGTACAGTCTGCCCACCGGTGTTTCCAAATTGCATTGGGGTCCCATGCAACGTTTAGTAAGGCTTGAATTTATGTTGTACCTTTTGCAATCTCGGGACATGGCAAAACAGTTTAGAACAATGAAATGATTTTTGAAGGATTATCACTGTTGTAATGTAGAAAATGTGACAGCCAATTTTCACAGACCAAACCTTCATAGAAAATAGGTGCAGGAGTAGGACATTCGGCCCTTCGAGCTTGCACCACCGTTCAATATGACCGTGGCTGATCATGTACTTTCAGTATCCCACTCCTGCTTTCTCTCCATACCCCCTTGATCCCTTTCACCACAAGGGCCATGTCCAGCTCCCTCTTGAACATATCTGACGAACTGGCCCAAACAGCTTTCTGTGGTAGAGATTTCCACAGGTTTACATCTCTCTGAGTGAAGAACTTCTTCCTCATCTCAGTCCTGAATGGCTTACCCTTTGTTCTTAGACCGTGACCCCAAGTTCTGGACTTCCCAAATATCATGAATATTCTTTCAGCATCCAGCCTGTTCTGTCCCATCAGGATTTTATATATTTCTATGAGATCCCCTCTCATTCCTCTAAATTCCAGTGAGCACAAGCCCAGTCGATCCAGAGTTTCTTCATATGTCAGTCCTGCCATTCCAGGAATCAGTCTGGTGAACCTTCGCTGGACTCCCTCAATAGCAAGAATGTCCTTCCTCAGACTAGGAGACCAAAACTGTACACAATACTCAAGGTGTGGCCTCAGCAAGGTCCTGTATAACTGGAGCAAGACATCCCTACTCCTATACTCAAATCCTCTTGCTGTGAAGGTCAGCATGCCATTAGCTTTCCTCACCGTCTGCTGTACCTGCATGCCAACCTTCAGCGACTGTTCCACCATGACACCCATGTCTTGTTGCACTTCCCCTTTTCCTAAACTGCCACCATTCAGATAATAATCTTCCTTCCTGTTTTTGCCAGCAAAGTGGATAGCCTCACATTTATTCATATAATATTGCATTTGTCAAGTATTTGCCCACTCAACCAGCCTGTCCAAGTCACCCTGCAGCCTCTTAGCATCCTCCTCACAGCACACACTGCCACCCAGCTTAGTGTAATTTGCAAATTTGGAGATATTTCATTCAATTCCTTCGTCCAAATCATGAATGTATATTGTGGATAGCTGGGGTCCCGGCACTGAACCCTGCGGTACCCCACTAGTCACTGCCTGCCACTCTATAAAGGGCCCATTTATTCCCACTCTCTGCTTCCTGCCTGCCAACGAGTTCTCTATCCACATCAATACATTACCCCCAATACCATGAGCTTTAATTTTGTTCACTAATCTCTTGTGTGGGACGTTGTCAAAAGCCTTTTGGAAGTCCAGATACTCAACATCCACTGGTTCACCCTTGTCCACTCTACTGGTTACATCCTCAAAAAATCCCAGAAGATTTGTCAAGCACGATTTCCCTTTAGTGAATCCATGTTGATTTGGACCCATCCTGTCACCGCTTTCCAAATGCTTAATTATTAGATCCTTAATAATTGACTCCAGCATTTTCCCCAACACCGATGTCAGGCTAACCGGTCTATAATTCCCCGTTTTCTCTCTGCCTCCTTTTTTAACAAGTGTGGTTACATTAGCTATCCTCCAATCCACTGGAACTCTTCCAGAGTCTATAGAATGCTGGAAAATGATCACCAATGTGTCCACTATTTCTAGGGCCACTTCCTTAAGTACTCTGGGATGTAGAGCATCAGGCCCTGGGAACTTGTCAGGTTTTAATGAGATCAATGAGTTAATGATCAAGGGCTCTGATTTAGTGATGTTGATTGACTTCCTCAGAAAGACCTGTTTACGCTTTGAGAGTGCTTTGGCATTGAGGGGCTTTTTCCCTTGTAGTGCGACCTCAGCACTACCCACTAACAGTGGTGGTGCTGCTGAGCTGTTGGTGCTTTGATTAGGCCAGTAGCTGTGGGTAGCGGGGGGGGGGGGGGGGTAGGCGGTGTTCTGTAGTGGTGGAGAGGGTGCAGGTCACTGTCCTAAATTAGATGGTAGCCTGAACAGTGGCCTGTAGGTTGCCTACCACTGTTAAAGTCCCTCCCCAGGGCCCTGTCGCCCACCAAAGAGTATTCAGCTCCTGTTTCCTGCCCTGGCAGCAGGGTGTGATGTCCACCCGAGTCGATATTGATTCTGATATCTGCATAACTGATATCTGTACAACAAATATCTCGATTTATGGCTACATTCTTGGTCTGATGCATTTGATGGGTTAAAGTCAAAAGTCCCTTGCTAACCCTGTTGCTAATTAAAAGTTTTCATCCAGAAGATATCATTCGAAGGAGCCACACGAGGAACTATGGCTTTAGGAGTGTTATTGCTGAAAAGATCCACAATTCAGGACATTGTAGTTCCAACTATCATTATCAAATCAAGTTCAATAGGTTCTTGTTGTGGGAAATTATTTTTAAATAAGTTGCATTTGTAAAGTAAAGACCTCATGAAATTATAAAATCAATGAATGATACGGCTCAAAAAGAGGTTATTTGACCCATCATGCCTATGCTGTTTAGAAGAACTATCCAATTATTGCCACTCCTTTGCTTTTTTTCCTACAAGTATTTATCCAATTCCCTTTTGAGAATTATGATTGGAAATGCTTCCACCAGCCTTTCAAATAGTGCATTCCAGACCACAACATTTTGTTCATGAAGAGTATGTCCTCATTCCACCTCTGGTTTCTTTATCACCTCAAATCTTTATCCCCTGGTTGATAACGCTGTCACTGGGAGAAGTGTTTTCCACAGTTACTCTAATCAAAACTTTTCGAACATCTTTATCAAATCTCTTTTTAATCTTTCTTGTATTAACGAAAGCCTTAATTTCTCCAGTCACTCCACATAATTGAGGCCCTCATGTCTGGTGCCATTCTGGTAAATTCTTTGCACCCGGTCCAAGACCTTAACATCCTTAAAAGTATTCAGCTCAGAACTGAATGCTGAGACCTAACTAATGTTTTATGGAAGTTAAATATAACTTTCTTGCTTTTGTACTCTATTCCTCTATTAATAAAGCCAAGGATCGCATTTGGAATACTGCGTCCAGTTCTGGTCGCCACACTACCAGAAGGACGTGGAGGCTTTGGAGAGAGTACAGAGGAGGTTTACCAGGATGTTGCCTGGTATGGAGGGGCTTGGTTATGAGGAGAGATTGGGGAAACTGGGGTTGTTCTCCTTGGAAAGACGGAGGATGAGGGGAGACTTAATAGAGGTGTATAAAATTATGAAAGGCATAGATAGGGTGAACGGTGGGAAGCTTTTCCCCGGGTCGGTGGTGACGTTCACGAGGGGTCATAGGTTCAAGGTGAAGGGGGGGAGGTTTAACACAGATATCAGAAGGACATATTTCACACAGAGGGTCGTGGGGGCCTGGAATGTGTTGCCGGGCAAGGTGGTGGAGGCGGACACACTGGGAACGTTTAAGACTTATCTAGACAGCTATATGAACGGAGTGGGAATGGAGGGATACAAAAGAGTGGTCTAGTCTGGACCAGGGAGCGGCGCGGGCTAATTGTTCCTTGTTTCTCGTTTCAAGGCTTCATTCTATGATCATCTTGCTGGTGCCAGTACAGAGCGAGACTGCGGATAGTTGGGAACCTGTCTCGGGGGCAGGGAATTCATATGGTGTTTGTGGAAGTGGAAATGACTAGGGTTGGGAAGCATTTTCCGATCAGGGCCATTGTGATCTCCTGGACTCGTTTCGATCGCCTCAGGGGGTCGGAGAGGAATTTCCCAGATTTTTGTTCCCCATATTGGCCCTGGGGTTTTTCACTCTGGGTTTTCGCCTCTCCCTGGAGATCACATGGTCTGGAATGGGGGGGTGGGGGTGAGTTAATAGGTTGTAATGAACGAAGCATCGTAGCTGTGAGGGACAGCTCGGTGGATAGGATATTGGTATGTAGATAGGCTGGAAAATTGGGCGGGGATCCTGGATTCAGGATTCAATCCTGGACCGGGGAGCGGCGCGGGCTTGGAGGGCCGAAGGGCCTGTTCCTGTGCTGTATTGTTCTTTGTTCTTTGTTCATATGCTTTTCAGCTGCTTTCTCGGCCAGTACAAATCACCTGCAAAGATTTGTCCTCATACAAGTCTCCAAGTCTCTCTGTTCCTGCACTCCCTTTAAAATTGCACCATTTCATTTCTATTGCTTCTGTTCATTCGTCTTACCCAAATGAATCACTTCACATTTCTCCACATTAACCTCCTCATTATTTATTACATTTCCAAGTTTTATGTCATCTGCAAATTATGTTCTGTATCCCCAAGTGTAGGTATTTAAGATCAATGATCCTAATATTGCCCTTCAGATGACTCCAGTCTGAAAAACAAGTATTCACCAGTATTCTCTGCTTTCCGTCTCTTAGTCAACGTCATTTCCACACTACTAATCTCTTTTTAATCCCATGTGTCTTTATTTCAATAACAAGTCTATTCTGCGGTAATTAATCAGATGCCTTTTCAAAGTCCATATACACTGCATCAACTACATTGCTCTCATCAAAGAACTCAATCAATCATGAGTCATTAACAAATCAATACTGTCTTCCACTATTACTCCATACTTTTCTAAATGTAATTATTTTTCTCCTGGATTATTGTCTCTTAAGTGTTCTCCAGAAATGTTAGGCAAACTGGTCGATATTTTTAATATTCTTGATCTCATTATGCAAACCCAGAATATTTACAGAGACTGCTGAGGTAAAAAAAACACTAACTTTTATTGGAACATCTCCTACTGTAGCTTCATCTTGCCATGAGGTGCAACAAGAGAAAGCAGAATCATGAACATTGCATCTTTTCCTGTGATGATGGATACTGTCTCATTAACATATCACACAGTTAGATTTTACATCTCCTTCAAGTCTCTGATTCCTTCCAGTATACCACTCTACCCAAGTGTCTGACTTTCATTTCTTTTTTTTATAGGGACAACCACTGTGGTAGTTTCACTAGTCTATCCAAACTGGTCCGCAGCTCCTTTGGAGGAGATTTGAGTCCTGTGGATGGTCTCTGAAACTCTGCTGGGCAGAAGGAGAATTTGTAGATTACTTGGTTTCACAAATCTGGTAGTCACCTGGATATCTCAACAATTACAGCATCTCTAGTCTGTTCAGTTGGGTAGATGACTGTTTCAATTGTGTAGAAGGTTGTTTTGTGTGGAAACTGGTGCGTGTCTGTTCTATCTCACTGTACCATTATCCGTTTGGATGAGTTAGGACTGTGGATGTGGTGCCTGTTTAATCACTTGTCCATAGTGACCTCGGTCTCAGATCCAAACTGGCTCTCCTGTTTGAAGGTCTGGCAGATTGCATGCTTTGTGAGGTTTGTCATAGTTCCACACCTGGCTGGAATGACACTCACCCTTTTCCTCCTGCACCTTATCTGAGTCATCAGCTTGTACATGCCGCATGTGTGTGGGACAGTAGAGAGCTGAGTTCTCAGACTTATTCTCACATGGCGATAAAACCATTTTGGACTGGAGTTGAATGTGAACTCAGAAGCGCAAGTTGGATATAATCATTCCTCTTCAGCAATACTTTCACCGTACAAAGTCCTGTTTTAGCTTCACTGTTGGCTTGAGGGTATCTTGGTGAAGTGGTAGCATGGACAAATCCATACAATATCATGATCTATTTAAAATACTAATTGCCAAACTGTGTCCATTCACTTAGATTACAAGGTCTGGGATTCCATGGGGTGGTTTTATGAGAAGAATTCTAAATGTCCAGCTAGCGTTAAAGTGGGAGAGTTTCAGATCCATTTTTTGGGTGAGTCTTTCTTCCCAATCTTATGCACTTAGCGCATGAAAAAATGTGCTAGACTGTTTCCAGCCATTAGAGGTAGTGGGCAGGGCTGAACTCGCCAGCCAGCTTGATCAAGCAGCAGAGGAGGTTATTGCGCATGTGCAGAACTCTGTGGCTGCTCATGGACAATTGTAAAAGCAGAACACTGAAGAGAGAGAGATTGGTCAGGCCTCTGTGGTTGCAGCAGGCCACAACTACCCGCCCCGCCACCCTCCCCCCCCCTCCCCCCACCCCGACTATCGCAGGGGCCCACAGCAAATTGTATGTCCCATACCACCTGAAAATATTGCCCCCACCGCCCAAACCAATTGCGCCTCCCTCCCACCGATCTCCTGCAGCGTGGTAGCAGACCCTTCTCCCTCCCCATACTGTTCATGATGCAGGGTGGCAGCAGGCCTCCTCCTCCCTGATCGGGCCACCCCAACTTGGCCCCGCTCCTTTCAGCCCTCACCCCTGTGGGTCCTTCCACCTTCAGGCCCCACCCACTAGGCCCTGCCCCTTCAGGTCCCACCCGGACTCTGCCCACTGGGCAGTGCAAAGGTGTCTGGTGGGCATTGCCAAGGTGCCAGGCTGGCACTGCCATACATGTATGCTCAGTAAGAAGTCTCAAAACACCAGGTTAAAGTCCAACAAGTTTATTTGGTAGCAAAATCCACTAGCTTTCGGAGCGCTGCTCCTTCGTCAGGTGAGTGGGAGTTCTATTCACAAACAAGGCATATAAAGACACAGCGCCCTTCATTTTGACAAGAGCTGGGAAGGGGAGGTTTACGGCACCCAATTAACTCACCCATGAAATACAAAGGGTGGCCAGCCCACTGCCTTCCCGCCACTCCCCTGACCTATAAATATTCAACCCCTCCATTAGGCAGAGAGACAGCTCACCCTCCATTTTGAGAAAAATAATTAATGGCCGAAGGAAGGAAGGGAGTAGATTTTTGTGTAAGATATTAACTCCCTCCGCACCCCCGTGTTACTTCCCATGTGGTCACCAAAATCTGCTCCCTTGCTCTCTTCACTCTCCTCACGAGGATCTCAAATCCCACCCTGTCCAAAATCCCAGATATGAATGTCTCCATGATCCATCTCATCTTCATGTGGAGGCCCAGTTGCAGTCCCAGCAGCGGCCATTACTGAGTTTGGGCACTGCTGGGACTGCTAGAGCTGCTAAACAATCAGATTGGCTGGCAGCTCCCAAGGATGGGACTTCCTCCCACTGAGGGGTGGACATCCCACTCTCTAGTAAGTAAGACTTTCCCCAGCATATTCCAGCTGTGGGGCAGCTTTGTTTAAAATTCATCCATTTGATATTGACTTTGGTCCCAGGAGTCGTGCAGTAAACTTCTGCCCCAGGAGATGTTAGTAGGGTGATTATTGTAAGTGGCAAATAATTTTGGTAAGGTGCCGCTGTCTCCCCTTCTTTACCTGAGCTGTTTCAATTTCAATTGTTTTCTGACACTTAATTGCTACGTGTAAATTTTTGCCATTATAAACCATATAAATTTCATGGGCAGGAAATATTGCTGATCCATCAAGCATGCCTCACATACCACAATCGCTGAAGCACAGATACCTCATTGCCCCCATCTCAATTCTGGGAGAAGCATTACATTGATTACTCTGAACAGCTCCTACCACTCTCTCTGGACAGCTTTATTTGAGAGTTCACTTAATGGGCCGAATTGTACCACAGCGTTGCACCCTTTTTCAGGCGCGAAAACTTGGTAAAGTCGGGCGTGAGGCGAGTAGCGTGATCCGCGCCGGTTCCCCCTTTACCAAGGCCCGAAAATGGCCATGATCGGGACCGCGCCCGATTGCATGCATTTAAATTGACTTAATGGGCTTCACACCCAACTTTACCAGTACCTCCGTCTTTACCACCGCATTCGCCCATCCAGAATCGGCGCAAAACTGACATGCTCCATAGAAGTCCGATTCGGGCACTCCAGTTAGTGAGCAGGTAGATGCTTAGTGTCCGATGGCTCTCTGCTTGAGATCAGTGGGGGGGGAAGGGGGGTCCATTGCCACTGTGCCTGAGGATGGTGGGAGGGAAGGGGGGAGGGGCCCACAATCAGTCAGGGTGGCGAACAGGGTGGAAGATAAGGGGGTCAGTAATGTTGTGGGCGTGGGGCAATGTCTGTGGGGGACAAGGGGAGGCATTATCCAACCCAGGAGGGATGTGGCAGGGGAGCAGCATTCTATCACTTTTTTCTGCGCATGTGCAGTTGGAGGCACCAATTGGAGCTGCAGGGTTTTGGGCACGATAAACCCCGCCCAAAGGTTTGTGCGGAAATTTGGAATCACTGATATTTCTGCAGGCAGAGTGCGTATAGAGGCGCCTCAGAACCGGTCTAAAAGTTGGATCTGAAACACTCCCAGTTTCAAGTCCGCCCAGCACTTAGAATCATAATGATAAAATAGGGCCCAATGTTAACGAGGCAAGATGCAAAAGTTGAAACATGGCTTGTCTTCATGCACATTGGTGAGCAGGAGCCTTGTAGTACTTACTTTTGCCTAGTCCACACCCAAGAGATAAACACTCCACCCAAGTGTTTAGAATTTAAAATTCAATGATGATGCATATTTTGAAGAGCTTGGGGGAGAAATTCATTTGTGTAGCAATTTTACTTAGATTTGCATCGATTGCCCAGAGGTAGGCAATGCCAGCACAGAATTATCCAGGGAATCGAGATAAAGGCTTCAGTGGAGCTACATGAACAATTCTCTTCCCTCTTGTGGCCAGGGGACAGTGAACTCTTGCCAAGAGGATGGATAGACAGACATTCTGTACTAAGGCCTCTGCTCATGTCAATGTCACTTTGAGTCTAAACCAGTTGCTTACAGTGCAGAAGAAGATCCTGGTGCTGTGGAAATGGATACTGACAGCAGCTGGAAAGAAAAGTTAATGTTTTAGGTGATACCCTTCATGAGAGCCAACACGCTGAGACTTGAGCAGGGATTTTATCTTCACTATGAATGGAACCTTTTCGTGTAGAAGTGTCCAATAAAGCTACAGTTTAGTCTTCAGGTGTGTTGGCTAAACATTGTAATTGCAGGGAGAAGGACTCAATGCGTGTGTGAATGTGCACGTGTATACATTTCACTCCACGGCAAGAACTTCAGTTCAAGCCAGTATAAAGAGTGAACCGGATTTAGGCTGCCAGAGAAGAGCATCATTCAAGGGCTAATGGTTTATTTAATGAGTCCACGCTGTTGGCAGGGAAATGTGCACCCACATTTCTAATGTGCCACCAAGGGGAACGAAGCTCTTCTAGATTGTGGCACTTACAGTGGTAGCACTCTAGATGTTGAATAATGGAAATGTAGGAAAGGGAAAATACAATCTGTCAGAAGTATCTGTGAAACCCTTAAGGAGTAGACACTTAATGAGAAGAGATTGCTACAACACGACTTGTGAAGGTTCTTTGGCTACTTGTTGTCTGAATACATGAAAAATAGCCAATAACTACTGCTGCCATAACTTATCTTGAGTGCTCATCCCCTTCAGCACAATTATGCTGACAGTATTACTCCCATTGTTTATAAGGAGTTTTCTTTTCTCTGCAGTAATATACTGACAGCAGAATTATATGCTGTAGTTTTATTTCTCAATCCAGGAACTGTACTTCACATCAGATGAACAGAAATCAGTTGGTAGTAATAAAGGGGCAATATCATTGTAGCACAGAACCAAAATACAGAAGATGCCGGAAATCTGAAATTAAATCAGAAACTGCTGGAAATACTCAACAAGTCAGCTAGCATCTGCGAGAGAGAGACAGAGTTAACATTTCATGTTGATAATCTTTCATCAGAATGTTCTGGCGAAAGGTCATCAACCTGAAACATTGGGCTCTAACTTCCTGGCTCTTCGGTGTCGGATTTGGAGGGTACACCAGAGATGCACTGGGGAACCCGTCTCGCAATTTTACAGGTAAATGTTTGCACACCAAATGTCCATAAGTGCTAGCTTCCTTTGGACAATTGCCCTGCACTGGGAACCATCCAAAAATGCAATTTAAATCGTTAAATTTGGATGGTTCAAACAGGGTTACACCAATAGTTACTCTGAAGAAGTTAGAACCAAGCTGATAATCCACCTTGGCTCCTCCTGACGGCCCTTTTGGGACAGATATTAATCTTCAGCCAATTTGATTCACCCCACATGATATCAAGAAACAGCTGAAGGCTATGGGACCTGACAACATTTCAGCAATGGTGTTGAAGGCTTGCGCTCCAGAAGTAGCCACATCCAAGTTGCTCCAGTTGGACTACAACACTGGTAATATGGAAAATTGCCCAGGTATGTACTATCCACAAAAAAACAGGACAAATCCAACCTGACCAATTATTGCCCCATCAGCTTGCTCTTGATCCTCAGTAAAGTGATGGAAGATCTCAGCCACAAGCAACACTCACTTGGCAATTAACTGTTCACTAATGCTCAGCTTGGGTTTTGCCAGGATCATTTGGTCTCATGACCCTTGGTCCAAGCATGGACAAAACAGCTGAACTCAAGAGATGAGGTGAGAGTGACTGTCCTTGGCATCAAGGTGGCTTTTGACCATGCATGGCATCAAGGAGTCCTTGCAAAACTGGAGTCAATGGAAATCAGGGGAAAACACCCCTATGGCTGGAGCCATACCAAACAAAAAGGAGGATGATGATTGTTGTTGGAGGTCAATCATTTCAAGGATCATCTCAAGGATCACCAGGCATCACAAAGCCAATGAAGTACTTCTGAAGTGTAATCACTGTTGTACTGTAGGAACATGGCAACCAATTTGTGCACAGCAAGCTCCCACAAAAGGCAAAATACCGGGGGTGGGATTCTTCCAAAAGAATTCTAAGTGACGACTTCACGTAAAAAATGGAGTAAATCCTGCTCATTTTTTTCAGCGGGAGTTTCAAAATGAATCTCCCACATCTATGCGCTGCAGAGAGCCCTCGCCTGAATCTCGCGAAAAATCAAGGGGCTGAGATATTCCCATTGGAGAGGCCAGCAGCATAGCACTGAGTGGGCCGCTGGGCATGCGCCAATCCGTCAGCGCTGAAATCTGCACATGCGCAGTAGCCCCGCACTGCCGGCCTCCCGATCGCAGGCCAGCCCAGTGACCAGCGAGACCTCCCCAAACCCCAATCGCTGGCCACCTGGATGTGTCAGGGCCTGCCTCGACGCACCCTATCTCCGGCCTGCCTCTATCTTCTCCCCTTGGCAGTCCTGAACTCTCCCCCACCCTCGCCGGCAGCCCCGAACCCCCCCCTGCAGCCCCAACTGCACCTCCCACAGTCCCGATCTCCCCGGCAGGCCAACCACCTCCTCCCACCCTGATGGCCAGCCCTGATCACTGACCTCGCTCCCTTTGTCACTGCCGAGTGCAAAGTGGCAGCAGGACCCCCCTCACCAATCTCCTCCCCCAGAGGCCCTGCCCCTATAAGCCCCACCCCCATTAGGCCCCACCCCTTGGCACTGCCCAATGCCCAGAGGGCAATGCCAAGGTGCGCCCTTGGGCATTGTCACTTCACCCCTTGGGGCAATTCCCAGGGGGCACCCCCTTTACCCCTCTTTCACTCCAGGGAGGTTGGGCGCCAGCTTCCTGCAAGTGGGGAGCGATTGTAAACCCCGCTGGAGTGAAACACTCCTGGTGGGGGGGAGGGGGGATGGGAGGGAGACTCAAGCAGACCCGGAGGCTTCAGTCCTGGGCCCACTAATTACGTGGTAATTTTAATTTAAATAATTTATACAGCTCCATGCTGATTTCTGGCGCAGAGCTGATGGCGCTGGAAATCTGGCGGCCGGAGACTTGCAGAGGCCGTGCCGCCCAGCGGGAAGCCCTGCAGAAAGCAGCGCTGTGGGCTGGGAGAATCGCCCCCCCCAGACAATCTGTTTTTGCAATGTGAATCGAGGGATATATATTTACATCAGGACACCATTGATAACTTGCCTGCACGTCTTCAAAATAGTGCCATGGGATTTTTTATATCTACCTGAGAGGGCAGTCAGTTTAACATCTCATCTGAAAGCTAGCACCTCTGATAGTGTCGCACCCTTTCCGCACTGCAGTGGAGTGTTAGTTTTAATTTTTGCACTCAAGTCCTGAAGATAGACTTGAATTTAGAATCTTGTGACTCAGTTGTACAAGTGTTATCAACTGTGCACACTGAATTTGTTAAATTTACCATCACATGCTTAGCCGGTGGCCAGTTGAATAACATATCTAAGGCAATAGTTTCTTCCCTGGTTGTCGGAGTTTATCTTTAAGTCGGTAGTCCATAATCTGCATACATCATCAGATAAAACGGGATGTCATCTACAGTAGTTGGAATGTGTTGGTTGAACAACCACGATGTACTAGTTTATATACATTATATATTTTGAGTTAAGAACTTACAATATAGTTTATCAGTCTTACCTGAGAGTTTGGAAAGTTGTGATTGAAGGATAGAAGGAAACATAACACGGCGTCAGCTGATGTTTGAGCTTTAAAGGCACACCATACACAATGTGGCAGCAAGATTCGGGATTTTGAAGATCTTGAAGTATTTAAGTGCCACACACACAGTGATGTTACAACTTTGAAGTCTTTTCAAGACTCTACACATTTGAATATTGCTATGAGCAGCACAGTACGATGCAGTGCATCAGTTTAAATAAGAAAATCTATGGGGACGATTCTCCCAGAAAAGTGTCAAATTCACGTAAAAACTGGAGTAAATCCCACTGGCTTTTTCAGCAGGAGTTTCAAAATGAATCTCCCACACTGTGAGTGCAGAGTGCATTAATGTGAATCAGCCCAAAAACTAGTGGGCGGGGCCTGTTCCCGCTGGGGAGGCCGGCAGCATAGCGCTGAGCGGGCCACTGCACATGTGCTGATCTGTCAGCACTGAGGTCGGCACATGTGCAGTAGCCCCGCACTGCTGGCCTCCCGATCGCTGGCCAACTCGATCCCTGGCCAGGCCCACAACCCTGCACCACTGGCTGTGTGACCCCCCCCCCTCTCCTCCACGGCCAGATCGCTGGCCCCCTAAACATGTCTGGGCCAGTTTCGATCCAACCCCTGCTCCCACCCTCGATCTCCCACCCCAACCCCCTGGCAGCACCGACTCCCCCGGCAGGCTATGCCCCACCCGATGACCAGCCCCGATCACCGACCTCCCTGCCTCTGTCACTCAGCCCAAAGTGTAGACCCGCAGTGGGACCCCCACCGATTGCACCCCCCCCTTAGAGGCCCTGCCCCCATCAAGCCCCACCCCCTCCATTAGGCCCCACTCCCTTGGCACTACGCGATGCCCGATGGGCAGTGACAAGATGCCCTCTCGACATTGCGACTTTGCTCCTTGGGCAGTGCCAGGGGGCCCAGGCTGGCACCGCCAAACTGGCAATGCCCAAGCGGCACCCGATCCTCTGGGGGGCCTCGATTGCCCCCGCTTCACTCTAGAGGGTTTGGGGCGCCAGCTCTTCACAAGTGGGGAGCTATTCTAAACCCCATTGAAGTGAAATATTCCTGGCGGGGGGAGAGGCTAGTGGGCCCGGAGATTTCAGTCTCGGGCCTGCTAAAGGGATTTAAAATATATGGTAATGAGGGCTTGCACACGTTTCTCAGCTCCGGGATAATTTCTGGCATGGAGCTGATGGCACCAGAAATTGGCTGCTGGAGACGCCTGAAGGCCCTGCCTACAAAGTGTGTTCCGAACATCCGTAATGACTGTGATGATTTTCTACAGCCTACGGACTTTAGTAAAGCGTTTGACAAAGTCCCTCATGGTAGGCTGGTGCAAAAGGTTGGATCTCATGGGATAAAGGGGGAGGTGGCTAGATGGGTGGAGAACTGGCTTGGTCACAGAAGACAGAGGGTGGTAGTGGAAGGGTCTTTTTCCGGCTGGAGGCCTGTGACTAGTGGTGTTCCGCAGGGCTCTGTATTGGACCTCTGCTGTTTGTGATTTATATAAATGATCTGGAAGAAGGTGTAACTGGGGTGATCAGTAAGTTTGCGGACGACACAAAATTGGCAGGACTTGCAGATAGTGAGGAGCATTGTCAGAGGCTACAGAAGGATATAGATAGGCTGGAAATTTGGGCAACGAAATGGCAGATGGAGTTCAATCCTGATAAATGCGAAGTGATGCATTTTGGTAGAAATAATGTAGGGAGGAGCTATACGATAAATGGCAGAACCATAAAGGGTGTAGATACGCAGAGGGACCTGGGTGTGCAAGTCCACAGGTCCTTGAAGGTGACGTCACAGGTGGAGAAGGTGGTGAAGAAGGCATATGGCATGCTTGCCTTTATAGGATGGGGCATAGAGTATAAAAGTTGGGGTCTGATGTTGCAGATGTATAGAACGTTGGTTCAGCCGCATTTGGAATACTGCGTCCAGTTCTGGTCGCTACACCACCAGAAGGACGTGGAGGCTTTGGAGAGAGTACAGAGGAGGTTTACCAGGATGTTGCCTGGTATGGAGGGGCTTAGTTATGAGGAGAGATTGGGTAAACTGGGATTGTTCTCCCTGGAAAGACGGAGGATGAGGGGAGACTTAATAGAGGTGTATAAAACTATGAAAGGCATAGATAGGGTGAACGGTGGGAAGCTTTTCCCCAGGTCGGTGGTGATGTTCACGAGGGGTCATAGGTTCAAGGTGAAGGGGGGGAGGTTTAACACAGATATCAGAAGGACATATTTTACACAGAGGGTGGTGGGGGCCTGGAATGCACTGCCAGGCAAGGTGGTGGAGGCAGACACACTGGGAACGTTTAAGACTTATCTAGATAGCCACATGAACGGAGTGGGAATGGAGGGATACAAAAGAATGGTCTAGTTTGGACCAGGGAGCGGCACGGGCTTGGAGGGCCGAAGGGCCTGTTCCTGTGCTGTATTGTTCTTTGTTCTTTGTTCTTTTAAGCCTGTCTTTGAATCGACTCGCACTGGCCCAATCTAAATTGATTGACTGCACCCTTCTGCTACTAACCTGGTGACCCACTGAAGTACGGCCTGTAGACAGTGCTTCACCTTTTGGGCCTCTGTTTCCCTGCAGACTGCAGGTCCAGTCCCACCTTGAATCTGATGTTCCCCCAACATTCTGTATTTGAAAAGATACAGGGGTCGAATCTCCCAGCTCGCTGCGCTGCTTTTGTAGCACAGCAGGCCGGGAGACTCTAGCGGAGGCCATTTCACGGGTTCCTCGCTGGCCGCCACGACCTCCAGGCGTCTCTAGCAGCCAATTTCTGGCTGATCCAATTCTGACAACGGGCGCTTTGAAACAATGCAACTTTAATATCCAAAACTAATTAAAAGACAGATGCAGGCATGTTATACATCAATTTGATGAGTTCTGAGCAACAGGAATGCCAACAATTGCAAGAAGAGACATCCAAAGACCCAATAGTTCAGGCACTATGGAAAAACATTATTGACGATTGGTCTGATGCACTATAAGAAGTCCAAGAATTGTTAAAATTGCTTTTTATTTTATTCATTCCGGGGATGTGGGCATTGCTGGCTGGGCCATCTACCGTGATGGATTAGAAATATCCAGGTGTGTAATATTCAAGAGCAGACTGGTTCCAATACCTGAATGCCTTTGACCTGACTTTGCTACACAACTGCCCGCTATATGGACATTGAGTGCTCTAGATGTCCAGTGGGATAAACTGTACATTGGCCAGAAATCAGCAGAGATTTGGAGAAGATTATGAAGATGTGGAAGGCATATCAGACACACCAGTCATGTCTGCACAGAGTCCTCACAAAATTCGATCACATACATGGACCAGAATTGCAACACATCTATTTAGTCTTTGTGGTGATGATACTTTACTAGTGGGGGACTATTTTTCCAAGTTTCTGATTATGCACCAACTAAACGGTACATTATTGAGTGCAGCCATTGCCAGTACATCCAGTGCTATTTTCAGTATGTTTGGGTTGCCACAAGAAACTGTCTCAGATGACAGTCCTCAGTACACAGGCAAATCATTTCAAGACATGTGTGCGAAGTGCGGCACCGATCACATTACTCCATCACCACATTATCTTTGATCAGTCAGTCTAGTGGAGTTAATGTCTCATTCTATAAAATCCTTGATTATTACATGCCGGGAAACAAAGCAGGATTTCCAGATCACAATGCTACATCAAAGGGTGCAAGTGAGTGCAAGTTTACCCTCACCAGCTGAGCTCATGTTTGGAAAGCAATTCCGAATGTCTCTTGCACGCCATCACTAATCCAAATTCACAGTTGGATGAAATTAGCTATTTGAAGAACAGAGGGGTGGGATAATGGAGATGCATGACCAACATACAGGTTGAAAATTATTGGCTTTTACCATCGGGCAAAATGTTTGGCTCCACATCCAGCAGAGGGAACTTGGTTTCCAGCTGAAATAGATAAGATTTGTTGAGATTGTATAATGTTGGGACATCAAATGGAGTGACATCATGCAGAAATTGATGTTTACTCAGGGAGATGTCCAGTTATGCAACACTCAATCCTTTGTGAATAGAACATGTTCAAAGGTAAGATCTGAACATAGCACTGTGGAGGATCATGTTGAAGATAGCTAGCATTGTGCAAGAAAGCAACAGACATACAAATCAAGACCACTATGATAACAGAGATCTCAAAGGAGTTTCACTGTGATCAGATCAGGTTGTAGTAACAAACCATCGTTACATTTCAGAAACTCGTAAATGTGTAAAGGGGATTTTCACAGTAACTTAATTGCAGTGTTAATGTAAGCCTACTTGTGACACTGATAAATAAACTTTAAACTTTAGAGGTTTTTCTGTAAAGTAAATAGTGTTATGACATCCTTGTTACTATCAATTTATTGTAAGTGTGTAATCTTAAAGAGAAAAAAAGGGGCTGTTGTAGGATGTATTTTAGTGGGTCGGTTAAATGGGGGTTGGTGTGGTTCCGTTGGCTGCACAGCTGGTTAGTGATGCAGAATGATGCCAACAGCACTCGTTCAATTTTCGTACAGGCTGAGGTTATTCATAAAGGCCAACCTTTTCAACCTTGCCCCTCGCCTGAGGTGTGGTGATCCTCAGGTTAAATCATCATCAGTCAGCTCTTCAACAAAACTGTTAACAAAACGAAGGAGATCGTCATTGACTTCAGGAAGCGTAGTGGAGAACATGCCACTGTCTACATCAACGGGGACGAAGTAGAAACGGTCGAGAGCATCAAGTTTTTAGGTGTCCAGATCACCAACAACCTGTCCTGGTCCTCCATGCTGACGCTATAGTTAAGAAAGCCCACCAATGCCTCTACTTTCTCAGAAGATTAAGGAAATTTGGCATGTCAGCTACGACTCTCACTAACTTTTACAGATGCACCATAGAAAGCATTCTTTCTGGTTGTATCACAGCTTGATATGGTTCCTGCTCTGCCCAAGGCCGCAAGAAACTACAAAAGATTGTGAATGAAGCCCAAACCATCACGCAAAGCAGCCTCCCATCCATTGACTCCGTCTACACTTCCCACTACCTTGGAAAAGCAGCCAGCATAATTAAGGACCCCACGCACCACAGGCATGCTTTCTTTCACGTTCTTCCATCGGGAAAAAGACCAATACATGTGACAATAAATCAAATTAAATCAAACCAAATCAAATCAAATCTTGCCCCTCAAAGGGCACAGTAGCCTCTGGTTATCAGGGACTATGGCGACCTTACCTTTATTTAAGGTAAGTCCATAATTTGTAGACATCATCAGACAAGATATGATGCCATCTGTCACATGGGATTGCAGTCAGAAGTGATCAAGTAAGACATACTAGTAAGAGCTCTCTAGCAACGTATATAAACTACCGTAAACTTTGAATAAAGAAGTTATAGTATAATTTAATAGTTGTACTTGAGTGATTGTTGATTTTGTGTTTGAAGGATAGAAGAAAACACAACACTGATTAATGTCTTCATGTTTAAAGGCACCACACTATATACTAACTGAACCACATGGATGCCATGAATCCAGATTCAATACTGGTCTGTGCTTACATCTCAATTGATCTCATTGTCCCAGAGACAGGAAGGGAAGCCATGAGTCAGCTCCTTTTACCCTAGATACACTGAACAAGTCTGTGGCGATTATTTGAAGGCCATATCAGATCATGTTCTCTATAGTTCAGTAAATTGCTAAAACTCCTGTAAATGAAGAATAATCAATTGGTCATGGGACCTGACTCACCATTCATGGAACTTTGAAGCAAGAGTTACCAATTTCAGGAATGGCAACATTCTACAAGAATAATTTGAATATTTTTGGGGTGGATTCTAACTCAGAGTGGATTTCTGTTGGGAAACCGCTCAGACAAGTGCTCATCAACAGCAAGAAGAGGACATCATCCATTTTAGCTGCCATGCCTCATTTAGATGCCAACTATTCATTCTCCACCTATGGGCTGGAAAAAGGTGCAGTGTATTTGCTGAAAATCAGGAGGCTCTTGGTTGTTGGCCAGCTTGGTGATAAGTGGTGTTTCAAGGTGGTCGCATGGAAGGTAAAGATAGGGAATCCTAGCTGCAGGATGATATGTGGGATCTGGAGGAGTACTCCAGCTCCTCCTAGCCCAGGGAGGAATCTTTTTCACTCACCTTTTGAGTTGCATCTTCCTTCCTGACAATCTTTAACTTAGTTTCACTTGGCAGGAATATTATGCAATTTCCTGACATCAACCAATATTAGAATGATGTGGAGATGCTGGCGTTGGACTGGGGTGGGCACAGTAAGAAGTCTCACACCAGGTTAAAGTCCAACAGGTTTATTTGGAATCAGGAGTTTTCGGAGCACTGCTCCTTCATCAGGCGCTCCAAAATCTCGTATTGTGAGACTTCATACTGTGCCCACCCCAATCTAATGCCGGCATCTCCACATCATGGCTACCATCGACACCGCAAACCCCCGGCTCAAAGTGGAGAGGATTGCCAAGAAGACCGCACTCACCCCTGATGATGGAGCGGCGCTCCGAAAGCTCGTGATTCCAAATAAACCTGTTGGACTTTAACCTGGTGTTGTGAGACTTCTTACAAAATTAGAATGAAATCTGGTCCTATTGCTATAATAAGAGTAAAACTTGCGTAGAGTCATAAAGCCCCTGCTCAATTTAGGTGGGCACCTCAGCTCCCTTTAGGTTAGAACCACAGGCTGTGGAATCGAGCAACTCCTGAGCAGCCAAGCAGCCCCCTTGGTATTAACTACCCAGTATTCAGCAGGTGAATAGGTTAAAAATGACTCCACCCCTCCCATGCCTTGTTTTAGGAAACATTTTAACAACTAATAGTTGTTTCTTTTAACTTGAGAAACAAAAGTGAAAGGTTCAGTTCAATAGTGCAAGACACTGAAAAGTTAAAAAAAGATTGAGGGATAAATCAGGAGGCAGTGAATAGGAAAAAAAATAAACTTTAAAACTATGCAGTGGAGAAAGAAGGAGTTGAGGCAGGTAATAAGCGCTACAATCCTGAGAAATTGGTGCATTGACTAATCTTGATTTCAACAAATTGCGAATATAGCAGATAAAGTGAAAAGATAAGTTCAGAGGATCACAAATCAAATTAGCATCCATGAAATTAGATAAGGGAAGAGAGGTTATGATTCAGGAAGTGGGTAAGAGTATCAAAATAAAGATGAGAAGGTAATTCCCATTGTGAAACCTGTTGCCCTAATAGCACAAACATGTCAAATAAAAATCAGTGCCAGAACACCAGTCACAAATTTTCCCAACCATTGGAGTGGAAGCAAGAAACAAGCAATACAACAAAAAGGTTTAAAAATAGCCTCAACATGCTGCTATAAACCTTACAAGAGGAATTTCTAAATACACTTCCATAAACAGCACAATTTAGCTGAACTGGAGAGACAATGCATTTGGATGAGCAAAGGAATGATTGTCTTGCTGGTGCAACTGCCAGGAAATTACATGGACATTCAAATTATACTATATTAAGTTCAATAGTTAATTAAGTGGCACGATGGCATGGTGGTTAGCCAGGAACCCAGGTTCAATTCCGGTTTGGGTCACTGTTTTTGCGGAGCCTGCATGTTCTCCCCGTGTCTGCGTGGGTTTCCTCCGGGTGCTCCGGTTTCCTCCGACAGTCTGAAAGATATGCTGGTTAGGTGCATTGGCCATGCTAAATTCTCCCTCAGTGTACCTGAACAGGCGCTGGAGTGTGACGACGAGGGGATTTTCACAGTAACTTCATTGCATTGATAATGTAAGCCTACTTGTGACAATAATAAATAAACTTTAAACTTAATTATAAATGAATAGATTGTAAACTTTAAATGAGCAATATGAACTGAGTAATTGAACTGAGATCCAGTATATGTTGTTTACTGGGATGTGAGTTCATACTTTTGAGGTTTGTCACTCTGGTAAGTTGCTGATCTCAGCTGTGTGACTGGAATAGTGTAGCTTTTGCCCCATCAAGGAAAGAATTTGGATTCTGCACGTGACTGCATGTTGTTATTGTCCTTAATCTTTCAAAGTAAATTAAGAGATTTATATCTTTGACTAGAATTCACTAAAATGATAAATCCTGAAATTTCATAAATAGCAACTTCCAATTCTGACATGTGATTGTTTTACTCTCACTGTTTAAATCCACTGCTAGCTAAACTCTTATTTAAACAAAAGACTGAGCTCTATATTTGGACCTGCAGGTATAAAGATACATTCCTTATTACCATTCAATTATTATTGAGTTTTTCAGTATTATTGTTCAATATTTAGGTACACTGCTTCACGTTTTGCAATTAATAATACATTAAGCAATCTAATTCTTAGACAACGACAATAAACGCATTGAGAATCTGAATTAGCCATCAATTACATAAAAACATAGAAACTAGAAGCATTAGTAGGCCATTCGGCCCTTTGAGCCTGCTCCACCATTCATCTTGATCATGTCCGATCATCAAATTCAATATCCTGGAATCCCCCTTCTTCCCATATCCCTTGATCGCTTTAGCCCCAAGAGCTACATCTAATTCCTTCTGGAAATCAGACAATGTTTTGGCCTCAACTACAGTAGGTGGTAATGGATTCCACACATTCACCACCCTCTGGGTGAAGACATTTCTCACCTCAGTTCTAAAAGGTTTACCACTTATCCTCAAACTATGACCCCTAGTTCTGGACTCCCCCACCATTGGAAACATTCTTTCTGAATCTATCCTGTCTAACCCTGTTAGAATTTTATAACTTTCTCTAATCCTTTATATTATTGAACTATCCGTGAGATTTTCTTGGAAATTGCCAAAGGCCGATGGAGGGCAGGAAAAGTGGCTTTGAGATTGCTGTCAGCAATTGTATAGTGTGGCACTCAGTGACAAAATCTTTCAGCCATGGGCTCCACGCCATATCGCTGACGGGGTGGCCTCTGATTCACCCAACTTGCCATCATCTCAGTATTGTAATCATTGGGATACCACATTAAAGGCCACCCCAGCGCACACCAGCCATATGTTGTAGATTGCCTGGAAGTAATGGTTGCCAAGAAATCCACCCAGGTTTTTGATGTAGTGGAGGCTTGACGTAATGAGCTGTACCAATGCTCAGGAAGGTCACCAACCCAGCATGGAAGGCACGGGCAGTGGTCGTGAGTGCCAACACCCTGCAGAAGAGGAGAGCCATTCATTGCCACAAGAGGATGAATGATCTCTGTTTTGCCAGGGTAAGTCATTCTTCTCATCATGATCAACTCACACATCGCAAACCCATTACACATCCACAAGGATCTGACTCACTGCCAGCTATGGGACACCACCATTCGCTCTCTCACACACATCTTCATCTCCCCTGTGGGTCATGTCCTCATCAGCTCGCTGCTCCCACTCACCATCCGCATATGCCTGGCATCCTTATCATCTGTCCTAACATGTGTCCTGCTTACTCGCTCCATCTGTTTTCATGCAGGAAAAGCTGACTCACAACAAGAGAAAGAGATCCCAGATGGGCAGAGGGATGCTGGAACTGAAGGTCCTCACGGACTTTGAGGACAGAACCATCTAGCTGGGTGGGGAGGATGTTGGCCACTCTTATGCTGATGGTGAGGTTAGCAGTGATAATCCAAGTGAGGACCCAGCATTGCAACATCGGCCATACACCAATGCTCTGAGTCATGTCTCCTGTTTTTAAAGGTTCCTGCCATTCACTAATGACTTCTTCTTTCTGTTGCATGCACATCTGGGAAGCAGCCCAAAGAGTCCACCAGCCAGGTCCTCAACTCCAGCCCAGAGAGCATGCAGAAGGGGAATTCAAGGGCTCCAATATCGAAAAACCATCACAGCACTCACCCACATCCTCCATGAAGGCCCCAAGTCAACCCCTCTGGTCTCCCCCGTGTCAAACCCTTAATCTCCCCTTTGAGTCAATCACCTAATCTCCCCTGGTTCAGTCCCTTGGTCTCTCCCAAGTCAAACCCTTAATCTTCCCTGAGTGAACCCTTTGGTCTCGCTTGGGTCACCCTGTTGTTGCTGGTATTTTGGGGTATTCCCCCCCACTTCCCTCCCAGTTGCTTGGAGTGTTATTCCAGTCTTCCCTGTCTAGGCCACTGGTATCCTGGAGTCTCTCCCCCAGTAGCCTGGAGTCTTCCTCCTGGCCTCCCCTGACTCTGGTCGCCTAGAGTCTTCCTCCCAGTACCATGAAGTCTTTCCACTGGAACCCCCTGACGAGGCCCCTGGTGCCAGTGTTATCCAGTCTGTCCCGGTACCCTCCGACTAGGTCCCCAGTACCCTTCCAGTATTACCCCGGTCTCATTCCAGTGATACCCCAGTCTCCCTTGTGTCGAAGGCTGGTCACCCCCAGTCAGAGCCGATACCCCTGAGTCAGCCCCCTAAATATGCAGAGCCACTCTGCGAGCAATGCTCTAATCTCCGAGCTGCCTCAGAGGGGTGCTCGACAGGTTCATGCCTTTTAACGCCAGTCATGAGTGTGCCATTCTGCCATCACATCGCTGTGGATGGATTGTTTGATTATTTGATGCGGGGTGCAGGGGTGGGGGGGTGGGGGGGCGGCGGGGTGGGGGGGGGCGGGTGGGGTTTATGATTCTAATGTATGGGCCTGATAATGGGATGCAGATGTATTATAATAAGGTTCTGGATGTTGAATAGCAGAAAAAGCGGCCGGTCACTGACGAGGAGATAGGATGATGCAATAAGCTTTCACCTGACATAAAACATAACTTTGGCTTTCTCGCGATATTTTCCATTTCTGCCGCAGAAACTGCCCGACGCTGATGGGAAAGGTAACGTTTTTATTTAAAGTTTATTATTAGTGTCACAAGTAGGCTTATATTAACACTGCAATGAAGTTACTGTGAAAATCCCCCAGTTGCCGCACTCCGGCGCCTGTTTAGGTACACTGAGGGAGAATTTAGCATGGCCAATGCACTTAACCAGCATGTCTTTCGGACTGTGGGAGGAAACCGGAGCACCCGGAGGAAACCCATGCAGACACGGGAGAAAGTGCAGAAACCTGCACAGACAGTGACCCAACCTGGGAATTGAACCGGGGGAAACTGGATATCACTGGAATGGCATCAGTGCCTCGTCAGGGGGTTCCAGGGGAAAGGCTTGATGGTACTGGCGCTGTGAGGCAGCAGTGCTAACCACTGTGCCACCGTGCCAGAGTTGAGTTTATAATGCTAACTAAAAGATTCCTGTGCAGTATTAAACATCTTGAATATTCCTACGGTATAAGGTAACATCAAAATGTTGCTATTGTTATGGTACTTTGTTAAGTAATGAAGGGCAATTCACTATTTTTCAAGAGTTAGTTTATGCTGCCCAGCCCACGTACAGCCCAGGGCATTGGAGCTGAAGTTGTGGTGGCCTCATGAGAACAATTGCTGTTGTGCAAAGTTAAAACATAAATTACATTGAATTCCTTGTCTGGCATTCCTGAATCATTAGACACTTGTGGTTAACCAATAGCTAATTGAAGTGGATTATCAAAAGCAACCCCCCAAAATATCTGGTCTTTGTTGGGAAAACTGTTTGTTTATGATTAATACAATTGAATTCTTTGGTAACTGAGGAATATTTTCAAGATGGGATGGGATTGGGAAAAGCACAGTGTCAATGAATATTTTGATGCTCCACAGCATTCATCTACATTTCAGTTAAAGTGTTAGTTAACTCCTTGAATATATGGTTGGAATTTGATGTTTATGAATAAGTATAGACTAGGATGATCAAATGTTTTACCAGATACTCATAGTTCCGATGCTATCTGGGGAAAATGGTGGCGCAGTATGTAGCAATATAACTAGATTAGTAAGGCACTCAGGGTTCAAATCCCACCATGGCACTGATGAAATTTAAATTCATTTAATAAATGGAGTTGAAAGCTAGTCTCAGTAATGGTGGCCATGAAGCTATTATTGATTGTTGTAAATACCCATCTGGTTTACTTATGTCCTTTTGGGAAGGAAATCTGCTGTCCTTATCTGGTCTGGCCTACATTTAACTCCAGACCCACAGCAATGTGGAAGACTCTCAACCGTCCTCTGCAATGGTATGGCAAGCCAATCAGTTCAAGAGTAATTAGGGGCCACAAATTGCCAGCAATGCCCACATCCCATGAAAGATTAAAGAAAACAAAATTGGCACAGGGGTTTGGAGTGGGCGGAGTGCCGTGTGGAGGGCAGGAGGTCAGTTTCAAACAGTTGAGAACTGGGGAAGGAAAACTATTCAGATTTTCACTTTTGAAGGCTAATGTAGACATTTGATTCAAATGAATTTATGGAGTAGAATTCTGCTGGACCTCTGGATGGAATGGGTTTGATAGGCAGAATTATCTTTTCTTGTCCCTTGTTAATGTAGAGGCAGGCAATTTGTACTGCATCACTTGAGTGCTGGAGGGGTGGTACTGGAAGGCCAACAAGAAGGTAAGTATTTTCCTTCCACAGGAGCAGCTGAACAAGTATTGGGGTTGGAGGCTTTCTGATTGCTCTTTCTGGAGAGCAGCCTGAAACCCTAACGCCCTCCAGTCATTACTGTTGCATCTGTAGCTGACGCAGGATATCTGCCTCCAATTTTAGATCTCATCAGAGGTTAAGCTGGTGCCTGGGGAATGCTGGAGCACTCTGTTTGAACTGCATCTGAGGAATATTCCATAAGGTTTAAATCAAAAAAATCTCCTGCCAATGCAGCCTAAGCCTAGCTATTGCAATATTAAATGTTTTGGGTGCATGGGTATCGTGGCCAATTAAAAATTTTCAAGGCAAATCCCACTCCTTATTTTAAATATCAACTTGCATACAGACAGCTTGCTAATGGAGCTCGTGTTGCAGCACATTTAGCCAATAATAGCATTATTCATCGAGGGAACATCTCTCAAAAGGCTGCACCCCACGAAAACTAGGGAATTGCTGTGGTGACAAAACAGGGAGGGGATTCTTATGTAAGAATTCAACGTTTCACATTCATCAGAGCAGTCATCCAAGGCCTTGGTTCAACATCTCATTTGAAAGCGGAAACAACATCCTCAGTTCAGATTGAGGTGCCAGTTTAGACATGCTCTTCCACTTTGCCCACATTTCTTGTGGAATCCATTAACCATTGCACTAAGACAGTGCTCAAATAAAGAGCTGGTAAGCAGATGAATCCCTCATTGTGAGTGGGACAACGCATCAGGAAGACCAGCACCAGGTTAGTTCAGTCCCGAAAGGTGAATGAACAGGGTATGGGCTGGATCACAAATGAGAGAGGGAGAGTCAAATGAGAACAAGCAAAAATGTACTTTATTCATTACAAAACATTTCAAATTATTATAACAGTGAAGTATTTCAGTGAAAATTTACATTTTCTCCAGAGATCTAATGCACTCTGAGGTGCTTCAGTTTAGTAATGAGAACATTACCTATATAACCAAGCAATAAGAAAGGCAATCTGGTATCCCATCAGAAACATACCCAAGGTGATTGACAAAATCATGACAATGTGTATGGCGATATGGTGAGCAGTGTGCACACATTTCAAACCATTGGCCTTGTGGAAAACATAGATGCCGTCTCACCATCTGAAGTGATTTCCAAGAGTACAATTATCGAAGAAGGTTATTGGCCAAGGTATTGGCCAACAACTCATTATTGACCAAGATTAACACAGAGGCAAGTGCTAACGTACTACCCCTGTGAATTCTCAAAGACATTTAACTACACCCCATGGAAAGCCAAGGCCATCCTAATGCACAACTTCCAGCATACAACATTTTACTAATTCCATGTGCAGGATCCAAAGTCCTGGAGTGGAAGTACAATCAATCCTCCTGAGTGTCACAAATGCTCAACATCATGGACACCAAAGGCTCAGCAATCGCAGGTCCGTGGGTGACACGGTGGCACAGTGGTTAGCCTGCTGCATCACAGTGCCAGGGACCTGGGTTCGATTCCAGCTTGGGTCAGTGTCTGTTCTCCCCACGTCTGCATGAGTTTGCTCCGGGTGCTCTGGTTTCCTCCCACAGTCCAGAAGACATGCTGGTTAGGTGCATTGGCCATACTAAATTCTCCCGCAGTGTACCTGAACAGATGCCAAGTGTGGAGTCTGGGGGATTTTCACAGTAACTTCATTGCAGTGTTAATGTAAGCTTACTTGTGATACTAATAAATAAACTTTAAAACTTTAAACTACCAGCATACCATGACCTCGCACTGGTGACAATCCATGGAATCAGTCAGTTATCATATTTGATAATAATTAATCATAATTAATCATAATTTGATGGCAGATCAACTTCAGAAACTATTCCTAACATCTCAGTTCACAATGTAATATCAAAATATCCTGAACATTTTGACAAAATTGGCAGTTTCAGGGAACTGCAATGTTTCACTTATAGGACAATGCGCATCCGTCCAAAGATTCTACATTAGAAGTGGAAAACCTTCATTGACAGCTAGCCTGATTCAATTCAGTATGCTGATGAACATGTGAGATTATTTTGGCCTTATAGGGATGAGCTAGTCATTACCCAGGGAGTCAGTTTTAAAGGCAGGCAGCTCATCATATCTGATCTTTCCAACTTGATATCCTTCAACAACTTCATAAATTGGATGAGAAGACCTAACAGGGACAGTCTATTGGCCGAGTATGAGCAATGACATTGAGGTCATCATCACAAAGTGCAGGGCATGTCAAGAGCATATGCCAAGTCAGCATAAAGAACCACAAATTCTGCATGAAGCTCGTTCCCATCTTTGGTCCAAAATCACGTCCGACCTATTTTATGTCCATGGCACTGATTTTATCATCATTGTCAATGACTTTACCAAGTACCCTATTATTCAACATTGGCACAATTTGTCAAGCACAACTGTTGTGCATACTTTAAGTGCTATTTTCAATTTATTTGGTGTTCCTGGAGAGATTATCAAGAATAACAGACCGCAATTTACTGGTAAGCCATTTCAGGATATGTGTGAGAAGTGTAATATCGATCAAACTAATTCTTTTCCTCCTTACCTGATGTCTAACGGCCTAGCTCAATGAATGATTTGCATGGTTAATTCTCAAAAGTAGACAGATCAAGCAAGATCTACACATTGCAATGTTATATCTGAGAGTGAGAACTTTCAGTGCAACTATTCCATCACCATCAGAGTTCATGTTTAGCAGATCTTTGCATACCTATCCTTTACCCATTCTAATCTCTCAGAAACTAGACAGCAACTTTTAAAACTGCAAGAGAAGATGACAAATGTGCATGATAACAATACAGGTACAGAATTGCGAAGTTTACAGTTGGGACAACAAGTCCTCATCCAGGATCCCACTGAAGGTACGTGGCAAACAGTTGAGCTGACAATGATTTGTTTGGAGCCAAAATCCCATGGAGTCATCACACACAAGCTAGGAGGTCTTGTGACACAGTGGGTAGCACCCATCCCTCTGAGCCAGAAGCTGCGGATTCGAGTTCAACCCCTGGACTTGATGGTCAAAGAAGGTGCATTCATAAAGCGGTCAGACAGGTTGAGTGTCAACCTGCAAACTCTTCCAACATGCCAAAGCCTGTTGATAAGAGTGAGAGAGACTCCAGGTCAGTCATGCTTGATGTGGAGTGGCACCCCTCAAGCTATATGCCCCTGGCAACAGACTAGCAACATTTTCTTGGAATTACTAGCTATGGAAATGGACTTAAGTTTGAAGACGTGCTGGTTGGGTGTATTGGCCATGCTACATTCTCCCTCAGTGTACCCAAACAGGCGTTGGAGTGTGGCGACCAGAGGATTTTCACAGTAATTTCATTGCAGTGTTAATGTAAACCTACTTGTGACACTAATAAATAAACTTTTTTAAAAAGTCTGCCTTTGTTCACCACTATGTGTGGGAAGAGAATTGAAATTGGAACACACAAAGGTGCACGGTGACGCATACTTAAGAACAAATCAGATCCATTCCAGATTCTCATCCACTGTGCAGTCTTGTTGCAGCTGGGAAAAGATCAGAAATGCAGAAACAACATCCACGAATTACAATCCCACAGATCATTCTGAGCAAGCAAGGAAACGTCCAGACAAGGTTACCATTACAGGACTTGGGTGTGCCAAAAGATGCACAGCTTTATACACATATCATAGACACACATATCATAGACTCTAAGCTTTAGAGACACATAGGGCGGGATTTTCTGGCCCATCTCGCCCCAAAGTCGGAAAATTCTACCCGAGGTCAACGGACCATTCCATGGTCCGTGTCCTGCCCCCTACGATTCCCGTGGTGGATGGGATGGGAAAATTCCATCCATAGATTCACCAGTCCTATACACTTATGTAGTGGTAAGTAAATATGGAACATGTATTGTAAAGAGTTCTACTTTGTTGGTGGCAGGAAGTATCTTTAAAGTGAAAGGGGGGATATTATAGCGATGTACAACTAAACAACTAAAAGGAGGAGGAGGCTGCAGAAACATTACATAAATGGTGGCAAAGACCAATATGTGAGTGCCAAAGACACTGAAGGGTTTACAAGCATCTTCTGCCAGGACTGCCAACTGGTGATCCATCTTGGATTCCTCTGAGGTCATCACTTTTACAAAAGCCAGTCTTTAGCTAATTTGAATCGGTCCACTGGATAAAGGAAATGCTATGGGCCCCACCCCAGCAACATTCTAATATATTGATAACAACCTGTACTCCAGAACTAACCATGCTAATCTGTTTCAGTCAGCTATAACTCTGGTATCTTCCTATGCCATTTCTGCTTTTAGATCATGCCACATGGTGATTTTCTATTGTCAGATTTCACCAGAGCATTAATTCAATATAAACCCCATCATGATACCTGTGGTGAACCATAGATGGTTATCACTATGGGTACTGAACCATAGATGGTTATCACTATGGGTACTTGTACATATGTTACTCTTGTTACTGTTGGGGTTAGGGTTGGGGTGTTCCACCTGTTGGTATTGTTCTGTGGTACACTCCAGTTGGCTCTGCCTACCTATAGGAGTATAAAGGTCACTGCACTTCCTAGTGACCCTTTAGTCTGGGATTGTATTGTTAGTAAGAAGTTTAACAACACCAGGTTAAAGTCCAACAGGTTTATTTGGTAGCAAAAGCCACACAAGCTTTCGAGGCTCTGAGCCCCTTCTTCAGGTGAGTGGGAATTCTGTTCACAAACAGAACTTATAAGACACAGACTCAATTTACATGAATAATGGTTGGAATGCGAATACTTACAACTAATCCAGTCTTTAAGAAACAAAACAATGGGAGTGGGGAGAGCATCAAGACAGGCTAAAAAGATGTGTATTGTCTCCAGACAAGACAGCCAAGTATTCGCATTCCAACCATTATTCATGTAAATTGAGTCTGTGTCTTATAAGTTCTGTTTGTGAACAGAATTCCCACTCACCTGAAGAAGGGGCTCAGAGCCTCGAAAGCTTGTGTGGCTTTTGCTACCAAATAAACCTGTTGGACTTTAACCTGGTGTTGTTAAACTTCTTACTGTGTTTACCCCAGTCCAACGCCGGCATCTCCACATCATTGTATTGTTAAGCAGTAAGCTCCATTCTTGTTGCTAATAAAAGCCTTTATTTCCCGGGTACGATCCAGCCTCCCGAGTGAATTAATCGCACATCAATACCCACATGAGTATTTTATTTAACGTATTCTGCAGTTTCTGGACTGCTTCCTCTGATCACAGAGTCTTCCCTCGTCTTACATGATCTGTAAGTTTAAAGAATTTGCACTGAGCATCAGAATTCAATAATTAATGTCGTTAGAAACCATAGTGCTTTCAACACTGTACCCTGGGGCAGCCTACATTACCTGACATTGCCTCTTGAAGTCCAAATAATCGATGGGGGTTACCATTTCATCAAGACAATCAGCAAAGTTGATCAGATAGCAACTTTTATATTTAAAGCAGAGTTTACTGTTGTTTCCTAGGTTGTTGGACAGATAAGTCAAAAATGTACTCTTGATAATTAATTTCAATATTTTACATGGAATTGAAGTAAAATTAATGGGTCTGTAGTTATCACTAGTTGTTTTGTCACTCTTTCAGAAAATGGTCAACATATTAGCCAATTTCCATTTCAGCAGGGAATAACTCAGGCATGCTGCATGAGTAATTCAGAAAATTAAGATAACAAGTCTTATGATTAATACTGAAAGACCTACTGGAGTTAAAAGAGCACCAAAATAGGGTGGCATGGTGGCACAGTGGTTAGCACTGCTGCGTCACAGTGACAGGGACCTGGGTTCAATTCCCGGTTTGGGTCACCATCTGTGTGGAGTTTGCACATTCTCCCCGTGTCTGCATGGGTTTCCTCCGAGTGCTCCGGTTTCCTCCCACAGTCTGAAAGACATGCTGGTGAGGTGCATTGGCCATGCTAAATTCTCCCTCTGTGTACCCAAACAGGTGCCGGAATGTGGCAACTCGGGGAATTTCACAGTAACTTCATTGCAGTGTTAATGTAAGCCTGTTTGTGACACTAATAAATAAACTTTAAACTTCTTCTGAACTGTTGGGGTATTTTGCCATTGTACACCAAGTCACTCAAAATGATTGGCAGAACCGTGCAAATCTCCTATTTTCCCTCAACACTCCGGGATAATGTAATCTAACCCAACTCAATTCTGACTGGGATCAAACATGGGATTTTTCTAATTTGTACATGGCAGTATCACACTATGCATCCCATTTTTCATATCAAGAAACTCCCTTCAATAGTTAACAACAGGTCCCTCATGTGTCACACAGTACTGAACAGAATCAACTTAAAGGACAAAAGGAAGCAAGCTGCAAATGAGTCAATTTCAATTACATCTTGTTTGTTGCCACTCCTGTCAAATTTTCCTCCATTTTGGGGAAACACGAATTAATCCTGTGCACAACTTTAAATACAGTACTCTAGGAGACTAATACTTTTCAGCTTGATTTGAAGAGTTGTTTCTCATTGGTGCTCTTTTAACTCCAGTAGGCCTTTCAGTATTAATCATAAGACTTGTTATCTTAATTTTCTGAATTAATTAGTCCCATTATCATACAGCATGCCTGAGTTATTCCCTGCTGAAATGGAAAGTAAATTCTATTTGTACATCTTTGGGAGCCACACACTGTGGTAAATAGAAAAGCAAATAGCAGAGGTAAGAGAGTTGAACAAACAAGAAAAACAACAAAAATATGTGTTCAGAAGGATGGAATCACAGCCTTCCAACATCTCCAGAATCTATTAAAATTCTAATCGGAGCTCCTCCTGTGAGCTAATCCAGCCAGTTCATGGCTGAGTGGGTTTTTTATATCCACATTAGGCCGTCCTCACCAATCAACATTATTATTACTGAGTGTTCAGTGCGTTTACTTTGCTTTCAGAAACGGTCCTATTCCACCATCTGTTTTTTGTGAAACATCAGTGCAAATCCTCCTCATCTGTTTGTTTACACACCAGCTGCCCCCCAAATCCCAACTGCCTCACTTAATCAGGCAGGCAGCGATTAGGAGCAGGGCTACAAATTGCTAAATAAAAACACAATTGTTTAATCTGCTTCCCAGGGCGAAAACTAAAGCTTTGTGTCTTCTGTCTGTTCCGTTGCACACAATATGAGCCATTGGCAATTATGATAGCTGCCAGAACTCTCTTCAAACGTCCTGAAGATAGCGAATGCAAGACATGTTTGATTCAAGATTTACACTCATTTGCATAATGTTCCTCTTTTCAGTATAGTAACATACGTGTATAATTTAACTAATCAAGCCTGCCTCGGGGAATTATGTATTTATTAAGGAATTCTACACTCCAATAAATTATCTGGGGATTCATAATAACAACCTGTCAGAAATCATCCACTGTTGGTCTTTGCATAATTTCTACAAGGACAAAATGATCAATCTATCTCCCTAAAATATGCCTGGCCAGATTTAATACAAAGAATTACCAGCCTTGTTTTGAACACAAGTTCCCCGACGCTGACTGGTTTAACACTTGGGCTCCTGAGATTCCATTGTGCATTATTCCATTTTGTTGTGTCAAGTATAGTCTTGTGTAAAATTATGATGCAAATTACCAATATAAAGTGAGTGAAGACATTAAATATGAAACATGTAGTATGTTGGTACATACTGGGAATACTGCATCGGGTCGCACAATGGAGAGGGGAAAACATGGGTTCCGGAACTTGGCAACAAGGGCAAATGCGCCATAGAAAAACTGCAGTTGGATTTTTCCCAACTTCAAAAAATGTCACAACCTTTAGCCCAAATCAGCCAAAAAGCCTCTTTTGATTAAAGTGGCAGTCATTTACAAATGGCACCCTGGCAGAGATGTTCTGGGACTGTTTATAGGCGTAAGGAACATAAATATTGTAACAGGAATTGCAGAATTTCCCATCCAGACACAATAAAATGAAAAAGCTACTTGATTAAACTGAACTAACATTACTGGTTTGATAGAAGACAATAATTTAATTATTTTCTTTTAGCAGAGTGGATTTTACCCTTAAAAGTTAAAGAAAATATTAAGTCCCTCTATGAACCTAACAGACCGGGCAGAAATAGTTCATGTTTGGGCCAGATATGCGATTTACACCCAGCTGAAATTCCAATGGGTGTAACTCAGCCAGCCAGCCCTACGAGAATGATAATTTGCTCCATAATCATTGGGGTAAGGTGAGAGCTTTAATTCAAATGTTACAGGTACACCAAGCATATTATATCATTATACATCACAAGATTTTGTTGTTTATTATCACAAACTATTTTATTTAAGTTAATCCTTCTCCACATATTTCACTGAGCCTTTGTATCAGGGTAAATTTAGGCTGGATCGGGACAACTGGTGAGGGACCTACACTCCACAGCAGCTGTCACTTTAGTTCCAAGTGATCGGTTCCAATGACTCAGCATTACCCCAGGGATTCTGGGTACACCAGGCACAACTTTGGGACTCCAATTATTCTCCACACTTTGAAATGGCTTGAATCTTGGTCCTGTCAAAGTAATCTTTAAAGCTTTCATTCACCAGTATTCCCTTAGAACTCATAACCTTGATGAAATATCAAAATATCTTGAAAATGAAGGCTAAAGACATTAACAAATATTTTGCTTCTGCTTTTCATGAAAATCAAGCAAATGTGTATTTGGTAAATGCACTAGCTATATTGGGCTCTTGGTATGTTTTCCTCTTGCCTTACTCTAACCTCTTTTATAGCTTCTGATTCATTCTGGGGTACAGCTCCATAGACATCTGGCACCCAAGGGACCATTTCTCATGTGTAAGTACAGAAAGGGAATGTTAAGAAAGGATCACAGTAGATATTAAGCTTTTCTTCACCTGACAGATATGGACATAAAGGCCCAGATCTTCGTTGGGTGTGCAGGGACAGAATTCCTGATGTTTGGTTCTGGGGTGCGGGATGGGCTAAAATAGGAATCAGGGCAGGTGAACTCAGAAGTAATAAGGAGTCAGAGGCTTTAGATGATTTTGGCGCAGGCCTTCAGAAAGGCCCATTTGGGAGCTTTGTCATCCCTGCCTGAGATGGCATCGTCTTGCCACCAGCACCTGGTACAGATATTCTGCAGTCATGTTGTTAGCTGCCAAGGCTGGATGAGTGATGAACAATGCCATGCCCATTATCACACTCACTTGTCCTCTTGCCACTCCTCTAACAGAATGCGCTCACACTGTTAACCCTTGACTAGGTCCCTTACAGCTGCACATTGTCATGATATAACACTGTGACTGAGAGGGAGGAAACCAGTAAGGCTGTCAATGGTTGTGGAATGCTTGGAATCACAGCCTCAACATACATGGCACCAAGAATTAGTGCAAAGCCTGTTTCTCTCCACAACTTATCAACTTATTGATAACATGGTGAAAATGGTTAGTACATGGAAACACAGAATGAAAGTATTGCAATCTGAATGGCTCATGACATTTATCACCTTACTTTTTATTCATAGAATGTTCCACAGAGCAGAACGGAGACGGGTAGGTTTGATTTGATTTGATTTATCATTGTCACATGTATTAGTATACAGTGAAAAGTATTGTTTCTAGCACGCTATACAGACAGAGCATACTGTTCATAGAGAAGGAAACGAGGGAGTGCAGAATGTAGTGTTACAGTCATAGCTAGGGTGTAGAGAAAGATCAACTTAATGCAAGGTAAGTCCATTCAAAGGTCTGAAAGCAGCAGGGAAGAAGCTGCTCTTGAGTCGGTTGGTACGTGACCTCAGACTTCTGTATCTTTTTCCTGATGGAAGAAGGTGGAAGAGAGAATGTCCGGGGTGCATGGGGTCCTTAATTATGCTGGCTGCTTTGCTGAGGCAGTGGGAAGTGTAGACAGTGTCAATGGATGGGAGGCTGGTGGGTAGGGGAGGGGAGTGAAGAGGTGGATCCAGTTGCCCCATGTTTCATGTTTTGATGGAAGAGGTCCGGAAGAGGAGACCAATCCTCTACCCTGCTGGCTGCTGTAATGCCTCTACAGCAACTGAGGATGCAGCATCACATGTGACCAGCCCATGCTCCGCCAACTGAGATACCAGAACATCGGAGAGATATAGCATGTATTTAAAGTCAATGGCACAGGGTGTAGTGCACAGCACCAGAGTGCAGGAGGAGGTGTCAGAGTCCAAGACATCTGTGCACGATGTCCCTCAGAGGAGGGATGAAAGTCACAATGATTCTCCAGTGGGTCGGAACATGGACCCTCAGGAGTTATTTTTTTGGCACACAGTATTTAGATAATCAGCAGCAGATGTGTGGATTTCTGGTGGAGTTCCCTCAAGCAATGAGAGCTCTAAGACTGTGAATGGATCTGTCCATCACCATCACGAGCTCCATAGTGTCCCAGAAGCTGAACAGTATGAGCTCTGACCATGAGAGGCTGACCAATCCCATGGAGAGACATAAGCAGCAGCAACTGGAATGGTTACAGGAGCAGTGTCCCTTCCAGGAAAGTGTGCAAGCCTCACTTAGTAGCCTGATGTCCATGGAATACATGAGGAGCTGCGCACTATTAACAGGGCAATCAGAATGTTAGCATGGCGCATGTTGGAATGGATAACTACTGAGCACTTGCAGCCAACCCCATCAACTCCACTGGAAGACCAACCCAGGCCCGTGCACGTCACTCATGAGGATGCAGGTACTGGGAGTGCCTCAGTACACTCATCTTCCTCCACCTCTCCTGCCCCTCCACTGGAGCCTTCGTCTGCTGCCCATGTGCCAGTGACCATGGCTGTCCATGCAGAGACTGCAGTTTGAAGGATGTCTCTCGTGGGTGCCTGTGCAATGAGGCAGGTCAACACATTCCTTAGTAACATATAGACAGAGAAATGAGCAGCCTGCCTCCACCTCTTCCAAGACAACACAGGGAGCACTCTGTAGAAGTGGGCGGGAGTGAAAGGCGCTATCTCACTGTAGGAATTAGCAGTTTAACTTAGTTATAATACAGAATCAAAGGATCGACATGTACTTTTTGTGTGAGGTTTAACTTCTGCTAGTGGATGATTAGTTATAGAATTATACAATCCTTATGACTTTAATCACTGTGACTGTACCAACTATAACTGAATATGTAAGAATATTTTACCTAGCCCACCATGTAAATACTGACGATTGTAATCCACTTATGTTACACTCAGTTGGTATAGTTTTTAAAAAAGTATTATCCACTGCGTAATCCGCTGTATTAGGTTGTTATTGCTTTGTTTAAAATGATAAATAACTTTCCAATCTGTCTTAAAAGTAAAACAGCTACTCTAAACACAACATCCACAGTAAAATATATCACCCAGGGGAAAACCTTCCAAAAAACTAGCCGACATGTAAAAACTGATCTAATCACGAACACTATAAGATAAGTGTCTGATTTAATTAGGAATTCACACTAAGTAAGCAAAGTCTGAGACAATGAGCTGATTAGGCTTCCTATCCTGGAAGAATGGACATCAGGAGATAGAATCCCTACAGTGCAGAAGGAGGCCATTTGGTCCATTGAGCCAGCATCAACAACAATCCCACCCAGGCCCTATCCCCATAACCCCACGTATTTACCTCGATAATCCCCCTAATTGCCAATTTAGCACATCTGTACCTCTTTGGAGTGTGGGAGGAAACTGGAGCACCCGGAGGAAGCCCACGCAGACACGGGGAGAATGTGCAAACTCCACACAGACAGTGACCCAAGGCCGGAATTGAACCTGGGTCCCTGGCGCGGCACTGTGAAGCAGCAGTGCTAACCACTGTGCCACCGTGCCACCCCAGATGACCATACACTGTACATGCCTCACCTAACCAACTAAAATCTGTACTACATGGAGCTATCATAGTTGACGTGATTTGATTTGATTTATTATTGTCACGTGCATTGGTATACAGTGAAAAGTATTGTTTCTTGTGTGCTATACAGACAAAACATACTGTACATAGAGAAGGAAATGAGAGAGTGTAGAATGTAGAGTTACAGTCATAGCTAGGGTGTAGAGAAAGATTAACTTAATGCGAGGTAGGTCCATTCAGAAGTCTGATGGCAGCAGGGAAAAAGCTGTTCTTGAGTCGGTTTGTACATGACCTCAGACTTTTTTCAAGGCTACCACTGGTCAGGTTGTGGCCGTGATTTGGAAAGGGTTAATAAGACCTGCTCTTCAGTGAGTTAGTGCGTAGAGAAGATAGAAGTTAGAAGAAAGCAGAGTTTCGGAGAGAGAACGCCCCAGCCGACTGAGATTCAATGTTCCACTGTGGAGAGGCTGCATCTATTATCTGATTAAGTGTCATTTCTGCTGTAATTTTGATGACTTAATAAATTAATGAATCTTGCCTGAACACATTGATACACTGAGTGGTTGTGTACCTAGTCAGATACTGAGTCTTATGATTAAAGTTAAACTGGATTTCAGAATCCTACAAGGACAGTGTCTCTGCCAGGAAAGGAAGCTCCTCAGTACACTCATCTTCCTCCAGCTCCCCAGCCCCTCCGCTAGAGCTCCCATCTGCTGCACATGTGCCAGTGACCATGGTTGTACATGCAGAGATGCAGAGACTGCAGACTGAGGGATGTCTCGAGCGGGTGCCTGTACGATGAGGCAAGTCACCACATTATAGACAGAGAAATAAGCAGCCCGCCTCCACCTTTTCCAAGGCAACACGGGGGCACTTTGTCGGAGTGTGTGTGAGTGAAGGGCACTATCTCGTCTAGAGCATTAATGGGTTCACCATGGTTACATTCTTCACATTGTATATAGAACATTTGAGCACTTCTTAAATATATTTACCTATACTAGTACATGACTCAGTGCATGTTTGGACACTAGAGAGGTCAGAAAGAATGGCAACATTATGAAGCTGTTTTGTTACCAGTAATAATGAAGGCATGATGCTGAGATCCACCTCAATGCGCTCTCAACAGGATTGTTGTTGTTGTTTGATTTCTGAGGCTTTGGAGAGCTTCTTCCTTCTCTGTTCTATCACACAAGATTCCAGAGTTCAAAGGTTCAAGTGCTAAGATGCTCCTTGTATCTTTCTTTGTCCATCGAATCTTGACTTTAAGGCAGGTTCACTGATTAGACTCCCTGAACAGATTCCGGGCAGCAGAGGCATCTGAAGCATGAGTGCTGGGTGCAAGGCATTTATCTGCACTGCAGTGTTACACATTGGCCTTGGTGTAGGCATCACAACTTGAGAGGTCAGGTACTGTACAGGTAGTCTGCTACCCCCATTGCTTTGGCTGCATTTACATTCCAGCCCAGAAGGAAAACAATAGTAAAACGGGGAAATAAGAAAACTGGTCTGAACTGTTTATTCCTTCTGGGAGGTGTCACGGGATGTACTTTGTGTAGGAAGCAGGGTTATGTGAAAGCCAGAAATGTTACATGTGGCTCCCATATCAGAAACTGGACCATTGGTCAGAATGGATAGTGCACAAGTCATGGGGGTTACAGACAGTGTGATGTCACACTATCTGACACTGTCCGCTGTCACACTATCTGTAACCCCCACGACTTGCCTGGGCTTGCAAAATCTCACTAACTGTCCTGGCTAGAGACAATACACATCTCTTTAACCTGTGCTTAACCCTCTCTCCACTCACATTGTCTGTACCTTTAAGACTTGATTACCTGTAAAGACTCGCATTCCACCCATTATTTTGTAAATTGAGTTTGTGTCTTTATATGCCCTGTTTGTGAACTGAAATCCCACTCACCTGATGAAGGAGCAGTGCTCCGAAAGCTAGTGGCTTGTGCTACCAAATAAACCTGTTGGACTTTAACCTGGTGTTGTGAGACTTCTTACTGTGTTTACCCCAGTCCAACACCGGCAGCTCCACATCTAGATTTTTGCCACAGCAGAGAGCCTCTCCATCATAACAGAAATAGCAGAACTGCCTGAAAACTCAATGTCCACCCCCGAACACAGCACTTCCCATTTCCATGGGATGGAGTGTTGTGTGTGGGAGGCTGAGAGAGGGGGGGGGGGTTCGGAAGCACAATGCATCTCATGCTTACATTTAAATCAGCGAAGTTAAAGTTTATTTGTTAGTCACAAGTAGGCTTACATTAACACTGCAATGAAGTTACTGTGAAAATCCCCGAGCTGCCTCTACTCTAGTCTGATGTTGGTGGCCTCAGATTGAGAAACCTGAACTGGTGTCTTTCTTTGAGTTCACAGTGAGGGGGGAAGATATGCTCGGGGAGCCTGACAATTATATTAAAATTGATGTAAATAAATTAAAATGAGATTCTTGCCCTTTGTGGACGTGTACCTCAGAACGTCACCAGCGAGGGGTGGGGAAAATCACAGAATGCGATCTCTCAGGGGAGAATCGTGTTTCCCGATTCTCTCTGGATTTTCAGCCCATGTCGCCGTTCTCTCTGACGGCGAAAGCAGGCTGAAAAGCCCCCACCCCAGTATCTATCTGAAGGATAGTGCTCAAGCCTGCCCATCTTCCCAAACTTACCCCTTGCCTGTGATATGGTGATCATCTGGTTAAATAACCACCAGTCAGCTCTCCCCCTCAAAGGGGAGAGCAGCCTATGGTCATCTGGGACTATGGCAACTTTACCTTACTTGGGGCAGCAAGCTGATCTAGTTGTTAGCTCTGCTGCCTCACAGAGCCGGGGACCCGGGTTCAATTCTGGCCTTGGGTGACTGTCTTTGTGGAGTTTGCACGTTCTCCCCATGTCTGATGGGTTTCCTCCGGGTGCTCCGGTTTCCTCCCACAGTCCAAAGATGAGCTGGTTCGGTGGGTTGGCCATGCTAAATTGCCCCTTAATGCCCCAAGATGTGTAGATTAGCAGGGTAAATACGTGGGGTTACAGGGATAGGGCGGGGGAGAGGACCTGGGTGAGATACTCTGTCAGAGAGTTGGTGCAGACTTGATAGACCGATTGACCTCCTTATGCAATGTAGGGCTTCTGTGTTCTATGAGTGGGAGCTAATGCAATTTGGACTCTTTGAAAAGAAGAGCCTGCATTGATAATGTCCTTTAGGGAAGGAAACCCGCCGTCCTTAGCTGGTCTGGTCTACATGTGACTCCAGAGCCATTGTAATGTGGTTGACTCTCAACTGCCCTCCAAGGGCAACTAAGGCTGGGCAATAAATGTGGCCAGTCAACAATGCCCATGTCCAATGAATAAAATTTTAAAATATAGCGTTTTTCACATCCTCAGCCTGTCCCAAAATGCTTTAGAGAAGATGAAGTATTTTGAAGTGTAATCAATGTTGAATAGGGAAATACAGCAACCATTTACACAATAAGGTCCCACAAACCACAGTGAGATAAATGACCAGTTAATCTACTTTAGGCAGCGTTGATTAAGGGATAAATTTTGTTTGGATAGCAGGCATACTACTCTGGTCTTTTTCAAATAGCATTATAGGATTTTTTTTTGTCTGTCTAGTGAAGTCCTCTGTTTAATCATCTGAAAGGCAGCAACTCTGCCAGTCCAACACTGATTCAGTACTGTACTGAAATGTTCTGTGCTCAATCCTGTGGATAGAGAGCTGACTCGGTGAGGCAAAAGAGCTACCTCTGTGTCAGGGCTAACAATTGTGAAGAGCTTTTATCTGGAATAAATACAGTAAGGAAAATGTGTAATTTCCTTAAAATGTCTGGAATATGTAATTGTTTCTAAGAAAAGGATTTTTGAGTGTTCGTCATCAATTGTAAAAGGCTCAATTGCAATCTTCTTGGATAATCCATGTGACCTGGTGACCCTTGACCTGAAAGCAGTACTAACAGGAAGGAAGTTAAGACCAGAGGGCATGTGGTTGGCAGACATAAAGGAGAACTGCAAACTCAAAGCTAAAATCCAAAAACAGAGGAGCCGGGGGTGGAGGCATAGAAACAGTCAAAAAGAGAAAGGAGACAGCGACATGATTTGGATGAGGGAAGAAAAGGTAATATGAGGGAATTTTGACTTCTTACAATCATTCAGAGGACATTCCCATTTAGAGGCACCCTCTCAGTCTCCTGCCTGCCAGAACAGCATCCATCTCTCCCAGTGATGCTGCTAGCTGGACATCTGATGGAACCTCCCAATTCATTAGTCTGGCCACAATCCTAAATTGGAGGTGGCTTCTGTTATCTGGCCACCCCTCAGACTATCAGGAATGAGGTGTCACAACAGTCACTTCAGGCTCCTAGCAAATAATTGAGCCCAAATTCGGGATCCCAATGATCTTGACAAACTCCAACCCACTGAGTTGGAGTGTGAGTTGCAGACAGTCCATCACAAAGGAGGTGCAAAAGTATCTGGACAGTTTGCTGTAGACCTCGGAGAAATGCAGGATCTGAATGGGTTTGATGTGATTGATAGTGTACAGAATAAGGGGAATCAAGGTGAGAGAAAGAAATGAGGATCTGTACAACTTGATCCTATTCAATAGGTGCACTGTACTTGCTACTTGAGGATAAGGACAATAACTGTTGGAATAGCTCATAGGAGCAGGAAGCTGTCCAAATGTTGGGATTGGAGGAAGAGGAGGAGGGGAATGTTATAGTTGCAGGGAATTCAGTAATCAGGGCAATGCTATACCAGCCTTTTGTGTTTATTCATTCATGGCATTTGGGGGCACTGACTAAGCCAGAATTTATTGCCCATCCCTAATTACTCTTGAGAAGATGGTGGTGAGCTGCTTCCTGAACTGCTGCAGTCCACGTGGTGTAGGTGCACCCATAGTGACGTTGGGGAGGGAATTCCAGGATCTTGACCCAGTAACAGTGAAGGAATGGTGATATATTTCCAGGTCAGGATGGTGAGTGACTTGGAAGGGAACCTACATAGAACATAGAACATAGAACATTACAGCGCAGAACAGGCCCTTCGGCCCACGATGTTGCACCGACCAGTTAAAAAAAAAACTGTGACCCTCCAACCTAAACCAATTTCTTTTCGTCCGCTCCCAGTTGATGGTGTTCCCATCTGCTGCCCTTGTCGGTTTAGATGGTAGTAGTTATGTGTTCAGAAGGTGCTGTCTAAGGAACCTTGGTGAGTTCCTGCAGTGTATCTTGTAGATGATACACACTGCTGCTACTGAGCGTCACAGGTGGGTGGACTGGAAGTTTGTGGATGGCGAACTAATCAAGCAGGCTGCTTTGTCCTGGATGGTGTCAAGCTTCTTGATTGTTGTTGGAGCTGCACTCATCCAGGCAAGGGGAAAGTATTTCAACACACCCCTGACTTATTTCTTGTAGATGCTGTACGGGCTTGGGGAATTAGGAGGCAAGTTACTTTTCTTTATTAATTTGCGTGACATGGGCATTCAGCCTGGCCAGCATTTATTGTCCATCGCCAGTTGCCCTTGGAGAGCAGTTCAGAGTCAACTACATTGCTGTGGCTCTGGAGTCACCTGTGGCCCAGATCAGATAAGGACGGCAGATTTCTTTCCCTAAAGGACATTAGTGAACCAGATAGGTTTCTCCAAACAATCAGCAAAGGTTTCATGGCCATCAGTAGATTCCTAATTCCAAATATTTTTAATTGAACTCAAATGCCACCATCTGCCGTGGCGGGACTCAAACCCAGGTCCGCAGAACATTAGCTGAGTTTCTGGATTAATTGTTTAGCATAATACACTAGGCCATCACCTCCCTAATCCTTGTCACAGGATTCCTGGCCTCTGACCTGCTCTTGTAGCCACAGCATTTACATGGCTAGCCCAGTTCAATTATTGGTCAATAGTAACTCACAGGATGTTGATAGTGAAGGATTCAGCAATGGTAATGCCATTGAATGTCAAGGAGTAATGGTTACATTCTCTTTTATTGGAGATGGTCATTGCCTGGCACTTGTGTGGCATGAATGTTACTGCCACATGTCAGCAAGACTGGATATTGCCCAGGCCCTGCTGCATTTGGACATAAATGGCTTCATATTTGAGAAGTCGTGAATGGTGCAGAACATTGTGCAATTATCAACAGCATTGTCCTGGAACTGAGATGATTGATCTCCACCAACCACAATCATTTTCCTTTGTACCAAGTATGACTCCAACAGTGGAGAGTTTTCCCTGATTCCCATTGACTCCAGTTTTGATAGGGCTCCCTGATGGCATATTTAGTTGAATGCTGACTTAATGTCAAGGACTGTCACTCTTATCTCACCTCTTGAGTTTAGCTCTTTTGTCCATGTTTGAATCAAGGCTGTAATGAGGTCAGGAGCTGAGCGACCCTGATGGAATCCCAAACTGAGTGTCAGTGAGCAGGTTATTGCTAAGCAAGTGTAACACTGTTGATGACCTCTTCCATCACTTTACTAATTATTGAGAGTAGACTGATGGAGCGGTAATTGGCTGGGTTGGATTTATCCTGCTTTTTGGGTACATTGCCAACAATGTTGTAGCTGTACTGGAACTGACTAGGGGCATGGCAAGTTCTGGAGCACGTCTTCAGTACCAACTTGAGCAGGATTGACAGTCGCACATGGAATGTTATATACCTGGTGAAAGGTGAAGGACATCTCAAGTGGTCATGAAAGGGTTGTAGAGAAGGGGAGGAGGGGAAGGATCCAGCTGTTGTGGTGCATGTCAGGACCAACAACAGAGGGAAGAATAGGCCTGGATTCCCATCTGGAGAGTATCCAGAACTGGGGCTGCTGAATCTGGCTCCATAGCACCACTAATGCCAGTGCAGTGGAAGCTCTGAACTAAAAATGATAGCCTGAACATATCCGGCCATGTCCGCACAGCTCATATAGTTGCTCTGTCTGTTAATTCGCGATTGAAAGTATGCTATGTGTGCATCCATTATGGGCAAATCATCTGCCAAACATCCCGTTACATTAAGTTGACATATAATCTGCCATTTTTGACTGCACAGATCCAGTTAACTCCTGTTGTATAATTCTCCCAGATAAGCTCCACCACCACACAGCCACACCCCCACACTCCTGACTGGCACTACTTGAAAGACTAATCATCTAACTTCCATCTAACTTTTAATCTCTCCCTCAATGTCAACAAACGAAGGAGATTGTCATCAATTTCAGGAAGCATAAAGGAGAACATGCCCCTGTCTACATCAACGGGGACGAAGTAGAAAGGGTCGAGAACTTCACGTTTTAAGGTGTCCAGGTCACCAACAACCTGTCCTGGTCCCCCCATGCCGACACTATAGTTAAGAAAGCCCACCAGCGCCTCTACTTTCTCAGAAGACTAAGGAAATTTGGCATGTCAGCTACGACTCTCACCAACTTTTACAGATGCACCATAGAAAGCATTCTTTCTGGTTGTATCACAGCTTGGTATGGCTCCTGCTCTGCCCAAGTCCTCAAGGAACTACAAAAGGTCGTGAATGTGGTCCAATCCATCACGCAAACCAGCCTCCCATCTATTGACTCTGTCTACACTTGCTGCTGCCTCGGCAAAGCAGCCAGCATAATTAAGGACTCCACATACCCCGGACATTCTCTCTTCCATCTTCTTCCGTCGGGAAAAAGATACAAAAGTCAGAGGTCACGTATCAACCGACTCAAGAACAGCTTCTTCCCTGCTGCTGTCAGACTTTTGAATGGACCTACCTCGCATTAAGTTGATTTTTCTCTGCACCCTCGCTATGACTGTAACATTACATTCTGCAATCTCTCGTTTTCTTCTCTATGAATGGTATGCTTTGGCTGTATAGCGCTAGAAACAATACTTTTCACTGTATGTTAGCACATATGGCCATATCAAATAAAATCAAGTCAAATTTTGAATTTCTTTGCAACTGTAGAGTTGGTGGAAATACTGCAATCTGCATTTTGCAAGCATTTTTGCTTTTTGACAAAGAGGTCCGAGGAGTTTGTCAGAACAAAGTCTGCTTCAGTAATGGGGCTACAAATTTGCAGTCCCAGTTGGGTTGCAGCATAATTTGAAAATCAAGCACAGGCAGCAGAGAAGGGAAGCTGCACATAGAGTGGGAGGAGAAATCCGTTCTCTATAGAAAATGCAACCTACCACAGGTCTTTTGGGAGTAATTCTCCGAGCTCTACCTATGGCAGGATCACTTTGATGGGTGCCTGCATTTTAAGAAAGTGTTGGAAAGGAGAAAAGTGAGGTGGAATGGTTTAGGGAGAATATTCTAGCATTTGGCATCTCGGCAACTGAAGGCACAGCATCCTTGATGGAACAATTCAAATTGGAGATGACCAAGAGATCCAAATTAGAGGACAGAAAATATCTCAGATGATTGTGGGGTTGAAGGAGATTGCAGAGTTGGGGAAGAGCGAGGATACGGATGCGTTTATAAAATGAAAGTCTTACTTAACTGAGAGTCAGTATAGGTCAGTGAGCACAGGGGCGATGGGTGAATGCCATTTACGTAGAGCTAGGACAAGGGCAGCAGAATTTTGGATGATCTGAAACTTATGCAGGGTGAAATGTGGGAGGCCATCCAAGGGTGCATCATGGCAGTCACTTTTGGTGGTAACAAAGACAGGGCTCAGGTTTAAACAAGGGAAGAACTAATTCAGGGACAGAGATGGGCGATGTTATGAAGATGGAAATAGGTGGTCTTAGTGACAGCATGGATATATGAAAACTTATCTTAGGGCCAAATATGATACGAAACAATCTTTTTAGCTTCAGAATGGCAAAGCATAGAATTAGTGTCTCGGTAGTGGATGATATGGCAGACAATGGGCGTGATCTTTCTGGCCTGCTGTGCCGGTCGATCGGTTGACTGAATATGGTGGTGTTCCCAAGGAGCCCACTAAAATCCATTCAGAAAACCATCTTCAGGCACAAAGGGCCACTAATAATCCGTCAAAATAAAGAGATGGTTCTAACGGCCGAATTTCTGCAGGGATTTTCCTGCTTGTTCGTTCTAAGTTGGACAGAAGCGACAAGGAAATCCTGAGCCTGAATGTTTTGGATGGTAGGGCCTCACTTTCCCCAATTCAAAGAGTTTCCGCTGACTCTGAGAGCATCGAGCCACTTAATACTCAAATAAGCATCAAGTGGTTGCTACTTCTGCCCATCACACGGGAGAAAGTCCTGCCTTAAAGAGCTGCTGGCCAATCTGACAAGAGTTGCTGCATTGGATTGTAGGGGAAATGCAGGAGAGTGCCTGAGATTTAGACTGGGCACTGGAGACAAAGGTAACTTCAAGGAGTCTGAGGACAGGGAAGGTAGGGAAGGCCTGGGGAGAGGGGGACACAGAGAGAGGGCTATTGGGGTCTTGGGGGAAATGTTAGAATCCATTATAAAAGATATAAGAGCAGAGAATTTAGAAATGCATTATATAGTCAAGCAGAGTCAGCGTGGTTACATGATGGGGAAATCGTGCCTAACAAATTTAATAAGAGCTCATGGTGTTGGGGTAGTATATTAGCAAGATAGAGGATTGGCTAACTAATAGAAAACAGAGAGTTGGGAAAAGGGGCATTTTCAGGATGACACAGGATGATAGTGGACTGCCACAGGGGCCTGTGCTGGGGCCACCATTATTTACAATATATATTAATGATTTCGATGAGCCAAGTGAATGTCCTATTGCTAATTTTGTGGATGACACAAAAATAGGTGGAAGTCAAGTGGTGAGGATGACACAAGTAATCCACAGATGGATATAGACAGGTTAAATGAAGTGGGCAAAACCTGACAGATGGAATATAATGTTGGAGTATATGAAGTTATACACTTTGGTCGGAAGAATAAAGGAGATGAATATTATCTAAATGGAGAAAAACTGCAGAAAGCTGCAGTAAAGGGTGATTTGGGGGTCCTTGTGCATAAATCACAAAAAGCTAGCATGCAAATTCAATAAGTATTACGGGATAGAGAATCTGGTGAATTGCTGCGACGACAATAATCCCTCCCTCAATGTCAACAAAATGAAGGAGGTAGTCAGCATTTGCAAATGCATTAGCATGCATTTAAATCGACTTAATGAACCGCGCGCCCAACTCGACTGCCAAACCCCACTTTACCGTCTTCTGGCCCGATCCGCGTCTGCGCTGTTACCGACCTGCAAAATAAAAGTCTGAAGTCGCCGCTGCAGCCTCCGAAGAGCGGGGTCAGAGACTGCAACGGCTCCCTGACCCAGGTCATCCTCTGGTCGGGGCGGGAGGGGAGTGGGAGGTGGAGAGGGGGTGTGAAGTCTCATCCCCTGGGTGGGTGGGGGGGGGGGGGGGGGGAGGAGAGGGGGTGTGACCAATCATCCCCTGGGGGGGGGCGGGGGGGGGAGGTGGAGGGGAAGGGGTGTGACCAATCATCCCCTGGGGGGGGGTGGGAGGGGAGGGGAGGGGGTGTGACATCTGATCCCCTGGGGGAGGGGGGGGAGAGGGGGTGTGACCGATCATCCCCTGGGGGGGGAGTGGAGAGGGGGTGTGACGTACCATCCCCTGGGGGGGCGGGGAGGAGAGGGGGTGTGACATATCATCCTCTGGTCGGCGGGGGGTTCCGCTGCTCATCTGCGGCCGATCCCTCCTGGCACCATCACTGGTTCCCTACCAGCCACAGATTACTCTTCCCTGCAGGTGTGAGAGAGCGGGAGAGATGGCTGTCGCTGGTAGTGAACCAGTGATGGTGCCAGGAGGGATTGGCCACAGATGAGCAGCGGAACCCCCCCCCCGCCCCGACCAGAGGATGATACGTCACACCCCCTCTCCTCCCCGCCCCCCCCAGGGGATGGTACGTCACACCCCCTCTCCACTCCCCCCCCCCCCCCAGGGGATGATCGGTCAAACCCCCTCCCCTCCCACCCCCCCCTCCCCCCCACCCCCACCCCCCCACCCCGACCAGAGGATGAACGTCAGAGAGCCGCTCTCCGCTTTCTGCTTTATTTTTCGCGCCCGGGCGCGCTCTGTCAGGTTTTTTTTGAACTGCGTATGCGCAGTTCAGAGCTCCGATTGGTCCGCCAGCGCTAAGCCCCGCACACAGCGCGGATCGGGCTGGAGCCGGCAAAACGCGTATGGGCGCGCTGGAAAGAGGATTCTAGGCGCGGATCTATTTGACTCCCAGATCCGGCACTTAGACTCAAAATGGTAAAATTCCCCCCATAGTAATACATGTGACAACAATAAATCAAATCAAAGGAAGGCAAATGGAAAGTTGACCTCTATTTCAAAGGGAATGGAGTATGAAAATAACTAAGTGTTGCTAAAACTATACAAGCCACTAATTAGACCACACCTGGAGTACTGTGAACAATTTTGGTTCCCTTATCTAAGGAAAGATATGCTGGCATTGGAGGCAGTCCAGAGAAGGTTCACTATGTTGATCCCAGGAATAGAGGGATTTTCTTGTAGATTGAGTCTGAACTTGTTGGAGTTTAGAAGAATGAAAGGCAACCTTATTGAGACATATAGGAGTTTCACTGTGCTTGACAGAGTAGATGCTAAGAGGAGGTTTCCTCTTGTGCGAGAACCTAGGACCAGGGCCCACAAACTCAAAGGAGTCACCAATTTAAGATAGAAATGAGGGTGAATTTCTTCTCTCAGAGGGTAGTGAATCTGTGCAATTCTTTACCACAGATGGCTATAGGGGCTGGGTTGTTAATTATGTACAAGGCTGAGATATATAGATTTTCAATCAGTAAAGGAATCATAGGTTAAGGGTATAAGGTGGGAAAGTGGAGTTGGGGATTATCACATCAGATCAGTCAAGATCTCATTGAATGGCAGGGCAGGGTTGATAGGCCAAACGGCTACTTCTGTTCCCATATCTTGTTGTCATATGGAAGAGACTACGGACAGAGGGGTGGAGGCCACTGGACCTTAAGTGGGGGGATACCCGACTTTAGAAGGGGGCTTCTGATGGAGGCACCTCCCCTGACATTCCAGCTTCCAGCCTGAAACCTAAATCTGTTTATTTTTCAACTTCTCCCACACAAGTTCAACACTCCAATCAGACTCAAACTTGAGGCTGGGTGGGAAATGGACCTTAATTGGCTACACAAGTGCCTCAATTAGGGCGAGGGTGGGCTTCCTGTCTGTAGCCTTGCCAGCCCCAGCATGGTTGGGGTGGGCGGGAACCCAGAGGGTATTGTGTCCATTCAGCTTCACACTCCCCCGTTCCACCTCCCCCCAACCCCCATCTACAAACCTGTTGCTGGTTTGGGGAAGGCGGCGGTGGGGGGTGGGGGGGGTGGGGGTGGGAATGTGTACAAGTCTGGCCCTGGTTTCCCAAGTAGGTGCAAAACTGGGTGGATGTGAATCAGAACTAAAATCTGTCCCATTTGCACCTGAAATTAGACATAATTGGCCCAAAAATTGACCCCTGGTGTCTGTTTGTATTCCACATCTGTACAATCAGATCCATTTTCTCAATGAAGCTGGTATTAATAAGAACATAAGAACTAGGAGCAGGAATAGGCCATCTGGCCCTTCAAACCTGCTCCACCATTCATAAAGATCGTGGCTGATCTTTTTGTAGACTCAGCTCCACTTACCCGCCCGCTCACCATAACCCTTAATTCCTTTACTGTTCAAAAATGTATCTATCCTTGCCTTAAAAACATTCAATGAGGTAGCCTCAACTGCTTCACTGGGCAGGGAATTCCACAGATTCACAACCCTTTGGGTGGAGAAGTTCCTCCACAACTCAGTCCTAAATCGGCTCCCCCTTATTTTGAGGCCATGCCCCCTAGTTCTAGTTTCACCTGCCAGTGGAAATAACCTCCCTGCTTCAAATTTATTCCCTTCATAATCTTATATGTTTCTATAAGTTCTCCCCTCATTCTTCTGAAGTCCAATGAGTATAGTCCCAGTCTACTCAATCTCTCCTCATAAGCCAACCCTTTCAACTCCCGAATCAACCTGCCACACACACTGTGGCAGAGAGAAAAAGATGTTGTAGACAATTCCATTTTTGTCGTGGTCACCTTCAGTGACAGTTAGAAAACTTTGCTTCCCTAGCTGGATATAAATATTTAAAATATATATTTAGAATCATTTCCATCTATCACAAATTACCTGATGTTGAAGGGTCTTCATTCTTTATCTACAATCCTACTAAGTGTATACTTTGGTTGGTTTGGTTTCCAACTTGATGTGGTCTTTTCTACTTGTCCATTTTTTTATCCACCTACTGGCTACCATCTGATTTCTGTTTCCATTCCTTTCTGTCCTAGCTTAAGTTATTGCTTTATCCTGGGTGCCAATTCTCTGAAATCTTCCAGACTCTCAGAGTGCTACTACAATATAGTCACATTTAAGCTCATTGTGTGTGGTACCATAGGCACAGTATTTGACCAAACATTATAAAACAATCCAAAAACCGCCTACTTTTGTTTCTTCCCATTTATTTCCCGAAATTGATTTTCGCGTGACGACAAACTATTTTTAAGTTGAGATCGTGTTTCTTAAATACTCACGTCATTCTTAAATAATTGTAAAAAGCACAAATTATCTTTCCATCCCTTGGATAATCAGTCTGCTAATCTAATTCAGTTCTTTCTTCACTTAACTCTTGAGCAGTTATAAACCTTTTAAGTCACTTTATCCAATTCTGCTGACTGACTGAAATCAAAATTAGAGTCAACTAAACAGATTGTTTTCCCTTTAATAGTTCAGGAGTGTTCAAAGCATTGTATTCTCCTGCTGACATCTTTCCTGAGATTAACTTAATCAGCATTGACAAAAGGTATTTTAAATCATTGGCCAACCCGGAATCTAAAGAACATGTTTATTTCCAATAGGCTTTTTAATGAGAATAATGGGCACTTTGAAATGATTGCAAGATAGCAATTTAATCGAATATCTCAACTAACATCGTAGACAGCACTACCTAAACTCTGGGGCCTTATACCACTCTGCGGAACCTTAAAAACTGAATCCTACTGTAAAGATACCTCAGGGAATCTTCTTATTTCATCTCTGCTTTTGAACTTTTTATTGCATGTGGTTTCAGTTTTGGGCTCCTTATTTCTGTCTGACAGTGGGAGCTGCCTGTTGGCTACTACTTTGCATCATGTTCTAGGGCATATTTACACCGAACTACTAATGATCGTGAAATCATTATTGCAAATTCATTGAGAAATAATTTCTAGTTGCTAACAAGGAAATTTTATGGTTGATGTATGTTGGGCCGCACAGTGGCACAGTGGTTAGCACTGCTGCCTCACAGTGCTAGGGAGCCGGGTTTGATTCCTGACTTGGGTCATTGTCTGTGTGGAGTTTACATGTTCTCCCCGTGTCTGCATGGATTTCCTCCGGGTGCTCCGGTTTCCTCTCACAGTCCGAATGACGTGCTGGTTAGGTGGATTGGCCATGTTAAATTCTCCCTCTGTACCCGAACAGCCACCAGAGTGTGGCGACTCGGGGATTTTCACAGTAACTTCATTGCAGTGTTAATGTAAGCCCACTTGTGACACGAATAAATAAACTCTCGAGTGAGGGGCGGAAGTCTTGTCTTATGCCAATTAATGCTCGTTAGACTGATATGGGGGCTGCATGGGGGCTGCTGCTGTCGGTGAGGATGTGTTCCCCATCCGCTCTTCAGATGGTGAGGACTGAGCCCCGGCCATCCTGAACATTCAGGCCCAGGTTTTATTTTACTGCACTTTCTCACATACTTTTTTGCTCATAGCCAGCATGCAGTAGAATATTTTGGGAAAACTGCCAGTGGTTTTCTCTGAAATCAATGAATGGAAAATCATTGAAAAGGCTCCCCTGTTATACATTGGCTGTGTGTGAGGCCCCATTGGTGACACACAGCGTTACAACATTCACCCTTACATATGTTGCAATAGTTTAGTGACGCTAAGTTTACTTTGAAAGCTGCACTGAGCAATGCTGCAAGCAATGTTTGAGGCGGATCATCCTTAATGTGTTCATTAGTTCCTAAATGTAAATGAATATTTGAAATGATCCAAGCCATATTTATGGCACCATTTCTCAGGAGATCTATCCATTCCCATTATACTACATCGTGGCGAACTGAGTAATTGCACTTAGAATATATTGTAAACTTTTATGCCATGCTGTTAAAACACATCAGTGCAAAAGGTAAGGTTGAAGCATTTACAATAATCTTCAGCCAGAAGTGCCGAGTGGATGATTAATCTCGGCTTCATCCTGCAGTCCCCTGTATCACAGAGGCCAGTCTTCAGCCAATTTGAATCACTCCAAGTGATATCAATAAATGGTTGAAGGCACATGATACTGCAAAGGCCTTGATAAAATTCTGGCAATAGTACCACAAATTTGTGCTCCAAACTTGCTGCACCCGTAGCCAGGCTGTTCCAGTATAGCTATAATGCTGACATCTATATGACAACATGGAGAATTGCCCAGGATGTCCAGTACAGAAAAAGCAGGACAAATCCAACCCAGCAATTAGCCTCCATCAGTCTATTATCATAGAAATCCTACAGTGCAGAAGGAGGCCATTCGGCCCATCGAGTCTGCACCGACCACAATCCCACCCAGGCCCTAACCCCACATATTTTACCCGCTAATCCCTCTAACCTACACATCCCAGGACTCTAAGGGGCAATTTTTTTAACCTGGCCAATCAACCTAACCCGCACATCTTTGGACTGTGGGAGGAAACCGGAGCACCCGGAGGAAACCCACACAGACACGAGGAGAATGTGCAAACTCCACACAGACAGTGACCCGAGCCGGGAATCGAACCCGGGACCCTGGAGCTGTGAAGCAGCAGTGCTAACCACTGTGCTACCGTGCCGCCCATATTCTTGGTCATCAGTAAAGTGATGGCAGTGGTTATCAACAGTGCTATCCAGCATCACTTGTTTAGCAATAACTTTCTCATGGATGCTCATTTTGGGTTCCACCAGATCGAAGCCAGACCTCATAATAGCTTTGGTTCAAACTTGGACAAAAGAGCTGAACTTCAGAGGTGTGGTGGGAGTGACTGCCTTTGACATCAAGACAGTCTGGTAGAAAATTCCACTGGTCCACCACTCTCTGAGTGAAAAAGTTTCTCCTCATCTCAGTCCCAAATGGCCTACCCCATTGAGACTGTGACCGCTTGTTCTAGACTCCTCCTAGACAGAGGAAACAACATCCTTGCATCCAGATAAAAGCAAAGTACCGCAGATGCTGGAATCTGAAGCAAAACCAGAATATGTTGGAAAATCTCAGCAGATCTGACAGCATCTGTGGGGAGAGAATAGAGCCAACGTTTCGAGTCTAGATGACCCTTCATCAGAACTAGGAGCAAAGAGAATCAGCAGAGAAATAAAATAAATGGAAATGGGGCAAAGGTGGAGGGGAGAGTTAATGCTTTGAAGTTGTTGAACTCAACCCATTTATTTTATTTCATTTTGTTTCATCTCATTCATCCATTTTATCATCCTTCTTTCTCACTTTAATTTTTCCACTTCTCCATTCTCGCTCTAATTCTTGCCCCTCCCCTACTCCTGCTCCCTTCAGGGCAACTGCCATAATCCCCAGGCAGTCCCTTAACCGTCTGTACCTCTGTTCTGCCATTCACACATTCACACGGTCACTTAATGGACACATTTAACATCTTTTCAGCCTTCTGTATCTTCATTTACATTCTCTGATCCCATTCTATCCCTCACCCCCCCCCCTCCCCCCCCACTCTCATAGTATAAATCACGGCTGATTCTCTTTGCTCTTAGCTCTGACAAAGAGTCATCTAGACTCAAAATGTTGGCTCTACTCTCTCCCCACAGATGCTGTCACACCTGCTGAGATTTTCTGGCATTTTCTGTTTTTGCCCCTGCATCCAGTCTGTCCAGCCCTGTCAGATATCGCATCCACTGTGGCACAGTGGTTAGCACTGCTGTCTCACAGCACCAGGGACCTGGGTTCAATTCCAGCCTCGGGTCATTCTCTGTGCAGAGCCTGCACAATCTGCCCGTGTCTGCGTGGGTTTCCTCCGGGTGCTCTGGTTTCCTCCCACACTCCAAAGATGTGCGGGTTAGGTTGATTGGCCATGCTAAATTGGCCCTCAATATCAGGTTGATTATCAGGGTAAATATGTAGGGTTACGGGAATAGGACCTGGGTGGAATTGTGGCTGGTGCAGACTCGATGGGCCGAATGACCTCCTTCTGCACTCTAGGGATTCTATGATAAAGTGACTTCATGCTGTGTAAAGTTTTTGTTTTGCAACCCATGAAACCGATTCAAGAGCCAAGAGGAACTGGTCATTGAATAAGGGTGTGGGGAGATGCTAATATTGCAGCTCTTGTCAGGATGTTAAAATCTATGTACTGCTGCTGTAATATGCTGTGGTTATTAACTGCTATACAATTGTTGTTTGTCATATCATGTTCACGGCATGTTAATGGATGGTTTGCTGCAGTGCACTTAAATTATTGTTCATGCTTGATTGCATGCTTTAGAATAAAGCCCTGCTGCTCTAATGAGGCTTGAGTTTAATTTTTTCCTACCCGGATATTTTATCAATATTTGGCACAAAGATGAAAGCTGACAAAAATTACAGGTCACCACTACTTTCCATTGAGTTAATAGTCTCATTGAAAGCAAAAATTGGCTGGTACTCATTGATCTTACAGCGAGAATATAATGACACCAGGGATAACAGTTGGCAAGCTGGAAAAGCTGATCTATAGGGTTAATAAATCCAAACATTTCACCCTAATAGTTAGGGTAAAAAATTCTATTCCAGGCCAAGGTGCAATCCTCACTGATCTATGCCTTGGAGATGGAATTTATTCAGTCCAGCGCCAATTATTATCATTGATGTAATGCAATCATTTTGGGGAGTTTCTGTGTTATAGGAACATAAGAAATAGGAGCAGGAGCAGGCCATTTGGCCCTTCAAATCAGCCTGCTAGTCAATAAGGTCGTATATGACATGAAGTGGCTCTCACTCCTTTTTTTCTGTCTGCCTCCCATAACCCTTGACTTCTTTGTCAATCAAAAATCTGTCTAATGCAACCTTTAATGACTCAGCCTCGGCTGCTCTCCAGGAGAGAGAATTCCATAAATTGAGATGACATTCTTCCTCATCTCTGTCTTAAATGGGAAACACCTTCATTTGAAACGGTATCCCTTGTTCTAGAAGGGAATTGGATTGCTATATGAAAAGAACTACTGGTAAAGTCAGGAGAGCGGGACTTTGTAGGATGCTCTTTCAGAGAGCCAGTGCAGACTCAATGGGCCAAATGATCTTCTTCTGCACTGTAAAGGTTCTGTGATTCCATCATTTGGTGACTGACTTGATGAGTAGCCAGTTTGACTGCATAGTGGCCATGCGACCACGAGATAAAACAAATCTATTGGGCCTCAAATTGCCTCATGCTGAAAAAAATGTTAATATCTACAAATTTCTTTATTTGCCATTTTATATTGACATTAAAATTGTTGACAGTAGTATTTCACACAAACTTAGTAACACAATGCGATTCACATCAAGTAATGGCAACAGTGCAATTTACATAGCCAAAGACAAAGGTGCAAACCAGAAATAATCCAATTCAAATAAGCCACTGCTGCTCTGTGTGCCCGTGTGGTTTAATATTAAAATAATAATTACAAAACTGTAAGCTTCAAGGCTGTAAGGTACTTCGGTAATTATGACATTCACAAAGTACTCAACCTTTACTCTCATAACTTACAATGTAATCTAATCACACTATACATATCAATCATCTCTACCTATTATCTACTACTTTACTGTCAAGCTGCAACCTTCTTCTGGTGAACATTACTTGAGGGATTTCAAATAGATTCAAGTTCCTAAAGAAATTGGGGGGAGTGACTCAGATAGGAAAATATTTTCATACATTGTGTCATTATACATTAGAAACTCAAGTCCTTATCAACATTTTGAAAAAATAACACTATTTTTAATGCTGAGTATTTATTATTATCTTATGAGTTGTTGAACTCCTAGTCCAGTTGGATTTACTGTCCCATCTGGCACAGCATTTCCCCAACCCGTTCAACAGATGACATGAGCAGAATTAAATGGCAATACTGGAAAATACAAGAAATCATAAAAATACACTGAGCAAAAATGACAAATCTTACCTTTTCTTCTAATTTCCACACTGACCTGGCCATCATGTTGTTCAACACCAACTCTTCTCTTCCCTTCCTCCATTTCTCTATCTCCATTTCTGGGGCTAAGCTGTCGACCAATATCTACCACAAGCTGACTGACTCTCAAGCCACCTTGACTACTTTGTTTTCTGTAAGGACTGTATTCCATTCTCCTAGTTTCTCCGTCTTCATTGTATCTTGTTCTGAAAATGCCGAGTTGTATACAAAAGTTTCCGATATGTCTTACTTTTTCTCAACTAAGGATTGCCTTCCACTATGCTTAAACAGGGCTCTTAATTGTGTCCATTGCATTTCTCACACTTCTGATCTCACCATTCCCTCATCTTCCTTGAATCATGATAGGGTTTCCTTTGTTCTGTCCTTCCACCTGCCAGCTTCCACATTCAACATATTACCACCGCACTTTCCGCCACCTTCATAGAAAGATAGAAACATAGAAGATAGGAACAGGAGGAAGCCATTTGGCCCTTCGAGCCTGCTCCACCATTCATTACGATCATGGCTGATCATCCAACTCAATAGCCTAATGCTGCTTTTTCCCCATAATTTTTGATGCCATTCACCCCAAGTGCTATATCCAGCCGCCTCTTGAATACATTCAATGTTTTGGCATCAACTACTTCCTGTGATAATGAATTCCACAGGCCCCCCACTCTTTGGGTGAAGAAATGACTCCTCACCTTCGTCCTAAATGGTCTACCTTGAATCCTCAGACTGTGACCCCTGGTTCTGGACTCCCCCACCATCAGGAATATCCTCCTTGTATCTACCCTGTCGAGTCCTGTTAGAATTTGAAAAGTCTCTATGAGATCCCCCCTCATTCATCTGAACTCCAGCGAAAACAATCCTAACCTAGTCAATTTCTCCTCATACATCAGTCCCACCATCCCCAGAATCAGCCTGGTAAACCTTTGCTTCACTCTCTCAAGAGCAAGAACATCCTTCCTCAGAAAAGGAGACCAAAACTGCACACAATACTCTAGGTGTGGCCTCACAAAGGCCCTGTATAATTGTAGTACATCCCTGCTCCTGTACTTGAAACCTCTCGCAATGAAGGCCAACATAACATTTGCCTTATTTACTGCCTGCTGCACCTGCAAGCTTACCTTCAGTGATTGGTGCACAAGGACACCCAGGTCCCGCTGCACACTCCGCTCCCAATTTACAGCCATTTAAGTAGTAATCTGCCTTCTTATTTTTGCTTCCAAAATGAATAACCTCACATTTATCCAAATTATACTGCATCTGCCATTGATTAGCCCACTCACCCAACCTGTCCCGATCATTCTGAAGGATCCCTGCATCCTCGTCACAGTTCACCCTTCCACCCAACTTGGTATCATCTGCAAACTTTGAGATGTTACATTTTGTTCCCTCATCCAAATCACTAATATATACTGTGAATAGCTGGGGTCCCAGCACCGATCCCTGTGGCACCCCACTAGTTACTGCCTGCCAATTTGAAAAGCACCCATTAATTCCTACCCTTTCTTTCCTCTCTGCCAACCAGTTTTCTATCCATCTCAATACACTTTCCCCAATCCCATGTGCTTTAATCTTGCATGATAATCTCTTGTGTGGGACTTTGTCAAACACTTTCTGAAAGTCCAAATATACCACATCGACTGGTTCCCCCTTGTCAACTCTACTAATTACATCTTCAAAGAATTCCAACAGATTTGTCAAGCATGACTTCCCCTTCATAAATCCATGCTGACTCTGTCTGATCCTGCCACTGCTTTCTAAATGCTCTGCTATAAAGTCCTTGATAATAGATTCGAGAATTTTCCCCACTACCAATGTTAAGCTTATTGGTCTTTCATTCCCTTTTTTCTCTCTACCCCCCTTTTTGAATATTGGAGTGACATTAGCTACTCTCCAATCTGCAGGGACTGTTTACTGTAGAACCCTGGAAGATGACCATCAATGCATCTACTATTTCTCGAGCCACTTCCTTATCTACTCTGGGATGTAGATTATCAGGCCCTGGGATTTATCCACCTTCAATCCCATCAATTTTCCCAGCACCATTTCTCTACTAATATTGATCTCCCTCAGTTCCTCCCTCTCACTAAATCTTGCATTCTCCAACATTTCTGGCATCTGATTTGTGTCCTCTTTTGTGAAGACAGAACCAAAGTATATATTCAGTTGCACGACCATTTCTCTGTCCCCTATTATACATTCCCCGTTTCTGTTTGTAGGTGACCTACATTTGTCTTCACCAACCTGTTTCTCTTCTCGTATCTATTGAAATTCTCAGTGTCAATCTTTATGTTCCCTGCAAGCTCACCTTCGTGCTGTATTTTCCCCTTCTTAATCAATCCCTTGGTCCTTCTTTGTTGAATTCTAAACTGTTCCCAATCCTCAGACCTATTATTTTTCTTGGCCAATCTGTTTGCTTCTTCCTTAGATCAGATACTCTCTCTAATTTCCTTTGTAAGCCATGCATTAGCCCTCTCACCCATTTTGCTTTTGTATGAGACAGGAATAAACTGTTGCTGCAGTTCCCCCATGCGTTCCTTGAATGTTTGCCATCGCCTATCCACTGTCATCCCTTTAAGTAACTCTCCCCAATCTATCAAGGCAAATTCACACTTCATATCCTCATACTTTCCTTTATTAAGATTCAGAACACTAGTCTCCGAATCAACTTCTTTGTTTTCCATCTTGATAAAAATTCTATCATGTTATGGTCGCCCATCCCCAAGAGGTCTCGTACAGCTAAATTGGCAATGAATCCCAACTTATTACACAATACCCAGTCTAAGATGGCCTGCTCTCTAGTTGTTCCTCCACATATTGGTCAAGAAAACCATCCCGTATACACGCCAGAAATTCCTCCTCTACGGCATTGTGGCTAATTTGATTTGCCCAATCTATGTGTCCATGATCTGCGATGTTCCCTTATCACATGCATCTGTAATTTCATGTTTAATGCCATTCCCAACATCACCACTGCAGTTTGGGAGTCTGTATATGACACCCACTAATGTTTTTTGCCCCTTGATATTTCTCAACTCTACCCATATAGACTCCTCGTTGTCAGAGCTAATATCCTTTCTCACTATTGTGTTAATTTCCTCTTTAACCAGCAGTGCCACTCCATCACCTTTTCCTTTATGCCTGTCCTTCCTAAATACTGAATACCCTGGGATATTCAATTCCCACCCCTGGTCACCCTGCAGCCATGTTTCCGTAATCCCAATTATATTGTACCCGTTTACATCTATCTGTGTGTTTAGTTCATCCACTTTATTGCAAATGCTCCACGCATTAAGGCACAAAGCCTTTAAGCTTGTCTTTTTGACATTGTTTGCCTTGCTCCCAATATTTTTCTCTATAGCCCTGTTTGAACTTTGTCCTTGGTTTCTCTGCCTATCACTTTTCTTGTTCCCTTTTCTACCTTTTGTTTTTGTCCTTGCTCCCTCCTTCTCGAACTCCTTACATAGGTTCCCACCCCCCTGGCATATTAGTTTAAACCCTCCCCAACCGCTCTAGCAAACAGTCCCCCTAGGACATCAGTCCCAGTTCTGCCCAGGTGTAATCCGTCCAATTTGTACAGGTCCCACCTCCCCCAGAACCGGTGCCAATGCCCCAGGAATCTGAAACCCTCCCCCTGACACCATCTCTTCAGCTACATATTTATCCGATATATCCTGTCATTTCTACTCTGACTAGCATGTGGCACTGGTAGTAATTCTGAGATCACTACCTTTGAGGTCCGATTTCTTAACTTTCTTCCCAGTTCCCTGTATTCTGCTTTAAAGGCCTCATCCCCTTTTTTACCTATGTCGTTTGTACCCATGTGTACCACAACCACTGGCTGTTTACCCTCCCCCTCCAGAATGTCCTGTACTCGCTCCGAGACATCCTTGAACCTAGCACCAGGGAGGCAACATACCATCCTGGAGTCTCGTTTGCGGCCACAGAAACGCCTGTCTATTCCCCTTACAATTGAATCCCCTAGAACTATTGCACTGGCACACTTTTTACCCCTCCCCTCTGCAACAGAATCAACCATGATGCAACGAGTTTGGCTGCTGCTGCTTTCCCTAGAGAGGTCATTCCTCTCAACAATATCCAAAGCCGTATATCTGTTTTGCAGGGGAATGGTCACAGGAGATTCCTGCACTACCTGCCTATCTCTCTTGCTCTGTCTGGTGGTCACCCATTCCCTTCCTGCCTGCGGAGTCTGAGCCTGCGGTGTGACCAACTCTCTATACGTGCTATCCACAATACTCTCTGACTCACGGATGCTCCACAGCGTCTCCAGCCGCCGCTCCAGCTCTGAAACTCGAGCTTCCAGGAGCTGTAGCTGGAGACACATCCTGCACACATGCTGACCCAGGGGACTGGAACTGCCCCCAGCCTGCCACATGGAGCAAGAGGAGCAAACCACGGCTTGGAGCTCTCCTGTCATGTCTTACCCCTTTAAATTCAACTTTTGAAAGATGTTTTGTTTCAGATTATATCCAATTTTCTAGGGCCCTTCTTTCCTGCTCCTTGTTACTACCGAATATAACCTTTTCAAACTATAAACCACAGAAATTACAATGCCAAGAGAAAAAAGAGAAAACTACTCAACAGTCACCAACCAATTACTTACCTGCTGGCTGTGACGGCACGGTTTGGTTTCCTTCTACCTCTTACTTGCCCTCGAGTCTTCCTCGCAGGTCCACCTCTCCCGAAAATGAGCACCTCCTTCCCCTCGGCACCGAATTCCCACTCAGCTCCAAATTTCCGATACCCTCACTCTGGCTAAAACTCACTCCGGCTGTAGTCTCTCCCACTGGCAATCGCAGGCTACCTGGTTGTGGCGCTTGCTAAAACCACTGCCTGATATACAGCTGAGGTGAACTGGGATGACTCACACACCAGTCTAAAATTCCTAAGTGTTCACACCTATTGAGGCCCTAATCAGGTTTCAGTGTGAAGCCACTATTCAACACACCATGCCCTCCCCTTTCAGCACTCGGAAGGGGCTGACACCCTGCTCCACTATCCAATCACCACAAACACCCCCTCGTCTTCCCACAGCAATGATGTGGAGATGCTGGCGTAGGACTCGGGTGGGCACAGTAAGAAGTCTCACAACACCAGATTAAAGTCCAACAGGTTTATTTGGAATCACGAGCTTTCAGAGCACGGCTCCTTCTTCAGGAGAAGTAGGTTCACAAACACGGCATATATAGGCAAAGACACAATTGCAAGATAATTACAGATTGGAATTGCAATTGTGTCTTTGCCTATATATGTCGTGTTTCTGAAATTACCTCTCCACTCACCTGATGAAGGAGCTCCAAAAGCTCGTGATTCCAAATAAACCCATTGGACTTTAACCTGGTGTTGTGAGACTTCTTACTGTTCCCACAGCAAATGCAGGGGATGCAACACCTAACCTTTTCCCTTCTCCCTTCCTATTATCCAGAGCCCCAAACCCTCCTTCCAGATGAAACAGTTACTGACACTCATTTCTATTTGGGTTATTGTGTTTACTGCTCACAATGTGGTCTCCTTTACATTAGGGAGACATAGAGTGGGTGATTGTTTGACTGAACACCTCACTTCAGTCCATAAGTATGACCTTCAACTTCCAGTTGTTTGTCATTTTACTTCTCCACCCCATTCTCACTCTAATCTTTGTGCTCGGTCTACTACAATCTCCCAACAAAGCTCAACAGAAGCTCGAGGAATAGCACCTCATATTTTGATTAGGCACTTTAAAGGCCTCAAGGCTTAACATTGAGTCCAGCAATTTCAAATCATGACAACAGCTCCTATTTCTTTGGACAAAAGCTGTTGCTATTGATTTTATTGTTGTAATTCACATTTCTTCCAGATCCATCTTTAGTTGTCATATTACCATCTCATTTGTCTTGCACCATCATCCCTTCCATCACTTAACCTCTCCTCCCTCCCACCCTATCACAGACCTTCACTTTGGTTCTATGCTCCCCACCTCCCTCATTCCCACCTCTCTACCTGTTTAAAATTGGTTACATCTGCAACTTTTCCAGCTCTGATAAAAGGTTAAATCTCTTCACTGTCTGTGTGGAGTTTGCACATTCTCCCTGTGTCTGTGTGGGTTTCCTCCGAGTGCTCCGGTTTCCTCCCACAGTCTGAAGATGTGCAGGTTAGGTGGATTGGCTATGCTTAATTGCCTCCTAGTGTCAGAGGGACTAGCTAGGATAAATGCATGGGGTTATGGGGATAGGGTCTGGGTGGGATTCGATGTGCGTCTCGATGGGCCTAATGGCCTCCTTCTGCACTGTAGGATTCTATGATCTATGATTCTTACTCTCTCCGTGGATGCTGCCTTTGTCACTGAGTATTTCTGGTTTATGGTATATGTTTTATTTGTGTGCAGTTCTGGTCACCTCAGTCTAAGAAGGATGTGGAAGCATTGGAGAGAGTGCAGAGGAGATTTACCAGGATGCTGCCTGGTTTGGAGGGTAGGTCTTATGAGGAAAGGTTGAGGGAGCTAGGGCTGTTCTCTTTAGAGCGGAGGAGGATGAGAGGCCACTTAATAGAGGTTTATAAGATGATGAGGGGGATAGATAGAGTGGACGTTCAGAGACTATTTCCTCGAGAAATGTAACTATTACTAGGGGGCATAACTATAAGGTTCATGGTGGGAGATATAGGAGGGATGTCCGAGGTAGGTTCTTTACTTAGAGAGTGGTTGGGGGTCTGGAATGGACTGCCTGCTGTGATAGTGGAGTCGGACACTTTAGGAACTTTCAAGTGGTTATTAGATAGGCACATGGAGCACACCAGAATGATAGGGAGTGGGATAGCTTGATCTTGGTTTTGGACAAAGCTCGGCACAACATCGAGGGCCGAAGGGCCTGTACTGTGCTGTACTGTTCTATGTTCTATTATACTTTATTGTAATATTATTACTGTTGTAATAATATTCTTCTTTACAATTGTCACACATTTCAGGGCCAAGGAACTGTACATCAAATGTCAGCCCGGTCATAGACTGCTTGCATCAGCTTCACTATTGCTTGAGATTTGTGTCATTATATTAATTAAAGGAGCACCATCAAACATTAACATGAAAAAGCATCAAAAGAATCTTATTTAAAGATCGCTCTTGAAGCAATGCATCCTCTTGAGGTTTGAAATAATTCATTTGCAAATATAATTTAGCATGAAATAAAGGAGGAAAGAATAATGACTATCCAAAACTTCTCAGAACAAAGAGGAACTGAATTTATTTTAGTGCTTTCGGAAGCAGCCACAGGGTCACCATGAAGCTCTGCTTTTAATTGTTGATTCCTGCTATCTCTCTCTCTCTCCCGCAGAGTTACCTCTGGTGTCCAATTCTATGATTGGACCTATTTCTATTTCTCATCTACATGCTGCCCTTTGGCAATATCATTTGAAAACACAGCATTAGTTTTCATATGGACACAGATGATAGCCAGTTCAACCTCACCACCATTTGATTTGATTTATTATTGTCACACGTATTAGGATACAGTGAAAATATTGTTTCTTGCGCTATACAGACAAAGCATACTGTTCATAGAGAAGGAAAGGAGAGGGTGCAGAATGTAGTGATACAGTCATTGCTAGAGAAAGATCATCTTAATATCAGGCAGGTCCACTCAAAAGTCTGATGGCTGGAGGGAAGAAGCTGTTCTTGAGTCAGTTGGTACGTGACCTCAGACTTTTGTATCCTTTTCCCAACGGAAGCAGGTGGAAGAGAGAATGTCCGGGTTGCGTGGGGCTCTTAATTATGCTGGCTGCTTTTCCGAGGCAGCAGGAAATGTAGACAGTCAATAGATGGGAGACTGGTTTGCATGATCGATTGGGCTTCGTTCCCGACCCATTGTAGTTTCTTGTGGTCTTGGACAGAGCAGGAGTCATACCAAGCTGTGATACAACCAGAAAGGATGTTTTCTATGGTGCATCCGTAAAAGTCGGTGAGAGTCGTAGCAGACATGGCAAATTTCCTTAGCCTCCTGAGAAAGTAGAGGCGTTGATGGGCTTTCTTAACTATAGCATCGGCATGGAGGGCGGTTGTTAATGGTCTAGACACCTAGAAACCTGAAGCTCTTCCACTTCATCCCCGTTAATGTAGACAGCAGCGTGTCTTCCACTATGCTCCACCACAACTCACAATTCCTCCATTGTTGCTTAATTATTGCTGAAAAAGAGATATGGTGAAACTTTTTGTCTTGCATTCATCTGGACACTACACAAGAATATCAGTGTCAGGTCAGGTGAAAAAAAATGCATGAGAAGAAAGTATTGACTGGTTGGCAAGAAGGCTATAAGTGGTAGTGGCATTGCTACAGAGAATGCACTAGGCAGTTTATCCCTGGTTGACTGGTTTAAATTTCAAACAATGCTTGGCAGTCACCTGGAGCATTCTCCAGGGCAATGCCTCTGCCAATTAGAGACTTCTGCCAACCAATCAGCACTTTATTCTCATCGAGTATAAATTGTTGTTTCCCCCTGATACAGGTATGCTTGCGAAGTGTCCAGATGAGTGCAAGACAAACAGCTTTGCCATGTCACTTTTTTCAGCAATCCTCAAGTTCTGGGCTGCCAAGCGACTACTTGTTGCTTAATTATCTGACTGCTTATCCAACTTCCAATACTGGATGAGCAGGAATTTCCTCCAATGATATACTCGGATTTTCTGTCCCCCACATGCCGTGTTTTGCACTGGTGGAGGTGGCCCGCCATTGGCTGGCTAACGGAAGCTTCCAGTACCACCATTGTGAACAGGCTTTTCCATTGTTTGCACCCTCTGCCGCTAGGGAACTGGGACATTGGGGGCGGGGTGTCACTGTTGGTGAGGCCAGTTTCGCTGGCAGGAATAACCAGAAAGTTTCAGCCATTGTCCTTGATCACTGTACAAATTCCATTTCCTAGCTACTGACTCTATCCCTCTTCCTGGCAATTGTCTAAGGCTGATCCAGACTGTTAGCAACCATGGTGTTACAATTGACCTGTGATGGACTCTGACCATGTACTTGCACCATCACCAAGTCCATTTATTTTCACCACCATCGCTTGACTCTATTTCTGCCTCAGCTCATCTGCCGATGAAACCTTATTCCTTGTCTTTTTTTTATCTCTGGATTCGACTTTTCCAATGCAGTGCATGGCCGGCCTCCCACATTGTATCCTCCATAATCTCGAGATCATTCAAAGCTTTCCCATGTCCTGAATTGTACAAAGTCCCATTCAGCTGCTACCCCAGTGTTTACTGACCTGAATTGGCTCCTGATTAAACAGCCTCTCAATTTTGAAATTCTCATCCTAGTTTTCAAATCCCTCCATGGCTTCACTATATCCATCTGCTGCAGCCTCACAACACTCTGAGACGTCATGTTTTTATTGACTTCTGGTCTTTTGAGCTTCCCTGATTTTTATTGCTCCATCTTTGGTTGCAGTATCTTCATCTGCTTGGGCCCTAAGCTCTGGCATTCCCTCCAAGAAACTCTTTGGGGCGGGATTTTCTGGCTGCGCTCGCCACAAAACTGGCAAATCCCATGAGGTCAACGGATATTTGCATGGTCCGCCCCCACCCTAAACGATTCCTTAACTTTAAAACTTCAAAACAATTTTTAAAACATTATGATGCAGCATATCTACGCCTTTTTACACCAAACATTTGGGCTGAGGAAGATAAATGGAGTGTTTGTGTCATATTTTGCTGTATGCAGACTATTATTTGGCGATAAATTTAAATCTTTAGAAATCCTCGTGCAATGCTTCACATGGCAGCAGCATGGATTCAGAAATAGGGTAAGTGCTACCCGTGGTTTTCCATCCATTCATTTAAATGGACAGAAAATCATTGGCAGCAGGTATCTGATTTTCCAATTTGCGCTATTAGCATTCAAAGCTCTGCGCTGGGAGCACTGAAGATGAACATTTACCATGTAGTTGTAATAAAGCTGTCATTTTGATGTGGTGTGGTTTTCTGTTTGTACATCAAATTATGAACAAATATGTATAAAACAGATACAACAGAGACATGGATAACTCATCCCCACAATCAGTTTCCTTGGTCATGTAAGTGCAGACAGCCGCAAGGGCTTTAGAAAAAAAATGGGCAAGTCGTCCATAGGCATATTTACATCCGATTGTTTTGAACACAATTTTCTGGCTGGCTGCATATTGTTTGCTCGGGTGCAAGCGTGCATTTTATGCAATGGCCTCATTAATCTATCAAATGAATATCTGGCACAATTTCTCGTCTTTTGTACTTTCAAGACTGATTTTTAATTAGGGAAAAGGTTACAGATCTCTTAAAGGAAAGAAAGGTTTTAGATGTCTTTTGATGCAAAGTTTATGGTGAGCCTGGATTTGCAAAGCTGGCAGATTGGCTGATGAATGCTGTTTTTGGAATTGTGTGTTCTTATCAGTCTATGTTTTGCGTCGTCATTTGCTAGAATGTTGATCCATCTATGGTATGGTGAGCTCATTGGCACATTAAGGACTTTGTGGATGACAGAGCAGATAGATTACCCCATTGACCAATCAGATGCCACTATAAATAACTGTGATAAGGCACCACAACTCAGACTGAGTTTTGGCACTGAGCGCTAAATGAGTTGGGCTTTAGAAAAAAATGGGCAAGTCATTAAATTGCTAGATTTAACAAATACTTATTTTGAATTCATTCATGGGATGCAGGAATCACTGGCTGGGCCTGAGAGACTTGGTAGCCCGTTTCAGAGGGCATTTAAAGTCATTTAAAGTCAACCTAGATCTGAATTCACACGTAGGCCAGACCAGGTAAGGATGGCAGATTTCCTTCCCTAATGGTTTCATGGTCATCATTAGACTTTTAATGAGTTCAAATTTCAACATCTGCTGTGGTGGGATTTGAACCCGGGTCCCCCAAAACATTACCCGGGGTCTCTGGATTACTAGTTCAGTGACAATATCACTGTGCCGTTACCTCCCCTTGGAAAAGCTGCAATAAGAAATTTCTTGTGTCTACATGTCCCCTCCATCCTAAACATTTTGCTAATGTTCTGAATTCACTTGGAAAAAAAGCTCTTACTGTTTGAATAGTATCCTGGATCCATGAGTGGCACCTTCAGCAGCACATGGATCCTACCAATAGCTCCCTGTACCTCGAGGAAGCCAGCAATTCTACTGAAGTACCTGGACCTGTCTCTTTGCTTTAGGGGGCATGTCCTCTTTAACAAAGAAGGAGAGGGTGGAAGAGGGCAGCTCCTCACAACAACTTGGTTACTGCCGTGGAGGCCTTCAGTTTCCAACTGGAAGAAATTGGTGCTGTGGAAATTGAGGGCTATGCCATTGACCATGGTGGAGGTGGACTGTGGCTTTCGAACTTCATGGAGTACTTCACATGGATGAGCAACTACTTCCTCACTGAACTGTTATAATGTAACCAGTGGCACTTTACATTGGATGTAATGTGACCAAAGGTAACAAGCTGTAAAGGTCAGCTAACCCAGTAAACCATGGAACCAATTACAGAATGATGTGATGATCAACGGACCAGCTGACTCACTATAAATAAGAACCTGTTGGGAATTGTGGAGAGCTTGGAGTGGCCCAGGATGGGGCCCCAAGTTCGGAGTAATGAAGTTTCTTTACTAAACCCTTGCTTTGATTTATAAGTTGGAATAAGTTTTGTTATTTTTTATTGTCTGCATTTGAGGAGTTGCTTCTGAAGAAACATGAACCACAGGCTGTATATACAAAGATTCTGCAACAATGCCGCAAATGATATCTATTCTGTGTTCATGCTGTGTACGTGTGCGGGTGGAGAGGTGGTGGTGTGGTTAATACCCAGATAAATTCCATAATGACTCAAGCTGCGGCCTCTGCCTTCCTGTCATGGCATCCATAATAATCAGGAACAAGGAAATACCGAGTGGATAGACCATTATACTGTTTTCAAAATCCTTAAATGTCAAAATAGATGTGGGACTTAAACAAAATTTCTCTGAGACACTAATAGCACACCGGATAGCAAAGCTGGCAACAATACACTGGCAAGAATGAGAGATTTAGAAAAACTAAATCTCAAAACAATTTCCAAACAACTGAGGTCTGGCTCCACAGTGTTAATGGTCCCCCTGATGGCCTTTCAGGCTGAAAGTCGTATATTGGCCATAAATCACATCATTAGCTTGGTGACCAGTGCCATTATTTGCCAGGGTACACAGTAGCACACAATAGTGACGCGAATCCACCAAACTGGCAATCACCGTGACGACAGCAGAATGGCAAAGTGGAGTTTTACTGGCTTTGGTAAGGCTAAGGGCGGAACAGCACAAATGTGGCTGACAAATCATCATGTAACACAACTTGTGGCATAACTCTCTCAGTCCATTTCTTCTTGGAAGTTTTAAAGTTGACAGTCATGAATACTATTAAAATATTATTGGAATGCCAGGAGTTTGCTGTAAATTCAGGTTCAGCACCTTTTTGCTCCAATATTTTTAAGGATACCAGAAGATCTGCGAAGACGTTGCTCAGAGTGAGGCCTTTGCTCACTTGAGATTTGTGCCTTTCTAATAGTATTGCGGTGAATTTTGTGTCAGCGTCCTTTTCTTCCGTGAGGGGAGAACTTTTACAAATCCTTTTTCCTCCCTGAATCCAATTTTAGTCCAAAAGGATAAATGGAGAAAGTGCTGGGGATATTCTGCAGGTCATTAAGTATCTGTAAAGAGGGGAACAGAGTTAATAGACTGGATAGGGGAAGCGGGATTGAGATTGAGTGGAATGGGTTTCCTCGGACTCTAACAGCAGTACCTAGTTAACTTATTCTCCTCTGTTTCCTGGGCACAACCAACCAAATTGAGAAGCAGAAATCTAAAACCTGAGGAGCGGTGGGTTGGGGGTGGGGCAGTGATGGGAGACCAGAGACCGAGATTGGGGGAGGGGCGGTAATTTAAAAGTCTTGTCCAGGTTTAAATATAGGTTAAGAGTCATTGAACTAACAACCTTAGTTAGATAATTTCTGAGAAAAATAGACATGTCGAAGCTTTTCATGTACTCATCAGGATACTTCACAAGAATACCAATATAAGATGAAAACAACAGCTTACATTGTATGAGAAGGAAGTGCTGATCAGTTGGAAAGTAGAATCTTGATTGGTAGAGGTGTTGCTATGGAGAGTGCACCAGGTGACTGACAGTTAACTGCCTAGCATTGTTTGAAATTTAAACCAGACAATTTGACATTGATTCATCAAGGCAATGCCCTGACGAATGAGTACACACATTGCACTTGTTTCAGCGAAACAAAATAAGTGACAGCCATTTGCTGACTCATTCCTCAGGGTAATGCTGGCTGAATTCAGGGTCAGAGGTGGGTGTGGGAGTTGAGGGGGTCATAAGTACTAGCTCCATATTGACAAGCTGCAGTACTGAGAGCATAACTCCAACTAGGAAGTGGCAAACTGATGTGTGAATAGAACATTGAGTGGATCAAGGATGGATGCCGGAAACTGCTGGCGTAAGGCTAAATTGGAAGGATGGGGGAGAATGATTTAACAAAATAACTTTTAAAAAGATCTCAAACAATTTCCTTCATCCTAGATCAAAACATACATGTGAGAGCAGGTTTGGCTGCTTTTTATATTTTGGTATAAGCCCAGAAACTGAACTGGACTAGCGATAGATATGATATGGCTACATGAGCAGGTCAGAGGCTAGGAATTCTGTGGGAAATGACTCATTTCCTGGCTGCCCAAAGCCTGCCCAGCATCTACAAGGCACAGGTGGAATGGAATGCTCTCAGTTGGCGGCTCCAACACCACTCAAGAAGCTCAACACCATCCAGAACAAAGCAGCCCGCTTGATTAATATCCCATCCACAAATATTAATCAGTATTTTTCAAATGTCTTTTTAAGTCATTTATGAAATCCATTATAGTTTCTGATACAGTATGCTATGTCTTAATAACCCTCCTGAAATAAAATCATAAATTCTTTTTTGTCCTTCCGGTGATGATTTTAAATGTTGATTGTTAATTATCAAATCACTGAACAAGGGGAATAGTTTTTGCTTATCTGCCAGATCAAAGTTCTGGCTTTTTAAAAAACACTTTTCCTTTTCTGATCCAATGAAAAATTTCTCTCTACGTAAATGCAGCTTCTTCTGATTACTATCATCTAAGTTAATATCTTCTGCATCCTCCCTATTGTCTTGGTATCTTCCTCAAAGTAGAAGATCCACAACTGCATGTCACATTTTAACTGCACCCCGACAAATGGTTTGTGTGGATTTAGAGTTATCATTTTATTTTCTGAAACTCCTATTTAGAAAACGCAAGATCCCAAAATGTTTCCACACAAGGTTTGGAGGTAGGTTACCAGACGTGGAGAGTTGGTGATGCAATGTGATGAAGACAGATTTAGAAATTTGAAGAGAAAGGACAAAATAACAGTCCCAGTTTTTTTTTCTTTATTCTATAATGGAATGTGGATGTCGGTGGCAAGGCCAGCATGTGTTGCCCATCCCTAGCTGCCTTTGAATTGAATAGTTTACTAGGCTATTTCAGAGGGCAATTGAGTGTCAACTTCATTGCTGTGGGTCTGGAGTCATATGGAGGCCAGACCAGGTAAAGATGACAGGGCATTGGTGAACCAGATGGGTTTTTATGACAATCAGTGATAGTTACATTGTCATCATTATCATAGAATCCTGCAGTGCAGAAGGAGGCCATTCGGCCCATCGAGTCTGCACTGACCACAATTCCACCCAGGTCCCATTCCCATAACCCCATTAATTTACCCTAGCTAATCCCTAACTTTATTAACTGAATTTACATTCAACCAGCTGCCATGGGATTTGAACCATTTCCCCCGAGCATTAACCTGATTCTCAGGATTATTAGTCCAGCAACATTACCACTATGCCACCATATCCTCTATTGTAATATGGATAATGATAATGAGCCATATGGCCCGCTCTGACTCCTATTTCCTGTGTCCTTATGTTGTGCTTTCTTAGAAGATTTGTTAATTTATCCTCCCACTTTTAAAGATTTGTGCATTTCACTGCCTAAGTTGCTCTGCTCCCTGTCCTATTTAAAGTTTTATCAATTAATGCTTATTATTTCTTCCACAATGTATTCGTTCAAATTTCTCTGTATTAAATTTCATGTAATATTTCTCTGCCCAATCTGCTAACATCTGCATTCACTCTTGAAATTGTTTGGAAGTTCCTATAGTTGCGTGGTCTGTAAATTTTGATGTTCCCAATTATTTATGTAAACTGAGAGGAACAAAGGCCTCAACACAACCTCTTATAGATATCACTGTCTATATTGCAGCAGCCTGCTAAACATCCGCTAACTATCTCAGATATTTTCTGTCCTTGAATCAATTTCCTGCTCATGGTATCACATTCCTCTTGATACAATGGAGTTGAATTACTTCATGAATTCCCATTAATTCTGGGTTTGCAGACGAGGTTCCATCGGCACCACAAGGCACTGACTGCTTTGTTAGATCGCACCTAAATGCTTTGCTGTTTTGAAGTCTGTAAGAAGAGGATTATGAAAGGTCAAAGAGTCAGGGTCATAGAAATATTTACATCAGAGAGGGAGGTTATTCAGCCCATCTTGTCTCCGTGGGATCAGGAGAAGTTTGAATGTTCCTCAGGGTTCAGAAGGAAAGTTTAGCAACCCCCCCACCCCCGACCCCTCCCCGGCTCCCACACTACCTCCCATCTGGTAAGTGGAACAGAAACATCTTAAGCATGGTGCAGGAGTTAAAATAGTCCGAGCATGGTTTCTGCAACAGTTAGCGAGTTTTCAATTCACCTCACCGCCTGTTTGCTCAAAGTCAACACTGGAATTAAAAGCGGGGCCAGAATGTTTTCTATAAACTAATGGATGGATAAGACACATTATCCCAATTCAATAAATTAGGGAGGACCAGTGGTCTTGCGTATAAATTCCACAAGGAAAAAAAGGTTATATATTAGGTGGTTCCTATTTATTAGACAGTAGTAGACCAATTGTGAGTCTCCCAGGCCATTTTTTTCCAGGTAATCAGCCCTGCTAAAGAGAGGCCATTGAGGCCCCCACAGAAGGATAGGATGAAGGGGGGTACCTCTTGGGTAGTGTCAGCCTGGTAGTGCCAAAGGGGCAAACTGGCACTGCCCAAGGGGCACCTTGGCACTGTCCACTGGGCATCGGGCAGTGCAAAGGGGACGGGGCCAGGGGGCAGGGCATACTGGGGGTGTGGGGCATATCGGAGGGGGTCCCATTGCCACTCTGCCAGAGGATGGGTGGGAGAGGGAGGGAGTGAGGGCGATCGGGGCTGGCCATCAGGGGGACAGGAGTTTAGGGCTGGTCATCGTGATTGGGCGGGGTGTCGAGACTGTGCGGCTGAAGGGGTCGGGAAGATTGGAGCTGGCCAATGGGGGATCATAGGGGCTGGCTCGAGGAGATCCGTGAGGCCAGCGATCAGGAAGTGGGAGTGTCAGGAAGCCAGCGATCAGGGAGTTTGGGAAGGCCAGCAATCTGGAGGCCGGCAAAGGGGGGTCCACTGTGCATGTGCCAATCTCCACTCTGACAGATGGGCGCATGTACAGTGCCCTGCTCAACGCTATGCTACCAGCCTCTTGGGCAAGAATAGGCCCCGCCCACAGATTTACAGAGTGAATCCCGCTAGGACACTCTGTGATGCACAGTGTGGAGGTTCATTCTGGAAATCACACTGAAAAAAGGCAAGATTTTCTCCCATTTTCTCACACATTGGGAACTTAGAATGTTTTGGGGAGAATCCCGGCTGATAAGTTTTATAAATGTACCAATCACATCTGAAATACCTGTGTGATTTACAGAACCTGGGCTATTAGGAAAAGGAAGAACTTGAAGCAATATAATGCTTTCCACATTCCCTGTTTGTGCTGGATAATGAATTAATTTTGACATGTACTGACTGTAGTTATGCAGACAAACATGACAGCCCAACCTACTTTACATAGAACAACATCCCATAAACAACAAATAAGTTAAATCACTACTTAATTAATCTGCTTTGATTGATGGAGAAATGTGACCCATACACTGTATTGAATAGTACCATGGGATCTATTACATTCACCTCTTATTTAAAAGACAGCGTTCTCTCAGTAATGTATTGAAGTGTTAGCTAAGATTAAGTACCCTGAAATATTATACAGGATGCAATACCATAGAAGAAATTGTCTCAACTTGAACTAACATGTCAGACAGAATTTAATTTATATTATTAAGATGGTTAAAAGAACAATAGCAATTAGTTAATATATAATTGATTACCACAAGTAAACCTGAGAATCAACTGTAGAACAATAGCAATAACTTAGGTAACAGCAGGCAGCATGGACTCAGTGATGACCCTGTCTGAGCATCCTGGTTCATTTATTTGAGAAAGTGACAGATCAAGTGGACTGGGGTCTCTGGTGTGGTTAAAGTAGGCGGATCAGCAGAAAATCTTTGGACATTCAGGGCCAAGTTTTTAAGTGATAGGTCCCCGAAGCTTGAACTTTATAAATGCACAAATTTGTTAATATTGAAATAAGTAACACATTTTCGAACAAAAATTATGGTAAGGTAACTTAAAATGGTTTAACAGTTATTGTGGTTTTAATTTTTGCGGTGGTATGTACTGCACTGCAAGTATTGAATAGAAAAATATAAATTGATACATTTGCGGTTCTGAATAACATCTACAAGAGTTACCAATTACTCTAGCCACTTGCATCTTTAAAGCAAATTAAATACCAATTTATCCTAATTGAAAGCTAGTCCTATTATACAGGACACAGCTGAAACCATGGGCGGGATTCTCCCCGCGGCGTGTTTCTCGCAGCAAGAGGCAGCACACTGTTGGTCGACAGTCGGATCTTCTGGTCATGTCGCTGTTTATGGAGTTTCTCATTGACTCCACTCCACGCTGCCAGGAAACCCCCAGCGTGGGTGTGCGGTCAGTGGGAGCACAAGATCCCACTGGCGTGAACAGCCAAAAGTTCCGGCCCAAAGCATCAAACACCAGTCAAAGAACAAAGAACAAAGAAAATTACAGCGCAGGAACAGGCCCTTCGGCCCTCCAAGCCTGCACCGACCATGCTGTCCGACTGAACTAAAACCCCCTCCCCTCCTGGGGACCATATCCCTCTATTCCCATCCTATTCATGTATTTGTCCAGACGCCCCTTAAAACTCATTATTGTATCTGCTTCCACCACCTCCCCCAGCAGCGAGTTCCAGGCACCCACCACCCTGTGTAAAAAACTTGCCTCATACATCTCCAATCTCTTATACAATGTTAAGAATATATATTACTGTCTAATGTCTATTCATTAACAAATAAGTGTTTCTTATCCTATCTTATATCAGTTCAAACAAAAGACTGGTACTATATTTACATACAATTTTCAGTCACAGCTTGAACAAGCTTTGAAGAGCAAATATTTGGCTTATTTTGGAGCAATTTATTTGCCATGTGTCGAGAGAGAGCCAATCTTGCCTGTGACAGCTGAATGTTGTGTGACCACACCAATGGGATATCTCCATGCCACCTCACCCCTGGAAAGAGGTTTTGAGTGATAGGAATGAGATTCCCAATGAACATTCCCTTGTTCTTTATCAAGGACTAGAAGCATGTTTTCCTTTCTCCTGAACTGGAGAATCCCCCCACTCTGGTTGAAAGGGCCCTCAACCATGTCCAATGCATTTCCCGCACTCCCACCCTCAGCTCTTCCTCTCCATCCCAAAACCAAAACAAGGGTTCTTCATCCACAGATGCTGTCAGACCTGCTGAGATTTTCCAGCATTTTCTGTTTTTGTTTCAGATTCCAGCACCCGCAGTAATTAGCTTTTATCTTCTTGTCCTCACTTTCTGCCCCATCAGCCTTTGTTTACAACTGATCATTCTCTGTGATTTCGGCCACGTTTAACATGATTGGACCACCAAATACATCTTCCCCTCCCCATCTCCTGTCAGCCTTCTGAAGGGACCGTTCCCTATGTGACTCCCTGGTCCACTCCTATTCACAGTAAGAAGTTTAACAACACCAGGTTAAAGTCCAACAGGTTTATTTGGTAGCAAAAGCCACATGCTTTCGGAACCTTAAGCTCCTTCTTCAGGTGAGTGGGAATTCTGTTCACAAACAGGGCCCTGTTTAGCCAGAAATAAAACAATCTAGGAACTCATTCTAAAATTATCTGAAAAAGTGTTCCACTGTATCACCACCATGGAACTGGTGTTACCTCAAAGTGGCCTGTGTGCTCAGCATTGATGTGTGTGTGTATGTATGCAGCTCCCTTTTAGAAATCATAGAAACCCTACAGTACAGAAAGAGGCCATTCGGCCCATCGAGTCTGCACCGACCACAATCCCACCCAAGGCCTACCCCCAAATCCCTACATATTTTACCTGCTAATCCCTCTAATCTACGCATCCCAGGACACTAAGGGGCAATTTTAGCATGTCCAATCAACCTAACCTGCACATCTTTAGACTGTGGGAGGAAACCGGAGCACCCGGAGGAAACCCACGCAGACACGAGGAGAATGTGCAAACTCCACACAGACAGTGACCCAAGCCGGGAATCGAACCCAGGTCCCTGGAGCTGTGAAGCAGCAGTGCTAACCACTGTGCTACCGTGCCGCCCTGTTTTAGTTTATAAATGGTTCAATTTAACATAACCCAGCAATCTTCAACAAGATAAAGGTTAGTTTATTTCAAAACTACTGCTTAAAGTTATTTAAATAAGAGTGATGAAGTTATTAACTAAAATACAGATACAAAGATTAAAATTCCGATAAATGGAAAAAGATACGTAAAGATGAGGCTTCAAATCAGTGGGCCCATTGCTTGAATTATTTCTTTCTGAAGTGAAAGAGTTGAAACTTGGGTTCAATTTAGCAGCTGCAATGGCTTCTGCAGCCGACCAGTTGGCTTTTACCTTTCTCAAGATGGGTTCAGCAAGTCAGCAGGTTTTGAGAGAGAGAGAGAGGTTTATTGCTCCTCATTTTGTTGGTTTTGTGACTATCGCTCTTGCGGGTTGCCTGGACTCCTTCGGCAGAGCAGCAATTGGTTTCTTCATACCTTCTTCTTTTACTCCAGGTGACAGAGGGAAAAATGCTCTGATGATATCTCTCAGTGTTCTTCCTGGAGTTCTGCACACATGGGTCTGAATTTAGCGCTCATGGAGAGGTCATCACTTTCGTTCAGTTCCTGACTGACAAAGTTATCCAGGCTGAGTGAGCCAGAGGCTTCACTCTAATTGTTTATTTATTAGTGTCACAAGTAGGCTTACATTAACACTGCAATGAAGTTATTCTGAAAATCCCCTAGTTGCAACACTCTGGAGCCTGTTCAGGTACACTGAGGGAGAATTTAGCATGGCCAACGCACCTAACCAGCACGTACAATCAATGCAATATAATGTGGGTAGATGTGAGGTTATCCACTTTGGTGGCAAAAATAGGAAGGAAGATTATTATTTGAATGGTGGCAGTTTAGGAAAAGGGGAAATGCAATGTGACCAGGATGTCATGGTGGAACAGTTACTGAAGGTTGGCTTGCGGGTATAGCAGATGGTGAGGAAAGCTAGTGGTATGCTGGCCTTCATAGTAAAAGGATTTGAATATAGGAGTAAGGATGTCTTGCTGCAGTTATACAGGGCCTTGGTGAGGCTGCACCTTGAGTATTGTATACAGTTTTAGTCTCCTCTAGTCTGAGGAAGGACATTCTTGCTATTGGGACAGTCCGGCGAAGGTTCACCAGACTGATTCCTTGAATGGCAGGACTGACATATGAAGAAAGATTGGATCGACACTACTCACTGGAATTCACAAGAATGATAGGAACATATAAAATCCTGATGGGACTGGACAGGCTAGATATGGGAAGAATGTTCCTGATGTTTGGGAAGTCCAGAACTAGAGGTCACAGTCTAAGAATAAAGGGTAAGCCATTCAGGACTGAGATGAGGAAAAACTTCTTCACTTAGAGAGTTGTGAACCTGTGGAATTCTCTACCACAGAAAGCTGTTGGGGCCAGTTCGTTAGATATGTTCAAGAGGGAGCTGGACGTGGCCCTTGTGTCTAAAGGAATCAAGGGGGATTGAGAGAAGGCAGGAGTGGGATACTGAAAGTGCATGATCAGCCATGATCATATTGAATGGTGGTGCAGGCTCGAAGGGCCGAATGGCCTACTCCTGCACCTATTTTCTATGTTTCTATGTCTTTTGGACTGTGGGACGAAACCCACGCTGTCACAATGAGAACGTGTAGACTCCACACAGACAGCGATGCAAGCCGGGAATCCAACCCGGGTCCCTGGTGTTGTGGGGCACCAATGCTAACCACTGTGCCACTGTGCCGCCCAAGCAGGATTTTCCCACCACTAGGGGACCTTTAACTGCACAATTGTGTCCATAAAGACACCAGTGGGGGAGCCAGGTGCCTCTATCAATAGAAGGGGCTTCCACTTACTTAACGTGATTGTGTATGATCACAATAGTTAGATTTTGCAGGTTTGTCCCAGGGACGCTGGAAGTTGTCACAAAGCCTACATCCTCTATCACTCCCAGATGCCAAGGCTCTGCATTGCTCCAGCTAGCTTGGATGATTGACTCCTGGTGGATAAAGACTATCACTGAATAGTGGCTCATGACCATACTGAGACACCCAAGGACAGAAGTCAAGAAGAGTTATGATCGTAGTCATGCCTCCACAAGGGCAGTAATTGAGAGGATCATAGGCCTACTCAAGGTGGGGTTCCACTGCTTGGATCACTCAGGGGATCACTTCATTATCCTCTTGAGCACATTTCCCTTTTTGCTGCTGACCATTGCATTCTGGGCAATCTGGTTCTGTCAAATGGAGATCCAGTGAAGGATAAAGACAGCATTCCTGCTCCAAAAATCACAGAGGAGGATTCAACTGCTGGGTCTGAGGAAGAACCGGAGGAGTCCCAGGGTGAGGAGCAGATTCCCAATGTGAGGATCCTTCTGGGAGGCAGGAGGACCAGGGAGGCCTTGATTCAGAGGACTTTCAGTTAGGCATCCAAATCAAGGAGTCAAGGTGATGGCAAAGGGTACACCACTTTAATGATCATCTGTGATGAGGCAGCCCCATCTCACTTAAGTCAAGCTCTGACCTCTGATATAAAATTTGCAGCACTTCCTCTGCGACTCCCAGCCGTAGGCAAGAATTAGGGAGCATAAGATGGGAACAGAAACTGTCAGGGAAAGGGACAAATGAAAAGTGGAGCTTGTTCAAGGAACAAATACTGCGTGTCCTTGATAGGTATGTCCCTGTCAGGCAGGGAGGAAATGGCCGAGTGAGGGAATCATGGTTCACAAAAGAGGTTGAATGTCTTGTCAAGAGGAAGAAGGAAGCGTATGTAAGGATGAGAAAACAAGGTTCAGTTGGGTCCATTGAGGGTTACAAGTTAGCAAGGAATGAGCTGAAAAAAGGGCTTAGAAGAGATAGGAGGGGACATGAGAAGTCCTTGGTGGGTTGGATCAAGGAAAACCCCAAGGCTTTTTACTCTTATGTGAGGAATAAAAGAATGACCAGGCAGAGGTTAGGGCCGGTCAAGGACAGTAGTGGGAACTTGTGCATGGAGTCAGAAGAGATAGGAGAGGCGATGAATGAATACTTTTCTTCACCAAGGAGAGGGGCCATGTTTTTGAGGATGAGAGTGTAAGGCTGCAGGAGGCAGATGTTCTGAGGGAAGATGTATTAGCAATTTTGAAAAACCTGAAGGTTGATAAGTCCCCTGGGCCAGATGAGATATATCCTAGGATTCTTTGGGAGGCAAGGGATGAGATTGCAGAGCCTTTGGCTTTGATCTTTGGGTCCTCACTGTCCACGGGGATAGTGCCAGAGGACTGGAGAGTGGCGAATGTTGTTCCTCTGTTCAAGAAAGGAAATAGGAATAACCCTGGTAATTATACTCTTACTTCTGTGGTCGGTAAGTTAATGGAAAAGGTCCTGAGGGATAGGATTTATGACCATTTAGAAAGATGTAGCTTAATCCGGGATAGTCAACATGGATTCGTGAAGGGTAAGTCTTGCCTCACAAATTTGATTGAATTTTTTGAGGAGGTAACTAAGTGTGTCGATGAAGGTAGAGCAGTTGATGTCATATACATGGATTTTAGTAAGGCGTTTGATAAGGCCCCCCATGGTCGGCTCATGAAGAAAGTAAGGAGGTGTGGGATAGAGGGAAACTTGGCCGATTGGATAAGTAACTGGCTATCTCATAGAAGACAGAGGCTGGTGGTGGATGGAAAATTTTCAGATTGGAGACCAGTTACCAGCGGTGTACCACAAGGATCAGTGCTGGGTCCACTGCTATTTGTGATTTTGATAAATGACTTGGAGGAGGGGGCTGAAGGGTGGATCAATAAATTTGCGGATGACACCAAGATTGGTGGAGTAGTGGATGAGGTGGAGGGCTGTTGTAGGCTGCAGAGAGACATTGATAGGCTGCAGAGCTGGGCCGAAAAATGGCAGATGGAGTTTAACCCTGATAAGTGCGAGGTGATTCATTTTGGTAGGACAAATTTGAATGCGGATTACAGGGTCAAATGTAGGGTTCTGAGGAATGTGGAGGAAAAGAGAGATCTTGGGGTTCATATCCACAGATCTCTGAAGGTTGCCACTCAAGTGGATAGAGCTGTGAAGAAGGCCTATAGTGTGTTAGCGTTTATTAACAGGGGGTTTGAGTTTAAGAGCTGTGGGGTTATGCTGCAACTGTACAGGACCTTGGTGAGACCACATTTGGAATATTGTGTGCAGTTCTGGTCACCTCACTATAAGAAGGATGTGGAAGCACTGGAAAGAGTGCAAAGGAGATTTACCAGGATGCTGCCTGGTTTGGAGGGTAGGTCTTATGAGGAAAGGTTGAGGGAGCTGGGGCTTTTCTCTTTAGAGCGGAGGAGGTTGAGAGGCGACTTAATAGAGGTTTATAAGATGATGAGGGGGATAGATAGAGTGGACATTCAGAAACTATTTCCTCGGGTGGATGTAGCTGTTACAAGGGGGCATAACTATAAGGTTCGTGGTAGAAGATATAGGAGGGATGTACGAGGTAGGTTCTTTACTCAGAGAGTGGTTGGGGTGTGGAATGGACTGCCTGCTGTGATAGGGGAGTCGGACACTTTAGTAACTTTCAAGCGGTTATTGGATAGGCACATGGAGCACACTAGAATGATAGGGAGTGGGATAGCTTGATCTTGGTTTCGGAAAAGGTTTGGCACAACATCGTGGGCCGAAGGGCCTGTTCTGTGCTGTACTGTTCTATGTTCTATGTATCCCTATTGGAAGCATGAAGTACACTAAGGCCATTGCCTTTCTTCATTTTTCTAATGAAGCCCAATATACAAATTAACCAGTGCATACAGTTCAAGGAAACATCCATCACCATGACAACTACTTTTTGTGATCAGTAACCTCAACTTCCATTTGTGAGTGCTACATCTCGGTGCCCCCCTGCCCACCCCCCACCCCTTGATTAGAGGTGGCCTGCTGATTCTAGTGCCCCAATGGCCTTGATGACCTTCGCAGCCATCCTGTGGCTGGCAGAGGCTGTGCAGGCCTTGACTGGTGTTGGAAGTACCCAGTGCCATGACTGGCCTTTCCATGGTCATCACAGTCTAATCAGATTTGATGGTCACTGGCATGGGGGCGAGGGAGCTACTGCCATCAAGAGCACCTTGAGAGGGCTTTCAGATGTGGGCTGCAGATCATCTGCCAACATGAGGTCGGTTTAAATCTCCCGGCTCCCCATTGATAGATGGGCAGTTAGCAGAGTAATGAGATACTTCATCCACTTCTTCCAGTGGCAATAACCTGCTGAGGTCACTGCTGGTGTGAGTTTGCAGATCTGAACACAATCGCAGAAATCCCTGACTGAGCTCCTGGAGCTGCCTCACGGTGAGAGTCACCGCTCTCTATCTGGAGGAAGCTGTGTGTTCTGAGCTCAAATCGCACCATATCAACATTGCATGCTGACATTCCGTCCTGCCACCTCTGTATACATCAGACAAACAATGTACACTTGCTAATGCCTGCATCAATATGGTGCCCAGCACAATGTACTGCAAGCAGTGGTGCCTGCTCCCTGGGCATCATTCTGGAACTCTAAAGGCATGATGCCCAATATATGGGTACTAATCAGCCTATCTCTTGCCCTGTGTTTTAATGGCATGTTACTGAAGAGACGATATTCTCTCACTTGTTACTCGTGACCGCTATGCATTTGGTTGATAGCACTCAAACCATTGAGGATGAGGAGAGACTGGAAATTTAAACATGAACAGAATTTAAAATTCCTTTTCCTAATGAGTATTAAATACCAACCTTGAGTTTTGAAAGCGACACAAGATCACCTTTCAGCATGATAATGTACAGGCAGGGAATTAACTGAGGCTGATCAAAAAGAAAATTCAGATTTTGGCCTCAGGACCCTGAGATGGAAGTCTTCAATTTGAAAAGAATCATAAATTTGCCTCGAGGGAAACTAAGGCAGCTTAATGAAGGCATTATGAATAATGAATGTCTTTGCAATAAATCCATGGGATGAAGAAGTTGATTCAAGAATAGCCTTCGAATTAGATACTAAAAGATAACTGGGATGGGAGAATCCACGAAAGGGAATTTTGACGAGGACTTGTGGTCTCCTGCTAGTTTACCTATGGCTGAGTGAGCTTTACGTTAGAATGGATGTTGGTGTATATTAAAATATTTGGCAAGTTTTGATAAATGATAGTGTGGGGATTTTCAAGTTCCTGGTTTCAAGACATAGAATTCCTACAGTGCAGAAGGAGGCAATTCAGCTCGTCAGGTCTGCACCAACTCCCCAACAGAGGATCTTACCCAGGTCCTATCCCCGTAACCCCAAGTATTTACCCAGCTAGTCTCCCGAATCTACACATTTTAGGAGACTATCAGGCAATTTAGCATGGCCAATCAACCTAACCCGCACATCCTTTCAACAAGGAAATATTGTTTTGGGAGCGTGGTAACCAAAATAATCAAATAAGGAGGCCAATCAGTCCTTCATGCCTGTGCTGACTGAAGAGCAGTTGTGCTGAATCCCACATGTTGCAATGTGTCTTTAAGAGATTGCAGCATTACATCTCTCGAGGGGAAGTCTGTCATGTGATCCAGCCTCAGTTTCACTTCAGTCTGGAACAGAACACAAACAGAGCTGATGGCTTCAAGGCTTATATTATGTGATGATACTGTGCTATTGATATATTTTATTTTTAAGAGGAACTGTTATAAAGTTCTGTTTTTTCCTACAGGCAGTCGGTCTGTCTGGAATGAACACAGCTCAGATGATAGGAAATCAGAATAATAACTCATTTCAGCTTTGTGAAGTTTACTTAGGAGATGGCTAATGGACTCATACAAAAGAAAAGGTCCCCTGGGTTTTTTTCAGTGCAGGAATGGAAGGTGGGTGTAGGTATACAGGATCATGTGATAATGTGGTTAATAAGAGGAGCTAGGTTTACAGCAGAGAAACAGTTTTCCATTCAGTTTTTGACTGGGGCTGCTAAAAGACAGAAGTCTGCAAGCTGCTCTGAAAATCAAAACCTCTCTGAAAGCTTCAAGGCTGTTCACATAATTTGTAGCAAGTATGTCTGGGTTTCCTAACTGTATTTAAAGTGGCATTTGAGTCTAAGAGGAGTGTTGCTTATTTGGAACTGAAATAAATTAGAAATTAGTGTTCCTCCTTTTCATTTTTTAACTTTAGTTAAGCTGCTTAATTTTGTTAGATTTGTTAGATATATTTAAACTGTGTTATGAATAAAGCTTGTTTTGACAAAAGATCCTCATTTGTCAATAGAATTAATCCTGGAGGGAAGTATCCTATTCTCACATTTATGCCAAACTGGAAAAATTGTTGGGGTCTGGCTTCATAATATACCTTGGGATTTGGGTCCAGTATCTTAGCAATCTATGTATCCCCATTCAAATGGTTTTTTTTTTCAATGACTTCCTTCTGAGCTATCTGCTAGTCAGGATCTCTTCCAAGCTCACGTGGACTGCATTACATCCACTGTGCAAGATGCATCAAAGAACAAAGAACAAAGAAAATTACAACACAGGAACCAGGCCCTTCAGCCCTCCAAGCCTGCATCGACCATGCTGCCCAACTGAACTAAAACCCCCTACCCTTCTGGGGATCATATCCCTCTATTTCCATCCTATTCATGTATTTGGCAAGACGCCCCTTAAAAGTCACTACCATATCCGCTTCCACTACCTCCCCCAGCAACGAGTTCCAGGCACCCACTACTCTCTGTGTAAAATATCTGCCTCGTACATCTTCTTTAAACCTTGCCCCTTGCACCTTAAACCTGTGCCCCCTAGTAATTGACTCTTCCACCCTGGGAAAAAGCTTCTGACTATCCACTCTGTCCATGCCTCTCATAATCTTGTAGACATCTATCAGGTCGCCCCTCAACCTCCGTCGTTCCAATGAGAACAAACCAAGTTTCTCCAACCTCTCCTCATAGCTAATGCCCTCCATTCCAGGCAACATCCTGGTAAATCTTTTCTGTACCCTCTCCAAAGCCTCCACATCCTTCTGGTAGTGTGGTGACCAGAATTGAACACTATATTCCAAATGCGGCCTAACTAAGGTTCTATAAGGCTGCAACATAACTTGCCAATTTTTAAATCAATGCCCCGGCCGATGAAGGCAAGCATGCCGTATGCCTTCTTGACTACCTTCTCCGCCTGCATTGCCACTTTCAGTGACCTGTGTACCTATACACCCAGATCCCTTTGCCTATCAGTACACTTAAGGGTTCTGCCATTTACTGTATATTTCCTATCTGTATTAGACCTTCCAAAATGCATTACCTCACATTTGGCCGGATTAAACTCCATCTGCCATCTCTCTGTCCAAGTCTCCAACTGATCTATATCCTGCTGTATCCTCTGATGGTCCTCATCGCTATCTGCAAATCCACCAACCTTTGTGTCATTCGCAAACTTACTAATCAAACCAGTTACATTTTCCTCCAAATCATTTATATATATTACAAACAGCAAAGGTCCCAGCACTGATCCCTGAGGAACGCCGCTTGTCACAGCTCTCCATTCAGTAATGCACCCTTCCACTGCTACCCTCTGTCTTCCTTGACCGAGCCAGTTTTGTATCCACCTTGCCAGCTCACCTCTGATCCCATGCAACTTCATCTTCTGCACCAGTCTGCCATGAGGGACCTTGTCAAAGGCCTCACCGAAGTCCATGTAGACAACATCCACTGCCCTACCCTCATCAATCATCTTCGCCACTTCCTCGAAAAACTCAATCAAGTTCGTGAGACACGACCTCCCCTTCACAAAACCATGTTGCCTCTCACTAATAGTCCACTTACAATCAATCAATATTGTCAATGACATTGGTGTTGGAATCATAGAACCCTACAGTGCAGAAGGAGGCCATTAGGCCCATCGAGTCTGCATCAACCACAATCCCACCCAGGCCTTATCCCCATAATCCCATGCATTTACCCTAGCTAGCCCGCCTGACACTAAGTGGCAATTTAGCATGGCCAATCCACCTAACCCATACATCTTTGGACTGTGGGAGGAAACCGGAGCACCCGGAGGAAACCCACGCAGACACGGGGAGAATGTGCAAACTCCACACAGACAGTGACCCAAGCCGTGATTTGAACCCGGGACCCTGGCACTGTGAGTCAGCAGTGCCAACCACTGTGTCACCGTGCCATGTTGCGGGCAAAACAAAGGAAGATCATGGCCATAATCTGCACTTATTGATGTAAGTGGCATACAGTGGTGGATTGGTGGTCAACTGTCTGAAATGTGCCATCAATGTACAGCAGTTCAATTTCTTTGGTTCTATTTATTCTAGTGCTGGCATATGGCCTAATTGATGTAAAATAGTGGACATTAAAACCTGGCAACTCCTCAAGATAAGGACAACCTCCAAAAATGTCTCGGTCTCTTTAATTTTCTGTCTCTCTGCACTTTCAATTTCTTTCAAAAATCCTCATTGCTAAGGGAATTGTTGAGAAAGGAAGCGCCTATCCTGTGGCACAAAAAACACCAGTATCACTTTGAAGCACTGAAACAGTGATTATCAGAAACATCGACATTGCAATTTTATTATCCAAGGGAGACAAGTACTCTCAAGATGGATGCCTCACAGAAAGGTCTGGGAGCATGCATACTACAAAAAGATACACTGATTGCATTTGCTTCAAATTCAAATTCCGAAATGGTTTTCCCATATCCTTAGACTGGCACCCTTGTTTTGGACATGCGCACCATCAGGAACATCCTTCCTGCATTTACCCTGTCTAGTCTTGTTACAATTTTATAGATTTCTGTGAGATTCTCCCGTCATTGTCCTAAACTCCGGCGAATATAATCCTAACTGACTCAATCTCTCCTCATGCATCAGTCCTGCCATCTCAGGAATCAGTCTGGTAAACCTTCTCTGCACTCCCACAATAGCAAGAACATCCTTCCTCAGATAAGGAGACCAAAACTGCGCACAATATTCCAGATGTACCCTCATCAAGGCCCTGTATAATTGCAGCAAGACTCCTTGCTCCTATACTTGAATCCTCGGGAAGGTGGGAAGGCCAACATACCATTTGCCTTTTTTACTGTCTGCTGCACCTGTATGCTTACTTTCGGTGACAAGTGTATGAGGACACCCAGGTCTTGTTGCACATTCCCCTCTCTTAATTTATAGCCATTCAGATAATAATCTGCTTCCTGTTTTTGGTACCAAAGTGGATAACCTCACATGTATCCATATTATACTGCACCTGCCAAGCATTTGGCCCATTCATTCATCTTGTTCAAATCACACTGAAGCATCTCTGCACCCTCCTCACAGTTCATCCTCCCCCTCAGCTTTGTGTCATCTGCAAATTTGGAGATGTTACATTTAGTTCCCTCGTCGAAATCATTCATGTATATTGTGAATTACTGATCCCTGCAGTACCCCACTAGCCACTGCCCTACACCTGGTAACACTTTATTTCTACTCTTTGTTTCCTGTCTGGCAACCAGTTTTCTATCCATCTCAATACACTACCCCAATCCCATGCACTTTCATTTTACATGCTAATCTCTTACATAGGGCCTTATTGAAAGCTTCTGAAAGTCCAGATAAACCATATCCACTGGTGTCTCCTCATCAATTCTACTAGTTACATCCTTGAAGAAAGCCTGTAGATTTGTCAAGGATGACTTTCCTTTCATAAATCCATGCTGACTTTGTCCAGTCTTGCCACTGTTTTTCAAGTGCACAGAAACCAAGGAAATAAAATAGTGTCCTGGAGATCTGTGGTGCGATCTTCTGCAACAGACCTTGGATGCGAGCTGTCTGTCCAGGGGTCTCTTTGCCTATCCTGTCATCTCGCTTGTGCTGAGTGAATTACCAAGTGCACTTCTCTCTAACTAACTATGCCAGGCAGAATGCCAGTTCCTTAGTGCAATGAGTGATAATGCCTTGCCAGCAAGAATTTCATTGTCATTCTGCATGGTGCCATGTCCTGACAAGAAAAAGAGGAGAGAGAGAGAGACGAGCAAAGAATATATTATCAACATCGACCACTTGACGTTCTATCCCACACCAGAGTCAGGAACATTTTCTAAGCTGCTGCTACACATGTAAATTAGATTTCCACTGTGCTTCTGGTGAACGATGTGACAGAGCATGAGCTCCAAGGCAATTATCAGCCAAGGTTGCTATGTTCAGGGGTAAATGACTATCTAACTAGAGAAGAAAGAAGAGCAGTGGCTGGGTAGATGCCAACTCAGCTTTGCTCGAAGCTAGGTCTCCAGATTCATTATTTCCAGTGTTGATGGTTGTATTTCTTCCCAGGTCTCTTGTATTGGGTAATTGCAGAATGACAGAACATCACACTGTATTGGTTATCTTCTTGTGTCCAGGCACCTTCTTCAGGAAGAGTATGGCTTGGGCCTTTGAGCTTCCTTTTTCACTGCCATCTGAAATAGTTTAGCAAGTTACTTAGTTATATAAAAATAACTAAGGCTGGGCAATAGCTATCAATCTTCTCAGTGACACCTGCATTCCAAGAATCAGAGTACCAGACAATGATCATCTTTAACAAGAGAGAATCTAACCATCTCCCCTTGACATTCAATGGCATTACCATCACTGAATCCCTCACTGTCAATAACCTGGGGCTTACCATTGGCCAGAAACTTAATTGAACTAGCCATGTAAATAAATATACAGGCTGTACACAGGCTTGGAATTCTGCAGTGACTAACCCGTGTCCTGATTCCCCAGACATTGTCCACCATCTACAGGGCACAAGTCAGGAGCGGGATGGAATACTCTCCACTTTCCTGGATGAGTGCAGTTCCAACACTCCAACACTCAAGAATCTCAACACCATCCATGCAAAACAGCCCATTTGATTAACCCCCCCCCGCCCCCTTCCACCACCTTAAACACTCACTCCCTCTAACACTGACACATGGTGGCAGCAGTGTTTATCACATGAAAGCTGCCCTGCAACAAGGATCATTTGGCAGCACCTTTCAAAGTGGTCATGCCTACCACCTAGAAAGACAAGAGTAGCAGTTGTATTGGACACCACTACCTGTAGGTTCTTCTCCAAACCGCACAACATCCTGGGTCAAAATCCTGGAACCTCCTTTCAAATAGCACTGTGGTTTATCTACAACACATGGACTGCAGCGATTCAAGAAGATGGCTGACCATTACAGTCTCATGGGCAATTAGGGATGGGCAACAAATGCTGGCCTAGCCAGACATGCCCACATTCCTTAAAAGCAGAGTAGAGCGGAGGTGGTCATTGTGGTGCGGTTAGTGGAGCAGTTACATGGTCAGTGGGCTGGCTGGTCAGTGGGAGTGGGGGGTCAGTGGAGTTTGGGTAGTGGGGGTTCGGGTGGTTAATGAGAGGGTAGTCAGTGGGAGAGGGGCGATAGGTGCTCAGGAGGATGGTCAGTTGACGGATCAGGTGGTCGGTCAGGGAGTGTGGAGTATTTTCAGGATTGCAGGGGTATTTGGGGAGGTAGGAATGGTAGTCATGGGCGGGGAAGGTACTCGGGGGATGGGGATGGTAGTTGAAGATGGGGGGGGGGAAAGTAATTTGGGGTGTGAGGGTAGTTGGGGGGGGGTGGGGAAGGTAGTTAGGGCAATGGGGAGGGTAGTTGGGGAGGTGGGAGTGTAGTCAGGAGGTCGGGAAGGTGGGAGGGTCGTCGGGGATGATTTTTTGATTTGATTTGATTTATTATTGTCAAATGTATTAGTATACAGTGAAAAGTATTGTTTCTTGTGCGCTATACAGACAAAGCATACCGTTCATAGAGAAGGAAATGAGACAGTGCAGAATGTAGTGTTACAGTCATAGCTAGGGTGTAGAGAGAGATCAACTTAATGCATGGTAAATCCATTCAAAACTCTGATCCCAGCAGGGAAGAAGCTGTTCTTGAGTCGGTTGATGCGTGATCTCAGAAATTTGTATCTTTTTCCCGACGGAAGAAGGTGGAGAATGTCTGGGGTGCGTGGGGTCTTTAATTATGCTGGCTGCTTTGCCAAAGCAGTGGGAAGTGTAGACAGAGTCAATGGATGGGAGGCTGGTTTGCGTGATGTGTTGGACAACATTCACGACTTTTTGTAGTTCCTTGCGGTTTTGGGCAGAGCAGGAGCCATTTCAAGCTGTGATACAACCAGAAAGAATGCTTTTTATGGTGTTTCTGTAAAATTTGGTGAGAGTCGTAGCTGACATGCCAAATTTCCTTAGCCTTCTGAGGAAGTAGAGGCATTGGTGAGTTTTCTTAACTATAGCGTAGGCATGGGGGGACCAGGACAGGTTGTTGGTGATCTGGACTACTAAAAACTTGAAGCTTTCAGCCATTTCTACTTTGTCCTCATTGATGTAGACAGGGGCATGTTCTCCTTTACACTTCCTGAAGTCGATGACAATCTCCTTCATTTTGTTGACATTGAGGGAGAGATTATTGTTGCCGCAGCAGATTCTCTATCTCTTTCCTGTACTCTGTCTCGTTATTGTTTGAGATCCAACCCACCACGCTGGTGTTGTCAGCAAATTTGAAGATCAACTTGGAGGGGACTTTGCCGCACAGTCATAGGAGTATAAAGAGTATAGTAGGGGGCTGAGAACACAGCCTTGTGGGGAACCGGTGTTGAGGATGATCGTGGCGGAGGTGTTGTTGCCTATCCTGACTGATTGTGTTCAGTATCCAGTCACAGAGGGAGGAACTGAGGCCCAGGCCACGGATTTTGGAGATGGGTTTCATAGGAATAGGGTGAGGAGGGTAGTTGGGGGCATGGGGAGGGTAGTTGAAGGTCAGGGAGGGTCGTCAGGGGTTGGGAGGGTAGCTGCGAGTTTGGGAGTGTAGTCAGGGGGATGGGGAGGATAGTTGAGAGTTGGGGAGTGTAGTCAGGGAGCTGGGAGGATAGTCAAGGAGATGGGAGGATAGTTGGGGGCAGGGGTTAATCAGGGCCGTGGATGAATTGGGGGAAGGTGGTCGTGGGCTGGTTGGGGGAAGGGATAATCAGTGGGTAGGATGTATTGGGGGTAGGGTAGGTGGGAGTGGGTAGGGTAGTTGAGGGGGTGGGACGGATAGTTGGGGGGGTGGGGAGGGTAGCTGGGGGGTAGGAAGGGTAGTCGAGGGGGTTGGGAAGGTAGTCGAGGGGGTGGGGAGGGTAGTCGAGGGGGTGGGGAGGGTAGTTGGGGGGTGGGGAGGGTAGTTGGGGAAGTGGGGACGGTAGTTGGGAGGGTGGGGAGGGTAGTTGGGGGTGGATAGGGTAGTCGAGGGGGTGGGGAGGGTAGCTGGGGAAGTGGGGAGGGTAGTTGGGGGTGGGGAGGGTGGTCAGGGTGGGGTAGGGAGGGTAGTTGGGGGGATTGGGGAGGATAGTCAGGGGTGGGGAGGGTAGTCGGGGGGGTGGGGAGGGTAGTTGGGAGGGTGGGGAGGGTAGTTGGAGGGGTGTGGGGAGGGTAGTCTGGGGGGTGTGGGGACGGTAGTCTGGGGGAGTGGGGAGGATAGTCAGGGGTGGGGAGGTTGGTCGGGGGGGTGGAGAGGGTAGTCGGGGGGGGGTGTGGGGAGGGTAGTCGGGGGAGTGGGGAGGGTAATTGGGGGGGGTGGGGAGGGTGGCTAGGTGGGTGGTTGGGGGAAGGGGTAATCAGAGGATGAGGATGAATTGGGGGGAGGGTGGATGGGGGGTGGGGAGGGAGTTGGGGGGTGGGGAAGGTGGTTGGGGAGAGTGGTTGGGGAGGGAGTTGGGGGTGGGGAGGGCAGGGGTAGTCATGGGTTGAGGATGTATTTGTGAGTGTGGATGGTAGTTGGGGGGTAGTAGGGGTGGGAGGGGTAATTGAGGAGTCGGGAGGGTACTCACAGGAGGGTGAGCGGGTAGTTGGGTTGTGGTATGTTGGGGGGAGTAGTTGGTGGGGCTGGCGTGGGGGTTACCTGGCAGGAGGTGGAGATACTCCAGTGGGAGGGCAGGGTAGGTCAGTACTATATTACCCCGGCATTAGAAATGGTTTTAATCCTAACTTTTTCTGGGTAACCATTCTTGTAAGACAGTCTGAGCCATTCAAGATTTGTGATTTAAATGAGTTTCGGAAAATTTACAGGACAGGGTGATTGTCCAGTGGAAGTCTGAACATCCTGGACAATGGCTGTGCATTCCCTCGGTGGGAGTTTCTGGGGGGTGGACACCTAGTGAGTCACTGGAATACCCCCGTGATATGACACCTCGGAGCTCGGATGGCATGGACAAATATCTTTATCACATGCACATTGGCAGATTTGTACGTGGTGCATTTATTAGAGATATTATGGTCTAACCATCCAACCAACAACTAGCTCTCAACCCCATTCCAAAGATTTATCTCATTTGAAATTCAGTGTCAATTGCCTCAAAGGAAATAAAATTCACTGTCTATTAAAGTTGGGGACAGAAAGGCACCTTCAGTAGATAGCATGTTCAAGAAAATAAGACTGTAATCATTTCCTTCAGTCAGCTGAAAAGGATTAAATCTTCAGCTTCCAGGTAATGTTCTGACTGAGCCTTGGGGAAGAATAATTTATGATTAGGGACAAGGCTAGTCTAGCAAATGTGAACATTATGTCCATTACTTAAACACACTTCCTGGGTTGACTGCTAATGTACCCATGGGGCCCATACGACAGCAGTAACAGATAGGAGCAATGAAACAGAAAGACAAGGACAAGAAGTATTAACATCCATGTTGCACAGCAATACTTCGACCGATCATTGCTGAATTACTGCCTTTGGTAAACAGCACAGATAACTCATTTTAATACAAGAATTTTCCTGATCCTTCTGATTCAGTTGTTCAATATACTTCTGAACTTTAGCTATATATTGATTAAGCAGTAATGTTGTGAATAGTAATTCTTTAATGTATGCTGTTTGCTGGATCAAACCTTATTCATTATGCATACTATATTTAACATTCTACAACTCTGCAAACAATGAGGTTAACCTTGCAGCCAAATCACAGAAGCTGGCACTTTAATTCCAAATGCGATGGAACTCTTTGGCATTAGCATACCACTTAACAACTACATTGCATTCTAATTAGAAGTACACAAAGTCAGTCAGTGTATTAGAGGACTATTCTGAAGGGTGTTTGCTGATTTATAAAAAGATAAAAAATGTGGCAAGCCAGGAGACACCATTCAGAGAGAGAGAGTTAATAAACACTGGAGGTCATTTCCGATCTTAAGAGGACATGTCCTTGCGTTCCTGCCAGAAACCATTCAGCAGACAATGAGAAGTTAGCAGTGTCAGTTCACTGAAGCTTGCAGGCAATACTTTGGTTATTTGACCTGATAGAATTTGGACAGCCCAAAACAAAGTGTTTTCTGGCTTTGATTCATAAGTCAACAACATAACATTTCACATGGTTTTCAGCAGTACAGAGTCCAGTAACAGTGTAAATATGGGAGTAAAGTGGATTCCTCATGATCAAGATATTGTGAGGAGAAAACTGTTTTTTTACAGGTCACATCAGCTTTAATTTTGGCGTCAGCTCGTGGCACTCATTCCTTTGAGTCAGAAAGTTATGGGTTCAAGCTTCATAAGTATAAAGTATATTTATTAGTCACATGTAAGGCTTACATTAACACTGCAATGAAGTTACTGTGAAATTCCCCTAGTCGCCACACTTCGGCGCCTGTTCGGGTCAATGCACCTAACCAGCACATCTTTCAGACTATGGGAGGAAAGTGGAGCATCCGGAGGAAACCCACGCAGACAGAGGGAGAACGTGCCAACTCCACACAGATAGCGACCCAAGCCGGAAATCGAACCCGGGTCCTTGGCGCTGTGAGGCAGCCGTGCTAACCACTGTGCCACTGTGCCACCCCGGCTTAAATTATTTCAATCCTTCAACATAACATGTAAGGCTGATATTTCAGTGTTGTACTGAAACAATATTGAATTATCCTTTGTTTGAGCTATTAACTGCAGGATCCATGTTCCTCTTTGTCCAATTCAGGTGGTTGACTTTTGAATAATAGAAGAAAATTTATTTGGAGCGGGATTTTATGGCCTCGTTCGGCCAAGGCCGGAAGCTCCCACCCGAGGTCACCGGAGATTTCCATTGTCAGACCTGTGCCGATTCCGTGGCAGGCGAGGTGGTAGAGTTCCAGCCTTGGCGCCCAGTTCAAGGTCCCTCCTTTGACCAACACTGCCGAAACTCTACAACTGACCATTCATCTCTTTGCTATTTTTGGAAGATACAAGGTATGGAAAGAGAGAATTGCTGCAGTTGAAGAAATGGATCAATCAATGGCTTCAGTTTACTGACGGGTGCAGATAAATTGACTGGATTTGTACTCATTTGAATGGAATTTAAATAAATTTAATGTGCAAGTGTCTTCTTTCTTTTTTGGCAGTCCCTCAGGGTCGAGGATGACTTGCCTCCACTCCAGGGAGGTGGGTTGTGTGGTGGCTACAGACTCTGCCACAGGTCGGGCTTGATGAGGTGGGGGAGGGAGGAGGGGGGATTCTGCATGTTCTGTCGGCTGTTTACGCTCAGTCTCCAAATGCTCCACTTGGTGACGCTCGAGGTGATTGGTGTCTTCGCGATGCTTCTTCTCCAGTTTGGAATTCTAAGGCAAGTGATTTGCATGTTTCAGTGGGGATGTTGCACTTATTTAGGGAGGCTTTCAGAGTGTCCTTGTGGTGTTTCCCCTGCACTCCTTGTGACCACTTGCCATTGCAGAGCTTGGAGTAGAGCAATTGTTTCACGAGTCTTGTTTCAGGCATGGAGACAATGTAGCCCGTCCATCTCAGCTGTTTGAGGGTGACCAGTGCCTGGCGGGGGAGAGGCGAGCGGGCCCAGAGACTTCAGTAAATTCATGACATGTAAATTCTAATTTCCATAAATTATACAGCTCTGCGCCGATTTCTGCCATGGAGCTGATGGTGCCAGAAATCCGGCAGCCGGAGATTCGCGGAGGCCGTGGCATCCAGCGGGAAGCCTGCAAAATGGCCTCTGCTTGAGTCTCCCAGCCCACTCCGCTACTAGAGTAGCACAGCGGGCTGGGAAAATCGCCCTGTAGTGTATAGGTTACATATTCCATGTGTGTTTAATCCTAGGTGGCTTAGTGAGGGGAAGGTATTTATATTCCTTGACACGAGAAGACCTTTCGTCAGTCTTGTATGCATGTTTGATGTGTATGTGTGTGCGTGGGTGTGTCTGTCTGTCTATGTCTATCTTCTGTCTGTGCCTGTCTGTCTGTGAATATATATTTGTACATTTGGAAAGACATGCATATTTGCTGGTGGCCCAGGGTGGTTTGACATATTGCAACAGGATAGGTAGGAAATAATGGATCAGTCGCAGTATAGCTTCATCCTTGACTTGGTGAAACACCAAACTTTGGTTCTTGTTATGTGACTATTCTAGGAACCTGAGTGCTCAGTCCTGCTGTGTCTTACGCATTAACTCAATTATAAACAGCGGTGCAAACACAACTTACAACTTACCTCTATGCAGGGATCAGTTATTAGAGGTCAAAAGGTGAATTTCAATTTCAGTTAACAGTACGTATCCTGTTGGAAATTATACTCACCCTTCAGGAGAATTGATTATACATCCTGTGTAGATCTACATAAAAGAGCCTCTCTTTTTGAGAATGTATCCAGTATTTGTTTTTAGGCCCTCTGGGAGTTGCCTTCGTTTCTGCGCTAAAATCCCAGCAGTGTCGTGCTAAGAGATCAATTAAAATTTCAAAGCAACCCACCAACCGCCAGTAAGAAACTGAAGCAATTATTGGGTAAGGACGGTTTGAAAGCAGATGAATAATGCAATGCAGATCAATCACCTCACTATCAATCACATCACTGCTTTAAATTCCTCAGAACCTGTCAAGTAAAACATAATCCGCAAAATAATTTACTGCCTTGGTGAAAAGCTATAGAGATATTGGTTTGTTATCATGTAGAAAAAGACAGGCTACAACCACACTGAAATAACCAGGGTTAGATTTCAGAGAGTTGTCAGTGTGAAGTGCGAAGAGTCCAAGGTAATAATTGTAAAATTTTTTTAAAAATAGAAATTATCTTAGAACTGACTGCAGCAATTACCTGATTAGTCATTCAACAGTAACCCCTTTCTAACCATCCCTGTTCCATAGGAACATGGGAATTCGGAGCGGGAGTCGGCAATCCAGCCCTCCAGCCCATTCCGCCATTTAACATGATCATGGCTGATATTATCCTGGTCTCAACTCCGCTTTTCTGCCTGCTCCCCTTTATCCTGCTTTTCATCAGAGCCAGAGCTCAAAGCCCATTTGATAGCAAATAATTTTATAACATTTGAATCTACTTAATGTAAGTTTGAAACACAGTGATACCAATTCTCTCAGCCAGCTGAGCTGCTCGAGTAGCACAGCAAGCCGGGAGACATCAGCAGGGGTCGTTTCAGGGGCTTCCCACTGGACGTCATGGTCTCCGCACGTCTCTGGACCTTGGTTTTTAGCGTCATCAGCTCCGCACTGGAAATCTGTGTGGAGCTGCTTATTATATTAAAATCTATATTTCCATGTGATTAGCAGGCCAGGACTGAGGTCTTTGGGCCCGCTAGCATCACCCCCGTGCTGTGAGTGGTTCCCTCCAGTGGGATTTACTCCTCCTCCCCACTAAAGGAACAGACGTCCTCGCGCCACTGGAGGGAACAGAGGCCACTGAGGTCCCCCAGGAGGTTGGAGATAAGGGGGATGCTAGCCTGGCAGTGCCAGCTTGGCACACTGGCACTGCCCACTAGGCATTGGGCAGTGCCAAGGGGGAGGGACCTATTGGAGCAGGGCCTCTTGGGAACGGGCCTATTGGGGGGGGGGCGGGTTGGTGGGGGTGGGGGGTCCCGCTGCCACTCTGCACAGGGATCACTGGGAGAAGGATGGAGTGAGGGCAATCGGGGCTGGCCATCTGGGTGAAGGGGGGGTGGAGGGTCGGGATTGCTGGGTGGGTCGGAGATGTTCAGAGATTGGGGTGGAGATATTGGTGCTGGTTGGATGAGGTTTGGGGAGATCAGGGCTCGCTGGGGGGTGGGGGTGGTGGTCAGGGAGATCGGAGCTGTCTGGGAGGAGGGGGGGACCTAGGGACATAGGGGCTGGCCTGGGGAGGACCGGGAGGCCAGCGATCAAAAGGTGGGGGATCAGAAAGCCAGTGACGGGGGATTGTGGGGCTGGCCAGTGTTCAGTCTGGCCAATGATCGGGAAGCCGACAATGGGGTCCACTGCGCATGCACCAGTCTCCGAACTGACGGATTGGCGCACGCACAGTGGCCCGCTCAGCACTACGCTGCTGGCCTCTTGGGCAAGAATAGGCCCCGCCCACTGTGATGCACAGAGTATCAGAGTTTCATTCTGGAAATCATGTTGAAAAAAAAACAGTGGAATTTACTCCCATTTCCCCACACGTTGGGAACTTAGAATTTTTTGGGAGATGCCCGACCATTAATTCATTTTCTACAGATGCCTTAATTACTGGGATGGTACGGTGTTAGAAACACTAGCCCCAAACTGTTGATGATAAATATTTCAGTGGGTGCACACCTGTGGGCTGTAGTGTATCTGAGAAGCCATGTTGAATTCTGTCATGTAGGACCTGGGCCTCAGTTACTTTGAACCCTAATGTAATAGAAGTCAAGGCAGTTTGCTGATTGTTTGGTAATCATAAAGCCCAGCACGCCACATTTAAAAGGAAGATTCTGGCTTCTAAAATGGAGTGGGATTTCAGGAGTGTGCAGATACATTGAAATTTCAGAATCAATGCTGGAAGGAGCGGCAGCAACATGGGGAAACATTGACACAGAGTGCTTAACAACATTCCAAAGCTTTCCAGCCTCATGGCTGCACATCAACCTGAAAGTTCTCATGCAGGCCACATGTAGGTCATCCCTGTCATGGTTTTATGATATAAAGGCACCAATCACGCATGAGGGATTGGGTAAACATGTTGTGTGTTCATTTATTTAGACTAGGCACATGAGAAAATTTATATATCGATAGAAAGCTTAAAGACACGAGAGCTATGCTGCGTTCAGCTCACAGGCAAAATTGAGACTAGATCACAAGACACACTCCCCTCTTAGTGAGGGCATGTGGTTATCCCCGAAAGGAATTTTGCAATTGTCCCTTTAAGGTATTATACGGTTGGCCAAGTAAAATCAATTAAAGAGGCTGTGCACCAAAACAAATCACGCACACACTCAAGTAAATCGAGGTTACACTTGTGCTGAGACCTTGGATATGCTATTCCATTATCCTGTTCTTGCCTTCCTTCCATGGGAAAGTAAATGCTTTCATTTATTAAGGAGGTTATAATGGGCACTTAGACAATCTCAGCGCAAGTAAGCAGAGTCAACATGGTTTTGTGAAAGAGAAATCATCTTTGACTAATTTGTTAGGTTTTTTTGAGGAAGTAGTAGGCAATGTAGATAGAGGGGGGTGTGTGGATGTGGTGCCCTTAGATTTCCAGAAGGCATTTGATTCAAGATAATGACACAAAATATGAACTCATGGTGTAGGAGGTAAGACATAAGCATGGATTGAGAATTGGTTAGCTCATAGGGAAAAAAGAGTAGGTCCAAATGGATAATTTTCAGGTTGGCACAATGTAACAAGTAGAATGCTACAGGGATCAGTGCTGGGGCTTCAGCTATCTGAAATCTATATTAATAACTTGGATAATGGGATCAAATGTATGGTTGTTAAATTTGCCAATGACACAAAATTCGGTAGGAAATTAAGTTGTAAAGAAGATATAAGGAGTTTGCATTTGGATACAAATAGGTTATGTGAGTGGGAAAATATTAGCAGATGGAGTATAAAGTGAAAAAATGTAAACTTGCCTACTTTGGCAGGAAGAATTAAAAAAATAATGTTATTTAAATGGAGAAAGAGTGCAGAACTCTGAGGGACAGAGGGATTTGGGCCTCCTGCTACATGAATCACAAAAGTTAGTATGCAGGGACAGCAAGAGATTAGGAAGGAAGTTGAACGTTGCAGGTTATAGAAAAGAGAATACAATATCAAAGTAGGGATGTTTTGCTGCTCCTGTCTTGTCTGGAGACAATACACATCTTTTTAGCCTGTCTTGATGCTCTCTCCACTCACGCTGTTTTGTTTCTTAAAGACTTGATTAGTTGTAAGTATTCGCATTCCAACCATTATTCATGTAAATTGAGTTTGTTTCTTTATATGCCCTGTTTGTGAACAGAATTCCCACTCACCTGAAGAAGGGGCTTGGAGCTCCGAAAGCTTGTGTGGCTTTTGCTACCAAATAAACCTGCTGGACTTTAACCTGGTGTTGTTAAACTTCTTATTGTGTTTACCTCAGTCCAACGCCGGCATCTCCACATCATTGCTGCTGTTGTACAGAGTGTTTGTGAGACCACATCTGGAGTACTGTATACAATTTTGGTCTCTTTATTTAAGAAACGGCATAATTGCATTCAAAGCAGTTCAGAGAAGGTGCACTCTACTGATTGCTGGAATTGAAGGGATTATCCTATGAGATATAATTGGGCAGGCTGGGCCTGTATCCATTAGAATTTAGAAGAATGAGAGGTGATGTCATTGGATAGTCAGAAGCTTTTTCCCAGAGTCAAAGAGTCAATTACTAGGGGACATAGGTTTAAGGTGCGAGGGGCAAGGTTTAAAGGAGATGTACGAGGCAAGTTGTTTACACAGAGGGTGGTGGGTGCCTGGAACTCACTGCCGGGGGAGGTAGTGGAAACAGATAGGATAGGTTAAGAAGTGTCTGGACAAATACATGAATAGGATGGGAATAGATGGATATGGTCGCTGGAAGGGAGGGGGTTTTAGTTCAGTTGGGCAGCATGGTTGGTGCAGGCTTGGAGGGCTGAAGGGCCTGTTCCTGTGCTGTAATTTTCTGTGTTCTTTGTTCTTTGTTTTTTGAAACATACAAGATCCTGATCCAGGATTTGACAGGGTGGATGCTGAAAGGATCACAGAATTGGTACGGTGCAGAGGGAGGCCATTCCCCTTCTAGAGAGACTAAAACTAAGAGGCGCAGTTTAAAAATATGAGGTCTCCCATTTAAGATGAAGATGAGGAGAACGTCTTTCTCTCAGAGGGGTTCTGAGTTTGTGGAATTCTCTTCCCCGGGGTGATGGAGGCAGGATAATTGAATTAGATAGATTCGTGGTTAACAACGGAGTCAAAGGATATAGGTGGTAGGAAGGAAAGTAGAATTGAGGTCACCATCAGATCAACCATGATTTTATTAAATCGAGGAGCCAAATGGCCTACTTCTGCTCTTAATTTGTAAGTCTGTATGTTTGTATGTTTGTATTTTACAGGGCACACATGACATCTGTGACTTGCCTGAAGTGTGGTGTGTCTTGGAAGGATATTGTGGATTCGAAGGCAAAGCGATTGCCAGCATAATGTAAGCATAAAGCCTGGGTCCTGGTTGTGGTGATGGTTTGAAGCGAATACCAGAGTTCTGTTCCAGAATCTGTGTGAATCTGTGTGAGGCACCAGAAATTGTGACTAATGGTGACTTGAAGAGGCTACTAAGCAGACTCAACTAGATATACATGCCTAATCTGTATAAAAAAACTACAAAAACAGAGAATGCTGGAAAAATGCAGCAGGTGTGGCAGCTTCTGAAGGGAGAGAAACCAGAGGTTATGGGGGCGATTTGATGCCTGCATTCGCCGGGAGTCTAAACGGTGACATGGGCACAAAATCATGTGAGTGCCAGGAAATAAGATTCTCGCAGTAAGATCTTGATTTTCCCCACCCTCATCGGTGATGTAATCAGGTTACCACAAAGGACAGGAACCTCATTTAAATGGACTTTGATATATTTGAATATTATTCATGGGCCTCCCTGCCACATGATCCTCCCTCCACTGTTGCCCTGATAATAGAGGGCAGGGGCTCTCTGTGTCCATTTTGTGGGGGGGGGGGGGGGGTGGGGGTGATGTGGGAGGAGATAACTTCAGAGCTGATTGGGGTGTCCTTTAAAGATGGCGCCCTGATCTCTGTGGAGCTGGCTCTATCAGACCCTGCCTTGCCCGAGTGACGGTGTAAACCACACACCAGATTTTTTTTGCCATAGTGGCTGAAGATCTACTCTGAAAATTCTGTTGTGAATCTGTAAAGATACATGTCGGTTTTCAGTCTGAGTCTGACTTTCTGACAAATCATTGGAAAATTCTGCCCAGTGTTTTGAGTCGGTTAGACACTTTGGCAGAAGAGTTTGTATAAAAAGAGAATGGGACTAAAAATGGAAAATTCACCATTGTGATCATCTGAATCCCAGGCTACTAAAGGAGATTGTTTAGGAAATATTGGAGGCATCAACTATGATATTAATTAAGGAAATGAGAAAAGAAAAAATAAGAAAATTACAGGTAAATGAACATTGCATCAAACACTGGAAATTCGGGAGGCTGGAAGCAGGAGGGCAGGTGCCAGTGCAAGGTCTGTAATGATATTCCATTTTTCTTTCTCATCATCTTATTCCACCTGTACAATCTGTCAGTGGCTGATCACTACCCTGTCAAGGGCAAGTCGGGATGATCAATAAATACTGACCGTGCCAGCAACACTCACATCTTATGAACATATAAAATAGTCCTCAGGTCTCCTACAGAAAGTTATATGTGAATGTTACTCCTCAAGAACACATTTACCAGGATTCTCCAATCTCCCAGCCACGCGTTACTCTGCAGCATGCAGTTTGCTGGCAGTGGGATTCTCAGCTCCCGCTGTCAATGGAATTTCCCGCTGAAATTACCCCACGCTGCCGGGAAACCCATGGCCAGGGGTGCACTGTCGGCGGGACCAGAGAATCCCGCCGGAGTGAACGGCTGGAGAATTCCAGCCATTATAAACTTTCTTCAAGGTTATAAAGAAATTAGGCGAAAACATTGCCTAACTAATTGTCCTAACTCAGCGCTTCCCAGATTATTTTCTAATATAACCCTAAAGCAAAGCTAAAAGTTTATTTGTTGGTCACAAGTAGGCTTACATTCATACTGCAATGAAGTTACTGTGAAAATCCCCTAGTCGTCACACTCTGGCGTCTGTTTGGGTACACTGAGGGAGAATTTAGCACGGCCAATGCACCTAACCTGCACGACTTTTGGACTGTGGGAGGAAACCAGAGCACCCGGAGAAAACCCACGTAGACACAGGGAGAATGTGCAAACTCCGCACAGACAGTGACCCAAGCCGGGAATCAAACCTGAGTCCCTGGCACTGTGAGGCAGCAGTGCTAACCACTGTGATACTGTGCCACCCCTAATTTAATACTTGAAAATTAATGCCAGGTGGCAACAAAAGCAAAAGAGAAACAAAACAGTAGAGCAACATTCAATATATAATTATTAAAGATCGCAAATCATAAATCAACAAATAACACAGCATATAAGTTTTAAAGTACTAATGTCTAATGAGACACATGGGCATGCTTCACTGGGTCAAAATCCTGGTACTCTCTTCCTAACAGCACTATGGGCGTACCTACACCAAATGGATTGCAGCAGTTCAAGAAAGCAGCTTACCACCACCTTCACAAGGGCAGTTAAGTTTGAGAACCAATGCTAGCTTAGCCAGCAATGCCCACATCCCATGAAATAATTTTTAAAAACGATATTGCGATACATTTTCTCAAATTCTGGCAGTGTGGTAGATCTGCACAATCTCCAGCGTGACATCCAGTGTTGATCGGTATGGAGATTTGATGCAGACAAGTGCGCTAAATCCAGCTTCGCACAAAAGCGCACTGGCAAAAGGAAACATCGCTTTCAATATGCATATTGCAATGCCTGGATAATTAATCTTTTCACCGAAGGAGAACTCTGACAGAGAAACTCTGGAAATTGCTTCTTTCTCAAAAGTCAATGAGTCGTTCAAATCCATATTGTCAGCTTGACATTGAAAGAGGTTCCGAACCCAATCAAACTGTCACACGTCTAAATCGGGGGCAGAGTGGGGGGAGGGGGGAAGGAGGCAAGTGTGTTTCTAGGTGGCTGAAGTGGTTGGTCGTCATTAGTGCAATGATGTTCCATTTCATTGCTGGACAGGAGTCATAGTTCAGCCCCAGCATATCACTTTCCCAAAGTGGAAGTTTCTTCATGAAGATTGTGATTTCACCATTCATTTGTAGAACACTTATGCGGGGACAGTAGGCAGAAAAGGCAACCTCCATGGCTTGAACAATGCTTCCAGAGAGTTTTCTTCTCTGACTCTTGTTGTTTTTATTTCACTTTTAATTCATTTACCTGGAGGCACCTTGAGGTTTCCAATCTGCCTCAGCAGCGCTCATCACTCCCAATGGCAGTGCTGAGCCTTCAGAGTTGCTGATCCTTTTATTGGGCCAGCAGCATCACTTGCCGTCCTTACTTAGGCAGCCTTGCCTGTGTGCAGCCAATTAGGATACCCCTCAACTCAAGTAAGTTTGCAGAGCTGGTCCGCTGCCACCAAGCGAGGCTCAAGATCCCTGTTTGATCCTGAAACCCACAGTAAAACTGAATCCGGGAATCAGGGATGCTGAGGAAACAGTCAATCGAATAATGAGCTAGAAATTCATATCTGTGGTGGCTTGGTCCAGGGTTCTGGAAATAGGAGGTGTGTACAATGATTCCAGCCATTTCTGTCATGGTGTCCCATGCTGAGAAGGATGCTATGGTAATGCCCTGAGGTCCCGATGTGCCAGAAGTGTCCCAGCTTTGTAGATTGTGAGTATACCTGATCATATCAGGTCAGTACACCTGATGAAGGGGCAGCGCTCCGAAAGCTCATGATTCCTAATAAACCTGTTGGACTTTAACCTGGTGTTGTGAGACTTATTATTGTGACCATTCTCTTGGCCAGAATCCTGCCATAAAAGCCACCAATAAAAACTTTGCTCTCACATCTTTGTCAAAGAACACACCCCATTATACAAGTAAAAATTAACTCGTTACCCATGAATTTTCATTTAGTGCCTATCTTGCCAATGTCTTTGCCTGTCCTAGTGCCCCTATGCACTGTTGCCTTAGTTGCTGCTAGTAGAAGGCTGATGACTTTCACTGGGGCTGACTCTGGATGACTTTTCAAGACAGTCTTAAGCATTTTGAGACACTGAGGGACAAGTTTCGGACCGTACCACCTCAGCCGAAGAGGCAGCAGTCAAGACTGTCTAGTCACACCCCCCATCCACACCAGTGGTACTGGCAGAGTGGTAGTGGTGGGAGCACAAATGTTGTCATTGTGAGAGAGGACATTGGATTCATGTTCCATGATACCCCTGGCTTAGCATCTCTGCAATGTAAGTAGTCTGTGGCAGCAGAGAGTGTTGGGCTGCTGCAAGAGCTTGCACGCCTCTTTGACCACTCAGATCTAACGATGGATATTATCACCTTTGTCTGAGCTTCAACTGCAGCACAGAGGTGTGGGATAGTTTCAATGGTGGTTGAGACTTGGGTCAGCAGATACTGTATTCGCTTCCAAGCTCTGTGTAAAGTCCTCTGCCATGTTGGAAACAGAGTCTTCTATGATCATTGACAGAGACAAGAAGCTGTCTGCAGACCTATGCATCAAGCATCTTGCTGTGTATGTTCATTAGTGTTCCCCTCTATAGCACCTCATCAACACCCTCATCTGAGTCCCCTGTAGCAGGACCCATGTCTGACTGATATTTGAATCATCGATAGTCACGGGTGAGGTGCCTGAAGATTGGAGAGTGGCAAATGTTGTGCCTTTGTTTAAAAAGGGCTGCAGGGAAAAGCCTGGGAACTACAGGCCAGTGAGCCTCACATCTGTGGTGGGTAAGTTGTTGGAAGGTATTTTGAGAGACAAGATCTACAGGCATTTAGAGACACAAGGACTGATTAGGGACAGTCAGCATGGCTTTGTGAGTGGAAAATCATGTCTCACAAATTTGATTGAGTTTTTTGAAGGGGTAACCCCCAAGAAGGTTGATGAGGGCAGTGTAGTTGATGTTGTCTAGCAAGACTTTAGCAAGGCCTTTGACAAGGTACCGCATGGTAGGTTGTTGCATAAGGTTAAATCTCGGGATCCAGGGTGAGGTATCTAAATGGATACAAAATTGGCTTCTTGATAGAAGCCAGGGGGTGGTTGTAGAGGGTTGTTTTTCAAACTGGAGGCCTGTGACTAGCGGTGTGCCTCAGGAATCAGTGCTGGGTCCACTGTTATTTTTCATTTATATTAATGATTTGGATGAGAATATAGGAGGCATAATTAGTAAGTTTGCAGATGACACCAAGATTGGTGGCATAGTGGACAGTGAAGAAAGTTATCTCCGATTGCAATGGGATCTTGATCAATTGGGCCATGGGCTGATGAATGGCAGATGGAGTTTAATTTAGACAAATGCGAGGTGATGCATTTTGGTAGATTGAACCAGGGCAGGACTTACTCAGTTGATGGTAGGGCATTGGGGAAAGTTACAGAACAAAGAGATCTAGGGGTACATGTTCATAGTTCCTTGAAAGTGGAGTCACAGGTGGACAGAGTGGTGAAGAAGGCATTCGGCATGCTTGGTTTCATTGGTCAGAACATTGAATACAGAAGTTGGGATGTCTTGTTGAAGTTGTACAAGACATTGGTAAGGGCACACTTGGAATACTGTGTGCAGTTCTGGTCACCCTATTATAGAAAGGATATTATTAAACTAGAAAGAGTGCAGAAAAAATTTACTAGGATGCCACTGGGACTTGATGGTTTGAGTTATAAGGAGAGGTTGGATAGACTGGGACTTTTTTCTCTGGAGCTTAGGAGGCTGAGTGGTGATCTTATAGAGGTCTATAAAACAGTGAGGGGCATAGATAAGGTAGATAGTCAATATCTTTTCCCAAAGGTAGGGGCATCTAAAACTAGAGGGCATAGGTTTAAGGTGAGAGGGGAGAGATACAAAAGTGTCCAGAGGGGCAATGTTTTCACACAGAGGGTGGTGAGTGTCTGGAACAAGCTGCCAGAGGTAGTAGTAGAGACGGGTACAATTTTGTCTTTTAAAAAGCATTTAGATAGTTACATGGATAAGATGGGTATAGAGGGATATGGGCCAAATGCGGGCAATTGGGATTAGCTTAGGGGTTCACAAAAAAATGGCGGCATGGACAAGTTGGGCCAAAGGGCCTGTTTCCATACTGTAAACCTCTATGACTCGGCTGTCTGGTGAGCTGGCACATACGCTATTCTTTCTCCCATCTAAACAGCGGCCCACTCATGCCCAAATACTCATCATGTGCTGATCCTGACTTATACTACTCTCTAAGGTAGCTGTAGTGCCAATATCTGAGCTGGTGGTGGCAAGTATCAAATCAAATGCCAGTGTTTCTTCCTCAGGATTTATGGTGTTGTTCTCGGCTTTCTTGCTGAGGCTATGCAGCTGGCAATTCGTGGGTTTCTGAAGTAGAAAATCAAAAGAAGAAGATTGGAGTGAGGGAAAGGAGTGGGGTGGAAAACAAGAAGTCTATGGCCACACTATAAGCAGCTTGCATTTTGTGCCACATAACAGGATAAGGGTAAGGTGGGAGTGGAGAATGTGCAGAAGGTAGAAGCACACCATCATTGATGTTTTCAGCAGTGCTATTTGCCATGGGTTATGACACAGCTGATCCCATGATGCAGAGAGTCATCTCCGTTGCAGGACTCAGCAGGTGCTGATGTCCTTGTCCCTGCTGTGCTCCAGGTGGTTATTTTATTATTATTTTTTAACTCATTTCTGGGATGTGGGTGTCACTGGCTAGGCCAATATTTTTTGCCCATCCCTTGTTGCCCTTCCGAAGGTGGTGGCAAGCTATCTTCTTGAACCATAGCAGTCCCTGGGATGTAGGTACACATATAGTGCTGTTAGGGAGGGAGTTCCAGGGTTATGACCCAGCAACAGCGAAGAAACAGCGATATATTTCCAAGTCAGGATTGTGAGTGGTCTTCCCAGGTATCTGCTGCTCTTGTCCTTCTAGATGGTCATGTCCTGCAAGAGAGAGAGAGGAATGTCAGTGAGTGTGTTGAATTGTGTTTGGAGGATGTGCCTGCCACAGCTGAATGGGTGGAAGTTTGTAGAAGCTGCGAGAGGTGGGTGTGATGCCAGCATCATTGGAATGTGTTTGTGGTTGAGTTGGAGTATCTGGATGTTAGTGCCAAGGGAATGCTGATGTGTGAATGATGGGGCTGTGGTGCATTGAGCAGCGTGAGATACTGATGGTGAGGTGGCTAAGAAATATTACATGAGAATATATTCATTGAATCTGACCAGCTGAGTGAGATTGTTCATATTTTGTCTGGTGCTGCTGCCAAGCCCTTGGGCCCAGGCTCCAGGAATTGCCCCTCCTCATCACCTTCTCCCATTCCCTTCTGAGGGTGATCCTTGAGGACCTGGTATTCCCCACTCTTTATTCTCCAACCCACTACCCCCCCAAAATAAATGCGCCATCTTTCCTCTTGTCAACCTTCACTATCATTTCCAGTGCCACATCTATGAACCTTGGAGGTAACTTTTCCCTGGTGGTCCATTTGTGTAGTTCCTACATGTAGCTAGTGTGAGTAGAACCAGTCAGCAGCAGCACCCCTAAGAGGGGTAGATGGCCTTTAAGTGGAGCAGACTAGCTGCATCATGTGGCATCGGTGGATTTTGTCAGGGCCCCTGCTGAGAGCTGCAGCCAGCCAGCAGTGTGGGCCCCACCCGGCCCAACTCTAAACTCACTGAACAAGGAAGGGAGCAACAAGGTTGTGTGTTACCAACATCAGCAGGACTGGGTGCAGTTGCCCAAGTCTTGTCACTCCCAGGCTGTAAAATGGGCCTAAAGGAATATTTTAGCCTCTCTTGTATAAGTCGGAAAAGATTACATAGCATTGTGGGGAAATGTGGTCTGCTCTTTAATTTGTATCATTTGGTGAAGATAAATGTTATTGGTTAAACTAAGCAAATCTGATCATTATTATTATAAAGGCAAAATACTGCGGATGCTGGAATCTGAAACAAAAACAGAAAATGCTGGAAAATCTCAGCAGGTCCGACAGCATCTGTGGAGAGAGAAAAGAGCCAACATTTTGAGTCTGGATGACCCTTCGTCAGATCATTATTATTGCTCTGTATGTTTCTTAGCTTTGGAATGAAGCAGTTTAATGAGTTGCCTCACCAAGTGTCAACTCAATCTACTCTTGGTGAAGTTGGAGGAACACAAGTGTGAAGGAAATGAATATCTCATCTGGCTCACAATAGGATGCTGCTGTTACGTTCCCGGGTTAATTTATAATACAAGTAGATTTAAAGCAATGTGAATAAAATAAGGTGCTCAGGTTGCTCATGGAATTGATTAAAACAACTGAAGCTGAGAAGCTTCCATGGCAGAATTAATATTATAACAACATTCATGTTGGACAACATTAATACAACATTAAAGCAGGTTTATTATTTTGCTGAAGCCATAAAAATGTTTATGTTACCGCAAGCAGATAAGCCAAATAGTGTACTAGATTTACAATTGCTAATTCCTTTCACCTTGAGTAATTCATCCCAGGACACATCACCTGCTGCTCTGAACATGGGGCCTCGCTCCCACTGCATCCTTGCTCTAACAGGATTCCAGTTCCATCATCTGAAAACCAAGTGATCATCTGGCCATTCTGACTGAAAACAGATTTCCACGTCCTCCCGAAGAAATATTCTTGACAAGCTGTTAATGTTGTTGCGCAGGCAAATCCAGAAGACGACTGACTCACATCAAGGCCCCACAAAGACAAGATGCGATTAAATGGCCAGTTCATCTCTTTTGGTAATGTTCATTAAGGGAAAAATTAGATCCAGGATAGCAGCAGAAATATCTGCAAAAGGAGCTTCAGTCTAACCACACCACTGAAAGATGACAACTGTGACCTTGTGACTTTCCACCAGTACTGCAATAAGGTTAGATTATGTGCTCAAGCCCTGGAGTGCGGTTTGAATCCATAATCCTCTGACTCAGACATTAGTGCGCTATAACTGGACTAAATTGACACTCTTCCAATGAAAACTGAAAACGCTGGAAAAACTCAGCAAGTCTGGCAGCATCGGTGGAGAGCGGAAATAGAGTTGATGTTTCATCTTCAGAGTTGAAGAACAGTCATACAGACTCAAAACATTGGCCAAAACTTTGTGGTCGCGCATGCCCCACTGCTGTCACCAGTGAGAACAGAGAATTTAGCACTCAGCTAAATCTCCATTCACTGCAGCAAGACCGGAGAATCCCAGCTGCAAGTGAGGTTGGAGAATTCTGGCCAATCACTCTGGTCGCGCTTCTCCCATCCCCCTGCACACTAAAAAATTAGATGATTCTCGCATCAGCCGATTCGTGGGGTTCGTGCGCGCATTCACGCCCCGCTAGCATTTTCCAGCAATGTATTTCCAGCAGTGTCAGATCTGTACTGGAAATTGGCGGGGAGGGGCAAAGACCATTTAAATGGTCATTTGCATAGAAATTAAATGTGATTAGCGGGCCCAGAACTGAAATCTTTGGGCCCACTAGCATCTACCCCTCCGCAAGAGTGGTTCACTCCAGCGGCATTTAGAGTAGCTCCCCACTAATGGGGAACTAGTGGCCTGACCCCAGTGGAGTGAACGGACAGCAATCGGGGCCCTCCTGGGGGGTCAGGTGGTGGGGATGTGCCCCTGGGGCATTGGCACCTTGGCAGCGCCAGCCTGTGCCCCTGGCACTGCCCAAGGGGGAAAGTGCCAATGCCCGGGGGCACTTTGGCACTGCCCATTGGGCATGAGGCAGTGCCAAGGGGGTGGGGCATAAAGGGGCATGGCCTGATGGGGACAGCACCTAGGGGCAATCAGTGGGGGTGGGGGGTCCTGCTGCCACTCTGCATAGGGATTGGTGGGAGAAGGAGGGAGGGCAGCGATTGGGGTGGGCTGGGGGAGGGGGGGTCAGCTGGGGAGATGGTCAGCACTGTGGGGGGGGTAGTCAGGACTGTGGGGGTGGGAAATCGGGGGGGGGGGCGTTGAAGATCAGGACAGGCCATGAGGGGGGAGTTTGGGCTGGTCCAAGAATGATCGGAGGGGGGCAGTGATCGGGCCGTGGGGCGGGTGGAGAGCTGGCGATGGGGGGATGCGGGGCTGACCAGTGATCGAGCTGGCCAGCAATTGGGAGACCATCAATGCGGGGCCACTGCGGATATGCCGATCTTGGCACTGACAGATCGGTGCATGTGCAGTGGCCCACTCAGCGCACTGATTTTAGCCTCTCCAGTGGGAATAATGATCCTGAAATTTAATGATATTCACGCTGGTGGCCTCTGCAGTGCACAGAGTGTGGGAGATTCTTTTCTGAACTCCCACTGAAAAAAAAGCGTGAATTACTCCAGTTTTCACGCGAATTCGACACTTCGAATTTTTTTGTGAGAATTCCTGCCTCTATTTTCTCTCTCCACAGATGCTGCCAAACATTCTGGCTGGGAGATACCAGCGGTGATACACATCGGAGCTGGCCTGGGGAGATCTCGTCGGCCAATGGAAGGGCCAGTGTGTTTGCGCCAATCTCTGCGCTGACATATCAGTGCATGCACAGTGATCCGCTCAGTGCTATGCTGCTCGCCTCTCGGGCGGGAATAGGCCCAACCACCCGCTTTTCAGAGTGAATCACGCTGAGGCACCAAGTGATGCTCAGAGTGTTGGAGATTCGCTCTGCTAAGTGCGCCCAAAAATGGGCGGGAAATACTCCTGTTTTCCCAATCGTTGGGCACTTAGTTTTTTTTGGGAGAATCCCGCCTCTGAATTTTCGAGCATTTTCTGTTTTTGTTTATGATTCCAGCATCTGTATATGGTGTCGTAGCCCTTTAAGGGGGGGTCCCTGAAAGGGTCACGTGACCCACTCATCCAATTGGGAGCCAAGTTGGGGACTCACTCAAACTTACCTGGGCTTGTTCTGGGAGTTGGAGCTTTGGGCCAGTGGAGTTTAAGACCTATTTCCTTGTGGAACTTTAAACACAAATTGCATTTAGCACGAATCAAGGTTCCACAATCTATGGCACTAAATTATGGCACCAGAAGTCGGCCCAGCCCACAACACTAACCTCATCCCTGGGTGAATTCATCACCATTGGGAATTCCCATTAATTAGGCTCATTTGCAGGTCTTTGAGAAGGCTCCTAAATTAATTTGGAACTTTTGTCTGCGAGGGCACTAATCAGTACACCTGAAAGGTTTAAAGTGATTTTCTTTTAATTATTAAGGAATTAACGACTGTACCCCAACATAATTAGAAAATAGTTAATTTTTGTCCTTTAAAACGAGGGTACCCTCAGGTTGTGGATTGACATTGTGATTTAAAAGCATTATTTCAGATGAGAATCCCAATTTTCAGTTCTTTAATCAAAATTCTATCAAGTTATCACTTTAAAGCAATGTTTAATAAAAACAATTGTATAAAACTGTTGCAGTTCATGGAGGGCTGGGAGGTCGGATTAGAAGCACTAAACGCTGGATACAAGTGTGGTAAAAGTGTGAGCAAGATCCCACAATGTGGCACCACTAATAGGGTGATGCTGGGGTAAATCAGTGGTCTTGGTGTTTGAGCAGGTAGGAGGCAGTGGTATCACTGTGGCAATGGCATATCTAGCTGGAGTCCTTGAACATGAGATTCATTTTTAAGAGGTTGAGGTCAGTGCTGGAAGAGTGTAGAAATATTGAGCAAAGCGTGGGATATAGGAACATTTGTGAGAGGTAGTTTCTCCTTCGAAGAGTTGTGAGCAGCTGTGGAGCATTTCAGAGGGTTGGAGTGGTGAATAAAGAACCTCATGGAGATGCTGTGTCCCACTGGAGTTGTGAACAGATAGCAGGTGGGAAATGACTAGGAGGTAATTCGGAAACTCAGTGGGAAATGGGTGAGATGAGTAGTTGGGTATGATGTAGAAAGTAGAGTGGAGGAAGAAGTAATGCTGAGAGTTCTGGGCTTAGTAATAATGAGAAATAGAGGGCAGCATTGAGGGAGGAGCTGATTGCAATTGGAGAAAGAATAGTGGAGAAGACTAATTGTGGAATAAGTTTATGAGCTCCTTGCATTTGATGTTGCTGTTCGGGTAGAAATCTATAAGTCTCCATCTTCTTCTTTTAAACCCCTCTGTGATCACTACCATTGGAAATGTGGAAGTAAAGTATAATGCACAGGTCTAATTTCAAGGATTTTAGACCATTTCTCATTGAATATGTACTTTTGCCTATGGTTGGTTTACAATAATTGTTACAAGAACTGTACAAACAATAAACATACGCACCCTTCATATCCACCCCCTCAATACTCCCTATGCCCCAAACTATGCCACCTCATGTCCCCACACCCACATTGGCCCTCATACCCCCACACCCACATTGGCCCTCATACCCCCTTTAGTAACTTTGTGCCAACCCATGTGTCCCTACACATCACCCTTTGTCCTTACCCTTTCCCTGCCAACACACCTTTTACAGTTGTTTGACACTTTTGACAGTCCTTGGACAGCTTAACAGTTCCACTTGCTGAAATTTTCACAGTCCTATGGTGGGAGCTTCCAGTTTTCTGGCGTCAAACAACTTGAAAACGCATTGACAGCAGCAGGACCTGATTGCCCTGCCGTTGTCCAATGGCAGGGCACCTCCACCACTGCAAAATATTCTGCGGAAAATCCACCCAATGAATTTGTGATTAAGGATGAATAATTATGTTGACTTTAAACAATCCCAAAGAGTGCCTTACCTCTCCCAAAGGGCTCCTTGCCTTTCCAAAAGATGTCCCAGGACCATATCCGAAGGGGTACCTTACCTCTCCAAAGGGGTGGAGATGCCGGCGTTGGACTGGGGTGGGCACAGTAAGAAGTCTCACAACACCAGGTTAAAGTCCAACAGGTTTATTTGGAATCATGAGCTGTCGGAGCCCTGATGAAAGAGCAGCGCTCTGGTGTTGTGAGAGTTCTTACTGTCTCCAAAGGGGGATTCGGCTATCCAAATGAAACCATCAAGTTCAGACTTCCTCTAACCTGTTCTAATCTGCACAGTTTGTGCATCAGTTGTGCATCCCCACATCAGTTTGTGTTTCACAGACTTGGCCTACTAAAATCCCACTCCATTGGGGGAAGCTTGTGATTTAAATGGCCAGATGTCTCTTTAAACCACACATGCACAAACTCCATCCTGACTCCATTGCCACTGCTGTGAAAATGGAATATGCCATGTCCAGGGGAGAATCATTTCCAGGATTCTTGCCAAGATGGGCAGCTTCTCCCTTGTAGTAAAAACCTGGGCCCGTGTCTCTGACTCTCAACTATAATGCTCTGAGTTTTGTTGTGAGCACATGATCGTAAGATGAAATCTACTAACAATAAACCATCTGGCAACTCCATTGTTTTCTATTTCAGATTTCCAATGTTCATCTCTTTTTATGTTTTTGATCAGTGAAAGAAAGACTTGAATTTATATATTATCCAGCCACAGAATATCCCAAAAGGCTTTACAGACACTAAATGACTTTTGAAGTGTAGATGCTGCACTAATGTAGGACATCTGACAACGAAATAATTCCCACAAAGAATAATGTGATAAGAGAGTCTATTTTTGTGACGTTGATCACTGGAATAGTGTCTCAGGACTTTTACACCCACCTGAGAGGTCAGGCTTGGTTTAATGTCTCATCCAAAAGTTAGCAGCTCCAACAGTTAAACACTTCCTCAGCACTGCACTGGAGTGCCAGCCTAGATCCTGGCCTGGGAATTGAATCCATAACTGTCTGATTCAACGGAGTCATGGCAGACATTAAAGTAATAGACAACAGTCAAATGACAGCAAAGTAACTACAGTAGAAAATCATTTACTGTAACGTACTGTAAAAGTAAAGTTTCTGTTGAAATGAAAAGCATGCAAGTTGTTTTTGCACTCCCAAATGCTTAATAATGTTTCACTATAAATTTCTGGCAAGCAAATGAAATGTTGTCTCATCTGATGTTTACAATTTCAGGTCTATGTTGCATCAACAACATGAATCCTACATTACACAAAGTTCCTTTCATCTTCTCAACAGCAACAGAAAATATTCCACATCAAAAGACCCAGTATATTTCAAAGCCTCACATGAAAGTGAGATTTCTTTTTGCTCAAAATGTCAGTTAATAGTATTTTGAACCCATTAATTATTTCTTTTTCAAGTCTCTCTGTACCTCAACGGGTAGAAGTTCCCATGCAATAAACTGACCAGTGCCTACTGGCAGGACCAAGCATTTAAATTTTACCCACATAAATCCAAATATATGTAAATCTTTCTGTAAACCTGATACTGCCCACATTTTAAAATAAATAAAATGCTCTACCTACTTACTAGGCTCTGATGTTGCCCATCAGTTCATTTAAACTAAAAATGTATATTTCTTATTCAAGGTAAAGGGGCATGGGATTGCTAATAGTTTGGATGCATTTGGACAGAGGTTTGCAGTTTCCTTCACCTACAGTGATAACAGGCTTGGTTTAATAAAGTCAAGGAACAAGGAAAGCATTAATCCCCTGCTGCTGTCTTATTTGATTCTTGTGACTTATTAATTAGGATTGGGGAGGAAGAAGGGGAGGGAAAGCGCACTCTAATAAGTGTGATTAACGGCTGGGCTGGGCTGGGCCTACTCCAAACAGGGGAATTGTTGTGTTCTGGTGAGTTGTGAATACACCTCTAGTGTGCCACTCACCTTTTTATGATGCATGTTTTTGATATATTTCACAGAGCTAACCTAATCTATTAGTGAATGGTTAGTGAACCCAAAACACAATCTAACAAAATCACAGTGATTCTGGCAGAGTTCTTTATTCAGCTCTTTAACTGTTTTCTTTTGAAACTTAAACCATAAACCTTACATTGCCCCAATATTAACTCAAAAGTGTGTTGGGTGCAGTAGGTGGGGGTATGGGTTGAGGGATTGATGTTGCTTGCAAAACCTTTGAATTTCCATGAATCTGCCAGTGACATTTTCATGCATGCTCCATCACACCACTCTTCATACTCACTTCCCTCGCAACTGTACCTATCCACTTGCGGTACACTTTCTCAAATCCCCATCTATCTCTCTATCCATTCACCACTGCCACTCACCCTCCTATCTATGCAGTTTCATGTCCTTCCCTCAATATTCACCCTCAGCAACTACCTTGCATCCATCAGATGAACACGTGCCATTACAGGCACTCATAGATCTGTTCTTTCCAGGTCTGGTGCAGGAGAGAGAGAGGGAAAGAGAGTGAGAGGTGAGCCTCGACAGATTTCACAGAGAACAATAACAGAGAAAGATGTGCTGGAGATTAGTGCCATTTTGCCATTCCTGGCCATTAAGGATTGTGAGCTGGTGGCACCATTAAATATCAGCAAGCCACATATTATACAATGGTCACACTGGTTTGATTTCACCAGTTAGTGAAACATAGATATCAATAAGTTGTAACATTCTTTGCCAGTACTAATTCATTTCTCTTCTCTTCGCTAAGGCCTTCATGAGTCTGTAAGAAGTTTAAGGAACTCACGGATGACAAATGCTGAAAGGAGTTGACCTGAAGACCTCACCATGGAATTCTCTGCAACAATTTTGGTTTGATTCGATTTGATTTATTATTATCATATCCAAAGATGTGCGGGTTAGGTTGATTGGCCATGCTAAAATTGCCCCTTAGTGTCCTGGGATGTGGAGATTAGAGGGATTAGCGGGTAAAATATGTAGGGATATGGGCGTAGGGCCTGGGTGGGATTGTGGTCGGTGCAGACTCGATGGGCCGAATGGCCTCTTTCTGTACTGTAGGGTTTCTATGATTTCTATGATATCTATTAGTATATGGTGAAAAGTGTTGTTTCTTGCGCGCTATACAGACAAAACATACTGTACAGTGAGAAGAAAAGGAGAGACTGCAGAATGTCGTGTTACAGATATAGCTAGGGTGTAGAGAAAGTCAACTTAATGTGAGGTAGGTCCATTCAAAAGTCTGAAGGCAGCAGGGAAGAATCTGTTCTTGAGTCGGTTGGTACGTGACCTCAGATGTTTATATCTTTTTCTGATGGAAGAAGGTGGAAGAGAGTATGTCCAGGGTGCATGGGGTCCTTAATTATGCTGGCTGTTTTTCCAAGGCAGCAGGAAATGTTGAGAGTCAATGGATGGGAGGCTGGTTTGCGTGAAGGACTCGGCTTCGTTCACGACCCTTTGCAGTTTTTTGCAGTCTTGGACAAAGCAGGAGCCATACCAAGCTGTGATACAACCAGAAAGAATGCTTTCTATGGTACATCTGTAAAAGTTGGAGAGAGTTGTAGCTGACATGCCAAATTTCTGAAGCCTCATGAGAAAGTAGAAGTGTTGGTGGGCTTTCTTAACTATAGTGCTGGCATGGAGGGACCAGTTCAGGTCTTTGGTAATCTGGACACCTAGAAACTTGAAGCTCTCGACCATTTCCACTTCATCCCCATTGGCGTAGACAGGGGCAGTCCTCCACTACGCTTCCTGAAGTCGATGACTATCTCCTTCATTTTGTTGACATTGAGGGAGAGATTATTGTTGCCGCACCAGTCCACCACATTCTCTATCTCTTTCCTGTACTCCGTCTCATCATTTTTGAGACCTGACCCACTATGGTGGTATCGTCAGCAAACTTGAAAATCAATTTGGAGGGGAATTTGGTCACACAGTCATAGGTGTATATCGAGTATAGTAGGGGGCTGAGAACACAGCCTTGTGGGGCACCAGTGTTAAGGATGATCGTGGAGGGGGTGTTGTTGCCTATCCTTACTGATTACGGTCTCCTGAGTGCTCCCAGTGGGATGACTTTAACAGTAGCCCACGTCGCAGGATTTCAATCTCACCTCCGGGATTCTTTCCTCTGGATCTGCAATTACACTCAAGTTTCACCTTCCAAACACAATTTCAGATCTTTGGCCACACCATTGCTTCAAAGGGGTCCCCTTGCTCCAACCACCTGCAGCACAGTGTCACCAATCTTCAACTGCCTTCTCAGATCTTCAGGGCTTCTCTCAGACCCACTATGCTTAAAGTCCACCCCCTAAAGCTCTTTCTTTAATGTGGAGCCTATTTCTCTGCTCCTTTCTTTAAATTTAACTGTCTTTTATTCCTTATTTCTGTATTTTATCCCTTACCAGGGATTTCCTTCTGGAACCTTTCCTTGTTCCCCTTCCTGGTTTTGGACCGCTCCCTGTCCCCTTTCTGTGTCCCTAGGACACTCACTTCACTCCAGCTGACCAGGGTTTTTGCGCTGTTCTTCTCTCTCTCTGCTGCACGGGCGTGCAGAGCCGGTCCTGGGCTTGAAGAACGAAACATACCTGGACTGCACATTTGCACATGCGTGAAAGGTCTGAGGATGGTTGGGAATCAGAGTTCCTGACCTCTGTACTCAGCCAGGTAACCATAGGTATCATCACATGACTCACACTTCACAAGTGAACAACAGTAAAGCGTGATGGCATTGACAGCTGTGGAAAGTGCCGCCTTCTCTGAGCACTGCTCAGCTGGACATGGATGCTGTACGCTGTGGGCTGTTGATGAAAGGGATAATCATTGAGCAGCAGCAGAGAATGTGTGATGTACTGACAGGTCTTCCCTGACTGACCATGACTGCAGAGAGAATAGAGAAGTCAGACTCAAATATGAGTGAATTGATGTCACATGGAATTGCAATATTTATCTTCTTCCTTGGATAGAGTGGCCAACTCCATGGAACATCATAAGCTGCAATCGGATAAGCTCCTGCACATCTTGTCGAGGGCTGCACACACGGTGGATGCCAACTTGTCTGCTGCTTGAAACAGGGTTATAGATATCTTAGCCGTGGCTTTACATTGATACGTCAATCTGCATCATTATGTCCTCTAACACAATGGCAGCAGTGAAGTGTGGCTGCCTCACAAGAGGGGTCATAATGTAGAGGATGTGGAATTGAGGACTCTGGTTGGCTGTTGCAGCTCAAGTGAAACTTGCATTAAAATTGTCATTATCTTGTTTTTTTCTTTCAGATGGCAGCTGTTCATTATTCTGCCTTTAACCACCTTTTGGGTGTGCAGATGTTGTTTTTTGACCATTACTACTCCAATTGGCCTTTGTCATTTAATATCTCCCTTCTTCTCCCTATCAGAGACCTCCTCTTTAGTTCTTTCTCTATCCTCCCCCATTCCACCTATTCCATTTCTAATTTGCCCACTTGTGACGAAGGGCGGAATTCTCCAAACCCTCTCGCAATGGACGGGTGAAGAGAATCTAGCAGGAGCCAGATAGCCGTCAGCGTAAAATTATGTTGCAATTCTCCCAATGGAGGGTTAGTGATGGGTTTGGAGGGAAGCTGGACCCTGACAGGGATGCATGAAAAGCTCACAAACAAGGGGGTCGAAGTGATATCACATTATTTACTGGAAGGAGGATGGTTGAATTGAGTAATAGACTTCTTCTTGAGACTGCCAGCCTTTTCCCTCTGGGTTGCTGACATCTTGCATGGTCTGGTGAAGACAGGTGGGCTGGAGAGGGAGAGATGAGTGTGCCGGACTCATATTCAATTTTGGTGCCAGGACCTTTGAACTTGCCAGCTGAGGATGGGCAGACGAATCAGCTGCTGGCCCGCCAGGAGAGTCAAAGGGGAAGTCGCCTCTGCATCATTATTGAGGAGCGGGATGCCACCATTCTGGCCAATGGAAAAGGCACCGCCGGAGCCTCCTATCACCACAATTATTCTCAAAATGGGAGAATTCTGCCCGGATGGTCTGTTTCTCTCCACAGCTGCTGTCTGACCGGCTGAGTATTTCCAACATTTTTTGTTTTCATTTCATATTTTCAGCATCTGCAGTATTTTGCTTTTGACTTTAGTAAAGGTCTCCCTGACATCCTATGGTGCCAACATCTGGCATCCTGGTCATCTTCCTCCTTTCAGTCGCTTCCTTGGAATCATCTGTGACCTGCTTCTTGTTCCTCTTGTAGATCCAAATCTCACTTCTGTGCACAGTTATGCATTGTGCAGCATTCTAGCATTCTACCACCATTTTGGAGACCCTGGCTGGTGTGTGGTCCAACTTGTCTAAGCACCTAAATATTCACCTGAATCTGCATGTTGCATCTTCAACAAGTCAATGTCTTATTCAACCACACATCTGATGGCCATTAACTGCTGAACTGTTACGCTCCATTGTTTTATGTTCCTGAGAGGCATCATGGTTGAAATGGCTGTCTTTTGTCTCATAGGAAGCTATCCCTTCTTGGAGGTCCAAATTGGGATTGGAGTGCCCCAGAATGAAATCATCTTCACAGTTCCCTGGGAATCTGATGCACACCTTCAAAAATATATTCTTCATACACCAACTGCACTTTATTAGATGGAAGTCCTTGTGGTTGATGGATACTCCTGGTTGTTCTGGGGCTGTTAGGATTGCCAGATGCCTAGAGCTTTTGATGCCTTGCTCCTGTGAGAGAAAGCTATCAGTCACCTGTCTGATGCATTTATTGACTGTGGACTCGGACCGTCTAGAAGGACCCAAAGACAGAACAATTGAGGGTGATGCTGACTTTGGTAGTCCATGTTGACACCGGGTCCAACAGGTAGGCTACAGATATCTGATGTGACAACCCCTGAGACTCCGAGAATCATAGAATTCATAGAATCCCTACAGTACAGAAGGAGGTCATTCGGCCCTTCGAGTCTGCAATGACCACAATCCTACCCAGGCCCTATTCCTATAACTCCACATATTTACCCTGCTAATCCTCCTGACACTAAGGGACAATTTAGCATGGCCAATCAACCTAACCCACACATCTTTGGACAGTGGAAGGAAATGGGAGCACCCAGAGGAAACCCACGCAGACACAGGGAGAATGTGCAAACTCCACACAGACAGTGATCCGAGGCCGGAATTGAACCCGGGTCCCTGGCGCTGTGAGGCAGCAGTGCTAAGCACTGTGCTACCATGCCACCCTTAACATTGACCCTGACACAATGATGTTCTGACAAGGCAGGGAAACTCAGCCTCTGTCTGAGAAGCCTATATCGAGGGTATTGCTGCCTTTCAGTTTCTCCCTTTCTGTAGCTCTCTGATGTTCAGCTGGAGGTCTCTCCACAGCAAGCTGTCGCTGCTGCTGGTCATCTTGATCCTCATCCACGGTCTAATCTAAACCTGCCAAGGCTGCTCCCATCCTGATATTATTCAATCGAACTCTAAAGAGCAGAACAAAAAGTCTCAGTGAAAGTACTGTGAACAAAGACTTCCCCACCAGCAAGTAAGGAAGCAGCTGTGAATGCTGAGTGCTTATAGCAGTATATCCATGAGTTTGATTCACTCCCTTCGATTGCTGCCATGTTCTTGCCTTTCTCTGGTAAATTTCAGGAAGCTCAGGTAGTCCATGAATGTGGCGTTAAAGTTAAAATTATGTAGAAATATAACTCCAATTGACCAATGAACACATATTAATGAACTCTAAAGAGCAGAACTAGTCTTATGTGTTCGAGTTCAATGGTGGATTGAAGCCAATTTCCCAACGTATTTGCATATTTGACATTTTTAACCCTCTCCCTATTTGCAGTTCAAACTATGTGTTCCTCAAGTTTAAATATCCCCCCCACCCCACATTGTTTGTGTTTTCATTCAGCACAGAACTTTCTGTTCTAGTTAAACCTTGTTAAGCAAACCTGCCAACAGTTCTGATTTCAGGTCAGCCTGACCTGAGTTCATTCCCATCTCACTGTTAGGGTGAGACTTCTTACTGTGCTTACCCCAGTCCAATGCCGGCATCTCCACATAACAGCTGCTTAAACAGGGAAATGACCAGGTCCAACCTGAGTCGACCAGCCAGGTTCAGACAAATTCACCTGGGTTGCCACTTGTTTGGAAGAGACAGGGTTGGAGTGCACAGCAGTGGGTTACACTGAATTGCTGCAGAATGATCCTGTATCATCCCAAGTGCTGTTTCATTGATACAGTGCCCACTCAGTGAAGATTGCAGACATGTCTTTTCCCAATTGTTTTAAGATTCTGTATAAACCCAATGTACCTTATTGAATACAGCGAATGGCAGATGTTGAAAATGAAGCTAGATATGCTATTTATTAAGGTATCTTTATTGGCTCCTGATCATTACTTTGCTGTAATATTGAACCCGTAGAGCAACACAGGGAGGTTAAATGAGTCAGCAGAAAATTGGCAGATGGAATACATAAGGTTGGAAAATGAGAACTGATCTACTTTAGCAGGAGTAATAGAAAACAGCATATTATCAGAATAGAGAGAGATTGCAGAACTCTGAGGTACAGAAGGATCTCGGTGTCCTGGTACATGAATTAGGAGAAGTTAGTATGCAGTTGCAACAAGTGATTAGGAAGACAAATTGAATGTTGTTGAGTGCAAGGGGAATAGAATATAAAAGTAGGGATGTTTTGCCACCGTTATACAGGGCATGTTGAGACCACATCTGGAGAACTGTGTACAGTTTTGGTTTCCTTATTTATGTTAGGAAATATATATAGTTTTAAGTAGTTTATAATTGTTTTGTGGACATTAAAAATAAGGTATAGCTTTATGTTTAAGCTTTGGTTGTGTTTCTATATTGTTTGCTCAGGAAGGGTTAAAATCTCAGTTTTAGCTTCATGAAAAAAGGTACCTGCAAGTCTGTAGGTGGGTTTAGTTGCCTGCATTGTAATGAGGTGGGTTCACAAAGAAAACAGAAGCAGTCAGCGCAGTTGAAAGAAGGTTATCCTGGAGTAGGTAGCTTTCCCAGAAACAGATAGAACAAGCAGAACAATGCACAGGTAAAGAACGCCACTCCCAGTCTAAAGCACAGGAAGCCTCAGAAGCCAGGGAATGGGGCAGAAGAGAGTTCCAGTAAAACTGTGAAGTCAAAGGATCAAAGAGCAGGAATCTGGAAGAAGAATTCTGTTCACTGAAGTCAACACAGTAACAGTTTTAACAACACCAGGTTAAAGTCCAACAGGTTTATTTGGTTGCAAATTCCATTAGCTTTCGGAGCGCTGCTCCTTCGTCAGATGGAGTGGAAATCGGATTTCCACTCCATCTGACGAAGGAGCAGCGCTCCGAAAGCTAATGAAATTTGCTACCAAATAAACCTGTTGGACTTTAACCTGGTGTTGTTAAAACTGTTACTGTGTTTACCCCAGTCCAACACCGGCATCTCCACATCACTGAAGTCAAGGCCAGACAGAGAGGCTAAAAATTAAATAAAAGTCTGCAAGGTAGACCTGAGGTCATTGGCTTGGAAGAAGTCAGATATCTGAGATGATCAAAAGATTAGTGACCCTTCAGTATAGGCTTCGAAAGATTAGTGTTCTGTTGACATTTCTGGCTACCTGGAGGATTGTGTGGAAGCTTGAATGCAGGTGGTAAGTCAGGGCAAAGGAATATTGGAAAGAGATGTTGAAAAATCTGGAGGTGGATCCTTGGTGAAAGCATAACAAAGAAAGTGTTACTTGGGAGAAGATTCCAAGGCACGCTGTTCAAGAATGGAGATTGGAAACCTTCATGTGAAAGTTAGAGTTCTAGTATGACCCATTGGTTCTCAGTGTGACAAGTGTCTGGAGAGAACTGACGAGAAATCTTCAGAAGTTATATTGGGTGGTGTCTGTCCCTTGGGTTCAGAGTGCTGGGTGCCTGATCACATTTTGCCTATTAGTTTATATGGACTGTTTACTGATTGTGAACATTAGAGTATAAGATAAACTTAGTAACTTGTGTTATCTGTACAAATCGGTACATATCTGTAAAGGGTATAGGTGGGGTGATAGAGTAGTGTATTATAGTTAATATTTTCTTGTTTAATAAATGTTTGTTTTGTTAAAAGTCCTCTTACTCTGCTCATCCACATATGTAAACAAAACAAAAGGCCGCAGTTTTATGGCAGCGCTAGTTATTGATTCAATACCATAATGGCCACTAGATATCATGAGAGCCCAAAAATGGGATTTGTGTGGGTGAGAATCCTGAGCGTGATCTTCTCCACCCCCCTGCTGATGATGTGATTATGTTCATGTCCATGAAGGGCACACACCTGATTAGCATATTTTATGATAAATTTAAATATGATTAGCAGGCTTAACGCCGCTACTTCTGCCGTCACCGTATGTTTCCACTCACCCAACATGACATTACACAGGCGCAAATCACTACTGGTTTTCAAAAAGGAAAACCAGTCATGGTGACAATGCCGAGGGTGCACAGTGAAGTATAGCCCCCGGATGGTGCCCTGGCACTGTTTCCTGGCAGTCTGGAACTGGCAGTGCCAGGGTGGCAGTGTCAGGGTGGCAATACCAAGAGCAGGCCCTCTGAGGAGCCCCATGGGGAAGGGGGAGGGGTTCACCTTATGTGTGGGGGAGGGGCGATGCTTCTGAACAGAGGGTGGCAGCTACATTGAGGTGGGGGTTTAGAAGCAGTTCAAGAAAGTTCACTTGACTGATACCTGGGATTGGGAAGTTAGCTTACCTATCAAAGATTGGGCTGGCTGGATCTGTATCCATTGGAGTTTAGAAGATTGAGAGATGCAAGTTAGAATAAAATGGAATCCATACATAGAATATAGAACAGTACAGCACAGAACAGGCCCTTCGGCCCACGATGTTGTGCCGAGCTTTATCTGAAACCAAGATCAAGCTATCCCACTCCCACATGGTGTGCTCCATGTGCCTATCCAATAACCGCTTAAATGTTCCTAAAGTGTCTGACTCCACTATCACTGCAGGCAGCCCATTCCACACCCCAACCACTCTCTGCCTAAAGAACCTACCTCTGATATCCTTCCTATATCTCCCACCATGAACCCTTTAGTTATGCCCCCTTGTAATAGCTCCATCCACCCGAGGAAATAGTCTTTGAACGTCCACTCTATCTATCCCCTTCATCATTTTATAAACCTCTATTAAGTCTCCCCTCAGCCTCCTCCGCTCCAGAGAGAACAGCCCTAGCTCCCTCAACCTTTCCTCATAAGGCCTACCCTCCAAATCAGGCAGCATCCTGGTAAATCTCCTCTGCACTCTTTCCAGCACTTCCACATCCTTCTTATAGTGAGGTGACCAGAATTGCACACAATATTCCAAATGTGGTCTCACCAAGGTCCTGTACAGTTGCAGCATAACCCCACGGCTCTTAAACTCCAACCCGCTGTTAATAAAAGCCAACACACCATAGGCCTTCTTCACAGCTCTATCCACTTGAGTGGCAACTTTTAGAGATCTGTGGATATGGACCCCAAGATCTCTCTGTTCCTCCACAGTCTTCAGAACCCGACCTTTGACCCTGTAATCCACATTTAAATTAGTCCTACCAAAATGAATCACCTCACATTTATCAGGGTTAAACTCCATTTGCCATTTTTCAGCCCAGCTTTGCATCCTATCTATGTCTCTTTGCAGCCTACAACAGCCCTCCACCTCATCCACTACTCCACCAATCTTGGTGTCATCAGCAAATTTACTGATCCACCCTTCAGCCCCCTCCTCTAAGTCATTAATAAAAATCACAAAGAGCAGAGGACCAAGCACTGATCCCTGTGGCACTCTGCTAGCAACCTGCCTCCAGTCCAAAAATTTTCCATCCACCACCACCCTCTGTCTTCGATCAGATAGCCAGTTACCTATCCAATCTGCCAACTTTCCCTCTATCCCACACCTCCTCACTTTCATCATAAGCCGACCATGGGGGACCTTATCAAACGCCTTACTAAAATCCATGTATATGACATCAACACCTTCATCAACACACTTAGTTACCTCTTCAAAAAATTCAATCAAATTTGTGAGGCACGACTTGCCCTTCACGAATCCGTGCTGACTATCCCGGATTAATCCGCATCTTTCTAAATGGTCGTAGATCCCATGCCTAAGGACCTTTTCCATACAGTGCAGAAGAAGGCCATTTGGGCCATCGAGTCTGCAATGACTCTCCTAATCAGCATTTTTCTCCTGTTATTTCTGGACTTGCGGTTCTCAAAAGACTAGTTTTATAAAGGGATTTGTAACTACCGACCCATTGGAGGAACCTCCTGCAAGGTCATACTTCTCCTTTATCTTCCTCTGTGGCCTCTCAAGCAAGACCCACCACCCCCCCTCCACCCATCAGCACCCTCACCAAGGCTGCCAACCTTGGCCTGACGATGCCCCAGACTTCCCTCTGAGTCCAGGGTGCTCGTCATCGGAACTGGCATGATACCCAACAGGGGCCACTGCTCCTGCCTGACGCTGCTGGTCCACTGATTGTTTGGCAGCTCTCCAAGACAGGATTTCTTCCCAAGGTAGGGGTGGAAGATCATAGAAACATAGGAAAATAAGGCCACTTAAAAAAATTATCTCTACTCCCAGTGATGTGGTGCAGCAATCAGGATAGTGACTGAGCTCACCACCGACTAGGGCCCATTATGACCCATATAATCTAGCCTAGAGTTTTGCAAACTTCACCATCTGATGCCTTGTAGCCTTTTGTGCCCCTAAACATAAAGCAGCCTAACTATAGACTGCAAAGGCTTACTATCCACCAGCAGCTAGGTCATTGGTAATAAGCAATATGCTTCAGCAAGTTGCAATCTGGTTCTCAATCATCAATCTCTGTTTCTTACTTTTAGGTAACTCTCTGTATTTATTGTATTCCAAGAAAAAAACCGACACTAGGCCAACAATGCTTATCTCATGAGATTCTTGAGAGCCATGGAGAGAAGCTGCACAAAGAAACAAGGCTTATACAAGAGTGAGAATAGAACAAATAATCAACATTGTGAGCCACAATTCAATGCCTGGATAGACCAGGGATATCTTGTAATATAGCCCCATTAGACTCTCCAGGGATCTCATTGTTTTGTGTTTCACCCAAACAGGTCTAACCATCTGGGAGGTGCAGGGGTAGGCCCATCCCCAGGCAAGAACACATTTGGTGACTAAGAATGACATAGAAATGTCACTACCGGAACATGTCAGGGCGAATTTTCCTGTTCCGCCTGCCACAGGAATCGGAGCGGGCAAGGTGTGGACTATAGAAAGGTCCGTTGACCTTGGACAGGATTTTCTGGTTTTGGGGCAAGCATGGCTGGAAAATCCCACCCGTCTAGCCTGAAAGATTGTCTATCAGTTTGTCATGGAGAAGTCTTTCACCTAAGTGCCTAAGCTTCAGTGTGGTAAAAAAAACAAAACTTGAATTTAAGTAACATCTTTCATGACCTCAGGAAAAAGCACTTTATAGACAATTACTTACTTATGAAGTGCAGTCGTGGTCTTAATGGAGGAAACACGGCAGCTAATCTATGCAGAGTGTGGTTCCACAAACTGCAAGGAACAGATAATCTGTGGAGAGCTTCCTCTTCTCCTTCAAAATAGTGCTCTGGGATCTTATGTTCATCCGGGTGGGCAGACAGTTAACAGCCACAATGAAGCAATCCATACAATGCTGCCCTCTGTGCTAGCTCAGTTACCAAGCTTTTGCTTCTGCTTTGTTGTTTTGTATCACTGTAAGGAACTTTGCTGAACAAAATAAACTATAATGAGTGATCAACGTGTATTTCTGAAAGAAGAATAAGAACTTTGATTTATATAGTGATTTACCTCAGGATATCCCGACGTGCTTCACAGTCATTGTTATGTAGTCCAACACCACAGAAAGCGTGTTCACAGCATAGGGGACACAAGCATGAATATTGGACTGAACATCAGGGCTGGATCACACCTGTAGGAGCTGCCTGTCCTCTGCAAAGCACGCCTCTCCAAGATCAGGTCCAAACAGCGATGGCATTTCAAAACAATATTCAACTTACATGCCCTTGTCCCTTGCTATCTGCATCCTCCCCTCATCAGCACCCACCCCAACTGGCAGGGTTGCCATTCTCTGGGTACTGGAGGACCTCCAGCGTCGGGAATCCTGATTGAAAGGCAAGGCTGCTCCCTAGTCTTTAATTGGCTGAACCTTTGAAATTCATAGCAGATGTGTCTAAATCACATCATGTGGGTCAGGACCAAAGTCTGGCTCCCCAACCCCTCATTAAAAAATGTAACCCTTTTTATTGAAGCATCTGATGAACCTTTTAGGGAAATGAGGTAAGTACATATGGAGAAAGGAAGAGAATGATATTCCGACAGGGTGAGAGGAGATAAATAAAGTGGGTGGCATGGTGGCACAGTGATTGATGCTGCTGCTTCACAGCTCCAGAGACCCAGGTTCAATTCTGGCCTTGGGCGAATGTCTGGGTGGAGTTAGCACGTTTGGCCCTGTATCAGCGTGAGTTTCCTCTGGGTGCTCTGATTTCCTCCCACACTCCAAAGATGTGCAGGTTAGGTGGATTGGCCATGCTAAATTCTCCCATAGTGTCCCAAGATGTGTAAATTAGGGGGATTAATGGGGTAAATATGTGGGGTTACGGGAATAGGATCTGAGTAAGATGTTCTATCAGAGAGTCTGTTCAGAATCGATGGGCCAAATGGCCTGCTTCTGCACTGTAGGGATTCTATGATTCTATGAAGGCTCATGTGAATCATAAATATCAGCATGAATCTGTTGGGTCAAAAAATCTGCTTTTACTATAAATTTATATTACATCTATTTTTATATTTATATATCTATCTACACTATAAATGTGCTGTAATTAATTTCTTAAACTGGAAGAAAAACAATCTATCTGAAGGTCCATTTATATTGCGGTTCAGGTAGAAGTGTACCCGAACAGACACAGAGTATGGCGACTAGGGGTTTTCACAGTAACTTCATTGCAGTGTTAATGTAGGCCTATTTGTGACACTAATAAATAAACTTTAAACTTTAAGTGTTACCTCTTTTAGTATTTGTTTTGAGATAGGTTGGGTACATTTAAGCATTCAAAATTTCACTTTTTGGTAAGCTGAAGAGATGAAAGTCCATCTTATGGCATAGGTTTTCCTAGTGACCTTTGAAGACTCTCATTTACTTTAAGTCCTGTGGATGGGAACATCAGATCCAGATTTTAAATGAATTGCTTTGAGTCCATATCTATTGAAGTACTCATGTCAAGTTCTGATTATTCAGGCAATTACATTTTTAATTCAGACTTCAAAGATTTCCCTTAATATTTTCCATCAATCACCTCATAGAATCATAGAAACCCTACAGTACAGAAAGAGGCCATTCGGCCCATCGAGTCTGCACCGACCACAAACCCACCCAGGCCTTACCCCCATATCCCAACATATTTACCCACTAATCCCTCTAACCTACGCATCTCAGAACACTAAGGGCAATTTTTTTTAGCATGACCTACAACTATATCCATAGAATCCGTAGAATGTCTACAGTGCAGAAGGAGGCCATTCAGCCTCCTTCTGCACTGACCACAATCCCACCCAGGCCCTATTTCTGTAACCCCACATATTTACCCTGCTAATCTCCTGACACTAGGGTCAATTTTAGCATGGCCAATCAACCTAACCCGCACATCTTTGGACTGTGGGAGGAAACTGGAGCATCCGGTGGAAACCCACGCAGACACGGGGAGAATGTGTAAACTCCACACAGACAGTGACCCGAGGCCGGAATTGAACCCAGATCCCTGGCGCTGTGAAGCAGCAGTGCTAACCACTGTGCCACCCCTAACGGCAAAATAGAAACCTTTATAATAGTCCTTTACATCCATCCCTAAAATCTCTCCCAGGATATGTGCTTGACCCCAAGTAGCATTTGTTATGCTAAGGCTATGGAATCTCAGCTGTTCCAGTTCTTTAGTCAGATTAAAGTTGTGCAGCCTGAGTTTACAAAGGATTCATTAAAGCTTTTGGATTAATAAGTCAAAATAGAAGTAAAGTAAAATTTTTACCTCATGAAAAAGATCCCTGTGAAAGATTACAAATCCCTGACTATTTTGGTTACTTGAAATAACATAATGAAATGTGGAATTTAATACTGTTTGCATATCTACCAGTTGTGTATAAATGTGCCTGTGAACCCTTAGGTGCTTTTATTTTCTATTATCTGTCACCTTCATCAACTTAGTAATTTTTAAAAGATTGCATCTATAAGTCAATATTATTTTGACAAATGGATCTGAAACATGGCTTGGCAATGTTTGCATTTAACAAGATATTTCTACTTCCTGTTTCCCAACACTGACAAGCTGGAGCTGTGATTGACAAACTGCTTTCAGTTCCATGCACTCATTCAGTTCGCTCAAGGCTGCTCTAACAGACGAGGTTATCAAGCCGCTTTCATACTGTGATGGGTAATGTGAACCATAGCTGCAGCCAAGTAGCTAGCTTTGTCTCTATTGCAAACCATATGCAGCCCCTTTTAGAGCTCATCACATTTGTTGTTTCTCCCTGAAGTAATTTCCTATGGGTGGCCCAGCCTTTCACTGCACTAAAGCTGGGAATTGGATTGATGCCTGAATGCTATGCACAATTGGTCATTCACAGTGTCAATCACACAATTCCCCTCAGGCTTTCTTCAGCTCTGAAGGAAGAGAACAGGTGTCATTGGGCCACTGGCATCAGCCCATTGAATAGCCTTGATTGAAAACTGAAGGTGACATTGGCTCGATCGATTGTTTTTGAGGCCAGTTGGGGCTAATTCAGCAAAAATTCTCAGAACCAAAGAAAATTACAGTCGCAGCCAAAAGCTAATTCCACGAGGTTCCAGCTCATCGACGTCCAATGTTTTTTGTAGGACAATTACAAATATATTCTGAATCCAATGCCATTAGATCATGTCACAAATTTCACTCCAGAATGAAGGCAAAGAGCGGGATTTTCTGGCCCTTCCCGCCAGTGGGATCTTCCAGTCCCACCGAAGGCGACTCCTGTTGTGGGATCACCATTGGAGAGATGTGTGAGCCTCGTGAAATGCCACAGACATCGGTGGGACTGGATGGTCCCATCCAAAGTGTCATGGTGCATTCTGACAGGGTGGAGACTAAAGGAATGTTTTCCCTTGTGGGAGAGACTGGAACTAGGGGACACAGTTTAAAAATTAGGGCTATCCCATTTAAGGCAGAGATGAGAAGATTTTTTTTTCTCTCAGAAGGTCATGAGTTTGTAGAATTCTCCTCCCTGGAGAATGGTAATTGAATATTTTTAAGGCAGAGGTAGAGAAAGGGAGTCAAAGGGTATCAGAGGTAGGCAGGAAAGTGGAGTTGAGGCCACAATCAGATCAGCCATGATTTCGTTGAATAGTGGAGCAGGCCTGAGGGGCTGAATGGCCTTCTCCTACTCCATATTCATATATTCATATATGGGACCTATGCCACTGACCCCATCAAGGTTTGCACTGCAATACCAGGTACCTGTTCTGCTAGGGCCACATCTAGTGTGCCCAATTACCAAAGGAGATGGAAAGCCTGGCTGAAGAATGGCCTCTCTGGAAGGAGATGGAATGATGGTGGTGCTGGCTGGCCATTGAAAACACCCAGCATCCATTGTCCTGTTCCAGAATTTTTACAATCTGAGGCCCTTCTTGGCTGCTCAGACTGTGAACTCCACATCTACAGTTTGGGGGATTGGTATACATGGTCTCTCCAGGCATATTGGCTACTCATCCTACCCCTACAGACTGAGAGACTGGCAATATGGGAGCTGCCATACTTGTTTAGTCCACTGGCCTGTTAATTTACATTCAGGGTCTACAGATTTTTTAAAGCCCCTGCTTAACTTTCAGGACTTCTAGCAGACTCTCATCAAAGTTACAGTGGGTGTACAATGACCACCCTAGACATACATGATCTACAGTTTGTGCAATGTTCATTCTGTACTAGATTCTTAAGTCACGTGGGTTCATTTCAATTCTGCATACAGGGAAGTCGAATTTACCAAAACAAAACTCATATATGAATCTACACCCGGTCAGTAAAATATTCCACATCCCATATATATTGAAGGAGAGACTCTGAAATAAGTTGAACACTTTCCATACCTTCCCATTGCTCTCTCAAAAGGCCACCATTGATGAAGAGGTACAACACCAGATGAGCTGCACCAGTTCAGTTTTCTACAAGTGATTGAGTGAGTGTTTGATAACAAAGACATCCGCAAGTCAACAAAAACGTTCGTGTACAGAGCAGCTGTCTTCACCACACTCCTATACTACAGTGAGAACCAGACTGTGTAGCAGCGATATCTAAGAGCACTTGAGAAATTCTATTTGCAATGCTTGCACTGCATTCACTCCTTTCAATGGTAGGACTGTTAAACAAGTGTCCTCCTTGAAGTCAGCCCCACAAGCATTTGGTAGAATTCCTGAAAATTCAACTTCGATGGACTGGACACTTTGTCCGGATGGTGGAAAGGTGTCTCTCCACCAGCTCCTTTTTCTCAACACTCAATTGACCAACATTTCAGGGGAGGACAACAAAAATGCTTCAAAAACACTTTGAAGTTCTCTTTGAAGTGTGGCAGCATTAATATTAATGACTGGGAAGTAGTTGCTATCATTCAAAACGGCAACATCAAACTGCATCACACTTTGAGACACAGCGTCTTAAAGATGAGTCAGCGCAATGTCAGAGAAGGAAAGAAAAGATAGCAATTCCTACACTCTGGTTCTCACTTTCTCATGGGACTTCCTTCCCCATGCGTCCAAAGACTTGTGGGTTGACAATCAGCCTGTTCAGTCACATGGAGACCCATGGCTGAAACGGGCGAGTCCTCAAGTTGAAGAACAGCCGGTGGTGAAGTCAGAAGGATGTACACTGGCAGGTTGGCGAATCTTTGGGATCCATTGCTTTAATAAATTGTAACATATCATTTTTGAAGAAAGTTTTATGTAAATTTTATAAGGGATAAAGTTTTGAATTGTTCATATTAGCTTCCCCAATGGCCGAGTGGGTAAAGTTCCCACCTACTACAATACTAATCCATGCCGATCATTTGGTTTGATTTCGGATCTGTCGAATAGTTGACCCAAACTGGGACAGCAGTTAGAACATCTTCTGTGATGCTGTACTAGAGATAGGAAAAATCAGTTAAGGTTTATTCAGAGATTTATGCTGTGTGTGTTCGTGTGTGTGCATATCCATGTATGTGTGTGGTATATCCATGTATGTGAGTGTGTGGTATATATCTTTGTATGTATCCATCGGCATCAGATTCTTTAGGTTCACTCTTGGCTGAGGCATTATTGTAGAAGCGAACTTCAGTAAAATTGTCGCCTTTCACAGAGGAGAACATTGGCAAATGGTCTCCACAGCACTGCAACTGTCTTTCCTTGTTTTATTCACAATCCTAGCTGCCATATCTTGGATATCTTGGATATTTTGAAGGTAGATGAAACTCGCCAAGTGCAGGAAAATAAATAGAGTGTTCTTGTGTTTACTATCGGATTTTCACAGGGCGAAATCTTACCTAAAAAAACAGCAGTGTTGGTTCCTGTGCAAAAATGGAGTGTTTCCCACCTATGGCACTGGTGTGTTTTTGGGCTGAGCCTCATGCCTCATTAGTAATAATTTTTGTGGCCACAAATTTTACGCCGTTCCCTCTGATTCACCCGTCCTGCAACAACTTGAATCCTGCAAGCACTGGAGTGCTCCATATAAATGGCTCCCCAGCACTTCCCAGCACAACGACTGCTGAAGATGGCAGACAAGAAGACAGCACTGCGCTATTGAGAGGGAGCCCTCACCGTGGTGCTGGGTGGAGTGGAGCAGAGGTGGGACACACGCTCCAGGAGACGGCCTTCCAGCAGGCTCACCACCCCTGCCAGCTCTGGTCAATGCAAGCGCACTCCAGAAAACGACAAGGAAACAGTATCGGAAATGAATGATCTTCTTCTCTCAGCCAGGGTAAGTGAACCACCCCTAGTCTCCCACTGGATCCCCGCGCACACCCTTGCACCCCTAACCCATTCTCTTTGGCCTTTGCCAACACTAGGCACCAGGTCCCCCCCTCCATCCCACAGTAACCATGTTCCCCCCTGTAGCTGCTATGCTCTGCACACTCCAACTTCTACCCATGCTCACCATCTTAAATGTCAACACTCGCACCTACACTCTTCTTCTCTGTGTCATTGCAGGACAAACTCAATCACACAGATGTGAGCGGGTGCAGCCAGCTGGAGTCATGCCCAAGCAGAGAGCCCTCACGCATTTTGAGGATCGAGCCGTCAACCTGGATGGGGAGGAGGAAGAGCATGCCTGCACTGCTGGTGAAGTGGAGACAGCAGAGAAATGAGAGGATCCTCAACACACATGCTGCCATTCCTCAGGTCTCAAGTGATTAATCGATGTTCCCTCTATACCCCCTGTAATGCACTGACGCCATGTCCCTTCTCTTGCAGGCTGGCCAGCAGAACAGGCCGGACCATCCTCGCACCACCTGGACCCACTGGTCTCCAGCAGCTCAGAGGGGAATTCCTCCAAGCCCACTATTGAAGAGGTGTCACAGCTGTCACTTGCACCCAACACCAGCACAGATACTCACACCTCGGTGGGTTCACTAAGTAGACAGGCTTCTGGGTCAGCCACTGGTGAGCACCTCACAGCTGAAGATCCACAGCAGGTGGAGGCAGGGATGTCCCAGGCACTCAGAGAGATGCCAGAGCTCAGGACTCTGCTGATCCCCTTACCGATGATGTGCCCCTGGGCCTGGTTGTCCTACAGCTGCTGGAGCTGCAAAGGCAGAGTTACAAGTATCAGGAAGGGATGACAGCAGCCCTCCTCAGAATTTAAGGCCAATTGGAGGAGTCCTATCATCTTCTATCTGAGGTGATGATGGCATCACTGCAGCGCACAGAGGCCAATTCTGCGAGGTTAGCGTCTGCATTGGTGACCTTGGTGCAGGATATGCATTTCATCTCAGGAGATGTCTGCACTATGGCTCAGTGCATGAATTGTGTGGTGCAGGGCTTTGACTGCGTGGTGCAGGCACTGGTGGGAATCCGCGAGTGTTAGCACCAGAGGACGGTGTGGCTTTTGGATCTCACACCAGCTGCCCCTACATCTCATGGAAGAGGACAGGGATCCCCAGAAACCCAAAGGGAAGAGGATCAGCAGAAGTACAGCCCGGGGCCTTCCAGCTAGTGGACCCTGTGAGCGAGACACCTTCAGCACCTGACACTGAGGAGGGAATGGGTCAAACGTTCGTGCTGCCTGAAAGCAAGCCTGGACCCTCAAGTTTATGGCCCCCCAGGGGATGTCCGCTCAGGTCATCTCAGGCAAAAGGGCATGGAAGTCAGCAGGCCACCTCAACTTCAGCTGTGGATCCTGGGGACACACCAAAATGTAGTGGGAGGGTCAGTAAATTAAAAAAACCATAGGCACTTAGTGGGCAAGGGTGAATATTGGCACTAGTGTAGATAGGTCACCATTTTGTTTTGAATGTTTGGCATTAAATGTCACTTTGTTCACCCACAGAGCCTCCACTCTGTCGGTTCATGCCACCAAGCTTGGGGGAAGCACTGTTCTCACCCAGTGCCTCATTCCTGTGGAGTGTGAGAATGGCAGTGATATGTCCCTCTCACCCTCTTGTCAGCCCCGACTAAGGAAGGGCACTCCCTCAGCTGTGATATGGACACAGGAAGCCAGGAAGGAGGACAAGCGCTACCTGCATACCAGCCTTCAGAACCCCTTTAAAGCAAGGCGTGGCTCAACATGAAGGGACTGTAAGGCCTGCAAGTGACCCTCCTGCCGCCTTTCCCCGAAATGGTGATTCAGCATACCAGCCCGGAGTCAAACTTATCTGTTTTCCCTGAGTCCACTAGTGCACGCCACGGAGGGTTGCTGGCTGCCTGAGCGCTCACCTCCGCAATACCCCCCTCGGAAGTGAAGGTGCCAGATTCACGCTTACACAGAGCTGTCGTAAATGGTGCTGGTGTGATGTCTGCTGAATATCGGTGAAGGGGAGAAGTCCTGGAGAGAGTGCTCACTAATGACACGCAGTCTCGCAGTCACGGTCTCGCAGCGTGTTTCACGCCACTCCACTGGCGAGGATTGGAATTTGGAAACTTGCGAGTGTGATTGCGCTTCCCAGATTTTGACCACATGCTGCCATTCCTGCAGACGGACAGTGTGGGCTCAAAATCGCCCCATTGTGTTTTCCCACGGTTTACCAGAGTGACCTCTAGTGTGTGACAATGGCTTTAGCCTGCGACAAGAAATTTAAAATAATCACCACCTATCGACCTATTTATCTTCAAAATAGACTGAGCTGTCTGAAAAATAACCAGGGCCATCAGAACACAGATTGGTGCTAATACATTTTAAATTGTTTTCAAATAAAATAATCAAAATCATATAATTGGATTGTATGCCTCCAGGCAATTTTCCAGCCTTTGCTATTCCCCAAAAGATTGAGAATTAGTATAATACATCATTATGCATATTAAATATTCACTATTGTGTTTCCTGTTTACTTCATCTACTCTCTGAATCACTGAACATTTGATGAAATGACTGGTGCTCTTCCATTACGTGAAATGAAATATCGAAAATGTTTTCCTAAAAGAGGAAAATGGATAGCACGTACGCTTGGTATTAGACATTTTGTGGAACAAAATGAAGTTTATATCAGTAAAGTTTAAGAACCAGGAGGAAGCTGAGTTCTGCTGTTGGCACTGTGTGTTTTAAGAGCTCTCATAATTCCATTAATGTTGTTTGAAGCTGCCCGCTTTGAGTAACGAGGAAGATGTAGTGTCACACCCCCACATACAGCAAACACTATCAGTGCTGACATTTCCTCACGCACTTTAATGTTAACAACTGTCACTTCTTATCTCCGTGCAACCACTTTTCCCCAAGACTACCTCTCATGAAAATGTCTCGACATATTTTGTCATGATTCATTTTCATTTGCCGCTGAGTGCAGCTTCTTGTTTACCGGTGACGGCTTTCGAAACAAGTGGCAGAGTTTGGAAAACGGATCGGTTACAGCTGGCTCAAAAAATATCTTAAATACAATTAGCCGAATATCAACGTTTTTGTGTTTGCCAGCCACGAAAACTGGCTGAATCCGGTAGACCGTTCGCTCAAATACAGAGAGTATTGTTTAGCGGAAACACAGTTATATCTTTTCACAACAACTCAACCTTTCACGGAATCAATACTGATGTTAGTGCTGATGTTTGGCCAAAGGAGATTTACCATTCTACTGGAAAGAGTGGGACATAAGTAATTATCAATTTAAGCTGTTGTATGTAATGATAACATTGCTGGAAACCCCAGTGTTGAGGATGTGTCTGCTATAATATCCTGTGCCATCTTGATTTTGAAGCATTTACATGGATTCTATTGTCATTGAAAAGTTTTTGTCAAATTGCTTTCTGTCTGGGGGAGGGGGTGGGTGAGGGGGGAGGGATGTGGGGAGTGCGGGGAAAAAGAGCATGTGGGAAGAACAGCCATAAAAGCCTTTTCGCAATATTCATGTTATGATGTCGCCATTTACAACTTAATGTAAAGCAATTTATCACAGCACGTGTTTGAGGACCAATTAACAAATACATACCAAAATATTTTTGGAAGTCTATATCTCACTATCTTTTTAGTCCCATAACACATAGGAATGTAAGTAGGCCATTTGGCCCAGCAAGTTGCTCCACCATTCAATGAGACCACCACTGATCGGAAATGATAATCCTCAACTCCACTTTCCCGCCTTATCCCCATAACCGTTGATTCCCCTTCTCATTAAAAATCTGTCTATCTCAACCTTGAACATACTTAATGACTCAACCTCTACAACCCTCTGCGGTAAAGAATTTGACAGATTCCCTATCCCCTGAGAAGAAAAATTCCTCCTCATTTCTGCCTTAAACGGGCAATCCCATATTCTAAGTCTATGCCCTCTGGTCCTAGACTCATCCACAAAGGGAAATAACATAGAAACATAGAAACATAGAAAAACTACAGCACAAACAGGCCCGTCGGCCCACAAGTTGTGCTGAACACATCCCTACCTTCCAGACCTACCTATAACCCTCCATCCTATTAAGCTCCATGTACTCATCCAGGAGTCTCTTAAAAGACCCTATTGAGTTTGCCTCCACCGCCACTGACGGCAGCCGATTCCACTCGCCCACCACCCTCTGCGTGAAAAACTTACCCCTAACATCTCCCCTGTACCTACCCCCCAGCACCTTAAACCTGTGTCCTCTCGTAGCAGACATTTCCACCCTGGGAAAAAGCCTCTGAGAGTCCACCCGATCTATGCCTCTCAACATCTTATACACCTCTATTAGGTCTCCTCTCATCCTTCGTCTCTCCAAGGAGAAAAGACCGAGCTCCCTCAGCCTATCCTCATAAGGCATGCCACTCAATCCAGGCAGCATCCTTGTAAATCTCCTCTGCACCCTTTCAATCTTTTCCACATCCTTCCTATAGTGAGGCGACCAGAACTGAGCACAGTACTCCAAGTGGGGTCTGACGAGGGTCTTATATAGCTGCATCATTATCCCCGGACTCCTAAACTAAATCCCTCGATTGAAAAAGGCCAGCACACCATATGCCTTCTTAACCACCTCCTCCACCTGCGGGGCCGATTTTAGAGTCCTATGGACCCGGACCCCAAGGTCCTTCTGATCCTCTACAGTACTAAGAGTCTTTCCCTTTATATTGTACTCCTTCATCCCATTTGACCTACCAAAATGGACCACGACGCATTTATCTGGGTTGAAGTCCATCTGCCACTTGTCTGCCCAGTCTTGCATCCTATCTATGTCCCTCTGTAACTTCTGACATCCCTCCAGACTATCCACAACCCCACCAACCTTCGTGTCGTCGGCAAACTTACCAACCCACCCCTCCGCTTCCTCATCCAGGTCATTTATGAAAATGACAAACAGCAAGGGTCCCAGAACAGATCCCTGGGGCACATCACTGGTGACCGACCTCCATTTAGAAAAAGACCCATCTATACCCACTCTCTGCCTCCTTTGGGCAAGCCAGTTCTGGATCCACCGGGCAGCAGCCCCTTGGATCCCATGCCCTCTCACTTTTTCTAGAAACCTTGCATGGGGGACCTTATCGAACGCCTTGCTAAAATCCATATAAACCACATCTACCGCCTTCCCTTCGTCAATGTGTTTAGTCACATTTTCGAAGAACTCCACCAGGCTCGTAAGGCATGATCTGCCCTTGACAAAGCCATGCTGAGTATTCTTGAGCCTACTAAACCTCTCTAAATGCTCATATATCCTGTCCCTCAGGATCTTCTCCATCAGTTTACCAACCACTGAGGTTAGACTCACCGGAGGGTAATTACCTGGGCTATCCCTATTCCCCTTCTTGAAAATAGGAACCACATCCGCAATCCTCCAATCCTCCAGCACCTCTCCCGTCTCCATCGACGACGCATAGATCATCGCCAGAGGCTCTGCAATCTCTTCCCTTGCCTCCCACAGTAACCTGGGGTACATCCCATCCGGACCCGGCGACTTATCTATCTTGATGCCATTCAAAGATTCCAGCACAACTTCTTTCTTAAAATCCACATACTCAATCCTTTCAGTCCACCGCACGCCCGCAGTACATCCACCCAGGTCCTTCTCCTCTGTGAAAACCGAGGCAAAATACTCATTGAGCACCTCTGCCATTTCTACTGGTTCCGTACAGACTTTCCCACCTTCACCTTTTATCGGCCCTATTCCATCATGTCTCATCCTTTTACTCTTCGCATATTTATAGAACGCCTTAGGGTTCTCCTTAATCCTACCTACCAGGGCCTTCTCGTGACCCCTTCTGGCTCTCCTAATTTCCTTCTTTAGTCCCTTCCTACAAGCCGTATACTCTTCTAAATCCCTATCTTCGCCAAGCTGAATGAGCCTTTTGTACGCTTTCCTTTTCTTCTCGACTAGGTCCCACACAGCTTTTGTGCACCATGGTTCCTTTAACCTCTCAGCATCTACTATGTCAAGCCCCCTGTGAATCCTATCTGTCTCAAGAAGGTTGCTTCTCATTCTTCTGAACTCCAATGAGCACCGGCCCAAGCTATTCAACCTCTGCACATAAGAAAATTCCTCCATACCCAGGATTAACCCCGAGAACCTTCTCTGGACTGCCTCCAAGCCAGTATATTTTTCCTGAGATAAGGGAACCAAAACTGTTCACATTATTCCAGGTATTGTCTAACTAGTACTTTGTATAGTTTTAGCAAGGCTTCTTTATTTTTATACTCCATTCCCTTTGAAATCAAAACTAACATTCAGTTTGCCTATTACCTACTGAACTTGTATACTAGCTTTTTGTGATTTATGCACAAAGACCCCCAAATCCCTCTGCACTGCAGCTTTCTGCAGACTTTCTCCTTTTAATTATCTTTAAGCTCCCTTATTCTTCCAACCAAAGCACATAACTTCACATTTTCCTACATTATATTCTATCTGCCAAGTTTTTTGCCCACTCATCTACCCTGTCTATATCCCTCTGTAGACTATTTGTGTCATTCTCATCACTTGCCTTTCCACCTATTTTTTGATTTGAGTTGATTTGATTGATTATTGTCACAGTGAAAAGTATTGTTTCTTGTGCACTATACGGACCAAGCATACCATTAATAGAGAAGTAAAGGAGAGAGTGCAGAATGTATTGTTACGGTCATAGTTAGGGTATAGAGAAAGATCAACTTAGTGTGAAGTAGCTCCATTCAAAAGTCTGACAGCAGCAGGGAAGAAGCTGTTCTTGAGTCAGTTGGTACGTGACCTCAGACTTTTGTATCTTTTTCCCGACGGAAGAAGGTGGAAGAGAGAATGTCCGGGGTACGTGGGGTCCTTAATTATGCTGGCTGTTTTTCCGAGGCAGCAGGAAGTGTAGACAGAGTCAATGGATGGGAGGCTGGTTTGCGTGATGGATTGGGCTACATTCACGACCTTTTGTAGTTTCTTCCGGTCTTGGGCAGGGCAGGAGCCATACTAAGCTGTGATACAACCAGAAAGAATGCTTTCTATGGAGCATCTGGAAAAGGTGGTGAGAGTTGTAGCTGACATGCCAAATTTCCTTAGTCTTCTGAGAAAGTGGAGGCGTTGGTGGATATTCGTAACAATAGTATCGGCATGGGGGGGGACCAGGACAGGCTGTTGGTGATCTGGACATCTAAAAACCTGAAGCTCTCGACCGTTTCTACTTCATCCCCATTGATATAGACAGTGGCATGTTCTCCACTACAATTCCTGAAGTTGATGACAATCTTCTTTGTTTTGTTGGCATTAAGGGAGATTATTGTTGTCGCACCAGTTCACCAGATTCTCTATAACATTCCTGTACTCTGTCTCATCATTGTTTGAGATCTGACCCACCAAGGTGGTGTCATCAGCAAACTTGAAAATCGAGTTGGAGGGGAATTTGGCCACACAGTCATAGGTGTATAAGAAGTATAGTAGGGGGCTGACGACTCAGCCTTCTGTGGCACTAGTGTTGAAGATGATCGTGGAGGAGGTATTGTTGCCTATCCTTACTGATTGTAGTCTGTGGGTTAGGAAGTTCAGATCCAGTCACAGAGGGAGGAACTGAGGCCTAGGCCATGGAGTCATCCGCACTCTTATCATCCGCAAACTTGGCAATAGTATGTTCACTTATATTGTCTAAGTCATTAATATATATTGTAAATAATTGTGGCCCCAGCATTGATCCCCGTGGCACTTCACCAGTTATAAGTTGCCATCCTGAAAATGGCCCTCTTATTGCAACCAACTGTCTTCTGTCAGTTAGCCAATTCTCTATCCATGCTCATACACTACCTCCACACCACGGGCCCTTATCTTATTAAGTAGATTTTTGTGTGGTACCTTACCAAATGGTTTTTGAAAATCTAAGTTTTTACTTCTACTAGTTCCCCTTTATCTATCCTGCTCGTTACCACCTCAAAGAATTTTAATAAATTTGTCAGACATCATTTCCCTTCATGGAGCCATGCTCAGTCTGTTTAATTATATTATTCTAAATGTTCTACGATTACATCCTTTATAATGGATTCTAACATTTCCCCAATGACAGAAGTTATGCTAAATGGCCTATGGTTACCTGTGTTTTGTCTCCTTTCCTTTTTTGAATTCGGGTGTTACATTGGCAGTTATCCAATCCTCTTGGCCTTTCCCAGAATTTAAGGATAAATGGAAGATCATTACCAGTGCATTTGATTTCTCTGTAGCTACTTCCTTTAATATCTTGAGATGGAACCCATTAGGCCCAGGGGACTTATTGGCCTTTAATCCCATTATTTTCCCTAGTACTTTTTCCTGAGTGATAGTTATTATACTTATTTCCTCTCTGCCTTCCCTCTGTCTTTTGTGCCTTGATCATTTAGTGTTAACACCTCTGCCGTTTCCTGGTTCCCATTATTATTTTCCCAGTTTCATTCTCTAAGCGGCATATGTCCACTTTGGCCACTCTTCCTTTTTATATATTTAAAGCTCTTGCTGTCCATTTTTACATTGTTTGGTAGTTTACCCTCACAGTTTAGTTTGGTTTATTTATTAGTTCACAAGTAGGCTTACATTAACACTGCAATGAAGTTATTGTGAAAATTCCCTAATCACCACACTCCAGTGCCTGTTTGGGTACACTGAAGGAGAATTTAGCATCGCCAATGCACCTAACCAGCACATCTTTTGGACTGTGGGAGGAAACCAGAGCACCTGAAGGAAATCCACGCAGATCCTCACTGCAATGCATGGGGAGAACATGCAGACTACGCACAGACAGTGACCCAAGCTGGGAATCGAATCCAGGTCCCTGACATTGTGAGACAGCAGTGTTAACCACCATGTCAGCGTGAAGAAGTTTATCTTCTCCAGCTTTTTTTCTTTGGTTATCTTTTGTTGGTTTTTGAAACTTTCCCAATCCTCTGCTTTACTACTAATCTTTGCCACAATTCATATTTTTTCTTTCAGTTTAATAGTATCCTTAACTTTCTTAGTTAACAATGGATTTATCCCCTTCCTAGAATCCTTCTTCCTCACTGGGATATAATTTTGTTGTGAGTAATGGACTATTTTCATAAATGTCTGCCATTGCTGATCAACCCTCTTTCCTGCTAAACTCTTTTCCCAGTCCATTCCAACCAACCCATTCCTTTATAAATTACCTTTACTTAAGTATAGCAGGGTTGTTTCTGACCCAAGTTTCTCACTCTCAAACTGAATGCTAAATTCAACCATGTTATGGTCACTGTTTCCCAGGGGATCTTTTACTCTGAGATTGTTTCTTAAACCTGCCTCATTACACATTACCAGATCCAAATTAGTCTAATCCCTGGTTGGATCCACAACATATTGATCGAGGAAACTGTCCTGAATATGCTCTGAATTCTTCCTCATGACTACCTTTTGTCAGTTTGATTTTTCCAATCTACATGAAGATTCTCAGTGCTGAAGTAGAGTCATAATAAAATCAAAATGTTAACTCTGTTTCTCTCGCCACAGGTGCTGTCAGACCTGCTGATTTTTTTCAGCACTTTTTGTTTTTATTTCAATAAAATAATTAGTTCAGCAGGGAACTTGTTTTGACAAGTGAAGTGAATTATTAACTTTGCAAGATTGACATCTTTAAGTGGTCATAATAAGTTGTTCTTCCTGTGATTTCTTTATCAATGTCTCTATGTTTATTTGGACAAGGTGAAGAGTTGTGAAGAGTTTGAAGCTCCTGTCATTAATACTTAATGGCTTCCTGCTTTACTCTTTTATAGGGTTTTGGGAAGAGTTTTTAAAAAACATTTCAATTTTTTTTTCTTTTTCAGTAGTTCCACACTTGCTATTATTTTCTCTGGCTCATTGGTTATGTAAATAGTGCATACTGGTGAATGGGCATGGAAGGAGCATGAGTTAGTATTGAGTTGGCATGGGGAATATGAAGGGTCATAGGGAATGACTGGGGATCATGAGTTGGCACTGAGTTGGCATGGAAAGCATGAGGGGGGCATGGGTAAGACCTTTTGAACTTATTTTTCGAAAGATTCTCAAATCCAGACTATGATTCAAAATTCCTCTTAGGGGCCATAAGTCATGGGGAAGCTGAACCAACTCCATGAAAATTGTGAGGGCCAGGAGGGGGAGGGTACTAAGAAATGCCTAGTCTGCAATGGAGCCAGTCAGGTTAGACATGCAGGGTGTGGGCTCACTACCTGCACCCTTACCCCGCACCAGCAGAAATGACTAGACTGGGTCTTGTCCTCCATTTTTAAATGACCTTGCAGTCACCCTGATGCCACAAAAATCTGACTCCTTGGGGGCAATTCTCCAACCTCGTCGCACCTCGCGCAGATGGTTCCAATCCTGGAGAATAGCGTGTTAGCCTAAAAATCGGTTTCAAATCTGGCACCAATTTGCGACCTTCCCGGCCCCTTTCTAATGGTGTGAACTGGATTGTGCCCAGAGAGGGTATGAGGCTGATTAGCATATTTAAAGCAGCATTTTAAATTCATAACCCATTCAAATCCCACCACATGGGATTCTCCGGCCTTCAGGCATGGCACGAGGATGGCGGGAATCATCACTAGTCTCCATTAGTGGAGATCTGGCACTATAGCCATGCTGGGGTGCCCGGAGGCCATTTAAGCCCCTGAGTGGTCAGGGGCATGGCCGGGCAGTGCCCATTGGGCAGTCACCCTGGAAGTGGCCACTAGGCACTCAGTCAGTGCCAGTTGGGCACCACCAGTGTGCCAGGTGCAGTGCAAAGGGGGATAGGGGGATATGGAGGGGTCGATCATATCGGGGGTCATGATGGCGGGGTACGTCAGGGGTCAGACAGAGGGACCAATTGGGATGGGTTGGGGGAACATGCCTCCAGTGAGGGGGGGGGGTCTCCCAATGTACTGTGAGATTGGGGTGCCTTGTGAAAGAGGGCCTGAGTACTCTGAAGGCAGGCTCACCAGCGTGTTTAGGCCTCAACTAGACCCCACCTCAGTACTGAAGCAAAATTCACAACTCTCCAAAATAGTGACTGAGTGTGGGAAGATTGCAGTGTGGGGCGCATCTGAGAGACCGGTGCGGATCACTCCATTATTCTCACTGCTCTGACACTTCTTTTCGGAGAGAATTCCACCCCATGACTCTGTTATGTCTCGATAATGCAAGTGAGGTATCTGTCCTTACAGCAGATGGTGTAAGTCAACAACCAACCTCATCAATACTAATCTACAGCCTGTACCCAATGGGCAGTGCCAGATATGTGTGGCTCTTACAAAATTGTTTGGCGCCATGCTAGGTTTAATCTGCTTGTTGCTTCGGAGCACACCACTCAGGTGCCTTGCTTTTTTTCCCTGCGCTTCCATGAATGTTTCTACTCGGAGAGTTCCTTTTTAATGCCCTCATTTTATTTTCCATCAAAACCTAGAGACTGCATCAATTAGAATTTGATTTTTTTGTTGAATTAAAAGACAATATTCAACTATTTTATGTGGCAGATAAACTGGTTGTTAAGAGAAATGGAAAGGGAAATTGTATGGTATAAACTAAAATTAACTTCCAAAGCCGGCATTGTAGTCTATTTCAGTAAAACCTCAAACTCTTTACGAGCTCCTTTATTAGTCCCTTAGGCCCAACTCCAGATAAGTGAAGGAAGAGCTCGGGCAAACCTCTCCTACTTGGATAGAAAATAGAGGCTTTGCTTTAACATGGAATGTTATTTAAATAAAGCTAATGTTCTTCCTTGGTGAAATCATTTTATATTTGTTTAAAAGGCCTCCATTAAGCACTAGCATGGTTTATACCTCCCTGGCTAAATATCTGGTTATCTAATGTCTAGTTTTTATTCCACAATATTTAGAGACCAACAATTATCCTGGGTGGAATTTTACCGGCATGTCTGCCTGGGGTTCATACGATAACTCCAGAGGCCACTGGAGAATGCCATTCTCTGTGCCTCGCCCGCCCCCAGAATTGGGACGGGGGTGCCAGTAAAATTCCGGCCCCTATATAATGTGATGAGAAGACGGCAGAAAACACAGGAGTGGGGGACAGTGGCACCGTGGTTAGCGCTGCTGCCTCACAGCACCAGCGACCTGGGTTCGATTCCTGGTTTAGGTCATTGTCTGTGTGGAGGTCTGCATGTTCTCCCTGTGTCTGCGTGGGTTTCCTCTGGGTGCTCTGATTTCCTCCCACAGTCCGAAAGATGTTGATGTTGATTGGTGAGGTTGATTGGCCATGCTAAAATTGCCCCTTAGTGTCCTGAGATGCATAGGTTAGAGGGATTAGTGGGTAAAATATGTAGGGATATGGGGGTAGGGCCTGGGTGGGATTGAGGTCGGTGCAGACTCGATGGGTCGAATGGCCTCTTTCTGTACTGTAGGGTTTCTATGTGCTAGTTAGGTGGATTGGCCGTGCTAAATTTTCCCTCAGTGTACTCGAACAGGCGCCAGAGTGTGGCGACCAGGGGGTTTTCACAGTAACTTCACTGCAGTGTTAATGTAAGCCTATTTGTGACACTAATAAATAAACTTTAAAAAAAACACATGGCCCCTCCCATATTGGATGCCATCAAATTGTTTGCATCGACCATCCCTTGGTTGCAAGACCAAAAAAAACCCTGATTGAATGTCTCTTGAAATTAAAAACAGTAAGGAAATGATTAAAGTTCTACATAAAGATCAACAAACTGTGTGTCCATCCTCAAAATAAATTGCAAACTACATTTAAACGAGATGTAGATGAGAGGACATTCTAAATTTGGATGCACATGATCTACTCTGAAGTTAATTTACTGCAGGTTCTTTCCCTGGAGGGAAGATCCTATTGTTTATCATGGAAAGGAATGTGAAAATTATGTAGAACGCAATGCTAAATCATTGAATAGAGAATGTATTCTGTTAGTGACGGAGGCAAAATAATATTACCAGCAACCACGTTCCATGTGAAATGTTTCCTGCATAATTAAAGTGACCCACATATAGATCAAACAGTAGGATTACAAATAAGCAGAGCTGTAAATATAATGCAGTGGAATTATCTATCAATTGACATTTGGAAGTCAATGGTTCATTGGTACTCTTAATATTTGAAAAATTGAAACAAGAAAATATGAGGTGGAATTCTGAGACTAAGTCCTGTGGTGGGGGGGGGAGAGACCAAGGGGCCCAGTTTTACCATTAGGTCGCACCTGTTTTTGGGCATGAAAACTTGGCAAAGTCGGGCGTGATGCGTGTAGTGTGATCCGCGCCTGTCTCCGCGCCGGTATCCACTTTACCAAGGACTGAAAATGGCTGCGATTGGGACCGCACCCGAAAAGGGCATGATGGCAATTTGTATGCATTCAAATTGACTTAATGGGCTGCACGTCCAACTTTATCGGCCCTTCCCCCTTTACCACTGCGTTCGCCCACCCAGAACCGGCGCAAAACAGACATGCTCCATAAAAGTCCGATTTGGATGCTCCAGTTAGTGAGGAGATAATTGCCGAGTGTCCGATGGCTCTCTGCTTGAGATCGTTGGGAGGGAAGGAGGGGTGAGGGGGGGGGGTGAGGTCCGCTGCCACTCTGCCTGAGATCACTGTAGGGAAAGGGGGGGGTCTGCTGCCACTCGTGACTGAGATCAGTGTGGGAGAAGGGGGGGTCCGCTGCCACTCTGCCTGAGATCGGCAGTGGGGGTAAGGGGGGGCCCACGATCAGTCTGGATGGCGGAGGGTAGGGGGTAAGGGGGTCAGTAATGTTGTGGGGGTGGGGCAATGTCTGTGGGGGCCAGAGGTCGGCATTATCCAACCCAGGAGAGATATGGCAGGGGAGCAGCTCTCTATCATTTTTTTTTCTGAGCATGCACAGTTGGAGGCGCCGATCGGAGCTGCAGGATTTTCGGCGCGTTAAGCCCCGCCCACAGGCTTCTGCAGTGCAGTTCGGAACCGCTATATTTTTTCAGGCAGAGTGCGTATGGGGGCGCCTGAGAACGGGTCTAAAAGTCGGATCTGAAACACTCCCAGTTTCAAGTCCGCCCAGCACATGGAATCAAAATGGAAAAATAGGCCCCGAAGTGTTTCTCGCTGCGGAGGCTGAGGGGAAAACACACCATATCTTCATCCCCGACATCATTAGTTATGGTTTATTCAGTGGCAGGGTGGGCTTGTTAGTGCACGTTCTACCATCGTAGCGAGGCACCATATTTAACCGGAATCCTTACTGCCAGCATTAACCATTGGAAATGTCATTAAGGGGAAGTGAAAGTCAGGCACTGAAGTTTAGTGACTCCTCCCTGCCTCACAACATCACTTCAATGCACCCATGCTGCGGTGGAGGGACCACTTTGCCTCCTTCACCCTTCAGCAGACTGGGACACTTCATGGAGTGAGGGGGGGCGGGGGAAGGGAGGGGACCTGGCATAGGCGCAGAGGGAATAAGCAGCGTCCACATCACATGCACGTATTAGCCTGCTCCCTGTGTGTGGATGTGCTCTATGCTCTGGAGAGAGCTGGTCCACAACTGCTGCCCAATTTGCACCAGTGTTGACTTGCCACACAGACACAGGCTATCTTACAAATGGCAATGAGGAATGAACCGAAATGCAATGCTACAACCAATGTGACAGGCAGCCCACTCAAACATTCACTTCTTTGAGCACGATAAGCTCCGCCACAATTGAGCAGGCTGGGAGAAAACCGGAGGGGGGCAACCACACCCGAGGGCTCGAATTGAGTTTGAGGAGAGGGAGGTCCAAGCCCATGGGAATCGAGTGGGACAGAAACATCGGTGATCGGGAGATTGGCCTCGGCTGTTCTTCCTGTAACGATTCCTCCATTCAATGGAAATATCGAATGTGCTTCTGTCTTGGAGGAAGCTGATGCTGTCACTTCCACTCTCCTTTATCAGTTGTAGGTGCCTCCAGGAAGAGACCAAGGCCAGAGGAAGAGGAGGAGGAAGATCAGGAGAACCCCTTTTCTAGCCCCAGTCCCAACTATAGCCCAGAAAGGAGCCAGGAGGGAGTGGAAGGGAACAGCTCCACACTATTCGAGATGTCACAGTGCTCACTGGCACCCTTCAACAGCTCAGGTACACACCCCTCAGTGGGTTGTAGTGCTGGTTCAGGCTAGTTCAGGCCTGGAGGGCTCCGGCTTCCTTTAGCTTTCCGCCAGTGGACCAGTTGCTTCATTTGCAGTTGAAGGGATCAGAGGCTGAAGGGATTCAGAGGGAATGGACGACCTCTCAGAGTCCTGAGTGGATGACCCTGAGGTGTCCAGTGACTATTCCTCCTCCCTTTGTTGTATCTGGACAAGTTCAGGAGGAGCTGCACAATCTGGTGATCACCACATGGACAGATGTCCGCAGCAGGAGGGGCAAGCTCAGCCAAGCTCCCTGGCTCTTGGAGGACAGCTGGGGAAGAGGTATCTGTAAGGTGCCGAGCATCTGGAATCAGCCTTCCAACTTACGGTGGAGCGTCAGCAGGAGGCAGGGGAACATCAGGAAGAGCCGTTGGATACCATCAACAAAGTACACGTAGGTGAGAGGAATCTGTCCATCTGCTTTATGAAGTGAACCACACATGTAGACGCATCGCGATTTCTATAAGGAGAGTGCCAAACACCATGGGGGTCCTTGTCCAGCAGTCAGTTTCTGCTGGAGATGCGCGCAGATCTGCACTCCATTGCCGTTGCCATGGGTGAGTTCATGAGTGAGGAATGAGGCACCTCAACATCACTCCAGGTGCCCCTTCCCCTCAAGCTGTCTGGCTGGGTGCTCTGGCACCAAAAGGAGGGGGAGTAGTCACTGGACACCCCAGGATCATCCACTCAGGGCTCTGGGAGGTTGTCCACTCTCTCTGAATCCCTTCAGCCTCTGACCCCTCCAACTGCAAAGAAAGCAGCTGCTCCATTGGTGGAAAGCTAAAGGAACCCAGGGCCCTCCAGGCCTCAGCTCTCCAAAGGACGGCCACTGAAGTAATTAAAGGCAACAGAGCTGACAAAACCACAGGATGTCGATGTCCTGGCAGCACGTAGACATAGTAATAGGCCCAGAAAAGTGATCGCATGGGTGAAGACTGTCACCATTATATGTAAATATATTCACACTTGCACTAAATAATACCTAGTGTTATCTTTCAGCATCACTATATTGGCTTTGTGAGGTCTCTCCCCCATCCCCCCAACACTCACAGTTCAGCTGCACCCAGCCGCATCCTGAGTGATTCTGGAGGGAGAAGTGTCTGTGGAAGGGCCTTTCACAGCCTCGTCCAAGTACTTCCCCGCACAAGCACACCCTCCAACTATCACACTCCTCACACTGTCCTGAGCTTTACTAATGCTGCTGCTGGGATTCTCCTTCAGTTTTACCGAGTGTTTCCATAAGGCCTACTGGAATTCTCTTTCAGTTGTCCATCTGAGCTGACCAGCGTCTCCATCCATCCACTCATTGGTGAGGAGTTGGTGGTGCTTCCATGGTCAGTGGGGGTGGGGGGAGGTTGGGGAGGGGCACCACTTCATTTTTTGTGGAGAGGGGGCCTGTCTCCAAGCATGGAAATTGGGGAGCCATTTAAAAATAGCAAATAAATAGCAGCCCAGTCTCTGACAGCGGAGCTGGCCGGCGGGTTACTTGAAATAAGCTTGTTAATACAGAGTCATGGAGTCATTGAGGTTTACAGCATGGAAACAGGCCCTTCAGCCCAACTTGTCCATGCCGCCCTTTTTTTTTAAACCCCTAAGCTAATCTCAATTGCCCACATTTGGCCCATATCCCTCTATACCCATCTTACCCATGTAACTGTCTAAATGCTTTTTAAAAGACAAAATTGTACTCACCTCTACTACTACCTCTGGCAGCTTGTTCCAGACACTCACCACCCTCTGAGTAAAACAGTTGCCCCTCTGGACCCTTTTGTATGATCTTTCAGTTGGGTGAATCCTTACTGAAAGACACTGTTAGTGGCAGTGGGAAACACTCTTGTTTTCCCGCCAGCGTGGGCACTTAGTCTCAAAATGGGAGAATCAGGCCTTTGATCTCTGAAATAGGCCAGATCTTCCCAGGGTTCTCAGGGAGCAATTGTCCAGCCTGAACATCAGAGAGAAGCAATGCGCCAGATATCTATATTTCATTGGGACATAGGAACATAAGGATAGGAGTAGGCCAGTCAGCCTGTCGAGCCTGGCATTTAACACAATCATGGCTCATCTGACATTTCAATGCCTTTTACACACATTATCCCCATCACCCTTTATATTGCTAATCAGAATTCTGTCAATCTCTGCTTTAAACACACTCAATGGCTGAGTTTCTGTTGCCCTCTGGTATAGAGAATTCCAAAGACTCACAACCCTCTGTGTGAAGAAATGTCTCCTCATCTCTGTTTTAAGTGGCATTCCCCCTTATTTTAACATTGTGCTCCCTGGTTCTTGACACCCCAACCAAAGAAAGCATCTTACCCTGATTATGGGTGGGATTCTCTCAAAATAATTCGAAGGGTGGGATTTTACGGCCTCACTCGAGCGAGATCGGAAATTCTCGCCTGAGGTCAACAGGCATTTCTGTTGTTGGCCCCTCGCTCGCTTCGACCCCTTGGCGGGCAAGGCGGCAGAGTTCCAGAGTAAGTGTCAAATTCGTGTAAAAACTGGAGTAAATCCCGCTGGATTTTTCAGAGGGAGTTTCAAAATTGAATCTCCCACACTCTGTGCACTGCAGAGTGCCTCAGTGTGAATCATGATAAAAATCAGGGGCGGGGCCTATTCCCGCTGGAGAGGCCGGCAGCATCGCGCTGAGCGGGTCACTGCACATGAGCCGATCTGTCAGCGCTGAGATCAGCGCATGCACGGTAGCCCCGCACTGCCGGCCTCCCGATCGCTGGCCAGCTCGATCGCTATCAGAATTGTAACCTCTCCAAAGGGAGAGGACAGCATTACCATTGGCTGTGAAAGTGACTGTGGCCAAAACCTGATTCCTCTGAGGTTAGAGCAGGCAATCTTTGCAACTTTTCCCAGTCTGCACGTCGCTATTGCATCAGTGCAGTCAGTTAGATTCTGTATTCAAAGAGATCGGAATATATTGAACTATGGCTGTGGAAGAGAGAAGGAAATATATCAGCAATTGTGTTGCAGTGTGTTTAGATAATGAGGGTATCAAGGTTGAATAGCTGGTGGTGTTACTAGACATACTGAAGCAGCCCATGCTCACATGCAGCAAGACCTGAGTAACATTCAGGTTTGGGCTGATAAGTGGCAAGTTACAGTCACACCACAGAAGTGTCAGGCAATGGCCATTGCCAACAAGTGGGAATCTTACATCTGCCTTTGACATTCAATGGCATTACCATCGCTGAGTCCCCTACTGTCAACATTCTGGGTGTTACCATTGATCAAAAACTGAACTAAACCAGCCATATAAATAATTTTGTGACATGAGCAGGCCAGAGGCTGGGAATTCTGTGGCGTGTAACTCACTTCCTCACTCCCCAGAGCCTGGGTGCACCGTCCACAAGACACAAGTCAGGAGTGTGATGGAAGACTCTCCACTTGCCTGAATGAGTGCGGCTGCCAGCCAATCAGAGGCCGGTAGGTCCATTGAACAGCAATGCTACTGGTGAGGTGATGGCTGCTGCCGATACAATGCCCACTCGAGGGTCAGCATCGAGGGGCGCAGAGGTCACGGGATGGGGATTGGGGGAAGGGATGATGGTTTGGCAGCCGGGCACGGTTCTCAGCACATGCCACTCCACCCACACTTTCAGGATGCCAGGTCTCTTGGTCAGGATCAGAGTACCTTTCAATGAAGTGCCCACCCGCCCACCAACCGCCCCCCCCCCCCCCCCCCCCCCCGCCTCACATAAGGGCTTCAATTGGTGATGGAGCAGGAAGGCTGTCCACCAGCATTCCTTCCGCAAACCTAGCTGGGATGAAGGTGGGAAGATGGTAGGGACACCACCTGCCTCATCAAATGCCCTCTGTCAACAAACCTGCCACAGGAGTAGGCATTAGATTCTGCCCAATGAGTGCGCACAGTCTGCTCACTCATCACTGCTGACCCCAATCCTGTTCTCATCCAAAATCATCATCTTTCCAGCAGGGGTCTCTGCATAGCTTTCACGAGTGGAACCTCTGGCCAAGATTATTTCAGGGGCATTAATGCTTATTTTATTGCTCCAACTGAAATCAACTCATACAGCACAGAATGGGAATAAAGCCAAGGGCACGAAGGTCTGTATGATTTAGATAACATTATAGATAAGTGAAATCTGAGGAGGGTACACCAGGGAATGCTTTTATTCACCAGACCATCAGGAGAGAGCAATAATACATTTGCCTTACATCTTTTCATATAAATATAACATTAATTTTAAACCACATGTGTATTTGTGAAAAACCAATTTCCATCATAAGTAATTCAACATGCAACTATTCCTATATGAAAATGTTTAACCCTTTGACACTGTAATATTGTTGTAAATGTGTCTTAATTATTGCAACATATCAAGCAAACAGGACAAAATACTTCATTTTCTTAATTCCACAAATACAGTGAAGAAATATTATTTGGCATTGTAAGTTCCACTTCTAATGTTTAGCAACACAAATTGACCACATTAATGGCTCCTTATAGAACCAGGAGAGTGTCAGGAGGCCAGTTTGCATCTTTGATTCAAATGTCAATGTACAGGACCCTATTTTTCCATTTTGATTCTAAGTGCTGGACGCATTTGAAACTGGGAATGTTTCAGATCTGACTTTTAGACCCATTCTCAGGCGCCCCCATACGCACTCTGCCTGAAACAATAGCAGCGATTCTGAATTGCGCTACTGTAGGCGGAGCTTATATCGCCCGAATCCCTGCAACTCCGATCGGCATCTCCAACTGTGCATGCGCAGACAGAAAAAAGGTAGAGAAACACTCTTCTGCCACATCGCTCCAGGGCCGGATAATGCCTCCCCCTGGCCCCCACAGACATTGCCCACCCCCACAACATAACAGACCCCCTTAGTCCCCCACGCCCCCGCCACCCAGATCAATCGCGGGCCCCTCCCCCCTTCCCCCCCACCGATCACATGCAGAGTGGCAGCGGACCCCCCCTTCCCCCCCACCGATCACATGCAGAGTGGCAGCGGACCCCCCCTTCCCCCCCACCGATCACAGACAGAGGGCAGCGGACCTCCCTTCCTCCCCATTGATCACATGCAGAGTGACAGCGGACCCTCCAACCGATCACACGTTGAGTAGCAGCTGATCTCCCCCCACCGATCACTCGCGGACACCCCTGCCCCCCCACCCCTGACCCCCTCTCCCCCCTTACCTCCTCAATCTGAGTCAGAGAGCCATCTGACCCGCCTCCCTCCCCTCCCCCGCCAGTGAACCACCTGACCCGCTTCCCTCCCCCCCACCACAGAGCCATCTGACTTGCCTCCCTCCCCCCACCAGAGAGCCATCTGACCCGCCTCCCTCCCCCCCACCAGAGAGTCATCTGACCCGCCTCCCTCCCTCCACCCTCGCCCCCCAACCCCCACCGATCTGAGTCAGAGAGCTGCTGGAAGCTCTGAACGTACCTCCTCAGAAGCTGGAGCGCCTGAATCGGTCCTTTGCGGACCATGTCTGCTTCGCGCAGAATCTGGACGGGTGAATGCAGTGGTAAAGGGGGAAGTGCCAGTAAATTTGGGCGTGCAGCCCATTTGCATGCATTTAAATTGACATCGTGCCCGTTTTGGGTGCGGTCCCGATGACGGCCATTTTCAACCCTTGATAAAGGGGGAACTGGCGCGGAGGCGGGCACGGATTGTGCTACTTGCCTCATGCCCGACTTTACCAAGTTTCCGTGCCCGAAAACGGGCGCAACTTGGTGGTAAAATCGGGCCCACTGACTTTTGTTGCATTGAGTTTGGAAAGGTTTAGGAAGTTCGGACATGCACATGTGACACAAGTAGCAGGTATGAAGGAAAAATCTCTTGCATTATTACAAGGAAAAATAATCAATCACTGAGGTAAGTAATACAGACAATACAAATTGTTAAAGGTTCCTGGCATCTCCCTCTTGTTTTTGAATTTACCTAAGATCACTCTTAGATAAACTCTAAGCTGAGTTCCTTCAAGTATTCCTCTAAATCCAGGGATGTGCAGGTAAGGTGGATTAGCCGTGGTAAAAATGGCTGGGATTATGGGGATAGGGTGGTGGTTGGTGGTGGTGATGGCTGGGGGTGGGGAGGCGGGGGAGGGGTGTGGAGGGGAGGCTGCTGGGTAATTTGCTCCTTCGGAGAGTCGGTGGGCCGCATGGCCTCCTTCTGCATTGCAAAGATTCTATGGCATTTTGAATTTATGAGTGCCAATGATGTCATCTTGTGCCGTTTGGTGAGGATCTTCAGATTCTCTTTCCCCACTCCTGCTGTTTCTAATACAGAACAGCAGCTTACCCAACGGGAATTTCTTTCTTCCTTTTTTTCTTGAAAAAAGATGGGGAAAAGAGGAATGCTACACTGCACAGCTGCACTATAGGGTATACCACCAGTGACCTATTATCAGAAAATACAGGCAGAGGCCCACCTGCCCTCGCTTGTCCAAGGATCAGTGGTCATGGAGATTCTGTTTTCTGAGTTAAGACACATTTGCTTGTGGATATACCACCCACTCTCCACCACAGGGACAGCTCTGCACTGTCTGAAAATGAATCCCTGCTCTTCATTTCTATACGACAGGGTCATCCAAGCCTGCCACTGGAGATATCTGTAACATTAGTCAAACAGCTGTGCAAAAATGCATTAAGGAAGTCAAAGATATATTGTTCTGTCGAGTTAGCAATTTAATACACTCCTCAATGGGTAACCAGCAGCAGACTGACAGGGCATTGTAACTTCACCGAGTGAAAGGTTCCTCAAAGTCCTTCGAGTCAGAGACCACGTCCATGTGATTATATGTTCTCCTTTGATCAATGCTTCCAGCTATGTTGACAGGAAAGACTCCACTGTCTCAATGCACAGCTCATCCATGATTAACAGCATGCTATAATACAAGTGAAGGCTCACTTCCTACTGAGTTACCAGAATACATTTATTTAAGGCAATCCAGTATGCCGAGCATCTTTCATTCAGCAAGGTAAATCTAACTACACGAGTCCGCACCTTTCCCAAACGTGCATGTCCGAATGGCACCAGGATGGCATTCGCAGATTCCCCCATAGCTGCTTATAATGGAGCTGGGCCTAAAAATGGAGTGCAATCATCACTTTTACAACCAAAGGCTGAGTCGTCTGAGGGTGAACTGGACAGTTTGCAGCCTCAGGGGGGTCTTCTTTCATCCTGATCTGAGTTAACCACCTCATATCTCTCCCTTCATAAAAATCACCCACTCCCTCTTCTGTAATATTGACCGTCACCAATCTATTCCCTTTCTGCCTCCAAATTTCACAATTCCAATGCTCTTCTGCCTGACCTCCCATCTTCCAACCAAACTGCAATCCATCCAAAGCTTTGCAGCCTGCATCCTAATTAAAGGAAGGTGTTTTAATCCTGCAGGCCATGATGGGGTAGTGGGGAGGGGGGGAGTGGGGATGCAGGGAACAGAGACGTGTGTTGTGGTAGGGGTGTGAAATCTGAAAAATTTTCAACCTCACCCCCCCACCATTGTCATCTCTCCATCTATGGAAAACAATGGACCCATTTCAGATAAGTTGTCTTCAATTTGCTGGTGGCTGAACAGACCAATCCTTGAGGAGCAGTTTCTGCCACCATAAATGCCACACACGAAGCTACCAAGCGTTGCTAAGGGTTGTGCTTTTCGGCATTAGCATCAAGTGCCAGACTACTGTAGCGATTTGTCATCGTGGCACTGCATGCCAGCCTAGAATAGATGTGTGGTGAACCATCGTTGGTTCCCACTAGGCCAGACCACTGAGCCATGGTCTGGCCAGTACTACGAGTATGTATATATGTTGCTGTTGGGGTTAGGGATGGGTTGTTCTACTTGTTGCTGTTGGGGTTAGGGTTGGGCTGTTACACCTGTATTATAGTTATTATGGTACATCCCAGTCGGGCTCCGCCTCCTGGGAGAGGTATAAAGGTCACTGCTCTGTCTGGGACCCCTCAGTCTGGGATCGTGTACTATACATGGTAGCTTCGTTGTAATAGTAAATAAAAGCCTTTATTTCCTTGAGCATCTCAAGCCTCGTGTGTGATAACGCGCATCAAGATGTTGCTATTTTCCTTTGTCATTAGCTAGTGACTCCCAAGCATGTTAATGAATGTTTAGGGCCTCCTTGTCATGCTTACAAGAATCCTTGAATGGAGATTTGGATGTCTAGTTGGATCCAGCGACCTCACAGTCGAGAATTTGCTTAGGTATGTAACCATCTTCTATCCTATGGAAGTGCCCAAGCCAATGAAGCCATCCCTCTTTGATGAGTGTTAACAAACTTGGGAGGTCTGCCTTTAGGGGGATTCCTGCCAGGATATACTCATAATGCACCAGCAAAGATGGAAATTACTGAGCTTCTTTTCCTGGTAACTGTAAGTTGTCCATGTTTCGTAGAGCTAGGTACTGAAAACACAGGCATTGTAACCCATTGGCTTGGTCCTAAGGGTCAGTTTATGTTATTCCAACTCACCACAAATGGGTCTACATCTAGTTCACTCAGCACAGAGGTGTAAACTGCTCTCAAGGTGTGTCAGTAATTTAAATATGCTAATTAGACTATGTGCCTCAGTCTCGAACAGACTTTTACCGTTAAAGTCTGTGGGTTGGTTTCTTCAGGATCATGAAACCTGGCAGCTGAAGGGAGGCAAGACCTTTGGATCCATCAGGTAAATGCTTTTCCAGTACTGCTTGTGTGCTCAGAGGAACAGGAATGCTTTCCCCGGGCTCCCTAAACTAACCTGATAATATCTCAGCAATCAGTTGACCTCCTGAGACCACTCAGGGACTCCTTTATCACTGCCGTGGTATCTTTCTTCTCTCACTATCTCTCCCTCCTCTCTGCTCCCTGGCTGCAGCCTGAATCCAATGCAGGCCTTACAACCTAAGAGCCAGTCACCCTCTCAATTAAAATTGCCCTTAAATTCAAGAGGACCTGTGTGTTATCCACATTTAAAGGTTTTCTGGCTGCAACAGCCATTCCTCTGTCCTTTGTACCCTGCTCCCTCTTCAAAGGAATATGACCAAAGTGTTCTGATGGGAACTTATAGAAACATAGAAGATAGGAGGAGGAGAAGGCCATTTGGCCCTTCGAGGCTGCTGCGCCATTCACCATGATCATGGCTGATCATCTAACTCAATAGCCTAATCCTTCTTTCGCCCCATAACCTTTGACCCCATTCGCCCCAAGTGCTGTATCCAGCCGCCACTTGAATATATTCAATGTTTTGGCATCAACTACTTCCTGTGGTAATGAATTCCACAGGCTCACCACTCTTTGGGCGAAGAAATGTCTCCTCACTTCCGCCCTAAATGGTCTACCCCAAATCCTCAGACTGTGATCCTGGTTCTGGACACACCCACCATTGGGAATATGCTCCCTGCATCTATCCTGCCTAGTCCTGTTAGAATTTTATAAGTCTCTGTGAGATTCTCCCTCATTCGTCTGAACTCCAGTGAAAACAATCCTAACCTAGTCAACCTCTCCACCTGACTCTCTCGTCATAGTTCCTACTTGACCTGCTGAGTGTTATCAGATTTTTCTGTTTTAATTTGGCACCAAGTGCTGTTCCCCCTCTACCTTGACTCTTGGTCAATGGCAGACCACTTTTGGTGCCAGGTTATCAGTTGTCTAGACCCTCAGCCTAAACCTTTCCATCTCTCTATCTGGCTCTTCTCCTTTAAGATGCTTCTTAAAACCTACCTTTTTGACCAACCTTTTGTTTGGTAGTTGCCTGGTTAGATGGGAGACCTTTATTAGATTTATGCAGGTTGTAATTGTTTTTCCTCTATTAAAATTACAAGGGAAAATCCATTGGGAATCACTTACCAGGCACTCACCTGTGTGTGGAGGCAAAAAATAGCCCTTCCATCTCACAGGATCTGACAGAGGCAAATCCAGATCCCCCCAAATGCTCACCAATAAACAAAATGTTTCGGACTTCTTTCCAGCTCCAGCAACTGATTCTCGGAGCTTCGGATGCAGCCTCCAAATCCATCAGTTTCAGTGGATGTTGGCAACCAGGAAAACTTCTTTTAGCATTGATTGTTCTTGGCACAGTGAGAGTGCAGGTCATGAGTTTTGGGCATTATTTTGCTATGGTAATGAGCTCAGAGCATCATCTAAAGGTGCATACACGGAGGACCACAGATTGCATTGGAAACTATAGAGCTGCCATGGCTGAAAATTCATCTACTGAACTGTCTTGCAGCTTGAAGAAAGAAAGTCAACAAATTCAGGGCCACACCTCTTGATGGAAAAGCTAGTTTATTCCTTTGGCTTTACAGTCATAAGACCAGAAAATGTAGGAACAGAAGTAGGCCATTCGGCCTATCAAGTCTGCTCCACCATTCAATGAGACCATGACTGACCTGAAATGATAATCCTCAGTTCCACTTTCCCGCCTTATCCCCATAACCCTTGATTCCCTTACTGATTAAAAATCTGTCTATCTCAGCCTTGAACATACTTAACGAAACAACCTCTACATCTCTCTGCTGTAAATAATTCCACAGATTCACTAACCTCTGAGAGAAGTTCGTCCTCATCTTAGTCTTAAATGGGTGACTTCTTTGAGTTTATGCTCTCTGGTGCAAGACTCTCTCACAAGGGGAAACAAACTCTCAGCATCTACTCTGTCCAGCCCGCTGAGAATCCTATCTGTCTCAATAATGTTGCCTTTCATTCTTCTAAACTCCAATGGGCCCTACCTACTCAACCTCTCCTCATATGAAAATCCCTCCATACACAGGATCAACCTAGTGAACCTTTTCTGAACTGCCTCCAATGCCAGTATATGTTTCCTTAGATAAGGGGACCAAAACTGTTCACAGTGTTCCAGGTGTGGTCTAACGAGTGTCTTGTATATTTTTAGCAAGATATACTTTTATATTCAATTCCCTTTGAAATAAAGCCCAACATTTCATTTGCCTTCCCCATTAGCTGCTGAATTTGCATGCTAGTTTTTTGTGATTTATGCATGAGGATGCTGAAATCCCTCTGAGCTGCAGCTTTCTGCAGTCTTTCTTCATTTAAATGATACTCAGCTCCTTTATTCTAACTATCAAAGAGCATAACTTCACATTTTCCTACATAATATTCCATCGACCAAGTTTTTACTCACTCACTTAACCTGTCTATATCCCTCTGTAGACTCCCACCTGTCTTTGTGTCAGTAGCAATCAGTGGCAATGTGATTTAACATGAAATTTCACAGAACGGCAGGATCACTGAGAGTCCAAGGAATCGTAACTTGCACCTACATCATCTCACAAGATCCCTTGATAAATGCCTATAGTGTATTCCCAGGCTAGGTGGTAGTACAACTGTGTCACAAGCACCTTCCTCACAGGGGCGGCACGGTAGCACAGTGGTTAGCACTGCTGCTTCACAGCTCCAGGGTCCCGGGTTCGATTCCTGGCTCGGGTCACTGTCTGTGTGGAGTTTGCACATTCTCCTCGTGTCTGCGTGGGTTTCCTCCAGGTGCTCCGGTTTCCTCCCACAGTCCAAAGATGTGCGGGTTAGGTTGATTGGCCAGGTTAAAAATTGTCCCTTAGAGTCCTGAGATGCGTAGGTTAGAGGGATTAGTGGGTAAAATGTGTGGGGGTAGGGCCTGGGTTCGATTGTGGTCGGTGCAGACTCGATGGGCCGAATGGCCTCCTTCTGCACTGTAGGGTTTCTATTTCTTTCTATGCTGCTCCTCACATACAAGGGCCTAGGAACTTATTATGTGACATTTTGGGATGAGGCCTGTATGATGAGGTTGCAGGGCCTAAATGAGGCTAACAGCATTGCTGTTGAATCGTAATTGAGAATCAGGCTGCTATTGGTGTTGTGACAACGCTCATCTAAGTGAAGAGAGGTGAGTGATTGGACTTCCGGCTGGTAATATGTGTTGGAGGGGTGGAATGGGGGTTAGGAGAGGGTTTGAGTAGCCTGGGGTTGATGGTAGATGCTTAGGGCTAGGAAGGGGATGCTAAGTCACTTGAGCTTGTGGGCTGCCATAATGGTACCAGTTGGTGGTGTGCAATGGGTCCAAAGGCTGTTCCTACTCAGTTAGACTCGCTCCATGGCAGTATTCATCAACCCAAGGCCCATCCTGAAATGCAGGCTGCATCTGCGGAGGGACATATTCAAACATTCTAACTTCATGTCCTCTTCTTTCCACAGATAGAGCAAAGCAGTGATGCACTGATTGTTTTAAAATAATTTTTCACAAAATATGCCAGAAATCTGCAATTACTATTTGAGGTAGGGCATGTTTGCCCGAATTCCACACTACTTTTTAAACAGGTGCACTGCCTAGGAGCCAGCCCAATTGATAGCTTAGCTACCTGGCTCCAGAGGTTGCATTAGATGTTGTTCCAAATCCTTCGATGCAGCCGCTATTAATTTTCTTTCTTCATTCCTTTTTCTTTTAATAAGCAAGCTGAAAATGGTTTATCTGTCATCACCTTCATGTTATAAGTCTTTCATGGTGAATATTGTGAGTTAGTATGTTTGCACATCTGGTGAACCAATCATTATGCACTCAGTTCGCTATGATCCTCTCTTTTTAATATCAAGGCAGTAGAGAAATCACTCTGAACCTCTTCTACACACCTTTCACCACGTTTTATCTACTGAATTCCCTGAATACATTATCCACGCTGCTGAATTCAACTTTCATGGCCTCAGCAATTTCCCACAACTCTGTTGTTTTCTCTCAACAAGCCCCAAGAAATCCATTCTGACCCTGAATCCCTCACTGACTAATCTAGTGATAGCCTCCAAAGTTCCAGGTAAATTAATAGCATGAAATGTACCCGAGAAACATGCTTGGCTGCATCAAAATCCCTCTGAGGCTTGAATTATTTGTATTAAGATAGGGCAGCAGTCAGGTCTCTCTGAGTCAATTCTCTGTTACAGCTGCCAATATTTTTTTTACCTGAGAGAGCTGCTTCACTCTTTATTATTGCTCAGGAATCAATACTCCCATTGCCCTCACAAAATGCTATACAAGCGTTATTGGCATTTCACTTGGCAGTGAAGGGTATCAACATCAATCTCACAACCAGCATCTTTCTGCGCTCTCTGCTTGCTGTTTCTCAGCAGTATCCTCATATTGATTTGAAGTAGAAGCTTTTCCTTGCTATATATGTATATATATATATTTAAGGACAATCTTAGAAATTCTGAAACATACAGAATAACTAACGATTTACAAATTGGCCCGAGGAAGTATATTGTTACTCGCTCAGCTCTGTTCTAATATCCGGATTCAAAAGAATGGTACTGACTCCACTTTGATTTGACAGCAGTTCATCTAGCAAACTGATCCGTTTCATGTTTAACAGCAAGCTGTTCTGTGCATTTATCAAAGTGGAGATTTGTTTTTTAATGAACGTCACTTCAGAATGTTTCTGCTTTCACTCCTGCAACATACCCTCCCACCCCTCACTGCATCTTATTCAAAAAACACAAGAAATAACATTAATGTAGTAATGAGATGGCGTCCCTTTTGTGGCAATGTAGAGCGAATGTTGGAATGGATTTTTTTTTCTTAAATGTCTGTCCAATATATTTAACCTCCATTTAATATAGCCTCCAAAGCTGTTGACGTGCTTACTCTTAAAGAATCTGTGTACCAATCTACAGTTGCCTGTTGTTTATACTGTCATGAAAATTTAAATGAATGTTGAACTCATTGTGACGCTGGAGACAGAGGGCTGCACCCGCACTTAATTGAAGGTGGCTGCACCCAGCTATAAAACATCACTTGTGTGATAGACTAATTAGTCTGTACTCTTTTTATATTGTGTGGGTGATATTTATGAAGTGCACTACAGCCGCCCAAAATTTGGGTAAACAAAGTGTTGACAGCATGACATTCAGTTTGAAGCTTTTCAGCTGTCTTTGTCACATAGTTATTAAGACTAAATAATAACTGTATATAGAATAATGATTAGGTACAAGGTAATTACAGGGCAGCAACACAATTAAGAGTTCAGGTGAAGTCACACATTGTGACAGCAACGCTTGAACATTTAGCACAAATCATCCAAACCCTAATATTAAGTTCCACTCTTTTTAATCTATATAATTTTATTGGTTTTATATTAATAATATAGAATTTAAATTTATGTCTGGGACAGTGAAAAACCACAATGACATGCTGGCATTTACTGCCATCCTTACATGGAAAGCCTTGTTCATTTGAATGTTGTCAGTACGAATACATTCTCAAAGGCCTTATGCCATGTACAAATTGTTTGTGTTATGTCACGTGGCTGGGATAGAAATACGAGAGGTTCCTTTTCTTCCCAGTGAGTTTGGGATCTTTGCTGTGTCGCTGTGGAGAGCTGCTGAGTCGAGGTCAGGTGCTCCCCAGTGAGATAAAAGGAAAGACAGTGATATTGCAAACAACTGCTGAGCAAGGGGCAACCTCCTCTGGCACTCTATCCAGCTTATGAAGATGGAAATAGAGCTATTCAATATTGTTGAAGCAAAGGAAAGCACATACAATGATTGAGTCTACTGAATGAAGCCGGATCTGAAATCAAGGCCGCGATTCTCCCATCCGCACCCGCCACTTTTCTAGCGGGTCCGGCCATGAGACGTGCGTCTGTGGTCTTGAACGGGGATTTGCGCGTGTGCGGGGGATGCATGCGCATCTCCCAGAGCCGGCGAACAGTCGCAGGCCGGACCACGCTGGAAACCGGCAGGAAGGCAGGTAAGTAATTTAAATCTTTTTAAAATCTATTTTAAATATGTAGATTTGCTAATTATTGGGACCTTTCAGGTCCTGATCGAATCTCCCACCCCGCCAGGAGTACTTCATTCTGGCAGGGTTCAGACTAGCTCCCCATGTTTGGGGTACTAGTGGGAGACCCTGCCGGAATGAAGGGGGAGCAATCGGGGCCCCTGAGGGGGTCAGGCAGTAAGGGGCGTTGTGCCCCCTGGGCATGGGGACCCTGGCATTGTCAGCCTGTGCCCCCTGGCACTGCCCAAGGGCAAAGTGCCCATGCCTGGGGGCACCTTGGCACTGCCCATCGGGCATCGGGCAGTGCCAAGGGGGCGGGGCTATTGTGGGCGAGGCCTAAGTGCAATTGGTGAGGGTGGGAAGCCCCGCTGCCACTCTGCAGAAAGGATCGGTCTGGGATGGAGGGAGGGCAGCAATTGGGGCAGGCTGGGGGGGTGGTCTGCCAGGGTAGCTGCCTCTGGGGGGGTCTGATCCCAAGGGGGTCAGTGGGGAGGGGGGGTCTGCCCGGATGTGGGGGTTGGGGGGATTACCACTGCTGGAGGAGGGGCCTGGGAATCAGGGTGCTCTGGGACAGGACAGGGGGTCAGGGCTGGCCTGGGAATTGTTGTGGGGGCCGTGATCAGGCTGTGGGGGGAGTGGCTAGAGGGGCAGCACTGCAGGGGTCCTGGGCTGGCCAGCAATCAGGCTGGCCAACAAATGGGAGGTTGACAGTTTGGAGCCACTGCGCATGCACAGAGTTCCAGAACTGTCAAACTCTGACGCGAATAGGCCCCGCCCCCCTGCATTTTTAATGTGATTCACGACTGGGACCTGTTCAATGCACAGAGTGAGGAGATTCAGGTGAGAAGCTGAACTGAATTGTCACGATCTAGAACAGTTTTCCCACCAATTCAGCACTTTTGGGAGAATCGCCCCTCAAAGCTATCCATTCAAATGCACTAAAAACAAAACCACAGCAAATTCTAGAATTTTTTAAAAATCACAGAAATTGCTGGAAATATATCCATCAATTTCAGTAGAGAGAAAAGATGAGCTTACATTCTGGGTACAGGCTTTACATTATAAATCGAGTTGTAACTAGGAGTTGAATTTTGCCACGAGCATGCCAATCCTGCCATCAGGTAAATTTCAGGCCAAAAAATGTAGGAGCAAGTGACAAAACATTGGGCATGATCTTCCTGGAGGTGACCAATTACGAAGCGGCCTTTAGCTCTCTGGGAAAATTCCTCTCTAAGGGCCTACAGCTGACATGTTAATCCGTCTTTCGTTTTTAATATGCTAATGAGTCCAATGTCTATTACCACCATTTCTGCTTTTACTTCCAGTTGAAGTTTTTTAACACTTCTTTCATGGGATGTGTCAGCATATAACGCTCATCCCTGATTACGCTTGAACTGATTTCAGAGGGTATTTGAGAGTGAACCACATTGCTGTGGATCTGGAGACCAGATAAGGATGGCAGATTTCCTTCCCTAAATGGCACTGGTGAATGACATGGGTTTTTATGGTAATCGACAATGATTTCATGTCATCATTAGACCTTGAATTACTGAATTCAAATGCCACCATCTGCCATGGTGGATTCGGATCCAATTCTTAAGAACATTACCCTGGGTCTCTGGATAACTAGTCCAGTGATATACCATGATACCTCCATGTCCCCTAGTACTTTGCTTAAATTGCTCATACACAGGCCATCCCTGACAAGCTCATACAAAGGCCAAACCTATCTGGACCTGCCCACCTTAGAACGCTGAACTGATTTCCCACTGACAAATGAACAAGACAATTTTTTTTTCAATTGATGATCTTATCTCCCAGAAAGTAAGGCAGATCACTCCCTGAATGGCTGTAAATTGGGAGAGGGGAGTGTGCAGCAGGACCTTGTTCACCAGTCACTGAAAGCATGCAGATGCAGCAGGTGGTAAAGAAGGAAAATGGTTTGTTGGCCTTCATTGCAAGAGGTTTTGAGTACAGGAGCAGGGATGTGTTGTTGCAATTATACAGGGCCTTGGTGAGGCAACACCTAGAATATTGTGCGCAGTTTTGGTCTCCTTTTCTGAGGAAGGATGTTCTTGCTCTCGAGGGAGTGCAGCAAAGGTTTACCAGGCTGATTCCGGGGATGGTGGGACTGATGTGTGAGGAGAGAGTGACTAGATTAGGATTCTTTTCGCTGCAGTTCAGACGAATGAAGGGGGATCTCATAGAGACTTATAAAATTCTAACAGGACTAGACAGGGTAGATGCAGGGAGGATATTCCCAATGGTGGGAGAGTCCAGAACCAGGGGTTACAGTCTGAGGATTTTGGGTAGGCCATTTAGGTCGGAGATGAGGAGGTATTTCTTCACCCAAAGAGTGGTGAGCCTGTAGAATTCTTTACCACAGGAAATAGTTGATGCCAAAACATTGAATGTATTCAAGAAGCGGCTAGATATAGCACTTGGGGCGAATGGTATCAAAGGTTATGGAGAGAAAGCAGGATTAAGCTATTGAGTTGGACGATCAGCCATGATCGTGATGAATGGTGGAGCGGGCTCAAGGGGTCAAAAGGTCCCCTCCTGCTCCTACCTTCTATGTTTCTATGTAAAAGAGTGGCATGAATAGCAGCATTGATCCTAAATCCTAATTTCCCATGTTAGTGCTTATCTTCTCTCAAGTTTCCTACTCTTCTATTATGCGAGTGCTAACTTTTGCTGCAGTTAAGACTCTGTACATATCTAGACCCTGAACTTCCACTGAGATTCAACAGGTTTCCAGTCAGGACTGGCAGAACAACCAAAGAAACTTGGAGGATGCAGCTACTTTGAGCATTTCTGCAAATCTCTGTACTGACATAAAAGGAGCTCAAATTTTGCTTGCCAGTGAAATTTTCAATTGGGTCATTCAAATCCTTTTTAAAGACGTTTTCAAATCACTATCTGTCACATATTTTGTTACATTTAAACATCAAACAAAGTGAATATTGCATTGGGGCACCTTCTAGGATCTATTTTAGCCATGAGAAAGATTTCATCTGTCAGTGAATCCTGCAAAGTTAGTGAATTCTGGCCGGGCTACACTTATGAAGTTTGTACTCGTTGGAATTTAGAAGGCTGAGGGGGGATCTTATAGAGACCTATAAGATAATGAAGGGGCTGGATAGGGTAGAGGTGGAGAGATTCTTTCCACTTAGAAAGGAAGCTAGAACTAGAGGGCACAGCCTCAAATTAAAGGGGGGTCAGTTTAGGACAGAGTTGAGGAGGAACTTCTTCTCTCAGAGGGTGGTGAATCTCTGGAATTCTCTGCCCACTGAAGTGGTGGAAGCTACCTCGTTGAATATGTTTAAATCATGAATAGATGGATTCCTGATCGGTAAGGGAATTAGGGGTTATAGGGATCAGGCGGGTAAGTGGAACTGACCCACTTCAGATCAGCCATGATCTTATTGAATGGCGGGGCAGGCTCGAGGGGCTAGATGGCCTACTCCTGCTCCTATTTCTTATGTTCTTATGTTCTAAATTCAACATAGTACAACATCTTGTAAGTCTTTAGATATTTTGTAACATTCATTCTCTAATTTCTTTTACCCATGAAGTTTCTATTTATTTCCACTAAACTGCTGATTACCCAACTTCCCTTCTGGTCCCCATTTTAGCTGCGATTGTTAATGGTTCTCTCTTTTCAGATGTTGTCCCTCTCTCCTTTAAGTCTGTCATCATTGCCTCTCTTCCAACAAAAAACCCTTGACTCCATGATCCTTGCAAACTACTTCCCCATCTCCAAATTTGCCTTCCACTTCAAAGTCCTTCAATATGTTGATGCCTCAAAATCCAGGCCCATCTTTGAACTCCATGCTTGAATTTTAAAAAAAATCTTTAAACAATGTGGGCATTTCTGGCTCAGCCTGAGTTTATTGCCTTCTTGAACTGCTGCAGTTCTGGACATGTAGGTACATCCACAGTGCTGTTAGGGAAGAACTCCAGGATTTTGACCCAGCAACAGTGAAGGAATGGCGATATATTTCTAAGTGAAGATGGTAAATGACTTAGAGGGGAATCTCCATGTGATGGTGTTCCCAGGTTACTCTTGTTCTTGTCCTTCTAGATGGCAGTGGTCCTGGATTTGTCAGGTGCTGCCTAAGGAACCTTGGTGAGTTCCTGCAGAGTATCTTGTCGATGGTACATATGGCTGCCACTGTTCTTCAGTGGTGGAGGGATTTAGTGCTTGTGGAAGGCATAGCAATCAAATGGGCTGCTTTGTGCTGAAGGGTGTTGAACTTCTTGAGTGTTGTCGGAGCTGCACAAGTGCAGAGTATTCTATCACACTCCTGACTTGTGCCTTGTAGATGCTGGACAGGCTTTGTGGAGTCAGGAGGTGTGTTACTCGCCACAGACTCCTGTGGCAAGTCTTTGAACTCCACCCCGCGACAGTACAGAAAAACCTGTTATCAAAGTCACAAATGACTTTGTCCTATGTGACTGTGATAAAGTTAAGCTTCCCCCTCCTCATTCTCCACTACCTGTCTGCTTTGACCCGGTTGACGACATGATCCTCCTCTCTGCACTGGCGTACAGCTGGCTATGCCTATTCTCACCTGATTCGTTTCTTATCTAATTATATCCAGAGCATCACCTGCAATGGTGATGACTCTTTCTACTCCCACATCATTATCTCTGGTGTTCCCCAAGTACCTGTCTAGGGCTTTGTCCTATTTCTCTCTAAATGATGCTCAGCAGCAACATCATCTGAAAGCACAATGTTTTCACATGTACGCTGATGACACTCAACTCTACCTCACCATCATCTACCTCCATCCTGCACTATTTCAAAATTATCCGACTGTTTATGTGACATCCAGTATGGGGTGAGCAGAAATTCCTCCAGTTAAGTTTTGAGAAGACTGAACCCATTCCCTAGCTATTGACTCTATCCCTCTTCCCGGCAACAGTCTGATGCTGAAGCAGTCAGTTTGCACTGTTGGTGTCATATTTGATACTGAGATGAGCTTCCGACCTCATATTTGTGTCATCATTAAGACTGCCTATTTTCACCTCCTTAACATCATCCAACTTCATCCCTGCCTCAATTCATCTGATACTGAAACCTTCCTTTGTGTCTTTATTATTGTAATGACCTCAATGAGGCCCATGAGGTTGGCCTCTTGGAGTATGAGCTCCCTGAGGTAATGATTTCCTCCCCAATTAGGGAGTCTCACCTGTATATTTATTTATTGAAGAGTGTCCGGATTCTGACTTTGTACCTGAAGCACTCTTAGGAGTGGAATTAATCTTATAAATAAAGGTAATCAGGTGAAGAGACATTGGCCTCTGAGGAGTTAGTTCAATTATTTCCAGACTCAACCATTGTTATTGCTCCTGGCTGCTCTCCCACATTCTACCCTCTGTAAGCATTAGGTCATCCAAAACTCTGCTGCTTGTTTCTTAACTCGCACCAAGTTCCATTAATTTATTACCCCTGTGCTCACTGACCTACACTGGCTCCCAGTCAAGCAGCAGTTTGATTTCAAAATTCTCACCTGTATTTTCAAATTCTCCCATGCTCTTGCCCCTCACTAGCTTTTGTAATCTCATGCAGTCCCAGAACCTTCCAAGATATCTGCACTCCTCTAATTCTGACCTCTTGTGTATCCCCTATTTTAAAAGGGGATGCACAATTTGGGGCGGCACGGTGGCACAGTGGTCAGCACTGCTGCCTCATATCACCAGGGATCCGGGTTTGATTCCCGGCTTGGGTCACTATCTGTGTGGAGTTTGCACATTCTCCCCATGTCTGCGTGGGTTTCCTCTGGGTGCTCCGGTTTCCTTCCACTCTGCTTCAAGTGGGTAATCAAAGATGTGTGGGTTAGGTGGATGAGCCATGCTAAATTGCCTTAGTTCAGGGGGATTAGCTACGGTAAATGCATGGGGTTATGGGGATGGGGCCTGGGTGGTCGGTGCAGACTCGATGAGCCAAATGGCCTCACAGTCGGATTCTATGATTCTATGATTCTAAGAATTATTCCACCTTTGGCAGCTGCATCTTTAGCCACCTAGAGCCTACACCTTCCCTGAACCTTTCTGCCTCTCTATCTTGCTTTCCTCCTTTAAGGCACTCCTTAAAACTACCTTTTTCTAGTGGTCATGTGACCTAATATCTTCTCAAGTATCTCAACATCAAATTTTGTTTTACAATGCTGCAGTGAAGTGCCTTGGGATGTTTTATCCTGTTGAAGATGTGATACAAATATAAGTTTTTGTTGTCATATTTGTGCTATGTTTAAGGTTTAAGTTGGCATTTTTAATGCCCGTGATTAGCGCTGCAAAATTTAAAAGAAATCATTTACAGTAGAGCACAGTGAACTCAGTGACACCCCATAATTGAAGAAATCATTGATACAAAGCAGCCTTGAGCTTGGGCTTTCTGGTGGCACAAATCCAAGCATAGCACAAATCCTAAAATGAATACAGATTGCACCAGCAAAAGAAGAAGAAATAGTTTAGTGTCAGAGCGAATGTTATTTGTACTGATTAGCCATGGGGCTAATCCAGCCCACTGTTGCTGTCACTCACCTGTGCAGTTTGCTTAATTATACAGTTCTGTTGGTACATTCTATCTCCATAAAGCCATCGATTGTCAGCAGATATATTGCAGAGTATGAAATAACAGATGGCCAGAGATATATCACTAAATTGTGTGGTGTTCATTGCTGGATTTCTCCTCTTGGGCATTGACTACCTTCCCAAAATATAACCAAACCATCCTCTTGCTGTGCTGATGCAGAAATTCGAGAAAGGACGATATTCACCTGTCAATCTGAACAAATAAATGTTATTTGAGTTGGGGCATTCATTCTTGCCTATTTATTAATTCTTATCTATTATTACTGTGGAGCAATTGTGTATAAATAATATATTTATGATACTCAGTATAACAAATATGCTGCAAATACTAATACACTAATGGCACACACACGGCATTGCATTTATATGACTGCCTTCTGGTATTTGATTATACAGTCTAAATTGGTTGCAAAGTGGAGTAGTCCATAATTCAGCGTTGTTTTGGTTGTGTTTGCATCTCTCGGATAATCTGCTTGTAAAATGGCAGCACCAGGGCAACAGATGTATCATCCAATGTTTATGTACCTATTTGGGCGGCATGGTGGCACAGTGGTTAGCATTGCTGCCTCACAGCGCCAGGGGCCCAGGTTCGATTCCCAGCTTGGATCACTGTCTGTGCGGAGTTTGCATGTTCTCCCCGTGTCTGCATGGGTTTCCTCCGGGTGCTCCGGTTTCCTCCCACAGTCTGAAAGATGTGTTGGTTAAGTGCATTGGCCATGCTAAATTCTCCCTCAGTGTATCCGAACAGGTGCCTGAGTGTGGCGACTAGGGGATTTTCACAGTAATTTCATTGCAGTGTTAATATAAGCCTACTTGTGACATTAATAAAAAAAGCACTGTCAGAATATTTTGGATATAACATCATTGGCCAGAATGGCACCAATGTGATGTACCATTGCACTTCCAAACTCCGGTTAAGAAAGGCAGCCTCAAACAAGCATGGAGTAATTTTAACCATCCTCGCCTAATGGAAATTCAATTGGTGGATAGGTAAAATTGTCCAGGTTATTTACCAACTGTCCCTTAATATATATAAGAGCAATCTTTATCCAGATAGCCTGGATCAGCAAGTGGCAGTGAGTTTTCACAGGGCCAAATCAATAGCAAAGTGAAGCAGAGCCAGCTGGAAGCCCCAAAGATTAAATTTTAACCTCTTATTTTTTTTCTTTCATTGCAGGGCTAGGATGAACAGGAGTATTCACCTGACCCCTACAAGAGAAGTGTAAGTCTCCTTTGCTGCAACTAATTCCCAACGCACTGAATTCCCCTTGACTTCCTGGCAGCCGATTAACCCCATCGCTTAGCAGCTGTCAAACATTGGCCTCCTTTCTGCTGCATCCCACAAATTAACACCGTGTGGTGGGAAATTGGCTGGCATGGGAGAAATTCCAGATTCCTGCCCCATATGCTGTCTCCTTCCTTCTGCTCGGAGAAGCTAGCTGGCCTGGTCAATTCACCCTGCTGCCCACCTCGATGACCTCCGATGCCTCCTCAGTCCTCGCGACTCACCCCTGCTCGACGTCAGCCTCGGGATATATGCTGGCTCACTCACTGGCTGCCTCACTGCTGCCTGGCTGGCCTCCTCACCTTGCCCTTTGTTCATTGCCCACCAGCGCTCTCAATCTTGCTGCTGGTTAGCTTGATTTATCCCGCTGCTCCCCTGGAAACTCCGGGCACCTCCTCCTCAGCCCTCGCACCCGAGGCAACTCCAAAGGCACCAAACTCTGAGTGATCATGCACAGTGTTTTCCCGCTGTAAGGGGTTTCCACCAATCAGAGCCCAGTGTTTCTCTGCATTGGTTGCTGATAGGTTCATTTGTATTCCTTGAGCCTATCAGCTAACTCAGAGCTCTCAGTCTCTGATTTGTGCTCCAAAGCCATTGGCCAGCATGGACCTCTCCCCCCGCTCCCCACCCCCCCCCCCCCCCCCCCCTCCCCCACCATTAGGCAGAGCCCTGTGCCTAGGTACAATGTTAGAATCATAGAATCATTGAATTCCTATAGTGCAGAAGGAGGCCATTTGGCCCATCGAGCCTGCACCGACCTCAATCCCTCCCAGACCCTATCCCCATAGCCCCATGCATTTACCCTAGCTAGTCCCCCTAACACTAATCTGGCATGGCCAATCCACCTAACCCGCACATCTTTTGATTGTGGGAGGAACCCAGAGCACCTGGAGGAAACCCGCGCAGACACAGGGAGAACGCGCAGACCCCGCACATACAGTGACCCAAGCTGGGAATCGAACCCGAACCCCTGGCGCTGTGAGGCAGCAGTGCTAACCACCATGCCACTGTGCCGCCCCAAAGTTCGCTTCTGCTAGGAGTGGATCCTCCCCACTCCATGATTGCCATCAATGCTTGGTTATTATGAAAAGTTGTTGTCGATGACTTTTTCAGAAGAAACACATTTACATTTTGACCACTCAGTGTCTTCATCATGTATTCCCAGACCAACTTGTCACTTCTACTGTAGCATGGAGAGTTACAGTGCGAAACTTCCCCAATTATCCTTGTGACTCACACTGCGCACAGCTTTATATAGTGTAAGTAATATCTGAATGGACTTGCTCATTTATGATGAATTACGAGCAATTTTGTGCTCTGAGCCCATGTCTGTCATAGGAACTGAACTGAGACTGCCCAAGCTCATTTCACACAGAAATACAACTAAAATGTAAAACCCACATGCAGCTGATGTTCATTCCTTCAGCTCGCATCCAACTATGCTCCTTTCAAGACCATGGTCCCAAGTATTAGCCCAATATGACCAGTAAGAAAGGGTTAAATAAATGGTTAAAATAGCAAAAATTGACTCATGGCTCCATTCCAATGGTGCTAAAGGCAGCAACGAGAAACTTATCATTATTAGACAGAGATCAAGATTCTTCGACATAAGTGGAACTTCAACACGATTTTAGCTCGGTAGGTCAGACGCCCAGCACAGGGCAAATGTGCTATGTAAAAGTTGGATTGGCTTCTCGAAGTGGCAGACATGACTAGTCACTAGATCCAAAGGGCACAAACTTCCATACACTTGGACATTGGGATTTTGCTAATGTAATTAATGGCTTTCCAAGGTAGCTCCTTTCTGAGTCCCTTACCCACCACCCACCCTTACTTCTCTCCAACCGTGCAGCGTAGACGCACTGGGAAGGCTCCTGCATCAAGAATGGTCATTTGATGAGAACAACAGAAGGTGATTAGTGCCCGAGGAAACATTCCCCAGTAGGATTTGAATTTTTTTTAGAAGAGGGGAGAAAATTGCAGGGAAAAGAATGCAAAAAGTCACAAGTGCTGTAGAAGAATCAGGAAGGAAAACTTTTGCCAAAGATATTCAGATCCTTAAAAGCTTTACAATTTAGGCTAATTAGGAATAGTCTTGATGTTGTGCATTAATGTAAATACTGATTCAGTTGGCATTATACAATCACACAAAGTCAAAATTACACCTATTATTTTCTCAAAATGTATATTTAATTATGCATGGTTCTTAGAAAAATAAAGTGGATGGATGGGTGGGAGCGGTGGGGAGGGGGTACTTGTTAAATATGGTTAAGCTTGTGGATTTGGATGTGGGGTCAAATCCAAAAAAAGGAAGTGGGTTAAGAAATCAACTCTAACTCACTAACTTCAACGTTTAAATGCAGCAAGTTAGGATCTGTGTGAGCAACCCCCTGGGGCTGGCTTGGCAACTTCAGTATGTTAATAGGTCAATAATATATGGGTATTAGCCTGGAGTTTACATCTGGCTTTATGGGTTTCTCAGACTTCCTCCAGTGAAAGAAAGGTGAGAAAAACTTAGCAGTTGAGGAACCTGAGGCCATGACAGGGATAGGAGTCACTAAGTACTCAATGCTCACAGCTGGATTCTTACCTGCTGGATTAAAAGGTTGTTCACAGTATTTATGCTGAGAGACTATTTTACATTTTCGAGGTTTCATCTACAATAGGGAACAGTGGCGGTCGATCCACACTTTGGAACTCTGATCTATCTGATCAGGATGTGGAGATGCCAGCGTTGGACTGAGGAGAACACAGTAAGAGTTTTAACAACACCAGGTTAAAGTCCAACAGGTTTATTTGGTAGCAAATACCATAAGCTTTTGGAGCGCTGCTCCTTCGTCAGACGGAGTGGAAATGTGTCCGATCAGCCCAGATGCTTTCCTTATATTCCTTTGGAGTTCAGATAAGGAACAAGACGGCCTTCAGCAACAGCAAGGGTACTTGGAGCAGCTGAACCTGCAGCTTGATGTAATTCCACAAGGCAGAAGGGAAGAGCAGAGGGTTGCAGCTCACTGAAGGACATGCCTGGTACAGAGTCTATAAGCTTCCTCAGCATGTCTGAACACCAGGGTCTCAGGGGGTTCAGGGTGTTGTGTCAGGTGATGCAGACATCTCCAGCTTCCTGAAACAAGAGCTGCGGCCAGCTGGACCTAGTGACCTTGTTTCAAAGTCATCTTCTCCCTCAACATTTTGCCTCTGGACCTTTCCAGGATTCATTCAAAAGTACTTGTAGGATCTTGCAGCGGACTGATTGCTCCTTCACCAGGGTTAGCAATTACAACAACTTTGCCAGTGCTGATGCCAGTCAGAATGAGCAGACTCTTGGGTTTGTTGACCTGGCTGGCACTACACAAGTGCATTATTGGCTGAACGCATGTGGCAGTAAAGGTATCACCAGATCACCCCGAAATATTTGTCACCCACAATGAGCATCTAGTGTGAGACCACAGGTAAGGTGTGCATGCTGGTGTGCTCAAGGTTCTCTGACAGCTGCCATGATGTTTTAGTCCACCTGAAGTTGAGGGCAAGGCACTGTCACCGGTGCACATTACTGTCCAAGGTTCCTGGGATGTCCTCATTATTGTGAGGTTCTCTTAGGTTCTGCTAACAACCACAAGCAGTCAAACATCCCATCAAAATGTCATTAACATAAAGCAGTTCTGCGAACAACCAAACCTTCCTTTCATAGCTCCCCATTCCTTCGCCTCAATTCATTTTTTTCCCATTCATTATCACACACACTGTCAGCCAGTCACCAAGAATGGACAGACAAGAAAGTGCTGCAAAAGAATATTAGTTATATGGTTCGCATATACAAGAGGAACATAGCAATCTACCTATATAACTTACCCATCTGCATATCCTATTGTGACTGCAAATCTTTACTCTTCCTTTTCTATGAGCTGCAACACCTACAGCTTTAGCAGAGGTAGAGGCAGGCTGCTCAGATCCCTGACCTGACAGCTGGGACATTCTTCCCCGATGTTCTCTGAGTTTTGGAACCTGGGATGGTGCTGCCAAGGACTTTTCTACCTGCAATTGTGCACGGCCAGATGCAGCCATTGGCACAAGAGGCAGGATGTTGGGCTTTGACTGAATGTGGAGAGTTGTGGCATTGGGTAAGAAGTGAGATCATTTTGAGCTGAGACCCTGCCTTCATATCCTCTTTCACCATCATCCCTTTCCTGACCCACCCATACTTCCCTGCCAGCAGTGGACTGCATTCTCCAATGCAGAATCAACATTCCTGTCCCCATCATCATCATCGGCTCTAGCTCATGCAGGAAATGTGAGTCACCCAGTGAACACCTAACTGGCTATCTTACTTGCTCCACTGAAATTCCCCTCCATTACCACCAATTGTGTCTTCTTAGTGTCCCCAGCCAGCCTCTTCCTCCTACCAACAGGGAACAGTACAGCCCTCCAGATCCTCACAACACCCAGCAACATACCCAGGGAGCTGCCACTGAACCAAGGTGCAGAATTTGATCTTGACTCTAATTTCCCAATTCCTTCCCTTGACTCCCAACTTAAAGCTCCTTCAAATTGTATGTTTTGAGTGTCTCTTTCACTAATGGAGTTACAATCATATTGTGTAGCTTGTCATCTTGCCCTCTGATGCCAATGTGTAACATAGTGGCTGAGCTGAAGTTGCATTCACAGACGCATTGAACTAATTTCTGAGCTTCCCTCTCACCCTCAGATCTTAAAGTCCAGCCCAAACTTAGCATATTAGATTCTCTAGTTTCATAAAAACTCTCAGAAAAGAAGCAACTGATGTGGATTCAGCAAATAAACTCAATGACAAAGTGTATATTAATCACAAGTTCTCTTGAGTTATAGTTATCTCTCAAATGAAAGAAGAATCTCATAAATTTCTTAGAAATGGGGCCTTCAGGCTCTGGTCTAAGATAATGTGCACCTTCTTGTTTCCTCCATTTTCTTTTTGTAATGGGTCAGTTGTTTTTCATAGTAATAAAACCAGTTTTCTATGTGAATCAATATGGTCTATGAAGAGAAGATAAAGCCATGACAACTTAAATCAACAAGAGCCTTAATCATAAGAACACAAATTGATGGCACATATCTTAATAATTTCTCATTTTTTGTCAGTGTACCTTTATACATTTTTTTCCCTTTGGGGAATAGTGGCGAAGGGGGGTAAGGATCCCTGAGCTGATTATCAGCCCATTGAACTGCATTACGAACGTTCATTCTATAGCTGAAAAAGTCCTGGCTTTGGGCTTGAATCTGAAGCTTCTGGTCTAGAGGTAGGAACGCCTACACTACGCCACAAGACCTCCTTGACTTCTAATTCTTATCAGTTATAAAATGGAAAGGAAATAAAGGAAATTAAAACGGAAACTATTGACCTATAATTTGCTTTCAAACTAATGGTGAGAATAAAGAACCCTCCATTATTTGTGCACAGATGGTAAAACAACTGCAGCAAGAGAAGGTGCATGAATGCAGAAAACCAAAGGATGTTGTCCCAGGTGACCCAACCTGTTGCTAACTTCACAAAAACAGAATCTAGTTATCTTGCTCTTCATTCAAATGCATTGGATGGTTGTATTTGTGCAGTAGTCAAAACCTAAACTTAGTACAGAAAGTAAAGTCAAGTTATTTAAAGTCTAAGTATCCTGTAATGATGTGATAAGTTTTAATTTCTGCCAGTCAACTATTCTGGCAGAGAAAATGAACTAGTGAAATTAACAAGTGTGGAGTCACACTCCTTCAGGTTTTAATTGTTCTTGGAAACTTTAAAAATGTAAATTCATATTCTCTTTTTACTTTTCCCTTTAATCTTTTCTTTCTGTCTCTTAATCCAATCTTTATTTCTCTTTCTGTACCAGATTTGAAATTTAATTCATCTACGCTAACTGGATCCCATTCACAGTCCTTTCTGATTATTTCATAGCTCTTCAGTTTGATTGGTTAAACAGATGCAGTTTTGCCTTCCCGTTCGTTCAGGCCACAGATGCTTGGATTCCCTCACTGCATCGTTATCAGTTTGCATTTTCAACAACTTGTCATTTCCAAAACTCTTGAAATATAAAAGTTCAAGAGGAAGTCTAACTAATGACAGATACAGTTAGATGCCCTGCAGGGCAAGATTTCAACATATGGTGGTTGATAGTTACATCAAAGATTTACTCCTGGGATTCTGTATGAATTAAGTTACTGAGGTGAGGTGTACAGATGGTGAAAGGCTCAGAGTGAGGATCAGATACTGCCTCACAAGACAGGAAGGAAAACTGGAGGACAAGTCATGCTTGTGCATCCCTAATTAACTGGATGTAGATCAGCATTGGCAGGTTGGAAATGTCCACAGATTTGTCAATTGGGGAATAAATTAGATACGTCAGAGTTATTCCTGCTCTAAAGTCTGTGCTAAATTTCAGTAGAAATTACTGCTGACAGAAGATACATTCACACCGCAAAGTGACGGATGTTTGAGAAAGACAGGAAAATAAAGGCAAAACACTTGCAGGAGTTCCAACATTTATACCAGAATAGCAACATCTGCCTTAGGTTAGGCTTGTAGAAAAGATGGGTAATCAGGAAAGTTCTTAAATTCATTCTTGGGAATGCGTTGCCCATCCCTACTTGACCTTGAGAAGGTGGTGATGAGTTCACAAGAGTTGACTGCATGCAAACTATGCCTGAAATTTCTGTTTCAGTTTTTGTCAACACAATTAGGAAAGATTTTTCTCCATTGAATCATAGAATGCTTACAGTGCAGAAGGAGGCCATTTGGCCCATGGAGTCTGCACCGACCACAATCCCACCCAGGACCCTATTCCTGTAACCCTACATATTTACCCTGCTAAACCCCTGACACTAAGGGGCAATTTAGCACGGCCAATCAACCTAACCCTCACATCTTTGGACTGTGGGAAGAAACCGGAGCACCCGACGGAAACCCACGCAGACACGGGAGAACGTGCAGACTCCGCATAGATAGTGACCCAATCAAACCTGGGTCCCTGGCACTGTGAGGCAGCAGTGCTAACCACTGTGCCTTTGTGATATGACTATCAAAACAATCAGATATTCAGTGAGTAGATTATACTGGGGTCATTGGCGCTGGGTAGATTCTCTGCCATCAGGTTATATGGCAACAGGCAGTGTTTTAAAGTGAAAGTCAGTATTTCAATACAAGCGCAGCTTGTTAGCATTTCACAACAAAAAAAAGTTAATGGGGTGGGATTTTCCAAAACTGATAAATCCTGCACAAGATTAACGGACCTTTCCATGGTCTGACCCTCGCCTGCTTCGATTCCCATGGCGGGTGGAATGGGAAAATTCACCCCAATGTTTTCCACTGGGATTGGAGCCTTTCAAAATTAACCTATCAGGTCAATCAAAACGTGGTACTGAAACCTGTCAGAACCAATCAGATTTGTTGCAGGTCACGATTTAAGGATTTTAGAACCAATCATTTGAAAATGGGTTGGGGGATGAGGGGGGAGGCTGGGGGATGGAGACTGTCAGAGACAATTATATCGGTTCGAGGGCGAGACTGGAGGCTGTCAGAAACATTCAGATCAACCCAGGGAGGAGATCGGAGGCTGCCGGATCCAATTGCTCAGACGTTACTTTCCATTCTTACTGGTTGGACGCAACTTCCACAACAACTTGCATTCTGATATCTTTAATGAAGGAAAACATCCGTGGATGTGGGAAAAGTTCTAGTGGATTGGAAAAATGCTAATATATTCAAAAAGGGAGGGAGGCAGGAAGTAGGAAACTATCAACCAGTTAGTCTAGCATCTGTTGTTGGGAAATTGTTGCAATCCAATATTAAGGAAGTAATAACAGGACATTTGGAAAGTCAAAACGCAATCCATCAGAGTCAGTGTGGTTTTATGATGGGTAAATCGTGTTTGATTAATTTTTTTATAGAATTTTTTTTTTACTAGAAACCCTACAGTGCAGAAGGAGGCCATTCGGCCCATCGAGTCTGCACCAACCACAATCCCACCCAGGCCCTACCCCCACATATTTACCCGCTAATCCCTCTAACCTACGCATCTCAGGACTCTAAGGGGCAATTTTTTTTTTAACCTGGCCAATCAACCTAACCCGCACATCTTTGGACTGTGGGAGGAAACCGGAGCACCCGGAGGAAACCCACGCAGACACGAGGAGAATGTGCAAGCTCCTCACAGACAGTGACCCAAGCCGGGAATCGAACCCAGGTCCCTGGAGCTGTGAAGCAGCAGTGCTAACCACTGTGCTACCGTGCCGCCCCTTTTTGCTGGAGTTCTTCGAAGATGTAACAAGCCAAGTGGGTAATGGGGATCCTGTAGGTGTAGTATATCTGGACTTCAGGAAGGTGTCTGATAAGGTGCCTCACAGAAGGTTAATACACAAGATATGATCACATGGCATTAGGGGTAATTTATTAGCTTGGATAGAGGAAAGCAGAGAGTTGGGAAAAAATTGGTCTTTTTCTGGTTGGCAAGATGTAATTAGAGGGGTGTCACAGGGTTCAGTCCTCGAGCCCCAAATATTTACAGGCTATATTAATGAAGCAGGTGCCATAGTCAAATTTGCATGTGACACTAAAATAGGTGGGATAGTAAGTTGCAATGAGGAAACAAGAAATTTACAAATGGATATATATATAGGTTAGGTGAGTGGGCTAAAACATGGCAGATGGAGTTTAAAGTGGATAAGTGTGAGGTTATCCATTTTGGTTGGAAAAATGGAAAAGCAGCCTATTAGCTAAATGGAGAGAGAGTTTGTTGTTTTGGTGCAAAGGGATCTGGATGTCCTCATGCACAATTCACAGAAAACTGGTATGCAGGTACAGCAGGTAATAAGGAAGACAAATGGAATTTTGAGATTTATAGCCAAAGGAATAGAGTTTAAAAGTAAGGAAATTTTGCTGGAACTGTACAAGGCATCGGTGAGACTACAGTTCAAGTAAGTTGAAGAGTTTGGTCTCCTTGTTTGAGGAAGGATGTAGTGACATTAGAGGCAGTTCAGAGGAGGTTCGCTAGGTTGATTCCAGAGATGGAAGATTTGTCTTGAGAGAGATTGAGCAGCTTAACCTTATACTTTCTGGAATTTAGAAGAATGAGAAGAGATCTAATTGAGGTATATAAGGTGATGTAAGTTATTGAAAAGGTAGACGTGGAGAGGATGTTTCCTCTTGTGGGGAAATCTAGAACAAGAGGTCATAGTTCTAGGAAAAGGGTGGGCAGATTTAAAACAGAGATGAGGAGAAACTATGGATGGAATTTTCCCCAAAAGTTTAGAAGTCTCTTGGGTGTGCACCGCATCACAACCGTTCAATACTCAGTCACATTTTTAGAGAGTGTTGAGTTTGTACTAAGGAGACAGGGCCTAAGCACGCCAGTGAGCTGGCTGCAGAGAGCTTAGGCACCAGTTTGCAAGGGCATCCCAATCTCAGAGTGCACTGAGAGACTCCCTCCCATCTCACCACAGATATCTGGACCATCGCCCCAACATCGGTGGCACGCTTCCCCTCCGATGCAAGTTGCCAACATCGGGGCTTCAGGGTCCTTCCGATGGGTCCCCTGCCGGACCCCCAGCATGCTCCTCATCATAGCCCCCTCCATGATCCACCCCCGCACAACCCTCTTTGCATAGCCTCCCAATCATGGCACCCACCCAGGCGCCACCTCCCAGCACTGCTCCTAACACACATGCAGTGCCCAACTGGCACAACCATGGTGCCCAACTGGTGCCACGTGGGCACCTGGTGGCTGCTGCTGGGGTGTCTGGTGGGCACTGCCAAGTAGGCACTACCCAGCCATGCCTGTGGCTGTTCGGGGAGCTTGAATGGCCTCCACACCCCCTAGCGTGACCATCGCGCCATGTCTGTGTAAATGGAAAGCAGTTGTGATTCTTGCCGTTATGGCGCCACGGCCAAAAGGTGGAAGATTCCATACACTGGGATTTGAATGAACTATGTATTCCCTGGTGGTCCAATGGTTAGGATTTGGTGCTCTCATCGCCATGGTTCAGTTTCGTTTCCTGTTCAGGGAGTAAAGATTTATGGGGGCGTTATGGTGACACAGTGGTTAGCACTGCTGCCTCACAGCACCAGGGATCTGGTTTAGATTCCGGCCTCGGGTCACTGTCTGTGTGGAGTTTGCACTTTCTTCCCATGACTGCATGGGTTTCCTCCAGATGCTCCGGTTTCCTCTCACCGTCCAACAATATGTGGGTTAGGTGGATTGGCCATGCTAAACTAACCCTAGTGTCAGGGGGACAAACTAGGGTAAAATACTTGGGGTTATGGGGATAGGGCCTGGGTGAGTTTGTGGTTGGTGCAGACCCAATGGGCCAAATGGCCTCTTTCTTCACTGTAGGGATTGTATGAAATGCTACTTTAAATATGCTACTCTGCTTCACACCTTTCCTGGGCGTGAATCGGGTTTTTAGCTTCGTACGCTAATTTCCCAGCTTTTCCCGCTGATCGCTGGGCTTGGCGAGACGGTAACATCGTACCCTTTCTCTCAAATGACCATCAATCTGTGGAATTCACTGCCTCAGAATGTGGTGGATGCCAGGACATTGAGTAAATTTAAGGAGGAGATAGACAGATTTTGCATTCGTAATGAGTTGAAGAATTATGGAGAACGAGGCAGAAGGTGAAGTTGAGGCTGAGATCAGCATGATCGTATTAAATGGTGGAGCAGGCTCCTGGGGCTGAATTGCCCACTCCTGCTCCTAGTTTTATATTGTTATGTTCTTACGTATAACAGATACAAGCTAAGGCAGATATTAGGACAAGTGTTTACAATGGTCAAGTTTTGTCAACGGGCTAGTGTGAGAGGTTGTAATATCTTTAACTGACTTAATCGTACTTTTATTCAAAAATTGTGGATGATATTTACGGAAGATATTTAATCCAGGTGGTGCATTGATAATTTAAATTAACTGCAGAATGCTACTGGCTGTATACAGCGGTAGGATGGTTTTCATCATAAAAGATAAACAGTCATTGGTGAGATGCTTTCAAGCTCTCAAAACCTCATAAAATGAGTCAAAACTAATAAAGATGTTTAAAAGCTATGCTCCGCTTTGATGTCATGTCAGAACTTTGAAGAGGTTTTATATCAACTAAAACCGACAGACATCCGGCTGAATTTTTGTGTTAGATTCCAGAATTGTGAGTCGGGCAATTTCCCAAGTTCAGAACCCCGAGCCCATCACCACTACCCATGTACACCAGATCACCATCATTATATCACAGTGGAAAAGAAACACCTCTTGACAAGGATACATCGCCCGCAGCTAAATAGGAAAATTAAAGACCGCACCAAATTGAAGGAACACTGCACAGAAGTGGGAGGCAGTGGTTCAGTGCTATTGTCATTGGACTCGTGATCTAGAAACCCAAGGGCAAGATCTGGGGACCTGGGTTCAAATTTAATAAAAATCTGGAATTAATAGTCTAATGATGACCATGAAACCATTGTCAATTGTCAGAAAAACCCATTTGGTTCACTAATGTCCCTTAGGGAGGGAATGCTTCCGTCCTGACCAGGTCGGTCCTACATGTGACTCCAGGAATGTGGTTGCCTTTCAAATGCCCTCTGAAATGAAGGGCAGTTAAGGAAAGCAACTAAATGCTGGACCCAGCCAGCAACATTCCAGTAAAATATTTTTTTAAAATCTGTGAAGATGAGTGTTAGATCAGAAGAATGGATAGATTTTAAAGACCAGCAAGGGATGACTGAAGGGAGAAAGTTGAAAATGGGAGAAGTTGTTTTTAAAGATTTTTTAATTTATTAGTCACAAGTAAGGCTCACATTAACACTGCAATGAAGTTACTGTGAAATTCCCCTAGTCGCCACACTCTGGCACCTGTTTGGGTCAATGCACCTAACCAGCACATCTTTCAGACTGTGGGAGGAAACTGGAGCACCCGGAGGAAACCCACACAAACACAGAGAGAACATGCAAACTCTGCACAGACAGTGACCCAAGCTGATAATCGAACCTGGGTACCTGGCTCTGTGAGGCAGCAGTGCTCACCACTGTGCCACCGTGCCATCCCAGCTAGCTAATAATATAAAAACAGAGAGTAAGAGTTTCTCCAAGCACTTAGAAAGGGGGAGAAAGCACTAAAGTTAGTGTTGGTCCTCCAGAGAGTGAGTGTGGCGAATTGGTAATGGGAAATAAGGAAATGTTTGAAGTGTTGAACAGATATTTTGTGTCTATCTTCATTGTCGAAGGAACTGTAGAAAACTTCCCAAAGGGATCTGAAAATCGAGAGGTGAATGGGAGAGTGGAACTTAAAACTATCACTATCACCAAGGGAAAAGATGCTGGGAAAGCTATTCGACCTAAAGGCGGACAAGTTTCCAAGACCAGATGACCTGCGTCCCAAAGTCTTAAAACAAGTGGCTGCAGGGACAACAGAAGCATTGGTTATAATCTTCCAACATTTTGGAAAAGATCCCGTGGATTGGAAAGTAGCAAATGTAGCACCTTTATACAAGAAAGGAGGAAGAAAGAAAGCAGGAGAAAGCACTTGTTCCAGTACATTCCCTCCTACCGATGTTAGGCCAGTTAGGTTAGCACCTGTCACGGTGTTACGACTGAGATAGAAGGAGTGCAGAGTTTCTCTAGCCCCTTTATTCCATTGGTCACATCATTAATTTAAACATTTGATATGCTCACCAAAATCACCCATTGTTTACCTTTGCTACTATTACTCAGAATAAAATATATTCTAACCAGGTTACTTAACACAAACAACAAATTATTAATTTTTATAAAACCAGTTTTATCAAGTAGAAAGGCAAAACACACACACACATCAGAACTGATCATCGAAACAATTGACGACTCTTGCACTGTTTCTCGGGTGGGTTGAAAGGTTACTTGCAGGTGCTCAACTCCAGCATTAGACAACTTAGAAGCTACTTATATTCACTTCCGGCTAAGAACCAGTTCTGGATTCAAAAGGCTGCAGAAACTGATAGCCAAGTTAAATTCATAGTTATGAAGTTAAATTCTTTAAATTTAACCAAGTTAAATTCTTCTTTCCACAAGCAGCTGGTCCTTCTCCTTCCCAAAGAAAAAAAGCAAAACCAACATTTTTTCCAGGCATGGTTTTCTCAGAGCCATAAACTACCATGTGACCTCTTTGTACACAGTCCACCAGGGTTAACAGATTTCCAGCTTCATTAAAATTTCTTCATTACCTTTAATTTTACACACTGATCCCTTATGTGGGACTTTGTCAAAAACTTTCACAAAGTCCAAATAAACCACATCCACTGGCTCCCCCTCATCAACTCTATTAGTTCCATTCTTGAAGGAGTCCAGTGGATTTGTCAAGCATAATTGTCTTGAGGCAAATCAGAGTGGATAAATCCCCAAGACCGGACAGGGTATTCCCACGGACCTTGAGGGAAGCTAGTGTTGAACTTGCAGGGGCCCTGGCAGACATATTTAAAATGTCAGTATTCACGGGGGAGGTGCCGGATGATTGGAGGGTGGCTCATGTTGTTCCGTTGTTTAAAAAAGGTTCCAAAAGAAATCCGGGAAATTATAGGCCAGTAAGGTTGATGTCGGTGGTGGGCAAGTTATTGGAAGGTGTGATAAGGGATAGGATCTACAAATATTTGGATAGACAGGGACTTATTAGGGAGAGTCAACATGGCTTTGTGCGTGGTAGGTCATGTTTATGACCTACCACGCACAATCTATTAGAGTTTTTCGAGGAGGTTACCAGGAAAGTGGATGAAGGGAAGGTGGTGGATGTTGTCTACCTGGATTTCATCAAGGCCTTTGACAAGGTCCCTCATGGGAGGTTAGTTAGGAAGGTTCAGTCGCTAGGTATACATGGGGAGGTAGTAAATTGGATTAGACACTGGCTCAATGGAAGAAGCCAGAGAGTGGTTGTGGAGAATTGCTTCTCTGAGTGGAGGCCTGTGACTAGTGGTGTGCCGCAGGGATCGGTGTTGGGTCCATTGTTGTTTGTCATCTATATCAATGATCTGGATGATAATGTGGTAAATTGGATCAGCAAGTTTGCTGATGATACAAAGATTGGAGGTGTAGTGGACAGTGAGGAAGGTTTTCAAAGCTTGCAGAGGGATTTGGACCAACTAAAAAAATGGGCTGAAAAATGGCAAATGGAATTTAACACAGACAAGTGTGAGATATTGCACTTTGGAAGGACAAACCAAAGTAGAACGTACAGGGTAAATGGTAGGACTCTGAAGAGTGCAGTTGAACAGAGGGATCTGGGAATACAGGTACAGAATTCCCTAAAAGTGACGTCACAGGTGGATAGGGTCGTAAAGAGTGCCTTTGGTACATTGGCCTTTATAAATTGGAGTATCGAGTATAAAAGTTGGAGTGTTATGGTAAGGTTATATAACAGTAAGAAGTCTCACAACACCAGGTTAAAGTCCAACAGGTTTATTTGGTAGCAAATACCATAAGCTTTCGGAGCGCTGCCCCTTCGTCAGATGGAGTGGAAATCTGTTCTCCCAAATCTGTTGCTACCAAATAAACCTGTTGGACTTTAACCTGGTGTTGTGAGACTTCTTACTGTGCTTACCCCAGTCCAACGCCGGCATCTCCACATCAAGGTTATATAAGGCATTGGTGAGGCCGAATTTGGAGTATTGTGTACAGTTCTGGTCACCTAGTTACAGGAAGGATGTAAATAAGGTTGAAAGAGTGCAGAGAAGGTTCACAAGGATGTTGCCGGGACTTGAGAAGCTGAGTTACAGAGAGAGATTGAATAGGTTGGGACTTTATTCCCTGGAGCGTAGAGGATTGAGGGGAGATTTGATAGAGGTGTATAAGATTTTGATGGGTATAGATAGAGTGAATGCAAGCAGGCTTTTTCCGCTGAGGCTAGGGGAGAAAAAAACCAGAGGGCATGGGCTAAGGGTGAAAGGAGAAAAGTTTAAAGGGAATATTAGGGGGGGCTTCTTCACGCAGAGAGTGGTGGGAGTGTGGAATGAGCTGCCGGATAAAGTGGTAAATGCGGAGTCACTTTTAACATTTAAGAAAAACTTGGACGGGTTCACGGATGAGAGGGGTGTGGAGGGATATGGTCCAAGTGCAGGTCAGTGGGACTAGGCAAAAAATGGTTCGGCACAGACAAGAAGGGCCAAAAGGCCTGTTTCTGAGCTGTAAATTTTCTATGGTTCTATGGTTCTAATTTCGTTTTTATAAAGCCATGCTGACTCTGTCCGATTCTACCACTTTTTTCCAAGTGCTCTGCCATAAAATCTTTGGTAATATACTCTAGGATTATCCCCACTACCAATGGCAGGCTGACTGGTCTATAATTCCCTGTTTTCTCGCTACCTCCTTTTTAAATAGTGGGGTTACATTAGCTACCCTGGCAATCTGTAGGAACTGTTCCAAAATCAAGAGAATCTTGAAAGCTGACCACCAATGCATCCACTGGGTGGGAATTTCCGCCTGTGCTCACCCCAAGACCAGAAAATCCTGCCCGAGATCAACAGACCTTTGCATGGTCCTGTTTCGCCTGTTACAATTCCCATGGCGGGCAGGACAGGAGAATTCTGCCCATTATTTCTGGGGCCACTTCCTTAAGAGTACTTCGTTATGTACTCTGAGATGTAGCTCATCGGGTCCTGGGGATTTATTGGCCTTCAATTCCATGAATTTCCTCAACACCATTTCTCTATTATTAATGATTTCTTTCAGTCCCTCCCTCCCTGTGTTCCCCAACATTTCTGTTATGTTGTTTGTATCCTCCTTGGTGAGGACAGAACCAAAGAATGTTTTTAGTTGGCCAACCATTTCCTTATTTCCAATTATAAATTCCCCTGTTCCTGACTGGAATACAATAAGAGGTTTAACAACACCAGGTTAAAGTCCAACAGGTTGATTGGGTAGCAAAAACCACACAAGCTTTCGGAGCCTTAAGCTCCTTCTTCAGGTGAGTGGGAATTCTGTTCACAAACAGGGCATATAAAGACACAAACTCAATTTACAGAATAATGGTTGGAATGCGAATACTTACAGCGAATCAAGTCTTTAAGGTACAAACAATGTGAGTGGAGAGAGCATTAAGACAGGTTAAAGAGATATGTATTGTCTCCAGACAGGACAGCCAGTGAAACTCTGCAGGTCCAGGCAAGCTGTGGGGATTACAGATAGAGTGACATGAACCCAATATCCCGGTTGATTCCGTCCTCATGTGTGCGGAACTTGGCTATCAGTTTCTGCTCAACGATTCTGCGCCGCCGTGTGTCGTGAAGGCCGCCTTGGAGAACGCTTACCCGAAATCAGAGGCCGAATGCCCGTGACCGCTGAAGTGCTCCCCAACAGGAAGAGAACAGTCTTGCCCGGTGATTGTCGAACGGTGTTCATTCATCTGTTGTCGCAGTGTCTGCATGGTTTCCCCAATGTACCATGCCTCGGGACATCCTTTCCTGCAGCGTATCAGGTAGACAACGTTGGCCGAGTTGAAAGAGTAGGTACCGTGTACACAGATGCCATCATCTCATGTGAGAACACCATCCACCAGGTACACGGTACATACTGTTGCAACTCGGCCAACGTTGTCTACCTGATATGCTGCAGGAACGGATGTCCCGAGGCATGGTACATTGGGGAAACCATGCAGACGCTGCGACAACGGATGAATGAACACCGCTTGACAATCACCAGGCAAGACTGTTCTCTTCCTGTTGGGGAGCACTTCAGCGATCACGGGCATTCGGCCTCTGATATTCGGGTAAACGTTCTCCAAGGCGGCCTTCACGACGCACGACGGTGCAGAGTCGCTGAGCAGAAACTGATAGCCAAGTTCCGCACACATGAGGACGGACTCAACTGGGATATTGGGTTCATGTCACACTATCTGTAATCCCCACAGCTTGCCTGGACCTGCAAAGTCTCACTGGCTGTCCTGTCTGGAAACAATACACATCTCTTTAGCCTGTCTTGATGCTCTCTCTACTCACATTATTTGTACCTTAAAGACTTGATTCGCTGTAAGCATTCGCATTCCAACCATTATTCTGTAAATTGAGTTTGTGTCTTTATATGCTCTGTTTGTGAACAGCATTCCCACTCACCTGAAGAAGGGGCTTAAGGCTCCGAAAGCTTGTGGCTTTTGCTACCAAATAAACCTGTTGGACTTTAACCTGGTGTTGCTAAACTTCTTACTGTGTTTACCCCAGTCCAACGCCGGCATCTCCACATCCTGACTGGAATGCCATGGGGCCAGGAAGATGCAGGAAATTCAAAATCCCAGCAAAAAGAACTAACTTTTTGCTTTCCCACCCCCATTCCTGCCACCACAACGGGACAAACATTTGGCCCATCATGTGTGGGAATATGAAGGTAAGGGACTGATATATTTTAGTCTTCAGCCTTTTAAAGGCCGCAAGAGAGAACACAAATTGATGCCAATTGATCTCCATTTGAAATGTGGGGAAATGAGAGCCATTTTTAGGTTTTTTGCTTTGTCAGATGAACTCTGTCTTTAATTCACCAGACTGCAGTTTGTAAAAAGTCAGAAACTTAAGAGACTTGAATTGTTTTATTAATCTTTGATTATAACATCTGTGCATGTGTTGAGGAAAAAAAATTGATAAAGATCTTGCAACAGCCCAAGGGGTGGAAAATATTAAATGTACACTGATTGTCAAAGGGATGTTTACTATTATGGGTTTGAACATAAGAACATAAGAACTAGGAACAGGAGTTAGCAATTTAGCCCCTTGAGCCTGCTCCACCATTTGATATGATCTTGGCTGATCTCACCTCGGCCTCATTCCATTTTCCTGTCCAGTGGTTAGCACTGCTGCCTCACAGCTGCAGGGACTTAGGTTTGATTCCTGACTTGGGTCACTGTCTGTATTGAGACTGCACGTTCTCCCCTTGTCTGCATGGGTTTCTTCCAGGTGCTCCGGTATCCTCCCACAAGTCCGAAATAGTGCTGGTTTGGTACATTGGCCATTTTAAATTCTCCCTCAGCGTACAAACAGGTGCCGGAGTGTGGTGACTAGGGGATTTTCACAATAACTTCATTGCAGTGTTAATGTAAGCCTACTTGTGACACTAATAAATAAACTATTCACCATAGCCCTTCAAACCATTGCTAATTAAAAACCTGTCCACCTCTTCCTTAAATTTACTTAAAGACCCAGCATCCAGCACATTCTGGGATATGAATTCCACAAATTCGAAATGCTTTGAGAGAAGTAATTTCTCCTCATCTTTGTTTTAAATCTGTCACCCTTTATCCTAAATCTATGACCTCTTGTTCTAGATTGTCCCACAAGAGGAAACATCCTCTCCACATCTACTTTGGTAATTCCTGATATCGTCTTGTAAACCTCAATGAGATCTCCTCTCATTCTTTTGAAATCCAGGGAGGAAAGGTTAAACAGCCCAATTTCTCTTCATAAGAAAAACCGCTCATCTCTGGAAGCAATCTCGTGAACCTCCTCTGAACCACCTCCAGTGCAACTATATCCCTCCTCAAAACTCTATCCAATGTTCTAAGTGCAGTCTCACTAATGCTTTGTGCTGTAGCAGCAACACTTCCCTACTTTTATATTTTATTCCTTTAGTAATAAATGCCAAAATTCCATTTGCCTTTCTTATTACCCGCTGTACCTGCATACTAGTTTTCCATTGTTGCACGAGGACATGCAGATCGCTTTGCACCGAAACGCTCCAAATTTTCTGTCCAATGATTTGCCTTTGTATTTCTCTTACCAGAATGGATAAACTCACACTTATCCATGTTAAACTCCATCTGCCACATTTTGCCCCATTCACTTAACCTATCCATATACATTTGTAAATTTCTTACTTCGTTATCGCAACTTACTCTCCCACCTATTTTGGTGTTAGCTGCCAAATTTGGCTATGGTACCTACTATCCCTGCATCCAAGTCATTAATATGAATTGTAAATAGTTGGGGCCTGAGGACTAAACCCTGTGATACCCCACCAGTTACATCTTGTCAAACAGGAAAAGACTCATTTATCCCCACTCTGTTTTCTGTTAGTGAGCCAATCCTCTATCCAAACTAATAAATTACCCCTAATCCCATGTGAACTAACCTTGTGTATTAACCTTTTGTATGGCACCTTATCAAAAGCCTCTGGACAAAGAATCGGATGCCTTATTGGATTATTGTAGCTTTAACTTAATTTTGATATGGCAGGACAGTTTTGTCAATGAAACACCCTGTCCACCTTGGAAAGAAAAGGTATTAAATTTGTTGCTGAGTGATTTGGCGATTTAGCTGGGCAGCTTGATCGGCGAGGCAAGATACTAGAAAGTATGATCAGCAGGAGGCTGACCATTTGCTGGGTAATCTTACTCATGATTTCTTAGACCGTCTTTGTGACCGATGAGCTTATGGCTTCTTTTGCCAATTACCTGAAATCTGTGCCTTTTGGCTCTCAATCCTTTGATCAATGTGCAGTGATTGTGGTGACTGTCTCTTTAAGACAGTACAGCAGAAGAGGATCATCTGACTTGAGTGACCAATGGGATCCGAGAGTCGGGTATTGGGCACCCGGCAGCCCTGCCCTGTGGTCAGTCCCTCCCATCCAGAATTGACCTTCCTTCCAAGTTGCCCCCTCTCCCACCAGATTGCTATCTCCCCCACATCCAGGGGACACTGTCCATCCTGTCCTCCGGTCTGTCTGATGGAGGCCAAGCCTGTTAATCAGGCTGTTTTCCAGTCCAGGAACCAATCTTTGGTGTCATATGAGAAGATGCATCTCTGCAAGTCTGGAGAATCAGGTACAATGTATTGCAAGAGACAGGACCTGCTTAATCTATGAGAAAAAAGATAGTACTAAAAATATTAGAAAGTGTAACATTGTATTTTGTGATGAGAAATTGTTTGTGGGCAACTTTTTTGAGTTCAGCAATGTGTGCCAATGCTTTGTCACTGACTGCAATCACCAGAACTCTCAAAACTGTAACCAGTAGAACACTTTTTGAAGTTTAATGCAGGAAACACAGCAGCTAATATGCACACAGTAAACCCCACAAACAGCAAATGTGATAATGACTGGAAGATCTGATTTTGGAATGTTTGACTTCTCATTAGAAAAACTGCATTACAGCACTCCCTCAGTATTACGGCAGAGTGTCAGCATTTACTCAACTCCCAGAGTGGAACTTGAACCCAGAATCCTCTGACATAAAGATAAGAATGCAACCAACTGAGCTACAGTTGACAATGGCAAGGAAAAGTATTTAGCATGATCTCACTCTCTTTGGGTTATTTTCTAATGTGTTCCTTCAATGTCTAGTGGACCAAAACTTTAAATAGTTTGATTTTAAAGGAAGGGGTGTTATAAGATGATAAGAAAAATGTATTTAATTACAGTTGAATGTCGTAAGGACCTTATACTAAATCCTTAATCTTTTACTTGATTCAACCCTTTGTCGATACATTACATCTGTATTCCATTCGCATGTACTTCAACTTCCTTGTTGATTAATGGTTTGAGGCATAATAAAGAATATCCTTCAGAAATTAATGCCTCACCAGTTACAAATCGATTAAAGTAAACATCTTGTCCCTCTTTTCGGGTTGGATTTAATAAAGTTGAGCACTGGCCGGGTGGTATCAATGATTTAATATACAGTGACATTATCATTTTTTTAATATAACCTTTGCTGTGCATGAAGAATTAGGCTAATGTTTGCTTTAGGAGATTGACTTCAGGTCCACTTATATCCCCTGAGTAAACTTTTATGGTTACCATGGCAAATTCAAAGATCTATTCTCATAGCTTGCTTACTCAAATTATAACACTCTCTATAAGGCCAATACCTTAATTAAGCTCACGAAAGCTCAGGGAGGGATCTCTCACAGTTTCTAATGAAAGTGACCCATTCTCAAATGGTATGTGGAACAGCTGCTGTCGAAGGAAAAACTGAAAATTGTCACGAGAAAAGGGATGAAAGATCTTTCTTTTCAGTTCTTTATTTATTTTCACAAAGAAAAGAACAAACACAAATTTCCTTGGGCTTTCCATCTGACTCTTGTCTTAACTCTGGTGAAAGTCCAGCAGGATGCATTGGAAAACCTCAGAGGCTTAATTGCTCCTGGTCCCTAGTTGCCACACCTCTGTTCACTGTGCATCAGTAGTTGTGCTCTTACCTCCCACCCATAAGGCTATAGTTTCAAACCTCATAGAATTATAGAATCCGTACAGTGCAGAAGGAGGCCATTCGGTCCATCGAGTCTGCACCGATCACAATCCCATCCGGGCCCTGTGCCTGTAACCCCACATATTTACCCTGCTAATCCCCCAATCAACCTAACCTGCACATCTTTTGACTGCGGGAGGAAACCGGAGCACCTGGAGGAAACCCACGCAGACACGGGGAGAATGTGCAAACTCCACACAGACAGTGACCTAAGGCCGGAATTGAACCTGGGTTCCTGGCGCTGTGAGGAGCAGTGCGAACCACAGTGCCACCGTGCCGCCCTCACTTCAGAGAATTTGACTTTAGATTTCAGTACAGTATTTTGAGGGGGGTTGTTTCCATTTGAAATGTTTAACTGAGGCTTATGTTTTCTCTTTGGTGAGTGTAAAGGATCCCAAAGCTACTGTGTTCAGTCGCTGAAGAGTTTGCCCAGTGTTTAAAAAGCAAGTTATGTCAAGGACAACCCCGAGTACAGGGACTACCTATACAGTATTCCCATTTCACAGGTTTATAGAATCATAGAAACACTACAGTGCAGAAAGAGGCCATTTGGCCCATCGAGTCTGCACCGACCACAATCCCACCCAGACCCTGTCCCCGGATCCCTACATATTTACCCGCTAATCCCTCTAACCTATGCATCTCGGGATACTAAGGGGCAATTTAGCATGGCCAATCAACCTAACCTGCACATCTTTGGACTGTGGGAGGAAACCGGAGCACCCGGAGGAAACCCATGCAGACACGGGGAGAATGTGCAAACTCCATACAGCCAGTGACCCAAGCCGGGAATCGAACCCAGGTCCCTGGCATTGTTGAGGCAGCAGTGCTAACCACAGTGCCATTGTCCAGTGCCACTTGATTCAATCAGAACCAAGCACAAAGTTAGAGGCTGGGTTGTTGAGTTAAATGGAAGGGGGAGTCGGGGAGCGGGGGTGTGGTCATGGCAGAGATGCTGAAATATGCATGCATTATAAATGCCTCAACTATAATATCCTGAGTAATAGAGTGTCAAACAATAGCAACCTGACTGAGAACACCAACTTACGAGTCTCCCAAGCCTGTGTACTCAGCGCACTCCTCTACAGTGGTGAGACCTGAGCAACATAACTAGGCAGGAGAAAATGCTGAACAGCTTCCATCTTCACTGTCTCAGGTGCATCCTCAGCTTCTCTCAGCCACCAACTCAAAGGTCCGAGAGCATGCTAACTCCATCAGCATACATTCAGTACAAAGCCAATGGTATCTTCACTGGCTTGGTCGTGTTAATTGGATGGATGACGTCCGTTTATCCAAAGTCCTTCTATATGGTGAACTGGCCACTGGGTCACTACCTGGGCATCCATACCTCCTCTACAAGGACAGCTGCAGGTGAGATATGAAGATGGCAGACATTGATCTGACAACTGGGAGACAGATGCTGATGGCTGTGACTCTGGAGGCTTGGAGGTGAGCAGAATGGAAAAGCTCAGCTGGCTGAGAGATGGCCCAGAGAAAACAGAGGCCAGGGAATTGTGCACCTTCTCAGCACATTGCCTTCCTAGACAGCAAACGGGACAAAGATTGTCATGCCAGAGAGGGGCTCCTGAACCTCACCAAGTGATGCTTAGCAATTCGTGACGAGGTGGCATAAAGCATCATCTTACAAGACAGAAAACCACCACATAGTGAGTGGCATTCATTGTTGATTTTGAAGATTAGTATTGCTAGTTCTTCATTGGCAGGGATGTAAAGTCCTGTAAGCATTGGAGCTAAAGTGGGGTAGAACTGAGGAGAATAATCCTTAGCAACCCTGTTGAAATTATTTAATTTCTTATAATGTTGTCACTATATCTTGAGAACAAAGTTCCAGAAATTAATCTCCTCTGCTACCTCTGCTTTACCATGTCTGAGACATCACCACTCCCCCCACCCCATCACCGTGCCCCCCCTCCCCCCAGTGTCCACATTAGTAGGAACAGCACCTAACTTAACCAATGGCCCATCTCCACCAGCCCCCCATCTCCACCAGCCCCCATCTCCACCAGACTCCCCATTTCCACCAGCCCCCATTTCCACCAGCCCCCATCTCCACCAGACCCCCCAATGTAGCACCTTGATGGATTTCACACCAGCTGTTTCAGTCATGTCCACAGCAGCTTCCAGTATTCAGTAGCTAGAGTTTACCTTCTCTTTAAGTGTGCATGTTGCCTTTAAATAGCAGCATGGACACATTACCTTCAGGGCCCCGGTTAGGCGAGATGCCAACAAAGAGCATGAGTAGCGCTGGCAGCCAGCCCATACAATGTTAATGGGCAAGGAAACCAGTGCCCACATCTTACAGATTGGGTAACAAGTGCAATGCTGGTTCTGTGTCTATAAACAGTCATGGACCAATTTCTACCCATGAACTTTATCCACTAAATCTTTCTGACATCTCCTCTGAATTTGTGGTTATTCAGGAGAGTGTTGAAATGGTGTGACTTTGGATTCTTCAATACATTTTGAAATGAAGTGTTGTGACCCACATGGGAATTGAAAATGCAATATAGATTTGTCATGATATAGCAAAGCTTAGAGCAATTTAGGAAGCAGAGCAGTCAAGCTGGTTTAGGGAGATCCAAAATAAAGGCCAAAGCTATCAGGAGATGGTTGTAATAACCGTGACAAATTTACATTTTCATTTTCAATTATCAATGTCGGCGTGGGAATTTATGATGGAAATATTTACCAAAGGGTATGACAAATACATGGCAAAAGGAATAAGGTTCACTGAAAACAAGTATAAAAGATTTTAATATACTATATATTATTACGTAGTAACGCGGTGGCACAGTGGTTAGCACTGCTGCCTCACAGTGCCAGGGACCCGGGTTCAATTCGGCCTTGGGTGTCTGGGTGGAATTTGCACGTTCTCCCCGTGTCTGTGTGGGTTTCCTCTGGGTGCTCTGGTTTCCTCTCACAATCCAAAGATGCGCAGGTGAGGTTGATTGGCCATGCTCAATTGCCCCTTAGTGACAGGAAGATTAGCAGTTAAATACGTGGGATTAGGGGAAAGGGCCTGGGTGTGATTGTTATCGGTGCAGGCTCGATGGGCCGAAAGGCCTCTTCCTGCAGTATCGGGATTCTATGATTCTATGAATTGCTGGTAATGAGGATAGTAATAGATTTCAGGAGGAGGGACAGACTGGTGAAATGGGCCAGCTTATGATGATATAATTTACAAAGAGAGCTGTGAAAAGATGCATTTTGGTATGAAAAATAAGGAGAGGAAAGATAAACTAAATTAAATAAACTAAATAAACTTCACCTATGCAGTGCCCCCTGACACTGCCCAGGCACATCCCCCCCTGGTATGGCCTGCCAGTGGTATGGCTCTGTGTGGTGGGATCCCCTTTGATTTTTTTTCTATGTTGTTCACAATATGGCGGAGGGAGCCGCTGTTGGAGCTGATGGATTCCATGCCGTTTTCCTGCCTTCTGCAAAAAAAGGAGAAAATTCTGCCGTCTGTTTCAGATCGTTAGCATCTGCGGTATTTTGCTTTTGTAGCAGCCTTCATGTTTAGACCTGGTAATGTGCAATGAAGCAGGAGCAATTAATGATCTCTGGGTAGAGGATATTAAATAGTGGATCTTAAACTGTTAACTCTGCCGGCATCTTTCAAAACTTCCAAACTCTCTGTGCTAATTTTTCCTGCTCTCTGTCATAAATCTCTTCCATTTAATTTTATATTTATATCTCATCATTCTAGATCCTGAAATTACAGGGAACAGCCTGTCTTTAAGTAGTCCGTCACATCCATTCTGAATTTTAAATACCTCCTCTTGGTTCCTCCAAGTCTGCACTATTGCCTGATCGGTGGCAGTCTTGGGTATCTGAAAAGCAAAGACGTAAGGTAAGGCCATGGTGGGGAAATGGGAGGAAGTAAGAGGTGCATCTCCATCTATACCTTAGAAATCAGAAGAGATGGTGGGATGAGGCGAAAGTGAGATGGATTAGGCAGGAACATGGTCTCAACAGCACTGCTGGCCATAGCCACAGCAGCTCCAATTATAATGACTCCCATCTCCTCCATAGGAGTGAGGATATGCAGCAGTGCCCTTCCCCTGGTGCCTCCAGTCAGAGAGTTTGAATTGTGTCAGTGAGTGTGGTGCAATGTGTGTGTGGGTGATGTGACTGTCAATGTTGAAGAGCTGGCAGCGTGTGAAAGGTGTGAGAAATGCATGTGAGGCCTGCGTCAGTGCTAAATGTGTGAGGGAGAGATACAGTTATGAATGTGAACTATAAGTCCTGCGTGATAGAGATTGTTGTGAGGTAAATAAATGAGGTGCGGTGAAATGAGCTGTGTGTGAGGCTGTTGGTACTGTTGTAAGGACATTACACTGAAAGATGCCCCACTCACGTGAGGCAATTAAACTTATTTTGCCACTGCACCCACATTCTCAGGGTAACAAAGTTTGCATTGACCTCAATGGTTATCTGCTTCCATTCCCTTCCAAGCACCTGTCAGGAGGGCCTCCTAGCCCCCTTTGGAAACAGGGTATGTCTCCTGTCCACCTCCTGTACTGTGACTTCAAGTGCAGCACCAGAAAATCTGGTAGGCCGCACATGTTTTACCAACTTTACTCTTTTGTGGATCAGACCCTCTTCTCCAACAGCTTCAGACGTTGCTGCAGCTGGAATGCATCTCTTCTTTTAATTGGAGGCCCCAACCTCCACCCACGGTGGGAAGAATTACAGAGGGGACAGAAAGAGGCCCGCACGTAGCCACTAATTGGCCACTTTTGGGCATCAATCGGCTGAACCCCGCCTCCCTCCCTGATGCCAACCCTGTTGCATGTACAATTGTGGTGGGTGTGGGCGGGTAGGTGCCAGAAAACGTGCCCACTGGCATTCTACCCAATTTCACAGTAGCGAGGGCGAGCTCTAATTAGTGATAGCCTCACTTGAACCTTGGACCCAGCTGAGGGATATTGCCACTAAACAGTGTGTGTTTATTTGGAGTGCACGCCACTATAATTTAAAGCAAGCAGCACAAAGTTTGTGTGTTGCCTACATTACTTTGATCAGGGGCAAGTTAGGTATAACCTTTGTGTTCATTTGCATAGAATACTACAATACAGAAGGAGCCCATTCAGCCCATTGAATCTGCACCAACCACAATCCCACCAGGCCCTATCCCCATAAACCCATTCATTTATCCTAGCTAGTCCCCCTGACACTAAGGGCAATTTAGCATGGCCAATCCACCTAACCCACACATCCTTGGACTGTGGGAGGAAACTGGAGCACCCGAAGGAAACCCACACAGACACAAGGAGAATGTGCAGAGTCCACACGACAGTGACCCAAGCTGGGAATTGAACCCGGGACCTCACTGTGGGGCAGCAGTGCTAACCACTGCCACCAGGCCACTCCCATTTTTGGGAGATGTCCAATTTTTAGCCAAGTAGTTCTTGCTATAAAATACAATATTCATTTTTTTAATGGTTTTTCTCCATTTGAGGTGATGCTTTTAATGCCTTGAAAGTCTGAATTCTCAAATCCCTCAGCTCCTCTACATCACCCAGCTCTCCTCCTTTCAGAGTATAAATATTAACTCTAATTATTTCTAAAATGTAGTACCTCACATTTACTGGCACAATGTACCATCCGCTGCTGTTGCGCACATTCTACTATCTTATCAATACCTTTTGGTTCTCAGTTATTTACTGTGTTCTCTATTTCAATATCGCCTTCAAGTTTGGATGTCACTCTCTCGGCCCTATATTCAAATTGTTGATGGGCACAGGGAACAGAAATGATCTCAGAATTACACCCAGTGGGGCACTGCTATCTATTTACCTTTGGAGAAATTGAGAAGCTACTTCTCTGTCTTTTGCCTTCAGTTTTTAAACCACTTTTCTAGTCTCCCACTAATTTTATATCCATTTGGCAGGATTTTGTGTTTTGCCAAGTTTCCTGCACCCTGGGTGAAAAAGTATCGGAGAGCTCACCCCACTCCAATGGTTTGCTTCACAGCCATTTCACACTTGCAGGAGCGTTAATTGGCTCTGAATAATCCTACCACCCCCATCTGGCGAGGAAGTCCCTCTTTAAAGAATTGCCAGCCAATCAAATGGCCTGCAGTTCTCTGGTCTCAGCAGTGCCACTGCGAGCAGTGGCGACTGCTGGGACTGCAGCAAGCCTCAATCAAGATCATCGCTGGATCTGGATGGGCGGTAAGTAGGGGCCCGTCTGAAGACCAAGATATGGGGACCAGATGAGGGAGACAAGATTAATGGGGAGTGGCAGGGTGCACAGGCAAAGGGAGGAGGTTAAATCTGGGGAGGCAGGCCTCTGAGGCAGGGGCCTTTAATAGGCCTACAGAGAAGTTGGTCCCTTTCATGCAAATAGTCCAAGGAAAGGGGGTTGACGAGCTTCAAACTTAGCCCCAGCCTCCATCCACTGTGGGATGAATTGCAGTGGGGACAGAAAGAGGCCCTTAAGCAGCCATTAATTGGCCACTTATGGACATCAATCAGCTGAATGGCAGGTGGTTTCCACCCCACCCTCCCAAAGCCAACCCCGTTGCATGTACAATTGTGGTCGGCATGGGTGGGTGGGTGCCAGAAAACATGCCCACTGCACTCTATCCAATTTTACAGCTGCCAACCCAACCCTGATGGAATGTAAACTTCTGCCTATTAATCATCCTTAATAGTCTCTTATAGAGTACCTTGCCTTTAATTTTATGGAATTGTGTATGTCAGACAGTGCAATGTTTTGTTCATTTTAAAGAATTAGAAGCCACAGAGTATGGCAACTGTTACAGGATTAATTTTGTAAGTGATATAGAGAGATGTTGGAAAGGTAATTGAAACACGGATTTTTGAAGGGCCTCATCTGCTGGAATGGCTGCTTGGGAATAAGGGGTACACACTGAAATGCTGGCTGATGACTCCAGTACATCACCCTCAGAGTCATTCCAAGGAGAGGGACAAAGCTGCTTATAGCTCCACAGCTATAGGGCTTCTGAAGATGTGCTTCAGCTGCTTGGTCTGGTCTGGTGTCTCATTACAATAAACTCCCGATAGGGTTTCCTGCGCCATCACAGTGTTTCGCGCCCTTCACAATCTGGCTATGCAAAGAGATCATCCCTTGATAGAGGGTGAACTAGAGGAGGATGAGAGCTCATCAGAGGATGAGAATCTTGAGGATCAGTATGAGTGTGATTACGCCATGGGGGAAGGAAGATGTGGGAGACATGCCTGTGATACTTTAATTGCTGACACGTTCCAGGAAGAATAAAGTTAAAGAAGGGCATATGGCCATGTCAGGGGTGGCACAATGGTTAGCACTGCTGCCTCACAGTGCCAGGGACCCGGGGTCAACTCCAATCTTGGGTGACTGTCTGTGTGGAGTTTGCATATTCTCCCGTGTCTGTGAATTTCCTCCGGGTGCTCTGATTTCTCCCTACAGTCCAGAGATGTGCAGGTTAGGTTGATTGGCCAGGCTAAATTGCCTCTTAATGTCCCAAGATGTGCGGGCAAGGTGGATTGGCCATGATCAATGCATGTGGTTACAGGTATTTAAATATGATGCTGGGACTGCTGAACTGCCAGCTGATGGCAGGAGGGCGAATCAGTTGCTGGCCTGCCAGGAGAGTCAGAGGGGAAGTCGCCTGTGTATAATTAATGAAGTTCCAAGCATTGAATCTGGCGCAGGATCCTGCCATTCTGGCCAGTGGAAAAGGCACCGTCAGAGCTGTCCACCACCACACTTCATCTCAAAATGGGAGAATTCTGCTCCGAGGGTGGAATTTTCCCGTCCCGCCTGCCACAGGAATCGTAGCGAGCGGGACACAGACTATGCAAAGGTCTATTGACCTCAGGCAGGATTTTCCAGTCTTGGGGCGAGCACAGCCGGAAAATCCTGCCCCTAGTCTCATGAATGGAAACTTATGCCCATCATGTTGGGAGCATGAGCTTAACTCAGCTTGTACCCTAGAACTGTATCCCATTTTATGGCTTAGTTGAAATTTTAACAGGATTAGACCTCGTGGAAATTGAATACAATTGTGCTCTGTAAAAAGTAAAAGTTTTCTGCATTTTATTTTTATTTTGGGAATGCTGTAAGTAACACAGTCCTCAGCAGTGCTGCACGTTCTTTTATTTAGCTTCATATTAACCTGCCTACGAAAAAATTATTTTGCGTAACACAACGGATAACAAATGTACATCTTAGAGCAGATAAAGAAATGAAATACTAAAGGCAGTCAGTTCATGAAGTATGTTTTCAACAGCACATTACAAAAATAGGAATTAAGGGACTTGATTAGTCTTGATTAGTGATGCGATGGTATCATCAATTTTTTTTTCATTATCAATTCAAATTAAAAATAAATCACATTTCATAATAGAAAATGCCTTATTATATTTCTCAGAAATATCTTAAAGAACGTTGCAAGCAAGGAATGATTTTAAAGTGCAATTATATATACAAACATGGAAGCCAATTTTTCCCAAAGCAGAATCCCACAAATAGGAAAAAATGATTTATTAGTTGTCATAGAATCCTACAGTGCAGAAAGAGGCCATTCGGCCCATCGAGTCTGCACCAACCACAATTCCACCTAGGCCCTATCTACATATCCCTACATATTTACCCACTAACCCCTCTAACCTATGCATCCCGGGACACTAAGGGGCAATTTAGAATGGCCAATCAACCTAGCCCGCACATCTTTGGACTGTGGGAGGAAACCCACGCAGACACAGGGAGAATGTGCAAACTCCACACAGACAGTGACCTGAGCCGGGATTCGAACCCAGGTTCCTGGAGCTGTGAAGCAGCAGTGCTAACCACTGAGCTACCGTGCCGCCCCATATCTGTTTTTGTTTAATTTTGTTTAAAAATAACATTGATCAAGATACCAGGAGATACCTTACTTCCTCTACATAGTCACTCCCACAGCACTGCCTTGAAATATCAGTAAGCAGAATAACTTGAATTTGTAAATTTCCTTGAATATAATAAATAGTCCCAAGACATTTTATGTGGGAAATAATAGACCAAGTGATAGAAACACTAAGAGACACAATTAAAAGCGTAGTTGCGATTTGGAGGAAGCTTTCAAAATGAGGTATGCTAGGCGAGGAAGTTTAGAAAGGAATTTGGAGGGAGCAAGATATAATTGTGAGTGGATTGCTACCAAATGAGGAATGCCATAAAGAAATAATTCCTCAGCAAGCTAAAAAATATCAGGATGTTACAGAGGCTGGATGGGATGACACCATGGAGGGATTTATAACTTGAGAACCAGATGACACTCTCAAGTCTGTGAATCAGGGTAGAAAAGCTCTGATATAGAGTCACAAGTGCCACCAACAGACCAAAGCTGACACAACCGCAGATGATATAGTGAGGCTTAGTGTTAGAGAGACTTAAGCAACAGTGGGACTAAGGCTCAGATTTTTGCTTCAGGGTCGGTGTGCAGAGACAGGAGAATTCTCGACTCCACGAGCTGGACCTTTAGAAATGGCTGGCCAAATTTCCAGGTTTTGGGGCGAGTGATCTGGGAAAACCTGAAGAGGTACGGAGGCAGGCTGGGTAGAAGGCCTACAGTTTGGCTCGAGGACTGTGTCCATGAAACATCTCGACAGCGCACATCCGTCACAGCCTCCATACATTCCCCATGCCCATCTATGCCAATGCATGCCACCTCATGCCCCCATCCACCCCATAAAGCTTCACACCCTCCATGCCAACCAGTGCACCCCATCTACTTCCAGACCCTGCCTCATTACTATTCATGGCATCCTATGTTCTCAGCCAAACCTCAAAAACCTCATACCCTCCATCCCAACCTGTTCCCCTCCACCCACCCTGAATGGCCCTTTGTAGCCCCTGTGCCAACACATTGCCACCTCACACCAGCCCATGACCCCCAAGCCACCATCTTTTACCTTGCACCTGTCTGGCCAATGAGATAAAATAAAATTTTATAAAATAAAGTTCTGTAAAATAAAGTTCGAAGTATCCATTTTAGACTTCAGTATATTGAAAATTAACACTCTCATTCATAAAAACCCATTCCTCAATTAAATTAATCATACAAGCAGTGGAATTCATCGTCCTGCATCAAAGAGCCCATAACCACTTGGAGCTATTAATCAAATATGAGATGGCAGTCACCCTGCTGTGATATTGGGTGGCTGTGATATCAGTCATTCAGCACCACCCTGGCTATCCATGCAAACCAACAAAGCTCAGACTTACATGTGCCTTGCCTAATCTGCACACCATGGGTTTCACACTCCTGCCCTACCTCCCACTTTAGGAAGGTAGCTAATGATTTAAAAGGTTAGTTTCATAAATTGCACATGTGTGAACTGCACTCACCCCCCAATCTTGCCTCATGTAAAATTGGGAAGTGCCCCAATCATTGGCTGGGCTTTGAATTTCTGTTATTTCCATCACAATTGGGAGCCTCTCCATCATGGTGAAAATCTGCACTTAAGCATTTCACATTAACTTTTGCATGACATTCTCATTGTCCAATATTTTAATAGAATCTTGAACCCACTTATTTTCTTTCTCCTTTCCCTCTGTTTCACTGTGCTTTCTGTCTGTAACATAAATAGATGAAAATGAGGGAGGGAGAGAAAGAGAGATATATGATTCCATTAAATCCTTAGGTTGACAATAAGTATTTCAAACTGGCACAGCAGAGTTTGTTTGAAAGCTATCAGGTGATCTACCCTGCTGTACTGAACAAATAGATTGTTAATACAATGGTGACTTAAATGACTTTTATACATAGGAAGACAGTGAATTACAGCTTATAATTCAACCATTGAAACCTCCAAACGTACCTCCAAAAATGGGGGTTGTCTTACACGCCAATCATAAAATGTGAATTGCCAATGTGGGAGTGGGTGGTCGCCATTTTGAAATGTGTAAGATATACAACAATGGTACTTCATATTAAATTAATATAGCTCTGGCTATTGAATTAATTAATTGTACAACAGTACCTTTCATCACACGCAAAGTGTCCTAGAATTGTTAAATTCATTGTCTTTGGCATTCACTGCAAAAAGTTCATTGAATTCATTGAGTTACTTTGGCTGTAGTATCATCATAAGCATCCCATTTTTACTTTCATAATCATCTCTCTGCAACAAATGATCTTCCTCTCCATCCATTAAATTGGATTTTCCACATTTAGTGAATGATCTAATTACTCATTGGTGCATGAATAGCATTCCATGATTTGATAATGAAACCATATAAAGCATCAAACGGTGCAGCACGCATATTCCCATTCTTTTTGAAGATTTTTTTCTCTGTCAACCATCCGCCTATTTTGTAGTATCTTGCAAAGACAGGTGAACACAGAGATTAACGAATGAACGGTTTATTAAGGTAAGTAACTATGTACAGAGAGTGATGTAAGGTCTACCGTACTTCCCGACTCCCAACTCCTAACCGTGAGGAAAACCCGCGCTCAGCTCCAGGATTCAGACGCTCCGGCCTGACTGGTTGAATGGGTCACATAACCGTCTGAGAGCTTGCCCCTTGCTTCCATTCAGTATGAACATGCTCCTTGAATGGCTTATTGAGGTGCACATTCAAATGTTCAACTATAGATTAGAACCCCTGGGAAAACTACAATGTTGGCAATATTTCTTCACAGGCACCTCTTCATTTCATCAGTTATATGGAGCCTGACCATGCCGCATTCTTTTCGTAGGCCAGTGGAACACCTGTTCTCCACAGTATCGATCCATAAATTCACTCCATCCTTACCCATCCAATTGTTGTCATGGACATTCACAAAAACTCCTGGAAGGAACTTGATGTTTGGCATGGTTTTATGCTTGAAAATTCCTATAGTCTTTGATTTTGTTCAGTTGACCAAGCAGCTAGTGTTACCATGAATCTTCTCTTCTCAGGCCCTGTTGTTTTCGCTAGAACTATTTTTGAATCTCTCCATTCCATATTTTGGCTGCTGAGCATATCAGAATTCATGGTTATTTCATCCATGTTGTCTGTGTGACTTAATAGGTACATGTTTGCCACTGCAAACCTGTAATTCTGGCATTGTGGTCTTTTGGTCTCTTAGTCTTCTGCTGCAACACTAGAATGTTTCATTTCACAAAATGGCTACACCATCTGACTGTTGGTCTGAAATCTTTGCTGAACTCAGTGCTTGATTTGAGCAATCTAACTGTATATATGCTGTCAGGGATCTGCTTAGCAATGGCAGTAACAAGAATTTAAAAAGCCACGATGGGATGCAAATAGAAAGAATCATAGAAACCCTACAGTGCAGAAGGAGGCCATTCGGCCCATCGAGTCTGCACCGACCACAATCCCACCCAGGCCCTACCCCCACATATTTTACCCGCTAATCCCTCTAACCTACGCATCCCAGGACTCTAAGGGGCAATTTTTTTTTAACCTGGCCAATCAACCTAACCCACACATCTTTGGACTTTTTCCAGGAACAGGTAGAACTCTGCCTAGTGACAGCAGTATCCAGCATTCTGAAGGCATGATGAGATGTGATTTGTCCAGTAACAAGATTATCAGGCATCTAGGCAAAATCAGGTGTCAATTTCCCTATTAGTAGAAAAAGCTTACCTGGACGACTGAGACTGACACGATGCAAGTATATAATGCTAATTTCTAGAGTCAAGAGATATGAGAGGTGCAGACAGCCAAATCCACAGAATGAAATAGCAAAGAGGCTAAATGGTGTAATTGCCAGCACACTCAGAGGGAAGCAGGCTAGTAATACATCCAACAGGCCTGAGGCTAGTTTCCATCCAACAGCCAGACAGACCAAAATTTTCAGAGGGGCCTGTCCCATCTAACATTTAGAACCATAGCAGATTGTAGATATTCCCCTCTACAAGATACCGTTTTGTACCTTCACTGAACCACAAATGACAATTTCCCAGACTGGGTCATCTAACCTGTATGGTGTGGTAACTATGAGCTGGATTTGACTTATCGGCTAGAATTCTACTGGCACACCCGCCCCGGAATCGAGGCTCACAGAACGGAATTCTTCGTTGGCCTCGGGCGGGATTTTACCGAGCCTTGCCCGAGCGAGGTCATAAAGTACTGGCCGTAGAGTTATTAAATTGGACGTTGTTTGAGAAAAGGGGTGTCTCAGTGAGTTCAGGAAATTGGGTATATTTTGGAAAAAAGAAGAAATCTCAGAAAAAAAGTACGTGTTTAATCGTTCATATACTTAAGTGTATTATATAATTTCTTGTTGTGCATTTTCTTCTTTTACTTTAATAAACACTCTTTATCAATTGTTTATATACGGACTGTTTTCTCACTGTGTTGTACGTGGCTCCTCACATGAATCCAAACAAATGTGCACCACTACGAACCAATGTTTCAAGTTGGGACACTCTTGTACATAACATCAGCAGGATTTATACATTGCAATTCTGATCATGATGTAACCATTCCAGTGATTTTTGAGGACTCATTCTGATAGATGCTTCTTGAGATCAGGCCAATAGTTGTCCTTATTCTGATGGAGCATTTGGCCTTGGATGTTTTATTCAGGGCGACTTCTTTCTTCTTCTATTCCCGCACCAGTTTTTCACTAACGCTGAAATCCCTCGCTGCAGCACAATTATTTGATGAGTTAGCAAATGTTTTAGCTTTTAACAGCTTCATACATCATTTGTTTTGCTGGAGGACCTATTTCTGTTTGTCACTTGCCATGACATGCACGGTCTATTTGAACACATTTGATTTATTATTGTCACATGTATTAGGGTGAAGTGAAAAGTATTGTTTCTTGTGTGCACAATACAGACAAAACATACCGTTCTTGGAGCACATAGGGGAGAAGGAAAGAAGAGGGTGCAGAATGTGGCATTATAGTCATAGCTCGGGTGTAGAGTATAGTTTTAAAAGCATAGAACGAAAGTAAAAGATAGCGTAAGAAGGTATGCTGGGGACAGCTCGCAAGAAGTCACCATGCCAGGTGCATCTTGGAGGCAAGATCTCAAACTCCTGGATATCTTCCTTGCAAGACAGCGTGTATTGTCAGCTTGCTCCTGTGTGCTGTATTTCTGGGATAAAAACTTGAGGCTGAATACTGAAATGAGTATAATATTTTGTAGTTGAAGAGTTAGTGGGGTGGGCATTGGGAGTCGATTTATATGCCACACTTTTACATGATTTTTGGCACCAAAGATGTGTTGGTCTTATATGCTCGGTTAACTTATACTCTGTGATCTCTGGTAATGCCTACCAAGATTGCACATGTTAAATCTCATTCTTTTGGGCAGAATAAAAATGTCTTCACTTCAGCTAAAGTTTCTGAGTCAATTATTGTGCTGAATCCAAGTCTCAAAGCACTAAAAAGCTCTTGAGTGCTGTAACACTGCATGTGTCAACACCTCAAATAAGGAGGCAGTGAGATTCAAAGTCAAAGTGCAGTTGCAATCAGTCTCACCTAAAATGAAAGAAAGATTGAAAATCAACTGCACGCTTTCATTTCAGTTGATGTTACTGAGGCCCATGATCAGTAATAATTTTACTTTGAGGAGAAAACCTTAGATTTTAGTTCTTATATAGAAAGATTTGTTACTAATTCATTAATCATTAAATAAAGTTAAAATTATAGGTTACAGTTGTAAGTTATTACAACCAAAATGTGCAGTTTAAGATCTTATTTCACCCTTCATATGGTATAACGCATTAGAATCTGTCTAAATTTAATCCAGTATTCTCTTGGTGTTTTTAACCCAAAAACAATTATTGGAATAGGGTAAATTTATTGATAAAACAAAGAAAAATCTATTTATGGAAAGGGCCTCAAAGTGAAGTAGAACAATAACAGTTTGCAATGTGCATATGCTGCCTTTTCCTATTAGGAAATGATTTACAAACAGCATGGACTGTTTTAACCTGCTGTGTTTTTAATCACAGCTGCAAGGGCCATTAAAAATAAATGGTCTACAAGATAACCCAGGCACATGTTATGGGAAAGCTTATGTTAATGAGGAGATGAACCTTTCTCGCATTCAGTTCACCAATTATTCTGGCACTTTTGAAGACCTCCCAGGGGCCTTGCCAAAGGCCCGAGAGATGAAAATCTAATAACTGAACAGGTCTAACATGATCTCAGCGGCCAGGCGTATTTACAAGGCCAGGCGAGCTGACTTCATTACAGCCTGCCTTAGGTTATCAGGGCAGACAATGACAGATCAGCCTGAAGACCCGGAGGAACTAAAGCTGTCTGCCTGAGACAACAAATAAAGTCAAGCCTGAGAACCGAGGTTAAAAAATGATTTACAAGGCTTGTCGATGCATTTGTCCCCTTGAGTCACTTTTGGCTGGCAGCCATGGTGTGTTACCTAAACTGCTCACATCCTGCGATCTTTAACAAAACAAATTTGACCTGAACGTAGGAAGTTTTCTTTTCACTGTTGTCTGGGCAGGAAGCTGACAGGGCATCACCAAATAGGAAGAGCTAGCTGCAGTTGTTAAATTACTAATAATAAAAGCATAAATCATCAGATCTTTGACCTGTTAACCTCTACGGCTACAGTCGTATGGGCTGCGTTAATTAATTGCACCAGATCATAGAGAGAGGCATTGTGTTTCACAGACACTGGTCCTCTGTTTAGGAAATAAAAGACCACAAAACCTTCACATGGAAATTTGATATAAATGACAGCAAATTCCATTCATACAGCTACATAAACCTTTTTCCAATGGCCTCTAATCCAAAGAAAGGTTTTTAACTGCATTTTGTTTATCTGTGTACCACCTCAATGTTGAGGAGTTGAGAAATCAGAATGAGTATTGCAGAGGAATGCACTGCGGGAGATGTCAGACTGATTCTTACGAGAAATTTACCTCAGGCCTTATTGGTACAAAACCATGAGTTGCAAATGTCCACCCCGGTGCAATGCAACTGATCAGTCACAGCTTTGGAAAGTTTTTTTAAAATTCCAATTCAGAGTCTCAACAAGTTGAGACATTCCTGATCCAAGCTGACAAGACAGGGCTCTCACCTCCTGTCTTGGGCTTGATCTACATGATCCAAGCTGATTGGAGTAGGCATAGCTCCTCCTTCAAGGCTTGATCTCATTTGCATCTTAGCCAAAAGGCCAAGATGCCGCTTTTTAAAAATTGCTTCAAATGAAGCTAAAGTGTAACCTAATGACTTCAACCAAGCGCAGCATGTCGATACTACACTTGATCTTAGCCAAAAGGCCGAGAAGCAATTGGCTGATTCAACAACCGAGACGCACCGCTGCTAAATGCTGGAGGAAATGTGGACTGGATTTGGAGTGGGGTGACTCACATTCTGCTCCTCCTGGCTCCACAACAACATAAGTTTAAAAAAGGCTTGGGCGGGATTCTCCAGCCTCTTAAGATGGCCGGTGGGAAAAAGTAAGTGCCAAATGGGCATGAAAATGGGAGCGGGGGCACACTCCGAGGTGCAAATGTATAGCACTTAGAGAAAACATGTAATTCTCACCAGTACGAGGAGTGGTTGGAACCTATTCACACCAGGAAGCCAGCTGCAGACTACAGGCACTCCGATCTCCCAGTGCACTGTGTACAGTAAAAAAACAGAGGCCGACTTGCTCTAGGAAGCAGCCTTAAGTGTTCATTGGAGAGAAACAATATCCCCAACCTGAGACGCTGGCAGAGCCAGCCTGGCATCCTGGTGCTGCCAGCCTGGCACCCTGGCAGTGCCCATCCAGTCTATGTTTGGTCTCTCCGATGTAGAGTAGACCACATTGGGAGCAGCGAATGCATCAAGCCACTGTTTCCAGGACTGTCAATGACCTCATCTCCACCGGAATTCTTCCCTCAACAGCTTCCAACCTCACCATCTCCCAACCCCAGACAGCCCACTTCTGCCTTCTTCCCAAAATCCACAAACAGGAGTGCCCCTTTAGGTCCATCATGTCAGCCTGTTCCTGCCCGGCTGAATTCATTTGCTCTTATCTTGACTCCATTCTCTCTCCTCTTGTCCAGTCCCTTCCCACCTACATCCTTGATTCCTTACACCTTATCATCAACTTCCAGTTCCCTGGCCCAAACCACCTCCTCCTCAGTTTGGGTGTCCAATGCCTCTACACCTTCATTCCCCACCATGATGGCCTCAAATCTCTTTGATTCTTCCTCAAACAGAGGTCTGAACAATCCCCATCCACCACCATTCTCCTCTCTGGCTGAACTGGTTCTTTCCCTCAACAATTTCTCCTTCAACTCATCCCGTTTCCTCCAAATAAAAGATGTGGCTATGGGCATCCGCATGGGACCCAGTTATGCCTGTCTCTTTATGGGTTATGTGGAGTATTCCCTGTTCCAGTCCTAGCCCGGCCCCCTCCCACAACTCCTTTACCACTTTGCTGAACACCTTCGGTCCATCTGCAAGCAGGACCCAGATCTTCCTGTCCCTTGCCACTTCAACACACCACCCTGCTCTCCTGTCTACATGACTGCTTGGCCTTTTGCAATGTTCTAGCGAACCCCAATGCAAACTGGAGGAACAGCACCTTATCTTCCGATTGGGCCTTTGACAGCCCTCCGGACTTATCATTGAGTTCAACAACTTTCAGAGCATGAACTCTCCCCTCCAATTTCACCCCATTTCCATTTAATTTATTTCATTCTGTTTCTTCTTTTCATCTAATTCATCCATTTTTATCATCCTTCTTTCTCTCTTCCATTTTTCCACTTCTCCATTCCCCCCTTCCCCCTCCCCCCTCTGCCCCCCCCCCCCCCCCCCCACGGCCCCCCCCCCCCCCCCCCCCCACCCTTTCAGGCCCAATGTCTTTGCACCTCTGTTCTGCCATTCACATATTCTGACCTCTCAATGGACACTTCTGGCATTTTCTCAGCCTTCTTCATCCTCATTTACATTCCTTTTGTCCTTTTACAGCCCCCCACCCTAACCCCACTGGAGGCAGAAACAAAGCTTCATAGAACAAAGAACATAGAACAGTACAGCACAGAACAGGCCCTTCGGCCCACGATGTTGTGCCGAGCTTTATCTAAAACCAAGATCAAGCTATCTCACTCCCTATCATCCTGGTGTGCTCCATGTGCCTATCCAATAACCGCTTAAATGTTCCTAAAGTGTCTGACTCCACTATCACCGCAGGCAGTCCATTCCACACCCCAACCACTCTCTGCGTAAAGAACCTACCTCTGATATCCTTCCTGTATCTCCCACCATGAACCCTATAGTTATGCCCCCTTGTAATAGCTCCACTCACCCGAGGAAATAGTCCTTGAACGTTCACTCGATCTATCCCCTTCATCATTTTTGTAAACCTCTATTAAGTCTCCCCTCAGCCTCCTCCGCTCCAGAGAGAACAGCCCTCGCTCCCTCAACCTTTCCTCATAAGACCTACCCTCCAAACCAGGCAGCATCCTGGTAAATCTCCTCTGCACTCTTTCCAGTGCTTCCACATCCTTCTTATAGTGAGGTGACCAGAACTGCACACAATATTCCAAATGTGGTCTCACCAAGGTCCTGTACAGTTGCAGCATAACCCCACGGCTCTTAAACTCCAACCCCCTGTTAATAAAAGCTAACACACTATAGGCCTTCTTCACAGCTCTGTCCACTTGAGTGGCAACCTTTAGAGATCTGTGGATATGGACCCCAAGATCTCTCTGTTCCTCCACAGTCTTCAGAACCCTACCTTTGAGGGCAATACCTTCATCTGGCAATACCGGTTGCAAATACTTCAATCACTGCCTGCCCTTTAAAGCAGAGCACTGTCCCCTCCCCAGGGGCTCAGGAAATGCATGTGGGCCTGACCCCATTTGTTCTCTGCTGCTTCTTTGATTTATGTATGACCTTGTCCTGCAACAGAGGGGGAAGAGTGTTAATGTGTCGCAATGTGTTTGGATGATGTCTCTGTCATGGGTGAATAGCTGGATGTGTGTGGAAGCAGCAAGAGGTGGGCATGAGTGTTGCAGCAGCGGTAAGTGTGTGAAGGTGAATTTGAAAATCTAAATGTTAGGTAGGAATCCTGATGGGTGAATGATGGGCGTGCACTGCATTATACAGCATGAGAGGGTGGTGGTGCAGTGGTTCTGATAAGGGATTTGAAAATGTAATCACTGCTTCAATGGCTTTCTCACTGACCATCCCAGTGGTCATGTAGTTCTTTTTGTACTGCTCCTGTGCATCAATGGAGGGATTCGTCACAGGTATCATGAGACAAGTTTTAGGGGATATTGTTTCTCTCCAATGAGCACATAAGGCTGCTTCCTAGAGCAAGTAGGCCTCTGATTTTGGATTGCTGTGGTAGGAAAGCATTGTGGCAACTCCCAGAGAATCTGATGCACCACATGGAAAGATGCCTTTACTGACCTTGAACAATCACACAAGGTCATTAGACTTCTTGTGACACTTTTGCCAGGTCTTCAGGGTCAGACTCCAGGATTTGACCTCCCTGGCCACCTGCTTCCAGTGCCCTCCAAAGATGTGTCATGAGGGCCTCTATACATGCTGCCGGACCATGGTATCTCTCCTCTTATCCCTATCCACCAGTAATTCCTCTAGTGTTGTACAGCACATACCAAGCTGGAACTCTCTGGCTGGAATTTTACCGGCACGCCCCCCCCCCCCCCCACCCCCCCCCCCCACCCCCCCCCCCCCCCCCCCCCCCCCCGATTCCGAGGGCGGGCGAAGCTCAGAACGACATTCTCTGTTGGCCTCGGGCAGAATCATGCGAAACTCGGGCGGACGTGCCAGTAAAATTCAGTCCTCTATCTCTGCCCTGGGTTTCCATTTTCCATCTTTCAAATTCTGGCATCATTGAAGTGTCCCTTTAAGGGGGAGAGCCTGCCTTTAAGAACAGAGTGCTGGCCGCATTTTATGTTATTGGCATATTGCTGAATGGCATCCCACCGAGGCAGCTTTCAGCATGAAGAAGCAGTCGGCCATGCGAAACCACTCAGGCCCATGCTACAATCATGATGATGAGCTATTTCTGTGCTGCTCACCTATAAATGGAAGCAGTGCAGGTCCAAATTGCGACCCTCATACAAACAAATTTTTGACTCGGGATTTTTCTCCAGTGCTCCTCATGAAGCCATCCCAATGTACCACAGAACAGTGAGTGCCAAACTGGAGGAAAGGAAGAATCAGAAAGAATAGGACGGACTGCTTGGCGAGGAAGGATTTTGACGACCAGTCATGGCTTAAAAATAAAACAACCGAAAATGAAATTACTAATCACTATTCATTGGTAATGGCTCACTTATTAATCATTTGCAAAAAAAAATGTGTCACTTGCTTGTCTGACTTTCTCCCAACTGAAATTACTGCACATTGTTGCAAATGAATAATACATCATTATCCAATGTAATTAGGAAATCTCACTGTTTTTGTATTGTAATTTGTACTGAGGCTCAGCAAATGAATGGCCTGTGAGAAATATTATTCTAATTCCAATTAACCTCAAACTTTGGCTGCGGGCCAATTTTCGAAACAGAATAGCTTTTAATGCAACAAAAGGAGCATCCTTGCAGTGTGAAGCACAATTAGGCACTCCTTTAACTTTGATGTTATAAATTATTCCTCAATTAGCTCTTTCAGATACCAGGGTTTTTACCTTCCCTGACGGCATACCATTTAGCACAACCAAGGTGTCAGCTCGAATCTAGAAACTGTATTGACAGGGATGTTGAGATCTGCGAAGATGCTACTTATAAAACAAAACATTTTATATGCTGTGTCAATGGAAAGAGAAATCGCATGGGGTGTATAACTGTTAGCCGCTCCAATAGTGCCCATTTTGTGCCCCATCTAAATTGAATTTTAACCTAATTGCATTAGCATTTGACACAAATTGTTTTTTTTAAACATCAGCATGCACATAATTAAAATCTACATCCAGAATACACTCACATTTTTTAATTGGATGCAAAAAGCATTTGAACAGCCAAATTCAGTGGGTGGGCTCTTCTGTCTCTTCCTGTTGGTGGGATCTTCTGGGCCCACTGAACCCTGCAGTGTCTTCCTCAGCGGCAGAACGGGCAAGCCAAACAAAACACTGCAGACATCAGCAGGACCAGACGATTCTGCTGGCGGCCAATGGCAACCTGCCACTGCCGCTAGGAACCACACCACAGGGGGTGGATGAGAAATTCCCACCCAATGGACAGAAGTTTCCTAAATATCAGCAAAGGCAGACAGCAGTTAGGAAAAGTGGTGTTAAAGCTGCCTGCACTAACGGCAGCTTTCCCTATCATTGCCATTCCAGACTTATATTACTCTATCCTGTTGGGATGGGCCCAACCCACCAGCAACTTAGTTTTTGAAGATTGGGATGTCATCCTTAAAGACTGCTCCAGTGCGCAAAAATTAATCAGGAGACCCCCCACCCCCCCACTCCCTCGTCCTCCCTCTCCTGCCACGTCATTGTGCGGAGTCTGCACATTCTTCCCGTATCTGCGTGGGTTTCCTCCAGATGCTCCGGTTTCCTCCCACAGTCCAAAAAACGTGCTGGTTAGGTGTATTGGCCATCCTAAATTCTCCCTCAGTGTACCTGAACAGGCGCCAGAGTGTGGCGACTAGGGGATTTTCACAAAAATTTCATTGCAGTGTTAATGTAAGCCTACTTGTGACACTAATGAATAAACTTAACACTTTTATGTTGGCGTGGAACACGATTTGGGCCTCTCGTGAGATTTTCCACTCCCGCCACCAAACCCGCCTGACAAAAATGGAACTGGAAAATCTTGGTCAATGTGTTTAAAGGCAAATAGTACTAGAATTGAAACATTTTCCAAACTAATTTAAACTGCAGCCAGATCAATATCCAAAAAGGAAAAATAAAGACAATGCTTATTTTTATGGAGGATGTTATTTTCCAAACATGCATTAGCTACAGTAAACTTTATCTGCCAGTATATATCAGAGAGGCCTGAATAGCAGATAAAAATTTGTCGCAACATAATTGGCAGTGAGGTAGGTTCCCCTCTGCTGCCATATAGTGAGAGAATTACTTGTATAATGCTTTTTCATTTGTTGTAGTGTGAAATACTTTGTTGTAAGGAATAGACAGTCACATCTTTTAAGGAAAGGATCAATAAGTATTTGAACCATGGGAAGATACAGGGCCATGGAAAGATTTGGATCAGTTTTGGATTGTTACAGAAAAGAATTCCTGCAAGTACAATGGGTCAAATAGATTTCGTGTTTTCTAAATGTCATAGTTTTATTATAATCTCAGAATCATGTCACATACAATGAGTTACTCTGGCCTGGCTATTGTTATATAGGTGAATATATTTAGCAATTTACCCCATAAAGGTCTCACATACAGAAATGTGATCACTAAATATTTCACCTAGTTTTAGACAGAACACCTGGAGAACTGGGTGGCACAGTGGTTAGCACCGCTGCCTCACATTGCCAGGGACCCAAGTCCGATTCGCAGCTTGTGTCACTGTCTGTGTGGAGTTTGCACATTCTCCCTGTGTCTGTGTGGGTTTCCTCCGGGCGCTCTGGTTTCATCCCACAGTCCAAAGATGCGTAGGTTAGGTGGATTGGGCTATGCGAAATTACCCCTTTGTGTCAGGGGGACTAGCTAGGGTAAATGCATGGGGTTATAGGGATAGGGCCTGGGTGGGATTGTGGTCAGTATACTTGATGGGCCAAATGGCCTCCTTCTGCACTGTAGGATTCTATCTATTCTACCTAACTTCCAACTCTTTAAATAGTGTCAGGGGATATAATAGATCCACCTGAACAAACATAATTGCAAAAGTGTTGGCCTTGTTGTCCCAATTGTACCTGCATTTTAATCATGCACTTTGGTCACCTCTTGCAGTTTTAAAAGTTCCTCCCTAGTTTATGCTAGTGTAGAATGCTTAAGACCAGATAAGTTGGCATTTACTGGTCTGCCAAACATGCGCTCTGCCAGTGTTGGAATAGTTGCACTTAAAGATGTCGACTTCAAATGTAATATTGCAATTTGTAGATCTTGCTGGGTCTGTCCACATTTAAGAATTAGGGATTTCACCATGTGCATCATTTGTTCAACTAGGCTGTTAGATTTAGGGTAATGAGGAGAAGAAGTAGTGTGAACAATGTTCCACTGCTCGAACATATCCTGAAATGGCTTACCAATGAATTGTGGACCATTATCCGCAATGATCTCTCTAGGTATAATGAATGAACTGAAAATAGTACAGAGTGTGCGTGACAGTTGTGCTTGACATATGATACAATTGTTGAATAACGGGGTGCTTGGTAAAGTAGTTGACAATGATGATGAAGTCAGTGCCATGGCCATGGAGGAGGACAGATGCAAGTTTAGACCAACGATGAGTAGGAACTTCAAGCAGAATCCATGGTAGTTTGTGCTGATTTAGCACATGCTCTTGACATGCCTCATGCTTCTTGACAATGACTTCAATATCATTGCTCATACTTGGTCAGTACACTGTCTCTCTTGCAAATTTTCTCATCCAATTTATACCGTTGTGTGAATGTCAAAGTTGTTGAAGAATATCCAGTAAGATGACCTACCTGCCGTTCAAAATGACTCCCTTGGAGATGCTGAACTCATTCCAATAAGGCAGAAATGATTTCCCATTCTCGCAGATATGCTAAACTGAATCAGGCCATCCTTCAATAATGATTTTCCACAGTTTCTGTAGTGTAGAAACTTTCACCATTTCTTGTAGCTGCTGCTTTTTATGTTGCAGAAAATGTACCTGATTAATTTGGAGAAGTTTGATGTCAATGAAGTCAACTTGTAGATCTAAGGTTATATTTTCTGTTGTCGCTGGGTTAGGCAATCTACTGAGAGTATCTGATGTAACCATCAAGTTACTTGGCCTGTGCCGAACCTCAGAGTCATAACCTTGAATCTTCATTGAAAGACGTTGCAATCATGGTGGTACACTAGTCAATGATTTTCGCCAAATCATCTCCAATGGTTTGTGATCAGGTACAACACAAACCTTTTGCCAAATAGATAGATATGAAAATGCATGATTTCAAACGCTAAAACTAATTATTCCCACTCATTGGATTGTGTAACAGACAGAGATTTTGAAGCAAATGCAAGCCACCAATTTTCTTAGCAGTGAAGATTTTTGAGTCATATTGTGAATTTAAGAAGACAAGTGATTAAAGTGACCAAGACATCTTTGCAGATTATCCTTAATTTGAGGAGCTGGCATGGATTTAATATCCTCTATTTTACTCAGATTGGGACATTTGATAGCACCGGAATAAAGAGAACCCAGGAAATTATATCTGTTGCACATTGATACCACATTTTAGACTGTTGAACATGAATCCTTCATGATGTGCTGCTTGCCTCAACAAGTGTTTTGTTCCACCCACATACAATGTCATTGGCAACACAGAAGTATCCTGGCGCAATGCATGTAATGTGGTCCACCGGAGCTTAAAAGTGATTCTGGCTAACAGCCCGAAAGGAAGTCATTAGAAACAGAATTGTTGAACCTGGGTATGAAATATAATAAGTTCTGAGGACTGCTCAATGATATGTACTGATCAGTAGCCATACTTGCCATCAAGCTTCGAGAAAACATTTGCACCTGTATATCTTGGATTCAACTCTTTCAATGTAGCGACTTTGTAAGGATAAACTTTTGAAGTTGCATTTAAATGATGTTGATTGTGACGTAGGCTGGAATTTTATCGCCTGAGGCTAGTAAGGTCGCGCCCGAGGCCAACGGAGAATGCCTTCTGCGAGCCTTGCCCACCCTGATTTCAGGACGGGCGTGCTGGTAAAATCAGGGCTGTACTCTCAATGATCCTTCCTTCTTTATGACCCATTTAATTGAGCTGCAGCAACCTGTAAACTTGTACTCTTCTAATGTCTCCATTTTGTCTAACTCGAAGTTTAATTTGTCTTGTATGTGGACGCTGTACTTAGTGGTGGTTCAATGAAGGACTTGCATTCTCCTGCAAGTGTAATGTTGCAGCTCTCATGAAATGCCAATTTTGTCAAAATATTCTGGATGTAAACATTCCAAACCAAACTTATAAATCAAAGCACGCCATATTACATACAAACGTCAACTCATCATCCTTGTGCAATCTCTAAGTGCCTTTGTCTGGCCTAGCGCTCCTACATTGTGCTATCCCAGTGGGTGCAAGGGCCGGTGGGAGGCTGCTGAATTTCAGTAGTGGAGACTAACAGTGATCTTGCAGGACCACCTTGAGCAGCTCTGGACCTGGAGAGCCTGGCTTCAGACTACACCAACACTACATGGGTGCCAGTAGACTGGGCTGGCTGACTGAAAGGTACTGTTGGTGTGGAAAGGGTGGGAGGATGCATGCTGTCATCCTGAGAGAGGAAAACAAGTCTGTGCTGCTTGGAACTATAAGACCATCAGACATAGGAGCAGAAGTAGGCCATTCGGTCCATCAAGTCACTCCCCATTTCAGAATCTGAGTAATGAGTTAGAGGACAGGTTGCTGGACTCCTGTCACACGCTGGAAACTCCTTTGAACACTGATACCTGCATCCATGATGTAGGCAGTTTAAGTTGTAAATCTGAAAGCTGAGGTTGCATGAGAGCAGCCTAGACTTGCTCGGAAGCAAGCTGACCCTGAGACCCTGCACTATAGAAGTTTCAGTTCATTTATTAGTGTCACAAGTAGGCTTACATTAACACTGCAATGAAGTTACTGTGAAAATCCCCTAGTTGCCACACCCTCGCGCCTGTTCGGGTACACTGAGGGAGAATTTAGCATGGCCAATGCACCTAACCAGCACGTCTATCAGACATTTGAGTTTCCAGTTTAGCACTCTGATGTTGTATGACCAAAACGTTGCCAGTAGACCGTGTATCATGGTTGAATCCGCAAGAGTTGACCACCCTTTCCACCTTGGGAAGGATGAGTTAAAGTTCTGTGCAAAGCCCTGGTGCAAGTTAGTGCCAGACTCCTGCATGCTTCTTGTCAGTGGGTTCCTGGGAGCTCTGTCCATGCACTAAGCATTTCATTGTGTTCACCCATTAGTGTTACTTTGCAGCCTATCCCATTGAAGTGCTTTTCTGAGTCTTCTACCATGGAACTTGCTCGTGAGCTCACCTTTTGTCAAGCTGGCAATTGTGCTATCTTTGTCCCTCATCCTGGCTGCAGCCTGTTCATACCCAGTATTTAATCATCTTCAAATCCCAATTTTGAGCTATCCTAGAAAGTGTGCACAGTCTGCGTGTTGCAGCAGGTGGCTGCGAGTGGGAAAGTGTGTCATTGTTTCTTTTCCATCACTGTCTTCCCTGTCTTCACATTTCATTCCCCCACTCCCTGCAAGGTCGCAGTTCTTGGATATCTGAAAGGAGTAAGGCCCAAGCGCTGAGCTATAATTTGGGTGGTGCAGGTGGAGGGAGGAGCAGTGGTGGTGGGAAGCAAGTATTGCAGGCTTACATGAACTGGATTTTCTAAATCAGATGAGATAGTGAGATAAGAAGGGAATGGGATGTGAGAAAGCGGATTCGATAGAAGGATGCCAGCAATGTTGATGGTATCAGCCGTGCTGCTGGCCATAGCCTCAGCAATGGCTGCTCAGCAGCCTGAGGACTTTCTGCTATACCTGTCTCCCACCGGTTAGCTGCTGCTATCTCCAGTTGTGCACCACCTTGTCTTGCAAGGGAGAAGGAAATGTGTCAGTGAGTGTGGTGCAATGTAGTTACACGATGTGGCTGCCATTGTTGAAAAACTGGGAATGTGTGCAAGCTGAGAGATGTGTTTGCAACAATGTTAGACATGTGGGGATGAGATGAAGCATCAAGTAGGGGCTGAATTGTGCTTAATAAAATTTGTTGGTAGGTGCGCAAAGGGGGTGTGGTGCATTGGACAATGTATGATAGTAGAGACACTATTAGTTGAATTTGGCTGTGTTGTAGATGTGCTTTATGCCAAATAATGATTTTCAATCCACCAAATTAACCTTAAACGAAAATACTTTTGTAAAGCACAGACTAAAGTGACCTGAATGCACGGCCAAGATGTTTACCTAATTTACATTACCGTACATTTCACATTCCAACCTCATTGAGATGGAAATGACATGTCTGCAATAACCTATCAAAGACGAACACCTCAGAAGAATGTGAATGAACCATATTTCCTATTCCATTAACACACTATCCCAATACTAACTGGGTATAGACAAACTATCAAATTTAATGACTTCAACAATGGAACCCTGGCTAAGAGGATTTTCATGATGTGGAGATGCCGGCGTTGGACTGGGGTAAGCACAGTAAGAAGTCTCTTTAACCTGGTGTTGTGAGACTTCTTACTAAGAGGATTTTTTCCCAGACCTTACCTAAAGCAGCCACAATCAGAATATACAATCATGTTCGACTTACTGGTCAGTTGGAGAGGGCAGTCACATGACAAGCCAACTCTATGGGGCCGATTTTACCAAATTGGGACTAAATGCCGGGTCCGGTCGTCAAACGGATCCACGCCCGGCAGCCGCGCTCCAGCGCGCCCATACGTCTTTTTTCGGCGCCGGTCTATTGGATGGGGCTTAGCGCTGTTGGAGCGGCCAGAGCTCCAACTGCACATGTGCAGTTCGGAACAGACCGCAGGCAGCGCACCCGGGTGCGAAAGGCAAAGCAGCACAGACAGCAGAGAGGATGAAAGGAATTCCCTTTGGAGGATAATGTCCACGTTATAATCACAGGAACTAAAAACCTGACAGTCCAAAATCTGGGATAATATTACAGGATAGGGATGGGGGGGGGGGGATAAATATTTTGAAATATTACCCAGATTTTGGACTGTCAGGTTTTTAGTTCCTGTGATTTGGACATTATCCTCCAAAGGGAATTCCTTTCATCCCCTGGGGGGGGGGGATCCCTCCTCCGGTGGGGAGGAGGGATCGGCCGCAGACTGGCAGTGCCCACCCCCAGGGGCAGACACGTCAATCCCCTTCTCCATTCCCCCCCCCCCCCCCCCCCCCACCCCAGGGGAGACACGTCACTCCCCTTCTCCAACACAACCCCCCGCCCCAGGGAAAGGCAGAGCAAGGCCGGGAACGTGCAGGAGGCTGTCGACGGACTGCAGATCGGAAGGATGGTGGAGGGAGACCAGCGATCAAGTTAGGTTGGGGGTGTGCCTCCCAGGGGGGTCCGATCCCGGGGGGGAGGGGTCTTCTGGCGGGGCCTGCCTCACAGGGGGGTCCGATGGGGGGGGGGGGGGCTGGTGGGCTGCCGGGGTGGTTCGCGGGGAGGGGGGTCCGCGAAGGATGGTCGGGGGGGGGATTGGCTTCGGCGGTTCCCCTGCTGAATTGGAGTCCCATTCGGACTTTTATTTAGCAGGTCGTTTAATGCGCGGACGCGAAATGGGCCGCAACCTGGTAAAGTCGGATTCGTCGGTAAAGTTGGGCACGAGCTTCATTAAGTCGCGCCGGCCGATTCGGGCGCGCGCCAGACCCGCGCTCGGATCAGGGCTCGGTAAAGGCGCGATCTGCCACGAGTTGGGTGCAGATCGTGTTTTAGGCCCGACGCCCAACTTTACCGTGATTCGGGTGCGAAATTTTGGTAAAATCGGGCCATTAAACTGCTTCGACACTGGAAGCAAAGATGACTGGATGAAAGCAGCAAAACTACCAAATTCAACCTGAAACCTGCCCAATCACCAAACTTTAGATTGTGAATTTCTTTGAACTTTTATGGACTCTAATTTAGCCAACCACTCTTTTATTGCTCTGTAATCTGTATTTGTGTGTGTGTGTGTATTTGTGTGTGTGAGGACTCTGAATGTGTGAGCATGAGTGAAAGATGCGCATTTTATTATTTTACTTTGACTGATTTAAGTATAATAATGTTAACCTCTTGGTTAAACTCAAGAAAACTTGCCGTATTAGTTCTTCTAGGATCACAGCGCGTGCACACAGTTCAGTATTCAACAAATTGGCAAATACATCCTTTCCAAATAAAAAAAATCTGTTGCAGTCAAATGAGGGGACGGCAAAGAGGGAAGCCCTTCGACCCTTCTTCACCTGGTCATAACAACGGCATTGATTGCCATTGACCACTTTGTGGTCCATCTGACTTGTGAAGCGATGGGACACCATGGACTGATGTGCAATGAAAAAATAAAAGCAATTGCCAGGGTGGCAGCATTGATATATGTTTTGTGTGTCGATGGTGATCGCACAGCTCTGCACTTCTGGAATGGAGCAGCTTTCTGCGGAAGTGTCACTGTAATAGAGGCTTGCATGGCCACAGACATGTCATTGATAATTCCCTACTCCTCCAGAGTCCACGTAGAGGGTTTTGTATTACCTGTTCCCGATGGGAAATTCAATGCACACACTGGTTCAGGCAAATTGGGGCAGCACGGTGGCACAGTGGTTAGCACTGCTGCCTCACAGTGCCAGGGACCTGGGTTCAATTCTGGCCTTGGGTCACTGTCTGTGTGGAGTTTGCACATTCTCTCCGAGTCTGCGTGGGTTTCCTCCGGGTGCTCTGGTTCCCTCCCACACTCCAAAGACGTGCGGTTAGGTTGATTGGCCATGCTAAATTGGCCCTAGTGTCAGGGAATTAGCAGGGTAAATATGTGGGGTTATAGGAATAGGACCTGGGTGGGATTGTGGTTGGTGCAGACTGATGGGCCAAATGGCCTCCTTCTGCACTGCAGGGATTCTATGATTCTATGAAATAAGAGAGGAAAGACTTCACTTTAATATTCCTTGAATATCCAGGGCAATGCTTGTTCAGTTATAATGCACATCCAGCTCATGATCTTTTGCCAAGAATGCTGAAGCAGAACTATCATTCAGGGCCTTCACTGTAGGTTGGAAGATGTAAGATATTTCTCTGAGTGTTGCTTCTAAGGGCCCCAGATATAGATATTTATGACAACCATTACCTTGACGCCATTCATGGATATTTATCGTGGCAGTAAATTCTTAGATTAGTTGCGAACTTCTGAAGTTCTCTGTGACTTTGCTGGACAATTAGTCTCCACACATTTTTGTTGGATATATCCAACCATGATCACCTTGACTTGTCATGTGTTTGAATGGCACAAGGGTGTGCCCATGCATACAGACAAAGAATTAGCACCTAAGGTGCCAATGCAGCTGTTCTGCTTGCTTCCTCTGATCCTTTGCCAGTACCTGTAAATAATGAAGCATATCTGAAAGGGTTTCCATAACTCTTATGTAGAAAGCAAACCATAACAATCGCCTGGGAAAACTGCCAGAGATAGCAAATGGTTAGAGTTTTAAGAGGTTCACAACTCTGAGATTGGTGGAAACAGACAATTACTCACAAGTACAAAAAGATGGTTCCATATTAAGAGAAGGAATTCAACATAATGACAATACCTCAGGTGCTATATGTGTGGACCACACAATTCAGTCACTCCAGTTGTACTGTGAGACTATTATGTCTTCATTAATATTATTTTCTGGTGTTCAAATTCACAGGCTCAGTTCCACAGGCATTTTTGGATCACATTTCAAGCGTAAATGTACAACAATGCTGAGCGAGCCGCAACACTTATTAATCCAGGTCCCAGTGCCCAATGTGCAGCTGCACTACAGATCCCATTGACTTCATAGTGGTTAAAGAGCTTTCTAAAAGCAGTTGGGATCTTTCATGATGTTTATGATGCCAGAGGAATGATACAGGCTCATTGTTTCAAACCTTGAATCGGATTTGTATAGAAGAATGATGTAATTTATTTTAATTCCATTTGGATTTAGCAGAGGATGAAGAGAACTGCCAGGGTAGTTGAATTCAATAGGCCCCTAGATTTAATCATAACTCCATTGATACTATGTGGTTCATGAGAAGCATAAAGAATATTTGTATCTATTACAGTTACTAAAGAGAATGAAAATTGACATTTGCTTTTGGAATTTAAAATGAAGTTGTTTCCTTCAGTTGAAGTGGAATTACTGTCTTCAGTGCGAATGGAGGTAAACTAGTTTTACTGAATTAATAAGGCAGGTAGAGGTGAAAAGAATTCTTTATTTGGGGAGCAGAGCATTTACTAACAGCTACACAGAAACTGTTGGAGTTGAATGAATTAGATACATATCTGAGAAATGTTTGCATTAAAAATCCCGATTGCATTACTGATTACAAAGTAATTTGCATTTTTCCAAATGACCAGGAATTTCATTCGCTGTGTTGTCGTATCAGTGATTTTCTCTGAGATTGTTTTATAGACATCTGCGTTTAACCAAGGCAGGAGCAGAACTCTTTTCATCATATTCTTAGGAATGTATTTATTCATCATGTTTGAAAAGTATTCCTTTGTGCTAATCCAAAAAGTACCAATGCCAATTTAGTTTCAGACATGGAGCGATTGCAAAGGCCATAGTTTATATTTTTATTGAGGAGCTGAAGTGCGGGAACAAAGGTTTAAAGGTATTGCCAAGAAACAATTTGCATTTATATCATAGCTTTCATGTCCTCAGAGTACTCAAAGCCACTCAACATCCAATGAAGTATTTCTGAAGCACAGAAGCCAATTTGTGCGCAGCAAAGCCCCTCAAACAGCAATGAGATGATGAATGTACAGATCATATTTTTTATGGTGTTGATTCAGGAATAAACGTTGGCCAGGATCTATCCAAGCTGTTCCAGGAGAGTAAATGCTTAACATCGAAAAGGCAGAAGTAATTCAACCAGCAAACCTACCACTAGATGGAAGAAGTTTATTTTTTTTAAATATTCATTTATGGGATGTGAGCATCATTGACAAGGCCAACATTTATTGCTCCTCAATAATTGCCCTTGAGAAGGCTGTCTTCATGAACCACTATAGTTAATATATTGAAGTTACTCCTGCCATATTATTGGGTGGGAATTTCCACGATTTTAACCCAATGACAATGAAGGCACAATGATAAATTTTCAAGTCAAGATAATGTTTGACTTGTACGGGAACTTTGAGGTGATCATGTTCATATACCTAATATTCTTTCCAAGTGATAAGATCACCAATTCCTTGAATCAAATGGCAATGTTATTGAGTATCAGTAAGAGGTGTTTAGAGGTGGAGATGGTTATTGTCTAGTGCTTGGGTGGCATGAATGTTGCTTGCCACTTATTATCCAAAACCTGAAACTCATGCAGCAATGTCATAGGGATGAGATGGTTGGTCTGCAACAACCATAATCATCTTTTTTGTGATGGACTTGATTCCAACAAGTGAAAGGTATTCCCCTCATTCACATTGACTTCATTTTTGTAGGCTTTCGAGGACAACACTCTCACCTCACATCTGGATTTCAGCCCTTTAGTTCATGTTTGTATCAAGGTTGTAATGAACCTGGAATTGAGTTGTTCTGGTGGAACCCAAACTAAGCATTGTCAAGCAGATTGTTGCTGAATAAGTGCTGCTTGATAGCACTGTCAATAACCCCTTACAACAATTTTCTAATGTTTGATTGCAGACCAATGGGAAGTATTTGGCCAGTTTGGATTTGTTGCATGTTTTGTGGCTAGGACATGTCTGGGAGACTTTCCATTTTATCAGGTAGAGTCTGATGTTGCAGTTATACTTGAATAGCTTGGGTAGTGCTGCAGCTAGTTCTGGAAAACAAGTCTTCAGTGCTACAACCAGGATGTTACTGAGCTTCTTAACCTTTGTCATATTTAGCTAACTCAGCCATTCCTTGTTATTAATTGAAGTGAATCAAGTTGGCTGAAGACTGGCTTCTCTGAAGATGGGTATCTTAAGAGGATGTTGAAATGGACTATCCACTTACACCTTGCTGAAGGCTTCAGCCTGGCTTGCACTCATATGCTGGGATCCATCATCATTAAGGATGGGGATATTCATGGAGCCTTCAAATTAAATTAGCTGTCAAAGCTTCTTTGACAGCACTTCCAAAACCCATGACCCTCACCACCTTAGGAGGAAAAGTCAGCAGCTACATATATCACCATACATTCATTATTGCTGGATTAAAAGCTTGGGAATCCTAGCAGTGATGTGGGAACCAATGCCTCCAGGACTGCAGCAGTTCAAAATGTTCCACACACCTCCAGGGGCATCTGGGGATAGACAATGAACACTCCCCTTCTCAAAAAACCCTTATCCCGAGAAACCCTTATCACCGGCAGCATGGGTGGCATACTGGTTAGCACTGCTCCCTCACAACGCCAGGGACCTGGGTTCGATTCCCGGTTTTGGACACTGTCTGTGTGGAGTTTACACATTCTCCCCGTGTCTGCGTGGGTTTCTTCTGGGTGCTCTGCTTTCCTCCCATAATCCAAAGATGTGCGGGTTAGGTGGATTGGCCATGCTAAATTGCCCTTTAGTGATTGGGGGACTAGCTAGGGTAAATGCGTGGGGATAAGGCTTGGGTGGGATTGTGGTTGGTGCAGACTCAATGGGCTGACTGGCCTCCTTCTGCATTGTAGGATTCTATGATTCTAATTGATCAAGTCTCTGGAAAGACATCTGAACACTTGATGTCCAGTACATAGCTGAGTGTATCACTGCTTAATTAAGGATGACACGTGAAAATGAAAAGAATGAACAAGAAGATGAGGTTGGATAATTGACTGATGTCGCAGTTGTGTTTTAAAGTTTAGGGTGAGGGCAGGATTAAGTTTGCTTCATCCAAATCATCCATGAAGTATGTCAATCTTTCCTGTGCTGTTGGCAGATTTCATGGTCAGATGCGTTATGAAGATAAGAGCCGTACCAATGATGTCCATCTGTTTGCGACCGAGTTTGTTTGGGTTAGCGGGCTAAGTCGAAAGCAGTTTATCACAAATCTTGAAATCTTGTCACCAGAGAATCTTTTGCAGTGCAGTTTGAATCAATATTAAAGTCCCCTGTGAGAATTATCTTATTTTCTTCCCAGGAGTAGGATTTGTAGGAGTGTGACTTCTCATTTAACTAGATCAGGAACAGTATAAACTGTTAATGATTGGTTTTACTCGGGAGTCTATTTTCTCACTGGTGTAAACAGGTACTAAAAATATTGAGAAAATCTGTTCACTTTTGCAAATTCCTGTCAGGGTGCATTGTTATCACATGAAGGTGATTTTTCTCTTATTCATGATGTGCTCATAAGTAAACAATGAAAATGGTGAAGAACAAAAGCTTATCAAAGGCTGTGAACTGCATGTGTGTCAAGAATGTGCTTACTGAAACGTCTTAATACAGAGGTACTTGGTGTTTTCTTCAACTCTGAAGGAAATCAATGAGGGCAGTTTCCTCAGGGAGAAAGATTGGGGGTCATTTAACAAATATGTATTGAAAGGTTACATTTTCCTGTAAGTATAAACTTAAAAAAAAACTTTTTACTGAACTATCCAATTGGCAATTTGATTAAACAGAGTGGTCAGAAAATCTATGGCCCTTCCAGTGTGTTTTGTTACAGAGTGGGAGGCACTTGCAAAGAATGACAGACATCAAGATATGCTGTGGAGATGCCAGCGTTGGACTGGGATGGGCTTGTGCTACCAAATAAACCTGTTGAACTTTAACCTGGTGTTGTGCGACTTCGTACCAGACATCAAGATAGCCAGGACATGTGTTTAATGACAACATTGCACAATGCTCATGTTCACAGCTCGTGAGCATAATCCCCTGTTGAATCTTTTTTGAAGTAACTTAGCTCCTATTTCACGAACAATACAACTTTAACAGTGAAAAGCCAACCAACAAATCTTTTTAAATATGCTAACTCGGCATGGTTACAACCAACATTTATTTTTAATTACATCGACTAATCAAGTTTAGCTAACTGGTTTATGAAGACTTCATGATCTTCTTATGAGTGATGTAGAGTCAAGTTTTGGACTGCGACTTTCATTCAGAAATAGCAGAAGATCCTGTCTCTTTTCGGACATTTGCTCAATTTGCTTTCGTTCAATCCACTTTTATATCTTTGTAGTTCATAATCTCAGAAAGTTTTTTAATAGCCTGTACTTTTCAGTGCACATTCCAGCTTAATTATCTTTTCAAAATTAGCTTTCATGTTGCTAAAGTCTTCTCCCCTCTCTTGATTCAACTTCAGTTGCAATCTCTTTGCCTTGTCACAAAAGGCTATGTGAATTCTTTGAAATGGAATATTTGACCATGACCACGGTTGCAAAGGAGGTTTTGGCAGCTTATTTCTACAATTTTGCAGATAGTACATTTGCTTATCACTGAGATCACTGTCTAGACCAGAAAATAAACAAATCCTCTTCTATGGGTTACATTCTAATAATTTTGTGTGCCTCATGAGGTAAATGTGACAGTGTGTTAACAATAACATTCTTTTACCAACTGCAATATTCAATGTTGTAGTTGTAAAGTGAAAGCTATTCAACTGAACTGTGCTCTCAGTTGACGTACATCACTTTATGTGGTAAGGTGTTAGAAATGTGTGGACAATTGGAGTGCAATGTCCAATATAAGGCCAAGACCCTCAAATTGCCCATTGCTGCTGCAAGATTTGTCAATAAACCAACATTAATGGTTAAGGGCCAAAAATAGAAAATGCGGGAAAATCTCAGCAGGTCTGTCAGGATCCTGACTCGAAATGTTGGCTCCATTCTCTCTCCACAGATGCTGTCAGACATGCTGAGATTTTCCAATATTTTCTGTTCTTGTTTCAGATTCCAGCATCCACAGTGGTTAAGGATTGGTTTCACAATTTGAAGTTAGACTGGAAACATGTTTTTCAAGTTGAGACAACTGAATAGCTACAGCAACATATGGTGACCATAAAAGCATATTGAGTGTGAAAGCACATACCCAAATCAGGCCTCTTGCAAAACCAGCAGATTGCAAGACTGGGCTGGTTCCTTCTTCCATATGGTCTGCAAGTGAAAATGACGATAACAATTGGACAACCCCAATCATAGCCATGCCCAAGTCTGACAAATCCATCAGAATATGTGGGACTATGAAATCCGAATCAATCAGTCAGTGAATGATGAGAATAACCAACCTCCCAAGATTTGTATGTGGAATTAGTGAGATCCGAGATGTTCACAAAATTGCATTTGTTTCATGTTTATGCACAGCTCAGTATGGATCACAAGAATCAGCAGTATCTTACATGCATTATAAAACAGGTTTCGGATAACCCTTCCACAAAATTGCCCTCTGACGTGAAGTCTTCTTCAAAAATCTTCCAAGCCACAATGGATGAGATATTGCAAGGCAATGTTGCATTGCTTGTGCAATCAGGATGATGTATTGATGTGTTGATCATGATTGCTATGGATGGAAGAGAACCTTGAAGTGTTGGATGAAGTGGTAAGAAAGCTCGGTGATCACAATGTGAAGTTAAAAAGGAACAAGCATGCAATCCAAAGTAGTGCACCATGGCCTGAAAATCAATGAGCAGGATGAAAGCCAGTGAAAGAGAAAATAGATACTTAGACCCCAAAGCCATAAGATATGTCTATTCATAATGGAACTGTATTGATGTACATGTTGATGTTGATTTATCAACACTTTTGTACAAAACATTCTGTCATTTGTGTGGTTGCTCGTGGCATAAGTGCTGTACAACCTGAGCTACCCTTTGCTTAAACACTATGGATTCACCACAAGATTGTGAACTCCAACCTTGAGATGTCACTGTTTTCCACCACCACTGCAATGAGTTCGAATTCCTGTTTTCCTTTGCCATGCAGTTGCAATATAGCCTTTCTTCTGGTAATTAAAGCATTTCTTCACTAACATCCCTATGTCATGTGGTTGCCATTACAGCAATAATTAATCACACACCAGCACTCTTCTGACCAGATTCCCTGAATTTATGCGTGGCGTAAGTCTTCAGATGGAGGACAGAAGCTAAACAATTCACTTGCATAGGATAAAATTCCTGATCATTCTTCTATACCATCTCCATATAGTAAAAGTATTCTTACACTCCAGCTCAAATGTAGCATTATGTGTGTTTAGTAAATTTGATTGGATTCTTCCTTACACACAAATATGTGTTATAATGTACGGACTAAGCAAGTACAAAAATTGCAAAGTAGTGATAAATTCATCAATTGTTTTGCTAGTTTTCTTTTTTCTGGTTCCAGTTATGATTCCCAGTAGTGACTTGGAATGAAATGTTCTTCCAACTTGGTGGTGATTGTTTTGAAAGTCTCCCCATTTGCTTTGTTGGGAGCAAGAAGGTTTGTTAGTGTGCCATATGCTTCCAGGCCTATCGCCATTAGTAAAGTTGCTTCCTTATGCTCAAGAATTGCCTTATTCTGAGTGTGCGCCTTTTCATTTTCATTTTTGAATTCTAAAATATTATTAGCTCTGAAAAACATGTCCATTCTTTCAATATATGAAAGAAATTGTTCTCAAACTCTTTTGTATGGTCCTAGCTTTCTGATGTATTCCATGAGCACAGCTATTTGATTCATTTCGTAACATAGCACGGTGGCACAGCGGTTAGCACCGCTGTTTCACAGTGCCAGAGACCCGGGTTCAATTCCAGCCTGTCTGAGTGGAGTTTGCACGTTCTCCCCGTGTCTGCGTGAATTTCCTCTGGGTGCTCTGGTTTCCTCCCACAGTCAAAAGATGTGCAGCTTAGGTGGATTGGCCATGCTAAACTGCCCCTTAGTGTCCAAAATGATGTATAGATTAGTGGGTAAAATGGGGTTACACGGATGGGGGAGTGGGCTTGGGTAAGATGCTCTGTTGGAGAGTCGGTGCAGGCTAGAATGGCCTCCTTCTGCACTGTAGGGATTCAATGATTTTATGAACAGTGACACAGTACCTACACTTTGGCTGTCCATAAAACTGATTCAGAGTCTAAATCAATCTAATTATCACAAACTCACCTAAAGCAAGTCGTTGAATCAGATGCAAACTAGGGCCTCGCAACAACACATTTGACGATGTTGTGTTATGTGCCTGCATGCCGCTGGGATGTAAAGATGCTTGTCAGAGCATGTAGACTGCCTTAAACCACGGAATGGAAACACAGCAGAAGACACGCGAGGAGACACTACAGAATTACAGGACAGCTCAAGAGGAAATAAGATCGTAGTAACCTGGGAATTGTAAATAGTTAAATGCTACCAGTAAGTGGTTCATATTTACAAGTCTCAAAATCTCCTCATTAAGACATCACTGTGCATTATATTACAACAGACTATGTGTGGCCATGTGATGTCAGGAACAGTGACATAATCCCATCAAACTCTCTGCCATTCCATCAGGAAGGTCACCAAGGTTCAGCTGATCTTGTTCATCACTGTCCTTACTGCTGTTTGCTGCTGATATTTTAGTACTTTTATCCCATCTCATTGCCAAAATCTGTTACATATTGGGAGGCACTTGTAACGAAAACAGACACCAAGGTTGCCAGAGCATGTGTTTAATGACATCCTTGTGCTCTGCACATGTACAGAACGTTTGAATATATTACAATCTTAATCACTAAAATTTCACTGGAAGTGATGCAAGATAGACCAATGCCTGGATGTGGCAGACACTCCATTCCTAGCCTTTCATGAAAAAGGGATCCCTTTTGCTATTCATTCCTGGGATGGAGCATCACTGACAAGACCAACATTTATTTCCCATCCTGTAATTGCCCTTGACAAGGTGGGGGTGAGCCATCGCTTCCAAGGTTAGTGGTGTCAGAGGGGCAGGCTGGTAGTTGGGTTATGAAGCATCCCCAGTATTTCAGGTGGAGAATCAATCAGATTCTTGTAGAGGCATCAGGGGTCTCAACCTGCTGGCTGACATTTGAGGGGACTATGGTTGGAGAGACAGGGGAAGCAGCCTCCCCTCCCTCAGTAAGGTTGCTATTTGCCCAGACTTTCCACCCAGTCTGAGTGCCCCAGAAGCACCCTTGGGGCATAAGGCGTTCATCATTCATCACGCAAGCTTGAATCCTCATACAGACCCTTTAATGTTGTTGGGGTGAATGGCGGGAGTCCAAGGGTGGCACATCTGTCCACTCAGACGAGGATGTGAATTCGGATTTTCAGAACCTCGGGGTTTAGCTGCACACACCCAGGAAAGTATAACCCTGACTGTTAGTGGGCCATGCTGCCTACTTTCTGAGATATGTGGGTGATCTTTCTGCTGTCATTAATAAACGGCTTACATTTGATCCCATGGTGCGTATGGCCTCTATTGCCAATCCCTATCTGGCTCTGTGGAGCAGCAGCTTAATAATGAGATTCTGATAAATTTCCTGTGACGTAAAGAGATAACTCTGACCTGTTCCCTTACCATTTTTTTCCCATGCATCTATTTTTAATAAATTGTTCAGTGGCCACAGAAATAGAAATGCGGTACTTTCCTAATGTTAGCACTGGGAATGAACATGCCATTCATTGTGGCAATCAGCTGGTGTCAATCATTCAGCCACAGCTGTTTGCTTTGTATATTTTTGCTCTCGATTTACCCTTCATTCTCAAAGTTGTTGCCCAGAGTGTCAGATAAACGAGCATGGCCATATCTCTGCTAACTCATTTTCAGTTTTCTCCCCCCATTGTTGAAAAGGACCAGAGGAGAACCGTTAATCAATATGCACATACTTGATGAAGCTTTGCCCGCTGCAGTGAGATGTTAGATTGCTGCTAGCTCTCTGGAGTTTTCCTGACAATGTGTTATCAGGTCATGTTTGCATTGACAGTAGCAGCCCAAGCAGGAAACATTAAGTCACATGATTTTTCGAGATGGAATAAATCAAGCGTACAGTATAACCTCAAGAAACTAATTTCAAATGGAGTGGTTATCTTAGTGTCAGATGAGACATTTTTAACGCTGGTACACTACCTACAGGTTCAATGCTGTAACATGAATTTTAATGAATGAACTTGATTGTTATATGAGGCTTATGAATCCTTGATTTACTAAGCCCGAGTATAATTTCACCGTAACAACATTCTTTCACTCTAACTGTGGGTTTCAATTAAACAAGGCATTATGTATGACCCAGAATTTGCTGGAACAGGGCATCTCACAGCGGGTCCTGTTAGACAGGCTTGTTATTGCACCCTTCAGCTCAAAATTGTTTTGCCCAAGGTTATTGGAAGTGCAGCTGTTAACAGCGTGGCAAGGGCAAGCAACTACACATTTGGGATCTTGGTGGACTACAGGAACAATTCCCTATCTCAGTGAGCAATGAGATTAAAGATTTGAGAAATGACAAAGGAAGGACTGAGAAGGAGGTAAATTAAGCGGGTGAATTTAATGCCAAATCAGGTACAAAAGAGAAATATAGGAAAGGTTATTAGATTAAAATGCAGAGAAGAAAGAGAAAGGAAAAAGTACAAAGAAGATGTAAACGTTTAAAATTTGACATTTTAAGAATCTCCAACAATTCGCTACCTGCAGGAATGAGACCGATTTGATTTGATTTATTGTCACATGTATTCGTATACAGTGAAAAGTATTGTTTCTTGCGCGCTATACAGACAAAGCACACCGTAGATAAAGTGCATAGGAGAGAAGGAAAGTAGAGAATGCAGAATGTAGTGTTACAGTCATAGCTAGGATGTAGAGAAAGATCAGCTTAATACAAGGTAGGTCCATTCAAAAGTCTGATGGCTGCAGGGAAGAAACTGTTCTTCAGTCGGTTGGTATCTTTTTCTTGATGGAAGAAGATGGAAGAAAATATGTCTGGGGTGCATGGACTCCTTGATTATGCTGGCTGCTTTTCTGAGGCAGCGGGAAGTGTAGACTGAGTCAATGGATGGGAGGCTGGTTTGTTATTATTTATTATTTATTTGATTTATTATTGTCACATGTATCAACATACAATGAAAAGTATTGTTTCTTGTGCGCTATTCAGACAAAACATACTGAAGGAAACGAGGGAGTGCAGAATGTAGTGTTACAATCATAGCTAGGGTGGAGAGAAAGATCAACTTAATGCAAGGTAAGTCCATTCAAAAGTCTGACAGCAACAGGGAAGAAGCTGTTCTTGAGTCGGTAGGTACGTGACTTCAGACTTTTGTATCTTTTTTCCGACAAAAGAAGTTGGAAGAGAGAATGTCCGAGGTGCATGGGGTCCTTAATTATGCTGGCTGCTTTGATGGACTGGGCTTCATTCACGACCCTTTGTAGTTTCTTATGGTCTTGGACAGAGCAGGACCCATACCAAGCTGTGATACAACCAGAAAGAATGCTTTCTATGGTGCATCTGTAAAAGTTGGTGAAAGTCGTAGTTGACATGCCAAATTTCCTTAGTCTTCAGAGAAAGTAGAGGCTTTCTTAACTATAGTGTTGGCATGAAAGGACCAGGACAGGTTGTTGGTGATCTGGACACCTAGAAACTTGAAGCTCTCGACCAAGTCCACTTCGTCCCTGTAGATGATATCCTCCACTACGCTTCTTGAAGTCGATGACTATCTGTTTTGTTGACATTGAGGAGAGTTTATTGTTTACCAGTTCACCAGATTCTCTATCTCTTTCCTGTACTCCGTCTCATTATTATTTGAGATCCGACCCACTACAGTGGTGTCATCAGTAAACTTGAAAATCGAGTTGGAGGGGAATTTGACCACACACTCATAGGTGTATAAGGAGTATAGTAAGGGGCTGAGGACACAACCTTGTGGGCACCAATGTTGAGGATGATCATGGAGGAGGTGTCATTGCCTATCCTTACTGATTGCAGTCTTGTTAATTGTGGGTTAACAATTCTAGGATCCAGTCGCAGAGGGAGGGGCTGAGGCCCAGACTATGTTGCTTGGACTTGAGTTTTTTAAGAATAATGATGTTGAAGGCTGAGCGGTAGTCAATAAATAGGAGTCTGACATAGGTGTTTTTGTTGTCCAGTTGTTCCAGAGTTTAGTGTAGGGTCAAGGAGATGGCATCTGCTGTGGACCTGTTGTGGCGATAGGCAAACTATCGTGGATCCAGGTAGTCTGAGAGGCTGGAATTGATTCATGACATGACTAACCTTTCGAAGTGCTTCATAATGAATGGATGTCAGAGCCACCGTTCGATAGTCATTGAGGCACGCTGCCTGGCTTTTCTTTGGTACGGGGATGATGGTCGGCTTCTTGAAACAGATAGGGACCTGAGATTGGTGTAAAGAGAGGTTAAAGATGTGTGCGAATACCCCCACCAGCTGGTCCCCGCAGGATTTGAGTGCTTGTCCGGGTGCCCCATCCAGACTTTCCATGCGTTGACTTTCGAGAAGGCTACTCTGATGTCAGCAATGGTGACCTCTGATACGGGTTCGGTGAGGCTTTTGGGGTGGAGGGCGTGCTCTCGCTGACCTCTTGCTCAAAATGGGCATAGAATGCGTTGAGCTCATTGGGGAGGTGTGCATTGGTGCCAGCAATTTTACCTGCCTTAATCTTGTAGCCTGTTATGTCTTGCAGACCTTGCCGTAGTCGATGGGAGTCTGTGTGCTAGCGTAGGGCTCTAGCTTTGTTCAGTACTGTCTTTTGGCATCTTTGATGGATTTCCATCGGCCATATCTGGATTTCTTCTATAGGTCAAGGTTGTCTGACTTGAACACCTCAGATCTGGACTTCAGCAGTCATTGGATATCTCTGTTCATCCATGGTTTCTGGTTCGGAAACACATAGATCTGCTTCTTTGGCACACAGTCTTCTACGCACTACTGAAGTCAGTTACTGTAGTGGCGTACTCATTCAGGTTGATCGCTGAGTTTTTTTAATATTGATCAGTCCACTGACTCTTAGCAGTCCTGAAGGAGATCATCCAATTCCTCAGACCAACATTGCATGACATTCTTTAATGGATTCTCTCGTTTCAGTTTTTGCTTGTAAGCCGGGAGCAGGAGCACAGCCTTGTGGTCTGGTTTGCCAAAGTGTGGGTGGGCGATAGAGCGGTAGGCATTTTTAATATTTGTGTAGCAGTGGTCTAGGATGTTTGGGCCTTTGGTGGAACAGGGGACGTGTTGGTCGTAACTTGGTAGTACGCTCTTGAGCTTGGCCTGATTGAAGTCCCCAGCCACGATGAACAAGGCCTCGGGATGTTTTATCTGTCATGTATATTTCGTCAAGCGTGGTCTTTATGTCCCCATGAAGTGGAATGCAAACTGCTGTCAGGATAACAGAAGTGAACTCCTGCGGAAGGTAGTAGGGGCTACATCTAGGCACCAAGAGGTGCTGATTAGAAGGCAGATACCACCTCCCCTAGCCTTGCCTGAGGTTGCTGTACGGTCCATCCGATGGATTGAGAAGCCCTCTGGTTATAGAGCCCAGTCCGGTGAAGCAGGAGTGAACCATGTCTCTGCGAAACAGAGTACACAGCAGTCCCTCAGTTCCCTTTGAAAAGTGAGTCTGGCTGTAAGTTCATTTAGCTTGTTTTCCAGAGATTGGACATATGCCAGGAGTGAGCTGGAGAGCGGGGGGGGGGGGGCACCTTGGGACTGCATTGTTTCACTCTCACCTGTAGGCCTGCACGTTTCCCATGCTTCCTGGAATGGCTGCTTCTTTTTGTGCCTGGGAGACGGTGAGAGTAGTGTGCGGTGTTAAGGGTATCAGTGTGTCTAGGGGGGTTCTTCACTTTGGTCAGTGTGTGGATGGAGGATTTGTTGCCTTGTTTGCAGTTCCTGCGTCAATGTATTCGTCTGTGCATTCAGGCATTCCGGGTCGCTGTCGGGCTGCGGTTTGGCTTCAGAGGTTGGAGGATATCCAGACCACGTTCCGGCATGCATGGATTGAAGGCCAGCAAATGGATGATGTCTCTGGGGTTGCGGATGAGCCGATGGCTGGGTCCATGTAATGGGTTCCTCAGGGTCACTGCCAGGTCAGTGTCTCCCTTTGGAGGTCGGAGGATCTCTAGAAATTGCACACATTTTGGGCCTGAGAGGAGATTGATTGGCAATCGGAAACAATTATCACTTAGTTAAAGTGCTCCTTATGCTATTAATTACTAGACTTGATTTCTTCTGTGATGCCTTTATTGGGTTATTAATGCACAATTGCAGAAACCCCGTGACACTCATGGGGAGGTGAAGGCGAAATGTTTTTTTGAAAGTCAATGATAGAATCCATAAAATCCCTACAGTGCAGAAAGAGACTTCCCGATCCCTGAGGACTGCACCACCGCTCCGAAAGAGCATCCCACCCAGACCCTCCCCTCCGCCCTATCCCTGTAACCCCGTGCATTTACCATGTTTAATCCTCTACCACACATCCTGGGACACTGAGGGACAATTTAGCATGGTCAATCCACCTAACCTGCATATCTTTGGACTGTGGGAGGAAACTGGAGCACCCAGAGGAAACCCACGCAGTGCAAACTCCAAACAGACAACCACCCAAAGCCGGGACCGAGCTGGGGCCCTGATGCTGTGATGCAGTGCTAACCACTGTGCCACCGTACTGCCCAGCAGCACAAATCACTCAGCAAATTGTTACAATTCGCAATCATGAATCTCTCTTCCTTGCTGTAAGTTTCTACCTGATTTGCATATTAATATGGGCAAGTGCCATATGTGCACCATTATTTTTTCAGTAAATTCTGGCCTATGTGTGTGATGTAATAATTATTAATTAATCTAAAGAGAGAAAACACTGGAAAATCTCAGCAGGTCTGGCAGCATCAAAGCGGCCTTGTGAATTGTGAATTCAATTGTGAATTGAAGCTTTGACAAAGCGTCATCTGGACTCGAAACGTCAGCTCTTTTCTCTCCTTATAGATGCTGCCAAACCTGCTGAGATTTTCCAGCATTTTCTCTTTTGGTTTCAGATTCCAGCATCCGCAATAATTTGCTTTTATTAATTAATCTAAATTTGGACCAAAATAATTTGAGCAGGCTACACTGCCTTTGCCTGGCAAAGTCCCTCTAGAAAGTGACAGTAGCCTTAGAATGGTCATCAACAATACTGTTTGGCTGATTATCCTCAGATATACCCAGTTAGATTATAGGTCATGGCATCTAAGATTGGCTGATAGTTGTCTGAAGAGTATCATTGGAACTACAATGAGCAAACTTCATGTAATCAGAGCAGTAGGGACTATTTATTCCCAGGAGATTGAATTATTTACTCTCAAATGGAGATTCAATCAATTGCTGTTGTTCAGAATTAAACAACATTTTTATTGCTGTCGAACCATTTTCAATTGCGTGTGTCCTTGAAGAGTTGAATTGTCCTCACTCTGTTTCTGGCTGGTAATTGCATGAAGAAATGAAGAAACAATAAGAGCTAAATGCCTAACCTTAAGTCCTGAACCTTATGGTAATTACTCATACTGCTGCAACAGCAATTTTACTTCTGCTCAGCTGCTACCCATGATCTTTACTAAGCTCCACTGATTCTAGAATGTTAATTTCAGCACCATGTTACTCACCTATAAACCATTCACTCTCCTACTTCTACAATTTCTTCCAGACATATTTCCAAATTCAGATCCTTCCTTTTTCCAGCACTGGTTTTGTGTGCGCCCCAACCTTCTATCAAGATACGTTCAACTTGCTCCATAAATCTCTCTGCCCCTCCCTTTCCTCCTTTAAAAAATTATGCCTTATATCTTGCCTGGCATATGAAAGATTAAGTAATAGTTTGATTGAGGCTTTTAGGATTTGAAAATACATTGATAAGATCAGGAAAGAGAAACTTATTCTTCTGGTAGGGAACCTGAGAACAAGGAGAGGTGACTTTTAACATCAGAGCCAGCCCATTCAGTTGAAAAGTTTGGAAACATAGCTTCGTGCAAAGAGTGGGAGGATTGTGGAATTCTCTGCAGAATACAAAATGTTGGGCATGATTTTCCAGGCCCACTGTGAAGCTTGAGTAGTGCAGCGGGCTGGGAAATGTCAGCGGGGTGGCTGTAGCGGGATTCACGTCTGACATCCAGTCGATCACAACTTTTTTTTATGGCGTAATCGGCCTCGTGCCAGAAATCTGCACAAGGCTGATTACAATATTTAAATCACATTTTCAGTATCATCAGCAAATCCAGGATGGTATAATCCGGGCCCACTAATGTCTTCCCAGTACCTACTCTTGCAACTTGGCCAACGTTGTCTACCTGATACGCTGCAGGAAAGGATGTCCCGAGGCATGGTACATTGGGGAAACCATGCAGACGCTACGACAACGGATGAATGAACACCGCTCGACAATTACCAGGCAAGACTGTTCTCTTCCTGTGGGGGAGCACTTCAGCAGTCACGGGCATTCAACCTCTGATCTTCAGGTAAGCGTTCTCCAAGGCGGCCTTCACGACACACGACAGCGCAGAGTCGCTGAGCAGAAACTGATAGCCAAGTTCCGCACACATGAGGACGGCCTAAACTGGGATGTTGGATTCATGTCACATTACCAGTAACCCCCACAGCTTGCCTCCTGGACTTGCGGGCTATCCTATCTGGAGACAATACACATCTCTTTAACCTATATTTAATGCTCCCTCAACCCACATTGTCTGTAACTTTAAGATCTGGTTGGTTGTAGGGATTCGCATTCTAATCAGTATTCTTTAACTTGATCTTGTGTCTCTGTGCCCTGTTTGAGAGCACATTTCCACTCCATCTGACGAAGGAGCAGCGCTCCGAAAGCTAATGGTATTTGCTACCAAATAAACCTGTTGGACTTTAACCTGGTGTTGTTAAAACTCTTACTGTGTTCACCCCAGTCCAACGCCGGCATCTCCACATCATGACTCTGCATTAGCCCAGTGGTTAGCACTGCTGCTTCACAGCTCCAGGGACCTGGATTCAATTCCCGGTTTGAGTCACTGTCTGTGTGGAGTTTGCACATTCTCCTCGTGTCTGCATGGGTTTCCTCCAGGTGCTCCGGTTTCCTCCCATAGTCCAAAGATGTGCGGGTTAGGTTGATTGGCCATGCTAAAATTGCCCCTTAGTGTCCTGAGATGCGTAGGTTAGAGGGATTAGCGGGTAAAATATGTAGGGATATGGGGGTAGGGCCTGGGTGGGATTGTGGTCAGTGCAGATTCGATGGGCCAGATGGCCTCTTTCTGCACTGTAGGGTTTCTATGATTAGGGATCGGTGCGGGGGGAAGGGGGGCGATCGGGGCTGGCCATGCGGAGGGGGGGGGGGAATGGAACTGCCCACGGGGGGAGGATCGGTGCTGCCCAGGGAGTTTGGTCATTGGGACTGGGTTCAGGGAGGCCAATGATCAGGATGGGGTTGGGGAAGCTGGTAATCTGAGAGGGTGGGGGGAGCTGTTGGTGAGGCTATTTTGGGAGGCCGGCGATGGGGTGTCAATGCGCATGGGCCGATCTCTCTACTGACAGATCAGTGCATGCGCAGTGGCCACTCAGCACTATGAACATAGAACATTACAGCGCAGTACAGGCCCTTCGGCCCTCGATGTTGCGCCGACCAGTGGTACCAATCTAAAGCCCCTCTAATCTACACTATTCCAATATCATCCATATGTTTATCCAATAACCACTTGAACGCTCTCAACGTTGATGAGTCCACCACTGCTGCAGACAGGGCATTCCACGCCCTTACTACTCTCTGAGTAAAGAACCTACCTCTGACATCTGTCCTATATCTCTCACCCCTCAATTTAAAGCTATGTCCCCTCGTGCTAGCCAACACCATCCGAGGAAAAAGGCTCTCACTATCCACCCAATCTAATCCTCTGATCATCTTGTATGCCTCTATGCCTCTCTGCTTCTGGCTTCTCAGGCAGGATTAAGCCCCTCCCCCCCCACCCAACTTCCAATTCCAGTGTGAATCCCCCAGCGGACTCTGTAAATCACAGAGTGCTGGAAATTCATCTCACTAATTACGCCCAAAAATTGGGCGGGAAAGTCTCCTGTTTTTCCACCCTTTGGGCACTTAGTTTCTTTTTGGGAAAATCGCCCCTGTTGGCTCAAATAATAATGTTAAATCTGAAATCGATAGTTTATTATCAGACACAGGTGTTAAGAGATATGAAGCAAAGGCAGGTGGATGGGGTTAGAATAAAGATCAGCCATTATCCCACTGAAGGATGGGACAGGCTTGAGCATCTGAATGGTCTACTCCGATTCAGATATTCTCTATCTCCTTGAACAAGCTCTGGGTTACCAGTTTTTATGTGTTTATATTTTATTATGTGGTTCAATGTCAAATTTAGTCTAATTATTCTCTTCTGAAGCACCTTGGGATGTTTTGCTACGTTAAAAGTGCTTTCTAAATGCAAGTTGCCGATGTATGTATGTGCATGTTATGGTTTGGTTTGGGAGTAACCAGACATCTCAACAAAACTAGTTTGTTTGTCATTCATTGAATGAGATGAGCTGTCAGCTGCAAAGCCGGTGGCAATGGCAGCTTTCTCCACCATAGAGTGCAGCCACTTTGAAAAAAGAAACTTCAAGGATCGGTCCTGGGAAGATATCGCTGATGAGGTGGCCTCTGATTCACCTGCCCCGTCAGCAACTTAGAAACGTGAGCATCAGGGCGCCAGCTTTAAAAGCTGCCCAGGCACACAGCAACCAAACAGGTATCACTGAAATCGCCTCTGGCACTGCCCGCGTACCCCTGCTATTAACTGGACACCTGCTAGCACTATCCAGGCACCTCCTATCATTGCCCAGGCAGTGTTGAGGTGCCCAGTTAGTGCCCGGATAGTGTCCAGGCAGTGTCAGAGGGTTGCCTGGGTAGTGCCAGGGCAGTACCAGGCATGACTGCCATCCCCCTTCGCCCTCTCTGAGAGCTGCACTCATCTGAGCTCCTCTGGGAGGTCTGTTCACCAGGTGTATGCCTTTGGAGATGAGTTGATCTTCACACTGTTTTGCCATCTCATCGCCACAGACAGATTTTCTGACAGTGTGGGGATGACTCCGGTGCATGGGTCTGATAACGATATGTTAATTTATTATAATGATGTCCTTGATGTTAAATGTGGGGATGGGACAATCGTGTAATGCATTAATGCTGATGTAAAATGCGACTTTACATTTCTTATGATATTTTCTGCTCCCGTCGCTGAACCCACTCGACGTGAACAGGAGCGGAAAATCCCAGCCACTCTGTTCATTATTTATAAGAACATGAGAAATTGAGCAAGAATGTACCATATGGCCTCAACCTTACTCCAACATTTAATACGATCATGGGACATCTCCTGCCTCAGCTTCATTTTCCAACCGACACCAATATCCCTCGATTTCCTGACAGATCAGTAAACTATCTATTCTATCTACCTTATCAAGCCACCTCAGAATCTTGTTTCTTTCAATGAGATCACCTTGCATTCTTCTTTACTCCAGACAGTATAGGTCTGATTTAATCAGCTTCTCATCATAGGACAACACTCTCATCCCAATGAACCTTCACTGTGCTGTCTCAAATCTTTCCTCAGACATAAAGACCAAACTGTACTTGGCTCTCCCTGTCTGGTCTCACAAAAGGCCTGATTTTTGCAAACTTATGCAGAATGAATGAAACTTCAGTGAACTTGGATGCTATGCCTCGTAATTTTAAGTATCTTCAGCTAAAATTATTGTTCCATTGCTTGGTGGTTCTTTTAAATGTGCTAAAGAGCTATATTCATTCCTATAAATGTGGATTCAACTCAGGCAATAAATTATTACTTTTCCATAAATTTTTTCAGGAATGTTTTAATCAAATAATTTGCAAAATCTATTCTGGTTCTTTGTCAACTATAGCAAATGTGTTACTTCCCAATAAGTCCTTCATGCTGGCATGTTGCTTCTGTGAACCAATTTCCTACAGCTGTGGGTCGGTCATGCATAGAGTATGTTGTTTTCATTTGCCTCTATCAGACACAGGGGCACATACAGTTGCGCCATGAGGAGTATCTTTCATACTTGCATGAGTACATAATTGTTTGATCACACCGACCCCTACAATTTTCAATTCATAACTCAGTCTCTGTACCATAGAGTCAGTGGAAAGTCATCATGCTTTTGCTCTTCAGTGATTAGGGCAGAACGGTGGCACAGTGGTTAACACTGCTGCCTCACAGTACCAGGGACCTGGCTTCAATTCCTGGCTCGGGTCACTGTCTGTGCAGAGTCTGCAGGTCCTCCCTGTGTCTGTGTGGGTTTCCTTCGAGTGCTCCGGTTTCCTCCCACCGTCTGAAAGATGAGCTGATTAGGTGCATTAGCTATGCTAAATTCTCCCTCAGTATACCCGAACAGGCACTGGAGTGTGGCGATTAGGGGATTTTCACAGTAACTTCATTGCGGTGTTAATGTAAGCCTATTTGTGACACTAATAAATAAACTTTAAATTATTTCTATGGTTATAAAATCAATGAATTACATTAACCGTCTACTTTATTCATGCATTGTAGTCATTCAAAGTGTCTGTTTAAGTTCCTTAATTCATAGTCAGGGAACATAAGAACTAGGAGTAGGAGTAGGCCATCTGGCCCCTCGAGCCTGCTCCGCCATTCAATAAGATTATGGCTGATCTTTTTGTGGACTCAGCTCCACTTACCCGCCCGCTCACCATAACCCTTAATTCCTTTACTAATCAAAAATTTATCTATCCTTAAAACATTCAATGAGGTAGCCTCAACTGCTTCACTGGGCAGGGAATTCCACAGATTCACAGCCCTTTGTGTGAAGAAGTTCCTCTTCAACTCAGTCCTAAATCTGCTTCTCCTTATTTTGAGGCTATGCCCCCTAGTTCTAGTTTCATCCGCCAGTGGAAACAACTTCCCTGCTTCTATCTTATCTATTCCCTTCATAATCTTATATGTTTCTATAAGACCTCCTCTCATTCTTCTGAATTTCAATGAGTATAGCCCCAGTCTACTCATTCTCTCCTCATAAGACATCCCTCTCAACTCCGGAATCAACCTAGTGAACCTCCTCTGTGACACCCTCCAGTGCCAATATATCCTTTCTCAAGTAAGGAGACCAAAACTGTACACAGTACTCCAGGTGCGGCCTCATCAGCACCTTATACAGCTGCAACATAACCTTGCTGTTTTTAAACTCCACCCTTCTAGCAATGAAGGACAAAATTCCATTTGCCTTCTTAATTACCTGCTGCACCTGCAAACCAACTCCTTGAGGTTCCTGCACAAGGACACCCAGGTCCCTCTGCACAGCAGCATGCTGCAATTTTTTACCATTTAAATAATAGTCCATTTTGCTGTTATTCCTACCAAAATGGATGACCTCACATTTATCAACATTGTACTCCATCTGCCAGACCCTTGCTCACTCACTTAGACTATCTATATCCCTTTGCAGACTTTCAGTGTCCTCTGCATTTTGACACACTACACTTGGTCCCCCAACTCCAAATCATCTTTGTAAATCGTAAACAATTGCGGTCCCAACACTGACCCCTGAGGCACACCACTAGTCACTGATCGCCAACCAGAAAAACATCCATTTACCCCCATTCTTTGCTTTCTGTTAGTTAACCAATCCTCTATCCATGCTAATACATTACCCGTAACACCGTGCACCTTTATCTTATGCAGCAGTCTTTGGTGCGGCGCCTTGTCAAATGCCTCCTGGAAATCCAGATATACCACATCCACAGGTTCCCCATTGTCCACTGCACATGTAATGTTCTCAAAGAATTCCACCAAATTAGCCAAACATGACCTTCCCTTCATGAACCCGTGCTGCGTCTTACCAATGGGACAATTTATATCCAGATGTCTGGCTATCTCTTCCTTGATGATAGATTCAAGCATTTTCCCTACTACAGAAGTTAAACTAACTGGCCTATAGTTCCTGCCTTTTGTCTACCTCCTTTCTTAATCAGTGGCGTCACATTTGCTGTTTTCCAATCTGCGGGAACCACCCCAGAGTCCAGCGAATTTTGTTAAATTACCACTAGTGCATTTGCTATTTCTCCCGCCATCTCTTTTAGTACCCTGGGATGCATTCCATCAGGACCAGGAGACTTGTCTACCTTTAGCCCCATTAACTTGCCCAACACTACCTCTTTCATGATAATGATTCTAGATAATGTTTCTGGGTCTTCACCTGCCATAGCCTTCCTGTCATCAATTTTTGGCATGTTATTTATGTCTTCCACTATGAAGACCGACACAAAATACCTGTTCAATGCCTCAGCCATTTTCTCATTTCCAGTTATTATATCCCCCTTCTCATCCTCTAAAGGACCAATGTTTACTTTCGCCACTCTTTTTCGTTTTATATATTTGTAGAAACTTTTGCTATCTGTTTTTATATTCTGAGCTAGTTTACTCTCATAATCCATCTTACTTTTCTTTATAGCTTTTTTCGTGGCTTTCTGCTGATCTTTAAAGATTTCCCAATCCTCTAGTTTCCCACTAATCTTTGCCACTTCATATGCATTTTCTTTCAATTTGATACCCTCCTTTATTTCCTTAGATATCCATGGCTGATTATCTCTTTTTCTACAGTCCTTCCTTATCACTGGTATATACTTTTGCTGAGCACTGTGAAAGATCGCTTTGAAAGCCCTCCACCGTTCCTCAATTGTCCCACCATAAAGTTTTTGCTCCCAGTCTACATTGGCCAATTCCTGCCTCATCCCTTTGTAGCCTCCTTTGTTTAAGCACAGACACTGGTATTGGATTTTACCTTCTCACGCTCCATCTGTATTTTAAATTCAACCATACTGTGATCGCCTCTTCCGAAAGGATCCCATCTCATTACGCAGGACCAGATCTAGGATAGCTTGCTCCCTTGTCGGTTCTATTACATACTGTTCAAGGAAGCTATCATAGAACATAGAACATAGAACAGTTCAGCAGAGAACAGGCCCTTTGGCCCACGATGTTGTGCCGAGCTTTGTCTGAAACCCAGATCAAGCTATTTCCTCCCTATCATCCCGAAGTACTCCATGTGCCTATCCAATAGCTTCTTAAATGTTCCTATCGCAGATACAGTCTATGAACTCCTCCTCAAAGCTGCCTTGACCAACCTGGTTTGACCAATTGATATGTAGATTAAAATCCCCCATGATAATTGCTGGACCATTTTTACATGCATCAACTGGGTTATGATTTTTAAAAATTTTACACAATATGATATGTTATCTTCCGTCTCTGGTTTCAAACACACAATGGATTCTGAAAGCTAAAATCTGCATCTTGTTATCTGGATAGAGGACAGCATTGTGAGTCACCCCTGATGTATCATAGAATCATAGAATCCGACAGTGCAGGAGGCCATTCAGTCCATCAAATCTGCACTGACAACAATCCCACCAGGCCCTATCCCCATAACCCCACATATTTACCCTGTTAATCCCCCTGACACTAAAGGTCAATTTAGCATGGCCAATCAAGCTAACCCGCACATCTTTGGAGTATGGGAGGAAACTGGAGCACCCGGAGGAAACCAATGCAGACACGGGAAGAATGTCACGGGAGTTTGCACAGTTACCCAAAGCCGGAATTGAACCTGGGTCCCTGGCGCAGTGAGGCAGCAGTGCTACCCACTATGGGACCATGCTGCCCATCACTTTCAGTTCAATAACATATAGAATGCTGACAATATGTAATCAGTAGAGAGTTGTGGTGTTGCTGGCTTGAATTGGCCACATCTGAAGCAACCTACATCCATCTTCACTTCAGTCTCATCTGGATTATTGTGATTATTCAAATAAATAAATAATTTGTTTCTGTTCTGATTAGACTGGGTTTGAATCAGGCACAGGCACTGAATGGTTGGCTTCAACACTTTAAAGGTTAATTTGGGAAGATGGTGGCACAGTTGGAATGTCAGTGGAATAACCACCCTGATACCCAGACTAATGCCCTGGGGACAGGAGTTCAGATCCCACCATGATGGCTGCTGGAATTTGAATTCAACTAATAAAAATCTGGAGTATGAAATTAGTCAGTAATGATGACTATCGTTGTAAAAACCTGTCTGGTTCACTAATCCTTTAGGGAAGGAAATCTGCCACCCTTGCCTGTCCTGACCTACATGTGACTCCAGACCCACAGCAATGTGCTTGGTTCTTAACTGCTCTCTAAAATGGCTGAGCAATCCATTCAGGTTCAAGGATAATTAGGGATGGGCAGGAAATTCTAACCTTGCCAGCGACACACACAGCCCATCAAAGAATCGAGAAAAACATTTAATTTTTATTCAGGTATGGAATTTTGAAATTATTCCAAACCACCATTGTCACAATTCTGTCATATCAAATGTCAGTCAAAAAGTGTGAAGTGAGGAGATGCATTTCTGTCTGAAGAAATTAAGGACTGATGTGCAAAGTAAAGATCCCAATGAATGCTACATAGGGAATTCTAGTAGGGATGATTGAAGTAATGGACTAGGGTTTCTGAAGGACATCAACATCTCAGTTAAACGCATTGAGGAAGTCCTTTTGAAAGTATGGATATTGAATCCATCCACTGACTGATGCAGTAGTTGTGTTCATCCCTCTCTCCCTCCCACCAGCCAATAGCCCACATCATTCTCTGCTCCTCTCAACATAACTGAGTGCCACTACTGATGAGGCAGATGGCCCAACAATGATATCTTCGTTTGACCCGCCAACCTATGGAAGTGCAATCACACACTGAGAATACAGATGTGGCCAGAGGGCTAATCATCAGAGGGATTTTCCACTCTTGTTTTTTTTGTGGGGTGGAGACACAAAACGGCAGAGGAATTTCCTGGATCAATTTAACTGCCCCCCAACCAATGACATTATGGGAACCCCAAATGGGGCTGATTGCTTACCCCCGCCCCCCCCCCCCCCCCCCCCCCACCCCCCTCCACTGCACCACTCTGTAAAAGAAAAATCAGAAATATGAATTATGATCAAGGACAGGGGGAGATTTTCACCCTCATTAACTGGTGAGAATCTGTTGGGGGAGATCACAAATTCATTATAGAGCCCACCCAATTTTCATACTTTCATTCATTTGTACTGCAGAAGCTGTTCTGGCTGTTAGTGCTTTCCTGGATGATGCATTTAATGACATACTTCGAGGATCATCTGAAATTCCAAAGATTTCACAATTTTTGTTCCAAATTAAACATATTTTGGCAGTGCCACATATGTACAAAACTGTCAGCTGGGTGGCTTGCTGCCACCTGGTGTGGTCCATTCACTGCACTGTCTGAAAGGGCACAAGTGCCGACATGTCCTTCAAGTGAAGGAATCATGCAGGATGGGCTGATCATGACTTCAAGCATGCGTTCAGCTGCATGAGGGACCCACCACTAATGCTATTTAGAAGCATCATCATGGGATTTCCAAATAAAACACTTTTGACGTTCCTTTGTTCTTGTGGAGTGAGTGGAACTTTAGTGAACTGTGTTGTTGGAGAAACTCAGAAGCAGTTTTAGATCTATAATGGAGTGATGCTGGACATGGGAGTCAGAGAAATAGGAGAACCTGACAGGAGAAAGTCTGCTTTTAATAATGGAAGTTAAAATTGCAGTTCCTCTTGGGCTGCAGCCTGACTTGGACATGGAACGTAAGTAGCACTGAGGGGTAGCTTTGCACAGGAGGAGGAGGGCCCTCAATAGAAGGCCATTTGCACCAAAGGTTTTCAGAGAACACCTCTGTCTTAACCAGGAGCAGTGCTTGAGGTGGCTATGATTGACCAAGGAGGTGGTGACTGAACTGTACCAACTCTTCAAACTAGACCTACAGACACATAATAGATATATAAGCAAAATCTCGGTCCATGTGAGTGAAGTGGCAGTGGTAGCATGGATACGAAATTGATTAGTGGACAGGAAACAGGGAGGACTGGTGAACAAATGTTTTCGGACTGGTTTACTTCAGGAATCCTCAAGGAACTACAAAAGGTCGTGAATGTAGCCCAATCCATCATGCAAACCAGCCTCCCATCCATTGACTCTGTTTACGCTTCCCGCTGCCTTGACAAAGCAGGCAGCAAAATTAAGGACCCCACGCACCCCAGACATTCTCTCTTCTACCTTCTTCTTTCGGGAAAAAGATACAAAAGTCTGAGGTCACGTACCAACTGACTCAAGAACAGCTTCTTCCCTGCTGCTGTCAGACTTTTGAATGGACTTACCTTGCATTAAGTTGATCTTTCTCTCCACCCTAGCTATGATTGTAACACTACATTCTGCACTCTCTCGCTTCCTTCTCTATGAAAGGTATGTTTTGTCTGTATAGTGCGCAAGAAACAATACTTTTCACCGTATGTTAATACATGTGACAATAATAAATCAAATCAAATCAAAAATCCATCTTATTAATCACTACTCTTTTTGATATAGTATTGACCAGGTTTTGGATATATATTACATAATTTCAATGTTTGCAGATGGTATGAAACTCGGTAATAAACAGTGAAATGGTTATTAACAGACTTGAGGAGGTGTTGGACTGGTGATGTGGGCAGAATAACATTGTAAGTAAAATTTAACACAGAGAAATTTGACACAAAGCATTTTGAAAGGAAGAATGATGGGATGGAATATAAACTAAATCGTATAATTTTAAAAGGGGTGCTGGAGTAGGGTTGCACAACATTTCTGAAGAAGGCCCGACAGGTTGATAGGCATTAGGATCTTTGGCTTTATTAATAGAGACAAGCAAAAAAATTATGCTAAATCTTTATTAATTACTGGTTATACCTCCACTGGAGTATTATGTTCAATTCTGGGCACCACAATTTATGAAGTATGTCATTACTTTGGAGAGAGTGCAGAGAGGATTTACTAGCATGGTACCTGGGCTCAGGGACTTCAGTTACATGGAAAGACTAACGAAGCTGGGATTATTTGCTTCAGAGCAGTGAAGGTTAAGCAGAGTTTTAATAATGACATTCAAAATCAGGAAAGGTTTTGATAAATTAAAAACAGTTAAAACTGTTTTCATTGGCAGAAGGGTCAGTAATCAGAGAACACAGATTTGAGGGAATTGACAAACGAGAAGGTGATCGTATAGGGGCATTATCACAGGACTAATAATCCAGAGACCCAAGGTAATGCCCCCGGGACCCGGGTTCAAATCTCTTCATGACAGATGGTGAAATTTGAATTCAATAAAAAAAATCTAATGATAACCACAAAGCCATTGTTGATCATTGTAAACACCCATCAGGTTCACTAATGCAATTTAGGGAAAGAAATTTGTCATCCTTACCTGGCCTGGCCAACATGAGACTCCAGATCCACAGCAATCTGGTTGACTCTTAAATGGCCATGCAAGCCATTCAGTTCAAGGGTGATCAGTGATGGGTGATGAATGCTAGGCCAGCCAGAATGCCCACGTGCAATAAAACTTTTTTTAATGCACTGAGTTGTTGTGATTTGGAATGCGCTGCCAAAAAGGGAGATGGGAGATACAACAGTAGCTTTCAACAGAGAATTAATTGAATATGTACTTGATGGGGAGACAATTGCAAAAAGAGCAAAGTATTGGGACTTATTGGATAGCTCGACAGAGTGCCAACACAAGTGGCACAGCGGTTAGCGCTGCTGCCTCACAGCGCCAGGGACCGGGGTTCAATTCCGGCCTCGAGTCACTGTCTATGTGTAGTTTTCACATTCTCCCCTTGTCTGCGTGGGTTTCCTCCGGGTGCTTTGGTTTCCTCCCACAGTCCAAAGATGTGTGGGTTAGGTTGATTGGCCATGCTAAATTGACCTTAGTGCCAGGAGGATTAGCAGGGTAAATATGCGGGGTTACGGGAATAGGGCCTGGGTGGGATTGTGGTCGGTGCAGGTTTGATGGGCTGAATGGCCTCCTTCTGCACTGTAGGGATTCTATGATTCTAAGTACAGTGGGCTGAATGGCCTCCTTCTGTGCTTTAAATTTCAATGGTTCTTTATTTCAATGATTTAGGGCGGAATTTTCTCACTCTGAGACTAAGTCCTGTGTTGGGGGTGGGAATGTGGAATGTTTTCCGCTGCGGAGGTCAACGGGAAATCACACCATATCTTCTGACCCCGACATCATTAATTATGCAGCGGGGGATTTTGTGCCATATTCCATGGTGCAGCAGGCCTGATGGCATGCAGTCCGCCATGGCATCTTGTTGACACAATGAACAGGCGCCCAACATCATTGACCCACTATTAAAGAAAGGACATGGCCCTTCTGAAAATGCAGATTGATCTCTGGGAACACTGTGGCTGGGAGATGGACCTCCTCCAGGTCTGTTGAGGGGGTCCATGCGTGATCCTTGCCGGTGAGGACTTCGACCGGCGAGCAGGTAAGGATAAGTGACCCTGAACGATTGCGTTCAGGACTTGCTAATTACATTTAAATTACCTGCTGAATATTAAAATCGATTTCGCTGGCAGAACAGGGCCAGTAACATCACGAGAGGCTAGTTATCAGGCACGAACCCCATTTTTTGCCTGTTACCCAATCTTACCGGCTCACCACGATGATGAACCAGCGTGATGAGTCAGTACGATCACCCCCAAAGATTTTAATAAGATTGGTCAGGCATGAATGTTAATTTTGAAATCCATGTTCGTTATTATTTTTTTACATTTTCAGCTTCTAAATGTTTTTTCTATTCCATCTTTGACTAAAGATTCCATTATCTTTTCTTTCACAGGTATTAAGTAGTTCTACCTCACTTTTTTAGCATGTTTTGAAATAGTTTTTCCACAAAAGTTAGCTTAATAAAGGGGTGGCACGATAGCACAATGGTTAGCACTGCTTCCTCACAGCGCCAGGGACCCGGATTCGATTCTGGCCTTGGGTTACTGTCTCTGTGGAGTTTACACATTCTCCCTGTGTCTGCGTGGGTTTCCTCCAGGTGCTCCGGTTTCCTCCCACAGTCTAAATATGTGTGGGCTACGTTGATTGGCCATGCTAAATTGCCCCTTAATGTCAGGGGGATTAGGAGGGTAAGTATGTGTAGTTACTGGTTTAGGAAAGGACCTGGGTGGGATTGTTGTCGGTGCAGGCTCGATGGGCCAAATGGCTTCCCTCTGCACTGTAGATTCTATGATTCTATGAAAAGTTGGCCTATTTGATTGGAATTCATATTTAAATACTCTGCATTTTTTTTCGTAATATGTAAACTAATTAGTAATTAATTGCATGGGCCTTCAAGTGGATTAAGCCAAATGAGCGATGCCAAAAGTGAATGCTGACTTTTGAGGCTGTTTCCTGTTAGGCCTCTTGTGAGACAATATATAACATAATATGAAATATAGAAGTCCATATACCTGTGTATTATGAGAGCCTCTTCTGTGTGATAGTGGTTGTGGCATGTTTTTATATTAAGTCATTAGGATTCTTCAGAGGAATGCTAACTAAGCAGAAGGTACCAGGTGAATGAAATATAAGAACCATCAAAGGGTTTGTGTATGAATTATAACTAATTTGGAGCCAAGATGTCTATGTTTCAGTTATTATCATCATGTTGTGATGTGATATTTATAACCAGGCTTTCTCTTCCACAATGCACACATATCAAGACAAGGGAGTGTTTACAGTATGACATTATCTACTGGTGTATTAACATATGATGCATAAACATTACATGACAATAATGTCTGAATTAATATCTGAAATGTCACCTGACATTTATACACTGATCTAGGTGTATAAATAAGCTGACCTGCAGGGATTCTTTTATATCCTAAGCAGACAATCTACTTGGATTGGCTTGTAGTTCAGGGACCCCGATGGATATTCAAGGGTAGTAAGAGTATTGGCGTATACCATGTTGAAACTTTCTGTTGCTATTCGTAAAAGCGAAAAATTGATCTATGTCTGGTGTCTGAACATATAACATTTGGGCTACTCTATCATAACTGGATTGGGAAACAATGCACAAAAGCAGAATAAAGTGGATGCTGGAAATCTGAAATAAAAACAGAAAATGCTGGAACTACACAGCAGGTCCTGCAGTATCTGTGGAGAGAGAAACTGAGTTAACAGGGTGTGGTGAACCATCGTTGGTTCCCACTGGATATGTACATATGTTACTGTTGGATTGTGCTATTGTTGCTGTTGGGTTAGGGTGGGGTTGTTACACCTTTGTATTGTAGTGTTGTGGCACATCCCAGTTGGGCTCCGCCTCCTGGGAGAGGTATAAGAGTCCCTGCTCTGGCCGGGACCCCTTCAGTCTGGGATAGTGTATATAAGTTCTGGTAGCTTCATTAACAGTAAATAAAAGCCTTCATTTACTGAGCTTCGAGCCTCGTGTCTGAATAAGCGCATCAATTTTACTTACTGTTGTTAAACTCTCGTCGGAGAAAAAAAAAAGGAGAGAGAGTATGGAGCAAATCCTTAAGCCAGAACGCCTGACGCTAGATCCACGGGCGGTGGGCGCTTCTAACACCTTCGACCACTGGCTGAAGTGTTTCGAAGACTACCTGGCAGCCTCCGCAGCGGTCACCACAGATGATGACAGACTCCGGGTCCTCCATGCGAAGGTAAGCGACACAGTCTACCTCGCGATCCGTGCGGCCACTAATTACCCTAAGGCCCTCGAGCTTCTAAAGAAGCGCTATACAAAACCACCTAACGAGATACACGCTCGTTACCTCCTAGCCACTCGACGACGGCAGTCTGGCGAAACGATGGAGGACTATGCCAATGAGCTCCTACAGCTAGCCAGGGGCTGTGACTGCAAAGCTGTGTTGGCTGAGCAGAGCATGTACGACCTCGCCCGAGATGTGTTTGTGGCTGGGGTCGGATCGTCGTACATTCGACTTAAACTGTTGGAGAAGGGTAACCTTAATCTTACCCAGGCCATCGAGTTAGCAGAGACGCTCGAGTCAGCTTCAAAGAGCTTAGTTCTATATCCAGAGGACCACGTGGAGACAACGTGGCAGGAGCAGTCGCAAATCGCTCCTCGCCCCTCGGGTTCGAAATGCTGTGTAATGGCGTGCTCCCATTCGGGCCAGACGACGGCTGCAGCCCTGTGCGGCCCGCGGTGCTACTTCTGTGGAGGAGCAAAACATACCCGGCAAAAGTGTCCCGCTAAAGCTGTATTGTGCACTGCATGCGGTAAAAAAAGGGCATTATGCAAAAGTGTGCCGATCGAAACCCAGGAACGGCAGTGCGGCCTGCGATTCTTTGGAGCTTGGATCGTCATCGTCAAAGTTGTCGCGGGGTTCGTCCACGTGCGAGACCAGGGCGACACCATTACGGTCGACGGAGTCGGAGGAGTATAACCACCAGGGTTCGCTTAGTTTGGCACCCTCACCCACGTGCGATTCATGGGGGCAGCCATGTTGGTCGACACTGACCACGAACGACCAGCAGGGGTCCTCCGCATCGATTTCAGCTGCCTGCAGTGGCGTTCATGAACCAACGGTGGCGTCGATCATCCTGGACCAGGCCAAGCCTCATAGACTCGACCGTTCAATGATGAATATCCAGGTAAATAATCATGTGATTTATTGTCTGTTTGACAGCGGGAGCACTGAGAGCTTTATCCACCCAGACACTGTGAAGCGGTGTGGACTCCAGATTCAACCTGCCAAACAGACAATCTCTATGGCATCAAGGTCCCGGTCTGTTGCCGTGCTAGGGAGTTGCGTGGTAACCTTGAAAGTACAAGGCACAGTCTACGAGCGCTTCAAGCTCCTTGTGTTGCCGTATCTTTGCGCGCCAATACTTCTCGGACTAAACTTCATGGTCCACTTGAGGAGTGTAATCCTACAGTATGGTGGGCCACTCCCTTCACTGGCAGTGGGAAAACAGCAGCAGCCTCCAAATTGCCCAACGCGCCCCGCCTGCAGCCTCTCGACGCTGAAGATCACCACACCCTCCTTGTTTCAGAATCTGGTGCCAGGCTGCAAGCCCATCGCGACTAAAAGTGGGCGTTACAGCACTGAGGATCGGATCTTCATTAGATCTGAGGTTCAGCGGCTCCTCAAAGAAGGGATCATACAACCCAATGTTAGTCCGTGGAGCGCACAAGTTGTGGTGGTCAAGAGCGGGAACAAACCCCGGATGGTCATTGACTACAGTCAGACCATTAACCGATATACGCAGCTGGATGCGTATCCTCTCCCGCGCATATCTGATATGGTCAATCAGATTGCGCAGTACCGGGTGTTCTCCACCATAGACCTCAAGTCCGCCTACCACCAACTCCCCATTCGCCCAGAGGACCGACAATACACGGCTTTTGAGGCGGATGGTCGCTTGTATCATTTTCTCAGGGTTCCCTTTGGTGTCACCAATGGGGTCTCGGTCTTCCAGCGTGCTATGGACCGAATGGTGGACCAGAACGGGCTGCGGGCTACCTTCCCGTACCTGGATAATGTCACCATCTGCGGCCATGACCAGCAGGACCATGACACAAACCTCCTGAACTTCTTACGCACTGCATCTCGCCTGAACTTGACCTACAACAGGGAGAAGTGTGTGTTTCGTACGTGCCGTTTAGCCATCCTCGGATACGTGGTGGAAAACGGGGTCATTGGCCCTGATCCAGACATTATGCGCCCCCTTGTTGAACTTCCCTTACCTGCTAGTGCAAAAGCACTGGGAAGATGCTTGGGCTTCTCTTATTATGCGCAGTGGGTTCCCAACTACGCGGACAAAGCCCGTCCGCTCATTAAGTCCACGACTTTTTCCCTAACACCAGAGGCCCGATTGGCCTTCGAGAAATTGAAAGACGACATCGCGAAAGCTACGATGCACGCGGTAGACGAGTCCATCCCCTTTCAGGTGGAAAGCGATGCATCTGATTTCGCCCTGGCCGCCACACTTAACCAGGCGGGCAGGTCCGTCGCATTTTTTTCCTGCACCCTCCAAGGCCCTGAAATTCGGCATTCAGCGGTGGAAAAGGAGGCCCAGGCCATTGTGGAGGCCGTCAGGCACTGGCGCCATTACTTGGCGGGAAAACGGTTCACTCTGATCACGGACCAGCGGTCCATGGCGTTCATGTTTAACAACACGCAGAGGGGCAAGATCAAGAATGACAAGATCTTGCGGTGGAGAATTGAACTCTCCACCTATAACTACGATATCATGTATCATCCAGGGAAACTCAATGAGCCCTCGGATGCCCTCTCGCGTGGAACATGCGCTAGTATTCAGGAGGATCGTTTGCACGCCCTCCATAATGATCTGTGCCATCCTGGGGTCACTCGGCTCTACCACTTTGTAAAAGCCCGCAACCTGCCCTACTCGGTGGAGGACGTCAGGTCGGTAACAAGGAGCTGTCGGATTTGCGCGGAATGCAAACCGCACTTTTACCGACCTGACCGGGCACATTTGATCAAGGCCACTCATCCCTTCGAGAGACTGAGTGTTGATTTTAAGGGCCCCCTTCCCTCAACAGATCGGAACGTGTACTTTCTAAACATCATCGATGAGTACTCCCGGTTCCCTTTTGTTGTTCCCTGCTTGGATACATTCGCTGCCACGGTGATCAAGGCATTCCGTGATCTTTTTACCCTGTTCGGGTACCCCAGCTACCTCCATAGTGACAGGGGCTCGTCGTTCATGAGCGATGACTTGAGGCAATTCCTGCTCTCATACGGGATTGCCTCTAGTAGGACCACGAGTTACAACCCTAGGGGTAATGGACAGGTGGAACGCGAGAATGCTACAGTCTGGAAGGCTGTCTTACTGGCGTTGAAGTCGAAAGGTCTTCCAGTCTCCCGTTGGCAAGAGGTGCTCCCTGATGCGCTCCACTCTATTCGCTCCCTCCTGTGTACGGCGACCAATGCTACTCCCCACGAGAGGATGTTCTCATTCCTTCGGAAGTCTTCCTCGGGGATCTCATGACCGTCTTGGTTGACGTAATCAGGACCCGTCCTCCTGCGGCGACATGTAAGGGCCCGCAAGTGCGACCCGTTGGTCGAACAGGTCCATCTCCTCCACGCCAACCCTCAGTATGCCTATGCGGCATACCCTGACGGGCAAGAGGACACGGTCTCGATCCGAGACCTGGCGCCAGCAGGGGACGTAGCAACCCCTGTCGCTCCCATACCCCCAGTAACAAACCCATTATCTCTAATTTCTTCCCCGGACACGGCGCGGGCAGCATCGGGACCATTGCTTAATCATTTTACTCCCATGTACAGCTTGCCTGAGCCCAGAAGATGGTCGCCACCGCAGGGCGTGTCAGGATCCCATGGACTACCGTCACCTCAGGGTCAACCGGCCTGTGAGTCCGTGGAAGAACAGCTGGACGCCGTTTTGTGGAGAACGCCACCGCAAGTGCCTACTCCGGTGTCCCCGCCGGTATTGAGGAGGTCACAACGACAGTGCGGTCCCCCTGACCATCTGAACTTATAGACTGCTGACATTTTATTCTGGTTTTGTACCCCGCCGGCCTTTGTTCTCAAAGGAGGGGTGAATGTGGTGAACCATCGTTGGTTCCCACTGGATATGTACATATGTTACTGTTGGATTGTGCTATTGTTGCTGTTGGGTTAGGGTGGGGTTGTTACACCTTTGTATTGTAGTGTTGTGGCACATCCCAGTCGGGCTCCGCCTCCTGGGAGAGGTATAAGAGTCCCTGCTCTGGCCGGGACCCCTTCAGTCTGGGATAGTGTATATAAGTTCTGGTAGCTTCATTAACAGTAAATAAAAGCCTTCATTTACTGAGCTTCGAGCCTCGTGTCTGAATAAGCGCATCACAGGGGGAATTTTCCCATCCCGCCCACCATGGGAATCGTAGTGGGTGGGGGGAAGGGGGGGAAAACCACACCAAGGTCCGTTGATTTCAGGCAGGATTTTCCGGTTTTGGGGGGCGCGCGGCTGGAAAATCCTGCCCAACGTTTCAGATCAATTATTTTTTGCTAGAACTGGAAACAAGAATGTAACAGATTTTAAGTGGGGAGGTGAGGAAAGTGGAAAGAGGGGAGAAAGATGAATAGGGAAGGTCTATACAGTGGAGGGTAGGAGAGGTTACAGCAACAGCCACAGATTGGCATTTATATATCATTTTTAATATAATAAAATGGCTCAAGATGCTTCGTAGGAGAATGATGGAACATTGATCCAGATAAGAAGATACAAAAAAAAACGATGAAATATTTGCTTGAAGGGGAAGATTACAAAGGGAAACTTAAGAGGGAAGAGATAAGGGGAGAGAGGGGGGGGATTCCAGATTTTTTGACCTAGGCAGCTGAAAGCATGGCTGCCAATGATGGAGTGACGAAAGCTGGTGAGAATTTGCAGAGCGCAGAACTCTAGAAGAGATTACAGAGATAAGGAAAGGCAAGGCCACATTGAAAGCAAGGATGGAAATTTTAAAATTGAGGCATTGCTTGACCAGGAGTCAATGTAAATTAACAAACATGGAGGAAGCACAGCGGGCGGCATGGTGGCACAGTGGTTAACACTGCTGCATCACAGCACCAGGGACCCGGATTTGATTCCCAGCTTAGATCACTATCTGTGCGGAGTCTGTACGTTCTCCTCGTGACTGCGTGGTTTTCCTCTGGGTGCTCCGGTTTCCTTCCACAGTCTGAAAGACGTGCTGGTTAGGTGCATTGCCATGCTAAAATTCCCCTTCGGTGAATTTTCAAAGTAACTTCATTGTCGTGTTAATGTTAGCCTACTTGTGACACTAATAAATAAACTTTAAAAAACTACGAAAAGAGATAATTGACAGTGACTTGGTGAGAGTTAAGATATGGGCACCAGAGTTTTGAATATTCTCAAGTTTACACAGGGTAAAATGTGGGAGACCAGCCAGGACTGCTTTGAAATAAGAAAGTGTCAAGGTAACAAAGACATAGATGTTTTCAGCAGCTATTAAGCTGAGGCAAGGATGAAAGTGGGTGATAGTATGAAGGTGGGTGTGTGGCATTATGTTCAGCTCATGCTCACATATAGCACCAAGGGTATAAACTGCCTGCTTCAACTTCAGACAGTTCCCAGGATGACGGATGGAGTCGGTGATGAGGGAACAAAGTTTGTGACGGGGACGGAAAATATTGGCTTCTGATTTCCAAATATTTAATTGGAGGAAATTTCGGCTCATCCAGTATTTGATGTCAAACAAGCAGTCTGACAATGTAGAGACAGAAGAGTGGTCGAGAGAGATGGAGGACAGATAGAGCTGGGTGTTCTCAGTGTACATGTGGAAACTTGCATTGTAATTTAGGATGATGTAATCATGAGGGAGGAAGTAAGTCACGAAAAAGGTCAATGGTACACCAGAGGGATAGAAACCACTTATTGGCGCAGGTTTGGTGGCCGAAGGGCCTATTCTGTGCTGCAGTGTTCTTTGTTCTTTGGTCAGAGGTGATTGTGCAAGAGTGAAAATGGAGACCATTGCAGGGAATTCTCTGGCTTATGGCAGAATCGATATGAATAGAACCAGGCAGGTGCAGTCTCACCCAGCTGGTCAACTGTGGAGAGGCTTTGGAGTAGAATTTCATGGTCAACCGTGTCAACGGCTGCAGACAGGTGGAGGATGTAGATGAAGGTTATTCACCTTTAGCACAGCCACAAAGGATGCCATTTGTGACTTTTCTATGGTACTTTGATGGGGTAGAAACCTGTTTGGAGGGATTCAAACATAGAGTTCCAAGAAAGATGGGTCTGGATTTGGGAGGCGACAACTCATTCAAGGACTTGGGAGCGGAAGGTGAGGTTGGAGATGCTACGGGTTGTTTGCAAGGACAGAGGGTTCAATGGTTTTTTTGAGGAAAGGGGTGATGGTGGTGGATTTGAAGAAGAGAGAGACAGAATCGGATGAGAGGGAACCATTAATATCAGTTAATGTAAGAATCAATAAAGGAAGATGAATGGTCAGCTGGTTAGTAGGAATAGGCGACACCACTGCCACAATTGTTTGAGTGGGTTACATGGTGGAAGGTATAGACAGTCAGGGAGACGCCATTAAAGGGAAAGAGTCATGTCTCTGTCAAGGCTAAAATGTGGATGTGATCATCTACAATAAGCTCATAGATGGCACACACGTAATTAATAAATAAACATACATCTTTGCGGGAGATATGATGATAGTGGTGGGGGAGAGGGTGGAATTGTCCATGATAGCCCGTCTACGCGCAGGGCTTATACGATCAGAGTTGGAAGCAGTGAGAGAGATGGCAAGGAAGTTGATGAAATTAGCTCTTGGCAAGCACATAAATTGGGAAAGGCATGGTGAGAGTGGGCATTACTGCTTGTTAGGAGACAGCGATGAGGGTCTCAATGGATGCCAAGAGGGAGGCTGTACAAATGTTTGAAAGGCAGTAAAGTACGGAACAGTGGTCACAAGAGCAGGCAAGATGTACTGACGAATTTGATTCAATGATGGTGAAATGGATAAGCTGATGGTAATGGGACAGGCAAAGAAACAAAAGATGGTGAGGAAGGGTTAATGGTTCCCCTCGTTTGCCTCTTGTTTGACTGCAATAGGTTTTTTTCTGAAAATGGTATACTTGTCAATTCCAATGACTGTTTGAGTGTTTATGTGCTGAGAACATAAAAGTCTTATGTGGAGAGATTTTCTTGAGTTTTAAAAAGAGAGGATAGTTTATCGTACTTAACCTGGTGGAAGCAAAGTAAAAAAAACGCCGACTTTCACACCCACACATACTTCAAGTTAACATGCACAGAGATAGATTACAAAGTGGGGAGGACAGATTAAGTAATCTAGAGCCTAGTAACATTAAAGGGGTTATATGGCTCCTGAAGGTTGATAACTCGGTAGGCTTCAAGCTGAACTTGGTCCTCCTGCAACTTTCACTCAGTGCTCCTGTGGCACTCGGCATTGAGACTGTTTAAATCTGCAGATGGATGAGTAATCTTTACTTCTGGAGACAGCAGTTCTGGGTTTAGCTCTTTTTAAATTCTTCCACTGTTGCACCAAGGTAGTCAAAATCAGCAGACAAGCTTTAACTTGCAAGTTGACCAGAGAGAGAGAGAGAGGGAAGGGGAAAGAACCCTCTCAGGGCCTTGTTCCTTCAGCATCTCAACTGCTTGGCCTGATTTGCAGAGAAAGCAGGAGTTTAAACAGACAAAGGGTTGGCTTGTCACATGACCATCTCTCACTAATGGCCCAGTGACCCAAATATGACCATGACTGGTGTCTTCCCGTTACCTTGATGATATCATGGCTGGGAATTCCTCTGTCAGTCAGGGTCCCATTGTCCAAATGATCATGACCAAAGGTTTTCTCCACCCAGTTGGGTACTCAGGTGACAGACTGGACCTTTTGCGAATGGAATAGGAGATGCCCCCCCACCCCCCCTACCCCCCATCCCCTCCCCTTCATTTCTTTAAAGACCATGATTCCTGGTGCAGCTTTGCAGACAAATTGTCTCTATTTAAATAGTTTTGGAATGGAGATGGTACATTGATGTAAATATCCAGTAATCTTTGACTGTGATCCCTGGTCACTGGAGAGTGGCTTTAGTTTTTCGACAATCAATTCAGGATTCCCAACCAGTAAATTCAAAATCAATTTTTGAGACAAAGCATAGTTTCACAACAACCTAGAAGAGGTGAAAATGTGAAAAGGAAAATCATCACCCACAGCTTCCACCCAAAAGGAAAATGGTGGCAAAGGTTATGATTTGAAATTATTGAGCTTAATGTTGAGTCCAGAAGGATGAAATGTGTCTAACTTGAAAGATGGGTAACCATTCCTTAAGATTGCACTGAGTTTCATTGGAACAATGTGGAAGTCCAAGGACAGAGTGGGAGGGGATAGAGAATTAAAATGACCCCCTCACCCTCTTTCCCTTGCACTGTCCTGGCTTAAACTTGTTATATCGCTAACTTTCTCTGATTCTGAGGGAAGGTCATTGACCTGAAACATTGGGTGGAATCTTGTCTCCTTTAAAAATAATAGAAAGGCAGAACATTTCTTGGTCCTGACCTCACACTTGGCAGTGCAGCCATCTGAAGTAACCAGTTAAAAGGCCAGTTTGGAGTCCACCATCAAATTCAGGATGTTGGATAGGTTCCTAAAGCTGCAGGCCCAATCAAAGCCCTGCAACCTTGGAAGGATAACAGTCCCAGTGGCAGAAGTGGGCGTTACCACTGCAGGAGAGGGAATGTGAGCGTATCTCCATCTTGAGGTGCCTCCTGAAGAGGTATTCAAACGGTGGCCACAACTGGTATGCTTCCCCTGTGGAGGGGAAGTCCTTGTGGAAGCAGTTGTATGATCCACTGATGGCTGCACCTCTAGTAGAGGTGACCAAAAGCCACTTTCAAGCACCTGTCGAGCTTCAGCAGATGGCCTTTTCACCATTGGGAAGATCCTGGTGACAATGCTGCTCTGCCCACAATTGGTAAGTTAAATATGAAAAATATGATAACACACCACTGTCAAGTGAGAGACAATGTCCTTCTCACCCTGCCTCCGACAAGCTTGGCCAAAGATGGAAATACATTGACCAACTTCCTATCTTCCTCCCAGTCCTAAACTTGTCCTCACAGGACCAGAAAGATGCTGCCTGTTAGCTATGTTCTTCCTCCACAGATGCTGCCTGACCTGCCGAATATTTATCAGAACTATCTAGCTGGCTAGTGACATGTACGAGATATGAGCCTGTATGGCAGAAGGTTCCAGATGTTCTACATGTACATATAGGATACGGTACAATAGATTAATGAATATATGAGCAACAGAATATTTTTGAATTGCTATAATGGAAAAAATCATTAGTCATGTTATATTCCAGAAACTATTAGATCATTACATTCCCAGATTTTACCACAAAAACAGAGGCAATCATTTTTTCCACACAATATATGATTCAGCAGATGATTCTCAATAAAAAAAAGCAATAATTTGACAAGTGGAACATACTTGGACCTCTAACAACATATTTTCCCATTGACTCATCAGGGAAAGGCATTTTTCAGAGTATATGAAATACAAGACAAGAAGCTATGATGAATGTCATTAATTTGCAGAAGATTTTGTTCTGTGAAAACTCTGGTTGAGTAGCTGGAATTCTGATAATAAAAGTGTGGATGCTGCAGTTCTCGATGTATGTCACCCATATACTACTTGTGTTCCTAATCGTTCTAGACACCCAGCACTGAATGTTCTTGGTCCCAGTGAGATGGGAATGGGGCTGGGAAAAAATGGTCGCTGAAGAGTGTGGTTGTAAGTCTGTTTCCACCCTCTGTCATTTTCAGAAGGATGGAGGAGGAAATGGGCTTTGGAACAGGTCTGCTCTTATTAACAATGTATTTAACATCATTGTGGACTCATTTAGCGAGGCAGTTGGACTTTAGCAAATGTAGAGAATTAGAAATAGACCAGTGGAAATGGGTAAGAGTCAACTCTAAACATATGTGAGAAGATCCAGTTCAAAGTATTGTAAACATTGTCTAATTTTAAAGAACACATCACAAGCCTCCCTATCTCAGGTTCCAGACCCCCTTCTGCCCTTTGAAATCATAAAATCATAGAATCCCAGAATCCCTACAGTGCAGAAGGGATTCAGCCCATCGAGTCTGCACCGACTCTTACCCAGGCCTTTTCCCCTTCACCCCATGTATTTACCCTGCTAATCCCCCTAACCTATATATCTTGGGACATTAAAGGGCAATTTAGCATGGCCAATCAACCTAACCTGCTCATCTTTGGACTGTGGGAGGAAACCGGAGCACCCGGAGGAAACCCACACAGACACGAGAAGAACATGCAAACTCCACACAGACAGTGACCCGAGGCCAGAATTGAACCCGGGTCTCTGGCACTGAGGCAGCAGTGTGAACTACTATGCCATGTGCCACCCCATAGGAAATTTTAACTTTGCGAAATCTTCCCTTGAAATATTAATGTGCAAACAGCAGCCACAATGATAGCTGCTGAAGTGAGCCTCAGTGTAGTCTACTTTCTGACTGACCCATCTCCATGCTAGTTCATTGGAGGGCAGAGAGTCCCTGAGACAATTAACTCCCTGATTTATTGAAATAGCAGCCACTTCCTGTTTTTCATCGTGGGCGGGTTTACACCCGGAATTGAATCCATCTCCTGATTCCTACTTCCAGTGGGAAAATCCAACCACCCAATGTTGTCAGATACAAAACTAAATGAGAAAATGTGTAGCTACATTTATGTCTATGATAAAGTAATGAAATCAATAGTTTCAATCAAATAATAGTAACCTTAGCTTGAACTGCCTGCCTGTATTAAAATTATGCCTCAAAGCTCTATTTACAGTAATGCTACTTTCAGCAATATTTACTGGATTCTCTGGGTGTGCACAAAACCCAACCTTCAAACAAGATAGAGTAGGATGCTTTGTCATGGACTGGGGTCTTTGGCCCAACAAATCTGTGCTAATGCATAAAAGTAAGACAGACTTACCCTTGTATAGCACTTTCCATTATCTAAGGACATCCCAAAGCACTTCGAGCCAATGAAATATGCTTGTAACTGTAGTAATGTCTGAACCATGTTGTTAACCGCAGTGCTTCCCAATGCATTTGAATGCATTTAAATTGAATTAATGGGCTGCATGTCCAATGTTACCAGCACTTCCCCCTTTACCACCGCGTTCACCAATCCCGAATTGGCGCGAAACAGACATGCTCCATAAAAGCCCGATTCAGGCGTTCCATCAGTGAGGGGTAATTTTCAAGGAATTAATCAATGTGAACAAAGTGTTAATTAATCCAATTATTTCTCAGGACAAAATTGAACAGATAAATTCTGATATTGTCTGTTTTGTGCATTGTAGTGATTTGGTTCAGATTGTGTGGAGTTTACACATTTTCCCCATGTCTGTGTGGGTTTCCTCCGGTTGCTCCGATTTCCTCGCATAGTGCAAAGATTAGTGGTTGGGCGGATTGGCCATGCTAAATTGAATCTTAGTGCCCAAAGGTGTGTGGGTTAGGGGGATTAGTGAGGTAAATACATGAGGCTATGGGGACAGGCGCTGGGTGGGATGCTCTGTCAGAGCAGACTTGATGGGCTGGTTGGCCTCCTTCTGCACTGTAGGAATTCTTTGATTCCAGGATTCTATGATACCTTGCGGAAGAGAAGGGGTTGAAGATTGACGATGCCTGTGTATAACATATTTGTAGAAGCAAAGTCAATGCTGACAGTTCAAATTCCTCCAGCACCCTCCAGTGAAAGAAATTAAAGTCAAAATGTTTCATTCACTGTTTAGCTTGAAATGTTTATTAGCAGCTGAGACAATTGAATATCGGAAATATAAATTATGTAAGTAAGTATGTATTATTGTAAGTAAGATAGGTAAAAGATATAGGCAGTTCCACTGACATTGTTTGCAAGCATTATAAATCCACTTCTTGTCTTGCCTTTTCCATTAATCCAAGTAAAAGTTAGCAACATTTAATCCCTGTCTAATGTAAAAGGCAGAATGATACAACTGCTAAATGTTCTCACATGTGGTATAAAGTTCGTCTATAGTGCTTGACTAATATTTGTCCATAAATCTAATATATTCCGTTAAATATGAATGTTTGCATGATTTATACCACAGGGAGTCATTAGCATCAATAAGTGCAATCTCAGAGGGATTCCAGGATTTGTGAACAATGTGTAATTTATCTGGGGAAAAAAAAAATCGCACTGTGACACTCATCCCAACAATTTTGTTGCCCTATTTCTCACCCATCTGTGAAATAGGGATGCTGAGACCAACAGTGTGAAGACAGATGACCATGAAGTCAGCCTTGGTGTGGTGATCTATGAGTCAGAAGATTGTGGGCTCAAACCTTAATCACAAAACTTGTGTAGGCAACCTAGCCTGATATTTCAGTGTGGTGCTGAAGGAATAATGAATGAGTGGCATCAGAAAGTGACCCCCACTGTTATTTGTGGGGGCTTGCTGAGCATGCATTCTTGCTGCATTTGTTTGCAAGACAACAATGAACAGTGAAAACAAGAGACAGGAGGAAGAGTAAAACTATACATCCTGTGGAACCTGCTCCACCCAGTATAGCTGGCTGATCTTGAGCTTCAACTCCACTTTCCTGCTGTTCATCCTTTCCTTTGATTCCCGAGACTCCAAATCCATCCATTAGAGCAGGGTTTTTTTAAACTCTCACCGAATCCTGCAGCTTCATTTTTCATCTTTAAAGGGGTGGGGATTTAAATAACTTTAAATTGTGACCGTTAAACAGATCTTATCCACCCTTCAAGAGTAGTTATGTCGATTTCATAAATTGGTGACTCTCACACTGGATTACGACCCTTGCAACACTCAAAATTGGGACTGTTGGAAGTGAACACTTGAGTTTACATGGCTCTGATGCATTTAGGTTTCCATCTAATGTGAATCATGCCCCACTCCCTTTCTGCTACTGGCTAGAATTGGATCTGTCAGAAATGGGGTGCGACTTTCCCATTGGGTGCAACCCACCATTTTTGAAATTCTGCAGAGTCTTCCTGACTCCACGGAAATACGGGTCAAAATATCTGTTCAATTTCTTCACCATTTCCTCATTCCCCATAATAGTTTATTGTATTTCTGCTTCTAAAGTTTACTTTAGCAAATCTCTTCCTTTTTATATACTTGGAAAAGCTCCTACAATCTCGCTAATTTGCTCTCATTCTATATTTTCCCACATTGTCAACATTTTGGTGGCCTTTTGATGGTTTCTAAAGCACTCAGACTTGTGACTATTCTTTACAACTTTATTAACCTCTTCTTTTAGTCTAATACTATCCTTCAATTCCCGAGAAAGGCATGGATGGACCTTGTTGATATTTGGCTCTTGAATGGAATTTTTTTAACATTTTAAATTATTTAAATGTTTCCCACTACTTATTTAATGACCATGCTTTTTAGTTTATTTACCCAATCAACTTAAACCAGTTCACCCCTCATACCTATGTAATTGGCTTTGTTTAGGTTGCTTATTTGTCATTGGTGTATGTCACTTAAAGCTAATGGTATTTGCTACCAAATAAACCTGTTGGACTTTAACCTGGTGTTGTTAAAACTCTTACTACTTTCGAACTTAACATGGAATTATTTGGTATGATCACTAGTTCGAGCAGGTCTTTTACAATGAGATTACAAGTTAAAACTTCAAAAATACAAGAGTTATAACATGGGTTGGAATTTCTTCAGGGTCTGAAACTGACTACTTGAATGCAAGTTTTTTTTCTAGCTCAGCAGAACTGAGGAATCGAACCCAGGAACATCCTGATTTGTATTGCTCAGTATCACAATTGAGTTTAAGGGCGGGATTTTCTGGCCATGCTCGCCCAAAAACCAGAAAATCCTGCCCGAGGTCAATGGACCTTTGCATGATCCGCCCTTCATCCAGTACGATTCCTGTGGAGGGTGGGACGGGAAAATTCCACCCGGATATTTACCATTCTAAAGGCAGTGCATAAATGCAAGTTGGTGTTTTACAGAATTGGGCCTTCAATGTAGTGAGACCGCTGTCAACCAGAAAGATATAGCAGCCTTCAGAACATTTGTAGAAATGTGTTGTATTCTAATGTATGGGCCTATTATTAACTTTCATTCCAGTTGTCTGAAATCACCCTCAGCAATGGAGCAGCTAGCGGTGGGATTATCCTGCATCCTCCATGAGAACGGGGTGGGAATCACGGAATCAGGTCCTGTCTGCCTCTTTTCCCTGGCCAGACATGGGTTTGCCCCGTATCATTATGGTAAAATCCAGCCCTATATAATAACAGAAACTTTATTTGGAAATACCACAAAATTAACAAAATGTATAATTAATAAAATTATTTCAATTGTTCAAATGCTAATTATTAATAAATTGACAACACGCTACTTTAAATTAAGAAATATAATTGGTTAGCCATGAAAATAATATTTTAAGGGCTATATATTAACACTGAACATAAAATTCTAAATTTGGCACATTTTGCTATTTGCAGATACATATTTTAATGAAACTAATATTTATGATTCTGGATAGTAGGCAACATATATTTATCCTGCTCTTCATATTTTTTTTAAAAATGTCAAATCGCATTGCTGTACAGAATGTCATTGAATGATAGAGATACATAAATATGCAAAGCATGAGAGTGGATCTGGACCAGCAATCTAAAGTGACTTTGACAATCAGGTTCCATCATGATTGATGTTAGGAGCAAATAAACCTATTTGGCTTCTTTATAGTGTTTTGCTGTTACTGTCCCTGGATCAAGACCAAGCAATGCACAGGGAGTCATAATACAAGGGTGTTTCTCTCATTAACATTACAATGCAATGTAACTGATGACCAATTATGGAGAAATTAGTTTAGAATTGAACCCCATATATTTTGAATTGAATAGACACTATCCATTTATTTTCCCAAACTTCCGAGTTGTGTCCATCCCTGTGTCCAATGCTGCTCAGACGGAAAACTGCATATATTGGAAAGGCTTCAAGGTCTGATCCACAATGCAGAAAAACTCCCTTAGCAAGGAGAAGCTGTGCAGAGGCCACTCGCTCTTTCAACAGCATCAGCTGCCATATTCGGGCAATGTTTAAAGGTTCCCATGTTTCTTGGTTTGATAGTGAATGGGTTTGTGAGTGAATGGGTTTTTGAGTGAATGGGTATGGGTGAATGGATGGGTGAGAGAATGGCTGAGTGATGGGTGAGCATGTGGGTGATATAAGTGAGTAGGGTGGCAGGTGGGTAGGGTTCAGCTGGGTAGGTGGGTAGGGCTTCAGGGGGGTGACAAATGAATAAAGAGATGGGTGGGGAAGGTGACTACTGGTTAGAATGACGAGAGGTAGTGTAGGTGTGTGGGTAGGTGGTTGTGTTGGAGTCATGGGGATAGTCAGTGGGCCAGGGGATAGTTGGGAGGCTCAAGGGGAAGGACAGTTAAGTGGGGGAATGTAAGATGTGAATGCTTTCATTTACACTTACTGTCAGTTCTTGACTTTAAGATTTTGGAAAGGACAAATTAACATGGACACAGGGTTTTGGGCTCAATCACAAACATGTTCATTCACAAAAAGCTTTCCGAATGCCCAATACAAGAGCTCTAAACTAGTGTAATGACACTGCGCAACGCTCAAAACCATGACTTATTAATAAAATCTTCAACTGAAAAACAACAGGCAAAACTCCACCTTTCTGCCCAAACCCCTTCAGGATTTAGTTACTACCCTTAAACTACCTTGAAACCTTAGCCTCAATATACCTCAGATCTGACTGATATTTACAACTCCCACACAGTTCGTCCTTCTGGTTCGAGCTGTAGGTATGTGAATCAGGTTGACCATTCCTGACTCTTCAGGGTGAGTGCAGTGCCAGACCCAACAAGCTTGGCCCTTTTATTACAAAGCTTTATCAAAAATATCAAAGCATATATATGGAGACATTCTGTCTGGATGGTCAGTGCTTACCACCTTTTAATCCCTTTTAGCCTGGTTCCTGCCATGGTCCAGACACTCTCACTCCAGGCTACCAGTTCCCCAGCTCTAGCTTTGGGAGCTCCCACCCCGTTGTCGCTCTTGCTCCCCACAGCCCCACTCTTGATGCAGGCCCCAACTCTCACTCCAAGCCCTGGCCTGGCCCCCCTGCTCTCGCTCCGGACATTGAAACATTTCTTGAAAACTTACCATTGTTGCTTGTCCAATCGTGGACTGGTTTCTTCCTGCATTTGCTACTGATAGGCTCAAATGTAAGTCAGTTATATGTCCAATAAGTTTGGCAGGGTTGAGTCCAGAGGGCATGAGGGCAGGAATCCAACCCGTGAGCCACAAGTTGGACAAGCCTGGTCTGGATTCTTACTCTGCAGGGTGTTGAATATCAGCCAGAATGACAGAGTGACCAATGATAAAGGCATGGCTTCTGTGCAGATGGTGGAACTATGTACAGGAGGAGCTGGATAGGAATATATAAAGGGGCAGATGGCTGTTGGAACCGGGAAAGGAAAGAGTGCAATGGAAAGATCTTATGGCATCTCCAGTCACCCGAATAACAATGAGTCAGTGGTGTACTGAATCACAAGAAACTTAGCAATCATAAAGGATTGCCCTTTGGTTTAGCATCACTCTGCAAACTTACTGTCATGTCAATTCAGCCGCTGTGCAGTGGTGTCACCCTGCTGAATCTAATTCCCCTCCTATCCTGGGTGTTAATAATGCAGTATAATATCTTCCATTACTTTTGTAGTCTGCTTGAATTTGGCCCTTGCCTTCCATGTATCAAACCCTGTGGATATTAAGTGAAGGTGCAAATAATTGTTATGCTTCCGATAGCAGCACACACCACGCTGATCTCAGCAAGTACTTCTCTCGCATGAAGTAATAAATGCAAGAGACTATCCTATTAAATAGTGATCAATTCCTATAGGAACATGTGATACTTGATCATCCATAAATGGGACAGCAGTGATGTATGGTTCCTGTGCAAACGCTCATTGCTTTGCTCAGCAAAATGCGCAAATGTAACACAAGAGATATCTATCCATACTTGACTCAAAAGACATATGTATCACCTTGAAATATAATTGGAGAATAGAATCTACCTATTCTCTTGGTAACATTGTTACTTTTTTCCCTCAGAGCTGGAATATCATCATCTCATTTGAATAAACTCTGGAAGGTGCTATCTCAGAGATTGGAACAATCCTACTTTTATTTAAACAGACGGTGCACTGAATGTTATAAATTGTAGCAGGAAAGCTAATGTTATGCTGGGGAAGGAGGGAGGGCCTCTGTGGAAGAAAGGCAAAGCATGCTGGCCCTCACTCTTTCACCTCACTTATCCTAAAGAGGGTTTGCTTATTAGACTGCAAAAATTATTTCACTTATTCAGAACTTATTGCCTGAGTGATTGGAATCTACTGGCATGATCACTGTGAAATTCTGTGGAATAGCCACCTCCTATAACTTTGTAACCATGTTGCAAATTGCATGTGGTTCTGGTGACCAGCCTGAGCACATTTCCAAACTAATAATGTGGCTGTTGCCAGTAGAACTAAATGTTTTGGGGTGAAATTGGACTTGGGTGCGGATGTAAAGCAGGGGATTTTTAATTTTTTTAATCTATATTTATTGGTGTCACAAGTAGGCTTACATTAATACGGCAATGAAGTTACTGTGAAAATCCCCCAGTCCCCACACTCCAACAACTGTTCGGGTATACTGAGGGAGAATATAACATGGGGGCCAATGCACCTAACCAGCATGTCTTTCAGACTGTGGGAGGAAACCGGAGCACCCGGAGGAAACCCACAAGGACACGGGGAGAACGTGCAGACTCCTCACAGACAGTGACCCAAGCTAGAAATCGAACCCGGGTGCCTGGCACTGTGAGGCAGCAGTGCTAACCATGTGACACTGTGCCACCATTTTTCATGGGATGTGAGTGTCACCGTTAGGCAAGCAATTGTTCATCTCTAATTGCCCTTGAGAAGGTGGTGATGTGATGTCTTCTTGAACCGCCACAGTCTATCGACAATACTGTTGGGAAGGGAGTTCTAGGATTTTGCCCCAGCAACAGTGAAGGAACAATTATATAATTCCAAGTCAGAATGATGTGTGGCTTGGAGGGGAACTCGCAGGTGGCTGTGATCCCATGTGTCTGATATCTTTGTTCTTTGAGGGAGGGCAGCGAGTTTGGAAGACGCTATCAAAGGAGTCTTAGGTATCGCATCAGGCATCTCTTGTACATTCCGCCACATTTTAGTTACATGGAACTGAATATCGAACATGCCATTAACAATCAGTAAATGTAAATACCGCTATTTTGTGAGCACCCAACGTCCAATTTCAGTCCCATCATCTTTAAGGCAAAGGAAATGCAGCACATTTCAATCTCAGCAAAGCAGAGAACACTGGAATAAAACAATATAAAATGGACAAGCAACAGCTGCCCACCTCCAACCGCACCCGCCCCCAACAATCACTACCATAAACCTGACGCCACCCACCCAACCACCACCACTAAACACTAATAAAGATTGCAAATCTTCCAATGTCCAAAAACAAGATTAATTTGCATCCCAAAACATTTGAACAAGTGTAATGATTTGCAACAAACGTTTAGTGCTGAATTCCCTAATGGTTTATGCGACAGTGATCATTTTATTTTTGTTATAACACAGTCACGGACACATGCTTCTGCATCTGTTCCATTTGTTGACTTTGTATTGGCTAAAATGCATTTAACCATAGAATCCCTACCATGCAGAAGGTAGACCATTCGGCCCATCGAGTCTGCACTGATTCTCTGACAGATTTACTTACCCACACCATCTATCCCACCCTATCACTGTAACCCCACACATTTACCATGGCTAATCCATCTAATCCATCTTGGACATTAAGGCACAATTTAACATGGCCAGTCCACCTAATCTAATACACATTTTAGAATCACATCATAACACAGTAAAATAAGAGCCTGGTGGTTTCTGTCTGAACAACTTGGAGAAGTTTGTTGTGAAACCGGAGGAATATATTATTTTCTTAAAAATCTGATTTGATACCTGCATTTGACAGTGCGTACTGAAAAAGGGAGAGTGACTGTAAGAATGTACACAGTAAGACATTAGACAAAGCAAACACAATCTATGAAACAATAGAGACGTATGTGTGGTGAACCATCGTTGGTTCACCACTGGGGTTTGTTACTATGTTACTGTTGGGCTAGGGTGTTGTTACTGTGGGGGTTGTACTATGTTGTTGGGTTAGGGTGTTTACCTGTTATAAGAGTTATCATGGCACATTCCAGTGGGGTCCCGCCTCCGGTGGCGAGGTATAAGACCCCCTGCTCCGGCAGGACCCCTTCAGTCTGAACTGGTGTATTCGTGTTAGTAGTTCCCTTGTTACTTTATTAAAGCCTTCAGTACCGAAGCCTTGGTTCCATGTGCTTATTGATGCGCATCAATTTAATAAAGTAAACAGAAAACTCACAAGAAGGAAAACAGAGAGTATGGAACAGATTCTAAAACCGGATCGTCTGACACTGGACCCACGTGCGGTCGGTGCAGCTAACACATTCGACCATTGGTGGAAGTGCTTTGAGGACTACCTGGCAGCCTCGGTAGCTATCACTACGGACAGTGATAGACTCCAGGTCCTCCACGCAAGGGTAAGCGACACGATTTACCTAGCCATTCGTGCAGCTCCCACTTACCAGGGTGCCGTCGAGCTCCTAAAGAAAAGATACACTATGCCACCCAACGAGATACATGCTCGTTACCTCCTCGCTACACGACGTCGGCAGTCGGGCGAAAGCATGGAGGATTATGCCAATGAGCTCCTGCAGCTTGCCAGGGGTTGCGACTGTAAGGACGTCTCCGCCGAACAGTATATGTACAACCTCGCCCGAGACGCGTTCGTAGCAGGGGTAGGGTCCTCGTACATCAGGCTTAAATTGCTAGAAAAGGGGAAACTCAACTTGACCCAGGCAATGGAGATGGCCGTGAGGTTGGAGGCGGCGTCGAAAGCTTGGCGCTGTACCCCGAGGACCACGTGCAGTCAACGTGGTTGGAGCAAGCTCAGCTCCCTCCTCGCCCCGCGAACCCGCCCTCCCAGATCGATTCGACGACGGCGGCAGCTCCAGGTGGCCAGCGATGCTATTTTTGTGGAGGGGCCAAGCATCCACGGCAACAGTGTCCGGCAAGAATGGCAATCTGCAGCCAGTGCGGTAAAAAAGGCCACTATAGCAAAGTCTGCAGGTCCAAACCTAAAAACGGCAGTGTAGCTTGGTCTAAGTCTAAAAACGGCAGTGCAGCTTGTAACCCTCCAGAACGGAGACAATCTCCTTCGGCATCGCAGTACCCACGAGGTCCGACCACGTGCGAATCCAGGACGGCGCCATTGTGGCTGACGGAGGAGGAGGAAGACTACCAGGAGTCGCTGCGCTTGGCGCCCTCGCCCACATGCGATTCATGGGGGCGGCCATCATGGTCCACGACGACTAGGAGCGACCAGCAGGGGTCCTCATCATCCACATCGGCAGCATGCAGCAGCGACCAGCAGGGGTCCTCAGCATCCACATCGGCAGCATGCAGTGGCGCCCAGGGGCCAACGGTGGCGTCGATCTCCCTGGATCAGACTAGGCACTACAGACTCGAACATTCTATGATGGAGGTAAAGGTTAGTGGCAGAACTGTGAATTGTCTGTTTGACAGTGGGAGCACCGAAAGTTTCATACACCCTGAAACTGCAAAAAGGTGTGGACTCCGGGTTCTCCCTGCCAAGCAGACAATTTCCATGGCATCACGGTCCCGGTCTGTACCGATCCAAGGACGATGTATGGTAACTCTTGAGGTACAGGGCACAATTTACGAGCAATACAGGCTCCTTGTGTTACCTCACCTTTGCGCGCCAATTCTCCTCGGACTAAACTTTATGGCCCACATGAGGAGTGTGATCCTACAGTACAGTGGGCCACTCCCTTCACTGGCAGTAGGGAATCAGCCGCAGCCTCCAAATTGCCCAAAGCGCCCCGCATGTAATCTATCCACCCTGAAAATTACTACACCATCCCTTTTTAAAAATCTGGTTCCTGGCTGCAAGCCCATCGCTACTAAAAGTAGGCGTTACAGCGCTGAGGACCGGATCTTTATTAGATCTGAGGTTCAGCGGCTCCTCAAGGAAGGGATCATACAGGCCAGTGCTAGTCCGTGGAGAGCGCAGGTCGTGGTAGTCAAAAGCGGGAACAAACCTCGGATGGTCATCGACTATAGTCAGACCATTAATAGATACACGCAGCTGGATGCGTATCCTCTCCCGCGCATTTCTGATATGGTCAATCAGATTGCGCAGTACCGAGTGTTTTCTACCATAGACCTTAAGTCCGCCTACCATCAACTCCCCATCCGCCCAGAGGACCGACAATATACGGCTTTTGAGGCGGATGGTCGTCTATACCAATTCCTCAGGGTTCCATTTGGTGTCACCAATGGGGTCTCGGTCTTCCAGCGTGCTATGGACCGAATGGTGGACCAGAACGGGTTGCGGGCTACCTTCCCGTACCTGGATAACGTCACCATCTGCGGCCATGACCAGCAGGACCACGACACGAATCTCCAACACTTTCTGCGCACTGCATCTCGCCTGAATCTGACCTATAACAGGGAGAAGTGCGTATTCCGTACGCGTAGGTTAGCCATCCTCGGATACGTGGTGGAAAAAGGGGTCATTGGCCCTGATCCAGACCGTATGCGCCCACTCACTGAACTTCCCTTGCCCGCTAGCACGAAAGCACTGAGGAGATGCCTCGGGTTTTTTTCATATTATGCACAGTGGGTCCCCAACTACGCGGACAAAGCTCGTCCGCTCATTAAGTCCACGACCTTCCCACTTACGCCGGAGGCCCAATTGGCCTTCAAGGTTTTGAAGAGCGACATCTCGAAAGCCACGATGCACGCGGTGGATGAATCCATCCCTTTCCAGGTGGAGAGTGATGCATCTGACTTCGCCCTAGCCGCCACACTAAACCAGGCAGGCAGGCCCGTCGCGTTTTTTTCCCGCACCCTTCAAGGCCCAGAAATTCGGCACTCAGCGGTGGAAAAGGAGGCTCAGGCCATTGTGGAGGCAGTCAGACACTGGCGCCATTACCTGGCAGGTAAGCGGTTCACCCTGATCACGGATCAACGATCCGTGGCGTTTATGTTCAGTAACACGCAGAGGGGCAAGATCAAGAACGATAAGATCTTGCGGTGGAGAATTGAGCTCTCCACCTATAATTACGATATTATGTATCGTCCAGGGAAGCTCAATGAGCCCTCGGATGCCCTCTCGCGCGGAACATGCGCCATCATGCAGGAGGACCGCTTGAAGGCTCTCCACAATGATCTGTGTCATCCTGGAGTCACCAGACTCTACCACTTCATCAAAGCCCGCAACCTGCCCTACTCGGTGGAGGATGTCAGGTCAGTGACTAGAAGCTGTCGGATTTGCGCAGAATGCAAACCACACTTTTATCGACCAGACCGGGCACAATTGGTCAAGGCCACTCGCCCTTTTGAGAGGCTGAGTGTGGATTTTAAGGGCCCCCTTCCCTCAACGGACCGGAATGTCTATTTTCTCAATATAATAGACGAGTATTCCCGGTTTCCGTTTGTTTTCCCCTGTGCGGACACGTCAACTGCCACCGTCATTAAGGTTTTCAGTGAACTTTTTACCCTGTTCGGGTACCCCTGCTACATTCATAGCGACAGGGGCTCGTCGTTTATGAGCAACGACTTGAGGCAATTCCTGCTCTCATTCGGGATTGCCTCTAGTAGAACCACGAGCTACAACCCTAGGGGTAACGGACAGGTGGAAAGGGAGAATGCTACAGTCTGGAAGGCTGTCCTACTGGCACTGAAATCCAGGGGCCTTCCAGTCTCCCATTGGCAGGAGGTCCTTCCAAATGCGCTCCATTCTATCCGCTCCCTCCTGTGTACGGCAACCAATGCTACTCCCCACGAGAGGATGTTCTCATTCCCTCGGAAGTCGTCCTCGGGGACCTCATTGCCAGCCTGGTTGACGTACCCAGGACCCGTCCTTCTGCGGCGCCATGTGAGGGCTCGCAAGTCCGACCCCTTGGTCGAACCGGTCCAACTCCTCCACGCCAACCCTCAGTATGCCTATGTGGCATATCCTGACGGGCGAGAGGACACTGTCTCCATTAGAGACCTGGCGCCCGCAGGGGACGTAGCAACTCCTGTCGCTCCTATTCCCCCAGTCACGAATCCACTACTCCTCATTACTTCCCCAGATGTGGCACGGTCAGCACCGGGACCAGTGCATAACACTTTTACTCCCATGTACAGCTTGCCTGAGACTCGGAGATCGGCGCCACCATCATCATCACCACCACCACTACCACCAAACGTTCCAGGATCCCCTGCACCATCGCCTCACCAGGGCCGACCGGCCCGGGAGTCCTTGAGGGGACAGCCAGACGTTGCTTTGGAAAGAGCGCCACCACAGCACCTGCTCCGGTTTCGCAACCGGTGTTGAAGAGATCGGCACCTGCTCCGGTTTCGCAACCGGTGTTGAGGAGATCGCAGCGTCGGTGCGGTCCTCCAGACCGTCTGGACTTGTGAATCCTGTGATTTTTCTGTTATTGTCTGTTTATATGACCTGTTTTTCGTCCACCCCGCCACCTTTTGTTCTTAAAGGAGGGGTGAATGTGGTGAACCGTCGTTGGTTCACCACTGGGGTTTGTTACTATGTTACTGTTGGGCTAGGGTGTTGTTACTGTGGGGGTTGTACTATGTTGTTGGGTTAGGGTGTTTACCTGTTATAAGAGTTATCATGGCACATTCCAGTGGGGTCCCGCCTCCGGTGGCGAGGTATAAGACCCCCTGCTCCGGCAGGACCCTTTCAGTCTGAACTGGTGTATTCGTGTTAGTAGTTCCCTTGTTACTTTATTAAAGCCTTCAATACCGAAGCCTTGGTTCCATGTGCTTATTGACGCGCATCAGTATGCTACAAGTTTTTTGATAGAAAATAAACAAAGGATCTTAATGCACCATATATGGACATTCAAGAAAGCCTGGGGGGTTAATTTTCAACATCACTACTTAACCTGGCTGGATGGATCACTAACCAAGAGAACCCACCCAATTTTTATTTCCATTTAAATAAATAGAAATGAAGATTGCGTGGTCTGTATAATGAGAGGGCAAAGTTGAAAATGACCCTCATACTTTTCTGACAAAAAAGTCATTTAACTTTGGTTGAATGACAAAGCTATTCATGAAGAATGTTCTAATCACATTTAAATATATGGTTACATGACACTACATGTACAGTTAGAGAATGGCGACAGTTAGAGAATAGCACCGGAAATAATTTTGGGACATCCAGAAGCTGTGAAAGGCACTATATCAAAGCAAGTTTTCCTTTTTCCAAATGGATTGCCAGCACAAATTTCATCTGATCCCTTTGTCCAAATAGGCAGGCTTGTGCAGTATGTGCACCATCCACCAAGGGTCTGTTTTCAGGCGTGGCCAAGTTTCTAGATTGGCACCTCTAACAGTGTTGCACTCTCTCAATGCTGTATATTTAGACTAGGTTATGGGCTCAGGTTCGAGATTGAAGTTTGAACCCAAGGTGCAAAAGTGTAGACAACTAAAACCTTGTGTAAGGTCCAAATATATAGTTAACACATACAATCCTTTTAATTGCAGGAGAAGTTAACCGTTAATGCTTCGACTAATTATCATTACAAAAATACAATGTAGCAGTACATCCTGCACACCCTGCATAGAAAATTTATATCAGCGTATGTAGAGCAATCAATCGTAGAATTTGGTACCAACTCTGAATTTAGTTTATTTCACAAACTTTAATTTGGCCAAACCTATCCTCCCCTACTCTGTAACTTGTATTTGTGTGTGTGAGCTTTGAGGGTGCGTGTACTCCAGCTGGTTTTACTGTCATAAAACTAACTTCTTTCCTTGTTAACCTAAAGGAAACCTGTCCAACTTGTCATTTCTGATCACATCAGGTAAACAATTAAGTCCACACTAAATTGGAAAGGATATCCCTACCCAATATAAACAAACCTGTTGCGGTCAAACTAGGAGGTGGAAAAGAGGGGAGTTCTTTGACCCATCCTCGTCTAGTCGTAACACCCATATTTATTTATTCCTCAAACACGTGATCCAAACTTACTAAAGTGAATGTCTCCCTTTAATGTAGTTTTTTTAAAATTGAGCCAGAAGGTTTCCAAACCTACTTGGTTTTTGCTTTTGAATAAAATCCAAAAGCAATCATTTAATACCAAACTGGCCAAAATGTTTAAACAGCTGCCACAGTGAAGACGGTGCAGAGTGTTTGTGCAGGTGGCAGTTTTAACCTTCACTCTCTATGGGTAAATTCTATTCTGAGGCTGCAATGCCACTTACAATTACCGAACTTCCTTTCCATGTTTAGTTAATCCTCTGGAATTGAGACATATTTCTAAACATGATCGTGCAGGGGCAGAAACAACAAAATCCATTTTATAACTTGTCTTTTATCACAAGAATTCACCATTCTGACTTTGGAAATCACAGTATATTTACTACATTATTACAAAGAAGTTTAGTCTGGACTATTACCAAAAGCTGACTTCATTTTAGAGCATTGGTAAAATAAACAGAACCTTTCCCTCCCATTTGTTTCTGCTGTCCTTTTCCAAAGACGCTGATTCATGCTGAGGTACAGTTCTGTGTATTCTGGCAACTCTCCAATGTATCACATCATTCGTCAGCTCAAAATCTGGTCAGTAACCGTGGGCGGTATTTCATGGAGACATCGGAAATCTCGATTTCCCCCCGCCCCGCACACACTCCCACTACTCCCATCTGGAGAGACAGCAAGGATTCGGAATCGCCTCTTTTTGGGAAGGCCCGCTGTGTTATGTGTCACTCAGGCACTAGTTTATTTATTAGTCACAAGTAGGCTTGCATTAACACTGCAATAAAGTTACTGTTCGGGTACAGTGACCCAGAGAATTTAGCATGGCCAATGCACCTAACCAGCACATCTTTCGGATTGTGGGAAGAAAATGGAACAACCAGAGGAAACCCATGCAGACACGGGCAGAATGTGCAGGCTCCGCACAGACAGTGACCCAAGACAGGAATCAAACCTGGGTCCCTGGTGCTGTGAGGTAGCAGTGCTAACCACTGTGCCACCATACCGCCCTGGACAGTGGAATGGTTTAGCAGGGATCAAGGACTAGGAGATGGCAGCTTTATTGAATGGCAAGTCTTTCGGGACCCACCTGTGGTCTTGTATCATCGCAGGTGAGTGATGGCAGGAGGGGAGGTCACAGGGTGAGTTTCGTGGAGTAGTAGGGGGGACAGGAAGAGAGTCGGCAGCAAAGGCAAGATGGACCCCCTTCTTCCCAAAAAATCAGTGTCAAAGCATATTGATAATTTAAAAAATAATAAAAATGGTATTAAGGAGCAGAGCTAACGAATACAACCTCATTTGCATTTTTGCTTAAGAAGCAGAGCGAGTGAGAGACGGACTAGGCCACAGGTCCTTGTCACCAGGGAAGGCGGGGGGGTGGGTGCGGAACAGGGGCTGAGATGAGGAGTTCGCTTTAACTATCACCGACCTTACATTCATCTCTTGTGGCACAATCTACAAGTTGGTCTTGGTAAAATTCATATGACAGTTGGAGTCAGAAGTAGGCTGTCTTTAAGTCTGGGTTCAGAGAGGGAGCAGAAGGAGAAGGATAGAATCCAGATAAAGAACATAGAATCCATATAGTGCATAAGGAGACCATTCAGCCCATCAAGCCTGCACCGATAACAATCCTATCCAGGCCCTATACCCTTAACCCCACTTCTTTACCCTCACACTAAGGGCCAATTTAGCATGGCCAATCAAATTAACTTGCACATCTTTACACTGTGGGAGGAAACTGAAGCATCCTGCGGAAATCGCACAGTCACAGGGAGAAAGTGCAAACTCCATGCAGTGACCCAAGGCCAGAATTGAACCCTGGCTTGTGAGGCAGCAACGCTAACCACTGTGCCATCGGGGAGGGTGTGGGTGCACCTGCATCAATGTATGCGTCTGTGCGTGTGTGTGTGTGTATAATAAGAAGTCTCACAACACCATGTTAAAGTCCAACAGGTTTATTTGTCAGTACAAGCTTTCGGAGCACTGCCCCTTCATCAGGTGAGTGAGGATTTGTGTTCACAAACAGGGCATACATAGACACAGACCTAATTTACAAGATAATGGTTGGAATGCGAGTCTTTACAGGTAATCAAGTCTTAAAGGTACAGACAATGTGAGTAGAGAGAGGGTTAAGCACAGGTTAAAGAGATGTGTATTGTCTCCAGTCGGGACAGTTAGTGAGATTTTGCAAGCCCAGGCAAGTCGTAGGTTACAGATAGTGTGACATGAACCCGAGATCCCGGTTGAGGCCGTCCCCATGTGTGCGGAACTTGGCTATCAGTCTCTGCTCAGCGATTCTGCATTGTCGTTTGTCATGAAGGCTGCCTTGCAGAACATTTACCCAAAGATCAGAGGCTGAATGCCCGTGACTGCTGACGTATTCCCTGACTGGAAGGGAACACTTCTGCCTGGTGATTGTCGAGTGGTATTCATTCATCCATTGTCGTAGTGTCTGCATGGTCTCCCCAATGTACCATGCCTCGGGACATCCTTTCCTGCAGTGTATCAGGTAGACAACGTTGGCCGAGTCGCAAGCTTGTGTACCGTGTACCTGGTGGATGGTGTTCTCACATGTGATGATGGCATCCGTGTCAATGATCCGGCACATCTTGCAGAGGTTGCTGTGGCAGGGTTGTGTGGTGTCATGGTCACTGTTCTCCTGAAGGCTGGGTAGTTTGCTGCGGACAATGGTCTGTTTGAGGTTGTGCGGTTGTTTGAAGGCAAGAAGTGGAGGTGTGGGGACGGCCTTGGCGAGATGTTCATCTTCATCGATGACATGTTGAAGGCTTCGGAGACACGGTACACGGTACATACTCTTGTGACTCGGCCAATGTTGTCTACCTGATATGCTGAAGGAAAGGATGTCCCGAGGTATAGTATATTGGGGAGACAGTGCAGACGCTACAACAACGGACGAACGAACACCGCTTGACAATCACCAGGCAAGAGTGCTCCCTTCCAGTCAGGGAACATTTCAGTAGTCACAGGCATTCAGCCTCTGATCTTCGTGTAAGCATTCTGTAAGGCGGCCTTCACGACAAATGACAATGCAGAATTGTTGAGCAGAAACTGATAGCCAAGTTCCGCACACATGAGGACGGCCTCAACTGGGATCTTGGGTTCATGTCACACTACCGGTAACCCCCACGACTTGCTTGGGCTTGCAAAATATCATTAACTGTCCTGGCCGGAGACAATACACATCTCTTTAACTTGTGCTTAACCCTCTCTCCACTCACAATGTCTGTACCTTTAAGACTTGATTACCTGTGAAGACTCACATTCCAACCATTATCTTGTAAATTGAGTTTGTGTCTGTATATGCCCTGTTTGTGAGCACAAGTCCTCACTCACCTGAAGAAGGAGCAGCGCTCCGAAAGCTTGTGCTGCCAAATAAACCTGTTGGACTTTAATCTGGTGTTGTGAGACTTCTCACTGTGCTTACCCCAGTCCAACGCCGGCATCTCCACATCATGTGTGTGTGTACCCAGCTCACTCCCAGTTTCAGGGTTTACACACTCACTCACAGTCTCATGCACTCACATTCTCTCAAACTCTCACACTTTCATTCTATGACAATCTCACTTTCTCATTTTCAGTCCCTCACACTTCCATATTCTCACTCTCTCATACTCACATTCTCTCTCATACTCATATTCTCTCTTACCCACACTGCCTCACACTCTCACTCTCTGACATCTCATAAGAACATAAGAACATAAGAAATAGGAGCAGGAGTAGGCCATCTAGCCCCTCGAGCCTGCCCCGCCATTCAATAAGATCATGGCTGATCTGACGTGGATCAGTACCACTTACCCGCCTGATCCCCATAACCCTTAATTCCCTTACCGATCAGGAATCCATCCATCCGCGCTTTAAACATATTCAGCGAGGTAGCCTCCACCACCTCAGTGGGCAGAGAATTCCAGAGATTCACCACCCTCTGGGAGAAGAAGTTCCTCCTCAACTCTGTCTTAAACCGACCCCCCTTTATTTTGAGGCTGTGTCCTCTAGTTTTATCTTCCTTACTAAGTGGAAAGAATCTCTCCGCCTCCACCCTATCCAGCCCCCGCATTATCTTACAAGTCTCCATAAGATCCCCCCTCATCCTTCTAAACTCCAACGAGTACAAACCCAATCTCCTCAGCCTCTCCTCATAATCCAAACCCCTCATCTCCGGTATCAACCTGGTGAACCTTCTCTGCACTCTCTCCAATGCCAATATATCCTTCCTCGTATAAGGGGACCAATACTGCACACAGTATTCCAGCTGCGGCCTCACCAATGCCCTGTACAGGTGCATCAAGACATCCCTGCTTTTATATTCTATCCCCCTCGCAATATAGGCCAACATCCCATTTGCCTTCTTGATCACCTGTTGTACCTGCAGACTGGGCTTTTGCGTCTCATGCACAAGGACCCCCAGGTCCCTTTGCACGGTAGCATGTTTTAATTTGTTTCCATTGAGATAGTAATCCCATTTGTTATTATTTCCTCCAAAGTGTATAACCTCGCATTTATCAACGTTATACTCCATTTGCCATATCCTCGCCCACTCACTCAGCCTGTCCAAATCTCTCTGCAGATCTTCTCCGTCCTCCACACGATTCACTTTTCCACTTATCTTTGTGTCGTCTGCAAACTTCGTTACCCTACACTCCGTCCCCTCCTCCAGATCATCTATATAAATGGTAAATAGTTGCGGCCCGAGTACCGATCCCTGCGGCACGCCATTAGTTACCTTCCTCCAACCGGAAAAACACCCATTTATTCCGACTCTTTGCTTCCTGTCGGATAGCCAGTCCCCAATCCACTTTAACACACTACCCCCAACTCCGTGTGCCCTAATCTTCTTCAGCAGCCTTTTATGGGGCACCTTATCAAACGCCTTTTGGAAATCTAAAAACACCGCATCCACCGGTTCTCCTCCATCAACCGCCCTAGTCACATCTTCATAAAAATCCAACATGTTTGTCAAGCACGACTTTCCCCTCATGAATCCATGCTGCGTCTGATTGAGCGAACCATTTCTATCCAGATGCCCTGCTATCTCCTCTTTAATAATGGGTTCCAGCATTTTCCCTACTACAGACGTTAAGCTGACCGGCCTATAGTTACCCGCCTTTTGTCTCCTTCCTTTTTTAAACAGCGGCGTAACATTAGCCGTTTTCCAATCAACCGGCACTACCCCAGAATGCAACGAGTTTTGATAAATAATCACTAACGCATCCACTATTACCTCTGACATTTCTTTCAATACCCTGGGATGCATTCCATCCGGACCCGGGGACTTGTCCACCTTCAGTCCCATTAGTCTACCCAGCACTGCCTCTCTGGTAACATTAATTGTATTAAGTATTTCTCCTGCTGCCAACCCTCTATCGTTAATATTTGGCAAACTATTTGTGTCCTCCACCGTGAAGACCGACACAAAAAACTTATTTAAAGACTCAGCCATATACTCATTTCCCACTATTAACTCCCCCCTCTCGTCCTCCAAGGGTCCAACATTCACTCTAGCCACTCTATTCCTTTTTATATATTTATAAAAACTTTTACTATCATTTTTTATATTAATTGCTAGCCTAGCTTCATAGTCTATCCTTCCTTTCTTTATCGCTTTCTTAGTCTCTCTTTGTTGTTTCTTAAATTTTTCCCAATCACTTCTTTCTCCACTATTTTTGGCCACTCTGTACGCAGCTGTTTTTATTTTAATACTCTCCTTTATTTCCTTCGTTATCCACGGCTGGTTCTCCCTTTTCTTACAATCCTTGTTTTTTGCTGGAATATATTTTTGCTGAGAACTGAAAAGGATCTCCTTAAAAATCCTCCACTGTTCCTCAGCTATCCTACCTGCCAGCCTACTCTCCCAGTCTACCTTAGCCAATTCATCCCTCATCCTATCATATTTCCCTCTGTTCAAACAGAGGACACTGGTTTGGGACCAAACTTTCTCCTCTTCCATCTGAATCAGAAATTCGACCATATTGTGGTCACTAGACCCAAGAGGGTCCTTCACAATAAGATCCTTAATTCTACCTACCTCATTACACAATACCAGATCCAAAAGAGCTCGTTCCCTCGTCGGTTCCGTAACATGCTGTTCAAGGAAACTATCCCGACAGCATTCTAAGAACTCTTCCTCCATTCCACCCTTACCGACTTGAGTCTGCCAGTCAATGTGCATGTTGAAGTCCCCCATGATTATTGCCGTTTCGTTTTTACACGCATCCCTTGTCTGCTTGTTTATAGCCCTCCCTACCTCAACATTATTATTTGGGGGCCTATATACCACACCTACTAGTGTCTTTCTCCCTCTACTATTCCTCATCTCTACCCATAATGATTCCACGTTTTGTTCCTCAGAGCCTATGTCATCCCTCAGTACTACCCTGATATTATCTCTTATTAATAGCGCGACCCCACCACCTTTTCCTTCCTGTCTATTCTTCCTAAACGCCTGATACCCCAGGATATTCATCTCCCAGTCCTGGTCACCTTTCAGCCACGTTTCTGTAATGGCCACTAGATCGTACCCACTTGTGCTGATTTGCACCATCAACTCATTCACCTTGTTCCGAATGCTTCGTGCATTCAGGCAAAGTGTCCTTATTCCAGCTTTTATCTGGACCCGCTTTGATGAGTCGCGAACACCGTCTCCCTCTACTCCCTTATCTAAATTACCGCCTTCATTCACTTGCACCCTCTCCTCTACCATTAATTTTGTAATTCCCCTTACCCCTGCATCCTCCCCCCCATCAATTAGTTCCTTGATCCTAGTCAACTCTTCTAGCTCCCCTCCCCCCAACCTATCTAGTTTAAATTCTCCCCAGTAGCCTTAGCCAAACTACCGGCCAGGATATTGGTTCCCCTGTGATTCAAGTTCCACCCGTTTTTTGTATACAGATCACCCCTGCCCCCTAAAGAGGTCCCAATGGTCCAGGAACCTGAATTCCTGCCCCCTGCACCAGTCCCTCAGCCACACATTCATCCTCCACCTCACTCCATTCCTGCCCTCACCTTCCCGTGGCACAGGCAGTAATCCTGAGATTACTACCTTTGCTTTCCTCTTTCTCAGCTGTCTCCCTAATTCCCTGTACTCCCTTTTCATGACCCCTTCTCCCTTCCTACCCATATCAGCGGTACCAATATGTACCGCTACCTCAGGCTCCTCTCCCTCCCACCTCAGGATTTCCGGGACGCGACTAGCGACATCCTGGATCCCGGCCCCAGGGAGGCAGACCACCATGCGAGACTCCCACCTACCTCCGCAGAAACGCCTGTCTGTCCCCTTCACCATCGAGTCCCCGATTAATACCGCCTTCCTCCTCTTTTCCTTAGCCCTCTGAGTTACAGGGCTGGACTCCACTCCGGAGACACGGCCACTGCTGCTTCCCCCAGGCGGGCTGTCCCCCCCAGCAGTACTCAAGCAGGAGTACTTGTTGTGCAGGGGCAAATCCACCGGGGTGCTCTCAACCACCCTAGCCTTACCCTTCCTGGCCGTCACCCACTTGGCCTCCTCCCGTGGCCCTGGTGTGACCACCTGATGATAGCTCTTGTCTATCACCTCCTCATTCTCCCTCATCAGCCTAAGATCCTCGAGCTGCAGTTCCAGCTCCCTAACACGGTCCCTCAGGAACCGCAGCTCGACACACCCCTCACAGATGTGGATGTCCGGGAGGCCAGATGCCTCCAGGACCTCCCACATCCTACACTGGGAACAACACACTGGTTTCACACTCATACTGGACACTTTATGTCAAGTAAGACAGTGAAAAGTTAATAAGAAAAGTTAATAAAAAGAGAATAAAAATCTCACTCTCATATGGGCGGGATTTTCTGGCCGCGTTCGCCCCTAAACTGGAAAATCCCGCCCAAGGTCAATGGACCTTTCCATGGTCCGCCCCTCACCCGCTAAGATTCCCATGGAGGGCGGGATGGGAACATTTGCCCCTCTGACTCTCACTCTCTTACTCTCAGACTTTCACACTCTCACGCTTTCACACTCTTCCACACACACAAACTCACTTTCTCGCACTTACTCACACATTCTCTCAGACTTTCACACTCACAGTCTCTTACACTTACACTCTCTCATTTACTCTACTCACAATTACTCTCCCTTACACTCAGACATTCTCTCACACTACTCTCACTCTTCCATTCTTTTACAATCACTCTCTCACACTCTCTCTCACACTCACCAGCACCTCCATTTTTCACAGGGAATCCTGGGACCACAGTTCCTGTGGCCTCCCAACAGTTTTCAGTAGCTATAACTTCCTCTTTTTCTCTGGCCTGTCAGTTAAACAATTGCTTCCTGCCTCCTGGATATTGTGAAGCTGCTTTCTGCATTGATCATCAAAGTGATTTCCCTTTGGTCTATGCTGGGCTGTGTATTGGGAGCAATGGGGAGGAGGGAAATGCATTCTCATGCTGAAGACTATCAGAGACCTCACCAATGATGTCTTCCCTCCATAAACCTTGCCTTCCTGGTCTTCTGAGCGATAAATCAGAGACATTCCAATCAGCATGCCTGCATTACTGCCTATCTGACCAAAGTACTGTACCCATATTTTCAAAACAGAACCCGGGACACAGCCAAAGCTCATGCATATCCCCTGAGGCCATGGAGCTTGCTCTGGGACATTCACATGCTTCAATCGCCCATGTTAATCTCTTTAATGTTGATCAGCAGCCTCATTGCTTGGACATTGTGGCTTTGGGATCAGTTGCTCTTGACCATCCTGGGATTAGGTGAATGGGGTTGAGAATGGGAGAAATTGGGGTTGGGGGACCATGCACACTGTCAGGGGGATTCAGATAACAGGGTTGGGAAAGGCCCGGCCCAGGGCTGCACACCATCGAATGAGAAGGCTAGGAATGGCTTTCTGGGAGTAGCTGTGAGCATTAAGCTCTTTGCTTTACCTATCCTTATACTCCAGCGAGGTCTGAAGTAAAGAAAGTTTTATCAGCATAGTCCTCAAATGAGTCCACACACTAAGAAAACAGGGACTAGGGAAAGCGGCATGTCCTACTCAGCCAGTGACTGCTGTTGTTCAGAGCAACAACAATCATTAGTCGAGTAATCTGTCAATCTGGATGCTTGACGTGTTGGATTGGCGGCTTTAGACACAGCATGGCCAAGCCTGCTAGAGACACGGACTCCAATGATTAGCTCCAACCCGACTGTCTGCCCCTCTACCGTGGTTATATTTGCAGCTGGGTGTCTGGAGAGCGAGCATACGGTGTCCGAGGAGGCCTTCCGTGCCCGCTGGGCGCCACAGGGGTATTATCGACCCTATAATCACATTTTAGTTTGATGTTTTAAGTTTCCTTTCCACATTGCCTTTTGTTTCAGGCGGTTCCTTTCTTTTTGGAAGCTGCCCCTTTTAATTTGTCCCTCAGTAAATTTGATTTAGTTTAATTGGTTATAGCCAAAAAGATTGACTCCAATGATTAGCACCGTCTGCATCCCCCCCCCCCCCCCCCCCCCTCCTCCCCTCCCTTTCCGGACAAAGTTAACAATACGCTAGCCTTCAAAGGGAAGCTGGATAAAAATGGGATGGGACTGGTGACCTTATGGATACATGTGGGATAATGTCATGATTAAATACCAAGCGAGCCTCGATGGTTTCTGTGCCACTGAGGTGGAGCAGGGAACAGAGTAAGTTTCCTGAAGGAAGCCAGGCACAGATTGCATGGTGGAGATGTGAAAATGAATCAATATTCTAGTGTTGCTCAGGCATTATTCATGCCAAACTTGTTCTCACAGTTTAGATCCACGTAGAGTTAAAGGATGGGTAAATGCTGGGGAACCAGGCTGTTGATGGATTGAACTTTCTCATTTCATGCTTTCATATGTTGTTCATTGAAAATTAAGCTCTGTATATTCTTGATTGATTTTCCTTAACAAGTTCCTTTCTTCCCTTTATTTGCACCTGGAATCCTATTTCTCTGCATCTCTGAGGAAATAGATTGGACCTTGCTGTGCTCAAATTTGCTGGGGTATTTTGTACACTGTAACAGTGACTATTCTTTAAAAGAGCTTCATTGGTTGTGCTGAGGTTGTGAAAGATGCTAATTACATGCATGTCTCACTTTAGCATGAGAAAGGTGTAGCTTTGAGCCATCCACAGGAAATGGATTTTCGCAGATATGCATGTACACACACACACACACACACATACTTAGATTTAGATAGTTTTACTTACATTTCCACTGACTTCGTCTCATGGGAGGCATTTCCTTCAGCGCATTCACATGGAAAATTGACCCTTGAAATGTGATAGAACGTCACAGACTTTCCAGATTGTGGGGAGAAAGGAGAAACACTTCTTAATGTCAAAGTGGTTTTAGAAAACTGCTTTCCCAATCATCTGCTGCAATATGTTCGTTCCATGTTCAGCAATCTCAGATTTGAGCTTTCCTTAGCTTAGAACCAGGAATCTGATGACAAAGCAATTTTGTACTGAGGACATATGTTCTCTCTTCATTACACTGACATTGCCTGAACAGAATCTCCCATTGTCAATAAAAGAAGACTATTATCTTTGATTTAAACTCAGTTCCTCAGAGGTTAAGAGCAGTGACGGAGACTACCGCGATAACTGGCACTGCCATTTCATTTGCTCTCTAACAAGTCATATTTATATGACAGGGATTTTGTGGGGGAAATATGGTAGTACATTGCCCTTTTGCAATAGCATCAGTTTGATGCGATGAAGACTCCTCTCTTTGTGATGGCTGGAATGATCCGCTCTGATTGGTACTAGTCCAGATTGTAAAGGGAGTATGTCTACTGTAGTTACTTCCCTTTACATCACATGTTTAATGTAATCAAAAGGACCCAAGGCACTTCACAGAAGCAATATCAGACAATGTTTGACACTGAGTCACATAATTTCCTCCAGTTAAATATGAGCTTGCAAAGTGATCATCTTCAGTCCCCATCACAATCTCTATTCCCTAGCTATCGATTTCATCTTCCTGAATCACCACAATCTGAAGCTGAAATGGGCGGATCCCAACTTCCATGTCATGTTTGACCCAGGTGGCTTCCAAACCCATATCTTTCCATCACTGGGCACCAAGCACTCGCCATCCAGAAAATTCAGGCCATGGTTACGTGCTTTTGAGATTTTGTGGTTTCTGGCATTGATATATTAAAGGGTCTGAATGACTGATGCTTTTATTGATGTGTAGTGAAACAACTTTTTTTTCAACATAGTGGAAATCAATGAATGAAAGACTTGTAAAAAAAACTTTATACCCATCCTGCTGTCACCTAGTGGGTAAATGAGTATGCAAATGCCATAACTTGGCATAGGGAGCATGAAGGGCCATAGGGGGTGGGTGGAGAGGGCAAAGCCTGGCAGGGCAGCATGAAGTGGCATGCATAGGGCATGAGCGGTTTGTAAGGAGCGGGGTGAAGGCTGCAGGGTCTTTGTGCTTTTATTTTATTTTATTTTAACTGGGACAAAGGCAGGCTTTTTTTAAACAGATTGCCTCAGCACCTGGCAGCCGGTGGCTGCCTCCAATCTTTTTCCAGATCGGCTGGCCTGACTCCAGTCTGCACCTGCCCACGGATAATGAAGATCCCACCTTTGGGGGCACTTTCTCCTGAGGTGGGTTGGCCGAGCCAGGCATTTTCCTAACTCCCACTACCTGCCTCAAGGATGTAAATTCAGGCTAAGTTTTGAGAACGATTGTCAAAAGCCTGTTCAGGGGTTTTATGAACATTTTACGTTTTCCCAACAAATAATGAAAAACAGAATGGATAAGATAGCTCAAACTCAAAGGGCAGGATTTTCCGGCCACACTCGCCCCAAATCCAGAAAATCCTACCCAAGGTCAACGGTCCTTTTCATGGTCTATGTCCCGCCTACTACGATTCCCATGGTTGGCAGGATGGCAATTCCGGCTAAACTTTTAAATCTTCAAATAAAGTACTGGTCCTGTTGTGAGACTTCTTACTGTGCTTACCCCAGTCCAACGCCGGCATCTCCACATCTGTTACCTTTGCCAGGTGAACCAGTGAAGGAGAGGTTTAGTGGACCTTATGATATTAAGAAGAGACTCAGTAAGGTAAACAATGTAAACTGTTAATACCCCGGGCAGAAGGAAACACCAGCAAGTGTGTCATACAAATATGCTGAAACAATACTTTGATAGGAAGGCTAGTCAACATGTCAGCCTACTCCAGGTGGTAAAGAAGAAAAATGGTGATACGAACACACACCTGAGGATTCAGGCAAAGGGTGGGATTTTAAGGCCTCACTCAACCCAAAACCGTAAAATCGCGTCCGAGGTCAACGGACCTTCCCATTGTCCACTCGTCGCCCTCATTCTCTCCGATTCCCGTGGTGGGCAGGACAGTAAAATTCTGGCCTATGAGTCAGAGACTGAAAGTCCTCAGATAGAATTCCTAGTCATGAAATTAGCCAATAAAGAGGTGTTAAAAAAGTTAGATAGAATATTACACCAACTTCTAGAGAAGCCCCAAGGTGACAAAGTCAAACTGCGAAAATAATAAGTCAGTGTGTATAGATAGACCAGGGTGAACTTCTTTAACTATGCTTGACATTAATGTGGGAAATATTAATGTGGGAAATACTACACTCATCAAACACAACCCTTACTGACTCAATCCTGGAAAATTGGCTCAAACCTGAGAGGAAATTAAATTTAGGCTGGATAATGAAATAATTGAACCAAGTCAAAGTAGCTGGAATTCTCCAGTCAAACTTGAACCAAAAATCATGATGGATTCTGTATTGAGTTCAGGAAAGTTAACACTGCAACAAAAACAGATTCTTATTCAGTTACTCAACCTGAGAACTGCATTAATAGAGTGGCAAATTTGGACTTTGCTAGCAAGGTTGATTTGCTCAAAAGTTGTTGGCAAATTCCACTAACAGATGAAGCCAAAGAAATCTCTGCTTTTGTAACCCCAGGTAACCTGTACCACTGTACGATAATGCCGTTTGGAATGAAGAATGCACCAGCTACTCTTTAAAGATTGACAAACCAAGTAATTGCTGGATTACACAACTGTCTGATGATACATTGGTGCACAGTAGCATTTGGAAAGGGCATTTAATTTAATAGACTACAAAAAAGCTGGTTTGGTGAAGAGTAAGTTGCCTATTTGGGACATATAGGCCCAAACAAGGTTGAATGTTGCCCAGAGAACATAAGGTTCAAATAATTATGCACTTTTCTGTTCACATAACAAAATGAGAAATATTATGGTTCCTTGGAATGTGTAGGTTTTATGGAAACTTTGTCCCAAATTTCAGTGGGATGATTACTCCATTAACAAATTGTTGAAGAAAAATATAAAAGTTAACTGGACAGAATCTTGTCAGACTGCTGAGGGATGTTCAAGACCATATTCATAAATGAACCTGTTTTGGCAATGATGTCTGAAGTAAATGTAATACGTAACAGTGAAAATACTCCACAATTAAAAATGTTAAGTCTTATCTTGGAGGTTCCAGATGAAGAATCTGCATATGTATTGCTGGAGCTTGGCGCTACAAACCTTCAACCTGTGAATTGTTGCTGGCAGAAACAAACAATGTAATTGCTGATACTCTGTCAAGAGTTTAAAGAAGGGGTGTAGAAGAGAAGGCAGACAATTATGGTAATCCTCAGATGTTTGAGTCCTGCTAATCTTAATTGTTACATTAACTCACTTTTGTTTTGGTTAAGCTCTTATAATTTCATAAGTACGATATGTATAATGCAATTCTCAAACATGAAAAAGTTACCTGGACAGTACATAATTTATGTGTTAAAATGTTTAGGATGATAAGAACTTGCTAGATTTCAAAACTGTTGTAAAGGAACCTTTACAATGGAAAGATTTTTGTTTCCCATGTGATAATTGTGGTGGAATCTGTTGGCAAAGCTTTATTTTTGAGACAGATTCTCATTGAAAAAGGAAATTGAAAAACAAAACTAAAAAGGGGAAATGAGAAAGGAAGCTGCCCCTCCAAGTTGCTAAGTAAATTAAGACTGGAACTGAGATTGGAAACCGACATTTCTCATTGAAACTGTACAAAAGAGACAGAGCCTTCAGATCTCAGTAGTAGTTGATGAGTCCAGTGGTACAGTACAGGCGGGTTGAAAAAAACAAAGACTAAATCAGAAGCTAAGAATAAGGAAATATACAGTTGCTTCAGTTGTTTCTATTACTTGAAGATGACATTTATGGATTTACACCATCCAAACTGAGTTAAGGAGGTTCTGTAGACATATGCCATTTCTGGTGAAGACCAAACCCATGGAACCCATTGGTTGGGCCTGCTGTCAGCTGGTGATCAGGCTGCATCTTAGAAGAAGAAGAAGAGCTGAAATTCTTTGGAAGGAAGACCACGTTTTGAGGGTTCATGTGGCTAAGTTTGATGAACTAGCTGCGAGAACACTGCTGAGCCAATTATATCTGTGTTAGTGTAGCTGTTATTAAAAGTATACCATGTAGTGAATAATTGATTACAATTTGTCTGATAATTCATGTTTAACTAATATTGACTTTGAGTTTTAGAGTATAGGTGATTAATTAAGGGTAGGATTTTCTGACCCCCAACCTTTCCCGCAGTAGCTTATACACCTATGACTGTAGCCAAATTCCCCTCCAACTCAATTTTCAAGTTTGCTGACAACATCACCGTAGTGGGTCAGATCTCAAACACTAATGAGACACAGTACAGGAATGAGATAGAGAATCTGGTGAACTGGTGTGGCGACAATAATCTCTCCCTCAATGTCAAAACGAAGGAGATTATCATTGACTTCAGGAAGTGTAGAGGAGAACATGCCCCTGTCTACATCAATGGGGATGAAGTAGAAAGGGTCGAGAGCTTCAAGTTTTTAGGTGTCCACATCACCAACAACCTGTCCTGGTCCCCCCATGCTGATGCTATAGTAGGAAAGCCCCCAACGCCTCTATTTTCTCAGAAGACGAAGGAAATTTCGCATGTCAGCTACGATTCTCACCAACTTTTACAGATGCACCATAGAAAGCATTCTTCCTGGTTGTATCACAGCTTGGTATGGCTCCTGCTCTGCCCAAGACCGCAAGGAACTACAAAAGCTCGTGAATGTAGCCCAATCCATCACGCAAACCAGCCTCCCATCCATTGACTCTGTCTACACTTCCCGCTGCCTCGGCAAAGCAGCCAACATAGTTAAGGACCCCACGCACCCCGGACATTCTCTCTTCCACCTTCTTCTGTCAGGAAAAAGATACAAAAATCTGAGGTCACAGAACAACCGACTCAGGAACAGATTCTTCCCTGCTGCTGTCAGACCTTTGAAAGGACCTATTTTGCATTAAGTTGATCTTTCTCTATACCCTAGCTATGACTGTAACACTACATTCTGCAATCTCTCATTTCCTTCTCTATGAACGGTATGCTTTGTCTGTATAGTGCGCAAGAAACAATACTTTTCACTGTATGCTTATACATGTGACAATAACAAATCAAATCAAATCAGTGTGGTGGTGGTGGTGGAGGTTGTTCACCATTTGCCAGGATCTTCCAGTCCTGCCACATCAACAAGTTTGCCCCTTGTTCACATCCTCCTCCATTAGGGGACGCATGGCAGGAGCCAACCAACAAGAACAGCCAGAATGTTTCAGCCTAAGACAATATTTTGTGTTCCCTTTCTTTGACCCTCATATGGTGAAAACATCTTCTGTTTTAAACCATGGAATCTTGTGGTTTCATTCTTTTGGTAAACAACTCGGATTTCAGATTTCTTCTTTTTATAAAAGAAAGTTATTGGTGTCATCCAAAATGTCACAAAATTGTGGGCCCGTCTGGGATCCAAACCTAAAAGAAAAATCCTTAATTTAGGATCATTAAAGTAAGATGAAGAACCTTTCATCCTGTTCAAACAGCTATTCATAGTTGAAGGAGTGTTATAAACTGCTGTCATCACTCAGTTTTCATGTACCTCTATCTGTGGTGATGTTACCCCCCTGCATTGCAGCGGTGTCCAGTATTATTGGCCACTTTACCAAGCAGCTCAATACAATGAGTACACTCACAGTAAGCTTCAAAATACAGCAGTGGCTTAACTAAAGTAAGACACTCACAGAAATGCAAGATATATAATTGCAGTCATCACGTGAACATCTGGCTTGATTTCACCTCATGATTGAGCTCATGTTCATAATCCAACTGAACCTTGTAACACATTTAGAGTTGGCCAAGAAATGTTATGCTGTATTCAGAATTTTCACTGAGTGTTTATAAGAAAAATGGCCAGTTTATAATACTTGTACCTCAGCCCATTTAATTACTCATATGTTGCAACTGAACCAAAGTAATATGACTTTATTAAACAAAATATGGTTCAATATAAGTTATTAGCATTTGAAAGATGACTGACAAGTATTATACTGATATGTTCACTGTGCCAAACAATGCGAACATTTATAATTGAGGAATATTTTTCACTTAGGAATAGGACTGTAGACTTAAAATCATTACAATATGTAGAGTTTTGAACACTGAGTGGAATAATTGCATGAGTAGGAAAGATTTGGTACATTGTAATTAGTGTGGTGGGGTGCTATTTTGTGTAAAATTTGGGGCTAGATTTTCCCACATCAGGACTAGATGGGAGTCTGAAGATAACACCTGCCGACAGCAGGAACGGCCTCACAATCCACTTCTCAGCCCAACTCAGGAATGTTCCCCTGAGATGGGAATGTAACAGTGGGCTACCACAACAGACTTCACAGACCCCACCCCCTCATCTACCTTTAAGCCCACTAGCACGAGACTGGGAAGATTCATCCTTTGAATTTTGTACTGAAAAGTCAGTATCAGATTTAGGATCAATTGTTTCCAACTTGCATTTGGCAGAACAAAATACGTGTACACTTTTTGCAATAAAATTCTGCTTAACCTCAGCTTCAAAAGAACACAACTTACTGAATAACTGACATGCTTAATTTCCCTCAAACCTTTGTAGTCAGTGTGGCTATTAGAGAGAGAGAGAAGGCTTTCATTCTGTTGGTTTGTGCTGTATTTAAATTCCAGAAGATAATAAAGTGTTTATCTTTGGGACCTGCTCTGCGCTTGTCATTAGTATAGTGGAATTCAATATACTGTCAATGTGAAGGATGTTAATTTGATTCAATGGAATTGAAAGGAAAATAACAGTACCAAGCATGTGTTAATAGCTTGATTCAAATTTAGACTTGGTCCAGTAAAATAAAACCAAAATACTGTGGGTGCTGGGAATCTGAAATAGAAACAGAAAAATGCTGAAAAACTCAGCAAGGCTGGCTGCATTTGTGGAGAGAGAAAAATAGAGTTAACGACTGGAATTTTACCGCCTTGCCCGCACGAGGCTCGTAAGATTCCACCCGAGGCTAACGGAGAATGCCATTCTGCGAGTCTCGCCCACCCCAGAATGGCATTTTCTGTTAGCCTCGGGTGGGATCTTAAGAGACTCGGGCGGGCGAGGTGGTAAAATTCCGGCAAACATTTCAGATCCAGATCAGGCTCGAAACATTAACTGTGCTTCTTTCTTCACAGGTGCTGTCAGACCTATTGAGTTTTTCCAGCATTTACTGTTTTTATTTCAGCTTGTCCCAGGTTTGCTGGTGATATAAGGGCAGCACGATGGCATAGTGGTTATCAAGGCTGCCTCACATCACCAGGGACCCAGGTTCAATTTCAGTCTTGGGTGACTGTCTGTGTGGAGTTTGCACATTCTCCCCCTGTCTGGGTGGGTTTCCTCCGGGTGTTCCGGTTTCCTCTCACAGTCCAAAGATGTGCAGGTTAGGTTGATTGACCATAGTAAAAAAAAAAATTGCCCTTTAGTGTCACAAGATGTATAGGTCAGATGGATAACCAATGATAGATGCGTGGGGTTACGAGTGGGGGAGAAGGCCTGGGTAAGATATTCTGTCATGTTGTGGAGATGCCGGCGTTGGACTGGGGTAAACACAGTAAGAATTTTAACAACACCAGGTTAAAGTCCAACAGGTTTATTTGGTAGCAAATACCATTTGCTATCAAATAAACCTGTTGGACTTTAACCTGGTGTTGTTAAAACTCTTACTAAGATATTCTGTCAGAGAGTTGGTGCAGACTTGATGGGCTGACTGGCCTCCTTCTGCACTGTAGGGATTCTATAATATATCAGTTCAGTTTAAAGGAATAGGTATTTGGAGGAATATTAACTTGACAAGCAGGTGCCTATCTGTTTTAGGTGATAACAATGCTGCTCATATCTGAGCTACAATTAGGATAGAATTAGTGGTCAGCTAAAAAGGAGATTCAGTGTCCAAACAGGTCACATGGTTTTATGTAGAATGCTGCATCTTCAGAAGATTATCACAGCCTGTTGTGTGCTACTCAATTAAGTTCTGCAAAAAGACTTGAGGATAGAACCCCCAAGGAATAAAGGAGAGACTGACAGTATGGTTGCAGAATAGCAAGACCAGAACAGTTAGATGCAAGTGAAAGCTGATTTAACAGTGGAACGTTTAGTCATGTCTGATCCATCTTTTGCCATTACACATCAGTGAACAACAAGGTACCATTATCTAAAGCCGGTATCTCTTTTCAGTCTTTCCACTTCTATTAGTATTAGACATGTCTGAAGGCATCAAAACAAAAAATCTTTATTAGAAATAGCATTTAAACTACAATGATGAAAGACATATAAAATAATGGTCCCCAACACATCATTATGGTTCAATAATAAACTGCAGGAAGACAGGTTGGAATTTACTGCCCTCCCCTGTGGTGAGTTTGGTGGAGGGGGAGGGTGCCATTTAAAAAGGAAGGTAGGTGTTGGGTAGGTGCTCTGCACCCTCCCACCTCTACCCTGATTAGGTCTAGGACAGGAAGACTTGTGCATGGTCTTCCAAACCCACCACCAATTGAAGAGCTTCCCTGGGCAATTAATGCCTACTTAAGGACCTTATTCCACAAGCAACAGATGAGGGACTTGCCATACTGGGAGCCCGAAAAGCAAACTCTGTTGAGGTTACTCATGAGCTAGGAGGGGAAGTGAAGGGAGATCCCTTCAGTCAAAGGGACTAAGTGCTGTTTGAGGGACACAGCATCAGGAAAGGTGAGGAGTCCACTGCCCTGCCCATGCTGCCGATAGCTCTGGCCTTGCTTTCCCCATGACGATCACACCATAGTTCACTCCTTGCCATCACTCACTCGAGGCTATAATCCATTAGCAATCCTGGGCCTCGAGTGGGTGCATTATCGGCAGCAGCCTTGATCCTGGGGAAGGCCCAGTTCAGTATGTGCAGCAGGCCATCCCAAAAGTGGGTCTGTCATCGATTCTACAGCCAACAGGCAAGACACCTATCACCTCCATTCAATATCACACACACACACTAAGAATCAACATTGTGCTTACATCTTGCGACTTTATTGTCTCTTTTAGCTTATTCTTACACTTCTTCTGAATGTTACCTGAGGGCCTGGGTTTGTGATGTGGCCTGCAGCTAACCTTTAGAATGTACCTTGTAGGACAGAGTTGCTTTCCCCTCTAAGTGGCTGAGTCTGGATTCATGGTAGATTGCAAGCTTGGGCTTCATCTCAACAGCAAACAAACAAACCAGTCAGCAACAATCTGCATTGATTTGACAGTTTTAACATAATAAAACTTCAATACTTTTCTCCAACGAACAAAGTTCATTCTGTCAATGTCTCTTCAGAACTTAAGAATTCCAAATCCCAGTCTCCTCTTGGAATTTTGCCCAATGAATTAATTCCTTTCTGAAATTAATCATCCCAAGATGGCACATATTGTATAAGTCTAACTTTCTGACCATGTCCACATCTATCAGAGAATTTTACCTATAAAAAAATGAGGTAAACATGTTCTAAATTATTTTAGGATTGTTTAAAATGGGTAAACTATTGACATGGTGTGTACCAATCTCTGGTATATGTGGCCTGTGGGCTAGGCACTCCATCAGCAACATAATGCCAGAAGACAATCCTTAAGTGGAGATTTATTTAAAAAGTGTGCAACATAAATAAAATAACTGGTTGAAACTTATAATCAAATGATCCGGAAATGAATCCTAATACTTTGACTCCCCTTGTTGATGACACCTTTACATTCATTGGACACAGTGGCTGGAACGTTACCACCACTCCTGCCCCAGAATCGGGGTGGGTGCGGCTCGCAGGATAGAATTCTCCATTGGCCTCAGGCGGGATTTTACAAGCCTCACCCGAGCGAGGTCATAAAGTACCGGCCAGTAGGTGAATAGCAAGTCATTTCATTTCTTTTCCACCTTTGTTAAGAGGACCTATTCATTCTGTACCCATAATACCTCTTTCCTAGGCCACTGTATATTACCCTTGCATTTTCAGGTTAAAATCAGTCTGTTATTTAACTCATGCACTTAATACATCCCAGTAATTAAGGCTTGATAGATTTTGGACATTTATAAAATAGGTTGCAGGTTTGTTACCACTCTCAGGGCTCTGATATTTTATATAATTATGCTGTAGTAGTTATTCTGCTTATTCCACAATTAAAATGGAATAATTATGCTGAATTTTGTAAGATCATTAAATAACGTTTTGTCAGGAAACAATCTGCATTGCTACAGTTTTGTTATTATGGAGTGGAGTGGTAGTTCTTTAGAAATGTTACATCGTCTGCTTAATATAAAGTTCAGGGGCAGGATTTAATTTTGCTCTGGGATTTCTGCTCCTCTGACAGAAAACTGGGTGGTGAATCTGGCTCAGCTCCAGAGGGTTGCTCCACAGCGATTTAACACTCGATGGGGTGTTAATTGGCACAGGACAAAACTCTGGACAGGACAAGGACAGGACACCTACTTCCATCTTGCTGGCAGCTCTTTGATCCCGGTAGCGCCATCAGAAGTAGTGGCTACTGCTGGAATTACATATAGTCACTGGTGGTGATCTTAGAAGCTGGATGAGGACAATAGTTGCGGGGGCGTCGTTTCAGTCGGACCTCTGGGGTGAGGGGTATGAGGACAAGGCGGGTGGGAGGGGGTAGAGAAGATGTGAGAGGAGATTTTGGGGGAAAGATCTTGGTGGGGTTCTCCATGGGCTGGTGGGGGAATGGCACATAAACGAGGTACTTCCTTTTTCCCACCAGTAGTCCAAAGAATGAGATCTAGCGAGCTTCAAACCTGGTGCCAGTTTCCAACCACCACTGCAAACATTGTGGTAGGTCTGGGGGCAAGAGGGTAGATGCCAGAAACAACTCCCATGGCATCATGCCCAATTTTACACCCCCTGTCTGCCTGCCTGTCTGCAATCTGACCCATGAGGAAGTATAAAATTCTGCCCCTGAATTCAAAAATTTTCACAGGTGCAAGAATATATTAATCCAAGCATATGCTGTCTGGTACACATCACATTTTTGATTGGCAAACTGACTTTTACATTTTAAAATGCCTTTCCCGAACGTGACTTATCCACATCATAGTACCAATAAAATCTCTTCTTCCTGATGATATGTTATTGTCATCATCAAGACGGTTTTGTATTAATAGTGCAAAATAACATTAGAACCCTTAGAAAGCAAACAGCGAGTCCTCAAGAGTGACAATTAAGCAGCTTGGTATTCTTAGAGTGAAGTGACAGCTCATTGCAGTGAATAATTAAGGCCGTGATGGTTTCTGAGTGTTAGTTCAAACAACCCTCTGTGGCTTCTTTTTATGTGGTAGCAATTCTATATCACACACAATTTCTGCCTGGAGACATCTTCTGCCCTGAATTGTCTGCTACGCTGTGCTTGTCTTGATGAGCTAATAATAAGTTCAAAAATTGTGACATTGCTGTGATCATTTTTATTAAGCAGCCCAGTGGCATGGCACAATGTTCCGAAATGGTAGGATGCCAGATTTGCTCTCTGAGCTGCTTAGTCTTTTCCATGACTACAGTGCAAGATGCTAAATGAATGTATGGTGCTCTCCATGTGGGAGCGAAGATCAGCCTATTTGTATGCACCAATTGCAGCAATGCATTGTCAGATCAATCATGGACGTTTTGCAATATTAATAACAATAAGCTATAATGTGGAAGAAGAGGTTTCATTGGTACCATAATGTGGATAGTTCATGTTCAGGAAAAGCATTTCAAAATCCCATAGAATCTCTACGTGCAGAAGGAGGCCATTCGGTCCATCAAGTCTGCAATGACTCTCTGACAGAGTATCTTCTCAGGCTCCTTCTTCAGGTGAGTGAAGAGGGAGCCTGAGACTCTGAAAGCTCATGCTGCCAAATAAACCTGTTGGACTTTAACCTGGTGTTGTGAGACTTCTTACTGTGCTTACCCCAGTCCAACGCAGGCATCTCCACATCAAGAGTATCTTACCCAGGTCCTCTCCTCTGTTCTATCCCCGTAACCCCACACATTTTCCATGGCTAATCCATCTAACCAGCACATTTTGGGACACCAAGGGGCAATTTTCTTTCACCATGGCCAATCCACCTAACCTGGACATCTTTGGGCTGTGGAAGAAAACCAGAGCACCCTGACGAAGCTCATACAGATAAGGGGAGAATGTGCAAATTCCACACAGACTGTCACCCAAGGCTGGAATCGAACCCATGTCGCTGGTGCTGTAAGACAGCAGTGCTAACCACTGTGCCACGGTGCCGCATGTGGTAAGAAATTAAAAGGCTGAATTCAATGTCAAAGAGATGACCTTCCAGCAGAGAGTGTTAATTTGGCCAATGGCCATGAACCCAAGTTAGCAAAACAAAGCAACAATAGTTGAAAGATTGGTGTGATTAATGAAGGAGGTTCATACAAGTTATAGTTCTGGGCAGGTGGAGCTAATGGAATCCTCTGTTTCAGCTTCTCCCACTCATAATTCCCCGGCTGGTGGTTAGCTTCAGTCACTTTTCTGAAGTGTGTTATTGGAGGAGCATTCTTAACAGTATAATTGGTATTCCAGGGTACTCATTATCAAAAATATGAGACATGGTATAAAGAAAGTAAATTTTAAGATGAGAAATGTTAGCCCCAGGGAATGGAACAATTTCCTACTTTTGGCACTCAGGGCCAGTATAATTACCACATTAGCTATATCGTGGCGAAGATGTAAAGTTTACTCTGTCCCGAGAATAGCTTTATTATTTCACATGAATGTATGAGAAGTGATATGAACAAAGAATGCAAAGTACAGCAACAATTTGCATTTATATGGCACCTTTAGTTGAGAAAAATGGCTCAAGGTGCTTCGCATATATGCAAGGAAAAGATGGATGTTTAACCAAAGCAAATCACACTGGTGCAAGTGATTAAAAGTTTTTCAATAAGAACATAAGAACATAAGAAATAGGAGCAGGAGTAGGCCATCTAGCCCCTCAAGCCTGCTCCGCCATTCACTAAGATCATGGCTGATCTGATATGGGTTTAGTTCCACTTACCCGCCCGCTCCCCATAACCCTTAATTCCCTTAATGGTTAGAAATCTATCTATCTGTGACTTAAACACATTTAACGAGGTAGCCTCTACTGCTTCATTGGGCAGAGAATTCCAAATACCCTCTGGGAGAAGAAGTTCCTCCTCAACTCTGTTCTAAATTGGCTCCCCCGTATTTTGAGGCTATGCCCCCTAGTTCTTGTTTCCATTGTAAGTGGAAATAACCTCGTTGCTTCTACCCTGTCTAGCCCCTTCATTATCTTATATGTCTCTATAAGATCTCCCCTCAACCTTCTAAACTCCAATGAGCACAGGCCCAGTCTACTCAATCTCTCCTCATAAGCTAACCCCCTCATCTCTGGAATCAACCTGGTGAACCTTCCCTGTACCCCCTCCAAAGCTAATATATCCTTTCTTAAATAAGGGGACCAAAATTGTACACAGTACTCTAGGTGCGGCCTCACCAGTACCCTGTACAGTTGCAGCATAACCTCTCTGCTTTTATACTCCATCCCTCTCGCGATAAAGGCCAACATTCCATTTGCCTTCTTGATCACCTGCTGCACCTGCAAACTGAGTTTTTGTGATTCATGCACAAGGACCCCCAGGTCCCTCTGCACAGTAGCATGTTGTAATTTTTCACCTTTTAAATAATAGTCCATTTTACTATTATTCCTTCGAAAGTGGATAACCTCACACTTACCAATGTTATATTCCATCTGCCAGATCCTTGCCCACTCGCTTAGCCTATCCAAATCTCTCTGCAGACTCTGTGTCCTCCACACAATTTGCTTTCCCACTCATCTTTGTCATCCGCAAACTTTGTTACCCTACACTCAGTCCCCTCCTCCAGATCGTCTATGTATATGGTAAATAGTTGAGGCCCCAGCACCGATCCCTGCGGCACGCCACTAGTCACTGATTGCCAACCGGAAAAGCACCCATTTATTCCGACTCTCTGCTTTCTGTTAGATAGCCAATCCTCAATCCACGCTAACACTTTACCCCCAACTCTGTGTACCTTTATCTTATGCAGCAACCTTTTGTGAGGCACCTTATCGAATACCTTCTGGAAATCTAAATACACCACATCCACCGGTTCCCCTCTGTCAACCGCACTCGTTATATCCACAAAAAATTCCAGTAAATTAGTCAAACATGACTTTCCCTTCATGAATCCATTCTGCACCTGCTTGATTGAACCATTCTTTTCTAGGTGTCCTGCTATTTCTTCCTTAATGATAGATTCCAGCATTTTCCCAACTACGGATGTTAAGCTAACCGGCCTGTAGTTACCTGCCTTTTGTCTACTTCCTTTTTAAACAGTGGCGTTACATTAGCTGTTTTCCAATCAGCTGGCACCTCCCCAGAGGTATCGTCAGATATCCACTCCATATCCTCAGAGAGATATCCTCAGATATCCACTCCATCTGACGAAGGAGCTGTGCTCCGAAAGCTTATGGTATTTGCTACCAAATAAACCTGTTGGACTTTAACCTGGTGTTGTGAGACTTCTTACTGTACCTCCCCAGAGTCCAGTGAATTTTGATAAATTACAACTAATGCATTTGCTATTTCTTCTGTCGTTTCTTTTAGTACCCTGAGATGCATTCCATCCGGACCAGGAGACTTGTCTACCTTTAGTCCCATTAGCCTACCCAGCACTACCTCTTTAGTAATAGTGATTGTTTTAAGGTCCTCACCCCCTACAGTCCCATGACCGTCAATTATTAGTAAGTTATTTGTGTCCTCCACTATGAAGACTGACACAAAAAACTTGTTTAAGGCCTCGGCCATTTCCTCGTTTCCTATTATTAAATCCTCCATCTCATCTTCTAAGGGACCAACATTTACTTTAGCCACTCTTTTCCATTTTATATATTTATACAAACTCTTACTATCAGTTTTTATATTTTGTGCTAGTTTACGTTCATAATCTATCTTTCCTTTTTTTATTGCTTTCTTAGTAGTTCTTTGTTGTTTTTTAAAGCCTTCCCAATCTTCTAGTTCCCCACTAATTTTGGCCACTCTGTATGCATTGGTTTTTAATTTGATACTCTCCTTTATTTCCTTAGTTATCCATGGCTGGTTATCCCTTTTCTTACATTCCTTCTTTTTCACTGGAATATATTTTTGCTGAGTACTGAGAAAAATCTCCTTAAAAATCCTCTACTGTCCCTGAACTGTCCCACCAATTAGTCTGTGTTCCCAGTCTACATTAGCCAACTCCGCCCTCATCCTATTGTAATCCCCCTTGTTCAAGCAGAGGACACTGGTTTGGGATCCTACTTTCTCACCCTCCATCTGTATTAGAAATTCAACCATATTGTGATCACTCATTCCAAGAGGATCCCTCACAAGGAGATCATTAATTTTACCTTTCTCATTACACAGGAACAGATCCAAGATAGCTTGCTCCCTCGTAGGTTCTGTAACATACTGTTCGAGGAAAAAGGTTTCAAAAGATTTCAAAAAAGATCTTAAAAAAGGTAAGAAAGCATTGAAGAAGGTTATAGAGATAGAGATGGGTGGATGGAATTTTATCCCGAGGCAGAGGTGAGCCCACCTCCACATGGTCAGGAAGACCCGTGGTGGTTTTATGGCTTTTGGGCCATTAGTTAACTCTGGGTGAAATGTTTGCCCCATCTGGGAGGAAGTACCACCTTTGAGAACTGCTGGCTAATCAAATGGCTGGCAACACTCTGGTCCCATAGCGTCTCCATGACCCCTCGGACTGAAGCCAGTACCAACGACATTCTTTACTGGAGGCAAATTACAAAGTGAGTGGGGGTACTTTGCCAGTGACAGACTGGCAGGCTCTGGCAAGAGGCATGGGAGAGGGATTGGGCTGGCAGGGGGGACATGCAGAAGAGGGGGATGTTGCCTCTATTGGGTACAGGATGTCTGAACAGGAGGGACCCAACATAGCCCCCCCCCACAAGATCACTTATGGGCTCAGTTGACACAATGGCAAGCAACACATGGTAGGCGACGGATGGCACAGTGGTTAGCACTGCTGCCTCACAGTGCCAAGGACCCAGGTTCAATTCCTGCGTTGGGTGACTGTGTGGAGTTTGCACATCCTCCCCATGTCTGCGTGGGTTTCTTCTGGGTGCTCCGGTTTCTTCACAATCAGCGATGTGCAGGTTAGATGGATTGCTAAATTGCCCCTTAGTGTGCCAGGATCTGGGTTAGGGGGATTGATTGGTGAGGTAAATATGTGGGGTTAAGGTGATAGGATGCTCTGTCCAAGATTGGGTGCAGACTCACTTGGCTGAATGGCCTCCTTCTGTACTGTAGGGATTCTATTCTATTCTATTCTATTCTGTGGACACAGCAACTTGCCACGCCATCAGATTTCATGTCCACCTATACCTCCCAGACAGAGTGTAAGATACAACAGGGAGGGCTGTTAATGGATTTAAATATGATGATGATAATTTTGAGTTGGAATCTATCAAGATTAGGGACAGTAGGGTTGAAACTTAATGTGGAACAGAATACAGGCAGCTGCTGAACTGAAGTTAAGAAGTTTGAAAGATAAGAGAAGAATGTAGTTGTTGCGATTGGAGATAACAAAAACATGGATAAGGATTTCAATGGCAGTTGGACTCATGTAGGCGTAGGATAGAAATCTACTGAGGGAGTAGTGGGTGGTCTCTGTGATGGAGAGGACATTTAGGTCATAAACTCAGTTTAGAGTTAAGTAGGACCTCAAGATCACAATCAATCTAGTTCAGTCTCAGACTGGCTGGGAAGAGATTTGGAGTTGAAGACATAGAGTGCCTTGGGACCCAGAGTCAGTGACCTCCTCTCAATGTTTAACTGACAAAAAAATGTGACAGTTCCAGGAATGGATTTCATACAGGGCAAAATGCCAGGGGTTAAGAGGAGGAGTAGATCTGGCTGCCACCAGCATTGATGTGGAAAGAAACATGTAGAAATATGGGGTTGGATTTAGTGGTGGCGGCAGGGCTCCTACAGCATCGGCTGAAAGTGAGGGGTGAACTCACTTCAATAGTTAGCGGGGTCCTGGGGCCACATCTCATCAGGGCCAGCCAGTTAATTGTCTGTAATTTCAAACATTCTATGAGTTGATATGATACCACAAAAATGCAGCTGTTGTTTATATACAGTAGAAACAGAAAATAATGCAATTGTACAGGATTGCAGGTTGCATCTGGGAGATGAAGATAGGTTAACATTCTTATGCAGATATAAATACATTGTAAAGCTACAATCCAGAACATAAGCATTAACTCCAGCCAAGATATTTGATGATTTATTTTGTCCCCGCACAGAAAGCAAAGTCATTGCAGCATTACAAAGATGCAGAAAAAAGCAAGTATGATCATTTCCAAATACTGCGCTTGTGAGAGCAACTGAAGAGAACTTAAGGTTATTCTTCCTGGAAAGACAATGAGAGAAAATATGATTCACTCGATTAATGTAGCACAATTATTAGTCCTAAATGCATTAGGTCCTGAATTGTTGCCATGCTGTCACAACAGCTATCAGGATTTTACCCCTATTTTACTGAAGTAATTCTTCATGGTGACAGTGCAATAAAATAATGTTAAGACAGTTATGGTGATTGTTCCTTTAAGGGCAACACAGCAGAGCAAGGTCATATAGCCTGTGTGACCAATCGGGACTCAGAGCGTGGAAGCACCCCATGGTGAGAAGGTTCCTAGGCAGAGACATTCTGAGAGCTAGCTACAGCCAGGTGGCTGCTGTATATTTCTTTTCGATAAATCCTTGTTGTGTTCACTAATGAAGTCTGTGAAAGTTCACCTTTACAGAGATTGATGAATTAATAGCTGATACCTATTGATGAGGATCAATTATCCTGATGCTGCCTCTGGCCCAACACCTGTAAATATCCTGTTTTAATCAAAATTTTAAAAAAGTACTTACCAGAATGTCTCTCTTTGGGCAAATAGACCCATTTGACTCTTCCACGGAGAACTGGACACAATGCATCGAGCGCCTGGGGTATTATTCTCAAGCGAATAAAATAGGGGAGGAGGTAAAATGCAAATCAATTCTCCTAAGTGTTTGTGGAAATCAAACCTATAACCTATTCACAGTCTTCCAGCCCCAAGCACGCCGAGCGCCAAATCATTTAGCGAACTCGTGGATTTTGCAACCTCAGTTTAAGTTTCAGTTTATTAATTAGTGTCACAAATACACTTACATTAACACTGCAATGGAGTTACTGTGAAAATTCCCCAATCGCCACACTCTGGCACCTGTTCAGGTACACTGAGGGAGAATTTAGTATGGCCAATGCACCTAACCAGCACGTGTTTGGACTGTGGGAGGAAACCAGAGCACCCGGAGGAAACCCACGCAAGTTCCAAACAGACAGTGACGTATGCCGGGAACCAAGTCTGGGTCCCTGGCGCTGTGAGGCAGCAATGCTAACCATTGTGCCACCGTTCAACTATTATATTCCAGATATTCAAATTTAATTCAAGGGTGAGAGTCCAGGCGAATCGATTGTGATTTACGTTGCTAATTATTTGGGTAATGTGATTTTGGAACCACCCGAAATGACATGTTCCGGGATATGGCATGAACAACCATGCTGTCCAAAGTAGACCGCTTGCAGAGATGTTTTGGGAGCTCGCTGCAGCCACACAGCTGCTGTACATTTCTTGTTAACAAATCCTTTTTGTGTTCACTAATGAACTCTGTGAAAGTTCATCTTTACAAAGATGGATTAATTAATAGCTGGTACCTACCTTAGAGTTACAAGGGAATTTCTTTCTGAACATGCAATCTTAAATCCTAACATGAAAACAAATTACTGCTGATGCTGGAATCTGAAACAAAAACAGAAAATGCTGCAAAATCTCAGCAGGTCTGACAGCATCTGTAGAATCGAGCCAACGTTTTGAGTCTGGATGACTCTCCATCAGAGATTAAATCTTAAAATCTTTCCATATTGGTATTTTCTTCAGCCTAAAGGCCCTGAACTCCATATTCAGAATGTCAGTTATTTACGCATCTAGTTAACAGATAGAAACTTGTATTTTTAGCAGTGAATAAGCTTTCAGTAATTTTTGCACCACTTTGCATTTTCTAATCTGAATATGACAAATCAATAAATAATTATCACAAGAGCTACGCGTACAAATTCAGATAATTAGGCAGAGAATCATGTTAAATTTAATCAATCTGCTGTTTCCTACTGGTTGGAACCTTAAGTGCTTGGGTTGGAAAATTGGTCTTCATCCTAAACATTGTAACACTCCATTTCAGAATTTCATCATTATCATATCTACCTGCTGCTCAGTGGATCTGCGCTTCCTATTCCTTTCATTCATTTTCCAGTAAGAAGTCTCTCAACACTAGGTTAAAGTCCAACAGATTTATTTGGTATCATGAGCTTTCGGAGCGCTGCTCCTTCATCACCTGATCATCTTCATCACTTTCATCACCTGATGAAGGAGCAGCACTCCAAAAGTTCATGATACCAAATAAACCTGTTGGACTTTAACCTGGTGTTGTGAGGCTTCTTACTGTGCCCACCCCAATCCAACACCAGCATTTCCACGTTTATTTTCCAGTAACAGTTTTATCAGTAACCCCGTATGAGTCAAATGGTGGTCCCAAGAAATGTCTCAGAAGACCAGAAACAAATAGGAAGACCGATGCTGTCCTTAGTATTAATATCTGAGACTGAGAGGACTGCATGGGGAGAGTGACAGTGTTGGGAACATTTGCATTCATTCACAAAAGGAAGGGCTCCAGAGCAGATGACATATCCAAGGTGTATTCTTTGAACACGGACCTCGAATGCTGAACTGTTTGGACACAGCAATGGTGACATGTAACTTTGAGGTGATATTTTCGGAGGATATCATTAGATCTAATGCTGATCAGTAGCCCTTAGCTCTAAAACGTAGCATAAATGGTGGAGCAGAGTCTTACTTCATGATGCCAACCTCACTTCTAGTTATAAGTTGTTTGACCTTTCTAGCCTTGCCCTTCATACCAACTCACGTGGGTATTAGTATACAAGACCAGGCTGCTCACGTATTTGCAATTGTGTTGGATCTGTTGAAATAGCTTCCTGGGAGTGCAGAGGATAAGTTTATTTTTAGGTAGAGAGTTGTTATGATCTGAAATACACTGCCTGAAAGGGTAGTGAAAGGAAATCGAATTGTATTCTTCAAAAGAAAATTGGATATATACTTGAAAAGGAAAATTTGCAGGGCTATGGATAAAGAGCAAAAGATTGAACCTAATTAGATGGTTCTTCCAAAAAAGTGGCATAGACATGGTAAGCCAAATGGCTTCCATTTGTGCTGTATATGGCTGTGTTTAACCCCCCAGGATGTTAGGAGAGGGAAGGGATAGGGATTTAAATTCTGAAAAAGAGAAACTCAACCCAAGCTGCCATGATTGCTAATTCTGGTTTAACCGGGGTGGGTTTGAGATCTGCCAAGTAACCTGTTCGTGAGAAGCCAGTTGGTAATTAGAATCTTTAAATGAGGTGGCATGCCTCAAAGTTTAGCTAAACCTTTAAATTTAATGGCTGTGCTGGAATTCCAGAGCTTGGGAGAACCGACGGCTGAAGGGAGATGGCAACTGCTGAATCCAACAGTTAAGCGCTCCTCACCATCATCCGATTCTCCATGATCACTCCCAACAATTGCACCCGCCCCAATCCCCCCACTCCTCCCTCTACAATCCTTTCCAGTGATGTACTTGGTGCTCTAAGGTTTGCAGAGGCAGCTTTGTGCAGTAGTCTTTCCCCTCCAGCAGCCAGCCAGTCAGCCTCTCAATCCGGCTGCTTGCCATGTGGAAAACTGTAATACAGAAAAGCAATTGGAGGGTTTTATTGCTAAATTTGGCAGGATCTCCATGTTTTCCATATTTCTGGGTTTCCTGCCAGTTGGCAGTCATCTCTGCTTCATCCCCACCTCTCCATCAGAGCCAGGAACTCTGAGACCAGACTCAAGAAGCTCATGATAATACTGACATCGCCAAGCACTACTGCCATCTATGGCCATCACACATTACATCAGGGACGAGCTGGTGAGATCACCCCCACAGTAAATCCCATGGACAGAACCCTCCAAAATGTAATCCCAAACTGTCACTGCTGAGAGATAGTTTTCAGAATAGCATTACTGAAGAATGCATTTCGAATTACTTCAGTCAAAGCTCATATTTCAGAGGAAATTTTGGACATTTCATGCCTGTAAATTCAACCATTTCCTGCTTTGACCAGTCATCCAAGTAACTTGCCCTCATTTGCTGCAAGCTTAATTTACATTAGGTAGATTCCTAGTGTAACATTCCAGAGCAGCAACCTTTATCCCCATCACCCAGCTTCTGAGCATAGAAGGGACAGATATTTCTTCTTAAATCATCAATTCTCCTGAATTTTAGAGTGTGTTTCAAAATGGGCATAATTCTTGCATATGCGATTCATTTTCATTTTCTAGTGTCCTATACCAGGACTATTGCACTTCAACAGCATAAAAAAACTGATGTTTCTCCACCCTAACTGCAACTGCCATCTGTCTGTCCATTCACCAACCTACACTTTCCTGCATCTTTCCTTGCAATGTTCTATGCCCCTATTCTGGTGCTCAATTCATAGAATCTCTACAGTGCAGAAGGAGGCCATTCAGCCCATTGGGTCTGCACTGACTCCCTGACAGAGCATTGGACCCCTATCCCTATAACCCCTTGTACTTACCGTACTAATCCCCCTAACCTACACAAGATGGACACTAAGGGGCAATTTAGCATGGCCAATCCACCTAACTGCCACATCTTTGGACTGTGGGAGGAAACCGGAGCACTCAGAGGAAACCTGTGCAGACACGGGGAGAACGTGCAAACTCCACACAGTCACCCAAGGCCAGAATCAAACCCAGATCCGTGGCGCTGTGAGGCAACAGTGTTAACCACTGTGCCACCGTGTCGCTTGTTCGACCAAAATTGTTGGATAAAAGTGTAAATCTCCAAAGTAGATTGGAAGCAGGTTAACATGAAACCCATATTCAAGTAGTGGTACAAAGTGTATGTGGACAACAAAATACCGATTGACATTATCTCAATCCCATGTACATTATGAAGTTGATCTTTAAAGTTTATTGTACAGTGATAATAGAATTAACACAGTAAGAAGTTTAACAACACCAGGTTAAAGTCCAACAGGTTTATTTGGTAGCAAAAGCCACACAAGCTTTCGGAGCTGCAAGCCCCTTCGTCAGGTGAGTGCGAATTCTGTTCACAAACAGAGCATATAAAGACACAGACTCAATTTACATGAATAATGGTTGGAATGCGAATACTTACAACTAATCAAGTCTTTAAGAAACAAAACAATGTGAGTGGAGAGAGCATCAAGACAGGCCAGAAAGATGTGTATTGTCTCCAGACAAGACAGCCAGTGAAACTCTGTGGGGGTTACAGATAGTGTGACATGAACCCAATATCCCGGTTGAGGCCGTCCTCGTGTGTGCGGAACTTGGCTATCAGTTTCTGCTCAGCGACTCTGCGCCGTCGTGTGTCGTGAAGGCCGCCTTGGAGAACGCTTACCCGAATATCAGAGGCCGAATGCCCGTGACCGCTGAAGTGCTCCCCAACAGGAAGAGAACAGTCTTGCCTGGTGATTGTCGAGCGGTGTTCATTCATCCGTTGTCGCGGCGTCTGCATAGTTTCCCCAATGTACCATGCCTCGGGACATCCTTTCTTGCAGCGTATCAGGTAGACAACGTTGGCCGAGTTGCAAGAGTATGTACCGTGTACCTGGTGGATGGTGTTCTCACGTGAGATAATGGCATCTGTGTCGATGGTCCGGCACGTCTTGCAGAGGTTGCTGTGGCAGGGTTGTGTGGTGTCATGGTCACTGTTCTCCTGAAGACTGGGTAGTTTGCTGCGGACAATGGTCTGTTTGAGGTTGTGCGGTTGTTTGAAGGCAAGAAGTGTGGGTGTGGGGATGGCCTTGGCGAGATGTTCGTCTTCATCAATGACATGTTGAAGGCTCCGGAGGAGATGCCGTAGCTTCTCCGCTCCGGGGAAGTACTGGACAACGAAGGGTACTCTTTCCACTGTGTCCCGTGTTTGTCTTCTGAGGAGGTCGGTGCGGTTCTTCGCTGTGGCGCGTTGGAACTGTTGATCAATGAGTCGAGCGCCATATCCTGTTCTTATGAGGGCATCTTTCAGCGTCTGGAGGTGTCTGTTGCGATCCTCCTCATCCAAGCAGATCCTGTGTATACGGAGGGCTTGTCCGTAGGGGATGGCTTCTTTAACGTGTTTAGGGTGGAAGCTGGAGAAGTGGAGCATCGTGAGGTTATCCGTGGGCTTGCGGTACAGTGAGGTGCTGAGGTGACCGTCCTTAATGGAGATGCGTGTGTCCAAGAATGCAACCGATTCCGGAGAGTAGTCTATGGTGAGTCTGATGGTGGGATGGAACTTGTTGATGTCATCATAGAGTTGTTTCAGTGATTGTAAACCATGAGTCCAAAGGAAGAAAATGTCATCGATGTATCTAGTGTATAGCATCGGTTGAAGGTCCCGTGCGGTGAAGAAGTCTTGTTCGAACCTGTGCATGAAGATGTTGGCATATTGAGGTGCGAATTTGGTCCCCATGGCTGTTCCGTGTGTCTGGATGAAGAACTGGTTGTTGAAGGTGAAGATGTTGTGGTCCAGGATGAAGCGGATGAGATGTAAAATTGCATCTGGAAACTGGCAGTTGTTGGCGTTGAGCACTGAGGCCGTTGCAGCAATGCCATCGTCATGGGGGATGCTGGTGTAGAGTGCCGAGACATCCATTGTGACGAGGAGCGCTCCTGGTTCAACTGCTCCATGTGTGCCGAGTTTCTGTAGGAAGTCCGTCGTGTCGCGACAAAAGCTGGGGGTTCTTTGTACAATGGATTTCAGGATGCCCTCGACATAGCCGGAGAGGTTCTCACACAGGGTCCCATTGCCCGATACGATGGGACGGCCGGGTGTGTTTGCCTTGTGTATCTTCGGGAGGCAGTAGAGATCTCCAACGCGGGGAGTACGTGGGATGAGAGCACGGAGGGTGTTCTGAAGGTCCGGATCAAAGGTCTTGATCAGAGTGTTGAGTTGACGGGTGTGTTCTTTGGTCGGATCTGCAGGTAACTGTCTGTAGTGTTCCTCGTTGTTTAGTTGTCGGTACACTTCTTTGCAGTAATCCGTTCTGTTCAGTATGACGATGGCCCCTCCTTTGTCTGCTGGTTTGATGACAATGTTGCGGTTGGTCTTGAGAGCGTGGATGGTGTTACGTTGTGCTTGGGTGATGTTCGGGGCTGTCTTGTGAGTGCGGCTGATGAATTTGGTGTTGACGCACCTCCTGACGGCTTGGGCATACATGTCAAGTCGAGGGCAGCGGCCTTCCGGAGGAGTCCAATTCGACTCTTTCCTCTTCGGATGCACTGCGGATCTCTCTGTCGGCTGTTCCGGTTCATTGGCTGTCCCATTGTGTTCGTTGTTGGCCTCTTGGGGTTTGTGGAAGAACTCCCTCAGCCTCCCTCAGTGGACAGAGTACCCTTCGTTGTCCAGTACTTCCCCGGAGCGGAGAAGCTACGGCATCTCCTCCGGAGCCTTCAACATGTCATTGATGAAGACGAACATCTCGCCAAGGCCATCCCCACACCCCCACTTCTTGCCTTCAAACAACCGCACAACCTCAAACAGACCATTGTCCGCAGCAAACTACCCAGTCTTCAGGAGAACAGTGACCATGACACCACACAACCCTGCCACAGCAACCTCTGCAAGACGTGCCGGATCATCGACACAGATGCCATCATCTCACGTGAGAACACCAACCACCAGGTACACGGTACATACTCTTGCAACTCGGCCAACGTTGTCTACCTGATACGCTGCAAGAAAGGATGTCCCGAGGCATGGTACATTGGGGAAACTATGCAGACGCCGCGACAACGGATGAATGAACACCGCTCGACAATCACCAGGCAAGACTGTTCTCTTCCTGTTGGGGAGCACTTCAGCGGTCACGGGCATTCGGCCTCTGATATTCGGGTAAGCGTTCTCCAAGGCGGCCTTCGCGACACACGACGGCGCAGAGTCGCTGAGCAGAAACTGATAGCCAAGTTCCGCACACACGAGGACGGCCTCAACCGGGATATTGGGTTCATGTCACACATCTGTAACCCCCAGAGAGTTTCACTGGCTGTCTTGTCTGGAGACAATACACATCTTTTTAGCCTGTCTTGATGCTCTCTCCACTCACATTGTTTTGTTTCTTAAAGACTTGATAGTTGTAAGTATTCGCATTCCAACCATTATTCATGTAAATTGAGTCTGTGTCTTTATATGCTCTGTTTGTGAACAGAATTCGCACTCACCTGAAGAAGGGGCTTGCAGCTCCGAAAGCTTGTGTGGCTTTTGCTACCAAATAAACCTGTTGGACTTTAACCTGGTGTTGTTAAACTTCTTACTGTGTTTACCCCAGTCCAACGCCGGCATCTCCACATCAATAGAATTAACAGCAGTCAACTTGGACACTGAAGGATAATATCCTGCCTGGCCAAACTCCATGACATCTTCTCAAAGTGAAATCCCAGGGGGACTGGGGAAAACCCTACATAATGCTGTACCTAGATTTCCAGAAGCTTTTGACAAAATTCATGGAAGACTGTTATTTAATGAAGCTCAAAGCTGTGGAGATGCAGGATAAAACTTGGCTGCTATAAGTCATTGGCTGAATAGCAATAAAAATCAAATACTTCTTAGAGGAGTTATGTTGGAGTAACTCTGTAAAAATCACTTTAAATTAAACACTGAGAATAAAACAAGTATTCCGAAGCATAAGCTAGTAGAAGACAAATAACATCTTAAGACAAAGAATGCTACTTATGGGCGAGAGGAGTGGTCAAAAAGAATCCTGATTTCAGATCCGATTAAATAGATGAGTTGAAATGATTTGTAAATGTATATGTGATGATATTCTGCTATAAATGCTGAATTCGTGATTCCATGCAAGGGAGTTTAGTTTTTCCTGTGCATTGTTTCATTTTGAATATATAGATTAATGGCAGAGTTCAAATAAATGGGAATTAGACACAAGTATGTTCAGTAGGCTCAACCTAGTGCATGGAGGAAAATAAAGTAATTGTAAAGTAATAGATCAAAGACAAACTAATTCACCTTTGACTATAAATCTGCCAGGAACCTTGTTTACACAAATAAATACACTTTCTATTAAACTTCCATCCCCGTTTGAGGGTTGGAAAGAGCCACAGAAGGATTTGAACATAGAACATAGAACATAGAACATAGAACATTACAGCGCAGAACAGGCCCTTCGGCCCACGATGTTGCACCGACCAGTTAAAAAAAAAAACTGTGACCCTCCAACCTAAACCAATTTCTTTTCGTCCATGAACCTATCTACGGATCTCTTAAACGCCCCCAAACTAGGCGCATTTACTACTGATGCTGGCAGGGCATTCCAATCCCTCACCACCCTCTGGGTAAAGAACCTACCCCTGACATCGGTTCTATAACTACCCCCCCTCAATTTAAAGCCATGCCCCCTCGTGCTGGATTTCTCCATCAGAGGAAAAAGGCTATCACTATCCACCCTATCTAAACCTCTAATCATCTTATATGTTTCAATAAGATCCCCTCTTAGCCGCCGCCTTTCCAGCGAAAACAATCCCAAATCCCTCAGCCTCTCCTCATAGGATCTCCCCTCCATACCAGGCAACATCCTGGTAAACCTCCTCTGCACCCTCTCCAAAGCCTCCACATCCTTCCTGTAATGTGGGGACCAGAACTGCACACAGTACTCCAAGTGCGGCCGCACCAGAGTTGTGTACAGTTGCAACATAACGCTACGACTCCTAAATTCAATCCCCCTACCAATAAACGCTTATCGATTGAATTATCGATCCAGCGGGTCCAGATAAAAGCTGGAATAAGGACACTTTGCCTGAATGCACGAAGCATTCGGAACAAGGTATATGAGTTGATGGTGCAAATCAGCACGAGTGGGTACGATCTAGTGGCCATTACAGAAACGTGGCTGAAAGGTGACCAGGACTGGGAGATGAATATCCAGGGGTATCAGGCGTTTAGGAAGAATAGACAGGAAGGAAAAGGTGGTGGGGTCGCGCTATTAATAAGAGATAATATCAGGGTAGTACTGAGGGATGACATAGGCTCTGAGGAACAAAACGTGGAATCGTTATGGGTAGAGATGAGGAATAGTAGAGGGAGAAAGACACTAGTAGGTGTGGTATATAGGCCCCCAAATAATAATGTTGAGGTGGGGAGGGCTATAAACAAGCAGATAAGGGATGCGTGTAAAAACGGAACGGCAATAATCATGGGGGACTTCAACATGCACATTGACTGGCAGACTCAAGTCGGTAAGGGTGGAATGGAGGAAGAGTTCTTAGAATGCTGTCGGGATAGTTTCCTTGAACAGCATGTTACGGAACCGACGAGGGAACGAGCTATTTTGGATCTGGTATTGTGTAACGAGGTAGGTAGAATTAAGGATCTTATTGTGAAGGACCCTCTTGGGTCTAGTGACCACAATATGGTCGAATTTCTGATTCAGATGGAAGAGGAGAAAGTTTGGTCCCAAACCAGTGTCCTCTGTTTGAACAGAGGGAAATATGATAGGATGAGGGATGAATTGGCTAAGGTAGACTGGGAGAGCAGGCTGGCAGGTAGGATAGCTGAGGAACAGTGGAGGATTTTTAAGGAGATCCTTTTCAGTTCTCAGCAAAAATATATTCCAGCAAAAAACAAGGATTGTAAGAAAAGGGAGAACCAGCCGTGGATAACGAAGGAAATAAAGGAGAGTATTAAAATAAAAACAGCTGCGTACAGAGTGGCCAAAAATAGTGGAGAAACAAGTGATTGGGAAAAATTTAAGAAACAACAAAGAGAGACTAAGAAAGCGATAAAGAAAGGAAGGATAGACTATGAAGCTAGGCTAGCAATTAATATAAAAAATGATAGTAAAAGTTTTTATAAATATATAAAAAGGAATAGAGTGGCTAGAGTGAATGTTGGACCCTTGGAGGACGAGAGGGGGGAGTTAATAGTGGGAAATGAGGATATGGCTGAGTCTTTAAATAAGTTTTTTGTGTCGGTCTTCACGGTGGAGGACACAAATAGTTTGCCAAATATTAACGATAGAGGGTTGGCAGCAGGAGAAATACTTAATACAATTAATGTAACCAGAGAGGCAGTGCTGGGTAGACTAATGGGACTGAAGGTGGACAAGTCCCCGGGTCCGGATGGAATGCATCCCAGGGTATTGAAAGAAATGTCAGAGGTAATAGTGGATGCGTTAGTGATTATTTATCAAAACTCGTTGCATTCTGGGGTAGTGCCGGTTGATTGGAAAACGGCTAATGTTACGCCGCTGTTTAAAAAAGGAAGGAGACAAAAGGCGGGTAACTATAGGCCGGTCAGCTTAACGTCTGTAGTAGGGAAAATGCTGGAATCCATTATTAAAGAGGAGATAGCAGGGCATCTGGATAGAAATGGTTCGATCAATCAGACGCAGCATGGATTCATGAGGGGAAAGTCGTGCTTGACGAACATGTTGGATTTTTATGAAGATGTGACTAGGGCGGTTGATGGAGGAGAACCGGTGGATGCGGTGTTTTTGGATTTCCAAAAGGCGTTTGATAAGGTGCCCCATAAAAGGCTACTGAAGAAGATTAGGGCACACGGAGTTGGGGGTAGTGTGTTAAAGTGGATTGGGGACTGGCTATCCGACAGGAAGCAAAGAGTCGGAATAAATGGGTGTTTTTCCGGTTGGAGGAAGGTAACTAGTGGCGTGCCGCAGGGATCGGTACTCGGGCCGCAACTATTTACCATTTATATAGATGATCTGGAGGAGGGGACGGAGTGTATTGTAACGAAGTTTGCAGACGACACAAAGATAAGTGGAAAAGTGAATCGTGTGGAGGACGGAGAAGATCTGCAGAGAGATTTGGACAGGCTGAGTGAGTGGGCGAGGATATGGCAAATGGAGTATAACGTTGATAAATGCGAGGTTATACACTTTGGAGGAAATAATAACAAATGGGATTACTATCTCAATGGAAACAAATTAAAACATGCTACCGTGCAAAGGGACCTGGGGGTCCTTGTGCATGAGACGCAAAAGCCCAGTCTGCAGGTACAACAGGTGATCAAGAAGGCAAATGGGATGTTGGCCTATATTGCGAAGGGGATAGAATATAAAAGCAGGGATGTCTTGATGCACCTGTACAGGGCATTGGTGAGGCCGCAGCTGGAATACTGTGTGCAGTATTGGTCCCCTTATATGAGGAAGGATATATTGGCATTGGAGGGAGTGCAGAGAAGGTTCACCAGGTTGATACCGGAGATGAGGGGTTTGGAGTATGAGGAGAGGCTGAGGAGATTGGGTTTGTACTCGTTGGAGTTTAGAAGGATGAGGGGGGATCTTATGGAGACTTATAAGATAATGCGGGGGCTGGATAGGGTGGAGGCGGAGAGATTCTTTCCACTTAGTAAGGAAGTTAAAACTAGAGGACACAGCCTCAAAATAAAGGGGGGTCGGTTTAAGACAGAGTTGAGGAGGAACTTCTTCTCCCAGAGGGTGGTGAATCTCTGGAATTCTCTGCCCACTGAGGTGGTGGAGGCTACCTCGCTGAATATGTTTAAAGCGCGGATGGATGGATTCCTGATCGGTAAGGGAATTAAGGGTTATGGGGATCAGGCGGGTAAGTGGTACTGATCCACGTCAGATCAGCCATGATCTTATTGAATGGCGGGGCAGGCTCGAGGGGCTAGATGGCCTACTCCTGCTCCTATTTCTTATGTTCTTATGTTCTTAATTGCTCTGGTAATTGCTGTCACTTGTTTCTTACCTGTAATGTCCTCTCTGTCTTTGCGTTCAGTTTGGTTGTGTGCTTGGTTTGGTGAATTTCTTGAATAGATGGAACTGGAAGCTAAATGAAGTCTCAAACGATTCCTCCCTCACCCTCAAAACCCATTAATGCAATGCAATATCTTGCTACCTTCGAATGAAAATTGTATCAATATCTGATAGAGTTCCCTGAGTTAGGGTGGTTGCCTTTGAACAAAGAACAAAGAAAATTACAGCACTCGAACAGGCCCTTCTGCCCACTAAGCCTGCACCGACCATACTGTTCATGCTGTCCATCTGAACTAAAACCCCCTACCCTTCCGATATCCCTTCTAAACATATATGGAGTGGAAAGCCTGGCAGTGCATCAGTCCTGGAACAATATATTTTAATTCAGTCAGTGTTCAAAATTTTTGCTTAGTCTTTTAGTTGTAGCCAGCATTGAGTCAGAATTTCAATTTGAGCTATTTTGCAGTTTGGTAAAGTTAGATTCTGCTTATTCAGAAACAGAATACAGGGTAGCAAATTTCATTGAAGTTGTTTTGAGTACATTTTTATTGGCACTCTATAGGACAATGATAACCATTATCAATAATGCAGCTTAAATGAAAGCAGTAAAAGGAGAACAGATATGTTGCGCTAGCTATATTGTTTTATTATTTTTTAATCAGTGTGGAACTTCTTCCAGTGCTTTGAATTTTATGTGTCAAAGGAAGTCCCCAGTGCATAAGTCATCTCGTGAAATACTGTGTAACTTTCAAGTAAATTCTACATGAAATTTACAATAATGTTCAATGTAAAGAAAGGAATTATTCCTGCACCTATTATATTATCATTATTAAAAGTTGCTCTGGCTCCTTAAAAAAAGATTGTTCCATTTGAGTTGGTAATGATTTGCACTAGAAACCTTATGCTATTTGTTAAATATTTATACCTCAGTTGTACCTCAACTGCGATAAGGGGATCATTTATTTTTAAAAATAGATTCTTTTATATCATGTTTGCTTTACAGATTTGAACTTGGAAACTAATGGGCATGGTTTCTGCCAACAAAACTCAAGGATGTGTTACGATCCCAGCTGATGTTGCTACTGGAGAAGTCAGATCCTGAAGTGAAACCTGGCATGACTGAAAACTGTGGAGGTAATTTACTGAACCAAATTCATACCGACATACATATTAGGAGCAGGAGTAGGCCACTTGGCCCCACAAGCCTACTCCACCATTCAATAAGATCATGACTGACTTAATTTTAACCTTAACTTCACTTTCCTGTCTACCCCCAATAACCTTTCACCCCCTTGCTTGTCAAGGATCTATCTATCTCTGTCCTAAAGATACTTAAAGACTCTGCCACAACCACCTTTTGAAGAAAAGAATGCTAAAGTCTCACAACCCACTGAGTGAAATGTTTTTAGTCATCTCTGTCTTAAATGAGTGACCCCTTATTCTAAACAACCCCTAGTTTAGATTCTTCCACAAGAGGATACATCCTCTCCTCTTCCACCCTGTCAAGACCCCTCAGGATCTTATATGTTTCAATCAATTTGCCTCTTACTCTTCTAAACTCCAGTAGATACTAGCCTAGTCTATCCAGCCTTTTCTTATAAGACAACCTGCCCATTCCAGGTATTAATCTAGGACACTCTGTATCTCAGAGCTCTGCAATGTCTCACCATTTTGATAACATGCTTCTTTTTTATTTGTCCTGCCAAAATGGATTACTTTATACTTTCCCATATCATACTCCATTTGTCAGATCTTTGCCCGCTCACTTAACCTATCTATATCTGTTTGTAACTTCCTTATGTCCTCTTCAGAACTTATTTTGTTACCTATTCTTGCATCATCAGCAGGTTTAGCAACTATACCATCGGCCCATTCATCTGAATCATTTATGTGAACTGTGAAGAGTTGAGGCCCAGCACTGATCCCTGTGGTACACCACTTATCACTTCCTGCCAACCAGAAAATAGCCCATTTATCCCTACTCTTTGTTTCCTGTTAGCTAGCCAATCTTCTATCCATGCCAATATGTTGCCCCCTACGCCATGAGCTTTTATTTTCTGCAATGATGTTTGATGTACCACTTTATCAAATGCCTTCTTTGGCTCTCCTTTAGCCACAGCACCTGTTACTTCTTCAATGAACTCCAATAAATTGGTTAACCACAACTTCCCTTTCATAAAGTCAATTGACTCTGCCTGATTACTTTGAATTTATCTAAGTGCCCTGCTATTGCATCTTTAATAACAGCTTCTAGCATTTTCTCTATGACAGATCTTATGCTAACTGGCCCATAGTTCCCTGCTTTCTATTTCCCTCCCTTGTTGAATAAAGGAATTACACTTGCTGTTTTCCAATCTAATGGAACCTTCCCTGAATCTAGTGAATTTTGGAAAATTAAAACCAATGTACTAACTATCTCACCAGCCATTTATTTTAAGATCTGAAGGGTGAAGTCTATTAGGATCTGGGGACACATCAATCCTCAGTTTCAACAATTCACAGGAGGCTGCTGATGGACTTTTAACAAAAAGAATAAAATATTTATTAAACAAGAAAAAATAACTTGACAAAAAGGTTGAAAAGATCTTAATACAAACACAAGAAAATTATTCAAATATTCATGTTTCCTTCTCCCCAGTTAATTATTTACAGATATATATAAATTTAGAAAGATAAAACGATATCTTTATACCATATATAACTTATACTCTAATATTCAAGGTAAGTAAGCAATATGTATGGACCATTTGTCTGAAACTGTGGTCAGACACATCATATTCTAAAGTAAATGAGTGATGAGACCAAAGCAGATTTTATGGATTTCTCAACAGCCCACCCAGATGCTTGTCACACTGTGAACCAACCAATCTCACTGAAACGCTGTCTTTTTCATAGGCATTTCCAATCTCCACATTTGAAGAAGTCGCCTTGGAATTTTCTCTAAAGGTTGCTCATAATCATACAGCTCCAACAAGAATCCACCTCCAGGGTTTCACTCACATCTTCCGAGATGTCTTTCCCTTGGAATTCCAGGTACACTCATGTTTCACCTTCCAAGCACGCTTTTAGATCTTTGGCAGTTCCGAGCGGAACTCCACTGATCCAATAGTATGCCATTGCCCTTGTGGCCTGCAGTATGGAGTCACCAATCTTTGCATGCCCTCTCAGATTTTCTGGGCTTCCCTCCAACCCACTTTGCTTCAAGTCTTCTCCTTGCAGCTCTTCCTTTAACTTTGAGCCATTTTTCTGCTTTTGTCATTCATCTTGACTCAATGGGAAATATCTCTGATTCCTGTCTTTGTTCCTGCCTCGGACTTTCTTTGGAATGCCATTCTGTCTCATTCCCTGGTTTGGGACCTTCTTCTTGATTTGTGACCTTCTTCCTATCCCCTTCCCTATGCCCTGCTCCCTGGAACACCTTCTCTCGAATGGCACTCCTTGCGGGGCTAGGAGGGCGCAAAAGGGATTGTGTCCACTGGTCCAAGAAGGCGTCCGACAGCAGCCTCAAGCGCTGCTGGGTGTGAATCTGGACTGGTTAAAAGGCTTCATCAGTTTTCTAGGAATTCATCTCAGTCATAATAAGAACAATATTTTCTTTTAAAAAGCCCTCATATCCCCACACACTCCCCATGCCCTGTCTATGCCAACTCATGCCACATTAAAAAATTCACCCTCACACCCTTAATGCCAACCTCTACCCTTCCAACAATTTCCAATAGCTCCACAAACCCTCAATGCTGATCTATGTCCCTCTACCCAATTCCCTAGCCTCTCATGCCCTCTAGACCAACACATGCCTTTACCCATTTCCATGATCCTTTGTAGCCCCTATGCCAACTTAGTGCCAATTCATACCAACCCATAATACCCCATTTATCACCAAAGACCTTGATAGCCATAGAACAAAGTGCCAAATCATGCCAACCAATGCTCCCCATCCAACACCATTTGCCCTTGCATACTTATTGCCAGCTGCTTCAGAAGCATTCAAAAAAGAAGATCTGGCAGTCCAATTAAATGAGAGTACAAAAACATGGTAGCAGAGCAAACCATTTCACATTTTTCATGGCATTATAGTTCTTTCTGCACTGGAACAGTACTGTAATGCATGTATACATTGTACAAAGCTGGTCAATATAAGGGATAACTTACCTTCAAAGGAAAGATTATGATAATGAATCACTGCATTGGAAATGCAATACATTGCAATGCAATACATAATAATGACATTTGAAGATGTGAAAACATTCTAAACGTACCTTTCAGCAGGTTCCCAATTTTCATCACCAACTCCCCAATGTGGCATCTTTATCCTGAGCTGCCAAAATCCCACACCACAAGATACAAATGGTTTGTGGAAGGAAATCTGATTCTTGTTCCCTATTTAAAGTGGGGAAACTGACCTCACTGGTTGCAGGAGTGGGTTTCATATACTTAGCATTCCTGACCCTCAAAAGTGCCAGAGGAAAATGATGCAGGGTCAGAAAAGTCGAGGAAAAGCAGATTTCCTCTAAACAGTAAACTATTGATGGAATTTAATGCCCTTTTCCATGGCAATTGGGGAAGGGCATTAAATTCCCTGCTGCCTTCCCACCTCCACCACAATTGAAGTCCATGGTAGATACGCCTGTGGATGGCCTTCCCAGCCTACTTTTTAAAATTTGTTCAAGGGATTTGTTCAGCCTTGGATGATTGTCTGTGTGGAGTTTGCATGTTTTCATGTGTCTGCGTGAGTTTCCTCCGAATGTTCCGGTTTCTTCCCACACTCCAAAGATGTGCAGGTTAAGTGGATTGGCCATACTAAATTGTCCCATAGTGTCCCAAGATGCATAGCAATGAAACTGCCATTGAATGCCAGAAATTCTCTCTTGTTGGAGATGGTCATTGCCTGGCACTTGTATGGAGCAAATGTTACTTTCCACTTGCCAGCCTAAGCCTTGATATTGCCTAGGCCTTGCTGCATTTCGACATGGATTGGTTCAGTATCTGAGGAGTCATGAATGGTGCTGCACATTGTGCAGTTATCTGTGAACATCTCCACTTCTGAACTTATGATAGAAGGAAGGTCATTGATGAAGAAGCTGAAGATGATTGGGCCTGAAACATCACCTTGAGGATCTCCTGCAGTGATGTGCTGGAGCTGTGATGGCTGACCTTCAACAGTAACAACCATCTTCCTTTGTTCTAAGTATGACTCCAACAAGTGGAGAATTTTCCCCCTGATTCCCATTGATTCCAGTTTTGCTCCAGCTTCTAGATGCCACACTCAGTCAAATGCCGCCTTGATGTCAAGGACATCTTTTCTTGGATGCTGGAATTCAACTCCTTTGTTCATGTTTGAACCAAGGTTGTAATGAGGTCAGGAGCTGGGTGAACTTGGTGAAACCCACAATGAGCGTCAGTGAGCAGGTTATTGATAAGCAAGTACTGCTTGGTGGTATTGTCGATAACCCCTTCCATCACTTCACTGATAGGGCAGTAATTGGCTGGATTGGATTTGTCCTGAATTTTATGTAGAGGCAATTTTCCACATTGCTGATTGGATGCCAGTCTTTGTAGCTGTACTGGAACAGCTTGACTAGGGGCGTTCTAGTCGTATTACCCAGCAGCAGGTGAGGAGGCCATGTTGGGGGCATAAAAAGCAAATCCGTGTGGGGTTTCTTCTGGCTCTTAGGGGTGGGCCCTCGCTTAAAGGCTTATAATGCCTGATTGAGGCACCCAGCATCTGGAAGAGGGCCCTCTGAGGCCCATCCCCCTGCCATTGCTATCAACTCCCCTCTCCCCATGACCTGCCTCCCACCAACACTCACTTGTGGCCTAAGACCCAGAGATGATACTAGGCCTTGGGTGGGTGTCATACCAGCAGCAGCCACTGTCTCCCTGGTGGTATTGCCATTAAATAAAGCTGTTGGTCTGATGATTAGCTCATAGTCACGACAGATGGGACTTCCATCCTGGTTGTTTGATCCCCGGGAAGGCTTGTCTGAACTAACTGGCTTGCACTTAATTTGGTGGGTTTTCCCTAAAGAGGTGATGCAGGGCTCTCACTAGCTATTGAACTGGTGGGCCAGACCCCTGTCGCTTTCATTAAATACCACCCTAATGTGACCATTCATAGACCCATGGGTGCCTCCCGATACAGACGAAGGTCTATGGACTGCATCTGCATTAAACGTTTGGATGATTTACTTGATCCAGACACTCCCTAAGCATATGTGCCAGCACCTGGGAGAGGAAAGTCAACTGTGGCTGTAAACCTCTTAGGCCTGTAGCAGAGAAAATGGCTGCCAGTAACTGGATCTTTTGGCTACTTTACAAAAATATAACTCAAGAAGGTCTCCACAATTAATCCAGGGCTTGGAAGAAAAAACATCTTACCTTAGGCCCTTTGTATTTTCCATCTGCTTCTCTCTCATCAATCTGAGAGGGACTGGGAACAAGACCAAAACAAATGCTCTGCTCATGATGAAAGGATAAATGAGTTGGGAGGCTCCAGAATGCCTTCTCCTGCCTCATTAATATTGATGGTAGGTGCAAGCACTCTTACTGCCCTCAAGGGAAGCCTTGCAAAATCCAGGGAAAATATGAAGGAGTCCACTCCATTTTCTATACTCTGGGCCTGGGGAATAAGCATTCACTGGTACAAAGGACAGATAAGCCATCTCTTTTATTATTAGAGACATATACCTCAGAGAGATTCTGCTAACAGCGTTGGCAATGTCTGGCAGGAATTTCCTCTTGCTCGTTCTGCTATGAATGATATCGACGGTTAAATCGATTGAGGCTTCTTCCATTCTGCTGATGTCACTTTGCCAAAAGGTGCAGTGGAAACCCCACTTACATTGGTGCAGGGAATTCTGCAAAGCCTCCAGTGAAGTTACAATAGTGAAGAGGGAACACTTTCAGGGAAATTCCGAGACTATGTTCCATCTTTCAGAGGATAGAAATCGTGCACAAACTTTAATGGATAAATAAAAACAGTTATGCTGGGTTTTTTAAGCCTGACCTCTGCAAGTTCTAGTGAAAGGCAATATTCAAAAAGTTACCCTCAACCTTTCTCATTCCAATGCTGATTTACTTGTGGTGATTTTCCAGCATTTTCTGTGATTTTAATTACAGGCCTTAATTTTCACAGTGCAGTACGGGATTAATCGCCAATACTATGCAGCTAAAATCTGCAGACTGCTCTGTAACAGAACCAACTGGGAATGGATAATGAATGCCTGAGACAGAGTGGCCAACTAACAATCAGTATATTCCAAATGGCATTGCTATTCATTTTTCCCTAAACAGACTGCAAAGTCTGGTAGGTTAATAGAAAGAAACCATTTGCATTTATATTGCATCTTTCACAATCTCAGGATGTCCCAAAGTGCCTTACAGTCAATGAGGTACTTTTGAAGTGTAGTCACTGTAGTAATGTAGAGAAATAATGCTGAAATTGTCATCTGCTTTAGAAAGCTCAGAAGCTCCATGTTTGCTTTAATCTAGTGAATAAATCCTTTTAATTTTTTTATATATCCTCTTTATTTCCTCTCTTGTTTCCTTCATTCATGTTCTGAAGGCCTTGTTCCACATATGATCATTATATCTGAGCTGCAAGTATCTCTGTACTTTTTGACTTTGAGAGCCATCATGGCTCTAATATGTCCACAAGTGCACACCTTTTCAAGAGGAGGGCAATATTCAGGAGCTGCAATTGGAAAGCAGAAATTTTCCCATTTCTCCAGGGATGGAATTCAATTCTAAATTTGAATGTAGTCCCAGCTGAAATCAGTGAACTCAGCACAGGCAAGGAGTAAGCTGCCTCAGTCCTACAGAAGTGTGTGCACTTAACCAATGGGGGGAATCACAGGAATTTGCATTACAACCATCATACCCAAATTACCTCAATGAAAGTTAATCTCTGGGTGTGACAGTATGGAAAGACATAAATCGGGCTGTTACTGGTAACTAAAATAAATCCCTTGTGTGCATCAACTGTCATGAAAAATTAAATATAACTAATAGCTGAGAATAGCTGTAGTGTTATCCCCCTGTTTTGTTTACAGCCTGAGATGGTGGAAGGAGATTGAGGAAAAAGAGAAGAGATTCACTTGTGAACTTTAGTTGCTGTGAAGGAGTTATTTAAGGTCTAAAGAAATAATTGAGCTTAAAAATGGGCTGCTGATATTCGCAGACAAATTCTTAACTTGTTTGTATGGAAACCCTTGGTCTGTCGTTTTACCCATGTAAAACCAACAGTTTAATGCTTTTGTTGAAATAACAAAATATCAACACTTTAAGAGAAGTGTCAGCCAAGGCCTAAATTTTGGCTCCTTTTCCTAGCAGCTGTGCTCAAATGCGAGCCTTTGTGGATGGTATTGTGCAGTGGTATAGAGAGCAACGCTTTTCTGAATCACTGTCTATTTTTTGCCTCCATGTCTAATTACATTCATCAGGCTTTATGAATTGAGCAGCTTACCATAAGGACAATGTTTTGTACTCTCTTGCTCACTCAGCTGCTGGCCGAATTTCGATTTTGGTATTTATAGTTGGTAGCAGACAGTTAAGATGGCCACAAATTATGAGACCAACAGCATAACAGGTATGGCATGATTGGTTGGGTCTCTTAATTTACACCATGGTGGTGATTCTCCCAGCCTGCTGCGTTGCTCCGGCAGCACAATGGGCCAGGCGACTCAAGCAGAGGCCGTGTAGCGGGCTTCCCGCTGGGCGCCACGGCCTCCCCATGTCTCTGGCTGCCGGATTATGTTAATGATTATTTGAATCTCATTTGCGTGACCGGGACTGAAGTCTCTGAGCCCGCTAGCCTCTCCACCCCCCCACCGACCCCCCCCCCCCCCCCCCCCCGACCCCCCACCCCCCCCCCCCCCCCCCCCCCCCCCCCCGACCCCCGCAAGGAGTGTTTTACTCCAGTGGGGTTTACAATAGCTCCCCACTTGCAGGGAGCTGGCAGCCCAACCCTGCTGGAGTGAAGGGCGGGGCAATCTAGGCACCCAGAGGGTTGGGAGTTAAGGGGAAGTGCCCCCTTGGCGTTGCCATCCTGGCCCCCGGCACTGCCCATGGGGCAAAGTGGCAATGCCCAAGAAATACCTGGGCACTGCCCACCGGGCATCGGGCAGTGCCAAAGGGCAGGGGACTAATGGGGGGGGTCAGGGCCTCTGGGGGTGATCAGGGAGTATGAGGTGTCCTGCTGCCACTCTGCACTGGGATCAGTGACAGAGGGAGGAAGTCCAGCGATCGGAGCTGGCCATTGGGGTGCGGGGGGTGGGGGGGGCGTACCTGCCTCCTGGGGGGGTCTGGACTGCGGAGGGGAGGTTTTGAGGTAGGCTGGGGGCGGCGGTGAGGCCAGGGGGGGATTAGTGGCGCAGCAATGCGGGGTCGGAAGCTGGCCAGCGATCGAGCTGACCAGCGATCGGGAGGCCGGCAGTGCGGGATTGTGCATGCGCCAATCCCAGCTCTGACAGATTGGCACATGCATAGTGGCCTGCTCAGCGCTATGTTGCCAGCCTCTCCAGTGGGAATAGGCTGTACCCACAGACTTCTCGCTTGATTCACGCTAGGGCTCTCTGTGATCACAGAGTGTGGGAGATTCATTTTGAAAATCCCACTGAAAAAAACCAATGGGATTTACTCCAGTTTTTACATGAATTCAGCACTGGGAATTTTTTTGGGAGAATCCCACCCCATGTTTCACAAGGTTCAGAATGCTAATTCATCTGGCAAATATTTAGTTCTTGAAAACAAGATAATAAGAAGCTATGCCTTTTGTTGGGTCTGCAGAACATTTCTTGTTCCAGTCCTGCTCAGGCCCCCTCCCCCAACATTTTTTCCTGTAAATGAATGACTGCATCGGTGCAGCAATTCCTGTTCGCTCAGAACTGGAAAATTCATCATTTACGCATTCAGTTTCTGCCCTTCTATCACCTTTATCTGGTTCAACTCCAACACTTCCACTTCCTTGACTTCTCTGTCCCCAATTCTGGGATAGACTTTCTTCACTTTGTTCATTTTAAGTCCCCTGACTCCCACATCTACCATGACTACACTTCCTCACACCCTGCTTCCTGGAAGAACTCCATTCTATTCTCTCAGATTCTCCACCTCCATCATATCAGTTCTGACGATGCAGCTTCCTCAATGGTGCTTCCAACATGCCTTCCTTTTTCCTCAGTTGAGGATTCCTCCCACTGTGGATTTCAGGACCCTCCAACTGTGCCTGACCCATTTCCCACACTTCTGCTCTCGCCCCTTCTCCTCCCTCCCAGAACAACAATAGCATTCCACTTTCCCTCACCTTCCACCCTATCAGCCTCTGTATTTGACAAATCATGCCCTTCCATTTCCCACACCTTCACTGTGATTCCACCATCAAACATGTCTTCCCCTTCCCTGTCAGCCGGAAACATTCTGTGACACCCTGATCCACTCTTCTGTCACCCCCAACACTGTTCCCATGCAATTGCAAAGGGTGTAACACTTGCCCTTTTACACTCTCTCCTCAATATCCAAGGCCCCAACTTCCAGGTGAAGTGGCAATTTAGTTGTACATCTTTCAATTTATTTCACTGCATTCACTATATTCACTGCTCACAATGAGATCTCCTCTACAATGGGGAAACCAAACATAGAGTGGGCGATGGTTCTGCAGAGCATCTCCACTCAGTCCGCAAGCATGATGCCAAGCTTCTGTTTGGTTGTCATTTTAATTCATTATCTTGCTCTCATGCTCACATTTCTGTCCTTGGCCTGCTGCAATGTTCCAGTGAAGCCCAATGCCAAGTGGAGGAACAGTACCTCATCTTCCAATTAGGCTATTTACAGCCTTCCAGATTCAACATTGAGTTCAGCAAATTCGGACCATGAACTCTGTCTTCCATTTTGATCTTTTTTCTTGCCAAGTGGCCAGCTGTACCTAGTTTTCATGTTTTGCTTTCCAACAGAGCAGTCCTTTATTCTGCTAATAATACTTAGGGCCAAATCTTTTGCTCCCAAGTTGGAAACGTAACATCGGGAGAATTGCCAACTCTGCGAACTCAGCTCAGGAAAAAATGCCCAGAGTCTTTTGAGTTTCATTCCAGAGGTCTAGGTGCTAACAGGAGTTAGGCCTGCTGATCCCAGAAAGAGCTCAGAGCAACGTGGGTGCCGAGGTGGACTGGTTAAAAGTTATAATAAAGACAAAACAAAAAAAGCCTCCTCGTCTGCACCTTTCACCCCTCATGCACCATCCATGCCAACCTATTCCCCCACCATGGCCTCTCATGCACTCTGTAGTTTCCCAAACGTTTTCAGCCACAGAACCCTTTCAACTTCCCAAGAGTACTGAACGAAGCCTTAAGAAACATCCTTATTATATTGAAGATATAATGATTATTATTGTGCAATAGTACAAACAAATAAAAACAAACTAAAATATGTTTCTACTTCTTGTATGTACACATTTATTATAATAAAAACAACTTCTGTTATTCAACAAATACTTTCAAGTCTTTTTTTCGTAATTTTTAATGGGGAGCACCTACTCACACACGGTCCCTCACCCACACCGACTGTCACCCTCACCCACTCCCTCACCCTCACTCACCCTCACCCACTCTCACCCCCTTTCACCCTTACCCACTCATACCCATGTCCACACTCTTATCAATGCCCACACTTTAACTTCCTGAGAGGCCCCTGCTGGCCCCAGCTCTTCTCAGGCCCCTCCGGCTCTCTTGAGCCCCCTGGCGTCGGCTCTTCTCGGGACCCCTCCAGCTGCAGTCCCAGTCCTGTCCCCAGCTCGTCTTGGGCCCAGCCCGGCTGGACTTACCAAGGAAACCTTGCAGGAGTCCCATGGAACCCTGGGTTTCCACAAAACTAGTTTGGGAACCCCTGTTCTGTGCCAAGCTATGCCCCACATTCTTTTATTCATTCAGGGATATGAGCATCGCAGACCGGGCAAATATTCATTGCCCATCCCTAAGTGCCCTTGAACTGAGTGGCTTGCTCGGCCATTTCAGAGTCAACCACATTTCTGTGGGTCTGGAGTCACATATAGGCCAGACCAGGTAAGGAAGGCAGATTTCCTTCCCTAAAGGACACTAATGAACCAGATGGGTTTTTACAACAATCAACAATGGTTTTGTGGTCCTCATTAGACATTTTAAAATTCCAGACTTCTATTGAATTCAAATTTCACCATCTGCCACGGCAGGATTTGAACCTGGGTCCCCAGAGCTTTTCCCTCATCTCTGGATTATTAGTCCAGCAACAATACCACTATGCCATTGCCTCTCTTGATCTCCATTGTTCTTCCTACTCTAATGTCAATTTAGCAGCAATTTAGCAGCAATCTATATACCACTTCTGCTCTTACACGTTCCATGACAACTCACTCAGTATGCACCTTCGGCAGGCTGCAGGAGCCATAATGAGATAAAATAAAATAAAGTTCTATTGCGGACTTCACTATATTTAAAAATCACTCTCATTGATGACATTTAAATCCCTTCAAGTATTTAATCCCTTATAGGGAGGGTATGTTAGCGGTGTGTGGGATCGTCCATGTGAGTAGGAAATGTGGAAAGAATTGGGAAACGTGATTCTCACCTGTGAGATCGTGTTTCCCGATTTTCCACATCCCTCACTGATAACGTCACGAGGTTTATGCCCACAAAGAGAGAAAACCTCATTTTGATTGTTTTTCACACATTTTAATGAAAATAGTGTGCCCCCCCCCACCACATGACTCACCTCATTGAATATTCATATCTTGCCAATGTGGCGTCACACTGGCAAGGTTTACAACAGCTATTTTAAAAATGAACTCAGTTGCGAGATTCCCCCCAGGGATGCACAGGTAAGTATGACCCTTGAGGAGAGAGGGACATGCCCGGGCAATGCCGTGGCACTACCCCTTGGCACAGGTTGGCACTGCCTCTGGGAAACCCCATGGGAGGCCTTCCCTTTATGTGTGTTGGGGAGAGCTGAAGCCTGTGAGGGAGGAGAGTGCCCTTGAGACTGCAGTGGTTGGGAGAGGGAGGTGTGGAGGTGAAACTCACCTTGATGCCAGTGATGGGGGTGGGGTGAGAGGAGTTCACCCCAGTGATAGGAAGGTACCCTGATGTTGGTGTTGTGGGGGGTTGGAGAGAGCCCCATCACTTATGCTGTGGTGGCGGTGGGAGAAGCCCCCAATGCTTTTGAGGTGGGTCCTAACGTGTATGTGGGGGGGACAGGGTGCTGATCAGTATCTGTGCTGATAAGGATGCCCTTTAAAGGCGACACCCTGATTTCTGTGGGGCCAGGCTTGCCAGCTGCATCAGGCCCTGTCCTGCCAGAGTGATGGCATAAACCCTATTCACTGATTTTTTTCCCCCCTAAGAGAGGCTCAGGATCTGGAGTAAAAACTAAACAGTGCAATGCTGGTTTTGAGTCAGAGCCTGACACTTTTGAAAAATATGGGAATATTCCACTCTAGGAGTTATCAGTCAAAATGAACTTAGGCCCCCCACTGAAATAATGACAGGTTGTGGAAGCAGACAAGCAACACAAATCTTATAATGACAGACCTCATGTCAACAAATAGGGAAATTAAAGCAACAATGTTTTTCATCTGCAGTCTGGATAGCTTTTTATTTTTTTAAAAAGGTCTGAAGATTTAAATGACATAGCCATTTTTTAGTTCGACAGATCTTATCTACATTTTATGTACATTCATTTATACTCTTACCCATCCCAAAGGGGTATCTGACCTCTCCCAAAGAAGGTGCACTAAACAGCACATATCAACTACCATGTCATTTGGAAGGAGCACCCTCTTGCAAAAGGGTACCTTATCTTTCCAAAAATCATACCTCTCCAAATAGCTTCAGCAGCTTTCGACATTGTTGTTAAATATCTAACGCCCACAGGCCATGTTTTGGAAATCCTGTAATGAAAATGTGCAGCTGACACCTTGAACAATGGATGTTCAAAGTGCAAAATGATTCCCATTTTACCGCATGAACCCCCACCCCTCAGGGAAAATGGCGGGTACTGAGCTCAGGGCGGGTTTGACCTTTCGGACTTGAGACCCTTCCAACTTTATGAAAATTCAGGCCTTTCTCTGGACTTCTACTTTGTTTCTTTACTACAACCATTACTATTCCCTTCGCCTTTAATTCCACGACATCTTTGTTATCTCAGCTCTTCCATCCTCTAACCTATCCCCGACCTTCCCTTTTGCTCTTACCTGACCCTCCCCCCTTTTTTTCAACAGCATAAAACCCATCTCATTTCTACCTCTCTTCAGTTCAAAGAAGAATCATAACGTTAACTCTGTTTCTTTCTCCAAAGATGTTTCCGGATCTGCTGCATTTTTCCAGCAACTCCTTTTTATTTCATGGTAAAGGTTTTTTATTGCCAAAGGAGTAAAATGTATCCTTTGGTCCTTTATTCCACTCTGAACATATCCTATAAGCATTCTTCAAATGAATACTTAGATGTTTTAATTTGCTTTTATTTACTGTGGATATTGTTTCAGAAAGTAAAAGCTGTCACTGTAAAGGCTGATTTGATTCAATATAATTGCTAATTATTTTCTGTCTGCAGCTTTTTGTGTTCAGTCTGGTTAAAGATGAGGCAAATGGTAAATACTTAATAGCTGATTGCACAATAATATCCAAAGCAGAACAAAGCATATAAACATAAATTCTAAAATGATTGCCTTTAGGCAGAAGAAAATTTATGAAATAGCAATAGAAGAGATTTGTTCAGAATTAAAAAATATATATACTACTGCTCCTGGATTGAGAAGACACTAAGAAACAAAAGTAATTTTTAGCAAAATGAGTGAATCATATATGTCACTTCAGAATGAAGAATTATCTGGAATAAAAAGACCAATGGCAAATTATTCAAAAACTGAACAAACTATTCACAAAATTAGATTCTCAATAAAACTAATTTGTGATTGTGCTTTGAGTACAATAGTGTCAGTATTAAAGGACAAAGGATTAAACTCATTGAACAACCTTACTGAAAAACACACTGGAAGAGCATTGAAGAGCCACCAAAACTGGGAATGAAGATGGCAATGCACGATTAACCCCTGGTATTCCTTCCAAATGGTAGTGGATACGTGCTGTTTGTGCACCTCAACAGGAAAGCCCAAGTTAATGTAAAACTCGACCATTTAAAGCCAGCTTGCACCTTTTAAACGAGAGTTGCATTCTGGTTGGAGCAGTTGCTGAAGGTGGCTCATGAAGCCATTCTGAGCATGATGGACACTGGCTAATGGTGAGCTGGGCAGAAAGGGAGCTCCAGGGTCTCAGCTTCAGAATTGGAAGCTTTGGTGAAGGAGGTGGACATGGAGGAGAGATGTTCTCTATCCACAAGGAACCCGGACAATCTCTAATGTGAGCAAAGAATTATGATGAATAGCAGCAATGAAGCTCTGAGGACTTGGCTGTAGTGCCACAGTGAGTTGAATGAGTTAATCAAACTTCAATGACCATATCCTTACAACTGATCCATTAATGTCACTCACTGCTCAAGACATGATCATCCCCCCGCTTGATCTATTGACAATCTCTATCAATCGCAATGTGGAGGGGGATGGGCACTGTTGCATGTTATTAGCCCCATGGAGAATAAGGTACTCATCATTATTAAACTGGTCATAAAATGGGAAAACTAGGAATGGGGTAGACTGTTTAACTCCTTGAGCCTGCTCTGCCATGCAATACAAACATGCCTAAACTTCTATCACAAATCCACTTTCCTGTTCAGTCCCCATATCCCTTGATTCCTTGAGCAATCAAACATTCATTAACTTCAGTCTTTAATATACTAAAACGATGGAGCATCTACAATCCTCTGAAGTAGACAATTCCAAAGATTCACAGCCCTCTGAATTAAGATATTTCTGCTCATCTCAGTCCTACACACCTTATCCCACAGCTGCTGCTGTGTCCTAATTTGTTCAGCCATGGGAAACAACCACTCACTGTTGACCCTTTCAAGCCCCTTCGGAATATTTCACCTTTCATGGCTGAGGTCATATCCAGCAGCAGGGTTAAAACCATCGGGGCTAACTGTATCTTCACGCCTAACTCCCCTTCTCACATTGCCATTTCTTCTTCATTCCACAATCTCTTCTGCTGTTCCTGTATCTCAGGGCCCTCTCTATTCTTGTACCTTTTCTTCTTTCAGCCACCGAAGAAATGTCACCTGCCAGGCAGTGGTGAAGAGCAAGAAATGGAAGAGCAAAAAGACATTGATGAAGAAGAAATATACTCACTTGATTGCAGACTCACAGTCAATAGCTCAGATACTAGGACTGCATGAACTTTAGATGGTAGCTTAGAGGCAGACTTTGCATGTGCCTGCAGTCAGAGCAAAAGACAGGGCAGTGCAAGTGCCAACTCGCTGGAGGGTGAGTTCAAACACAAATTCTGCTGCAGAGGACTCAGATGGGAACTTTGATGAGATAAGCTACCAAAGAATGATGTATACACAATGAAATGTTTTGTGCATTGACCAGAATGTCTACAGTCACTGTAATGAAGAATGGGAGAATATGGCACCAACCTGGCATAGGCAATTGTGGAGAGTTTGGAGCTATCCCTTCCAGCTTGTTTATATTGACCAATGCCACAGGAACACTATCTATCCATGTTGCAGACTCTAATGGCTAATGTTGTATCTTCATTAACAACTCAAGCAGCTTCATTCCAGTATCTGAGTGATGCAGCGGAAGTTCAGACTGCAGTTGTGTAAGCTGAGTGGCTTGCCATGGAGGCTGCTGTCATCATTGCTGCAGATACCAGTGCTCAAAGGGGCTTGAAGGGTGTCGCAAAGTGGCAGTGCCTCCATGGAGCAAAAGCCTGTTGCTCTCTCACTGGGTGACGGCATTTAGTTTCCCACCATTGCCATTCCACCAATGCCCTTTTAGTTACCTGCCAGCCAGCCAGCCCAGACTGCTGCCAATCTTGCTGAGATGATGCACTTTGACACCAGACCCTCTAGGGCCAGAGCTACTCGAGGTTGTCCTACTATTTCATCTGCCATTTCCCCCACTGAAAAGCAGCTTCCACCTGCCATGCTCTCCTGATCTCATTGAGTCAACATTCGGATAAATAAAGCTACTGATCTTTTACAGCTAGTAGCCTCTTTAAAAACTAATGGTTTGGCAGCCAGTGTGAATCATGGCCAAACCGGGTGCACGGGGCAAGCGCACAGCTGTCGCCATGTCCAATGGTGGCCCGATGCAAAGTTTGAAGGTGGCATCCAGAGACTGCTGAAGAAACTGGAGGATGCAGACTTTCGTCCGCTGGAAGACACACCAGGAGGGAGAGGTGTCCCGCTGGCTAGCAAGATCCTAATTTCTCTGATGACTGTTTGTGAGCCCTGGTAGAGACAGTGACAGCCAGGAGAGACATCCTAATGCCCAGGGATAAAAGGAGAAGGCCACAAAGAAGGCCTGGACAGAGGTGGCAGCTAAGGTCAGCTGGCATGACCTGGTTCGGTGCATATGGATCCCATGTCGGAAAGGTTCAATTATATTCTGCACACAGCAAGGGTGAGTTCTGAGCGGGCATTGTCGACTGTGGAGGACTGAGGAATGGTGCTCTTCCATAGTAGCAATCAAGTGTGTGCATTCTAGGGATCCTCAGAACATATATCTGCCTGTGCATCTCACGGCTGGAGAGAAGACTCCGAAACCCTGGGTCCATCAAAGCAACAGGTGTCCAAAGGGCTAGGAACATTGTCAAACCTCTCAGGGGTAACCTGAGTTGTGGGGGACAGCATGGTAGGTCACTGAGAGTAGAGTTTAGTACTCGATGAATCTCTGCACTTACTTGCAAGGGAAACATAGCCACAACAACCGGGAGAGAGTAACCATTGGTGGTGGGATGCTTAACCTGATGATCCTCACCAGCCATGAGCTAGGAGCCCTGAAGCTTGAGGGTGAGTGCAGATGGAAGTCGTTAGGTCTCAGAGAGGCTGGAGTCTGAGTGGAAGTTATGAGCGCAGAGGAATCGTGAGAAGATGAGGGTGAAAAAGATGTATGGCATCTCAGCTCTCAGAATGACTTCAGTGATGTGAGAGTCACTGAAACACTTCGCATTGTTTTGATAAACTTTGCATGTTTTGATAAATGACTCTGTGATATGAGTGCTGTTTCTCATTTTGGGATGTCCTAAGTCATGCAAGGTACGGTACAAATGCAAATATTTATTTTCTTTTTGGGTTCTGAAGAGGAGTAATATTGGACTTGAAGCATTGGGTGGGATTTTACAGCCTATCTCGTCCCAAAACTGTAAAATCCCTCCCGAGGTCAATGGACCTTTCGATGGTCCACCCTTTGCCTGCTCCGATTCCCATGGCGGGCGGGACAGTAGAATTCCGGCCATTAACCCTGTTTCTCTCTCCACTGATGCTGCTGGACTGGTTGAGTATTTCTAGCATCCGTAGTAGAACAAAGAACAAAGAGAACAAAGAACAGTACAGCGCAGGAACAGGCCCTTGGCTCTCCAAGGCAGTGCCGATCATGATGCCTGCTTAAACTAAAACCATATTCACCTATGGAGTCCGTATTTTTATCTTTCTTTTCTTTCTTATTTTCTATCCCTGGGCCACAAACCTTCTTTACATGAGAAGAGACGGATTCACCCATTTTAGGAAATTTGTGCTTTAAAAATAACTACTTAACATTTCTTCCCTTTAACAGCTGCTTCCCTGCTCCTTAACTAAACCGTTGTTTATCTATTTTTAAGTTGTTCCTGGAGGAATAATTTCATAATAAATGGTAGAGCCATGTAAAATAATTTCACAATAAATGGTCAAACAAGGTATCGCATTTAGAGATGCTTTTTAAAGATTACATTTTACTGGTATCAAAGACAGTTGAGGGCAGATCTGCAGATCTTTGATGATAATAGTGAAATGAGATATAATTTTGCACTGTTTCTCGCTAATGTGGAGTATAATATCTTGGGAATAATGCAGACTGACCCGATTGCCTTATGTGTGAGCCACAGGGCTAGATTGGTCCCAGATGTTGCTCTGTCAAATCTCTTAGGATTTACAAGTGCTGGTAATTTTCTATCAGGATAGAATTACCTTGTGCCAGGTGACCAATACTCTGCACAATGGCTGTGGTATTCTTCAAAATTATTTTTGAAAGGTAAGTGAGTATTGCTATAAGGAGGATGATATAAGTGCCGATGTAGCTTTCATTGTGCACTCTCTTATTCTGTTGACACATTTGACCTGCTTCTCTCATTCTTGCTTCATGTGGTTGGTTCAGTGTTCATGGATACACAGTAGTCAGCTTTCTAATTCTTGTTGTCACAGCTCAGAAAAAATTGATTTGGTTTCTGAAACAAAACTTTTCAGGTCCCGATATTACAAGTCCTGCATTGCTATGAATGACAAGGCATGGTACTTCCATCTGCAGAGCTGACCCAGGGTTATTGACAAGTTAAAATATTTTCAAATGTTATTTAAGTTTTTCTATGTGTGTGAGGCTACATTATGACCTCAAATTTACTTGATCCCTGGGGTATGGTGTCAGTGTAAATAGAATAGAAGAAGAACGGCAAGAGTTAGAAATCTAATCAGATCCTCAAACACCAGATCCTGTCCTGTAGACAATACAGAGGGAATGGCCACAGGGCGAGAGGTTCTGGTTACTCCAGCGAAGGCCTGCAGGACAGCATTGGGTTTACTGCTGCCCTCTGTTGCTCTGTCCCTAGTGACCGACACAACAGAAGCTCAATAGAGCATTGTAAGTTGTGTTCTCAGTGAGGTTTTTTAGTCTATGATTGCGAGCTAGAAGCACTATAGAAATTGTAAATGTTCACCCTCTTAAACACGACATATTTCCATAGATATTGCCATTGTAAATTGGAGCTACAGGCTTCACCTGCCATGGCTTTCAAATGTCACTTTTTATCCCCCTCCCCAGCTCCCTCACGCTATGCCCAGGATGTGTCCATACTGTCACGGACAGGTCAGCTTTTCAGTAACCTTCCTTTGTTTGGAATTTCCTACATGGTCAGGAAAGTTGTACGCCAGCACAGTGTGATTTTCACTCCACCATAGTTATGGAGCAGAGAATAATTCTCGAGAGTCAATGAGAGGAATTTTCCCATCCCGCCGCCATGGGAATCATAGCAGACAGGACACGGGCCATGTAAAGGTCCGTGTGGTGAACCATAGTTGGTTACCACTATGAGTGCTGAGCCATGGATGGTCAGCACTATGGGTGTTTGTAGATATGTTACTGTAGTTACTGTTGGTGTTAGGGTTGGGCTGTTCTACCTGTTGATATTGTTCTGTGGTACACTCCAGTTGGCTCCGCCTACCAGGGGAAGTATAAAGGTCACTGCACTGCCTGGTGACCCTTTAGTCTGGGATTGTATTGTATATAGTGTGCACCATTCTTGTCAGTAATAAAAGCCTTTATTTCCCGGGTACAATCTAGCCTCCCGAGTGATTTAATCGTGCATCAATTTTATTACTGACAAAATTTTGAAAAAAACCATGGAGCAAATGGTGAAACCCGATCGGCTTACTTTAGATCCACGTGCGGCAGGAGCGTCGAACACTTTCGACCATTGGTGAAAGTGTTTTCAAGACTACATCGATGCCTCAACAGCCATTCAAAACGATGCCGATAGATTGCAGGTCCTCCACGCGAGGGTAAGCGACACTGTATACTTATCAATCCGCGATGCCCAAGACTACAAAGGGGCCATCGAACTACTTAAGAAATGGTACAACAAACCGCCAAACGAGATCCATGCTCGACACCTTCTAGCCACTCGACGGCGGCAGCCTGGCGAAACGACTGGACAGTACCTGTGTGAACTTTAGCAGCTAGCCAGAGCCTGCAACTGCAAGTCAGTGTCGGCGGCCCAGTATACGAACGACTTGATCCGCGATGCGTTCGTGGCGGGAATCAGCTCGTTGTACATTCGCCTTCGGCTGCTAGAGCAAGGTAATCTACACCTCGCTAAGACAGTAGAATTGGCCGACGCTATGGAGACGGCCTCCAGAAGTCTAGAAACGTACCCCACTGACCACGTGGGAACATCGTGGCAAGTACAGCCACCGACTCAACTTTATTCAGCGGCTCCGAAAAACTGCGCGATTGTGTTTCCAACCTCGGACCTGACGACGGCGGCAGCTCCAGGAGGCCCGCGGTGTTACTTCTGTGGATTGGCGAAACACCCTCGGCAGCGATGTCCAGCTAGAACGGTATTGTGCTCCGCGTGTGGAAAGAAAGGGCATTATGCCAAAGTCTGCAGGACCAAACCACTCTCCAAACATAGCATTGCGGCGCGTGATTCTCCTGAGCCTGTCTCCTTGTCTCCAGCGTCTTCGAGGTCTTCCACCACGTGCGATTCCAGAGCGCCGCCATTCCTGACGACGGAGACGCAAGACACGTGCGATCTGCAGGGGCCACCACTTTTAGCGCCACCGACCACGTGCGATCCATGGGCGCAGCCATTTTGGTCGGCACCGACTGCGGACGACCAGCAGGGGCCATCATCATCAACCATCTCAGCTGCCTGCAGTGGCACCCAAGACCCAACGGTGGCGTCAATCATCCTGGACCAGGCCAAGCCTCACAGACTCGACAAGTCCATGATGGGCATAGAGGTAAATGGACGCCAAATTCATTGTTTGTTTGACAGCGGGAGCACGGAGAGCTTCATTCACCCTGACACCGTGAAACGGTGCGGTCTCCGAGTACGGACTGTCAGACAGACAATTTCGATGGCGTCGAGGTCCCGGTCTGTTACCGTGCTAGGGAGCTGCGTGATCAACCTGACGGTGCGGGGCACAGTTTACGAGAACTTCAGGCTCCTTGTGTTACCACACCTTTGCGCTCCGATGCTCCTGGGACTAGACTTTATGGTCCACCTGAGGAGTGTAACCCTGCAGTACGATGGGCCACTCCCTCCACTTTCAGTGGGAGCATAGCAGCCTCCAAATTGCCCAGCATGCTCCACGTGTAGCGTCTCGACACTCAGAATCACCCCACCATCTTTATTCGAGAATCTCATGCCAGGCTGCAAGCCCATCGCAACCAAGAGCAGGTGTTACAGCGCTGAGGATCGGATCTTTATTCGATCTGAAGTTCAGCGGCTCCTCAGGGAAGGGATCATCCAATCTAGCTCTAGTCCATGGAGAGCGCAAGTAGTGGTGGTTAAAACTGGAAACAAACCCCGGATGGTCATAGACTATAGTCAGACCATTAATAGATATACGCAGCTGGATGCGTATCCTCTCCCGTGCATATCTGACATGGTCAACCAGATTGCGCAGTACCGGGTGTTCTCCACCATTGACTTGAAGTCAGCTTACCACCAGCTCCCCATTCGCCCAGAGGACCGAAAATACACGGCCTTTGAGGTGGATGGTTGTCTTTATCACTTTTTAAGGGTTCCCTTTGGTGTCACGAATGGGGTCTCGGTCTTCCAGCGTGCAATGGACCGAATGGTGGACCGGAACGGGCTGCGGGCTACCTTCCCGTACCTGGATAACGTCACTATCTGCGGCCATGACCAGCAGGACCACGATGCCAATCTCCTTAGATTTTTACGCACTGCGTCTCGCCTGAATCTGACCTACAACAGGGAGAAGGGCGTATTTCGCAAGCGCCGCCTAGCAATTCTCGGATACGTGGTGGAAAACGGGGTCCTTGGCCCTGATCCAGAGCATATGTGTCCCCTCCTGGAACTTCCCCTGCCCACTAGCATCAAAGCACTGAGAAGATGCTTAGGCTTCTTCTCATACTATGCACAGTGGGTTCCCAATTATGCGGACAAAGCCCGTCCGCTCATCAAGTCTACCTCCTTTCCCCTAGCAACAGAGGCTCGCTTAGCCTTTGAAAGGATAAAAGCCAACATCGCGAAAGCCACGATGCACGCCGTTGATGAGTCCATCCCCTTTCAGGTGGAGAGTGATGCATCTGATTTCGCCCTGGCCGCCACACTTAACCAGGCGGGCAGGCCCGTCGCCTTTTTCTCTCGCACCCTCCAAGGCCCCGAAATTCGGCACTCTGTGGTGGAAAAGGAGGCCCAGGCCATTGTGGAGGCCGTTCGGTATTGGCGCCATTACTTGGCGGGAAAACGATTCACCCTGCTCACAGACCAGCAGTCCATGGCGTTCATGTTCAACAACACGTTACGGGGTAAGATCAAAAATGATAAAATCTTGACGTGGAGAATCGAACTCTCCACCTACAACTATGATATCATGTACCGTCCAGGGAAGCTCAATGAGCCCTCAGACGCCCTGTCGCGTGGAACATGTGCAACTGTGCAGGAGAATCGATTACAGGCCCTCCACAATGATCTCTGCCATCCGGGGGTCACTCGGCTCTTCCATTTCGTAATGGCCCGGAATCTATCCTACCTCGGGCCAGTGGTTTTAGCTGGGGGAAGGGTAATTATGAGGCTATTAGGAGAGAATTAGGAAACATAGGTTGGACTAGGAGATTACAGGGACTGGGAACGTCCGACATGTGGAGTTTTTTCAAGGAGCAGCTACTGCGAGTCTGTGATAGGTATGTCCCTGTCAGGCAAGGAGGAATTGGTAGGGCTAGGGAACCGTGGTGCACCAAAAAAGTTTCTTTGTTGGTTAAAAAGAAAAAGGAGGCTTATGTTCGGATGAGACGTGAGCACTCGGGTAGTGCGCTAGAAAGCTTTAGATTGGCTAAGAGGGAGTTGAAGAGCGAGCTTAGAAGGGCTAAAAGGGGACATGAGAAGTGTTTGGCGGATAGGGTTAAAGAGAATCCTAAGGCGTTCTATAGGTATGTCAAGAACAGAAGGTTGGTTAGGGCAAGTTTAGGGCCAGTTATAGATGGCAGAGGGAAGTTATGTGTGGAACCGGAGGAGATTGGTGAAGCATTGAACCAATATTTCTCTTCGGTGTTCACGCAAGGGGACATGAATATAGCTGAGGAGGACACTGGGTTGCAGGGGAGTAGAATAGACAGTATTACAGTTGATAAGGAGGATGTGCAGGATATTCTGGAGGGTCTGAAAATAGATAAATCCCCTGGTCCGGATGGGATTTATCCAAGGATTCTCTGGGAGGCAAGAGAAGTGATTGCAGAGCCTCTGGCTCTGATCTTCAGGTCGTCGTTGGCCTCTGGTATAGTACCAGAAGATTGGAGGTTAGCGAATGTTGTCCCATTGTTTAAGAAGGGGAACAGAGACTTCCCCGGGAATTATAGACCGGTGAGTCTCACTTCTGTTGTCGGCAAGATGTTGGAAAAAATTATAAGGGATAGGATTTATAGTTATTTGGAGAGTAATGAATTGATAGGTGATAGTCAGCATGGTTTTGTGGCAGGTAGGTCGTGCCTTACTAACCTTATTGAGTTTTTTGAGAAAGTGACCAAGGAGGTGGATGGGGGCAAGGCAGTGGACGTGGTATATATGGATTTTAGTAAGGCGTTTGATAAGGTTCACCATGGTAGGCTTCTGCAGAAAATGCAGATGTATGGGATTGGGGGTGATCTAGGAAATTGGATCAGGAATTGGCTAGCGGATAGGAAACAGAGGGTGGTGGTTGATAGTAAATATTCATCATGGAGTGCGGTTACAAGTGGTGTACCTCAGGGATCTGTTTTGGGGCCACTGCTGTTTGTAATATTTATTAATGATCTGGATGAGGGTATAGTTGGGTGGATTAGCAAATTTGCTGATGACACCAAAGTCGGTGGTGTGGTAGACAGTGAGGAAGGGTGTCGTAGTTTGCAGGAAGACTTAGACAGGTTGCAAAGTTGGGCCGAGAGGTGGCGGATGGAGTTTAATGCGGAGAAGTGTGAGGTAATTCACTTTGGTAGGAATAACAGATGTGTTGAGTATAGGGCTAACGGGAGGACTTTGAATAGTGTGGAGGAGCAGAGGGATCTAGGTGTATGTGTGCATAGATCCCTGAAAGTTGGGAATCAAGTAGATAAGGTTGTTAAGAAGGCATATGGTGTCTTGGCGTTTATTGGTAGGGGGATTGAATTTAGGAGTCGTAGCGTTATGTTGCAACTGTACACAACTCTGGTGCGGCCGCACTTGGAGTACTGTGTGCAGTTCTGGTCCCCACATTACAGGAAGGATGTGGAGGCTTTGGAGAGGGTGCAGAGGAGGTTTACCAGGATGTTGCCTGGTATGGAGGGGAGATCCTATGAGGAGAGGCTGAGGGATTTGGGATTGTTTTCGCTGGAAAGGCGGCGGCTAAGAGGGGATCTTATTGAAACATATAAGATGATTAGAGGTTTAGATAGGGTGGATAGTGATAGCCTTTTTCCTCTGATGGAGAAATCCAGCACGAGGGGGCATGGCTTTAAATTGAGGGGGGGTAGTTATAGAACCGATGTCAGGGGTAGGTTCTTTACCCAGAGGGTGGTGAGGGATTGGAATGCCCTGCCAGCATCAGTTGTAAATGCGCCTAGTTTGGGGGCGTTTAAGAGATCCGTAGATAGGTTCATGGACGAAAAGAAATTGGTTTAGGTTGGAGGGTCACAGTTTTTTTTTTAACTGGTCGGTGCAACATCGTGGGCCGAAGGGCCTGTTCTGCGCTGTAATGTTCTATGTTCTATGTTCTATGTTCAGTGGAGGATGTCAGGTCCATAACCCGAAGCTGCCAGGTATGTGCTGAATGCAAACCGCACTTCTACCGACCTGACAGGGCACACCTCACTAAAGGCACTCGCCCTTTCGAAAGACTGAGTCTGGACTTCAAGGGCCCCCTTCCTTCGACAGATCGGAACGTGTATTTCCTCAATGTGATTGACGAGTACTCACGATTCCCTTTCGTCATTCCCTGTTCTGATACGACCACTGCCACGGTTATCAAAGCATTACGGGATCTTTTCACCCTGTTCGGTTAACCCAGCTATATCCACAGTGATAGGGGCTCGTCATTCATGAGTGACGACTTGAGGCAATACCTGCTCTCAAAAGGGATTGCCTCAAGTAGAACTACGAGTTACAACCCTAGGGGTAACGGACAGGTTGAACGAGAAAATGCTACAGTCTGGAAGGCTGTCTTACTGGCATTGAGGTCTAAAGGTCTTCCAGTCTCCTGTTGGCAAGAGGTACTCTCTGATGCGCTCCATTCTATCCGCTCACTCCTGTGTACGGCAAACAACGCTACTCCACATGAGAGGATGTTTTCCTTCCCTAGGAAGTCTTCCTCTGGGACCTCATTACCGTCTTGGTTGACGCACTCAGGACCTGTCCTCCTGCGGCGGCATGTTAGGACCCGCAAGTCCGACCCTTTGGTTGAACAGGTCCATCTCCTCCACGCCAACCCTCAATATGCCTATGTGGCATATCCTGAGGGGCGAGAGGACACGGTCTCTATTAGAGATCTGGCGCCTGCAGGGGACTTGGAAACCCCAGTCGCTTCCACACTCCTAGTTAGGGACCCCCCGACCCTTATCTCCCCTCCTGACACGGCGCGGGCAGTATCGGGACCACCATTTAATCCTCTTACTCCCGTGTACAGCTTGCCTGAGTCCAGAAGATTGTCACCACCTCGAGGCGTGCTCGAGTCCAGCAGATTGTCACCACCTCGTGGTCCACCTGTCCGTGAGGAACTGGAGGAGTCACTGGACACCGCCTTGGAGAGAAGGTCACCACGGTTACCAGAACCGGCGTTACCGCCAGTGTTGAGGAGGTCGCAGAGACGGTGCGGTCCTCCAATACGACTGAACCTGTGAATATATGAACAGTTGTTCTGTTTTTTTTTGCCCCGCCGGCCTTTGTTTTAAAGGAGGGGTGAATGTGGTGAACCATAGTTGGTTACCACTATGAGTGCTGAGCCATGGATGGTCAGCACTATGGGTGTTTGTAGATATGTTACTGTAGTTACTGTTGGTGTTAGGGTTGGGCTGTTCTACCTGTTGATATTGTTCTGTGGTACACTCCAGTTGGCTCCGCCTACCAGGGGAAGTATAAAGGTCACTGCACTGCCTGGTGACCCTTTAGTCTGGGATTGTATTGTATATAGTGTGCACCATTCTTGTCAGTAATAAAAGCCTTTATTTCCCGGGTACAATCTAGCCTCCCGAGTGATTTAATCGCGCATCAGTCCGTTGACCTCGGGTGGGATTTTCCAGCCTTTGGGCGAGTGCGGCTGGAAAATCCTGAACAGTGTAAATGTTGTTAGCTGTTTTAGGTCAAATAGGCACACAGACAAGATGCTGTCAAAAGACCTGAGAGAAGCCATCTGAATAATTTAATTGTCTCGTTTTATAATGGCTGTTGTTTTTGTTTAGTAGACATTAATATTTTAATGATTGGCTCATTTTGTACAGGATTAAATTACAATCTTATTTAATGTCTGGGGAAATTAGCATGACTCAGCTAACCATGTGTTACGCTTTAAAATGTGACGTGGAATTTTCAAGTTTGCTGTACAACAGCACACTAGATGTAAAACTTTTAAATTTTTAGATTTATGTCTGTCAGAAATGGAATAGTCTGAGATACAGGTATTATGACCATTTATATGCTGAGGAAAGTGTTCCTGGGGACCTGAGAAAATACAGAGTAATTACGTTTCTCAGAAAGTAATTCAAGCCAAATAGAATGGCCATAGAAACTGTAAAGTGTTATTCGAAACGAAAGCTACAGGAATGGAGTTATAATGAAAAAGCTAAAGCATGTTGAAACAAATGGCAATTACTGCAATACAACACTGGACAAACACAAAGAGAAATAGAAGAGTAATCAAAGTTCATTGGAGACATTATAGTCAAGATTCAAGAATCTTCACTGAATTGATGAGAGGATGTAATTTATGTGAACCCTTCACTGTAAAAAGCAAAAAGGTTATTCTGGAATGTTACTGTATAATAGCTTTTCATAGTAGCTTTTCTCACACAGCAGCAGCTTATTGACAAAAGGAATTGAAGAATGCTTAGGAAATCTCTATTTGAGTCATAAGATAGCAACTTGCAATGCACTTTGTTCCAACTTGAATCAAACTTGTATTTACAGTCAAATATTCGGAAGCGAAAGGGAAGTCCTGGGCTCCTGGTGTTTTAGAAGCTGTTGAATAACAAACACCCACATCTCAGGCAATATTTAAGTGCATTGTTTTATTTACCAAAAAGAAGTCAACCAAATCATGACTTCATGCAATTGTCTGATCCCAGCAAAACTGGAACTGTGTGCACATAGAGTCATAGAGGTTTACAACATGGAAACAGGCCCTTTGGCCCAACTTGTCCACTCCTTTTTTTAACCACTAAGCTAGTTCTAATTGCCCACGTTTTGCCCATATCCCTCTATACCCATCTTACCCATGTAACTGTCTAAATGGGGTCAGTTTTGGAGTCAGCTTAGCTTCAAACCAACAATAACCCTGGCTACTATTCATTAAAAGCCTCTCTGGGTTGGCCATATTAGCATTATGGTGACAAAGACAGAACAGAGATTGGAAGCTTCACAACAAAGAGCTCATGTCAGGACCCCTCAAAGCAATTTCACCACTAATAAAAGTCACCAGTATTATGCTGTAATAATTCAGCCGGATGAGTGCAGCATCAACAATATTCAAGAAACTCTATGACACCTAGGATAGGGAAGTTTGTCTAAGCGACATCCCTACAATCAGATCAATATTCATTCCCTAATTTAATGGTGTACCATGGCTGTAGTTTGTACCATCTGCAAAATCCATTGCAGAAACTCGCTGAGTAGATTTTGACAATGCCTCTCCCCAACCTGACCTCTGTCACTGAGAAAAGCAAGAATAGCAATGTCAAGGGAATACTATCATGTCCCAGTTCTCCTCCTGACTCAGACATCCATCACTATCCTTCACTGTTCTTGGGTCAGTTTCCCAGAATTCCCAAACTTATACCATTATGGGACCACCAGCAGCACATTCTCAAGACAACTAGAAGCAAACTGCAACTTTTCCAGAAAGCAATAAGAGCAAGACTTGCATTTATATTATGTCTTCCACAATCTCTGGCTGTCCCAAAGCATTTTACAGCCTATTAAGTACTTTCGAAGTATAGTCATCGATATAATGTAGAAAACACAGCAAGCACTTTGCACACAGCAAGAGTTCCCAAGCAGCAATGTGATAATGACCAATCTGTTTTAGTTATATTGTTTGAGGGATAAATATTGCCTTGGGTACCACTGAGAACTCCATTATTGTTTTTCAAAATAATATGATGGGATCTACCTAAGAGGACAGGTGAATCTTTGGTTTAACATTTTATCTGAAATTCATCACCTCCAACCATGAAACATGGAAACAGAATGAGTTTCAATATAGAAGCAGGACATTTGGCCTATCGGAACTATGCTAGTCAATAAAGTGAGCGATCCAATTCCATCTTCCCACTTCTGGCCCACAGTTCAGGTGGGATTACGACACCTCAACTGCATATCTAAGTGTGTTTTAAATGTAATGAGAGCTTCTGCCTTTACTATTTCAGGCAATGAATTCCAGACCCCTATAACCTATTGGTGAAAATAAATAACTCTTGAAGGCTCCTTTGATTCCTGTACCAATTTTTAAAAAGTCAATGCAATTTAGTTATTATTTCCAGTGTTAACGTCCTTCCTATTCACTCTATCCAGAACACTTATAATTTTATACACCTCAATTAAATCTCCCCTCAACCTCCTCTGTTCCAAAGAAAATTACACCAGCCTATCCAATCTTTTCTCATTGCTGCAATTCTCCATAAATGAAAATACTCTTGTAAACCTCCTCTGTACTCATTCCAGTCTGATCAAAATTATGCACAGTACCCCAGCCGCAATTTAACTATTATTTCATGCAGCTCCAGCATAAACTTGCTGCTTTGAAAGTCTAGGCCTTGGCAAACAAAGAAACTCCTCAGAACTGCACTGGAGTGTCAGCCTAGATTATGTGCTCAAGTCCTTGGAGTGGCACTTGGACCCTAACTTTCTGAGCCAATTAGGTCACAACAGAGACCACAATAGCTGGAGGCACAGGCGCAGCAGTCATTATGGAGGCAAAAGATCCCATTGACATCGACGTGACCAGAAGATCCTGCCACTGGTGAACGGCGCACCACCTCCCGCTGTGAGAAACATGCAGCAAGGAGACCAGAAAATTCCCCCAATATCTATCTTATATTCTAATATCCAAGGTAAGTTTGAGGTACACGTGAATTAACAGATGAATTATTATCACCTACACCACATACCAAAGTAAATGACCGATGCCACCAAAGCAGATTCCATGGATTTCTCAATAACCCATGCAAAATGTTTATGAGCCAACCAGTCTCACTGAAATGTTGTCTTTCTCACAAGAATTTCAAATCTCCAAATTTGAGCAATTCATCTTGGAATTCACTCCAAATGTCACTCCCAGTTGGACAGCTTCAACAAGGATTCATTTCCACGGTTTCAATCTCGCCTTCTGAAATTCCTTTGCCCTGAATCTCTGAATACATTCAAGCTTCAACTTCCAAGCATATTTGCAGATGTTTGGTCATACCAAGCAGAATACCACTGCTCCAAAGGGATACCTTTGCCCCTATAGCCCACAGCAAGGAGTCAACAATCTTTGGCTGTCGTTATGGGTTTCTCTTGAGCCCACTTTTCTTTATGTCTGCTCCCTACAGCTCTTTCTCTTTAACTCAGTGTCTATTTCTCAGCTCCTTCCCTTTCACTTTACTTATGGAACCTCTTCCTGATCCCTGTCTTTGTCCCCGCCTGGAACTTTCTTCTGGGACCTCTCCGTATTATCTTCCTCATGTCCTGCTCCTGGGACACCTTCTCTGGAATGGTGCTCTGGTACCAGGTCATTTGGCCTACTTTTTGCATGGTTTGTTCTTCCTTGCTTCTGTGCAGATGTGCAGGGCTGGTTTCTGGCCTGAAGAGTGGGAAAAACACTAACTGCACCGGTACAGCCATTTCCCAGCTGATGCATTCACGAAAGGACTGGGACCCATTGGGAACTGGAGTTTCAAGCCTCCAAGGAAAGTATTAACATTGGAGCTTGCATGATCTGTCTCCATTTGAGAATTCAGGATTTCCCTGTGCAAGTCATTCTTTCTGCTAGGTTGTTCGATCTAGGGTAATAAGGAGAAGAATTAGTTCAATTAATATTCCACTTCTTGCATATATCCTGAAAAGAATTGCCAATAAATTGTGAAACTTTATCTGTAATGATCTCTCTAGGCATAACAATTAAACTGAAAATAGCACGTAGAGTGTACATGTTGTTCTTGGCGTATTGTGCAATTGCTGAACAATGTTGTACTTGGTAATGTAGTCGATGATGACATTGAAGTCAATGTTATGGACATTGTTACAACCACCTCCAGGTGAGGCTGTCCAATTTTGTTGATCCAGGCAAGACCCCTTGATTTGTCAACATCTGGCTCGATACCCTCAAATTCTTGCAAACCCAGATAAGGGAGGATGAACCGCCCTGTCGTTAGTCAAGCCCCTCTGCTGGTAGCAACAAGGTTTAAACGAGCAAGGTTCTAATTCCCGTGGGTACTTTTTCCCGAATCAGTGGTTATTTTTTAAAAAGCACCAATTTAACTAGGCTTTCTTGAGTTAAAGTTAGAATAAGTTTATTAACTAATAGAAAGGTAAGGAGAAAAATGATAAAACAGATGCATAAACATTCATACAGATTAGAAGTGAGAATTGAATCCATAGTAAGGAAATACTAATAAATGGGCATATGGAACAGTCCTTGACTCAAAAAGAGTCACTGATGAAGTGGTTCCAGTAGAGTGGCATGATGATTTGGTTCCAGTAGAGTTGACTTCTGCAGGTGAAAAGTTGGTTCTTCAATTCCTGTGTTCTATGATTTGGTAGCGAAATTACAGTTCTCTTTCCAGCTGCACTCACTTCTTCAGTCAGAGACAGAGAGAGATTCAAGATCATTCTGGGAGAAATGATGGCACAGTGGTTAGCACTGCTGCCTCATAGTACCAGGGACCTGGGTTCAATTCTGGCCTTGGGTGACTGCCTGTGTGGAGTTTGCATGTCCTCCCTGTGTCTCTGTGGGTTTCCTCTGGGTGCTGTGTTTTCCTCCCGCAGTCCAAATATGTGCAGGTTAAGTTGATTGGCCATGCTAAATTGCCCCTTAGTGTCCAATGATGTGTTGGTTAGGTGGATTAGTTATGTTAAATGCATGGGGTTATGGGGATAGGGTGGGCAAGTGGGCCTGGATATGATGCTATTTGGAGAGTTGGTGCAGACTCGATGGGCCAAATGGCCTTCTTCTGCACTGTATGGAATCTATGAAGATACACAGCTGCTTATCCTTTCAGAGCATATACAGGTATACACTGCAGTAGCCCTCTTAGCTAGCTTTTTAACCCCCTTATTTGTATATTCAAAGTGGAAAATTGAATTTAATTATCTATCTAGGTATTAGACGGATCTCTCAAGATGTGATAGCCATCACATCCCTTTGTCTTTACCAGAGATGGTAATCAGTCCCTGGATGGTTTTGAAATGCCTTGTCTGGAACAGGGAGGGGCTCCATTGTCTATTAGAGAAACTCTCTGCAGCCATTCCTGTCAGTGGTGACTGTACATTCACAGCCATCTTTGGGGTTTGTGTCCATTTTAAAATATAAAACTCAGAATATTTTAACATCCAATATTTTGGACGTAATTCTGTGTTTTTGTTCTGCTTCATCATGGCAACATGAAAGAGGTGGGATACAACATTGGACCAAGGATGGGAGGAGCTTCATGTGAAATCAATGGTACTTGCATTGCGCAAAATGTACCAGATCAATTTGGAGAACATGTTCAAGTTCGATGTCAATGAAGTCAACTTGTAGATCCAAGAATTATCATCTGTTTTTTGCTGGGTTAGGTAATCTGCTAAGTGCATCTGATGTGACCATCAAGTTAGCTGGCTTGTACCTGATCTCACAGTTGTAACATTGGATCCTTATTAAAATGCATTGCAATCCTGGCGGTGCATTGGTCAATGGTTTTCAGCAAATCATCTCCAGGGCCTTGTGGTTGATTTCTACACATATCTTTTGCCAGAAAGAAATGCATGAAAACTTATGAACACTAAAGCTCCTGTTTCCTGCTCAGTGTTGGAGTATTGTATTGAGTTACAGAAGCAATTGCAATTGGTTTGCCTTTTTGTAGTTGTTTCTCTAGGATTGTAAAATTGCAATGTCTGTGTTTCTGATAATGACTGTTTCAGTGCTTTGAAAAAGTATTGCTGATGTTTGTGTCACAGGATAGGTACATCATTTCTCAACAATCCTCATAGCAATGAAGACATGTTTGTGAAATTGGGACTGTAAGGAGACTAAAAATTAAATGTGTTGTGTAGAAATTAAAGAGACCTAGACATCTTGGAAAATTGTCTTTATCTTAAGGACTTCACATAGCTTTAATATCCTCTATTTTACTTGGATCCGGACATATGTCACCAGCAGAATAAACAGGACAGAAGAAATTGACCTGCTGCATGTTGATGTCACTTTTAAGACAGTTGAACACTAATGCTTCACAGCATGCCACTTGTATCACAAATGCAGGTTGTAGTCATGTTCTTCCTTCATTCTTCCCATAACGACTATCTAATCTGCAATACAGATGCAACTTGGTACAGTGCATGAAACGTGGTCCATGTGAGCTTGAAAGAGATATTGGCTAAAAGATAGCCCAAAAGGAAGTAATTGAAACAGTATCGTCCACAAGGCTGCAACATGTAATAAGTTCCTGGGACTTCTCCGAGAGATGTTCTGACTAACAACCATGCTTGATATCAAGCTTCAAGAAGAACGATACACCTGTAAATCTTCTAATGTGGGTATTTGTAAGCATAATGTTTAAAGCTGCATTTAAATTCTGTAGATCGAAGCATACTCTTAATGATCAGCTCTTCTTTATGGCACATGTACTTGAGACGCACCAATCTGTGTACTCTTCTAATCACTCCATCTTTCTCTTTTTCTGACCTTCAGTTTGTTTTGTGTGTGGATTCTGTACCTTCCTGGTGGATCAATTGATGGACTTGCATTCTCCTGCAAGTTTAATGTTGCAGCTCCCTTGAAACTACCAATATTTTAAAACATTCTGGATATTTTGAAGCTAGGTCATGAACTGAGGTGACAGTAGCAGTTTCTGAGGTTGAGCTGCCTTGTGATGTCTGACTGATTCCATGCATTATGACTAGCGTGAGATCATAACATGCTGTTAGATCTGCAATTGCTGGCTTTTAGTTTCCACAACATAGAGCATCTGTGATACCCAGGAGGATTGATTGTACTTGCACTCCAAGACTATGGATACAAGCATGGAATTAGTGAACCGTTGCATGCTGTAAGTATCACAGTGGTAGCTTTCGTTATGGTCTTCCATGTCTGTGGCTACATATCTTTTAGAATTCACAGATGTAATATGTTGACACTTGCCCCGTGTCAATCTTAGCCAATAATAAATACTTACCACCTTTCATAGGACAGATCATTTAAATCTTGGCAAAACTTCAAACAGTTTTATGACATCTATGTTTCCACAAGATTGATGGAATGAAACATGTGTTCACTGCTCTTCATCTAGTTATGCGCAGTACCATCATATTCTGGTTTGTCAATCACCTCATGTACATGTTTCTGACTTGAAACCGGGTGGCCATTCTTCCTCCTGAAGGTACTTGTTATGTATGGTCTGTTTGGATCAGTGCCCAGCTCTTTGTAGCTGCATTGGCCTTTGCACTAATGCTTTGCCGCTGCCAATGGCCCTTTCTGCTGCACATCTTTTGGAATTGCTGGAAAGCTGGGCATTCCTTAGTGCATGTAAAAGGATGTACAATCCACGTCTTGCTGGTTTTTGATCTTCAAGTGAGTCAACAATTGGGGCTGTTTTTAGGATCTGTAAACTTTTTTTGACCTGTGATGATAGCTTTGCACTTGCTTCCACCTTTCAGTAGCTCTTCAATGTTAGCCATGGGAGTGGATGCGATCTCCAAATGAATAATTCCGTCTGCTAGTTCTGCTTCTGAAAAATCACACTTAGTATCCTTTTCTCTGCATCTACTGACAAAGTGGTCGATTAATTCTGTAGGCTGTTGTCGAAATGACATGAATTCCATTCGATGAATACGGAAGTTTAACTTGATTCTGAACCAGTCTTCCAAAGTAGTCCATGGGCGGGATTTTACAGTCACGCTCATCCTGAAAGAGTAAAATCCTGCCCGAGGTCAACGGACCTTTCCATTGTCCACCTCTCGCCCGCTCCAATTACCATGGTGGGCGGGGTGGTAAAATTCCAGCGCATATCTCTTATATATCCTTTAACTCTTCTTCTGTTAATATTGATGTGTTCACCCTGTATGGACCTTTGTTCCTAATTGCTAAGTTGATATTTTTGGATTGCTGGTCTGGTTCAGACACACCTGAATAAAGAAACCATGGCTCTGTATGCTGCTTAAAGATTTTGAATTTGAATAGTAGGTAATTTGCATCCCAATTTGAACTGGATAATTTTGTGGACATTCTGACAATATACCTTTGATCTTCCTTCACCTATAGTACTTGGGATTAATGTTACTGTAGCTGCTTTCATATGCTATTCCGAAGATTTACCCATGAAAATAAACTGTAGAAGGAACGCACCTTGGAATAATGGCGTTTTTGCTTGTTATTCAATTTGTTGTTTAGCAACTCCCAAAGTCACCCTCAATTTCCTGGTCTAACTTTAATGACTTTAATGTTTTTGTTTGACTCTCCCTTGCCCACTACATATCTGACCCACACCCTGGTCACTCGTCTTTCCTGATTGTACTGACTCAGTGCTGTCCTCTCAATGTGCTGTTCCACTCACAGAACTGATAATCAATATGCTGTTATCTCGCCATAAGGGACCTGTCTTTATAGGATCATAGAATCCTACAGTGCAGTAGGCCATTCGTCCCATCGAGTCTGCACCGACCACAATCCCACCCAGGCCCTATCCCCATAACACCATGCATTTATCCAGCTAGTCCCCCTGACACTAAGGGGCAATTTAACATAGCCAATCCACCTATCTTTGGACTGTGGGAGGAAACCGGACCACCCAGAGGAAACCCATGCAGACACGGGGAGAACGTGCAAACTCCATACAGACAGTGACCCAAGCCGGGAATCAAACCCGAGTCCCTGGCGCTGTGAGGCAGCAGTGCTAACCACTGTGCCAACGTGCCGCCCCAATTTACTTGAGCACTAACTCAGTGCTTTTCTTCACATGCGATGATTTCAACACTGCACCTTCAACAAGTTGATGCTGCAACTTCCTTACAGTCTGACCAAAATGTCAAGGCTCTTTGCATGTTGTATAGCACAACATAAGGTTGTTCACCATGTTGTACTTGCACTTAATCTTACTATGCTGTGGGTTATTTATTAAGATTAGGCACTCTTTTTCTTTATTCTTTCATGGGATTTGGGTGTCTCTCCAGCATTTTTTGCCTGCCCCTACTTGCCCTTTGAACTGAGTGGTTTGCTAGGCCATTTCAGAAGGCAGTGCTGTGGGTCTGGAGTCACATGTGGGCCGGACCAGGTAAGAACAGACTTCCTTCCCTTAAATTACATGAATGGACCAGATGGGTTTTTATGAAATAGTTTCAAGGTCATAATTACTGAGCCTATTTTAATATTCCAGATTGATTAACTGAATTTAAACATGGTGCGATTTGAACCCATGTCCTCAGAGCATTAGCCAGGGTTTCTGGATTACTAGTCCAGTGACCTTCTGACTATGCCACCATCCCTCCAACCTCATCATGAGAATAGTCTTACATTACTGTAAAGCTTGGAATGGTTGTCTGCTCTGCTGCTTAAAGTAAAGGGGAGGCCAAAGTTGAATCACATGACGAACTTCCTTTCCCATGCTACCATGCTGATTGCCTTTAAAGGCACATTACAACAAAATGTGGCGCCACAGTAAAGTGAAAACCTTTGGCCTGCCAAAAGCATCATGGAAAATCAACTTGTACAGCTAAATGAAGGACCTGCTCAGTCACAACATGTGAGTGAAATTTCATGTGGTTTAAGTTTTAAAGTTTATTTATTAGTGTCACAAATAGGCTTAACATTACAATTAAGTTTCTGTGAAAATCCCTTAGTCGCCACACTCCAGCACCTGTTCAGGTACACTGAGGGAGAAGTTAGCATGGCCAATGCACCTAATCGGCATGTCTTTCAGACTGTCAAGGGGAAACCAGAGCACCTGGAGAAACCCGCACAGACATGGGGAGAATGTACAAACTCCACACAGACAGTGACCCAAACCAGGAATCGAACGCGGGTCCCTTGAGCTGTGAGGCAGCAGTGCTAACCACTGTGCCACCATGTGGGAAATGTTCCCAATGAGACATAGAACAAAAGAGGAAAGTTTGACTGCCTTTTTATTAAGCCTACACCAAAGCCAATAAAAGCAAATACCAGTCCCACTGATATCAGATCACTCACAGTCTCCATGAAAACATTCTATGGATGTGCATTTCAAAACACACTTGCTAAGTTTTCCAATGAAGAAATCTGGCTGCAAGTGTGAACAGAATAAAAGTAACTCCAGAGGTTTACTTTGAGCGACCAAATGAAAACCAATGGAATGACAATGAAGCGATAGGAACATATTCACAAACAGGCAGATCCATCTATTGGGGGTTTTAATCAATTTAATATGAATGGAGAATATCCAGGCAGACTGAATCTGAGCTCATAGATGCAATTAATGTTTATTTTCTGTTTTCCTGCATTAGATTCCAGAAGAGCTTAATTTTGTATCCCGGTAGTGCAAGTAACCCAATGGTAGACTGGGAATGATCATAGAATCATAGAAACCCTACAGTGCAGAAAGAGGCCATTGGGCCCATCGAGTCTGCACCAACCACAATCCCACCCAGGCCCTATCCCCATATCCTTACATATTTACCCGCTAATCCCTCTAACTTACACATCTCAGGACACTAAGGGGCAATTTTAGCATGGCCAATCAACCTAACCCGCACATCTTTGGACTGTGGGAGGAAACCGGAGCACCCGGAGGAAACCCACGCAGACACGAGGAGAATGTGCAAACTCCACACAGACAGTGACCCAAGCCGAGAATCCCTGGAGCTGTGAAGCAGCAGTGCTAACCACTGTGCTACCGTGCCGTAACACAGAGATACTTCACATTTCCACAACATGATCAAATCTGATGTGATTTTGGATAAAATGATACCGCAAAAGGTCTAAATCAGGGCTAATTTTAAGAAAAATGAAGAAACAGCTGGAAAAGGAATTGATTGATTGGTAGCACTCAAGAAAATATCAATTTGGATGTGAGAAAATAATTATTTTGTCAATTATTCCCAATGTTTCCTTATATCATAGTTTGAAATCATTATAAATTCAAATTTAAAATGGAAGTTTTATATTCAATTAAAGGCTAACATTGTCTAGTGAGATGCAAAGGTTAAAGCATCCTTAACGTGCAAATATTTTGATTGCAAAGCTTGTCAAGTATGAATGTATCACTAGCAGTAATCATGGTAATCAAATCAAGAAGATTGCTCTTGCCGTGACATGAAGTGAATCAATTGAATTAATGGTACTTTGATCAGGTATAATCAGACTGTGGCGTTGACCTGTAACACAACAACAATTTTATTTATATAGCACCTTAAGTGCAATATAATATCCCAAGACACTTCACAGGGACAGTATAAAACAAAACATGTCACTGTGGCACACCGGGAGACATTAGGGCAAATGACCAAAAGCATGATCAAAGAGATAGATTTTAAGGAGCGTATTAAAAGAGAAAAACAATATATAGAAAGGCAAAGAGTGTTAGGGAAGGAATTCTACAGTTTGGAGCCCAAGCAGCTGAAAACGCAGCCAGCAATGATGGAGCAATTAAATCACAAGACTAAAACAAAAGGAGTGCAGATATATAATAGGCTGTATGGCTGGAGAATATTACCGAGATAGTGGATATGAGGCCATGGTGGGATTTGAACACAATTACAATTTGCTTCAAACAGAAAATCATGCCAGTGCCTAACGTTTAAAGGGTTTAGTGAGTGTTGAAGTCTTTCGTATTTCACGTATCAGCAATTTTGTTTTGTTTGACATGGGACAGAATGTGACTCCCTGTGTTATATGCTCTGTTGGTTTCTTAAGCAATTCAACTGCTATCTAAAAAGAAAAGTGTTGATTCCAAGTCATGCAAAGAAAAGATATTTCAAATGATGTCATCTGACAGGTTTGTCTGTTTCTAACATTTTCCTGATCTAATTCCAGATTGTTGTAATTGGACTCATTCAAAGGTGTCATGCCCAGTAAAAGCATGTCATGTTCATAACTTTAAACATGGACAGCGCTCATATGGAAACTCCTCAAACTGTATTTTACTTATTTAAAATGGACACTAATGAATTATTAAGATGCCTGCCAAGGGGTCAGGTGATTTTTGCTCATTCAACACTGTCTATCAAGCTTCAAGAATACTTTAACTGAATCACCCTGAGTAGCGGATGACCCTCCCCACACCCACCCCACCAGAATAGACATATGTCAACAGCAGCCCTCTGTGCAATTCATGCCTGCCCTGCCATCGTTTGAAGCTTCCTCAAAACACAGACTCCTGTGTGGACCCTTAGATTCTATTTTTAAAATGAAAGCTGATGAGACCAGTTGTCCACAAGTTAAGTATGAAAAATCACTATCTATCTCCAACTGTGTTTGGGCTTTGGACTTCAAAGAACAAAGAACAATACAGCACAGGAACAGGCCCTTCGGCCCTCCAAGCCTGCACCGATCATGTGTTCCTAACTAGGCCTCTAGTATCCCTCTATTCCAAACCATTCTGGTTGAATAATGCCAATATTGGTCATGTGATCAAAACCAATTTGGGATAACACTCTTACCTAAAGACTCATAAAATGCCAAGGCAGTCAGCAGAAAAATTACCAAAGAGACAGCAATTGCAGAAAAGGCTGCATCATCTTTGCCTTTTAAGAACTATGGGCGGGATTTTATGACCTCGCTCGTCCCAAAACCATAAAATCCTGCCCGGAGTCAATGGACCTTTCTGTGATCCGCCCCTCACCCGCTCCGATTCCCGTGGCGGTCAGGACGGTAAAATCTGGCCTATCAGCCAGTCTGAAAACCAGACTCTGAAACTAGTTACAAGTCATCAAGCAGTCAAAGTACTTCGAATCCCTATAATGCAGGAGGAGGCTATTCGGCCCACCGAGCCTGCACCGACAACAATCCCACCCAAGCCCTATCCCTGTAACTCCATATATTGACTCTGCTAATCCTCCTGACAAGAATGGGCAATTTAGCATGGCCAATCTACCTAACATGCACACCTTTGACACATTACTTAAACTGGTTTAATTTCAAAGTTCACCTAAGTACCAACTTCCTAAATATTTGACTACAAGAAATCTCACAACCTGCTATGAATCCTTCATTTTACAAGACAATCACCTCAACTTTAATTCATTGAATCAATTCAGAAACCTCAGGCCTGCCACATGCAGTCTGGAAATTGTAAATCGGTGAATGTAGTAATTGTAAGCTGTAATAGCACACTACATTTATCTGTTTCCAATGTGTGTATGCGTGTGTGTGTATGTATGTGTGCACATGCATGCGTGACTGCATGCATGCATGTGTGTGCATGCATGCATATGTGTGCATGTGTGTGTGTGTGCATGCATGTGCATGCATGTGTGTGCGCATTTGTGTGTGCGCATTTGTGTGTTTGTGCATGTGTGTGTTCACACCTGTGTATGTGCATGCGTGTGTGCTTGTGAGACCAAGTGTGTGATGTTGAATTAACTTGGTGTAAGTGTGAGAATGATGATTCTTTGTTTTAAACTTATGCAAACTTGCTGCTGAATTACTTAATTGGAATTCAGATTCCAAGGATAAGAAAAGACACATCCCTTTCAGTACAAAACCGAATTTAAAGCACAATTGGAAGTAGGAGGGAAAAGTGACATAGCCAAAATTGTTGAAACAAAAACAGAATGGATTGTAGCAATGAGTTTTATGAACACTAACAATGGAAAGTAGGATGACTGACTTTGACATAAAAGCATTCATGCAACAGAAGGACACATTTTGGGCTAAATTAATATCCCAAACCATAGAACAGCTAAAACCCATATCTAAGCAGAACGTAATATATGTCACAAAGCATAGATCTCAAGATGCTCTTTGGCCTCACCCCTGATTTATAACAAGCAAAAATATAGAACGTAAAACAGATCAGGTTATCTTAGCCAAAACTCACCTAGAGAAGTGGAGCCTAGAGTTGGAGTTGCAGGAAAGGAAGAAAGAGAGGGAGAAAGATTTTCAGCTGGAGCAGCTTGAGAAACAATTACAAGCATAAAACATTGGACAGATTGAAGCAGCCAGGGAGAAATAGTCTTTACTTATTGAGAACATGGCAGATAATTCAATATTCCTGATTAGTCCCCAAGTTTGAAGAAGATGATCTTTGAGAAGCAGGTAGATGAGTTAAAGTGGCTGGCAGAGGCATGGACCTTCCTAAAATAGTGTCAGCTCGTAGGAAAAGCTCACAACTTTTACTCTCTGCTGCCTGCAGACAGCTCTGCAAATTATAAATCGATAAAAGCTGCTATTCTAAGTGCTATGACCTCGTACCAGAGGTGTACCAACAACAATTCTGGAGCTCTTGTGCAAATCCCACTCAAACCTTTTCTTGAATTTGAAAGAGGTAAACAGCTTGCATTTGATCGCCGGGTGTGAGTGCTCAAAATTGACCACATGTATGAGGGATTAAGGGAAATAATCCTGTTGGAGGAGTTTAAAAACTGTCTTGCACGCAATCTTAAAACCCAATTAGAGGGACAAAGGTATTCCCAAAGCTAGAGCTATCATAGCAGGTGACTATGAATTGACCCCCAAACCTACAACTCAAAATAAACTTGCATTTAGCAACCTTGACAAGCTGAGCCAGTTAGGGTAGAGGGAGATGAAACTGAATCAAGCTCCAGAGAAAATTTTGAATTAATTCCATTTGATTTGGGCAGCACGGTGGCACAGTGGTCAGCACTGCTGCCTCAAAGCGCCAGGGACACATGTTCGATTCCCAGCTTGGGTCACTGTCTGTGCGGAGCTTACACATTCTCTCCGTGTCTGCGGGGGTTTCCTCCCAGGTGCTCTAGTTTTCTCCCACAGTCCGAAAGTCATGCTGGTTCGGTGCATTGGCCATGCTAAATTCTCCCTCAGTGTATCTGAACAAGCGGCAGAGTGTGGTGACTAGGGGATTTTCTTGTAACTTCATTGCAGCATTAATGTAAGCCTACTTGTGATGCTAATAACATAAATCTGAAACTTAAACTTGAAACACTGAGAAGTATTGTTTCTTGCACGCTATACAGACAAAACATACCGTACATAGAGAAGGAAAGGAGAGAGTTCAGAATGTAATGTTACACTCATAGCTAGGGTGTAGAGTAAGATCAACTTAATGCAAGGTAGGAACATTCAAAGTCTGATGGCAGCAGGGAAGAAGCTGTTCTTGAGTCGGTTAGTGCATGATCTCAGAATTTTGTATATTTTTCCTGACAGAAGTAAGTGGAAGAGAATATGGAGAGTAGGGCATGGAAGGAAAAGCAGACTAGTATCCCACTTCTAACAGAAATAACCTGGATGGTAAGCCAACAGGAGGACACTCTGTGTGTTCCCAGTGTGGGAAATCTGGACATATTAGAGAAAATTGTTGGCAGTCAGGACAATGTCTGTAGCCATGAGGGTAGTGAACCTGAGCTCAACTGTAACTGGGGAAGACAAGAATACTGACTAAAGCTCTTTACACAAAGGGAAAATGACTCATTTTGTAAGCCAGACTCTGAGAAAAGAAGTAACTATCCATAGGGACATTGGCTGTCTTTAAACCCTACTTACAGAAAAGATTGCAGAAGTGCCACCTGAAAGGAGAAAAAAACACAATAGAGTTGGTAAAAAGATTTATGGGAAAATGCTTGAAAGTTCCTGTTATGACCAGGTGAGAAGGGCTGAATGGCTCCCTTACTTACCCTCTCCTTATTTGACTGCAACAGGATTTATTTTTGAAAAGGCTATATTTGAAAACTCAGTGAGCACTTAACTATTTAGAGAACATGATTTCCTGAGTTGTTGGCTTTAGTATAGTTAAATCCATTTCAGTAAAATAAAAAAATACACATTGGCTTTTGCCATCATGTTTGGCCTCTTTGATGGTTGGCCATCCTGGGGATACAGACAACAATGGAAATCCAAGCCTGGGCAGATTTTGCCTTTACCAATGAATGATTTCACAGACTTGTATATGAGTGCCCACTCATTGCAAGATAAATTCAAACTATAGAACAGCACACAGGAGAAGCCCATAAAATAGGCAATGAAAAAATATCTGAACCTTGTAAAGCACCCCTAAATCCTGATACACAAGCATTCGGTCACGTCCAAAGAACAACGCGTGAGGAAAAACAAAACTTTACCATTGGAACTGTAACCCAGTCCAAGAAATCACTAATGTGCCTGACCCAGAAGGCATTTGACCTGCACCAGGCAAAGAAAAGAAGCACCTGGAAAAGCAACTGGCTGAGCTGTAAATAGCAACAGACAAAAAGTTAATTAAGAGGATCTCAGAGATAGTCAATATTCTCGGCAGAAGGAAGCACTGTGCTGAAGCCAAAGTAGAGTTGGCAGCTAAACCAACAACACAAGTGAATAGCTTATCAAATGGCACACACACTTTGCAGAATCCTGGATGACAGCCTGCAATCTTGAATCAGACGCTACTGATGTCACTGTCAATATTGGGCCAACTGTTCAGAGACAAAGACACATCAAACAATTAAATGCGGGAGAAAGCAGCTGCAGGGACAGCAAACACAACTTGCATTTAACACTCCAAAACTTCTTAAGGCATCACAACCCCTTCAGAAAAAAAGAGGCAAGCTGAAGTTTATTTGATGGAAAAACCAAATTCGATTACCTGTGAATTGACACTGACCTATGGGAAAAAAATTGCCTGTCACAGCTTTAACGCAGAGCTAGCCATGGAATTCATTATGTGTAACACTACTAGTGAGAATAACTCTGAAATGTCATGTGTGTTAATCTCTGTTATTGTTTCACATTAAGCAACCGGTCCCCCCAAACTCCTCCACAATGGAATGTTCAAGGTGAATGTGAGGGCACTTAATTTGTATACCATTGTTAGATAGAAATGCTCCTTCATCATGCAACAGGAAACTGAAGCAGCTACTTGCCAGAAACCCCACCCATAGGACAAGAAAGGGGAGCTATCCAGGGAGTACTTTCTATGAAACCACTGTCCTTTGAAGTCTACCAATGGGTTCCCCAGTCTATAAAACACCTTTGAAAGCACATTTTTCCCAATCTCTTGTTCTAGATGCCAGAGGAAGGCAGAAGCCTTTGTTATTCTTTCATGGGATGTGGGCTGGCAGGACTGGCATTTATGCCCATCCCTAATTTCCCTTGAGCTGAGTGGCTTGTATGGCCATTTGAGAGTCAACCACACCGACTGAGGTCACTGAAAGTGGCAATGCAAGTGGAGAAGGTAGTCAAGAAGGCGTACGGCATGCTTACCTTCATCAGCCGGGGCATTGAGTTTAAAAATTGGCAAGTCATGTTGCAGTTTTATAGAACCTCAGTTAGGCTGCACTTGGAATATAGTGTTCAATTCTGGTCACCACACTACCAGAAGGATGTGGAGGCTTTGGAGTGGCTACAGAAAAGATTTACCAGGATGTTGCCTGGTATGGAGGGCATTAGCTATGAGGAAAGGTTAGAGAAACTTGGTTTGTTCTCACTGGAGCGACGGAGGTTGAGGTTGATAGAAGTCTACAAGATTATGAGAGGCATGGACAGAGTGGATAGTCAGAAGCTTTTTCCCAGAGTGGAAGAGTCAATTACTGGGGGGCAAAGGTTTAAGGTGCGAGGGGCAAGTTTTAAAGGAGATGTACGAGGCAGATTTTTTACACAGAGAGTAGTGGGTTCATCGTACTCGTTGCCAGGGGAGTTAGTGGAAATGGATATGGTAGTGACTTTTAAGGGGTGTCTTGACAAATACATGAATAGGATGGGAATAGAGAGATATGGTCTCCAGAAGGGTAGGGGGTTCTAGTTAAGTCAGGCAGCATGGTTGGTGTAGGCTTGGAGGGCTGAAGGGCCTGTTCCTGTGCTGTAATTATCTTTGTTCTTTGTTCACATCGTGGATCTGGAGTCACATGTAGGCCAAACCGGATAAGGAGGAACATCAGTGAACCAGACTGGTTTTTATGACAATCGATTCATGGTCATCATTAAACTTTTAAATCCAGATTTTTCCAATTTCACAATTCGATCCCAAGCCCTCAGCACATCATCCTGGATCTCTGGATTACTAGTCCAATGACAGTACCACTACTCCACTGCCTGCCCTCTTAGAGAGCAACATGAAAACTGACAGAAGCAGTGGAAATCGCTTGCTGAAACTAATATGAGAAATCAGTAGGACCCCTACGGAACCTTGGGGTCAAATAAACCCAATGAATAGTCTAATACAAATATTTAAAAATCCCTTTGTAGCCACATTTGTCCAAAAATAATTATAATCCCATAAACAAAGGACCAGATAAATTAGATATCTTACCAAGGATTAAATGGAGTGTTAAACGCAGAATTGTATAAACCACAAGAATCATGAAGGACAATTGTAACATCAACAGGCATTTGGTAGAGATGAACTCAAATAGTACGTTTAAAATTGGATAGCACAAAATTTGAAACTCTCCAAGATTCAAAGTAAGCATCTTATTTTGGATCATTTGCACTGATGTCAAGTTAACTTGATTTATAAGGTTGAGAGCTATTTTTCAATACTAATGTGTGGGCAAGAAAATCCTTTATTTGGTATTTGTATGCTGTACTCGATTTCTGAGTCCATTGTAATAGCCATCTCACCTTCACCAAGTAACACAGGCAAATGCATAACCATCATAAAACATATCATCTCATCAGATGATCGGATATTGGATGAATGAATCATGCAGATTCCCCCAGCTAGAATTTCAGAGATCATCTGTAGTTAATGTGAGGTCATATTACTCCCTTTCTTCCAATTACCAATGATTTGGAAAGTGCATATCCATTAAGATGTCAACATCCCATATGCTGTAGATAACCAAGAAACAGAAAGATACATAATCATGAGAAGTCAACATTATCCCTTTCTGTTAGGAAGAGTCCAGAGAAATTGTAACATGGCAGGTAGCTCTATCCCCTTCTCAAAAAGGCTATTATGAATTTGAAGTCATTTTCCATAAATATAGCCAAAAGGAAAATGAGAAACCTTTATTTGCCATTGTGACTTTTGCATGAGATGGCAGGCATACATCATGATGCTGTCTTTGATTGGAATAAAAAAGGTGTAGTGAATTGATGGAGATGTTAAATTTATGAAGAAATGGAACAGGATAGATAGAAACAAACGGTAAAAACTCTGGAGTGTGGGACATAAATATAAGAACAAATATAAGAGACTTAGGACCAAGGACAGAACAGGTTTTTGTTCACAGATGGCTAGTAGACGATGGAATGAATTACCAGACTGATAATTTAAGGAGAGCCCATATAAACTTTTAAGATTAAGTTAGAAAGTCAGTAGAAGGGAAAGGGGATAAAGCGATATGAGAAAAGAGAGGGAAAATAGATCATTGTAACTGCAACACTATTAGGATGAGTGATCATGTGGAGAATAAACACCAACTGGACTGGTTTGTCCAAAAGGTCTACTTCCATGTTCTAAATTCTATGTAATTGAATGAAAGGCAAGCAGAGAATTAAAATGCTATTGTTAATGCAAAGCAATATTAGACATGAAATTCAAACCATTAGTTCCACTGGAGACGGTGCTATAGTCGGCTGTATTATACTTCCAACTGCTTCTAGTGTAGCCTGCATGGTATCCCATGCTGAAAAATGTGCAGCCAACTTCCAAATATGGACCATACAGACCCATTTAACAAATTCACCTGTCATTTATCAAAGAATAGAGTTCTGCAGCAAGAGGGACCCCCAGTACTATAAGACCATAAGACCATAAGACATAGGAGCGGAAGTAAGGCCATTCGGCCCATCGAGTCCACTCCACCATTCAATCATGGTTGATTTCAACTCCATTTACCCGCTCTCTCCCCATAGCCCTTAATTCCTCGAGAAATCAAGAATTTATCAATTTCTGTCTTGAAGACGCTCAACGTCTCGGCCTCCACAGCCCTCTGTGGCAATGAATTCCACAGACCCACCACTCTCTGGCTGAAGAAATTTCTCCTCATCTCTGTTCTAAAGTGACTCCCTTTTATTCTAAGGCTGTGCCCCCGCGTCCTAGTCTCCCCTGTTAATGGAAACAACTTCCCTACGTCCATCCTATCTAAGCCGTTCATTATCTTGTAAGTTTCTATCAGATCTCCCCTCAACCTCCTAAACTCCAATGAATATAATCCCACGATCCTCAGACGTTCATCGTATGTCAGGCCTACCATTCCTGGGATCATCCGTGTGAATCTCCGCTGGACCCGCTCCAGTGCCAGTATGTCCTTCCTGAGGTGTGGGGCCCAAAATTGCTCACAGTACTCCAAATGGGGCCTAACCAGTGCTTTATAAAGCCTCAGAAGTACATCCCTGCTTTTGTATTCCAAGCCTCTTGAGATAAATGACAACATTACATTTGCTTTCTTAATTACGGACTCAACCTGCAAGTTTACCTTTAGAGAATCCTGGACTAGGACTCCCAAGTCCCTTTGCACTTTAGCATTATGAATTTTGTCACCGTTTAGAAAATAGTCCATGCCCCTATTCTTTTTTCCAAAGTGTACGACCTCGCACTTGCCCACGTTGAATTTCATCAGCCACTTCTTGGACCACTCTCCTAAACTGTCTAAATCTTTCTGCAGCCTCCCCACCTCCTCAATACTACCTGCCCCTCCACCTATCTTTGTATCATCGGCAAACTTGGCCAGAATGCTCCCAGTCCCGTCCCATAATATTATTTAAAGGGCCAGATACCCAATAACTTGCAAGGTAATTTTGAATTGCTTCTGTTATTACAAAGTCTCTGGGGTGTTTTTGAAGGTGTTATGGTGTGTTGCTGGATTTGTCAGAGAGTGTTGCTGCATTCTCACAGGGAGAGCAGCAGGATTGGTGACCGGTCCACATAAAGGCTGCAACAAGTATAGGGTCTGCAGCTTGACAGGGAGACAAAGCAAAGGCTGCAGAGAGGCAAGCTCTGTATGTTGCCCTCTGCTAAGTTGGAGTCAAGCTTCTTCATGCTCCTTTTCAATGATGGATTTCTTGGAAGAGCAGCCAATGCCTCCAGCAGCTCAGTGCACAAAACCATGAGTGTACTTTGAATGTTGCCCCACTGAGGATAACTGCATCATCTTTGAGAAGGATATTGCCATCTTTAGCTCGGAGAGGTGAGGGACTGCTTGCTTTTTATCCACAGATGGTTTTGGTGGTCTGGAAAATACCACAAGCCAATGCTATATGGTGACACCTCGTACAACAAGCGGCAAAACCGTCAGAAACTGTCCACATAAACTCTGCTGCAGAGAAGCGATATAAGTGGAAGGAGAGAGACAGAAAGAGAGAGCGAGAGGTAGAGAGAAGGAGCGGGAAAGCAGAACCCTAGATCAAGAAACCACCACCCACCCTTTCTCAGGACAACATTTATCTTCTCTAGCCAAACATGTGACTCCAGACTTGCTCTGCAAAGTCACTTGAGGACACATGAAGCCTGGCAAAATTCATCCTCATTTCGAGAGACTGACAATGAAAGCAAGAGGTTCATGGTTACATAATCAGAAGTTTCCTTATCATGCCACATAATAGGTTGAGAATGAGCTTGGAGTTGAGAAGAAGCATAAGGCAGGAACTCATTGCCATCCTCAATGTTCAGAGTTTTGGCAAATGCCATGAATTCTCTCTCAAGTGGCCCCAGGATTGGGAAAAACACCTCCAAAGGGCTTAGAAAGTGCAGGAAGACTTGTCTCCACTGGTTCTGGTTTGCTTCTTACTATTGTTGACTACTTTGTGCTGAATGAGAAAGAGAAGAATGTCAGAGATTGTGATGTAATCTGTCTGGGTGGTATGCCTGCCATAGTTCGATAACTTGAGGTCGGTGAAAGCAGCAGGAGTTGGGTATTGAGTTGAGTCTGGCAACACTGAGATGTGTGTAAGTGTGAGGTGAAGTATCTGGATGTTAAGCATGAACCCTGAGTGCCAGGGAGTGCAGTTGTGAGTGATAGGAATGTGGTGCATTGAGCAGCATGAGAGGGTGAAGGAACTTTGGCTAAGGGATGTGTGTGAAGATATGAACACTGCCTCAACCACTCATTAATCTTCTTGTGGCATTGCTGCCAGATCCTGAATTGAACTCGCTGGTCACTTGTTTCCAATCTCTTCCAGAGTTTGCCCTTGAGAGTCTGCTGCCCCACTGCACAGGCATGATGTCTCTCTTCCTGTCCTCTTCCATCACTGAGGCCTCCAGTGCAACGTCTATGACCCTGGATCCCTCTCTCTGCTCTGGTGTTCCATTTTCTTGTTCACAAATGCAGCAATGGCATTCAGCAGCAGTGTCCTGTAACTCCATGTAGTTTTCTTTGAAGATAGTTAGGCTGCCTTTAAGTACACAAGGCCAGTTACACCATTGTGCTGTTAGTGTACACTGCTTGGCTCTCTGCTAAGTACTAAGGTAGCCAACAGGGGAGAACTTTGTTCAGCCTGATGTTACAATCTGGTAAATACAGTTGCAGCACTAAACTGGTGTGCAGCCCACCTCCACCCCATCAGGCACAGGCTGGTCGTAAATTGCAACATCCATACCCACAAACTGGTCTCTGCTTAGGTAATACATTGTTTAAATAAAGTAGAGGCAGATACCTCAATATCCATTGAGCTGAACTGACACCAAGTTGTGTATTTGCCACGCTATCCAACAACACACAAGAATCTTGATACCATCCAGGTCAAAGCAGCCCGCTTGATTGGCACCACGTCCACAAACATCCATTCCCTCCACCACCAACGCTCAGTAGCAGCAGTGTGTACTATCTCCAAGATGTACTGTAGAAATTCACCAAAGATCCTTAGACAGCTCCTTCCAAACCCACAACCATTTCCATCTGGAAGGACAAGGGCAGCAAATACATGAGAGCACCACCACCTGCAAGTTCCCCTCCAAGCCACTCACCATCCTGACTTGGAAATATATCGCCATTCCTTTGCAATCTCTGGGTCAAAGTCCTGGAATCCCCTCCCTAATGACATTTTGGGTCAATCCACAGCATGTGGACTGCAGCGTTTCAAGAAGGCAGCTCATCACCACCTTCTCAAGGGCAAACTGGGGATGGGCAACAAATGCTGGTCAGCCAGCAACGCCCATGTCCCATGATTGAATTTTTAAAAAGCTAGACATTCTTGACAGGTATCAACTTTCCATGAGACTTTCCAAGCAAACAAAGTACAAACTCAGTTACTGAATGCAAATCACAACATTATTGATGCTACATTTAAACTCAGCGTGCATTTGAAGGGTGTAAACCCATGTAAGCAAAGGAAATATAACTGCCAAACCACTTCCATCAAACCAAAGAAAAAGAAAACATTCAGTACTAAGCTGCAGCTGTCAAAGCAACCAAGAAGGGAATCAATTCTGTTTATTATACCACAGTCATTCTTGATGTAGCATTTTGTTACATATGTGTGTGAAGGATCTTTTCAGTACAATGCATCAAAAGTTACTTCGATAAATTTTCGCTATTTTTCTGCACACAAAATATCACAATGCAATTTTTCCCAGCAGCACCAGAGGAGATTGTTACCTTTCCGTTTACATAGATGCGAGCTGGTAATCCCAATTTACTACCACAAAAACTGTACAGCAACAATGTTCTTAACCCCATGGCATTGGCCAATATCAGAATTTCACTTTGACATCTGAAGGAATGAACGTGTTCTTCAGGAGATTGAAGAGGATAATTCTTAAAGTTAGAGCTTGAAGATATGAGGAGAAGCTCGCAGAGCTAAACTTTTTTTCATTTAAAGAGAAATCAGGTGGATGTATGCTGTACATATTTTAAAATCCTGAGAGCAGTGTAGCAGTGGAGGCAGCGGAACATTCGGTTTGGGGAAAGGACGCAGGTCAGGCAATAGGAGAAAGCCAATGAATTCTGTAGCATGCAATTTATTTTATCCTGCATTTGTTGCATATCCGTGTGTCATCTCTCTTCAGAGTGCAAGATTAGTAAAGTGGTCTGGCTGTACAATGATGAATCAGTCCGAATATTTTTGTTTAGTAATCAGATATTTTCTAAATTTATAATCTGAATGCCCCTAAGCCCCATATTATTTCCACTGTATCTTTTGCTGGTGAAGGATCTTGAAATATTTCATTCTCCATGGTCATTATGTGGAGAAATTATTTCATTTCAAAATGGAAGCCGCTCTGAATTGTAAAGTTTGAACAATGTGTAGCATCTTGTTTTGCATATATTGGTTGGCCAATATTCAGACGATCCTGCTGCAGCTCCCATAGCAGCAAAATTTGATAGTACTAACAAATGGGCACGTTTCCTGTCCTCATTCCGCCCAATCCAGACAGCACGTGTACTTCACCCTGCCTGATCAATACGGTGCATCCCTGTGCCAAGTGAACTGTTGAGCGGTTGCCTCAGCAAGAGGCCCAAGTTCATGAGAAGGTAGCCTAGAAAGATACAGTCTGACCGCAGCAGGTGCAGGATGTGGCTGGGGAAGATACCCTGAGGATGAAGAACAATGAATAATGGTGAAATGGGCTTGGGAATATGCTCCAATATCTCAATCACAGAACCGGAGGCCAAGGTGCAGAAGATGGCTGGGAGGAGCGATATCTTCTATCCATAGGGAGCCAGGAGGCCCTCTAGATAAACTCTAAAAAGGCATTTGCAACATATAGGTGCCAGGGTCGATGAATGTAGTGTTATCCCAGGGCCTGGATGCAGGTGCTGCAAGACATGTCCTGACCTCATATGAAGGTTATCTTCAATGATTTCAGCTTGAAGTGCTAGATCCTTACACTGAATGATTAGCCTCACACAGGGCACCATCTTACCCTTCGTTCACTCCACGCTCCCACTGCAGTGAGGTCAGAGAATTTGGCAGCCAGCCAAATGTCCGTTCACTGCAGCGGGATGGAAAAAACCTGCTGGCACGAACAGTGATAAGGTTCCAGCGGCCATAGTGTTTAATTAAATACCACTACCCCCCCACATTGACTGTCTATGATCTTCATCAACCATGATTCATATCTCACATTCATAACTTCACCTCATCTTCACACACTTGACACAGAGATACAGACACACATTCATGTTTATTAGGTGCATAGGAACAAAAGAGATTGAGAGGGAAGGAGGTCTATTGACAGGACTATGCTGATGTGGAATCACATCCCAGGAAAGGAGTCAACATCTTGAAGAGGGGAAGAAAAAGTACGACAGTGAAAACAAAGAGACTCAAACTAGAATGAGAGAATTGGACAAAGTGAGGAAGGAGAGAGGAAATATCTCAGGCTTAGCAGAATTCCATACCTGCTCACAATGAGCTCTTGTGACACAAAATTCCATCGTCTCCAGAGCTAAAATGTTTTTGTATTAGTTTTGGGATTTGTTATATAGGTCAAAGTACACACAAGTGTGAAGAATTTTACAACCAGGCTAGTGTGGTTTGCTCAGTAAACTCCCTGTACAATAATAGCAGAAGAAAACCAACAGGAAACCAGTCGAGTGAAATAATTGTAACTTTGGATAGCAGGGAATAAAGATCCAGGAGATGAGGTGAGACTTTTTCCACCTCCGTTGTTGGGATTGTGACTGCTCTACTTGAAAAGGTGAAGGAAGCTGATTTTATAAATAATTTGAGTCGGATTCCCCTGGTCCGCACCACTTCTAAGTCAGCTGCTAGGCTGACTTAGAAGTGGAATTCCCTCCCTAACGGCATTGTGGGTCAACCCACAGAACATGGACCGCAGCAATTCAAGAAGGCAGCTCACCACCACCTTCTCAAGGGCAACTAGGGATGGGCATGGGATGTGTCTGGAACAAGCTGCCAGCGGTAGTAGTAGAGGCGGGTACAATTTGTCTTTTAAAAAGCGTTTAGACAGTTAAATGGGTAAGATGGGTATAAATGCGGGCAATTGGGACTAGTTTTTAAAAAAAGGGCGGCATGGACAAGTTGGGCCAAAGGGCCTGTTTCCTTGCTGTAAACCTCTATGACTCTATGATTGAGGACTTCAGCATAGCATTCGGAGCCCATTGTGCTCCATGGACCTAATGCACTCTGGCGGAGGCTAGCACTCCACTGAGCAAGAAAGGAGAAGGACCTGGCTGGTAAGGAATCTGTGGCTCTGCAAGTGTCTGCAGAGGAGAGACAACAACAGCAGGCAGAGGTAGGAGAAGACGCTATCATGCCGACAGTGTGTACAAGCAAAGGATGAAATAACTGATGATATCAGAGTGTCAGCGTGTTTCTCCAGGGAGACAGTCACATCACTCTGAGATGTGGCTTGGGAGATTAGTTCCAATAGTGTTGGTGACCACCCCTTGTCTGTCACTTTGAAGCTAGCAGTGCCCTTGAATTTCTTTGCAGCAGGGACATCCCAGAAATCTTTGCAGCATCTCGTGATCAGCAGCACAGCATTGCATCAAGTGAAGATAGATGCAATATTCAAGCGAGCCAATGCATTCAACACAAACGATGCCAGTCAGGTCGAGAGAGTTTGCTAGCATAGCTGGATTCCCCAAAGTGCATGGAATCGTAGATTGCTCGCATTTGGTCATCAAAGCTCCATCGGGACAGCCAAGGGCCTTTGTCAACAGGAAAGCTTCAGTTTCTCTATGGCTAGAGAATTATGCGGGTTTGTGCCCGCTATCCTGGGAGTAGTCATGCCTCTTACAAACTGAGGCTTACATATACTTCCAAATACCAGGGATGTTTTGCCCCCTGGAATCTTTGGATTGCTGGCTTGTGGGGACAAAGGATATCTGCAGAACAGATGGCTCATAACCTCAGTAAGAAGTTCATGTACAGCGGATAAGATGCATTACAATGAGAGCTGTGCATCCATTAGAGCCATCGGCAAAATTTTCCCACACGGGGATTGTAGCAGGCAGGATAGGACCATTAACCATTAACCATTAACAAAGGTCCGTTAACTTTGGGCGGGATTTTCCGGTCTTGGGGCGAGGATGGCTGGAAGATCCTGCCCATCATCGAACAGACCACTGGTCTTTTTAAAATGAGAGTTTGATGTTTGGACCATGAAGGTGGCACTCTGCAGTATTGTAGCTCATAGCTATGATCAGCTGTACCTTACAGAAGTTGACACTCCAGAGGCCCTGGTGGAGTTTGATCAAATGGAGTCGACCATCCACTGCTGATGAGTCTCTTGAAGAGTCAGAGGATGGCGAGGGGCAGCTATGCCAGCCCAGCTGCAGAAGCCAGGTGCAGCAGGTTTTGGGTGGCAGAGGAACATGGATGTTTCTTAATGCAAGGAATTAATTTGGAACGTGGAAATCGCTAAACAACATCTTTGTAATACTCACCTCTTTTTGGTGTCTCCCACACGCCTGTGTATGTGCCAGTGGTTGTGGTGAACCATAGATGGTTACCACTATGGGTACTTGTACATATGTTACTCTTGTTACTGTTGGGGTTAGGGTTGGGGTGTTCCACCTGTTATCATTGTTTATGTGGAACACTCCGCCTTCTTACAGGAGTATAAAGGTCACTGCTACTTCCTAGTAGCCCTTAGTCTGGGATAGTATTGTTAAGTAGTGTGCTCCAATCTTGTTGTGAATAAAAACCTTTATTCCTGGGTACGTCCTAGCCTCCCGTGTGAATTAATCGTGCATCAATTTTATTCACAACAAAATACCGAAAATTTTGTTCGAGGAAAAAATGGAGCAGATGCTGAAGCCCGATCGGCTAACCTTGGATCCGTGTGCCGCTGGGGCGTCGAATACTTTCGACCATTGGTTGAAGTGCTTCGAGGATTACATTGAGGCCTCGACAGCAGTCCAGTCTGACGCCGACAGATTGCGGGTCCTCCACGCCAGGGTGAGCGACACTGTGTATGCAACAATTCGCGATTCCCAAAATTACAAAGATGCCATCGAATTACTCAAGAAGCTGTACAATAAACAGCCGAATGAAATTCATGCTCGTCACCTATTAGCCACTCGACGGCGGCAGCCCGGCGAGACTACGGGACAGTACCTGCGCGAACTTCAACAGCTAGCCAGAGCCTGCAACTGCAAGGAGGTGTCGGCTGTTCAATACACCAACGATCTTATTCGGGACGCGTTCGTGGCGGGAATTGGCTCATCCTATATTCGCCTGCGGCTGCTAGAGCAGGGTAACTTGGACCTGGCTAAGACGGTAGAACTGGCCGATGCAATGGAAACGGCCTCCAGAAGTCTCGAAACCTACCCCACCGACCACGTGGGAACATCGTGGCAAGCACAGCCACCGCCTCAACTGTACTCGGCGGCTCCTCGGAACTGCGCGATAATGCTCTCAACTTCAGACCTGATGGCTGCAGCAGCTCCTGGAGGCCCACGGTGCTATTTCTGCGGATTGGCGAAGCATCCTCGCCAGAGATGTCCGGCCAGGACGGTGTTTTGCTCCGCCTGTGGAAAGAAAGGGCACTATGCAAAAGTGTGCCGAGCAAAGACCCCTTCCAAGCCCAGCAGTGCTGCGTGTGACTCCCCAGGATCCATCTCCTCGTCTCCGGCCTCATCGAAGTCTTCAGCCACGTGCGATCCACGGGCGCAGCCATTTCCTATGATGACGACGCAAGCCACGTGTGACCTGCGGGTGCCACCGTTTTCAACATCATCGACCACGTGCGATTCATGGGCGCAGCCATTTTGGTCGACACCGGCCGCAGAAGACCAGCAGGGGTCCTCGTCGTCAGCTATCTCAGCTGCCTGCAGTTACACTCGGGATCCAACAGTGGCGTCAATCATCCTGGACCAGGCCAAGCCTCACAGACTCGACAAGTCCATGATGGACATAGAGGTAAACAGGCGCCTGGCGCATTGCCTGTTTGACAGCGGGAGCACAGAGAGCTTCATCCATCCGGATACAGTGAAACGGTGCGCTCTCCGTGTGCAAACTGTCAGGCAGACAATCTCCATGGTGTCGAAGTCCCGATCTGTCCTCGTTCTTGGGAGCTGTGTGGTAACCTTAACGGTGCGGGGCACAGTCTACGAGAACTTCAGGCTCCTCGTGTTACCGCACCATTGCGCTCCAGTACTCCTGGGGCTAGACTTTATGGTCCACCTGAAGAGTGTGACCCTGCGGTCCCTCCACTTTCAGTGGGAGAACAGCAGCCTCCAAATTGTCCAGCGCGCTCCACATGCGGTCTCTCAACACTCAACATTACCCCACCTTCCCTATTCGAAAATCTCGTGCCAGGCTGCAAGCCCATCGTGACTAAGAGCAGGCGTTACAGCGCTGAGGATCGGATCTTTATTCGATCTGAGGTTCAGCGGTTCCTCAGGGAAGGGGTCATTCAACCTAGCACTAGCCCATGGAGAGCACAAGTCGTGGTGGTCAAGACTGGAGACAAGCCCCGGATGGTCATAGACTATAGTCAGACCATTAATAGGTACACGCAGCTGGACGCGTACCCTCTCCCCCGCATATCTGACATGGTCAACCAGATTGCGCAGTACCGGGTGTTCTCCACCATCGACTTGAAGTCAGCCTACCACCAGCTCCCCATTCACCCAGAGGACCGCAAATACACGGCCTTTGAGGCGGATGGCCGTCTCTACCACTTTTTAAGAGTTCCTTTCGGCGTCACTAATGGGGTCTCGGTCTTCCAGCGTGAGATGGACCGAATGGTGGACCAAAAGGGGCTACGGGCTACCTTCCCGTACCTGGACAACGTCACTATCTGCGGCCATGACCAGCAGGACCACGACGCCAACCTCCAGAAGTTTTTACGCACTGCGACTCTCCTGAACCTGACCTATAACAAGGAGAAGTGCGTATTCAGCAAGCACCGCCTAGCAATCCTCGGATACGTGGTGGAAAACGGGGCCATCGGCCCCGATCCAGACCGTATGCGTCCCCTCCTTGAACTTCCCCTACCCACTAGCATCAAAGCACTGAGAAGATGTTTAGGCTTCTTCTCGTACTATGCACAGTGGGTCCCCAATTACGCGGACAAAGCCCGTCCGCTCATAAAATCTACCTCTTTTCCCCTGACAGCAGAGGCTCGCCTAGCCTTTGAAGGGATAAAAGCTGACATCGCGAAAGCCACGATGCACGCTGTCGATGAGTCCATCCCCTTTCAGGTGGAGAGTGATGCATCTGATTTCGCCCTGGCCGCCACACTTAACCAGGCGGGCAGGCCCGTCGCCTTTTTTCTCTCGCACCCTCCAAGGCCCTGAAATTCAGCACTCCTCTGTGGAGAAAAAGGCTCAGGCCATTGTGGAGGCCGTACGGCATTGGCGCCATTATTTGGCTGGCAAACGGTTTACCCTGCTCACGGACCAGCGGTCCGTGGCCTTCATGTTCAACAACACGTTACGGGGTAAGATCAAAAATGATAAAATCTTGAGGTGGAGAATCGAACTCTCCACCTACAACTATGATATCATGTATCGTCCGGGGAAGCTCAATGAGCCCTCAGATGCCCTGTCATGTGGAACATGTGCCAGTGTGCAGGAGGACCGGTTACAGGCCCTCCACAATGATCTCTGCCATCCGGGGGTCACTCGGTTTTTCCATTTTGTAAAGACTCGGAATCTGCCCTACTCCATAGAGGATGTCAGGTCGATAACTCGAAGCTGCCAGGTATGTGCAGAGTGCAAGCCGCACTTCTACTGGCCTGACAGGGCACACCTCATTAAGGCCACTCGCCCTTTTGAACGACTGAGTGTCGACTTCAAGGGGCCCCTTCCTTCGACAGATCGGAACATGTATTTCCTCAACGTGGTTGACGAATACTCCCGATTCCCCTTTGCCATCCCCTGTTCTGACATGTCCTCTGCCACGGTCATCAAAGCCCTGCGGAGTCTTTTTACCCTGTTCGGCTACCCCAGTTATATCCACAGTGATAGGGGTTCGTCGTTTATGAGCGACGACTTGAGGCAATACCTGCTCTCTAAGGGAATTGCCCCAAGTAGGACTACGAGTTATAACCCCAGGGGTAACGGACAGGTCGAGAGAGAAAACGCTACAGTCTGGAAGGCTGTTTTACTGGCGCTAAGGTCTAGGGGTCTTCCAGTCTCCTGTTGGCAAGAGGTACTTTCTGATGCGCTCCATTCAATCCGGTCCCTCCTGTGTACGGCAACCAACGCTACCCCACATGAACGGATGTTTACCTTCCCTAGGAAGTCTTCCTCTGGGACCTCACTGCCGTCTTGGTTGATGTACTCAGGACCTGTCCTCCTGCGGCGGCATGTTAGGGCCCGCAAGTCCGACCCTTTGGTTGAACAGGTCCATCTCCTCCACACCAACCCTCAATATGCCTATGTGGCATATCCTGACGGGCGAGAGGACACGGTCTCTATCAGAGACCTGGCGCCTGCAGGGGACCTGGAAACCCCCGTCACTCCCGCACCTCTGGTTAGGATTCCTTTGCCCATTCTCTCCCCTCCTGACACGGCGCGGGCAGCATCGGGACCTCAACTTAATCCTCTTACTCCCGTGTACAGCTTGCCTGAGTCCAGGAGATTGTCGCCACCTCGAGGTCCACAGGTGTGTGAGGAACTGGAGGAGTCACTGGACACTACCTCGGAGAGAGGGTCGTCACCACGGTCACCAGAACTGGCACTGGAGCCAGTGCTGCAGAGGTCGCAGAGACGGTGCGGATCCCCGATACGGCTGAACTTGTGAACATGTGGACAGTTCGTATTGTCTCCTTACCCCACCGGCCTTTGTTTTTAAAGGAGGGGTAAATGTGGTGAACCATAGATGGTTACCACTATGGGTACTTGTACATATGTTACTCTTGTTACTGTTGGGGTTAGGGTTGGGGTGTTCCACCTGTTATCATTGTTTATGTGGTACACTCCGTTCGGCTCCGCCTTCTTACAGGAGTATAAAGGTCACTGCTACTTCCTAGTAGCCCTTAGTCTGGGATAGTATTGTTATGATGTGGAGATGCCGGCGTTGGACTGGGGTAAGCACAGTAAGAAGTCTCACAACACCAGGTTAAAGTCCAACAGGTTTATTTGGTAGCAAATACCATAAGCTTTCGGAGCGTGCTGCTCCTTCGTCAGATGGAGTGGTTATCTGTTCTCCAACAGTGCACAGACACAGAAATCAAGTTACAGAATACTAATTAGAATGCAAATCTCTACAGCCAGCCAGGTCTGAAAAGGTACAGATAATGTGGTTGGAGGGAACATTAAACACAGGTTAAAGAGATGAGTATTGTCTCCAGACAGAACAGCTGGTGAGATTATGCAAGACCAGGGGCAAGCTGTGGGGGTTACTGATAATGTGACATAAATCCAACATCCCAGTTTAGGACGTCCTCATGTGTGCGGAACTTGGCTATCAGTTTCTGCTCAGCGACTCTGCGCTGTCGTGTGTCGTGAAGGCCGCCTTGGAGAACGCTTACCTGAAGATCCAAGGCTGAATGCCCGTGACTGCTGAAGTGCTCCCCCACAGGAAGAGAACAGTCTTGCCTGGTGATTGTCGAGCGGTGTTCATTCATCCGTTGTCGCAGCGTCTGCATGGTTTCCCCAATGTACCATGCCTCGGGACATCCTTTCCTGCAGCGTATCAGGTAGACAACGTTGGCCGAGTTGCAAGAGTATGTACCGGACATGGTACATACTCTTGCAACTCGGCCAACATTGTCTACCTGATACGCTGCAGGAAAGGATGTCCCGAGGCATGGTACATTGGGGAAACCATGCAGACGCTACGACAACGGATGAATGAACACCGCTCGACAATCACCAGGCAAGACTGTTCTCTTCCTGTGGGGGAGCACTTCAGCAGTCACGGGCATTCAGCCTTGGATCTTCAGGTAAGCGTTCTCCAAGGCGGCCTTCACGACACACGACAGCGCAGAGTCGCTGAGCAGAAACTGATAGCCAAGTTCCGCACACATGAGGACGTCCTAAACTGGGATGTTGGATTTATGTCACATTATCAGTAACCCCCACAGCTTGCCCCTGGTCTTGCATAATCTCACCAGCTGTTCTGTCTGGAGACAATACACATCTCTTTAACCTGTGTTTAATGTTCCCTCCAACCACATTATCTGTACCTTTTCAGACCTGGCTGGCTGTAGAGATTTGCATTCTAATTAGTATTCTGTAACTTGATTTCTGTGTCTGTGCACTGTTGGAGAACAGATAACCACTCCATCTGACGAAGGAGCAGCACGCTCCGAAAGCTTATGGTATTTGCTACCAAATAAACCTGTTGGACTTTAACCTGGTGTTGTGATACTTCTTACTATAGTATTGTTAAGCAATGGGCTCTATTCTTGTTGTGAATAAAAGCCTTTATTCCCAGGTACGTCCTAGCCTCCCGTGTGAATCAATCGCGCATCAGTGGTGAGGCACAAAATGTGGTCATTCAGCGGGGCCCAGATCGGCACAAACTCCTTTGGTAGCAGACAATCAGTCACATTTCAAAACAGCACACTACACACACAAACCAGAAATGAAGCTGGAGGAGCAAGCCAAACACAACAACTATTTCATACGTAAAAAATGAAAAGCTATTCCTAATAAAAAACGACACAATCACCCTTGTGAACCCATGTATGACTATTATGTTTTTATAAATCTTTTCTGGGTGCTAAGGCATGGTTCTTCTCCCTACCCACCAGCTGCGCTGGAGACAAGCTGCTGACACTTGGCTGGTTTTCTCTGCTCACCTGAGGCCATGGGGTCCCCAGGCATGGTGGCGGTTTCCTGCACATTGGCAGGAAACCTGTTGCCATGGCACTCTGAGGCATTAATGTCAATGGCCAAAGGGCAGGGGAGAGGCTGACCCATCAGCAGCACCCTGAGAGGCGCCCCCTGATGGTGACCAGCAGCTGCTCATCCACCACCGGGAGGTCCATTTGCCCTCCCTACTTTCCTGATGGGAACAGGACCCCACCCTGGCTCTGGGCACCAGAGATATATCCGAGGAATAGACATATCAGAATCAAAGGACTTGGCATTTTAACCAGACAAGACTGCCAGCAGCTAGTCATTTCATATATAACAGTCCAGAACCTGAACAAAAATTAGCCTTGGCAGGGTCACAGTAACCTCATCTCACTCTTCTTTCTCAGAATGATGATCCATGATTTAAATAATTTTTGGTATTTATTCTGTACAGTAAGACAAAATGTGTTCTCTAACAATTACCATTGTAGTAAAATAGTAGTTTGTCGAGTACATTGTTTTGAGATATTTCCATGGCAATATAAGTATAAAAGTTAATCACAAGCCCTGTGTGTCTGGCTGAGTCAGTGAGGATGAAAGAATTACGTGAACTCATTACAGATAAAGGTTATAGTGAGATTGAGGGAGAAACGCAGTTCATCTATGATAGATAATTTGACAGCTGTATTGGGAAAATGACATTTCAGTATATGAGTAACCTATAATCTGACAACAAATGGAAGGCATGGCCCTTTCCATAATCATAGCTTTAAAGTACTTTCTGTCCAGAGAAACCTTTTTATTCAGTAAACTGAATTAGAAATGAAATCTACTGAATGGTTACATACATAAGAAGGAAGCTAATGAAGTTTTAGATCATCTGTTGACTTGTGGTGACCTAAGATTGTGCAATATGCTATCTAAATGCAAGTTCTTTCTTTCTAACCTCAACATTGTCAACTGAAAAGAAGCCGCGCAGCACCTGCCAGTGTAATTCGGGACTGAATTTTACATACCTAAGTGGTGGGCAGGAAGTCAATGAATCACCAACTCATGCCCCCACCTTTGTAAGACGGTAAATAATATGTGGAAGGCCAATTAATGGCCACGGTGGGGAGGGAGAAATGGTGGGCAGTTCATCCAATTGGATACTGAAGGCCAGGGACGAGGGATGAGCGTGTCATCATTCTTGAGATGGATATAGATGGAAGGTTACGTTCTAGATTCATTTTGGGATTGTCTTGTGTTTCCCAAGTGTGTAAGATAGCATGACATACACTTGCCTCTCTTTAAAGGGATTCCTGGCAAGGAACAGTGGCAGTGCACCAGGAAACATTATTTGGATACATTAGAACTTTGTGATGGAGGTTTTGAATTTATTTAAACCGTTGCAGTCGGTAAATAATTATTTTTAAATGCGTATGTCTTTTCTTCTAGTTGAGAAGTATTGGAGACCTTTGGCAGAGAAGAAATAGTATCAGAATGCAGCTGACCCATCACTCTGCATAAAAGCAAATGTTTATAGGGAAATATTGGAAATCAGGCCTTTAACTCTCTTTGTCTTTTCACAGATGGCCAAGAGAATGAAGCTAGGAACTGAGGAGGACAAATGATCGTGGGCAGTTCCCAGGTTGACGATGACTCTCTATGAGCCCTCCTCCAGGCTGTGACAGGGTGAGAGGCCCTCATGTCTGCTGATGGGGGAGGAGACCTCCCAGCCTGACCAAAGCAGCCCGGGTGGAGGTCGCAGGAGGGGAGCAGCCTTGGGGCATCCAGCAAACCTGGCTTCAGTGACACAGAAACCTCAAAGACCTTTTGAGATCTGCCAGGGTGAGTGTGTCACCATTCTTGATATGATAGGGTATGTTCTGGGTCTATTTTGGGATTAACTTGTGTTTGCCAAATGTGTAAAGCAGCTTGATGCACACACATGCCACCCAACATGGTAACAGTGATTGGGGCCTGACCCGACCATGGTCAAAGCAGGATAGGAGGGAGGCCCCAGGTTACAGAGTTTGCAAGGGAGACATGTTATAATTCTAACAAACATTTTTTTTACGAGGGATGGGGAGGGGAGGATGCACAAGACTAGGCAAACTGTCAGGAATGAAGAATTGATTGTGACTTTGAATGTTTACATGCATCAGGGAGGAAGATGTGCCTATAGGTTGGATGGTGAAAGGTTCAAACACTGAGTCACATCTCTCAGTGGTTCTGGTGTTTGCAATGAGAAATCAATACACTCAGCTACCCTGGAGCCCTCCTCTTTGCTGTATCAACCAATGGCTTAGCACTTGTGAATATTTCACAATACATTTTTGTCACTTTTTCCATGTGTGCACCACCATTATATTAATATTAATGCTGTACTCATCACGTAGGAAAGGCATTGGCCAGATTAAAATTGTGTGAGAAGAATGAGGAGTATGTAGTTTACCAAGGGGTGGTCAAATGGGATGCAATTTATGGGTTTGATAAGGACAATTTCAGTGCTGTGGCAAGGTGCAAATCTGATTTAGAGGCTATTTAAAGACTTTGCAAAGAAAAGAGGTTGGAGATGGAGTAGCTACTTTGTAAGAACATATTGGTTGGGATTCTCCCAAAAGTATTTTAAATGTTGAATTCGTGTACAAACTGGAGTAATTCATGCTGGTTTTTTAAGTGTGATTTTCAAAATGAACTCCCACACTCAGAGCACTGCAGAGTGCCTCAGGGAGATTCACGCTGAAAATCCAGGGGCGGGACCTATTCCTGCTGGAGAGGCCAGCAGCATAGCGCTGAGTGGGTCACTGCGCATGTGCCGATTTGGCAGAGCGGAGATCGGCGCAGGTGCACTGCCGGTCTCCCGATCGCTGGCCAACCCCGCAACCCCACATCGCTTGCTTACTGATCCCCCACCTCCTGATTGCTGGCCTCCCGGATGTCTCTAGATAATCCACCCATGCCTCCCCACCATCCCCCCCCCCCCCGCCACCAGCCCCAATCTCCCCTCCCCCCCCCTCCTCCCCGGAAGTCCTGAACCTCCCTGGCAGCCCGCCCCTCACCCTCATGGCCAGCCCTGAACAGCCCTTTCCCTCCCTCTGTCACTGATCTCAACTGCAGAGTGGTAGCAGGACTCCCCACCAATCATGCTCAATAGGCCCCACCCCCTCTGACCCCACCCCCTTGACACTATCCAATTTCCAATGGGCAGTGCCAAGGTGCCCCTTGAGCATTGCCAATTTGCCACTTGGGCAGTGCCAGGGTGCCAGGCTGGCAGTGCCAGGCTGGCAACGCCCAGGGAAACCGCCCCATCCCCTGGCCTCCCGGGGGGGCCCCATGACCTCCCTTCACTCCAGTGGGTTCGGCCGCCAGTTTCCCATTTGTGGAGAGCTGTTGTAAGCCCTGGTGGAGTGAAACACTCCTGGCTGGGAGGTGAAGGTTAGCAGGCCCAGAGACCTCAGTCCCGTACCCGCTAATGATATTAAAATACAGATTTAAACATGGAAATCAACTCCACACCGATTTCCCATGCAGAGCTGAAGACGCCAGAAATCATGCATCTGAATACACGCAGAGGCTGTGGTGCCGAGCGGGAAGCCCACTAAACAGCCTCTGCTGATGTCTTCCTAGAGCAGTGCAGCAGGCCAGGAGAATTGGCCCCATTGAGTTCACAGGTGGGTTTTTTGAAGAGAGACCTGATGATGACAGATTTGAATTAAAGGAGAACAGTGCCTCAGGAGAAGAAACCATTAGCAAGAAGAAAAAGCAGGATCAGGATGAAGAATGGCAAAGTGGTAAGAGCTACAAAAAGAGAATGCAGGATAAAGTTGATGAGGTTTGTCAAAGACAACACTAAGGTTTTTACAGATATTTTAGAGACATGGGGTGAATAAGAGTACCCTCTTAATTATAGACATAAATTATACTTTAATTGATATCAGGAAGGGCAGATTTACTAGATAGCTACTTTGTAGCAGTCTTTACAGTAAAGGATGAGGATAAAGTAGTGGACCTACAAGGAAAACTAAAAATAATTCAAGGAAAGGAATTAACTAGATTCAATATAATTTTTTTTTTAAATGATAAAGGTAATGAGACTAAAGGTAGACAACTCTCCACGATCAAATAGTTTCCACCCCATTAAGCAAAGCAGGTGAGGAAATTGTTGATACGTTAGCCATGATCTTTCCAGACTCTTTCAATTCTGGAATGTTCCCTTGATTGGAAAACCATGCCATTCCATTATCTAAAATTGGAAGAAGAAATTATAGGCCGATAGTGTAATGTTATTGTGGAAGCTACTAGAATCTGTTGTTAGGGACAAAATGACTGAGCATTTGAACAAATATAAGCTGATCAGAGAGAGCCAGCATGGATTTGCAAAAAGTCATGTGTAACAAACCTAGTTGAAATTACTGAGGAGATGGGAAATGTGTCAGGTAAGAGGGTGGCGAGTGCCTATGGATGTTATTCATGTGGACTTCCAAAGCACATTCAACAGGTTTTCACATAAAACAATCGACAGTAGATATGGAGGAACGACTTCCTTCGATGGAAGAATCCAGAAAACGGGGGCATAATCTTAAAATTAGGGTTAGGATATTCAGGATGATCATCATACATATCATGGTGGCAATCTGAAATTCTTTCTCCCACAAAGACTCTTCAGATCAGGTACATTGGAAATTTCAAATTTGAGACTGATGGTTCCTTATTAGGCAACAGTATTAACCTGTATGCATTTGTGGGTCCCAAAGTAAATTATTCCAATGAATTAGTTTTGACATGTACTCACTATTACATAGATCAACACAGCAGCAAATTGACACACTGTGAGCTGTAAGATTAATGGCCAGTTAATCTGATTTTGTGATGTTGATTGAGGAATAAAGCTCAGGATACTGAGGAGAATGTCTGTTTTTTTTGAATGATGCCATGGGATCTTTACACCAACCGAAGAGGGCAGATCCTTGGTTTAGCGTCTCATCCATAAGAAAATGCTTCAGCATTGAAATGCTTCATCAGTGATGAAGGGTCAGCTTAGATAGTTGTGTTTAGATCTATGGGGCTTGAACCCACAATCTTTGAGTCAGAAGTGAGAATGTTACTGACTGAACAACAGTTGACATGACTATTGGAGTTGCCTGTTTCTCCATGAACTCTGTCCTCATTGTATCTCAGCTAGATACTTGCCATTCGAACATATGAAGGGCGTTGAGCTTGTAGTACTTACCCACAAAACACAAGGGAAAGAGTTAGAGCTAATCCCTCATCACTGTACTCAATTCAGCTTGCATTACATAGTGAAATTGTGGGTGTAAGTTTTAACCCTTTTAACTGAAATGTGAGAGTTCCACCACCAAGCAAAGCCTTCAATGGGCTGGGATTTATGGCCTTGCCGTCCCAAAACCGTAAAATCCCGCCCGAGATCAATGGACCTTCCCATTGTCTGCCCCTCACCCACTCTGATTCCCATGACGGGCGGGATTATCTGTTATCTCCTTTAAGATCTGATTCAAGCTTATTGCAAAAACTATTGGGTGAGAAGTAAAACTGAACATAATTAGTTCAGTGGATATGTCAACACATTCTTTACAGGCAGAGTAAATATGAAAGCTTGGCCTTTCATGTATTATACAGAATATATAATTATAGCTCTTGGATGCTACATGAAATAGTTTTGCTGTAGCCAAGCTACGTTGAGACTGACACGAGCGAAACGTTCCTATTTTATGCGGCTGTACTTCATTTTGATACTGGAAAATGTAATTAAACAAAATCTTCAAATCTTTCCACAGAACACACAGCGATTTCTCGTGTTGATTCTTCTGACTGAGTGTAGACAATTGTCTTAAAAGATTTGCTGTCCAGACTCGCTGGCTCTGTGTTCATTTTGGAGTAATTCCAGATTTTTGGGCAGAATACCAAAATTAGGATTTTGATATTCTGTCTCACAGATTCACTCTTTCATTTTAAGTTCTGTTAATATGATGTAATAGTTGGCATTAGATCAGTAAATACTTGGGTTTCAGATATTATCTGTAACAATAGAATGAATCTTATTCATATTAATAAGATCCAAATAGTTAATGCAGTGTTAATCTCCTAATCCTGTCTCTATTCTTAACAAAGGTTGAGACACATTAAGGGGGGGATTGTCCGAATCTGCTCGCTTCCAGTGAGTATCATGATGGCCCAGAGAATCGGCCAGAGTGAGCAGGAACCCAATAACTATTCAAATGGCCTCCTTAGCATCTCATTAGTTGGCTGGGATACCAATTCAATGGTTGTCTGAGCTGCTCCTGAACATCCAGCCAGAAGTCACATGGTCAAAAATTGGTACGGGTCCTGACAAGCGGGGACCCGGTAGACTGAGCACCAAGGGGGACCAAGGAGGTAAATTGCCACTTGTAAGTTATACTGGGGTGTATGGGGGCTTTCGCAAAGCACCTGTGGGTAGGAGTGTCCATGCTGCTAGCGAGGGGCTGAGCTAGGGAGTGGTCTTGGGGGATTCCCCCCCCTCTCCATCTGGGAATGGCCTAGCTGGGAGTCCTCATCCTGTGGTGGAACGGTTCAGAGAAATCACTAAGATGCCACTCTTGGGCAACTGACCTGTCATATAGCTTGGTGTCGGTTGCATGTCAGACCTGTGATGTCTCCTTCTTTATAATCTCATGTACCCTGGCCACCTGCGAGTCTGTATTACTCTCTAAGGAATCCATGGGTACCCCGGGGTTGCCCATGGTTCAGTCAATGATCCTGACCTGTTGACATATCTCCGTGAACTGCTCCTCTTCAGTGGAGTCACAGGTGCATTTGGGATTTCGCCCTTTCAAGACTGAGTGTGCCCTATGCAAAAAGCCTCTCAATGCCTCTCAGTCACAGCTGCAAACCTGGTGAAGGAGGTCAGCCAAAAAAGGTTCAATGAAGGATCGCATTAACCAGTATCAGCTGAATCAGTCTTCTGCCAGTCAACCCATGTGACATAGAGGAATTACTTATTGAGTCCATCACTCAAAGCTGCTGCTCAATCTGGCCACATGTACAGTAAGAAGTCTCACAACACCAGGTTAAAGTCCAACAGGTTTATTTGGTAGCAAATACCATAAGCTTTCGGAGCACAGCTCCTTCGTCACATGTACAGGCCAGAGGATAGGATTTCTAAATTCGCAGGCCCGATAGCTGAATTCTGACTGCAGCAAATCAGGCATCAGAAAGTCTGCATGAAACACATGGGAGAAGAACTGACCCATCAGCATATTCTAAATAGTGTGTGCAAATCGCTGGTAGCATCAGTGGGAAACAGTCCGAGTATTAGATTCCCCCACAAGGGGAAAAATCCTTTCAGCATCTATCCTATTTAATTCATTTTTTCTTATCTGTATGGATAGCTCTAGTTGGGCCTGACTGATAGGCTGAACCAATCACATAACAGGTAGGGTCTGCCTGAGATCCAGTCTAGAGCTGTGGGATCCAGAGTAATCACATTTTCATATTGAATGGTGGAGCAGGCTGAAGGAGCTGAATTGCCTACTCCTGCTCCTGGTTCTTATGTCCTTATTTTAGATTGTAACAGTAGAGTATCCATTTTAGATGATTGTCCCTCATGCTTTCCAGGCGTAGAGACAGCTCTCCAATCATCTGCCAATGTTTCCAAAAAGAGATTGCTGACAACTATTATGATAAAATGGCTAAGCACTTAGAACAAAAAGTGTGCGCCTTAAGACATCTGTTTCCCTCCTGTGCATATTCACAGTGGAATAGGAAATCAAAAAAAGCTACACTTGCATTCCACTAAAAGGAGAAAAATTAAGGATTGCAGAGGGAGTGAAACACAAGTCAAAAGTAAACAGCACACATTGCCATGAAGGAATGAATCTTTGTATTTTGACCTTTAAAATATATTTTTTAATTATGTTCCATTCTTCTGATGAAGTAATTCATTAGAGTCTTCATTCCCTAAAGAAGCTTTTGTCTTTGATAGACCATTGATTGGGTAAAACTAATTAGTTTCCTGTCTCTTAAATATTACATTAAAGATAGCTTTTCTCACACATTTGCGATGAAAGATATGGCTTCATTTATAAAATAGGCTTATTCTTTTACAAGATAAATCTAAATTAAACTTGATTTATCTGCAAAGCTATTTTCTATACAGATGGAATCCAAATACTGATCATCTAAACCTGGCTGCATTGTGCACTGTTACATGAAGCAGTCATTATTGGATAACAAATTATGACGAGTCTTTAAAAATCACATTTTTGGCACATCTTAATCTTTGAAAGAGATTGTCCTGTAGATGCGCACATTTTATCATTGTTTTCAAACTTAACTGTTCATTTTAGATTGCACAGAAGTCTTTGAAATGGATCTTTGCCTTTCTCCCAAAAGCAATTGCTAGAGTTTTACCAAAACACAATGTCCTAGACGTTGTGGTCACTAGCGAAAGAATGGTGATCATTATGCTTACAGTAACCCACAAATCTTTTTTTGTTTTTTATGGGCTTTTGTGCAGCAACTTAGAGATACATTTCAGCCCTCAACAGGGGATCTAATACCTGTGTGGCAAGGTCAGTAAAAGCATGCCCTTTCACTAATCAGACTGAAGAATCCTGGCAGTAGCAAGCAGAGTGAAATCCAGGAAGGGTTATAGACGTTTACAGCATGGAAACAGGACCTTCGGCCCAACTTGTCCATGCCGTCCTTTTTTTAAAACCCCTAAGCCTGCCACTTACCAGATGTCCCTTTGTCTTTCCACAGACTCCCCCAATTAACTTTTGAAAGTTCCTGTTTGATACCATCAAAATTGGCCTTGCCCCAATTTAGAATTATAACTTTTGGGCCAGACCTATCATTCTCCATAGCTATCTTAAAACTAATAGAATTATTAGTCAGTTGGAATATTTCATTCAATATTAAATCACATACAGCAGACAAAATATGGCAAGAAAGAAAGACGAAGGCCAGAATGCTCCAACTGTTTACGCCCTGCCACCATTGCCAGTGAGAACGGAGAATTTGACACTCAGCCAAATCTGCATTCACTGCCAGCGGGACCGGAAAATTCCAGCTGCTGGTGAGGTTGGAGAATCCGGCCTGAAATGAAGAGAGATAAAAGAGACAAACAACAGAATTTTAAAAAATTTTAATTGCTTTTTAAAATCTTCAATGATAATCAAATATGATAGAATTAGACTCCACATTTGTGAACATAAATTTTCAGTGCCAGAGAGGTTGTTTGACAGTAATTAAAACTAATCACCCTGTTAAAAATTCACTCACAATACAATGAACAAGTCTAATTTTTTTGGCAGGTCTATTAGGCATCTTGGAGTTACATCCAGCAACTTCACACCTTTCATATGTTTCAAGTACAGGAGTACAAGAGCAAGTAAGGCTTATTGAAGTTACATAGGGTCTCAGAGAAACAGTTTTGATCTCTTTACTTAAGGAAGGATATATTCAACTTAGAGACAAAACAATGAAGGATCATAAGACTGATCCCTGGGTTGAGGTGATTGATCAATGAGGAGGGATTGAGTGGACTCGGCCTATATCCTCTGGAGTTTCTCCAAAAGTGTTCTCATTAAAATATAAAATGCTCAAGGAGCTTTAGAGAGCAGTTGTTTCCTCTGACTAGGGAGAGAGAAATATGAGGTCACCGTCAATGTTCTCTCTCATTTCCCTTTGTTATACAAGGCTGTGTGCTGCACTATATAGAACATAGAACATAGAACATTACAGCGCAGAACAGGCCCTTCGGCCCACGATGTTGCACCGACCAGTTAAAAAAAAAAATGGTCCTTTAAAGATTGATGCATGGCCACACATGCACTCATCTTGAAGAGAATGCTGCTTGTTTGCAGTTTGTCACCTATGCGGTATTCTCTAGATTGTTTCATAGCTGTGGAACCACATAGCTTAGACAGAATGTTGGGCACAGTCTCAGAATGAAAGGTTGGTTATTTAGGACTGAGATGAGGAGAGATTTTTTTCACTTGAAAGGGCTGTGAATTTTTGAGATTCTTTGCCCCAGAGAGCTGTGGATGCTCAGTTGTTGGGTATATTCAATAACAAGTCTAACAACACCAGGTTAAAGTCCAACAGGTTTATTTGATACTCCCACCCACCTAACGAAGGGACAGCCTGTTGTGAAAGCTTGTGGCTTTTGCTACCAAATAAACCTGTTGGATTTTAACCTGGTGTTGTTAGACTTCTTACTATGTTTACCCCAGTCAAACGCCAGCAGCTCCACATCACGGGTATATTCACGACAGAGATACTTCGGTTTCTTGGGGTAGTCAGAGAATGAAGGGATAAGGGCATAGTGCAAGGAAGTGGAATTGAGGTAGAAGATCAGCCATGACCTTGGTGAATGGAAGAACACTCTCGAACGGTTGAAAAGCAAACTCTTGCTCCAATCTCTTATGAATGATGAATCTCAGCAAAGTACCACCAAATTAAAGTTTTTGGAGGAGCAGAGCATCTTGAATAATAACTTTCTGATTTCTGCATTTAACTGGCAATATGTAGATGCCAGAAGTTGCTGCCTGAATTACTCCTTAATATTAGTGAGTGTGAATAGCTTCACCATTTTTCTTACTGCAAAATCTAGGCACATCATTACAATTGATGGGAATCAATTTCAACTGTAATATTGATGTATTTAACTTAGTTTCCTCTCAGTATTTCTCTTTCAACACAAAGCCCTATGTTAGAACACAACTCTGGAGCACATTAAAACAGCACATTCTATTTCACTTGGCAGATGGCCTTCTCCACATCAAGATAAACAGATGCTGCTGGAGTAATTGTCTGTCTCTCATGCTAGATTGATGAGTTAGCAAAATGTCTAGTTTTAGCTAAGGTTAACTTTCTGGCAATAAGCACCACCTGGCTAGATGAACAACTTATTCATGATGCCTTTCAGAGTTTTGATCTGCATCCAAATTTGGATTTTGTAATTCTCAGGAAATTGTCCCATCCATCACTTTGAACCCTTACATGTTGGTGTGTCGGTACTCAAGGCAGATGTTGTTGTCCTTAGTTTGGTCTGGTAATCTTTGGTAGAATTAGTCATCCTAATATATCTCTTCTCTGTAGGCATGCTTTCCAGTGATTTAGCAACAGAACCTGCAACTTATAACATAAGCAAAATACTGTGGATGCAGGCAATCTGAAACATAAACAGAAAATGCTGGAAAAACTGGGCAGCATCATGCAGTATCTGTGAAGTCAGAAACAGTTAGCGTTTCAGGACATTGGCCTATTGTTAGCTTTGAAAAATTGAGCTGGACTTTACGCATCCGTCGCGGTAACTGGACCCTCTTCATCCTGAGATAGGCCCTGCTTCAGTATCCCACCGGTAGGAAAACTTCCCCTGATTATATTGGAGGGTGGAAAGGACTGACCACTGGCCACTATCAGTAGGATGTCAATTAGGGTCATTAATGAGCCAATTGTCACCCATAATACAGGAGCCCACCACAATTTAATACTGGTTTATGCATTTCCTGTTCCCACGGACAACCGCCCAGCAAATGCTTTGGAGTGGCCTCTCAGAGGCTTCCCTCGTAGTCAGGCAGGAACTCTGTACCCAATTAAGGGACCCGACATTGGGCAAGGGGTGGCCAGAGAAAGCTATCCCCTGCCCTCTCTGAACCTTCCCCAACACTCCCGACAGTGCTCACTCCCTCACTCTTCCTGCTCATAATCTCATCCCTCACTCTCCCTCCATAAAATGTTCAGCCCCCTTCACTCAGCGTCTCTCCCTCCTGACAATGCTCACCCCACTCGCTCTCCCTCTCTCCCTCCTGACAACGCTCAGCCCACTCACTCTCCCTCTTTCCCTCCTGACAATGCTCACGCCACTCGCTCTCCCTCTTTCCCTCCTGACAACGCTCCCCCCACTCACTCTCCCTCTCTCCCTCCTGACAATGCTCCCCCCACTCACTCCCCCTTTCTCGTTCCTGACAATGCTCACCCCACTCGCTCTCCCTCTCTCCCTCCTGACAACGCTCCCCCCACTCACTCTCCCTCTCTCCCTCCTGACAATGCTCCCCCCACTCACTCCCCCTTTCTCGTTCCTGACAATGCTCCCCCCACTCACTCTCCCTCTCTCCCTCCTGACAATGCCCATCCCACTCGCTCTCCCTCCCAACAATGCTTACACCCCCAATAATACTCAGGTACCACCATCTCCATCCTCCCTATTGGTAATGCTGGTGATATCAGGAGGGAGCATGGCCTCGCCGCTCCTTCTCCTCACCATTCCTCTACCTGGATCCCTGCTATGATGCCAGACTCCTCACAGGAAGTCTCAGCTGGAATTTGCTTTGTGGTCAGTGCATCGTTCCTGTTGAGCGTTAATCACTTGAGTATAAAATTGCCCACATGTATTGCTGGACATGACCCTGAAAGTGGAGGAAGGTTTAAAGGGACGAGCTTATTTATTCATGAACAGGGGATGTTTAAATATTATTAAAGAACCACATAATTGTTACATGACAGAAGGAGACCCTTTGACCCATTGTTTCTGTGCCAATTTAAAGTCAAAGTTTATTTATTAGTCACAAGTAAGGCTTACATTAACACTGCAATGAAGTTACTGTGAAATTCCCCTGTTCGCTACACTTCGGCGCCTGTTCGGGTCAATACACCTAACCAGCACATCTTTCAGACTGTGGGAGGAAACCAGAGCACCTGGAGGAAACCCACACAGACACGGGGAGATGTACCATTCCCCTGCCTTCTCCCTGTAGCCCTTCATTTTCTTCCCTTTCAGATAATAATCCAATTCCCTGTTGAAAGCCTCAATTGGACCTGCACCATATATTTAGGCAGTTCATCCAAACCGCTCTTGAGTCCTCCTCATGTCTCCAATGCTGCTTTTGCCAATTACCTTAAATCTGTGTTCTTTTCTTTTTGGTTCTCCCACCAATGGGAATTGTCCTTCCTCCTCTACACTGTTTCAGAACCTTCATGATATTAAATTCCTCTATCAAATCTCTTCTCAACCTTCCCTTCTCCAAGGAAAATAATCTCAACTTCTCCAATCTAGCTACTTAACTGAAAATCCTTATTCCCAAGGCCATTCTTGTGAATCTTTTCTGCACTCTCTCAGACATCTTCAAATCTTCCCTAAAATGTGTAGCCCACGACAAGATGCAATACTTCAGTTTGTTCTGAACCAGCCTTCTACACAAATTGAACACACCTTCCTTGCTTTCATACTCTATGTTCCTATTAATAAGGCCTGGGATACAATATTCTTTATTAACAACTCTCTCAACCTGTCCTATCAACTTCAATGATTTATGTATATTCACCCAGGTTTTTCTGCTGTGGTCTCTTCTTTAAAATTGTCCCTTTATTTTATATTGTTTCTCCATGTTCTTCTTACCAAAATAAATAACATTTCCCTAAATTAAACTTTATTAGCCACTTATCTTCTGCCCATTCCACCAACTTGTCTATCTGCATTTGAATTTTTACACTAACCTCCTCACAGTTCACAATGCTTCTGGAGTTCCATTTCACCCACAAATTTTGAAATTGTGCCCTGTACACTAAGGTCTAAGTCATTAATATATATCAGGGTCCCAAACTGACCCCTTGGAAACTCTATGACGAACCTTTCTCCAGTCCAAAAATCATCCGTTAACCACTACTCTCCGCTTTCTGTCACTCAGCCAACGCTTTCTGTTTTTAGCTGCCTTTTTGTAAACAGAAACATCTACACTGAATAAATGGATAGTTTGTGCTGTGCACTCAGGAAGCCTTACAGATTATTGGCATAGTGTGCAGCTTATTGTAAAGGACTTTACCTATAAAGAACGTTAGAGAACAGAATGAGTACATCATATTGTCAGCTGTAGATATGAATAATGATAGTCAAGCATCAATCATTTCAGCTGCGTCTTCCTTGGCAATCGTATACAACCATTACTTGTTCTCAAGAATCTTAGCACCTCCCTTTTACTGCAATCACAAAAGGTTATTGCATCAATTCAGACTAAATATATTGAGGAACTCAAGCAAATTTAGCTGACACCTGTAACTATGATTGGCACTTGAGACTATCTTCACATAGGTCAGTTCCCACACATCTTGTTGGCTTTCTCATGGCACTGTGACACTTCTTTTTCTTCAGTCACCTTGCACAGACTTTGCCATTTTTATACCAGGTGCTGAGTGGCCTAAACAATGGTCCTTAAATAAACCACTGGTAGGCAGTCCTCAAAAGGAACTCACACATTTTTGTTATTTTAGTTTTCTATGTTTGTTCACTGGAGAAGTTCAGTAAAACTGATGGGATTTTTGCTGGAGGCAAAACAACAACAGTTTTCATTTATACAACCACTTTAATGTATTAAAATGTCTCAAAACATTTCGCATGTTATCATAATTTGGCACCAAGCCACATGAGATATCAGTGCAGGTGACCAGCAGTTCAGTCAAAGAAATAGGTTTTAAGGGTTGGCTTAAAAGAGGAAAGAAATAAGGAAAGGAGGAAACTTGGAGAGGAAATAAGGGGCCGGACAGCTGAAGGCATGACTCCAATAGCGAAGCACGCGCAAGAGGTCAGAATTGCAAGAGTGCTAAGAGGTTGGAAGGATGTTGGGCCGGTGATGGTTGGAGAGATATTAAAGGAAGAGTCATGGAGGCATTTTAAAGCAAGGATTAGAATCTTAAATTCTGGACATTGCTAGACTAGGAGCCAACGTAAATCAGTGAGTACAACGGTGAATGGGACTGGTGTGCTTTAGGATATGAGCAGCAAAGTTTTAGATTAACTCAAATTTTATACAGAGTGAAAGATGGGAAGCCAGCCAACAAGGCATTGGAATAGTGAACAAAAACAGAAAATGCTGGAAAATCTCAGCGGGTCTGACAGCATCTGTGGAGAGAGAATAGAGCCAATGTTTTGAGTCTGGGTCATCCAGACTTAAAACGTTGGCTCTATTCTCTCTTCACAGATGCTGTCAGACCTGCTGAGATTTTCCAGCATTTTCTGTTTTTGTTTCCAATTGCAGTATCCGCAGTATTTTGTCTTTATATTGGAATAGTAAAGTTTGGAAGGAACAAAGGTAAGGAACTCTGCAGGGGTGGTGATCGGGGAGGGAGGGAATTCTGCAGGGGTGGTGATCAGGGGAGGAGAGGACTCTGCAGGTGTGGTGATCGGAGAGGAGGGAACTCTGCAAGGGTGGTGATTGGGGGAGAAGGGGAACTCTGCAGGGGTGGTGATTGGGGGAGGAGGGAACTCTGCAGGGGTGATGATTGGGGGAGGAGGGGTACTCTGTAGGGGTGGTGATTGGGGGAGGAGGGGAACTCTGCAGGGTTGGTGATTGGGGGAGGAGGGGTACTCTGCAGGGTTGGTGATTGGGGGAGGAGGGGAACTCTGCAGGGGTGATGATTGGGGGAGGAGGGGTACTCTGCAGGGTTGGTGATTGGGGGAGGAGGGGAACTCTGCAGGGGTGATGATTGGGGGAGGAGGGGTACTCTGCAGGGTTGGTGATTGGGGGAGGAGGGGAACTCTGCAGGTGTTGGTGATCGGGGAGGGAGGAAACTCTGCAGGGGTAGTGATCAGGGGAGGGAGGGAAATCTGCAGGGGTAGTGATTAGAGAGGGAATGAACTCTGCAGATGGGGGTGATAGATGGGGTGGAGGTTCCTGATGTCTGTGGGAGATGGGGGAGGGATCGGCATTGGGGGCAATCAGTGAGGGGGGGGCGGCCCTGATGTCCATGGGGAAGGATCTGGGGGGTTCATTGTAGGAGATCTTCTGGTGCACGGGGAGATAAGGGCACCTGCGCAATGGCACCCCAAGAGCTCAGCAGCTGGCCTCCCCGGCAAGAGGTAGGTATGAAACCTGAAAATGGCATAAGATACGTCTTGTTGCATAAGACAACTATTAGATGGTATTTGCTGTTCACTTTCCCAGGTATGTTATCTACATCTCAAAATAACAGTAGACTCACAAAATCATATCATATCTTATCTTAAAGGTAATGTCTCAGACACAACCATAGCCAACTCTGGATATGTCCAGTCCCACCAGCAGGACAGACCCATCAGAGGTAGTAGCACAGTGATATAGTTAGCACGGAGTTGCCCTCAGAATCCACAACATTGACTCCAGCCCCCATTAGGTTTCATGGCATCAGGTCAAACATCAGCAAGATTACCAAATAGTATGCCCCTCGGCTAATGAATTAGTATGGTCATGGTCTTGTTTCATTCTTCTAATGATGGCTATATCACCTATGATACATGTGGATCCTGGTACAGTGCATATAATGTATTCCATGCGAAGGAGATCCTGGTTAACAGATAGACCAAGAGGAAGTTGTTGGAAGCAATATTGTTCAAACGGGGTACAAGGTGTAATCAGTTCCTGGGACTTCTCTGCTAGATGTACTGACCCATAATCATGTTTGGCATCAAGTTTTGAAAACAACTTTATCCCTGCGAACTTTGGAAGCTGTGCTCAAATGTCTCAGATCAAGGCATGCATCCTTCTTCAAGTGTTGCGCTGCCAGCCAAAAACTGCCAGTCTTGACGAAACATTCCAGCTATTGAGATATCAGATCACAAACTGAAGCGGTCATTGCATTTAGCTAGTGTAAGTGTCTGAAGTGGGGGAAGGCTGATTTCAATATCATTAGACAGGATGTGGCAAACATAGACTGGGAGCAGTTACTTGCAGCTAAATCTACATTTGGAAAATGGGACTCTTTTGAAAGGGAAATAGTGAGAGTTCAGGGCCAACGTGTTCCTCTAAGAGTGAAGGACAAGGGCATAAAGTGTGGGGAATCCTGGATGTCAAAGAATGCTGAACGTTTGATAAAGATAAAAATGAAGCATATAATAGGTGTAGATCACTAAAAACAGGGAGGTCCTTCGGGAGTACGGAGAGTGCAGGGGGTGCTTAAAAAATAAATTAGGAGGGCAGAGAGGGATCATGAAATATCATTGGCAGTTAAGATTAAGGAAAACCGCAAGGCATTTTATAAGTATATTGAGGAAGAGTTGGACTCATTAGAGACCAAAGGGGCAATCTGTGCGTAGAGCCAGAAGACGTGGAAGAGTCTTAAGTTAATATTTTTCGTCTGTATTCATTAAGGAGAAAGCCATTGTAGCTGGAGATTTCAATTGGGACAGTGAAGTTCTAAAGTATGTTAAGATTAATAAGGAGGAGGTATTATATGTTTTAGCAGGCATAAAAGTGCATTATTCTCCAGGACCTGATGAGATGTATCCCAGGCTGCTATGGGAGGCAAGGGAGGAGATTGCAGGGTCCCTGACAGAGATATTTAAATCTTCGCCGGCCACAGATGAAGTGCCGGATGACTGGAGGACAGTTAATGTGATATCTTTATTCAAGAAGGGCAGCATGGGTAAGCTAGGTAATTACAGGCCAGTTAGTCTAACATCAGTGGTAGAGAAATTATTGGAAAAAATTCTGAGAGACAAGATTTATCAATACCTGGAAAGGCAGGATTGATCAGGAATAGTCAGAACGGATTTGTTGGTAGGAGATCATGTCTAACAAATTTAATTCAGTCTTTTGAAAAGATAACTAAATTTATTGATGAGGATAGTGCAATTCATGTGGTTTACTAGATTTTAGCCAAGTCTTTGACAAGGTTCAACACGGACGGCTGGTCCAAAAGGTTAGAGCCCATGGGATCCAAGGCAAGTTGGCAAATTAGAATCAAAATTGGCTTGTTAATAGGAGGCAAAAGGTGATAGTGGAGGGTTGCTTTTGCGATTGGAAGCCTGTGACCAGCGGTGTACCATTAGGATCGGTGCTTGGACACTTTATGTTTGTTTTATACATTAACAATTTGGATGTGAATATCGAAGGTATAATTAGTAAGTTTGCAGACGACATGAAAATTAGTGGTGTTGTTGGTGAGGAGGATAGTCTGAGGCTTCAGATTGATATTGATCTGCTGGTAAATTGGGCAGAGCAATGGCAGATGGAATTTAATCCTGGTAAGTGTGAGGCAATGCATTTTGGAAGGTCATAGGTAGGATATGGGGGTAGGAAGTTCTGAAATGTGTCCATTGGAGTGGATGGAATCACCAACTCAGCATTATTTTTTGTCAGCTTTTCTTCTGAGAAATCACATTAAGTATCCTTTTCCCTGCATGGACGAATAAAATGATCTATGGATTCCTTTGGTTGTTGCGCCATGATCCCCGCTCAGTAGATTGTAACATTTTGTTTAGAGACATCGATGAACAGAGTCACAGGACTGCTGTTTAACTTTAACCAACGAATTAACATTTATTAAACTAGAAAAGACTAGCTATAATACTCTCCTCCTTCACCTCAGCAATACCTTTACAGATATACACAAATTTATACGGATTACACAAGTTACGAAATATATCTTATATTCTAATGCTTTCAGCAAGTACACAGTCCATGTAAACCAACAGATGAAATGTGATCAGACACACCTCACATAGGTGACAGATGCCACCCAAAACAACTCCTGTGGCTTTCTCATCAAATCCCCCCAAATGCTTGACACACTGTGAGACAACTGGTCTCACTGGAACTCTGGCTTCCACATGAGGGCATCCAATATCCATGCTCGGAGAACACACTTTGAAATCTTCTCCCACACAAGGCTTTCTCTCTGATGCCTTCACGAAGGATCCACCTCCAGGGTTTCAAAATCTCCTTCCAGCATTCCTCCACCTTGGGTTGCTACATGCATTAAAACTTCCGCACTATCTCCCAGGTACCCAGCCATGCCAAAATAAATCACTGCTTCACAGACTTTATCAAGGTGTCACAAACCTTAGGATTCCTTCAGATCTCTGGCTTCTCACTAGTTGACTTCTCCAGGTCTGCACCTTGCAGCTGTATCTTTAGAAAAAAGCCTCTCTTTCTGCTCCTGAGTTCAATGAATTTATTCCAGATTTCTGTTCTTTATTCCTTTAATTTCCTGAAAATCTCACTTCCTAATTACTGGCTGTTTTTTAGCTTCTAGGACCTGTTTTCCGCATCCCTGTATTGTCAGCAGGACTGGTTCAGAGTTAGATTAACTTTCCGTCACCTGGAATTCATGCCATACTGTCATACTGTCAACTGTTAGGGAATAGAGCTCATTTAAACAATTTATATTTCGTATTGTGGGTTTAGAAATAAGGTATAAGTTTAAGCTGAATTTATGTTTCTTTTGTACTAAGAATGGCATGAATTCCAGATGATGGAAATTTAATTTAACTCTGAACTGGTCATGTCCTGTGAAGCTTCTGTGAAAAACCTGGTTCCAGACTGAAAACAACTGCTTCTGCTTTTTACTTTGAGTTCCTCATTGCTAAGCAACAACTTAGTGTTTTTTTTAAAGCCTGTAATTTCTTTTATGTTGTAAACTCTTAATTATAATGCAGGCAGAGTTTAAAGTGAAAGTAAATGATAGACATGTAGGTACCGTTGTTTAACATGAAGTTAACTGAAGTTTTAACCCATTCTCAGTACACAGTGGGTATTATTTCTAATACCCACATTACAAAATATAAGTTGTTTAAATGAGCTCTATTCCCTAACAGTTGACAGTATGACAGTATGGCATGAATTCCTGGTGACAGAAATTTAATCTAACTCTGAACCAGCCTTCCAAAGTTGTCAAAATCTCTTTGGGATCTTTTTGTTCTTCTCCCATTTCCAATTGCAAGATGAATTTTTATGGTCTGCTTGCCTGGTTCAGACATGCCCTAGTCACAAAGCCATAACTTTACACTGTTTAAACATTTTGAACTCAGAAAGTAGGTAAGCTGCGTTCCAAATTAAACTTGGGAATTTCTAGACATTTAGCAGTATTCCCTGGACCTTCCTTCTGCTGTACAGTTTAAACAAGTATTGCTTCAGTTTATAAACTGAGATTGTGAATGTTTTAAATCAATTGCTTCTTATCAGCTTCAGGTAGTTCTTCTGCTCACCATGGCATGTTCACTACTGCTGTAGTACCCAGATGAGTGTCGTTGTTAATGATTTCTCACACTTTCCTGAAACACTGCCAGGAAGATGAATTGAGGTGGAAATAGGCCATGATACTCCGTAAAGTAAGTAATGCTGTTGTTGCTTTATTATTATCAACGCCCAATTTTGTCTACCATTATTGCAGCCTTACTCAGCCTGATTTCCAAATAATTCTCAGCTCTCCCTTGTTTGCAATTGATCTGGTCCATGCTTTGGCTCCTCACCTGTCCTGCCTGGTACAGATCCTGTCCACATGCTGTATCACTAGAGATCACACATCCCACATTGACGTAGAGCTACTACTAATTTTAACATTCTCTACTTACTACCATGTTGCCTCAGCAGTGACATGACCCTGTGTTTTCAAAGCTTTTCACTGCAATCACCATGCTACATTTTAAGAACTCTTCAATATTGCAACGTTGTTGCAGTCAGAAAAAATAGAGACTCGAATTGCTGCTACCATGTCGAGGGTACTCTTAAAACTTTTCAATGTAGCTACAATGTTGATAACATTTTTAAAAATTAAATGCTGCCACCATGTTGCATTCAGATAAAATAAGTCATTGACCGCGATCTTCCCAAAAAAATTCTAAGTCCCTAATTTGCGTGAAAACAGGAGTAACTCCCGCTTTTCTTTTGTGGGATTTTCAGATTTAATCTTTGACACTGTGTATCACAGAGGGCCCTAGCAGGACTCACTCTGAAGATCAAGGGGTGGGGCCTATTCCTGCCCGAGAGGCTGGCAGCATAGCGCAGAGTGGGCCATTGTTCATGCGCTGATCTGTCAGAGCGGAGATCAGAGCATGCGCAGTGACACCCCCCCCCCCCCCCCCCCCATTGCTGGTCTCCCAATCGCTGGCCAACCTCGCGACACCCCATCGCTGGCCTTCTAATCCCTCGCACCCCCAGATCATTAGCCTCCCAAATCTCCCTGGGTCAGCCCCTATGGCCCTACTCTCTGGCCAGCCCCAATCTCCCCAAACCCCCACATGGCTAACCCTGATCTCCCAATCCATGCCCCCCACCCCCCCCCCCCCCCCCCCCCCCGCCCTGCCGGCAGTCCTGTCACTTCTCCCCCCCGGCAGCCCTGACCCCCTGGCAGCCCTGACCCCCTGGAAGCCCCAACCCCCCCCCCCCCCACCCAGATGGCTAGCCTTGATCGCTGTCCTCCCTCCCTCTGCTACCAACAGCAGGACCCCGCCACCCCCACCAATCGCCCTCAATAGGCCCCACCCTCAATAAGACCTACCTCCCCTCTCTCCCCACCCCCTTGGCACTGTGCATCACAGAGTTCCCTAGCAGGATTCACTCTGAAAATCAGGGGGTGGGGCCTATTCCTGCCTGAGAGGCTGGCAGCATAGCACTGAGTTGGCCAGTGTACATGCGCTGATCTGGCCGGTGGGCAATGTTAAGGTGCCCCTTGGGCATTGCCAGTTTGCCCCTTTGGCAGTGCCAGGGGGCCAGGCTGGCACTGCCCAGGGGGCACCCCCCTGTTCCCTGTTCCTGGGGAGCAGTTGTAAACCCTGCTGGAGTGAACCACCCCTGGCAGGGAAGCGATGCTAACGGACTCGGAGACTTCAGTCCCGGGCCTGCTAATGATGTTGAAATGCCAATTAGCACATTGAAATCTATTCCTCACCGATTTCCAGCGCGGAGCTGATTACTCTGAAAACCTTGGGCTGGGAGACGTGCGGAGGCCGTGGCGCCCAGCAGGAAGCCACAAAATGGCTTCCGTTAATCTCCTGGTCCGTTGCGCTGCTGGAGCAGTGCAGCAGGTCTGGAGAATCACCCCCATTGTGCGTATTAGCTACATGAACATTAAAGCACCAACCATACATAGGGGATTCATCAGTTTATTTATTAATGGTCAGGGAGATTATAGCAGCTTACATTGTTTGCAGAGCTTGGTAACATGAATGAGTTGTTGTTTGCGCACTGAATACAGAGACTGAGAGTAAGACTGAGTCACGTGAAACATTGTATGATTTCCCTCCTTACACAAATATATGTTCATATCCTCAAATGTATGCCACAACAGAAATGGCTGAAGGCACTGGATGGCGCAAAGGCCATGATTCCTGATAACACTCCTGAAGATTTGTGCTCCAGAACTAGCCACAGCCCTAACCAAGCTATCATAAACAATATTAGCTTCTACGGGGCAATATGGAAATCTGCCCAGGTATGTCCTGTCCACAAAAGTAAGACAAATCCAACCTGGCCACTTACTACCCCATCAGTCTATTCTCAATCATCAGCAAAGTGATAAAATGTGTGATGAACAGTGCTATTATTTGGCACTTATTCAGCAATAATCTGCTCACTGATACACAACATGGGTTCCATCAGGGCCATTCACCTTCTGATCTGATTGCACTTTAGTTCAAACGTGGACAAAAGAGCTGAACTCAAGCAGTGGTATTAATCGGGGACTCGATGGTGAAGGGGACAGACAGGCGTATCTGCGGAGGTAGGCGGGATTCTCGCATGGTGGTCTGCCTCCCTGGGGCCGGGATCCAGGATGTCGCTAGTCGCGTCCCGGAAATCCTGAGGTGGGAGGGAGAGGAGCCTGAGGTAGCGGTACATATTGGTACCGCTGATGTGGGTAGGAAGGGAGAAGGGGTCATGAAAAGGGAGTACAGGGAATTAGGGAGACAGCTGAGAAAGAGGAAAGCAAAGGTAGTAATCTCAGGATTACTGCCTGTGCCACGGGAAGGTGAGGGCAGGAATGGAGTGAGGTGGAGGATGAATGTGTGGCTGAGGGACTGGTGCAGGGGGCAGGGATTCAGGTTCCTGGACCATTGGGACCTCTTTAGGGGCAGGGGTGATCTGTATACAAAAAACGGGTGGAACTTGAATCACACGGGGACCAATATCCTGGCCGGTAGGTTGGCTAAGGCTACTGGGGAGAATTTAAACTAGATAGGTTGGGGGGAGGGGAGCTAGAAGAGTTGACTAGGATCAAGGAACTAATTGATGGGGGGGAGGATGCAGGGGTAAGGGGAATTACAAAATTAATGGTAGAGGAGAGGGTGCAAGTGAATGAAGGCGGTAATTTAGATAAGGGAGTAGAGGGAGACGGTGTTCGCGACTCATCAAAGCGGGTCCAGATAAAAGCTGGAATAAGGACACTTTGCCTGAATGCACGAAGCATTCGGAACAAGATGAATGAGTTGATGGTGCAAATCAGCACAAGTGGGTACGATCTAGTGGCCATTACAGAAACGTGGCTGAAAGGTGACCAGGACTGGGAGATGAATATCCAGGGGTATCAGGCGTTTAGGAAGAATAGACAGGAAGGAAAAGGTGGTGGGGTCGCGCTATTAATAAGAGATAATATCAGGGTAGTACTGAGGGATGACATAGGCTCTGAGGAACAAAACGTGGAATCATTATGGGTAGAGATGAGGAATAGTAGAGGGAGAAAGACACTAGTAGGTGTGGTATATAGGCCCCCAAATAATAATGTTGAGGTAGGGAGGGCTGTAAACAAGCAGATAAGGGATGCGTGTAAAAACGGAACGGCAATAATCATGGGGGACTTCAACATGCACATTGACTGGCAGACTCAAGTCGGTAAGGGTGGAATGGAGGAAGAGTTCTTAGAATGCTGTCGGGATAGTTTCCTTGAACAGCATGTTACGGAACCGACGAGGGAACGAGCTATTTTGGATCTGGTATTGTGTAACGAGGTAGGTAGAATTAAGGATCTTATTGTGAAGGACCCTCTTGGGTCTAGTGACCACAATATGGTCGAATTTCTGATTCAGATGGAAGAGGAGAAAGTTTGGTCTCAAACCAGTGTCCTCTGTTTGAACAGAGGGAAATATGATAGGATGAGGGATGAATTGGCTAAGGTAGACTGGGAGAGCAGGCTGGCAGGTAGGATAGCTGAGGAAGAGTGGAGGATTTTTAAGGAGATCCTTTTCAGTTCTCAGCAAAAATATATTCCAGCAAAAAACAAGGATTGTAAGAAAAGGGAGAACCAGCCGTGGATAACGAAGGAAATAAAGGAGAGTATTAAAATAAAAACAGCTGCGTACAGAGTGGCCAAAAATAGTGGAGAAACAAGTGATTGGGAAAAATTTAAGAAACAACAAAGAGAGACTAAGAAAGCGATAAAGAAAGGAAGGATAGACTATGAAGCTAGGCTAGCAATTAATATAAAAAATGATAGTAAAAGTTTTTATAAATATATAAAAAGGAATAGAGTGGCTAGAGTGAATGTTGGACCCTTGGAGGACGAGAGGGGGGAGTTAATAGTGGGAAATGAGGATATGGCTGAGTCTTTAAATAAGTTTTTTGTGTCGGTCTTCACGGTGGAGGACACAAATAGTTTGCCAAATATTAACGATAGAGGGTTGGCAGCAGGAGAAATACTTAATACGATTAATGTTACCAGAGAGGCAGTGCTGGGTAGACTAATGGGACTGAAGGTGGACAAGTCCCCGGGTCCGGATGGAATGCATCCCAGGGTATTGAAAGAAATGTCAGAGGTAATAGTGGATGCGTTAGTGATTATTTATCAAAACTCGTTGCATTCTGGGGTAGTGCCGGTTGATTGGAAAACGGCTAATGTTACGCCGCTGTTTAAAAAAGGAAGGAGACAAAAGGCGGGTAACTATAGGCCGGTCAGCTTAACGTCTGTAGTAGGGAAAATGCTGGAATCCATTATTAAAGAGGAGATAGCAGGGCATCTGGATAGAAATGGTTCGATCAATCAGACGCAGCATGGATTCATGAGGGGAAAGTCGTGCTTGACGAACATGTTGGATTTTTATGAAGATGTGACGAGGGCGGTTGATGGAGGAGAACCGGTGGATGCGGTGTTTTTAGATTTCCAAAAGGCGTTTGATAAGGTGCCCCATAAAAGGCTGCTGAAGAAGATTAGGGCACACGGAGTTGGGGGTAGTGTGTTAAAGTGGATTGGGGACTGGCTATCCGACAGGAAGCAAAGAGTCGGAATAAATGGGTGTTTTTCCGGTTGGAGGAAGGTAACTAGTGGCGTGCCGCAGGGATCGGTACTCGGGCCGCAACTGTTTACCATTCATATAGATGATCTGGAGGAGGGGACGGAGTGTAGGGTAACGAAGTTTGCAGACGGCACAAAGATAAGTGGAAAAGTGAATCGTGTGGAGGACGGAGAAGATCTGCAGAGAGATTTGGACAGGCTGAGTGAGTGGGCGAGGATATGGCAAATGGAGTATAACGTTGATAAATGCGAGGTTATACACTTTGGAGGAAATAATAACAAATGGGATTACTATCTCTTTGGAAACAAATTAAAACATGCTACCGTGCAAAGGGACCTGGGGGTCCTTGTGCATGAGACGCAAAAGCCCAGTCTGCAGGTACAACAGGTGATCAAGAAGGCAAATGGGATGTTGGCCTATATTGCGAGGGGGATAGAATATAAAAGCAGGGATGTCTTGATGCACCTGTACAGGGCATTGGTGAGGCCGCAGCTGGAATACTGTGTGCAGTATTGGTCCCCTTATATGAGGAAGGATATATTGGCATTGGAGGGAGTGCAGAGAAGGTTCACCAGGTTGATACCGGAGATGAGGGGTTTGGATTATGAGGAGAGGCTGAGGAGATTGGGTTTGTACTCGTTGGAGTTTAGAAGGATGAGGGGGGATCTTATGGAGACTTATAAGATAATGCGGGGGCTGGATAGGGTGGAGGCGGAGAGATTCTTTCCACTTAGTAAGGAAGTTAAAACTAGAGGACACAGCCTCAAAATAAAGGGGGGTCGGTTTAAGACAGAGTTGAGGAGGAACATCTTCTCCCAGAGGGTGGTGAATCTCTGGAATTCTCTGCCCACTGAGGTGGTGGAGGCTACCTCGCTGAATATGTTTAAAGCGCGGATGGATGGATTCCTGATCGGTAAGGGAATTAAGGGTTATGGGGATCAGGCGGGTAAGTGGTACTGATCCACATCAGATCAGCCATGATCTTATTGAATGGCGGGGCAGGCTCGAGGGGCTAGATGGCCTACTCCTGCTCCTATTTCTTATGTTCTTATGTTCTTATGTGAAGAGACTGCCCTTGATATCAAGGCAGCATTTGGCTGAATGGGGCATCAAGGAACCCTAGCAAAACTCAAGTTAATGGGAATCAGGGGAATACTCTCCACTGATTGGAATCATACCTACCACAATAAAGGCTGCGGTTGTTAGATTTCAGTCATCACAACTCCAGGACATCAGTTCCTCAGGATAGTGTCTGATGCACCTCAATGAGCACCCGGAAACAAGGCTTTAGAACTGAAGGCTTTAATACATTAACAATGAAACTACTAACACAAATTCACCCGTTCAGACTGAAGGGGTCCTGCCGGAGCAGGGGGTCTTATACCCTGCCACCGGAGGCGGGACCCCACTGGAGTGTGCCATGATAACACACAGGACAGGTAAACACCCTATCCCAACAACATAGTACAACCCCCATAACAACAACACCCTAGCCCAACAGTAATACAATAACAACCCCAGTGGTGAACCAACGATGGTTCACCACATTCACCCCTCCTTTAGGAACCAAAGGTGGCGGGGTGGATGAAAACAGACAATGACAAAAAAAATAACAGGATTCACAAGTCCAGACGGTCTGGAGGACCACACCGACGCTGCGATCTTCTCAACACCGGTTGCGAAACCGGAGCAGGTGCTTGCGGTGGCTCTCTCAAAACAACATCTGGCTGTCCCCTCAAAGACTCCCGGGCCGGCCGGCCCTGATGAGGCGATGGTGTAGGGGATCCTGGAACGTTTGGTGGTGGTGGTGGTGGTGATGATGGTGGCGCCGATCTCCGAGTCTCAGGCAAGCTGTACATGGGAGTAAAAGTGTTATGCACTGGTCCCAGTGCTGACCGCGCCACGTCTGGGGAAGTAATGAGGAGTAGTGGATCTGTGACTGGGGGAATAGGAGCGACAGGAGTTGCTACGTCCCCTGCGGGCGCCAGGTCTCTAATGGAGACAGTGTCCTCTCGCCCGTCAGGATATGCCACATAGGCATACTGAGGGTTGGCGTGGAGGAGTTGGACCGGTTCGACCAAGGGGTCGGACTTGCGAGCCCTCACATGGCGCCGCAGAAGGACGGGTCCTGGGTACGTCAACCAGGCTGGCAATGAGGTCCCCGAGGACGACTTCCGAGGGAATGAGAACATCCTCTCGTGGGGAGTAGCATTGGTTGCCGTACACAGGAGGGAGCGGATAGAATGGAGCGCAGTTGGAAGGACCTCCTGCCACCGGGAGACTGGAAGGCCCTTGGATTTCAGTGCCAGTAGGACAGCCTTCCAGACTGTAGCATTCTCCCTTTCCACCTGTCCGTTACCCCTAGGGTTGTAGCTCGTGGTTCTACTAGAGGCAATCCCGAATGAGAGCAGGAATTGCCTCAAGTCGTTGCTCATGAACGACGAGCCCCTGTCGCTATGAATATAGCAGGGGTACCCGAACAGGGTAAAAAGCTCACTGAATGCCTTGATGACGGTGGCAGTCGACGTGTCCGCACAGGGGAAAACAAACGGAAACCGGGAAAATTCGTCTATTATGTTAAGAAAATAGACATTCCGATCCGTTGAGGGAAGGGGGCCCTTAAAATCTACACTCAGCCTCTCAAAAGGGCGAGTGGCCTTGACCAAATGTGCCCGGTCTGGTCGATAAAAGTGTGGTTTGCATTCTGCGCAAATCCGACAACTTCTAGTAACTGACCTGACCTCCTCCACCGAGTAGGGTAGGTTGCGGGCTTTTATGAAGTGGTAGAGTCTGGTGACTCCAGGATGACACAGATCATTGTGGAGAGCCTTCAAGCGGTCCTCCTGCATGATGGCGCATGTTCCGCGCGAGAGGGCATCCGAGGGCTCATTGAGCTTCCCTGGACGATACATAATATCGTAATTATAGGTGGAGAGCTCAATTCTCCACCGCAAGATCTTATCGTTCTTGATCTTGCCCCTCTGCGTGTTACTGAACATAAACGCCACGGATCGTTGATCCGTGATCAGGGTGAACCGCTTACCTGCCAGGTAATGGCGCCAGTGTCTGACTGCCTCCACAATGGCCTGAGCCTCCTTTTCCACCGCTGAGTGTCGAATCTCTGGGCCTTGAAGGGTGCGGGAAAAAAACGCGACGGGCCTGCCTGCCTGGTTTAGTGTGGCGGCTAGGGCGAAGTCCGATGCATCACTCTCCACCTGGAAAGGGATGGATTCATCCACCGCGTGCATCGTGGCTTTCGAGATGTCGCTTTTCAAAACCTTGAAGGCCAATTGGGCCTCCGGCGTAAGTGGGAAGGTCGTGGACTTAATGAGCGGACGAGCTTTGTCCGCGTAGTTGGGGACCCACTGTGCATAATACGAAAAGAACCCGAGGCATCTCCTCAGTGCTTTCGTGCTAGCGGGCAAGGGAAGTTCAGTGAGTGGGCGCATACGGTCTGGATCAGGGCCAATGACCCCGTTTTCCACCACGTATCCGAGGATGGCTAACCTATGCGTACGGAATACGCACTTCTCCCTGTTATAGGTCAGATTCAGGCGAGATGCAGTGCGTAGAAAGTGTTGGAGATTCGTGTCGTGGTCCTGCTGGTCATGGCCGCAGATGGTGACGTTATCCAGGTACGGGAAGGTAGCCCGCAACCCGTTCTGGTCCACCATTCGGTCCATAGCACGCTGGAAGACCGAGACCCCATTGGTGACACCAAATGGAACCCTGAGGAATTGGTATAGACGACCATCCGCCTCAAAAGCCGTATATTGTCGGTCCTCTGGGCGGATGGGGAGTTGATGGTAGGCGGACTTAAGGTCTATGGTAGAAAACACTCGGTACTGCGCAATCTGATTGACCATATCAGAAATGCGCGGGAGAGGATACGCATCCAGCTGCGTGTATCTATTAATGGTCTGACTATAGTCGATGACCATCCGAGGTTTGTTCCCGCTTTTGACTACCACGACCTGCGCTCTCCACGGACTAGCACTGGCCTGTATGATCCCTTCCTTGAGGAGCCGCTGAACCTCAGATCTAATAAAGATCCGGTCTTCAGCGCTGTAATGCCTACTTTTAGTAGCGATGGGCTTGCAGCCAGGTACCAGATTTTTAAAAAGGGATGGTGTCGTGATCTTCAGGGTGGATAGATTGCACGCGGGGCGCTTTGGGCAATTTGGAGGCTGCGGCTGGTTCCCTACTGCCAGTGAAGGGAGTGGCCCACCGTACTGTAGGATCACACTCCTCATGTGGGCCATAAAGTTTAGTCCGAGGAGAATTGGCGCGCAAAGGTGAGGTAGCACAAGGAGCCTGTATTGCTCGTAAACTGTGCCCTGTACCTCAAGAGTTACCATACATTGTCCTTGGATCGGTACAGACCGGGACTGTGATGCCATGGAAATTGTCTGTTTGGCAGGGAGAACCCGGAGTCCACACCTTTTAGCAGTTTCAGGGTGTATGAAACTTTCGGTGCTCCCACTGTCAAACGGACAATTTACAGTTCTGCCACTAACCTTTACCTCCATCATGGAATGTTCCAGTCTGTAATGCCTGGTCTGATCCAGAGAGATCGACGCCACCGTTGGCCCCTGGGTGTCACTGCATGCTGCCGATGTGGATGCTGAGGACCCCTGCTGGTCGCTGCTGCATGCTGCCGATGTGGATGCTGAGGACCCCTGCTGGTCGCTCCTAGTCGTCGTGGACCATGATGGCCGCCCCCATGAATCGCATGTGGCCGAGGGCTCCAAGCGCAGCGACTCCTGGTGGTCTTCCTCCTCCTCTGTCTGCCACGATGGCGCCGTCCTGAGATCGCACGTGGTCGGACCTCGTGGGTACTGCAGTGCCGAAAGAGATGGTCTCCGTTCTGGAGGGTTACAAGCTGCACTGCCGTTTTTAGGTTTGGACCTGCAGACTTTGCCGTAGTGGCCTTTTTTACCGCACTGGCTGCAGATTGCCGTTCTTGCCGGACACTGCTGCCGTGGATGCTTGGCCCCACCGCAAAAATAGCATCGCTGGCCCCCTGGAGCTGCCGCCGTCGTCGAATCGATCTGGGAGCGCGGGTTCGCGGGGCGAGGAGGGAGCAGAGCTTGCTCCAACCACGTTGACTGCACGTGGTCCTCGGGGTACAGCGCCAAGCTCTTCGACGCCGCCTCCAACCTCACGGCCATCCCCATTGCCTGGGTCAAGTTGAGTTTCCCCTTTTCTAATAATTTAAGTCTGATGTACGAGGACCCTACCCCTGCTACGAACGCGTCTCGGGCGAGGTCTTGCATGTACTGCTCGGCGGAGACGTCCTTACAGTCACAACCCCTGGCAAGCTGCAGGAGTTCATTGGCGTAGTCTTCTATGGTCTCGCCCGACTGCCGACGCTACAATGAAGTTACTGTGAAAATCCCTTAGTGGCCACACTCCGGTGCCTGTTTGGGTACACTGAGGGAGAATTTAGCATGACCAATGTACCGAACCAGCACGTCTTTCAAACTGTGGGAGGAAACTGGAACACCCGGAGGAGACTCACGCAGACACGAGGAGAATGTGCAGACTCCGCACAGACCATAACCCAAGCTGGGAATTGAACCCGGGTCTCTGGCGCTGTGAGGCAGCAGTGCTAACCACTGCTAAACAATCCTGCGCAGATCAGCTGGCGGGGGTATTCGCAGACATCTTCAACCTCTCATTACAATAATCTGAGGTCCATATCTGCTTCAAGAAGACAACCATCATCCCAGTACCAAAGAAAAACCAAGCAGTGTGCCTTAATGACTATCGTCTGGTAGCTCTGACATTCATCATTATGACGTGCTTCGAAAGGTTAGTCATGGCACGAATCAATTCCAGCCTCCCGGACTACCTGGATCCACTACAGTTTGCCTACCACTGCAACAGATTCACAGCAGATGCCATCTCCCTGGCCCTGGACTCAATCCTGGAACTCCTAGATAACAAAAACACCTATGTCAGACTCCTATTTATTGACTACAGCTCAGCCTTCAACACCATTATTCCCACGAAGCTCATCCATGGCCTCGGTCTCAGCTCCTCCCTCTGCGACTGGATCCTGAACTTCTTAACTCACAGACCACAATCAGTAAGGATGGGCAACAACACCTCCTCCACGATCATCCTTAACAGTAATGTCCCACAAGGCTGTGTTCTCAGCCCCCTACTATACTCCTTACACACCCATGACTGTGTGGCCAAATTCCCCTTAAATTCAATTTTCCAGTTTGCTGACGACATCACCGTAGTGGGTCAGATCTCAAACAATGACGAGACACAATACAGGAATGAGATAGAGAATCTGGTGAACTGGTGCGGCGACAATAATCTCTCCCTCAATGTCAACAAAATGAAGGAGATTGTCATTGATTTCAGGAAGTGTAGAGGAGAACATTTCTCTGCCTACATCAACGGGGACAAAGTAGAAAGGGTCAAGAGCTTCAAATTTTTAGGTGTCCAGATCACCAACAACCTGGATAAAAGCAAATTACTGCAGATGCTGGAAACCAAATGAGAAAATGCTGGAAAATCTCAGCAGGTCTCTCAAAGGGTCGTCTGGACTTGAAACGTCAGCTCTTTTTTCTTCTTACAGATACTGTCAGACTTGCTGAGATCTTCCAGCATTTTCTCTTTTGATCATCAACAACCTGTCCTGGTGCCCCCATGCCGACACTATAGTTAAGAAAGCCCACCAACACCTCTACTTTCTCAGAAGACTAAAGAAATTTGGCATGTCAGCTACGACTCTCACCAACCTTTATAGATGCACCATAGAAAGCATTCTTTCTGGTTCTTTCACAGCTTGGTATGGCTCCTGTCTGTCCAAGACCGCAAGAAACTACAAAAGGTTGTGAATGTAACGCAGACCATCACGCAAACTAGCCTCCCATCCATTGACTCTGTCTACACTTATCACTGCCTCGGCAAAGCAGCCAGCATAATTAAGGATCCCACGCACTCCGGACATTCTCTCTGCCACCTTCTTCCGTCGGGAAAAAGATACAAAAGTCTGAGGTCATGTACCAACCGACTCAAGAGCAGCTTCTTCCCTGCTGCTGTCAGACGTTTGAATGGACTTACCTTGCATTAAGTTGATCTTTCTCTACGCCCTAGCTATGATTGTAACACTACATTCTGCACTCTCTCGTTTCCCTCTCTATGAACGTATGCTTTGTCTGTATAGCATGCAAGAAAAAATACTTTTCAATGTATACTAATATATGTGACAATAATAAATCAAATCAAAATCGCTGTGCCACCCACTTTCCTGGATGAGTGCATATCCAACAACAGTGAAGAAGCCCAGCATCATCAAGGACAAAGCAGCCTGCTTGATTGGCACTCCATCCACCATCTTCAACTTTCACTTCCTCCATCACTGATATACAGTGACAGGAGTGTGTGCCTACAATTTCACAGTAGCAACTCACTAAGTCTCCTTCAACAGCATCTTTCAAATCCACGACTTCTAACAGGACAAGGGCAGAAAATGCATGGGAACACCATCACCTCAAGTTCTGCACCAAGCCACATACTACCCTAACATGGAAATATATCACTGTTTCTTCGCTGCTGCTGGGTCAAAATCCTGGAACTCCCTTCCCCAACAGCACTGTCCTCTGCAAGACGTGCCGGATCATCGACACAGATGCCATCATCTCACGTGAGAACACCATCCACCAGGTACACGGTACATACTCTTGCAACTCGGCCAACGTTGTCTACCTGATACGCTGCAAGAAAGGATGTCCTGAGGCATGGTACATTGGGGAAACTATGCAGACGCTGCGACAACGGATGAATGAACACCGCTCGACAATCACCAGGCAAGACTGTTCTCTTCCTGTTGGGGAGCACTTCAGCGGTCACGGGCATTCGGCCTCTGATATTCGGGTAAGCGTTCTCCAAGGCGGCCTTCGCGACACACAACAGCGCAGAGTCGCTGAGCAGAAACTGATAGGCAAGTTCCGCACACACAAGGACGGCCTCAACCGGGATATTGGGTTCATGTCACACTATTTGTAACTCCCATAGTTGCGTGGACCTGCAGAGTTTCACTGGCTGTCTTGTCTGGAGACAATACACATCTTTTTAGCCTGTCTTGATGCTCTCTCCACTCCCATTGTTTTGTTTCTTAAAGACTGGATTAGTTGTAAGTATTCGCATTCCAACCATTATTCATGTAAATTGAGTCTGTGTCTTTATAAGTTCTGTTTGTGAACAGAATTCCCACTCACCTGAAGAAGGGGCTTAGAGCCTCGAAAGCTTGTGTGGCTTTTGCTACCAAATAAACCTGTTGGACTTTAACCTGGTGTTGTTAAACTTCTTACGATGAATCTACACCCATGGACTGCAGCAGTTCAAGAAGGCAGCTCACCACCACCTTCTCAAAGGCCAATAGGGATGGGCAAATAAATTCTGGCCTAGCAGCAAGGCCCAGAGCCAGTGAAAGTATATTAAAAAATGGAAAATATCGGGACACATCCATGAAAGTCAACTAAATGATGAGAAAGGAAATCATCTGGGATAAGAAGAAAAGCACTTTGGGAAAGTATGATTTTTTTCTCTATTATTTTGCCTGCTGCACTAAAATGCAGATATATTCTATTGCAAAGTGTTAAATAGTTCCCCTGCTGGGGACCAGTGGACCTCCACCATCCTAGCGGAATAGCATTTGTACTACTCATGAATAATTTGATGTTGTGGTACCGCACCAGTAATGAGCCTCAGGCATTGCAAATAAGTTGCTTTCCTCAAGCATCAAAGTTACCTGCAGCTTAGGTGTGTAACAAATACTTCCACATTCAAAACAAACCAGCAGATTTTTGAATAATTTAACATTAATATATTTAATATCCTTCCCTACCAATACTCACCAATGCAAATTAGTTAAAAGCCTACAATTGCCATTAGTAACATTACCTCTATTTCTCAACTACCCTGATCAGGCTCATACCATTCCCCTATGTTGACCTAACATCTTACCACTTAATCTTATGCGTTTGACTCTGACCATGATGTACAGTAATTCACCCTTTTCCATCGACAGTCTTTTTGCGCACAATCATTATCCACAGGAAGGTCACAGACAGAAAGAAGCTCGTGAGGAAAAGCATGAAATCTTTCAAAAGGGCAGATGTGATTCTCTTCCCCTTGAATGTCCGGACCTCATTAGTTTATATTAGAAATGTTTGCAAAGACTGTGGAAAGGATGAAAAGGCCATTTCACTTTCTGGAACATTTTAGTTATGTTTCCACGAAAATGTCAGTAAGTGATTCGATGGTAGGGGAATGTCACTTGAATATATGGCGCTGTGCTTCAGTCTAGAGAGTAAACATGAAGGACCTGTCACCTTCAAAAATAAAACTGCACCCCCCCCGAAAAATTGTTATTTTTCATGACTTATTTTGTCTTACTTGCTAGTTGTAGTGCAACATTTGCTGAAAACCCTTTGAATAGAACAAGATCATTTTAATAGAACCCTTTTAAGTATTAAAATATTTTGTGGGTCTGTATATTGACAACTTTGCTGGAGTGTGTATAATTAGTTAATTGAAATTCTTTTGGCTGTTGGTATCCTTATAGAATTTTGCAAGCCTTTCTGCTCCCAGAAAGCACCGGGGTCAAACTCTTAAGAGACCTGTTCTTGTTATAGCTGTCGCCAGATGCATTCAGTTCTCATGTCACCTAGTACACACATAAAATGGTTTTGCGTTAATAAGAATATGACAGATGCATTCACATGTACATAAAAAGGCCATATGTTAAACACTTAAATAGAACCATATTTCTTTTTATAACTTCCCAATTACTGATTCTGTGAACTGAAGCGTTAAAAGTGCAAGGCCCCAGTATATTGCAGAGAAAAGCTGTCTGTGACTGTGCCAACTGCCTTATAATGTCATAATTGCCATGAAACCAGACAAAGCACTTTGCATGGTTGAGGATGCAGGAAACGGTCAATTGCAATATGACAATGGATTCTAATCTCTCTCCACAATGACAGCAGGAGGCACGCTGGGGTGTTAGGGAAAAAAAGCATTGATTTGTTGACAAAGTGAGTGAGGCTTGGCAGCTGTCACAATGAAACATTGGTCTCTTCCACTTAATCAATGTCAGCCTTCCGACCAAATGGTTTCAGAGCCAAGATGAAAAGCAATCAAGAAGAACACCCTCATAAGCATGAAACCTGGAAGATGAAGTTCAATGAAGTGTGTCGTTTAGTTCTGTCTCCCAGAGCGCGATACACAACCCAACTGCTAATCAGAAACATTTAACTCTTTCACAGATAACAGCAATGAAAATGTTGGTGGACTGACAGGTACTTGTATTTTTAATTGAAACCTTCCAATTTAAATCACTCATTTTAACCTGTTTACAGGAAATTGCTATTAGTGTTCAAAGATTTAACAGTGGGCACATACATGAATTTTATTCTGCAACTAATTTTGGCAACCTCTGATTCTCATCGAACAGCTCCACTGAAGATACGATTAATTCAGTCACATTTTACCCATTAGCAATTAAACTTCACGTTAAAAAATGGAGACTATGGGTGAAATCTTACTGAAAAATGGCAAAGTGTCGGGGTCTGACTGAAAACTGGTAGGTTTATTCTCCAGATAAACTGGTAGGTTTTCCCTCCAGATCTTATGACACATTGGCCGGAATTTTACCAGCATGCCTGCCCCAATTTCAGGGCGGGCGAGGCTCGTACAACGGAATTCTCCGTTGGCCTCGGGCGGGGTTTTACGAGCCTCACCAGCGCGGGGTTGTAAAATCCAGGCCACTGTTTAAAAGAAGTGGGGGGAGGGGGGTGCCTGTTACACGGCATCATTTTGAGGGGCGAGGCCTAAAGACACAGGAATCAGGGTCCCCCAATCAGAGCAAAAATAACCTTCCCCCTGTCCCACCACGGAGGTAATGGGGCTTCCTCGCAAACAGTCATCACCGACATCTTCCTCCTCAGTCCCGGCATCACCCTCCCACTATCTCCCTTCACCACCTCCCCCCACCCATGCATTGTCCCCCCATCATTGCCGGCATCTCCTTCTCTGGCAATCCCCCTATGATCATTGCCAGCATCAATCCCCCCCCCAAAGATCATCACCGGAATACCCCCCCACTTCCCAGCGATCATCACTTCTGCTCCCCCAGTGTTCATCACTGGCATCAGTTTCCAACCACCTCCTCGAACATCACCAGCATCCCCACAGCTCCCACGTCCGCTCTTCCCTGCCACCACAAATAAGTGAGTCTCTGCACATGAGGCTTCCCCTTGGACCTGCCCCTCGCAGTGCCAACTATGCCAAGGAGTAATGCCAAGGGACATTGCCAGTGCACTGCCTGGCCATGTCCCTCTCCCCTGGGGGCTATACTCACCTTTGTTCCTCTGGGGTGATCCCCTTGACAGGGGAATATCTGGGGGAACCTGCTGTAAACATTGTCAACATGACGTGACGTCGGTGAGATATGAACATTTACTGAGGGGGTAGATCTGGCGATGGGGCGAGAGCGGGAGGAGGGGGTGGTTAATTACATTCAAATTTATTTAAAGGTATTGAAATCCGGTTCATGCCCATTACATTGCCGGCAAAGGGGCGAGTGGTGAAAATCGTGATCTCGCTGGCGATTTCCAGGTATTTGAGCCCCAGCTGGTGATTTAGTGCAGAGTCTGTGGACTTAAGATCCTGCCCGTTATTTGCCAATTAACATAACGGTACAACTACACCTTTCTCCTTTCAAGGTTTAACTGAGGAATTTGATCGGTTTTAGAATTTCAAACCTGTGTACAGATAGCTAAGCTGAGCATTGCTCTGAAGGGTGCTGTATTTTTTTTAATCTTTGAAAACCCTATTTGTGAACATCCATTTATTTGGATTTTCAAATTGCTGTTAAGAGAAGGAAGATTACATTTCTGATATAAGATATGCTGAAAGGTGAGTGTGGATTTGTGGTACATAGCTATCTTTTTGACAGGAAAGAATCACTTGCCATTGTATAATATCTTATTATTTCAGTTAATAAGATATCAAAGCAATTTTTATACAACTACTAAGGTCGGCAAACTGAGATATCAAGTTGCACACAGTAAAATCCCACGAACATGAAGATGAATGAATAACAAATCTGCTATTTGGGAAACAAATGAGTGCCAGGGAGCCAAACACCCTCTTTCATTTCCACGACTATCTTGGGACTAGCAGTGCTGCAGTGTAAGCTTGGCTTAGTTGACAGCGCTGTCCCTATTGAGCCAGAGTGCTGTGGGTTCTAACCATACCCCAGGATTTGAGGCCTTAATCTAGGAGAATGTGCCAGTGCAGGATTGAGAAAATTGTGCATTTTGTTTGAGATACCGCTATTTATTTGAGATGGGCTTGAACTTCCACAGAGTGACAATCAGAGTCAGGTTGCTACTACACTCCTCGGGCCCGATTTTACCATTTTGATTCTAAGTGCTGAATCCAGGCGCAATTCAGATCCGACTTGTAGATCCTGTTCTCAGGCGCCCCCACACACACTCAGCCTGAAAAAAAAGTTGCGAATCTGAATCACGCTGTGGGCGGGGCTTATCGCGTCCAAAATGCTGCCACTCCGTTTGGAGACTTCAACTGCGCATGCGCAGTAAAGAAAATTGAAACACACTCCCCTGCCACATCGCTCCCGGGCCGCAAAAAGCAGCCCAGGAGCGATGACCCCCACAGATATCGCCCCACCCCCAGAACATAACTGTCCCCCTTATCCACCCCCCCCCCCCCCCCCCCCCGCTACCCAGACCAATTGCGACCCCCTGCCTCACTTCCGTCCACCGATCGCCTGTAGAGCAGCAGCAGACCCCCCCCCCCGACCCTGAACCCTGCCACCGGAGAACATAGAACATAGAACATAGAAAGCCACAGCACAAACAGGCCCTTCGGCCCACAAGTTGCGCTGATCATATCCCTACCTCTAGGCCTATCTATAGCCCTCAATCCCATTAAATCCCATGTACTCATCCAGAAGTCTCTTAAAAGACCCCAACGAGTTTGCCTCCACCACCACCGACGTCAGCCGATTCCACTCACCCACCACCCTCTGAGTGAAAAACTTACCCCTGACATCTCCTCTGTACCTACCCCCCAGCACCTTAAACCTGTGTCCTCTCGTAGCAACCATTTCAGCCCTTGGAAATAGCCTCTGAGAGTCTACCCTATCCAGACCTCTCAACATCTTGTAAACCTCTATCAGGTCACCTCTCATCCTTCGTCTCTCCAGGGAGAAGAGACCAAGCTCCCTCAACCTATCCTCATAAGGCATGCCCCGCAATCCAGGCAACATCCTTGTAAATCTCCTCTGCACCCTTTCAATGGCTTCAACATCTTTCCTGTAATGAGGTGACCAGAACTGCGCGCAGTACTCCAAGTGGGGTCTAACCAGGGTCCTATAAAGCTGCAGCATTATCTCCCGACTCCTAAACTCAATCCCTCGATTAATGAAGGCTAGTACGCCGTACGCCTTCTTGACCGCATCCTCCACCTGCGAGGCCGATTTAAGAGTCCTATGGACCCGGACCCCAAGGTCCTTCTGATCCTCTACACTGCTAAGAATGGTACCCTTCATATTATACTGCTGCTTCATCCCATTGGATCTGCCAAAATGGATCACTACACACTTTTCCGGGTTGAAGTCCATCTGCCACTTCTCCGCCCAGTCTTGCATTCTATCTATGTCTCGCTGCAACTTCTGACATCCCTCCAAACTATCCACAACACCACCTACCTTGGTGTCGTCAGCAAACTTACCAACCCATCCCTCCACTTCCTCATCCAGGTCATTTATGAAAATGACAAACAGCAAGGGTCCCAGAACAGATCCCTGGGGCACTCCACTGGTCACTGACCTCCATGCAGAGAAAGACCCCTCCACAGCCACTCTCTGCCTTCTGCAGGCAAGCCAGTTCTGGATCCACAAGGCAACAGCCCCTTGGATCCCATGCCCTCTCACTTTCTCAAGAAGTCTTGCATGGGGGACCTTATCGAACGCCTTGCTGAAGTCCATATAGACCACATCCACCGCTCTTCCTTCGTCAATGTGTTTGGTCACATTTTCAAAGAACTCAACCAGGCTCGTAAGGCACGACCTGCCCTTGACAAAGCCGTGCTGACTACTTTTGATCATACTAAACTTCTCTAGATGATCATAAATCCTGTCTCTCAGGATCCTCTCCATCAACTTACCAACCACTGAGGTTAGACTCACCGGTCGGTAATTTCCCGGGCTGTCCCTGTTCCCTTTCTTGAATATAGGGACCACATCTGCAATCCTCCGGAACCTCTCCCGTCTCCATCGACGATGCAAAGATCATCGCCAAAGGCTCCGCAATCTCCTCCCTCGCCTCCCACAGTAACCTGGGGTACATCCCATCCGGTCCCGGCGACTTACCAACCTTGATGCCATTCAATAGTTCCAACACATCCTCTTTCTTTATGTCCACATGCTCGATCCTTTCTGTCCACCGCAAACCAGCAGTACAACCACCCAGATCCCTTTCCACCGTGAATACCGAGGTAAAGTATTCATTAAGCACCTCCGCCATTTCTAACGGTTCCGCACAAACTTTTCCCCCTTCACCTTTTAAGGGTCCTATGCCTTCACATCTCATCCTTTTACTCTTGACATATTTGTAGAAAGCCTTGGGATTCTCCTTAATCTTACCCGCCAAGGTCTTCTCATGACCCCTTCTCGCTCTCCTAATTTCCTTCTTAAGCTCCTTCCTACATCCCGTATACTCCTCTAAATCGTTAACACCTCCTAGCTCTCTGAACCTTCTGTACGCCTCTCTTTTCTTATTCACCAGGTTCATCACAACCTTCGTGCACCACGGTTCCCGTACCCTACCAACACCCCCCTGTCTCATCGGAACGTTGTCATGCAGAGCTCCAGACAAACATTCCTTGAAAATCCTCCACTTTCCTTCGGTACTTTTCCCCAAGAATGCCTCCTTCCAATTTACCCGTCTAATTTCCTCCCTGATGACACTGTATTTCCCTGGCTTCCCTCATCTCCCCCCACCAGAGAATGATTGGGCCTTCCTCCTCCCTCCCCCAACCAGAGATACACCTTCATCCTCCACCCCCTCACCCCCCCCCCCCCCCCAACCCCACCAGAGATTCTGGCCTCACTCCCCCTCCCCCCACCAAAGAATGATCTGCCCTCCCTCCTCCCCCCCACCAGAAAACAATCTGGCCTCCCTCCTCCTCCCCCTCCCCACCAGAGAATGATCTGACCTGCCTCCCTCCCCGCCCCGCCCCAACCCCCCTCACCCCCAACACCGATCCGAGTCAGAGAGCTGTTGGAAGCTCTGAACTTACCTCTTCAGAAGCTGGAGCGCCCGAAACAGACCTGTGCTGAGCACGTCTGTTTTGCACCAAATCTGGACGGGTGAACGTGGTGGTAAAGGGGGAAGTGCCAGTACATTTGGGCGTCCAGCCCATTAAGTTTCGGGCGCAGTTCCGATCGCGTCCATTTTCAGGCCTTGGTAAAGTGGGAATCTGCGCAGATGCAGGCGTGGATCGCGCTATGCACCTCACACCCAACTTTACCAAGTTTGCGCGCCCGAAAACGGGCGCAACGCAATGGTAAAATCGGGCCCCTAGTTTCTTACCTTTAAACCTTTCGACCATTTCCCGCCTGACCTTCCGATTCAGGCAGGGCAGGAAGTGTACAGTGCAGTGAATGTCTGAGGCCTTCTGTCAAGTGCTGCAGAGTCAGATGCATGGAGGCTCTTCCCCCTTATATTGCTGCAATAGCTGCCATAAACCAATATTTTTAAAGGTCCAGCCATTTTAAAGCCAGGAAGAAGGTAGATTCAGCAGGAAAATGGGTAGGATTTGTGGGGGAGGTACGAGATGGAAGGGGGGGGGCAATTACGTTCGAGTCTGGCGTGCAGGGCAGTGTGCGGGAAGATGGTGGTTCGGTGGTCTGGGGGTGGGAGGATTTGGATGGTCCAGGACTATATGCAGTCAGTGGAGGTGGTTGGGGGGGGGGGGGGGGGGTGGAGACAGACAGTCTGGGGTGTGTGCAGTGATGGGGTAGGATTGGGCAGTCTGGCGGGGTGGAGGGGGTGGTCGGGTTTGTACAGTCGGGAGGGAGGGGTGGTGTTGCAGTCGGGGGGCTATTCGGGAGCTAGGGGTTTTGGGGCTAGTTGAGTGGTGCTGTGGGGGTTTGAGAAGCATCCCATGGGGACTGGAGGGGGCTGTAGAAGGGGCTACAGGCTATTAGCGGGGGTGTGGAGGGTAGCCCGTGGTCCGTGGTGGGTCAGGTGGCGGTCTGTTCTATAGTTTCCCAGAAGCTGGAAGTGGTTTTGATTCTTCTAAATTTTTCTGTGTCACTACTGATGTAAGACAGTCAGAACCATCAGAAGTTTGCGATTTAAATTGCATTTTGTGGATGGTTCCCAGTGCCGGGCAAATGGTGATTGCAAGTTTGAACTTCCTGGGCAATTGTCTTGCAATCTTTATCTGGGAACCTCTCGGTGGGGGGAGGGGGGATTCCCCAGTGCATCCATTGGGTGATCTGCCTGAGAGCTTGGAAGTTACAGATCAACAGCACTAATATCCTCCTATTCTAGTAACCCAGGAAGACCTGGGGAGGTCAATAGCATCTGGAAGAGCGATCCAATCCAGTCCAGTCTGTAGCTCAAGGGCAGAGTGGCCACATTCTGAAAGAGATCAAAGTGTAACATCACTCAGGAAAATAAATAAGTGATTGGTTGATGAATATGTTTCTCGATTATCTTCAGATCTCATGTAATTTATTGGGAATTGTCAGATTTAATTTGTTCTACTAAGGTTTATAGCAGTAGTAAAGGTTATCAGGAGCAGCAGTAGTTATTAATTATAAATTAATTAAGAAAAATAATTAACACATAATAAAGATTTCAGAGCAGATAAAAGCAAATTACTGCAGATGCTGGAATCTGAACCAAAAACAGAAAATGCTGAAAAACCTCAGCAGTTCTGACAGTGTCTGTGGAGAGAGAATAGTGCTAACTTTTCAAATCTGGATGACCCTTCATCAAGTCCTTCAGTGTCCAGGCTCGAAACAATGGGGGTGATTTTGAACCTGCATCACTGCCCGTGGAAATGGCGGCGCGTGTTCAGAATCTGGAGAGCGTGATTCGTACCGGTGAGTTTCCAAGTTCTGATCTTACTGGCCCCTCGCCAGTGGAGTGGCGTGAAACATGCTGCAGGACCACAGAGAGCTGATCTTAATACATCAGCATGTCATTAGTGAGCACTCTCTCCGAGACTCCCCACCTCACTGGATATTCAGTGGGGACAACAGGTTCACCTCGACATGAACCACTTATGGGGTCTCCCCAGGGACATAAATGTAAGTATAGCCCCCGGGGGCGAGGGACATGGCCAGGCAGTGGCCTGACAATGCCCACTGGCACTGCCCCTTGGCACAGGTTGGCACCATGCCAATAATTGGGGGAGGGGAGAAGGACCAATGATTGGGAGAGAGAAGGGCTAATGATCAGGGATTGGGGGTAGAAGGGGTCGATGGTTGGGGAGGAAGAGAAGGGGCTGATGATTGGGAGGGGTGAAGGGACCAATGATGGGGGGAAAAGATAGGTTAAGTGAGTGGGCAAAAAATTAGCAGAAGGAATATAATGTGAACCCGTTCATTTTGGCAGGAAGAATAGAAAACAGTATATTTAAATGGAGAGAGATTGCAGAACTCTGACGTACAGAGGGATCTGGGTGCCCTGGTACATGAATCACAAAATATTAGTATGCAATTACAGCAAGTGATTAGGAAGACAAATAGAATGTTGTCATTTATTGTGAAGAGGATGGATTATAAAAGTAAGGATGGTTGGCTACACTTGTGCAGGATGTTTGTGTGGTGAACCATCGTTGGTTCCCACTGGATAGTACTGAGCCAGGGCTGGCCTGTACTACAGGGATGTATATAGGTTACTGTGGGATTGTACTAATGTTACTATTGGGTTAGGGTGGGGTTGTTACACCTGTGTTTGTTACTGTTGTGGCACATCCCAGTCGGGCTCCGCCTCCTGGGAGAGGTATAAGACTCCCTGCTCGGACGGGACCCCTTCAGTCTGGGATTGTGTGTTAAAGTTCTGATAGCTCCATTGTTAGTTAATAAAAGCCTTCTTTTACTGAAGCTTCGAGCCTCGTGTCCAATTGATGTGCATCAATTTTATTAACTAAAATTAAACTCTCGACGGAAGAAAAAAAAGAAAGGAGAGTATGGAGCAAATCCTCAAGCCAGAACGTCTGATGCTAGATCCACGTGCGGTGGGCGCTTCTAACACCTTCAACCACTGGCTGAAGTGTTTCGAAGATTACCTAGCAGCCTCCGCAGCGGTCACTACAGATGATGACAGACTCCGGGTCCTCCATGCGAGGGTAAGCGACACAGTCTACCTCGCGATCCGTGCGGCCACCACTTACCCTAGGGCCCTCGAGCTTCTAAAGAAGCGCTATACAAAACCTCCTAACGAGATACATGCTCGTTACCTCCTCGCTACACGACGTCGGCAGTCGTGCGAAACCATGGAGGACTATGCCAATGAGCTCTTACAGCTAGCCAGGGGCTGTGACTGCAAAGCTGTGTCCGCTGAGCAGAGCATGTACGACCTCGCCCGAGGTGCGTTTGTGGCCGGGGTCGGGTCTTCATACATCCATGTCAAACTGCTAGAAAAGGGTAATCTCAACCTTACCCAGGCCATCGAATTAGCTGAAATGCTCGAGTCGGCTTCGAAGAGCTTAGTCTTATATCCAGAGGACCACGTGGAGACAACGTGGCAGGAGCAGTCGCAAATCCCTCCTCGCCCCTCGGGCTCGAAGTGCTGTGTTATGGCGTGCTCCCATTTGGGCCAGACGACGGCTGCAGCCCCATGCGGCTCGTGGTGCTATTTCTGCGGAGGAGCAAAACATCCCCGACAAAAGTGTCCTGCTAAAGCGGTAATCTGCACCGCATGCGGTAAAAAAGGGCATTATGCAAAGGTGTGCAGATCGAAACCCAGGAACGGCAATGCGGCCTGCGACTCTTCGGAGCTGGGATCATCACCATCGTCGTTGAAGTCCTCGCGGGGTTCGTCCACGAGCGAGTCCAGGACGACGCCATTACGGTCAACGGAGTTGGAGGAGTATGACCACCAGGGGTCGCTGAGTTTGGCGCCCTCACCCACGTGCGATTCATGGGGGCGGCCATGTTGGTCGATGATGACCACGAGCGACCAGCAGGGGTCCTCAGCATCGACTTCAGCTGCCTGCAGTGGCGTTCATGGACCAACGGTGGCGTCGATCATCCTGGACCAGGCTAAGCCTCACAGGCTCGATCGTTCAATGATGGACATCCAGGTAAACAATCATGTGCTTTATTGTCTGTTTGACAGCGGGAGCACTGAGAGCTTTATCCACCCTGACACTGTGAAGAGGTGTGGACTCCAGATTCAACCTGCCAAACAGACAATATCTATGGCATCAAGGTCCCGGTCTGTCGCCGTGCTAGGGAGTTGCGTGGTAACCTTGAAAGTACAAGGCACAATTTACGAGCGTTTCAAGCTCCTTGTGTTGCCGTATCTTTGCGCGCCAATTCTTCTCGGACTAAACTTCATGGTCCACTTGAGGAGTGTGATCCTACAGTACGGTGGGCGACTCCCTTCGCTGGCAGTGGGAGAACAGCTGCAGTCTCCAAATTGCCCAACGCGCCCCGCCTGCAATCTTTCTACGTTAAAGATCACCACACCCTCTTTATTTTAGAATCTGGTACCAGGCTGCAAGCCCATCGCTACTAAAAGTAGGCGTTACAGCACTGAGGATCGGACCTTCATCAGATCTGAGGTTCAGCGACTCCTCAAAGAAGGGATCATACAGCCCAATGTTAGTCCGTGGAGAGCACAGGTTGTTGTGGTCAAGAGCGGGAAAAAACCCCGGATGGTCATTGATTACAGTCAGACCATTAACCGATATACGCAGCTCGATGCATATCCTCTCCCGTGCATATCTGATATGGTCAATCAGATTGCGCAGTGCCGGGTATTCTCCACCATAGACCTCAAGTCCGCCTACCACCAACTCCCCATTCGCCCAGAGGACCGACACTACACGGCCTTTGAGGCGGATGGTCGTTTGTATCATTTTCTTAGGGTTCCATTTGGTGTCACCAATGGGGTCTCGGTCTTCCAGTGTGCTATGGACCGAATGGTGGACCAGAACAGGCTGCGGGCTACCTTCCTGTACCTGGATAATGTCACTATCTGCGGCCATGATCAGCAGGACCATGACACAAACCTCCATAACTTCTTACGCACTGCATCTCGCCTGAACTTGACCTACAACAGGGAGAAGTGTGTATTCCGTACGCGCCGGTTAGCCATCCTGGGATACGTGGTGGAAAACGGGGTCATTGGCCCTGATCCAGACCATATGCGCCCCCTTGCTGAACTTCCCTTGCCCGCTAGTGCAAAAGCACTGAGAAGATGCCTAGGCTTCTTCTCCTATTATGCGCAGTGGGTCCCCAACTAGGCGGACAAAGCCCGTCCGCTTATTAAGTCCACGACTTTTCCACTCACGCCAGAGGCCCAATTGGCCTTCAAGAAATTGAAAGACGACATCGCGAAAGCCACGATGCACGCGGTAGACGAATCCATCCCTTTTCAGGTGGAAAGCGATGCATCTGATTTCGCCCTGGCCGCCACACTTAACCAGGCGGGCAGGCCCATCGCATTTTTTTCCCGCACCCTCCAAGGCCCCGAAATTCGGCATTCAGCGGTGGAGAAGGAGGCCCAGGCCATTGTGGAGGCCGTCAGACACTGGCGCCATTACCTGGCGGGAAAGCGGTTCACCCTGATCACGGACCAGCGGTCCGTGGCGTTCATGTTCAACAACACGCAGAGGGGCAAGATCAAGAATGATAAGATCTTGCGGCGGAGAATTGAACTCTCCACCTATAACTACGATATCATGTATCGTCCAGGGAAACTCAATGAGCCCTCGGATGCCCTCTCGCGCGTAACATGCGCTAGTATTCAGGAGGATCGCTTGAACGCCCTCCATAATGATCTGTGCCATCCAGGGGTCACTCGGCTCTACCACTTTGTCAAAGCCCGCAACCTGCCTTACTCGGTGGAGGACGTCAGGTCGGTAACAAGGAGCTGTCGGATTTGCGCGGAAGCAAACCGCACTTTTACCGACCTGACCGGGCACATTTGGTCAAGGCCACTCGCCCCTTCGAGAGGCTGAGTGTTGATTTTAAGGGCCCCCTTCCCTCAACAGATCGGAACGTGTACTTTCTGAACATAATTGATGAGTACTCCCGGTTCCCGTTTGTTGTCCCCTGCTCGGACACATCAGCAGCCACGGTGATCAAGGCATTCCGTGATCTTTTTACCCTGTTCGGGTACCCCAGCTATATCCATAGCGACAGGGGCTCGTCGTTCATGGGCGATGACTTGAGGCAATTCCTGCTCTCATACGGGATTGCCTCTAGTAGGACCACGAGTTACAACCCTAGGGGTAATGGACAGGTGGAACGAGAGAATGCTACAGTCTGGAAGGCTGTCCTATTGGCTTTGAAATCCAAAGGTCTTCCAGTCTCCCGTTGGCAGGAGGTCCTCCCTAATGCGCTTCACTCTATTCGCTCCCTCCTGTGTACGGCAACCAATGCTACTCCCCACGAGAGGATGTTCTCATTCCCTCGGAAGTCTTCCTCGGGGATATCTTTACCAGCTTGGTTGACGTACCCAGGACCGTCCTCCTGCGGCGACATGTAAGGGCCCGCAAGTCCGACCCTTTGGTCGAACAGGTCCACCTCCTCCACGCCAACCCTCAGTATGCCTATGTGGCATATCCTGACGGGCGAGAGGACACAGTCTCGATCCGAGACCTGGCGCCTGCAGGGGACGTAGCAACTCCTGTCGCTCCCATACCCCCGGTAACGAATCCATTATCTCTCATTTCGTCCCCGGACATGGCGCGGGCAGCATTGGGACCATTGCTTAACAGTTTTACTCCAATGCACAGCTTGCCTGAGCCCCGAAGATGGTCGCCACCGCAGGACGTGTCAGGATCCCCTGCACTCCCGTCTCATCAGGGTCAACCGGCCTGTGAGTCCGTGGAAGAACAGCTGGATGCCGTTTTGGGGAGAACGCCACCGCAAGTGCCTACTCCGGTGTCACCGCCGGTATTGAGGAGGTCACAACGACGGTGCGGTCCTCCAGACCGTCTGAACTTATAATCTGCTGACATTTTATTCTGTTTTCGTACCCCGCCGGCCTTTGTTCTCAAAGGAGGGGTGAATGTGGTGAACCATCGTTGGTTCCCACTGGATAGTACTGAGACAGGGCTGGCCAGTACTACAGGGATGTATATAGGTTACTGTGGGATTGTACTAATGTTACTGTTGGGTTAGGGTGGGGTTGTTACACCTCTGTTTGTTACTGTTGTGGCACATCCCAGTCGGGCTCCGCCTCCTGGGAGAGGTATAAGAGTCCCTGCTCGGACGGGACCCCTTCAGTCTGGGATAGTGTGTTAAAGTTCTGATAGCTTAATTGTTAGTTAATAAAAGCCTTCTTTTACTGAAGCTTCGAGCCTCGTGTCCAATTGATGCGCATCAGTTTGTAAGACCATAGAACCATAGAAAATTACAGCTCAGAAACAGGCCTTTTGGCCCTTCTTGTCTGTGCCGAACCATTTTATGCCTAGTCCCACTGACCTGCACTTGGACCATATCCCTCCACACCCCTCTCATCCATGAATCCGTCCAAGTTTTTCTTAAATGTTAAAAGTGACCCCGCATTTACCATTTTATCCGGCAGCTCATTCCACACTCCCACCACTCTCTGCGTAAAGAAGCCCCCCCTAATATTCCCTTTAAACTTTTCTCCTTTCACCCTTAACCCATGCCCTCTGGTTTTTTTCTCCCCGAGCCTCAGCGGAAAAAGCCTGCTTGCATTCACTCTATCTATACCCATCAAAATCTTATACACCTCTATCAAATCTCCCCTCAATCTTCTACGCTCCAGGGAATAAAGTCCCAACTTATTCAATCTCTCTCTGTAACTCAGCTTCTCAAGTCCCGGCAACATCCTTGTGAACCTTCTCTGCACTCTTTCAACCTTATTTACATCCTTCCTGTAACTAGGTGACCAAAACTGTACACAATACTCCAAATTCGGCCTCACCAATGCCTTATATAACCTTACCATAACACTCCAACTTTTATACTCGATACTCCGATTTATAAAGGCCAATGTACCAAAGGCACTCTTTATGACCCTATCCACCTGTGACGTCACTTTTAGGGAATTCTGTACCTGTATTCCCAGATCCCTCTGTTCAACTGCACTCTTCAGAGTCCTACCATTTACCCTGTACGTTCTTCTTTGGTTTGTCCTTCCAAAGTGCAATATCTCACACTTGTCTGCGTTAAATTCCATTTGCCATTTTTCAGCCCATTTTTCTAGTTGGTCCAAATCCCTCTGCAAGCTTTGAAAACCTTCCTCACTGTCCATTACACCTCCAATCTTTGTATCATCAGCAAACTTGCTGATCCAATTTACCACATTATCATCCAGATCATTGATATAGATGACAAACAACAATGGACCCAACACCGATCCCTGCGGCACACCACTAGTCACAGGCCTCCACTCAGAGAAGCAATCCTCCACAACCACTCTCTGGCTTCTTCCATTGAGCCAGTGTCTTATCCAATTTACTACCTCCCCATGTATACCTAGCGACTGAACCTTCCTAACTAACCTCCCATGAGGGACCTTGTCACAGGCCTTGCTGAAATCCAGGTAGACAACATCCACCGCCTTCCCTTCATCCACTTTCCTGGTAACCTCCTCGAAAAACTCTAATAGATTGGTCAAACATGACCTACCACGCACAAAGCCATGTTGACTCTCCCTAATAAGTCCCTGTCTATCCAAATATTTGTAGATCCTATCCCTTATCACACCTTCCAATAACTTGCCCACCACCGACGTCAAACTTACTGGCCGATAATTTCCTGGATTTCTTTTGGAACCTTTTTTAAACAACGGAACAACATGAGCCACCCTCCAATCATCCGGCACCTCCCCCGTGAATACTGACATTTTAAATATGTCTGCCAGGGCCCCTGCAAGTTCAACACTAGCTTCCCTCAAGGTCCGTGGGAATACCCTGTCCGGTCCTGGGGATTTATCCACTCTGATTTGCCTCAAGACAGCGAGCACCTCCTCCCCTTTAATCTGTAAAGGTTCCATGGCCTCCCTACCAGTTTGCCCTATTTCCGTAGACTCCATGCCCGTTTCCTCAGTAAATACGGATGCAAAACCACATCTGGGTTATTCTGTACAGTTTTCTTCTCCTTATTTAAGAAAGGATATAAATACATTAGAAGCAGTTCAGAAAAGGTTCACTTGATTGATAGCTGGGATGGGGGAGTTATCTTACAAGGGAAGTTTGGACAGGCTGGGCCTGTGTCCATTGGAAGTTAGAAGAATGAGAGATAATCTTATTGAAACACCTAAGTTCCTGAGGGGACTTGACAGGTGGATGACGAAAGGATGTTCCTTTGTGGGAGAGACAAGAATGAGGGGACACAGTTTAAAAATAAGGGGTCTCTGATTTAACATGAAAATAAGAAACTTTTTCTCTCAGAAGGCTATTTGTCTTTCAAATTCTCTTCCCCAGAAAGTGGTGGTGACGGGGTCATTGAATATTTTTAAGGAAGAGGTAGATAGTCTTGATGAGTGAGTGTAGTCTGATGGGCCTTCATCAAGACACCAGCATAGCCTAATGGTTAAAAGAGCTAACTCTGTGTCAGGCTAAGGACTGTGGGCGCAGTAAAGAACAGGATGTGCAGCTGTGGAGCAAACATGGGAATTAATTGGACAGTGATTGTTGCTATGCCTTGCACAGAGAGTGATTGAACATATATCCCGTATATGGTGATCCTGAGAGAATTACAACACCCTGACAGAGGCACTACTCTCAATATTCATGACCAAAAAAAACAGTGATTCATAGAAACCCAACAGTGCAGGAAGAGGCCATTTGGCCCATCGAGTCTGCACTGACCACAATCCCACCTAGGCCCTACCCCCATATCCCTACATATTTTACCCGCTAATCCATGCATCTCAGGACACTAAGGGGCAATTTTAGCATGGCCAATCAACCTAACCTGCACATCTTTGGACTGTGGGAGGAAACTGGAGCACCCAGAGGAAACCCATGCAGGCACGAGGAGAATCTGAAAACTTCACACAGACAGTGACCCAAGCCGGGAATCGAACCCAGGTCCCTGGAGCTGTGAAGCAGCAGTGCTAACCACTGTCCTACTGTGGGAAGATTGATTGGTGCCTGTCCCATGAGTACATGACTGGAAGCATAATCAGTGCCAGCAGGATCTCTATAAGAAGAAGAGACAAAAAGTCATCGGCAGCAGTAACCCAGGACCAATTAGTATTGGAAAAATAGCAAGACCCTGAGTTTGGGACTCAGAGACATCGGAACAAAGCCTATTAAGAGAGAATGTGATAAGTTTGCCTTGCCATGGGTCGTATCTCTCAGTCTAAGTCATGAGTTTAGATATTTTGTAATGTTTTGATACCTTTTGAACACTTGAGTTTATATATCACAGTAAGTCAGAGGTTAGTTACTTTGTGTGTAACAATGTAAGTCAGAGGCTGAATACTTCGGGCCCAATTTTACCATTGCGTTGCACCCGTTTTCAGGCACGAAAACTTGGTAAAGTCGGGCGTGAGGCGAATAGCGTGATCCGCGCCCACGTCTGCGCAGAATCCCACTTTACCAAGGCCCGATAATGGCCGCGACCAGCACCGCACCCGAAACGGGCGCAACGTCAATTTAAATGCATTTGCACGCATTTAAATTGATTCAATGAGCTGATCGCCCAATCTTACCTGCATTCTCCCTTTACCATCACTTTCACCCGTCCAGATTCGGCGTGAAAAAGACATGCTCAACAAAGGTCTGTTTCCGGTGCTCCAGCTTTTGAAGAGGTAGGTTCAGAGCTTCCGACAGCTTAGAATCAAAATGGTAAAATAGGGCCCTTTGTGTACAAGGAGGTTTGATGCCTGGTGAACTAAAGCTTTTTGTAGCAGAGTTTGATACTTTTGTGGTAATTTGGTACAGTACAATGAAAGAGATTTGTTGTACAACAATTCGAGAGCTGAGTGTCTTTGTCCATGGTGTCAGGTGACCCAAGTTCGAGGGCAACCCGGGGAATCAAAGGATATAGTTGCTGGACAAGAAAGTGGTGATAAGCTATAAACAAACCAGTCATGATCTTACTGAATGGCAGGGCAGGCTCAAGGGGCCAAATGGCCTAGTCCTGCTCCTAATTCATATGTTTGTATGGATCTTTCCAGGCTCAAGTGACTACTTAGTTTGTCTGACATCAAATTAATCATGAACAGTTAAGTTATAGCCTGAGAAGCTAACTCTAGTCTAATCTGAGTCAACAACTGTCAAGTGATCCAGCTGAACCACCCATCAGGATGTGGACTATGATATGTTGAAGTCTAAATAGTACAAAAATAGTTTACTAAGTTATAAACGATGTTTTCAACAAGAATCACACTGCTGGAGTAAATCCATTAGTTAGCTTTATGTTCCATGCCATCAAATTCTCCCTGAAATGGATTCTGAAAAAGTTCAATGCCCATACAAAAGAAGATTATAGAACCAGTTTGAGATCGACCAAAGGCTGATAAGAACTTGGAGGAGTTAATGCATCAATGTCTTCACCTCAGGCGATTGGATACACTGCGCGATTTCTGAACACTTTAAATTCATAACTGTTTTCAAGATTAATTTGCTGTAACCTGAAAAAAATGTGACTAATGATACATCATATCAGCATCACCATCTGTAGCACAGTGATTAATGAGAATGCCAATTGTATTTCTGTAAACTAAAGCAAGAACACATGGCACAGATGTTTCTGTGCTACACAGCTGTAAATAGATATAATAGGTACAGGAATCCTGCTATTAACTCAGGTATCAACATTTCAGATCTATTCTTTATTAAACAAAATACTGTCCATCCTATACTGAAAGACTAGAACTAAGAACACACTGATTCATTGGTTGAATTTCTATTCTTGCCCTATTTCTTCATTTTTTTCTTAGTCTTCCCCATCTAATATAACGATTTCAAATTCATATATTTCAATTCAAAAAAAGCTCAAAGTTTCCATAAATGCCTAAAAGTGCTTTTATTTTGTTACAAATCGCTTAGAGTCTGTTTAACTCCATTGTGGAAAAATATAAAAGCATAGCCATGGATTTATATCTTTAATGTTTCATATGGCAGGAACAGCACAACAATTTTCAAAATTGCTGAGGTAGCAAGTATGGCAATAAACATTTCCAGTATAAGTCCCACGCTAAAGTACCAGAGTGAAACTCTACTGGTGTGTCTGTTATTTTCACTTCACTGCAGAACTTTAGGTATTATTTAACACAGCATATTATTTAGAGTCCATGCAAGTTTTATATTATCTTCCAGCTAAAGAATTCTCATGAATAGTGTCACGAAAAACATCAATAATATCAGTCTCATTCAGAAGGGAAATGTTCTCCCTGTATTACATGTTAATCTTCGAACTGTACATTCTCATGAAAAGTCAATGTTTCTTATTGGAATTTGCTTTGAAACCATATTAAAAGAGCAATTTTAACTGCTTATGTCTGAAAAAAAAGCAGTTTTAAAAACAATAGTGCATTGGTAAACTCATTTCTATTTGTTTAATTCTGACCTTCCGCCCACCCTATTGTCTGTGGAGTTTAAGTGCATGACAGAGACACCTGCATGATTCAGGCAGAAATCTCGGGGGCGATTCTGGCAACTTTTCTGGCGGGTCGGGCTGGGAGATGCGTGTCGTTGGCCATTTTCCGGGATTTGCGCATGCGCCGTGAACGCAAGCGCATCTCCCAGAGCCGGGGAACAGCCGGAGCCCAGATCACGTTGGAAATCGGCAGGAAGACGGGTAAGTCATTCGAATCTTTTTTTAATGTAGTTCAAATATGTTTTCAATGTCATCATTGGGAACATGCCGGTCCCGATAAAATCTCCAACCCTGCCAGGAGTACCTCATTCCGGTGGGGTTTAGAGTCGCTCCCCACATTCGGGGAACTAGCGGGAGACCCCGCCGGAATTAAGGGAGAGGCAATCGGGGCCCCCCCAGGGGGTTGGGCGGTGGGGGGTGGTGCCCCCTGGGCATGGGCATCTGGCAGTGCCAGCCTGTGCCCACGGCACTGCCCAAGGGGCATAGTGTCCAGGGGGCACCTTGGCACTGCCCACCAGGCATCAGGCAGTGCCAAGGGGACGGGGCCTAGGGATGATTGGTGGGGGTGGGGGATCCCATTGCCACTGTGCATCGGGATCAGTCTGGTACGGAGGGAGGTCTGTGATTGGGGTGGGCTGGGAGGGGGTTGGACTGCCAGGGGGCCTGCCTCCCGGGGGGCGGGGTCTGACCCCAGGGGGGTGGTCAGCAGGGGGGACGGGGTCTGCCAGGATGAGGGAGGTGGGGGGGATCACCACTGCTGGGGGGGTGGGTGGGCTGGACATCGGAGGGCTCTGGGGCAGGGGGGATCAGGGTTGGCCTGGGAATTGCCATGGGGGCTGCGATCGGGCCTTGGGGGGGCTGGAGGCGCAGCACTGTGGGGGTCCCAGGCTGGCCAGCGATCGAGCTGGCAGCAAACGGTGAGACTGACAGATCGGGACCACTGCACATGCGCAGAGTTCCAGAACTCTCAGACTCTGGCGCCAATAGGCCCCGCCCCCCTGTGTTTTTAATGAGATTCACGATTGGGACCTCTGCAGTGCACAGAGTGGGGAGATTCGAGTGTGAAGTTGAACTGAGAAAACAGTTGTGATCTAGAACAGTTTTCCCACCAATTCAGCGCTTTTGGGGGAATCGCTCCCCTCATTGCTGCACAATGACTTATGCAAGATCTCGATATAATTTTAATGATGTTCTATCGAGGTATTTGAGGTGTCTCGCCCCTGTGAGGGGCAATCTTCTGAAAGAGTCGCATGATCCAAGCTGACCAATCGGGAACCAACTTGGGGCTTCATTCCAATTTGCCTGGGCTTGTTAAATCTCAGAGTCATGTCTGGATGCATTGATTCTCCATCATCCTGTAAGTAGTTGTTGTTCAATAATAAATGTGCGGAGTTTGTTCTTAACTAGTGGAGCCAAGTTGCTACAGCACTGATAACAAAGCATGGCAGACAAAAAAAAGTATTGAAGTTAGTTTCTGGGGGTCTAGGAATAGAAGCAATGCTCCTTGGGGTGCCAGAAAAATAATGCAAACTGCTCCACACCAGCCTCCCAACCACCACCACCTCCCCACCAGCCCATCGCAATCAGCCCTCTCTTTTGGACCTACCTAGCCACTGGCTGAGTTGACAATTGGACCACCCAATGATGCACCACATCAAAGCCAACAAGATATTCATTCTAGCTTGCGGGATTTTATCCTTCAATATGAGCGAAGCCTCTTGCTGCAGGGATCCACACGCTTCCATTGGCCATTAATCAGGAAATTAAAAATCCCCCTTAATTTTGTTAGCTCTTGTTAATAAATAGCTTATTCCCTTTGTGACCGTGCTTTTATAGCACTTTTAAATATCCTAAGGGGTGAAGTTGAAGCTTAGACAATTAACAAATGTTTTTATTTGCGTAGAACAGAATTTCACTCCAGTTTTCTGCAGGTTTTTTCCCCCCAAATCAGGAGATGGATCTGTGATGAAATAATTTAGGAGCTGAGGGATCATTTGAAAAGTAATGCAAATCCAACTGATTATCGTGCATTTGCTTGGAAAGAATTATTAGAAGTAAACGTGGGTGAAAAGTAAATGGGGGTGAATGTGGAGTTGAGGTTACAATCAAATCAGCCACAATCTTACTGAATGGCGGATCAGGCTCGAGAGGCTGAGAGGCCTATCTCTGCTCCTAATTCTTATGTTCATAGGTGTTTTATTTTCCACATGGGATAGTCAATATGATTCGTGAAAGAGCTATCATGTTGAAGCAAAACCAATTTATAGTCTCCACTAATTGAAATCAATGTATAATAATACTTTTCTTAATTGTGCTTTATTTTTTCCATGCTTCCTTGCTCCTTGTCAGTGTTTTTTGCAGCAGCATGGGACAGTACATCAACCACTGATATTCTTCGATGTTCAACTGATAATAGGATTAATTAAAGTTAGGCATCATAGATGTTGAAAGTAACACCCTCCATGAAGATATACCTTGCTGGGTTGAGAAACTCCAGTTCACAACTTAGCTAAAAACAGATGAAAATCACCTAATAAAAGGTACTCAAGTTCATCATGTGCCCTTTGATTAAGGGACCAAGAATTCAACGACAGTAGTGGTTGTGAAATGTTGCTGCTCACGGTAGAAATATTGTAACTTCTCAATACCAGCATCATGTTTAGAAGAATGATAATAATAATTATCACTATATGCAAGCTGCACTGCAGCAACTCTCCAAGCCTCCTTTCACAGCAACTTCCAAACTTCTGATCTCTACCACCTAGAAGGACAAGAACAGCAGAGACATTAGAGCAGACATACTCCTCCAAGCCACTGCCATCCTGACTTGGAACTGTATCACTGTTCCTTCACTGCCACAGGATCAAAATCCTGGAATTTCCTTTCTAACAGCACCATAGGTGTACATACACCACATGGGCTGCAGCGGTTCAAGAGGCAGTTCTCTACCACCTTCTCAATGGCAACACATGCTGGTCTTGCCAGTGAGACCCACATCCCATGAAACAATAAGACAAATGATGCTTGGTCTGGAAATTCCGGTTATTGCGGCAAGTTCTCTCACACAGAATGTTCACTTGAAGGTCCAGAACTTAGGCAAGGATCCCATTTCATCAGATGCCTTCAATTATAAAGCAGAGAGATTTATAGTCCGCCTTTTTTGCCTGGCATATGAAGGAAGTGTGACAGAATCATTACAAAAGGTAATTTGAGGTAATTCACTGAAATAAAAGCAGTCACAAAACCTTATTTTGCGCAGCAGATTCATTCTTTCGACATAGGCTGCCTGTGAATAGTGGATACAAAGGACAGTAACTTTCATCTTATCATTCTTAAATGGAGCCGAGCCTTTTGGACGCTGTAACAAAAATTGCCAAACTGCGCATTGCACTTACAGCTCTGCTGTGCTTGAGATATTTGGAGATAAAAGGAGAGGATGAAAGAAAGATTGCTAGGGAGATATATTTGAACCTGAGACAACCTTGTTACTGCATTATTAGGAATATATGAAGAAATCAGCCTTTGTGGGTCCAGTGGGGAGATATGATGTTCAGCCAACTTTGACCAAAGGGGTAGCATTGCCAACGGCAATGAAGGTGATCCCATTCTGAACTCTGGGGGCTTTCAAACCACCAGAACAACATCACCATCCTAAACCACGGAGCGTGATTTCAACTGATTTGGCAGGGAATGGGGAAATTGTAGATATCGCCAAGAGAGAAATGAAAATGAAAAAAATAGAATAAAAGTCAGTGTTACAAAAAAACAGAATGTGGATGGGGTGGTACCCCATGTGTTTGCATGGAGCAGTCAAACGCATTTGGAGAGTTAGCAGCATTAATAACTCTGGAAGAATGTGAAATAATGGGGGCGATTTTACCATTCTCATTCAGTGCTGAATCTGGGCACAATTCAGATCTGACTTGGAAATCTCTTCTCAGGTGCCCCCATATGCACTTAGTCTGAAAATAAAAATCGTGAGTCTGAATCGTGCTGTGGGCGGGTCTTATCGCTCAAGAAACGCTGCTGCTTCAATCGGAGCTTTCAAGTGCGCATGCGCAGTAAAAAAAATTGAAAAACGCTCCCCTGTCACATCGCTCCCAGGCCGCAAAAAACAGATAAAGCGGCCCGGGAGCTATGGCCCCCACAGATATAGCTCCACCCCCACAACATATCTACCCAACCCCCCCCCCCGCTACCCAGACCAATCGCGACCCCTTACCCCTCCTTTCCCCTCACCAATTGCCCGCAGAGTGGCAGAGGACCCCCCTTCCCCCCCACCGATTGCCCAAAGAGTGGCAGCGGACCCCCCCTGTGCCCCCTCCACCCCCCACACCACCAGAGAATGATCTGTCCCTCTTCCCTCCTCCTCCTCCCCCCCACCAGAGAATGATCTGGCCTCCCTCCCCCCCCCCCCCCACCAGAGAATGATCTGGCCTCCCTCCCCCCCAACCAGAGAACGAACGGGCCTCCCTCCTCCCCCCCCCCCACACACACCACCACCACGGATCTGAGTTAGAGAGCCGCCAGAAGCTCTGAACGTATCTCTTCAGAAGCTGGAGCACCTGAAACGGATCTTTGCCGAGCATGTCTGTTTCGGGCCGTATCTGTACGGGTGAACATGATGGTAAAGAGGGAAATTAGGTAAGATTGGGCGTCCTGCTCATTAAGTCAATTTAAATGCATGCAAATGCAATTAAATTGACATCACGCCCGTTTCGGGCGCGGTGCCGATCGCGGCCATTTTCGTGCCTTGGTAAAGTGGAAATCTGCGTGGACATGGGCACGGATTGCGCTATTCGCCTCACGTCTGACTTTACCAAGTTTTCGCGCCCGAAATCAGTGCAACGCAATGGTAAAATTGCCCCCACTAGCTATAACAGTGTGTAAGATCATAAAGAAACAATGCTGAGTGTGAAGTATTGGTTAGGCCACCGTTAGGTACTGTGTGTGATTTTGGGCACTTTATTACGGAAGTGACATTGAAGCATTAGAGTGAACAGTTTCACTGGGATGGTGCCAGGGATGGGATACACTGATGATGATGAAGGTGAGGATACACTTGTGATGTTGCAACTACTTTTATTTGGAACAAACAAGTCTAAGAGGGAATTTAATAGAAATATTTCACAATTATCAAGACTTCTGAGTGAAAAGGGAAATACTAATTATCTTGCTTGTGATGTATAGGAGGGTATTTAGATGAAACCTGAATCAGACAGGTTGACAACAGGAAGTTGCATTTATATAGCACCTTTTATAGTAAAATGTTCCAATTAGGGGAATTCAAAGAAGCATTTCTGCATTAAGGGGTTTTAGGCCAATTCCTTGTCAAAGAGATAGGTTTTAAGGAGAGTTTTAATGGAGCATAAAGAGGCAAGGAGATGATGTGATTTAGTGGGAGGGGGGAATTCCACAACTTCAAATTTAGGAAGCTGAAGGCACAGCATTCAAATATGGAGCGATCAAAATTGGGGATGCGGGCGAGATCACACTTGGGATGGAATTTTCCCGTCCTGTCTGCCATGGGATTTGTAGCGGGCAGGGGCGGACCATGTAACGGTCTGTTGACCTCGGGGCGGGTTTCGGTTTTGGAGCGAGCGTGGCTGGAAAAACCCACCCTTGGTGTCCCACAGGTATCTTGGAGATTTGTGTGGGGCTGGAGGAGGTTACAGGGATAAGGAGAGACAAGGCCATAGAGGGATGTGAAAACAAGGATGAGAGTTTAAAACTGAGGAATTGCCAGAGCAGGGGCCAAGGTAGGTCAGTGAGAAATGAGGCATTGGGACTTGGTGCAAGTTAGGATGCAGAGTGTTGGATGAGCTGAGTTTAGGATGAGCTGGAGTTTCTGAATGAAGGAAGGCCAACTAAAAATGCATTAAAATAGGCAGGTTAAGGGGTATCAAAAGCAGGCCTGAGGGATGAGATGAAGCAGGGGTGGAGACTCTGCCTCAAAAACTGCACTCATAACGGTAATAATTTGCAGTTGTATTGGGGTAGATTTTGGCTTTCATTGGACCAATTGTTCAGACATAAAACAGGTGCTGAGAGGAACAATGTTGGGACTGATGTGCACCATATTGGTACAGGCATCTCGCTGGGAGTCATCTGAAATATTCATTAGGCATCTTGCATATGTAAGTGAGGAGTCTAGTGTCTTACACCTGAGGACATTGAGTAGAGCATGCACTAGGCCTGTCCCATCAGTTTTCCAAAGTGATTGTTGTTGTGGCTGCAGCCAAGAAAATGAGTTTTATTTTAAGGCTCCGAAGCTCCAAGCTATAGGGCCTGTAATAAACCCCGTTGCATTCTTTTCTTTCTTCCTCTCCTCAGGATTGCTGCAAGCTTTCTCACTTCCCAAGTTTTTACTAATGTCTGCAAGATGTCTTTATTAAACAAGTCTGTTTTTAACTGTCTGTTTTTAATGGGATTGCAAATGACATTCGTAGCATTAATTGGTCTAATACTAATATCTAGATCATAGATTGTTAGCAAAGTGTAAGATGAGGGTTAGGATTACAGGATGATATAGACAGGCTGGTCAGATGGGCAGAACTGTGGTGAAAGGAATTTAAGTGTGAGGTGATGCATTTTGGGAGGACTAAAAAGGCGAGGGAATACACAATGAATGGTAGGACATTAGGAAGTACAGAGAAACAGAGGGACCTTGGTGTGCATGTCCAAAAATCCCTGAAGGCAGCAACACAGGTAGATAAGGTGGTTTAGAAGGCATACGGGACACTTGCCTTTATTAGCTGAGGCATAGAATATAAGAGCAGGAAGGTTATGATGGAGGTGTGTAAAATGATCATTAGGCCACAGCTAGAGTACTGTGTGCAGTTCTGGTCACCACACTATAGGAAGGATGTGATTGCACTAGAAAGAGTTAGAGAAGATAAATCAGGTTGTTAACTGCGCTGGCGCATTTCAGCTATGAAGAGAAGCTGGTTAGGCTGGAGGTGTTCTCCTTGGAGCAGAGAAGGTTGAGGGGGGATCTGATTGGAATGTACAAAGTTATGAAGGACATAGACAGGTTAGTTAGGAAGAATCTTTTCTCCTTAGTAGAGGAGTCAATAACAAGGGGGCAGAGAATTAAGTTAATGGACAGGAGATTTAGAGGGGATTTAAGGAAAAGCTTTTTCATCCAGAGGGTGATGGGAATATGGAACTCACTGCCTGGAAGGGTGGTAGTGGCGGAAACCCTCACAACATGAAAGAAGCGTTCAGATGAGCACCTGAACTGACATAGCATAGAGGGATACAGACCAAGTGCTGGAAAATGGCATTAGAATAGATAGGTGCTTGATGGCCAGCGCAGACACGATGGGCCAAAGAGCCTCTTGCTGTGTTGTAAAACTCTAGACTCTAGTATCCAATGAATGGCAAAGCTTTAGTGGCTTCATTTCAGCATCAACCATTAATAAAATCCAAAATCACAAGTCTGACTACACATTTATCCAAAATCTCGCAATCTTCTATGCAGAACTTTGATGTGTGCCATATTGCCTTTGGTTAAATTTTATTTCAAAATACTTGTGCTGAGCAAGGTGTAGATCAGTGATGTGAGTGTGGGAAATACAATACTTTTCATTTGTCACATCCAGTTGTGGTCTCGGTATCAGGTTTAGTGCAACCACCTAAATGTAGAGTCACCTTGACTTTGCTCAACATAAAGCCTCAACCCGAAAACAAAACTTTCTATTAACATTGGCATTTTCCCATTTCCAACATTAGCCACCCTTATAGTTGTGTTGATTAATTCAAATGAAAATCAGATTGCTTTCTTTCAGGAAATAATATTGGGGAATATGGTATATGGGTAAGTTCAGACATGACGTGTGGTAAGTGGAGCAATGGGAGGAATGGGGAACAGATGACTTTGGTCCTGTGAAAACTTCACTGCTGTGATTTTTTTCATATCTAGTATTGAGTCTATTGTGCATTATTTGATAGAACATAGGTGTTGGGAATCGGTGGCATAGCGGTATTGTCGCTGGATGAGTAATCCAAATCAAAGAACAAAGAAAATTACAGCACAGGAACAGGCCCTTTGACCCTCCAAGCCTGCACCGACCATGCTGCCCAACTTAACTAAAACCCCCTACCCTTCTGGGGACCATATCCTTTTATTCCCATCTTATTCATGTATTTGTCCAGACACCCCTTAAAACTCACTATCGTATCTGCTTCCACAACCTGCCCCGGCAGCGTGTTCCAGGCACCCACCACCCTCTGTGTAAAAAACCTGCCTCGTACATCCCCTTTAAACCTTGCCCTTCGCACCTTAAACCTATGTCCCCTAGTAATTGACTTTTCCACCCTGGGAAAAAGCTTCTGACTATCCACTCTGTCCATGCCACTCATAATCTTGTAGACTTCTATCAGGTCGCCCCTCAACCTCCATTGTTCCAGTGAGAACAAACCAAGTTTCTCCAACCTCTCCTCATAGCTAATGCCCTCCATGCCAGGCAACATCCTGGTAAATCTTTTCCGTACCCTCTCCAAAACCTCCACATCCTTCTGGTAGTGTGGCAACCAGAATTGAACACTATATTCCAAGTGCGGCCTAAGGTTCTATAAAGCTGTAATATGATTTGCTAATTTTTAAACTCAATGCCCCAGCCGATGAAGGCAAGCATGCCGTATGCCTTCTGAAACCCAGGGTAATGCTCTGGGGACCCAGGTTCAAATCCCACGGCAGATGCTGACATTTGAACTAAGTCCATGAAACCATTGTTTCTTAAAACCTCAGCTGGTTCACTAATCCCTTAAGGGAAGGAAATTTACCATCCCTACCTGGTCTGGCCTACATGTGACTCCAGATCTCCACAGCAATGTGGTTAACTCTTAAATGCTCTGAAGTGGCTGAGCAAGCCACTCAGTTCAAGAGGAATTTGGGATGGGGCAATAAACATTGGCATAGCTGGTGACAATTATAGCTCACGAATGAATAAAAAAGAAACAAAAAATAGAAGCAGGAGTTAGACATTCAGCTCTTTGAGCCCTCTCCAATAGAGAGGAATGCCATGATTAACCAACAATTTCATTGTAACAGCCCCCACGATGGCAGCTGGCAAAAAGTAGAATGAGCACTTCCTAAAATAAGCTTTTGCTGAAAAATGTTGCTTGCTGCAGAATTAAAGTGTGTGTAAGTAAAGATGTGACTGAGCTGCAATCTTTGGAAACAGAACGAGAGTAATGTTATACTGTCGGAAGAGGCATATGAAAAGAGGCATGTTCTCTTTAACATGCCAGGCCACAATCCTCATGGGGAACAAAAGCAAAAATGCCTGGGAGAAGATGTAAGGCATTGGTAACAATTAACCGATCACGCTGAACACATGAAAGCAGAGCGTAAGGAATGTTTGGACATCCAATAATGTGCCATGGGAAACCGGTCAGGTGGAGGGGGTTGGCAGTGAAATTCAATTTCAGTGGGAATGCAAAACGAATGATAGCACATTGTTGACTAATATGCAATTCCCGTCTGAAATTCCTCTCCAAATGGATTCTCCTGTTATCATAGCTAAAGTTCTTGTTCAAACATGTTATCAAAGATAGAGATTTACTGGTTACTTCTATTATTCCTTTCAGTCAAACCTTTTAGTGAGTAAAATTGCTGCTATGTTATCTCTGCAACAATAGTCAGAATAATTTATTGTATAGAAACTGGTTTGAGATGTTTCTGTGAGAGCTAAGTGATGTATAATGTTAAGTCTTGTATTGTTTCTCTTTAACACTGTCAGGACTGCAGCTATAATGTCAACAACCAGTCAACATCATCTATTGCTGAAAAAGAAAGATGTAGAATCAGCTTGGGGAGAGATAAGAAATAGAAAGTGTTATGTATGTTGGGGCATAGACACTTTAAGGGAATGGGTCAGGTGACCCTGTGTGTGAGGTGATCTGCCAGGGTCATTTGGAGTCAGGAGCGAGTAAGACTACAGTAAATACTTGTTTTCCCTGATGCCTGTCTGTGAAGTGAGTACTTGAGGATATTTGTCAGAAGTAAATAATTTAATGGGAAAGGTAAGAGGTCACGACTTGTAAGAGTAGTTTCACCTGAATAGTAGTCACACTAGGTGCCACAATAATCTTGGGTGAATTTAATCTACATGCAGATTGGGTGAATCAATTTGACAAAGGTATCCTGGAAAATGAGTTCAAGGGCGGGATTTTCTAGAATCCCGCCATGTACACCCCAAAACAGGAAAATCCCACCTGAGGTCAACGAACCTTTCCATGATCCGCCCCTCGCCCACTACGATTCCCGTGGTGGGCAGAACTGAAAAGTTTGCCTCCAAGAGCGTATTCAGGACAATTTCTTTGAGCATTACGTTCTGAAGTCAACCAGAGAGCAAACTATTCTAGACTATTCTAGACCTGGAAAGGTGCAATCAAATAGAATTAATCAATATCCTCATGGTAAAGGAGCCACAAGGCAACAGTGCTTACAACATGATAAAATTTCACATTTAGTTTGAAGGGGAGAAGTATGGTTCTAATTCTAGTATAACTATAAGGGTATGAAAGCAGAGAAGGTTAAAATCTACTGGGAAACTAAGGGCGGAATTGTCCCAGTAATTAGCAATGTCTGATGTTGGGCTGGGAATTTGGCGTTGATTCAGTCAAAGCCAAAAGTGGGTTTTTGCTGTTGTAGTGCGTGGCAAACAATGACCAGACACGGGTTTCACTGGTGGGTCAGCCTCTGAATAGCCTGTTCCACCGTTACCCTAAAGATCCATTAAAGGCAGTCCCTGCACAGAGCTAACACTCTCTCAAGTGCTAGGAAGCTGCTAGGAACTCATGGCTTCCAAAGCTAGAAAATATGCTGTCCCTAATTTAGCAACACCTCCCTGGAGCACCAACTAGATGCAGCTGATGTCCATTGCAATGTCCTCTACCTCCGCTCTGGGTGAAGACCACCAGGGATGGACACCAATCAAACATTGGAAGCACTGGCACCAGTGTTCAGTGCCAATGCCCTCCAAAGCAGTACAGTTATCCAATGCAGGAAGAGGATGAACGATCTGCTCTATTTGGGTGGCATGGTGGCACAGTGGTTAGCACTGCTACCTCACAGTGCCAGGGACCTGGATTCAATTCCCAGCTTGGGTCACCGTCTGTATGGAGTTTGCACATTCTCCCTGTGTCTGCGTGGATTTCCTCCGGGTGCTCCAGTTTCCTCCAACGGTCCAAAGATGTGCGGGTTAGGTAGATTGGTCATGCTAAATTGACCCTTAGTGTCAGGGGGACGAGTTAGGATAAATGTATGGGGGTTATGGGAATAGGGCCTGGATAGGATTGTGGTCAGTGCAGACTCGATGGCCAAGAGGCCTCCTTCTGCACTGTAGGATTCTATGATAATCTATGATTCCGCCAGGGTAAGTCACTCTTCTCATCATTCTCAATGTACATACTTACAGACTCATCACACATCCACATGAAGCTCATTCACTGCCAGCTCAACTACACCACCACTCACTCTCTCACACACACCATCATCTCCCCTGTGGATCATATCCTCATCCCATCCATGGCTCCAATCAGCACCCACACATGTCAGGCCTCTTTATCACCTGGCCTGGCATGAATCCTGTTTACACTCTTTCCATCTGTCTTTGTTCAGAACAAGCTGGCACACAGCAAAAGGGAGAGGTCCCAGACTGGTGGAGGGCTGCCCCAAACCCAATGTCCTCACAGACTTTGAGGATAGAGTGGTTTAGCTGGCTGGTGTGGATGTGAAATGCTCATGTGCCGATGGTAAGTTTGGCAGCACTCAACCAAGTGAGGATCTGGCATGGAATGTCATCATACAACCATGTTGGTTCACAGGATCTATGGAGTATCCTCACTGCATACAGCCATCAGCCTTCACAAATCTAGCGCCTATGAGTGTGTCCCGAATACACCAGCCTCATCTGGAAATTGCGTTGGCCACATGACTTCAGTGACTTCCTCACCTTCACTGTGGCACGGTGGTTAACACTGCTTCTTCACAGCGCCAGGGACCCAGGTTCAATTCCCAGCTTGGGTCACTGTCAGTGCAGAGTTTGTTCATTCTCCCTGTGTCTGCATGGGTTTCCGCCGGGTGCTCTGGTTTCTCCCCACAATCTGAAAGATGTGCTGGTTAGGTGCATTGGCCATGCTTAATTCTCCCTCGGTTCACCTGAAAAGGCGCCGGAGTGTGGCGACTTGGGGATTTTCACAATTACTTCATTGCAGATGTTAATGTAAGCCTACTTGTGACACTAATAAATAAACTTTAAAAACCTATTTCTTTTGGTCTTATGGGAACAGTCCACACAGATTATTTAGGATCATTTTTGGGCACCATGTTTTCACAATTGCTAGATGCCTACTTCAAATGGACGGAAGTATCGCAAGTCTGTGTCTATCCATTTTTTTCTATCATAACTCATTTGTCTTTATGATATATCATTATGAAAGAATAAATATGATTACAATGTCCATAAAATGAAGGATGAAAATAGTTATGATTTTGTCCCATGCCTTTAAATCCAAGGCAACTATTCCACCACATGCCAATGAATGGATTAAATAGGATGTGGTGGCATCCTCCAGCACTTTTTACATATTTCACAATTCCTAACAATCTCCTACATTAGTCTTGCATCCTCTTCGTCAATCCCACCTCCTTCTTTCAGCATTGTTTTCCACCTTTCATGAGCAGGGGAAGCAAATTGTCTGCAGCTTTCAGAAATTTGTATTTTCTCCCTCTGATTCTGTGGAATTATTCTGTGAGAGATCGTTCAGGTGATTTAAAAACTAGTTGATTTACTCGGAACTTCTCGTGCATTTAAAAACCTTTTTTGGGAAGTGAACAGAAAGGCCTTTTTCTCTAATACAAGAGATACCAATGATGCTGTAAATCTGAAATAGGAACGGAGAATGTTATAAATGCTGAACAGATCAGGCGGTATGCGTGGAGAGAATAATAAAGTTAACATTTCAGGTCAATGACTTCTCATCAGAACTGTAAAAAGTTGGAGATGCAATCGGCTTGAAACAAATCTAGAGACAAGGTCAGGGGTAAAGAGACAAATAGGGAAGATGTAATATGGTGAGGGCAGGAGAGAATAAATGTTTAAAGTGATGATGGTATAAGGTAAAAGGAGGAGATAATGGGACAAGTAAAGATATCTAGAGATTGTGTAAATGGAAATAGCAAAACCATTAACAGCAACTATTGTACAAAAACATGGGGGCAGCCGATATAATCGAAAATGAAGCCAGTAGCTGATGTTTCTATGCTCACTTTGTCCAACTAACCATTACATTCAGTAGCACATAACAAGCGTCTTATTGTCCCATGGAGCAGAGACACATGGTTATGTAAAAGAAACTTCACCTTCAGAATGTGTGATTCAGTTTCAATAATTTCAGAGGTTCTGCAAATGTCATCACAGGCAGCCTGTTCTCTTCAGCTGTGAATAGGGTGACATTTGAGGAGACCACGAGTGTTAAAAATCGTAAGTGACTTGCTCGCTTTTAGTGGGAATTTGGAGAGGAGGTGAAAATTAAAGCTCTGCACTAACAGCAAGTCATCTCAAATCAAGTGTGAAAATCTATCAATTTATGCAGTGGGCAGGCTACAGACACATGAGAACAAGTAGAGACAACAGCCAGATGACAGTGATAAGAAATGAAAGCTGTCCTTGAGATTTTGACAGTTTTATTAATTTTTTCTGATTTAAAAGAAATAGATGTCTATGTTTCAAGGTGAAATAGCCATTAAAAAAGAAGCTTTGTTGTGGCAAAGCAAGTTTAAATTGATCTAATGGAGATGTATGGAAGTAGAGATTGGAACATGTTTACAAGCAGAAAACAGGCAAAATATGGCTCAATTTCAAGGCCAATATCTTGCATCCCAAGGATGCCTGAAAAACATCCCATCCAAAATTGTGTCAGGACATGTTCATGTATCCCTGGTGGCTGCCTCAGTAAGGCTTTTTGATCCAGTATGTGTGTAAATGAGTGGCTTCATTCCTCTTTTAGTTTCCCTCACTGACATTAGTCCGTGATGATAGTGTCCATCTGCCTTGCTCGGGATTTTCCAGCATCCTCTGCGGCCTAAACCATCAATGAAAGATATCTTTTTACTTCTTTTAAGGTAATTTTTAAATTCTAAAACACTTTCCTGTTAATCCAGGAGGAACAGGACTTCTCCCAACTCGAAGCCTCCTGAGGGCAGTTGCTGACCTATATGTGTGAAGAAAAGTTTATTTTTTCTCTATTTCTGGGTGTTTGTGTGTGTGAGTGTGTGTGTGCATGTGTGTGTGTGTGTGAGTTTGTGTCTGTGTGTGTGTGTGAGTTTGTGTTTGTGTGTGAGTTTGCGTGTGTTTGTTTGGGTGTGTTTGGGTGTGTGTTTGTGTTTTTGTATGTGATGTGTTTGTATGTGTGTGTGTTTATGTGTGTGTGTGTGTGTTTGTGTGTGTGTTTGTGTGTGTGTGTGTTTGTGTTCGTGTGTGTGTGTTTGGGTGTGTGTTTGTGTGTGTTTGTGTGGGTGTGTGTGTGTGTGTTTGTGTGGGTGTGGGTGTTTGTGTGTGTGTGTTTGTGTGGGTGTGTGTGGTGTGTGTGTGTTTGTGTGGTGTGTGTGTGTTTGTGTATGTTTGTGTGTGTGTGTGTTTGTGTGTGTGTGTGTTTGTGTGGGTGTGCGTGTTTGTGTGTGTGTGTGCGTTTGTGTGTGGTGTGTGTGTGCGTGTTTGTGTGTGTGTGTTTGTGTGGGTGTGTGTGGGGTGTGTGTGGTGTGTGTGTTTGTGTGTGTGTGAGTGTGTGTGTGTGTGTTTGTGTGTTTGTGTGTGTGTGTTTGTGTGTGTGTGTGTGTTTGTGTGTGTGTGTGTGTTTGTGTGTGTGTGTGGTGTGTGTGTGTGTGGTGTGTGTGTGTGGTGTGTGCGTGTGTGTGGTGTGTGTGTTTGTGTGTGTGTGTGTGTGGTGTGTGTGTGTGTGGTGTGTGTGTGTGTTTGTGTGTGTGTGTTTGTGTGGGTGTGTTTGTGTGGGTGTGTGTGGTGTGTGTGTTTGTGTGTGTGAGTGTGTGTGTGTTTGTGTGTTTGTGTGTGTGTGTTTGTGTGTGTGTGTTTGTGTGGGTGTGTTTGTGTGGGTGTGTGTGGTGTGTGTGTTTGTGTGTGTGTGTGTGTGTGAGTGTGTGTGTGTTTGTGTGTTTGTGTGTGTGTGTTTGTGTGTGTGTGTTTGTGTGTGTGTGTGTGTGTTTGTGTGTGTGTGTGGTGCGTGTGTGTGTGTGTTTGTGTGTTTGTGGTGTGTGTGTGTGTGTGTGGTGTGTGTGTGTGTGTTTGTGTGTGTGTGTGTGTGTTTGTGTGTGTGTGTGGTGCGTGTGTGTGTGGTGTGTGTGTGTGTTTGTGTGTTTGTGGTGTGTGGTGTGTGTGTGTGTTTGTGTGTGTGTGTGTTTGTGTGTGTGTTGGTGTGTGTGTTGGTGTGTGTGTTGTGTGTGTGTGTGGTGTGTGTGTGTGTGTGTGTTTGTGTGTGTGTGTGTGTTGGTGTGTGTGTTGTGTGTGTGTGTTTGTGTGTGTGTGTGTTGGTGTGTGTGTGTGTGTGTTGGTGTGTGTGTACTTTAATTAAATTGAAGACAGTTGATGGCCCTGGGATGTCCAGCTGATGGGCCTCCTCTCTATGGGTGGACTGACTCTTCGAGGAGAAGAAGAACCTGATATGGTGCCAAGGTGTCCCGCCTCCCTCTTGCCGAGCTATTGATGCTCCCACCTATTATTAGAGCAATGGGGTGCAGGCACTGGCACCAATCAGGTGCAAAGTTCTGGACAAAGGCCTCCATTGTGATCGCTATCCTAACATGTTGACACTATATTATCAGATTCAACATGCACAGACCTCTCCGTCATCCATTGCAATCTGGTGATGGCACCTGATAACCCTGCTTGATCCTGCTTGATGTTCCCCTAACAGTCATTGTAGCTCCAACATCTGTGTTAGGAATGAATCCAAGATTCGTTACCTGATGCGGACTTTGCAGGATCCTGGCCTCCAGCCTTCCTTCGATTGCTAGTGATCGTCATTGCCCATGCCTCTGCCTCCTGTAGACCCAAATTTGTGATGTTCTGAACAGATTCTGACCCTGAGCTGGGTCCCACAAAGGTGTGTGTCTCTGCGTGGGTGGAGGCTGTGGCTGAACATTATGAATGCTCTGCATTGAATGGGTCCTCAGGATCCTCATCTGAGCTCGTGAGGGGGCTACGCTGGGCTTCTTCCTCTACCTGCTGGTGTCTATCAAAGAGAGGCCATTAGTGATGACCTGCACAGTCACCAACATAACAAAGCACTCACAGTTTGGCCTGGCGTCTGAAGAGCTGGTAACAGGTCCCCACTGGCTTTGGAAATGTCGATCTCACCCTTGGAACAGGCATGGTCCTGGTCCTCACTGGCTAGTTCTGCTGTCCTCTTTTCAAATTGTGTGAGAGCCCTGAGCTCAAGAATTCCCCCTCCGGTCTGCGATTTCTCCCTGGTGCTGAGGGTGATCTTGCCCTGCATAAAGACAAATGGGCAGACGGTGAGCAGGAAGGATGGCAAAGCTGACAATAAGAATGCCTGAATTCTGTGTACGTTGAGTGGATCTCTGTAAGGGCCGAGGACACGACTTGTACATGGTATAAGAGAGATGAAGATGATATAGTGTGCGCGCGGGTTTTCATGGTGATTTCTCTTCTGGGTGACAGTGTGTGAGGTCCCTGTGGTGTGTAAGCCTGGAAATGGCTGGTGGGCTTGTCAGAGTGTGAGTTGAGAGTGATGAGAAGGTGGACTTAACCTGGCAGAGATCATTCACCCTCTTGCTGCACTGGATGGATGCCTCATCTGGGGCATCTTTGCACTGACTGCCCTGCTGACCTGCACCCTTGCCAGCTTGGTGAGGTCGGTGGACATTTCGTTTTCATCACAGGGATAAAGTACCTCCCACTGGACCTCCACTGTGCTAAGGAGTACCAACAACGTAGCGTCGCTAAACTTTGGAGCGGTGTGCTTGATCCCCATTGGGCTTATTCTGATGTCTGCTATGTTAAGTCCTGGGCTGCAGTAAGTTGCGTGCACAGGTGCAGTTTAATACGGCTCTCAGTAGGACGATCCGATGAGGTAAGGGTGGGGCAGACAAATCCCAGGCCACCCGCCATGAGATACGACGTGTTTCAAGTTCACACATATTTAATAAGCTTAAAAGTGGAAACCCACCATGTACCGCTTTTCCCGTTCCCAAACTTAGGCCACAATTTTCCCACTAAAAAAGTGTCAAGGTGGCCAGAAAACTTCAGTGATCTGCGTTGATCTGTCTGGCACACTCCAGACAGCAATCGCCCCACACTTGGTCATTTTTGGGAGAGTGGTGAGTCGTGCACCGGTTCTGGAAGGAGTGGGGCCAAAACACACCAGTGAGCACGATAGCAAAGCACTGGGAGCCATTTTGGAAGGGCGCCCTGATCTCACAGGAGAACCGCCCCCCCCCTCCCTCCCTGCATGGATATCGGAACCCCCCAGCCTCAGCGGTGGTATGTAACCCCACCTCCCCTCCCCAACACGGATTGCTGGCCTTAGGGCATTGGGGCTCTTCCAATGGATCCCCCATGATGACCTCGACATGCCCCCCTCATGCTCCACCCCTGTATGACCCCCTCATTCAGGCTCCACTCCTGTATGACCCCGCAGCCCCCCCCCCCCTCCCCACGCAACCCCTGCATAGCCCTCCTGTCACAGCCCCCACTCAGGCCCCACTGAGATCCCACCTTCCCTCAGACCCCACCCCCTTGGCACTGTCCCTGGCACACTGGCAGTGCCCAACTGGCACTGGTGGGCACAGCCAGTGTGCCAGGTGGGCACTGGCAGGTGGGCATTGCCCAATGGGCATCACTCAGCCATGTCCATGACCACCCGGTGTTTCAGTACCCTTCAACCCCCGGCATGGCCATCGTACCTGGTCTCCACTAAGACCGGTAGTGATTCCCGCCGGCATCGCATCGCATCGCACCCGAACATCGGAAGTTCCGGGGAGCTGGGAGAATCCAGCGTCGAACACACTATGCATATTTAAATACTACTTTAAATATGCTAACTGGCCTCATGACCTTTATGGGCGCAATCCTGTTTATGCCAGTGGAAAGGGACCGGAAGGATTGCAAACCGTTTGGCGCCAAGTGCAAAAGCAATTTTTAAGCCCATATACTATTTTCTGGGATTGATCTGTGTTAGGTGCAGTGGGGCTGGAGAATCACCCACTTAGTCTCTGGAACGGAAAGATCCACCCATTGTCTCAATACTGAATTGAAACATAGCTAAATTCTGGTTATATTTCAAGGCTTTGCTGCTAAAGGGAAACACAAAATCTAATTCACAAACATACCTTTGGTTAGTGAATAGTTAAATATACCATCAGCTATGTATTACAACAATTCCATCAATTTGTTTTAAAACTCTTTGGCATTTCTTATTTTAAGCTGTCAGGTAGGCAATTCAATTGTGTTAACATTAGCTATCACATTGCAATAGGATTGAGGCATATGAATCTTGACTTTGCATGCTCCACTTGTAATATTCAACAAGAGAAAGCTGAACAAGAAACTGCTTTAAAAATACCCCTCAAAAGGGATCCATGTTGGAGATGGTCTCCAGTCAAAATCATTCAATTTTTCCAAAGGCTGGATTTAAGAAAAATTATCTTCATACTCGGAAAGTGGACATTACACAAACTATAGCTTGGCTGATGACTAGTTTTAAATAAACAGGAAGTGTGCATGTTACTCTAGTTGAATAGTGGTTCAAGAAGGTGGCTCATCATCACTCTCTCAAGGGCAATTAGGAAGGGGCAATCAATGCTGGTCTGGCCAACAATGCCTACACGCTGTGAAATAATATATATATATAAAATATCTGCTTACATTATTCTGTACAAAGCACAGTGAAAGTGTTATTACTTTTACAGAATGTTTGCCCTTCAACATTTTAAATTGCTCACACAAACTTGTTTGTCAATTCTGTTTGATGTTGGTGCTACAATAGAAAGAAAAAGCCTTAAATACTCCTTTGTTATTTTGTAATTGGTTCTTCAAAGCTATGATTTTTGCAATAGAAATATGCAGCAGCTTGAGAAATGGGAGTAAGAGTGGACCATTTGAGATCTGGCTGATTCTCTGCCTCAACTCTATCTTTAGCAGCAACTGTATGGCCTCAACCAGGATCTTGGGTTCATGTCACACTATCTGTAACCTCCACGACTTGCCTGGACTTGCAAAATCTCACTTACTGTCCTGTCTGGAGACAATACATATCTCTTTAACCTGTGCTTAATGCTCTCTCCACTCACATTGTCTGTACCTTTAAGACTTGATTAGCTGTAAAGACTCGCATTCCAATCATTATTCTGTAAATTGAGTTTGTGTCTTTATATGCCCTGTTTGCTGTTTGTGAACAGAACTCCCACTCACCTGATGAAGGAGCAGCACACTCCGAAAGCTAGTGGCGTTTGCTACCAAATAAACCTGTTGGACTTTAACCTGGTGTTGTGAGACTCCTTACTGTGTCAACTCTACCTTTCCATACTATCCCCATATCCCTTTATTCCTTTAGCACACAAACACCTATCAATCTCTGTCTCGAATATACTCACCACTTGAACATCTTCAGACATCGAAAATGAAGAATTCCAAAGATTCATAATGCTTCAAGTGAAGGAATATCTTCTCTTCTCAGGCCTAAATGGTCTACCCCTGAATCTGAGACTGTGCCCTCTAGTCCTAGATTCTCCAGCCAAGCAAAACATGCACCCAGCAGTTACATTGGCTAGACCACTGAGAACTTATATGTTTCGCGGAAGTTCAGACAAATGAGGGGGGATCTCATAGAGACCGATAAAATTCTAACATGACTAGACAGGGTAGATGCAGAAAGGATGTTCTCGATGGTGGGGGTGTCCAGAACCAGGGGTCACAGTCTGAGGATGCAGGGTTGACCATTGAGGACGGAGATGAGGAGACATTTCTTCACCCAAAGAGTGGTGAGCCTGTGGAATACAGGAAGTAGTTGATATCAAAACATTGAATGTGTTCAGGAAGCAGCTAGATGTAGCACTTGGGGGTGAACATGGTCAAAGGTTATGGGGAGAAAGCAGGATTAGGCTACTGAGTTGTACGATCAGCCATGATCGTGATGAAGGACGGAGAAGGCTCGAAGGGCCAAATGGCCTCCTCCTGCTCCTATCTTCTATGTTTTTAAATTTCAGTGAGATCACTTTTCATATTTCTAAACTCTAGGGAATAAAGGCTTAATCTATTCAATCCCTCCTCATAGGACATCCCTGTCAGGCTCCCCTGCCCAGCCCAGGAATCACTCTGGTGAACCTTTGTTCTTTAAGTAAGGAGACCAAAACTGTACACCTTGCATAGTTTCTTATTCTATTTGGCGTTTAAGTGTGATTCTTTCGACAAAAGCTTTTAAGGCTGGTCAGCAGAAGCCATGCGGTATTTTTCAATCAAGATATATTTGCATTAGTTGTGAGCAATGTGTTGAATAAATCATTTTTCGACCTGTCAGAGAAATTGTGGTAAGTCTGCATGATTGCGAACGTGGATATGTGAGGAGGGCGCATCTGCAAAGTAGCCCATATCTCATTGAACCAATTTGAACTAATTTTTCAGAGCTGAAAGCTGATTCCAAGTGCTTCAGTTCTAAGACAAGGCTCTCAAGGGTAGAGTGCAGTAATACATGACATTTAATATAACATTTCCACTTCTTCTGCGGCTTCTATATTGGTTATTGTTGAGCCAAACGTTTGACCTCAATTTCCACCCAGCATCTGTTTGGCTAAACTTACTCAATTCAGTTATGTCTGGATGAACTGCTTTCGACACTACACAGTGCAGTTAAATCCACATACACCAGTATCTGATACTGTACAAGCAAATTCCTGGCATATAGCTAGTATAAGCACATGATTACTAAATAGTGTGATTTAGTCCTCATTGAGTGACTACTCACAGAGTTTTTGTGGAGCGATAAAAATGTGGTTTCCCACAAATTTTCAGCAATCTTTCCACAAATATCATTTGCACTTTTTATTTGGATGTGGATTGTCCACAAACTGCAAAGTTATGGAAAAGATACATTGCTGTGGCAATTTGCCTGAATATCACCATTAAACCTTCACAGAGAAGCATGCTTTCCACAAATTAGTATTCCCTTGCTACTTGTCAAACCTTGAATTCCAATTTGATATTTTGTGGAAACTTTTTTTTCCAGTACTCTATAATTTAGTGTTGGGTTTGGTTCTGTGGTGTGTTTATATGACTGGGTTAGCAATACAGAGGCAGAGACAAACACTGCAGGGAATGTGAGTCCCAATCCTATCATGGCAGTTTGATAACTTAGTTTTGGTTTAAAGAATCTGGAATTGAAATAAGCATTTACTCTTAAAAATTTGAAACTCACGCACACAGTGGGATGAAGCCTCCTCTCTGACTAAAACTTTGTTGAACTCAGCACTGAGTTCAACTGAACCTACTGAGTTTGGGTTTCCCCCCATGTGTAAGGCACATCCTGCCTCTGTTCCTCTATCTGTGAAAATAGGATCTGTTGGGAATGGTGGCAATGGGACTCCAAGATCCGGGATCCCGGTATCATTTTGGATAAGTCAAGGAGTCTCCATGAGTCCACAAAAATCTAGACCGTTCTGTAAATTTGAATAATTCCTTTGAGAAGCCATGGTGTATTATGATCGGAAAGCTTTTTGATGACTGAACTTCATTTGGAGTGGATCAGAATGGTCACGAGTAACAGGTTAGCACTATGAGAGCACTTCCTTTTAATTGGAGTTTTGTTTGAATAGATTCTCCTTGCTCTTCATTCTATCAGTTGGCAACAGTTAAGGAGAATCTTCTTTGAGGTTAATAGCTATTTGCATATTTTGTTTCTGCCAAAATAAAACAAGCAGTTAGATGCTATAACCAGCAATATTGGAATTGAGAGCCTAAAATAATTTTTTTTTAAATATTTAAACTCAAAATCAGATAATTTGAACAGCAATCAGGTTAATTTGCAAAATTCAGGCCTGGTACAGAATGATAGTTTTTGTGGTTTGATTTGATGTCTTATTGTCATGCGTATTAGTATACAGTGAAAAGTATTGTTTCTTGCGCACTATACAAAGCATACCGTACATAGAGAAGGAAAGAGAGTGCAGAATTTAGTGTTACAGTCATAGCTATGGTGTAGAGAAAGATTAACTTAGATTCAAAAGTCTGATGGCAGCAGGGAAGAAGCTGTTTTTGAGTCGGGTGGTATGTGACCTCAGATTTGTGTATCTTTTTCCCAACGGAAGAAGGTGGAAAAGAGTATGTCCGGGGTGCGTGGAGTCATCGATTATGCTGGCTGCTTTTCTGAGGCAGCGGATGTTTAAGGTATAGATCCATGTGTGTTACATATAAAGCTTTATATGAGCAGCAGAGCCTTGGGTAATTGTTCAAAACTGCATTGCTGCGACTGAATATACATCAAATGGAAAGGGTAAAATTAAAGGTTATCATACTATAATGCCGCATTGTAAGACTATGCCACTAATCTTCAATCTTCCAAGTAAAGTCGAAGTTGGTGGACCAAAGACCACTCGGTATTGAAAAAAGTCATTCCTTGAGTCACATCGGGGCTGGAATTCTCCCCCCAAAAAATCGAAGTGTCAAATTCGCCTGAAAACTGGAATAAATCGCACTGGTTTTTTCAACGTGTTTCCCGGAATGAATCTCTCACACTCTATGCATTGCAGAAGCCACTCGTGTGATTATCATTAAAAACCGGGGGGCAGGGCCTTTTCCCGCCAAAGAGGCTGAAGTCAACGCGATGAGCGGGACCCCACGCATCCACACATCTCTGGGAATTCTCTAAAAAGACCACCCAGTGTTTAGATTGCTGGCCTCAACCCCCCACAGACATTGCTGGCATCATCGCTGGCCTCTCACCCCGCCCCCCACCCCCCCTGTGCAACCCCCCCCCCCCCCCCCCGCCTGCACAGACATTGCTGGCCTCAACCCTCCCATTCCTCACGGACATCACTGGCCTCTCACCCATCTTTCTATGACAAGTAGAACTGCACATTATACTCCAGGTGTGTTCTCACCAAGGCCCTGTGCAGATGCAGGAAGACATCTTTACTCCTGCACTCGAGTCCTCTTGTGATGAAGGCCAAAATACCATGTGTCTTCTTGCCTGCTTGTTGTACCTGCATGCTTGCTTTCAGTGACTTGTGTACTAGAACACCCAGGTTCCTTTTTCAATATTTTCTAATCTACCACCATTTAAGTAATAATCTACCATTCTGTTTTTCCATCTGAAGTGGATAACTTCACATTTATCCAAATTGTATTGCATCTGCCATGTATTTGCCCACTCACTCAACTTGTGTAAAGAATGGCTTTTTCCCTGCTGCCATCAAACTTTTGAATGGACCATCATATTTGAAGCTGATCTTTCCCTATACCCTAGCTATGACTGTAACATTACATTTTGCACCCTCTCCTTTCCTTCTCCCCTATGTACTCTATGAACAGTATGTTTTGTCTGTATAGCGTGCAAGAAACAATACTTTTCACTGTATACCAATATATGTGATAATAATAAATCAAATCAAAATCACATTGAAGGATCTTAATATTCTCCTCACCACATTAATTAGTGCTGAACTTTAAATTTTTCTTGGATTTTCCATCCAGTGAAGATCACATTGATGGTGCATCTTGTTGGATGGAAACTGCACTGCAACTCTAGAATGAGCTCTTTCACCAATGAGAGGAGGCAAATGGGGAAGGTCCTTGTAATGATCATCCCTGTTGCAAACAGCAATGAGACTCCTCTGTAGCTACCGCAATCGAACTTGTGTCTCTTCTTGAATACATTCACAATCAGATATTGTCTCAAAGTATTCCTAAGTGAGTGGTTGCTGTCCTTCATATTTCAGACTCTGGAACATGGTCACTATGTCCATTCCATGCAGAATTAATTTTGCAATGATTGACTCCAGATTATTAGTGCAATCGGCCCTTGACTTGGAAGTTTCCCTCTGGATTAGACGCTCTTGCTTCAATTAGTTGCATTACCAGGTATTCCAGTAACTGCTGGTGAATATATTGCCACAATAACATTCCAGATAGAGATCTCTTTTAAGATTAAAAGTACAAATCATTCCCATCAATGTCAACCACTTATTTTTGTTCAGATTTCTTACAACATTAAAGGCATTATATAAAAACAAGCGGTTGTAATGTTCACTGGTTCATTACTCCTCTAAGATTTTTTCCTCCATTCCTTCAGCGCTGTTCTAAAGAACTTGTGACCATTATACCCAGCTATGTTGCATGAATTTAGTGAATTAACATTCCAAAAGGCGTAGTTAGATATAATGCTCTTAAAACCTATTGCAATTGTATTTATTACATATAATAAGGACATACAAGCCAAATAAAAGGCGACTAGAAATTACACATTGCAAAATAACAATCCATGCAAAATAATGTTGGAGGGATAATGGTGTATGGAGGTTTAACACAATTCCTTTGTCTGCCATTTTGAGATCACTAACCCATTTAATTTAAGCACATAAAGTGTAATAGTCATAAAGCGCAAATTCAAAGCAAGGGAGAGAAAAGAGATTAATTTGATATCAAGTGTGGATTCTAAATTGTGGAGATTGTGGAAAGAGAAAGATTGGTTTAAATCTTCGAGGAGGTGATGGTCTAGTGGTATTATCACTAGACTATTAATCCAGAAACTCAGCTAATGTTCTGGGGACCAGGGTTCGAATCCCGCCATGACAGCTGGTGGAATTTGAATTCAATAAAAAATACCTGGAATCTACTGATGACCATGAAGCCATTGTCAATTGTTGGAAAAACCCATTTGGTTCACTAATGTCCTTTAGGGAGGGAAATCTGCCGTCCTTACCTTGTCTGGCCTACATGTGATTTCAGAGCCACAGCAGTGTGATTGACTCTCAACTGCCCTCTGAAATGGCCTAGCAAGCCACTCAATTCACCACCACTTTCTCAATGGCAACTAGGGATGGGCAATAAATGCTGGCCAGCCAGCGACACCCATGTCCCACCAACAAATAAAACAAATAGTCACCTGATTGGAATGTGTATGAGAAGATTCCAGTCTTTAACAGATCTTGTCCAAATTTTCATTGATTGATTCGCTTGCCCACATGTAAAAGAGAAAAATCAGCCCTCAAATCTTTGGCATTGCAAATAAAACTTTTATATGATGTTTTTAACATATAAAATGTCCCAAAGGTTTTCACAAGAGCATTATCTCACAAAACTGGCACTGAACCCCATAAGGAGATAGGTCAGGTAACCAAAAGCTTGGTCAAAAATGTAGGTTTAAAGGAGAATCTTCAAGGAAGAAAGCAAGCTGGGAGAGGTGTTTGGAGGGATTCCAAAGTATAAGGCCAAGGTAATTGAAAGCATGGCTGTAAATAGTGGTGTGATTAAAATCTGGGATGCTCAAGAGGCCAGCATTGGATAAACACCGGTATCTTGGAGGGTTGTAGGGCTGGAAGATGATACTGAGAGGAAGAGGAGGATTGGAAAAGAAAGGAATGGAGATTTTAAAATTGAGATGTTGCTTAACTGGAACCAATATAGGTCAGCAAACACAGGAATGATAGTGGATAGAACTTGGTGAGATTGAAGATTCACAAAGCAGAGTTTTGTATGATCTCACATTTGCAAAGGGTAGAATCTAGAGGTAACCAACTCATAGAATCCTACAGTGCAGAAAGAGGCCATTCAGCCCATCAAGTCTGCACCAACCACAATCCCACCCAGGCCCTATCCACATATCCCTACATATTCACCCACTAACCCCTCTAACCTATGCATCCCAGGACACTAAGGGGCAGTTTAGAATGGCCAATCAACCGAGCCCGCACATCTTTGGACTGTGGGAGGAATCCAGAGCACCCGGAGGAAACCCACGCAGACACGGGGAGAATGTGCAAACTCCACACAGACAGCGACCCGAGCCGGGATTCGAACCCAGGTCCCTGGAGCTGTGAAGCAGCAGTGCTAACCACTGTGCTACCGTGCCGCCCCAACTTATTTTTGCCTTACTGTTACAGGCTGGAGAGGGGTTAATTTAACCAACACCAATTCCTCCTTTAACTGTTCATCCATGAGCAGGGAAGTGTTTTTAATGTGTTTCCCTCTCTATAAGTGGCGGTATATTTCCCAAACCCTTGGTTTTTTGTGTGATCTAATTTTCTATTAATGATCCCATAGCAAACTCGAGATAGGGTTAATTTCTTTGCACACATTCAAAATGCAGGAAGGAGGATTCAAAATGTCACCTCCACACTCAAGACAATAAAAAGAAGGATATTAGATAAGAAGGTTTTACAGTACAGAGACCACAGCAAAAATAAATATTGGCTCATGTAAGTTCCAGAATCAAAGTCCAATGAGGTATTTCTTCATGGAGGTGGGCAGGATGAAAATCAATACCGTACAATTTCAAGTTTCTGGTGGTGATGACTTCACAAGATGATATAGGTATGCGGAATGAATCAGTCAAGTAGCTGATGGTCCAGAAGCAGTGTAGATGGGGCCAACTGTTCAACCTGGGCAGCTCCGCTCTTTGTGGCTGCTAGTCAGATGTTATGCAGCAGACTGAACTATTCAGTTCAGTAAGGCAAAAATAAGTTGTTCAATAAGCCAGAGGCCTAGATCATATGACACCCACTACTGTATATCTTTGAAGTTGGGCTTTGCGGCCTCCCAGTGATTGTTACTGACTCCTCAGCGATAACGTGGTGCGAGTTTCCTGAAATTGCAAAGTGGCTTATTTTGTTCTGTAAGAAGTCTCTCAACACCAGGTTAAAGTCCAACAGGTTTATTTGGTGTCACGAGCTTTTGGAGTGCTGCTCCTTCAGCAGATGAGTGGACTGGCCTCACCGCTAGATATAGGTTCATCTATTTTAAGGATTTTTCGGAGTCAAGTCCCATTTTAAAATTTACAGCCAGCAATAAGTATATATATATATTTATATATATATACATATATTTAATATATTATGAAAGTGTGGTGAGGTTCTAGTCTATCATACAGAGGCATGAATGAGAGTTGCAGCAACAGCTGAGCAGCGGCATAGGCAGAGTCAGATGATCTTACAGAGGTGGAAATAGATATTCTTTATTGATGGTGTGGATATCTTGTTCAAAGCTCATTGGGGTTTAGATATCACTAAGGTAGTGAGCAGTTTGGTTCGGCCTCAGAATGTTGCCAGGGTGAGGGATGGAGCCAATGGCTAGGGAATGAATTTTGGGGCAGTGACCAAAGACAATGGCAATTTGTTCCCCTCAATCTTTAGCTGGAGGAAAACGCTACTCATCCAATTCTGGATGTCCGACAAGCAGTTGGACAATTTAAAGAGAGTGGAGGGATTGAGAGAAGTGTTAGTGAAGTAGAGCTGAGTGTCATTGGTGTAGAAGTGGAAATAAAGTTGCGAAGAGGCAGCTTGTAAATGAAAAATAGAAGGGGACCACATATAGCTTCATGAAAACCTGAGTTTATTTGATTCAAAAGTGCAAGTAAAACCTTGCAAAAATAACATCAGATATTCACCATGTCTGACAACGTGTATTTGCCGGTGGGAAGTATTGAATTTCCAAATCTCAGGCAAGCACAGCATGAAGGAAGAAAGTTAAAAAAAAGACCTCTCTTCTAGAAATCCTTCCATTGTTTCTTTGCAACATTTTACGCAGGATTTGGCTCATCATTCATCAGGAGAAAATTTTGTCTGTGATTGGGAGCTTAGTGAGATAATCCCTTTGCTTTGAACTTCGGAGAAATAGGTCTGACAGTCTAACAATCATCTTGACAATTTAGGTAACAGCATGGATGCACGATGGCATGTAATTTGATAGAAGTAGTGATCCGTTCCATCTCAGCCTCCAACTCTTAAGTTGGATATTACCATTAAGACGTGTCAGATCTCGCCTGATGAAATTTTGGGAGCTGCTGTTACTGAAGGATCACTGCTTGAGAGTCTCACAGCTCCATTCGGATTGTTGCTTCATAACCCGGCCTCCACATTTTAAAAGCCAATCGATCAGATCTAACTTAAGGGTGTACAATGGATACTGTTCATTCTGAGACCCACGCCATTGAGTCAACAACAACATAACCAAAACAACAGAAGGGTACAGGGTGGGACGGGCAGTAAAACTCCGGCGACAAGGTTCAAGAAATTAAAACAAAGGTGGAAAGTTATGTTCAATTGTTTCTAAAAACTGGGAATAACCTGAGCCTTTCATGTGAAAACATAATAAATGTAAGATAAAATCTTTTCCCATTCTATAGTTGTTCCAATTTGGAAAACCTAAATGGAGAACAAAAGCCTGTGATGCAGATCACCAAGGTAATAAGTAATTGATGAGAAAACAGGGCTGAGTATATAAGGGAATTCTTCTGCTTCTCGGCTGTAAAGTTAGGGGACAGCTGCAGAAACCCCAGAACAAATTCATTTTGCAAACAAGTAAGTATGCCCTCCAAGATTCGTTTTAAAACCTGTACTAATGTAGAAATCTGAGCGAGGTGAAGAATTTCACTTTTGAGATTCTGGGAAGGGATGTATTAGAACAATACACGGCATGGTGGCACGGTGGTTAGCACTGCTGCCTCACAGTGCCAGGGACCCTGGTTCGATTACCGGCTTGGGTCACTTGTGAAGTTTGCACATTCTCCCCGTGTCTATGTGGGTTTCCTCTGGGTGCTCCGGTTTCCTCCCACAGTCCAAAGATGTGCGAGTCAGGTGGATTGGCCATGCTAAAATTGCCCCTTAGTGTCAAGGGGGCTAGCTAGGGTAAATGCATAGGGCTATGGGGATAGTACCTGGGTGGGATTATGGTTGGTGCAGACTCGATGGGCTGAATGGCCTCCTTCTGCACTGCAGGTTTTTATGATTCTATGGACAGGCAGTACAACAATCTGAGAATAGGTTTGTAAGTTCAGTACATGGACAGTAAGCTAGAGGAGGAGATGAATCATTGTTATAGAACCCACACGATTTGAAATGAAAATCGGCTGGGTTCTGCAACGGGCGGGCAACCTGCTCTGTGAGATTAAGGCACAATCATTGAAGATGAAAATTTAGTCCTTTATTTGAATGCAGGAAAGATGCAAGCATTGGGATGAGCTGTTTAGAAGGTGCATTAATACTGTGAAATTTGCTGTGAAGATACTGTGAATTTACACAAGTAATTAAAAGCAGCCGGTCCTACTGAAATTTGCAATGTAATTAAACTAAATTAGAATTTCTGTGAGTGCTTATTGTTATAAGGCAAGGAATGTAAAGACCTACACTGCTGCCTGGTATAAATGTTGGCTGAAAGTTCTCTCTGGTGTGGATGACTGACTGATGCCTGCGTTGACTCCCAAGATGTCCGAGGAAAGGTAATCACAGACAAGGTGGGTGCAGCAGTCACCTGAAGCAGAACTAGTGAAATATAACGCTTTAATCTGTCTTTAATTCCCAGTACAGATTTCAAACTGCTTATCGAATCAACATTGGTGGCAGGCTTGTAGGTTTGAAGTACAAATCACATATAGAGATTATAGGCCTTTAGCAAGTGAACCTCTTCCATCTTCTACTCTTTCAGCTATTGGCTGTGATTCTCCTGAATTGGGCTTAAGAATAGAAAATAGAATAGAAACCCTACAGTGCAGAAGGAGGCCATTCGGCCCATCGAGTCTGCACCGACCACAATCCCACCCAGGCCCTACCCCCACATATTTACCCGCTAGTCCCTGTATCCTACGCATCAGGACTCTGAGGGGCAATTTTTAACCTGGCCAATCAACCTAACCCGCACATCTTTGGACTGTGGGAGGAAACCGGAGCACCCGGAGGAAACCCACGCAGACACGAGGAGAATGTGCAAACTCCACACAGACAGTGACCCGAGCTGGGAATCGAACCCGGGACCCTGGAGTTGTGAAGCAGCAGTGCTAACCACTGTGCTACCGTGCCGCCCCTGTTAGCAGTACCCATGTCAGTAGGAAACCAGGAGGATTAACTGCTGGCGTTAGCACCTGATAGATGCTAATCTATTCATAACGGACAAACTGCTGGCCTGACCTGCTATTCTGAGACCGAGCCACCATTTTTAAATGGCAACTTGATCTCTGTCCTTGGAGACAGATGTGGAGATGCCAGCATTGGACTGGGGTAAACACAGTAAGAAGTCTCACAACACCAGGTTAAGGTCCAGCAGGTTTATTTGGTAGCAAAATCCACTAGCTTTCGGAGCGCTGCTCCTTCGTCAGGTAAGTGGGAGTTCTGTTCACAAACAGGGCATATAAAGACACAAACTCAATTTACAAAATAATGGTTGGAATGCGAGTCTTTATAGGTAATCAAGTCTTAAAGGTACAGATAATGTGAGTCATTCCACTCCATCTGACGAAGGAGCAGCACTCCAAAAGCTTATGGTATTTGCTACCAAATAAACCTGTTGGACTTTACCTGGTGTTGTGAGACTTCTTACTTGGAGACAGAACCACCCCCTCCCACGATAAAATGATGGCCCCACATTGACCAGGGGACCACCACCAACCCCTCAGCAAAGTGGGGCATCCTCCATCCCACCACCAACAAATAATGGATAACACCTCACCACCCCCCGCACCACACAGTCATGAGGGTGACCCGTGACCCGACCACCACCAACCCCCCCTCCCCCCCCCCCCCCCCCCCCCCCCACCACACGCACACTCAGCCCTCCCTTTCTCCTCAGGGTCTCCACTCGAGCCCCTTTAGGCCTCGCCACTTGGCAGTGTGAAAAGTGCACTACCTCCTGACACCCTGGCACCAACACCCTGCCTGGCACCTTGTGTCCCGTTGGGGGCTTGAGGAGGTAGGTCGAGTGGACATTTGCCCCTCTGCTGCTGTCAGGCCATATCTTCCAGCCCCAATCTCAATAATATGCAAACATAATCTTTGGCAGGACAAGTCGGATGGTGCATAGTCCACCATCATGTCCAGGTACCATACTGAAAAGACAGCCATCCATGGACCTACTATAGGAGGAAAAGGATGGGCCTTCTGAAAATGAAAATGGATCTCTGGGTGCACTCTGGGGCTGGAAGATGGACCTTCCCGATGACATTCAATCTGGAAGCTCCATCTGTAGATCCTGCCGCCACCCACTGCTGTGGTATTCCGGGGTGCAGGATTGCTGGTGACCTCCATTCAAAGCTCTGGAGGCAGCCTCAGGCAATGTTGAGGTGAATCCCGACTTCTGCACACCACACTGTTCCAGACGTGTTTCCCCATTGGTGTCATGGGGAACTGTGGTGTGGGTGAAAGATTCTGGTCGGGGCTGCATTCCTTTAGCGGTCAGTTTCACGCTAGCCTCCAGTGGGTTTTCCGGTCCACCATGTTGGGCACAAGCAAAAGATCCCACTGGAAATTTGCACTGGCATGAAACTGATTTTTGCACGACTGTTAAGTTCTCCCCCCTTTACCCGCCATTAAACCCGCCGGCAGGGGTACGGGAGAATACCGCAATTTCATTCTGGACTTCTTTCCTGCTAGTTACAGAAACCCATGCAATTTTGAAATTATTTTTTCCAATGTTACATTGCTCCAACACCTGCTCCCAACATGAATTAGCATTTAGTCATTGAATGGTAGAATCATGGAGCCCAACCTGTATATTTTTGGGCCGAGTAAAACTTCCTTTGGATAGTATGAACACTGGGTCTCTAGTCCTCCACCTATAAAGATAGAAGGGTCATTTTCATGTCCCTTTGGCCTCACTTGTGTTTCAAATGGACAGTAGGAGGCCCAAAATAACACATGAAATGGAGTGAACAGCTGCAGGCAGTGTTCCTCCTTTTTCCAATTTTCAGGTGAATCTCAATTTAGGTGGCCAAACATCCCACTGGAAACAATCATGAACATCATTAATCTATGCTAACTAAGTTTAATGATACAATTATATCCTCAACGCTATTTTTCGTCAGGCCCCGGTTAAGATTTTAGCCACTCGGCGTGTTCTCCAACCAGACCCTTTTTCAAGATGGCGCCGGAGCGAGGCAACTTCTTGCAAGCTGTGCCCAGCACACCTTCTAATTCTATCTTTTACTCTTGTTCTATGCTTCTAAACTTTATTCGAACTCTTTTAAACCCTCTAACAATGCTCTAATTCAATTTCATTAAATTGATCTTTCTCTACACCCTAGCTATGACTGTAACACTACATTCTGTACTTGCTCGTTTCCTTCGCTATGAACGGTATGCTTTGTTGGTACAGCATGCAAGAAACAATACTTTTCACTGTATGCTAATATATATGACAATACTAAATCAAATCAAATCAAAGCTGTAGGGTGCGTCTGCCAGACATTCTGGATCTTTGGAGTCAAAGTTTGTTCTTAACATAAGAGAGGTAAGTGGAGGGCAAAATCTGACTGCTGAGTGCAGCAGCAAAGCTGAGAGAAGAGATAAATAATACTGACTGAGTGGCAGTGTAAAACTTTAGTTTTAAAAGTCTGCTGATTGCGAGTAATCTGCAGATCAAAGTAACCGCGTAGAGTACAGGCAAACATAAGATGAAGTTTCCAATATCCACAAGAGGCTTTTCAGAGCACGAAACAATATATGTGCTATATAATTCATTGTGATAGAACAATCTAAGTGTAAACACTCCTAAGGGCATGGTCATAAAGAAGCCACAACAAACACTCATATGGACAAATCTTTGACTCTGAAGACCTCGGAACTTGCCATTAAAAAAAAGCAGACACGCTCATAATCTTGTTAGAAGGCTTGCAGGGGCATAACTCTTGAAAGAAACAGTGTGGTAGCTTCCTTAGGCCAGTAGCAATGGCTTTTAAAGCCTCAGACTAATTGTTTTACCCATTACTGTTATATTTTATGTTTTGTAATCTGTTCTACAGTGCCCTCCACTATGGGGACATCTGTTGGCGACAATTAGCATTTTATTTCATTATTTTCTTTTATAACACATGATCATTTCCTAATCCGGCCGATAAATCACATAGGTTGTTGTTTATCCACTTATCTCACAGGAAGCTGGAAATGATCCTGTATTTCGTCCACGAGTTTGATGTAAGAGCTCACCCATGAAAAATAAATGCCTCATTTCAAACGGCAGACTTCTGCTTCGTGTTTTTATATCACAGAATATTATTTAGACTCTGAATCTTTCCTTCATACGGAATTCTGAGCCCGTGTTAGCCGCCAGCGTAAAGGGTAACGCCGGTCGAAAATCTTGTCGGCGAGACCTCGTTTCCCGATTCTCCACGCCCCTCCACCGTGACCTTAACAAGGTTCCCACCCAGGAAGGTCAGGAACCTTATTTTAATACATTAGCATCTTATTTGTGAGCCGTCCCACCAGGATCTCCGCCCTCTCTGAATATCACGCCAGAGCGATTTACAATAGTTCCGTAAAAACGTGAACTTGGCAACCTCACCTCCGAATGGGGGGAGGGGGGGGATGTGCAGGGGGAAGGAGGGCACTCAGGTCGCCATTACCCAACAGGTTGAATGGAGAGGGGCAGCACCCAAAGAGGATGTGGGGGAGCTTGCTATGTTATTCTTGGGACCAGGGAGGAGGGAGGGAGGTTTGAGTGTAGGCACAGGGGGAGGGGCAAGGGGGGTTGAGTCTTGGCACAGGAGGAGTGAGGGTTAGGGGGGAGGGTGGAGGAAAGGGAGTGGGTGTGGGACTCTCCAGCCAGTTCAAGGGCTCTTTCCTCAACTGGGGAGGATCTTCAGCTCGTGCATAACACTGGCTAGCTGTGCCCTCTCATGCCGATTGTGCTTGAGTTTGGCCTGCAATGAGATTGATGGGGAGAATGTGGGCAGGACCCATGCCAGGTCAGATGGTAATGAAGTCTGGCATGTGTGGTAGGTGAGTAGGAGCGGGGATGTGAGGAGAAAAAGAGCCACTGGGGGATAAAGCGGCGGGAGGGGAAGGGTTTGGGAGTTTGGACCCCATGAGGCAGCTGAGAGTAAGATCACCGTGGAAGCATGTGGGGTGTGTTAAGAGTTAAGGGTATCATAGAACAGTACAGCACAGTACAGGCTCTTCAGCCCTCGATGTTGTGCCGAGCTTTGTCCGAAACCAAGATCAAGCTATCCCACCCTATCATTCTGGTGTGCTCCATGTGCCTATCCAATAACCGCTTGAAAGTTCCTAAAGTGTCCGACTCTACTATCACTGCAGGCAGTCCATTCCGCACCCCAACCACACTCTGAGTAAAGAACCTACCTCGGACATCCCTCCTATATCTCCCACCATGAACCTTATAGTTATGCCCCCGAGTAACAGCTACATCCACCCGAGGAAATAGTCTCTGAATGATCATATGGGTACTTGAGAAGGCAGAGACATAGCCTTTCTACATGAAGAACGTCATTGATCTTTTTCCTGCACTGGATCATCGTCCTTTTTATGCAGAAAGCTGGCACTCACTGTCTTTGCCACTGCCTCCCATGCAGGAGTCGGTGACCTTGCCTGTGCGAGTGTAGAAGCTCCACCCAATCCAGCATCTTGGTCAGGGCTCCCTCAGAGTGATGTGGTGCTGTCTTTCTGGCTGCCATCTCCCTGATTAGGCTTGGAACATGAGGCACCATGTAATGGGTTCTGTGTTCATTTGAATTCAGTTGGCAGCCATTGCAAGTCAGTATGTACATCATAGAAGAGTGCAGAATGCCTCGTCAGCTGAGTTTGCCTATCCTCAGTGGACCTTCTTCATGTTGATGTACTTTTATCGTTCATGTAAAACTACCAGTCAGATCTCTGTTCTGGACAGGAAGAGTCGAATGGAATTTTGATTGAAACAGAAGCAATTGTCTATGTGTTGCATACAGTTAGAATATTGATGTAGGTGTGACTTGTCTGTATTGATGTAGATGTGGCTTTCTGCGCTTATAGCATTTTCTCACAGCTGTTGCAAAAAATACGACATAGGTGGTCAAAGAGGTAGATTCCCCCAGTTAATATATATCTGACTGACAGGAGACTGCTGTGTATATGTCTCAAAATGCACCTGCACTCATGGAAAGTTACGTACAGGATGGAGCTATGTTACAATATAATTATATAACTAGATCCAAATCCACAAACTATGGACCTGCACTTTCATAACATTGGAAATTGGGCTCAATATGTGAGGTGGAATTCTCCCCAAAAAATTCTAAGTGCTGAATTTGCGTAAAAACTGGAGTAAATTGCATTGATCTTTTTCAGCGGGATTTTCAAGATGAATCTCCCGCACTCTGTGCATCACAGAGAACCCTAGGGTGAATCTAGTTTAAAAATCTGCTGACAGGGCCTATTCCTTCTGGAGAGACTGGCAGCATAGCGCTGAGTGGGTCACTGCGCATGTGCCAATTTGTCACAGCAGAGATCAGCACATGCACAGTGGCCCCGCGCTGCCGGCCTCCCAATCCCTGGCCTGCCCCGTGACCCCGCATCGCTGCTCCTCCAATCCCCCAACCCCAAACATCGCTGACCATGGAACTCCTTCCACCAGATCACTGGCCTCCCAGACATATCCGGGCTACCCCTGACACCCCCCCCCCCCCCACCCCCCCCCCCCCCCCCCCCCCCGACCCCCGCCCCAGCCCACCTCGATCGCCCCGCTCCCCACAGTCCCAATGCTGGCACTGCCAGGCTGGCAATGCCCAGGGGCACTTACATCTTACCGCCAACCTCTATGGGATTGCCATGAACCCCCTTCACTCCAGCGGGGTTGAGCTCCCAGCTCCACATTAATGGAGAAACACTCCTGGCAGAGGGGGAGAGGCTAGTGGGCCTGGAAACTTCAGTCTCGGGCCTGCTAATCAGATTCAAAAAGCAATTTAAATATTTTAATCAGCTCTGCGGCAATTTCTGGTGCGGAGCTGACGACGCCAGAAATCCGGCAGCCGGAAACGCGCAGAGGCTTTGGCACCCAGTGGGAAGCCCATTAAGCAGCCTCAGCTTATATCTCCCGTCTGGGAGAATCGCCCCCGTGATCTGCTTCCCTCCTCCTTGCAGGAATAATGAAACAGTTTGATCTACTTGTAGGGCAGAATTTAATGCCATTCCACGGGGTGAGTTTGGTGGCAGGAGGCATTGATCGGGTGAGAGGGGCCTGGCTGAAACCGCTGCCACCCTCCCAACTCTACCCTGGTTATGCTTGTGGCAGGCAGGCTCATGGATGGCTTCTTGTCATGCCGCCAATTAATGCCCATCCTCACCCTTTATCCCACTGAGCGAGCAGGACACACAGTAAGTATGACAAGCTAATCCATGCAGGGTTGCTTGCAGGCTCCCAAGGTTAGAGATGCGGGGGAGAAAATTCCTCATTCAAAGGCATTCAGTTCTTGATTGAGGGACCTGGAATCAGGAAGGGAGCGTTTGGATGGAGCTGCGAGCTGCCTCCTGTCCTTGCTGCTGACTCTCACTGCCTGTCTACCCTCCCCCTCCCTTCCCACCACCTTAACCAAGTCCATGAGCCACCTCCCACTATCACCTACCTTTGGCCTGAGATCCAGCCACCATTCTAGGCTTCGGATGGAAGTCGTACCGGCAGCAACCATCACCTCCCCACTGGCGTTGCCGTTCAACAGAGCTTTGATTGGCCAGGAGCTCTTGGCAGAGAGCATCTCAGCCTCTGGCAACTTGACCCCAGTTAATGGCCTCCACTGTCTGCCACTCAGTCACTTAATGAGGCAGGCCTTCCCCGAAGGAAGGCTCCGGCCGGGTCTCCATCTGCCAGGCAAAACTCCTGTTGCCTCCATCAAATCCGGCCCACCGTTTCTGATATAACTGAGCCTTACAGATGGAAACAGAAACAAGTTACTGGGAGAGTAAGTGGTTCTTCAGTTTGCCAATGGTTTTAATGAAGGTTGCATATTCCTTTTTAAATTACCATTGGCAACTGTTTTCTATCACCTCTGCAGCTACAATTTGAGTTTAAGATTTTCTTTAACCTGGGGCCATGGTTCTATATGCAAATATTTCGCTGTCCCTTCACTGTCGCTGGGTCAAAATCCTGGAACTCACTCCCTAACGGCACTGTGGGTGTACCCACACCAATGGATTGCAGCGGTTCAAGAAGGCAGCTCACCACTACTTTCTCAAGGGCAATTAGGAATAAATACTGGCATAGCCAGCGAGGCCCACATCCCATAAATGAAAGTAAAAAATAAAATTGCATGAAGTTTCTCCATTTTATCTCTATTACTTTAAAATCTAAGCACAATATCGCTAACGTTATATCTCCTGATGCAGTACTATCAATCTTCAGTCACTGCTAACGTGACTACAGGACTAATATTGGACTCAAGAGGAATTACATATTGCATTTTACACTGTATTTATACAAACAACATTAACTTAAAGTAGCACCTACTGTAAGTCGGCTGATAGACTGATACAGCAAGTGACAGCCTTCATTACATTAGTTTTGTTTGCAGTGATGCAAAATTAGTGTTGCAAAGCAGTGATTATGTGAACAAGCCTTTCAGCAAACATCACAAAAATAGCTAATTGTTCCACTGAGTGAAGACTGACATAGATTATAACCATGACATATGTAAATTAAAATTGGAAACAGATGTGTTGTTATTCCTTCGTAGGAATAAGGGGAAACAGGGCAACTTTTTAACAAATGCCTTGAAATTGCATTGTAGCTTCAACTTAAAACAGAAATATTACTTCAGGAATCTGGGGCAGAATTTTCCAATCTGGGACTAAGTGCCGCAGTGGAAGGAGGAAGGTTGAGTGTACCCTGCTGCAGAGACTGGTGGGAAAACATGCCATATCTTCCGGCCCCGACCTCTTTAATTGTGCACCCGGGTGTTTAGTGCCCTATTCTGTGGTGGGAGTATGATGGTGTGAGTCCTGCCATTATATCTGGGTGCCATTTTTGAAAGGTATCACCAAGCCACCAGTGAAGGATGAATATGGACCTCCAGAAGATGAACATGGAGCACTCGAAGACAAAAAGACAGACCTCCTCGATAACACCGAATCTGGAAGGTCCATGTGTAGATTCTTCCCCCACCCACTGGTGGAGTGCTGCATGGTTGCTGACGCCCTCCATCCCAAACTGCTTGCCACCTTGTTCCAGATGTGTGCTGGACCAACATGTTTTCCTGCTGGCATTGCAAGGAACCCGGCATAGGGAGAGATTCCAATCAGGTTTTCATCTGCATCCTATTAGTGGGAGCAAACCAGTTACACGTCGGCCTCCGGCGGGTTTCCCAACCATCAGAAGATCCTGAGGGAAATTCACGCAGCCGTGAAAACCCTCAATTTGTGGGTTCCCCTGGCAAATTCTCCCCACTGCCCATCATCGAACATGCCAGGAGGGGGCATGAGAGAATTCCACCCTTGATTTCTCAACATTGGTAACTTAACATTGACCACTGGAGTACCCAGAATTTTCATCATTAAAGATTTTGATTCTCAGTATATACCAGTTTAGCTTATCTTTAATTAGTCATTCTGTTTATTTCACATCAAAGTGAGTGCTATCACAAGTGAACTGAATCACATTTCAGGAATAGTGAGGTGTGACTTTTAATCACTGGTTGTAAGCAAACAGCAAAAGTCGATTCTACCTGATTTGTCAGCAGTTCACAAGTGTGTTGCCAACCTGTGAAGGTAAACATCAACCAAAATCCCCTGATTGTTGTTTTGGCAGAGAATTTGCAAATGAAACCTACTAATAAAATGAACAAAAATCCAATATTTCGGGGGGGGATTTGCATACAGTTGGGTTATATTCCGCACTCTCATTGTTACTTTGGACAATTAAAAGTCTTTAAGAATGAAATCTGCAACTCAATCGACCAGTGATAAAATCAGCAACTTTGTAGATTTTGAGAAACCTTTGATAGTATTAGTGGCAATAATAACTTGTATTTATTACTACTTTAATGTATTAGTTTCATAGAAGCATCAGCAAACAGAGCCACAAAAAATTGACATCGCAACCGGGTAGATTTGAAGGGAAGTCTTAAAAGTTGATGGAGCAGTGTTGAGATTTAGAGAAGGAATAACTGAGTTTAGGACTGGGGTTCTGTGGATTGAGATTTTCAGGTTGTGAGCTCCAAGCAGCATTGGCGGCAGTGGAGCTAGGATTGAGTTTGGCAGCTTTGAGACTCTTTTAAATGTTTGGGTTATTTTCCATTCTTTCCACCTGTTCTCTGAAGCCCAGTTGTTGCTACAAGTACAGTCTGTGAAGAGGTAAGTCTTCACTTTCTTTCAGTGCAGATCCTGTCATTTTCAAAACCACCCCACTCTGGTCAAGAAATATCCCGTCACCCATATCTTTCCCTCCCCACTGGTTAATAACTCGCCAACCCCCGCTCTTCCTGCGTGCTCAGCAATATTCCTCCAGCTTTCACTCTGGGGTCACAAAAAGTCTGACGCATTAAAATAGGATCACAGGGGGAATATAATTGGGAAGTACTGGTTTAGGAGCTAGGTAACTGAAGGCACATTGGCTGGATTTGTAATCTGGAATACATCTGTCAGAAGCATACCTTTCCCGGTGTATTTTTAAAAATAAAACAATTAGTTAATTGTTTTTTTTTCTCAGTTTCTGCTTCCAATATTCTATACGATTCCAATATTCTTGAACTACTATTGATCTTGCCACATTTCATTTATTCTCCCAAGGTAAAGCTACATAGGGTTTTCAAAGGACCAAGAGATTATCTTCGTTTAAAGAAACTTAGTATGAGATTTATCATCCTTTTTCTCATTACCTCTGTACTTTACAGCTCCTTCGATACTGATGCAATCCATGGCCATATGCAGCAAGACCTGGACGATATTCAAGTTTCAGCTGATAAATGGCACGTAACAGTTATACCTCACAAGTGCCAGACAATGACCATCACCACAGATGTTTCACAGAGAGAATGGTCGGGCATTTCTGCTCCTTTTGGCATTGAACAGACTTGACGATGGGAGTGGAAAATATCACGAGAATCGTAGAGTCGTGTTTTACATCAGTTTAAGTGCGTGAGGTGATTTTTCCCCTCCCTCCATCAGTTTGAACACTATTATGATAAATTGCATATTATTATCAGGCCAGAGCAATCCCCCCCCGCCCCCCCCCCCCCCCCCCCAGCCCCCCTCAAGGTCAGAAAGTCTATCAAGCCAGCATAACGGCAGAGCAGTGTGAATCATGACTGGTTCACAAAGGTATGCTTTGGTGAGCAAACCTCCCAGGGTTGCTCAGGTGAGTGTGGAACTCAGGAGGGAAAGGATCATGCCCAGGCACTGCCTGGGTACGTATCTGGCACTACCTGGCCACTGCCCAGGCACTACACAGGAACTGCCCCCTGGCAGGAGGCAGTGCCCAGCTAGTGCCAGGGGTAGTGCTTCAGGGCAATGCCAAGGGGCAGTGCTAAGGAACAGTGACAAGGAAAGTGCCGGGGGCAATGCCAGGAGACAGTGCCTGCGGGCAGTGTCAGGGGCAGTGCTGGGGGTTCCGAGGGGGTTCGACAGTGAACCGGTTTGCTCTGTTTGCGCTGGTGCAGCCTTTAAAAAATGATCAGATCCTCACTGACTAAGTTGTTGGCAGGGCAGGTGAATCAGAGGCCACCCCGCCAGCGATACATTGTGGACCCATGCCCTCAAGTTTTTTTTCTCGAAGTGCTGCACTATATGATGAAGAAAACTGCCATTGCCATCAACAGCTTTGATGCTGCTTTTCCTGTTTGCCATTGTTCTTTTCCAATTTCCAGGAAAACCTCACCCAATCTAACCAACCCCCCCTTGTTACTCAATGCATTATCATCGCTGAATCTCCCACGATCAGCATTCTGAGGTTACCACTGACTAGAAACCAGGACTAGCCTTTTAAATACCACGGCTACAAGAACAGGTCAGAGACTAGGAACTCTGCAGTAAATAACTTACCTCCTCATTCCCCAAAGCCTGTTCAAAACTACAAGGCACGAGGCAGGAATGTGATGGAATACTCTCCACTTGCCTGGATGAGTGCAGGTCCAACAATACTCAAGAATCTGGACACCATCCAGGACAAAGCAGCCCACTTGATTAGCAACCCATCCACCACTTTCAACGTTCACTCCCTGATGCACAGTGGCAGCAATGTGTACCATCTAAAAGGTGCACTGGGCCAATCACCAAAGCTCTTCTGATAACATCTTCCTAAGCCATGACCTCTACCATCTAGAAGGACAAGGGAAGCAGATGTGTGCGAACACCTCCTTGTTCAGATTCCCCTCCAAGCCACTCACCATCCTGACATGGAAATATATTGGCATTCCTTTACTGTTGCTGGGTCAGAATCCTGGAACTTCCAACAGCACTGCGGGTGTACCTACACCACATGACCGCCATGATTCAAGAAGGTGTTTCAGGATCACCTTGTCAAGGGGTGGGAAGTAAATACTGGTCTAGCCAACAACACCCGCATCCCATGAATGAATAAATGCCTCTGTCCCTCAGCATCAGACTCTGGGATCCTGTTTCAATTAAAAAGCAATCCTAGAGTGGTATTTTTCTGATTTTATGCAATGGCTTCAGTTTAAGATGCTTTGCTCAGTCAGAATAGTGCACAGGAAGTGAAGATTAGGCTGAGATTATACTCCCAGCTGGTGGTATCTCATATTCACCAACTATGAAACAGACTAAGATGCCTGCTACAATTGAGAGGGTCTAACGTGAATGTAAAAGTCACTGGTCACCGGAGCCATGACCCAGTTCGAACATTTGGATTTGGGAGGCCCCACACAAGGTCAATTCCAGTAGCTGGTCAGTGGTGGGAAGCTTACTGACCAAAAAATACTTCTGGTCAAATCCTTATAAGTCAGGTGGAGTAAGAGTTCTCACCTGTCTCCCACCACCCAATCCCCACCAAAATCCACAAGACATCCTTGGACCTCCACAGTCCGAGCTTTCCTTCTTGATCAGTGCTGCCATCTGGTGCCAGTGCCCTTGCCCAGCATCAACTTTGCGCCAAGAATCCTTTGTGTCTCCAGGGTTGTAAAACTTCTGCCAGCCAATTTTCTGGGGGAAACTCTCCTGGATTATTTAAACAACACGTGGGAGTTAAAATGGTCCATGTTTTACATTGAGTCTGATGGAATACTCTCCACTTGCCTGGATGAGTGAAGGTCCAACAATACTTTTCACCTGCATCATCCAAAATGAGCCTCCCTCACATCCCAGTTAAAATCGCAGCCAACATGTTGAAGACTTTTGTTATAGATTACACTCTGCTGTATAACAGAGGTCAGAGTGCGAACGCATAAATCTACCTATCAGTATTTACTTTATTGAAGCCAGTGGCTTTAAGGATTTTAAAAATTAATTGAAGGGATGTAGCTTCGCTGGTTAGACCAGCATTCATTGCCCATCTCCAGTGACCCTTGAGAAGGTGGTGGTGAGCTGCCTTTTTGAACCGCTGCAGTCCCTGTGGTGTAGGTACACTCACAGTGCTGTTAAGGAGGGAGTTTGTGGATTTTGACTCAATGACAGTGATTGTAAATATTTGATTTGATTTGATTTATTATTGTCACATGTATTGGTATACAGTGAAAAGTATTGTTCCTTGCGCTATACAGACAAAGCATACCATACATAGAGAAGGAAATGAGAGAGTGCAGAATGTGGTGTTACAGTCATAGCTCGGGTGTAGAGAAAGATCAACTTAATGCAGGGTAGGTCCATTCAAAAGTCTGATGGCAGCAAGGAAGAAGTTGTTCTTGAGTCGGTTGGTACGTGATCTCAGACTTTTGTATCTTTTTCCCGATGGAAGAAGGTGGAAAAGAGAATGTCCGGTGTGCGTGGGGTCCTTGATTATGCTGGCTGCTTTTCAGTGGCAGTGGGAAGTATAGACAGAGTCATTGAATTGGAGGCTGGTTTGAGTGATGGACTGGGCTTCGTTCACGACCCTTTGTAGTTTATTGCAGTCTTGGACAGAGCAGGAGCCATACCAAACTGTGATAAAACCCAAAAGAATGCTTTCTGTGGTGCATCTGTAAATGTTGGTGAGAGTCGTAGTAGATATATCAAATTTCCTTAGCTGCCTAAGAAAGTTGGTGAGCTTTCTTAACTATAGCGTCAATGTGGAGGGACCAGGACAGGCTGTTGGTGATCTGGACACCTAGAAACCTGAAGCTCTCAACCATTTCCACTTCATCCCCATTGATGTAGACAGGGGCATGTCCTCCAGAACACTTTTCTGAAGTCAATGACTATCTCCTTTGTTTGGCTGACATTGAGGGACAGATTATTGCCATTGCACCAGTTCACCAGATTCTCCATCTCTTTCCTGTACTCCACCTCATCATTGTTTGTGTTCCGACCCACTATGGTGGTGTCATCAGCAAACTTGAAAATCAAGTTGGAGGGAATTTGGTCACACAGTCATAGGCATATAAGGAGTATAGTAGGTGGCTGAGAACACAGCCTTGTGGGGCACTGGTGTTGAGGATGATCGTGGAGGAGGTGCTGTTGCCTATCCTTACTGATTGTGGTCTGTGAGTTAGGAAGTTCAGGATCCAGTCGCAGAGGGAGGAGCCAAGCCAGGCCACAGAGTTTGGAGATGAGTTTTGTAGGAATAATGGTGTTGAAGGCTGAACCGTTGTCAATAAATAGGAGTCTGACATAGATGTTTTTGTTATCCAGATGTTCCACGATTGAGTGTAGGGCCAGGGAGATAGCGTCTGCTGAGGACCTGTTGTGGGATAAGTGAACTGTAGTGGATCCAGAGAGTCCAGGAGGCTAGAATTAATTCGTGCCATGACTAACCTTTCACAGCACTTCATAATGATGTATGTCAGAGCCACCGGACGATAGTCATTAAGGCACACTGCCTGGCTTTTCTTTGGTACTGGGATGATAGTCATCTTCTTGAAGGATATGGGGAAGCGACCTCAGATTGTTGTAAAGAGAGGTTGAGGACGTCTGCGAATACCCCCGCCAGCTAGTTCATGAAGGATCTGAGTGCTCATCTGGGTACCCCATCTGGGCCAGTCGCTTTCCGTCAGTTGACGTCTGCGATGGTGCCCTCGGATATTGGTTTGGCTGAGGCTTCTGGGGTGGAAGGCGTGCTCGTGCAGACCTCTTGCTCAAAACGAGCATAGAATGTGTTGAGCTCATCGCGGAGGGGTGCATTGGTGCTGGCGATTTTACACCTTGTAGCCTGTTATGTCATGCAGACCTTGCAAATGTACATTCTTTGGATCTATAATGCCATCAGATCTGGAAACCTAATGCATTGAACTTAGGGATACATTTATTGGAGAGGGAACTGCAAGTTTGCCTTCAGCTTTGTAATATAGAAACTTTTGTATCAACTCCAAGAATCCAAGGCAATTTTATTTTCCTGAATCACCCGTGTTTCAATGTTTTGATCCACTATACTCTTGGTAAGGTTTAGGTTAGTATAATGTAAGTCATATTGTGCGATTCTATCCAAGTTTGTGAACTGTGAGGAGGATGTGGATAAGCTTCCAGAGGACATAAACAGGCTGGTGGACTGAGCAGATACATAGCAGAGGAAATTTATTGTGAAAAAATGTGAAGTCAAACATTTCGGTAGAAAGAATCAGGAAAGGCAATTTAAACTAAAATGTGCAATTCCAAAAAAGGTGCGGGAGCAAAGGAGCAAGGGAAATATGTGCAAAATTGTTGAGAAAGCAGCTAATAAGACACATGGGACCCTTAGCTTTATAAATTAGGGCATCGAGTCCAAGTGCAATGCAGTTATGGTAGACCGTTATAAAACATTGGTTTGGCCTCAAATTGCGTTTTGCATCCAATTCTGGGCATCACATTTTGGAAAGGATGTGAAGGTGTTGGACAGGGTGCAGAAAAGATTCATGAGACTGGCTCCAGTCATGAGGGACTTCAGTTAAGTGGGTAGATTCGTGAAGATGCTCCTGTAATCCTTTGAGAAGAGAAAATTGAAAGGAGATTTGACAGAGACGTTCAAACTCATGATGGATCTGGACAGAGTAAGTCGGAAGAAACTGTCCCATTAGTGGAAGGATTGGGAAACAAAAGGCATCATTTTAAAGTGATCAGCTAAAGAACTAAAGGTGATATGAGGAAAATCTTATGCAGTGAGTGCTTAGGACTTGGAATGCACTGACTGACAGTGTGGTGGAGGCAGATTCAATCATGGCTTGGAAAAGGGCAGTGGGTAATTATCTGAAGAGAAAATAATTTTCAGGACTACGGGGAAAAGGCAGGCGAGTGGAGCTAATTGAGCTGGCCCTCACAGAGAGCCATCAGAAAGATAAGAACATCAAAACTAGGAGCAGGAGTAGGCAATTCAGCCCCTCAAGCTTGCTCCACCATTTAATACAATCTTGGCTAATCTCATCCCGGCCTCAACTCTGCTCTCATAGAAATCATAGAGTCCCTACAGTGCAGAAGGAGGCCATTCGGTCCATCGAGTCTGCACCAACCATAATCCCACCCAGGCCCTATCCCCATAACCCCACCCATTTACCATGTTAGTCCCGCTAAGTGGTAATTTTACTATGGCCAATCAACCTAACCCGCACATCTTTGGACTGTGGGAGGAAACTGGAGCACCTGGAGGAAACCCACACAGACACAGGGAGAACATGCAGACTCTGCACAGACGGTGACCCGAGGCTGGAATTGAACCCGGGTCCCTGGCACTGTGAGGCAGCAGTACTAATCACTGTGCCACCGTGCCGCCCATTCTCCTCCTCATTCACCATAGCCCTTCAATCCCTTACTAATTAAAAATCTGTCCACCTCTTCCTTAAATTTTCCCCGGCATCCACCACGCTCTGGGGTAATGAATTTCACAGACTCACGACCCTTTGAAAGAAATAATTTCTCCCCATCTCTGTTCTAAATCTGCTACCCTTTATCCTAAAACAATGACTCCTTGTTCCAGATTGCCCCACAAGAGGAAATATCCCCTCCACATATACTTTGTCAATCCCCCTTATCGTCTTTTACACCTCAATTAGATCTCCTCTCATCCTTCTAACTTCCAGGGAGTAGAGGCCTAAACTGCCCAATCTCTCTTCATAAGACTCTGGAATGAATCTACTGAACCTCCTCTGAACTTCATCCAATGCAACTACATCCCTCCTCAACTAAGAGGACGAAATCTATACACAATAATTTAAGTGCAGTCTCACTAATGCTTTGAAAAGAAGCAGCAACACTTCATTACTTTTATATTCTATTCCTTTAGCAAAAATGCCAAGATTCCATTTGCCTTCCTTATTATCCGCTGGACCTGCACACTGGCTTTCAGCGATTCATACACAAGGACACCCAGATCCCTCTGCATTGAGTGGACCAAGTGGCTTTTTTTGCTGTAACCAGTCTTCGGGTGGAAGTTTACCAAAATTTGTCAGTGTCAAATTCGGACTGAAAACCAGTGTGGATCACTCCAGATGCACAGCTGTGTTTTCACTCCAGATTTGGACCTGCATTTATATTGACAACAAACGAGTGATTCATTATAAATGTTTTCCATTGAAGAATATTGATTCAGTCATTGAATATGACATCATATTGGAGAAAAGCTTTGACAAAGGGTCATCTGGACTCAAAACGTCAGCTCTTTTCTTTCATTTCAGATGCTGCCAGACCTGCTGAGATTTTCCAGCATTTTCTCTTATGGCTTGGTTCTTTTTATGAGTAGATCATTCTTGTCAGGAGCAGAGCTCAATAGCTTAATTCCTTGACTTTTCTGATTAGAATAGCTAAAGAATCATCTTCAAAAATAGGAAAGCTATGGTCAATATAAAACTACTTTATTTTGTTGCCAAAAGAGACCTTTGATTAAAATGAAGCTTGTAATGCTAATGGATAACAATCATCTTTGTACTTTATGGAAAGGATGGAATAAAAATGTCTAAAGATGTGATCTAGTCTGAATGGTACAATATCAAGATTCTTTCATCAACCTTTCTATGTCTTGACTTCATCAATGATTAATATTGTTTAAAGTAGATCAAAGTTTGAAACTGGTGTCCAAATATTTCGTATTCATTTACAGAAATCATTAAATAATTTGCTATTCAAAGAGAAAAGCTTTTGGTGTTAATTCTACTTATAAAATAAAAACCATAATAATCCTTCACTACAAATGACATTGAAATATTTCTTCTTTGGCCCAAAACATGAAAGCCGAGCGAAATGCCCTCTGAAGTTTCTGGAACATTCTATTGCTTTTACGAGCTAACAAGTTTGATGTGGCCCTTCGTTTTATTCCATTCCAGGCTTGCAGCTGTTTTGGCAACAGACAAGAATCCCATAACAAATCAGATAAAAGCCCATTCTACAGAGAGGAATTGAAAACAGCAGGCCTCAAAAGGACTGCACATGAGATGCCTTGTTCTGGCTTTCAACACAACTCAAATCAGAAACACATTACCATAATCTGAAACAGCTCACTGCTAACACAAGACAGATGGTCCATAATAGCCCATACAGCATTAATAAATAAATTCCAGCATTAAAGACTTTGCAAAGTATGACAACATTATCTAGGCATATTTATGACCTTCGGTGTTATTTTTAGGGCATGTTTGTGATGCAAGAGAGTAAATATTACATTAATTTTAGGTACGTGACCTGGATAGAAGGCAAAGAGCTGTAGGTTCCAAGAAAGAAGTTTGAACACATGCCAAAGTTTCAACAGGAGAAAAACAATGCCCTGGTTTTGGGATGAGATTTGAAGAAAGAAAACTGCCGCTACTTGTTTCCATCCCAAGTTAATCTAAAAAAATCATCATATTCCTTCACACATTAATATCCTCTATGTGAACTGTAATTCTTTGTAAAACCATGCAGATTAGAGGTCAATTTTATAATTGACTAGGAGATGGATTGCTCATTGACATTGATCTCCTTTCCTGCACTCCCAGTGATGTTAATTGATGAGTAAATGGTGCACGGGTCTCCAGGGTTAACACCCCTCTTCTTCTTCAAAATAGTGTGATAGGATCTTTTACATTAACTTGAGAGAATAAATAGAGGGTTGCATATTATTGGGGAGGCAATAACCTGTTGGTATTATCGCTAGACTATTAATCCAGAAACTCAGCTAATGTTCTGGGGACCCAGGCTCGAATCCCGTCACGGCAGATGGTAGAATTTGAATTCAATAAAAAAAATCTGGAATTAAGAATCTACTGACGACCATGAAAGCACTGTCGATTGTTGTAAAAACCCATCTGGTTCACTAATGCCCTTTAGGGAAAGAAATCTGCTGTCCTTACCTGGTCTGGCCTACATGTGACTCCAGAGCCACAGCAATGTGGTTGACTCTCAACTGCCCTCGGGCAACTAGGGATGGGCAATAAATGCTGGCCCGCCAGCGATGCCCATGTGCCATGAATGAATTTTTAAAAAAATTACTGGGTAGGGGGCGGAAACCCCCCTCTCGCACCTCCCAGCAGCCATGCCGTGCTGTGGGTGGGTTAAACTCTCTGCCAATGGGAGTTCCGCTGGCAGCTTCAACAGTCCCAGCGGTATCAAGAGCTATATAATGGGCACTGCCTGGACTGCACCCAGTCCAAGAAGAAAGACCAATGGATTGTGGAGCGAGGTAAATCCAGGTACTGGCGCGGAGGCTGGGGCCAGTTTAGGGAGGGGGTGGGGGGGATGGAGCTGTTTGGTTTCTCAAGCATGTGAGTAGGAAGAAAGGCGGTTGCTATCTTAGGGGAGCTTTCCTAGTACGCAAAAGGCACCCCTCTTTCCCGCCCCTTTAAAAACAATTTTTAAGAAGCAGCCTGCCTACTCCGCCCCAACTGCTTTGTGTTCAAGCCACTGGAATGGGACTTGACTCAGAGATGGGAGTGCTACTAATTAAACTATGGCTGATGCTGCCTCAGAGTGACTACGCTTCAAAAAACGACTTCAACAGCCTTAAAGTTCTTTGTGATGTCCTAAGGTCACGAAAGATGTGATATAAATATAGGTTTTTATTTCTTCCCTATTCGAACCTGTTCTTGAGTAGGCCGCATGGAAATGAGTCAACTGAAACTAAAAGTGGTCCTGCTTTAGATCAGCGTCCAGTGACAACATTCCGTCCCAATCGCTATCAAAACTCGTCACCCGAGCAGGGAAGTCATAATGGTTTTCTCACCAGGTGATGAAAGCAGAAAGAGAAGCCAAGTCCCAAAGAGCCCCAAAGAGGTCATTTTTAAAACTCTTTTTTACTTCCCATGCAGAGCCAAGAGGAACAGGACTTCTCGTCTGGCCCCATGTGGGATTCACCTGAAACTCATAGAGTCATAGAGGTTTACAGCATGGAACAGGCCCTTCGGCCCAATTGTCCATGCCGCCCTTTTTTTAAAACCCTGAAGCTCGTCCCAATTGCCCGCATTTGGCCCATATCCATCTATACCCATCTTACCCATGTAACTGTCTAACTCCCTCAACACGACTTACTTGTTTAAAGAGAGTGCATCAGTCACCTCAGTCCTCTTGATTCTAGCTATGAGTTAATCGTGGGACTTACTTTTGCAAAGCCCAAGTCAAACATCCAATATGTTTGGAAAATCATCTTCTTCATAACCCATGCTATTGATAGCTTTTAGCTTGGACTACTTTATAGCACTATTACTTCTGAGTCAGAAGGTCGCAGGTTCAATCGGCACTCCAGTTTTAAACACAATCTTGGCTGACAAGAGAGGGCTGCATTATCAGAAATTTAATTCCATTCTCTAAAACCTTGAACTCATCCAAACCTTTAACGGTTTCCGAATTTGCACAAAGTCTTCTTCAGTTCTGTCTTCAATGCGGTTTTAGCTGACATATATTGACTCCTAGTTGAACAATGCTTCGATTTTAAAATTTTTATTCTCGGTTTCAAAAACCTCCATGGTTTTGCCTCTCCATATCTCTGTAATTTCCTCCAGTCCTACAACGCTCTGGGATCTTGATGATCCTTCAATTCTGATTTCTCACTTGTCTATTTAAATTGTTCCATTAGGCAGTCGAGCTTTCAGCTGCTGAGGCCCTAAGCTCTGGAATTCCTCCTTAAACCTCCTCTCATCTCTTCCTCTCTCTCCTCCTTCAACACATTTCTAGCATGGATGGAAGATTGGCTGACTGGTGGAAGGCAGAGAGTAGGGATAAAAGGGTCTCTTTCAGGCTGGCAGCCGGTGACTAGTGGAATTCCGCAGGGGTCAGTGTTGGGACCACAGCATTTACTCTATAAATAAGGCTGCACGGTGGCACAGTGGTGAGCACTGCTGCTTCACAGCGTTAGGGACCTGGGTTTGATTACCGGCTTGGGTCACTGTCTGTGTGGAATTTGCATATTCTCCCCCTGTCTGTGTGAGTTTCCTCCGGGTGCTCTGGTTTCCTCCCACAGTCCAAAGATGTGGGGGTTAAGTGGATTGGCCATGCTAAATTGTCCCTTAGTGTCAAGGGGGACCAGCTCAGGTAAAGGCATGGAGTTATGGAGATAGGTCTGGATGGGATTGTGGTTGGTGCAAACTCGATGGGCCAAATGACTTCCTTCTGCACTGTAGGATTCTATGATTCCATGATTCTATAAATGATCTAGATGAAGGAACTGAGGGCATTGTGACTAGGTTTGCAGATGATACAAAGATAGGTGGAATGACAGGTAGTATTGAGGAGGCAGGAGGCTGCAGAAGGATTTGGATAGGTTAGGAGAGTGGACAAAGAAGTGGCAGATGGAATACAATGTGCAGAGGTGGGAGGTTATGCACTTTGGTAGGCAGAATAGAGGCGTAAATACTAAATGGAGAGAGAATTCAGAAATCAGAAGTGCAAAGAGACTTGGGAGTCTTAGTTCAGGATTCTCTTAAGTTAATTTGCAGGTTGACTTGGTAGTTAGGGAAGTAAAGGCAATGTTAGCATTCATTTTGAGAGGACTAGAATACAAAAGCAGAGATGTACTGCTGAGGATTTATAAGGCTCTGGTGAGACCACATTTAGAAGATTGCAAGCAACTTTGGACCGCGTATCTAAGGAAGGATTTTCTGACCTTGGAGAGGGTCCAGAGGATGTTCATGAGAATGATCCTGGTAATGAAAAGCTTGATGTATGAGGAGCATCTGAAGATTCTAGGTCTGTACTCGGTGGATTATAGAAGGATGAGGGGGGAATTTCATTGAAACCTACAGAATAATGAAGGCCTGGATAGAGTGGACATGGGGAAATGTTTCTATTAGTAGGGAAGATTGGGACTCGAAGCCTCAGAATAAAGGGACGACCCTTTAGAACTGAGAAGAAGAGGAATTTCTTCAGCCAGTGGGTGGTGAATCTATGGAATTCATTGCCACAGAAGGCTATGGAGACCAGGTCATTGAGTGTATTTAAGACAGCGATAGATAGGTTCTTGATTGGTAAAGGGATCAAGGGTTATGGGGAAAAAGAAGGAGAGTGGGGTAGAACGGTGGTTAGCACTGCTGCCTCACAATGCCAGGGACCCGGGTTCAATTCCAGCCTCAAGTGACTGTCTGTGTGGAGTTTGCATGTTCTCCCCGTGTCTGCGTGAATTTTCTCCAGGTGCTCTGGTTCCCTCCCATGCTCCAAAGATGTGCAGGTTAGATTGATTGGCCATGGAAAATTGCCCCTAACGGTCATCATTAGACTTTTGATGCCAGATTTTTTTATTGAATTCAAATTTCACCATCTGCCATGGTGGGATTCGAACCTGGGCCTCCAGATTTTGCCATCAGGGCAAAATCTTAATTTTAAAAGATCATCCCTTTATTCTGAGGCTGTGCCTTCAGGTCCTAATCTCTCCTACTAAACATTTCCCCATGTCCACTCTATTCAGGCCTTCATTATTCTGTAAGTTTCAATGAGATCCCTCCTCATTCTTCTATAATCCATTGAGTACAGACCCAGAGTCCTCAATACCCCCATGCCACCACTTCCCCGTAAGTCAGAAAGTCTGCTGTTCCACCTGGATAGGATAATTCAAGGTGGATCTGTCATGTGTGTTAGCATGCTATCTGACTACAAGAGGAATCATAGACAGTACGATCTTGTCCTCACCTGAAACAGATCATTGTTCCACATAAACACATAGATATTGCCATTGGTGGTCCGATCACTCACTGCTGTCATGTGGTATTTCTACATGCAGTGTTTTAATGGAGACATCATCGGTAAAAGAGTAGACACAAGAATGCCATGCAAACACATTGAACATTTATACATTGGTATCGCCAGTAATACTTTCTGAGCTATAACATTTACTAAGTGCACTAAATCTTGTAAACCAGGATGCAATAAATCTTAATATTTCCCGTCTAGTTTTTTGTCCCTTTTCTCATCCTTTCTTCCTGGAAACAGTGGCACATGTCAACTGCTCGTCAGTACCTCAAGAATGACAAATTTTCAGACATGGGCAGATAATGAGAAAAACTCAAGTCATTTCTGGTTCACTCATCATCTAATGTCCACACATTTGTTCACTGAATAGCCAGGACCTCCGAGGCTAATTCTTTTGATCCCCCCCCCGCCCCCCGTCCCCCCACCCCTTGCATAAGCTACAATTATTATTTTTATAAACCGCTTCAAACAAGTGAAATAATAATAACTGCATCAGGAATATCTGAAAATAAAACTGATATCGTCCACCTATAAAAAAGGCAAGGAATGGTACAAGACAGTGCTTCATGCCTGGCCTTTTTCATTCTGTAGGTAATATCAGACGTGTAAACTCAGAAGCTTGTCAAAGAACATTGCTATTACTGAAGTTACACAGAAGCAAAACACTGTGAATGCTGGAAATTTGAAATAAAAATGAATAGAAGTACTTGGCAGGTCAGGCAGCATCTGTGGAGAGAAATAGGTTATCAGGCGAAAAGTTCCTACTTTTTTCAGGGTCAGACTCTGACTGAAAACCTGAGCTGAGTTTTTAGCCCAGGTTTTCAGGTACTCTGGGAAAAAAAATGAGTGGGTGTGGTTTACTCTGTGGGGCGGGGCCTGATAGGATTGGCAAGGCCAGCTCCACAGAGATCAGGCCACCATCTTTAAAGGACACCCCAATCAGCACAGAAAGTAAAACACCCCCCAACTCTGAACCCCCCAATCCCACCAACACAGAGGATTCCCCCACACAAGCAACAGAGCTCTCCCCACCACCACAGTCATCAACACTGGAGCTCTCTATCCCCCACCCCAGCCTTCGTAGGCCTCAGGGCTCTCCCTTCTCCTCCATTCGCATGCATTAGGCTCTCTGCCCTATTGCCACCCCCCCCCACCCCCTCCGCCTCACCTCCCCCCCCCCCCCTTCACAGGGATCAGAGCTCTCCCCTTCACCCAACGCCCCAGTCTCAGTGTCACTCATCCCCGTCACAGACATTATTCCTCCCCAACACAAGTAAGGGGAACCCCCCCCCCCATGGAGCTGCCCAGAGGGCCCACCCCAGCAGTACCCCCCGGCACAGGTTGGCACGGTCATGTTGGAGACAGTGTCAGGGCACTGCCGAGGTATGTCCCTCTCCCACCAGGGACTATTCTTATCTTGCCGCCCATCGCGGGATCCTCTCGATTGTTTCCCATCTTCACAAACCTGTTGTGACCTTTCAACATTCTGTGAGGGGGCAAAATGTGGAAGAGACGACTTTTAAACAGATGCAAAGGTGCTAAAATCTATTTACATGAGGTTCCGGCCCTTTCCGGGTGAGGGGCCGGGATAATTGGGAAACACAATCTCATCGGTAAGAACCACGCTTCCTGACTCTCGTGCGATTTTGCGCCCAGTTCACCGTTCTCACTGACAGCGAATGCAAAGGCAAAATCGCCCCCAGTGTTTTAGGCTGATGACTTTTCATCAGAAAAGGGTCCATTCTAATATTCGGATAAAAAAATCATCAACCTGAAATGTTGGGCGGAATCTTGTGGAAGTGACAGGGCTCTCGAGTGCCGGCTGGAGAAGCAGCAATAGGTCCATGCTTCCTCTTTCCAGGAAGGCCCGCTGAGCAAAGTGTAAATCAGGCAGTGACAAGGCCTTCCCCTGGAATGAAGGCCCTGATTTCGCCTCACAGAGCTGCTAGTCAAAGGGCAGGTGCCCCAAGCTTTTGTGCTCAGCAGCCATGGCTGCTGTTGAAGGACAGGAACCAAAGCCTGAGGGTTGTGAAGCGACCCAGGCCAAGGGTAAATAATGTGAGGGAGGGCGGGTTCATGGGTTGATGGTTGCTGGGAGAGGGGTGTAGAGGGATCAGCAGGGGTTGCTCTCAGCAGGCCCCCCTCCCCTTCACGATATTGTGTCCCTCTTTCATGCGTTGAGGGCAAGATCTAATGGCCCCATTCATGAAATCCCGTAATGGCAACTAAATCTCACAAGCGAGATCTGTTTGAGATCTTCCCACGTCACCCCACCAGTGACACGATCAGGTTCTCGCTAGGGTGTGAACCTGATTTCCATACATTTTAATAAATTAACATCTACTTACTGACCTTGACGCTGTAACATCCACTCATGCCTTATCCTCCCACCCAGTCAGTACGATGTTACACTGGCGTGAGTCTCTACTGGTTTTCAAACGGAAAACCAGTCATGGTGACCACACCGGGGGCACTTCCCTTGGCACCCTGACACTGCCAAACTGGCACTTCTGCCCTGGCATTGTCAGGTTGGCACTGCGAGTGGAAGGTCCTATGAGGAACCCCATAGGGGGAGTTCCACTTATCTGTGTGGGGGGCATTGTCATGGTTGTTAGGAGGTAAGGTTGTGCATGCATTGAGGTGGTTGGGTGGTCGGTGAAGACTTGAAGTGGTGGGGGCAATGCCAGTGATGGGGAGGGGACCGGTGCTAATGAGGGGGGAGTGCCCCAATGCTGGGGAGGAGTGTCAGGTCATGCCAATGCTTGCATGGGGTGGGGATGGGGGGGGAAGGGGTGCCCCAATCTTTGCATGGTGGGGAGTTGCCTTTCAGTTTGTCAGGGTTGGTGGGAGTGTTCCCTTGTCTGCTGGGGAATTTCCAATGTCTGTGGGGAAAGGGGCCGTCCCGATCTCCATGGAGGGAAGGGGGGGCCTTTAACTTAACTTTGACATCGGGGTGCCCTTCCAATCTCAGATTCCTGGTGTTGCCAGGGTGTTTAGGCCCTGTCCTTCCAGCTGGCTGTATGACCTTCGCCAGCACTCTGAAATTGCACAGAGTACCTTTAAATCTGGTGAATAAACAACTCTGTGAAACCAACGAGTTTCACACAGCTTTTTTCACCTCAAGCAGCAGCTTTGGGAGAATTATACCTCGAGTCCCTTTGATCAAGGCCCCGCAGGAGGCGACAAGCTGCCTGTATGGTTTTAGCTAGTAACAGGCCATCTGCTGCTGGGTTAGTACCAGCGGGGGTGTTGAGGTTATTAATTGGTCACTTAAGGGGCTCCATTGGTGACAGGGCAGGAACTTGAACCATGGGCCTTCTCACTCCATACTTAATTCTGATGTGGAGATACTGGCGTTGAACTGGGGTGGGCACAGTAAGAAGTCTCAATGAGTCAGTTGAGTGATGAAGGAACAGCGCTCCAAAAATTCATGATTCCAAATAAACTTGTTGGACTTTAACCTGGTGTTGTGAGACTTCTTACTGTACATAATTCAGGCAGAAGTAAGAGGGTGGCAGAATTCAGGTATTCCACCATCCTGCCTAATTAAATGTCCTGCCCGCCTCCAGGGAGAGCAGAAGATTGCACCCATTAACTCTGTTTCTCTCCACTATAACTAAATTACTTGATGCAACATTCTAGACATCTTGAGCGAGGTTCTCCGGTCTACCAGCCATGTGTTTCCTGCCAGCAGAAGGTGGCATGTTGTTTGCTAGTGGTGGGATTCTCTGGTCCCGCTGCTGACAATGGGAATTTCCATTTATGTCACCCCGCGCTGGTGGGGCCGGAGAATCCCGCTGGCGTGAATGCCCATAGAATTCCAGCCCTTAACTTTGAACGTGAACACAGCAACTGATGCTCAACAAGGAAGATATCATTCCACACAGTCAGTAACAGTGGCCACAATCATGAATGTTTTAGATGTTAGATTAAATCAAGATTAGTTTTTGTTATCTAAAGAGTACTTAATGGACATGGAGTGGAGGAAGAAAAGTTTTAGTTAGGAAAGCTGTTTTTTTTAAAGAACCTGTGGTATAGTCAAAATGCATAAAAATTGAAATTAAAAATAACTAAAGAGATGCTGAGCACTTGAGTTTAGTATTTTAGCTGCAATGGCAACAATATTTGAAGGTTATTGTTCTGTTTAGCTTTGCATAAAATTCTCTGAGTGCAGAATATTCCACATGCAAAACTGAGAGATTTTACTTTAGCCAAATGACAAGTATAATATCATCCTCTTCCAGTTAATGCTGCACTTGCGTACTTGGTGAGGTTTTATTCTGTTTCTAATTGTTGGCATTAAAAAGGAAATGAAAATAATTTGATTTCACATTCTGTTTTAATAATTCATGAACATTCATGAGCTATCATTATTTTGCTGTGTTGCAGACAATAGAAATAGTGTTCATTGCTCGCTGTAGAAGAATTGTGAATCAACATTGTATATGCCCTGGCAGCTATAGAATGCACTAACTATTTGTTTTCATTTTTGTGAATATAAATACAGTACAAGAAATTTAGGTTGCTACCTAGAATTGGCATTTTATAACATTGATCCTAGCTAAGCTCAAGCGCTGTTCTCTTTAAGGATCATTTATTTAATTTAAAATCTATGTCAATAATTCAATTACTGATAATAGCATTAATGGAGCAGAATGTGATAACTTAGCTTGCTTGATATTATCAAATGTACAAAAGCCTTCTAGGCAAACTGGGCAGGGTCTGCTGCATCGTTTGACAAGGTCAGCTTCCATCTCAAGCTTTGCTTATGTTACACTTCATTGCTTCGCCTGCATGCGTGACTTTAATAGTATTCATTACCTCAACACATTGTAAGCTATTTTACATTCTCTCCACCTGCAAGGTTACTTATCCTCCCTGTGGTTTCACCAAATGCTTCTTATGGACTGCCTGAATCTGACACCAAAGACAGAAAGTCGGTACATTGCAGGGAAGTCTGACAACAATTATTCAGCTCCAACATCCAACTCAAAAAAAACCTTAACAGGCAATCTTCTGATTGTATACCCTGTAAATACCACAAAACTTATATGTGCTGCTTTGTTTTAGTTGTCTCATGTGTTTACAACATCAGAGTCTTCGCAAACCGGCCACAAGAAGCATTTTGCCTGGTACAGTTGACTCTGTGTTCTTTCCAGTCATCAGAATGGTATGTGGTTGAATAAATCTGTCAAGTGGTTTGAAATGTTCAAATGTTGCATCCTTGAAAATATTAGCAATGAAACTAAGACATTTATGCTCGATAAATAATTAACCCAACAATCCAACAACACAATTTCCACATAGTTCCATGTGCCCACCGTCAGAAATACGAAGCTAAATCCGCTAGATTCATTTTGGGTACTTACTGGATTTTCAAACTAGGGTCTGTGAGGGATTCCAAAGCTTCTACAAAGTAATCAGGATTCTGTCAGTTCTGATGAAAGATCATCAACCTGAAATGCTAACTCTGGCCAGGATTTTCCAGTCCCGACGTGTGGGGAACCATCACAGGGATGCTGCAAGCCAACCAAAAGTCATTCATAGAAATCGTAGAAACCCTACAGTGAAGAAGGAGGCCATTCGGCCCTCCGAGTCTGCACTGACAACAGTTCCGGCTAGGCCCTATCCCCGTAACCCCACATATTAACTCCACTAATCCCTCTAACCTATGCATCCCGGGACACTAAGGGGAAATTTAGCATGGCCAATGCACCTAACCCACACATCTTTGGACTGTGAGGGGAAACCAGAGCATCTGAAGGAAACCCACGCAGACACGGGGAGAATGTGCAAACTCCACACAGACAGTGACCCAAGCCAGGAATTAAACCCGGGTCCCTGGAGCTGTGAGGCAGCAGTACTAACCACCGTGCAACCGTGCCACCCATTGTGGCAGGTGGGCTGGAAAATCCTGCCCTTTGTTTCTCTCTCCACACATGTTGCCTGACCTGCTGAGGTTCCCCAGCAAATTTTGTTCTTATTTCAGATTTCCAGCATCCACAGTATTTTGCTTTTGTTATAAGGATTCGGTCAGCCTGGAGTGAATGATACTAGGAAATGTTAGCAGTGTTTGGATGGTTCTATATAGTATATTTTTGTGTACACCATTTACACTTAATAGCTTATTGTTTCTGGTGATGTCAATGAAAAATATTTTCTTCAATTTGTTATTATTGTTTTCCTTTAGTTGAGTGACCTTTTTCAGAAATTAGAGTAGGGTTCTCAGCTTGAGAGTTAATAATTGAGCCTTTTAACCAGGCCTCCTCAGCACTTGGCAGCCTCCAAACTGTTTCTGGGAGTAGGAGGCCTGGCTCCAGCCTGCAACACTCCATCCTGCCCCCCCCAGTCCTCACACACACATCCCCACAACATCCCAGAATGAAGGCCCCACAATTTGGGGCACTTACTTTGAGTCTTCCCCTTGAAAATATCTCAACTCTTAGCAGCTGCCTCGGGAACAAAAATCCAGGCTTTGATCTTTATAATTCCAAGTGGATTTTCTTGCTGTTCTGTCAGATTCCTGCCCTCACAGCAAATCCCTGCCAGAATGGCCAAGCAAATTCTTTCCTTTTGCATGTCTTCGAAAATATTCCAAACCCACAGTAATGCTGATGACTCCTGCAGACAGGATTGCTGTTATAGCAGCTTTGAAGAGGACACTGTGCTAACAACAACTTAGTCTGTGCCAAGTGCCAATGGACTGTACATAGTGGGTTTTCCAGAGAGTGACAGTGAGGCTGCTACTTTAGGCCCACACGAATGCCTTCACATGAAGGAGCTGCAGATATGAATCTGAATATATTGTCCCTGCAAAAAAATGCTCCCAAAAACTAAACATTTTGGATAGTAGTTTCCCTGACATGTTTATCACCTCAAGCCTCCAAGAGTCCAGGAGGACCATCTAACAACCAGGCAGTGCTTTATCTCATTGAGTAAGCAACTGATTAAAATTGTAGATTAGGGGCAAAGGGTAGGCATAATGTTAAGAGGCAGAATAATTGGAGTTTTAGCACTTTATCAAAGAACAAACAAAGAACAAAGAACAATACAGCACAGGAACAGGCCCTTCGGCCCTCCAAGCCCACGCCGCTCCCCGGTCCAGGATTGAATCCTGAAACCAGGATCCCCGCCCAATTTTCTAGCCTATCTACATCCTAATATCCTATCCACCGAGCTGTCCCTCACAGCTACGATGCCTTGTTCATCACAACCTATTAGCTCACCCCCACCTGCCCATCCCAGACCATGTGATCTCCAGGGAGAGGCGAAAACCCAGAGTGAAAACCTCAGGGCCAATATGCGGAAAAAAAATCTGGGAAATTCCTCTCCGACCCCCTGAGGCGATCGAAACGAGTCCAGGAGATCACACTGGCCCTGATCAGAAAATGCTTCCCAACCCTATTCATTTTCCCTTCTGCTTTACGAACACCATCTGAATTCCCTGCCCCCGAGACAGGTTCCCAACTATCCGCAGTCTCGCTCTGTACTGGCACCAGCAAGATGATCATAGAATGAAGCCTTGAAACGAGAAACAAAGAACAATTAGCCCGCGCCGCTCCCTGGTCCAAACTAGACCACTCTTTTGTATCCCTCCATTCCCACTCCGTTCATATAGCTGTCTAGATAAGTCTTAAACGTTCCCAGTGTGTCCGCCTCCACCACCTTGCCCGGCAACACATTCCAGGTCCCCACGACCCTCTGTGTAAAATATGTCCTTCTGATATCTGTGTTAAACCTCCCCCCCTTCACCTTGAACCTATGACCCCTCGTGAACGTCACCACCGACCCGGGGAAAAGCTTCCCACCGTTCACCCTATCTATGCCTTTCATAATTTTATACACCTCTATTAAGTCTCCCCTCATCCTCCGTCTTTCCAAGGAGAACAACCCCAGTTTCCCCAATCTCTCCTCATAACCAAGCCCCTCCATACCAGGCAGCATCCTGGTAAACCTCCTCTGTACTCTCTCCAAAGCCTCCACGTCCTTCTGGTAGTGTGGCGACCGGAACTGGACACAGTATTCCAAATGCAGCCGAACCAACGTTCTATACATCTGCAACATCAGACCCCAACTTTTATACTCTATGCCCCGTCCTATAAAGGCAAGCATGCCATATGCCTTCTTCACCACCTTCTCCACCTGTGACGTCACCTTCAAAGATCTGTGGACTTGCACACCCAGGTCCCTCTGCGTCTCTACACCCTTTATGGTTCTTCCATTTATCGTGTAGCTCCTCCCTACATTATTCCCACCAAAATGCATCACTTCGCATTTATCAGGATTGAACTCCATCTGCCATTTCCAGCCTATCTATATCCTTCTGTAGCCTCTGACAATGTTCCTCACTATCTGCAAGTCCTGCCAGTTTTGTGTCGTCCGCAAACTTACTGATCACCCCAGTTACTCCTTCTTCCAGATCATTTATATAAATCACAAACAGTATCGGTGAATAAATGCTGTTGGTACACAAAGAGTTCTGAGTTTATTTCAATATTAGTAGTTTAGATGATGGCAGAGAAAATGTCAATTTTTGTCATAAAGGAATTTGGCAGCAGTCTTTGCTAGTTGCATAATACAAACCTCATGGCAGCTTCCTGGATATCTGGGATTGATGTGCAGGGTAAGTAGCATCACACACAAACAGGACATGAATAAAATTCAAGCATTTCCTATTTCAAAATCAAAAACAAAAAAATGCTGGAAAATCTCAGCAGGTCTGACGGCATCTGTGAAGAGAGAATAGAGCCAACGTTTCGAGTTTGGATAACACTTTGTCAGGCAAGGAGAAAGATTTGATTCAGCCTGATTGTTCCCATGTCTGTCAGAGAGGAATAGGAAGAAGGACCAAACAATTCAGGGGTCATGGCTGCTGCACATAAGCAACAAGATACGTTTCCACATTATTGTGTGAATGATTGTGGCTTACAGGCCATGGTGTTTACAGTCATGAAATTAGTGCTAGTGTCTAGGCTAGAGAAGGCAAGCTGACAGCAGCCTGACTGAGTGTAAGAGCACATGGCTGTAATGACCTTGATTAAAGTCTCTTCGTGAATGCGCAGTAACTTAATTGCGCTGTTAATGTAAGCCTACTTGTGACACTATTTAATAAACGAATAATCTAAACTAATATTGGAGAGAGATGCTCAGCCACCAGTAAACCCTCAGAATGTGCTTCAGCGACAAAAGGTCGCCTGGGGATGCCGTGTCTGGAATGAGGGCAAACCGAGGGCCTTACACTGGCTTCTTGGCTTGACAATAGAAATAGAGCATTCCAGGGTAAGGTGTAATCATGTCTCGATTCTATTTGTCCACAGAGACAAGGGAGAGTGCAGAATGCAGGCTGCAGCAACGCTTTATATGTTTGATGCGAGCAAGAAGAGCCCGACCCGTTTTAGCACAGCGCAGGGGAGAGTCTCTCCCCATGAGGAACAAGAGCTAAACCATGGAGAAGAGAGTTTTACTTGTTTGCCAGACATTCGAAGGACGTTCGAATCACACCTGTGCTGCAGTGAGTGAATATGTGTGTGGGTGCCCTTTAAATATGGTGCCAGGACCAATGACGCCACGAGGTAATGGCTGGGCAGACGAATCATGATATTTCACCATGATATTCAACGAGCTCCTCGCTGATGTATAATAATGAGCAGAAAAGCACAAGATCTGGCACCAGAACCCATCTCACCGGCCAGTGGGAACCACACTGAGTTTCCTACCAGACACCACACTTTGTCTGGACTGCCCTATCAGTCAGGCAGCATCTGTGGAGAGAAGCATTCAGATTGATGACTTTCTTTGGAACAATATAGATGAAATGTCATCAAAATGTTAACTACATGGTGCCAGACCTGCTCAGTATTTCCAGAATTCTCTATTTTAGTTTCAGATCTTTTTTGATTTGCTTCCATTGACAAGGGTATGAATTGCACCATTATGCTGATTGAAGCAGTTGCAATGTCCAGAGGTTACCTAGCTAATATGGCAAAGATCATTTCCGTCTGCCTGGAATATTCCAGATGCAATAGTGACCTCAATTAGTCCACAAAATGCTGTCTTCCTGGTGGAAGTGGATTGCAAGTCATCAACCAGCAGTTGACTCAAGGGGAATGGGCAGCTTCTGAGGCACTAATGCCAATAAAATTGAAATTCATAGACGCTTTGAGATAGATATGTTTGTAAAGAGAAGGTGTGCCTTCTGCAAAACTTCCATTTCTGTTGGGGATTTCTGCAGCTTCTCTGCTGTAAATCTGAGGAATAATCACAGAAAGTTTGGAGGTGGAAATGGGTCAGAGAAGTTAGTCACATTCCCTCGATACCATTTCTGTGGGGCTTATCAAGCTCCAGGGAGACCTTAAGAGAATCTGGAACTTGTGATGACACCAGGGGCTGTGCTGGAAGGGCGGTACTTTTCTCATAATATTCTCCAATTTCTTAACAGATTTTCCGCCTACCAAGAAGACCACAGGTTGTCAACCTGGAGGTCGCATGGGAGACTGAGGGAAAATCCCTCTCAGGGATCAACTGTGTGGCCTTGCTAGACTATATAAGCAGAGCATTGACTCCTGCTTAAAGGCAGATGCCAACTTGGGGAATGGAAGAAGGGTGCCCTGGAGAGTGAAGAATTTGATGTGTGCATAACGGTTTTGTTGCTGACCTTGGACTGTACGAAAACCCAAATTTGTATTGAACTTTGGCCCGTGTGAAAACCTGATCTGGAAATCTGACATTTTCACCTGCATTTTGACCTTGCCTCTGTCTTGCCCGACTGAAAGACTGTTCCTGTTTGATACTGGGTTGAGCTTTCTCAGGGAAATGGATTAGCCATCCAGATTTTAAATTGGGATGTATTGCATGTAAATTTAGACTGAAAGAAGGGCGAGATGTTTACTTCCTTTTTGTTTTGCTGAATATCTGAAGACTTTTGAATAAACATTCATTTTTATTTTGTACTTGGACAACAGTGTGAGTTATTGAACTGAGTGATCTCCACCTCACCTATCACAATCACCAGCCCCTTATAATGTCACACACTATTTTTGGCGTAGATTGTTTTTGGCAGATTTGAGAAGTACATTATTTCTAGTGTGTGATGGACACATGCTAGGCTTGAATTTGTTCAGTGATTTCAATAGATTGTCTTACAAGTGAGCTGGCAATTTAATGGCATCAGAAAGTTCCGGTTGCAAAATCATTTTTCTTCAACACCTTGCTGCGTGTGAAAGATGTCATGCATGTGACAAATTACAAGATCTTCCGTAGGTAACCACAGCCGTTTGTATTCCTAGTTTCATGTACTGTAGCTCATGTTTCATTAACTGCTAAAATCTACGAGGAGTGCAAGGTTCGCCACAAAACTTCATGTCAATTTGTGGAATCTTGGCAGCACATTGTGGTCTGTGTACACAAGAAGGCCACAGAACATTACATTAGCTAGAAATGCCAGGAATATGCCAACAAGTGCATCAGCACAGCCTTCAGGCTGTAGAGGCCTTCTGAATTCAGTTTTCCAGCCCAGAAACAATAAAATAATAATGTACAAAATAGATTGCTAACACACAATTAATTCATTGAATGTTTAGTTTTAATAACTGTAATTTAATGGGTTGGCTTTTCCTCCTGGGGTCAGAAATCAATGTTAAGAAAACTTCTGGCTCCTAACACCGCATCACTTTAGAAGTAGACCCAATCTGATTTTTTAAGAGCAAGGCCAATGAATGGCCAGAGGACACACTTGCTACCTGATTTAAGGATGGTGGGCTGGCTCCCAATGCTGGAGGATCAATAGACTCATCTGCAATGGTAAGTCGACAACCCCACCATCTGAGATGAGAGTTGCTGATGTATGGGACATACATCCTTTTGGGGCCTACAGCCCAGTGAGAGAATTGTGCCTTTTTGGAATTTATCAGACTATAGATGAAGCATTTGGTTATAAAGTTGCACAAATATTGCTGTGTATCATTCAATTACCTTTGTGCAGCAGGAAGATGCTTTGTAGATTCCATCTCAAAGGACTAATTGGGTTATGTGAATTGTACACAGAAAGGAGCCCATTGGGTTGAGTGGCCTTCGATCCTCTCTGCTTTCTTTTGTCCTTGTGTTTACCTATGGGTCAGTATAGAGCTACACCAATTTGGATTTGTTTGCTATTCTGGTATTTCAAAAGCTCACCTGGGCCAGCTGTAGATGAGAATTGGGTTGCGTTGGCTTGTTTCCAGATTTCTGGCTCCTCTTAGAAGGTTAATAAATAGTGAGTCAACTTGAGCAACAGTAGGAACTGTAATGTAAGAAATTAATAATCAGGTGGGGGGAGACCTCAATTCAAATAAAGATTAATGATAGGTTGGAACTCATTTGTTAGGATGTTGTAGCAGTTTATATACTGACAAGTGTTCTTGCCAGAAGCAGTGGAGTGAAAGATTCACATTAAATCATGCTGTAGACAACAGCACATTAATTGGACTCCAAAGTAGATGGAAATCTGTGATTCTTCATCTTTCTTGCATCAGGTGGATCAGGTCATCTGCCTATTGTAAAAACCATGTCATTTTCATTCCATTCTGGTGAAGGTGAAAATTGACCCCCTGCATTCCCATAGGCTCCCATAGGCTCTGGAATGATGCACTTTAAGAGTTTTAACAACACCAGGTTAAAATCCAATAGGTTTATTTGGTAGCAAATGCCATTAGCTTTCGGAGCACTGCTCCTTCGTCATGCCTTGTTTGTGAGCAGATATCCACTCCATCTGACGAAGGAGCAGCGCTCCGAAAGCTAATGGCATTTGCTACCAAATAAACCTGTTGGACTTTAACCTGGTGTTGTTAAAACTCTTACTGTGTTTACCCCAGTCCAACGCCGGCATCTCCACATCATGATGCACTTTCACAGACAATCAGAAACAAAGTGATTTATTAATAAGAAGACAATACAGCAGCTGCACCCAATCTCTTACATGTCTCCTGCCTCAGAGGCCTCAACCCCCTGGGGTGATTACCCACTGAGTCCCAATTGGTTGCCTAAGCCAGGTGACCCTTACTCTGCTGTGTTGCCCTTTAAAGGGACAATCATCACAGGCTCCTTCTTGAGTATGACTTGGAATCATTGCATTTGTACAGGTTTACCATGGTAAAGGGGAGGAGATGGACTAGTGGTGTTATCGCTCGTCTATTAATCCAGAAACTCGGAACTCAGGTTCAAATCATCATGGCAGATCATAGAATAGAATCATAGAATCCCTGCGGTGTAGAAGGAGGCCATTCGGCCCATCAAGTCTGTATCGACCACAATCACACCCAGGCCCTATTCCTGTAACGATGCATATTTACCCTGCTAATCTCCCCTGACACTAGGGTCAATTAAGCATGGCCAATCAACATAACCGCACATCTTTGGACTGTGGGAGGAAACCAGAGCACCTGGAGGAAACCCACACAGACATGGGGAGAATGTGCAAACTCCTCACAGACAGTGACCTGAGACCGGAATTGAACATGGGTCCCTGCCGCTGTGAGGCATCAGTGCTAACCACAGTGCCACCGCGCCACTCTGATGGAATTTGAATTCAATTTTTAAAAATCTAGAATGAAGAATCTGCTGATGACCATGAAACCATTGTTGATTGTCGGAAAAACCCATCTGGTTCACTAATGTCCTTTAAGGAAGGAAATCTGCTGTCCTTACCTGGTCTGGCCTACATGTGAATCCAGAGCCACAGCAATGTGGTTGACTCTCAACTGCCTTGGGCAACTAAGGTTGGGCAATAAATGCTGGCCAGCCAGTGACACCCATGTGCCACGAATGACTATAAAAAAAAGTTTAATGGACAAAGGTAAAGTACAATGAAGTCAACGGTCAAATCTCTGGTCCAGCAGAAAAAAAGAGTGGTGAGAATAATCAAGACAGCATAGAAATGGATACAATAGATTGATATGTATCTCAGCCATCAGAGAATGGCTCTGTAGCCAAGTCTTCAGAGCACTGCAGAATCAGAGTGTTGAAAATTCAATGCAAAACATTTTTAACCCCATCTGCCAATCATCAGAAATAAATCTGAAAATCATAAGGCATCAAGTATTTGATTGACTGCTGTCATCAGAGACTGGACGGAATTCTCCCATTTTGAGATTGTGTGGTGATACCTTTCCCGCTGACCAGAATGACACGATCCCGTGCTGGAATGTCATTAATTATGCACAGACAAGTTCCCTCCGACTCATCTGGCAGACCAGCAGCTGATTCATCTGTCTGCTGTCGACTGGGTGGTTCTGGCACCATAATTAAATATGAGTCCAGCACACTCATATCACTCTCTCCAGCTCACCTGTCTTCGGTAGACCATACAGGATGTCAGCAACCCAGAGGGAAAAGTCAAGCAGCCTCAAGAGGAAGTTTGTTCCTTGATTCAGTCACCCTCCACTTGAACCCATCACCTGCGAGGCGCCTGTTATGGCGACCATGAGGGTTACTGGTGATCCTTAATAGATCTACCTGTGAGCTTTGTGGAGTGTGAGCTGCCTGTTGAGTGAGTGAAGGTTCGTCCATTGGGAAACAACCAGCGGGGGTTTTAAGCCTGTAACCTTGCTGGTGTTGTAGGTCCTTGAGTGAAGACAACCCGCCTGTAAGCGGCAGGAATGACCTTTTTCCTTTGGTGCACAATAAAGGGTGTTGGTGATGGGAAACTGGCGTTTTGCTGAAATGCTACAGTGCCCATTCCCACTTGGATGTCTACCCATTGCATCTGGAGCCTTTGTGTATCCCTTTCCAATAAATAATGTGGTTTCCCTTTGACTTCCTTGTTTGTGAGCTTTTCATGCAGTCTTGTCAGGGACCAGCTCCCCTCCCCTTGCTCTTCCCTCTGCCTTTCATTGTACACCTCCTTGCCTCTTTGCCTGCCATCATGAAGCCTCATCCTTCCCTCCCACTCCTTGCACAGTTCTCTTACCACATTGCCCTCTGTGTCTTTGTCAGGTCACCCAATTGCCCCCAACCTCACCTTGCATTCTATTCCCAGTCAAACTTCGGACCTTTGTGGGGGTGGCTGCATGAATCACGCAGTAAGAGTTTTAACAACACCAGGTTAAAGTCCAACAGGTTTATTTGGTAGCAAATACCATTAGCTTTCAGAGCGCTGCTCCTTCGTCAGATGGAGTGGAAATCTGCTCTCAAACAGGGCACAGAGACACAAAATCAAGTTACAGAATACTGATTAGAGTGCGGATCCCTACAGCCAACAAGATCTTAAAGATACAGATAACGTGAGTGGAGGGAGCATTAAGCACAGGTTAAAGAGATGTGTATTGTCTCCAGACAGGACAGCCAGCAAGTCCAGGAGGCAAGCTGTGGGGGTTACTGATAATGTGACATAAATCCAACATCCCGATTTAGGCCGTCCTCATGTGTGCGGAAGTTGGCTATCAGTCTCTGCTCAGCGACTCTGCGCTGTCGTGTGTCATGAAGGCCGCCTTGGAGAACGCTTACCCGAAGATCAGAGGCTGAATGCCCGTGACCGCTGAAGTGCTCCCCCACAGGAAGAGAACAGTCTTGCCTGGTGATTGTCAAGCAGTGTTCATTCATCCGTTGTCATAGCATCTGCATGGTTTCCCCAATGTACCATGCCTCGGGACATCCTTTCCTGCAGCGTATCAGGTAGACAACGTTGGCCGAGTTGCAAGAGTTGGTACTGTGTACCTGGTAGATGGTGTTCTCACATGAAATGATGGCATCCGTGTCGATGATCCAGCACGTCTTGCAGAGGTTGCTGTGGCAGGGTTGTGTGGTGTTGTGGTCACTGTTCTCCTGAAGGCTGGGTAGTTTGCTGTGGACAATGGTCTGTTTGAGGTTGTGCGGTTGTTTGAAGGCAAGAAGTGGGGGTGTGGGGATGGCCTTGGCGAGATGTTCATCTTCATCAATGACATGTTGAAGGCTCCGGAGGAGATGCTGTAGCTTCTCCACTCCGGGGAAGTACTGGACGACGAAGGGTACTCTGTCCACCATGTCCCGTGTTTGTCTTCTGAGGAGGTTGGTGTGGTTTTTCACTGTGGCGTGTCGGAACTGTTGATCGATGTCGAGCGCCATATCCTGTTCTTATGAGGGCATCTTTCAGCGTCTGGAGGTGTCTGTTGCGATCCTCCTCATCTGAGCAGATCCTGTGTATACGGAGGGCTTGTCCGTAGGGGATGGCTTCTTTAATGTGTTTAGGGTGGAAGCTGGAGAAGTTGGGCATCGTGAGGTTATCCGTGGGCTTGCGGTACAGTGAGGTGCTGAGGTGACCGTCCTTAATGGAGATGCGTGTGTCCAAGAATGCAACTGATTCCGGAGAGTAGTCCATGGTGAGTCTGATGGTGGGATGGAACTTGTTGATGTCATCATATAGTTGTTTCAGTGATTGCTCACCATGACTCCAAAGGAAGAAAATGTCATCGATGTATCTAGTGTATAGCATCGGTTGAAGGTCCTGTGCGGTGAAGAAGTCTTGTTCGAACCTGTGCATGACGATGTTGGCATATTGAGGTGCGAATTTAGTCCCCATGACTGTTCCGTGTGTCTGGGTGAAGAACTGGTTGTTGAAGGTGAAGACATTGTAGTCCAGGATGAAGCGGATGAGTTGTAAAATGGCATCTGGAAACTGGCAGTTGACGGCGTTGAGCACTGAGGCCGTTGCAGCGATGCCATCATCGTGGGGGATGCTGGTGTAGAGTGCCGAGACATCCATTGTGACGAGGAGTGCTCCTGGTTGAACTGCTCCATGTGCGTTGAGTTTCTGTAGGAAGTCTGTAGTGTCGCGACAAAAGCTGGGGGTCCTTTGTACAATGGGTTTCAAGATGCCCTTGACATAGCCGGAGAGGTTCTCGCACAGGGTCCCATTGCCCGATCTGATGGGACGGCCGGGTGTGTTTGCCTTGTGTATCTTTGGGAGGCAGTAGAGATCTCCAACGCGGGGACTATGTGGGATGAGAGCACGGAGGGTGCTTTGAAGGTCCGGATCAAAGGTCTTGATCAGAGTGTTGAGTTGACGGGTGTGTTCTTTCGTCGGATCTGTGGGTAACTGTCTGTAGTGTTCCTCGTTGTTCAGTTGTCGGCACACTTCTTTGCAGTATCCGTTCTGTTCAGTATGATGATGGCTCCTCCTTTGTCTGCTGGTTTGATGACAATGTTGCGGTTTGTCTTGAGAGCGTGGATGGCATTGCGTTGTGCTTGGGTGATGTTCGGTGCTGTCTTGTGAGTGCGGCTGATGAATTTGGTGTTGATGCACCTCCTGATGGTTTGGGCATACATGTCAAGTCGAGGGCAGCGGCCTTCCGGAGGAGTCCAATTCGACTCTTTCCTCTTCGGTTGCTGCACCGTGGATCTCTCTGTCGGCTGTTTTGGTTCATTGGCTGTCTCATTGTGTTCGCTGTTGGCCTCTTGGGGTTTATGGAAGAACTCCCGCAGCCTCATTTGCCTGATGAATTCCTCTGTGTCCGCTGCGAGACTGATGGGGTCTATTTTGGTGGTGGGGCAAAAGTTGAGCCCTGGGCTGAGAACTTCGATTTCATCTGGCTGAAGTGTGTAGTCCGGCAAGTTGACAATGGACTTCCCTGCAGTGGCACTGTTTTCGACTGTGGTACCGGGGGAGGCTTGGTTGCTGCTGGTTGTTGCTGCAGGAAAGGATGTCCCATGGTACATTGGGGAAACCATGCAGACGCTACGACAACGGATGAATGAACACTGCTCGACAATCACCAGGCAAGACTGTTCTCTTCCTGTGTGGGAGCACTTCAGCGGTCACGGGCATTCAGCCTCTGATCTTCGGGTAAGCGTTCTCCAAGGCGGCCTTCACAGCACACGACAGCGCAGAGTCGCTGAGCAGAAACTGATAGCCAACTTCCGCACACATGAGGACGGCCTAAACCGGGATGTTGGATTTATGTCACATTATCAGTAACCCCCACAGCTTGCCTCCTGGACTTGCAGGCTGTCCTGTCAGGAGACAATACACATCTCTTTAACCTGTGCTTAATGCTCCCTCCACTCTCATTATCTGTATCTTTAAGATCTGGTTGGCTGTAGGGATTCGCATTCTAATCAGTATTCTGTAATTTGATTTTGTGTCTCTGTGCCCTGTTTGAGAGCAGATTTCTGACAAAGGAGCAGCGCTCCGAAAGTTAATGGTATTTGCTACCAAATAAACCTGTTGGACTTTAACCTGGTGTTGTTAAAACTCTTACTGTGTTCACCCCAGTCCAACGCGGGCATCTCCACATCATGAATCACGCAGCACAGTGCTATCCACCAGGGGAAAGGAGACCCTGCACTCCCCAAAACCAGGCACAATACTGATCCGAAACAATGACACAGGAGGGTCCGTGGGTCCAGCAGCACAGCGCTGTCCATGGAGATTAACAAATCGAGAATTATATTTCGAAGTTTGTAGATGACTGTGGCAAAACTATGACAAATGGATTTCAATGTGGGACAACGTGGATCTGAGAAAGAAAAATTGAAATATTTTCTTCAAGCAATAGATGAGGAACTGTGGAGAAGCAGAGAGTTAGGTACCCAACTCATTGAAATCTAGCACACAGAATCAAAAACACAAATGTAATGTTGGCCTTTATCTTAACAAGGTTGGAATACAAGGGAGAGCTTGTGAAACTTCAGCTGCTCAGACCTCATCGAGAGTATTGCATTCACTCCTGCTCCTTTTGGCAATCTTTACCTTTCTGGGCATGTAATGTCTTGGTGCCGGTATTACTTGGCAAAGGTAACACCGAGCACCAACCAATCTGGGTCAGATATCTCAATGAGGCCCTTGTCTGCTTGAGATGAGTGCCTCATGGACTTCCCAAAATGTGCTTTATTAAATAGCGCAGGGTGCATGTGCAGCATTCAGTGAGTGTCACACTGCATATTTTAATGATCCATTGCACTCGCCAGTTGCAGGGTATTAAAATTGTGGTTTTGACATGGTAATAAATGTGAGGCAGGAAGGGATCAAATTGTTAGGAGTGAGGTGGCATGGTCTGATTTAGTCAAGCATTACTGACGATATGTATTTCACTGTTCTGTATTGCTAAAATATGTAGTATACCATTCATAATGAGTTTTGTTTCCTTGACGACTAACCATATGGGTTATATGGGTTTAGAGATCAAATGCCATAAACAGTTTGAGTCGGCAAAGAGGGTTCTGATTGCAGGAAGGAAGTTAAGTTAGGTGTGTCTGAAGGTAAGGTCTCCTGGTCCACACGCAGTGCTGCAAAGGTACCTAACTGATAGATCTGGCTCTTCTCACCCTCTTGCTGGGTTTCCAAAGGCAGGTTAGAGTCAAGGTTTAGATTGTTGAATTTCTTAAAGTTCTGAGGGATTAAAATTCCTCCATTGTGTTTGTACGGAATGGACAAAAAGTATTGAAGTTCCCAACTACAAACTATCATTGTCCTTTTCACATGGGAACATGTAAGTAATCACAATGTAGAAATTCTAATTTATTTAACATATCAAAACCGCCCAATTAAATGGCTTTGGAAAGTAATTGATTGCTTGTTGCTATTGTTTTGTTTTATTCCTTAGTTTAAGAAATTGCATAACTTTTCATTTATCCAGCAAAACTGAACCATCCCAAGTTAAATAAACGCAGATTTCAAATCAGATTTATGGTCATTTCAGTATATCCTATCTCTTCACAGCCAGATATTATAGATATTACACAAACTTGCAGAATAGTTAATCCTTCCCTCTAAAAACCAATTTGCCAAATATGTGGCATGGAATGTGAACATTTCATTGCCATTTGGTTTATGATACATTGGGAATAGTTAGAGTCAATTCTTCTTGATTTTTGTGAATAATTGTAATGCTCGTATTAATATTATTTTTATGAGAAAAGTGGCTGTTTGATGGACAGGCCTTTACCTTACTAATTTATTACCCACTTGGAATGATAATTCGTAACACTGAATTACGCACAGAACCACTTGATTACCAAAATGATTCTGCAAATCTGTAGCATTCATACGGAGTGACAAACGCTTTATCAGACATCACTGAAGCTCCTCTTTCAGCAATCTGAAGGTCCTTCATTAAATCTAATAAACCTGGAAGTAAATTGCATTTTGCAGAACTATTTTGGTAGCATTTTGCAAACTCCATTTGGACCATGGTCTCAATTTACTTTTCTCTGCTGAATTACACTCCAGCCTCTCTAAATGTATTTCTTTCAGTTGCATTCATATTGAACAGTAATTTAGGTCTGAAAGCAGCATTCATCTGATTTTGTCTCTGCAATCATTGTTCCAGATGAGCGTCTTCTCAAGGACAAATTTAAAAGCACTAGCAGAGCCTCTCATGTAGCATTATGTATCTGAAGCATCAAAATGCGCTGTACCCTGCAACCCCTTTCTTCCGACAGACACTTGAGTTTCTTGTTTTCCATCTATTCCAGCATCATTCCTTTTTCTCTAATGATTAAACATGCATTAGCCAAGTGCAACTGAGTGGATTTCCGTATGGTTTGCAGGCATAAGAAAATTAAAATGCATAAAAACAGGATCGGTTTTAAATTATCTTTGTACGTCAATATGTTAAAGGCATACATTAGTATGAAATATTATCGGTTCTGTGAAATATAAAAGTGTTTTCAGGCTGAAGTGTTTGCAGACAATTGGCAACTAGTTTCTATTCTATTAAAAAGAACACAACTAAAAAGCCTGCTCAAGTCCCTCATGTGTAACAATGGCATCACGTGAATGGGGGGAAAAATGGATTTTGCGATTTCACGACATAAAATTTTAAACTGAGCAAATTGAAACTGTAATTAAATAGGACACATGGATCAAAATTGAATGGCCTCCGAAAACAGGTGCTGGGATCGTGATGCACAGTTAACTCATGCAGTTCCTTTTGATGCAGATAGTAAGTAAACTTCATGCTGCCAGTTCAGTTACACAAGTGGAATGTGGAGCCAGCAGTAAGAATGCTGCTGCGTGCCTACACACCTAAGTACGTGGTACAGGAATTAGCGTGAGTTCAAACTATAAGGGTCTGGCACATATAGAGTTAATTTGGAACTGATTTAGTCCTGCCCACACAGTGATGTAAGAGAGCACATGACCTGGACACAGTGTCAGTCTGGAGTTGGATAGTGCTGTGTACCAGCAAGTATGGATATGGCTCCTGGCTTGTTCCTTTTACAATATATTTATGAATAGTTCTCAGGTCAACTGAGTATTTATTGACTCAATGTATTACTGTGAAGATTTCTTAGACCTTCCAAATTGTAATCGACACCCTATGACGTGCATTATTTACAGTCAGCCTGTGCCTGTCAGAGGGGAGGCGCAATGTGGGCAAGATGGGTACCATATACCTTGCATTATTTGTTATTTATATTAATGATTTGGATGAGAATTTATGGGGCATGGTTAGTAAATTTGCAGATGACACCAAGATTGGTGGCATAATGGACAGTAAAGAAGATTATCTAGGATTGCAACGGGATCTTGATCAATTGGGCCAGTGGGCTGATGAATGGCAGATGGATTTTAATTTAGATAAATGTGAGGTGACGCATTTTGGTAGATTGAATCAGGGCAGGAATTACTCAGTTAATGGTAGGGCACTGGGGAGAGTTACAGAACAAAGAGATCGAGGGGTACAGGTTCATAGCTCCTTGAACGTAGAGTCACTGGTGGACAGGGTGGTGAAGAAGGCATTTGGCACGCTTGGTTTCATTGGTCATAACATTGAATACAGGAGTTGGGACATCTTGTTGAAGTTGTACAAGACATTGGTAAGGTCACACTTGGAATAATGTGTACAGTTCTGGTCAACCTAGTATAGAAAAGATATTATTAAACTAGAAAGAGTGCAGAAAAGATTTACTAGGATACTACCGGGACTTGATGGTTTGAGTTTTAAGGAGAAGCTGGATAGACTGGGACTTTTTTTTCTGGAGAGTAGAAGGCTGAGGGACGATTTTATAGAGGTCTATAAAATAATGAGGGGCATAGATCAGCTAGATAGTCAATATCTTTTCCCAAAGATAGGGGAATCTAAAACTAGAGGACATAGGTTTAAGGTGAGAGGGGAGAGAATGAAAAGAGCGACAATTTTTTCACACAGGGTGTTGAGTGTCTGGAACAAGCTGTCAGAGGTAGTAGCAGAGGCAGGTACAATTTTGTCTTTTAAAAAGCATTTAGACAGTTGCATGGATAAGATGGATGTAGAGGGATATGGGCCAAATTTAGGCAATTGGGACTAGCTTTAGAGTTTTTTAAAAAAGGTGGCATGAACAAGTTGGACTGAAGGGCCTGTTTCCATGTTGTAAACTTCTATGACTCTATGACTCTATTGTTGAAAGCTTCCTCCTTGGGCTTCTTCCAAGATCAGATAACAGCTATTGCTGCATTCCTCAAATCTGTTAGTACACTTCGACTCATTTAAAGAACTAATGTTGATCTGTGATGTGACGCTGGTGCGGTGTTGTCATATGAGATGGATGAGAACTCTAAAAGGCAGATAGGGTATATGTCAAGAACCCTCTGAGGACGAAAAAGGCTATTCACAAGTCAAGAAATAAGGATTACCAATAGTCTTTGGTATCAAGAAATTCTACCATTACTTACATGGCAGACGTTTTACCATTGTTTCTGACCACAGCTACTCTTGGGTCTCTTAAAGAGGACAAGGCTATCCCGCCGATTGCCTCTGCAAGAATTCAACAATAGCTGGTAACTCTGTTCACCTTTGAATATACTTTCAAGTAGCGACTTGGAACACACAAACTGAATGTGGATGCTCTTAGTCGCCTATCTACCTTTGCAAGGAAGTATCACATGTACTCCAGTACCACAAGAAACCATTATGGCGCTAATTTTTTTGACACTTTGCCAGTCTCGGAAAAGCAGATCAGGAACTGGACCAATCGAGATCCACTTCAGTCCAAAGGGAGAGACAATATTCTTGGAGGATGGGTAAATGAGCCAGTTTCCAAGGAAATGAAACCATTCTTAATGCACAAGAATTAATTGAGTTGTCAGGATGGCATCATACTGTGGGCAGCAAGAATAAATGTTCCTGTACTAGGCAGAGAGCTGCTCCTAACTGAATTACAGTGAAAATCCTGGCATCTCTAAGATGACGGTATTTGCCAGGAGTTGTGTGGTGGCCTGATATTGATGCTGATTTTGAGAAGCTAGTCAAGCAGTGTCAACTGCAACAAAGGTCAAAGGTTGCCTGCTACAGATCCATTGGACCCTTAGGAATGGGTTAGGCCAGCCATGGGTACAGATCCATATTGACTTGTGATGCAATCTCTATGGAGCTGATGACAATAAAAATCTTTGCCGCAGAGATGCATGGAGGCCATGGTGAAACGGCCTCCACTGATGTGTCTCAGCCCATTGTGCTGCTAGAGTAGCGCAGCAGGCTGGGAGAATTCCCCCCCCCCCCACTTCCCCCCCGCCCCCACCCAGAGCTCCATTGGCAACTGTGTTTATTTTCATTCTTCTTCATGCTTGAATGTATCTCAAGTACCTCCATTGTTCCTAACTGCAATGTTGACATTCACTCATGTCCTAATTGACAGCTTGTGGTTTCTTCAAAATGAATAAGTGATTTAACTTCCACATTTGCAAACCACTTAACCATTCATAAACACGTGGACCACTTGAGGACTAGAGAAATGCTCCAGCAATCAGTGTTGCCATCAAAAATTGTTTCTGAAACTGTAAGAACCAAAGTACTTATTATCCATGGAAGCAAATAGTGTTGAAGAACCTGTGCCAAAAGAGGTACCAATTTTCCAGTTCCTGTTAACATTGATCCTGTGGAAACATCTCAGACAACAGAATTACATCACGCTACAAGAAACAGAAAATCATCTCAAAGACACAATTTATAATTGTCCAACTCATGTACATAATTTTTAGTTAGTATTTAGGACTGAGTGAACTAGCTATTGGAGATTGTATAAAAGAGAAGGCAAGTGGTGATTGTCCCTTTTAGGGAAACACAGCAGAGTAAAGGCCACCAGGCCTGGAAAACCAATTGGGACTCAGGATGTGGTATCACCCATGGTGAAAAAGCTCCCAAAATGTCTCTGCATTGGAGCCAAGCTCCAGCCATGCGGCTGCTGTAAAATTCTTATTAATAAATACCTTTTGTGTTCTCAAATGAAGTCTGTGAAAGTGCATCTTTACTACTTGTAATTATATATGTATCTACACATAAACAAACACTATTAAACAATGCTCAGTTCCAAACCTCTTCATGAGACCTCCCAAACTACACACATCTTACAACCTGCTGGCAATTACCAGAACTACCCAGAACTTCACAGAAGCTGGGGAAGAAATTTAAAATCTGGAAGACTGAAAAGAACAGCATTCAGATGCTGAAAAGCACCAGAAGCAAAGGTACAGAAAGAGTTCACCAGAGAAAAGCTCCAAATCAGGATTGGAAGCAAAAGAGAGAAATAAACCTCCATGCTGCAGCAGAAGACTCCATCCAATCCCATGAAAGTCCAGCTTCAATACCCAAAGAGTGCCGGAGTCAGAGGGTCACGAAAAGTTATTGGCCAGAGTGATCAGCAACAGTTGGAAGTGTTGGTAGCCAAATACAGCAATCAAGTTCACTCTGATCATTAAATAAAAGATTTTTTAAAAAATGATCAACAGTAAAAGAACCCCAACTTAGGCTGAAAATCAATGGTTTCACTACCGGAGAATACTTTAGCCTGAATTTTTCAGATGGCAGGGTTTTGCATTTGAATCAGTGAACATATCCCCACCAACTCCAAATATAGAGTGCCAAGAATGAGCAATAAGCGGCAGGGGATCCACTCCTCGCATGGGAAGAAGCCCAACCTTCGAGTCGTTGGCCAATCTCTCATCCTGGCATCTTTTACATTGAAAGGAAAATGGAATGAGAACTATAGAAGGGGTATGAGTCCATTCTCCCCATAAGAAACAGAATAAACCAATGACCATTGACAACACCTGATGGGGACTTGAGGAGGAATGGCCCAAAGAAAATAAAACTTGAAGTAAGATGACCACAATCCAGTGGTCTTCCACTATTGTAAAGACAGGATCTTGGAGAATGAGAGCATCCATACTGTCTGAACCTGTAAATGCAGTGACTTAAATGGGGTGGAGGGGCAATAGAAATAAAGAAAATGTGTTGGGTAAACAGAAATGCATTGTAAATATGTTGGATAAAGACTTGGGGGGAGGTGTATTGAAAGGGTTAGCATGTGATTGGGTATGGTACCACCTATGGTGTGATATAAAGGAACACATGACCTGAATAGAGAGGGCAGTCTTGCATTGGAAAGAGACATATGTAGAGGCAAGCATGGAGACAACTCTTGGCTTAGACCTTGTGCTGTATATGTGCACCACGTAGTTACAAGTTGCTAATAAACACTTACTCTTAAACTATACAAGATTCAGCGTCACTGATGCCTACCCAACTACACACAACAGGTTGTGCCCTGGAATCATGAGCCAGGTGGTTAATGGATTGCCCTTATCCAGTTTCCAGCTACAGTTAAATTCCGATAATTGCACAATTCATTTAGCCAAGACATTCTACACTTGGTTTCGTATTATGCTTGGATCAGTATTTTCCACACTTGAGCTAAGTGTAACCAATTGGTGCACCACAACCTTCCAAGAATTCATTCAGCAACTTAACTTAATCAGAAAACATCAAAAACGCACATATATATTTGACTTTGACATACATAGATTTATCTGAGTGTGCTTAGATGACATTTTGCAGTGGATTGCCTTGATTTAAAGTGCTTGACCGTGAAACTCTACTTAGATCAACATTAAGAACTTAAGTGTTGTGTTTGGGTCAGCAATTCAGTACAATGAGATTGAACGGGAAGTGGACTTGTACATTAGAATCATGTGCTTGTATCAGGTATCTGTTTATCTGGGTTTCCATGTACAACATAATATTGTGCCAATTACTAACCATCAGAGAAATCACTGACAACTGTTTTGACAGGTAATTGGATGGAAGAATGTCTTGATGGAACTGCTGCAGAATGCCAAATCAAACACTGGAATGTCTGAAATTCTTATTCATCAGCTTTGCTGTGAGTCATCATCCAACAGTAAAACACTAACAATGTTGTGAAAGTACTGTACAACAGTTCCAAACAATCACAATTTACACTTGATTCCAAACCTACAATAACAGGGATTTCTGGTGACTTTACAATTGAATGGTGACATTTTATTAAAGCTACATTCAGATTTTCAAAGTAATGTTGTTGATTTTTAACAGTGGAGTCCCAAGAGGATGGATAAAGCAGATTTCCCCAAATGTCCTGCTAGGATAGGACCAGAATTCTTTGACTTCGTCCGCAGCTGGGATTCTCCAGTCCTGCTGCTGTGCATGGAGTTTTGGTTGTGCGCAACTCACCAGTCTCCCAAAAAATGACTTAACTGTGGGATGATTGTGGTACTGTCCGTGTCGACAGACTGGCATAGATTGCTCCAATTTTCTCGCCATTATGACACACCCAACACGATCTTTTTGGCTCGCCACTCTGGTCAACTGACGTGGTGAGCTGGTAAGATAGAGTGAGAGGCGAAAATTGGGCTCGCGCCTGGTTTCTCACCTCTCGTGATCTTGCTGGCCCTATTTTGTTGACAAAATCAGCCTCATGCCCAGAAATGTGCAGTGCCCTTGGGGCAGTACCAGCCTGGCACTGCCCACTAGGCACCCTGGCAGTGCCAAGCAGACTGGGCCTGATGAGGCATGAGGCTGATTTCAATATTAATGACATGATTATCGTGTCATTACTGACCCCTGGCCATTATTGTTCAGGTTCATTTACCATAGCCGCCTCACCAATCGAGGTCCTCGCTGGCAAGGATCACAGATGGTACTCCCAATGGGACCAGATGTGGTGGCCTTGCTGGTGAGACCGGAGACCATTGAAACCCCCTGGGTGGTCAGGGCCAGGCAGTGCCTGAGGGGGGGGTGGGGGGGTTGCGGATCAGCATGGCTGGGAAGGCGATCAGTTGGGGGGGGGAGGTGGGAGGTGGTGGTGATATTTGGGGCGGTGGGGCGAGGATGGAGTGACAGATCTCCCAGTATCTTGTGTACAGGATACTGGGAGATTGAGCCGCCTGCGCAATGGCACCTCTAGCAGCGGCTTCTCCATGAGAATAGGCTCTGCCCCATCCCCTACTGGTGAGAATCACATTTGGTCTCCTTTGTTTCTCTTCTAAGTTCCGTACAATTGAAACTGGAAACTCGCACAAAAAAATGATATGATTCTCTCCTGTTTTCTCGCTCGTTTGGCACTTAGAATTTTTTTTTGGTAAGATCACTCCCGAAATTCCACCCTAAGTCAGTTTTTGGGAAAATTCTGCCCTGGGTGTTCCATTGCCTTTATAGAAAATCCAGCATAGCCAATGCACCTAACCAGTACATCTTTTGGACTATGGGAGGAAACTGGAGCACCCGCAGGAGCGGACACTGGGAGAACGAGCAAACTCCACACAGAAAATGACCTAAGCTGGGAATCGAACCCGGATCCCTGGCGCTGTGAGGCCGCACTGCTAACCACTGCGCCATCGTGTTGCCTACATTAGTATCCAGATTAAATATTTGATTCGAAAATAGATTGATTGAGGAAAAAGTATTGTTTACTTATCGACTGGTATTACTCCAAATTATTGTACTTTGATAAAATTATCCACAATATCACACAGCAGCGAGAAAAAGAGAATATATGTTATACAATAAAATAATTACTTTTTCTATGTTTATGGTGATCTGTCCATCTTGATGTGAATCAGTATGTATGTGAAGTGCATAGTTTTAAGCACCCACATAATATATCTTGTGACTTGTGTGATCTGAATTTGGAGTCATCCATTATCTAAATAATGCAACAACAAGTACCCATTGAGGATCCATTACTTAATGAAATGATTACTGAGTTTTAGATAGAAAAATAAACTGAGATAATTTGTTGAAGTAATTGTACACTGAGCTATACTGCAATGCAATTCAGCCAGTGGCTGTTCTAATTCACTACAGTTGACATTAAAATACCAAGCAGTATTCTCTTGAAGTGTGCAGTGTCATGTGCTTTCGTTTTATAGTTCAAGCATACATTGGTGTAATTGTTAATGGGAGCAATATGTGGGAAGTTTGTCACATAACAGAAATAAACCCTATCAAAACAGTTACTCTCAACTTCTCAATTAGATACCAGGAAACCAATGTACCATAGACAAAAGAACACTGCTCTCTAGTGGAATCACACACATAGTTCTATTTTGTCTTTTTGCTTTGAAATAAATAAACACAAGTAAAATATATACTATTCTCAGCAAAATCTGTGATTTTTCATTTAAATATGACTCTTTCTAATATATGTAGACCAATATTTGTTATTCATTCAGACTAAACATTATCCATTCTTTTTCAATATCCATAAAAGATGTACATAAAAGCAGCGACTAGCTTCACAATGCAAATTACACATTGAGCACGTGGTCTTGTGCCACTCGTCGACATGCTTCCTGTCGAATTTTACTTTTCAGTCCCTGCTTTTATTTTCCTGAATAAGAAAATCATAAGAGAAACGACTTGATTCATCAAGAACAAAAGGATAAAAAAAAGCTATTGAAAATACCACAGTTATATTTGTAATGACACAGGCTCCACTGGGTATTAATCCTTCATTGAACTGCAAACAACTCCTGGCACCACTTGTTGGATAATACACAACTAGATTATGAAGGAAGTTTTAAAAAAACCTTCTGCGGTTTGAAAGCCTAGTATTAGCGGGCTTCTCACAGCACCAGGGACCCGGTTTCGATTCCCGGCTTGGGTCACTGTCTGTGTGGAGTTTGTACATTCTCACCGTGTCTGCGTGGGTTTCCTCTGGGTGCTCCAGTTTTCACCCCAGTCCAAAGATGTGCAGGTTAGGTGAATCTCCCTCAGTGTACCCAAACAGGTGCCGGAGTGTGGCGACTAGGGGATTTTCACGGTAACTTCATTGCAGTGTTAATGTGAGTCCACTTGTGACTAATAAACTTTACTTTACTTTTTACTTTATTTTAAGCCCCAAGGATCCTCAGGAAAACTCCCGTGCTTTTAGCCATGGAACACTTTACGTTCACCTGAAAGGAGATATAGGGCTTTGGCTTAATTTTTCATCTGAAGTGTGGCACCTCTTGAGAACTCCAATGCTTCTGCACTAATATGTCAAGCTAAATTATGTACTTAAGTCACTGGAGTGCAGCTTGAATCCAAAATCTCTGATTTATCGCTATCACTGAGTCAAGACATTAATTTCAAAGACGTAATCATGAAATAAAGATGCAGTTTGTTCTGCAACAATGATAATTAACACTTGGGTAAGATGGCAAGAAAGTTCTTCAATTTGTTTACATGCCCTTTATAATTCAAGTTTTGGATGAAAAATGAATGATTTTATGGTGGGTTAAAATATTAAAAGCAAGAATCAACTGTTCAGCCTTTGACTACAAAACATCATCTTCAGGGCTGTCTGGTGCATTCTGCATCAAACTGGTTAACAAACTAATACAGAGTCAAATATTTATTGCCAAGGAAAAGTCAGTAACTGTTATAATCAAACCATTATGAAACACTAACACGTCTCTCCCTTTCCTCACCCTCCACATCCATCATTCACAGTAACACATTGAGGGAGAGCCACGTTGTCAGAGGTGCTGTCTTTTGGAGGAGATGTTGAACTAATGCCTCATCTGTCTGTTTCGGTGGGTGTAACAAAAGCTTTGAGGAATTATTCTTTCTTTCCGTCATTATAATCCCTTGGTGGGAAGTTTTGCCATCTAATACTGACTGGAATCTGCATTTGGATCTTTTCCAGCATCATTGAGGATCTAGGGTGGAGAGCATTACATGGCACAATGGCAAACGATCACTGCTGAAACCATTTCTGCTATGTCCTTTCTGCAGACAAGATAAAATCTGGTATCATACTTATCATTCCAGTTTCACTTTATCCTCCAATACTTGTGGTTTCTTTCAGTGTTATAAGATTCCTTGTCCCACATACTGTTTCCCAGCCAGTGTGGACAAGCTTGCAAGCTATTGTTGATTTGTTTTCTGAACACCCTCTGTCTAGGATTCACACATGAGAAGCCCAGATTAATTCACCTTCCAATTTCACCTTCTCGCTAGCGAAGTACCTTACCTTTGTTGTGTATTACCAGGTGAAACCAGGAGCTATCGACACCATGATGAGAAACATATACCGGAATTGTACTGTCCCACCCGCCACGGAATCGGAGCGGGCGAGGGGTGGACAATGGAAACGTCTGTTGACCTTGGGTGGGATTTTCCAGTCTTGCTTGAGCGAGGCCGTAAGATCCCCTCGATAGAATGCGGATGGTTTTTATTCAGCCCAAACAATATGGTACCCAAATTTGAGAACTAATCATATGGATGGTGTTTTTTTTCAAAAGTTCTATTTCTATGCTAATGTTCTTTATTTGTCTGCTTCATCACTCCACCCAAAGGCAGGTCCCTGGCAAGCATTCACTGAACAGCAGCAAAGTACCATGATTATTTTTCCTATGGGTAGAGTGAGAAAGCAGTCACTGAGTCTACCTCCGCCAGAACAGAGATCAAACCCCATACTGTTGGTGTTAATCTGATATACATGTGATCCATCTGAGCTAACCAGCCCTCATATAATGCTCATATGAAAATAAACTATCATTAATAATTTTAAATGTAATTTTTTTTGAAAGAACAATGATTAATAGAGGATTTACTCAAGTGGAACATTTCATTTTTACAATGTTAAGTGGTTTATAGCCTCAGATTTCCATTACTGTGGCATGCTGTCAATCACCCTCCCTCCAAATCATCCACACAGGAAACAAAGATACAGGCAAATGACTTCATATCATTCATCTTGCGAGAGAAGAGTCACCATTGAAACACAGATAAATTCCTTATTTTGCAATGTTGATTTCACTAACATTATTACAAAATCTTTCCTGTGAAAGTAATGACGATATCATTTTTCATGGAAATGGGATGTGCCCTTTGACCTCACAATCTGCTATTTATACACAATGATTCAGCCCAATGAATACATGTTATTGTGCCAAAAGCTACAGTTCACCATGATAACTCCTTGTGATAAATAAGTCTAGTTAACTTAGTGATTTTCGTATACAAACTATCACTTGTAACCACAGAGGTCATTGTTAAACCTTTTTTTATAATAAGGTGTGTGCAGAATGGGAACTTTCCAAAATGTAATGCTTCAAAAACACTTGCATAAGTTTGAATTTGTATTTCCTGCAAGCTGCGCGTTTAACCTTTATCGTTCCCTCTTTGTTTGTCACTGTCTTACTGAGAACCTACAAACCCCTAAATCACGGGTTGGATTTTTCAGCACCCGCCAGGGCTCAGAAAATAAAACAAATGCCCTTTCCAACGGTCCCCAACCTGTCTCCCACATTATAGTGGGCGAGGATGGTGTCAGGCAGCCCGCCCTCCCTGAGGCCTAATGAGATAGTTAATGGTCACTTATGGATCTCATTCTGCTTATGTGTGGCAGGGAAGGTGGAGGCAAGTGTGTAGCCTGGCAACTTCCACTACGTAGGTTGCTATTGGGCAGGAAGAGGGACGTATTTCTTTGCGGCGGGGTTGGGGGGAATGGGGGGGGAGGGAATGGGCATTCCCAGTGCCCACTGGAGACAGCCCCCCATGAGATCATGCCCCTCCTCTTTAACTCCCCAGCCCCCCTCCCCCCACGGCCTCTCAAGCTATGGCTTTAGTGAGAGGCCGAAGCCTTCAAGTAAAAAAATTAATGAAGATGTTAAAGAATATAAGTTCACTGCATAAGTTCAGTCTTAATGTCGTAAAATGTGTACTTTTTGATTTGTTCAGCTTTTGTCAAAACTCTTTGGATGTTAGAAAATACGATTACTGATCAGAGAATGGTCAAGACTAAATTCTAAAAACATTTTGGCTTCGATCTTACCTTTTTGTTTCACCCATTGGCCGGCGGGGCAGGCCGGTGAGATCACGAGAGAGATGAGAAATCAATTGCTAACCTCTCGCAATCTTACCAGCACCAGATATCCAGTGACATGAGCCTCCCACCCAGAAAGGGCATGAGGCTGATTGTTATATTTAAATTCTATGTAAAATATCAAACAGGAATCGTCTGGACTCACTTGTCTCTGCTGCCTCGCTGCTGAAGGTTCTCTCCGACAAGGATCACATATCGTCCCCATCAACGGGGGTCAGACATGATGGCCTTGCCAGTAGGACCGGAGGCCATTGAGGCCCCCTAGGAGGGCAGGGGCAGAGGGTGGATGGCGATCGACCCATGTGGGGCGGCGGTTGGGGAGGGAAGGGGGTGGGGACAGTGGGGGGGAATGCATCTGGGCGGAAGGTGGATTGGCCATGGAGACCAGCTATAGCTGGGTGAGGCAGTCACTCTCAGGCCTCATAGGCATATTCCTATGGATGCCGAATAGTAGGGTTGGAGGTTAATATCCCACCAGGAGGCAGGCTTGTAGGCAACGGGAGTCATCTCAGTGTGTCAGCATTAGATATCCGTGTTCCAGAGCGGTGTTCCAGAAGATATTTGGAGGCCAACTATAACAAGGTCCAGCGTATCTGAGTGATAATGATGGGGAGAATTGATTTGTCCTCTTTGAAGAGGCCCAATAAGGGTTCATTGTCGGTAAATATAAAAACCAACAATTGTAGACGTATTGATGGAACACGACCTTCAACCCTTCCTTCTCAATTTGAGAAAACCTGCATTCCACATCCAAAAGTGTCCTGGAGGCATAGGCAATGGGCTTTTCCGTCCCGTCTTCCCAGCGATGTGACAGCACTACACCACCCACGTACGGGAAATAAGTTAATACAAGTTCTTTCTTAGGATCAAGATGGGCCAGTAAGTTAGATGACAATAACTAAGCGAAAGCCTCTGCCTGTGGAGCTTCCCAGGATGATCTCTGATATTTTCATAGTAGGGTATGCAAAGGGAACTACATGGAAGCCAAGTTCGGGATAAATTTTCCGTAACAATTGAAAGTTACTTCAGCTGCTTGGAAAACGCATTTCTCCCTTTTCAAGCGAACTCCCACTTTGGAAAATCTCTGTAAGACTTCTAGGTTGGCCAGGTGTTCCTGTATTGATCAAGACATTATCTAAGTATACTGCTACCTTGGGTAGCCCCTGGAGGATGTTCTCCATAACTCTTTGGATGATGGCACATGCTGACGAGATCCCAAAGAGCAAACGGATATACTCGTAGAGTCTCTTATGCATGTTGATCGACACATGACTCATCCAATTCAAACTGGAGATAGGCATGGCTCATATACAATTGGAGAATATTTTGCCACCTGCTAACCTAACGTAAGAATCTTTGATCCAGGGAATGGGGTACCTATCGAGTTTGGAGACCCGATTGACTATTAGTTTATAGTCCCCACAAAGCCATCATAGAATAATGAGTGGGAGACAAGCTGATTTCTGCCTATAAGTTACAGAAGCCATTGTGGTGCCTTTTATTTGTGAAGGGTTCCTCGTGCAGGTGGTTAGCCTGGCCTTCATATCTTGCAACCTCAGGAGTTGGATGTCCGATTGGAGATGTTTATAAGTCTGTTCTCCGATAACAGACACTGCAGCTCCTGTTGTCAAGGGATGGCCATTTACTAGTAATTGCACCATTACTGGGACGACTTGCATCATTACAATGCAATTCAGTTATAGTGTCGCTGTCTCTGGAAGAGGGGATACCTGCATGGTATGTTCAGGTATTGGCCTTGGCTTTCTTCCTAAGTAGCACACGTTTTGCCTGTTCCTGAAACTATGCTGTGGCTGTGTCATTTGACAATACTTACAAGAATCTGTTATCTGACAACTGCACCTTTCTGGAGTATGTTCTGTAATACTCTTGGGGTTGTCACTGCCTTTCACTGACTGTCTATAGGTGACACTGGAGTTCCTATATCGAAAAGGGCCTTTTAACACCTGATTTACACAAACACTCTTCATTGAGGACTGTTTACTCAAAGTTCCTCCCCCTAATTAAAGGACGTTGCTGCCTGATGTCCCTTGTAGTTCCTGAGCCCCTCTTTCTGTGTTCTCAAGTGACAAGGCTATTTCAGTGGTATATTTAAGTCCAAATTGGGTTCTATCAACAGCTTCTTTTGGATGGTTAGGTCATTTATGCCACATGCCAATCTGTCCCACAACATTTCATTAAGTGGCAGTCCAAATTCGCAGTATTCAGCTAATTTCCATAACCTAGCCAAGAACTCAGTGACAGATTCCCCAGGAGCTCACCCTGCCTTGTTGAAGCAGTATCTCTGGAGAATTACAGGGGGCTTCAGATCGTATTAATTTTTAACTAGGCTTACAAGCTCATTAAAAGTTTTTGAGTAGGGGACATCTGGATCAGTAAGACTTCTTATCACACTGAAAGCCAGGGCCCCGCATGCCATTAAAAATATCACTTTTTGTTTTTCATCTCATGCAATGTTGTTAGCATGGAAGAAGTAACGCATGCACTCAGTATATTGGGCCCAGTCTTCCCCATTAGTGTCATAGGGCCCAATTTTCCAGAAAAGAGGCACAATGGCTTTTTCTTACCCAATAATATTCTTGACTTACAGAGGTTGTATGGAGAGATAGGTGGAGGAAAAAAAATTATCCTTGTCGCCAATGTAGTAAATCAGTCAAATGCCAGTTTCCCATCACCAACACCTGTGGCTTACAGTAAGGTAGTTTTCACCTCGGGACATATAACTGTCAGTCTAGATAAAGTTACAGGCTTAAAATTCCCCACAGGATGAGCCTCTATTTGCTTGATCAGGCAATTCATGCTCTACAAAGCCCACAGGGAGATTTACTGATGACCCCCATGGCTTTCATGGTCATCATAATAAACTACAAATCTCTTTTGTTGGTTCTCCTGGTAAATAGGGGAAGGATGATTGGTGCATGGGGGTTAAATCAACCAAGGACAGAGTAAACACATATGGATCTACGGTCATGTCCTGCTTCAATATACTTACATTTTTAATGCGTTAACAACTCCATTGAAAAGGAATTTGGTACAAATGGTTAAATGGTTTGTGCTATTAATCACAACTGTTATTCGAAGACTTCCGTTTTCTGAAATAAAGGCCTGAAAGTTTCAGTCAGTGGACATGCACAATCAACAGGTCGAGAAGTGGAAAACAACTTAGCTCCCACCAGACACTGGCATTCGATAGCAATCGCGTGCTGGCTGGCCAATTAACAGCTGCCTAGCGTGAAACCCACTCACTGAGAGGGTCAGCACAGCCAGGGTGATTGGAGGGGGGGAAAGACACGGCAGATTCCTCCCTGTGCATTCCCTGCCTGGTTGTTCAGCCCATGAGCCAACCTAAAAACACGCGGTCCTCTTAAAACTGACATGCATTGCCTTCTTAATTGCCCGAATTGGCCCTTTAATTGACGTTGCACACCACTCATCAAAATATCAGGAGAACAAGAGAGAATCTAATCCTCTCCCCTTAACATGCTTTCGCAATATCATTGTCAAATTTTGAGGGTCAACAAGAAATTTGACTGGACCAGCCTCATAAAGACTGTGGCTATACGAGTAGGTCAAAGGCAAGGTATCCTTCAGTAAGTGACATATGTTTTGACCTGCTAAAACCTTGCTACTATCCATAAGGTTGAAGTGAGGAGTGTGATGGAATACACTTGCCTGGATGAATGAAGCTCCAACAGCACTCACTTTACCAGCACCCCTTCCACCACCCTAAACATTTACTGAGGGAAGTCCTGATGGAAAGTCCAACACCCATCCCCCGATCCTCCTCTGTGTACTACTCTGGACAAACACCAGGAACCTCTTTTGACGTCATCATCATGCTTTATTCCATGGCACAACGGAACGCTGTGCATCCGTACCCATGCTGTAAAAGTCAGGCCAAAGCAAATGTAGTAAAAGCTTATTCTTGACTTGCACAGACCTATGCCCTGAAGAAGTGTGAATGTATATAAATTCATTCCATACAGATCATAACTGGACATCTAAGACTATGATTTATTGGGATTTCTGATTTTTCATGTATGCCACATTAGCCAGGAGATAGATAATGGTTAGAAACACATTGAGATGCCAATCACAAGAGACACATTCCCTAGGAGCAGAAATAAGTTTCATTGGAAAAGTTGAGAGATTTCTTTATTGAAGAATATATGAGAGTGTAGTCAGAATGGATACACTTCAGGTATATGGATTTCATCGATAACATTAAGTTTGTGCCTGACAGTTGGAGAATAGGGCTGAATACCAATCAGGGATAAATGTTGCCAATATCAAGATATAACCTGCCCAAAATGAAGTCAGAACCTTACATTTGTGATTTTTTTGTTTATTGTTTTATTCAAGCGATGCCCTTTATTTAATGCATGTTTTTCTTTATTTAACACTAACACCGGGTGGGATTTTCTGACGCTTTCTGCTGCTGGGATTTTTCAGTGCCTCTGAAGGCAATCCCCCTGCAGCTGATTCCCCAATGGTGGGACGCGCGAGCCACGCAAAACACAGTAGACATCAGCGGTACTGGAAGATCCTGCTGGTGGCCAATGGCGAGCATCTCTGCCGTCGGAAAACACACTGCAGGGACCGGAAAATCCCACCCATACTACCTTGTCATTTTCTAGCTGAGAGAATGAGCGTACATTCTGTTGCCAGGATGTTTTGTTTATATTTATTCATTGATGAAATGTGGGAAACCCCAATTGCCCTTGAGATGGTGGTGGTGAGACACTTCCTTGAACTTCTGCAGTGCATTCGGTGTAGGTACATCCACTCCGCTGTTGGGGAGGGAGTTGCTAGACTTTGATCCAGTGATGAAGAAGGAAAGGGATATACTTCCAAGTCAGAATAGATCTACACTTCTATATAGATCTATGTAGAATGGTTTTGACTTGGAGAGGCACTTGTAAATGGTGGTGATGTTCCCATGCATTTGCTGTCCTTGAATTTCTGGGAAGTATAGGTCTCAGGCTTGGAAGGTGCTGTCGAAGAAACCTGAGCGAGCTGCTGCAGTGCATCTTGTCGTTGGTAAGTGGTGATTCCAGTGTGCACCAGTGATGAAGGAAGCAAATGTTTAAGCTGATGGATGGAGCTCTGATCAAGTGAGTGTTATTAGAGTTGCCTCAACCAGGCAATTGGTGAATATTCCCTCACGCTCCTGACTTTAGCCATGTAGATGGTAGAAAGGCTTTAGTGAGTCAGGAAGTAAGTCACCCCTTGAAGGATACCTAGCCTCTGACCTGACCTTAGAAACATGGAAGCATAAAGAATAGGAGTCAGCCCCTCGAGTCTGCTTCACCATTCATTCTGATCATGGCTGCTCATCCAACTCAGTACCCCATTCCCTTTTGCATAGAAACATAGAAAACGGGAGCAGGAGCAATGACAGTCTTCATAAGGGTGGTCCTGTCAAGTTTCTTGTTAGTGATGCCCCTCAGAATTCGACAATGGTAATATTACTTCATTCCAAGGGAAGGGGATTAGCTTCTCTCTTGTTTGTGATGGTCAGTTGTTTGGTGCAGATGCTGCTTGCTACTTTTCAGCCCAAGCCTAAATACTTGCATGGAGGCAGGTTCTGTTTCATTATCTGATGAATTGCAAATGGAGCTGAACTCTGTGCATTCATCAGTGAACATCTCTACTTTTGATCTTATGACAGAGGGGAAGGTCACTGATGAAGTAGCTGAAGATAATTGAGTCTCGGACACTGTCCTGTGAAACTCCTGCAGTGCTGTCCATTGAACTCCTACATGGCAGAAAGATGCCAGCTGGCCCAGCAAATCTGCAGAGACTCTCCAATAGAGCATCCCTCCAATGCCCTCCCCTCCACCCTATCACTGTAATCCCATGCATTTATCATGGGTACTCCACCTAAATCGACACATCTTTGGACTGTGAGAGGAAATTGAAGCACCGGGGTGAAACTCACATACACAGGGAGAACATGCAAACACCACACAGTCAGTCACCCAAGGCTGGAATTGAACCTGGGTAAGAAGTCTGACAACATCAGGTTAAAGTCCAACAGGTTTATTTGGTAGCAAAGGCCACTAGCTTTCGGAACAGGCTGTTCCTTCGTCAGGTGGGTGGGAGCTCTCCACCCACCTGACGAAGGGACAGCCTGTTCCGAAAGCTAGTGGCCTTTGCTACCAAATAAACCTGTTGGACTTTAACCTGATGTTGTCAGACTTCTTACTGTGTTTTCCCCAGTCCAACGCCGGCATCTCCACATCATTGAACCTGGGTCCCAGGCACTGTGAGGCAGCAGTGCTAACCACTGTGTCATTGTGCTGCCCTGGACATCCTGGAGTTTAGATGACTGGTATCAATAAGCAAAGCTATTCCCTTAAGGCCACTTCTAACTCCAGCCGGTGGAGAATTTTCTCACTAATATCCGTTGATTTTAATTTTGCTCAGGCTGCCTGACACTACAATCAGTCAACGGCTGCCTTGCTGTCAAGGCTGGTTACTCTCAGCTCATCTCAGAGGGAACATATCTCCTCAGGGATGTCTGTCCCACATTGTGAGATATTCCAGCATTCAACTGATATCTCTTCACCTGAGAGCTCACAGAGGAATTTTAACCAGAACCACAATCATCAGTTTGCTCAGGTCAACATCCAACTTAGCTTGTATTTATTTTTTAATTGTAAAATGCGGGTGAATAAATCATAGAATCCGTACAGTGCAAAAGGAGGCCCATCGGTCTGCACTGACCACAACCCCACCCAGGCCCTATTCCCGTAACTCCACATATTTACCTTGCTAATTCCCCTGATACTAGGGGCAATTTAGCATGGCCAATTAACCTAACCCGCACATCTTTGGACTGTGGGAGGAAACCGGAGCACCCGAAGGAAACCCACGCAGACACAAGCAGAACGTGCAAACTCCACACAGACAGTGACCCGAGGCCAGAATTGAACCTGAGTCCCTGGTGCTGTGAGGCAGCAGTGCTAACCACTGTGCCACATTTGTATTCACGGGGTCAGTAGCTCTGGCAGCTATTACCATTTTAAAGCTCTTCCATTGAAATAGTGAGAGATAGTCAATTAGCACCTGGGGAAGTCTGCTTTTTTATCTGGTTTTGGCTCCGTTCAACTCAACCTAGTGCTAGATTATCCCCCATTCATAACCATTGTCGGGGAAATCCAAATGGAAAGGATAAATAGCCGTCTTTGGGTGCTCCTCGATGTATAACTTTGGTCAATCATCAAGTAACCATCATCATATACTGTCACTCTAAAATCAAATTAAAAGTTTGTCTAGCCTTCCCACCTTCACGGGGGGGGCGGGGGGGGGGGGGGGTGGTGGGGGGGATGTTTTTACCAACATCCACTCAGTTTTATTGTCCACCAGTCATTGCCATTCCAGCCTTCAACAGCAGGAGTTTAATTTATACAATGATGGTGCTCAAAAGGCCACAATTGGGGGAGCATATATATTTTGGAGGTGTTATGGAGAGGGAGAGATGTGGAACAATTCTTCTCCTGTACTCACCTCTTGACTCTGACAACAGTCAACTTTGAGAGTTAGTGTTTTAACCCTTTTGAGTACTCAGACTTTAAAGCACAGTTACAAACAAATTATATTGTAAATTTAAATCACAGGAAAAGATAATGCTTTATTTTCACAAAAGTGCAACAAACACCCACTGCCCAAACATGTAGAAACACACACATGCACAAAAAAAGATGAATTCTAAGGATGTGACATGCCCTTAGATTACTAACAGAATACTAAGAAACAGGTCACTAGTTTATAGTCCTTAAAGTGGTTGTAAGAAACAGTGCAGGTCTGAAGGATTCTTTCCCGGTTCCTTGAACACAAATAGAGATTGAAGTTTTCTGGCTTTTCCAAGTGACATTGTGGCCATGTTCCTGTTGTAATGAAGTATAATTGTGCAGGTAAATCAAGTCAACTCTCTTCCAATGCCCGTTTTTTCATGCCAGGGTTTTTTCCTTCTGTTTGGTGTGATCTTTCCCTCTGAGGTGCTGATCCCGGACTGCCTTACTGGGGTCCCTTGAGGATTTATAAGATACTAACTTTCCTTCCAGCCAGTTTCAGGAATGTGATGGCAATATTGATGTATTTCATTGTGCAGAGAATGGGTTGAAGCTGATGTATTTAGTACACAATGGGGAAATGCTTGATATCTTATAAAATATTACAGCTATGATTATCTCCGTTAATGAATTTATTTGAAATCCCACATTCACGGGGTCAGCAGCTCTGGCAGCTATTACCATTTTAAAGCTCTTCCATTGAAATGGTGAGAGATAGTCAATTAGCACCTGTGAAACTCTTTGCATTTTATATAATTTAATTCCTTCACCAGATGTTGGTATCACTGGCAAGGCCAGTATTTTTATCCATCCTCGATTAACCTTGAGGACAGTTAAGAGTCAACTACATTGCTGTGGGTCTGGAGTTAGATTAGGCCATGGCAATTAAGGATAACAGATTCCTTCCTTAAAGGACATTAGTGAGCCAGATGAGCTTCTAAACAATCGATGATAGTTTCATGGTCACCGTTACTTAGACTAGCTTTCAATTCCAGATTTTTAAAATCCCACTAGGTGTTGTGGTGGGATTCAAGCTCGTGCCCAAAAGCATTAGCCTTGGTCTCTGAATTACTAGTCCAGTGACATTACCCCTGTGCTTCTATCTTCCCAGGCGCACTGGGCTGTAACTTCTGGTCTCCTCAATATCAGATTTGGGGAGGGGGAGGGGTACCCCAAAGATGGGCTGGGGAACTGCTCTCAGAGGTTCCCCGATAAGGGTTAGCACAGCAATTGCTAGCTTCCACTGGACAATTGCCCTGCACTGGGAACTACCCAAAAATACAATTTAAATCATAACATTCAAATGTTTCTGCAAGGGCTACACCAATAATTACCCAGAAAAGGTTAAACAATTAAAACCTCTTCTAACTTCTGGGCAATAATTGTAAACACCAAGACTGACACCCTCGGAACTCCCCCCACCCTGGCCACTCCATGGGACTTCCCCCACACTCTTGATCCCCTAACACATAGTATTCCCCACCCTTAACAGGTCCACATCGAACCTGGCACCACCTCCATCCCAACACCACCCCCCGCCCCCCCCCCCCACCCCTCCCCGGCCACACAAACCTCCATTCAAACTGTGAACCCTAAGTCCTTGACCTCCAGTCACCACAATGCCCAACTGCAACCTCCGAACCCCCAACACTCAACCTCTAACACCACTCATTCCCTCGACCTCTGACCCCGCCACCATCCCCCCACCTCCCCCCAGCCCCAACCATCCAAAGCCCATCCTTAAACACTCACTTTCCCCCTGGCCTGTCAACATCACTGAGTCCTTTAAATGTACCTGTAAGTATTACGGTAATCCGTGACCACAGTAGTTTTAATCAGAGCTCTGGTTCATTTCTTTTATATAACTTTTGCATCAAAGCAAGCATATTTTTAAACAGCGGCAATGAGCAATGAAAGAGAAAACAGTTAATTGCATTTACATTTGGGAGCTGTGGTGGAAGCTGAGAGGTTGCAAGAGATAATACGTTGTCAAGGCTAATACCTCTCACTGGAACCTTAATAATGGGTACATACTGTGCATAGTTTGATATAAATGCACTAATGAAAGCAATGCTGTGAAGACAAATTTAGTTGAAATTTACATGGTTTGGTGAAAATAGACCAATAAATTGACCTTTACAAGGACTACATTTTCAGAAGGAGACATTTTTCACATATTTCAATCAAAACAGGTTTATATTTCCAGTCGGAAAAATAATCAGTGAAGTGGTTTCTTTTCCCTGCATTAATATTGTTTTTGAAAACCGGAAGGTTGTGGGGCTGCTGGAACTGTCTCCTTACAAATGTGCAGCACAAGCTCTTGCTAATCAGACAGTAGAAGGGATGTTTTGACGCAAAATGAGCTACTGTCAGTCAGCAAGTCTACTGTTTACAAAGGGATTGCTGCATAATTACAGCTGTATTACTCCACAACCTGTAGTTCTGTATTCAGTAATAGACAGAACACATGGGCTTTGATGTAGAGCTCTTAAAACAAGACAATGCAAATGACATTTACTGGAGATTTTTTTCATTAATGAACAGTACTTCAGGGAGTGTAAAGGCAAGAGGCATATAATTTCTGAACTATTTAAATTGCTAATTAGATCTGTATAGGAGGTGTACTCCTAATGCAGACAATTACTACAGCTCATAAGTGTTTGCCTTACGGTTGCTAATTACTGCAGAAGCCAATTAATTGCTGTTGACGTTTTGTATTCTTTTGCATATCGCTAGTTAATATTTACATTTATAATGAAGACAGAATTGGCAAACACTATGTCATTTTGTAATGAACAATTTCAGTATCTAAATAACAAGCATATTATCTCATTGTGCCTGAAGAGTGCAGATGATTAGCATAAGGTTTGTGTGCACTCTGATAACATTACTTATTTTAACAAGGAAAGTGTCATTGTGGTGTAATACATTCTGGTTACAGAGCTCAAGTAGCTTTGATAAATGTCATTTTATCAACATTTAAATCTGTAAAACAAAATCCAAGATTTTTCTCATTTTAATACCTCCGATTGAATATATGTAGAAAGTCTGTTAATCCAGACATCTTCTAACATAACATCATAAGCTTTGCTTCACGTAGGAACTGTTTCTAAATAGGTTATGAATTCATTAACTCTGCAGAATTCTGCTAATTCTCTGGCTGAAAAAGAGCATTTGGAAAGATGAAATGAAAACAGAAATGCTGAAACCATACAGCAGGCCCATCAGCATCTGTCAAGTGAAAATACTGATTAATGTTTCAGGTGTGGATCTTCTATTAGAACAGACGAAGGGCAGAACCTGACCAAGTAATGGCAAAGTATCAGTTAAGTTCTAGCTAAAAAGTGGTGTGTTTCTCTCCAGAGAAACAGGCAGTTGTTCTCACCAGATCTAATGCACTTCGTCCATAAAAAAAACATGATGTGGAGATGCCGGCGTTGGACTGGGGTGGGCACAGTAAGAAGTCTCACAACACCAGGTTAAAGTCCAACAGGTTTATTTGGTAGCATGAGCTTTTGGAGCGCTGCTCCTTCATCAGGTGGCATGTTTCACGCTGTCATTTTGAGGGGAGGGTCCTAAACATGCCAGTAAAACCGACTCCGCTGAGATCAGGGCGCCATTTTTAAAGGATGTCCCGATCAGACTAAAAAATAACCTAACCGCACCCCACCATGAAGCTCCCAGGGGCTCATCCCACCCCAATCACAATCAAAGCCGGCATCCTCCCCCATCTCTCTTTCCACCCCCCTCAACCAACAGTTATCGCAGCATCCCCCCCTCTCTCTTTCTCTCTCTACCATTACACACACACAGACACACCCCCTCCCCCAACGAAGCTCCCACTAGGGTCCACCCCTGGCAGTGCCAATCTGGGCTTGTCCTGCTTCCCCAGGGGCTATACTCATCTTTGCCCCCTCGGGGGGATCCTCATGGCAGGTTCATGTCTGGGTGAACTTGTTGTAAACCACAATATGACATCATGTTGGCACAATTTGAAAACACGGCAAGAGGGGATTGGAGGGGGCTTAATGTTTTAAAATAAATTGAAATTCATTTAAATAAAGTTCTCACCCTTTGTGGGTGTGAACCTTGTGATGTCACTGGTGAGGACTGTGGAAAATTGTGGAACGTAATCTCTCCAGAGAGAATCACGTTTCTCGATTCTTTCCGGTTTTTCAGCCCACATTGTCGTTCTCTCTGATAGCGAACGCGGGCAGAAAAATGCCCTCCCCCCCCAGAGTCTAGACCCAGTCTATCCTCCAAACATCATGTTATCTTTTCTCCATCACTGATGAATAATGGCAGCAGTGTGTACCATATAGAAGATACACTGCAGAACTCACCAAGCTTTCTTTAACATCACCTTCCAAATCCATGATCTCTACCACCTAGAAGAACAAGGACAGCAGCTAAATGGGAAAACCCCCGCCTACAAGTTCACCAAGCCACTCACTGTCCTGATTTGAAACAATACTTTTGCTGGATAAAAATCCTGACACTCCCTACTGGCACTATGTGTGTACCTGGCATGTTTAGGACCCGCCCCTCAAAATGACAGTGTGAAACACGCCACCTGATGAAGGAGCAACGTTCTGAAAGCTCGTGATTCCAAATAAACCTGTTGGATTTTAACCTGGTGTTGTGACGGTGCCCATCACCATATGGTCTGCAATGGTTCAAGAAAGCAGCTTACTCGCACCACCAGGGCAATTAGGGATGGGCAGCAAATGCTGGTCTAGCCAGAAGTGCCATACCCTGTGAAAGAATAAACAATAAAATATATACGAGTCTACTGTGTATTTCCAGCATTTCTTTATTCCCTGAATCGTTCAAAAGGTACATTTTTCATCCATTCTGCTGTTTGTCTGAGCCTATAAGTTCAGAGAAAAGCTTAGTCACTGAGAGGCTGATACAATATTACCATTTTCCTCTCATAGGAAAAGCTTATATTGGAATGTCTAGTTTAGCTATTCATTCAGTGGCCCAAAATCCTGAGTAGCGAAATGATGTTCCTTCTGCAACAGATCTTCCTGGCAGTTCATAGAATCCCTACAATGCAGAAGGAGGCCATTCAGCCCATCGACTTTGCACCGACTCTCCAAAAGAGAATCTTACCCAGACTCTATCCTCGCAAGCCCACTGTGTTTACCCTGCTAATCGCCCTAACCTACAGATCTTGAAACACTAAGGGACAATTTAGCATGGTCAATCCACCCAATTTACAAATCTTTGGATTGAGGGGAGGAAACCGGAGCACCCGGAGGAAACCCATGCAGATACAGGGAGAACTCCATACAGACAGTCAGGCTGGAATTGAACCTGAGTCCCTGACGCTGTGTGCCACCTTGCCACCCCTAAATGTTGATGTGATGTATTCCATGGTTTGGGATTCATGGTAAGACGTCTCACAACACCAGGTTAAAGTCCAACAGGTTTATTTGGTAGCAAATACCATAAGCTTTCGGAGCACTGCTCCTTCGTCAGATGGAGTGGAAATCCCATTGGGATTCATGACCATAGTTGAGCTTTGGGCCATCCCTTTTTTCCACTTAGAGAGCAGGTGGCTGCTTATGTCCTGTCCTTATGCAGTTGACCTCTGTCCACTGTCTTTGAGAGAGGTCAAAGCCAAGGACTCTGTTGTTGGACCAATGATGAAGCATTTGTTTTTCATACTGCATTTCTTCTCATTATTCTTTAATGGGATGTGGGCTCACTGTCAAGACTAGCATTTATTTCCCACCCCTAAATATCCTCAAAATGGATGGCTTGCTCGGCCATTTCAAAGGACAGATAAAAGTCAACCACATTGCTATGGATCTGGAGTTACATGAAGGCCAGACTGGGTACAGATGGCAGATTTCCTTCTCTAAAGGACATTAATGAATCAGATTAGGTTTTTTTTTACAACAATTGATGATAGTTTCACAGTCATCATTACGACAAGCTAGGAAAGCGTTTATATGGAGTAAGGGGAAATATGAAGACATAAGGCAGCAAATTAGAGGAGTAAATTGGAAGGAGGTATTCTCGGGGAAATCTACTGAAGAGAGGTGGCAGTTTTTCAAGGAATGTCTGCCTAGGGTTCTACAGGACAATGTTCCGAGCAGACAGGGAGGAGTTGGTAGGTTAAAGGAACCATGGTGCACGAAAGCTGTGCGGGACCTAGTCGAGAAGAAAAGGAAAGCGTACAAAAGGTTCAGAGAGCTTGGTGAAGATATGGATCTAGATGAGTATACAGCTTGTAGGAAGGGACTAAAGAAGGAAATTAGGAGAGCCAGAAGGGGTCACGAGAAGGCATTGGCAGGTAGGATTAAGGAAAACCCTAAGGCGTTCTATAAATATGTGAAGAGTAAAAGGATGAGACGTGAAGGAATAGGGCCTATAAAAGGTGAAGGCGGGAAAATCAGTACGGAACCAATAGAAATGGCAGAGGTGCTTAATGAATATTTTGCCTCGGTTTTCACAGAGGAGAAGGACCTGGGTGGATGTACTGTGGGCTTGCGGTAGACTGAAAAGATTGAGTATGTGGACTTTAACAAAGAGGTTGTGCTGGAATCTTTGAATGGCATCAAGATAGATAAGTCACCGGGTCCGGATGGGATGTACCCCAGGTTACTGTGGGAGGCGAGGGAAGAGATTGCAGAGCCTCTGGCGATGATCTTTGCGTCATTGATGGAGACGGTAGAGGTGTCGGAGGATTGGAGGATTGCAGATGTGGTTCCTATTTTCAAGAAGGGGAATAGGGATAGCCCAGGAAATTACCGACCGGTGAGTCTAACCTCAGTGGTTGGTAAGCTGATGGAGAAGATCCTGAGGGACAAGATTTATGAGCATTTAGAGAAGTTTAGTATGCTCAAGAATACTCAGCACGGCTTTGTCAAAGGCAGATCGTGCCTTACGAGCCTGGTGGAGTTCTTCAAAAATGTGACTAAACACATTGACGAAGGGAAAGCGTTAGATGTGGTTTATATGGATTTTAGCAAGGCGTTCGATAAGGTCCTCCATGCAAGGCTTCTCGAAAAAGTGAGAGGGCATGGGATCCAAGGGGCTGCTGCCCTGTGGATCCAGAACGGGCTTGCCCAAAGGAGGCAGAGAGTGTGTATAGATGGGTCTTTTTCGAATTGGAGGTCGGTCACCAGTGATGTGCCCCAAGGATCTGTTCTGGGACCCTTGCTGTTTGTCATTTTCATAAATGGCCTGGATGAGGAAGTGGAGGGATGGGTTGGTAAGTTTGCCGACGACACAAAGGTTGGTGGGGTTGTGGATAGTCTGGAGGGATGTCAGAAGTTACAGAGGGACATAGATAGGATGCAAGACTGGGCGGAGAAGTGGCAGATGGACTTCAACCCAGATAAATGCGTAGTGGTCCATTTTGGCAGGTCAAATGGGATGAAGGAGTACAATATAAAGGGAAAGACTCTTAGCACTGTAGAGGATCAGAAGGACCTTGGGGTCCGGGTCCATAGGACTCTAAAATCGGCCCCGCAGGTGGAGGAGGTGGTTAAGAAGGTGTATGGTGTGCTGGCCTTTATCAATCGAGGGATTGAGTTTAGGAGTCCGGGGATAATGATGCAGCTATATAAGATCCTCATCAGACCCCACTTGGAGTACTGTGCTCAGTTCTGGTCGCCTCATTACAGGAAGGATGTGGAAAAGATTGAAAGGGTGCAGAGGAGATTTACAAGGATGTTGCCTGGATTGAGTGGCATGCCTTATGAGGATAGGCTGAGGGAGCTCAGTCTTTTCTCCTTGGAGAGACGTAGGATGAGAGGGGACCTAATAGAGGTATATAAGATGTTGAGAGGCATAGATCGGGTGGACTCTCAGAGGCTTTTTCCCAGGGTGGAAATGGCTGCTACGAGAGTTCACAGGTTTAAGGTGCTGGGGGGTAGGTACAGGGGAAATGTGAGGGGGAAGTTTTTCACTCAGAGGGTGGTGGGCGAGTGGAATCGGCTGCCGTTAGTGGAGGTGGAGGCAAACTCAATAGGGTCTTTTAAGAGACTCCTGGATGAGTACATGGGACTTAATAGGATGGAGGGTTATAGGTAGGCCTAAAAGGTAGGGATATGTTCGGCTCAACTTGTGGGGCCGAAGGGCCTGTTTTGTGCTGTAGTTTTCTATGTTTCTATGTTTCTATCATTACTGAAACTAGCTTTTTATACCAGATTTATTAATTGAATTTAAATTCCATCAGCTGTCAGAATGGGATTTGAACCCATGCCTCCAGAATATTAGTCTGGGTTACTAGTTCAGAGATATTACCACGACATGGCCATCTCCCCATATGGGGATAGTGGGTTGATTCTAGCTGGATTTTATGGCCTTGCTCATCCCAAAACTGTAAAATCTCGCCCAAGGTCATCAGACCTTTCCATGGTCCGTTCCTCACCTGCTACAATTCCCACGGCAGGCGTGATGGTAAACTTCCGCCATAATGTTTCCCAAAATGGCTGACATCAGGTGCTATCAGGTTTTTCAAGTCTTCTTGAATGGGAAGGTCAATGTTGCTCATGATTTTTGCCACCTCATGGAGCTCAATGATGTTGAAGCGAATGGCAGGTAGAGCAATGTGTGAAGTATTAAGAGACACTCAACTGGGGTGGACTTCAGCATCTTTGAGCAACCTACGTGCTGTCTTCTTACATGTATTAATTCAGCAAGAACTTGCTGGCAAATGTCATCAAGAAGACAACAAAATGCTTGAAAATGGCCTCCTGGTCTGAAAAGAATAATAGCTGTTACCATGACGATGGCTGTTCAATTCACATCAGACATTTGTTCCCTGGAATATAATCATAGCATAGCAATCCTACAGTACAGAAAGAGGCCATTCGGCCCATCGAGTCTGCACCGACCACAATCCCACCCAGGCCCTACACCCATATCTACCCACTGATCCCTCCAACCTACGCATCTCAGGACACTAAGGGCAATTTTTAGCATGGCCAATCAACCTAACCCGCACATCTTTGGACTGTGGGAGGAAACCGGAGCACCCGGAGGAAACCCACGCAGACACGAGGAGAATGTGCAAACTCCACACAGACAGTGACCCAAGCCGGGAATCGAACCCAGGTCCCTGGAGCTGTGAAGCAGCAGTGCTAACCACTGTGCTACCGTGCCGCCCCTTTATATAGGCTTATAGGAGCCTATATAAAGTTTGGCACTGGAAGCATTAAACCCTCAACATCTCTAACTCCGAGGCTGGACCTGGTGTGGGATACATCTCATTTGCAACTGCCTGGATCACAACAAACTACAACTTGCATTTATGTCACACCTTTAACATAAATACATGTGCCAACTTTTTAATGGGATGAGACTAACCAAACTTCAGAAAATTGAAAGGAAAAATCAGATTGTCAGTGTGGTGAATCAAGAGGTCAATAGCTTGGTAATTGGTTATTTCAAAATAACGGGCATGCTTCTGTCTGGCAACCACTCACCTTCTGTAATATCCAAAGGTAGTCGTGGAGGCAGGTACAGTTTTGTCTTTTAAAAAGCATTTAGACAGTTACATTATGAAGATGGGTATAGAGGGATGCAGGCCAAATGTGAGCAATTGGGACTTGCTTAGTGGTAAAAACAGGGCAGCGTGAAATTGAGCCATAGGGCCTATTTCCATGCTGTAAACCTCTATGACTCCATGGCTCTATCTGCGACTGATGTGATACATAAGAACATAAGAACTAGGAGCAGGAGTAGGCCATCTGGCCCCTCGAGCCTGCTCCGCCATTCAGTAAGATCATGGCTGATCTTTTTGTGGACTCAGCTCCATTTATCCGCCCTGCTCACCATAACCCTTAATTCTTTTACTGTTCATGATGTATTGCCGACCCAATGTCATCATGCTGTGTTTTACACTTGTGTACATTTGATCTTCACCAGTAATACACAATTAAGAGCAGACAGCCATTAAGTAGATTCATCAAACTTAACAATTTGCTGAACACCTGTCTCGAAGCCCAATAACAACAATGCATAGAAGTGGAAACATTCAACAAATCTATTAACGGATCAGCAATCAATAATCCACATGATATAGAATCATAGAATCATAGAATAATACAGCGCAAAAGAGGCCCTTTGGCCCATCGAGTCCATGCTGACACATTAGAAATACCTGAACTGCCACCTAATCCCATTTACCAGTGCTTGGCCCATAGCCCTGAATGTTATGATGTGCCAAGTGCTCATCCAGATACTTTTTAAAGGATGTGAGGCAACCCCCTCTGCCACATTCCCAGGCAGCACTTTCCAGACCATCCTCTGGGTAAAAAAGTTTTTCCTCACATCTCCCTGAAACCTCCTGCCCCTCACCTTGAACTTATGTCCCCTCGTGACTTACCCTCAAACTAAAGGGAACAGCTGCTCCTTATCCACTCTGTCTATGTCCTTCATAATCTTGTACACCCCATCAGGTCACCCCTCCGTCTTCTCTGCTCCAATGAAAACAGCCCAAGCCCACCCAACCTCTCTTCATAACTTAAATGTTCCATCCCAGGCAGCATCCTGGTGAATCTCCTCTGCACCCCCTTCAGTGCAATCACAGCCTTCCTATAATGTGGCGAGCAGAACCTCAACACAGTATTCTAGCTGTGGCCTCACCAAAGTTCTATACAACTCCAACATAACTTCCCTGCTTTTGTAATCTATGCCTCAATTGATAAAGGCAAGTGTCCCATATGCACTCTTCACCACCCCACTAACATGCCCTTCTGTGGACAAACACGCCAAAGTCACTTTGTTCCACAGAACATTCCTAGTGTCCTACCATTCATTGAGTACTTCCTTGTCAAATTACTCCTTCCAAAATGTATCACCTCACACTTTTCAGGGTTAAATTCCATCTGCCACTTATCTGCCCATTTGACTATTCCGTCTATATCTTCAGTAGCCCAAGACACGCTGCCTCACTGTTAACCACCCACCCAGCCAGTCTTTGTGTCATCCGCAAATTTGCTAATCCTAATCTCCACATAGTTATCTATGTCATTTATGTAAATGACGAATAATAGGGGCCGAACACTGGTCCCTGTGGTACGTGAGTAGACACTGGCTTCTAGTCACTAAAGCAGCCTTTGATCATCACCTTTGTCTCCTACAACTGAGCCAATTTTGAATGATGGCAATAATTAGACGACAGAATGTCCTTAGAGCTACTCTGCCATCATGGCTTTATAGTTATACAACTGAACCACAGTAGTGCAAATGAATAGGCCTTCTGCCAGGCTACGGCAGTTAAACTTTGATTATCTTTACAGCATTCCCTAACTAGAAATGAATACAAATGAAGGACGGTGATTGGAGCTTGTCACTTTATTTGATAACGCTGTATGATTGTTTTTCAGTTTTATATATTTTTAGATGTAACTTCTTTATGGTGCTGTCAAGTGATGACAGGACTGAGTACCCCTACAGGTATTATATATGGTTAAGTAAGTTCCACAATAATTTTCCAATAATGCATCCTAAATGTACCTTGAAAAGAAAGAGAATTTATACAATGTCACGACTGCAGAATGCCACAAAGCACTTTACAGCAAGTCAAGTACTTTTGAAATGTTATGGCTCTGACAATGTAGGAAATAAAGCATTCAATAGGCACACAGCAAAGTCCCACAAAGAGCAAAGAAATAACTAACATGTTGTTTTGTTTGAGGGGTAAGTATCAGCCTGTACAACAGGCAAACTCTCCTGCTCCTGTTCAAATCATGTTTTGGGATTCTTACATTCACCTGAGAGGTCACCCAGAGCTCCAACATTATGGGGGTGATTTGGAGCCCGCACTTTCCGTCTGCGGGAATGGCAGCAAGTGCTCAGAGAGCATGATTCCTGCCAGTGAGCTTCCAACTTCTGACCTTACTGGTCCCTCGCTGGTGGAATGGCATGAAACGTGCCACGGGACCACAGAAAGCTCATTTTAATACATTACCATGTCATTACTGAGCGCTCTCTCTCGGACTTTCTCCTCACTGGACATTCAGCAGGTGCTGACGTAACATCGAGCCGGCGCTATTTGCAACAGTGCTACATAAGCATGAACCTGGCGCCTTCGTTTCCAAAGGGTATTGCGGAGGTGAGCACTCATTTAGGCAGCACCCCTCCGCGGTGTGCACTGCTTAGTGGGCACCAGAGAGGACTCGGGGGACAAAGATAAGTTCAACTTGGGGTTGGTAGGGGTCACTTGCAGGCCTTACCTTCCTTTCACGTCGGGCGGCCCCTTTCTCTAAAGGGGTTGTGAAGGCTGATATGTAGGCAGTGCTTCCTGTGTCCTCCTTCCTGGGTTCCTGTCCATACCACAGCTGAGGGTGTGCCCTTCCTTAGTGGGAGCTGGCCAAAAGGTGGGAGGGCTTGAAAACAAAAGGCTCAGCAGTGGGGGCGACTGTGTGCTACCTGGGTGGGGTCCCATGAGAGGTCGGGTTGTAAGGGCAGAGTAAGGGGGGGGGGGGGGTTCAGGAATGGGCTGCATTTCCCCTATGCAGCCGAAAGGGTCTCACACTCGGGGGAGGGTGATTGCAGTGGGACTGGAACCCACACTCCGGCAGTGGTGTGAGGACAAAGGGGAGAAGCTGCCTGGAACTCCAAAACCAATTGTCAGGGGTACTTGCTGCAATGGTAGATCTCAATGGGTCATGGAAGGCTGCTCAGCTCTGCACCTCTTGTGACCTGAGAGAAACAGGGTGCACTCTGGGAATGAGCTGGACATGCTAATTGCTGGTATCCCACGATTCAGCTGTGCCTCATCTGTGGCAAGAGGCAGACATTTGGCTGAATGGGCACCCTGGCCTCCCCATGCTACTGGTTATGCCAATAAATGCTGTGCAGCCAAATGGCACTGCCATTTAGTGGAGGCCACCTTTTAACCTTTGCAAGTGTATGTCCTAAGCATTGAGCTGACATTCCCGGAAAGGCTGCAACATCTCACAGACAACACTGATGTACCCCCCCATCAAGCAAGGCTTGATAGAAATGTCTATTGTCACACACCCCAATCAAGATCATCGGCGAGATTTTCTCGTCAGGATGCAAACACTGGTCACATGCAGCCACTCGGCTGCCCTCTAACATGATGCCAGGTTTCTTTGGGTGGGTTGGAGGCTGGCGGAATGGGAGCATTTGGTGAAACTGAGACCCTGGAGGATCCACGTGCTGCAGTTGACAGGGACCAGTGTGGAGATATGGCTACAGTGTCTGAGTGGAGGGTGTGAGGGATGGCATCGAGGCGCCTCCTGAGTGTGCTGCCATTGGGTGGTAGCACCAGAGGAATTGGAGGGTGAGTGTTGAGATTCTCTCACTATGCCTCATAGCTCATTGTGGCCCTCTCTTCTCTACAGTGCATGGTCTGGAGGATCATGGAGCCTGTCGAATTGACTATCCTACTGATTGCCATAGAGCAGCAGCAGAGACACTGATATGCCACAGCACCTGGCCAGGACAGAGCCTTATGGAGGAGGGAGAGGCTGGGGGTGCACGATAAGATAGCCCCCAGAGGGTCTCCCGCATCATTGTCGTCTACTGTGCTCTCCACAACTTGGCACTGCAGAGGGGAGACCACCTGAACCTGGAGCAGATGGAGGAGCGCCACAATCCTCGGCTCAGGTGGATGTCGGGGGTTGGGGAGAGATGGATGTCAAGGAGGGGGTGAGGTGGATGTTGATGGGGGGGTGAGGTGGCTGTCGAGGGGGTGTGAAATGGATGTCGAGGAGGGTGAAGTAGATGTCGAGGGGGGTGAGGTGGATGTTGAGGAGGGGGTGAGGTGGATGTCGACGAGGGGGTGAGATGGATGTTGAGGAGGGGGTGAGGTGGATGTCGAGGAGGGGGTGAGGTGGATGTCGACGAGGGGGTGAGGTGGATGTTGAGGAGGGGGTAAGGTGGATGTCGAGGAGGGGTGAGGTGGATGTCGAGGAGGGAGTGAGGTGGATGTCGAGGAGGGGGTGAGGTGGATGTCGAGGAGGGGGTGAGGTGGGTGTCGAGGAGGGGGTGAGGTGGGTGTCGAGGAGGGGGTGAGGTGGATGTCGAGGAGGGGGTGAGGTGGATGTTGAGGAGGGGGTGAGGTGGATGTTGAGGAGGGGGTGAGGTGGATGTCGAGGAAGGGGTGAGGTGGATGTCGAGGAGGGGGTGAGGTGGTTGAGGAGGGGGTTGAGGTGGACATTGACGGGGGGGTGAGGTGGATGTCGGGGGGGTGAGATGGATGTCGAGGAGAAGTGTGGTGGAAGTCGGGGGTGTCAGGTGGATGTCGAGGGGGGGATGAGGTGGATGTCGGGGGGATGAGATGGATGTTGGGGGAGTGGTGAGATGGATATCGAGGAGAGGTGTGATGGATGTCGGGGGGTTGAGGTGGATGTTGGGCGGGGTGAGGTGGATGTTGAGGACAGCAATGAGGATGATCATGCAGAGGAGGAGGCAGAGAAGCCCAGGAAGTGGTCAGGACCTAACTGGGTCAACGCGCTAGGACTGGCCTCACTGCGACTCGCTTCAGGGACGAGCAGGATTAGGGAGCGACTAGCTCTCCCACCATGGGGACTAACATCTCAACAGTCAGGTAATGCCAGCTGTAAACTCTCATGATGTTGTCAGGCATCGTGGGTAGAGCTCTGAAACTATTGGCCGGACTATGCGGGAGAATGATGGTAACTTTCGTTGAGGACAGAGCGATACTCCTCTCATCCTCAGTGATATGTCTGACTCCTGCCTGACAGAGAGCTCAACGCTTCATGCATCGAATGGGCTTATCAAAAGACTCTGAAACATGGTATGTGCAGCGGCAGCTACTACAGGCCCTACCCAGATCAGGGGTCCTCGTGCTCACATCCATCCTACAGCCAAGGTGACCAGCACCTCGACAGCCCTTGGCCTCACGATCACTAGAGAACACTGTTAGACATAAGAGGAGTGCACTTTGATAGAAGGGTGGATGGGGCGAAAGCTTTCATCCTTCCATGGATGAGGGCTGGGGGATGGGCTGTGGGTGGGGGGGGGGGGAGAACATGCCAGCAGCATTACTGCGTTGCCAGTCTAGGAGGTACATGGCACTGCCATTCTCACACTCCACAGGAATGAGGCGCTGGATGAGCACAGTGGTTCCCCCAAGCTTGGTGGCATGAACCAACAGGGTGGATGCTCTCTGGGTGAACAAAGGGAAACATTCAGAACAAAATGCTGACCTGTCTACACTAGTGCCAATATTCACCCATGCCCACTCAGTGTCTACTGTTTCATAATCTTCCTGACCCTCCCACTACATTTAGGTGTATCCCCAGGATCACAGCTGAGGTTGAGGTGGCCTGCTGACTTCCACGCCCTTTTGTCTGAGATGACCTTAGTGGGCATCCCCTGGGATCCAGGTTCTTGTGGGTCTAGGCCTGCTTTCAGGTAGCTCGGATGTTTGACTGCTGCCCTCCTCGGTGTCAGGGGCTGGAGGTGTGTCTCTCACAGGAGGGGGATGTCAGATGGGGTGGAGATGCCCAGGATTCCCTGTTTGGAGGGCCCCGGGCTGTACTGCTGATCCTCTTCCCTTTGGATTTCCAGGAGCCCAATGATCCTCCATGGGATGGAGGAACAGGTGGAGTGCAATCCAGAAGCCACACTGTCTTCTGGTGCTGAGGCTTGTGAATTCCCACCAGTGCCTCCACCATGCAATCAAAGCCCTGCACCGTGGTACAGACATCTCCTGCCATGGAGTGCACATCCTGCACCAAAGTCTCCACTGCCACCCTTGCAGTGTTGGCTTCGGTGCCCTGCAGTGACGGCACCATCTCCTCAGATCGAAGGCAATGGAACTCCTCCAATCAGTCTTGCACTTCGAGCAGGGCTGCCTGTCATTCCTTCCTGAGACTCACGACTCTGCCTTTGCAGCTCCAGCAGCTGTGGGACGATCAGTCCCAGAGGCACATCATCGGCAAGGGGCCCAGCAGAGTCCTGACCTCCGGCATCCCTCCAAAGGCTGGTTCCCTGGGATGACCCTGCTGTGGATCGTCAGCTGTGACGTGCTCAGCAGTGAGTGACCGAGAAGCCAGCGAATGAAAGGGAACACATCGCAAGAGCAGCATGGTACTCATGGGCATAAAGATTATTACTAATGAGGCATAAGATTTGGCCCAAAAATACATCGGTGCTCTCAGCAGGAATCACTCTGTTTTAGCACCACAACCAACACTGCCATTTTTTGGTAAGATTTTGCCCGATGTCTCATTTGAAAGGTGGCCCTCTGGCAATACAGCATTCTCCCCGTACAGCATTGAAATGTCAGCCCAGATATTTCCTTAATCTTGAGACATGTAATTTTAATCCAGATCCTTTTGTCTTAGAAGCAGTAGTGCTATTAACTGAGCTAAGGCTGACACCTCCTTCCTCATCATTACAGTGATCCTGCCCTCATACCTTCTGACCTTCCTACATCATGTGAAAGTGTTGCCAAGCTAGTGCCAATTAGCACCATATTTGGGGCAGTTTGTGCTGACTTGTGTCCACTGGGAACTGGATGGAGGCTGCCAGAACTCATTTCGCTTGTCACCCCTAACATATTGTCAGACGTGTCAGAGGAGATCTTTATCCCATCGGTCTGGGATGAATTCAAACCCCGGTCCCTCGAGTGAAAAGAACAGTGTTCTAACAAAATAAAATAAAAGCGCCCACCCATTCCCTCCAGATTAACAAAGTTATGTGGAACAGTGTACAAGGATGCAGTGTGCTGAAAAGAGGTTGCATAGGTTTTGTTTGTTTCTGATGTGAAGGCCATCACCGCAGATGTTTTCGTAAGTGTCTGAGGAACAAGTGCTTACATTGTACAGCCTCGATTTGTTTTTGTTCTTTCTCTGGCATACAGATAGTCAGTATTCAATGAAAGAATAGTGTCTATTGTTGCTACAGGGCGAAATAGCATACGGAAAGGTTACTTCTGTGCCCTGATATCAGCCCGCTAATAGGCATCCTTTTCCGCCCAAGACAAACAGCATTCACAAACAATATTTGGAAACAAAAACCCCTACCACAGATTTATAGATAGGTACACATGCACCTTGGCCTCTGTTGGCCTTTGGCACCCACTGCACTACAAGCAATTTAGACAGACTAGTCTAAATAAACACTGAGATGGTAAGGCCACAGACTGAGAGTAAGAAAAATCAATGGCTCAAGAAATCAGTCCCAGCGATCGATAGAACATATTAAGCATCACAAGCTTGTGAGGGCATTTAAAGCAAAGTGTAGTTTACAGTTCATTTCTCAGCATCTGTGAGGAGTGGATAAATACTATCAAGTGAACTGCAGTGGACTGTGCAATAATTTAAAGCTGTAGTGACCCACTTTGCGGACCAATTTCAAAACTATCAACCCTACATTGTACAAACCCTCTAAGGACTGTTACCTAACTCAATTCCATTACATTGTGAAGCTGAAATTGGAATAGTTGATAGTTTTGAAAACAATACGAATACTTCCCCAATTTTTATTCACTCAAAATAACCACATCAAAATCTTGAAATGGGTAAATGGCCAAGAGGTGTGAAAATGGTTCTTTTAAAGAGGTGTCAAGTATGAATCTGTTTTTATTAGGGTTCACCTGAAAATTGGCAAACATGCAGGCATGTTGTGGAATCTGAAGGTTTTGTAGTTTTGGTGAAATTGGATTTGGTATACCTCTCTCAGCCAGTGTCATCTGCTTCATCTTATTTTTCTCCCTCTCCAGTACACAGCATACTCCAATTCATTCAAGAGATAAGTCACGCTAATATCCATCAACTGCTGTGGGTGAAATGCCCTCAGATATGCTTTAATGTGTTTTCAAATTGGAATCAGACTGCATGCAAGGAGAGGAAAGGGTTAAATTATGAATGTTTATACGAATAGAACATTCCTTACCATAGATTAAAATAAAACAATTTGGGCATTTTGACATGCTGGTGTCGGAGCTACAGAAGCTCCAATCTGAAATACTAGCAGCTGGATTGCTTCCAGTCTCCTTTGGCTTAGCGACATGCCATGCTCTGACTGATAGGATAGAAGCATAGATGCACAATACACACACATGTAGACGGAACAGATTGTGATGTCAACTCTAACTTGACATTATCTGCCATTTTGGACAGCACCAGCTCAGTTATCGCCCTCCCTTAAACACTCCCAGCTGAATACGCATTCACTGCATGAAGACCCCCACCGCTCCCATCTCACTAGTTGTTACATGAACTATCCTTTCCCCCTGGCATGGCATTTATGTCCAACAGTTCACTACATGCTGATTCCAACTCAACACTATTCTCCAAGGTACATACAGTGCCAATATCTGAGCCGGTGACTGCAAGTGTCAGGTCAAGTGACAGCATCTCTTCCTCAGAGGTCTGGCTTTACTCTCTCTCTCTTACTTGTGAAACTGCAGTGGTGGGCAAGCTGTCAGTTCTTGGGTATCTGAAAATAGAAATGCAAAAGGGTCTGCAGATTGCATTTCGTACCAGATAACAGGTTGATTGTGAGATGGGATTTGAGAATGGCATAAGCCAGGAAAATATCATCACTCTGAATGTTCTTAGTGGTTTTGGATGCAATGGCCTCAGTAACAGACAGCTTCATGATATGGAGTACTGTCTCCTTCAGAGGATTCAAGTGATGCAGGAGCACTGACCCTCCTCTAGTTCTGCTCTGCCTTCTCCTGTTATAGGTCATCTGGTCCTTCATAAGTGCAGGAAGAATCTTGATGAGTGTGTTTCAATGTGTTTGGGTGATTTGGCTACTGTAGCTGAATATCTAGAGGTATGTGGAAGCAGCAAGAGGTGGGTTTAAGGCTGGCAGAATTGTAAGTCTGTAAGAATAAGGTGGAGTTTTTGAACGTTAGGTCTGAGTACTGAGTTCTCGATATTGTTGATGGTTCAGTGATGGATGTGTGGTGCATTCAACAATATGAGAAATTGTTGGAGAGCTGGGCAAGAGGTGTCATATGGAGATGAATTCACTGATCACCTGTGCGGAGTTATTGGATTTCTTACGTTAATGTTGCCAGGTCCTCAGAACTGAAATCCAGGGGTTAACCACCCTAGTTATCTGCCCCTAGTCCCTTCTCAGAGTGCGTCTTGAAGACTCCTGGCCCCCTGATGGAAAAATTGCAAATCCCTTCTGTTTTCCTCCTGTACTAAAGCCTCCAATTCCGAATCAGAAAATATGAGCGCCTTCTCTCTTGCCTTGCATTCCATTTTGTGTGACTTTTTTTCTCTCCAACTGTTGTGTAGACAATCTGCAGCAACTTCTGTTGAATGACTGTATCTATCTTTTAAGGAAGGCCAGTTAGCTGGTCAGCTGGAACACATGCGAGCCACATGTGCCGCATGGCTCCCCTTTTCAGCAGAGATAGTGCTCGGCTGCAAACTGAAATCACTTACAGGAGGCAGCATGAAGCGTGCGTGCTGCCTGCCTCAACAGGACCAGGCACTGAGTGATCACACATCCTGAAAATTGCCCTAACTAAATTTCCCATACTCTAACAAGACCATTGGCTCAAAGCCAGCTTGTTAAGTGGGATAGAAGGATGTTCCATCTTATCTGGATTTGTGAGCTTCTATTTTCGCAAAAGCTTAAGAATTGAATGACCTAACATGACTCTGGCCAGGATTTTCTGGCCCTGCCCGATGCTGGGATCTTCCGGATCTCGCCGAAATTTGATGGATTTTCGTCTGGTCCCTGTGGCAGGTCCCAGCCTCCGGCCACTATATTTTCTTGAGTTGGAGTTCATCAAGTTGACCAGTGGAGGAAGCATGACGTGATTGATACTGGAAGGCCTGATCTCTTCAAAGATATATGTCATTCCAATTAGTCAAAAGAATTAAGAATTTTTTTTAAGAAAAGAAAAGTTTCAGTCTCAGTTCTCAAATAACTTCCAGTTCTTTTAGTAGTTCTTTCAGTGGTTCTTGTAAGAGGAGTACCAGTGGTTCTATCAAATTATAAGGTCCATCTTTCTCAAATATACAGGCTCCAGAGAGAAAATTGTACAGCTATTATGGAAGCATAGAATCATAGAATATTACAGCACAGAAGGAGGCCATTTGGCCCATTAAGCCTGCACTGGCTCTGTTGAAGAGCAGTTCAGTTAGTCCTGCTCTTTCCCCATTTTAAATGTTTCTCTTTCAACTATTTATCCACTTCTCTTTTGAAGGCTCCTATTGAATACATACCTAAAGCTTTATAAATCCTAACCACTCATTGCATAAAAGTGTTTTTCCTCCAGTCACCCCGAATCTTTTTGTCACTCACATTAAATCCTATGAACATTCAGTCATTGAGAAAAGTTTGGCTTGGATCTTCTGATTGCAACAGTGGCAAATGTTGAGACGCTCGAGATCTAGAGGAAATCCTGACCCATGCAGATGCATGATATTTACCCGGGAAGTTTAAACCTTAAGAGCAGAATATCTGACACTGACCTTAACATTGGAGACCTGGACTCAATACCTAGAACTTCTCCACAAATTTATCCCAGGATACTCCTATTGTCAATCACAAGTGTTGGACCTGGGTTGGCAGTGATAACAATGGAAGATGTATCGAGAGGGCCTAAAAATTTATTAAAAGCTAAACCTGACTAAATAACAACCTCTCACCATCCCCCCACCACCCATCACACAAGTCATCCCCTCTCCCCACCCCTGCAACTGAGAATCCATGTGCACAATAACAGCAAGATGCAAGCAGTTACGTGTGTGACCAAGATATGCTAGCCTTCCTACGGTTAAGGGAAATGAGAGGCAAGCCATCTACTCAAAATATCAGCATAGTGCAGGCTAATTTAACCAGGAGGAGAAGGAGGAGAAGTTCCAAAGCTTTTGGATAGTACTTTGACAGAGAGAGGTTCACTACTCTGACATTGGAAAGGTTAATATTGACTTCACTTTGGAAGGCAAAGCAGCCAGTTCAGCTCATGAGATCAGGGTCAGAAAAGTTCTGGGAAGAATGCTGAATATAAGCATGTATATATTTTAATCTGTTCACTAGACAGGCTCATGCTGTTAACTTGTCAGCTATCTAAGAATGCCTAAATTTATCCCAGCAATTTAGATCAAAGTCAGATTTTAATCTCAATTATAAATTTGTAATCAGTAAGAAGTGCTGAATTATTGTAACAAAATTAAACTGTCCCCTCAATCACTGTTATTTACTATGCCAGGTAACTTTATCAATAATTAATTGCTTACTTAATTTTTAAATGCAACTAAATATGATTATGAGATTAATAAACTATTGTAAACTCGTGATATTGTTGCTGGATTGGTTATTGGTTTAGTAATTGACAAGAATGCAGTAAGGGTGGCACGTTGGAACAGTGGTTAGCACTGCTGCTTCAAAGCTCCAGGGACCTTGGTTCGATTCCCGGCTTGGGTCACTGTCTGTGTGGAGTTTGCACGTTCTCCTCGTGTCTGCGTGGGTTTCCTCCGGGTGCTCCGGTTTCCTCCCACAGTCCAAAGATGTGCTGGTTAGGTTGATTGGCCATGCTAAAATTGCCCCTTAGTGTCCTGAGATGTGTAGGTTAGAGGGATTAGCGGGTAAATATGTAGGGATATGGGGGTAGGGCCTGGGTGGGATTGTGGTCAGTGCAGACTCGATGGGACGAATGGCCTCTTTCTGTACTGTAGGGTTTCTATTCAAAGATTTCTATTCAACTATTGGAAAGTTATGGGGCAAATGCTGAAATAAATTGAACTTGTTGATGTTCTCACCGAGGAACATGCTGTGCATCCCCAGTTCAGAGCTGAGAAAAGGTCCAAGTTTTCTCCCATAGCCATGCTCCAAATGATGCCAGAGGCAATGGTTGGGGCAGAGGAATTTTGGCTCCAGAGGCCTTGGACACGGGTTGGAACTTGATGGATATTGTGGATGTTTGCAGGTCCACTGCTGAACTTCCCCCAACACAGTGTAACTAATTACTTTGCAATTGATTGGACGACCAATAGCCCACCTTATATTGACTCCATTACAAAGTCCATCTACTTCCACTCCCATGACATTGCTTATCTGATCTCATCTGCTACTGGAATACTTATTCTTTGGGGGTGATTTTCTGACCTCACTGCACTTGGCGCAGATCACGCTGATCCCAGAGAATCGTGTGCGGGTCTAAAAATCGGTTTTGCGTCTGGCCCCAAACAGTTTGTGATCCTCCCAGCCCCTTCCTAATGGCGCGAACCAGATAGTATATTTAAAGTAATATTTTAATATGCATAGCCAGTTCGAATCCCAGCGCACAAAATCCTCTGGTGTTCAGAGGTGCAAGAATGGCAAAAATCACTATTGGTTTCCACTAGTGGAGATCTGCGCAATGGCCACGCCGGGAAGATCGGAGGCCATTGAAGCCCCCGGGTGGTTAGGGGTATGGCCGGGCAGTGCCCACTGGGCAGTGCCCACCGGACACTTTGGCACTGCCCAGGGGACACCCCAGCAGTGGCCACCAGTTACCCCGGCAGTGCCAGTTGGGCACTGAGAATTTATAATGGGGAGAAAGGAAATGACAGAGAAACTAAGCAAATTATTCGGCCAGGATTTTCCAGCCCCACCAGCGGCGGATACCATTGTGAGCAGGACAAAAAAATTTGAAAAACCAGGGCAGGAATTTCTGGTCCCATAGTGGGCGGAATCAGGAAATCCCAGTCTTTAAGGACGATTCTCCCAAAAAAATTCGAAGTGCCGAATTCACATAAAAACTGGAGTAACTCCCACTGTTTTTTTTTGTGGGATTTTCAAAATGAATCTTCCACACTTTAAGCAATGTAGAATGCCTCAGCACAGATGTTTCCCCCCACCGCCCCCCCTGGCTCACCCCGAACTCCCTGAGCTCCGCCCAACTTGGCAATCCCGACCAACCCCCAGCAGTCCCAACCTTCCCAACGCTCCCCCCCACCCGGATGGCCAGCCCCGATCTTCCCCTTTGCTCCTTCTGCCACCAATCCCTAAGCAGAGTGGCAGCGGGACCCTTCACCCCCACTGATCATACCCCAACAGACCCGCCCTCTCTAGCCCTGCCTCCTTGGTACTCCCCAATGCATAGTGAGCAGTGCCAAGGTGCTCTTTGGGCATTCCCAGTTTGCCCCTTGGGCACTGTCAAGGGGGCACCCCCGCTTACCCCCGACCTCTTGGAGGAGCCTTAGTGGCCTCTGTTCCCTCCAGCCGGGTCAGTTGCCTGTTCCCCATTAGTGAACCACTCCTGGCAGGGAGGAGGACACTAGCGGGTCGGAGAGTTCAGTCCTGTGCCCACTAATTGATGTACGTGGTAATTTAAATATGCAAATCAGCTCCGCGCCGATATCCAGCACAGAACTAATGATGCTACAATTCTTCATCTGGGAGATGTGCGGAGGCCATGACACCAGTGGGAAGCCCATGAAACGACCTCTGCTGATGCCTCCCGGCCCATTGCACTGCTGGAGCATCACTCCCCCCCACACCCCCGCCCCCATCATGTATGTCTTCATGGAGGAAATACTAAAAACCTCCCAGAAATAATAGAAAATCAAAAGACTACAAACGAGGGAATGCAAGATATTAATCATAATTTAAAAACTCACAAAATTAATGGGGTTAAAATAGATAAATCCCCTGGACCTGATGTTCTACATCCCAGCATGTTGAAAGAGGTGGCTGCACGGATAGTAGATGCATTGGTGATCATCTTTCAAAATTCTACAGACTCTGGAATGATTCCTGTGGGAAATGTAACCCCACTATTTAAAAAAGGAGGGAGAGAGGAACTGCAGAACTCTTAGCCTGGTATCAGTAGGAGGGAAGATGCTGCAGCCTATAATACAGTGTGTGATAACAGGACACTGAGGAAAAAATGATAGGACTGGGCAGAGTCAACATGGTTTTCTGGAAGGGAAATCACGTTTAGCAAAACTGTTGAGAGTTTTTTTGAGGATGTAAGCAGCAGAATGGATAAGGGAAGTGATATTTTTAGATTTTCAGAAAGCTTTTGATAAGATCCCACACAAGGTCTGGACCTCTACCACTTCGCCCGCCATGGAATCTGTGGGGGCAAGGGTCTGACAAAGAAAATATCCCTTGGTCTCGGGCAGGAATTTCCAGTAAATTCCACCCAAGATATTATTTGACTAAATTAGAGCACGTGGGGTTGGAGGTAATATACCGGCAGGGACTGAGAATTGGTTAACAGTCAGAAAACAAAGAGTACGGATAAATGGGTCATTCTTAGGGTGGCAGGCTGTGACTAGTGGGGAACCGTAAGGATCAGTGCTTGGGCCCGAGTTATTCACAATCTATATCAATGATTTGAGTGAGAAAATTAAATGTAATATTTCCAAGTTTGCAAGTGAAACAAAACAAGGTGGAAGTGTGAGGAGGATGCAAAGCTGCTTTTCAAGGTGATTTGATGAGGCTAAGCAAGTGACAAACAATTTGTCGATGGAATACAATGTGGAGAAATGTGAGGTTATCCACTTGGTAAGAAAAGCAGACAAATAGAGTATTTCTTAAATGGTGAGAGAACAAGCAGTGTTGAACTTCAAAGAGACTTGGGTGTCCTTGAGTCATGAGTCACTGAAAGCTGACATGCAAGTACAGTATGCAATTAAGAAGACAAATGATATGTTGGCATTTATTACAAGAGGACTAGAGTATAGGAGTAAATTTGTCTTTCTGAATTATATGGAGCCTTGGTGAGGCCACATCTGAAGTATTGCATGTACTTTTGGTCACCTTACCTAAGGAAAGATATGCTTGACAGAGATGGAGTGCAACAAAGGTTCACTAAATTAATTCCTGGGATGGGATATAGTCCTATGAGAAAAGTTTAAGTATAGTGGGCCTTTATTCTCTGGTGCTTAGATGAATGAGAAGTGAGTTCATTCAAACATAGGACCGTGGGTGGTGAATCCTCTCTGCCCTCAGGAGGCTGTGAAGGCTCAGAGTATGTTCAAGACAAGGATTGATAGATTTCTACCTATTAAAAACATCAAGGGATTAGTGCTGGAAAATAATGTTGAAGTAAAAGATCAGCCATAATCTCACTGAATGGTGGAACAGGCTCAAAGATCTGAATGGACTACTCCTTGACCAAATGCTTGAACATTGGCTATTTCATCTCCTTATTTTGGCCCAATTCCAATTTTGTTTTATAACACTACTTTGAAGTGCCCTAGGATTACTTTCATTTGCAGCATGGGATGTTGGCACCACTGGCAAGGCCAGCCTTTATTGTCCATCTTTAAGGTGATGGCGAACATCATTTTTGAACTTCTGCAAACCATGCCCTTTTGGTATACCCAGCATGCTATTAAGGACAGAGTTCCATGATTTTGACTAGATGATAGTGAATATCACCTAGGTGAGAGTGGTATGTATCTTGGATTGGAACTTGCAGGTGGTGATGTAAACAAACACCTGCTGTCCTTGTTCTTCTAGTTGGTAGAAGTTGCAATTTTGGAAAGTGCTGTCAAAAAAGTCTGGGCAAGTTGCTGCACTGCATCATGTAAATGATGCACACTGCTTTTGGAGCTGCAATCATCTCGGCAAGTAACAGTAGCCCATCACTCCTGACTTGTACCTTGTAAGTGGTGGAAAGGCTTTGGGAAGACAGGAGGTGAGACACTAATCTCAAACCTGCTCTTGTAACTATTTATGTTATTGGTCCAGTTAAGCTTTTGGTCAATAGTAACCCCTAGGTGTGGGGATGTGGTGGGTGTGTGGTGGCTAGACCATGATAATGCCATTGAATGTCAAGGGAAGTGATTAAAGTCTTGTTGGAGATGGTTACTGCCTGGCATTTACGTTATGTGAATGTTGCTTGCTGCTTATTAGCCCAAGCCTGAATGCTGGTGGGTCTTGTTGCATGTGGGTATGGACTGCTTCAGTATCTCAGGAATTGCAAATGTCACTGAACACTGTGGTATAGTGGTTAGCACTGCTGCCTCACGGTGCCAGAGACCCAGATTTCATTCCCAGCTTGAGTCACTGTCTGTGCGGCGCCTACATGTTTTCCCCGTGTCTGCGTGGATTTCCTCCAGATGCTCCAGTTTCTTCCCACAATCCAAAAGCAATGTGCATAAATCCCTGGAAGTTGGCACCCAAGTTGATAGTGTTAGCTTTTTTTGGTAGAGGGATTGAGTTTCGGAGCCAGGAGGTCATGTTGCAGCTGTACAAAACTCTGGTGCGGCCACACTTGGAGTATTGTGTACAGTTCTGGTCACCGCATTATAGGAAGGATGTGGAAGCATTGGAAAGGGTGCAGAGGGGATTTACTAGGATGTTGCCTGGTATGGTGGGAAGATCGTATGAGGAAAGGCTGAGGGACTTGAGGTTGTTTTCGTTAGAGAGAAGAAGGTTAAGAGGTGACTTAATAGAGGCATATAAGATGATCAGAGGATTAGATAGGGTGGATAGTGAGAGCCTTTTTCCTCGGATGGTGATAGCTTGCATGAGGGGACATAGCTTTAAATTGAGGGGTGATAGATATAGGACAGATGTCAGAGGTAGGTTCTTGACTCAGAGAGTAGCAAGGGCGTGGAATTCCCTGCCTGCAGCAGTAGTGGACTTGCCAACATTAAGGGCATTTAAATGGTCATTGGATAAACATATGGATGATATTGGAACAGTGTAGGTTAGATGGGCTTTAGATTGGTTTCACTGGGCGGCGCAACATCGAGGGCCAAAGGGCCTGTACTGCATTGTAATGTTCTATGTTCTATGTTGGTTAGGTGCATTGGGACATGCAAAATTCTCCCTCAGGGTACCCGAACAGGCGCCAGAGTGTGGCAACTATGGGATTTTCATAGTAACTTCATTGCAGTGTTAATGTAAGCCTACTTGTGACACTAATAAATAAACTTTGCTTTAATTCACCATGCAACCATCAGCGAATGTCCCCACTTCTGACCTGACAATGGAGGGAAAATCATTGAGAAAGATGGTCAGGAATTCCTGCCACAAGGAATTCTTGTTTTGATGTGCTGGGGCTGACAACCACCTTTGTGCTGGGTATGACTCCAATCAGTGGAGGGATTTCCCTTCAATTCCCATTGACATCAATCTTCCAAGGGCTTCTCAGTCAAATGTTGCCATGATGTCAAATTATCATCTCATCCAAAGTAGCCACATAATTGCAAGTTGTTGTTATTTTTGTTGGATTAAGCATCACAGTCTCTTCTTTAAGTCCTAATTTACTACTGCCTATGGAAATCCTAGACTTCAGAATGTATTAGTATTGATTAAACTTGAGGGACTAGATTTTACGGCCACAAGTTGGGTGAGCTGTATGGAATTATTTGTTGTCTGCTGCATTTTTGGGTATTGGACATGAAAACGTGTGAGCGTGTTTTACAGAAGCTATGACAGGGTCAAGCAAAGGTGGGAAGAAAGATCTTCCACCGCGACCATGTAGCAGCAGGTTCGTGTATGATTTTAATTTCAGCACGTGTATGATTTTAATTTCATTTATTGACTTTGTTAAGCCTGCCAAAAGAAATAACAAGAGATTCAGAGAGCAGGGGCCTTTAGATTTGTACCCAGACTGACATCTGTTTCTGGCAGAACTGTTTTGCCACATGATCCCCCTGACTACACGCCAGTGGAGCTCCCCTTTGCACTGCTAATTGGTTGTCTCACTGCCAGAGGGTAACTAATTGGGTAATCCAACACTTGGTTCATTGCGCTGATATGGCAGAGGCAGGAGTGAACAGACCACTCACTTTCCGTTTGGTCTCCCTCACCCCACCGAGAAACTAAAACCCAGCCTGAGATTGTATTTAGACCATCATTGTTCCTATCATGGGTGTTAAACAACAGTGCATCCACCCAATCTTTGGTGAGTGATTTGTTTTGGTGTCAAATGTCAGTGTGACAGTCATCTGTCCAGTTTTCTCATTACACCTAATGGGCCAGAAGTAGAAACTCAGCCGTTTGCAGCTTTGGAAGAGCTTTAGTTTAGATAAATAGATCCAATAACTGGTAAAAAGGGAGAGAAAGAAACATTATGGAAGGTATGTGAATTATAGTTTGAACAGAGTTGTGAACTTGATAGGAACTAGCCAAGTTTAGTTAATGTAATTTTTTTGTGTTAATTAGGCTTTGAATATGATTCTTGCCTCATTAATAAAGTACAAAGGATCTGCAAATCACAGATTCATAGAATCCCTACAGTGCAGAAGGAGGCCATTCAGCCCATTGAGCCAGAACTGACACCAATCCCACCCAGATCCTAACCCTTTAACTCCACACATTTACCCTACTATTCTCCCTGACACTAGCGAACAATTTAGCCTAACCTGCACATCTTTGGATGAAAGAAAGACAAGACAACTCACAGGCAGAGCCAGACAAAGCTAAGTTATACGTCAACAGTACAATAACCCAGGATGTGGAAGTTAATGTTGAAGATTAATGCACCGTTAAGGTAAGTAACTGAAGATGCATTTTTCCTCTATTTAGGCGTGTTGCAAGGCAATGGAGGCTGCCATCTGCTTTCAGATGTTCAAATTCAGATCAGTAAAGCTGATGTCTCAAATGTCTCACTCACTCTAGAAGTCAGGCTTGATTGGAGAAAAACAAAGTTAAGAATTTTTCAGAACAATGTGCTGGCTGTGCTCCTACAGAGACAAGAGATGTGGATGTCCATCAAAGCTATCTAAAGGAAGCTTAACATCCTATGATGTCGATAATTGCAATTGCCCTTTAATAATGGATGGTTTATCAAAGTGATGAATGAGAGTGTGCTTCAGAAAGCACAGATGCAACCACTGAGTATTGCAGTCTGAAAGAAATGGTGGAGCTATATTGGAAACATTCTGCGAAAGCCAAAGCAGATATGAAATTGGAAGCCATGAGGGAAAACAGCTAAAAGCGGCTGAAAAGAAACTCTGCAGAATGCAATAACAATGGAAGCACTTCTTCATCTACAAGAGCTACAGGCAAATGGCTAAGGCAGAATTGGATGGTATCAATTGATTACTGTCTAATATGCTTCAGCAGAACAAGAATGATGATGATATTGCTATCATTCACTTGTTCTATCACCATTCAATAAATTTGTTTGGCAGTTATTGTGATTTATTGTACTGGTACTCTCCAACTTTTAAAACATAAATAAGATCCCGGAAAGGCACAGGACAGAAACTGTAGCTGAAGTAATGTGAAATGTCTTCGCTGTTTGTTACAATACTTTACCTTTGTTTATTCTTTCGCAGGATTTTGTTGTCACTGGCAAGACCAGCATTTGTTCATAGAATCATAAACTCTCTGCAGTGCAGAAAGAGGCCCATTAGGCCCATCGAGTCTGCACTGACAACAATCCCACTCAGGCCCTATCCCTGTAACCCCACGTATATACCCAACTAACCTTTCTAACACTAAGGGGCAATTTAGCATGGCCAAACAACCTAACCCTCACATCTTTGGACTGTGGGGAGAAACCAAAGAAAATCAACGCAGACATGGAGAGAACATGCAAACTCCACACAGATTTGGTATCACTTGAAAATTTGACATTTGTGTATTGAGTTTCTGAATCCAAGTCATTGATGTAAATTAGACATATCTGCGATACCAACATTAGCCCTGGGCTTTCCTATTCAATACTCCGATCGTAACATTAAAACTGACAAATCCCCAGGGCCTGATGGCATCTATCCTAGACTGCACAGGGAGACAAGAGATGTAATTGCTGGGCCTCTGACGGAAATCTTTGTCTCTTCATTGGACACAGGTGAGGTCCCTGAGGATTGGAGGATAGCGAATGTGGTACCGTTATTTAGGAAGGGTAGCAGGGATAACCCGGGTCATTATAGGCCAGTGAGCTTGACGTTCGTGGTAGGGAAGTTGTTGGAGAGGATTCTTAGAGACAGGATGTATGCGCATTTAGAACGGAACAATCTCATTAGTGACAGCATGGTTTTGTAAGAGGGAGGTCGTGCTTTACAAATTTGGTGGAGTTTTTTGAGGAAGTGACAAAAACGGTTGACGAAGGAAGGGCCATGGATGTCATCTATATGGATTTCAGTAAGGCATTTGACAAAGTCCCTCATGGCAGGTTGGTTAAGAAGGTTAAGGCTCATGGGATACAAGGAGAGGTGGCTAGATGGGTGGAGAACTGGCTTGGCCACAGGAGACAGAGGGTAACAGTCGAAGGGTCTTTTTCTCGCTGGAGGTCTGTGACCAGTGGTGTTCCGCAGGGCTCTATACTGGGACCTCTGCTATTTGTGATATATATAAATGATTTGGAAGAAGGTGTAACTGGTGTTATCAGCAAGTTTGCGGATGACACGAAGATGGCTGGACTTGTGGATAGCGATGAACATTGTTGGACAATACAGCAGGATATAGATAGGCTGGAAAATTGGGCGGAGAAATGGCAGATGGAATTTAATCCAGATAAATGCGAAGTGGTGCATTTTGGAAGAACTAATGTAGGGGGGAGTTGTACAATAAATGGCAGAGCCATCAAGAGTATAGAAACACAGAGGGACCTAGGTGTGCAAGTCCACAAATCCTTGAAGGTGGCAGCAAAGGTGGAGAAGGTGGTGAAGAAGGCATATGGTATGCTTGCCTTTATAGGACAGGGTGTAGAGTATAAAAGCTGGAGTCTGTATAGAACACTGGTTAGGCCACATTTGGAGTACTGCGTCCAGTTCTGGTCACCGCACTACCAGAAGGACGTGGAGGCTTTAGAGAGAGTGCAGAGAAGGTTTACCAGGATGTTGCCTGGTCTGAAGGGTCTTAGCTATGAGGAGAGATTGGGCAAACTGGGCTTGTTCTCCCTGGAAAGACGGAGAATGAGGGGAGACCTAATAGAGGTGTACAAAATTATGAAGGGTATAGATAGGGTGAACAGTGGGAAGCTTTTTCCCAGGTCGGAGGTGACGATCACGAGGGGTCACGGGCTCAAGCTGAGAGGGGCGAGGTATAACTCAGATATCAGAGGGACGTTTTTTACACAGAGAGTGGTGGGGGCCTGGAATGTGCTGCCAAGTAGGGTGGTGGAGGCAGACGCGCTGGCATCATTTAAGACTTACCTGGATAGTCACATGAGCAGTCTGGGAATGGAGGGATACAAACGAATGGTCTAGTTGGACCAATGAGCGGCACAGGTTTAGAGGGCCGAAGGGCCTGTTTCCTGTGCTGTACTGTTCTTTGTTCTTTGTTTGTTCTATTCCCTAGCTAACCAGAACCAAATGTTTTCTGCTCTTGCCATTTTCTGATTCATACTCAAGTTTTGTTCTGGATACCCATACCTTTGAGCCTAATTAGTAACCTTTCATGTGAATTTAGATTCTTCAGAAACAAGGAGCTGAAAAGCTATCAGTGGGAGGTAGGAATGTGGATTTGAGATTACATTCAGATCAGTCATGATTTTATTAAATGGCAGAATAGGCTCGAGGGGCCGAGTGGCCTATTCTTATTCCTAATTCCTATTTTCCGATGTGAAACGTTATTAAATGTGCTTTGGAAGTGCATAATGTTGTAGGGCGGGACTATCTGGTTGATTCTGGTCACACCAACAGCTAGCCCCTGCTCCGGCTTCCCTGGTGACAGAGGGTACAGACAACGGAAAACCCTGTTGATAGCGGTGGGACCGGAAGATCACGCCGCTGGCCAGTGGCGGGCAGCCTCCACCAGCGCAAAGCACACCACGAGGGCGGAGGGGGGGGGGGGGAGGCATGGAATATCCTGCTGTAGGCTTTAATGAAGTTAACTTGCATTTTTGCTACCTCAAAGAAATCAAGAAGCTTGGCCAGACAGGCTCTTCCCTTTTGTTGTTCAAGTTAACTGCGACATACTATTCTACATACAGTCTTGAATTATGCACTGTACCATTCATGATGGTGAGAGAAATGCAGGTGCTTGTGTGTGCTTAGAAAAGCCCATCAAATGGTTAACAATCACTGTTCTTAACAGAAAATGGTGCAGTGTTCACCTTTTGTGGCATGCACTTTCATCAGGTATTCTGGGAGTTCTTGTTTTACCTTTACCTGTCCTTCTAACTCAAAAGATACACCTCCCTTTACCTCTTCCTCCCTATTCCAAGCCTGTTAATTGGACATAAAAAGAATGTCCGTGCATGATGACAAGTTTAAGTGAAATGCTCTTTGCTTTTCTCCTCCTCATCTTTTTGCCCAGTCAGGGGTAATTTAATTCTAATGAATGAGGCCTGTTAAAGTGTTTGTCGCAAGTTGTATTTTGCTCCTAACAGCAGCATTATATTATAGCAAAATAGAAGGCAGCAGCAAGATCATGTTCCTGCTGGCAGCTACTCATTTTTTTCACTTCGTAGAAGCATAACACTGTTGCTTCCAGAAATCAGGCCCTAATATTCATCAAATCTCTGCAGGGAATGGTTGAAGCTGATGTAGTGAAGAGTTCAGTGTTTTCCAAGGTGTCTAATGACACATTTGTGTCACCATAGATAGATCGCTGAATCAATGACCTGAAGACCAACATCCTGTCTATCATCTCACCAACTTTGCACTGTGCTGTTTCTTAGTTGATGGATACTGTTATTCATATGTCTGAGATCAGGCCGAGTGACATACCTCATTTCAATCAAACCTTTACTGACTGAAGACCACAATCTATTTCAATGTGAGCCAAAACGACCCCTATAATTGCTCAGAGTCAAAGCCATAATATTGATTTTAACACAATTTTAACACAGCTCAGCTGTGGAAATTAGGCAGCGGTGGAGCTAATATTGTGTTGCTGAGTTTACTACTCTGTTCCTGCTTGCTTCCTCCCAGCCACCATATCATCAACCTGGTGAGATCCTCACGGGTTCTTGGAGATCAGGACTCTGATGCAGTTTGATAACATACTGAGAAGGGCATAAAAACACACACATTCTGGAAAAAAACCTGGAAGGAAAAAGAAAGGGGTCTGAAAATGTAAGTTTAAGAAATATATATTTGGTTTCAATTAGTAGAGGGGTAAAGTACCCCTTCAGGAGAGGTCAGGTACCCCTTTGAGGTTGTTAAGATAAGACATGGCAATGTGTAAAAAGTGAATAAGGTCTATGGAACTGTCAGGCTATTCAAATCCTATGCTGTTTAAATTTTGAAAAGAAAAACAGCCAGTTGAAAAAAATCAGTGATTGCAATTTCAATCAATATTTGTTAACATAAACCTGAGTGTTAGCATTATGGTATTATTTCTGCTTGACTGCTTCCACAACCTTTCATTATGACAGTGTGGGGCAGTATATTTACAGCTTGATTGACAGCTCCAAGTGGTTATAAAGAGATTAGTTATCTTTGATTGAGACTATGAATACAAACATTTGTTTTTATAATGCATTAAGCACTTGAAGTTACTTAAATTTATTCAATGAGCTTTTATCAATGAGAGTGTTCCTTTTAATATAGTAAAGTCTGTAAACTTGTTTCACTTCATCTCACTGTGGTCCTTGAGGTTCATCCACAGTGGGTACTGGGGGAGTTGGCGTAAAGCAAAGGGCTGTGGGTGGAGGGCATGGGTTGATACTAAGTTGATATAGAGGCTGTAAAGGGCTATGGAGATGAGTGGCAGTATTCATGAGTTGGTATTAAGTTGGCATGGAGGGTGTAAGGGGCCATGGGGGTTGGCTAGATGGCATGGGTTGTGTGGATGGGGTAAGGGGAGTGTATGGATGTGAGGAAGGGATATAAGGGGTGAGGCCCAGAGGGCTGTTTTTTTGCTTTATGGTATTTATTATGACTGGGCTGAAGTCCCAAAGCACTCAGGTGGTTCTTTTAACCAGCCTGCCTTGATGATTGGTAGCCCTTGTAGCTGCCTTCGCACTGTATCCAGTGCTGGTGGGCCCGACATCAGGTAGCACTCTCCCCATCAGCCCTCTAGAACAAAATCAGACCATTCGAGGGGAGAGATACAAAAGTGTCCAGGGGGCAATTATTTCACACAGCAGGTGGTGAGTGTCTGGAACAAGCTGCCAGAGGTAGTAGTAGCGGCGGGTACAATTTTATCTTTTAAAAAGCATTTAGATAGTTACATGGGTACGATGGGTATTGGCCAAATGCAGGCAATTGGGATTAGCTTAGGGGTTTAAAAAAAAATAAGGACGGCATGGACAAGTTGGGCTGAAGGGCCTGTTTCCATGCTGTAAACCTCTATGACTCTAAGTTTCTCCTGTGTCAGGTTTGGCGAGTCAGGAATTTTTCTGTGTACATGTGGTGATTAGCCACTGCGTATATTTAAGGCTGAGATTGGCAGACTTTGGGACTTGCAGGCTATGGGAATCAGGTGAGAAAGTGGAGCTGAGGTCGACGATCAGCCATGGGGGTAAATCCTCTGGACCCGCCTGCTGCAGGAATCTTCGCAGGCGAGGCGGAAAATTTCAACTACCATCAAAACGTCCATTGAGCTTGGGTGAGAATTTCAAATCCCAGGGCAGACTTAACAGGAAAATCCTGTCCACGATCTATTTGGAAACAGAGAAAAATAAATCATGCACGGGATATTAAATGATTTAGCAAGCTCGAAGGATTGCATTGACCTACTCCTACTCGTAATTCTCATGTTCAGTTAAAATATGAAGTACAGAGAGGCTAGAGTAGGAGTTGGGTGAGAAATGAAGTGGCAAGTGATTGTTTTATTGCTCCGTTTGACAAAGGAAAGAACACTCTTTAGAATAGAAGAGGCTTTTAGATATATTCTGGAACAAAGATTGAGATAACCACTTCAGAAGTATCCGACCAATATTTCATTCATGCTTAGTATCACAGTCCGTCCAGTCCCAAATAAAGGATTGTTTTAACAGAAAAAAGCAAAGTATTGTAGATAGTACAAAACTGATCTGAAAATGCTGGCAGCCGGCATCTATGGAGAGATAAACAGAGTTGATGCTTCATCAGAAGGCTCACAGTCCTGAGACATTGGGTGGAATCGTCCAGCCCCGTCAGCAGTGGGAATCTTGGCAGTTGGGGGAACTTCATTTGACTTGAAATTAAAATAAGTTTTCCGATGGCGGGATAAACTTTAGCAGTTATGTTCTCAGGACTTTAAAGCAGATGAAAGGTAAGTCGAGCTGCCCACTGAACAATATAGGGAAGATCTTCAACATGTATTAGCCTGTCATGAATGCTCATTAAAAGGCCAGCTTGCTGGAATTAAGTGTTCGCCTCCGAATTAAGTTTCCTGTCAATGAGAAATTAGAATGTTCACTTTTATGAAGACATGTAAGTGGAGTGCACCGACAGAGGTAGACTTCTTCATTGAGAAATAATGAGTTGCTGCTGTATTGCCCTCTTTGGGGAGTGTCGACACTTGAGACTGATGCAAGTCAAATGGAAGATGATCAAGGAAGGGAGAAAGGGTTAGCAGGGAAGGGTGGAATAATGGCCTGGTAAAGGTGGGTGAGATAATGCAGGCAGTCCGGGTGCCCTTTAATTAGGATGTCCTGACCTTCAACCCCATGAGGTAACAGCAGGGATGACCACTTCCTGCCTGCCACCGTTGTGAGAATTGGCAAGTTCCTCATCGACACATATTTAATGAGCTGAACAGTGCAAGATTGGGCATGGTCAGCTGCCTCCCCACTCCCCCCCCCCCCCCCCCCCCCCCCCGCCCCGCACCCCCCCCCCCCCCCCCCCCCCCCCCCCCCCACCCAAATGGGAATCACTCTTGAATCACTCTTACTTCCGCACCAGCCACCAAACTGGGCTCCAGAGTGGAAGATTCCGGCCATTAGGTCTGACCTTTTCTCCACAGCTTGTTTCATCAGAATCCTTTCATCATAAATGTTTTGTCACAGCTTAATCTCTTCCAGAAAGAATTTGAGAAGAGAATGCATGGTGTGAACAGGAGCTGGTAGAGGAGAAACAGGGAGCTGCTGATCAGAGGGTAAGGATGTGTCCAGTTTCAACAAATGATGACAGAGATCCAGGCCTCTGGGACTTGCTTTTAAAAGAAGAATGCTTTCAAAGCAATGCAAGAGGTCCTGAGTACTCTACAGAAGCTGGGTTGAGGGGCAGGAAATTACGGTGATGGATAGCTGCTTACAGAGCTAATGACAGCACCAGCAGACAAAGCATTTTTTTAAAGACGTCATCACTTCCCTGGTAAAAGGGACCAATTTAAGTGTGATGGAAAGGATGGAAAATGCTAATGGAATATTGGCCTTTATCTCAAGGAGGCTGGAATTTAGAAGTGAGGAAGTGATGCGTTCATTGTACAGAGTTCTGGTCAGACTCCATCTGCAGTTCGGTGTCCAGTTTTGGGGACTGAACCTTAGGAAAGATATACTGGCCATAGAAGAGATACAGTGCAGACCTGTATGGTGGCACAGTGGTTAGCATTTCTGATTCACAGCGCCAGGGACCTGGGTTCGATTCTGACCTTGGGTCACTGTCTGGTGTGCAGTTCGCATATTCTCCCCGTGTCTGCATGGGTTTCCCCTGGGTTCTTTGGTTTCCTCCCACAGTCCAAAGATATGCGGGTTAGGTCGATTGGCCATGGTAAATTGCCCCTTAGTGTCCCAAGATGTGTGGTTAGGAAGATTAGTGAGGTAGATATGTGGGGTTAAGGGGATAGGGTCTAGGTGAGATTGGTGTCAAAGAGTCAGTGCAGGCTAGATGGGGTGAATGGCCTCGTTCTATACTGTAGGGATTCTATGACCAGAATTATACTAAACTTAAATGGTTAAGTTATAAAGAAAAGCTTTCTCAGTCTTCTCATGAGCTTAGAAGCAGGGGAGAGAGAACAATAGCTCAACATTGATGAAGAGACCACTTGATCTGACATTCACAATCACCAGTTCAGATCCAGGCACTGTACTCAACTTAAATAGTGGAATTAGGATTTGCAAAGCTTGAGTCACTGGGCAAGAGTTGCCAGCAGCCACTCCAGGAAGAAATGATGGTTCATGTGCCATCTCTCTACAGGGCAAAACGGCAAATGGGTTCAGTTGCAGAAAGCTCAGATGTGGATCTTGATGGGACAGTATACAGGAGAATGCCGATGAGGATGCACATTGACATGCTGGATGTGTTGGCTGGCCTGCCAGACAACTTTCTATTATTGTCAATGTTCGTGAAGGAGTCCACGTCCAACTTGGCAAAGGGTATCACACAGAGCTCCGCAGCCTCTGCTCCAACTCCCTGTCATGCTGGAGACCCAGAGGAACAGTCACTACAGCCTCCACAAATGTTGCAGCTTTTGTGTGGACATGTGACCTAATCCCTTGCCCTCCTTGTGAGATTGTGGCCGCACTCACTGCCAAATCCAGCAATTCACCACAAAGCCTTGCAGTACATGCGAGAATTACCCAACACTGCAATGACTTCTTCAGAATGACCTTCCCAGCAGTTTTGGTTGTCCAGTCATTTAAAGAACACCAGTGCTGTGCCCCTCTTCCGCTGAACACTTGATATTTGTTGAGTGATGTGAAAATTAATTGAATAGACCTGGATGGTTCAAATTTGGAAAATGGGTGTCACATCAGCTGGTGGGGCTGTGTTATGCTATGATATTCCCGCTTAATGCTGCTTCCAGCTGTGTACCTTTGTCAAGGTGTTGCTCCACACAGACAGCATTGAAAGCAGTTGGTGGGCACAGCATGCATCCCAGGAGGCTTTTCAGTTTCCGTAGTGCCACTTCCTGATCCGGATTTCACATCCGTGACCTTTCATCAGAATTATGTTTATCCTAAATTGATCCTGCTTTGTTTCCGACATCCTTGAAACCTTATCAGGGCTTTGCTGGAATAATTACATTCATACAATACACATCAAATTAATGGTTGCAAATATGTTGAATGAAAAATCCCATCTGTGTTAACCATCAAGTATTAATTTTATCATTTTCATTATTGAATGTGACATTTCTGCAAGTAGGCTGAGAGGAGATCATTATGTAACTTGCTGTATTATTTTAGTATCATTACATTTTATATTTCTCACAGGTTTTATGAAAGATCAAATGCATATTTTGAAAGCTGTTAATAAAATTCTATACTCAGAGGATTAATAGTGCAGCCTGTGAAGGTCCCAGAGGTACTAAGCTTTTTATCTTTTGTGCACAGTTTCTGCATTATATTTGAAATGCAAAGAAAATTGGCAGCATTGTTTTTGTTGTTTTAAATGAAAATAGATTTAAAAAGCAATGTCTGTTACCACGATACATAATAGCAGACCACTGAAGGTATCCGGTCTCTGGATCTGTTTACAGTTTTTTTCTCTCTCTCTGTATCAAATCTCTTTCAACATCTTGTTATAAGCGTGAAATAAGCTTCAGTTGGATTAAGAAGTTTTCTATGTCATAGCCCTCAGGGCAACTGATTATAGGTTTGACCTTTTGAGATTCCCTGTATTTCCCACTTAATCAGTGCTGGAATGAGGCGGGTGCTAAGTAGGATCTATAAGATCCCTGTGGGAAAAGTGAAGTCATCTAAAAATAATGAGTTTCTCCACCTTTCTTCTGAGCCACATTATCAGAAAAAGATAACAGGATTGATGTAGCCCACACAAATGATAAAAAGGGCTCCAATCTTTTACTTTATACAAAAAAAAGTACAGCCTGTTCTGCTGGCTGGAATATAAATTAAGGTTTTGCACAGACAAAATTCTCTACTTGGCCTTTTCTATTTCATTTTATCAGCTGTCTGCCTGAGATGAGGCCTAGTGAGAATTTTGACGCCTCACAGTCTGGCTGTAATTGGTTCCCTGTTGCCTCTGAAATGATAGGAAATTGGGATCATCTCCATTTTGTCTAGTTAAAATGACATGCTCAGCAGTGTCGATTTAATCTCACTAAGTGCCATGGTTTGGTCATCAGTCAGGCTCAGAGCAGCTGAGGCCATTGCCTATCTTTCGTTTGCCTTGCTTCCAATGCTGCAATGACAACAGCATCAATAATGGATGTAATTAGACCCTCAGTAATAAGACTGAATGAGCCTGCAAGCATGCCCCCTTCCAGGTCTGCAATCAGTGCACTACATTGATAGTGTCTGAGGCCACTTATAACAAGGTCTGAGACTTAGGGAACATCAATCTTAGCCAGAGGCTTTCCACAAAGGGAATAATGTTTCTGACTCCTAAACTTCATTTAACACTGTGACAAAAGAAAATTGGGTAGAGATGACATCCAGTACACATGCCAGCTTAATCCACACCCATTCCACTAAACTGCTGCAATTAATTGTTTAATTAAGGTCATGTGTTTCTGGACCTGCGGGGTAAAAGGACAGGAATATCCCTCACTAAGCTCAGAGTGCAAATCCAATAGGTTAATATGTTATTTATCTAACAAGTGGGTCTGATGAAATATTGCACAAGTTAAAAATCCATGGATACGTTATGATCTTTATTAAGTAAAATATCAGAATTATCATAATAAATATTGGGTTATGTCATCTAATGTTCTCAGTCCTTTTTATGGAACTAAAGGAAGCAGAATGTGGTGCTGTAATAATGCCTCAGGAGTCCAATAACCTAGACATAACTGCTCCTCCCACATTATGGGAGGATACCAGAGCATTAATAGCAGGGAGGCAATGAACAGCATGGTTCTTACCTATTTCCTTCATGCCTAAAAGGTGTTTTCGAAGAAGTGACTTCTTTCAGCTGTTCCACCGAACATGTTCAATTATGGTAGCTTATCCTTGCCAGCACGAGATACTTTCTTGGACAGTGTGCTAGACTGCGAGGTAGGCAGAAGTCCTGTCCACATAAGAAATAGGAGCAGGAGTAGGCCATCTAGCCCCTCGAGCCTGCCTCGCCATTCAACAAGATCATGGCTGATCTGAAGTGAATCAGTTCCACTTACCCGCCTGCTCCCCATATCCCCTAATTCCCTTACCGATCAGAAATCTATCTACCTGTGATTTAAACATATTCAACGAGGTAACCTCCACCACTTCAATGGGCAGAGAATTCCAGAGATTCACTACCCTCTGAGAGAAGAAGTTCCTCCTCAACTCTGTTCTGAACCAGCCCCCAATTATTTTGAGGCTGTGCCCTCCAGTTCCGGTTTCCCTTCTAAGTGGAAAGAATCTCTCTACCTCTACCCTATCCAGCCCCTTCATTATCTTATATGTCTCTATAAGATCCCCCCTCAGCCTCCTCAACGCCAACGAGTACAGACCCAATCTGTTCAATCTCTCCTCATAAGCTACACCCCTCATCTCCGGTATCAACCTGGTGAACCTTCTCTGCACTCCCTCCAAGGCCAATATATCCTTTCGCAAATAAGGGGACCAAAACTGCACATAGTACTCCAGTTGCGGCCTCACCAGTGCCTTATATAGTTGCAGCAAGACCTCCCTGCTTTTATATTCTATCCCCCTCACGATAAAGGCCAACAATCCATTCGCCTTCTTGATCACCTGCTGCACCTGCAGACTGAGTTTTTGCGATTCGTCCGCAAGGACCCCCAGGTCCCTCTGCACAGTAGCATGATGTAATTTTTCCCCATTTACATAATATTCCAATTTACTATTATTTCTTCCAAAGTGGATAACCTCACATTTGCCAACTTTATATTCCATCTGCCAGGTCCTCGCCCACTCGCTCAGCCTATCCAAATCTCTCTGCAGACTTTCCGCGTCCTCCACGCAATTCGCTCTCCCACTCATCTTCGTGTCATCGGCGAACTTTGATACCCTACACTCAGTCCCCTCCCCCAGATCATCAATGTAAATGGTAAACAGTTGAGGCCCCAGCACCGATCCCTGCGGCATGCCACTGGTCACCAACTGCCAACCAGAAAAGCACCCATTTATTCCAACTCTCTGCTTCCTATTAGATAGCCAATCTTCTGCAGCAACCTTTTGTGGGGCACCTTATCGAATGCCTTCTGGATATCTAAAAACACCACATCCACCGGTTCCCCTCTGTCAACCGCACTAGTCACATCTTATATCACATCATATATTAATGATTTGGATGAGAATTTAGTAGGCATGGTTAGTAAGTTTGCAGATGACACCAAGATTGGTGGCATAGTAGACAGTGAAGAAGTTTATCAAGGATTGCAATGGGATCTTGATCAATTGGGCCAGTGGGTTGATGAATGGCAGATGGAGTTTAATCTGGATAGAAATCAAAATCATAGAAACCCTACAGTACAGAAAGAGGCCATTCGGCCCATCGAGTCTGCACCGACCACAATCCCACCCAGGCCCTACCCCCATATCCCGACATATTTTACCCGCTAATCCCTCTAATCTACACATCCCAGGACACTAAGGGGCAATTTTTTAGCATAGCCAATCAACCTAACCTGCACATCTTTGGATACATGCGAGGTGATGCATTTTGGTAGATCGAACCAGGGCAGGAATTACTCAGTTAATGATAGGGCAACGGGGAGAGTTATAGAACAAAGAGATCTAGGAGTACAGGTTCATAGCTCCTTGAAAGTGGAGTCACAGGTGAACGGAGTGGTGAAGAAGGCATTCAGCATGCTTGGTTTCATTGGTCAGAACATTGAATACAGGAGTTGGGACGTCTTGTTGAAGTTGTACAAGACAATCGTAAGGCCACACTTGGAATACTCTGCACAGTTCTGGTCACCCTATTATAGAAAGGATATTATTAAACTAGAAAGAGTGCAGAAAAGATTTACCAGGATGCTACCGGGATTTGATGGTTTGAGTTATAAGGAGAGGCTGGATAGACTGGGACTTTTTTCTCTGGAGCGTAGGAGGCTGAGGGGTGACCTTATAGAGGTCTGTAAAATAATGATGTATTCAATGTTCTGACCAATGAAACCAAGCATGTTTTAGGGCAACTTTTTTCTTAGTTGTCTAAGAATCTGATTATTTTTGCTGGACCAGATTGGGAAGTCTATGTTGTGCTTTGTTGCTAACATAATGGGCAAAATTTTCCCATTCCGCCCGCCATGGGAATTGTAGTGGATGGGGGCGGACAATGCAAAGGTCCGTTGGTCTCGGGTGGGAATTTCCGGCCTTGGGGCGAGTACGGCTGGAAAACCCTGCCCAATGACTGCCTTCTCAGTCAGCTGGACCTCGACAGTGCACTTCAGCTATGCTGCACCCGCTCAGTGTCTGACATCGGAGAAGAGGGTCAGGCAGAGAAAGGAACATTGTCCATCTCATCTTTGATTACATTTCTTGGCCATAAGGCCAAACTGCTTCTCAGCCTTTTGGCTAATATCGAGCATCGGATGGGGCCCACGATGGGTTGCAATGCCTTATCTTGTCAGCTTGGATCTTGTTTGTCTCTCATGTGGGGGCCATGGGTTGGATTCAATTGGAATTTCAATTTGTTTTTTGGAGCAAGCAAGGAATGGTCTGCCCAATCCACTCTGTGCATTGGCTTTGTAACGATAAGAACTGAGTTAAAAATTTAAAAAAGACTTTGATTACATGCCTAGTCAACAGTTTATCCAACACTTCTTTTAAGAAGTTAACTACTATATCCACAATTGTTTTGATTGGAAATCGGTTCGACATGGTCCAAATCCAATGCTTATTTAAATTGGGACCCAGAAGAACTCAAATTTCTTTGTCTGGGAGATTGACAACATCATTCAATTCATTGTCTTCTGTGTGCATTAAATAAAGGAGCACGTTCTCAGAATCAAACTCAATAACAGGGAAGTGTGGCATTTATATAATTTGTGGCTACAAAACAGAATGTGAAGACTCCTGTAATTCAGCACAACATAGCAATTTTTAAATCAGCAAACATTAAGCAATAACAACTGAATATTAATTTGACACAATAAAAATTACTTTGAAAGCCAAAACAAATATCCAGTGAAAGTACAACACACGTTGACCCAATTCAATAATTTTAAAATTTCACAGTCTTGCAAAAATATTGTACGTGGGAAAAAAATGCACTTTTTCTGCCGCTCTGTGGAACATTTATAAATATAGATGACAGTAGACCACTCAATTGTCAGAGATTAATGGTAGCTTTTATCTATAGGTGTAGGATGGCAGGTGCAATGGGAATATTGGCAGTGCAAGTTTTATTGCAGGTAAAGAGCTTTTCCAACATCGTGAATGCTTATGGAATGGTTTAGATAGAAAAATGAGAATTTTCCTACTGTAAGAAGTGTTAAATATCTAAATACAAATTTACATGAAATATTCACTTAAAGATACAGAGAAGAGAAATCTTAGAGCCTGAATGTTGTCCAGGTCTTGTGATGTGTGGGTAGTGACCACTTCAATATCGGAGGAGCTTTGAATGAAACTGAAACATTGTACAATCATCAGCGAACATCCTCACTTCTGACCATATTGTAAAGAGGAGGTCATTACTGAAAATGGTTGGATCTAGGCCTGAGGAAATCCAGCAATGATGTCCTGGCTCTGAGATGATAGGATTGCAGTATCCTGAAGTTCTGAAGGGACATGATAGGGTGGATTACGAGAGCTTGTTTCCCCTGGCTGGGGAATCCAGAACATGGGGGCACAATCTCAGGATAAGGGCTGATATATGACTAATGGCGACTATTTGAAATTCTTGACCTCAAAAGGCCATGGATCTCCCATTGGTGAATGTATTTAAGGCTGAGATGGTCAGATTTTTGGTCTTTCATGGAATCAATGAATATCAGGAGTGACAGGGAAAGTGGAGATATGGCTGATGATTTGTCAAGATTATACTGTATGGTAGAACAGGCCTGAAGGACTGTGAGGTCTACTACTGCTCTTATTTCTTATCTTCTTATGTTCCAATAGTAACCACAACCACCTTCCTTGTGCTATGTATAATTCGAAACAGTAGAGAGTTTTACCCCTGATTCCCATTGACATTAATTCTGCAGCAGTTCCTTGATGCTGGATGTTCAAATGCTGCCTCAATGTCTGGGCCAATCATCCTCACCTTGTCTCTGGAATGAAGTTTTTTTGTCCATGGTTGGACCAAGTGTGTAATGAGCTCAGGAGCTGAGTGCCCCAACTAGAACCTGTAATACTCAATTGTGCAATTGTTTGATGTTTGATTAAGTTTGTCTGGTATCTGTTCTCTGTGTGTAATTAGTTAAGCCTGGTGTGGTTACTTGGAGCAAGAGACTGAGGTTGTTTGTTGTAAGCATGAGAGCAGGCATTTTAAAAACATTGTAAATAAAGCTTCTGAGCACATAGACATTAGTGTATCATCTCTGCATATCTCCGAGGCATAAAACACAATCAGAGATGAGGATGATGGAGAATAGTTTAAATTTACTGGCTCCACCTTTCCTTTCTTCACCTAGGGATAGAACCATGTCATGCGATCAATGGATTTCAGTGTTTTAGACCTATTTAATCGGTATGGGAATGGACAATCCAGATGTAGCCACGATTCGCAAGAAGATAATACTCATACTGCCTGGAAGAAGGAGGCCAGTGAATGTTCGAGCAGCTCCCAGGGCATACATCTATATTTTATACAGTGGTAAATGGATTCGAAAAACACATTCAGCCAAAGAAAAGTGTGATGACTTAAAGATATAGATTCTGCCAGAGATGTCAGGGAAACGGTGATCCCATTCAATAATACTTGGCAGTGTTGTAGCAATTGGCATCTATGTGTAATTTTGACACACTAAACTAATTTGTGACCGGGAGAATTAGGGACCCGGTCATGTACCTTCAGAACTTCAGGTTGTCTCAATCCAATCACCTCAGCCCCAGGACATCAATGAGGATGATGATTTAACCTTGGAAAAACCCATGACCTTGGCATTCCAAGTGAAATCTGTCATGTTAGATTCAAAGAGGTCATGTGGAATTGTACCCTCACAATCCTCTGGGTGGCAAGGTGGCACAGTGGTTAGCACTGCTGCCTCACAGCGCCAGGGACCCGGGTTCGATTCCCGGCTTGGGTCACTGTGTGGAGTTTGCACGTTCTCCCCGTGTCTGCGTGGGTTTCCTCCGGGTGCTCCGCTTTCCTCCCACAGTCCAAAGATGTGCGGATTAAGTGGGTTGGCCATGTTAAATTGCCCCTTAGTGGGGATAGGGCCTGGGTGGGATTGTGGTTGGTGCAGACTCGATGGGCCGAAGGGCCTCTTTCTGCACTATAGGATTCTATGAACTCAGTGGCTGGAGCTTTCAGCTGTTCACAGCAGGCATCTTCTGGTCCCGCCGATGGCATACCTCCACCGCAGATTTTCTGGCAGCATGGTGTGGAGTCAAATGGAAATCCCAATGACAGTGGCAGGACCAGAGGATCGCACCACCAGCCAATAGTGTGCTGCCTCCTGCCACGGGAAACATGCTGCAGGGAGGCCAGAGAATCCCACCCAATATTATAGACACAACTTGTCCAATCATTTCAAGTGAAAGGTCATCAACATGTGGCCCATCAAGGTCAGATACCCTTACAACATTGCCCAAATTTTGTGAGTGCTCATCAACTCACAACACTATGTCCTGTTCAAGGGAAAATGTGTAACTCATGCTCGAAGTGGAATCATTTCATAAAGGTATGTAGGTCACAGAAAAAGGTGACTTTATCAGTTTGACACGTGGAGGAGTTTCTTCCTGACAGTGAGGTACAACATGTATTTACCAGGTTGATTTTGTCCTGCTTTTTGAGGATAGGACATACCTGGGCAATTTCCCACATTGTTGGGTAGATGCCAGTGATGTAGTTGTATTGAAACAGTTCTGGAGCTCAAGGGCGGGAGTCTCCAATCTTGATCGCCCCACCCCAGCTGCCAGCTAGCATGGAGAATTTGGCGCTCAGTCAAAATTCCAATCACTGCAGCGGCACCAGAGAATCCCAGTCAAAGGTGAGATCAGAGGTTTCTGGCACAGGTCTTTCGCACCATTTTCAGCATGTTATCAAGGCCCATGGGTTTCCTGTATCCAGTGCTTTTAGCCATTCCTAGATATCATGTGAAGTGAATTGAATTGGATGAAGACTGGCAACTGTGATGCTGAGGACCTCAGGAGGAGGCTGAGCTGGACTTGGCACTTCTGGCTGAAGATGGTTGTAAATGCTTCAGCCTTGTCTTTTGCACTGGTGCAATGAACTCTCTCATCATCATTGAGGATGGAGATATTTGTGGAACCATCTCTCCTGTTCATTGTTCCATTGTCCGCCAGCATTCATGACTGGATGTGGCAGAACTAGAGAGCTCAGACCTGCTGGCATGGTGGGAGTATTAATCTGGGCCTCTGGATTACTAGTCAGATAACAAATGTTTCTTTATATGGTTCACTGTTAAATTTTGTTTTATAATACTACCAGGATACACCTTGGGATCTTTTATTATATTAAATGTGCTCTATAAATACACATTAGTTTTATTGTGAATAACCATCCCTTTCCCATCCCTGCCTATCTGAAAACCATCAATCACGCAGTATGACTTCTGATAAGTATTTAATATGACATTAATCTCAACAAATGGGACAATTTTTTACGTTTTAAAAATGTTCATGAAAATACTCTCCTCTCTTCATCGTATTTTATTTTAAATATTCCTTCAGAAAATGTTGATATTTCAGAATACCTGTACCCAGAAAAATAAATCAAATACTTTATTTTCCCTCAAGGCGCTGTAAGCCATTTAAAATCACATGAACTTTAAGCAGACAATCTGCTAGGAAATTTTGCAATGCATTTGGGTTCTCAGAAACTTGTCTTTATTTTATGGCTTCAATGCAGTAGCTGCACATAAGATGTAGCCACATGCTAGTTAAGTCTTTTTCTACTGGCAGTGGCGATGGAACCAGTTTTAACCCTAAAAATGGGTGGGTTTGGGCTGGGTGGAAAATTGAATATACAAAGCTTCAAGTGGAAAACCAATCATCCATGAACCTGCCCACTTATCATTTTAATGGAGATGGGACCAGGCTGTGGGGTGATGGGCAGGGGTGGCAGTGACTGACCAACCCACTCCCAGGAGACAATTGCTTCATTTATATACTTTAACCAGGCTTCACATCTAACACTTTGGGCTAGATTTTCATGTCTCTGTCCATGTCAGAACAGAGTTAGATTGGCAAAAACATGATCGATGGGACTTGTTTCAAATGTATCTTACCCCATTCCCATTGCTGGCAATTGTTAGCATGCAGGATAAAGGTGTGGATAGTGAATGGGCATCCAGCAAACTTGTTCTTGTAGGTTCCATTGCAGAGGGGAACATTGCAGTTTTGATTCAGCTGGGCTGACCCTGAAGCAACATGGTTCATACAAGCCAAGAGGTGTTGGCTTGAACCATGAGGGAGACCTTGTCTAGAGTCACGAATCATTTGTTAGATAAGTTCAAATGATGTTGTCAACTTTGCATCATAATGAAATGCTGTATGATGAGCTAGATTTAATTTGAATGCACTACCTAATGATAGGACTTTGTTCTTAAAAAGTTAATTAAACCTAAAAGCTCATTAAATTGTCCAGCATTGTGAAAATTGAAGAGTCTTCACATGCATTAGAGTATATTATCTATTGGATAAAGTGCACTTCTGCACTGAACAATGTTAAGATTCAAATGCAACTGTGTTCATTCTCCACTGTGAATTAATCTTTTCACTGAATGACTACTGAGACATCTGTTACCCTTCTTCAAAGCTGGAACATATTGTTGAGTTCTTTCAATGCCTTCAAAGTTTTTAATGTACTTAGCTCTGGAGGTTTTGTTGATATAGTTGTACAGTGGAATCTCATAATAAATGCTTGGCTAAACTCCAAACCCTGTTAATGGATTTAGCTCAAAAGAGGTTGCTGATACAGCTGTCAAAGAGAATGTGAATTTATTTATCTTGGCAAATTTATGACCATTTAATAGGTAGTGATTTTTGAATGACGTCTCAAAAACTTCACAATGTTATCATAGGGTTCAACTAATCTGAGTACAGTAGATACTGGGTGAGTGGGCATGGGGAAGAGTGAGGGGAAACAGGGTGGGTCAGTGGGCATGGGGATTGATGAGGATATGGGGGAGATGGAATGAGGAAGAAATAGGGTCAAGGGAGGGCGTGGGAGGCAAGGGGGTGTGAGGATTATGTGGCCTCACACTCATCTACAGAACTGGACCAATGTCCTAGTGAATGGAGATGGGCCTTCTAACTCATCCAGTCAAAGAACTGTTAAAAAATCTGATTGTCATAAAAATGTTCTGCTTTCAAATAACTGTTTAAAAAAACATTCAGCTGTGAAGAATTATCAAAGAACTTTTAAAAAGCTGCCCTGCTTTCAAAGCTGTCAAGGCAGTGTCCAAGGATACTGGGTAATTTGGCATGGAGAGGGTAAGGATGGGTGGGAGCATGCATTGACATTAGTTGGCAGTAAATTGACATGAGAGTAGGTATGAGTTGGCATAGGGGAATGAGGGATGGATGGGTGAGGGGGCAGGTGTTGGTTGGGTTTGCATGAATTGGGGATGGGGAGTGTGGCCATTGACAAAGGTGAGGGCTAGAGAGAGTTTTCTGTTTTTATTATTTTTTAATTTATTAAACACCGTGGCAGACCATAAAGGCAGGCCTTCCGCCCAGCCTGTGTCTGCGACTGGCATCCTGTGCACTCATGCCAAGGTCACTCACCCTAACTGTTGCAGCCTGCAGCTGGAATTGAAAATCCAACCAGTGGGCAGACATTTTTCAAGGTTGGCCTTGCGGAGCAGGGAACTGTTGTGTTTGTAATGTCTGTCTCTTTAAGACAGCGGGCAGAAGGGACCCTGCAGGGAACCATTCCTGCAGTAAGGGGCTACAGAAAGTGAAGATTGGCAGTTTTGGGAACAAAATAAGCCCTCTATCTGCTTAAAAAAAAGAGAAGAAGTTAAAAAGTTTTAAGAAAATTATGGTCCTGAAATGGACAGCGCCAACTATAAGTGAAATTAGCAAAAAGAACAGTACATCAAGAAAAGCCTGTAAGAAATAGGGTGGGTGAGTGGGTGAGGAATAACAGGGATACGGCGGAGATGGGATGAGGGAGAAATAGTGTCAAGGGAGGGCATGAGAGGCAAGGGGGTGTGAAGTCTAAAAGCCTAGACTATTTAGGCAGCTAACAAACATAAAGAAGCTGCAGAATTAAAGAAGTCTTCCAGCAGCCAGAAAATAGTTGAACAGTTTAAAAAGGGTCCAAAAGGAGGAGCTGTGGATTCCCATCAAAACTCCAGAAGCGTGGGAAAAGCAGAGAGAGAGAAACTGCAGCTGTGGCAGTTAACAAAAAGGAAAACTGACAGTCTTCAAAGTTGTACAATTTTTAATGCAGCAACCACAGGAAGGAACAAAGGACAACGGACAGAAAAACAAGAGAAGACACCACATAGAGGACAACTCTTAAAAAGGAAGTCCATAAGCACCACAAGACCTCAGTGGAAGAAGTTAACATCTTAAGGAAAACATAACACTGGAGCTCAGAGGAGGGAATAAGCCCTCAAGGAAGAGGCAACCCCAGACTCAGAGTAGGCAGTGAAAGATCCTGGAGAAGGGGCAACATTGAAAACCTTGGAAAATGTGGAGCATCGAAAGATCCAAGAAAGAGGGCACCGCAATATCCCAGGAGGGCAATAACAAAAGACCCAGATGGAAGACCCCAAATGACTAAATGAAGAGCTGAAAGCAAACAAGACTCAGTTATGTCCCATCTTTTTCTATTTTAATGAGAGATTCCCTGAAAGTTTTATCAATAAACTACAAGCAAACAATGAAGCTGTAATCAGTCGGAAAGTAAGACAAGCCACAGCAAAAAAAGAACGAAGACTGAAGAGAAAAGAGTTGGATAAACTTCACCGAGACCTACAGCAAATAGAAAATAAGGTAAAGGTTTGTGACCCTACTCTAAATGAGAAGCGGCCCTGCTATATTAAAATAAAGAAAATAAAAACAAGCACTATAAAAAAGATGGAAATAGCTAGAAAATCTATTAGAGCAGTAAGGAACAGCACAAAATTTACCAGCAAGTGGTGAAGGAATGAGAGTTAGATCATGAAGATGTGAATAAAAGTTAAAATGTTTGAAAGAATATGCACAAGTGGAACTCAGCCTGATGGGCAGCGTCAAGGTGTCCCCTGGGCATGGGCAGTTTGTCCATTGGGCAGTGCTGGGAGCATAGGCGGACACTGCCAGGGTGCCCAAGCCCAGGGAGCACGCCTGCCTGCTGCCCGAACACCAAGGGGGGCCCTGATTGCCCCCCTTCACTCCAGCGGGGTCAGACCACTAGCTCCCCAAAAGTGGCGGAGTGGGAGAGCCTAGCAGGCCCTGAGAATTCAGTCCCGGGCCCACTAATAGCATTTAAATGATAATTAAAATATCATTTAAATGCTAGCCCCGTCTCCCCACCGATATCCAGTGCGGAGCAGACCGTGCCGGAAATCCGGCACTGGGAGATGCTAGCGCAGTGCAAAATCTCGTACAAATCCCACAGATCACCCCCCGCGTGATTCTCCCGGCCCACTGCGCAGAAGGATTAGTACAGCAGGATGGGAGAATCGCAGCCCTATGCTTTCACTGGGAATCAAACATATGATCACAATCTCCGACATGCCCACTTTAGTATGGCGGTGTTGCATCATTGTGACTATGCTAGTCAAATTCAACACTTTTCTTCCCTTTTATTACTCAAGGGGAGTATATACCATGGAGGTAGGGCTCTCCCAACATTCATTACAACAGTGACAACCCTTTATTAAAACTACAGGTCATATTACTTGAATAGAGAGTTTTAATCACAACTTGAGCGACAAGCGTACCCTTTCTTACTTTGATCTCCTTTGTTGCCTGACGAAAGAAAACATGGGGCCTGATTTTACCATTTTGAGTCGAAGTGCCGAATCTGGGCGTCAAATAGATCCGAGCCTGGAATCCTCTTTCCAGCGCGCCCATACGCGTTTTGCTGGCTCCGGTCCGATTCGCGCTGTGGGCGGGGCTTAGCGCTGGCGGACCGATCGGAGCTCTGAACTGCGCATGTGCAGTTTGAAAAAAATCTGACAGAGCGAGCCCGGGCGCGAAAGAAAAAAAAAGCAGAAAGCGGAGTGAGCGTCTCTCTGACGGTCATCCTGTGGTCGAGGGGTGGGGGGTGGCGGGTGGGACCCAGATCATCCTCTGGTCGGGGGGGGGGGCGGGGGGGGGGGTGGGACCCAGATCATTCTCTGGTCGGGGGAGGGGGGGGGTCTGCTGCCAGTCTGCGGCCGATCGGTGGGGAGGGAGGGGGCAGGGGGGGTCCGCCGCCACTCTGCGGGTGATCCTTCCTCCCCAACAGAGGAACAAATCCTTCCTGCCGGAGTGGACGTGCGGAAATACCACCCCACAAAACCTTCAGGATGAAGCAATTCCTCGCTAAGAAGATGAAGCAGAACTGGCCGATTCCACAGTGGATCCGCATGAAAACCAGCAACAAGATCAGTACAAGTCCAAGAGGAGATACTGGAGAAGGAACAAGCTGGGCCTGTAAAGGGATACACCATCACTGGTACACTACCAGCCACACCATCTCTCCCACTCTCTTGCCTCTGCAGGGAAGAGTAATCTGCGGCTGGTAGTGTACCAGTGATGGTGTATCCCTTTACAGGCCCAGCTTGGTCCTTCTCCAGTGTCTCCTCTTGGACTTGTACTGATCTTGTAGCCGGTTTTCATGCGGATCCACTGTGGAATCGGCCGGTTCTGCTTCATCTTCTTAGCGAGGAATCGCTTCATCCTGAAGGTTTTGTGGGATAGCATGGCCACACGTCCACTCCGGCAGGAGGGATTCGTTCCTCCGGTGGGGAGGAGGGATCGCCCTCAGAGTGGCGGCAGACCCCCCCTGCCCCCTCCCTCCCCACTGATCGGCCGCAGACTGGCAGCGGACCCCCCCCCCCCCCCCGACCAGACGATGATCCGGGTCCCACCCCCCACCTCGTCCCACCCCCCACCCCCCCTCCTCCCACCCCCCACCCCCCTCCAACCAGAGGATGACCTGGGTCAGAGAGCCGTTGGAGGCTCTGACCCCGCTCTTCGGAAGCTGCAGCGACGACTTCAGACTTTTATTTACCAGGTCGTTGAAAGCGCGGATCCGGATCGGGCCAGAAGACGGTAAAGTGGGATTTGGCGGTGGAGTTGGGCGTGCAGTTCATTAAGTCGATTTAAATGCATGCAAATATATTTAAATCGTCGGGCCGCCCGATTCGGGCGTGGGCCGGACCCATGATGTGTTTGGAAAATATGCAAAATCATTGACCAAAGAAAGGAAAATGGTCGAGAAAGCACGAAAAAATATATATAATTCATATATATTGCCACTTGACATTTCCTCTGATCCACACAATGTGTGTGGTTTGCTGATTTTTACCACATTTCTATTTTGTGTGAGTGAAGAAATCTCAAGTATATCTCAAGCTTGGTAACTAAAGGATTTGTCCAATGTTGATAGCTTTGAACACAACCCGCAGATTTTCAATACAATAGATCAACAGGCCAGTGCAGTATATAAATTCCTCATAATTGGCAGACTGGGAAACTTGGTACAATATCATGATCTGGTGTTGGCACATTATTTGCACTTGCCAGCTAACACAGAAGAAGCAATTCTCATTTCTCTATGTTGCAGTTTTACCAGTGAATATTGTACAATAAGTATGGAACTAAGCTAAGTCAACAGATGTCCATTGCGATTGTAATTCTGTCAGCAAATCCAACATTAAAAATAAAATATTATCCGCTAGTTCTGCTTGCAAAATCATTTAATCATTGCTTTTCTTTCAAACATAAATTACTGTTCTATCCTCATTGTTCTGCCAATATTAGCGGTCATTTTATCTTTTTATTATTGACTGTAGGTCTTTTGCTTTACTTTTTGAGTGGCAAATTGGAGGCTTCAATATATCAACAACTGTTTTCCCTCCCTCATCTGCACAAACTGCTTCTGTCCGTAGTATAAACACAATTGGCTCAATTTTACCAGAGTAAGACCCCTCTAAAAAACCAGGGAATAAAACTGTATCTAGTTTTGATGTTTCAACAAAGCTGCAGCTCCAGCTTTAAACTAGAAAATACTGTGGTGCTGCCGCTAATGGTATTTGTGTCACTCCGCAAGGTGAATATACTATTCACGAGGTGAGAATGGATCTCAGCAAGTATTTCATTTTTTACCAGTAATACTGTCAGTAAATCTACTCCAGAATGATTCATATTTTCTGTTTTCAATGCAAATCTGAAGATCATATTGATTTGATTTGTTTGATTATTGTTATACTTTTCCCCCTATTGTTGCATTCAGACTTTGGTTGACCCTTTCATTTGAGTGTTAAATTAAACAATGTGATTGTGATGTTTTTAATTCTTTTGGTGACAGCTGACATTGTTATTTGATGTCATAAGTTTTTATCTATCTAAACAAACAGCAGTTGAAATATTCCAAATATATTTAAATCTCTGCATAAATATTACGCTACACAATAGGAGATGACCCCATGGGAGTAAATATTGGTTCGCAAATGAAATGAAAGGAATCCAAGACCCAATTGGTTGGAAGCTGTCACTCCAATGACTACTCTTTTGAAGTGATACAACTCAAATGAAGCTTCAAGTAAATGCTATAAATAAATTCCTGTTATTATTTTTCTTAGCTTCTGGCAGATTCCATGAATCCTTAGGCTAAAGCTTAGCTCATGGTGAAATGTGTGAGTTTGAGATCGGGTATCAAGGGGCAATAACCCCAGTCTGACATTTATAACCTGGATCCTTTTCAAGACAAATGGCTAACTGTGGTAAATGCAATCATTGGTGACCACCAGTTAACAAATGAACAGCATCAGGTTTATTACAGAGCACTGTAATAGATGTATTCATTCCAGGGCACCAGGATCATTCTGGCTGCAAAAGCCCGTTATAACTCAGCCACAAGGACCCCACGCACATTCCCCATTGGGCAATTGGGTCACATGACCTTTTTGATGCATGCCCCTTAAAGGGACTAGCTACTACACTGACAATACCAAGTTACTGGTACAACAAATGTAGAGGCTGCAAACAGTTAAAGCGCAAATCCAGAGAGTTCTTAAAAATAACCAAGGGTGAAAGGTTATTTGTACAAAGTATCGTCAATTAAAGAGCTAACAATGAAGCAATGCAACATCTGAAAAGTGGCAGTCACTGGAACAGTGTACAATCTACCTGACAGGATGTGGCAATAAGGCTCAACATGGCATTCAACTTTGCAAGACCTGGGAGCATGTAGAAAATTATCCCTTAAAGAAGCTGCAGCGTTCCACTTTCCAGGTAAGTGGTCCACATAAACATGTCATAGAATGTTTGGGGAAACCTATTCTACATTGACTGCTGATCAATGCTACATAACTTTCATTGTGAGCCATTTAGAGCCATAGGATACACAATGCAGCTGTTATTTAATGAATGAAAGAATGACGCACTCAGATTCCAAAATGGTTTCACACAAAAAAGCATTGCAATACTACCTGGCTGTCTGATGTATGGTTACTTCAGGACACCAATGATAATAGAGTGTGCTGCCATTTTACCACTGAATCTTGTTTTGAATCCAGCCCTGAAAGTCTCTATACCTGCTGGCAGGATATGACATCTTATATTTAACAGATAATCCAGCTTGTTTTAGGTATGGGTAAACATCACAAAGCTGTGCATAATGCTGCACATATCGGAACTCAGAAAGGCGTAAGAATGAGGAATGGTGATATTTGCTGAGTTCCAGGAGGCAGTGATCTTCTAAGGTCGATAGTGAAGCTGTGGCTGAATATTTGCTTCGAGGTGCCCCTACTTTGCCAGTATATATTGGCAAAAAGTGAAGCAAATTTGGACAAGTAACTTGGCTTTTTACTGCAATTTCAGTCAAATAACAAAGGCAGAGTGGTAATTTCTATTTTTACTTCAATATTTCATTTTTGTAAAGGCAAAGTGGAGAAAGCATTATGTTGCATTGTACCTGACCAGAGTAAAATAGGAGATAACTCAACTGGATTTGCAGAATGAAAGCATTCCATTTTTGATGTCTCTCACATTGATGAGCAGAAAAATCAATCAATAAGAAAAATCAAAACAAATACAGTTATAACTTGAAGGGTCATTACTAAATGCAATAAATTGAGGTGACAATTATTTCAACATTGCATTGTTGTACTACATCGGACACTATGAGTAACAAACTTACTGACTGGACATCTTGTAAAATTTCTGATCACAGATCAGAGATTTTTAACATTAACAATTATCATTTTGTCAATAAAGTACTTATACTTTGAAGTACCAGACTGAAATTTCTGCAGCAACATTAATGGACAGTTAAAGCGCAAATCCAGAGAGTTCTTAAAAATAACCAAGGGTGAAAGGTTATTTGTACAAAGTATCGTCAATTAAAGAGCGGATTCCAAAGATTTGATAATCTCAGTATACCTCCTACCTGCTGGATTTTCTGGCCAATTTTCAATTTCATAACAATCTAGCTCATTAAAATTAAGTTATTAATTTGCATCTTGTTGTATAAAATATTTCATATTACCAAATATAATGAGAAATGTTATCTCAGGATACTGTAATGTATCATGAATAACAATACAAAATCAGATTAGCTGTTTTTTGCTCAATTGCTCTTTGAGCTTGCTATGCACAAATTGCCTACAATGGGAGGAATTTAGAGAGTCCCTCTCCCACTTCCAGGTGATTTTGGATGTGAGGGAGGCTGCATGGTCAGCTCGGAGGGGGTGGGGTGGGGTGGGGGAGGGGGGTGGGGTGGGGGGAGGGAGCGGGGGAGGGGGTTGGGCAGGGGTGAGGTGCAGAGGTACCACCACCCTCCTGCCTCTCGCCAACCAAGTATCAGGTTCAGAGTTGGAAGATTTATAGGCAGACTTCCCGTTCAGAGGCCAATTGGATGAATACCAGTGGCAGACGGGACTCACTTTCCAGGGAGGCTGTTTGGCAAGCCCTGTCAGGTTTCCCTGGATTTACGAAAGTGAAATTATGCTTGACAAATCCACTGGAATTCTTCGAGGCTGTTAACTAGTAGAGTTGATGAGGGGAGCCGGTGGATCTGGTCTATTTGGACTTTCAGAAAACCTTTGACAAAGTCCCACATAAGTAATTAGCATGTAAAATTAAAGTGCATGGGATTGGAGGTAGTGTATTGAGATGAATAGAAAACTGGCAGACAGGAAATAAATTGCAGGCAGTGATTAATGGAGTACCGCAGGGAACAATGCTAGGACCTAACTATTCACAATATATATTAATGATTTAGAAGAGGGAAATAAATATAATATCTCCAAATTTGCAGATGACACAAAGTTGAGTGGGAGGGTGAGCTGTGAGGAGGATGCAGAGATGTTTCAATGTGATTTGAACAGGCTGAGTGTGTAGCTAAATGCATGGCAGCTGCAGTATAATCTGGATAAACGTGAGGTAATCCACTTTGGTAGCAAAAATAGGAAGCAGATTATTATTTGAATGGCTATAAATTGAGAGAGAGGAATGTGCAACAAGACTTGGAAGTCCTCATACAACAGTCACTGAAAGTAAATGCACAGGTGCAGCAGGCGAAAAAGAAGGCAAATGGTATATTGGCCTTAATAGCAAAAAGATTTGAGTACAAGAGCAGGGATGTCTTGCTGCAATTATACAGGGCCACACCTGAAATATTGGGCCCCATTTTACCATTTTCATTCTAAGTGTTGGGAATGTTTCCGATGTAACTTGTAGACCCGTCCTCATGTGCCCCCATACGCACTCTGCCTGAAAAAATAGCAGCAATTCTGAATCACGGTGCACAAGCCTGTGGGTGGGGCTTACCGCACCCAAAATGCTGCAGCTCCAATCGGCACCTCCAACTGCGCATGCGCAGTAAGAAAAACATAGAAAAACGCTCCCCTGCCACATCGCTCCTGGGCCAAATAATGCCTCCCCTTGGCCCCCACAGACATTGCTCCACCCCCACAGCATTAATGACCCCCTTATTCCCCCACCCCCCTCTACTCAGACCGACCATGGCCCACTGCCCCCCTTCCCCCCCACCGATCACATGCAGAGTGGCAGCGAACCCCCCCTTCCCCCTCACTGAGCAGAGGCAGAGTGGCAGCGAACACCTCTTTCCCCGCACTGAGCAGAGGCAGAGTGGCAGCGAACCCCCCCTTCCCCCCACCGATCTGAGTGGAGCCATCTGACCTGCGTCCCTCCCCCCCCTCCATCTGAGTCAGAAAGCCATCTGACCCACCTCCCTCTTCACCGCCCCCTCTCTCCCCCAAACCGATCTGAGTCAGAGAGCCGCTGGAAGCTCGGAACTTACCTCCTCAGAAGCTGAAGCGCCCAAATCGGACCTTTGCGGACCATGTCTGTTTCACGCCGAATCTGGACAGGTGAATGCAGTGGCGAAGGGGGAAGTGCCGGTGAGATTGGGCGTCTAGCCCATTAAGTCCATTTAAATGCACGCAAATGCATTTAAATTGATGTTGCGCCCGTTTTGGGCGTGATCCCGACGGCAGCCATTTTCAGCCCTTGGTAGGAGGCGCGGAGGCGGGCGTGGATTGCGCTACCCGCCTCATGCCCGGCTTTACTAAGTTTTCGCGCCCAAAAACAAGATGCAACTTGATGGTAAAATCAAGTCCATTGTGTGCTCTTTTGGTCTCCTTATCTGAGGAAGGATGTTCTTGCTATATATAGGAGTGCAGTGAAAGTTTACCAGACTGATTCCTGGAATGGTGGGACTGATGTATGAGGAGAGATTGAGTCGCTTAGGATTATATTCACTGTAATTTATAAGAATGGGTGAGGGGAAATCTCATAGAAACCTATAAAATTCTAACAGGACTAGGCAGGGTAGATGCAGGAAGGATGTTCCTGATGGTGTGGGAATCCAGGACCAGGGGTCACAATCTAAGGATACGGGGTAAAACCTTTAGGGCTGAACATGTAGAGAAATTTCTTCACCCAGAGAGTGGTAAGCCTGTGGAATTTTCTATCACAGGAAGCACTTGAAGCCAAAACATTTTATGTTTTCAAGAATGAGTTAGATATAGCTCTTGGGAAAAAGGGGATCAAAGGATATGGGCGGAAGGCAGGACCAGGCTCTTGAGTTGGATGATCAGCCATGATCATAATGAATGGTAGAACAGGCTCGAATGACCAAATGGCCTACAGCTGCTCATATTTTCTATGTTTCCTGGCAGCCCATGGTGTGGGCTATCTCATTCACTGGCACTCTGTGCCCCATCAAAGGATCTGGCATTGGGAAGAGGAGATGCAGGAATCCAACTCCAACCTTTGCTTTTGATCAACCTCCTCCCTATCTGATGAGCCTTTCCTCATGATCCTCATTTCACCTGCATTCAAATCTCTCTGGGTATCCATGGCTGATTCCTCCTGCAGTTCCCAATGTAGCCAGCAGTGACCGCCACTCCCGCTGGCTCCACCAGCACCAGAGAGCTGCTGACTTCTGATTGGCTGGCAGCTCTTAGAGGCAGGATTCCTACCTTACTGGGGACTTTTGGCGGTTAGAAGGCCTGACACTGCCCAGGTTAAGCATCTGATTGGAAAGTAATAACATGAGCATCCTGAAGAATAGGGACACATGCTTCCCACCTGTTTCCAAACGATGGGCAAAATGCCTTTCACCACATTAAATACAGACCTTTGTTTCCGACATTACAACAATGATTACACTTCAAATATACTTTATTGGCTGCAAAGGATATTGGAACATCCTGTGGTTGTGAAAGGTACAATGTAAATACAGGAGAGTGCACTACTAGCAACTATAGGACAGTTTAGAGAATTAAAGTGGGTCCTGAGTATATCTATTACTTAGGAGAACTAAGCATTAAGCTGAAACAGTACAGTGCAAGGAATTTATTCAATATAAAGTGTTCCTTCCACTAGATTTTTTTTCTTTAAATCCCTTATCTGGAAGGAGATTTTTAAAGTTTTAATCTTCTCTTCCTCTTTGCCTAGGGCGGAATCTGCAACTTCTGATCTCTCCACACAGTAGGATTTGCTGCATTGATGTTGGTGATGGAATCTCTCGGAGAAAGTTCAATCGATTAGCATCTCAGCTTTTCCGGTATTTCAATCAGGGAGTGCTTTACGTGGTAAATTCCAGCACTGCACCAATAATTCTGAGCTATAGGCCGGCACCTCCATGATTGGCCTGGATGGATATCAATTTATAGGATTTTCTTGTGGATAAGGTGAATGTATAAAGATGACACCAGTCGTATTCAAGGCTTAGCTCCTGGACTTCCTTGACCACCATCAGGTCCAGATTGAAGCCACCACCATCAGGCCTCCGGAAGATCCCACTCACTGTGTGCAGATGCCACCTTTTTCATAGCCATTAAAACCCAGTCCGTGTCTGAGCTGCTGGGTGTGATTGTAAAAATAAGTGAAGATGTCTCTTTATTTTCAGCCTCTTTTTTCTCTTCTTCCACTGATTCAATAGATTTCAGTTCTCCGGTATCTGAAATGAGAAAGGGCACAGGTTGGGTTCGGGTGAGAGGAGAGGAGAAAGTGAGAACTGCGTATTTGCATTATCTGCAGTTTTTGAGTCTGAAGGGATTGAGAGCTGAGGGAGAAATGGGAGGAGAGTAGGAGAATTAGCTATGCAGAAATATGCCTCATTAATTTCTTTGCCCTGCTAGTGGCCACAGGCTAAGTGACACTTCTTTATGGGAGTTAAAACATGCAGGCATGCTTTTCCCCCTTCCAGTTCTTTGCTGCTCCCTGCTGTTAAGCTACAACTTCCAACAATATTTATGCTGATGTGATTGCATTGCTGGCAGTGTATGAAATTTAAGAGTTCTGAGCATGAGGCTAGCAGCAGTGTGAGGGCGAGACGAAGTATACCTTAAGGTTGAGTACAGATTGATAGATATTATTGATAGGTGGGTGATGGGATGCAGTGAATATTGTAGTAGATCTGGCTGGTGGTGGTGCAGTCAGTAGAATTTGCCATTTGAAGATGACCTCACTGACAATTCATGTTAGATCATTACACTGCTTCTTACAAGGAATCCCCATGTTTGGAGGAACCTGTCTGTCATTGACCTCGGCTGTTACTTCTTCCTAATGTCTCTCAAGCATCTGTCTGGAGAGCCTCTGCCCCCCTATAGATACAGGATGTCTTTCTTTTTTTCCACCTCTTCCAACAAGGCCTCTAGTACAATATCTGAGAACCTGGCTGCGCTCAGTACTGCATGTAGTATCAGAGTACACATTCAGTTTTCAAATGACAGCCAGCATTGCAACTACATTGCAAACTGAGTTTGTGCCTTTATATGCCCTGTTTGTGAACACAACTCTCACTCACCTGATGAAGGGGCAGCGCTCCCCTCCGAAAGCTTGTGGCTTGTGCTATCAAATAAACCTGTTGGACTTGAACCTGGTGTTGTGAGACTTCTTACTGTGCTTACCCCAGTCCAACGCCAGCATCTCCACATTAAGTCATGTTAGGCAGCTGTGATGTTGGGTCCCCTGCTGATATGTGCAGCCAATGAACGGTGCGAGTCTTGCTGGCTGCACGCAGTAATTAAGGAGCGGGCAGCATGAATTTACTGTGGTACTTGGAATGCAAGAAGCCGCCTTGGGTTACTCATTCACTGAGAACTCCAAGTCCATTTTACAGCGTAATTCAACTTAACTCCCATAATCAGTTTTGTTGAAGCTTCTGCGACAAATAGGAGCAAAAAGATGTCTTCTCCATCTGTTTACAATATCACTAACACAGAGCGAGGAGATCTTCTTTTGTTAATTGCCTCACCTTCCCTCTTTCTGATGTTTGCACCTTGACTACAATTGTCTGAAATTGTCTGGTTAACATTCTTAAGTGACGTTTCAAGGATTAAATTCAGGACAACTTTGAACCTTATTTGAATGACGATGAAGGACTCAGTTTCTTGTGCACAAAACGACAGAAGTATCAACATTAAATTTCCTGATCAATTACAATGCTAATGCAGTGATGTGCAGTCATGCTTATAGTTTTAAAATTATTGACAAATGAGATAAAGCTCATGCCCAACTCTAATTCTATATTTGGAGCATTGTGTTAATTGGAGATGTGGTCTTGATCTCATTGCTATCAATGTATATGTGCATACACTCTATTAATGAAGAACCAACTGCTCAACTATGAAAATCAAAGTTTAAAACAAAAACAATTTTTTTCAGGGTGTGTTACAGCCAATCTATAATATAGATGACGCTATTGGATGAATTAATGGGTTTCAGCTCAATATAATAGTGGTACATTTTATATTTTTTAAGGGGGTAGAAGACTTCCCTCTTATAGTTGGATGCAGTTACAGTTCAACAAAGTTTAAAGCAAATTACATTGGATAACCATAATACAGTTTTGAAATAATCTTTGGGCCAGATTTTGGGATCCCAACATAAGACATAAAAGAAATGGCAGTGGGAATCCCGCCATCGTGTCTGGCGCTGGCCATTTTTAGTGGCAATGGAAAGTGATAGGTTGAGAGCCCGCACACACAGTAGGAAACATTGGCTATGTCACTGAGTTCATTGCTGGAGCAATAACTGTGGAATTTTGACTGTCAGTCAAATTTCAGGAAGCTTTCTAAATCACAGCAGCACGGTATAGTCAGGAAGGATTGGAGACCATTGGGCAATCTCACGGGCAGAATAGTTCTGGAAAGTATGTGAATAAGCAGGCCTTTGGTCTAGACGGCATGGTAGCATAGTGGTTAGCACTGCTGCTTCACAGTGCCACCAACCCGGGTTTGATTCCTGGCTTGTGTCACTGTCTGTGTGGAGTTTGCATATTCTCCCTGTGTCTGCGTGGGTGTCCTCCGGGTGCTCCAGTTTCCTCCCACATTTTGAAAGATGTGCTGGTTAGGTGCATTGGCCATGCTAAATTCTCCCTCAGTGTACCTGAATAGGTGCCAGAATGTGGCGACGAGGGGAATTTCACAGTAACTTCATTGTAATGTTAATGTAAGCCTCACTTGTGACTAATAAATAAACTTTAGACAAGGTTTTGGACCCCACAAAGGAAGGGGGGGTGCTGTTTGGTGTTAGGAGAGGGTAGAGGCAGGGAGACAAGGGTGTGTTCATTAGCTACTTAGGGTCTGCTGAAAACTGTCAACAACAGGGCATAAGGCCATTCTGCCCGGCTCCCCAAAGTTCTGCCTGATGAAAGGAGTTCTGCCACTGGACATGGGTGTAGTTTCCTCTCACCTGCAGGCTGTCAAGACAGCACAACAGCAGCATCATGAGGAAGGGTCCACGGACATCAAGATGCTACACCCAGGAAGTGAAGGAGGATGAGCAGAGAATACCCTGAGCACCGAGTCTACTGCAACAGGCTAATCTACCAGGAGAACGGCACGGACTCAGGTTCAATTCTGGCCTTGGATACATAGAACATAGAACATAGAACAGTACAGCACAGAACAGGCCCTTCGGCCCACGATGTTGTGCCGAGTCAGTGTGGAGTTTGTACATTCTCCCTTTGCCTGCTTGGGTTTCCCTTGGGTGCTCTGGTTTCCTCCCACAGTCCAACAATTTGCAGGTTATGTGGAATTGGCCATGCTAAATTGCCCCTTCGTGTTCAAAAATGTGTAGTTTAAATGGATTAGCCATGGAAAATGTGTGGGGTTACAGGGATAGGGTGGGGTAGAGGGCCTGGGTAAATTACTCTGTCAGAGAGTCAGTGCAGACCCCAGATGGGCCAAATGACCTCTTCTGCACTGTAGGGATTCTATGATTCTATGTCTGAGTGCCAGTGCAGCAAATGTCTGGGGAGACAGCCACCAACCTTCTCCTAGAACCACCTATCAATAGACCATGCCAAAACCATGAAGGTGATGGAGACCTTTGATTTCTTCCACTTGAGTTTATTTCAGAGCTCTGCTGCTGACCTTCTTGGAATATTGCAGTCAATGCTCACTGTTGCATTCATGTTGTCACAGATGCCCTCATCACAAGGTTTGCTGACTTCATCACCTTCCCCAAGGATGCGGCCTTCCAAGAACAGAGGGTTCTAGAAATGTACATGAATCTGCAAATAAGCAGGAATACCTTTTACAAATAACAGTCTATTTTGCATTCTTAGGGTAACAGGCAAACGCTTAAGAAACCCCATTTAGACCCTAAGCTCAAGATGAAGTAGGTTATGGATTTTGCTTCAATAGCCTGCTCCCCCAAGTCTAAGATGCTGTTAACTGCACACATGTTGTCATCATGGGACTGATATCCTGGGGGACTGTTTGCTTGAGCGGTTGGGGAGGGTTTAAACTAATATACCAGAGGGATGGGAACCTATGTAAGGAGTCAGAGAAGGAGGAGTAAGGACAAAAACAATAGGTAGAAAAGGGAATAAGAAAATTGATAGACAGAGAAACCAAGGAAAAAATTCAAACAGGACTATAGAGTAAAATATTGGGAGCAAGGCAAATGATGTTAAAAAAACAAGCTTAAAGGCTCTATTCCTTAATGCGTGGAGCATTTGCAATAAAGTGAATGAAATGGGGCGGCACGGTAGCACAGTGGTTAGCACTGCTGCTTCACAGCTCCAGGATCCCGGGTTCGATTCCCGGCTCGGGTCACTGTCTGTGTGGAGTTTGCACATTCTCCTCGTGTCTGCGTGGGTTTCCTCCGGGTGCTCCGGTTTCCTCCCACAGTCCAAAGATGTGCGGGTTAGGTTGATTGGCCAGGTTAAAAATTGTCCCTTAGAGTCCTGGGATGCGTAGGTTAGAGGGATTAGTGGGTAAAATATGTGGGGGGAGGGCCTGGGTGGGATTGTGGTCGGTGCAGACTCGATGGGCCGAATGGCCTCCTTCTGCACTGTAGGGTTTCTATGTTTCTATGTGAAATAATTGCGCAGATAGATGTAAACGGATATGACATAATTGGGATTACGGAGACATGGCTGCAGGGTGACCAAGGGTGGGAATTGAATGTCTCAGGGTATTCAGTATTTAGGAAGGACAGGCATAAAGGAAAAGGTGATGGAGTGGCACTGCTGGTTAAAGAGGAAATTAACACAATAGTGAGAAAGGATATTAGCTCTGACAACGAGGAGTCTGTATGGGCAGAGTTGAGAAATATGAAGGGGCAAAAAACATTAGTGGGTGTCATATACAGACTCCCAAACTGCAGTGGTGGTGTTGGGAATAGCATTAAACACAAAATTAGAGATGCATGTGATAAGGGAACATCGCTGATCATGGGCACATAGATTGGGCAAATCAAATTAGCCACAATGCCGTAGAGGAGGAATTCCTGGTGTGTATACAGGATGGTTTTCTTGACCAATATGTGGAGGAACCAGCTAGAGAGCAGGCCATTTTAGACTGGGTACTGGGTAATGAGAAGGGAATCATTGCCAATCTAGCTGTATGAGACCCCTTGGGGATGAGCGACCATAACTTGACCATTGACTACTGGCTATGGTCTCCACTGATACCGGTGAGAACCTGGTGAATTCTCTTTATTTTGTAAATACTGTAAACAGCATGCAAAGCATTGCATAAACCAGTAACTTTAGTATTGCAATGAATCAGACCATTTTCTTAATTACATATGTATTTAATCGACCACAATGACCCATTCAGTGAGCAAATGTGACAATGTCCATGACTGAGAACACTTCCAAGCAGTGTTCCCCTTGTTGTCTTGGAGTCTGTTTGCTCATATCTTTGGCTATATGGCCATGAGAACCCTTACATTGGCCTATTTGTGCAGGAATCTATTGAGGCCTGTCCTCTGACTGTGCTGTCAGCATCATTGCAGGGCAGCAACCATCATTGGGAGCTGAACCACAGGTTATCCCTCTGTCAGAGGGGGGAGGAAATCAAGGATGGTGAGGTTTCTGCAAACTGTGTGCAATGCTTATCTTCCTCATAACACCCTCAGGACCTGGTGGGATTTCCTGCTGGTGTGAAGGGGTCAGCTGCTGAAGTACAGCTCGCATCCCCTTCAACAACATTAGGGCACCTGAGCTACTGTTCTGTTCAGGGTCCTTAGCATCTCATGCACTCCAGGGACATCAGCACTCAGGCTGTGACCTGACTGGTCCACGGTATAGAGAGAACAGTGTACCTCTGTGCAGAACATCATGCTGCTCCACATGCACTCTGGGGGTTGCGACATGAGACTTTTTATGAGGTTGGCCACCCTCGCATGCACTGAAATCCCTGAGAATTGGCTGAGTTCATCTGCTCCATAAACTCCTCTATCCAGAATGTATGAGTTCACAACGTCTCAAGAAATTCTCACAGATGGCTTCACATCTGCAGAAGCAGGTCCAAATAGTAAGCCCCAAACTGTGACTTCCGAGGCCCAACCTCAATGCCCAGTGAAACATCACTGTCCTTCCGAGGGGACTTCCAGCAGATGCCTCTAATTCAGACACCTACCCCTGCATAGTAGTGCTATGATTCTCTCCCAGTATTCCTGACTCTAATACAATAATACTGTACAAAACTCTGGTGCGGCCGCATTTGGAGTATTGCGTACAGTTCTGGTCGCCGTATTATAGGAAAGATGTGGAAGTGTTGGAAAGGGTGCAGAGGAGATTTACCAGGATGTTGCCTGGTCTGGTGGGAAAATCATATGAGGAAAGGCTGAAGGGCTTGAGGTTGTTTTCGTTAGAGAGAAGAAGGTTAAGAGGTGACTTAATAGAGCCACACAAGATGATCAGAGGATTAGATAGGGTGGACAGTGAGAGCCTTTTTCCTCGGATGGTGTTGGCTAGCACGAGGGGACATAGCTTTAAATTGAGGGGTGAGAGATATAGGACAGATGTTAGAGGTAGGTTCTTTACTCAGAGAGTAGTAAGGGCGTGGAATGCCCTGCCTGCAGCAGTAGTGGACTCGTCAACATTAAGAGCATTCAAATGGTATTGGATAAACATATGGATGATATTGGAATAGTGTAGATTAGAGGGGCTTTAGATTGGTTCCACTGGTCGGCGCAACATCAAGGGCCGAAGGGCCTGTACTGCGCTGTAATGTTCTATGTTCTAATACTGTGCAGGGACCCATTGAGGTGTACATATCTGCACCGGTGCCTGGTAAGCTGTTCCGTTGTGATACCTTTCACCCTTCCTGATGTCCAAGGGATTCCTTGGCTCCTGGGGTGGGCACATTGTGGAGGCCTGTTTGAAACATGAGGGAAGGTCATGAGAGGTTTTGATTTGATTTGATTTGATTTATTATTGTCACGTATTAGTATACAGTGAAAAGTATTGTTTCTTGTGCACTATACAGACAAAGCATACCGTACATAGAGAAGGAAAGGAGAGGGTGCAGAATGTAGTGTTACAGTCATAGCTAGGGTGTTGAGAAAGATCAACTTAATATGAGATAGGCCCATTCAAAAGTCTGATGGCAGCAGGGCAGAAGCTGTTCTTGAGTCGATTAGTATGTGACCTCAGACTTTTGTATCTTTTTCCTGAAGGAAGAAGGTGGAAGAGAGAATGTCCGGGGTGCTTGGGGTCCTTATTATGCTGGCTGTTTTTCTGAGGCAGCGAGAAGTGTAGACAGAGTCAATGGATGAGAGGCTGGTTTGCATGATGGACTAAGCTTCGTTCACGACCCTTTGTAATTTCTTGCCGTCTTGGGCAGAGCAGGAGCCATACCAAGCTGTGATACAACCAGAAAGAATGCTTTCTGTTGTGCATCTGGTGAGTCTTTGCAGACATGCCAAATTTCCTTAGCCTCCTGAGAAAGTAGAGGTATTGGTGGGTTTTCTTCACAATGCATTGGAGTGGCGGGATCAGGACAGGTTGTTGGTGATCTGGATACCTAGAAACTTGGAGCTCTCGACCATTCCCACATCATCCCCGTTGATGTAGACAGGGCCATGTCCTCCACTACACTTCCTGAATTCGATGACTACCTCCTTTGTTTTGTTGATCTTGAGGGAGAGATTATTGTCATCGCACAAGTTCTCTATCTCTTTCGTTTAAATATCGAGAACCTCAAAGCTCATCAAAGATGGAGAATTCTGTGACATAGCACTCAACATGCTGTTCGATGAGATTTTCCTCACAGACACCTGACCAATGTCCCAACTGCCACCTTCTGCAACTGAGACCATTCTCTCAGACCCCATTAGAACGGTTCCCACAACATGCTCATGTGAGCTTCTTCCACGACCATGTCAGTCAAGGGGGGCTCATCATCATCAACATGTTCTCAGGTTGGGCCCTCATGATTTCCATGGTCCTTTCATCCTTAGCCTGTATTGTCCTCAAGCAAGATCCCATCCTCAGTTCTTTCCCCTTCATGGATGAGTGCACCTGTGTCACATACAAGGACAAGAAGGAGCAGGGCATAAGGCTGTGGAATGCAATGTGGCGAGGGGCACTTCCTCCATATGACTTGAGACAGCTTTTCTTCTTTTGCACCCTTACCCATAAACACTAGACACAGCGTCAGTGACCAGGATACACAATCCCCTAAGACCGAGGAGCACCATGCACTCTGTCTGCACCCCACGCTCCCCCCCCCCATGCCCCCCCCCCACGCCCCCCCCCCCACCCCCCCCCCCACCCCCACGCCCCCCCCCCCCCCCACCCCAAACCCCACGTCTCAGTTGCCCTGCATGCTGAAAGCTGCAATCCATTAAGGATATTTAAGAATATGGTCTCACTCATCTTTCCAGAATATAGCAGGCCATGAAACCTCTTGCAGCACTGTAACTAGGTTTAGTTGTGCTCCCCCAAGGCACTAACCACCTCTACTATTTGGACCCAGCCCTCTTGATGTGGCTGGAGACAGCTTGCAAGCCACTGGATAGAGGATGTCCCTCCTTTCATGGACTGCTTGTACCAGTCAATTCGGGGCATAGATGTTAGGTGGGATTTTCTGGCCCTTCTCTCCTCAGTATCTTATATATGTCAATAAGATCACCTCTCATCCTTCTAAACTCCAGTGAATACAGGCCCAATCTGCTCAACCTTTTCTCATAGGACAGGTCCTTCATCCCAGGAGTCAACCTCGTCAATCTTCTCTGAACTTCCTCCCATGCAAGTATGTCCCTCCTTAAGTAAGGTAAGTGAAACTGCACACAGTACTTCAAGTCCAGTAAAGTCGTAACAGTCGGGCTTTCCTACTTTTATACTCCATCCAACTAATAACTACTCCTAGCTCAATGTTGCTTCAGTATTTTTACTGTTAATGTTTGCTTCACTGGAGACCTTCTGGAATTTCTTGCTCTGCAAAGATGGGGCTGGAGGTGGCCATGCCTCCACTTACACCTCTATTTGCACCATCGTTTGTGTCTCTTGCCGGAGGTATCAAGCCCAACGCCAGCACATCCAAACATCCCCGATAAAAATCCTACAAGCTGACACTCTCGGATTAAAGCTGGGATCAGGATACTGGGACATTTCCGACTCCTGGGGTGGGATTCTTCGGCCGCGCTTGCCCCAAAACCGGAGAATCCCATCCGGGACGGGAGAATTTCCCTCCTGATTTCCACCTCCATGATAAAAATCCAGTCCTTTAAGCTCATTATTCATTAACTTTAATTGATGACACATTTAGATATATTAAAATAATTAAGTATTTCAACAAATAGTCCAATATTTGAAGGAGATTGCAGACTTAGAAGATGTCAGACCAAATCTGAAAAAAGTAAGATTGATTATTAATTACAATGGATTGAATCAAGACCAATGAAGAGTATTTGTATCTATTGTTCAAAGAAAATAGAGAACTAAATGGAGGATGATACATTACTCTTAGATTATTTTTGGATATTGAGCTGTATTGAACTACGTTTAATAATTTAATCATTCTTAAGTAGCTAATGAGGCACTTAACTGGAATAAATATTGAAAGGTTCATCACCACAGTTTAAAATGTACAATAATTGTCCAATTTGGGTTAGTGCAAAGTTCAAAAGGCTCCTTCAATAATCCGGAGGCTGGACTCACTTGTAAGCATTGTAATGGGTAATCATGAGTAAATGTTTGATATGGGAGTGAGGGCGTGCTGTGGTTATCGCCATTTATGCAAAGAATGGCAGCATGTTGTAGCAGTGCATACACAGAAAATACATGAATGGAAAGAAAGATAGTATCTACCAAAGCTATATGCCAATCAATTAGACTATCTTCCAGACATGTAGATAATAGATGTTAGGGGTCACATTTTAAACCCATTTAAAATGCAAATAAGGTGAAATTATTTTCTCTGAGAGTTGTGAGTCTTTGGGACACTCTTCCTGAAAATGAGGTGGAAGCAGAGTGTTATTAATGTTAGCATGTTATCAACAAGCCCTGGACACTATCGTCCGGGCTCATGTACCTTAGCCCCCTCGCTAGCCAAGGTCCTCAACAGCAAGGATCACAGTTGGCCCCCACCAATGCGAACCCGACGTGATAGCCTCACCAGTGAGACTGGAGGCCACTGAAGCCCCCAGGGGTAGGGCTGGATGCCTGTGGGGGTGTGCAAGCCTGGCACTGCCAGCCTAGCACCTCATCCTGGCACTGCCAACCTGGCACTCTGACAGTGTCAAGAGGGCAAGGCCTGAGGATGGGCGAAGGCTGAGTGGGTGGAGCCTGATGGGGGAGGCAGGAGCAGGGAAATCCATAGGGGGGTGGGAAAGGGGAACTATGCCGGCGGGGGGTGGGGGGTTGACCAGCCAAGGTGGCAATGGTGGGCTATGATCAGCAGGGGCGGTGATTGGGTGGGGGGTGATTAGCTGGGGCCATGATTGGGAGGGGTGGGGACAATGCCTGGGGAGGTGATCAGGAGAGTGGCCATATCCAAGGTGGTGATCAGAGTGCAGGGGGGGGCGATGACTTAGGCGGCAGCCATCGGAAGGGCGATGTCCGTGGGTAGCGTTTGGGAGTGGAAGGGGGGGGTGGGGGGCGGCGGGTGTGAGGGTGATCTCCATGGGCGGGGGTATGTGGTGGTGGGAGTGACAGGAGACCTCCCAGTATACTGTGTACATGGGAATAATCCTAGTATAATCTTAGCTGTCCGGTGACAGAATTAAATATCACACATGGCATACATCACACTCATGTTGACTTAAGTCAGCAGCCAGTGAAATATGATCTTGCGTATTGACATTTTTACTGTGATTGTTCTAATTCATGTCTTTAATCTCCCACATGGCCTCCAAGTGTCCCAGATCTCACTGGGAGATAGGGGCGCTTGTGCAATTGCACCCCTAGAGCTCAGCAGTCTGCTTCACAGACAAGCTGAAGCTCCACCCCCCTCCCCCTCCAGCCTCCCCCTCTCCCCCCCCCCCAACCCCGCTTTCTGCACTATTTTCTGGCAGCATATTTTATCCAGCTTTTCCTTAATGTGTTACATCCCGTCATATCTCTTGAGCTATCTGAAAATAGGTATGCATTTTAATAGTAATGATTCTAAATGCTCATGAAGTAACAATTTTCACATGAATGTTAAAATTGAAAAGTTATGAATATAAAGTGAAATTTAAATCGTGTCCCCTTTCTTTATTCAGAGATGCCACGATAGTAACCAGGTAAAAATGAAGGGCTCATTCTGATCAATCCACATAAAGCCCCTTACAACATACTCTTATTTGTTTCCAACACAGTACAGTGGTGCATAACCCTGTGGTGTTACAAGCACAAGGGGAGATTTGTTCTGATGTTCCTGCTGCTGTTTGATCTGGGATTATAATAGACAAGCAGTACATCCTCTGGGACTGAACTCCTCCCCTTTTGACATATGACCTTATCAGCAGTCTCCCAAGATTCTGCCTCTAAAATGGATAATTGCTCAGAGACTGACCAGAGAAAACAAGATGCTCTGTTTCCCATTACCAATTATCTGAGGTAAGTACGAACAAGAACCGACTGCACTTGTTCAGGTTAAAGGAAGTTGCAGAACACAGCAGTGAGATTGAGAATTTTTATCAATTATAAACTGAGTCTGATTAGTGAAGATGAAACAGCAGACCTAAACTTTAACTCATCTGTGTATGTAAACCATAGGAATCTGTCTGACTCGCTCCTAATTGTTATACTGGAGCTGGATGTAATAGGCTTGATGTATTGCCACCCTATCACATTTGGGCAAAGTACTTGAGGTACTTGTAACTCATAGAATGATACCTTGGTCAGAAGTGCCTTCCAAGGGAGAAGCAAAAGGAATAAAAAGATAAAATCAAAATAAACTCCAACAAAGTCAAATATCGTGTTATTAAGAATGTTGCCAAATGAAAATATAATCCAGAAACCCAGTAATCTTGTTACTAATATCTGCAAAGGAGTGGGTGCTGGAGATCAGCAAAGTCTCATATGCCTGGCTGTCAGAGATGCCGGAATCTTAGCTGCCTGGTGACAGAATTAAATATCACATATGACATACATCACACTCATGTTGACTTATGTCAGCAGTCAGTGAAATATGATCTTGCGCAGAAACATTCTTACCGTGATCGTTCTAATTCATGTCTTTAATCTCCCACATGGCCTCCAAGTGTCCCCCATTAGGCGATGCAGGAGGAGGATGTAGACTCTTCAGAGGAAGTCAGCCTCTTTCAGAGTGCAATGTCAAAGGACTTGTGTAGAACATGCACCAGCTCTGACACTCTCACTTCAGTGGGGCGCAATAAGCAGATCATTGGGTTTTCACCTGGTGACTCAACCATCACAAGTGAGTAAGAGCAGATGGTGGAGACAAGGACAGCAGAGGAGAATTTGCGTTGGAGCCCGCGGTTCACTGCAACCTCCGCTCAGCCGAATGAAGATGTTGAACCTCACGGGCCGTCTGGAGCAGCAGCAGAGAATGTGCAATGAACTGAAAGGCTTTCCATCTGTGCTATGCATGGTTGCAGAGAGAGACTAGAGGAGTCTGTCACAAGCATGAGCAACCTGTATGGAGAATCAAGTGCAGCAATCAAATGTGTGCCTGCCATCCCTCATCGATGACTTGTACACTACGGATGGAATTTCATATGACCTGTAAAAGTGGGACAAGAGGCAGTGTGGAGGTCCAAAATATGGGTTTGCGATGCAAACATGGGTGTTCGACATCTTAACTTTGCTTCTGAATTTTAGAAGTAGCAGGAACAATGTCGGGCAGACTTCCCACTACAAGAGTGGCACATCAATTGAGGTACCTCTGAAGGCAACTAACTTGAATTTAAAGGCAACTGAAGGAATTTTACACTGCATTTTGTATTTTATGAATGGCACACAGAAATCACGGGCCTTCAGAGACTCGATTGTTACGATTCTTCTCCTCTATGTCGTAGTTTTATGGTGTTCAGGGCTGAAAGAGTTAATGTGTGACTGTAAAAACTGTGCTGACCACATGATTTAAAAGGAAGTCTCATGATTTAGAAGTCTACGTGGAGAAAGCTCATGGTTTAAATGGGAAAAGAGCTATTGTCTTGTACCCCTGTAAATAATTCTGTTCTTACAATAAACAAAAGTCTTCAGTTTTGCACAGTTTTCAGATCAGACTGTAAAACAACCTATTCTCACAATCAACATACAACATTGTGGCAACATTGAAGGACCCCAAAATCTTCAAAAATCAACTTTCCAAGTTATTTTTCAGCAAAACTCACCAAAACTGGACACATTGGCAAAACAATTGAAAATCACCAAATGAGCTTCAAAGAAGATGTGAAGGCTGAGAGGCAGAGGAGAAATCAACCATTTAGCTTACTAATGGCTACAACATAGCATGTGGTGGTCTGTTAAAAATCCTGATCCAACAGCAGAATCAAAGAACCCGACGACAATTGAGAAAGGGTGAACAAATATTAAAATAAGGTTTAGAAGTTCCAGATTAATTCATGGCAAAGTAGTGAAGTGATGTTAATAATCGATTTCAATGATTATTTCTGAGACTTGGCAAAGTGTCGAGCAATTACCAGGAATGGCTCAGTAGCTGCAATGGTGTTTTGGGGTAATTGGAGCTGGCTAATACTGTCTTTAGCTACAGATAATATAAAACTCACAAGGCAGGTATCTCTGTATAAAGATGTAACATTTCTTTAAAACAAAAACACAGCAAGCAGCTGCTCGGAGATCACCAAAAGGGTAAAGCAGCTCTAGAATAGAGTGGCAGAACCTCTCTGATGAATCTATCGTGTACAATTAAAAAACGGATCAATTATAGATTTTCTTATCGATCATTCCTGCCTCATATTAGTTTGAAATCAATTATATTTAGTAAACAGACATCAATAATAATTCCTGACAAATTACTCAGTCAATCGCATTTTACCATCTGGCATAATGATATTTCATTCGTCCATTTAATTCAGATTCTGACTCCTATCTTTTCTGAACTCACTACACTGTTGCTATGTAACTAAGGATGCTCAACATAGAGGTCAAAGTGAACATTCCCACCGGCTCAATGCCAAAACTGGATAGACACGTGATCCTGCGTCCAGGTACATATCTATTCTATGTCTAGACAATGAAGGTCCCTAATCATTAAATTTCAAAATGTGTTCCCTCACCAGAAACTTTCTGATATGAATTCTGATAACTACCGAGGTTCCCAGGCCTTTGGCTCTGAACTCTTCGCTTTTACCATCATACCTTGCAGTAACTTGCTTTTGGCTGAAATAGACAATGATTCATTCAACACTTGGAATGCATTCAAAATATCAGCATATATATTTTAAAGTCATAATTACTTATTTAATTCTCTTATTACATTCACAAGTGTAAACTATTTGTTTCATTAGCTTATCATCTCTGTTTCAAGAATCATTTAACTCTTTGCTGTCAGTGCCTTATGTATTCTGTCTAAAACCTTATCAGCTGGTTAGTAATTTCCCCCTTCAAGCAGGTATCAGTAAAAGCCCAATCAACACAGGAAAACTCCATCAATGCAACAATGTTTTGAAAAATCAAAGGAAGCCTCCCAAGAGCTGAAAACAGCTCTGAGTTCTCAATTTCCCAATAAAACTCTCACTAGAATTATAATAAAGAATTCAGATTAAAACTTCTTTCTGCTTAGAATATAGTTGGGGCAAAATAGGCTAAATACGTTGAAAAGGTAGCTGGATAAACACATGAGGGAAAGTAATCAAAAGATACGCTGATAAGATTAGATGAGGTAAGGTAAGAGGAGGCTTATGTGGAGTTTAAAGAGCAGAATAACCCAGAAAAAAATGTTCCTGTTTCATTAAATATGTTTAAATATGAAATCTGAAATATGAATTTAGTCAAATTGCAGGCTTCCACCCAAATTACATTATACCAGCTATCTGAGAATTATAGATGTGGTATTGTCTATAGCTAAACAATTACTCTGTCCATATTGGAGAATTTGTGAAAGATGTTGAAGTTCTTACATTTTACTGGAAAGCAGTGAAGGTGCATCAGTGATAAACATGGACACTCCTGAGTTATTAATTTTTTTCATTGTTTCCAGTGACATTTATGGAGCTATTCTCTGACTGTCTTCTTCCAGTGAATCACCTCCCCTGTCAGAATTGCATATTTGGAATCCAGCTGTGAACTGTGCCTGATTTGGAATATCTTGTACCAAATTATTCCTGGGCTGATCCTCTGCACCTATCAGCAGCAATTTCAAATGGCATTGGACAAGGCCTAGGAAGAAGTCAGCTCCCTCTTCAATTTGTCTACGGTAGGCAGATGTGGCAGCTAATTCCCATTGGAACCAGAGTGCAAAATACCTTTAAAAAGAGAGAGACATTCAAGATAATAACAATATATTGCTTATCACAAGAATGTTCAATACATAGCCTGAGAATGTTGTGTGTGGTGTAACAGGATTATGAGATACCTCAGCCATCTCTTCCATTGGTCGTATCCTGCTGAGGTCACTGCCAGTGTGTGGGCTTGCAGGTCTGAACGCAATCCCGGAACTCCCAACTGAGTTCCTGGAGCTGCACCTCCATAAGGGTCACCACTCTCTCTGTGGAGGATGCTGTGTGTGCAGAGCTGTGGGTCATTGCAGTGCTCACACTCTGCATGGACTCCTTCAACACAGAGATAATGGCATACAGACCCTCGAGGATCTCTGCCAGATCCTGATGCACATCCTGCTCGACATCCAGTCTCTGCTGCTTGATGAACAACTCCACAAATCCATCATCAGCCTTGGGTTCCACGTTGCCCTGGCCACCATCAATCCTCTGACTGCAGGCACCTTGAGGACTCTCTGCCTCCATCAGCTCCTCAGGGGAGTATGATGTGCCTTCACCACTATTGCACTACCATCTGTTTTGATGTGCATTTGTCCACAACATGCTCGTATCTGCACTGGTGCTTGGTGAAGTGGGAGGATGTGACACAAGTGCATCTGGTAGCAGATCATCCTCTGATGTCAAGGGAGAGGCCTCAGGGTTCCTCTGGAGTCAAGAGGATGTTCTATCTAAAGGAAGGAGAAACAAATGTCAGTCTTGAACAGCATTACGAACTCAGAGTGCATGCAGCCTGGTTGCTTTTCAGAATGGACAACAGGCGGAGCTTCTAGATGGACAAGTGTCGGGGGTAACTGGATTTCACATGTCAAGGTTACAACCACTGCCCTACATCTCCCATAACTACCACCAATCCCTTCCCTGTCCACTAGACTCTTACTCTCATCCAAGACCCCTGTGCATCTCTGCGATGAGTGGATACATCCTCCCTACTCAGAGGCCATCTTCAGTACTTGCTGTTTCATCTGACTTCAGGGAAGAAGGTTTGGGACCCCACCAGCCATCCGTCCTCGCTCCAATGCATTGTGACACCTCTTCCCCTGTAAGGACAAAAGTGCTTTCATTAGAACAGCTCAGAAAATCCCAGCCTCTCGCCAATAAGACAGGTTCAGCTGCTGTTCACATTGTCTCACCTCACCCTTACATACATGCCAACCATGATCCAGCATGGCACAGGAATACTTAATGTTCTGCCTTTCACACTCGTGAGCACCAACAAGTGCCGGCACCCACAATGATATCTATCCAAGAATCCAACTGGATTCAGTGCTCACTCTGTACTCACAATGTCATAGAATCATAGAAGCCTACAGTGCAGAAGGAGGCCATTCGGCCCATCACGTCTGCACTGACCACAATCCCACCCCTGGGTGGGACCCCTATCCCCATAAACCCATGCATTTACCCTGGCTAGTCCCCCTGACACTAAGGGGCAATTTAGCATGGCCAGTCCACCTAACCCGCACATCTTTCAACTGTGGGAGGAAACCAGAGCACCCGGAGGAAACCCACGCAGACACGGGGAGAATGTACAAACTCCACACAAACAGGAATCAAACTCGGTTCGCTGGTGCTGTGAGGCAGCAGCGCTAACCACTGTGCCACCGTGCCGCCCTTCAAGGTCATTGAACCTGTTCCTGCATTGGATCCAGGTCCTACATATGACATCATGTCCGTTGACCAGGTCTGACACCTCAGTCCAGACCTTCTTTGTCACATGAAGTGGCCTTCTTTTCCAATCCCGAGGCAGCAACATTTTTGCATTGGGCACTGATTTCCTCCAGCAAAACCCATGGATACTCATTGGAAAAGTGGGGATGGGGGGCTGACTGGCTCCAGGCATTTCCATCCCGCCTGGCATGGGCTCCGGGTGTGGATGACATATTGCAGACAGTAACAGCACCATAATTGAAGTGACGAGTCAAAAATTTTGATTTTGAAAGCAGCTCCATGAGGAGTATTCTCTGAACAGAGAGTATTCACAGAGCTCCATACCCATATTGGCCCCGGGGCCTGCCCTCCTCCCACTCCCCCTCCGCCAGCAGCACTGAGCCTAAATCAGTGCGTGTTTCACATGGCCTGCAAGTTAATTGACCAGCCAGCATGAAACTGATGTCAGGAGCCATTTGGAGGCTGGAGTGGATTTCACATCTGCTTCTGTTATTGGAAGGTGGGAACCAGAGTGCCAGAGCAGATAGTGGAGCAGGGGTAAAAAGACAGGTTAGTTCAAGCAAAATCACAAATGGAAGGCTAGAGTGTGGTGGAAATAATTTTTTGAGGTGTGTCTATTTCAATGCCAGGAGTATTGTGGGGAAGGCAGATGAGCTGAAGGCGTGGATAGACACGTGGAAATATGACATTATAGCCATTAGTGAAACTTGGCTACAGGAGGGGCAGGACTGGCAGCTCAATGTTCCAGGGTTATTTATTCATTTATTCATTTAAGGGTATTCCTAGTATATTTCGCGGGCTTTTTTCAGGGTTTTGAATTGAGGAAGTGAGGTCAGCTGAAGGGGATTCTGGGAGGTTGAGTCTTAGTATAAAAGGCAGTTACCTGGGGGGTTCGATCTCTTTGTTTAACTGGAGTGAGACTGGGGGAGAGAGTCTTAGCAGGAGTGCTGAGAGTAAGCTAAGAAGTGATTTAATTATTCATTTATTCATTTAAGGGTATTCCTAGTATATTTCGCGGGCTTTTTTCAGGGTTTTGAATTGAGGAAGTGAGGTCAGCTGAAGGGGATTCTGGGAGGTTGAGTCTTAGTATAAAAGGCAGTTACCTGGGGGGTTCGCCGGGAGCATAAAAAGCCGTCTGCACTATACAGCGGGCAGCGTCGGGAGTGGGCAGTGGAGTGAGTGGGTGGGTAGCAGAGTGTGCACTATAAGGGCTTTGGCTCACAGGGCTGAGGCTGAAAGGGCAAGGCAAGGCTAGTTATTTTTTACCCAACCCTGTAAAGGATAATGGCAGGTATGAGTGATCGGCCAGTTCAGTGCTTCCGATGTGGGATGTGGGAGTTCCTGCAAACACCTAGCTTCCCAGAGGTTCACATATGTGCCAGGTGCGTGGAACTGCAGCTCTTAAGGGACTGTGTTAGGGAACTGGAGCTGCAGATCGCTGACCTTAGCCTAGTCAGGGAAAATGGGAGAAAAATTGACAGCAGTTATAGGCAACTAGTTACACCGGGGCATCGGGAGAATGACACGTGGGTCACAGTTAGGAGGAGTAAAGGGCAGAAGGGTAAAGTACAAGGGAGGACTCCAGAGGTGTCTCAAAATAGGAAGGGCTTGGTGACAGGTGTGAGAGGGGAGGGGAGTGGACAGTTAGAAGAGGGGTCACCTGTGGTTGTCCCACTCCAAAACAGGTATATTGTTTTAGATAGTGTGGAGGAGTGTGCCTCTCCAGGGGTAAGACACAGTGACCAGGTCACTGGCACACAGTCAGGCTCTGTGGCCCGGAAAGGGAAGAGAGGGGTTAGGAGAGCGATAGTGGTGGGGGATGCGTCAGTTAGAGGCACAGACAGGCGATTCTGTGGGGGCGAACGGGACTCCAGGATGGTAGTCTGCCTACCTGGTGCTGGGGTCACGGATGTCTCCGAGCGGATAGGAGGCATATTAAAAGGGGAAGATAAAGAAACGGATGTCATTATACACATTGGTGGAAATGACGTAGATAGGAAGAGTAGGGGGGTCCTAAGAGAGCAATTCAGGGAGTTGGGAAATAGGTTAAAAAGTAGGGTCACTAGGGTGGCCATCTCTGGGCTGCTCCCAATGCCTCGTGCCAGTGAGGCTAAGAATAGGGAGTTGGTTCAAATGAATGCCTGGCTAAAGGACTGGTCCAGGAGGGAGGGCTTTATTTTCATAGACCAATGGGAGGTTTTCAGGAGAGGATGGCACCTGTACAAGAGGGAGGGGTCACAACTAAGTTGGAAGGGCACAAATATCCTGGCTGGGAGCTTTGCTAATGCAGTTCGGGGGGGTTTAAACTAGTATGGCAGGGGGGTGGGGATCAAACTATTAGGTCTATAAGTGTGGTGGCTGGGGACGAGCTTGGGGCTGGGACAAGGCTGGCAAATAAGAAGAGCACTCTGGGGGAGGACGACCTCACTGAGCCTGGGGGTCTGGAGTGCTTATACTTCAATGCAAGGAGCGTAGCAGGTAAAACAGACGAACTTGGGGCCTTAATGCGCACGAGGAATTTGGATGTGGTTGCGGTGACAGAGACTTGGTTGAAAGAGGTACAGGACTGGCAGCTGAATATTCCAGGGTACAAGTGTTTTAGGCGAGACAGAGGAGGGGCCAAAAGAGGTGGGGGAGTAGCGGTATTGGTTGGAGAGCATATTACAGCGGTGCAGAGGGAGGACAATTCGGAGGAGTCGTGTAACGAGTCACTCTGGGTGGAGCTTAGAAACAGGAAAGGCGCAGTCACTATGTTGGGGGTGTACTACAGGCCCCCCAACAGCCCAAGGGAAGTGGAAGAATGGATATGTCAGGAGATACTGGATAGGTGCAGGAAATATAGGGTTGTTGTAGTGGGAGACTTCAATTTCCCTGGTATAGACTGGAAATCGCTGAGGGCAGGGACTCTGGATGGGGAGGAATTTGTAAAATGTGTACAGGAGGGTTCGTTGCAACAATATGTGGACAGCCCGACTAGAGAGGGGGCTATACTGGACCTGGTACTGGGGAATGAGCCCGGTCAGGTCTTCAAAGTTTTGGTTGGGGAACATGTGGCAAATAGTGACCACAATTCTGTTAGCTTTAGGATAGTGATGGAAAAGGATGAGTGGTGTCCCAAGGGTAAGGTGTTGGATTGGGGGAAGGCTAACTTTATTGGGATCAGGCAGAAATTGGCAGCTCTTGATTGGGAGAGGCTGTTTGAGGGTAAATCCACATCTGGTATGTGGCAGTCTTTTAAGGAACGGTTGTTAGGGCTACAGGACAAGCATGTGCCTGTAAAAAAGAAGGATAGGAAGGGTAGGATTAGGGAACCGTGGATAACCAGGGAAATTGAGGGACTGGTCAAAAGGAAAAGAGAGGCGTATGTTAGGTCCAATCAGCTAAAAATGGAGGGAGCTCTGGAGGAGTACAATGAAAGTAGGAAAATACTCAAACGGGGAATTAGGAGAGCAAAAAGGGGTCACGAAATGTTCTTGGCAGACAGGATTAAGGAGAATCCCAAGGCATTTTATTCACACGTTAGGAACAAAAGGGTTGTTAGGGAAAAAATCGGACCTCTCAGGGACAAAAGTGGGGACTTATGCTTGGAGCCCAAAGAGGTAGGGGAGATCCTAAATGAATACTTTGCGTCGGTATTCACAAAGGAGAGGGATGTGTTGACTGGGAGTGTCTCGGAGGGGAGTGTTGAACCGTTGGAGACAATCTCCATTACAAAGGAGGAAGTGTTAGGTTTGTTAGAGAATATAAAGACTGACAAATCCCCAGGGCCTGATGGAATCTATCCAAGGCTGCTCAGGGAGACGAGAGGTGAAATCATTGGGAATCTGACGCAAATCTTTGTCTCGTCACTGGACTCCGGTGAGGTCCCAGAGGATTGGAGGATAGCCAATGTGGTCCCGTTATTTAAGAAGGGTAGGAAGGATAACCCGGGTAATTATAGGCCGGTGAGCTTGACGTCGGTGGTGGGGAAGTTGTTAGAGAAGATTCTTAAAGATAGGATGTATGCGCATTTCGAAAGGAATAAACTCATTAACGATAGTCAACATGGTTTTGTGAGAGGGCGGTCATGCCTCACTAACCTGGTGGTGTTTTTTGAAGAAGTGACCAAAATGGTTGACGAAGGAAGGGCCGTGGATGTTGTCTATATGGACTTTAGTAAAGCGTTTGACAAAGTCCCTCATGGTAGGCTAGTGAAAAAGGTTGGATCCCATGGGATAAAGGGGGAGGTGGCTAGATGGGTGGAGAACTGGCTTGGTCATAGAAGACAGAGGGTGGTAGTGGAAGGGTCTTTTTCCGGCTGGAGGCCTGTGACTAGTGGTGTACCGCAGGGCTCTGTATTGGGACCTCTGCTGTTTGTGATTTATATAAATGATCTGGAAGAAGGAGTAACTGGGGTGATCAGTAAGTTTGCGGACGACACAAAACTGGCAGGACTTGCAGATAGTGAGGAACATTGTCAGAGGCTACAGAAGGATATAGATAGGCTGGAAATTTGGGCAAAGAAATGGCAGATGGAGTTCAATCCTGATAAATGCGAAGTGATGCATTTTGGTGGGAATAATGTAAGGAGGAGCTACACGATAAATGGAAGAACCATAAAGGGTGTAGAGATGCAGAGGGACCTGGGTGTGCAAGTCCACAGATCTTTGAAGGTGACGTCACAGGTGGAGAAGGTGGTGAAGAAGGCATATGGCATGCTTGCCTTTATAGGACGGGGCATAGAGTATAAAAGTTGGGGTCTGATGTTGCAGATGTATAGAACGTTGGTTCGGCCGCATTTGGAATACTGCGTCCAGTTCTGGTCGCCACACTACCAGAAGGACGTGGAGGCTTTGGAGAGAGTACAGAGGAGGTTTACCAGGATGTTGCCTGGTATGGAGGGGCTTGGTTATGAGGAGAGATTGGGGAAACTGGGGTTGTTCTCCTTGGAAAGACGGAGGATGAGGGGAGACTTAATAGAGGTGTATAAAATTATGAAAGGCATAGATAGGGTGAACGGTGGGAAGCTTTTCCCCGGGTCGGTGGTGACGTTCACGAGGGGTCATAGGTTCAAGGTGAAGGGGGGGAGGTTTAACACAGATATCAGAAGGACATATTTCACACAGAGGGTCGTGGGGGCCTGGAATGTGTTGCCGGGCAAGGTGGTGGAGGCGGACACACTGGGAACGTTTAAGACTTATCTAGACAGCTATATGAATGGAGTGGGAATGGAGGGATACAAAAGAGTGGTCTAATTTGGACCAGGGAGCGGCGCGGGCTAATTGTTCCTTGTTTCTCGTGGAAGTGGAAATGACTAGGGTTGGGAAGCATTTTCCGATCAGGGCCATTGTGATCTCCTGGACTCGTTTCGATCGCCTCAGGGGGTCGGAGAGGAATTTCCCAGATTTTTTTTTCCCCATATTGGCCCTGGGGTTTTTCACTCTGGGTTTTCGCCTCTCCCTGGAGATCACATGGTCTGGAATGGGGGGGTGGGGGTGAGTTAATAGGTTGTAATGAACAAAGCATCGTAGCTGTGGGGGACAGCTCGGTGGATAGGATATTGGTATGTAGATAGGCTGGAAAATTGGGCGGGGATCCTGGATTCAGGATTCAATCCTGGACCGGGGAGCGGCGCGGGCTTGGAGGGCCGAAGGGCCTGTTCCTGTGCTGTATTGTTCTTTGTTCTTTGTTCTTTGGTTCCAATGTTTCAGGCGGGATAGAGGCAGAGGGATAAAAGGTGGGGGGGTGGCATTGTTGGTCAGGGAAAATGTTACAGCGGTACTGAGGCAGGATAGATTAGGGAGCGTGTCTACAGAGGCTCTATGGGTGGAGCTGAGAAACAGGAAAGGTATGACCACATTAATGGGCTTGTATTATAGACCACCCAATAGTCAGCGAGAATTGGAGGAGCAAATCAGCGGAGAGATAGCTGACAACTGCAAGAAACACAAAGTTGTGATAGTAGGGGATTTAAATTTTCCACATATAGATTGGGACTCGCATACTGTTAAAGGTTTAGACGGGGTAGAGTTTGTAAAATGTGTTCAGGAGAATTTTCTACATCAGTATATAGAGGTGCCAACGAGAGAGGATGCGATATTGGATCTCCTATTGGGAAATGAGTTAGGGCAGGTGATGGATGTGAGTGTGAGGGAACACTTTGGATCCAGTGATCATAATGCCATTAGTTGCAACCTGATCGTGGATAAGGATAGATCTGGTCCTCGGGTTGAAGTTCTGAACTGGAAAAAGGCCAAATTTGATGAAATGAGAAGGGATCTGGGAAGTGTGGATTGGCACAGGCTGTTCTCTGGTAAGGATGTAAATGGAAAGTGGGAGGCCTTCAAAGGAGAAATTTTGAGAGTGCAGAGTTTGTATGTTCCTGTCAGGATTAAAGGCAAAGTAAATAGGAATAAGGAACCTTGGTTCTCGAGGGAGATTGTAACACTGATTAAGAGGAAGAGAGAGTTGTATGAAATGTACAGGCAGCAAGGAACAGATCAGATGCTCGAGGAGTATAAAAAGTGCAAGAAGCTACTTAAGAGGGAAATCAGGAGGGCTAAAAGAAGACATGAGGTTGCTTTGGCAGACAGAGTGAAGGAAAATCCAAAGAGCTTCTATAGGTATGTTAGGAGCAAAAGGATAGTGAGGGATAAAATTGGTCCTCTTGAAGACCAGAGTGGTAGACTGTGTATGGAACCAAAAGAGATGGGGGAGATACTAAATGGGTTTTTTGCATCCGTATTTACTGAGGAAACGGGCATGGAGTCTACGGAAATAGGGCAAACTGGTAGGGAGGCCATGGAACCTTTACAGATTAAAGGGGAGGAGGTGCTTGCTGTCTTGAGGCAAATCAGAGTGGATAAATCCTCAGGACCGGACAGGGTATTCCCACGGACCTTGAGGGAAGCTAGTGTTGAACTTGCAGGGGCCCTGGCAGACATATTTAAAATGTCAGTATTCACGGGGGAGGTGCCGGATGATTGGAGGGTGGCTCATGTTGTTCCGTTGTTTAAAAAAGGTTCCAAAAGAAATCCGGGAAATTATCGGCCAGTAAGTTTGACGTCGGTGGTGGGCAAGTTATTGGAAGGTGTGATAGGGGATAGGATCTACAAATATTTGGATAGACAGGGACTTATTAGGGAGAGTCAACATGGCTTTGTGCGTGGTAGGTCATGTTTGACCAATCTATTAGAGTTTTTCGAGGAGGTTACCAGGAAAGTGGATGAAGGGAAGGCGGTGGATGTTGTCTACCTGGATTTCAGCAAGGCCTTTGACAAGGTCCCTCATGGGAGGTTAGTTAGGAAGGTTCAGTCGCTGGGTATACATGGGGAGGTAGTAAATTGGATAAGACACTGGCTCAATGGAAGAAGCCAGAGAGTGGTTGTGGAGGATTGCTTCTCTGAGTGGAGGCCTGTGACTAGTGGTGTGCCGCAGGGATCGGTGTTGGGTCCATTGTTGTTTGTCATCTATATCAATGATCTGGATGATAATGTGGTAAATTGGATCAGCAAGTTTGCTGATGATACAAAGATTGGAGGTGTAGTGGACAGTGAGGAAGGTTTTCAAAGCTTGCAGAGGGATTTGGACCAATTAGAAAAATGGGCTGAAAAATGGCAAATGGAATTTAACGCAGACAAGTGTGAGATATTGCACTTTGGAAGGACAAACCAAAGAAGAACGTACAGGGTAAATGGTAGGACTCTGAAGAGTGCAGTTGAACAGAGGGATCTGGGAATACAGGTTCAGAGTTCCCTAAAAGTGACGTCACAGGTGGATAGGGTCGTAAAGAGTGCCTTTGGTACATTGGCCTTTATAAATCGGAGTATCGAGTATAAAAGTTGGAGTGTTATGGTAAGGTTATATAAGGCATTGGTGAGGCCGAATTTGGAGTATTGTGTACAGTTTTGGTCACCTAGTTACAGGAAGGATGTAACTAAGATTGAAAGAGTGCAGAGAAGGTTCACAAGGATGTTGCCGGGACTTGAGAAGCTGAGTTACAGAGAGAGATTGAATAGGTTGGGACTTTATTCCCTGGAGCGTAGAAGATTGAGGGGAGATTTGATAGAGGTGTATAAGATTTTGATGGGTATAGATAGAGTGAATGCAAGCAGGCTTTTTCCGCTGAGGCTAGGGGAGAAAAAAACCAGAGGGCATGGGTTAAGGGTGAAAGGAGAAAAGTTTAAAGGGAATATTAGGGGGGGCTTCTTCACGCAGAGAGTGGTGGGAGTTTGGAATGAGCTGCCGGATAAAGTGGTAAATGCGGGGTCACTTTTAACATTTAAGAAAAACTTGGACGGGTTCATGGATGAGAGGGGTGTGGAGGGATATGGTCCAAGTGCAGGTCAGTGGGACTAGGCATAAAATGGTTCAGCACAGACAAGAAGGGCCAAAAGGCCTGTTTCTGAGCTGTAATTTTCTATGGTTCTATGGTTCTATGGTTCTGGTCCTGCCAATAACGCTCACCAACAAGCTAAAAATTCAGTACCATCAGTATGAAATGAAATAATGAACTTTGCATTGAATACATGACTGATAATGACTGGAAATAAAACAATGATTAGAAGGGATCTGCTTCATTCATGGATAGCATGTTTAGTGAGCTGGTCACTTCACAAGTAATGGCTACATGACCACCAGGCATAGACAGGTAGTGCAGGAGTCCCCTGTGGTCATCCCCCCCTCAAACAGATAAACCCTGTTGGTTATTGTTGGGGAGGATGGACTTTCAGAGAAAAGCAGCAACAGCCATGATTGGCTCTGCCGCACAACTGGGGAGGAAAAAGACAGGGAGAGCCTCAGTGATGGGGGTTCGATTATGAGGGGAGCTGACAGGTGTTTCTTTGGCTGCGAATGAGATTCTCAAGTGTTATGTTGCCTCCCTGGTACCTTTATATTGCTTTTCTTTTACAACCGAAATTGCTGTTAGGTTGGGCTCCGCCAGCGTGACGCTGTGGGACTCGCCCCACCATTTCTTGTGCCAAACAATGCAATGGGGAGAGCCACTTTTGGAGCTGGCAGCTTCCTTGTCATTTTTCCCATCCACTGGGCCACTCTGCCCACCGTTGAGAAAATCACACCCTTTGTGTTGAGGAAACAAAGATCACCTGACCCCTTGGCAGTCACCTGAGCCAAAGTGGAAAGTACCTTTACTGCTGAGCACATGAACTCCCGTTAAAATAATTCTGTGAGGCTACATAGTGTTAAACTGCAAAGGGAATGTAAAAGCAGGAATACTTAAATTGCAAAATTATTTAATATAAAATTTAAAACATTTGTTATTGTATCAAGGCACAATTTGTTATCAGGTTCCAGTCATTCTATTAATTTTGAGTGCAGTAGCACTCCCTCCTCCTACTCTCATCAGACTAATTTTGACAGTCTATAAGAGTTTTAATAAGGCCAAGTTTCCCAGTTTCTTCCACCTTGTCTTTATTGGAGGTGATGCTAAACATATGCCCACTGGAGATGACATCCTCTAAGATGCTCAGTGATTTCCCTCCTGAACCCTTACGGATGTGATTGCAAAAAGAAATGAAATGTATTTTCAGATTATTAATGGTCTCTAGTGTAGATAGTTCAAGCTATTGGCATTCATCTTGTGGTTATTGTCGGAAATTGCATTAAATTCCAGAAGTCAGAATTCATCTCGGATGGTCACACCAAGCAGGCGTTAGCGAATTGGCTGCCAATTTTCTTCTCCACTCAAGTCAACGGGAAAAGATTGGATGGAGTGCTGCACAGGCTGTCCATTCACTATTCCCTGTCTTGTGCTGTCCAAACTGAATTTATTTGTCTACCCTGTGACAGGAGCTGACCTGCAGTTACCCTTCTGGCTGGATTAATAACCTCCAATAAACTGTAAAATGTGACCTTGCTAACAACAAGCCTCTTTGCAGCCAGCTACACACAGAGGGTTAAACCCGACCTCATGCCACAGCAACCAAATCTCATCACATGCAGCAGCAATAATTCATGGTTTAATCTCACATGCAGGCATATTAAATTAATATTACTCATCAGAACAGACTTATTAATAAAACAAGCTGAATTAGTCACTGGAGAATCATATTGAGAAATTCAATGACAACTTTACATTTTTAATAAGGAGGACAAATATTATTGCAGAGCATGTGGTACACAGAAATGTTGACAAATTTGACATTCATTAATATTTAAACACTTGCTTAATATGACAGCCTGAAAATTGATATTCTTTTCTTCTAATATTTGGAAGGGTTCTGAATAGTAAATAAAATGAGATAACAAGGTGTATCAAGTCTCACTTCAATCTTTGATCATTTTAATCACGCTTTGAATTATTCAGAGTTTATGGGCTCTCCAGGCAAATTCATTAGAAAATGCATTAAACCACAGTTTCAATCATTTGAGGCTTTGGTTTGAATTTTTATTAAGGTTTATTCAATGCAAATCTATCCGGAGCTAACAATGTCAAAAGAAACAAACAGTCCTGGAAGAACTGAAGAGACAAGTGTCAACATTGTGGTGAATTCAGATGCTTAATATTAAAGGAAACTTTTTTGTTTCGTTTGTATCAATATTAATCATCTTCTCTGTTTCTATTCAATTTTACAGGCTGATATTTCATACTTTTGACAATATTGCCATGACCATATTAAAATGTAAATACCTATTCCACCCAGTAGAATTCTGTGCAACTAATTCATCAACTTTTCGGTACCAGGAATGCACTGGGGAAATTCAGGCTGCACTTGTACATCAAGTTATGACAGCAATTTTAATATTTTGTTTTCTACGGAGTTTTAATAGGTGTCAGAGAAGCAAATGCTTCCACTCGAGTGGTCTAAATTGAAGCTTGTATTGCCATCATTTCATGACAATAACTCTTCCCCCGGATATACTGTTCACCTTCATTTTCTATTCATTTCTCAAGAATTGCCTAAGTTTAACTTATGCAGGAATCATGTATACCCCGAGGCTCCATCGCACATTGTGCCTAGCCGCATGACCTGCCAATTTCAATATTCACAGAACTGCTTGTAAACACCTATTCACCACACTAACAATCCAGCCTCCTTCTAGAAAAGGCTGAACAAGCAGAGCCACATCTTTGTTTGCAATGCTATCCAGGTGGCTGTGGAAAAAGTTGCCAGAAGGAATATCTCTTGGAATCATGTAATCATCCACTTAAAAAAAGGTCTCCTGCACTGTTTTCTTTTCCATACTCAGAATATATAATTGCCGCCTCTCCCCCAACTTTTCTTCCCTTGTGTTCCAAAAGCATTGAGTTATGTTCTGGATTGTTCCTATTCCCTTAGCTACAACATTTTCACTGGAGCAAGGAGAATTGCACTGACTTTTAAGACTGGCCCATACTGAAGCATAGCCTGATGGGATATGTAGCCAATTTTGCAGGATCTGCGCAGTTGGATGAGTTTTGTGCAATCATTGTAGAACGCACAAAATTTGGATGCAATGTAAATCTAAAATGATGTCCTTACTTATGGTAAATAAATGTAGAAAGGTGGTATAGGGGTGAGGAGGGCATTGCTTGGGTTTTTATGAAGCTTTGAAATTAATTTTGGATATTTCTTAGGCCTTGTGCGGAGTTTGCACTTTCTCCCTTTGTCTGCGTGGATTTCCTCCGAGTGCTCTGGTTTCCTCCCACACTCCAAAGGTGTGCGGGTTAGGTGGATTGGCCATGCAAAATTGACCCTAGTGTCAGGAGGATTAGCCGTGTAAATATGTGGGGTTACGGGGATAGGGCCTGGGTGGGATTGTGGTTGGTACAGACTCGATGGGCTGAATGGCTTCCTTCTGTATTGTAGGGATTCTGTGATTCTCTCCAAGCTGGGGGAACAATAGCCAGGCAAGATTAAAGATACATAAGGTGGAATTTTCCCGTCCCACCCAGCATGGGCATGGTAGTGGGCAGGACACGGACGATACAAAGATCCATTGACCTTGGGTGGGATTTTCCGACCTTGGGGTGAGCGCGGCCAGAAAATCCCACCCATAATCTGGAGTCATGAGATAGTCTGTGGGCAAATTGTGAAGAATGCAGCTAGAAATACAAAGTGATAAGAGAATCCAGCTGTAAATAAGGAGTTATTGTTGGAAAAATAAATATGTTGTCAAAACATTTCATTTTGCACTCATCAGGCCAATTTGCAAGAATACCAAATGTAAAAGGAACAATAATTTATACTTCACGAGAAGAGTGTGCTGATTGGTTGGCAAGTGGATTCTAATTAGTAGAGGTCTTGTCATGGAGAGTGCACAGTTAACTGATGACCCATAATTAACTGTCAAGCTTTGTTTACAGTCAGAGAAGCAGGTTGAGTGTGATTGGTTAAGGCATTGATCAAGGGCAGTGAACCAGAGAATGGCTGTTGCCAATTTCATTTAGTTGAATGTTTGTGGACGGGATGCCAATCAATCAGACTGCTTTGTTCTGGATGATGCCAAGCTTCTTGAGTGTTGTTGGAACTGTGCTCATCCAGGCCAAAGCATCTGACCCCCGTCTGATGACTATTAAATTGCATGCAATGCGGCATGAGGTGTGAGTGAGGAGGGTAGGCTTGTTTGGCACTCTATGCATCCTCGTCAGAGGAAGGCAGTCTCTATATGGATGCAGACGCCACTGTCTTGGAGTCCATTGGTCTCTTCTTCTGTGCTTTGTACCCTTGGGCAGCCTAGCACAAAGAAGTATTCTGTGTCCTGTCTACCTAATGCCTTCATTCAGTGACAAGAGAAACAGCAACTTTTACTTAGTAATGTCTTTGACATAGTAAAACATCGTAAGGTGCTTTACATGAGAATTATCAAACAAAATTTAACACTGTTCCATATGGGATATTAAGAGTGGTGACCAAAATCTTGATCAAAGAGACTGATTTTAAGGGGAATCTTAAAAGAAAACAGGAGAGGTCGAGTGGATTAAATAGAGTATTCCAGGGCTTGGAGCCCAGGCAGCTGAAGGCGCGGCTGACAATGATGGTGTGATTGAATTCAAAGATTAACAGGAAGCCAGAATTGGATGAATGCCAAGATCTCGGCTTGTAGGAATAGAGGAGGTTACAGAGATAAGGAGGGACAAGTATATGGAAAGATTTGAAAGCAAGGATAAGAATTTTAAAATGGAGGTGTTGCCAGACAGTCCGCAAGCACAATGAGAACAAGATTTGGTGTTATTTATCATCCAGTCAGCAAAGGTTTGTGTGAGTTCAAAATTATACAGGATGGAAGAGAAAGTTTATTTATTAGTGGCACAAGTAGGCTTACATTAATACTGCAATGAAGTTACTGTGAAAATCCCCTTTGGGAAAGCATTGTACAGTAAAATCTAGAGACAACAAAGTCATGGAGGTGTGTTTCAGCAGCAGATATGCTAATACAGGATTGGTGATGTGCAAAGTTAGGGTGTTGAAAATAGGTGGTAATAGTGATGGGGTGGATATCTGTTTGGAAGCTCATCTTGAGGTCAGATGGAACACAAGAGTTGCAAACAGTCATGTTCAGCCTCAAACAGAGTTTGGGGAGAAGGTAGAGTCAGTGGCTCGGGAATGAGTGCATGGTAGGAACCAAAAATATTCTTCGACCAAAATCAAAGTAGGAATGCGTTGCCCCTTGCAGGCAAGGTCTCTGCAACTTTTTTGATGTCTCAGTGGACAATAAACTGACTAACTTAGCATATACAAACATTGTGCAGTTTCCAATGATTAAGACCAATGCAAAACAAAGTGCAAGCAAATATGCCGCCATGGTTCATGAAGATTTCTTACTGTTTCGCTTTAAGAATCCAATTGGACCAGATCAAGTCACAATATTAAAAACAGAAAATGCCAGGAAGACTCAGCAGGTCTTGCAGCCTCTGTGGAGAGAGAAACTGAGCTATCGGGTGGAACAGGGGTGGATATTCAGGCCTCCCTGCAGCATGTTTCACACGCTGGTAGGCGATGCATTGTTTGTTAGTGATGGGATCCTCTGGTTCCATTGCTGTCGATGGGATTTCCCACTGACTGTACCCCACACCACCGGGGAACCCTCAGCGGAGGTGCATTGTCGGCGGGACTAGAAGATCTCACTGGCATGAACAGCCGGAGAATTCCGGCCAACATTTCAGGTTGATGATGGGTGGAACCTTCCGCTCCCACAGAATTGTGGTGGGTGTGGGTGTGGGCACTTAATTTGGCGGCAGACAAAAAGTCTGTTTCCCGGTGATGGGATTAACTGTTCGAATTTTGTTTTACTGACTTTCAAGGCAGGTTAAAGGCAAGAACATCCGGTTGAGCAATGTCAGGAACTCCATTTGCAAGTATTAGCATCTCATGCATGCCCATTAGGAACCACCAGGATTAAATTAAATTTGTCCTCGGAATTATTTAAAGAGAATTTAAAACGTTCAGTTTTACGACTGGGTATAAGTGGCGTGCACTGAGCGGGCTTTACTTTTTTCATAACTTTAAGGCCAGTCGATGCTGCTTTCACCTTCTTGAGACATCACATAACTTCACTCATATTGAGTTCCAATAGCAAAAGATATGCCAAGTCGGGGGATAGTGTCCTGGGAAGGGGTGCAGAGAGTGTCAGAGGAAGTAGGGGAGAGTGTTAGAGGGAGGGCTCGGTGATATTGATGGTGGGATCTTGGGCGCTAGCCTCAGGGTGCTGGACATAGGAGGGAACAGTCACAGAAAGGAAATTGAGATGTGGTAGGGTGGCAAGTCCAGCATGAGCGTTTGAAAGGTGAAGGTCTCATGGCTGCAGTAGAGGTTCGGGAGGGGTTAGGGTCAGGTTGTGCGTGGGGATGGTAATGGGTGTCCGCTCTGAGGAGAGGGGAGGTAGGTGGATGTGGCTCATGATATGGTGCGGGGTAACAGGGGAACAGACATTCAATGGCGACAGGGGGGAGAGGAATGGTGATTTTGGGTGGGTGTGGGGGGTGGTGGGCAGAAGTTGCTGGGTGACAGGGGAGGGTAGTTGGTGGTGGAGTGAATGTGAAAGATGACACGCATGATTTTTCAAATTTGACCTTTACCATGCGATTAGTCAGTCAGTTAGATCCCACAGGATGGGAGGAGGATCTTTTCCGTTGGATGGAGTTCAGGGCCAGCACAGTGGTCGACTATTGGGACCCCTTGATGCCAAAGATCCTCAATTGTGTTCCCCTCTCAATGGTGAAGCCCACATAACAACAGGTTTGTTCCAGACTCATGGGTCTCATAACAGTGAGATCCCACCAAGATGTGGGGCTGCCATTCATTCTGTGCCATTTGCCAATGGCTGTAGTCAGAGGCAGGGAGGGAGGGAGGTCAATGTCTCCAAGAGATATGGCTGGTGGAGGGCAGACAACTCGCGACTCCAAACCCTCATCCTCTCATGTGAATGGTCATGGCTCACAAGGGCTCAGTCCTGCTATGCTGTTAAGGCAATGGTCTCTATCTATTAACTCTCTAGGAGACAGGCAGAATAGTGTCAGAGGGAGGCTTCTTGTGCATGGCTTTCATCACCTTGGTCAAAGGGTATTGTCTCCATGCATAATTACAAATGAATAGGAGGAATACCCATATCTACTCTTGCAAAATGTTCTACACCTGATAGGGTTTGGGTGGGGTTGCCACGTCTAGACAGAGACCAAGCGAGTGTCACTGGCCCGCTGGCTTTGAAATGGAGGGAAATCTATAAAGGACATATTCACTAAATTTATCACTGATGATGCTGGCTGCAGGCAACCCTGCCTTGGTAATGGCTCTCATCCACAAGACGAGAAAGAGGGCCCAACACAGATTGGCACAGGACCAGGAGCAGCAAGAGGCAGCAGGGCCTCAAGAAGGTCAATGGGCCATGAACAGATCCAACCAACAAGGAGCCTATCACAGGTGGCATTCCTATCCAGAAATAAGTGAATGGCAATGCAGGAGGTGCCTTTGGATGTCCCGGGATGTGATTGCTAACATCTATCTGCATCTCCAGTACAAGCTGCAGCTACAAGGACTTTGGCAGAGTAATGTGGAGCTCCTGACATTGAGTGAATGGCTTTGTGGGTGCCGTTTAGAACTGGCAATAGAACCTTCGGTCCCATGAGGTAATAGTGTGACTTCCTGTCTGTCCTGCCATAAGATTGGCTGAGCAAGTTGCAGATGCATAAATAATGAGCTAAAAGGTGAAAGGGCGCCCATATTCAGCTGTCCCGCCATCAGTGAGAATCACATTAAATTATCCATCTGCCACCAGACTTGGATGGCAGAAGATTCTGCCCAATGTTTCACAGTATTAGTTATGCTCCAATTTTATGTGAACGAGCCTATTGCCTGGGCTTTACTCCTCCCGTATTAATGTGAGGGAATTATTAGCATTATTCGCAAACCTCTGATGAGGCTTGAACATGAGGCCTACAGCATAGCCTCATCCACAAACTGAAATTTCAAATACTTCACTAACAATGCTTGGCACAGCTAAGCACTAAGGTGAAAAGGCCTGCTGTTGCTATGACCAACAACAGAGCTTAATATCAGGAGCAAATTAACTGCTCAGAAGAACAGGAATTGGAAAAGATTATTGGGCCTTTCTTTGATAAATTTGCTGGAGTTTTACATTGCTGAAACAAATGGCCCAAAACATGCCGGGCAGAATTTTCCCATCCTGCCCGCCATGGGAATCGTAGCGGGCGGAACACGAACCATGCAAAAGTCTGCTGACCTTTGGCGGGATTTTCCGGTCCTGGGGCAAGCGCAGCTGGAAAATTCCGGCTAAGATGCCATGATGTCAGTAAGAAGTTTAACAACACCAGGTTAAAGTCCAACAGGTTTATTTGGTAGCAAAAGCCACACAAGCTTTCGGAGCCCTAAGCCCCTTCTTCAGGTGAGTGGGAATTCTGTTCACAAACAGAGCTTATAAAGACACAGACTCAATTTACATGAATAATGGTTGGAATGCGAATACTTACAACTAATCAAGTCTTTAAGAAACAAAACAATGTGAGTGGAGAGAGCATCAAGACAGGCTAAAAAGATGTGTATTGTCTCCAGACAAGACAGCCAGTGAAACTCTGCAGGTCCACGCAACTGTGGGAGTTACAAATAGTGTGACATGAACCCAATATCCTGGTTGAGGCCGTCCTCGTGTGTGCGGAACTTGGCTATCAGTTTCTGCTCAGCGACTCTGCGCTGTCGTGTGTCGCGAAGGCCGCCTTGGAGAACGCTTACCCGAATATCAGAGGCCGAATGCCCGTGACCGTTGAAGTGCTCCCCAACAGGAAGAGAACAGTCCAGGTCAGGTCAGGCCACCATTGTCATGATGCCGGAATGCCATAGTACAGATGGCAAATTTGCTTTCCCGCTTGCCATCTGGCTAAGGTTAATATAGACTAATTGTGCTGATTCATGAGGCAATTTGCTGCAATTCTATATGGCCTGTACCATTTTAGGGCACACGCCTAAGTTACACAGGGGGTTGGAGGTTTTGGCAGCCTCCAATGAGTGGCAGATAAATGGAATAAAAGAAGGCTAGAAAAGCTACATGTGAAGAAGCGGAGGGAGGCAGCAGTAAGAGTTGTTGTGAAGGTGAGGGGCAGTCTTCTTTACTTAGGTCAGGCCTCAGGTGAAGAGGATCTACTGACAGTGCACCTTGGGGGGGATCATTGATGAAGGGAATTGCTAGTGGATAGGTCTTATCAGGAGGTGGGAATGCTCTAACATAGGAGTGACAGCACGCTTGGGCAATGGGTATTATATACTCACAGTAAGAGTTTTAACAACACCAGGTTAAAGTCCAACAGCTTTTAAAAAAAAGTCCAACAGGTTTATTTGGTAGCAAATGCCGTTAGCTTTCGGAGCGCTGCTCCTTCGTCAGATGGAGTGGATATCTGCTCTCAAACAGGGCACACAGAGACACAAAATCAAGCTACAGAATACTGATTAGAATGTGAATCTCTACAGCCAACCAGGTCTTAAAGATACAGACAATGTGAGTGGAGGGAGCATTAAGCACAGGTTAAAGAGATGTGTATTGTCTCCAGACAGGACAGCCAGTGAGATTCTGCAAGTCCAGGAGGCAAGCTGTGGGGGTTATTGATAGTGTGACATAAACCCAAGATCCCGGTTTAGGCCGTCCTCATGCGTGCAGAACTTGGCTATCAGTTTCTGCTCAGCGACTCTGCGCTGTCATGTGTCGTGAAGGCCGCCTTGGAGAACGCTTACCCGAAGATCAGAGGCTGAATGCCCGTGACCGCTGAAGTGCTCCCCCACAGGAAGAGAACAGCCTTGCCTGGTGATTGTCGAGCGGTGTTCATTCATCCGTTGTCGTAGCGTTGGACTTTAACCTGGTGTTGTTAAAACTCTTACTGTGTTTACCCCAGTCCAACGCAGGCATCTCCACATCATTATTATATACTCAGGCAGAGAGTCCTCCAGCAAGGAGAAGAACAGGAGAAGATGGGAGAAACAGGCATGTAACCAGGGATAGCAGTGCTCTGCTGGCCAGCTGCTGGTATGGGCCTAGTACTGGTGAAATGGCAGATGGCCACCAAACTTCTCAGCTACAAAGACATGACAAGAGTAAAGGCAACCTAAAAGGAGGGATCCATTGGCAACAACCTAACTACCTGCAGATGTATTGTATACATCTTCCCACACTAAGGTGTAGGAAGACCCTGGTTGCGGAAGACATCCTGGACCATGAGGCCTCTTCAAAGATGAATATTGATAAGAATTCTAAAGAGTTGGCATAGCATCCAGACCAGCTTGCTGCACCACCTGCATTAGCAGGCTTTCCCCCACATTGGGATTTCCACCCTTACGTCGGCAAAGTTTCCAACCGACCTGGGGCAAAATGGACCAGGTAGAGAGACCATGGTCCAAGGGTGGAAAGGGATATGGCTGGTGGGGGTGTCCCCATGTAAGTGGTGGGGGGTCGGGGGGGGGGGGGGGGGTCGGGGGGCGGGTGGTGGGGTTTGATGTGTGTGTGTGGGCATTCCTCTTTTTTTTACTGGAGTTCGTGTGCCCTTTAAAAATGGTTCCCCAAGCTCTGGAGAGACAGTGTTGCCCAAACCTTTAGGCAGTGCCCTGTCCTGCCAGAGTGGTGGCATGGGGCACACCTTCAGGATTTCTTTCTTCTAAATGCTGGAAAATATGGTGAGAAATGCCGGCTAAGCTGCTTTGCTCACCTGGTCCAGCACTTAGAAGAAAAAAGGAAAATTCCGCCCCACATTTCCAATAGCAGATTGCATGCATGTGAATAGATGTTTGCAAAGATATTCTGTTTTATAAAACTGACACAAACCTTTCAATATGTCGTCTCAGAAACATAAATCTTTCCAGTGGATTTAGTTATTTTCAGTCTTTCGATATTCCAAATTTTTATCTTGCAATGATGTTCTATTTTTAATTGCCCTGAAGCCAGTAAGATACATATAAAACATATATTATTTCTTCCTTACACCCGCTCCACCTCCCCACACTCTTGTATCTGAAGAGTATTTGTATTGACATGGGTCAGTACACAAGCTTACTATCAGGAGACAATTGCATTCTCTTTCACCATGCTCTCTGGACAAGCAGCTCAATTGCATCATTTATCCATTGTCCTTCTTGCTCCTCTTGAGACCACTGATGGGAAACTTTGGTTTATATCACATTGAAACCTTTACACTATCCTTGAAAATACCCTTCAGCTATATAAATCGACAGGAGAAGATAATCCCGGATTCCAAATAATGAAGATAACACTCTTCTGCACAACAGTTAATTTGAACCCACATCAGAAAATAAAAATCAGACAGATAAATCGTTGCATGGCCTCATGACAATGATTAAGATGTCCCACCAGGTAATGATCTGGTCAAGATTTTAATCCACTGTAAGCAAAGAAATGCCTGTTTTTCAGCTGGTCACATTCAAATTGACTATAGATAGAGAAATCCAAGTTAGAACCCATTCCATCCTGCTCTTTATTGTGCTGTGGTGAACAAAAAAGGAATGCTTAAAGCATTGTTTAAGTGTTTGCAAAGGGAGATCTTGTGTTAAAGTAAAAGAGATAAATATATTCTGCTGAATAGTTACAGGGACCAGGCCAGAAGATGAAATAATAACCATTACTATACCAACCATGCTTTCCAACATGAAGACATTTTTAAGAAGGTAAAGACTAAATCCAGACCCCAAGGCATTTGGTATAACTAGTTCTGAGGCTGTGTTAGCCCTCCATTCCACCCTAAATCTTCATACTATCATTTACTCTGTTTGATCCCAAAAGTGAATAGAATAGGTACGTGTGTGTTACAAAATAATTAATTGTTGGTGATTGATGTGGTGAATTGAGAGTGGAATTGGAAGGTTTACATATACCCCAGTGTCTTGTCAATGTTGTGGAAACATAGAAAATAGGTGCAGGAGTAGGCCATTCAGCCCTTCGAGCCTGCACCACCATTCAATATAATGATGGCTGATGATGTACTTCCAATATCCCACTCCCACTTTCTCTTCATACCCCTTGATCCCTTTAGCTACAAGGGCCACATCCAGCTCTCTCTTGAACATATTTAATGAACTGGCCCCAACAGCTTTCTGTGGTAGAGAATTCCACAGGTTCATAACTCTCTGAGTGAAGAAATTCTTCCTCATCTCAGTCCTGAATGGCTTACCCCTCACTTTTAGACTGTAACCCTAGTTCTGGACTTCCCCAACATCGGGAACATTCTTCCTGCATCTAATCTGTCCAGTCCCATCAAGATTTGTGATTTTTTGAGATGAAGAGAATTAACAAAGAGAAGCAATGATCCAGATATTGTTAATCATAGAATCATAGAAACGCTACAGTGCAGAAAGAGGCCATTTGGCCCATCGAGTCTGTACCGACCACAATCCCACCCAGGCCCTAACCCCATATCCCTACATATTTACCCACTAATCCCTCTAACCTAGGCATCTCAAGATACTAAGGGGCAATTTTAGCATGGCCAATCAACCTAACCCACACATCTTTGGACTGTGGGAGGAAACCGGAGCACCCGGAGGAAACACATGCAGACAGGAGGAGAATGTGCAAACTCCACACAGACAGTGACCCGAGCCGGGAATCGAACCCAGGTCCCTGGAGTTGTGAAGCAGCAGTACTAACCCCTGTGCTACCGTGCCGCCCTATAAACATATAAACAGTCCTAGTTTTAATACAATATAATTTTTTTTAGGACAAAAATTATAGACTAAGTTACCAATTTTTATTTAAATGGATAACATATAGTTTTCAAAAAGCACAGAACAGTTTTAAAGATTTACTTATGCTCCATTCTTTGCATCCCTTATTGTTCAGGCACATACATCTAAAAAGATGGATTTCTTATCTTGCACGATAATGTCCTTTTTAATCTGACTGCTGGGAACAGAGTAAGATAAACTTGTTTCATGTTTTCACTTCCAGGATATTTCTTTTGTTTTGCTGTTTGTTACCTGCTGTTTCTGAAATCTTTAGTGTCAATGATTGCCTCAATTCGATAAATTTACAGTGCTTCAATTTGTTACCATTTGGCAAGGCCTAGAAATTTGATGGCACCACAGCCATTTTTCCAGTGATAAACGGGCATCTGATTCTCCAATACAGTGAGCAGGAGGTACACACTCATTACACATGGGAGATATGGCTGCCCACTAATACTTTGGGAGAGATGTGGGCTTTCCCTTGTTTGAGATGATCATTGGTTGAATGACCCAGGGAGAGATTTGTGGGGGGCTGACACCTTCACAGATGAACATTATGTGCCGATTGTCCGCCCGAGATGGGATGTTATCCAGGTTCTATTGTCGGCTGGTATAGGCTGCTTCATCACTGGAGGAATTGTGATTGGATCTTAATACTGAACTTACGATGGATGGAAGTTCATTAATGAGGCAACTGAAGGTGGCGGACCAAGGCCGAGTTGATTTAAATATTTATAAAATGCAAGTTTGCAGAAAGATAGGGTTGCATAAGTGTGGCACTATTTTCTCTCCAGCACCTCCGCTGCTTGATCCATTAAAAATTGACATGACAATCAGCAAGGAATGTTGGCCCAAAAGAAATAACATTGTCATATTACAAGTCAACTTTCAACTTAAAGGCTGGAAATGCATTCTGCTTAGTAGCAAATGTATTAAAATTTCTGCTGATATTCTGCGAACTTGAACTCTAAGAAAGGAATAATCCATTCAAAAACAACTTAATGCCTTCATTCAACTTGTGGACAAAGGTATGTCATACAACCGCATGAATATTTTCATGATCAATATTTCACAGTGTGGTATGATCCTATTCCAGTTTTAACACTGATTTACCCTTTGGAGAGTATGCAACACCTGAGGGGGTTAATTTGGTCAGAACAGTAGGCAGCAGATCTTCTGCAGCCCTTAATATTTTACACTCTATGTGCCATATCATCTTTAATCTTTTATTTATAGTGATCCTCATATTAATTTCTCAATAGTCCCTGTGGCAGCAGGGGGATCGGGCATTGATCTTGTAATTTATCCACTGCTCTGACATATCCTGAGGTTGAAGCAGCTGGGGAGAGATTGATGGGAAGCTGGCGAGGAGCCAGCCAATGTGTGTTGAACTTCTGTGAAGTCAACACCAGGAAACTGAAATTTGACAACTCATAGTAATATCAGCCCTCTTCTGTAATAAATATAACAGGATGGTCCTCAATAATTTAATGGGGAGGGGGGAATTGTATCTTTTCATTTGGTAATGAAAAATTAAGCTGCTTGTGAAATGTGAGCAATCCACTGGCTGCTTCAGGTCTTCCGCAGTACAATATGGGACGATAGCAAAGAGCATCTAGAAATCTGATTCTGCATGAAACATCAACTACGAAAGTGGGACAGCAATATTTTAGACTTAATTTGCATGATCAATTCTTGTGCGAGAAGTCCTTAGAACAATTTCTGTATGCCATTAGTCAACCATTTTATTAAAGTAAATTTTATTTTTAGTTAGAACTGTTTCCCAGTGAAGATCACGCTAACTTTTAGTGGCAACTACTTTTTTTAAATTGTCCTCTGGGTGGCTTCAACCTATATTTCTGTCTGCACTGTACTTCAATCAACTTCCTATTCACTGAATTAAATGCATACAAAACAAATGCACACAAATAGCAATTCTGGTAGAATTGTCAAATGGTTGTACGTGCAGGAAAATGAAGTGAGTCAATCATAGAAATTACTGCCCAGGAAGTACCAATACACAATTATACATGTGAATGAGGGCCTGATGGACACTTTGGGACACTTTGCAGAAAGTGACTGAGAAAAGTGGACGAGAGGGAGTCCTCTACTCTGGATTCTGTACCTACTACCACAACCAAAGACGTGGCTGATACCAAAATGATGGCTTGTCTTTTTTAAAAATGGGAAACATTCCTGTGGACCTAGGAAGAGCAGGAATGGTCCCTAAACCCCAGAATAGCCTGAATAACCACCACCCAAGCCTTGCCCTGCTGTGTGTGTTATATTGATATAAAGAACTCCGATCTCCTCAGGGATTGTGTAAACACATTGTTGGTTCACTTATTGAGACCAGGCACATGTGAATATTTATACAGAGGCATAAAGCTTGAAGACATCAGAGTTGCAGAACTACATATGTGGGCCGTGCTGAAAATCAAAAGTGAAGCTAAAACTGGATCGCATGATGTACTTCCTTTCTAGTGATGTTACACTGAAATCCCTACAACGCACTCCACAAGCTTCCCTGCAACTATGGGCAGGATTTTCCTCAACGCACATGGTGCAGTTGAATCAGGAGCACTCCTCATCACAATGGATGTCTCGGCACTCTACACCAGCATCCCCCACGATGATGGCATTGCTGCAACGGCCTCAGTACTCAATGCTGTCAACTGCCAGTTTCCAGATGCAATTTTACAACTCATCCACTTCATCCTGGACCACAATGTCTTCACCTTCAACAACCAGTTCTTCATCCAGACACACGGAACAGCCATGGGGACCAAATTCACACCTCAATATGCCAACATCTTCATGCACAGGTTCGAACAAGACTTCTTCACCACACAGGACCTTCAACCGATGCTATACACTAGATACATCGATGATATTTTCTTCCTTTGGAGTCATGGTGAGCAATCACTGAAACAACTATATGATGACATCAACAAGTTCCATCCCACCATCAGACTCACCATGGACTACTCTCCGGAATTGGTTGCATTCTTGGACACACGCATCTCCATTAAGGACAGTCACCTCAGCACTTCACTGTACCGCAAGCCCACGGATAACCTCATGATGCTCCACTTCTCCAGCTTCCACCCTAAACACGTTAAAGAAGCCATCCCCTATGGACAAGCCCTCCGAATACACAGGATCTGCTCGTATGAGGAGGATCGCAACAGACACCTCCAGACGCTGAAAGATGCCCTCATAAGAACAGGATATGGCGCTCGACTCATCGATCGACAGTTCCGACACGCCACAGCGAAAAACCGCACCGACCTCCTCAGAAGACAAACACGGGACATGGTGGACAGAGTACCCTTCATCATCCAGTACATCCCCGGAGCAGAGAAGCTACGGCATCTCCTCCAGAGCCTTCAACATGTCATTGATGAAGACAAACATCTCGCCAAGGCCATCCCCACACCCCCACTTCTTGCCTTCAAACAACCGCGCAACCTCAAACAGACCATTGTCCGCAGCCAACTACCCAGCCTTCAGGAGAACAGTGACCACGACACCACACAACCCTGCCACAGCAACCTCTGCAAGACATGCCGGATCATCGACACGGATGCCATCATCTCACGTGAGAACACCATCTACCAGATACACGGTACCTACACTTGCAACTCAGCCAATGTTGTCTACCTGATACGCTGCAGGAAAGGATGTCCCGAGGCATGGTACATTGGGGAAACCATGCAGATGCTATGACAACGGATGAATGAACACCGCTCGACAATCACCAGGCAAGACTGTTCTCTTCCTGTGGGGGAGCACTTCAGCAGTCACGGGCATTCAGCCTCGGATCTTCAGGTAAGCGTTCTCCAAGGCGGCCTTCACGACACACGACAGCGCAGAGTCGCTGAGCAGAAACTGATAGCCAAGTTCCGCACACATGAGGACAGCCTAAACCGGGATGTTGGATTTATGTCACATTATCAGTAACCCCCACAGCTTGCCCCCTGGACTTGCAGGCTGTCCTGTCTGGAGACAATACACATCTCTTTAACCTGTGCTTAATGCTCCCTCCACCCACATTGTCTGTATCTTTAAGGTCTGGTTGGCTGTCGGGATTCGCATTCTAATCAGTATTCTGTAACTTGATTTTGTGTCTCTGTGCCCTGTTGGAGAGCACATTTCCACTCCATCTGACGAAGGAGCAGCGCTCCGAAAGCTAATGGTATTTGCTACCAAATAAACCTGTTGGACTTTAACCTGGTGTTGTTAAAACTCCCTCTGTGATGCACAGAGTGCCAGGAATCCACCCTGCTAAGTACGTCCAAAAAATGAGCAAGAAAATCTTCCACTTTGCCGCTCGTTGGGCATTTAGATTTTTCTCGGGAAAATTGCCTCAATGCTCGTTCAGAAACATTCCACCTTCCACTTTCCCCGGGTTGGGAGGAGCACCGGTAAAATGATTCTCTCTTTAATTGGGACAGAGTCATCTCACTAATTCTTTAATCTTCACAAGGTGGATTAAGGTTAATGCCACTTTAATAATTGATGAATACCCTAGTTAAAATATTTTATTGTAAGAATAATTGAAATTTAAAATTACATTCTCTACTCAAAATAAAATTTCCCTCTTTTTCCCAAGAATCAGTTTAAAGTTGTGATTGACTATTTCCATCTGACCGTGAATTGCATGGTTGTTTTTTTAGTAAACTTCTACTTATTTTAAAATTTATATTGTCTCACATTGTCTTCTGTCTTGCTAATTTGAGAATCCTAACTCTGTATTCTATAGTGGGATATACATTACTGAAGAGTAGCCCAAAGTCTTTTAGTATCGAAGATATTATAATTTGTCTTAAACTGAAGGCTATCTGGTGGGTGGTGATACCCTCAGATGGCTCATTCACTTTGAGGAAAGGTGGATCAATCCTCAAGACCCATTTCACAGCTTTAGGGTCTGTCCTTCCCAAACTAAAGTTGAGAGGAATCATCTGAGGGGTACTTCTGATCTGGGATTGTCTCAGAATGGCATGCAGATTGTAATCCATCCAGGCAAGTATGTTGCTGCCTGAGTCTGATTTGCATCAATCCATTGAGCTCCACACACCAGACTGGTTCCAATGCAGCTCATCAGGTAGAAGTCTCACAACACCAGGTTAAAGTCCAACAGGTTTGTTTGGAATCACGGGGATTCGGAGCGCTGCTCCTTCATCAGGTGAGTGGAGGTAGGTTCACAAACATGGCATATATAGGCAAAATCACAATTGCAAGATAATTACAGATTGGAATGTGAAGAATGGTTGGAATGCGAGTCTTCACAGGTAATCAAGTCTTTGGTGTGAATTGTCTCAAGCCAGGAAAGTTAGTAGGATTTTGCAAACCCAGGAATTATGATGGGGGTTAAAAGAAGTATGACATGAACCCAAGGTCCTGGTTGAGGCTGTCCTCATGTGTGAGGAACTTGGCTATCAATTAGGGAGAAAAGAAAATTCCTTCTGCATGTACAGAGCCAGGCTGAAGATGTAGAGAGATGGTGCTGGATGGGAATCCATGCAGAGGCTAGGATTGGTCCAGATTTTGTGGGATTAGTAAGGGAGTTCCTGCTTTTTTTGTCCCCCAAAAATATATTTATTCATAAAATTGGTAAAGTGCATTACATAAGATTTCAAATTTGACATTACATGAAGTTCAATACATATCAGTTTCTTACGATACAATACATGAGATCCCTCATTACACTTGCGACTATAGGCTGCATGTACAATGTACATTTACATTCCATGTCAAACATTCTCTGATGCAAATGGTCCGAGGGCTTTTCACAGTTTGCAGCCCCTTAGTATACTATGACAGGAGAGCATTAGATGGTTGCCTTTCCTCATAGAACCTTTGTGGAAGCTGTCACAAACTTTAGTCCATGAGTTAGCATGCAGTCCTGGACCTTGGAATGTGCCAGTCTGCTGGGTGGTGGCAGTTCTTAGCAGCAGTTGGTGTTTACCTCAGTACGTGTCCTTCCAAACAGTCCATAGAGAACTGAGTTATTCATTGTGGAGCTGCTCAGGATAAATCACTGCATCTCTCTCCAAACCTGCCTCACAAAGGCACATTCCAGCAAGAGGTGGACGATGGTTTCTTCCTGCTTTTCCTAACCTGACAAAAGTGTAAGGTTTTGGACCTCATTTTTGAGTAGCCTTGAGTGGTTCCTTTAAGTACCGTTGGTTTGATGACTCAACGTAAGTCCAAATGGGTGGTATGAATATGAAATATGTGTATTCCTATAACAGTGAATAGTAAACTTGGAATCACTTTAAATTTTGTTTATAGCAACAGTTGATATTCAGCGACAAGCCTTGCAGGCGAGAACCTTTGCTTTTGTATTCAATTCAATAGGCAGGGCATTATTTCCATGCAATTAAAATTGGTTTGAAAAACTAATTAAGAATAGTTGTTCTTCAAATTGAGAACTATTTGGCATAGCTGCTTGTTTTGTTCTATGTTGAATGAGGTTTTACAATTAGGTGTCAAATGGATTTGTATCAAACATTCATTGGATGGTATTTGCTGGCAATTCAGATGTCACTCCTCGACTCAGCAGATCTTCTCTTATATTTTTTAATGTATTTACAACTAGCTTTTATTTGATTTTCAAGATATATTTTTGATCTCCTTTGTTGCTAGTTGAACTTCAACTGGTAGCTTCAAACGCCGTGCTCCCAGCTCTCCAGTTGTTCTGAGACCAGCTAGGCAGAAGAAACAGGAAACTCCTTGCTGGTGATAAAAAGAAACATTTGCTTTTATAAGCGCTTTTCTCCATCACCAGATATCTCAAAGTGCTGTACAGCCAATGAAGTACTTTTCAAGTGTAGTCACTGGTAATGTGAGAAATGCAGCAGCCAATTTGCACACAGCAAATTGGGGAAGTGATGGCCTCGTGGTATTATCGCTAGACTGTTAATCCAGCAACTCAGCTAATGTTCACAGCAGCAGGTGGAATTTGATTTCAGTTAAAAAAATCTGGAATTAAGAATCTAATGATGACTATGAAACCATTGTTGATTGTTGGAAAAATCCATCTGGTTCACTGATGTCCTTTGGGGAAGGAAATCTGCTGTGCTTACCCGGTCTGGCCAACATGTGACATTGCTGTGGCTCTTAAATGCCCTCTGACCAGCCAGTGATGTCCCATCAATGAATTTTTAAAAAAACTCCCACAAACAGCACTATGATCATAAGCAAAGCTGTTTTTGTATTATTGATCGAGGGGTAAACATTGACCAAAGCACCAGGGATAACTCCCACAGCATTTCTTCAAAATAGAACTATATGATCTTTTACATCCAAGCAAGCAGGTATAGCCTCAGTTTAACATCTCTTTGAAAGTCAGCACCTCTGACAGTACCTTACTCCATCAGTACCATACAGGAGTGGCATCCTGGAGTTTTGTGCTGAAGCCCTGGAGTGGAGACTTGAACACAGAACATGGTGACTCAGAGAAAAGAATGCTACCAACTAAGCCTAAACTGACAGAATGGCAGCAGCCCCCACTGCAGCCCCCCACCCACCCCCAACCCTCCACCCTGCCCAACGTAATGCAAAGATTGGCCAAGCTTCCTCGGTGCGTGTTGACTTCCAGCCAACTTTCCTTCCCCCATCCCCAACACCATTAAATGCAGCACTATAATTTTATGATTAAATGCCTCATTTAAATTACAGTGATCAGAAAATGCCAACTTTTTTTAAGGTGAAAAGGCAGCTTTTATTTCTCATTCCAAATTTTCCTAAGGGAACTAAGAATCAATCACATAGTGTGGGACTGGAGTCACACATTAGGCAAGTTAAGGATCCCTTTCCTGAAGGACATTATTGAATGAGTTGGGTTTTTATGACAATCTGACAGTTTTCATGATCTTTCTTTGATGCCAGTACACAAATTACTAGATTTATTGAACCCAATTTGCAAGGTCCCCTTGGTGGGAATTGAACTTTCAGTGCAACTCAGTTTACTAAAAATATTAATGCAGGATGGCATCTGTTTGTTATTTTCTGCATTTCAGGAGCAGTAGTGAGCTGCTGTAATTTGTTGTATTGCCTTTGCCATTGCTTACCCATTATGAAGAAATCTGTTCTGTAGTTCATCGCCTAAGCAGCAGGAGCTGATAAGTGTTTATTCTAAAGCTTCCTGAAACTGAAGAGGCTGCATAAGGGTTGTGAAATTTCCAAGAAGCAAGTGTTTCTATTCGATCTCTGGTGTACAGTGTTATAAAATAGTACAAGATAGGTGAACTTCCATTCATAGGATGCTAGGGCTTACATAAAGACATTGTCTTTGAATCACAGCAGGAGAGAAATATCAAGGCAAAATGAAAAGACTTAATAAATCCTTCTTAAAAATTGAATTGTGGTGATGTTCTGAAAATTTTAGGTTATGTCAGGGAAGTTTTCCCAAATTTCCTAATTTTGCCATTGATATATTTATTAAAACAGTGCAACAATGTGTCAATCAGTTCCGAGCTCTGCTTGCCAAAACCTGTCAGCAGTAAATTTGCCACATGAAAGTAATTCACCTGTGCAGAGTTGATGAGGATGTATGGACTAATTTGGAATCTTGGTGTGCTGTCAATGGCAGTGGGATGGTTATTAGTTTGGAGGCGGTGAGGGAATGAGGGAAGGGTATATATTTTTAGGGGGCCTAAAGCACTGGTTTCCCTCAGGCTTTGCCAAGTTTAATGGCAAGAACTGATCGCCATTTTATGTTATGTCTCCTTTCCCCAGTTGCAGCCAGCCAGGTCAAGAGGCTGGTTAACTGTCAGTCGAGTAAGTCTTTGACACCAGGCTTCAGCCAGAGAGAAAATAGGAGTATGGAAAGGATTGGAGACTGTAATAACTCCACGGAGGCGAAAGTCCCATCACCAAGTTACTTTGTTTACACTATGCATCTGTACACAGCCAGCTCTCCAGTTGCTCCCTGTTGAAGGCAGGCTGGGAGTCTGACACACCTGCTTTAAATAGGGAGCATGAGGCTCCCTGATTTAACCATCAATTAGGATTTATCAGGTATTTCTTTCGACACCAATCAAGTAAACAAACTCAAACTAACTTAGGGACAAAGTAAAAGGGGCGGCTCCCCAAAAGGAAGGGGGAACAGCCCGAACCAAAAACAAAGTCGAAAGGAAACTTACAAGATCAAACCAAGGATTTATCAGGTATTTCTTTCGATACCAATCAAGTAAACGAACTCAAATTAACTTAGGGACAAAGTAAAAGGGGCGGCTCCCCAAAAGGAAGGGGGGAACAGCCCGAACCAAAATCAAAGTCGAAAGGAAACTTAAAACGTCAAACCAAAAGGTGATTATCGGGGTCGATAATACACCCCAGCCCCTGCGGCGCCCAGCGGTCGCGGAAGGCGTCAACCGCGCCCGTGGACACCGCATGCTCCCTCTCCAGAGACACCTGGCCGCGAATGTAGCCGCGGTAGAGGGGCAGACAGTCGGGGTGGACAGCCCCGTCGATCGCCCGCTGCCTGGACCTATTGATGGCGCGTCTCGCCAGGCCCAGGAGCAGGTTCACGAGGAGGTCGGCATCCCGACCCGCCCCTCTCCGCACCAGGTGCCCGTAGATCAGGAGCGTGGGACTGAAGTGCAAACAAAACATCAGTAAAAGGTGTTTGAGGAAACCAAAAAGGGTGTGCAGCCTAAAACACAGAACGTAGACATGGTCCACGGACTCCACGAGGCCACAGAAAGGGCAGTAAGGATTTATCAGGTAGTTCATACTCTAGCAAGCCAACCTCATTAGCCAGGCTGAAGTCATCACAGAGACTTTGGGGGCGGATCAGAAAGATTGATGGTGGAAATACTTGGAGGTCTTGGGGAGAGGGGTAGGAGGAGGTAGATCAAGGAACAAGGTGTAGTAGTGGTATGATCAGAAGCTTTGGTAGTGCAGGTGATCTTGGTTGGGGGATTTTCTTTTATTCATTCAAGGGATGTGGGCGTACCTAGCAAGGTCAGAATTTCTTGCCCATCCCCAATTGGTCTTGAGAAGGTGAACTACCTTCTTGAACTGCTTTAGTCCATGTGGTGTAGGTACACCCATAGTGCAGTTAGAGAGTGTGTTCCAGGTTTTTGAACCAGCAACAGTGAAGGAATGGTGAGATATTACCAAGTCAGGATGGTGAGTGGTTTGGAGGGAAAATTGCAAGTGGTGATGTTTCCATGCATCTGTTGCCCTTGGCTTTCTAGGTGGTAGAGGTTGTTGATTTGGAAGGTGCTGTCAAAGGAGCCATGGTGAGCTACTGCAGTGCATCTTCTAGATGGTACACACTGCTGCTACTGTGCATCAGTGGTGAAGGGAATGAAAGTTTAAAGTGGTGGATAAGGTGCCAATCAAGCAGGCTGCTTTGTCCTATATGGTGTTGAGCTTCTTGAGTATTGTTGGAGCTGCACTTGTCCAGTAAAGTGGAGATTATTCCGTCACACTTGTATCTTCTGTCATGTGGATGGTGGACAGACAGGCTTTGGGGTGTTAGGGGGTGAGTTGCTGTGTTTTAGTAGCTTAAGGTAGAGGGGTGACATGGGCAAAAGTGACTTTTGAATGAGGTTATGAGATCATGGGTGCATTACTAAAGCTTCAGTGACCCTCACAATTATTAGAACTTCTTGCACATCCCAGACAATAATGTACACCATTGCCCTCATTACCTTCCAACTCCTCCAAAGATTTTTTTCCTCCTGCAGACTCCAATCTCATTGTTGCACAATGCAGTGCAAAGTGAAGCATGCCACATTGGTGTGTACTGCAGGGCACCTCCATACCTGTCTAGACATGGCCTGTTCAATGACATATTCAGTACTTATTGTAGTACTCCTAGGTCTCATTCCTTGGGTTTCTGAGAGGTGGCATGAGCCACCTTTTTACTGAGTATCCCTTTGAGCAGCCCCAGAAATGGCCCCAGCAACAAGGTTGGAGTGGGGCTGACACACTCCATGCCCTCCTGCCCTGTAACAAGAAAACGCCACAGGACCGATTATCGAGGACCTAGTGGGATTTCTGCCCCTCGTTGAGGTGCAAGTCCTGCCCTTTGCAGCTGTCAATCAGATTGACGGGCAGCTCCATCATTTCAGATCGCATCAGGAAGGCATCAGTGGCTGCTGCCAGGCCTGCTGGAGAAGAGAGGACCCGACAGCCTTGGATCTCCAGAGCAGGTAAGTTCGAGGTCTTGGGCTGGGAAGGTTTGGGTGAGTTAGAGAGAGGGGCAGTGGGATGGGTTTAAGGGAGGGAGTGGGAAATAAGAAAGGAAGGAAGATTAATTCTAAAGGGGGACCAGCCTGTGATCAGCAAAGACCAGCCTCTGAAAAATGACCCTCGCCATTCTTTTCTGCTTTCAGTATTTAAAAATCAGACATTTCTCCGGCCCCTTGGGCCGCGCTAAATGTTTAATGGTGGAGGCAGCATATTACCAGGGTTAATTGGCTTGAGAACAAGCCTAATTGACCCTTAATTATTCATTTAAATATGGCAGGAGGGTTGCTGATTTTGGCGCTTGCCCGACCCTCGTATTATGGGGGTGAATTTGGGTTGGGCGGGAATGTGGTGCCTCCCTCCCCACAGGAAGCACACCCACACAGCCCGATAACTCTGTTTCCAGATGTGAAGTTGTCAGGGTGGGTGTTGCTGGACAAAAGCATCATAGAAGCTGCCTGCAAACTCCTGTCTAAAAATCTTCCAGTGGTTGCCCGCTAGCTGTACATTAATGAAGTGGAAGCCCTTGCAGCCGACGTGAGGTGTGGACGAATAGGAACATTTATTGCCACGTGTGCAATCGATGACATCCTGCACATGCGGGAAGCATTCTAACTGACACAGCGCAGGCAAAGCTGACATAATTGCCAGCCCTGGAAGCAACTCACCTGTCACATGCAGTTGTGCACAACTGATGGCAAGGTTCTGCAAATATCTCCCAGAGAGCACTTGAAGGAATCGAAAGGTGAAAAGGTTGAGGGTGGCGGTGACTTTGACAGACACTGATAAAGTGTGGCCACCAGGTTCCAATTGGCCAGCAGGTAGGCTTTTCCCAGCAGGCGTCAAATGTCGACTAGCTTCACACGCGACACCCTGAGCCTCCTGAGGCATGAGTGTTCCGACATGTCGCGGTCACTCAGCATCTGCCTGTAGACACTGTGTGCTGGATGCTGCGGTGAGCTGTAACTCTCAGCTGATCCTCTCTCTCTCCCGCGCAGCTGCAAGCCTGTGATCAGCTGGCTGCAGCTGGTTATCTTCATCCTCATCTGGTGTCCAATCCCTGGCAGCAGGTCTAGCATATCTGCTAATCTGATAGATCAAAGTGCCAAAATGCAGATCAGGCCGCCAAACCTTTCGTGTAGATGACACCTCTAAAGTGTGTAACGTGACCTCCCAGTGCAAGAACTGTGAACAGACCCTTTCCAAACCATGGGTAAGACGGCGGCTGTAAGTACCCAGTATTATTTGGTCTTTTTCCCTGTAATGGCGCCAACCCCCTCAAAGCCCCCCTCTTCCCACCTTGCTTTGACTTGTTCCGGGAAGCCCAAGAAAGCCGATGTTAAAGTTAAAAAGCCATGTCAATATTACTGTGACTGAGCAATTAACACACCTTAAAGAACAGGCCGCCTCTCCCACAGGGGTTGTTCACATGGAGCCCAGTGCGCAGCAGTGAAGCTCAGAAATCGGCGAGGCAGAGCCGGCTCCCCAACTAACTTGTCAATTTTGCTGATTTTTAACATCCAAACCCATGCGCTCCTGCACATTAAAATCCAGCCCAGCGTGTCAGTAACCACTTAATTAATGCATCAACCCTCAGCTTTGCTGTATACCGGCAAAATCCCAAATGAAAGCCAGTGTACAAGGGTTTAAAAGTATTTTTAACTTTACTGCAAAAGTGTCAACTGCACTCGTCAGGAGGTTAACTCCATAAACTGGAATTCCGTCAGTTATTCTGCATTTAGTATTTGGACCTATACTTCCCATGTTATAGGACGTAGAGACCAATGAAGGCACATGGTAACAGCTGAATATTTCAACCAGTACAAGGCCCCTGTTCCAGAATAATATCTCAATGTTTACGGAACATTATTTCACAAAATCCTTTCTGGAAAGCAGAAAGTTTCACTTTGATGGTGTAAATGTGTTGGATTCCCGAATCACTGACAGAAAGGGCTTTCAACAAAGGGTAGTTCATTCACTAGCTTAGCACCAACTTCAACACTTGTGTCCTGCCCGAGCTCCGGGGGGACTCCCGCCCTCTCATCACATGACCTCTTTTGTATCATGCTGTCACGTGACCATTCTGTCTACAGATGTCAAGCATACATTATGCTTGTTTTAGCAGATTTAGCTGTGCTTAAATGGATATAGTACCTATTGGAATTAGAATTACATTCACAGCACTGTATCTGCATGTTACTGCTTCTAAAGTATGTTATCACAAGACATTGCTGTGGTGATGAGTAATGCTCACTTGGCAGCCAATCATTGCTTGATTCTAATCTGTAGATGGCAGCTGCTTTACTGTTGCAAAAGATAAAATGTACCAGATTACACAGATTAGGAAGGATTTCATCAGATCATTTAGATGAGGAAAGCCATTAAGCACATGTTTCCATGGCAATAACAACAACAACAAGGTGTGCAGGTTAGGTTGATTGGCCATGCTCAATTGCCCCTTTGTGTCAGGGAGATAAAGAAATGGGGTTATGGGGATAGGGTCTAGGTGGGATTATTGTTGGCGCAGACTCAATGGGACAAATGGCCTATTTCTGCACTGTAGGTTTCTATGATTCTAACTTGCATTGATCTAGGACATGAAATTAGGGCCTGAAAATGGACAAATGGATCGCAATGTGTGATTAACCTGTGCCTTATGCACACAGCACACAAACATCCTGTCCCTGCTCATTTAAATGATTATAGCATGTGGCCACCACTAAGTGAATTGCACATCTGAGTGGGGGGTACAAAATCATGAGAGGCGAGCACAAGTTATAAGTAACCTGTGCAGCTAAAAGCCAATTGACACCTCTTAAAGGGGAGGTGCATTGTGGCTGGAAAAGGGGTTGGAAGTGGTTCCAAAAGTGGTATGTGGAAAACCCAGTACTGACAACATGCAGAGAAAGAAGTTTAACAACACCAGGTTAAAGCCCAACAGGTTTATATGGTAGCAAAAGCCACAAGCTTTTGGAGCCTTAAGCTCCTTCTTCAGGTGAGTGGGAATTCTGTTCACAAACCATTATTCTGTAAATTGAGTTTGTGTCTTTATATGCCCTGTTTGTGAACAGAATTCCCACTCACCTGAAGAAGGAGCTTAAGGCTCCGAAAGCTTGTGTGGCTTTTGCTACCAAATAAACCTGTTGGACTTTAACCTGGTGTTGTTAAACTTCTTACTGTGTTTACCCCAGTCCAACGCCAGCATCTCCACATCATAACATGCAGAGAGCCAGGTCTGAATTTTTCAGTCACTGCATTGGAGGTCTTGAAGCAGGAAGCAGAGTGAAGGAGGGATGTAATTTATCCACATCCATGGAGGCTCTCCAGATAAGGTTCAAAAGCACAATGAGTCCAGGTAGCTACGGAAGTCAAAGCCAGGAGTCAAGCCTGGAAGAGGTGCTGCAAAAATATTCAGTTACCTCTCTGCAGTGGTCGAGGTAACTGAATGAATCTTCAAATGTCATCCTGAACCACTAGCCTCACATTATTCAAAGCACAAACAGACATTGGGTGGAATTTTCCCCCAAAAATTCTAAGGGCCCGATTTTACCATTTTCATTCTAAGTGCTGAATCTGGGCGTAATGCAGATCCGACTTGGAAATCTACTTTCAGGCGCCCCCATACGCACTCAACCATCTCCAGTCCCATTCGTGCTGTGGGCGGGGCTTAGTGCAGCCAAAACGATCGGAGCTCTGAACTGCGCTTGCGCAGTTAGAAAAAAAATTAGGAAAAGCGCGCCCGTGTCAGATCGCTCATGGGCCGCAGAAAGTGGAGAAAGCGGCCCGGGAGTGGAAAGCGGGAGCGATGGCCCCCACAGACATCACTGTCCCCCTTATCCACCCCCCCCCACTACCCACACACACATCACTGTCCCCCTTATCCACGCCCCCCCCAATACCCACACGCATCACTGTCCCCCTTATCCACCCACCCCCACCACCCACACACATCACTGTCCCCCTTATCCACCCCCCCACCACCCCCACACATCACTGTCCCCCTTGTCCACCCCCCCACTACCTACACACATCACTGTCCCCCTTATCCACCCCCCCACCACCCACACACATCACTGTCCCCCTTATCCACCACCCCCCCCCAATATCCACACACATCACTGTCCCCCTTATCCACCCCCCCACTACCCACACACATCACTGTCCCCGTTATCCACCCCTCCCCACTACCCACACACATCACTGTCCCCGTTATCCACCCCTCCCCACTACCCACACACATCACTGTCCCCCTTATCCACCCCTCCCCACTACCCACACACATCACTGTCCCCGTTATCCACCCCTCCCCACTACCCACACACATTGTTGTCCCCCTTATCCCCCCCACACTACCCATACACATCACTGTCCCCCTTATCCCCCCCCCACTACCCACACACATCTCAGTTTCCCTTATCCACCCCCCCACGCTACCCAGACCGATCGCCACCCCTGCCCCCCCTCCCCCCCACCGATCGCCCACAGGGTGGCAGCAGACCCCCCAGCCCCCACCCCGGGCCCCCACCAGAGATATATCTGCCCCCCACCAGAGATCCGTCTGTCCCCCCCCCTCCAGAGATCCATCTCCCCCCCCCCGCTGCCCCCCACCCCGGCTGAGATAAATCTTACCCGTCTCCCTCCTCCCCCCCACTCCCAACAACGATCTGGCCTCACTCACCCCCCCTACCCCCCCACCAGAGATACATCTGACCCGCCTTCTCCTCCCTCCCCCCCATCAGACAACGATCTGGCCTCACTCCTTTCCCCCCCACCAACCAGAGAATGATCTGACCCGCCTCCCTCCTCCCCCCCCCCCCACCACTGATCTGAGTCAGAGAGCCGTTGGAAGCTCTGAACACGCTCTTCAGAAGCTGGAACGCCCGATTCAGACTTTTATTTAGCAGGTCCATTACGGCGCGGTTCCGGATTGGCAAACCTGGTGGTAAAGGGGGAAATGCTGATAAAGTTGGGCGGGCAGTTCATTAATTCAATTTAAATGCATGCAAATGCATTTAAATCGCCGTTGCGCCCATTTTGGGCGCGAATCGAATCGCCGCCATTCCCGGGTTTCGGTAAAGTGGCAATCTGTGCGGGCGCGGATCGCGTTAATGGCCTTTCACCCGACTTTACCATGTTTTCGGGCGTGACGCAATGGTAAAATCGGGCCCTAAGTGTTGAATTTGTGTGAAAACTGGAGTAATTGACACTAATTTTTCCAGTGGGAGTTCAGAGAAGAATCTCCCAAACTCTGTGCACTGCAGAGGCCACCAGCGTGAATATCATTAAAAACTAGGGAGCAGGGCCTATTCCCGTAGGAGAGGCTGAAATCAGCGTGCTGAGCGGGCCACTACACGTGTGCTGATCTATCAGTGCTGAGATCGGCGCATGCACAGATGCCCTGCACTGCTGGCTATCTGATTGCTGGCCAGCTCAATCGCTGGCCAACCCCGCGACCTCTACAATGCCAGCTCTCCACCCGCCGGCCCCCCACAGCCCGATTGCTAATCCCCTGGCCATTCTCGAGCCAGCTCTGAACCCCCCATGGCCCACCCAAATCTCCAGCCTCCCCCCCCACCGATTCCTCATCCCCACAATCCTGACCCCCCCCCCCACAGTCCCAGCCCCTCCCCCCTCCGCAGACCCAACCCCCACCCCCCACAGTGCTGACACCCCCTGCAGGCTGACCATCCCATCCAGCTGAATCCCCCCCAACAGCCCGCCCTGATCACTGGCCTCCCTCCTTTCCCCACTGAACAAAGAACAATACAGCACAGGAAACAGGCTCTTCAGCCCTCCAAGCCTGTGCCGCTCCATGGTCCAACTAGACCAATCGTTTGTATCCCTCCATTCCCAGGCTGCTCATGTGACTATCCAGGTAAGTCTTAAACGATGTCAGCGTGCCTGCCTCCACCACGCTACCCGGCAGCGCATTCCAGGCCCCCACCACCCTCTGATATCTGAGTTATACTTCGCCCCTCTCACCTTGAGCCCGTGACCCTTCGTGATCGTCACCTCCGACCTGGGAAAAAGCTTCCCACTGTTCACCCTATCTATCCCCTTCATAATCTTGTACACCTCTATTAGATCTCCCCTCATTCTCTGTCTTTCCAGGGAGAACAACCCCAGTTTACCCAATCTCTCCTCATAGCTAAGACCCTCCATACCAGGCAACATCCTGGTAAACCTTCTCTGCACTCTCTCTAACGCCTCCACATCCTTCTGGTAGTGCGGCGACCAGAACTGGACGCAGTACTCCAAATGTGGCCTAACCAGCGTTCTATACAGCTGCATCATCAGACTCCAGCTTTTATACTCTATACCCCATCCTATAAAGGCAAACATACCATATGCCTTCTTCACCACCTTCTCCACCTGTGTTGCCACCTTCAAGGATTTGTGGACTCTGCCATTTATTGTATAACTCCTCCCTACATTATTTCTTCCAAAATGCATCACTTCGCATTTATCCGGATTAAACTCCATCTGCCACCTCTCCGCCCAATTTTCCAGCCTATCTATATCCTGCTGTATTGCCCGACAATGCTCTTCGCTATCCGCAAGTCCAGCCATCTTCGTGTCATCCGCAAACTTGCAGATTACACCAGTTACACCTTCTTCCAAATCATTTATATATATCACAAATAGCAGAGGTCCCAGTACAGAGCCCTGCGGAACACCACTGGTCACAAACCTCCAGCCGGAAAAAGACCCTTCGACCACTACCCTCTGTCTCCTATGGCCAAGCCAGTTCTCCACCCATCTAGCCACTTCTCCTTGTATCCCATGAGCCTTAACCTTCTTAACCAACCTGCCATGTGGGACTTTGTCAAATGCCTTACTGAAATCCATATAGACAACATCCACGGCCCTTCCTTCATCTACCGTTTTTGTCACTTCCTCAAAAAACTCCACCAAATTTGTAAGGCATGACCTCCCTCTTACAAAACCATGCTGTCTATCACTAATGAGATTGTTCCGTTCTAAATGCACATACATCCTGTCTCTAAGAATCCTCTCCAACAACTTCCCTACCACAGACGTCAAGCTCACCGGCCTATAATTTCCTGGGTTATCCCTGCTACCCTTCTTAAACAACGGGACCACATTCGCTATCCTCCAATCCTCAGGGACCTCACCCGTGTCCAAAGAAGCGACAAAGATTTCCGTCAGAGGCCCAGCAATTTCATCTCTCGTCTCCCTGAGCAGTCGAGGATAGATGCCATCAGGCCCTGGGGCTTTGTCAGTTTTAATATTCCCTAAAAAACCTAACACTTCCTCTCTTGTAATGGAGATTTTCTCTAACGGGTCAACACCTCCCTCTGAGACACTCCCGGTTAACACGCCCCTCTCCTTCGTGAATACCGATGCAAAGTATTCATTTAGGATCTCCCCTATTCCCTTGGGTTCTAAGCATAATTCCCCTCCTTTGTCCCTGAGAGGTCCGATTTTCTCCCTGACAACTCTTTTGTTCCTAACGTATGAATAGAATGCCTTAGGATTCTCCTTAATCCTGCCTGCCAAGAACATCTTGTGACCTCTTTTTGCCCTTCTAACTCCCCGTTTGAGTTCTTTCCTACTCTCTCTGTATTCCTCCAGAGCTCCATCTGTTTTCAGTTGCCACTGATCCCTATGCAGAGTGGCAGCGGGACTCCCCCACCCCACCATTCGCCCCCTAGGCCCCACCCCAACATGCCCCGCCCCCTTGGCACTGTCCCATGCCTGATGGGCAGTGCCAAGCTGCCCCTGGGCATTGGCACTTTGCCCCTTGGGCATTGCCAGGGGGCATAGGCTGGCACTGCCAGGGTGCTAATGCCCAGAGGACACACTCTCTGCTGCCTGACTCTCTTGGGGCCCCCCATTCCCCCCCCCCCCCCCCTTCACTAGTGGGAAGCCACTAGTTCCCCATTAGTGGGGAGCTACTCTAAACTCCACTGGCATGAACCACTCTGGAGGCAGGGGGGTGGGGGGGGGGGGGCGGTTGGTAGATGCTAGTGGGCCCAAAGACTTCAGTCCCAGGCCCACTAATCACATTTAAATCATATGCAAATGACCATTTAAATGTTCTTTGCGCCTCCTCGCTGATTTCCGGCGCGGATCTGACGCAGCCGTAAATCCGGCGCTGGTAGACACAAGTGGGGCACCCAAGACATAGGTAGGAAAAGGGATGGGGATGTAAGGCAGAAATTCAGGGAGTTAGGGTGGACGCTTATGGCTCGAACAAACAGAGTTGTTATCTCTGGTTTGTTACCCGTGCCATGTGACAGTGAGGAGAGGAATAGGGAGAGAGAGCAATTGAACACGTGGCTACAGGGATGGTGCAGAAGGGAGGGATTCAGATACCTGGACAATTGGGGCTCATTCTGGGGTAGGTGGGACCTCTACAAACGGGATGGTCGACACCTGAACCAGAGGGGCACCAATATCCTGGGGGGGAAATTTGTTAAATCTCTTCGGGAGGGTTTAAACTAATTCAGCAGGGGGATGGGAACCTGAATTGTAGATCCAGTGTACAGGAGGTTGAGGGTAGTGAGGTCATGGATAAGGTTTCAGTGTCGCAGGAGTGCACTGGCAGGCAGGAAGGTGGTTTGAAGTGTGTATACTCCAACGCCAGGAGCATCCGGAATAAGGTGGGTGAACTTGCAGCATGGGTTGGTACCTGGGACTTCGATGTTGTGGCCATCTCGGAGACATGGATAGAGCAGGGACAGGAATGGTTGTTGCAGGTTCCGGGGTTTAGATGTTTCAGGAAGAGCAGGGAAGGTGGTAAAAGAGGTGGAGGTATGGCATTGTTAGTCAAGGACAGTATTAGGGTGGCAGAAAGGACATTTGATGAGGACTCGTCTACTGAGGTAGTATGGGCTGAGATTAGAAACAGGAAAGGAGAGGTCACCCTGTTGGGAGTTTTCTATAGGCCTCTGAAAAGTTCCAGAGATGTAGAGGAAAGGATTGCAAAGATTATTCTGGATAGGAGCGAAAGTAACAGGGTAGTTGTTATGGGGGACTTTAACTTTACAAATATTGACTGGAAAAGCTATAGTTCGAGTACTTTAGAGGGGTCAGTTTTTGTCCAATGTGTGCAGGAGGGTTTCCTGACACAGTATGTAGATAGGCCAACAAGAGGCGAGGTCACATTGGATTTGGTACTGGGTAATGAACCAGGCCAGGTGTTAGATTTGGAGGTAGGTGAGCACTTTGGTGATAGTGACCACAATTCGGTTACATTTACTTTAGTGATGGAAAGGGATAGGTATATACCGAAGGGCAAGAGTTATAGCTGGGGGAAAGGAAATTATGATGCGATTAGGCGAGATTTAGGATGCATAGGTTGGGGAAGGAAACTGCAGGGGATGGGCACAATTGAAATGTGGAGCTTGTTCAAGAAACAGCTACTGCGTGTCCTTGATAAGTATGTACCTGTCAGGCAGGGAGGAAGTGGTCGAGCGAGGGAACCGTGGTTTACTAAAGAAGTTGAATCTCTTGTGAAGAGGAAGAAGGAGACTTATGTAAAGATGAGACATGAAGGCTCAGTTAGGGCGCTTGAGAGTTACAAGTTAGCCAGGAAGGACCTAAAGAGAGAGTTAAGAAGAGTCAGGAGGGGACATGAGAAGTCTTTGGCAGGTAGGATCAAGGAAAACCCTAAAGCTTTCTATAGGTATATCAGGAATAAAAGAATGACTAGGGTAAGATTAGGGCCAGTCAAGGACAGTAGGGGGAAGTTGTGCGTGGAGTCTGAAGAGATAGGAGAGGCGCTAAATGAATATTTTTCGTCAGTATTCACGCGGGAAAAAGACAATGTTGTCGAGTAGAATACTGAGATACAGGCTGTTGGACTAGACGGGATTGAGGTTAATAAGGAGGAGATGTTAGCAATTCTGGAAAGTGTGAAAATAGATAAATCCCTGGGCCGGATGGGATTTATCCTAGGATTCTCTGGGAGACTAGGGAGGAGATTGCAGAGCCTTTGGCTTTGATCTTTATGTCGTCATTGTCTACAGGAATAGTGCCAGAAGACTGGAGGATAGCAAATGTTGTCCCCTTGTTCAAGAAGGGAAGTAGAGACAACCCTGGTAATTATAGACCAGTGAGCCTTACTTCTGTTCTGGGCAAAGTTTTGGAAAGGTTTATAAGAGATAGGATTTATAATCATCTAGAGAGGAATAATTTGATTAGGGATAGTCAACATTGTTTTGTGAAGAGTAGGTCGTGCCTCACAAACCTTATTGAGTTCTTTGAGAAGGTGACCAAAGAGGTGGATGAGGGTAAAGCAGTTGATGTGGTGTATATGGATTTCAGTAAAGCGTTTGATAAGGTTCCCCACGGTAAGCTATTGCAGAAAATACGGACGCATGGGATTGAGGGTGATTTAGCAGTTTGGATCAGGAATTGGCTAGCTGTAAGACAGAGGGTGGTGGTTGATGGGAAATGTTCATCCTGGAGTTCAGTTACTAGTGGTGTACCGCAAGGATCTGTTTTGGGGCCACTGCTGTTTGTCATTTTTATAAATGACCTGGATGAGGGCGTAGAAGGATGGTTTAGTAAATTTGCAGATGACACTGAATTCGGTGGAGTTGTGGACAGTGCGGAAGGTTGTTGCAGGTTACAGAGGGACATAGATAAGCTGCAGTGCTGGGCTGAGAGGTGGCAAATGGAGTTCAATGCGGAAAAGTGTGAGGTGATTCACTTTGGAAGGAGTAACAGGGTTACCGAGTACTGGGCTAATGGTAAGATACCTGGTGGTGTGGCTGAACAGAGAGATCTCGGTGTCCATGTGCATAGATCCCTGAAAGTTGGCACCCAGGTTGATAGCGTTGTTAAGAAGGCGTACGGAGTGTTAGCTTTCATTGGTAGAGGGATTGAGTTTCGGAGCCAGGATGTCATGTTGCAGCTGTACAAAACTTTGGTGCGGCCGCACTTGGAGTATTGCGTACAGTTCTGGTCGCCACATTATAGGAAGGATGTGGAAGCATTGGAAAGGGTGCAGAGGGGATTTACTAGGATGTTGCCTGGTATGGTGGGAAGATCGTATGAGGAAAGGCTGAGGGACTTGAGGTTGTTTTCGTTAGAGAGAAGAAGGTTAAGAGGTGACTTAATAGAGGCATATAAGATGATCAGAGGATTAGATAGGGTGGATAGTGAGAGCCTTTTTCCTCGGATGGTGATAGCTTGCATGAGGGGACATAGCTTTAAATTGAGGGGTGATAGATATAGGACAGATGTCAGAGGTAGGTTCTTGACTCAGAGAGTAGCAAGGGCGTGGAATTCCCTGCCTGCAGCAGTAGTGGACTTGCCAACATTAAGGGCATTTAAATGGTCATTGGATAAACATATGGATGATATTGGAATAGTGTAGGTTAGATGGGCTTTAGATTGGTTTCACTGGTCGGCGCAACATAGAGGGCCGAAGGGCCTGTACTGCGCTGCAATGTTCTATGTTCTGTGTTCTATGAAAGCATGTGCGAACCCCACAAATCGGCCAATGCGAGAATCCCCCGCCCAGCTGTGCTAAAAAATTAGCACAGCGGGATGGGAGAGAATCGCAGGTATTGTCTGTTATCATTGGAGTGGCCACTGCTGAGGCTGTAGCCAGTGAGGCTGAAACATATCTGAAACCTCTTTCTCACATCCCACTTTCCCCATCACGCAATTTCTCCTGTTTTACAAGCTGCAGCAGTCTAAGTATGAGCAACTTGCTTTGCTCCTCCCAACCTTACATAAGCTTATGCTTGTGTTCTTCTCCTCTCTTGATACCCAGTAAGTGCAACCTTACCAGGCAATAGTGGAAGAGAAAGACATGAAATGGCAGGAAGGCCGTAATGAAGAAGCACTGCCATCACTCACTCTCATGCTCATCACCACCAGCTCATCTACTTATACCAAGTGCACTTTAGAAGACAACACAGAGGTGGAATCTTCACAAACATAACCTTATGCTGGTGGGCCCAACAAGCGAAGCCAGGAGCAAGGGCAGAGCAAGGGCAGAGGGGGCAGCACGGTAGCTCAGTGGTTAGCACTGCTGCTTCACAGCTCCAGGGACCTGGGTTCGATTCCCGGCTTGGGTCACTGTCTGTGTGGAGTTTGCACATTCTCCTCGTGTCTGCGTGGGTTTCCTCCGGGTGCTCCGGTTTCCTCCCACAGTCCAAAGATGTGCGGGTTAGGTTGATTGGCCATGCTAAAATTGCCCCTTAGTGTCCTGAGATGTGTAGGTTAGAGGGATTAGCGGGTAAATGTGTCGGGATATGGGGGTAGGGCCTGGGTGGAATTGTGGTCGGTGCAGACTCGATGGGCCGAATGGCCTGTTTCTGCACTGTCGGGTTTCTATGATTTCTATGATTTCTAAGTGCCAGCTTCCTGTAGGACCAGACCACACAAACAGGTCCTGCTCTAACTGACTCAAATGGGGCAGTGTACAAAAGAAGGTTGATGGGTATACACAGTGAAATGCTTGATGCATTGGCATGTTTACTAGGAAACCTGTGGTCAATGTCATGGAGGAGTCTGACCACCAACACGAAACAGCTCGGAGCCCATGCTTTTCAGCATTGGCCATTAATAGCCAACACCATGACAGGTTTTTTAGACCCGACCACCATATGGCGCCTGATAGACAATGTCTCAACTTCCATTGAATAGAGGTAGAAGCTGCCCAATGTCTGAGCACTGCAGTGGAAGCTCAGAATGAAATTGTACAATTTCTGCTCCTTATGCAACTTGCTGCCAAACAGACAGTTGCCATGGCTGTAGACACCAGTGTTCAAAGGGGCTTCTCCCGACAGGGATTGCTGAACCGTCACCCTCAGGAGGTGCCAGGGTGAGTGAGTAATTGATGTTTGTGTCCATTTTGGCATGGTTTGAGTTCTGAATTTGTTTCAGAATATTTGTTTTGTGGTGACATAAGTTTTACATTGCAGGCAAACGAACACTGCGATGGTCAGTAAAAGATGAAGGTAAGTTGTGAGGCTGTTGGTGAAAGGGGAATTCGGATTTTAGTTCCAGCAACTGCAGTCAGATGAGTCAATGACAGACAGTGAAGTCAAAAAGGAGTTGTCCTAATTGTCTCTTCTCTTCATCTTCTTCTTTTTCTTCCTTCCCCTCTTTCTCCTCCTCGGTATGTTGCCACATTAGAAGTGGCGACTGTAAACTGCAATCCTTGTGCAAATATAGCCCAGGCAGCTTGCCCCTATCTGATAAGAGAGAATGAAATATATTCAGCTCTCTTTGAATGCAGAGCCTTGCTGACCTGCCTTATGCAACAGTGACCTGCAAAGTTGAAGATGTTGCAAACATTGCCTGCTCTAACCTTGAAGGAGCCAGATATATAAAAGATTACCTTCACAGCCACTGGCAATGCCAACAAGGATGAGATTTTAAAATCAAAATGTTACTAGATTCTGACTCATGCATCCAGGCCAGGAGCATCAATAGAACCATAGAGATTAGAAGCAAAGACCATTCGGTCCCTTGTCAGCTACTTAGAACCATAGAACCATAGAAAATTACAGCTCAGAAACAGGCCTTTTGGCCCTTCTTGTCTGTGCCGAACCATTTTATGCCTAGTCCCACTGACCTGCACTTGGACCATATCCCTCCACACCCCTCTCATCCATGAACCCGTCCAACTTTTTCTTAAATGTTAAAAGTGACCCCGCATTTACCACTTTATCCGGCAGCTCATTCCACACTCCCACCACTCTCTGCGTGAAGAAGCCCCCCTAATATTCCCTTTAAACTTTTCTCCTTTCACCCTTAGCCCATGCCCTCTGGTTTTTTTCTCCCCTAGCCTCAGCGGAAAAAGCCTGCTTGCATTGGTGAAAATGTATTTAAATACTAATCCCACAGCATTACTCTCTCTCCATTTCCCTGTAATGTCCTCTGCTTTAAATGCTTATCTATTCTTTCCTTAAGAGATGCGATGTTCTCCAAACTCAACATATATCAGAATAACTCTGATCATTTATTGCATTTTTAAAAATGTGATCTCAGGTCTTGGGTGGTCCTAGCAAGGCTCCATTTACTGTTCAACCCTAGCTGCTCTGTGAAAATAATAATGGGCTTTAGAATCACAGAATCCCTACAGTGCAAAAGGAGGCCATTCGGCCCGCACCACCAACAATCCCGCCCAGACCCTATCCCCGTAACCTAATCTCCCTGACACTAAGGCATAATTTAGCATGGCCAATCAACCTAACCCGCACATCTTTGGACTGTGGGAGGAAACCGGAGCACCCAGAGGAAACTCACGCAGACATGGGGAGAAGATGCAAACTCCACACAGACAATTATCCGAGGCCGAAATTGAATCTGGGTCCCTGGCATTGTGAGACAGCAGTTCTAACCACTGTGCCACCGTGCCACCCACTTGATCTTGATCCACTGCAAATCTCACAGTAATGATGCTCTCACAATGGTACGGAACTCCAGAGATGAATGAAAGAATGGTGGTGCCCTGTGTTGAAGTTAGAATGATGACTGACTTGAAAAGGAGTGTGGAGGTGGTGATGTTCCTATTAGATTCTTTCTTTGATTAATCTCAGTGCTAGAAGTTACAGAAGAGGATGTTGAAATAACGCTGGTGAGTTGTGGCAGTATCTTCTGTGGATCATACATACTGCAGCAATAGTGTGTTGTTGATGGACAGGGTAGCATTGGTGGATAGAATAAAGCTTCCATATTGTTACAGCTGCATTCATTCAGCCCAGTGCTGAGTATTCCATCAAACAACCTGCTTGAGCTTTGTAGATAGTGGAGAGACTCTGAGAGATCTGGATTTAAGTAATCCTTTGCAGAATACTGAGCATCTGTCCTGCCCTTGTAGTCATAGTACTGATATGACTGTTCCAGTTAAATCCCTGATCATTGTAACCGCCTAGATATTATGGGTCACCATGTGTTGATGGGCTATTCAACAAAATCTTCGCCATTGATGGTTAGCAAAGATGGTTAGGCTTCCTCTTCTTTGAAATGGTCATTTCCCAGCACTTATAAGGTCTAAATATATGCAAGACATATAATAATATATAAAATAACCAAATGGATGGACTTTGAGAATCCCTGCAGTGCATAAGAGGCCATTTGGCCCATCGTGTCTGGACCGACTCTCCAAAAGAGCTCCCTACCTATGCCCAATCCCCCATTCTAACCCCATAACTCCACATATTGATCATGGTCCCCTTAACGTACACATCTTTAGAGTGTGGGAGGAGATTGGAGCACTCAGCGGAAACTCATGCAGGTACAGGGAGAACGTGCAAACTCCATACAATCACCAAGGCTGGAATGAAACCTGGGTCCCTGGCATTGTGAGGCAGCAGTGCTAACCATTGTGTAACCATGCCACCCTATTAATACATTATTTCAGTTTGACAGATTGAAGAGAACTAGAGGACACACATTTAAATTATGAAAAGGTAGTAATTGGCTAGAAATGAGATGGTTCTTCCAATTCTTTGGAATTTGGTGATGCTGGATGTCATTAAGTGAAAGCTGGACCACATCACAGTTGTGACAGAAATCACATTATATTGAAGATAACAGATCAACAATTGTATGCAATGTGCTCTCCTGCCCAACACTGCTGAAGGGTTCTATGTAAATCTTACTGGTCACTTGTCAGCCAGCAATCGGATATAATTCAGGGACAATGGTGAATGCAGCTCAGCGCTGTGGAATCGTCAATAAACAACTCCAGCTCTGACCTTATGACATAGGGGAGATATTTGTTTCTATCATTTGCTCGGAAGAATTGACAGGTAAAGAGTGAGCAAAGAAAATTAACACTTTTTTCCTCTTCTTTCTTTATACCATAAACAGTTATCATACTTATTGTTGCTAATTATCAATGGAAGGAAGTTTGGTGACTGGGAATATGGATGACGCTGCCGTTCAAAACATGTCTGCCAGTAAATGGGAATAAGAAGAAAATGAATACAGCACAATGCTTAATATAGGTTCATATCTGGTTAGCTCCCCTTAAAATCTTACAATAACAATTTTTCATATAAAAATTAGATGGACTACTTTGATATTGCACAAAGACAAATTTGAATTGCACTATGTACAGTAACGAAAGAATAGGATACATTTTTTATCAGGCAATTGAACTCCATGCCAAGATAATTCAATTTTGCTGTTGTTTTATTAGATTCTGCTGCAAGAGGAACCCTTATTTTGTTCACTAATATATCTTACAATGAATTTCCCGACTTTAGCCCGGAGTTCTGTTATTCTGATAATATCCAAATACAGGGTTTCCAGTGTCATAAATCTCCAGCAATAAAATTAGCTCCACTCTGGGTCTAAACTAAATATTTCATTGCAGATTTATGAGTATTTATTGGTTTCTTGGCAGGCAGCATTGATTTGCTGGCTCAGAAATGTACCGCTCAGAGTCGTGCCCAAAAATTCAACAGCCACATTCGCAGTCGGGGCTGATCAAAGAATCATCGAGTACCTTCAAACGAATGCATCATTTCACAATGTAAATAATCCCTGAACAAATTCACACAACACAGGAATTGGAGGAACCAACTGGTAACAGAAATTCTGCCTAAGTATATTGAATATTTCATTTTATCACACAATTCGATGTGTTGCTAGTTGGGGGATAAGAGCCTCTGAACTTCTGGTTTTGGAGGCAGTTATCTGATGAAGGTTTCAAATCCTTCAAGTCGTGACCCGTTTACAAATTTGCACATATTTTTCTCTCATTTAAAAGTAACTGGATTTTGAGCTGGGAAAGCTGGAAAATCAGTGTTACTTGCAATATTCTCAAAGCTTATGGCAGTGATAGGGTCCTGTTGGCAAATTTTACATTCAGTATTGATGCCACGACCAACACCAAACGGACATGTGAGATCAGAGAAATAGATACAGAGAGAACATGTATCATGAGACACAACTCATCAGAGTCCTCATACTTTTGGTTGCAATAAGATGTGAAAGTGTTCCATTTAAATATTGACATCCATTTTGATATTTAGAAATGAGGCGAAATGCAATCCCTCATCAATTTAGAATAGAATCCAATTGATACCCTTTCACCAATTCGGAATGGACATAAAGAGAAGTCCCGTGTTCATTGGGTCCTTGAAAAGAAGCAGAAAGTGTTTGTTGAGGCATTTTCAGTACCTTTTTTCTACCGATTTGGTCCTTTCCTCAGATCTTTTATTCCACTTTTTTTAGATATATAAAATTCATGGCATATAGGGTAAGCAGCACCCCGATTGTTTCATCCATCAGAGTAAGGTTTGGTCCTTCTATCTATTGCCTGCAGGCTCTGTTTCCAATCTCCATGTTCACATTGCCATTGACCGATTTTGGCAGTGTGTAACGTTACACACTACACAGCTTTTCCCCAATGAGCATTTAGAATGACAGAAAAATAATCCAAAAACATTTACAGTTTTCAGGATTGATTGTGAGTGGGAGTTCTTGCATCCCACTCTGGCTTGGTACCAGGACTTGGCCCATTCCAGGCCAATTGCTTTATTGCCAGGACTGGAAAAAACTGCATTTTGCGCAATGCTGTGCACTGATTCCAATAGGTTAATGCCAAGGTTGGCATGGCAAGAAGAAATTAAGGACTTGCATTTATCTCACACTTTTAGCACCCCATGACATCCTAAAGTGCTTTGCAGTTATTTTATACAAATAATCCCACAAAGTATTTGTTTACAAATTAAAACTTTTAAATATTGCATAAGGCGAGGGATAAAAAGGCACTATAGTTGTGTGACTAATCACAATATTTGTGGACTTATCAGCCACATAAGGATTTGGAGAGGGCTGCTAGGAGATTTACTAGAATAGTATCAGAAATGCAGAAGCTCAGTTACACTGAGGGACCTTAGAGAAACTGGGACTATTCTAATTGGAGCAGGCGGAGGTAATGTGAGAGATGTTGATTGAGTTATTAATGAAAATCTCTTTCCACAGGAAAAAAGTAGATAGCCAAGTGTCATGGTGGCACAGTGGTTAGCACTGTTGCCTCACAGCTCCAGGGACCCGAGTTCAATTCTGGGTTCGGTGACTGTCTGTGTGGAGTTTGCACATCCTCCCCGTGTCTGCGTGGGTTGCCTCCAGGTGATCCGGTTTCTTCCCACAGTCCAAAGTGCAGGTTATGTGGATTAGCCATGGTAAATGTATGGCATTACAGGGATAGGGTGAGGGAGAGAGCCTGGGTAATATCCTCTGTCAGAGAGTCAGTGCAGACTTGATGGGCCAAACTGTAAAGATTCTATGATTTAAGGTAACTGGCAAAAGAATCAGAGGAAAAGATTTGTTTTTTTTTGTAATTTGGAATACACTATCTGAATGTGTGGTGGAAGCAAATTCATCAGTAACATTCAAAAAGGAGTTGGATAAATACTTAAATGGAGAAAATGCATGTAGGGAAATAGGAGTGGCCTAATATAGAATCCTGACAATGCAGAAGGAGGCCATTCAGCCTATCGAGCCTGCACCGACAACAATCCCACCCAGGCCCTAGCCCCGTAACCCCTGCTAATCCCTCTGACACTAAAGGCAATTTAGCATGGCCAATTCACCTAATAGGTTAGCTCTTCCAAAGATATATTATTTTTCTGAGATTGATCATTTTTTTTAGGTAGAGACATCATAGGCATGTAAGTTGTATTAAGGTACAGAGCAGCTCTAAGTTCATTAGATGATGGAACAAGCTCTTGGGTCTACTCCAGTTCCTATGTTCCTATCATTCTCTATCAAATACAGTTATGCTCAGGAAATCCCGAATTATGTATTAACTATTTACCTGAACTGTTATCTCAGAGTTATCTGTCCATGACAGAAATAACTGGTCCTTTCAATGTTGTTGAAAAGGGAGAGAAGTTGCCGAAGTTTTTCATCTTGCATTCATCAGGACAAACACACGAATATCAAATTTCAAATGTTCACAACAATTTATACTGCAGGAAAAAGGGGACTTACTGAGGTGTTGGCAAGTCAACTCCGATCAGATAAGCATTGCCTTGGAGCATATTGCCCAGGATGACAGGGGTACCTGGGATGCCCTGATTTGAGGATGATTCTCCTGAGCATGGCAAATTCTCCAATGGATGCATCTAATCCAGACATCCAGTTTATGTACAGTAGCCCCTCCTCAGAGTGTAATCTCACATCCACTTCTCATGTGATTTAGCACTAATAATGCAGCCCCTGTCCCGTGATTGCATATTGTCTCATGATACTCTCAGAACTCATCACCTTGCAATGAGGTTACAGTTTCCCAACTCTGAGATGTGGGCTGGAATTCTCCGGCCTCGCACACCTCGCTACCGCTGCCAGAGAAAATGGAGAATTTGGTGCTCAGCCAAATCTCCATTCACTGTAACTGGACTGGAGAATCCCAGAATCGGGCAAGGTCGGAGAATTCCGGATGTGGTCTGACTATTTGAATCTACCTGGACTAACCTTTCAGGAGTGAAAATACCTTCTTCAATGGGCCCACTATGGATGCATCTTCCCTAAGATGAGAAAGACGCATGCACTATGAACTATCCCTGTGTTTGTAATTTGTAAAAGTGCACTATCCTCTGTAACTATTTTCGTGTGTATATGTGTGTGTTGTGTGTGTGTGTGTATATGTGTGTGTTGTGTGTGTGTGTGTGTATATGTGTGTGTTGTGTGTGTGTGTATGTATATGTGTGTGTTGTGTGTGTGTGACATAGCATTACACTTGTAGGGTGAATGCATAAATAAATAATCCTCTTCAGTTAAACCCACAAAAGCTTGCTGCTGATTATTTAAATTGGCTACACACTCAGGGGTAAGGAACACACACATCTTGCATTTCAAAAAGCACACAAAGAATGGACAGTAAGAAAAAGGAATTGGGGTTTCAGTTCTCTCTCTTCTTGTCTGTAACATGTGCCTCAGTCAGTCAAAGGGGTCACCTGCAGATGATGGGGTCACTTGAGTATTGACGCCATCAACACAATCTGTTCCTGCCTCAGCCCTTTCATGGCACACCTGCATGATCTGGAAATCGTCCCGATGTTGGAATCCCAACGTTTTATTTCAAAACCAAGCCCTGCAAGTGCATTCTTTATAAATCCGCTAATGATTTTACTGCAACGAACACAAAGATAAATCTCTGCTGACAGTCTGTCCCTCTGCTGCCACTTCACTTATTTAGACTGATGTGACAGTGTTTCAATCTGGCTTCAATAATTTCAAGAAGTGAAAAGACTGGGAACACTGCTCTGCCTAGTCCCCGTGTTGACCTAGTCGTCTGAAACACTGAGACCAATATGCTGTTATTTCTCAATGAGACTGTAGGTCAGCAAGGACAAAATGTCAGCATTGTTCAAATACACCTGCTCTGCTAAATTCAGGATGCAGTCAGCCAGAGAAGAAATGGAGGTGAAATAGAAGGCCACAGATGAAGTTTAACATGTCCATAGAGGAATGGAGGAAAGCAAAAGCTGTCATTCTCCAGCCAAAATCTCATGTGTGATGAGAGATTGTTATGGCAGCTGACTGAGCAGGCAACAATGTAGGGCTGAGATAGCTGCCAGGCCAGGGGAAAAATCTGTGTAACTAATTCAATTTTGCTCACATCTAATGATGTAGTGAGCTAGAAATGCTGTCAGCCGTCCTTTCCCTGTGTTGACTCCCTTTTTGCCTCCGAACATTGAATTATTCTTGATATGCAAATCTTTTACTGTAAGATCAGTGGCTTTTACTGCTAATGAGAGTTTTGTGCTTTTACAGTGGCATGTGTTAACCGTCCTGTTAAATAATTCATGAATGTAATTAATTTGGATGAATCAGATAAAGTGCCAGGAAAAAACACACTTCAAGCTGAATTTGAGTTGTCTGAGGCCTGCAGCAGTATCTCTGAAACCAGACGCTAACGTCTTTATTTAAAGTGTTTGTAACTAATTATAAACCTCACAGCACCGTGGCTCTTGTTTCATCAGAGTCAGAGCTATGGGGAATGTATTGCAGGCTTGAGCACCATGAGAATGAGATAATGAGATAACTGCGTACAGAACGATTTCATAAATCAGCTGTAAGTTGCTGACTCATGACTTAAAATGTGTTACTCTTACAATAACATGCTGATTTAAGTGCAATATTGTAAATGATTCACTTTTACCTTTTGGCACAAACAGTGACTTTGGTTGCAGTTTTGTGTGAAGGCTTCCATTACAACAAATCCCTTCACAAACTGGCGGTGTTTTGCAAACATATTTCCCACTTATAGCAAGAAAGTATAATAAAATCAGATCTAATGTCAGATGTTAAAGCTGTCTGTCATTGCATTTTTTTATTGCTGTGTATCTCTACATTCAGCCATCATCCTGTCATCTCATCAGCTGCAAAGCTGAAATGGTGTGGGTGATAGACTTTCTTGAGATCTGCAGTATTTGAGCTCCGATTTAAACTCGACCCGTGACTGCTCTGCTGATGAAATGTGTTGTGGGCTTTGATGTCGGCCTTTTAATTGATCACAACTTTACCCTGCAAGTAACCAGACAAGTAACAGGGTTTTCTTAAACAGTTGTCTTAATACAAGCAAGGACACTGAGAAGCTACAGTTCACATTCCTGTAGCTAGCCAGATTGGTGTATTCCAAGATAAAAAGGCAATTAAAGTTTTCAAAATCGGTTACAAGTAATTAGCATAAATCACAATCACTTTACACTTGCTTCATTATAATATCTAATCAGCGTGAAAACTTCATAATATAACCATTTTTGTATCTGTGGATCACTCCTATTTCCAGTTACAGATGTCTGATTTCTGTATTTTGCCAGACTAATGGCCTTGGTGTCTGTTTATGAAGGCTCTCATAAGAAATCCTTTGTTTTTCAGCCTGTGTGATTTTTAAACTTGTGCGATGATTAACCCTTCCAGTCCCCCTTTTGGCCATTGGGTGACCACCCAAAAAGGCCAATATGATGTTCATAATAATGTTCCCAAACCTTCAGGTGGCTAGCTGTCCAGATGTTGAGAGGTATTCTAAACTATTCTGCTGTAAATTTCAGCATTTAATTTCTCCCCTTCTTTTATTCAGAGCGCCATAGGAACACTACCCCTGTCCCTAGAGTCACACATGTCCTAATTATTTCCCACCAATTGGTTAGGCGGTTCCCTGAACAAATACGTCCCACCAATGGTGTTTTTCCTGATCAAATCAGTCTATTGGCAATCTGGGTGATTAGGTTCACCTGTTTACATCCCTTACGGGTCTGTTCTTTGAAATGCCTGACATATTCATGGGTAATTTCCATAGCCTCTCTCATGGCCTGTCGGACCACTTTCCCCAGTGTACAATGAGGAAAGTGTACAATGAGCCATCGCACCAGGCACCAAATGCATATTCCAATGATTTTCCCAGCAGGTGGAACCCTCCCACAGTCAATGAGTCTGTCACTTGCAGACAAAAACTGTGATTACTTTCACTAGGTCAACCCCCAGTATGATCTCTGTTTCCAGGGTGATTATGCATCACTGCGTGGGGCTCACCTGCGCTGCTTTAAATGCCTCCTTCAATGGGAAGATATCAGTGATTATCTTGCTGGTGTTCCCTAGAGGCTCGAGGATCTGACAAGCACACACTGTGTAATGCTCTGATTCTGAACAGCATTCTGTCTTGCTCACATTTGCCAGGCCCTCCTTATGGATCATGTATCCTTTTAGATTTGGCTCGGTGAACCCAGCCCCATTCTTTTGTCCCTAGGATTCTGATTCGAATCTGTAGCTATCCTTAAAGATCTCATTGGACATACTTTCCTGTGGTACCACCATAATAAATATTATAGCCCCCTTCACTGGACCTCCTCTTGGTCAAGTGACTACTAATTCATGTCTGTCCCATGAAAGTTGAGAAAGTTTATTTTTGTACAGGCAGACAAATAAATATCGGGAGAATGGTTCCAAATCTCAAATCTTCAATGTCAGACTTGCCCTCACCTATCAGATCTCTGGTGAGATTATTACAAGCCCACCCTTTGTCTTGGGCCTCAGTGGTCTTAATTATCCCTTCAATTACATGATTAAATGTTTCTGGGGGTCCCTCGCCCTGTAGGCCTATTAAGGTGAGTGCATACTCAGTTCCATTGGCTCCATACTGTAGTCCCTTTCCAACTTCCGTGGCAACCCAGGATAAATAGCAATTCAGTTCAGACGATTGTACTGAATTAACTACCGAGTTTGCACTCCAAACAATCCCCCCATACCTCCCAGTATTCTCAAATATCCTACTCTTAAAATTTGCACAATTAATTGCTTCCCATAAATCTACTATTATAAACTAACACAGGCACGAGTTTCAGAACGATTTAAAATCAAATCAACTATTTGCTGAAATAGTTAACTTTTCTACAAACCCCAAACAGAACGTAGCACGCAATATAGAGATAGCCACACCTCATAAATTTTAAACAAGTAACCTTCCACTTGCAGCTTCTTAAAGTGACAGCAATGCAAGTTGTTCTTGAGCTAATTTCCAGCATCTGATTTAATTTTATAGCTGATATTCAAACCTACAACACAAAGTTCTACATTTTTAAGACAGTCGAATTTCCTTTCGACAGATATTAATTGGTTACATTTTAACTTTTATTGATCTTATAACTGCAGTGCCGATTAGTCAAAATGATTTAAGAGCAAGTTGTTTCTCCTCCCCATTCCTCAAGATACGCCCTTTTGGCTTTCCGCCTTTTCGGCTTTCCACCTTCCGGCTGCGCCTTTTTGTCTTTCGCCAAGGCCCATGGTCTTTTGACCACTCCGCGCAATCGCAGTTTATCACTGTGGGGTTGACCCTCAAGAATTCCCTTTGTCTTGTTTACTCGGGGCTCGGATTTCACTTGTTAAATTGACTACTATTGCTGTGTTTACAATAGCATGCTACTGAGAGTATTAATCAGAGATGATTGATACTCACCGGAACATGCAATGGGGCAGAGTGCTACATCCCTGTTTATTCCACCAACTTGCTGCCTGCTGTTTTAACTTCTGTGTTTTGGGAGATCTGCGCAGACCTTGTCGTGGACGGTGAAGGCCCTGTGAATATCCAAAATTCAGAATCTGCTGACGACTTCCAGGCACCAATTCAAATTCAACTCCAGCTCACACAGGCTATCCACAGCGCTTGCCATGTCAGCGAAAGCTTCTGCCACGTGTCTGCAGGTCCAGCAAAGGGCCAGTCAACTCAGGTGTCTTAGATATTTGATGTTGGAAGGAACAGGCATGCACTAGGAGACCTCTCCTCCCCCAAGGTTTCCCCACCCCCTCCTCTGAACACAACCTTCTCTTGATTACCTCCATCACCCTAATCCATTTTGTTTGGAAACTCGGGCAAGCAAACTCCTTCTGCCCAAAATCTCTTCCCTGTCCACCTGTCAATTATTCTGCCCAGGTTTGGGCAGCGAACATTGTTCCAGCATGTTGCTTAGCCACATGAATTAAAATGGCCTGAGGTAGTTGTAGTTAAGTCCAACCCCATGCATTGTCCAGCACCCTGCTGTAAAATCCGGACTCTGATATTGGTTGACAGGAAATATACTTTGTGACGTGTACTGATTTTTTTTTCCTTGGCCCCATTTGTAAAGTGAATGGGCTTTGCCTCCTGCACCCTATTACCTGAGTGAAATGAGCAAATGATCTGCTGTCAATGATCTTACTTCCTTGATCAGGTGACAGTTAAGAATAAGAGGCAAAGCTAACATAAGTATGAGCAGTCTAATTAACCGACAATGTGAACAGAGAACTCGAGGATGACAGTATAAAATTAACATGTGTCAAATGATACTAGACATGCAAATTCCTTTCTCCACGGAGTATGTGGAAGATTTCCTGTAAAAACAGTGTCAACTAACTCCTTTAACTAAAAAGAGCTGAATAAACACCATATGAAGTATGTGATGAAGTTGTCCCGATCGATCAGCAAATTTGTCCAGAGATCAATGGACTCCAGAGATCAAGTGATTCCACACTTCCCACCCCTCCGCGGTAAACATGTTTCTCCTGAATTTCGCATTGGATATTGGATTTATTTGTGACTATCTGTATTTATAACTCCTAATTTTGGACTTCCCCATAAGTGACAACACCTTCTTTCGAGGGGATGTTCCACCCACATTTTCGGCAGAGGGGACGGAAAATCGAGGGGAAGTCCCAGAACTGCTTTGGCGCTGTCAGGAATTTCCTGCTCGATTTCCCCCCCCCCCCGCCCCACCCATAATGGGATTCCCGCCATAGAACGATGGTGACCCCATTGTAATACATTTAAGTCTAATTAGCCCCACTGTAACATCCCCCTACATACATGGCAGGCGTCCTTTATAAAGATCTTTATAAAGCCGAGGTTATTGGTGGGGCTGGCTCTGCGTGACGTTGTGGGATCTGCCTCCTGGATTTCTTTATTCAAATTGTTCAAAAATTCCACAGGAAAAGCCGACAGCAGAGCCAAAGGGCGGCACAATGCTTTCCCCACCTGAGTTGACACTTTGAAAAAAAAGAGAAATTTCTGACCTCTATATTTATCTTATTGAATTGTTCGATAATTTTGAAGACCTTGGTCAGGTCACCTCTCAGTCTTGCCAAATGTGGTTCAGTTGGTAGCAGTCTCACCTCTAAGGCTGTGGGTTCAAATTGCACTGTGGGATCTGCGCACAAAAGTCGAGGCTGACACTCCAGTGCAGCGTGAGAGGGACATAAGGCCCCGTTTGCTCCCTTGGGTGTGTGTAAAAGGTCCCATGACGCTATTTGAAGAAGACCAGGGGAATTATTCCTAATATAGAAACTAGAAGCAGGAGTAGGCCATTCAGACAAGGCATACTGTTCATAGAGAAGGAAAGGAAAGAGTGCAGAATGTAGTGTTACAGTCATAGCTAAGTGTAGAGAAAAATCAACTTAATGCGAGGTAAGTCCATTCAAAAGTCTAATGGCAGCAGGGAAGAAACTGTTTTTGAGTCAGTTGGTATGTGACCTCAGACTTTTGTATCCTTTTCCTGATGGAAGAAGGTGGAAGGGAGTATGTCCAGGGTGCGTGGGGTCCTTGATAATGCTGGCTGCCTTTCCAAGGCAGCGAGAAGTGTAGACAGAGTCAATCGATGGGAGGCTGGTTTGTGTGATGGATGGACTGGGCTTCATTCGCGACCCTTTGAAGTTTCTTGCTGTCTTGGACAGAGCAGGAGCCATACCAAACTGTGATACAACCAGAAAGAATGCTTTTTACGGTGCATCTGTAAAAATTGGTGAGAGTCGTAGAGGACATGCCAAATTTTTTTAGTCTTCTGAGAAAGTAGAGGCATTGATGGACTTTCTTAACTATAGTGTCGGCATGGGGGGACCAGGACAGGTTGTTGGTGATCTGGACACCTACAAATTTGAAGCTCTCGACCATTCCTACTCCATCCCCATTGATGTAGACAGGGGCAAGTTCTCCACTACACTTCCTGAAGTCAATGACTATCTCCGTTTTGTTGACTTTGAAGGAGAATTTATTGTCGTCGCACCAGTTCACCAGATTCTCCCTCCAAACCAGGCAACATCCAGGTAAACCTTTTCTGTTCCCTCTCCAAAGCCTCCACATCCTTCTGATAGTGCGGCAACCAGAACTATACACAATATTTCAAATGTGGCCTAACTAAAGTTCTACACAGCTGCAAAGTGACTTGTCAATTTTTATACTCTATGCCCCAACCGATGAAGACAATCTTGCCACACATCTTCTTGACCACCTTGTTGCCACTTTCAGGGATTTAATAATATATATATACACTAATATATATTTAGTAATTTAGTAATATATATTTAGTATTTAGTAACTTATGGCTGGAGTCAGGCCAGGATGGCGATGTTGTAAAATTGGGTACCATGTCATGACTTTCCATCCCTGTCTTTCCCCTCTCCCTGTCTTGACAACCCTGAATCCCACCCTACTTGAACCACTCTTGCCAAAGCCTGCAGCCTGGCCCTGGCAAGATCCCAGATGTACCTTAGTGTCTGCGCTCCATCGCAACACATCTTCTTCGGGATTGGCTGTTGTCCCAGCAGTGGCCACCATTCCCCGTGACGTTGTTGGGACCAGAGAGATGGTGGCATTTGATTGGCTTTTGCAGGCAGGAATTCCTCCCCAGATGGGCCGGAGGTCCCCTCTCAAGCCAATTAATGGCTCAACAGCTGCTAAATGGCTGCGGGGCGAGTTAGCCAAGTGGAGGTGGGCTCACTCCTGACTTTTACAATGTAAAGTCCAGGTCAGAACTGTACCTCATATGGTCTAACCAATAGTCTATCGAAGTTTAACAGAACTACTCTGCTTTTGAATTCTATTTCTATAGAAATGAACCAGAGTGGTTTGTTTGCATTTTTTTATGGCTATGTCAGTCTGTATTTTAATATTTGTACATCTCTACTCCTAAATCTCTTTGTATCTCACCCACGTTTATTTTCTTATTTTCCAAGCAGGAGGTGGCCTCCTCATTCTCCGACCAAAATACGCCACCTCACATCTATCTAGATTTAAATTCATTTCACATTTGCACACCTATTCTGCAAGTCTGTGAATATCTTTTTGTATTTTTTGCAGTCTTCCTCTGAAATACCTCTACACCTCAATTTAGTGTCAACCGCAAAATTGATATTATTCGACCAATTCCTGAGTCCAAATCATTTACACAAGGAACAATTGATTCAATTCTAGGGATAAACTACCAGTTTAATTAATGTCACTTTACACCAATGTTAAATTTGTAGTGTAAGTGGATGCATCTTCACAAAACCACTCGCCTCTCCTATTGCTCAATAGACCAAAGAACAAAGAACATTACAGCACAGGAATGGCCCAGGAACCACAACCCCATCACTTACCCCACAGCACTCTCAAGCACTCCAGGTTCAAGCCGAATGTTTATAGATTCCACATCGACCTCACATACTTTTCAGTTCTGCTAGCATCACACCTGACCCCACTGCCTACACATTCCTCCAGTTATTCAGGTATATCAAGTGCCTCACCCAAATGCAATGCAACACACTCACAGACATTCTTCCCTCTCCCTTTCAGAACAAGGTAGAGCCCATGCAGCAGCAAGGAGCCAGCGAGGGGGCAGATATGTCTTCATTCGTTCCAATGAATGAGATGATTTTCCATAGTATGGAGCCAGCTGCCACTGAACCTGTAGCATCTAGCATCATCAAGAAGATTCCAGATGACAGTATGTACCTTCCTATGCATTTTCTCAACTCCCTCCTCATCCTCATCATGTTATCTGGCATAATGACCAAGTTGCAAGTGGTGTGACCATGGACTGTTACATTCCTTCCCGCACCCCCTTTCAGATCCAATCTTTCCTTACTGATGTTCTGCTTTCAGATACGCTCTCACTACCACCTGGTCAGGCACAGCCTTAGGAGGAAGAGTGGGAACAATGCCACACCAGTGATTTGATCTGAGGTTCAGTCATCAGCTCAGATACTAGCACAGCGCCTATTGGGGCGGCACGGTAGCACAGTGGTTAGCACTGCTGCTTCACAGCTCCAGGGTCCCGGGTTCGATTCCCGGCTCGGATCACTGTCTGTGTGGAGTTTGCACATTCTCCTCGTGTCTGCGTGGGTTTCCTCCGGGTGCTCCGGTTTCCTCCCACAGTCCAAAGATGTGCGGGTTAGGTTGATTGGCCAGGTTAAAAATTGCCCCTTAGAGTTCTGAGATGCGTAGGTTAGTGGGATTAGTGGGTAAAATATGTGGGGGTAGGGCCTGGGTGGGATTGTGGTCGATGCAGACTCGATGGGCCGAATGGCCTCCTTCTGCACTGTAGGGTTTCTATGATTTCTATGATTTCTATCTTAGAACTTACAGATGAGATCAGCAATGATCAGCAGAGTCACTCACTACGAATGGGCTGTAACCAAGCCATGGGATAAGAATGGTTCATGTGTTAGACCCCTGGTGGACGAGGTCACCAAAGAGTTCTGCTGCAGGTGACTCAGATGAGGACTTTGACCGGGAGGCCAGCTGGATGACTCTGCTGATGATGCTGAGATGCTTGGTACTTTTGCAGGCCTGCTAGACAGCCTCATGTCACTGTCACAAGACATGGCAGAGTCCAGCTCCAATGTAGCAGTGGGCACCATGCAAAGCAGGCAGCCTGTCCTTACCATGGAAGAGGTGGTGGCCAACTCCATTGAAACTCTTGCAGACCCAACCGTGATCGAGCGCCTAGTGACCAATGTCTCAACTTCCACAACACTACAGGCAGAAGCCACCCTACATCGGCGTGGCACAGTGGAAGCTCAGGCAGAGGTCATGTCACTAATTTCTCAGCAAGTGGGCAGCTAAAAAGACATTAATCCTTTGACCAAAATACTAAAATGTAGTAAATCAGCAGTATTCTCATTAGTTTCTGAAAAGAGTAATTGTCGATGTTATGTCTTGTGGTTCTCAGAAGTTTGAAATAATTATGCAACATCAATACAGGCGTTGACATTGAATGTGTTTCTCCGGTCTCACCACGTGCTGCAGAATGACATTGTTAGTTCGGTAAGAACAGACTGTTGTGCGGTAGTGAGTGATGTGGCATTCTGGATACTTACGCACGGCTGCATGTAACAATATAGTTCAGAACTCTTATTGATCAATATAACAGTATAACATCCCTCTTTCTTTGAATAAAAATGTCTCTATGGACAGGATTTTCTGGCTGCGCTCGCACCAAAAATGGAGAATCCTGCCTGAGGTCAATGTGCCTTTATATAGTCCGCCCCCTGCCCGCTACAATTCCTGTGGCGGGCAGGACGGGAAAACTCCCCCTTTTGTGTCAATAACTGTTCCAATCATTAATTTGATGATAAAGAAGATTAACAGTTGAGTTTTGCAATTAAACTGAACACCTTAAAGTTTTTTACAGCTTGTTTCCTTTTCTCAAAGACGTTGTTCATCGTATTGCTGAGGTGTTGTGCTTCCACTTGTGGGTTTGCTAATTAGTGCTCTGTGGTGAGTTGGCATGCTATACTGGCCATGTTGTGTGTGTTGTTCCTGGTGTTGTAGAAAATGTACTTGATGTTGCTGACATTGTGTCACTGTTAATGATGCTGTTGATGTTACGCTGTTTGTTGGTGCTGCTGTTGATGTTGAATCACTTGTTAGTGATGTTGCTGCTGTTGTCGATGACCTTTTCTGTTTTGCTCGCTCAGGTGTAGGTCAGATTTGGTTTCTGTTCCTTTTCATTTGCTGACCTGAATGATGTAAGAATCTGGAGTCTCTACTTGGCGGACAACTGTTGCTGGGTTCCTGTATACGTAAGGCTGAATTTTACATTCCCAAATTGAGTGTGCTACCCCTGCCTGTGGTGTGATGACATTTGGTTGGCAACCTAATGTTACCGCACCAGTTTCTGCTAATACAGAAGGCAAGCAGGCACTAAAATTGACAGCCCGCCCATCAATTTGAAATCATGAATTAACAGGCTATTAAGGTTATTAACAACCTAATTGTCTGCAAGCTTTTGTTGCCTGCTGCACTTCTTGGGCATCAGACATTAAAAGGTTTGGGAGTTTTTCATGTCAGCTGAAAGGAGCTGGCACAGTGATGGTAGTAAAGTCTTGCCACCAGGCCCATTGTTGAATGTATTAGCAGATTCTGCTGGGGAAGCTGTGGCAGTATCTGTATGATTTTTTTTGCATCTTCAATGAATAATGAAAATTGAGAGCTGGGTGCCTTTGCAATTCTAGCCACAGCATTACCCTTCTGCCACATGACCTCCTGGCCTACATTGTCCATTCTCAGAACCAAAAATTATCTATTCCCATCAAAGTGTGATTCATATTGCTCCGTGAATACAGCTGCAACATAAATATAAACATGCAAGTTAGGAGCAGGAGTAGGCCATTTGGCCCCTTGAGTCTGTTCTGCCATTCAATAAGATCATGGTCGATCTGATTGTGGTCTCAACTCCACATTCTGACTATCCCTGATAACCTTTGACTCCCTTATTAATTAAGAATCTAATTATGTCTGCCATAAAATAATAAATCTCCCTGCCTCCACTACTCCAAAGGTGAATTCCAAAGATTCACCACCCTCTGAGATGAATTATTTCTTTTTATTTCTATCTTAAATGGGAGATTAACAGTGTCCAATAGTTCTTGTCCCTCCCACAAGGAGAAATATCCTTGCAACATCCACCCTGTCAAGTCCCATCAGGAACTTAGGTATCTCAATAAGATCACCTCCCACTCTTCTAAACTCCAATGGACACAGGCCCAGTCTTTCCTCAAAAGATAACTCACCCCCCCCCCACCATCCCAAGTATCAGTCAAGTGAACATTTTCTGAACTGCTTCGAATGCATTTGCATTCATTCTTAAGTAAGGAGGCTAAAGCTGTACCCAGTACCCAAATCTGCTCTCACCATGCCCCGTACAATTTCAGCAAAACATTGCTACTTTGATATTCCATCCCCTTTGCAATGAACAATAACATTTTATTTGCATTCCTAATCATTTGCTGTACCTGCATTCTAACTTCTGTATACTACATACTTCTACTCGTTATATTATTTTTTATATTGTCTTAAAGCCACAAGAGCTTGCTATATTGTGGTATCTAGAACCAGGCATGAGAAACTGGCCTGATAATCACTGTGGATTGGACAAGCCTAAGCTAAAGGATCCTTAAAGATATTGACTAGGGTCAGAATTCTCCAGTCTCGTGCGCTCAGCCACTGCTTGCAAGTGAGACTAGAGAATTTGGTGCATAGCTACACCTCCATTTACTGCGGTGGAAATCGGAGAATCCCAGCTGCGGACGAGGTCAGAGAATTCCGGCCTAAATTCAATTCAGTATCAGGTTAAACTTCCTTATTCATCGAGGCTTCATGTCATTTCGCCAACAGCCTGCAGGATACACAAACCACTTCGTTAGCAGATGCAGAGAAAAAGCTAAGTACTGTGATTTTTTTGAAAGTAGATCTAGCAGACAGAATTGTTGAGTTGGTCATTACATTCACAACCATTCCATAAAGACCTACTAGACAAGCCCAAAAGCTATAGCATCAAAGAACTACTCAAGGATGCACATAAGTACAAAGCGATCCGAGTAGGTCGATGAAGCATATGGTTCCGAAGTATCACGCCAATTTTTGATCCACATGCTGGAACACCTAAACGTAGCAAGAAATGTAGAAGGTGGAGACACCAAGGACATGCCCTGTTTTCCACCAATTCTGCAAGGCATCTGGCAGGAAGTTCCATTGGCAGCACCAGTGCACTAGAGCCAAGTCTGATGCAGCTACAAATAGACATGCACTGACCCAAATAGACTGTACACAACTTCTGTTATCCCACCAGAAACATTTCCACATGTGCAAGAGCACACAGATTGTTGCAGCATAATTATTTATGTCATAAAGCAGGACAGATCACTCCGAGTATGTCTTGATCCATTACATTTAAACACAGCTTTGAAATGTTGTCCTGACAAAATGCCCTTGATCTAGCTGAATCAAATCTCAAATGTAGACAGACCAAGCAAGATCAACACATTGCAATGTTACAGCTGAGAATGATGATTTTAAGTGCAACTATTCCAGGACTGACAGAGCTCACATTGACCGGGCCAGTGCTTACCAATTTACCTGCTCTTCCCCATTTCTCTCAGAAACCGGAGAGTAACTTTTATAACTGCAAGAGATGATGACCAACACGCATGATAAAAATGGAGGTAGAGAATTGTCCAGCCTATAGGTGGGACAATAAGCTCACATTCAGGATTCCACAGAAGGTATGTGGCAAACAGTATGGGTGACAAAGGTTTGTTCAAAAACAAAGTCTTGTGAAGTCATTCCACACAAAAGTGCAATGGTGAGGTGTAACTAAGGACAAATCAAATCCATTCCTTTCCTCAACCACTGTATACTGCTATTGCATCAAGGACAAGATCCCAAATGAAAACAGGAACAAAGTCCAAGAATGAGAATCCCACAGATCACTGCGAACAATTAAAGACACCTCCAGATAAGGTTACTATTACAAGATATGCACATACCAGCAGATTACCTCGATGTTCTAGAGACTCATAATGTAATCTGTTCTATACACTTCTGTAATGGTAACTAAATATGAACATCTATTCTAAATAGTAATACTTCTTTAAAAGGTTGGGGGGGGCAGGGAATGTACGTTTAAAAAGAAAAGGGCATGTTGTAATATGCCTTTAAGGGATAGCAGCAATGCATTGTGTGATCCAGTCTTGGTTTCACTTTTGCCTTTGAGCAGAGCACATACACACACAAGTCCACGGCCGGTGTTTTCAAGCTTTCCCCCTGCATACAACTGCTCTCATGTGCCTAGTCCAAATAAATGAACTCACAACGTGTTTACATAATCCCTTATGAGTGATTGGTAATCATACTGTTATATAAACACGACACTGGGGAACCTGTTTAAAAAAAAGCATGCAGACTGTGAAGTCTTGTGTTTCTCAATTGGAACTCATCCCCATAACTTTTAAATTACACCCCAGTTATTAACGGGTTGTCAGTTAAAGTTATGAACATGTTCATTTTATCACTGGAGTTTAGTTATTTTGGCAAAATTAAAGTGAGTGAGAACTCATTGAGATGATGAGTTAGACACTGGTCTGGGTATAAGTTCAAATCCCACTCAGACTGACAATGAAAATCTCAAAACCTTTTCCCCTTTACTTGTCTCAAGGTTAGCCAAGGTGAGGGATGGAGAAGAAATAGTGTGATGAACAATGTATAATTTTTAAGTTGAATTTATAAACTATGTATTTTTGTGTTAAGGAAAGTAGAGTGGTTTCGGTTTCATGTAGATGGGTGCCTAGGAGTCTGGATGGGCCTGTGACTAAAAGGTCAGGTCTGTCGTGTTTGTTTACAGACATTTATAATGAGGTTTTACAGCCTGTGAAGTTAAACTGATGGGTTAAAATCAGTTAAATGTTTAGTGATTTTGGAAAAGAACACAATGGGCCTGATTTTACCATTGCGTCGCACCCGAAAAGGGCGCGAAAACTTGGTAAAGTCAGGTGTGAGGCCATTAGCGCGATCTGTGCCCGCGTCCGCGCAGATGTCCATTTTACTAAGGCCCGAAAATGGCCGCGATCCAAACTGTGCCCAAAACGGGTGCAACGGTGATTTAAATGCATTTGCATGCATTTAAATTGAATTAATGGGCTGCCCGCCCAACTTTACCAGCATTTCCCCCTTTACCATCACGTTCACCCATACAGATTCGACACAAAACAGACATGCTCGGTAAAGGTCTGTTTCGGGCACTCCAGCTTCTGAAGAGGTAGGTTCAGAGCTTCCAACGGCTCTCTGACTCAGATCGGTGGTGGGATGGGGGTGGGGGGGAGGGAGGCAGATCAGATCATTCTATGGTGGGGGGGAGGGAGGCCAGATGGTTCTCTGGTTGAGGGTGGGGGAGGAGAGGGAGGCCCGATCACTCTCTGGTGGGGGGGAGGGAGACCAGATGGTTCTCTGGTGGGGGAGGGAGGATGGAGACCCGATCAATCTCTGGTGGGGGGGGGGGAGGGAGGCCCAATTGTTCTCTGGTGGGGGAGGGGGGGGAGGGGGGGGAGGGGGGAAGGCCCGATCGTTCTCTGGTGGGGGGAGGGAGGAGAGAGGTTCGATCTTTCTCTGGTGGGAGGGGAGGGGTTGGCCCAATCGTTCTCTGGTGGGGGGAGGGAGGCCAGATGGATCTCTGGTGGGGGGGAGGAGGGGGGCCCGCTGCCACTCTGTGGGCGATTGGTGGAGGGGAAAGGGGGCAGGGGGTCGTGATTGGTCTGGGTAGCAGGGGGCTGGGTGGATAAGGGGGACAGTTATGTTGTGGGGGTGGGGCAATGTCTGTAGAGGCCATTGTTCCTGGGCCGCTTTATCCGCTTTTTGCGGCTCGGGAGCGATGTGACGGGTGCATTTTTTCAAAATTTTGTTTCATTGCGCATGCGCAGTTCAAAGCTCCGATCGGAGCTGCAGCGATTCGGGAGCGATAAGCCCCAACCACAGCACGATTCAGACTCACGATTTTTGTTTTCAGCTAAGTGCGTATGGGGGCGCCTGAGAACAGATTTCCAAGTCGGATCTGAATTGCGCCCAGATTCAGCACTTAGAATTAAAATGGTAAAATCAGGCCCGATGTCGCAAAAAAACTTGACTGTTGCCTAGCGACAGTGCTCAAGTGATTCAGACTGAGAAAGGCAAGAGCTGAAAGGCAGTTCAGTCGGTGGGTGTAAGAGAGAGAAGACGGGAATTTGAAGCTCTCTGATAAGATTGAGTTTAGGGAACTCATGTTTGCTCTGCAGTTAAAGCAATAGTGAGTTTAAAGTACAATTATTTTTTGATGTTTCGAGGAGATATTTATTTTATGAGTTAGGTGAGAAGTATCAGAGGAATTCTCAAGAATTTTCCAGAAGAAAACCATTTGCACGTGTGCTCGTCCCAAGCAAGTAGCCTTTTTATCAAACTAGTGGTAACTCTTCACTGGTTTATGTGCCTGTAAAGATATTACTGATGAAGGAATATTGGGAAATGGAATCATCTTCTTGTGTTTGTTTTGAGATCTTTCTAACCTTTTTGTCTGTTTTTTTTCTATAGTTCATTTTTTTGTTTTAATAAATATTTTATTATTTGTGTTGAGGGTTTTCAGACTTCTGTGAATTTGTTCAGCAACATTCCTCTCTGGTTTCTAAAAAAAAAGTCAGAATCTATTAAACTAGGTTTCACTCTGGATCTGACATGACCAGTGTTAACTTCAACTGGGAGTAGATGCTGTCAGACCTGCTGAGGTTTTCCAACATTTTCTGTTTTGTTAACTTTATGGGCGGCATGTTGGCACAGTGGTCGCACTGCTGCCTCTCAGCACCAGGAACCCGAGTTCAATTCTGGCCTCGGGTGACTGTCTGGTTGGAGTTTGCATGTTCTCCCCGTCGCTGCATGGGTTTCCTCCGGGTGCTCCGGTTTCGTCCCACAGTCCAAAGATGAGCAGGTTAAGTTGATTGGCCATGCTAAATTTCCCCTTAGTGTCAGGGGGATTAGTAGGGTAAATATGTGGGGTGACAGGGATAGGACCTGGGTGGGATTATTGCTGGTGCAGTCTTGATGGGCCGAAAGGCCTCCTTCTGCACTGTAGGGATTCTATGATTCTATGAACTTCAACTGGGAACGTAACAATAGCGAACAGGACTTCTTTACTTAAAATGATTTACATGCTGTAGTTTCATGCTGCTGTTTGTTTTTGGAAATAGAAAACCAGAGAGATGCTGCTCATTGACTTGTTTATTTACTTGTTGATTGAAAGGTGATTCATGCTTTCTTAACAATGGACTTGAAGGAGTGAATCCAACCTGCCAATCAGTCTCCTTTAATCAGAGGACAACACATTCTTAGACAGATTGGAATCAGGACTCTGTCTGGTGATAAAGTGCCAGTATTTCAGAATCGGAACATCTCCCGCCGCACACATTTCACAGTGCAGCAACTAAATGTATTCCTTACAGGACATTTTTTCCTTCTATGTTACAGGACAGGCCACCTAAGCTACATCAAAAAGGACTGGGCTTAATTTGAATTGCTCCGAATAATTTGAATCAGCTTGGATTGCTTATCCATTATTGACATTTACCTCAACTAATGGAAGATCAAATTCAGCTCTTGAGGTATTGATTCAGACTCACTCTTAGGCCCTGTTTACATGGCATTTTTCCAAAGCAGGCCATAGGTCAAACGGTATCAAATCACTGTCAAATGCGGATCCTGTGATCTACCAGCTAGGCTGTAAACCAGCAGGGGATTCAAATAACGCTTTATAAGTGGGCCTGATTCAATGGACTGTGATTCCCAGTTGCTTTGGAAAAACAGGAGAATGAGGTGTCCATTTCTGCTCTGGTAAATGAAGCTGCGGCATTTGTACAGTGCAGCCCACATGAAGGAAAGCTGGCATTGCCTTTGGGAAAGAGGTAAACAGGGGTTGGCCTGAATTAAGCCACAATCTGCTTTCAAGTTGGAGGTTCAGATTAGTAAAGAGGACTGCTTCTTGAAAGAATGGTAATACCGGAGGGTCGAAAGCTTCATTTGCCATTGTCCCTTTTTGTTTTATGTATCTTATCACCTTTTCTGCTGTCTTGATCAACAACTTATATTTATATAGCTCTTTTAATGTAATAAATGTCCCAAGAAGCTTCACACGAAACAAGGCGGGAGCGTTGCCAGGTCCCATGGCGAGCATTATAAGACAAGGTATGATACTGAGCAAATAAGGATGTATTATGTCGGATGACTAAAAGCTTAGTCACAGAGGTGGGTTTTAAGGAGTGTTTTGAAGGAGGAAAGTGAGAGAGAGAGGCAAAGAGCAGGGAAGTGTAGGGAGGGTATTCCAGAGCTTGGGATCTATAGGCAACTGAAGGCACGGCCACTAAAGGTGGAAATATTGGCTGTGACTCTCAAATTGGGACTAACTGCCCATGCCAGCAGACAAACTGAAGGGTTCCCGCTGGCACTGACAGCGTCTGTCAGGTGGGATTCTCCCACCCGATGAATGAAAATTCATGCGACCCGCGAATCAGCCAGCCTGGCCTTTCAGAAATCAAGGGCAATCTGATCTCTGTGGTTGGAGACAGGCCTCCTCCTCCCTACAAAAACAGAAATGGTGACTCCCTACTGACCAGAGGAGCGCCACCAACCCATCAGCAAAGAAGGGCATCCTCCCTCCAACCACTGAAAAAATGGGTCACACTCCGCCCCACACACCACGCAGGCATGACCCAAACTGACTCCCCCCACCCACAGGACCCCCCCTCAGCTCTCCCATCAGACCCTCTACCCCTCAGATCCTCACTCAGGCCCCCTTCAGGTCCCATACCGTGCCAGGGCGGCACGGTAGCACAGTGGTTAGCACAGCTGCTTCACAGCTCCAGGGACCTGGGTTCGATTCCCGGCTTGGGTCACTGTCTGTGTGGAGTTTGCACATTCTCCTCGTGTCTGCGTGGGTTTCCTCCGGGTGCTCCGGTTTCCTCCCACAGTCCAAAGATGTGCGGGTTAGGTTGATTGGCCATGCTAAAATTGCCCTTAGTGTCCTGAGATGTGTAGGTTAGAGGGATTAGTGGGCAAATACGTAGGGATATGGGGTAGGGCCTGGGTGGGATTGTAGTCGGTGCAGACTCGATGGGCTAAATGGCCTCTTTCTGTACTGTAGGGTTTCTATGATTTCTATGATACCTTGGCAGTGCCAGTGGTGCATTGTCCCTGGCATCCTGGCCGTGACACTCTGGCTTTGGACACCAAAGGTAGTCAAGGAGTTAAGTCCACTACCCATTTGCCCCTCCACCACTGCCAAGCTGCAGAGGAAGTGTCCCGCAAGAGTCTTGGGGATTGGCTGGACTCAGACTGGGGACAAAGAATTGACCTTGGCCAGCCTGAGATGGTGGCCCCATGGCTTGCCTGCCCCTCCTAGCTCTAGCAGACATGAAGCTCACCCCTGGCATGTTGATTTCATGCAGCACTCTGAACAACATCTTCATTCTTGTCCATCATCTGTGATAACTTTGAAGTGGCCTGGTCACTTTAATCTCCATACCCCTTTTAAATCATGGCAGCACTCCATTCTGTGCCAGAGATTTCCCTTTCTCTCTCCCTCAGAAGCTGCAGGTATGAATAGACACCTTTGAAGTACTCTGATGGGTAGAAGGCAATCACTTTTACTCGGGGGAGAAGCCCCATTTCCACAGCGATTCACTCAGCCTCATTGATTTAATACTGCATTTATTTCAAATCTCTGAGCCTTTATTAGAAAGCTCAGAGTCTTTGAAATACCTTCCAACCCTTTGAAAACCTTTGTTTCCATTCAATTTCAGTCCAATCCTTTTAACTCACATTTGATTGACAGCTTAATGGTTTTTACTCAGCTTCCAGTCAGCTGTGCTTATTTACCATTCCCTTCACATTTGAATGCATCTCAAGTACCCCATTGTTCCTAACCGCAATATTTACATGAGAGGAACTGAAAAGCAGTTTGCTCTTTTGAAGTTGCGGTGACCACAAGTTAGAGAAATAACAGGTTTTCAGCACGTATAGTGGTCAGGTATGGCGGGGGGGAAGGGTGGTTGGACATGGCAGAGATCAAAAGAAAAGGCCTGTGATGGGGTGGAAGGCGGGAGACATGAAATGACAAAAGGAATGATAGTACAAAACCAAAGGAGGTGATAATGCACAAGTAAAGCAACTAATGTTGGACTCAGACTCATCGCCGTTAGTTACCATGCAAACAAAAGTAGGACCTGAAATTGTTGAGCTGAACGTTGAGTCCGGAGGGATGAATTATTGATCTTGGAGCTGGTGGTGTGGAAGGTGAGATTAAGGGGAATCCATCATGGTAATGGGAGAGAAAGGAAGGGGTGAGAGTAGAAGTACGTGAAATGGAATGGACATAGTCAAGGGTCCAGAACCAACCACACTGGGAGGAACCGCTAGTTGAGGAAAAAGGAAGTCCAATCAGATCCACTGGTATTGTCAGAATAAATATGACACACAGATAAACTGAAAGAATGGAATACAGTTCTTACAGCAAGCCTTGTTAGAAAAAATATCAAAGTTGCTATGGAGTTCAGTTGGTTTATAGTAACCCAAAGCTTCCACCCCTTTCCCATTCTGATCTCTCTGTCCTTGGCCTGCTACTCTCATCTATTAAGCTCAAGGAACAGCACCTCATCTCTCAATTAGGCACTTTATAGCTGTCCAGACCCAATACTAAGTTCCCAAATTTCTGACTATTACATCTCCCCCATTATTTTGGAAATCACGGTAAATATAATCCTTATAGCTATGGAGATGATCATATTTAACAAATGGTTGAATTCAAGCCAACATAACCAAACTGTGTAAGACATGTGGGTCACTGATATTTAATTGTGTCACCAGATATCTGGAAGGTCTCCATCTCTGACTTGCAGGGGCACTGAAACTCCACGGACCTTCAGTTCGCTTCACCTTTAGTTGAGAAATCTGTAGAGAACCATTCTGGTCTACTCCCTTTCTCTAATCTTTATGCTCTCATCTCCTTCAATGGGGGAAAGAACAGACCAGAACAGAAAGATCAGTGGCTTTAATGGCATGAGTTTTCTTTTTAATGGGATGTGGGCATCACTGAGTAGGCCAGCATTTATTGCCCATCCCTAATTGCCCTAGAATGCAGTGCATTTGGTGAAGGTTCCCATCAGGGACAGGCATTAAATTGCATAAAGATTAGAGTGATTAACTAGTGGATGGATTGATGGGGATGTGAGGAAGTGCATAAAAAGAGAAGCTGGTTACACTTGTAACATAAGTGAGTATGAGGAATGATGTAATGAAATTGACTGGATAATACGAAGTAAGGGGCTGAGCGAATACATACAGCAGAAGGTAGCTATGAATGTGCAACTGTATTCATTATTGCTGACCTGGTTAGAATGTTAAAGTGTTTTCTGCACTAAGCATGGCACAATGCTCCTGCTGCTTATCTCCTGGGCCACCTCCAGCTACACTAGTTGTAGTAGCTGGTTTCTTCCTCACATTGCTGAGAAAGAGTTCCCCTAGCAGCATATCAAGGAAGGTATTGACAAGAGCACAACTTTGATCATTGTGAATCCATTGTTAAAGTTCTTCCACTCTTGCTTCCAACCCCAAACTCCTCCAAGTTCCACCTCCAGAATATCTATTTAAAATATTGGAGTTAAGATTGTGTCACACGAGTGCGTGGAGTCCTTGGTTGTGCTGGCTGCTTTTGCTGGGGCAGCAAGGCGTGTGGACGGTGTCGATGGATGGGAGGCTGGTTTGAAGGAGGTGAATGTGACGCGCTGCTTCACCTGAAAGGGGTGTGTGGACTCTGGGATGGTGAGCAGGGAGTTGGCAAAGGGGCAGGTGCGGCACCTCCTGGAGAAGGTACAGAAAAGATTTACCAGGACATTGCTTGGTCTGGAGGGCATTAGCTATGAGGAGAGGTTGGAGAAACTTGGTTTGTTCTCGCTGGAACGACGGAGGTTGAGGGGCGACCTGATAGAGGTCTACAAGATTATGAGGGGCAGAGTGGATAGTCAGAAGCATTTTCCCAGGATGGATGAGCCAATTACTGGGGGGCATAGGTTTAAGGTGCGAGGGGCAATGTTTAAAGGAGATGTACGAGGCAAGTTTTTTTTACACAGAGGATGGTGGGTGCCTGGAACTCACTGCTGGGGGAGGTAGTGGAAGTGGATACGATAGTGACTTTTAAGGGGCGTCTTGACAAATACATGAATAGGATGGGAATAGAGGAATATGTTTCCTGGAAGGGTAGGGGGTTTAATTCAGTCAGGCAGCACGGTCGGTGCAGGCTTGGAGGGCCGAAGGGCCTGTTCCTGTGCTGTAATTTTCTTTGTTCTTTGAGTCTTCAACATAGCCGGTGCTGTGCAATCAGACCAAACCTAGGTATAAAATCATACTGAGTTGGGTGAATTAAAATACCACTGACAGGTGTTCTGGCCATAAACCTGCCTACGTTTATTTTTAATCCAACATATTTTTCTCAGTAGTATAATCTTTGAATTAAGAGGTAGACAACATTGAGATGCCCTCCAACTGTTTTCTTTCAGACTGGAGAGTTTGAATCAGTCAAATCTTGCCTCAGAACTAATTTCCATTACAGTGTGAATCAATTGCATGACTCTTCCCTGTGCTATCACTGATATGAGTCACTAGGCAATGGGTTCATTCCTGAAACCTGAGCACCTAATCTTTGCTAAAAGAACTTTGCATTGTGAGAGGTGCCATCATTCAAATTAGACATTAAATCGAGGCCACATTTGTTCTCAGGTCAATGTAAAAGATTCCATGACACCATTCGAAGTGGAGCTCTCCCAATGTCTTGGCCAATATTTCACCTTCAATTATTATTAAAACAGATTGTATCACTTGGAACCCTGCTCTGTGCATATTGACTATTGTGTTTCCTACATTACAATATGGAATGCAGTTCAAAAAATTCTTCATTGCCTGTAAAGTGTTTTGGAATATCCTAAAGTCATGAAAGGTGTGATATAAATGCAAGCTCTTTCTTTAATCTTAACTTCCAGCATATTCACTTTTAGCACACTAAATGTTGAGCTATGCTTTCATCTCAAGTGCCAAAAATGACATGCCGTTCCTTTAGGTTTTGCTTGTAAAGTTAATTGTTTCTTGACAATGTTACCTTTCATGGGTGTCCCAATTTATAGCAGAGAACTCAGGTGATTTTGGCATCATGGAAATCACAGCTGCAAGATCATCGCTGGAGCCAAAAGGATTTGTAATTCATACCTTTGCCCAAAGGGGTTTCAAAGCAGAAACAAATTGCCTTCAAAACCATTGTTGAACACAATGTCAAGGTGTAGAATGTATGTGTGACAAAACAGATCTTGCAAGAGAAAACAAATGGCAGGAGAAAACATGCGAAGAAAATACTAGAAAATGATGAGAAAATAATGACAAAGGTAACAAAATGATGAGTGGATAATTGATTGACTGCCAGCTCCAAACAGACGTTAAATAAGGAGATGTTTAGGCAAGCAATGCTATGATTACTTTTAGTGTACTCAGCATTTGTCAAAACAGGTCACTGTGCATGATCATGTTATTCTCACTTCCATAGAATGCAAATGCACATGGGATACAGGGTGATTTGATAAGGTGGATTCAAATTTGGCTTAGTTGTAGGAGACAGAGGGTGATGACAGAAGGTTGCTTTAGTGCCTGGAAGCCAGTGTCCAGAGGCGTACCATAGGGATCTGTGCTGGGTCCTGTATTATTCATCATTTATATAAACGACATAGATGACTATTGGGGGTAGGATTGATAAGTTTGTGGTTGACACAAAGATTGGCTAGATGGTTAACAGTGAGGTTAAGGGTCTTGGGCTACAGGAAGATATAGACGAGATGGTCAAATGGGCAGAAAAGTGGCAGATGGAATTTATACCTGAAAAGTGTGAGGTGATACATTTTGTATGGCATAAGGAAGTTCTGAGGAATAAAGATACCTTGACATGTTTATCCATAGATCTCTGAAGACGGAAAGACATGTTAGTTGGATGGTGAAAAAGGCATATGGGACACTTGCCTTTATCAATTGAGGCATAGATTATAAAATCAGGGCGGTCATGTTGGAGTTGTATAGAACTTTGGTGAGGTCACAGCTGGAGTACTGTGTGCAGTTCTGGTCATCACATTATAGGAAGCATGTGATTGTATTGGAGGGGGTGCAGAGTGGATTCACCAGGATGTTGCATGGGATGGAACATTTAGGCTATGAAAAGACGTTGGATAAGATTGGGTTGTTTTCGTTGGAGCAGAGGAGACTGATGGGTGACCTGATCGAGGTGTACAAGATTATGAAGGACATGGACAGAGTGAAGAGGACACAAGATCAAAGTGAGGAGCAGGAGGTTTTGGGAGTGATGTGAGGAAGAGCTTTTTTGTCTACAGGACTGTGACGATCTGGAATGCGCTGCCTGGGAGGGTGATGGAGGCAGGTTGCCTCACATCCTTTAAAAAGTACTTGGATGAGTACTTGGCACGTCATAACATTCAAAGCTGTGGGCCTAGTGCTGGTAAATGGAATTAGGTAGGTAGGTCAGGTGTTTCTCACGCGTCGATGCAGCCTTGATGGGTCAAAGGGGCTTCTTCTGTACTGTGTGATTCTGTGAATCAAAAAAGAACAATTGTTTACCTACTAACATCAGCATTGGCACAAGTCTAATCCCCCAGCTTCTCGATACTATTCTTGAACTGGTAGAACCATCCCAGTAACTAAACTAAATTTGTAGAAATTTGTGGGAAAAAGGCCCAATGACCAATGCCTGATGACGGTACCTGTATAATAGGACTTTGTTTTTTGAATAAAACAAATGCACTGGCCAGTATGAGGGTGAATAGGTTGGATCATATTACACAAAACTGCAGCATTAGAGTATAATGCATTTCTTAACAGCACTGTGGGAGTACCTACATCATAGGGACTGCAGCAGTTCAAGAAAATGGCTCTCCACCACCTTCTCAAGGGCAATTAGGGATTAACAATAAATGCTGGTCTAGCCAGTGACACCCACGTCCCTGAATGAATAAATATAACAAATTTCAAACATGAAGGAAGCTGTAATGTGATAAATCACAGGGATTACAATATTCCATAGGGAACATTGATCAGTCAATAACAATAGAAATCAAGGGTAAAGTTGGAAACAATTTCACAGTAGGTTATAACGCCTTGCTTCTTAATATATGAAGCACGATAAACAGGTAAATTGCATATTAGATTGTATATAGCTGCCCATTGAGAATGTTAATTAATCTGGAAGTGAGCGCAAATTTGAGTTGAGGCCTATGATAATGTTTATATTGTGTTATGATCTTGGTAGAGACCGGTACCTTTCTCTCTAAAAAAGTAGAAATACATGAGAAAACTAGTAAGGCCACCATGGATGAATAAGCAAGTCAAAAATAACCTAAAGCTAAGGAGAGTTATTTTAGAAAATATAAGGAAGCAAAAAGTAACGAGAACTGGGACTGGTGCTGAGACTCACTAAAATGAGTGTTGGAATGGGTTAATTGAACAATCGTTATTTGGACAGTGGCTGGTTGGGATCTATTGAAATGTTTGAAGTATTTTTTGAATAGGTGTTAAAGACCTGAAGACTGCAATTATTAGGAATCCACCCTATTGCCAGATGAGTGTAGTTAAGGAACTTCAGCTACCTCCTGAATTGGTGTGAGGAGAGGCAAATCCCCGTCTGTAGAAATTCCACAGAGGTGCCCACCAGGGAAGTGCTGGTAAATCTGAGCGGCGCCCTGTCTTCCAAACGTGGGGCGCGAAAGGCCTTCAAGGGACAAAAATTGAATATTGGAAAACGGTGATTTGTATTTCGTTAAATGTCCCAAAGTGCCTCACAGGAATGTGATCAAATAAAACCTGGCACTTATCGAGAGAAGGAGGCATTAGGGCCAATATGGGCTTAAAATAATGTCTGTGGAACTCTTTGCCGTAGAAGGCTGTGAAGGCCAGATCATTGAGTGTCTTTAAGACAGAGATAGATAGGTTCTTGATTAATAAGGGGATCAGGGGTTATGCGGAAAAGGCAGGAGAATGGAGATGAGAAAAAAAATCAGCCATGATTGAATGGCGGAGCAGACTCGATGGACCGGGTGGCCTATTTCTGCTCCGATGTCTTATGGTCTTAAAAGGGGTCAAAAGAGGTAGTGAGGAGATAAGGTTAGGAAGGAAATCGCAGAGCTTAGGGCCTTGGCTGCCAATGGTGGAATGATTAAAATCAGGAATGCTCAAGAAGCCAGAATTGGGGGGACATAGATAACTCAGAGTTTGTAGGGCCGGAGGAGATTACAAAAATAAGGAAGAACAATGCCATGGAGGGAGCTAATGTGTGTCAATCATTACAGGGGTGTTTGAATGAATTACAACATGGGCAGCAAAGATTTGGGTTAGCTCAAGTTTATGGAAGTTAGAATATGGGAGGCTAAGGCTGACCAGGAGCATGTTGCAATATTCAGAGATAGCAAAGGTGTGAATGAGGGTTTCAGTAGCAGATGCTCTGGGGCAAGGTTGGAGTTGGGCATGCCCAACATTACCAAGGTGGAAATATGTAATCACGGTGCTGGAGCAGTAACGTAGTTGGAAGGTTAAAGGTGCACTAAAACACCAAGGTTAAGAATAGGATAGTTCAATCTCAAACAGCTGTCAAGGAGAGGGATGGTATATCACATTCACCCTACCCCCATCCCTAACAGCAACATATCCCCCATTCTACCCCACAGGATCTTCGGGCCACCAGCTCCTCACCTTTTTATACTAGGACCACAGTGAAATCAAAGCTTGTTCTCAACAGGTGTGACTGCTGCTGACCTAACAAAGGCATTCTGGGTAGAATTCCCAAACAATTCAAAATACGCATCTCAATCTGGTTTTGGATGTAGGAAATTAATCTGTTTTCACATTGATCATAATTAATCATAGGGTCTAAATGAGGCATATATATCCTCTTCTGCCCCATGTTGCATCTTACCCTGCAGCCAATTCACCAGCATTATGCCCTCCTGCTCTGCAGCAATTTTAGCCCTCAGATACTTCAACTGTCAGCTGCAAAATATTGGAAAGAGTTTAAAACCTTCCCTTGTGGTGAGTTTGGTGATTGGGTCACATGGGTGCAGTCCATTGCCTCCTGCACCGATGGCATACCCAGTATCTGCCCAAACCCGATTGATTTCTTGTCCTGCCTGGCCTGGTTCTGGTCAAAGAGGATGTAGGCATTCACCCTTGCATATAGTGCATCTGTCACCTCATGGTTGCACAGGTCCCCAGTAGAGTCCTGGAAGGATCCTGTGGCAAAGAAGTTCAGGGCTACACTTGAGCGTCACGGGGAGCAGGTGTCATCTGGCACCACATGGCAACAAGTCCACCAGGACATGACATAGGTGCCACACCATTTTCCTCATGAGCCAGAGTCTCTGTCAGCAGATGCATCCGGAGAGCTCCATGAAGGGAATCTGAGTGCGGTAAACCCTGGGGTGTCTTCATCACCTTCGAATTCCCTCCATGGTTGGTGTGGCCTCTGGCCACTGATTCTGGCTTGCGGTTGCCTGGTCTTGATTCCGAAGTTCAATATGAGTGCAGCCGCACATCGCTGCTGGAGTCTCCTCCTCCAGTGCATTTGTTAACATGATTGCGAGTTCCACTGGCTCCATCTCAAGATTGATCAGTATCCTGCAAAGGATCAGAGAGAGAGAGAGAGGTTGGTATGGCAGCAACTGATCATTAACATCCCCTGAGCCATTGGCCATCCTGAGCTGGGAGCAGGCAATCCAGGAACATCGCCTATAGCAATTGCATACTCACAGCTCAGGTGTCCTATCTCTAGAGCAGGGCTGCCCCAGCATTTGCCCATACCCACTGAGACTCACATCTAGCCATCAGTCTGGGTATACCCTTCCTCAAACTTGATACCACTGGGAGTTCTTTCAGCAGGGAAATGTGTTTGGTCATTGCAACTATTTCTGGCATATAACTTAAATCTTCTACTGTGATGACAGACAAAACATGTGTTCAATGCCTCTGCTATTTCTTCATTCCCCATGATATTTTCCCCTGTTTTTGGTTGAAAGGCATTCATGTTTACTCCAGCTACTTTTTTCTTTTTTATATAGTTGCAAAAGCTCCTACAATCTGTTTTTATATTCCTGGTTAGCTTACTCTCATTTTATTTTTTCCCTTTTCATCAACTTTAGGCAGCTCTTTGCTGGTTCCAAATTCCCGGGCTAGCTACTATTCTTTGCAAAATTATAAGCTTCTTCCTTTAATTTAATACCATTTTGAATCTCTCTAGTAAGTCACGGATGGATCTTTCTCAGTGAGATTGTGAGCGCGATCTTACCAGCTATTAACGCCACACTCTTGCCGCAGTGAGGTCAGAGAATTTGGCACCCAGCCAAATCTCCATTCACTGTAGCAGGATGGGAAAATCCCACCAGCATGAATGGCCGTAACATTCTGGCCTTCGCTTTTCAATGGAATGTACTTTTTTTACATTCTTGCATTGTTTCTTCCAATGATTCCCACTGTTTATTCACCACCATATCTTTTAATCTATTTACCCAATCAACCTTAGCCAGCTTCCCCTCATATCTATATAACGGGCTTTGTTTAAGATTCTGGTTTATGATTGGAGTATGTCATTTTCAAACTTAATATAAAATTTAGTTTTATTATGATCATTATCTCCCAGTGGATCTTTTACTATGAGATTACTAATTAACCCTGTCTCATTGCACAAAACTAGTTCAGATATAACATTATCCCTAGTTGGTTCCACATCATATATGATTCTCAATGAAATGTGTTATTGCTGAAAATGTTGAATTAAGAACAAAGAACAGTACAGCACAGGAACAGGCCCTTCGGCTCATGAAGGCTGTGCCAACACAGATGCCTCTCTAATCTAATATTTGCTTGCTTCTACATGGTCCATATCCCTCTATTCTCTGCCCATTCATGTATCTATCCAGATGCCTCTTGAACGTTGTTATATAATCTGCCCCCACCACCTCCTCTGGCAGCATGTTCCAGGCATTCACCACCCTCTGCATGAAAAACTTGCCCCTTACATCTCTGTTAAACTTTTCCCCTCGCACTTTCAACCTATGCTTCCAAGTAATTGACCATTCGACCCTGGGAAAAAGACTCTGACTATCCACTCTATCCAAGCCTGTCATAATCTTGTAAACCTCTATCAGGTCCCCCCTCATCCTCCGACGTTCCAATGAAAACAATCCAAGTTTGTTCAACCTTTCTTCATAGTCCATATCCTCCAAACCAGGCAACATCCTGGTAAATCCTTTCTGCACCCTTTCCAATGCATCAACATCTTTCCAGTAGTGTGACGACCAGAAATGTACACAATACTCCAAATGTGGCCTAATCAAAGTCTTATACAGCTGCAACATGATTTTCCAATTCCTATACTCAACGCCTCGACCAATGAAGGCCAGCATGCCATACGCCTTTTGACCACTTTGTCCAACTGAGTTGCCATCTTCAGGGAATTGCGGATCTGCACGCCTAGATCCCTCTGTATGCTAATATTTCTAAAGACTCTACCATTTACTGTATACTTTCCTTGTGCAATAGATCTTCCAAATCGCATCATCTCACATTTGTCTGGTTTAAATTCCATCTGCCATCTTTCAGTCCAGGTCTCCAGCCGATTTATACCCTGCTGTATCCCCTATCAATCCTCCTCACCATCCACTCCTCCCCCAATTTTTGTATCATCTACAAATTTACTAATCAGCCCACCTACATTTTCCTCCAAATCATTTATATATATTACAAACAACAGAGGCCCCAGCACTGGTCCTTGTGGAACACCACTTGTTACAGACCTCCAGTTAGAAAAGTACCCTTCCACTGCTACTCTCTGCCTTCTATGCCCAAGCCAGTTTTGTATCCATCTTACCAGCTCACCTGGGATCCCATATGACTTTATCTTCTGTATCAGTCTGCCATGTGGAACTTTATCTAAGGCTTTACTAAAGTCCATGTATACAACATCCACTGCTCTGCCCTGGTCAATTTTTTTGGCACTTCCTCTAAGAACTCAATCAAGTTTGTGAGACACAACCTCCCCTTCACAAAACCATGCTGTCTATCGCTAATAAGCCTATTCTCTTCCAGATGTGAGTACATCCTGTTCCTAAGAGTTTTTTCCAATATTTTCCCCACCGCTGATGTTAGGCTCACATGTCTGTATTTCCCCAGATTGTCTCTTCTGCCCTTCTTAAACAAAGGAACAATGTTAGCTACTCTCCAATCCTCTGGTACCTCGCCCATGGCTAAAGAAGATACAAAGATTTTGGCCAAGGCTTCAGCAATTTCTTCACTCGTCTCTCTCAGTATTCTGGGATAAACCCTATCTGGCTCTGAGGACTTGTCCACCTTACTATTTCTCAAAACCTCCACTACTTCCTCCCTTTTTATCTTAATATGTCCCAGAATGTCAACATCCTCCTTTCTACACTCACTATCCATCGCATCGTTCTCTTTTGTGAATACTGATGCAAAGTACTCATTAAGGACCTCACCCACCCCATCTGGCTCCACACACAAATTCCCTCTACTGTCCTTGAGTGGACCCATCCTTTCCTTAGCTACCCTCTTGTCTATATAGCATGCAAGAAACAATACTTTTCACTTTATACTAATACATGTGACAATAATAAAGCAAATCAAATCAAAATCTTCCTCCTTATCTACGCATAAAAAGCCTTGGGATTCTCCTTAAACCTTAATTGAAATGTAGAAAATAGGAGCAGAAGTAGACCATTCGGCCCATCGAGCCTGCTCTACCATTCATGATGATCATGGCTGATTATTTCTTTAAATATTTCCCACTGTCCATTTACCCTTTATTTACTTTATTATTTTTACAAGTTTAGAATATCATTTGACTGTTACTTCTCGTTGCATTAAGTAATTTAACTAGTTAACCTATAAATTTAATGCAATTCTTATATCTCTCCAGTACTGGTTTAAACTACAACCACTGTTTCAAGGACAAAAAATCTTAACTAACCAACGACATACCTGTTCACCTAATTAATGCTTTTGAACACTCACTGCCAAATGGAGCCTAGAACAAGGTATAAAAAGCAGCACCTCATTCCCCTCACATAACCGCATTTCCTGCTGACCCAAGTCTTGACTTCTCTAGGCTGGAATGCTGATTGCACCGATATCTTAACCCAAAAAGACCTGTAATTTGTTGTTGTGTCTTCCCCTTAATGCGAGCCCTCTCATATGATGTCCAGAATGTATATTCAAGTGAGGTTTCCTCTCACTAAACTTCCAGACACTGACAAAATGGCCATCTTGATCGGTTGATTGTTTGTCAGTTTAATCCAATGTCTCCTATCTGACAATACTAAGGGAAAGGAGATGCTCAGATAGATAATGCGATGACTGGCTGGCTGGAAAAAAACTCCATTGTTCCAGCTAATCTTGGATGTTAATGCAAATCCTTATCTGATCATCAGATTAAGATGTGATGGGACACAAAGCAAATTTTAATGGGTTGACACGGTTACATGATGCCTGCAGGGATGTCTCAGCATTGTCAACTATGATGTGCCTCCAGGAAAGTGGAACAGTCCAAAGCCAGCCCTCTTGGGTGACATTGACCCCATTCCGGCTGCAATAAATAGGTTATGAATGTTTTAACTCCAAGGGAGCCATGTACCATTTAAAAACAAGGTCATTGATTCTTCCAATATCAATCAATCACCTTTCTCCACAGAACTTAATGGGCTTTTATTAGGGCCCATTAAATTGGTGAGTTGTAGTCACACCAGCTCAGCTCTCGATCACCGAGATTTAGGGAGAGTAAAGGACAGAAGTTACTTCAACTGGGCAGTTACAGGTTAAATTTTTTATCTTTAATGCCAGAAATTATACATTGCTTGGATGAGGTATAGAGAGGAAAATCAGATCAGAATTCCTGGGGGGAATATTCCTGTCCCGTCCGTCATGGGAATTGTAGCAGGTGAGGTGTGGACCATGCAAAGGTCCATTGACCTCGGATGGGATTTTCTGGTTTTGGGGCGAGCGAAGACGGAAAATCCCACCCCATGTCTATCATCTTCCCACCTCAATTCATCAAAATCTACCTCCATGATCTTTCAATTATCTATGCTGACTGCCTTAATTTTAAGCTGGATTTTGAGGAGTAGGATCTAAAACAGTTGCTACAACTCAATGTTTTATCAATGAAATGGGGCGGCATGGTAGCACAGTGGTTAGCACTGCTGCTTCACAGCTCCAGGGACCTGGGTTCGATTTCCGGCTTGGGCCACTGTCTGTGTGGAGTTTGCACATTCTCCTCGTGTCTGCGTGGGTTTCCCCCGGGTGCTCCGGTTTCCTCCCACAGTCCAAAGATGTGCGGGTTAGGTTGATTGGCCATGTTAAAATTGCCCCTTAGTGTCCTGGGATGCGTAGATTAGAGGGATTAGCGGGTAAAATATGTAGGGATATGGGGGTAGGGCCTGGGTGGGATTGTTGTCGGTGCAGACTCGATGGGCCGAATGGCCTCTTTCTGTACTGTAGGGGTTTCTATGAAATTTATTTGTTTAACTGCAATGACCGAGCTCAACAGAAATGTTAGATTACTTAGCTTTGCATGTCAACATATCCTGGTTATTTCCATTGTCATTTTCTAACTGCCTCCTCGGAGTAATGTAAGAGAGTCAGCTACACTTGTTATCTTGTGTTCCTTTCCTGATTCCACACGAGTGATTGTGAACATGAATCTCTGGCCTCCTACAGAAGTAATGCTGACATGATAATGGAATTTTCCTATTCAGAATCCCATAATACCATTTTGTTTATTCATAATGTTCTGATCCTGGCCCAGAACCACAAATCTCTTGGCACTATTCGGTTAGGGACCAGTATTAAAGAAGACAAAGTTTGACAAGGTCACAAAGATCAAACAATTTGCAATACCTATCTTATACTCTAACTACTCAGGGTAAAAATGAGGCACATGTGAGATAACAGACAAACTGTGGTCAAACACACCACCCTCCACAACAAATGGCGGATGCAACCTAGACAGATCCTATGAATTTCTCAACAATGCATCCAGATGTCAGTAAACACTATGGCCGCAATTCCCCCCAAAACATTCTAAGGCTAGTGGGCCCGGGGAATTCAGTGTCGGGCCTGCTAATTACATTTGAATTATATTAAAAGCACATCAAAATCACTTACCCGTCTTCCTGCAGGTTTCCAGTGCAGATCTGAAGGCGCCAGAAATCCGGCGCTGGGAGATGCACTCGTGATGCAAGCACGAATCCCACGCATGTCCGGCCGCGAGATTCTCCTACCCCGCTGCACTGGAAAATTAGCATGGTGGGTGGGAGAATCACCCGCTGTGAATCAACCAATCTCATTTAAACTCTGGGCGGAATTTTTCCAAAGTCATTTCCAGTGTGGAACCCGGTGCGATTCTCGCCAGCTCAGGCCCCGTGATCCCGATCACTATCTTCCCACACTTAGTGCAATAAATGAACCCCCACATGAAACACGCCTAGCCCGAGTCCCCAGGTCAAAGCAAAATACTGCGGATGCTGGAATCTGAAACAAAAACAGAAAATGCTGGAAAATCGCAGCAGGTCTGACAGAATCTGTGGGGAGAGAACAGAGCCAACGTTTCGAGTCTGGATGACCCTTCATCAGACCTAAAACCAAAGAGAGTCAGCAGAGATTTATACTATGAGGGTCCAGGCGGCTGGGTTCTGGAATGGGACAAAGGGAATGTAAATGAGGATACAGAAGGCTGAGAAGGTGCTAAAACACTTTTCATTAAGTGATCAGAATGCATGAATGACAGAACAGAGGTACAGATTGTTAAAAGACTGCCTGAGGATTACAGCAGTTGCCCTGAAGGGGAGAGGGAGGGGGCAAGAAGGAGAGCTGGAATGGAGAAGTGGAAGAATGGAAGTGAGAAAGAAGGATGATAAAATGGATAAATGAGATTCTGCTTCATCTCATTCATCCATTTTATCATCCTTCTTTCTCACCTACATTTTTCCACTTCTCCGTTCCAGTTCTCCTTCTTGCCCCCTCCCTACCCCCTTCAGGGCAACTGCTGTAATCCTCAGGCAGTCCCTTAACAATCTGTACCTCTGTTCTGCCATTCACGCATTCTGTTTTTCTAAATTTACTTCATTTATTAGTCACAAGTAGGCTTACATTCACATTGCAATGAAGTTACTGTGAAAATCCCCTAGTCGCCACACTCCGGCGCCTGTTCGGGTTACACTGAAGGAGAATTTAGCATGGCCAATTCACCTAACCTGCACATCTTTGGACTGTGGGAGGAAACGGGAGCACTCGGAGGAAACCCATGCAGACACGGGGAGAATGTGCAACCACATCAAAACTCCACGCAGACAGTGACCCAAGCTGGGAATCAAACCCGGGTCCCTGGCGCTCTGAGGCAGCAGTGCTAACCACTGTGCCATCGTGCATTCTGATCACTTAATGGGCACTTTTAGCACCTTCTCAGCCTTCTGTATCTTCATTTACATTCCCTTTTTCCAATTCTAACCACCCCTACCCCATCCCCCGACACCCGATCCTCATAGTATAAATCTCTGCTGATTCTCTTTGCTCTTAGCTCTGATGAAGGGTCATCCAGACTCGAAACATTGGCTCTGTTCTCTCTCCACAAATGCTATCAGACCTGCTGAGATTTTTCAGCATTTTCTGTTTTGTCTCAGAGTCCCCAAGTGTCTGATTCACCCAACCCAGGGCTCAGCTGAGTACTGCAATCAAAGGGGAGCTGCATTTAAATGGTCCCTCAGCACTCACTCACAGTCAAGCCAGGAGGATGGCCGCGAGGAGACCTACTCCAAGTTTCTTAGAGGGGAGCCTAACCAGGCTTTTGGACACAGTCGAGGAGAGGTAGGCTACCATTTACCACCCTCTTGGAAGGAGACCCCAAAATAATGTAACCAATCCCACCTGGGAGGCAGTGGCAGCTGCAGTCAGTGCCAACAGCATAACCAGGATGACTGGCGTCCTATGCGGCAAGAAAATTAATGACCACCTATGAACTGCAAGGGTGAGTTCCCAGCTGTCCCCCCATCCTCCAGGCATCTTCCTCAAAACCCCACAGCTCTCCTCATCACAACCCCTTGCTGCCAAGACGTGGTGCCCATATATGCCACTTTCTTTAGACCCACACCACCCCACCTCCCCCCCCCCCCCCCCCCACCCAGGTGTTCAGCTCACAATGTCTTCTCTGCGAGCCCGCTGGAGAAAAGACCCATAACAAAAGGGAGAGAGAGAAGACAGGTGGGAGAATGCCCGAGTTAAGACTCCTCACCCTCTATGAGGAAAGGGGTATAGAGATCGCAAGGGAGGGCCAGGTGTGAGCCGCCACCTGAAAACATCCATAACAGCTGCTGGCTGAATATTTAATATTGAACATAAGAACATAAGAAATAGGAGCAGGAGTAGGCCATCTAGCCCCTCGAGCCTGCCCCGCCATTCAATAAGATCATGGCTGATCTGAAGTGGATCAGTTCCACTTACCCGCCTGATCCCTATAACCCCTAATTCCCTTACCGATCAGGAATCCATCTATCCGTGATTTAAACATATTCAACGAGGTAGCCTCCACCACTTCAGTGGGCAGAGAATTCCAGAGATTCACCACCCTCTGAGAGAAGAAGTTCCTCCTCAACTCTGTCCTAAACTGACCCCCCTTTATTTTGAGGCTGTGCCCTCTAGTTCTAGTTTCCTTTCTAAGTGGAAAGAATCTCTCCACCTCTACCCTATCCAGCTCCTTCATTATCTTATATGTCTCTATAAGATTCCCCCCTCAGCCTTCTAAATTCCAACGAGTACAAACCCAATCTGCTCAGTCTCTCCTCATAATCAACACCCCTCATCTCTGGTATCAACCTGGTGAACCTTCTCTGCACTCCCTCCAAGAGCCCTGAAAGTCCAGAAAAGTGTTATCAAGGAGACGCTTTTCAGATTGGGTGAGGATGGAAAAGTGGCCGTTACGGATTGGCTGCCCTGCTATACCAAATGCTCCTGTCCATTCTCTAAGCTCTCGGTTAATCACAACTAAACAGACACAAATTTGACAATCTCTATTGATTTATATTCACACACGCTTATTTTCTCAAACCAATTTACCCCAGCTGATGAATAACCTTAAACAAAATCAAAAGATGCTGAAAACACTCAGCAGGTTTGGTGATGATGTTTTGAATGTGTACACTTCACTGGAACTGAACCTTGATTATTGCTGATGAAGATGACATACCCAAAATGTTAGAATCTGTCCCTTCACAGGTGAAGACTGAGCTGCTGTAAATTTCCAGCACCTTTGGGTTTCGGTTTCAGATTTGCACTATTTGTAGTTATCCCGTTTGATCTTACTACTGTCTAATCTTATTGGTTTTAATAGCATGACCTGATGTTTATCATCTGCGCTTATGCACAAACCTTGAACGCCAATATTGAAGACAAAGATCATTCTATGACATACTAAAAAATTATTCTGGAACATCTGCCACATTTCTCCTGCAGACTTTAGTGCAAGAGTTGGGTCAGACAGTGGTTCATGGCAAATGTGGATCTGTAATCATTGTTATAATCCAGGTCAGAAGCTCCAAGGTGTGTAATGAATCAGCCTAGACCATGGCCAGAATTTTACCGCCTCGCCTGCTCTGGGACGTGGGGCGGGTGAGGGGCGGAACATGGAAAGGTCCGTTGACCTCAGGCCTCATTTTACACTTCCGGGACGAACGAGGCCGTAAAATCCTGCCCCACAAGTTTTGCATTTTGAATTTGGCATGGGTGAGCATCAGATGTTGCACTCCAGGTATGATTCAAGTGACCCACTAGAGAGCTTTTATCAAAGTTTATTTAAGAATACAGTTAACACATGGAAAGAAAATTATCAATAACTTTTGCCAATTACAAACAAGAAAAAAAACAACCGTGAGATGCTATATACCTTAACACCTAAAACAAACACTGTTCCAACATAAACACCCTAACAAACATACACCCCTGTTCTAGTCTTAGCACAGCAAGTAAGCATGCTCATGTGATGCTAGATTTTGCAGCTTTCCAACCCCTGTGGTTTATACACCTTTGGATATTGAGTTGAAAATGCTGAGGCCTTCTGGCCCTGCTACTTTCAGCGCACTTCAAGAGACAAGGGCACTCCTTGCCTCTAGTTACTAGCTAGCCAGCCACCAAAGACCAAACCCCCTATACCAGAGAGAGAGGGACAGGAACACACTGCCTGCAGCCTGGAGACCCAACAACCTCTGCCTTGTCAGAAGCCAGCAGAACTTCCAATACCAGGGAACAAGACAGAAACACTGTTTTCAGTCTAGATTCCAAACAACTTCTAACTAGCCAAACTGAAAGTAACTCTTGGGTTTCCCTGGGAAGGAACCACCTGATCTTGACCTGTCAACCAGTCTTCCCCCAATAATTCAAAAGGGTCATTAATTCCAGGACATTGCATTAGACCCAGATAAACAAAATAAACAATAAGCCCATCGGATGACTTTAGTAGCACTAGAAGGACACCTGCTTGGAAATCTCGGTGCCACAATGAAAAAAAACAGGGCTGCTTATAACTGCAGAGAACGTGCCTAAAATACCTTTCTTAAAGGCACAGTAGTGTCACATCATGGGATTGGCAAAATGAATGAAAATGGACAGCAGCTACTCAAATGTTTTGAACGGCATAAATTTTGAATTGCTGACACCTTCCTCCATGGCAGACATTGGCACAAAGCGTCATAGCATCATCCAAGACCTGGTTACTGGCACCAACTTGACCAGATAATCATCAGCAGCAATTTGTCCAGAATTCTTCACATCTGCCCCTAGAGTGCAGATTGTGGTATTGACCACTCACTTATCAGTGGCAGGGTGAAGATGCAAGCATAGAAAATGTACAAGTCCAATCTGCTGCACATCAATGTTCCAGACATGAGGGATGACGACAGAAGTTCTCAAATGCTCTCGGACAACCTGAGGTCTCACCAGATAATGCTGATGAAATATAGAAACATAAAAACCATAGAAGATTGGAGCAAGTAGAGGCCATTTGGCCCTTCGAGCCAGCTCCGCCATTCATTACAATCATAGCTGATCATCCAAACTCAAAAGCCTTATCCTGCTTTTTCCCCATAACCTTTGAACCCATTCACCCCAAGTACTATACTCAGCCACTTCTTGAATACATTCAATGTTTTGGCATCAACTACTTCCTTTGGGTGAAGAAATATCTCCTCACCTCCATCCTAAATGGTCTACCCTGAATTTTCAGACTGTGACCCCTGGTTCTGGAGTCCCCCACCATTGGGAATATCCCCCCTGTATCTACCCTGTCTAGTCATGTTAGAACTTTATAAGTCTCTATGAGATCCCCCCCTCATTCGTCTGAACTCCACGAAAACAATCCTAACCTAATCAATCTCTCCTCATACATCAGTCCTGCCATCCCTGGAATCAGCCTGGTAAACCTTCGCTGCACTCCCTTGAGAGCAAGAACATCCTTCCTCAGAAACGGAGACCAAAACTGCACAGAATACTCTAGGTGTGGTCTCACCAAGGCCCTGTATAATTGCAACAACACATCCCTACTCATGTACTCGAAACCTCTCGCAATGAAGGCCAACATGCCATTTGCCTTCTTTACCACCTGCTGCACCTACATACTTACCTTCAGTGACCCAGGTCCCACTGCATACTCTCCTCTCCCAATTTACAACCATTCAGGTAGTAATCAGCCTTCTTGTTTTTGCTTCCAAAGTGAATAACCTCACACTTATCCAAATTATACTGCGTCTGCCATTGATTAGCCCACTCACCCAACCTGTCCAGATCATGCAGAAAAATCTCTGCATTCCCATCACATTTCACCCTCCCACCCAACTTGATATCATCTGCAAACTTTGAGATGTTATATTTTGACCCCTTATCCAAATCATTAATATATATTGTGAATAGCTGGGGTTCCAGCATTGATCCCTTTGGCACCCCACTAGTTACTGCCTGCCAATTTGAAAAGCATCCATTAATTCCTACTCTTTGTTTCCTCTCTGCCAACCAATTTTCTATCCATCTCAATACACCTCCCCCAATCCCATGTGCTTTAATCTTGCAAGATAATCTCTTGTGCGGGACTTTGTCAAACGCTTTCTGAAAGTCCAAATATACCACATCTACTGGTTCCCCCTTGTCAACTCTACTAGTTACATCTTCAAAGAATTTCAACAGATTTGTCAAGAATGATTTCCCCATCATAAATCCATGCTGACTCTGTCTGATCCTGCCACTGCTTTCTAAATCCTCTGCAATAAAATCCTTGATAATGGATTCGAGAATTTTCCCCACTACCGATGTTAAGCTTACTGGTCTATAATTCCTTGTTTTCTCTCTACCTCCCTTACTGAATATTGGAGTGACATTTGCCACCCTCCAATCTGCAGGGATTGTTCCAGAGTCTATAGAATTCTGGAAGATGACCACCAATACATCCACTATTTCTAGAGCCACTTCCTTCAGTACTCTGGGGTGTAGATTATCAGGTTCTGGATATTTATTGTCCTTCAATCCCATCAATTTTCCCAGTACCATTTCTCTACTAATATTTATCTCCCTCAGTTCTTCCCTCACTAAATCTTGCATTCTCCAACATTTCTGGCATTTGATTTGTGTCTTCTTTTGTGAAGACAGAACCAAAGTATGTATTCAGTTGCTCGGCCATTTCTTTGTCCCCTACTATACATTCCTCTGTTTCTGTATGCAGGGGACCTACATTTGTCTTCGCCAACCTCTTTCTCTTCGCGTATCTATAGAAACTCTTAGTGTCAGTCTTTATGTTCCCTGCAAACTTACCTTCTTAATTAATCCCTTGGTCCTTCTTTGCTGAATTCTAAACTGCTCCCAATCCTCAGACCTATTATTTTTCTTGGCCAATCTGTATGCTTTTTCCTTGGATCGGATATTCTCTCTAATTTCCTTTGTTAGCCATGGATTGGCCCTCTTACCCATTTTGCTTGTGTGCGAGACAGGAATAAACAGTTGCTGCAGTTCCCCCATGCGTTCCTTGAATGTTTGCCATTGCATATCCACTGTCATCCCTTTAAGTAACTTTCCCCAATCTATCAAGACCAACTCACGTCTTATATCCTCATAGTTTCCTTTGTTAAGATTCAGCACCTTAGTCTCCAAATCAACTACTTCACTCTCCGTCTTGATAAAAAATTCTATCATGTTATGGTCGCTCATCCCCAAGAGATCTCGTACAGCTAGATTGGCAATCATTCTCTTCTCATTACACAGTACCCAGTCTAAGGTGGCCTGCTCTCTAGTTGGTTCCTCCACATGTTGGTCAAGGAAACCATGGAAGTCTCTGAGATTAATCCTCCATGAAGCCGCAGTAACCACATTTGGCAAAGGATGAAACAGGAACAAAAATTGGTCCAAGACACAACTTGAAGAAAGGATTCCTGTCATTGAAGAGTAGAGCACAGCTCACATGGCTGACAGCTTATCTCCAAGCCCAAATGCATGTGACAATCTCATTCTAGCCAAAGCAGTTGTGCAAAAGACAACAAGGTACTGTGTGCAAACAAGTATTGGATCAGTTTAGGAAAGGAAATACAAGCTGCTAGTGACAATGATAACCTTTGTGCTATGTATAACAGTATCTAAAGAACACTCAGCCACACCAGCACCAGAACTGCTCCTTTGAAATCCACTGATGGTGAAGTACTCAGTGACAGAAATAACAAAATGGCCCACTGGGTAGAGCACTGCTCCAAGCTATACTCACATGACATGGATACATTTCTGCTGGTGCTTGATGGTTTTCTACAATTACCTGTCATGTATAAACTTGGCTCAAAAAGATCATTGGAAACAGCTGAAAAGTATGGACACCAGCTGGGCTACTCAACTATGGAAAGCCCCAGTAGCTGCTCTTCCTACTCCTGGAGAGAAGGATCTGTCGGCACAGTATATGAGTGATACAAACATCATCACATTAAACCAGAGAGTTGGTTTAGCTCAGCAGGCTGGTTGGTTAGTTTGTGATGCAGAATGATGCAAACAGCACAGGTTCAATTCCTATATCAGTGGAGATTATTCACGAAGGCCTGCCTCCTCAACCTTGCTCCTTGTCTGAGGTGTGCTGATTCTCAGGTTAAAGCTCTCCCCCTCAAAGGAGACTTTGTATTTATACAAGAATAAGGGCAATTGAGAGGATTTACACTCTCTGTGTCACTGGGAAGGCTTTTATCTGAGTCATTCTAATGAGTCTCCATCCAATGGCCAACAGAATATACCCAGAGGCACGATATGGTTTCAGAGTGGGCAGATCCAAGTAGACCTGCCCTTCTCCCTATATCAATTTCATGAGGTGTGCTGAGAGCAGCACACTCCAACCTACCTTGTTTTTGTGAATCTCACAAAGGCAATTGACACTGTGAAGAAGACTGACCTCTATGGGGTATGAGAGAAAATAGTTGGCCTCACAAGCTTCGCAGCCTCATATGGTTCTTCCACAATAACATGCATAACGTCAGTTCAAACTCTAGAAGTTTTCAGATCAAGAATGGGATGAAACAGTTCTGCATCTTTGCCCCAGCTCTGTTGGAGTTTTTTCCTCTGTCCTCCTGACCCCTACTTTCCCTGCTGACACGGAATGCATGTTCCTCCACACACAGGAAACTCCCCAACCTATCAAGATGAAAGCTAAGAAAAGAGTGTGGTAGCCCTGATCAGAGAACTTTTGTATGTAAATGATGCTGCACTGTGTGCTCAGACAGAAGACCAGCTCCAAAGGCTCTTAGATCTTCTACCCCTTGCTGTGCCATATTCTCCCTCACCATCAGTTGTTATGTGACAGGGTTTTGTGTCTCCGTCTGTGATCAGATTCAACACATCACTGGAAGCAGTTAAAAATTCTGCCATGGTGATAGATAACTTCCACTGAACAGTAAGCGCAGCATGTTTATTGGAAAGGCAGCTTTAGCTATGGGGGAGGGGGAAGGGGCATCGGCAGGGGGATAGATCTCAGTAGATCTCCCTTCCCGATGCTGGGATCAGGCACTGAGTGCCTTTGAATAAGGGATCCCCCTCCTCAGTGGCTGATACACCTCCCTCTCCTTGCTTCCGACACCTCTCCCTGACACCCACTCCCTGACTCCCTCCTTCCATCACTCACCTGTGCCTTGGTCCCTTGCCAATACTGGACTTCAGGTTGGTGTAGTACCAGCTGCAAACACAACCTGTGGGTAGTGCTGCTGAGCAGTGAAGAGCTGCCCACCTCCGATTGGCTAGCAGCTAGCGCTTGGTGGGTGGGATGTGATCCTGGGGAAGGCCCACCATTGCTTAGTTAAGTGTTGATCGGTACTTAACACAATGGGCCTTCTCAAAAAGAGGCAACGCAGCTCTCATCAGTGGGCCAGAATCCCCCATTGCCTTCATTAAATTCCACCAATGGTTTCAGAATCTCCAAAGCAGACACCAGCCCTGCAAACAAAATATCAGCAGAGATCATTCTGCACCACCAGTAAGGGGCAATTTCATTTGTGATACTTGTGGCAGACTTTGTCTTTCCAGAATTGACTTTTCAGCCATCAAGAGAAGCGCAGCAGATGATCTCACTGCAACTACCTTCTCTACACCCTAGCTATGACTACATACAACATAAGAACTTGGAGCAGGAATAGGCCATCTGGCCCCTCGAGCCTGCTCCGCCATTGAGTAAGATCATGGCTGATCTTTTTGTGGACTCAGCTCCACTTACCCACCCGCTCACCATAACCCTTAATTCCTTACTGTTCAAAAATGTATCTATCATTGCCTTAAAAACATTCAATGAGGTAGCCTCAACTGCTTCACCGGGTAGGGAATTCCACAGATTCACAACCTTTTGTGTGAAGAAGTTCCTCCTCAACTCAGTCCTAAATCTGCTTCCCCTTATTTTGACGCTATGCCCCCTAGTTCTAGTTTCACCCGCCAGGAAACAACTTCCCTGCTTCTATCTTATCTATTCCCTTCATAATCTTATATGTTTCTATAAGATCTCCCCTCATTCTTCTGAATTCCAATGAGTATCGCCCCAGTCTACTCAGTCTCTCCTCATAAGCCAACCCTCTCAACTCTGGAATCAACCTAGTGAATCTCCTCTGCACCCCCTCCAGTGTCAGTATAATCTTTCTCAAGTAAGGAGACCAAAACTGTACACAGTACTCCAGATGTGGCCTCACCAGCACCTTATACAGCTGCAACATAATCTCGCTGTTTTTAAACTCCATCCCTCAAGGAATGAAGAACAAAATTCCATTGCCTTCTTAATTACCTGCTGCACCTGCAAACCAACTCCTTGCGATTCCTGCACAAGGACACCCAGGTCCCTCTGCACAGCAGCATGCTGCAATTTTTTACCATTTAAATAATAGTCCATTTTGCTGTTATTCCGACCAAAATGGATGACCTCACATTTACCAACATTATACTCCATCTGCCAGACCCTCACCCACTCACTTAGATTATCTATATCCCTTTGCAGACTTTCAGCGTCCTCTGCACACTTTGCTCTTCCACCCATCTTTGTCACCTGCGAATTTTGACACACTACACTTGGTCCCCAACTCCAAATCATCTTTGTAAATCGTAAACAATTGCAGTCCCAACACTGATCCTTGAGGCACACCACTAGTCACTGATCGCCAACCAGAAAAACACCCATTTACCCCAACTCTTTGCTTTCTGTTAGTTAACCAATCCTCTATCCATGCTAATACATTACCCGTAACACTGTGCACCTTTATCTTATGTAGCAGTCTTTGATGCGGCACCTTGTCAAATGCCTTCTGGAAATCCAGATACACCACATCCACAGGTTCCCCATCGTCCACTGCACATGTAATGTTCTCAAAGAATTCCACCAAATTAGTCAAACATGACTTGCCCTTCATGAACCCATGCTGCGTCTTACCAATGGGACAATTTATATCCAGATGTCTCGCTATTTCTTCCTTGATGATAGATTCAAGCATTTTCCCTACTACAGAAGTTAAGCTAACTGGCCTATAGTTACCTGCCTTTTGACTACCTCCTTTTTTTAAACAGTGGCGTCACATTTGCTGTTTTCCAATCTGCGGGAACTACCCCAGAGTCCAGCGAATTTTGGTAAATGACCACGAGTGCATTTGCTATTTCTCCTGCCATCTCTTTTAATAACCTGGGATGCATTCCATCAGGATCAGGAGACTTGTCTACCTTTAGCCCCATTAACTTGCCCAACACTACCTCTTTCGTAATAATGATAGTTTCTAGGTTCTCACCTGCCATAGCCTTCCTGTCCTCAATTTTTGGCATGTTATTTATGTCTTCCACTGTGAAGACCGACACAAAATACCTGTTCAATGCCTCAGCCATTTTCTCATTTCCAGTTATTACATCCCCCTTCTCATCCTCTAAAGGACCAATGTTTACTTTCGCCACTCTTTTTCGTTTTATATATTTGTAGAAATCTTTGCTATCTGTTTTTATAATCTGAGCTAGTTTACTCTCATAATCCATCTTACTTTTCTTTATAGCTTTTTTCATGGCTTTCTGCTGACCTTTAAAGATTTCCCAATCCTCTAGGTTCCCACTAATCTTTGCCACTTCATATGCATTTTCTTTCAATTTGATACCCTCCTTTATTTCCTTAAATATCCATGGCTGATTATCTCTTTTTCTACAGTCCTTCCTTATCACAGGTATATACTTTTGCTGAGCACTGTGAAAGATCGCTTTGAAAGTCCTCCACTGTTCCTCAATTGTCCCACCATAAAGTTTTTGCTCCCAGTCTACCTTAGCCAACTCCTCCCTCATCCCTTTAGAATCTCCTTTGTTTAAGCACAAGACACTGGTACTTGATTTGACCTTCTTACGCTCCATCTAACATACTATGATCGCTTCTTCCGAAAGGATCCCTAACTACAAGATCATTAATTATTCCCGTCTCATTACACAGGACCAGATTCTGCACTCTCTCCTTTCCTTCTCTATGAACAGTGTGCTTTGTCTGTGTAGTGTGCAAGAAACATTACTTTTCACTGCATACCAATACATGTGACAATAATAAATCAAATCAAATACAAAACCTCACCAAGGTTCTGAGGCTGCATTCCCATCATCTGTCGCAAATGGAAGGATGTCAATCATCTGATAAGCCTTTACAAAGTTTAAAGGAGCAATTCAACTCGAAATGTACAACTCGCTTTCCTTCACTGGGTTTGTAGAATCTGAGGATTTAAACAAATATACGTCAGCCTGTAGGGGATCTATCCTTCATAACACATATGAAGGGGAGGCGATGGTTCAGTGGTATTTTCGCCAGATTGTTGATCCAGAAACTCAGCTGATGTTTGGGGACCCAGGTTCAAATCCCATCACAGCAGATGGTGGAATTTGAATTCAATAAATATCTGAAATTAAGAATCTACCGATGACCATAAAACCATTGTTGATTGTCGGAAAAACCCATCTGGTTCACTAATGTCCTTTAGGGAAGGAAATCTGCTGTCCTTACATGTAACTCCAGAGCCACAGCAATGTGGTTGACTCTCAACTAGGGATGGGCAACTAGGGATGGGCAATAAATGCTGGCCAGCCAGAGATGCCCATGTTCCATGAATGAATAAAATAATGACTAAGTTTGTGATGGTGAAAATACATGCATTAAAACAAAATTAACCAGGGTAGAATTTATAAAATGCCGCTTCCAGAATACCATGTGACCATAAGACCATAAGACATAGGAGCAGAATTAGGCCACTCGGCCCATCGAGTCTGCTCCGCAATTCAATCATGGCTGATATTTTTCTCATCCCCATTCTCCTGTCTTTTCCCCATAACCCTTGATCCCCTTATTAATCAAGAACCTATCTATCTCTGTCTTAAAGACACTCAATGACCTGGCCTCCACAGCCTTCTGCGGCAAAGTGTTCCACAGATTCACCACTCTCTGGCTGAAGAAATTCCTCCTCATTTCTGTTTCAAAGGATCGTCCCTTTAGCCTGAGGTTGTGCCCCCTGATTCTAGTTTTTCCTACCAGTGGAAACATCCTCTCCACGTCCACTCTATCCAGGCCTTGCAGTATCCTGTAAGTTTCAATAAGATTCCCCCTCATCCTTCTAAACTCCAACGAGTATAGACCCAGAGTCCTCAACCATTCCTCATACGACAAGCTCTTCATTCCAGGGATCATTCTTGTAAACCTCCTCTGGACCCTTTCCAAGGCCAGCACATCCTTCCTTAGATACGGGGCCCAAAACTGTTCACAATACTCCAAATGGGGTCTGACCAGAGCCTTATACAGCCTCAGACGTACATCCCTGCTCTTGTATTCTCGCCCTCTTGACATGAATGCTAACATTGCATTTGCAATGTTACAGTGTCCTTGGAAGAATGATGGTGCTAGTAATTTTCCAGACATTATGGGTGGAAGTCCGTGGACTCCCCGCCGCTATCAATGGGACTCAACTCCACACTGCTGGGAAACCCGTGGTGGGGGCGCATCATCAGCAGAACTAGAAGGTCCCACCAGCATGAACAGCTGGAAAGTTCTGACCTATGTGAGCGTAATGTTAATAATTGCAGTTGGTCGCAGCATGTTAAAAAGACTGAGGACGGGATTTTCCGGCCCCTTCTGCTGCCAGGATCCCTTTAAAATGTACGTTTGGTTGGTCCGCCAAAAGTCCCGTGGGGGTTGGGGGGGAAGGGAGGGGTGGGGTGGAGGCTTCTTGCCGCAGCGGGGCTAGAAATCCTGGCCTCAGTGCAGAATGTCTGACCCTTAACATGCTTTCACATATTATTCAAACATGGTAACATCGATCGCGTCATCATGTTGTGCAGGGATCAGTCAATCATAGCAATTAAATCAAATAAGACATTAGAATACTTTTGCCACTTATTTTTTAAAGAGGCACTTTGGTGGCACAAGAGTCTCATAACATGGTATGAATTTTTGAATGAGGGGAACACTTAGTCGTTGAGTGCATCAAACCCGCAGAGTGAAGTTTACAAAGACAGGAGTAAGTGTGCAGCAGCAATGAAATGTGAGCTGTCTGCATTGCAAATATTCTCAACAGCTGATTTTGAGGAGTGGGGATGATCAGAGCACAGACAATTAATGCTTTGCTATTTTCTCCTGCCATTTTACCATTCTACGTAAACCTTCAGAAAGAGAGGAATATCAATGACTTAATATGTTAAGGTTAATAGCAGATATTTTTGTTGCAGGAACATTTTTTTCCTAAATTTCTATACTCATGCTTACTGACATCTTTCCTACGTATGGCGGATGATTTTGCACCCGCTTTCGCCACCAGCGAGAATGGCAGCGGGGTAGCAAAATATCACGAGGGCCAGGAAGTGAGATTCTTGTCGGCAAGATCTCGTTTCCCGTTTTTTCCAGCCCCTCGCTTGTGACGTAACGAGTTTCCCACCAAGAGAGGTTGGAACTTCCTTTAAATACATTTTAACAAATCTACATATCATTGAAGAGCTGGCTCTGACATAAGTTGGGACATCTTGTTGAAGTTGTACAAGACATAAGTAAGGCCACACTTGGAATAGTATGTACAATTCTGGTCACCCTATTATAGAAAAGATATTATTAAACTAGAAAGAGTGCAGACAAGATTTACTAGGATGTGACCGGGACTTGATGGTTTGAGTTATAAGGAGAGGCTGGAAAGACTGGGACTTTTTTCCCTGGAGCGTTGGAGGCTTAGGGGTGATCTTATAGAGGTCTATAAACTAATAAGGGGCATAGATAAGGTAGACAGTCAACATCTTTTCCCAAAGGTAGGGGAGTCTAAAACTTGAGGGCATAGGTTTAAGGTGAGAGGGGAGGGATACAAAAGGGTCCAGAGGGGCAATTTCTTTCACACACAGGGTGGTGAGTGTCTGGAACAAGCTGCCAGAGGTAGTAGTAGAGGCAGGTACAATTTTGTCTCTTAAAAAGCATTTAGACAGTTACATGGGTAAGATGGGTATAGAGGGATATGGGCCAAATGTGGGAAATTGGAACTAGCTTCGTGGTAAAAACTGGGTGACATGGACAAGTTGGGCCGAAGCGCCTGTTTCCATGCTGTAATCCTAAACCTCTATGATCCCCCTCACTCAATATTCAAACCTCACCGACATGACATCGTGCTGCTGAGGTTCACAACAGCTTTATGAAGATGGGAAACAATCCAGGGGATCCTTTTGGGATGCCAAGGTAAGTATAGCCCCCGGTGGGGGGGGGGGGAAGACATGACTGGGCAGTGCCATCCTGTGCCAACCTGTGCCAGAGTTGGCCCTCTGGGGAGCCCAAATGGGAGGTGGTTCCCGTTATGTGTAGTGGGGGAGGAGGAGAGCGCCGAGGCTTTTGCAGTGGGAGAACTTGGCAGTGATGGGGGAGACCTGGCAGTGAGGGGGGGGTGCCGGTGATATGGCTGCTGTAGATGTTGTGCCCAGGGTTGGGGGGGGGCAGGGGGAGGGGAAGTTTCAGCTCAGTTCTGATTGGGGCATCCTTTGAAGATGGCGCCCTGATCTCTGTGGAGCCGGCCTTGCCAGATCTGTCTGGCCCCATCTCACCAAAGTGAAACGTAAGACACGCAGCAGATTTTATTTTGTCAGAGTGGCTGAAGATCTGGGTGGAAAGGTTTGTCCGGACCTTGAAGCAGGCGTTGAAGGCTTCCCAAGGGGAGGGTTCCCCTCTGGAAAGACGAGTGAATCGATTTCTAAGTACATATTGTTTAACACCACATGCAACAAAGAACGAAGAACAAAGAAAATTACAGCACAGGAACAGGCCCTTCGGCCCTCCAAGCCTGCACCGACCATGCTGCCCGACTGAACTAAAGCCCCCTACCCTTCCGGGGTCCATATCTCTCTATTCCCATTCTATTCATGTATTTGTCAAGATGCCCCTTAAAAGTCACTACCATATCCGCTTCCACTACCTCCCCCAGCAATACGTCCCAGGCACCCACTACTCTCTGTGTAAAAGATCTGCCTCATTCATCTCGTTTAAACCTTGCCTCTCACACCTTAAACTTGTGCCCCCTAGTAATTGACTCTTCCACCCTGGGAAAAAGCTTTTGACTATCCACTCTGTCCATGCCTCTCATAATCTTGTAGACTTCTATCAGGAGTTGGGTGGGACAACGATCCAGTGTTCCCTGGCATCATTGATGTTTGGTCGCAAACTAAGGACCATGTTTGGCCTGATGCGGACAGAAGAGATGAGAGAAGTGGTGGCTAAGAATAAGAAGCTCAGAAGGCCCAAAGGGAGGGGAATTCCACATCAAGGAATTTCCAGAAGGGACACACTATGCTTGCATGAGAAATGGCTCCCAGTGACAATGGTGGTCCAGATGGGCCATTGTCATATACAGTTCAGACCAAGGATGAGTTGGTCTGGAGGAGGCAGGCATACCAGCTTGTCACCACCCTGCACCCTGTCACCACATCCTGAATTTGTGCCAGTGACTGTCACATCTGTGGAGGCCATGGCCCATGAGGACTGTCCAGTCAGTGGATGACTGCCATGGTCATCAGGGCATGACACAACAACAGAGTCAGCCTCCAATGGGACACCAGTGAAGCCATCACTAGAGTCATCCTCTGTGGCCTGAATCCTGCCTCGCTATCCTCACCCTCCAGTGGGTCCCCCCATGCCAGTGCCAGATTGTGCAGAGCACAGCATATATGCACCAGATGCTCTGGAGGATATTGCATTGGTCACAGTTCAGGCATCTGAACCCGATCTTTAGCAGCCTAATGGTCCTCTCCATCACTGCCCTTATGGAGGCATGACATCTATTGGACTTCTTTTCCCCCTCTGTTCCTGGGTCCTGGGATGGCATCTTGAGCCATCTTTTCAATGGATACACTTTGCCACCCAGCAGCCAACCATCCAGTTGAGCTGGAGCCACAAACAGTCTTGGCACCTGGGAGTAATGAAGAATGCTTGCAGCATGGGAGTCCAGACTTCTGCACAGACTTGCAGAGTCGGGGTCTTGTGCTCTCATACTATCTACACATCCATGGAGTGGAAGCCCCTTCTATTCACAAAGTACTCAACTGACCCACTAGTGCCTTGAGTACAGTTTATGGCACCCTGGGTTTGGGGGGACCCAGTAATACCTGCAAAGCCACTGGCTCACCCAACCTGTCTGGCTTCATGCATCCAGTAATGAATGAATATGAGGACCCATCATAACAGAGCATCAGTGATGAGCTTGATGCAGCTGTGAACAGCAGATTGGGACAGTCCACACAGATCCCCCACTGATCCTTGGAAAGATCCGGATGCAACACTTTGAAGGCTCCTGTGACCTTCAGAGCCATTGGCATCGGGTGCCCAACCACACTGTTGGAGGACATCTCCAGCCCAATCATCTGGCATATTGATGTGACAGTGTCACTAGGGAGGCAGAGCTTCCTCTGACATGTTGAGGTAGCTGGATCACTGCTTGTATACTTTGACAGCAGGAAAGTGGCACCTGCTGCAGTCCTTTCTGCCTTGGTCTCCCTACTGGCCCTGCACCCTCTGTACCCTCAGCGGAGTATGCCACCCCATCTGCTGAAATGCAGGTGACATTGTCTTGTGCACTCAAAGCTACACTCGGCGGAAATGCTCCAAGAGAGAGTTGACACAGCAAAGGGTCCTCAAATCAAAACTCACAACACAAGTACGTTGGAATAAACCACAGGAAAAAGGTTCAAACCTCAGCAATAAAGCTGCAGCAAACTCTCACGTGAAGTCCTAACAACTCACAGAGCCGATGTTCCTATCCCCTTTTATCACGCCTTCGGATGAGCAATAGAAAAAATGGATTGGCCACCTGCCCATTTGACGAGCGCTAAATCACAAGAGCAACCTAAAATTTGAATCAATTAGTTTGTTAATGGGCTTAATTGCCCATTTAATTGTCATCAGGCACTTCGTGCTCCCGCGAGCATCCACCAACTATAATGTTGTGTGAGAACAGCAACACCGGGATGTACATCGGGAAACTACTAATAGAAACATAGAAACATAGAAAACTACAGCACAAAACAGGCCCTTCGGCCCCACAAGTTGTGCCGAACATATCCCCACCTTTTAGGCCTACCTATAACCCTCCATCCTATTAAGTCCCATGTACTCATCCAGGAGTCTCTTAAAAGACCCTATTGAGTTTGCCTCCACCACCACTGATGGCAGCCGATTCCACTCGCCCACCACCCTCTGTGTGAAAAACTTCCCCCTAACATTTCCCCTGTACCTACCCCCCAGGACCTTAAACCTGTGTCCTCTCGTAGCAGCCATTTCCACCCTGGGAAAAAGCCTCCGAGAGTCCACCTGATCTATGCCTCTCAACATCTTATACACCTCTATTAGGTCTCCTCTCATCCTACGTCTCTCCAAGGAGAAAAGACCTAATGGCCATGAATGCTCAAGAACAGCTTCTTCGCTGCTGCTGAATGGACCTACCTCATATTAAGTTGACCTTTCTCTACACCCTAGCTATGACTGTAACACTACATTCTGCACTCTCTCGTTTCCTTCTCTATGAACGGTATGCTTTGTATAGGGCGCAATAAACAATACTTTTCACTGTATACTAATACGTGTGACAATAATAAATCAAATCAAATCAAATCAAAAATCCAACATCTTCTTGTATAATTTCACCGGATTTAGGGTAAGACACTCAGCCACTTAAGAAATGTAAAATACTGGCCATGCGATTGAGGTAGAAGCTAAAATACCATGATTAAACCTTAAAAAGATAATTATTTTAAAAATCCAATTTAGAAAATCATAATGGATACACTTAACAACATTTTGCAAATACAAATCAGGGTCAGGCCAGTTGTTCAGTAGATATGTGTCAGGTTTCTGTTAAAAACACAGATGCACCTCATTAAACATTACCTAACTTTTTAAGAGGTTTCCAAAAGTGATGTGAAATAGAAGAGTAGTTCTCACTCGCTCAATTGATTTTGCTAATTGTTGGCACTGGGGAATGATCCACAATGCAGTCTTTAGCGGAGCAATGAATGACAAACTGCATCTTTAAGATTTCTACAGTAATTTGCACTTGTGTGAAATCCTAAAGTTGTGGTCAGGTTCAGAGGAATAATAAGGGCAAACACTGACAGTTCATCATCAAAAACCCACAAATTCCGGATAAATGATGGGATAAAAAAAGCCCTCACTGTGAAAACCTTAAACATGCATCTTTTGGACAACGTTCACCATTATGACTTCACTGGCTTCAGGATCTTCAGGATTTTAGGAGTGAGAGGAATCTTGCAATTGCATTCTCTCGTTCACTGCTCTGCTACAGGTTGTGCTGTTGACCTCCAGACCCCCACCCACACCCCACCAGAGGGACAATTAGCGAAACCATTTGATCGAACAATCTTCCTTTCTTGTTTTCATCATACTGTTAGAAACCCCATAAAAAGTTATGCCTAAGAACATAGATAGAACATAGAACAGTACAGCACAGAACAGGCCCTTTGGCCCATGATGTTGTGCCGAGCTTTATCTGAAACCAAGATCAAGCCATCCCACTCCCTATCATCCTGGTGTGCTCCATGTGCCTATCCAATAACCGCTTAAATGTTCCTAAAGTGTCTGACTCCACTATCACTGCAGGCAGTCCATTCCACACCCCAACCGCTCTCTGCATAAAGAACCTACCTCTGATATCCTTCCTGTATCTCCCACCATGAACCCTATAGTTATGCCCCCTTGTAATAGCTCCATCCACCCGAGGAAATAGTCTTTGAACGTTCACTCTATCAATCCCCTTCATCATTTTATAAACCTCTACTAAGTCTCCCCTCAGCCTCCTCCGCTCCAGAGAGAACAGCCCGAGCTCCCTCAACCTTTCCTCATAAGACCTACCCTCCAAACCAGGCATCCTGGTAAATCTCCTCTGCACTCTTTCCAGCACTTCCACATCCTTCTTATAGTGAGGTGACCAGAACTGCACACGATACTCCAAATGTGGTCTCACCAAGGTCCTGTACAGTTGCAGCATAACCCCACGGCTCTTAAACTCCAACCCCCTGTTCATAAAAGCTAACACACTATAGGCCTTCTTCACAGCTCTATCCACTTGACTGGCAACCTTTAGAGATCTGTGGATATGGACCCCAAGATCGCTCTGTTCCTCCACAGTCTTCAGAACCCTACCTTTGACCCTGTAATCCACATTTAAATTAGTCCTACCAAAATGAATCACCTCACATTTATCAGGGTTAAACTCCATTTGCCATTTTTCAGCCCAGCTTTGCATCCTATCTATGTCTCTTTGCAGCCTACAACAGCCCTCCACCTCATCCACTACTCCACCAATCTTGGCGTCATCAGCAAATTTACTGATCCACCCTTCAGCCCCCTCCTCTAAGTCATTAATAAAAATCACAAAGAGCAGAGGACCAAGCACTGATCCCTGCGGCACTCTGCTAGCAACCTGCCTCCAGTCCAAAAATTTTCCATCCACCACCACCCTCTGTCTTCGATCAGATAGCCAGTTACCTATCCAATCTGCCAACCTTCCCTCTATCCCACACCTCCTTATTTTCATCATAAGCCGACCATGGGGGACCTTATCAAACGCCTTACTAAAATCCATGTATATGACATCAACTGCCCTACCTTCATCAACACACTTAGTTAACTCCTCAAAAAATGCTATCAAATTTGTGAGGCACGACTTGCCCTTCACGAATCCGTGCTGACTATCCCGGATTAATCCGCATCTTTCTAAATGGTCGTAAATCCCATCCCTAAGGACCTTTTCCATCAATTTACCAACCACCGAAGTAAGACTAACCAGTCTATAATTACCAGGGTCATTTCTATTCCCTTTCTTAAACAGAGGAACAACATTCGCCACTCTCCAGTCCTCTGGCACCATCCCCGTGGACAGTGAGGACCTAAAGATCAAAGCCAAAGGCTCTGCAATCTCATCCCTTGCCTCCCAAAGAATCCTAGGATACATTTAATCAGGCCCAGGGGACTTATCGACCTTCAGTTTATTCAAAACTGCCAGTATATCCTCCCCCTGAACAACTATTTCCTCCAGCCTATTAGCCTGTAACACCTTCTCTTCCTCAAAAACATGGCCCCTCTCCTTGGTGAACACTGAAGAAAAGTATTCATTCATCACCTCGCCTTTCTCTACTGACTCCATACACAAGTTCCCACTACTGTCCTTGACCGGCCCTAACCTCACCCTGGTCATTCTTTTATTCCTCACATAAGAGTAAAAAGCCTTGGGGTTTTCCTTGATCCGACCCGCCAAGGACTTCTCATGTCCCCTTCCATCTCTCCTAAGCCCCTTTTTCAGCTCATTCCTTGCTAACTTGTAACCCTCAATCGAGCCATCTGAACCTTGTTTCCTCATCCCTACATAAGCTTCCCTCTTCCTTTTCACAAGACATTCCACCTCTTTCGCGAACCATGGTTCCCTCACTCGGCCATTTCCTCCCTGCCTGACAGGGACATACCTATCAAGGACACCCAGTATTTGTTCCTTGAAAAAGTTCCACTTTTCATAAGTGCCTTTCTCTGACAGTTTCTGTTCCCATCTTATGCCCCCTAATTCTTGCCTAATCGCATCATAATTACCTCTCCCCCAATTGTAAACCTTGCCCTGCCGTACGGCCCTATCCCTCTCCATTGCAATAACAAAAGACACCGAATTGTGGTCACTATCTCCAAAGTGCTCTCCCACAACCAAATCTAACACTTGGCCCGGTTCATTTCCCAGTACCAAATCCAATGTGGCCTCACCTCTTGTCGGCCTATCCAGATATTGTGTCAGGAAACCCTCCTGCACACACTGCACAAAAACTGCCCCACCCGAACTATTTGACCTACAAAGGTTCCAATCAATATTTGGAAAGTTAAAGTCCCCCATGACAACTACCCTGTGACCCCCACACCTATCCATAATCTGCTTAGCAATTTCTTCCTCCACATCTCTATTACTATTTGGGGGCCTATAGTAAACTCCTAACAACGTGACCGCTCCTTTCCTATTTCAGCCCATATTACCTCAGTGTGCAGATCCCCCACGAAGTGCCTTTCCGCAGCCATTAGACTATCCTTGATTAACAACGCCACTCCTCCACCTCTTTTACCAGCTTCCCTACACTTACTGAAACATCTATACCCCGGAACGTCCAACAACCATTCCTGTCCTTGTTCTACCCACGTCTCTGTAATGGCCACAACATCGTAGTCCCAAGTACCAATCCATGCCCCAAGTTAATCTACTTTGTTCCGGATGCTCCTTGCATTGAAGTAGACACACTTCAACCCACCTTCCTCTGTACCGGTACCCACCCTTGACCTTGATACCTTCCCCAATACCTCACCACCCTCAACACTGACTTCTGGACTACAACTCCTTTTCCCACTCCCCTGACAAATTAGTTTAAACCCCCCTGAAGAGCCGTAGCAAATTTCCCTCCCAGGATATTGGTGCCCCTCTGGTTCAGGTGCACCCCGTCCTGTTTGTACAGGTCCCACCTTCCCCAGAATGTGTTCCAATTATCCACGTATCTGAAACCCTCCCTCCTACACCATCCCTGCAACCACATGTTCAATGAATGAATGTGCTCAGAATCCTGTCTAACACAACAGCACTTTTTTATGTCAATCTCAAAGTGAAGAGCTTCCATTTTATTGTTTTAAGTCACTTTGTGCTATAACTAGACTTACATAACAAAGCAGAAGTACCGGGCCAGGTAGAATCTCATTTTGGGGTGTTTTTAGGATATTAACTCCCATTTCCTTATTGACCAGGAATTTCCTTGGAGCCACCCTGCGGGGATACAGTCAATTCCCCTTTCACGTTTGTAAGTTGGGTTGCCGCCATGCTCCTTAACAAAGTTACAGCGGTGGAACTAGAGCAACTTTGAGGACAAGTGTGGCCTTCTCTGTGCTCTCATGATGCCACATGTAGGCTACATTCATCAGGTGACTCGAATACTTACTTCCTATTATCCATCAGTACCTCTCTGAACCAACTCCAGGAGCTGTGCAAGGCTGTATCAGGGACACCTATCTCTGATTTCTTACTGTACCATTCCTGGCCACCAGCAAGGCTGCTCCCAAATAGAGCTCTCGATAGTTGGAACTCAGTCATTTGGTGGATAATGGATTGCATGTCCCCTTCGATTCGCCAACCTGTACTCCAGTCCCATAAACTGGGATAATGTCACCTTATGGCAACTACCTATAACTAATTAGTAGAGTTCAAAAGCACATTTTGCCCTTCAAATTTCTGCTTAGCTACTGAGTTTCACAACAGTAGTGTGACGTGGCTTTGAAGCCAATATATTTTGAAATATATTTCAGGCAGCTAACAGTAAGGAAATATTGGCTATTTAAGTCTAACCAGATAAATGTTACCACGTGAGTCGACTATAAAAGGCACACAAGTCCCACAGCGAGAGAAGTAGAAGCAAACCTTGATTAAATTCCCACTGATGATGACAAATAGTCCAAATAGTTTATCCTGGGTAAGAATGGAAAACAAAAATCCAGAAAATTTATGTGGCAACCACATGTGTCCAAAGTTGAGCAGAACATGCAATTATGGGATGGATGGTGGTTTATGTAGCGTGCTGCCCACTGGCAGCAGATTATTAGTTTTCCTTAATAGCCTGAGGCAGAGTGCCGGCTTCTTGCAAAGTAGTTAAGGGCACCGAGGACATAAATGACAAATGCTCGATTCAGTCAGCTCCACTGCCCTGCAGTATGATATTGTGTGCTGTAGGTCCATTTCAAATTTGCCAAATGCTTTTAGCTCTCTGCTCTCTAATAGTCAAATGAGCAAATGATTACTGAAAAAGATCACTGGGAGCAATAGCACTTTTTTTTTGTACAAAATAACCCTGCTCCGACGTGGAACGTTTTTTGCCCTCAGTCCAACCTCTGGATATCTATATCATATATTTTTCTCCTGATATTTTTATTCAGTTGGTGCTGGTGAATGAAACATTTTCCTGTTTAGAGCAAGCAGGTAATATGGAGCATTTTGTACCTCCTGTCTGACGGAACAGCACAGCTAACCCGAGTCTCAGAATAAGACCATCTCCACTGTCCACACCCCACACCCCATCTCCACAACTCCGAAATGTGATACTTCCAAGTTCCATGTCACCTATTCTCTAATGGGTTCTCTGTGTGAGATTGCTTGGTATTTTTGCGTGTTGGACAGTTTGAAAACCGGAAATTCAATTGAAATGACTTTTAACTTATTTCACGTCAGAATCTTAAAGAAGAACTCAGTTTGACCCCATCATCTCGCCATTGTTAATCAGATTAATCTGTTCCTTCTAAATTATGCACCTCTCACTCTCCTCTTCTGATTCTCTCACTGTGAAATTAATTTCAAAATTCCCACCACATAAGCTGCTGCCTCATGACATCTCATTGACTTTGCACAACTCATCTCTGTAATTATTTTTGTTCTCACTATTCTATCAGTTTCCTGTTGCTCTTCAGCTTCCACCCTGGCTGAGTATTTTTATCTCATTGCAATGCAAACCACCCCCTATGCTGCTTGCCCTCTCTGAGCAACACTTTCTTGAGAGCGGATAGGAGATAGAGTCCGAAATCCCGCAGACGGCGGTACGCTGCAGGTGGAGGTACGCTGCAGACGGAGGTACGCTGCAGACGGCGGTACGCTGCAGACGGAGGTACGCTGCAGACGGAGGTACGCTGCAGATGGAGGTACGCTGCAGGTGGAGGTACGCTGCAGACGGAGGTACGCTGCAGACGGCGGTACGCTGCAGGTGGAGGTACGCTGCAGACGGAGGTACGCTGCAGACGGCGGTACGCTGCAGACGGAGGTACGCTGCAGACGGAGGTACGCTGCAGGTGGAGGTACGCTGCAGGTGGAGGTACGCTGCAGATGGAGGTACGCTGCAGGTGGAGGTACACTGCTCCTACATTAATAGGGAGAGTTGATGAGGCAGCTTTCACTCAAGTCCATGGGAATTCTGGGAACTCTGAACAATACCCACCAGCACACCACTGCCCCACTCCCAAATGCACCCCCAACCCACCCCCATACATTTGACACAGTTGGCATTCGATAAGCTGCCTTACAAAAGGTTGCTGCAGAAGATTGGGTCACACGGAGTTGGGGGTAGGGTGTTAGCGTGGATTGGGGATTGGCTATCCGACAGGAAGCAGAGAGTTGGAATAAATGGGTGCTTTTCTGGTTGGCAGATAGTGACTAGTGGCGTGCCGCAGGGACCGGCACTGGGGCCTCAACTGTTTACTATTTACATAGATGATCTGGAGGAGGGGACTGAGTGTAGGGTAACAATGTTTGCTGATGACACGAAGATAAGTGGGAAAGTGAATTGTGTGGAGGAAGCGGAAGGTCTGCAGAGAGATTTGAATAGGCTGAGTGAGTGGGCGAGGATCTGGCAGATGGAGTATAACGTTGGCAAATGCGAGGTTATTCACTTTGGAAGAAATAATAGCAAATTGGATTATTTAAATGGAAAAAAATTACAACATGCTACTGTGCAAAAGGACCTGGGGGTCCTTCTGCATGAGTCGCAAAAACTCAGTCTGCAAGTACAACAGGTGATCAAGAAGGCAAATGGGATGTTGGCATTTATCGCGAGGGGGATAGAATATAAAAGCAGAGAAGTCTTGCTGCATCTGTACAAGGCATTAGTGAGGCCGCAGCTGGAATACTGTGTGCAGTTTTGGTCCCCTTACTTGTGAAAGGATATGTTGGCCTTGGAGGAGTGCAGAGAAGGTTCACCAGGTTGATACCGGAGATGAGGGGTGTAGGTTATGAGGAGAGATTGAGCAGATTAGGTTTGTACTCGTTGGAGTTTAGAAGGCTGAGGGGTGATCTTATAGAGGCATATAAGATAATGAAGGGGCTGGATAGGGTAGAAGTGGAGAGATTCTTTCCACTTAGAAAGGAAATCGGAACTAGAGGGCACAGCCTCAAAATAAAGGGGAGTCAGTTTAGGACAGAGTTGAGGAGGAACTTCTTCTCTCAGAGGGTGGTGAATCTCTGGAATTCTCTGCCCACTGAAGTGGTGGAGCCTACCTCGTTGAATATGTTTAAGTCACGGATAGATGGATTTCTGATTGGTAAGGGAATTAAGGGTTATGGGGAGCAGGCGGGTAAGTGGAACTGATTCACTTCAGATCAGCCATGATCTTATTGAATGGCGGGGCAGGCTCGAGGAGCTCGATGGCCTACTCCTGCTCCTATTTCTTATGTTCTTATGTTCTTATGACACTAGCACAAATAAATCTCTGCTCCACAGGTTTAATTACATTTCTGAGAAGCCATTGAGCTTTTAGGCCTCAGTCCTCAAATAGCTCATAGACAATGGCGTAAGAAAAATCATTAGTGCAAAATATTGATGTATGAATTCCATTTTCAGAATGTTGGGTCCTTAACTTCTGATCACCCATTGCCTCCTGACTATCCCTTCGACCCCGCCTCCCCCACCAAGGACACCCCAGATTACACCAGGCACCCCCTCCTGACTAGCCTCCCAACTGTCCCTGGGACCCTTAAGTAGTCCCCAGCCCCCGTGCAACCCCCTCCTCACTCCCTGACTACAATCAAACTAGACCACGTGACTAGTCTCCCAGGCCCCGAATACCCTCCCCACTGACCATCCCCAAACCCCCATCCTGCCCCATTCCACCACCCTGTCCACTTACTTTAAACATTTACCTTCTTCCTGGCTTCTCAAAGTGGTTGGACCTTTAATCTTAATGTGGAGATGCCGGCGTTGGACTCGGGTGAACACAGTAAGAAGTCTCACAACACCGCACTGTTGGCCTTTAATCCTACGCAGTGCATTTCTGTACTTATTTTGTTCTCATTTGTCTATCAGTTTTCTGTTGTTCATTAGCTTCCACCCTGGCTGAGTATTTCTATCATTGCAATTCAATCCTCCATGTCTTCTTTACTCCCAACTCTCTTGCACTCCACACAAGGCCTCAGGATCTCGCTGCACTGAAGTATTCTCACCTGGCCCGTGTTGGAAGGTTGTGCGAGAAAGGCGCACCTGCATTTTAGCGTAACTAAATAGAAGTGGCAGTCGGATTGCGATTGTCACCCCAATGAAGCTCTGGCCCCGATGGTTAGTGTTTTCATAGAGATAGTAAACAAGAAATTGACACTTTGGATGGGAATTAATGTGTCCTACCTTGGCTTCTTCAGGAGGCATTTGAATCTTCCTTTTAACATTCTTTTTACTCTATGCATTCTTTGATTTGATTTAATATTGTCACATGCATTAACATAGTGAAAAGTATTGTTTCTTGCGCGCTATACAGACAAAACATACTGTTCATCGAGAAGGAAACAAGAGAGTGCAGAATGTAGTGTTACAGTCTTAGCTAGGGTGTAGAGAAAGATCAACTTAATGCAAGTTAAGTCCATTCAAAAGTCTGATAGCAGCAGGGAAGAAGCTGTTCTGGAGTCGGTTAGTACGTGACCTCAGACCTTTGTATCTTTTTCCCGGTGGAAGAAGGTGGAAGAGAGATTGTCCGGGGTGCGTGGGATCCTTAATTATGCTGGCTGCTTTGCCGAGGCAGCGGGAAGTGTAGACAGAGTCAATGGATGGGAGGCTGATTTGCGTGATGGATTAGGCTACATTCACGACCTTTTGTAGTTCCGTGTGGTGTTGGGCAGGGCAGGAGCCATACCAAGCTGTGATACAACCAGAAAGAATGCTTTCTATGGTGCATCTGTATTTTCTTGTGAAGTCAGAGATGTAAAATTCAACTCCATAACACCCTGTCTCACATCATCTCACTGCTTGCACATATTTACAGTTAATAAGCCATGAAGGCCACATTACTGAAGCACATTGCCTCCCATAAGCACTGTACATGTCCCCACACGACATGAACTGCAACAGTTCAGGAGACAGCAAAGGAGCACCTTCTAAATGGCAGTTAGGAATGGGCAACAAATGCTGCAACAGTCACATTCCATGAAATAAAAAATAAATTGCATCACACTCGTTGATACACTTGCTTCCCTCTTGTAGGATAAGGTGGTCAAATATTGAAGGCAGTTGCATCTAACTGGCAGGGGGTCAGGCAAGACTGCATATCCTTGTCCCCATGGAGGAAACAGTACCTGTCTGAAGCATTCAGGACCTGATTGCCCCAGACTCGCTGTCCTTGAGTGGATAATCAGAATCTAGTTCCCCACATTGTCTCTTACAGACATACAGTCCAGTGATTATGATACAGTGAAGATTACTGTTCTCAAGGCCTATGAGTTAGTTCCAAAAGCTCACAGGAAAAGTATAGAAATCTGAGGAAGAAACAGAATCAGACTTGTGTGGAATTTGCTGGGGAAAAGGAAACAATATTTAACAGGTGGTATAGGACTGTGAAGATTGAACATGATTTTGAAAATCTTAGAGGTGTCTTCTCAGAAAATTTAAAAATCCTTTTAATCCTTTAGGAAGGACGTCTGACCTGGAACTCTAAAATGTCTAAGATGAGAACAGTTGCTGGAATGGCTGGCAATTACAAGTTGGCTCACAAGCATGTTGGCAGTAAACCTTGTTTGTAACCCCACACAGAAGTTGGAGAGATGTCTGATACCAAACAGAATTCTAGTTACAGGAAGAAAACAAAAATGAAAAGATGGATACTCCTCAGAGTAACAAAAAAAGACAATAAGAAAGATAAGCATGGTTCAAGGGACTAACGTTTTTTTATTTTCACGAGAGAGCAAATAAAAGCAGAATGTTGGAAATTAAAAAGCAAGCCTATAGCGTTTATGGGATTGTGTTGTACATCTTCATAAAATGCTGTACCAATAGCTGAAGTTTCTGACAAACCATTGGCTTCTAGTGTAGTTATGACTGGAATAGATCAGAGCATAGAAAATTATGGAAGTTGTGCGCTGAAGGATGGAGTGATCCCATTTTTGTCTGGTAGAGCAGCTAAGTAAATTCTTAGAGCTATGACCTCCCCTAAGTCACTAATGTCTTTCAGGTGATGGGAATTTCCTTCCAGAAAATGTGTTATATAAAAATGTATTGATTCAGGGTTTTAGGGAGATTGTTTAACTATTCAATTGTATAGGGTTTAAAATGTGGTCTAATTTCTGGCATTGGGGGAATTGTGCCGAAGTTACCTATTAAAGGAGCCATTTTTCTACTAGAAAATGACCTAACTGGGGATTAGATGTCACTATCTCCAACGGTTTCAAAAAAACTGAGTGAAGCTGTGTTAAAGCTGAAAGTGTGCAGGGGAAATCAAGTGATGTATACAAATCATCACTGTCTATAATCCTCCTTCCGAAATAATTGTTTCAACTAAGGGTGTATGCAAAGAATCAGAAGCTCAAACAGTGAATGTTAAAAGGACATTAGAACAGGCTGACCACAAAGGATTGAAGGCAGCTGGAGATGAATTAAAGCTGTCCAAATGAAACATGCAGGCAGAATCTGAGGAAGAGGTGAGAAGACAGATAACAATAGTACTCAAAGTTAATGGTGAAACAAAGAAAGTATCTGCTTTGGAACAGAATGGCACCAATACAACCAATACTGATAACATAGATCTGGGAGGAAGGATACTTGTTCTTGAACATAAATTAAAACATCATAATAACCAAGCCATCACTCTTGCTAGAAAATAATTAGACACAGCTCGTGCTGAAAGAGAAATGAAAGGAAAATATAATTTAAAAGAATTTGAAAACTGAGTAAAAAGTAATATCACATTTTTTTGTCTGATGACCAATATCACCCTAATGTGGTTCTTAAAGCAGCTAAAAAGGGAGAAAGTAGCCAGAGAAAATCTAGTTTAGCTCCTCCCATTAATCACCGGACCCTGTCAATCAACCTAATCAAATCCCTACTTTGAAACACCAAGAAAAACCTAATTAAACAAAAATGCATTAATTCTATTTAAAACAAACACCTCCCTAGCTAAAATAACTCATTATCCTGCACTCTTAACTTTTGAGCTGCCCGCTGCCCAGACCAATTGGCACCGTGTAAAACAGCTGACTTTCAAACATACCACTTACAAGAAGCATGATAAAAATACATTTCTTAATGGCACAGTATCATCACATCACTGACCCATTCCAAAGCCTGGATCCCCTTGGAATTGCCCATATGGATGAGGGGCTCAGAAGCTCATCTCCAGCAAATGTAACATTTTCCCAGGTCAGTGATACATGAAGGGAATGCTGCCACGATTGTGGACTTGAATATGTTAGCTATCAGTGTTCAGTTGAACCTGCTGATTATGTGATTGAACATGAGAGAGTCACTCTGTGATAGGTGTAGTTGCTAGGTTGGCAACTCTCAAGCAGGAAGTGTGTATTGGGGTCTATGACAGCAGGTGGTGGGAGAGGACCGAGCAAGACAACAGATCATTCCCTGTGGGCCCTCCCCTGTAGGGAGTGGTGTTTTAATAAGGTAGAGCCAGATGCCATGGGGTGAGGGAGAAAACAGCAAAGACAAGTAGCTGTATGTCAGGATCCAAGATCTTGAAAAGGAAAGTTTGTAGCCCCTTAAGCCAGGTAAAGGAATTGGGGACCTTGTCAGTCATACTGGCAGCACTGCTGAGTCTGTGAAGCCTTGTGGAGAGAGAAAGTGGAGCAGGACTGCAGCTAGGAGATGGAGCAGTAGATCAAGCCTGGTGAGTCACTGACCCTGATTTTACCGGCACGGACGCTCAAGGCTCTTAAGATCGCGCCCAAGGCAAATGGGGAATGCCGTTCTGCGAGCCTTGCCCACCCCTGTTTCAGGGCGGCCGTGCCGGTAAAGTCAGGGCCACTACATTGAGAGGCCAAGGCCTCAATAGCCGAAAGATCTGGAGTATCAGTGAATATTCTCTGTAAATAGTGTGTTTCTACACTTTCCCTTGAGAGTTTATATGTTTTTGGTGCCAGTGGAATAAAGGAAACTTGTTTTAACCTTGGTGCCATCTCTGTGCTTAAATCCCTCATTACACGATAGAGACCAGGAGTTAAAATTCACTCATCCTCATCCCCACACACCAACAGATATTCATATCCACTGACACTGTGGGAAGGTGAGTGAGTGGGACGTTAGCTGGACACACTGACTCGCTCACACTCTCAGTCATCTTCATTAACTAATTTTTTAATATTAACTATTTATTTCTTTGATTTGGCTTTATTTTTATTCAAAGAGTTGTTTTCTTTCTTCATACTCAGTTTTTTAAAATTCATGAATCTCTCCAAAATTTGCTTATTGCCCATTTGAGTGAGAAAAAAAATAGTAACGTCCCCCCCTCTTCCACTCCCCCCCCCCTACCTCCCCCCCCCCCCCCCCCCCCCCCCCCCGCCCCGCACCCCCCGCCAACAAACCTGCTTTTCAGAGGCACTTCTTAAGGGGGCATAGCGGAAATGACAAAATGAATGTCAAGTGACATGAACTCATCTAAGCCCTTTGCTTACATATTTGCAGTTCTTGTTAGGCAACCTTCACCTGCCTGCCCTTCCTTTGGAACCAATTTGAGACATGGGACGGGGGGTGGGGGGGGGGGGGGGGGGGGGTGGGGGGGGGGGGGGCGAATCTCCCAAAAGTGCTGAATTGGCGGGAAAACTGTTCCAAATCCTGACTGTTCTAACAGTTCAGCTTCTCACCTGAATCTCTGCACTCTGTGCACTGCAGAGGTCCCAGTCATGAATATCATTAAAAACCCAGAGGGGGCGGGACCTATTCGCGCCGGAGCCCGACAGTTCTGGAGATCTGCGCGCGCGCAGTGGCCCCAAACTGTCAAACTCCCATTTGCTGGCCAGCCTGATCACTGGCCAGCCCGGGACCACTGCAGTGCTGCCCCTCCAGCTCCCCCCACGACCCAATCATGGCCCCCACAACAATTTCCGGGCCAGCCCTGACCGCCCCCCCACATCCTGGAACGCCCCGATGTCCAGGCCCCACCACCCAGCAGTGGCGATCCCCCCACTCCCCTCACCCCGACAGACCCCCCCCCACCCGGCTGATCCTCCCCCGGGGTCAGACCCGGCCCCGGAGGCAGGCCCTCCCTGGCAAACCACTTCCCACCCCCCCAGCCCGCCCCAATCGCTACCCTCCCTCCATTCCAGACCAATCACAATGCAGAGCAGCAGCGGGATCCCCCCACCCCCCCCCACACCAAATCGCACCTCGGCCCTGCTCACAATATGCCCCGTCCCCTTGGCACTGCCCGATGCCCGGTGGGCAGTGCCAAGGTGCCCCCGGGCATGGGCACTTTGAGCCTTGGGCAGTGTCAGGGGGCACAGGTTGGCACCACCAGAGCACCCATGGCCAGGGGCCACCACTCCTCCGCCGCCCAATACCCTGGGGGGCCCCAATTGCCCCCTACATTCCGGCAGGGTCTCCTGCTAGTTCCCCGAATGCGGGGAGCTAGTCTGAACCCTGCCAGAATGAAGTACTCCTGACAGGGTGGGAGATTCGATCTGAAAGGTCCTGACAATTACCTAAAATGCAGATTAAAAACAGATTTAAATGACTTACCTGCCTTCACGCCAGTTTCCAGCGTGGTCTGACCAGCGACTGTTCGCCGGCTCTGGGAGATGGGCATGCGTTCCCGGTGCATGCGCAAATCCTAGTTCACGGCCGCAGACACGTGTCTCCCACCGCAACCCGACAGAAAGGTTGCGGGCCGCAATGGGAGAATCGCAGCCATGATTTACATGGGAAATCCATGCCCTGTTAACTGCCAGACACACCCAATAAAGCACTACCAATGCACCCTCCCAGAGGCCTAAGGGTTCAGGGGCCTGTGTGCCCCTTTCTTTGTCTCACTTTGCAATCAAATTTCAGTTTCATGTTCAGTCATACTGTACAAACTGATGAAACATTTTGGCCTGTAACTTCTCGGCTCCCCAGTGTTGGATTTGGGGGTATCCAAAAATGAGCTGAGGAATCCCTCTTGGAAGCTTCCAGGGGAGGATTTATGTGACAATTGTCCAGAAGGGCTAACTTTCCCTGGGCAGTTGTGCTGAGCTGGGAACCACCCAGCAAAGCAATTTAAATTGTTAACTGTGAATGGTTCTAGCAGTTGCTTGTAAAGATTTAGAAGAAATAAAAGTACTTCTAACTTCAGTGGAACTATTTTAAATACCCAATCAGAACCCCGCACGGGACACACTCCAGAGCCCAACACCCAGGGGACCCCCCCCCCCCCCCCCCCACACATAGCCCACCCAACTAAGAATTCCACCCCAGGGATCAGGTCAAGGGGGGATGATGGATTCTCCACCACCCCACCTCGACCTGACCCCTGACTCAACCGGACCCAAAACTCAACCTTGCAACACTCCGTGACCCCCTCCCCACTGAACACCCCCCCACCCTCTAAAGCCTGACCAGGCTCCCTATCTTCTCTGACCTGGTCCCCAGCACCACCTGACCCAATGCCACCTGCTGACTCAATTCATTCGACCCCAACTCCCCCACTGTCCTGACCCTCACTGGCTCCCAAAAACCTGATCCACACCCCACACAATATCCAACCACCACCCCCCACCCCCCACAACAATGTCTGACTCCTTGCCCTGGATTGAATCCCAAACCCCACATCCCAATCACTTACCTGAGACACTTACCTTCTCCATGCTCTGTTATTTCCAATGGAACATTTAAACTTGATTAAAATGGGACATTTAAGACTTGATTACCTGTAAAGACTCGCATTCCTACCATTATTTTGTAAATTGAGTTTGTGTCTTTAGATGCCCTGTTTGTGAACACAACTCCCACTTACCTGACGAAGGAGCAGCGCTCCGAAAGCTAGTGGCTTTTGCTACCAAATAAACCTGTTGGACTTTAACCTGGTGTTGTGAGACTTCTTACTACATTTAAACTCACCAGCTACTGCAGTAAATAAAGGGATATGTCTCCCTTTGCTTGGTTTCTTTTACACTTCGCCACTGGAGCTGGGAAGCATTGAGCTGACTGAGTCTCACCCAGCCTGAGTCAGGAAGTTCAGCGAGACAGGTGTTTAAGAACGTTAGCACGGACAAGTGGGTACAGAATGGCAATCTGCCATCGACTCCACTCTGAGGAAGTTATGGCCCTTTGTGTTACACCTGCACTTGTTTGGATGAGACTCTGTATCACAAAATAGCCATAAAGTGCAACTAAGTAGGCACAGAACAAATCAATCAGCACATAGCTATTGGGAATGAAAACTACTCAATCAATAATTTGAAACAATTCTCTGTAAAGGTTAGATGCATTGGCAATGGTAAATTCTCCCTCAGTGTACCCGACCAGGCGTCGGAGTGTGGCGACTAGGAGGTTTTCACAATAACTTCATTGCAGTGTGAATGTAAGCCTACTTGTGACTAATAAATAAACTTTGCTTTAAATTTTTAAAATCAGCAGTAAATAAACAGCTGTAAGTGGCAAGGAGGGGGAACAATCCAAACATTCCAAATATTTCTGTTAATTGTCTTTACCTCCTAGGAATCTGAAGACATAGTACAGAATCTAATGACTTTAAGACAAGCAGCACATTAACAATTTTTTTAAAAATCCATGTTACAGATAAGCTTACTTTCTCTGGAGCAATTTTGTGAGCTTATAATACTGTGGGGAGTCTTGCCTGCCAGCCTTGCAAATCTGGAAACTATGGCTCACGACTTCATATTCATTAATTTTAACAATGAATAATCAAAGACATCGAGAGTACAATTTCTTCATCTGTGCAGTCAATGTGTATGCCTCCGATCAGTAACAAAAACTTAAAACACTGGTCCCAGAGACTTGCAATGTGATGTGGAGATGCCGGCGTTGGACTGGGGTGAACACAGTAAGAGTTTTAACAACACCAGGTTATTTGCTACCAAAATAAACCTGTTGGACTTTAACCTGATGTTGTTAAAACTCTTACTTGCAATGTGCCCATGAATGCCTTTACTTGGAGGTTATTGTCTCTTTGAGAGGTCGAGGCCTGGGTTAGCAGTGTCTGCAGCATTCTCAGTTTCTGGGTGCATTTCTATACCTGCTGTTGCGAGCAAGATCATCATGAGTAAATGAATGATCGCATCCTAATTTTATAGACACTTTTCTCTTTCCTACATATCTACCTTGTTGTTTTTTCATGTCATTGAAAATATTCCTCCTTTTTACTGAATGGTGGGCTACCATTACATTCCCACTTGTAAACCTTTCTCTTTTTAAGTTTTATACAATCTGTCAGGGATAGAGTTTATAGCTTCTATTGTTATATTTTATTTATTTGTTGATGTGATGCAGATATTTCTGGCTTTACCAGTATTTTTCGCCCATCCCTAATTTCCTTTGATAAGGTCCTGAGGTGCTGCCTACTTGAACCACTGCAGTCCATGCAGTGTAGGTACGCCCACAGTGCTGTTAGGGAGGGAATTCCAGGATTTTGACCCAGTGGCAGTGAAGGAATGGTGATATATTTCCAAGCCAGGATGGTGTATGGCTTGGAGGGGAACTTTAAGGTAGTGGTGTTGCCATGTGCCTGCTGCTCTTGTCCTTCTAGATGGTATCGGCCATGGGTTTGGAAGGTGCTGTCAAAGTAGCTTTGGAGAATTGCTGTAGTGAATCTTTTCACACTGCTGCCACTGTGCATTGGTGATGGACGAAGTGAATGGTGAAGGTGTTGGAATGGGTGCCGATCAAATAGGCTGCTTTGCCCTGGATGGTGTTGAGCTTCTTGATTGTTGTTCAAGCTGCACTCATCCAGGCAAGTGGAGATTATTATATTAGACTTGTGCCTTGTTGATGGTGGACAGGATTTAGGGAGTGAGGAGGTGAGTTACTCGATGCAGGATTCCCAGCTGTTAACCTGCTCTCGTAACTACAGTATTTATATGTCTGGTCCAACTCAGTCTCTAGTCAATATGGGCTGGCATGGTGGTACTGTGGTTCTCACAGCGCCAGGGATCCGGGTTCAATTCCAGCCTTGGGTGACTGTCTGCGTGGAGTTTGCTCATCCCCCTTGTGTCTGTGTGGGTTTTCTCCGGGTGCTCCAATTTCCTCCCACAGTCCAAAGATGTGCATTCCACCATGTTTGTGATCTTTGGTCGATCTGTTATGCTGATGGAACAGGACATACTGATGCCTTGGAATTATCTGCAAGGTATGATTCTGTGAGTATACTATGTTGCTCGACCAGTCAATGAGACAGCTCTCCATACTCCCCAGATATTGGTGAGGAGGACTTTGCAGGGTTGAAATGATTGGGTCTGCTGCAGTCATTTCCAGTGCCCAGGTGGATGCCTGGTGATCATTCATTCCTTTTAGACTTTGTAGAGGTTTGATACAACTGCAAAGTTTGCTAGGCCATTTCAGAGGGTATTTAGCAGTCAGCCACATGACTGTGTGTCTGTAGTCACCTGTAGGGCAGACCAGGTAAGGATGGCAGATTTCTTTCTTCGAAAGACATCCGTGAACTAGATGGGTTTTTATGAAAACCAACAATGGTTTCATTACCATCATTACTAAGAATAGTTTTTAATTCTCCAGATTTATTGAGTTTAAATTCCACCAGCTGCCGTCTGAGCCTGTGCCCCCAGACATTAGCCTGGTGCTCTCTCCATCCTGACTTGGAAATATATCTGTTTCTTCACTGTCACTGGATCAAAATCCTAAAACTCCCTTCCTAACAGCACTGTGGGTGTACCGATACGACCTGGACTGCAGCGGCTCAAGAAGGCAGTTCACCACCATCTTGTCATGGACATTTAATGATGGGTAATAAATGCTAGATTTGCCAATGATGCCTGCAGCTGGAAAAAATGAATAACACATATAAATAGATATACCACTCAAGAAGCGTGACACCATCCAGGATAAAGCAGCCCGCTTGATTGGCACCACATCGACAAACATTCAATCCCTCCACCACCGATGCTCAGTAGCAGCAGTGTGTATTATCTACAAGATGCACTGCAGCAATTCACCAAAGATCCTGAGACGGCACCTTCCAAACCCACGACCACTTCCATCTCGAAGGACAAGGGCAGCAGATAAATGGGAAGACGACCACCTGCAAGTTCCCCTCCAAGCCACTCACCATCCTGACTTGGAAATATATCGCCGTTCCTTCGCGGTCGCTGGGTCAAAATCCTGGAATTCCCTCCCTAATGGCATTGTTGGTCAACCCACAGCACGTGGATTGCAGCAATTCAAGAAGGGAGCTCACCACCTTCTCAAGGGCAACAAGGGATGGGCAATAAATGCTGGCCAGCCAGCGATGCCCATGTCCCACGAATGAATAAAAAAAATATTCCTTTTTTAAATTTTATTGTACAGAATGATCACACGTGTGTCCTTTATTCCATACAGCACTGCCTGTGTGATCAAGGCCTGATTTCTATGGCTATTATATAGCTTTATTGTCGCTATATTAATTTTTTGCCTAAATGTTCTGTGGCCTTTACTCCCTTTTTTTCTTGGTTTTGGCGTCCTTTCTCTTCTTATAATTCTTGTGACCCGAGCTCAGCTGAAGGATCTAAGCCGTGCATACACTGTGCACCTATTGTATTCCAGAGTCGGACTCCAAATGTTGTGCTTATCATAGATGGCAAAGAATCTTTAAAGAAAAGGAGGAAGAAAGCCAGTCATTTCTTGATGGGCTCTTCTGACATTGGGGAGGAGATAAGGACTTACAACCTGCTGTCAATCTTACGAGAGAAAAATCATTCTCTAATTCACTTCAGGATGATTCTAAGAAGAATTGATCTCTAATTGTTCTCAAGATTTATTTACAAATAGACCTCATCACCATAAAGAGACATTGCATCACTGTCGCAATCAATAATGCATTGTGAGTTACATGGGAAAATGATCCACTCTGTATAAAACAGCATAATCTCTAAATCATTGTGAGTGAAGCCTGAGGAGATCTACTAGTGTTAAATAAAAAATGTTGACATACATACGGGGGAAATTTCTTTTGATGCTTTTTTCCCATTTGCTGCTTCTCTCTGCGGTACGAGGAGTCACAATATAAAAACATATAAGTTATTCAGTTACTTTGATAGTACATCCCACCTCATTATAACATACCCTGTAGGAGTCAAGCATTGTGCATGTTACAGTAAGGTGGATGCTCTATTGGAAGTATTAAAACACAGCATAACAAGAGAAAAAATGCTGGAAGCCAAGGTCTGACAGCCTTATAATAGAGATAGAGAAATTTATAATGGGGATGAAAGACGTATGAACAGTATTTCCAGGCCTGAAGAATAAAGTGTTAATTATAATAATTATAACGAAATAAATAAAAATAGGAATGAAAAACTGTAACCTCTGAAGAAAATTAAAATATTTTATGGTACCCTTACATAGATGAAAACGACACTGAATAAAACACTCAATGGATACTGTACATTTACATGATAAAAACAGATGATTACCCTCAGCATAAAATACAAGGAAGAGGAGATTAACTTCACATTTCAAAAATGCAACTAATATGTGATGCGTAGAACATAATTCAAATTACAAGAAGGTCACATTGAAACCTTATATAGAATAAATAAAAGGAAAATGAGTAAATGCTGTATAGAATTAGGTTTCATCATTATACTGGGAAAATGACTTTAAAAAAGCAGAGTAATTGTGGATCAGTGTTTTGTCTTTTGTTCTGCTTAGCGTGGCTCAGAGACTCCAGTTCAATCCAATTAAAGATTTGGTGCAGCTCAGGAGAAAGATGGGGCACTTCTGCACATGATAGAAAGTCCAACATTATTATAAAATTTCACTACACTAATTGATTAATATTACATTCCCCTCTTCAGTTCACTTATCTCCTAGGGCGCTCAATAATAGTTTGCACCCGGATCTCATCATCATACACAAATACCTGAATGCTAGAAACCACCTCAGATAAACAACCTGAGGAATATTTCTGTTTACATCAATGTTTATCTGAGAGTCAGCAAATAAAGTAGACTAAAAATAACTTGGATGCAGAATGCTACTTAATTATAGCTTTTGATTAATTAGTGATACATTTCACATTCCTTGGAGAACAACAGTCATATATTATTGTTATAACCTATTTCGTAAATTGATTAATTATAGCCTTATTCACACTTACTGTCAGTAATTAGACTGGGAATGAAGGCAGTTCCTTTACCTCCAGAGACTTACTGACTGAATCCTTGGAGACAGAAGGCCCTCTGGCTCTGACATCATTAAGATCTCGCACTTTTACGACATTTACATAGTCAGTGCTCAGCAAGGTCTGTGTCTTTCGATGTGTGAAATGCAAAGACATTACATCCACAAAGACACGCCACATCACCAATGATGTCACTTCCAGTCCGAGGGTTTGACACTGAGCTGTAAAGGGCAGCGTTTCTTTGGGAAGTTTTAAGGAGCAGAGATTTGTTTCCGTCCTCATTTTGTGACTTTAAAAAAAAATAATCACACAACTGCATTTCATAATAATGTTGCCTAGTCAAATCCAAGGCTACAGAAAGATATTAACTTGTGGCTAATGGGGTCTACTTCATTAACACTAACAGCTTAAATAATGCACCATATCCTTTATGCTCATTTCAATTATGAAGGAATATTGCTTCCATTAATATTTGAGTCATGAACCATTTTCCACAAACAAAATGCTCCTTAAGCATGCCTGATTTATTTGCACTCTGGATCATTAAAATGCAAAATGTATTCAAATTTGATTCCAGCACATTAACGTGGAAATGTACAACATTAATTTATGACTTTTTTTTCTTCTGTATGCTGCATTTGCTGCGCCGACCCTCAGGCTGTTCATATTATGCAGGCTGAAATTGAACGTTCTAACGCACTCAAGTCTATCCAGGAAAGCAGAGATGCATAAAGATATTGGCCTAGAAATGAGTCTGAGCCCATTTTTGCACGCTTGAATTGAGTGACATGGGAATCGATGGAAGGTGGTTCCCCAGCCTCATCAGTATACTCGGTGAGAGTTAGCAGCACTGGTCGCACCTCCACAAGCGAAGATATCAAAGTCTGGAAGGGAGCTTTGAAGTGAGTTCTGGCTGGGGCCAATAATGACTCTGGCTCCATAAGATGAACATTATAGCACAGGATTTATTTTGAATTTACCAAGGGTTACGAACTACAGGGGCCACTAATGAAGCGTGAGCAGGGCAGGCCCAATTCTTGCCCGATCCTCAACCTGTAATTTCATGGTAGTGTTTTTCAGCGAGTGTTTGGCCTTTGATTTCCATTTTTATGTGGCATTGTGGCAGTTTGAGGTTTCTGCCTGAGAAGTCTCTAAAAAGCAGTGGGGCAGATTGGGTGCAGGCCATGCCACAGCTAAATAATTATACATTGCAATCATTTTGTACCCAGAAAATAGACATAGTGCATTTAAATTTCTACCCCAATGTGTTCTAAGCAGCACAGTTAAATGTCTTTCAATATAATAAGGTAAAAGCAAAAACTGCAGATGCTGGAACCTGAAACAAAAACAGAAAATGCTGGAAAATCGCAGCAGGTATGACATCCTCTGTAGAGAGAGAATAGAGCCAACATTTCGAGTCTTCATCCAGACCATTTCAAATGACTAATAGTCCATTTTGCGCCTCAATTGGCCCAAATAAGCATTTACCTAAACAGGCTCCGGAGTGTGGCGACTAGGGGAATTTCAGTAATTTCATTGCAGTGTAATGTAAGCCTTAACAAATAAATAAACTTTTAAATGGAAGTGGGACACCTGGCTCCTCCCCCTCAGCTGGTAAAATTCCAAAAGAGGTGGGCAAGTGACAGGTACAATGCTACCACCATGGAACCCAATTTTACAGCCTCCACTTCCAATTACTAGTCCACTCCCAAGGGATCGTATAATTCCACCCCATCTGGTGTTCTCTTAAAGAAACATTGCCCATATGCTGATTTTAGCATGAATGAAAACATGAATATGTTAAAGCGACCTCTACAGCACAAAATAATAACCAAGGCACATTGGTTAGCACTGCTGCCCCACAGCGCCAGGGACCCGGGTTCAATTCCGGCCTTGGGTGACTGTGTGGAGTTTGTATGTTCTCTCCAGCTGGTATTTTATGACCTCGCCCACCTGAGGTTCGTAAGATCCCGCCCGAGGCCAACAGAGAATGCCGTTCGGCAAGCCTCGCCTACCCCGATTTTGGGGCGGGTGAGGCGGTAAAATTTCGGCACCCGTGTCTGCGTGGGTTTCCTCACACAGTCCAAAAATGTGCAGGTTAGGTGGATTGGCCACAGTAAAAATTGCCCCTTGGTGTCCCCTGATGTGTGGTTAGAAGGATTAGCCATAGTGAATGTTAAAGGGAGAGTATGTTGGAGAGGGCGTGGGTACGATATTCTATCAGAGAGTCAGTGCAGACTCAATGGGATGAATGGCCTCCTTCTGTACTGTGGATTTATATGATTCTATGATAATAATTGATCCCTGGGAGGGCAAGGGATTCTCAATTGAGGGTTCACTGACATCCTCAACTGAAAACCATAACATTATCTGAATGTGAATTGTGTTACAAGAATTATCTCCATTCTATCTGGTAGTTATTTTGCACTACAGTAAAACTTTACTGCAATAATCTCTCTTCAAATTAACCTTTAATTAAACTCCTTTTTTAATTAAAAGCTATAAACGCTTTCAAACCAGCTTGAAACTACGCTTCTTAGTCTGAAATTGCAGGCATAGTAAAATGTCTTCTTCACAATTAGAGATGTTGGAGTAGACTTCTGTCTCCACTGGCTGAACCGGAACCTACTCGAGTGAATTGATTGCCTGCTCTAGAATTTATGGGTGTTCATTTTCATTGAAATCAATTTATTGAAAATCAGGGGCCTTTATAATGAGTGGATAATTACTGGCCTGGCCGTGAAGACAGAGAAAAAGGTCCCAATTAAAGCATTCTCTCATAAACATTTTTATAAAGGCCACATGTCATGCTGCCAACAGGCAAAGAGTCTCAACTTCTCCATCAGTGTTTGCAATAATCATTGCCGGTTTGTGAGGAAGTGCAGTTCAAATGGTGTGGGTGTCGCTGCTACCCAATCGTTTGACAATTATTCAACAATAGTGGTTTTACTTTACTTCTAAATTGTAATTTGAGCTCACTTTCCACAAAAGTACAGTCCCTGCCCAAGAACTGATGAAAGGGAAAAGTGAGTGATAAGCTGCTTTGAGACTCAAGCTTACAGTTCAGCAGTTAGTGTTTGTGGCGATCCTCGTCCACTGGTTCGACATCCACCACACCTCATTTCCTGCAGCTCAGATTATGGATTTTCACAGAATGAAGAAAATAGAAGGAAAGACTTGCATCTATATAACACCCTTTTGTAACCCCAGGATGCCTCAAAGAACTTACATCAAACTTTTACACTCTTGATCAAAAATTCCCCAAGCATCAGTTCATATTGTGGGCTCATTAGGATTGTAAAATTGAGATTTGTAAAATTTCAAGCAAGCCAGTGAGAAAGGGTGACACGGTGGCACAGTGGTTAGCACTGCTGCCTCACAGCGCCAGGGACCCGGGTTTGATTCCTGGCTTGGGTCACTCTCCGTGTGGAGTTTGCACATTCTCCCCGTGTGTGCGTGGGTTTCTTCCGGGTGCTCCGGTATCCTCCCAAATGTGTGGGTTAGGTTAATTGGCCATGCTAAATTGCCCCTTAATGGGATGTCAGAGGAATTAGTAGGGTAAATATGTGGGGTTACGGGGATAGGGCCTGGGTGGGATTGTTGTTGGTTCGATTGGCCTCCTTCTGCACTGTAGGGACTCTAAATAACCATTCATTATGCAGCAAATTAAAGTGAAAGTGTATATTTACATGTTTACTGTAAGATATTAGTTAATTGATTCATTTTTGGATCATTGAATGTCTGTACCAGGAAAGAAAATGCTAGAGATTGTTCACAGAAGGGTGCAAGTTAAGGAAAACTCAGCATCTCTTTATGTTACTCTGAAGCTATTTTCCAATTTTATAACCGAGCATGAAGATCATTTGCTTCACATGGAGACTCACTTCTTGGGAATTTGTCTCACGGAAAATGACTGCGAAGTGATATCCTGTCCAAAGAGGGCCTCACAATACTGAAGGAAATGTGCCTTAGTAAATTTTTCATATATAAAATGAACAAAAAGCTCTTTCAAAATTTAAAACAGATTATTTATAACATGGTTGTGAATTTGTTGCAAGTTTCCCCATTACCAAAATCCCAAAAAGTGCCAAAAAGATGTTGAAGCATAAGTTTGCATAATTTACTCTTGTACAGAATTTAAGAACAGTTGCCATGGAAAGGGAACGTCCCCTGATTGACAATGCATGCTCCTGGCACTTCTTTGATCATGAGAGGTTAGGAAATGATGTTGCGCATGTGTGATGGGCACTCCAATTTCTTTTAACAGAAGAAACACATTCAGAAATGTACAAGTAAAGATTTATACATATTGCAGGAAGATGAGCAAGGAGGTAATTTCCCCAGTATCTTCACTCTAAGGTTCAGTTCCACTGATACAAGATGTGATTTTAATCTGGTATCAGTATCATTGACAGCTAATATACAGCCATCGTATTGTCAATGCAAACTGGCTTTGGTGTATATTGAAGCAATCCTATTAGTGCATAATGCCTGGACCCAACCATTTTTAACTCCTTCATCACTGATTTTTCCTTCATCATAAGGTCAAAAATGTGGTTGTTTGCTGATGATTACACAATTTTCAGCACCATTTGTGACTTCTTTTGCACTGAAGCAGTTCATACGGCATGCAACAAGACTTGTATAACATTCCAACTTGGGGTGATCAGTGAACAATAACATTCACGTGAGACAAATGCCAGGCAATGCCAATCTCTATCCACCTTGAAAAAAATCACCTCGACATTCAATGGGATTACCACTGCCCAATTCCCCACCAACAACAGCCTGGGGATTATCATTGACCAGAAAGAAAGTGGACCAGCCAGGTGTTGTTCAGGATTCCTTTCAAAACCCTAACTTTTACCAGAGAATTCATGGGAACACCACCACCTGCAAATTCCCCCTCCAAGTCACACACCACCCAGAATGGTAATCTTATTTCATCTTAGGGGCAGGTAGCAAAAGTTGGGAAATTCCCGAGCTTGACACACCAGCCTCAGGAAAAGGTGTCCTGAATGATGCTAGTTTTGTTGCAGGGGCTAGGTATGGGCTAGACTCAGACCCACCATTCATGGACACAACTCAGAGGTGGCAGAAGGGACTGCTGAGTGCCAAGAGGGGCTGGTTAAAAGGCCCGCCTTGATTCTCTGGGACTTCATCCCAGTTGCTTTGTTAACCATTTAGGCACTCTAGCCCTCACCCCTCACATACCCTCACGCAATGCCTCATCCATGCCAACTCTTGCTCTTCACATACCCTCAATAGCCCCTCATATGCTCGATGCCCAACCCATGTCCCTGTGTATTATATTGGGATCAGGCAGAGTCAACATGGTGTTGTAAAAGGGAAGTCATGTTTAACTGATTTATTAGAGTTCTTTGAGGAAGGAACAAGCAAAGTGAATAAAGGGGAACCTGTTGTTGTGGCGCACTTGGAATCCCAAAAGGCATTTGATAAGGTATCAAATTAAATGTCACAACAAAAGATCGGAGCACATAATTTAGAGGCCAACTTAGCAGTATGGAAAAATGATTGATTAGCTAACAAGGTGCAGAGAGTAGGGATCAATGGGTCATTGTCAGATTGGCAAGCTGGAACTAATGGAATGTGTCATACTAAGAAGCCAAGGAAGAAAGTATATATATCTATTTCATCCTGGCTACATTATAAAATTATTATTTTTTGCAATATAATGGACAAAGACCACACTGATTGAAGCTCTGTCAGGTTACACAAAAAAATAAATTTCTAGCCTTCAGAAAACCACGTCAACCTTGTTTCTCTAAAAATGTGCTAATGGCTCTTGTAACTGCAGAAATCAAATTCCAAGGAAATACACAAAGGCCCCCTTACATTTCTGAGGGGAGGCTCTGGCCAACAGAGATAAACCTTCTGCACGGACAAAGGGCACTTTGACTCTACTCTTTTAGTGGAGACTAGAACTACAGGACACAATTTCAAAATAAGAGATCTCCATTTCAAGATGGAGATGAAGAGATTATTTTCTCTCAATATCCTTAGTATGTGAAATTCTCTTCAGCAGAAAGCGATGAGGGCTAGGTCATTGAACTAATTCAAGGCTGAGTTAGCTAGATTCTTGATAGGCAAAGCATTTAATACTTATAAGGGGCAAACGGGAAAGTGGAGTTGAGACCACAATCAGATCAGCCATGATCTTATTGCATGGTGGGATGGACTTAAATGGCCAAATGGCCTACTCCTGCTCCTAAGTCCTAAGTTTATATGCACAAAATTCTACTGGCTTTTCATACACTTCATGCCAAACCATGATGTCCAACCATCCAAACGGTCCCTTGTTGCACTTATGCTAATTTAGGGCCAATTCATGCCCCCACCCACCACCCTTTTCCCTTATACCACCCATGCCAACCCAATATTGCCATTGGCAGACCTCAAGAGCCATGCTGAGATAAAATAAAGTTTTAAGCATTTATTACAGACCTCATTATATAAAAAAAACACTAATTCATGAAAGCTCCTTCAATACATTAAAATCCTCACAAGTACTTAATTCCTTACAAAAACAAGATTTGTGTTGATAACCCAATATCAAAGACAGCTCTTAATTAACCCCCTTGGAGTTGGTAAACAAACTACTCTATCTTCCATCTACCTCTCCCCACCCTCCACCCTTCCCCACTCTGATTCTGACAGGTTGTGGAAGCAGTAAAGAAGTAATAATGCTATGATGATTGCACTTAGTCCTGTGTCAACAAACATCTATTGAAACTGCTAGAGTAGGTTTCTTTTACTCTTTCAAAACCTAAATGTCAAAGGATTTAAATAACTTGACAGACTGACAGTTGCACATACCTCATCCACCCTTCACGAATATTTACAACTCTCCCATAAGGTTGTGAAATACACAATGGGGGTCAAGGCTGTTCCTGGCGTGAAAATTGGATCTGCTCATCCAGCGCGCTGAGTTTAAAGGACTGATTCACAATTTGCACCTGTGTGCTTCTAGCCCCACCCGCTTTCCCCTCCCAGCAAAATTAGAAACTGCCAGAAATGACAAAAGGGGTTCCAAGTCTGAGTCCTGTTTGTCATTTTTAAAGGTCTGCAGAGACTCCGTGGCGTGACTTTCCGGCCGCGCTCGCCCTGAAACCAGAAAATCCAGCCCAAGCTCAGCGGACCTTTCCATGGTCTGCCCCTCAACCGCTCCAATTCCCATGGTGGGTGGCACGGTAAAATTTGCCCCCATGTCTCCAGCCATATATCTCAGTTCCTTCACTGTCACTGGGTCAGAGTCTGAGAAATCCTTCCCTAACAGCATTGCAGGTGTACCTACACCCCATGGACTTTAATATTTCCATGAAGATGCTCACTATCGGCTTTCTCAAGGGAAATTGAGGAAGGGCAATCAATGCTGACCTTGCCAGTGATGCTCATGTCCCGTGAACAAATTGCTGTGTTGCGTGAAGCTGGTGCACTAAGCGTTCTGATGGAACACTGGGACATCTTGTACATTTACGAACAACAGAGGCCTTTTAATGTTGTGAGAAAGCAAATGCCTTCTCTGCAAACATTCTGAAGCAGTCACCGGGGAAGCAAGCAGCTGCACATGTATGTGAGCACGTCTGTGGTGACATTGTTCCTGGCAGACAAAGTGCGATTCACAACCAGGCGCAGCCTACAATGTAACTCACGTGTACAGGCTGCACTTCACACTCTACAGTTACCAATCTCAAATCAGTACCACGGCATAGCTGCAAATTTAGTTAATGGTAGAATGAGATTTGTTACACCCAGTGGATCCTAAAGAACCAGATCATTTTTCACAATTTCATATTTTATATCATTGCAGTGGCACCACGGCCTGCTGTGTAGAATTGAAGTAGTAAGGGCTGGATTGATTTCTTCATTGGGGATGACAGTAATTTGGAGCATGAATTTCATTCATTTATGATTATTTTACAGAACTAAAAATCCATGCTCGCTCAGTGACTGAATGTTGAATAAAGTTGTATCTGAGGGTTATTGATATTATTCCTCCCTCTTTGAAGGGATTTTCATGTTTGGAGAGGAAGAGACATTAATTTGCAATGTTGCCTGTTTATTGGGACAGGTAACTTACACTACAGCCCAGGTATGTGGTGCTGAAAATTCTAGCAGTTTTGGTGAAAAGTGCTACAGTTCTGATGTCGGAGAGCAGAGCTCAGGGGGTACGTTGGTTTAAGTGTTAGCAAAAGATGCCCAAACTCCTATCTGGTGCACGTGCTCCAGTAGCAGTAAACAGACATTTCAGACATTTACTCAAGTTAAGACAGGAGACATAAGTTACCCAGATAATCTCAAACCAGGAGGTTACAAAACAAATTACAGTGAATATACATTCAGCCCAAACAGTCCATGCCGGTGTTTATACTCCACACAAGCCTCCTCCCATCCTTCCTCAATTTAACTCGATTCCCTTCTGTCTTGGATGTTTGTCTGGTATCCCGAAGTATCTAATACTTCTTACCTCAACCGCTTCACGGACAAAGAAGTTTCTTCTGAATTATCTATCTGATTTCTTGGTGACTATCTTGTATTGATGGTCTCTAGTTTTGTTCTTCCCACAAGTTGCAACACTGTCTGCATCTACTCTGTCAAAACCTGACCCGAATCAATGGCACTGCTGTATAAATTGCAGATTGGCTTTGTACTCGTTGGAATTTAGAAGGCTGAGGGGGGATCTTATAGAGACCTATAAGATAATGAAGGGGCTGGATAGGGTAGAGGTGGAGAGATTCTTTCCACTTAGAAAGGAAACTAGAACTAGAGGGCACAGCCTCAAAATAAAGGGGGGTCAGTTTAGGATAGAGTTGAGGAGGAACTTCTTCTCTCAGAGGGTGATGAATCTCTGGAATTCTCTGCCCACTGAAGTGGTGGAGGCTACCTCGTTGAATATGTTTAAAATCACGGATAGATGGATTCCTGATCGGTAAGGGAATTAGGGGTTATAGGGATCAGGCAGGTAAGTGGAACTGATCCACTTCAGATCAGCCATGATCTTATTGAATGGCGGGGCAGGCTCGAGGGGCTAGATGGCCACCATGGGGGGGAAAATGGTGGAGGGCAAGGGATGTGGGGGGGAAGGGTAGGTGTTCCAGAGGAAAGGCGAGTGTAAAATCTATAACATGTCAGAGCACACGGGGGTGGTGGGGATTGAGCTGCTTGACATGGCTCCCTTCAGGTTTCAAATCTGGAGGCAATGAGAGCCTCCCTGGCCCTGCTGCCCAGTGGCTCCCTGGACACCACATTTCCAACTTCCTCCTGGTCCTCCCCCTCGTCCTGCTCCTCAGGGGCTGCCTGTTCCTCCTCCTCCACCATGTTGCCCCATGCTGTGCAAGATTGTGGAGCACACAGCAAGCAACCACAATCCTTGCAACTATCTCTGGGCTATACTGCAGAGCCTGCCAAGCCCAGTCCAGACATCTGAACCACATCTTTAGAAGGCGTATGCACCACTCAGTAACATTCCTGGTGGCAGAATGGGCCCCATTGTAATGGTCCCCTGCCTCCATCTGTGGCCTCTATACTGACATCATGAGCCACAATCTTAGCAGACAACCCTTATCCCACACTATCCAACCCCTGAGCCAAGGGTTACCCTTGAAGGCGCTGGTACTTCCCAGTGTCCCAGGATGTAGAGCCATGCACGCGCTCAGGGTAATGTGCATAGTCATGCATGATGTTCAGCTGATGGTCACACACAGCTGTATATTTAGGGAGTCAAACCTCCTCCTGTTAATGTAGGGCATTCCCTGTTGAGATGGTGTTCATAGAACGACACGTCTGCCATCGATCGCCCCCTGGACCTGGGGCTCCTGGTTATGACACTGAATGCTGTAACCCTGGCATCCTGATGGGCCTAGTCCAGGTTGAAGGAGATGTAATCTGATGCCTGGGCATAAATGGTATCCGTGACCATCTGTACATGGATGAATGAGATCCCACACAGGTCTCCACACGGGCTCTGGAAAGATCCAGTGGCAAAGTTGAGCGCGACGATAACCTTCACAGCCACTGGGAGCAGATGCCCTCCTCTTCGTCCAGGTGATTGAGAATGTGGCACAGGTGCCACACTGTCTCCCTCTGCAGGTGCAGTCTTCTGTGACCCGGGGTCTACAGTGTCGCTGTTTTCTAGCCCCCTCTTGGGCCTGATGGGTGGCTGGCACCTGAGCCCCATGATCTCCCAGGTCCACCTCCTGTGGTGCAGGGTCGTGCCTGGGTTGGCCCTGGCACTCTCACAACCTCCTGCTTACCTCAGCACCAACGATCAGAGCCATTGACATCTGGAATGGCTCCAGTCCAAATCTAACTTCAGCCTGTGCGGACATGGTAGAGCGAGCGAGACAGAGACAGGGAGCAATGTTATTCATCCTTACACTCTAAGGTCCTCCCTCTTCCCTTTGTGCTACAGTGGCTGGAGGGGTGGACAAACCTCAACACCCCATCCCGCCCCCGAGCAGCAAAGCATTTCAGCAGCAGCTGTCAACACCATACGGCTCACCATCCAAAGGTAAGGCCTTTGCCCCTTGCCTCCTCTCCTTGCCTCATAGCCTCCTGTCCTCATCAGCTCTCCCTTCACAGCACCTATGCAATACTTTATAATGTGCTGAAAGTGGTGAAGACGGAAGGTTCCTTCAGTAGGAGATGTGAACCTCTGGGGAAAACTGTGCTGTACCGAGTGGCACTGGTGCTGGTTCCAATCTGAGTTTCCATCACGCTCTTTGGTGAAACCCAGCGAGTTTCCGAGAGTGTTACTGTATTCCAGTGGGATAAGGATGAGACATGAGGGAGCAGCTAACATGCAGGAGCAGCAGGCATAATCCTTTATAGAGCTTCCCCTGTGTGTCTCAGCACTGTAGCAGTTTCTGTGATATGGGTTGCCTGGCAGCACTTCTTTCAGCTGCTATTGGGGTGCCCGACCCTTGCGTACACTCACCTTTCAGACTCCTCTCCATGATCTGGTGTGCGATTGTAATAAAGGGGGTCCCATGATGTGTGCCAACGTCCAGAGCTCATGTTGGGTTTGAAGGGAGAGAGGTCCTGGATTAGTGACACTTGGTGTGTGTGAAGGGAGTTAGGACAGGTCTGGCCTGAGTTGTGGGTTCCTGCACGAGGACAGGACTATGCCAGACTGTGAGAGGTTAGCAAGGTCCCAGTGTCCTCTGAGTGTGGTTCCCAAGGAGCCAGAAAATCAGAACTGAGATTGGAATGACATGGTGGCACAGTGGTTAGCACTGCTGTCTCACAGCGCCAGGGACCTGGGTCCGAATCCCGGCTTGGGTCACTGTCTGTGTGGAGTTTGCATGTTCTTCCCGTGTCTGTGTGGGTTTCCTCCGGGTCTCCGGTTTCCTCCCGCAGTATGAAAGGTTAGATGCATTGACCTGTACAGGTGCCGAAATGTGGCAACTAGGGGATTTTCACAGTAACTTCATTGCAGTGTTAATGTAAACCTTACTTGTGACTAATAAATAAACTTTAAAACAGAGGGGAACCAACCCTTTTAACATTCAGGTGCCCGAAACCGACATGGATCGGGTTAGCTGCAACACTTCAAAGAGTCATTGGAAGCGGTCAGGCAAGGCCTCCCCGACCAGGGGACCCCACCCCAGGGGCTGCCCCTTCCCTCCAACACAAGCCCCAGTTGCCCCCGTTGAGTCGTACATGGCCCCCAAACAAGACAAAAATGTTTAAAAAGGAACACTTACCCCCTCGCTCCCCTTCAGCTGTCTTGCTGCCAAGTCCCCACTTTCCAAAAGTAACACCAAATGACACCCACGTAACTTCTGGTCGTGAGGGCAGGTGAATATCACATGGTTGCTGCATCCGAGGTCAGTCCCATAATGACATGGAGATGAATGTATTTGCATAATTATCGGGTTGCCGCCCACTCTGGATGAATCCAAAGAGCCCTCACGTCCGTCGGGAATCCCAATTTTTGGCTGACACCCCCCCATTCATGTGGAGATGCCGGCGTTGGACTGGGGTAAACACCGTAAGAGGTTTAACAACACCAGGTTAAAGTCCAACAGGTTTATTTGGTAGCAAAAGCCACACAAGCTTTCGGAGCTCCAAGCCCCTTCTTCAGGTCCCCCCATTCACCAGGGCATCGGGATTCTTGCAGGCTGTCTGAAGAGGTTGGAGAATCGGGCTCAGAAAAAGTCTGCAGACTGTGAAGTGTGAACATGCTTATTAGAAGTGTGAGAACATATTCAAATCCAAACAAGATTGAAGCAGTATTTTTTGCTGCAATTTTGAAGGCCAGTAAACATTGCTGTATGTGATATACGAAGAAAGAAGTGTACTGAATTATTCCATTGAAAAGGATTGTTTTGCAGCAGATGAGAAAAGGGCTGAGAGTGAAAGGCAGGATTGGGGCAGGATTTTACGGCCTCGCTCGAGCGAGACTGGAAATTCTTGTCCGAGGTCAAAGGTCATTTCTGTTGTCCGCTCCTCGCTCGCTCCAACTCCATGGAGGGTGGGGCAGTAGAATTCCGACGATGGTGTCAGATGGCTTTATTTAAAATAAGGGATACTAAAAAGAGGCTTACCTTGGCAATCTAGGTGTGATCATTACATTTTCTTACCACTCGCCAATTAGGTCTTGGGAATAATGCTGTCGGTACTGATCTTTCCATCACTGCTGATATAATTAGCACAGCACCGGTGCGCCATTTGAGGGAAATACGACCTCCTACGTGGCCCTGACATTCAATAAACAGCTCCATGGCAGCACCTTAAGATCACAGCGCCCCTACCACTGACATTATGCTTGCTGCTCCAAACATCAAAGGTGAAACTCCATCTCTTTATTCAAAGGTTCTGGCTGTCTTTAAGAAGCAATAGGTCCACCAGATTTTCTGCCTTTCAAAAGCCTATAAACAGCCCAGCCTCAAATTTAAATCAATCAATGAACTCACCAACATCATTGACAGGGTGGAGCAATGCAACCCGTCACTGCATGTTGCATATGACAATGAAACCCAGGTTTGGCAAGTCAAGTGATTAATGATTGGATTGCAGGGAAAATCAGGCACCTCCCATTGTTTTTAGGTAAAAAGATGAATTTTATCTCTTAAAGCAGATTAATGTAGGTTCCAGGTTTGAAAGTTAAAGTCCTTATCACTCTCAATTTCTTCACACAGCTTGAAATGAGCATTATTTATTTCCTGCAGCTAATTTATTGCGCATTAGCCCATGTGGGGAAGGGTGATGGAGTCTCATATTCTGCTGCAAGTAGAATTTTCTGTTGGTTGGTCAGTGGCACTACGCTGTAGATTAAAGCCGAGATTCAAACTCTTATCCTGTCAATTAGGACATGAGAAAGGCTGCTTAGAAATGACCGCATCGGTTAAAGTAAAATCCATTCAATCCTCAAGTTTTGCAAGGGTTAATTTTCTTGGCTGTTTTAACACTCTCCCCCTGTGATGCTCCTCGCCCCGCGCACTAGAGCAGACACTGCTGAAACGAACAGAACAAATTGTTAGATAATGCGTCTTATTCTGGTGGAGAGGCAGGTGCGTTTTGGGATAAGTGGTGTAATGACACTGATACGCTCTGACAGGCAAGCTGATATAAAATTACTGAGTTAGTAGGCAGTGATTGGGACTTCATCTCAAAGGAACCTCTGCAAAACCCTCCAGTCCCCAGGGTACTAATTAAAATTTTGTGGATAGTATTTGCAATACTCAATGGTCCTACTTACAGCAATTATCAGTTACTAAATGTTAGCGGCAGCAATGGCACCTAATGATTGGCTCATTTACACAGATTTTTGAGTAGCTGAATTGCCTGAATGTCTCTATTGGATTTAGCTTGAAATTGCTTTGGTAGTGGTCCAATTATCTTAGTGGGACCCCTTGCCAAAACATAGAAGGATTTATATACCCATCCACTTTCTCTTTCTCATTTAAAGCACTGGAAGGGAACAGGCTGCCCACTCATTTACTTTGGAATATAGATTAGCAGAGTGTTTACATACTGTTAGCGGTCTGGGTTAATGTTTATGATTAGCTCTTTGCAAATGACTGTCGCTAATTTGGTGAGCAAATATGCAATTTATCACTCTTAAAACATCAGCCTTGGCGCATGACGATGAGACATGGTCTAAGTCATGCTTACACAGTAGAAGCAGAAAAAACTGAAGCATTTTGAGTTCCGGTTCATTTCGAACACCTTTGCTTTTGCAGAGAAAAGGCGAGAGAAAACTGCAAATGCTAGAATGATTTATTTTCCCTCATGGCTCCAAGAAGTGGAATCTTTTGAAATCTGCAATGACTCTGATTTTTCACTCGAATCGCATCAACTCCCCAGATAGGAAATGGGATAGGAGCTAATCACCGACCCCGGCTAACCTCACTGCTTACAGAATTCCTCACCACAAGTGGCAGATAAATGTGCAACAGCACTGAGTTGGCAGCTATATCATGACCTGCTGCACCTAATGTTAGGTAGAAAGAGGGGAATCTTCCCCCAAGTACTGATGATAAAAGAAATACTTCATCTGGGAGAAAAAAGCTGAACATTTTTGTGGGCACCAGCAAAATCAATTTGATCAAGGGGATGCAAAAATATCCAGAGTCTTCCTGGTCACAGTTACCACTGTGCCAAAGATGCATGTAGGGGAATAGGTTAGTACTGGTAAAGAAATAGCTTACTGATATGTTAATGTGTACATCAGAGTTGCTTTTGTTTAGTCTGCCAAAGCCACAGCTTTGCGCATGGTAGATTATATGAAAGGATCTGAAAAGTTAGAACAAGTGTCAGTAGCTGTGAATTTCCTCAAAGTTACTCCTGTTCTGCCACCATTGTACTCGGGTCAGTAGGCAGGTTTTCCCGGTCTTGCCATTCTTTAAATACAATGGACAGCTGAGATCCCTGCCATGTGTGGGCATAGGGAAACTTTCACTGGCAGTTTATAACAATTGGCATTGGGCAGTAGACCCCTCCCCATCTCAGATGAGATGGTGTAACTGAGGAAAACCCAAGTACCCTTCACAATTCACTCTGCATTACAATATGGTGGAGGAGGTCATTAACCTCTCCATGATGGACGGGGGACAGTTGGTGGGTTAAACCATTATGTTGAAAATTTGATGCCAATCTGTCACAAATGCACTTGTTTCTGACGTAACAGCAGTGGGCACTAGCGTGCCTGAACAACCCACTCTGGAAATCAAAGTCCATAATAATAATAATTAAATGACCCTCCTATCCCAAGATTTTGGCAGTGATTTGAAATTATTATTATAAATTGCAGGCAAGGATGAGTGGCACTCCAAGAAGGTGATTAGTAGTTAGTTAAAGGTTCAGTAATCAAGAAAGGCTAATGGTACTTGGTTGTGAGAGATTTACTTGGACAGTTTGGAAGTGTTCACACAGAGAACATTAGAGTGGCTAACATCTTGGTTGCTTTAAACTGGACTTTACGTGGAAAAATAACCAGCACCACAAGAGCAAGTTTTATGGAGGCAGCTGTAGGTGGAAACAAGGTTTGGAACATCAGAGGAATCGTGTTCAAGAGAGGCACTATCCGTATAGAGTGTACAGATAGACATTCAGCTTCTTGAACTCCCAGAGAAGCTGTGATTCCGAAGGCTGAGATTGTCATGTCAGGTGGCCGCAAGCCTCTGGCGACTCCGAGAAGAAGACTTGCTTCTTGCTGGGTCCGGTGGTCACATTCACAATGCGGGTGGAGATGGCTTTAGCAGGGGTCTCATAGTCTCCAGCATACGACAACACAAATAACCTTTAACATAGTAAAACCTCCCAACGTGGATTCCTACATTACAACAGTGATAACGCTTTAGAAGGTATTTTGTTTGCTGAAAGTACATTGAGACATCTTGGGGTCATGAAAAGCATTCTGTATGCACAGGTCTTCATTTTTCTTTAACGTATTTCACAGGCTAATCAAGAAGATTTTAAGCAAGGTGTTTGGTCAAAGAATTAGTATTTAAGAGATATCTGAAAGAAATGAAGAGAGGGGGAAAGGTTTAGGGAGGGAATTTTGTAACTTATGATCTTGGCGTCCAAAGACACAGCTGCCAACAGTGGAGTGATTAAAATCAGGGATGTTCAAGAGGCCAGAATTAAAGGAACACAGATGGCTTGGAGAGTTGTGGGCCTGGAGGAGATTATAGAGACAAGGAAGGGCAATGCATAAGAAGGGCATAGTGAAGATAGAAAAATGGTGCAAATTAATATATTTTATTTGTCTAAGTAAACAAATGAAACTTAATACAACATTTTCCTAAATCCATGTGCACAGTCTCAGTGAAATATGGCACTTTTTTTCACTTCAGTCCCTACATGATGCAATCTCTGTGGCTCCAACAGATGTGGAGGCAAGTTGGCTCAGATTCCTGCTCTTGGCTGATGGCCTCGGGGTGCTGGAGACTATGAGAGCCCTGCTAAAGTCATCTCCACCCGCATCTATACAAGGAAAGATTTGGCCATCAAGAAAGGAGAACATATTATAGATGCTGATCAAGGAGGATAAAATGGTGAAATGTGGGAATGTTTTGAGTCAAGTTCATTCTAAGATATCCTCTTAACTCTCATGGGACAGTGTCACATCATTGTTGCCCCTCTTAGGGTAAGTAACTTGGTGCAGATCAATGACAATTGGTAAAGTCATTGTACTGGGTGGGATTTTCCAACCATTCCTGCTAGTGGGATCTTTCGGTCCTGTCAATGGTGACCCCCCACAAAGCAGGCTCCCTGGCAGAGGAGGGTGCGAACAATGGGAAATTCCATCAACAGCAGCAAGACTGGAAGATCCCACTGCCAACCAATGGTGGATTGCTTCTGCCGTCCGCCACCACAGCACATGCCGAGGTGGGGGGAGCAAAAATCCCACCGAACGTTTAGATATGTTGGCATGGGATTAGTGAGAGTGCGGTGACTCTCGTCCCATAGTGAAGACCACTCACAATGACACCCTCATAATGGTCTATGACAGCAATCCACAAATGCTTGGGTTGGTTGCATTGAATTAATGGCACAATGGCCAGGAGATCACACATTTGCTGCTAACCATCTATCTTTCTCTTTTTCATTGACAGCTCCCAGGATTCAGCACCTCTGGTAGCAGAGCAGAGCTTGTACAGGGTTCTGTCCTCATACGTGGATTATTCTTGGTCTTTACCATCTCTACTATCACTCTGCACTTGTAAAATACTGTGATTCATCAGGTGAAATTCCACTTAATGCTCTAACAGCACCCATCACACTGCTCATATCTGGTGCCTGATAAGCATGATTCCTGAGCAGTGTATCCACAAAAGGTATCAGCTCCACTGTTTATTGCGTGATGGCCCTGGAGGAGAGAAGAGACAGATATGATTTAATTACAGGGATGTTAAAATGTTGAAACTCAGCATGATTAAAATGATTGCAGCCAAGTTGCAAACTCTCCTACGATGGTCAGGGACATTGATGTGCCACTTACACAAATTGGGAGCAGGGGTAGTCCATTCATCCCCTTGTGTTGTGTCTCCTTGTCGTCATCCTCTGAAGATGCTGACTGCACAATCTGTGAAAGAGCACATCCTGTCCTCTCCAGCTCCTTTTTGGCCTCTGTTCTCTGATAAGTGGATGCCACAGACCTCTGAGAGCTTGGATGGCAAGCGTGCACCCCATGGAAGCAGTGCATTCAGAGAGGATGACAATCAGGCAGATTCAGTCCAAGTGACATTGGCATTCATCTGAAAATCTCTAAAATGTCGAGTGAAACTACGTCATGTGGGTATGCATCATGCCTGCTCAGGCACTGTAGACTTGTGAGATCCAGAGCTAAGATGAAAATGAGTTATTCCGATTGAAGGCTGGAATTTCCACATGTCTCATTGACCTTCTGCATTTCTCACATACTATTGCTCCCATTCCACATTACAATCCATTTCCATATTAATATCAACCCCAGACATCTGTGGCTCCATTATTCAGACTATCTGAGAAAGGGGAGGTGGTGCGGGGTTTACTGGAAGTTACTAACTAATTCAAACTGTTTCTTATAAATTCCCATGATGTGGAGAATCAGGTGTTGGACTGGGGTAAGCACAGTCAGAAGTCTCACAACACCAGGTTAAAGTCCAACAGGTTTATTTGGAATCACGAGCTTTCGGAGTGCTGCTCCTTCCTCAGGTGAGTCTTTAACCTGGTGTTGTGAGACTTCTTACTTTGCCCACCCCAGTCCAACGTTGGCATCTCCACATTATGACTCATCTGAGGAAGGAGCAGCGCCCTGAAAGCCCATGATTCCAAATAAACCTGTTGAACTTTAACCTGGTGTTGTGAGACTTCTTATTGCAAATTCCTAGAAGAGCTACCACAACTGCTGGATTTTGAATACATGACCACTCCGCTTTAAAAAGCAACTGTGGGTCATTTACAAATTAAACAAATCAATTGCATTTTTTATGCTTGAATGATCATAGTCTCCAGCCTGTAACTTGAAGTATTGGAATCGACACGGATCCCATCATCTCACGTGAGAACACCATCCACCTGGTACTTGGTACATACTCTTGCGACTCGACCAGTGTTGTCCACCTGATACGCTGCAGGAAAGTATGCCCGAGGCATGGTACATTGGCGAGAACTTGTAGCTGCTACGACAACGGATGAATGGACACCGCTCGACAATCACCAGGCAGGAGTGTTCTCTTCCTGTCGGAGAACACTTCAGCAGTCAAGGGCATTCAGCCTCTGATCTTCGGGTAAGCGATCTCCAAGGCGGCTTTCAAGACACACGACAACGCACAATCGCTGAGCAGAAACTGATAGTCAAGTTCCGCACACATGAGGACAGCCTCAACCGGGATCTTGGGTTCATGTCACACTATCTGTAACCCCCATGACTGCTTGAGCTTGTAAAATCTCACTAACTGCCCTGGCTTGAGACAATTCACACCTCTTTAACCTGTGCTTAACCCTCTCTCCACTCGCATTGTCTGCACCTGTAAAGACTTGATTACCTGTAAAGACTCACATTCCAACCATTATCTTGTAATTGAGTTTGTCTATATATGCCCTGTTTGTGAAACAAATCCTGCATTCACCTGATGAAGGAGCAGCGCTCCGAAAGCTCGTGCTACCAAATAAACCTGCTGGACTTTAACCTGGTGTTGTGAGCCTACTTACTATTAGAATTGGGTGAGCTTGATTCCAGATCTTGACTTAACTGGTTGACCCTTTGATCACTAATCTGGGAATTGGTTTTCCCAAATGTGGAGATGCCAGCGTTGGACTGGGGTGAGCACAGTAAGAAGTCTCACAACACCAGGTTAAAGTCCAACAGGTTTATCTGGTAGCACAAGCTTTCGGAGTGTCACTCCTTCTTCAGGTGAGCGACGAGTTGTGTTCACAAACAGGGCATATATAGACACAGACTCAATTTACATGATAGTGGTTAGAATGTGAGTCTTTACAGGTAATCAAGTCTTAAAGGAACACTTCAGCAGTCATGGGCATTCAGCCTCTGATCTTCGGGTAGGTGTTCTCCAAGGCGGCCTTCACGACATATGACAACGCAGAATCGCTGAGCAGAAACTGATAGCCAAGTTCCGCACACATGAGGACAGCCTCAACCGGGATCGTGGGTTCATGTCACACTATCTGTAACCCCCACAACTTGCCTGGGCTTGAAAAATCTCATTAACTGTCCTGGCTGGAGACAATACACATCTCTCTAACCTGTGCTTAACCCTCTCTCCACTCACAATGTCTGTACCTTTAAGACTTGATTACCTGTAAAGACTCGCATTCCAACCATTATCTTGTAAATTGAGTTTGGGTCTATATATGCCCTGTTTGTGAACACAACTCGTCGCTCACCTGAAGAAGGAGTGACACTCCGAAAGCTTGTGCTATCAGATAAACCTGTTGGACTTTAACCTGGGGCGGCACGGTAGCACAGTGGTTAGCACTGCTGCTTCACAGCTCCAGGGTCCTGGGTTCGATTCCCGGCTCGGGTCACTGTCTGTGTGGAGTTTGCACATTCTCCTCGTGTCTGCGTGGGTTTCCTCCGGGTGCTCCGGTTTCCTCCCACAGTCCAAAGATGTGCGGGTTAGGTTGATTGGCCAGGTTAAAAATTGCCCCTTAGAGTCCTGAGATGTGTAGGTTAGTGGGATTAGCGGGTAAATATGTGGGGGTAGGGCCTGGGTGGGATTGTGGTCGCCATGGTTGCCATCACAAAGGAGAAAGTGCTAGAGAAACTAAAAGGTCTGAAAATAGATAAATCTCCGGGCCCAGATGGGCTACATCCTAGAGTTCTAAAGGAGATAGCTGAAGAAATAGTGGAGGCGTTAGTTATGATCTTTCAAAAGTCACTGGAGTCAGGGAAAGTCCCAGAGGATTGGAAAATCGCTGTTGTAACCCCACTGTTCAAGAAGGGAACAAGAAAAAAGATGGAAAATTATAGGCCAATTAGCCTAACCTCAGTTGTTGGCAAAATTCTAGAATCCATCGTTAAGGATGAGATTTCTAAATTCTTGGAAGTGCAGGGTCGGATTAGGACAAGTCAGCATGGATTTAGTAAGGGGAGGTCGTGCCTGACAAACCTGTTAGAGTTCTTTGAAGAGATAACAAATAGGTTAGACCAAGGAGAGCCAATGGATGTTATCTATCTTGACTTCCAAAAGGCCTTTGACAAGGTGCCTCACGGGAGACTGCTGAGTAAAATGAGGGCCCATGGTATTCGAGGCAAGGTACTAACATGGATTGACGATTGGCTGTCAGACAGAAGGCAGAGAGTTGGGATAAAAGGTTCTTTCTCAGAATGGCAACTGGTGACAAGTGGTGTCCCGCAGGGTTCAGTGTTGGGGCCACAGCTGTTCTCTTTATATATTAACGATCTAGATGACGGGACTGGGGGCATTCTGGCCAAGTTTGCCGATGATACAAAGATAGATGGAGGGGCAGGTAGTATTGAGGAGGTGGGGAGGCTGCAGAAAGATTTGGACAGTTTAGGAGAGTGGTCCAAGAAGTGGCTAATGAAATTCAACGTGGGCAAGTGCGAGGTCGTGCACTTTGGAAAAAAGAATAGAGGCATGGACTATTTTCTAAACGGTGACATAATTCATAATGCTAAAGTGCAAAGGGACTTGGGAGTCCTAGTCCAGGATTCTCTGAGGGTAAACTTGCAGGTTGAGTCCGTAGTTAAGAAGGCAAATGTAATATTGTCATTTATCTCAAGAGGCTTGGAATACAAAAGCAGGGATGTACTTCTGAGGCTTTATAAAGCACTGGTTAGGCCCCATTTGGAGTACTGTGAGCAATTTTGGGCCCCACACCTCAGGAAGGACATACTGGCACTGGAGTGGGTCCAGCGGAGATTCACACGGATGATCCCAGGAATGGTAGGCCTGACATACGATGAACGTCTGAGGATCGTGGGATTATATTCATTGGAGTTTAGGAGGTTGAGGGGAGATCTGATAGAGACTTACAAGATAATGAACGGCTTAGATAGGATGGACGTAGGGAAGTTGTTTCCATTAGCAGGGGAGACTAGGATGCGGGGGCACAGCCTTAGAATAAAAGGGAGTCACTTTAGAACAGAGATGAGGAGAAATTTCTTCAGCCAGAGAGTGGTAGGTCTGTGGAATTCATTGCCACAGAGGGTATGGAGGCCGAGACGTTGAGCGTCTTCAAGACAGAAATTGATAAATTCTTGATTTCTCGAGGAATTAAGGGCTATGGGGAGAGAGCGGGTAAATGGAGTTGAAATCAACCATGATTGAATGGTGGAGTGGACTCGATGGGCCGAATGGCCTTACTTCCGCTCCTATGTCTTATGGTCTTATGGTCTTATGGTCGGTGCAGACTCGATGGGCCAAATGGCCTCCTTCTGCACTGTAGGGTTTCTAAGATTCTAAGACAACTCCCCACTCACCTGAAGAAGGAGCGACACTCCGAAAGCTTCTGCTATCAAATAAATCTGTTGGACTTTAACCTGATGTTGTGAGACTTCTTACTGTGTTTACCCAAATGTCTCACTGGAACTCACTCCAGCTGTCAATTTACAGCAGTTGCCTTTGGACTCATAGGTGGAATGGGGGGAATTTCTAGAAATTCAAGAGCTTCTCTATATGTAATCCTTGAAGTGGGTCAGGGAAAGGAGAGTGGCTGTTTTTATGGGATCTTCCACTAATTCCCAGCCTCCCCTTCCCTCATTCGTGGCTCAGAAACTTTAGTCAACTTATGAACTATGACATAAAGGGGCAGCCATTACATCAAAATTAGCTTGAAATATTCCAATTTTTGACAGAAGTTTGACACTGCCCTGGGTTTATAAGCCATGATGAGTCTATGACAGGAAGTTTCACTGCACAGCACTCTGGTGTCACCCTGGATCCTGACTCTCATTGGTACATGATGTGGAGATGCCGGCGTTGGACTGGGGTAAACACAGTAAGAAGTCTAACAACACCAGGTTAAAGTCCAACAGGTTTATTTGGTAGCAAAAGCCACTAGCTTTCGGAACAGACTGTCCCTTCGTCAGGTGGGTGGGAGTTCTGAACTCCCACCCACCTGACGAAGGGACAGCCTGTTCCGAAAGCTAGTGGCTTTTGCTACCAAATAAACAAACAAAGAACAATACAGCACAGGAACAGGCCCTTCGGCCCTCCAAGCCCGCGCCGCTCCCCGGTCCAGGATTGAATCCTGAATCCAGGATCCCCGCCCAATTTTCCAGCCTATCTACATCCTAATATCCTATCCACCGAGCTGTCCCTCACAGCTACGATGCTTTGTTCATCACAACCTATTAACTCACCCCCACCCCCCCATTCCAGACCATGTGATCTCCAGGGAGAGGCGAAAACCCAGAGTGAAAACCCCAGGGCCAATATGCGGAAAAAAAATCTGGGAAATTCCTCTCCGACCCCCTGAGGCGATCGAAACGAGTCCAGGAGATCACACTGGCCCAGATCAGAAAATGCTTCCCAACCCTATTCATTTCCCCTTCTGCTTTACGAACACCATCTGAATTCCCTGCCCCCGAGACAGGTTCCCAACTATCCGCAGTCTCGCTCTGTACTGGCACCAGCAAGATGATCATAGAATGAAGCCTTGAAACGAGAAACAAAGAACAATTAGCCCGTGCCGCTCCCTGGTCCAAACTAGACCACTCTTTTGTATCCCTCCATTCCCACTCCGTTCATATAGCTGTCTAGATAAGTCTTAAACGTTCCCAGTGTGTCCGCCTCCACCACCTTGCCCGGAAACACATTCCAGGTCCCCACAACCCTCTGTGTGAAATATGTCCTTCTGATATCTGTGTTAAACCTCCCCCCCTTCACCTTGAACCTATGACCCCTCGTGAACGTCACCACCGACCCGGGGAAAAGCTTCCCACCGTTCACCCTATCTATGCCTTTCATAATTTTACACAAACCACAAACCTATTAAGTCTCCCCTCATCCTCCGTCTTTCCAAGGAGAACAACCCCAGTTTCCCCAATCTCTCCTCATAACCAAGCCCCTCCATACCAGGCAGCATCCTGGTAAACCTCCTCTGTACTCTCTCCAAAGCCTCCACGTCCTTCTGGTAGTGTGGCGACCGGAACTGGACACAGTATTCCAAATGCGGCCGAACCAACGTTCTATACATCTGCAACATCAGACCCCAACTTTTATACTCTATGCCCCGTCCTATAAAGGCAAGCATGCCATATGCCTTCTTCACCACCTTCTCCACCTGTGACGTCACCTTCAAAGATCTGTGGACTTGCACACCCAGGTCCCTCTGCGTCTCTACACCCTTTATGGTTCTTCCATTTATCGTGTAGCTCCTCCCTACATTATTCCCACCAAAATGCATCACTTCGCATTTATCAGGATTGAACTCCATCTGCCATTTCCTTGCCCAAATTTCCAGCCTATCTATATCCTTCTGTAGCCTCTGACAATGTTCCTCACTATCTGCAAGTCCTGCCAGTTTTGTGTCGTCCGCAAACTTACTGATCACCCCAGATACTCCTTCTTCCAGATCATTTATATAAATCACAAACCACAAACCTGTTGGACTTTAACCTGGTGTTGTTAGACTTCTCATTGGTACAGTCAGATTAGCACCAACATGCAACCTGAATTTGTAATGTGCCAAACGTATCATGTAAATTCATCTGAAGATAGCGTTTTAATTCCTTCAAATAGCTCACTAAGGGTGAATGTCAAAATCTAAAAGAAACTTCAAAAAGACGCAAACTTGTTTAATTGTGTTTCATTTGGGAAGATCTAAAGTAGATCCTGAATTTGGAATGTTTTGACTTTCTTTCCCAACAACCTGTGACCTGTTGGGTTTTTGTGTTCAGCCACAGGTTGAGTACCACTGGGAACTGAGGGAGAAATAGCTGGATATCAGCCATGATCACTGAATTTACATTCACAAAGACCGAAGATTTAATTCCACTTCATTAAGAGGCTTGGAATACAAAAGCAGGGATGTACTTCTGAGGCTTTATAAAGCTCTGGTTAGGCCCCATTTGGAGTACTGTGAGCAATTTTGGGCCCCACACCTCAGGAAGGACATACTGGCACTGGAGCGGGTCCAGCGGAGATTCACACGGATGATCCCAGGAATGGTAGGCCTGACATACGATGAACGTCTGAGGATCGTGGGATTATATTCATTGGAGTTTAGGAGGTTGAGGGGAGATCTGATAGAGACTTACAAGATAATGAACGGCTTAGATAGGATGGACGTAGGGAAGTTGTTTCCATTAGCAGGGGAGACTAGGATGCGGGGGCACAGTCTGAGAATAAAAGGGAGTCACTTTAGAACAGAGATGAGGAGAAATTTCTTCAGCCAGAGAGTGGTAGGTCTGTGGAATTCATTGCCACAGAGGGCTGTGGAGGCCGAGACGTTGAGCGTCTTCAAGACAGAAATTGATAAATTCTTGATTTCTCGAGGAATTAAGGGCTATGGGGAGAGAGCGGGTAAATGGAGTTGAAATCAACCATGATTGAATGGTGGAGTGGACTCGATGGGCCGAATGGCCTTACTTCCGCTCCTATTTCTTATGGTCTTATGGACTAGGGACTAAACTTTCCTCTCTTTCCACAGTATAGGGGTAATCTCAACTCTCAAATGTGGGGTGTAAAAATAGTAAAAATTTACAAATTTGGGGAACCGGTTGTAACTCCTCAACTTCCACAGTGGGACTTTAGCGTGTTAGCTTGCATGCAAGCAATCCCCTTGGGAGAAAGTAGATTGGCAGTTTAAATATGTTCAGAACTAATTAAGAGCTATCTTAACAAGGGTCATTGTCTATGCAGAATCTATGCATTCTCCCCGTGTCTGCATGTGTTTCCTCCGGGTGCTCTGGTTTCCTTCCACAGTCCAAAAGACATGCTGGTTAGGTGCATTGGCCATGCTAAATTCTCCCTCAGTGTACCCGAGCAGGCGCCGGATTGTGGCGACTAGGGGATTTTCACAGTAACTTCATTGCAGTGTTAATGTAAGCCTACTTGTGACACTAATAAAATAAAACTTAAACCTGAGGGGACTATCAGTAGCATCAGCAGGAATGACAGCAGTAGCATCAACAGCAGTCCATCTCACAGGCGAGAGGGGCTGAGTAGAAAGATGTGCAGCTCACAGGAGGTGATATCTGAGGTTTACAGGCAGGGAGGATTGGTTTTCTGGACAAGTCATTATCCCAGGAGGCTCAGGGGTTCATGTTAGGTGGCAGACATTTGCAGACTGGTGACCTGCTGCCAAGTGATCTAATGGCCATGCTTTAGCCAGTGGCTGTCAAAGTCACCAGGTAACCCCCTCAATTTATTTGCCTCAAGCTCCTTTCAGGGATCAGCCAGTAATATTTGGAGGGCAATTTTGTCTAACACCAAAAAATGCACCACACAGATGATTGATGGATGCCAAGTCCCAGGTCAGGCAATTATTTAGACTTTACCATGCCATTCAGAATGAGTGGATACTCAGATTTGTGGGCTCCACAAGGTGTTGTTGACTCCGCACATGTGGCAATCCACACATGCCCAGATTACCCTGAGTTTGTCGTTCACCAACCCTTTCACTTGATCAATGTTCAACTAGTGTGCAACCACAAAAGGATTACTTTGCAGGGGTGCGCAAGATTCCTGGCAAGCTCTGGTGCTCTGATCCTGTTGTGGAGATGCCAGCGTTGTACTGGGGTAAACACAGTAAGAGTTTTAACAACACCAGGTTAAAGTCCAATAGGTTTATTTGGTAGCAAATGCCATTAGCTTTTGGAGCGCTGCTCTGATGAAGGAGCAGCGCTCCGAAAGCTAATGGCATTTGCTACCAAATAAACCTGTTGAACTTTAACCTGTTAAAACTCTTGCTCTGATCCTGTGCCAGTCCACCCTCCCTCATTTATTCACACTTCAAAGCAGAGTTACTGTCCAGCTGTTTGGAGTTAAGGGATACCCACTTAAAACTTCACTGATGACCCCCATGAGCACCCAAGTGATCAAGTGATGCAAACACTCCACATGAAATAACAGGAACCCTACCAGGAGAGTTGTTAATGAACCTTCGTCTCAGAATGAAACTGAGCCTCGTGTTTCCAAACTTGCCAGATAGAGTAAAGCAGTTAGAAAACAAACCAAGGTTTCAGCTACTCTGGAGGCAGAAGTATGGGGAGGAGAGCATCACAATGATTGTCATTATGGGGACTCCTTCACAACTGCAGCAAAGGACATCAGAGCACAATTGATTATCAAAATCTTCCCTTGTCACCAGTTCGTTAATTTCACCCTCCCACCCCCCCACCACCACTACTTTCAAATGAAGAACTAATCCTTCAAACCTCGCAGCCTGAGGGCAGTACCACACAAGGTGATTATCTATTCTTGCGCTACAAATGCCTCTTGCAGAGAACTGCAATTGTCTGCGTTTCTGCAACTTGTGGTGAAACAACTTAATGTTGCTTTCTGTGTGCCATTGGTGTAGTTCTCTGAGGGGGAAAGTTGGAGGTTTGGTATGTTTACCATATTGGGAGATGCCAGCCTCAGGCAAGTTGACTCCAGCTGTCACAATTCCACTGAGCTGCTGCAATTGTTACCTCGGCTTGTCACTTCAAAAGCTGAACTTTAATTTTCAAACACCCCAGCACAATGCTCCTGTCCAACATGGGATTTGGCCGACATAACTACTGGCGGACGTTTCAATGATCTGACCCAACAACGTTGACAAATTAGCTCTGCCTCCGAAGGTGCAACTCCAGACTTCTTTGTACATATTCAGTTCAAGTTAGAGTGGAATTTTGAAGCCAGCTGCTTCCAGGTTTGATAAATCATCCAGTTACTTCGTCTTCTTTTCGAGAAATTTTACTGAAGTCAGCTGCAATGCTGACTTAAATGACAGAATGTTTGGAAAACCTATCTTTTCCCTCATTATTCTTTCATTTGCAAGCACCTGTCACTTTAAGGGCAGACACATCTAGCAGCATCCACTTGCACAGGAAGACTGCATTTATTTTAGACAGAATCAAACTTTGGCGCATCTGATGCAAGCCTAAATTCCACTGACAGTTTTACCACAAAAAAACAATCGCTGAATTTCCATCCTCATTTGTTTAAATGAGTCTGCAATCTAGCTCTTCCTTATCACAAATTTGTTCCTAACATTTCCCTAACCATAGAAAACCATAGAAACCCTACAGTGCAGAAAGAGGCCGTTTGGCCCATCGAGTCTGCACCGACAACAATCCCACTCGGGCCCTATCCCCGTATCCCTACATATTTACCTGCTAATCCCTCTAACCCTCATATTTATCCACTAATCCCTCTAATCTACGCATCCCGGGACACTAAGGGGCAATTTAGCTTGGCCAATCAACCTAACCCGCACATCTTTGGACTGTGGGAGGAAACCGGAGCACCCAGAGGAAACCCACGCAGACACAGGGAGAATGTGCAAACTTCGCACAGCCGGGAATCGAACCCAGGTCACTGGAGCTGTGAAGCAGCAGTGCTAACCACTGTGCTACCGTGCCGCCTAGTTTTGACAGCTCAGTTACCTATGGTTTATTTAAGCATGCGAGATACAATGGCCGGAATTTTACCATCCCGCCCGCCACGGGAATCGGAGCGGGTGAGGGGAGGACCATGGAAAGGTCCATTGACCTTGTGTGGGATTTTATGGTTTTGGGACGAGCGAGGCTGTAAAATTCTGCCCAATATATTTTTTTCAAAATGAAAGCACGAACGCAAATTACTGCTCTGACAAAGTGTCATCCGGACTTGAAACATTGGCTCCGTTCACTCTCCACAGATGCTGTCAGACCTACTGAGACCTTCTAGCATTTTCTGTTTTTGTAACACAAATTACATGTCTAAGCTTTAAACTTAATATAAATTTTAAATCATTCTTAAATCTTTCGATAAGTGATATTTAAATGCTCCTGGAGCCTCCAATTTAGTTTTCTTAGCAAGCAGTTTGGGACTGATCAGAGGCTTCAGAATATGCGACGTAATTATTTTACTAGTTTGTTCGGTAACTTTAGTGCATCAAGTTGTTAGACTCAATTTAAGGAGGTAATGCTAATATAATCTTCCATCATCAGTATCACCATTACATCTTCCTGTAATGTCATGTTCTTAGCATTAAACTGATGTGATTGTAGCATAGGTCTGAACTCCGATGTTATTTTGCGCCCATACACAAAACAAAGTGCAAAGAAATAAATATTCTGAGAAAGGTAAGGTCTGTATTTAAAAAAAAACAACTTACTCACCCAATAACCATGGAAATTTTATTTTTTAATTCTCTGCATATCAAGCTGCAAGGCTGCTACTAGCATTTAAGATAAGATTAGTTGGTGTTCCACTATCAACAGCTCCACATTTTCCCTGCAGGGAATCCTTCTGACAGGCTTTAGCCAGAGGCTTGTCTGCGGATTAACACTAGATAAAAATTATACACTAAATCTTTGGAACTGTATGACTAATAGGATTAAACAACACCAGATGCAGGCTCCTGCGCAGGTTAAAAATGAAATTTTTACATTACAAAGTCAGAGGATCCCTTTGAATATGCAATGAATATGGATGTTTTCAATTATCACAGTCTGCCAGGGGCATATGATATATCAAATTAATCATTTTAGGACACCCATCACAGCAAAGAAAAACACTTCTTTAGGTTAAAACCTTTAGTTCAAATGTGTTTCTTTAAACATGCAGGTGTATGGATACATAGTGTGAGTGTGCAGCAGACAAAATGGATTATTTTAGGAGTAAATGAGTAGAAACGTTTTAAAAATGCTGTTATCCAATATAATGTTGGGGGAGTGGAAAGTCCCCACCGAGGTTACAAAACACTCGGGAGACTTAGACGTCCCCAAACCAACCAAGAGTTTTATAAAAGGCCAACTTTGATACCATTTATAAATTATTTCTCAACATTAAATAAATAACAGCAGTTCTTTCATCCACCTGTCATAGAATCCCTACACTGCAGAAGGAGGCCATTCGGCCCATTGAGTCTGCACTGACAACAATCACATCCAGGCCCTATCACTGTCACCCCACATATTTACCCCACTAATTCCTCTATCCTACGCATCCTGGGACACTAAGGGGCAATTTAGCATGGCCAATCAACCTAACCTGCACAGCTTTGGACTGTGGGAGGAAACCGGAGCACCTGAAGGAAACGACGCAGACACGGGGAGAAGGTGCAGACTCCGCACAGACAGTAACCCGAGCTGGGATTCGAACCCAGGTTGCTGGAGCTGTGAGGCAGCAGTGCTAACCACTGTGCTACCGTGCCGCCCATCTTTACATCTTGCGTTTACTTTTCAAGATAAGCGAAGATTTATTTGATGAGCCAATGAGGATTCGTTTTGACTTCATGAAAAAGTGTAAAATGGAATGATAGCAATTGTACATCTCTCCCAATTTTAATTTCACTGACACTCACCTCTCTGACTCAATAATTTATATGCCTACCTGTGCCAGGGTATCTCTCTCATCCTGAGGGCTATACTCACTTTTACAGTCTCGGGGGGTCACCATGACAGGTTCACATCTGGGTAAACTATTGTAAACCTCACTGACGTGGTGTCACATTGGCAAGGTTGGAAAATATGGCAAGGGGTAAGGGGGGAGTCTTTAATTATATTGAAATTGATGTAAATGTAATGTAATCAGGTTTTTGCCCATTATGGGCGTGAACTTGATTTTGTTTTATTCATTTGTGGGACATTGGTGGCTGGCCAGCATTTATTGATGTGGGGATGCCGGTGTTGGACTGGGGTAAGCACAGTAAGTAGTCTCACAACACCAGGTTAAAGTCCAACAGGTTTATTTGGTAGCACGAGCTTTCGGAGCACTGACTCACCTGATGAAGGAGCAGTGCTCCGAAAGCTTGAGATACCAAATAAACCTGTTGGACTTTAACCTGGTGTTGTAAGACGACTTACAGCATTTATTGCTCAGCCCTAGTTGCTCGAGGGCAGTTGAGAGTCAACCACATTGCTGAGGCTCTGGAGCCACATGTAGGCCAGACCAGGTAAGGATGGCAGGTTTCCTTCCTTAAAGGACATTAGTGAACCAAATGGGTTTTTCTGACAATTGACAATGGTTTCATGGTCATCAGTAGATTCTTAGTTCCAGAGATTTTTTATTGAGTTCAAATTCCACCATCCCCCGTGGTGGGATTCGAACCCGGGTCCCTGGAACATTAGCCAAGTTTCTGGATTAATAGTCTAGTAATAATACCACTAGGCCATCGCCTCCCCCTAAGGTGGAGGTGTCACCGGTGACGGGCTGGAAGCTGCCTTGGCATCTAGAACGCTGTGCTCTTGGGGAGTTTGTTCAAGCTGTCATCCACCAAGGACATTGGGTGAATTTCTCTCATCATTGTCTTGTTGAGTTGTGTCAGGTCAACGCTGATGTGAATGGATCCATTTGGCTTCGGAACAGTGACCATCCCAGAACACCATTCTGTCAGCTAAGTGAGGGGAGATAATTCCCATGTTGATCACCTCATCTCATTTCTGTAATAATTGCTTCATGAGAAGGTGCCGTATTTCCCCTGATGTAAATAAACATGCAGATTTGGCATTTTCTCTCAGTTATGTTGAGCTGCCATTGCTGTTGCCCTTTAAGCCATGTTTTTTTATTGACATCATACTACCAGGCTTCTATCTGTGCTCACAGCTCATCTGCTTTATTTGCTATACTCCTTGCATTGAAGTATATTCCCTTGAACACTGTTGATCTCTTTATTTTCTATCTTTAGTTTCCTCTGTCTTTCAGACTCACTCACTGATTTTCTGCCTTCCATTAACATTTCTGATTTTGCACCAGGTTCCCACTCCCCTGTAAGCTAGTTTAAACTCTCCCCAACAGCGCTTGCAAACCTCCCAGGAAGGATATTTGTCCCGGTCCCACTGTGGTGCAAATCATCCAGATTGCACAGGTCCCACTTCCCCAGAACTGGTCCCAATGCCCAAGGAATCTGAATCCCTTCCTCTTACACAATCTCTCCAGCTACGCATTCATCAGCTCTAACCTCCTATTTCTATGCTCTGCGCACATGATATTGGTAGTAATTATGACCTCTGAGATTCTGCTTTTTCATATCTCACCCAGCTCCCAAAATTCTGCTTGCAGGACCTCATCGCTATACCTAACCCATGTCGTTAATACTAGTCCTGCAACTGCTCTGTGATATTCTTGATCCTGGCTCTAGGCACCAACCTGGAGTCAAGTCTACAGCCAGACAAGTACCTGTCTATTCCCCTAACAATGGAATCCCCTATCACTATTCCTCTTCCATTCTTCTTCCTTCAGACCCATAAAGCTGGACCATCTGTGGTACCCCAACTTTGGCTTTTGCTGCACTCCCTTGAGGAGACATCACCCTCACCAGTGTCCAAAATTAACACCGATTTGTGAATGAGATAAACTCAGAGGCCTCCTGCACTGCCTGCCTGATGGTCCTGGACTTTCTGCTGGTCACCTATCCCCTCTTTGCCTGCATGTTCCTAACCTGTGGTGTGACAATCTCCATAAACCCACCAACCGCATAGTTCTCAACGTTGAGGATGTACCACAGTGACTTCAGCCACCGTGTGAGTCACAGCGCTTATGTTTCTGCATCTGGTGATACCAGCTGTATATGTGTGACATGTCCATGAATCTCCATGTGCCAGAAAACGGACATTCCACATGGTTGAGCTGCCCTACTATACCTTAAGCTTACATTTACAACTATTGAACATAAACTGGAGATTAGAACATAAATTAGACTTAGCAATCAGATTTTTCTCTTATTCCAACTGCTCGAGACTGATAAAAACAAATGTATCAGATGGAGCACCTGTTTTTCCCTGCGCAGCAAATTTCCACGTGAATGAAATTCCCAACTCCACACTCTCTCTACCTCTCATTCTGTCTCCTCATGTGTCCCTTACAATACAAGAGGTTTGAAGAACCAGTATATTTCATAGAACCTTTGATGAATCACTAACTAGTTTAACTTCCTGCTACAATAATTAACACCAACTGAACCAACTCCTTTCAACTGATGGACAGATAACCACCACTACCAGATAGCCCTTTGTTTGACAAGGCTTTTTAACTCACTTGATATTTTTCAATCTATATTAGTTCTATTTGGTCTCTTACAAGCTCTGACTTGAGGTTACCATATTCATAGCCCTCAGTCAATCTGTATAACTCAATTATGAAAAAGTGTACAGGTTGCCTGGGTTATTGAACTCTCTTGTTACATTTTGGTTGTGTTAAGCTTTTATTTCTGCTTAGGTTAAAGTAGGTGTCAACAAACTTCATGACCTCTACAAAGTTATTGGAAGATTGATTTATTCTGGCATCTATTGGACCTACTGAATAGAATAGTGTGTTCACTGGTTCAGTCGATGTTTTCTTTTTCAAGCTTGACGCTGTCATATACCTTAAAAATCTTCTCCATAGCACCTAATTCTGCACCTGGTCTGGCCCCGTCCATCTGCCTTAATTGGTCTGGCAACGTTGATTTTCCACCCATGACTGTTTTCAGCACAGAGGAGGATGGATTTTTGCTTCTTTCTCCCCGCACTTGTCAGTATTTGATGGATATCTGTCACAGTTATGGATCTATTTTTAACTTCAGTGATTCTGCAGAATATCTTTTAAATGAATCATTTTGGCCACCTATTTGCTTTCCTAAGCTTGGACAATCGAATTGAAGCCAATTTGTTTGCTCTGACTTCTTTTCTTTTGCGCATGTTTGTGTTATGGTGCTGCCTCTGGATCCGGCTGCAACATTCTTCAAGCCACATTTGTTAAACAATCAGTTTGCCAGTTCTGTCTGATTATTGTGCCAAATTTTAACGTTTGTTTCTACTTTTTTCTTGAATTAGTTCACCCTTTTTCAGCTGAGGTTCTTTGACACTGCGTTTGGTCAGATCTCTCAGTGGACCCCCATGTGCTCTGGTAGAGTCCTTTTACACGGCACAGTGTATCTTTTTTATGCCTTTCAGCCTCCATGCCTGTAAAGAGCTTGTTAGGTGATTAGCAACTGTGTATTTGAGATCTTCAAGTTAGGTGCATTTCTCTCAAGTCGGACTGCATGTTTCCTTACTCCTTCATTCTTAGGGATTTTGGGGTCCTTTACCTGCTGCCACCATGTTGTAGGCTGATGTTGCCTCATAAAGAGGCTGGTATTGTTGAACAATAATTGTTTATTAATAACATAACAATATACATTTAATCAGGATTCAGACTAAGCGCTATATTCATGCTGACTTCTACCAGTCTCACCACTTCATTGTACTACTCCCATGTGACTCTCCACATCATAATGTGAGCCAGACTGTTTCACCCGTTCCTCATTAACCCTTACATTCCAAACACCCTAATACTACATGTTATACCTCTGTGAAGCATCTTGAGATATCTTTATGAACATACATATGAACATACAAATTAAGAGCAGAAGTAGGCCACTTAGCTCTTAGAGCCTGCTCTGTCATTCAATAAGATCTTGGTTCTGATTTTAATGTCAACTCCACATTCCATCAACCTTGATAACCTTTCACATTCTTGTTTGTCAAAAATCTATCTATGACAGCCTTTTCAGGATGAGATTTCCAAAGACTCACGACCCTCTGGGATAAAACATTTCTCCTCATCTCTGTCTTAAATGTGAAACCCCTTATTTTTAAAGAATGTCCCCGAGCTCTAGATTCTCCCATAAGAAGAAACATCCTCCCCACATCCAACTTGTCGAGACCCCTCAGGATCTTATATGTTTCGATTAATTGGCCTCCTACTCTTCTGAACTCTAGCAGATACAAACCTCGAATGTCCAATATTTTCTCATAAGACAATCTTCCCATTCCAGGTATTAGTCTAGTAAACCTTCTCTGAACTGCTTTCAATGCATTTACACCTTTCCTTAAATAAGGAGACTAATACTGTACACAACATTCCAGATGTGGTCTCACCAATGCCTTGTACACCTGAAGAACAACCACCCAACTTTTGTATTCAATTCCCCTCGCAATAAACAATAACATTCTATTAGATTTCTTAATTACTTACTGTACCTGCATACTCGCCTTTTGTGATTCATGCACTGGGACACCTAGATCTTCCTGCATCTCTGAACTTTGCAACATCTCACCATTTAGATAATATGTTTCTTCTAAATTCTTCCTGCAAAAATGGACAATTTTCCATTTTCCCACATTATACTCCATTTTCCAGATCTTTGCCCACTCACTTAACTTATCTATATTTCTTTGCAGCCTCCTTATGTCATCTTCACATTTCACTTTCCTACCTATCTTTGTTTCATCAGCAAATTTAGCAACTACACTCTTGGTCCCTTCATCCAATGCGAGGTGAAGAATTTTGGTAGATTAAACCAGGGCAGGACTTACTCAGTTAATGGTAGGGCATTGGGGAGAGTAATAGAACAAAGAGATCTAGGGGTACAGGTTCATAGTTCCTTGAAAGCGGAGACACATATAAAGAAGGCATTTGGCAGGCTTGGTTTCATTGGTCACAACATTGAATACAGGAGTTGGGACATCTTGTTGAAGTTGTACAAGACATTGGTAAGGCCACATTAGGAATACTGTGTACAGTTCTGGTCACCCTATTATAGAAAGGGTATTATTAAACTAGAAAGAGTGCAGAAAAGATTTATTAGGATGCTACCAGGACTTGATGGTTTGAGTTATCAGGAGAGCTGGATAGACTGGGACTTCTTTCCCTGGAGTGTAGGAGATTTAGGGGTGATCTTATAGAGGTCTATTAAAAAATGAGGGACATAGATCAGCTAGATAGTCAACATCTTTTCCCAAAGGGAGGGGAGTCTAAAACTAGAGGGCATAGGTTTAAGGTGAAAGGGGAGAGATACAAAAGGTCCAGAGGGACAATTTTTTCACACACAGGGTGTTGAGTGTCTGGAACAAGCTGCCAGATGTAGTAGTAGAGGTGGGTACAATTTTGTCTTTTAAAAAGCATTTTAACAGTTACATGGGATATAGAGGGATACGGGCCAAACGTGGGCAATTGGGATTAGCTTAGTGGTTTAAAAAAGTGGGCAACATGGATAAGCTGGGCCGAAGGGTCTGTTTCCATGTTGTAAACCTCTATGACTCTATGACTCTAAGTCATTAATTGTAACGGTTGAGGCCCAGCAGTGATCCCTGTGGCACACCATTCATTACATCTTATCAACCAGAAATTAACCCATTTATGCCTACCCTCCTGTTCGCCAGCCAATCTTCTATCCATGCCAATGTATTACTCCACACCATAAGCTTTTTTTTTTGCAATAACTTTTGGTGCGGCACCTTAGCAATTGCCTTCTGGACATCTTCATACAGCATATCCACCAGTTCTCCTATATCTACAGCATTTGTTACTTCTTCAAAGAACTCCATTAAATTGGTTAAGCATAATTTCCCTTCCACAAAACCATGTTGACTCTGCCTGATTACCTTAAATTTTTCAAAATGCTCTGCTATACCATCTTTAATAATAGCTTCAAACATTTTCCCGATGATACTCAGGAAATTTGACACTATCCAGGACAGAGCAGCTGCTTTGGCATTCTTTCCACAAACATTCACTCCCTCTACCACCAACAGTGGCAGCACAGTGTACCATCTATAAGATGCACTGCAGGAACTTAGCAAGGCACCTTAGGCAGCACCTTCCAGACCCACAATCACAGTAAATACATGTGAACACCACCACCTGGAAGTTCCATTCCAAGTGACTCATCATCCTGACCTGGAAATATATTGTTGTTCCTTCACTGTTGCTGGATCAAATTCATGGAAATCCCTCCCTAACAGCACTGTGTGTGTACCTACACCTCAGGGACTGCAGCCATGGAAAAAGCAGCTCACCACCACCTTCTGAAGGACAGCTAGGGATGGGCAATAAATTCTGGTCTCACCAGCGACACCCATATCCCATAACAGAATATTAAGCTAACTGGTTAACTATTAAGTTTCCAGCTTTCTGTCTCCCTCCCTTTCTATATTAAGGTAAGTTGTTTTTAAGAAAAGAGGGGAAACAGCAATTGCTGGATCCCCAGCGGCAATGGTTGCACTATACAACCCACTAAAGTTCGTGCAGTGATCTGAGCTGGTGGCTGTGAATGTTTGAACAGCTGACTGCTTCTTCATTGTATAGTTTTTATACCTCTAAGCCTTCATCTATACCTGCACTGGTTACTCAAATGACAGATCTGAGGTACCTGAAAGCCTACATACAGAAGGAAATGATAGGGCGAGGGTGTGGGATTGGGTGGAAAGCAAGAGGTCCATGGTCACACTATCTATACCTTGCACTTCATGCCACATAGCAGGGTGAGGGTAATGTGGAATTTGTAAAACAGCAATAGGCAGGGACATACTTTCATCCCAAAAGTTTTGTGGTGATGACCAATTCAAAGGCTTCAATAACTACCAGCCATATGATACGGAGCACTGTCTCCTCCAGAGAGTTCAGTCGATGTAGCAAGAAGGCACATGGGATACTTGACTTTATTTGCCAAGACATAGAATACAAAGTAGGGAGGTTGTGCTGGAATTGTAGAAAATGGTTGTCAGGCCACAACTGGAGAACTGTAGTTCTGTCACCACATTATAGGAAGGATGTGATTGCACTGGAGAGGGTGCAGAGGGATTTACCAGGATGCTGCCTGGGCTAAAGGATCTCTGCCATGAGAAAAGATTGAATAGATTGGGACTGTTTTCCTTGGAGCAGCAAAGGTTGAGAAGGGACGTGATCGAGGGGTATAAGATTATGAGGGCATAGATAGGGTGGATAGGAAGGCACCTTTTCCATTAGTAAAGCGGTCAATAACCAGGGGGCACAGATTTAGGTAAGAGGTAGAAGGCTAGGAGGGGAGTTGAGAAGAAACATTTTCACTCAGAGGATGGTGGGAATCTGGAACTCGCTGCCTGAAAGCTTGATTGAGTCAAAAACCAGTCTAACATTTAAGAAGTATTTAGATATTTGCTTGTGCTGTCGTAACCTCCAAGGCTATGGGCCAAGTGCTGGAACATGGGATTAGTGTAGTAAGATCTTTGTTGACCAGCATGGACACAATAGGCCGAACAGCCTCATTCTGTACAGTAAAATCTATAAATCTATGAATGCAGGTGTGCCTGTCCTGCATCTGTTCTCTGCTGCCTTCCATTGTGGATCAACGTGTCCTACAAGGGAGAGGGAAGATGTTAGTGAGTGCATTGCAATGAGCTCGATTGATGTGCTTGTCAGAGCTGAAAGGTCAAAGCTTTGTGGAAGCTGTGAAAACTAGGTGTAAGTTTGGCAGCTTTGCTATATGTGTGAGGGTAAAGTGGAGTCCCTAAATGCAAGGTTGAAGGGTGAGTGATGGAGATGTGGTTCATTAAGCTGTATGCGATGATGAAAGAGCAGATGTCCTTTCAAAGTATATCCACAGATCTTGAAGACCAATGTGAGGTCATTGAACTTTTTCTGTCACTATGGCCTAGACTTTTGGAATTGACCACCTCTTTAGGGTGGGCCTTAAGAGCCTCCTGTCCCTTTGGGGACATGGTGTCTTTACTCCTTCCTATATCCATGATGGACCCAGAACTGTATTAGAAAATCTGGGAACCGACTCCCTAACATGTTGTTTCTTTGGCTGTGTTTTTCCTTCCAATCAAGTAACCCACAGATTGGTTGTAAGTCCCGTTACAGGAGTGCAGCTCATGATGAGCAAGCTGCCTTTAAGAGGCCCAGGATAGCTTCACGTTATGGAATCAAGGCATGTTGCTGGGCCCCCTGTTGAGCTGCCAGACAGCAGCACATTATGTATTGGGCTGCACCCAGAAATCATTTAAATGAGAGGGCAGCACAAAGTTTGCATGCTGCCTGCCCCCCTTTCCTCAATGGGGCAGAGTGCCTGGTGGTAATCATGCATCACAACCCTTGCACCTAAAAACAGCCTTTAACTATTTATTCCCCCTTGTTCTTTGCTACTTTAACAGATCCAGCAATTGTATGAGTTTGAATTTGTCCTGGAGTGATGTCAAGGTTATTCTTGTGTTAATTCTCTTAAAATCAAACTAAAGATCCTGACTGAATGCAATTTCACATTTCTTTGAAATGTTCTTTCCACTCTTTGATCTGTTTGACCAGTTTCTTTCATTTCTTTATCAGTTTTAGTCGATCATTATTTGGTAAATTTACTTACAGTAGTTGTCATTGTGTATGATCTGCCAATTTTTCTAGTTCTCGCAGTATTTATGTAGAATAAATGGTAGGATGACAGCATTATATGCAGGACCTAACTGGCCTTGGCCCAGTCACCATTAATACAAGACTAGAACGCCAAGGATATCTCTTTTGCAAGCTTTATCTTTATTTTCCTATTACTGGTGCTCAGTAGAAGAGAAGGAAATTTGAAAACTTTGTAATAATAGAATTTACTGTTACTGTGTGATAGAAACCACTGCAAGTGTACAGAATGTTACCAAAGGAAAAATCATTCCTTTGTATCTTTCAATAGAGACATTGATATATTCTATCCCAGGAACCTGAAACCTTGAAGTGTTTGGAATATGATTCTTCGATATCAATAGCTTTTAGCCTATTGTTGTCAAGGAGGCATATCCTTGTTCTGCTGACATGGCTCTATCAATATTGACTTATATCATCAATTGAAGGTTAAAATGCATCTGATGAAACTAAATCTAACCTTCAAATATGACTGTGAACTTCACACAGTCAGTCAAGCTACCTCACTTTAGCAAGAAGTTTTACTTTGTGACCAATTTTCAAGCAGTACAATACAGGCTATATTCTATCTCAATCTAATAGCTCCTTGGCCCAATATTGATAATGCAGTCAAAGCTTTTCTCTCTTCAGGTTTCACTCGACATTTCAATATTGCCATCATCTTCACAATATTGCCCCTTCTTCACAAATCACATCCATGATCCTCTGTTTTTCGCATTTATTGCTACACCTCCAACCTTTCTTTTCTCTCCAAGATTATCGATATATCTGTATCATCCAACTCAATTTTCACTTTGGTCCCTGTGCAAATCTCTTTGGTACAATTGCTACTCTTCCCACAGCTCTAAGGTTGACATGGCCAGACCCACCTTTTCTGACCATGGTGCATCATTCCACCTTGTGTTTAAACCCTCTGCAGCGTTTAACATCGTCAACTGGTCTAGCTTCTTCTTTTATCTCTCCACTGTGGTCTATATCTGTTTCACTGCACTTTCTTGGTTTCACTTCGAGTCTCCAAAAGCACTCCTGCTTTTATTACATTCCTAACATCAAGGCAACATAGAAACTTTTGCCAACCCAACTTGTTTTCTGTTACATGAGTTAGACCCTGCAGTAACTATATCTCACCACTCATTATTCCATGTAGGCACTTTGTAACTACCTACAACAAAATGAATTCAAAATAACTTTGTTTAACCTAATATTGTAAGAAGTCTCACAACACCAGGTTAAAGTCCAACAGGTTTATTTGGTAGCAAAATCCACTAGCTTTTTTGCTACCAAATAAACCTGTTGGACTTTAACCTGGTGTTGTGAGACTTCTTACTGTGTTTACCCCAGTCCAACGCCGGCATCTCCACATCATAACCTAATATTAGCAGGGCTGAAATGATTCTATATTACTCTTAGAAAAACCCTGCCTCCCAATGGCATCCTGTCTCCCCAGTTGCTCTAGCAGGCTAAATCCAATGGCACACATCTTTAGTGTTTTATTTGTCACTGGGCTGTGCTTCAAACCCTGTGTTCTAATTATCATCCTGACTGCCTACTTACAACTCAACAATGTCACCTACCAAAGCCACTACCTCACAACCAAATTTGTCATCCACAGTCCTGATTACTTTAATGTACTCTTCCTGAATTCAGATTGCTATAAAACTGCAACTCATCCAGAACTCAGGCACTTGCATTTAATCGTACTCTTAAGTCCCGCTCCCCTATTAATTCTGTCATCACCTACAGACATTGGCCACTCATCTCCCAAAAACTAATTCTAAGATCATGGGCCCAATTTTACCATCAAGTTGCACCCGTTTTTGAGTGCGAGAAATTGGTAAAGTCGGGTGTGAGGTGAGTAGTGAGATCTGCGCCGCCTCTACGCTGGTTCCCCCTTTACCAAGGCCTGAAAATGGCCGTAGTAAATGAATGCATTTAATTGACTTAATGGGCTGCACGCCCAACTTTACCGACACTTCCCCCTTTACCACCACGGTCGCCAATCCGGTATCAGCACGAAACAGACATGTTCCATAAAAGTCCGATTCGAGCGCTCCATCAGTGAAGGTTCGTGACGAGGTAAATGTCTAACGTCCGATGGCTCTCTGCTACTTATGGGTGTCCTTCCATTACAGCCATTTACTGTCTCGGGTTGGAGATCTCTGTGAGGTATGGGGGGGTGGGGGCTGTTGCTCAGCAGGGTCTCCGACTTGCAGCACGGACCCGGGTCTCAGCACTGACCTCGGGTCCTGCGGCGCTGCTGGGTCCTAGTGCACTCAGCTCACTTCCAGCTGAAGGATGTGCACAAAGGACTTGCAAATAGCACTGCTGCAGCCTCTCAACTTTGCAAACAGCTGTGATTGTGGGGAGCATGTGGCTGGGGGAATTGGGGGAGTGCTGTGCCTGTTGATGTGCTAGGGGCAAGAGGTGTTCCTTAACCTCTACATGTGCTCCTCTCCATCTACCCCCCACCCCCACCCCGTCCCGCCCCTCACCATTCAGAATAACGAGATGGCTTTTGCGATGCAACCAATCGATCTTGCTGTTCTTTTGGTTGCTGCTGGAGCTGAAGAGGAGGAGCTGGAGAAGAATTGCGGGCACAGGAGGCCCGGGCCTTACCATTTGCAGGACCAGAGAGAGACGACCACCAGAGGCAGGAGGTGGCCGCCATTCACCCAGAGGGAGGGCGTAGGAGGAGGAGGGAGCAGAGACCCCGGCAGTTCCGTGCACCAGTGTCATTTGAATAGATGTTGGACACCGTGTGCTGCCGACGTTTCCGCCTCCGAAAGGAGACTGTGCAACACCTGTGCAACCTGTTGCAGGACTTGGCACCTAGAGGCGGGGGTGTGGGGGGGGGGTACCCACTCGCGGTGACTGTCAAATTGACGGCCACTCTGAACTTTAATGCGACTGGCTCCTTATTGACCCCAAGCGGAGATGTCATCTCCCAATCAACCGTGCACACCTGTGTCAAACAGGTCACAGAAGTCCTGTACGCCCGGGCTGGGCAGTACATCAAATTTAACCTGGACCAGCCCCATCAGGAAGCCCGGGCTGCAGGGTTCGCAGCCATTACGGGGATGCCTAACGTACCGGCAGCCATCGACGGCACATACGTCGCCGTCAAGGCCCCCCTAAAGAATCCGCATAGATTCATCAACAGAAAGGGGCTCCACTCTCTGAATGTTCAACTCGTGTGCGACCATAACATGAACATTATGCATGTCTGCGCAAGACATCCAGGTATTGTGCACGACAGCTTCATTGCCAGGAGCTCGGACATCCCGGAGGCATTTGAGGAGGAGCCCAGGCCGCGGGGGTGGCTCGTGGATGATATGGGTTACCCGCTTCAGACATGACTGATGATGCCTGTGCGGAGGCCTGTGTCTGAGACGGAGACCTGCTATAATGAGGCCCATGTAGCCACCCGCGCGATAGTGGAGAGGTGCATCGGGCTCCTTAAAATGCAAGTCCAGTGCCTGGACCGATTTGGCGGGCCCTCCAATACAGCCCTGTGATCTCTTCCCACATAGTGGTCATGTGCTGTGCCTTGCACAATCTGGCTCTACAGAGAGGTGATCTATTGGAGGAGGAGGACGTGGAGGCTGATCAGTCAGGCGACGCTGGGGAGACTGACCAGCAGGAGGAGGAGGAAGAGGAGGAAGAGCATGCCGAGGAACACCAACCAGGCACTGGAAGGCTGGCAGCCCAAATGAGGCATGCGAGGGTGGCAAGGAAGACCCTGATCACCAAGTGGTTCACTCGCTAGGGGCTTGTGTCTTTGGGTTTCATCCCCCCATGATTCCATTTATATCCTGCAACATTGTCACATGAGAGTAGTGAGCCTCGGTACTCTGTGTTAACGAGTTTTTTGGCAGGCAGGAGGGTGATGATGACTCGCTAAGCACCATTATGCTGGTGCCCTGGTGCAAACTAGTCTGACTTCTACCTGAGCTCCGCATGCACGCTGGCACCTAGACCCACGTCTGTGTAGTGGGTAAGGGATCTGAAACCCCCATACAGGGCCCTGGGGCGAGTGGGCATCGCTCTTGGGGTCTGGAGAACCAATGGTTTCCTTTTCTCAGTGACACAGCACTGAGGGGCCTCCCAAACTGACATCAACATGAAGCATCCCTCCGGCGATCATCAATGGAAGAGGATTCCTATTCGAGACAAATCTGAGACAAATTAGTCACAGGTGGGTGGTGAAAAAACATTTAATTGCAATAACGGTGTTTAAGTAAGACGTTTTAACATAAAAACTTGTGAACAGAAAACGTTAAAGTGCTTAAATATCTTTGTAACTAGTGCAGCCCTTCACCCGTGCCATCTCAGTGCAACTACAACTTCCTAACCTTACATGACCACTACGTCTCAGTGACTCCCCAGAATGTACATCGGAGGTGGAGGAGGCCAGCTGCCTACCTCACCTCGTGGCCTGTGATGCGAATGGCAGGCATCCTCTGGAGGCCCTGGACCTGGAGGGCCCTGGCCTGCTTCCAGGTGTCTGGGATGTTTCCACGGCACCCTCTTCATCCTGCTGCCCCTGAGATGCCCCGGTGTCAGGAAGGGGGGAGTCAGAAGGTGTAACGACAGCCAGAGTCTCCTGGCTGGAAGGTCCTGGCATGGGCTCGAGCCCTTCCTCCTCCCTTGGGGTTCCTGTGGGCCCCTGGGTCACTCCATGGGACGGCAGTTCTTCTGCAGTGAGCTCCAGAAGCTCCAGCGTCACCTGGCACTGCCAGTCCTGGAGGATCACCTGTGTCCTACCCATGGTGGTCGAGCCCTCTGCAATGGCCACTTGAGTTGGGGACCACCTCTCAATGGCCACAGCAAGTGCCCTATGAGGCTGGGCCATGCTCGGCAAGTGCTCAGCCGTGGCCCTCTGAGACTGGGCCACATTCTCAAGGGTTGCTGCCATAGCCCGCTGTGTCTCAGTGCTGTCCTGCTGGGTTTCCTGCTTGAGCCTCTCAGCCATGGGCCACAGAATCTCGAGAAGCCTGTTCCGTCCCTCAACTGTGGCCTGCTGTGACTCAGCCATCGCTTGGAGCCTGTCACTCATGGTTAGGATCTCCTGCCCCAGGCTTTCCATTGCAGATGCCACCCTTGCAGTGTTGGCCTGGGAAACACGCAAGTCAGGCAATAGCTGGTCCACCTGAAAGCTTTGGGACTCCTCCCAACAGCCTCGCAGTCAGTCCAGTGTGGCCGTCAGCCCCTCCTGCATTCCCTGGCTCTGTTGCTGCATCTCCAGCAGCTGAGGGAGAAGTGATCTCAGAGGCCCAGCATGTAGCCTGGGGCCAGCTGAGTCCTCACCTCCGGCAGGCCCCGCATACCAGAGGCCTCGGACATTCCACTCGATGCACATTATCAGATGTGTCGTGTTTACCAGAGAGTGACCTAGAAGCCTCACCACTAACTGGACCTACCGACGTGTCAGTATCTGGGATGGTGAGTTGTGAGGTGGAAGCTGACACCAAAACTGTGCCACTCTCGGAGGTCTCTTCACCCATACCCTCTGAGGACTCATCCGAGTTGGCTTGACCAGGATGTGCGGGAGCTGCAGTAGGGGCCTGGAGTCCAGAAGGCCCCGGGGCTTCCGGATCTGTCCCTGCAACACAGGACACAAGATTAAGTGCAAGGGAGGGAGAGGAATCCAGGATGCCAAATACGTGATTCACATTTCTCCATTGAACATAGAACAAAGCACCAAAAAAATTATACCACAGGAACAGGCCCTTCGGCCCTCCAAGCCTGTAGCGACCAGGATGCCCATCTGATCTGTTACCCCTTACCCTTCCGGGGACCATATGCCTCTATTCCCACCCCATTCACATAGCTCTAGAGATGCCCCTTAAAGGCCACTATCGTATCTGTATCCATGAACTACCTCTGGCAGCGAGTTCCAGGCACCCACTACCCATTATGTGCAAATAAGCATGCCTCGTATATCTCCTTTAAACCTTGCCCCTCGCACCCGAAACTCATGCCCCCGAGAAGCTGCCTCAAACTGATTGAAGGAATGACAGGTGCTCACATCTTGATGGCAGCCCAACCATGCTGTCGCTGACAGTCCGCATCTCCCCTTCCCTTGACAGCTCCAGCTCCCACTCCTCAAAGGGGGTGAGGACCCGGAGGTCTGGCTCACCACCCCCCTGTCTTCGCCCTTTCACGGGTGTTATGGTCAGTCTTCTCCGGTGGAGACAGAAGGAGCCATGAAAGAAATGATGGCGTGACTCCTGCAGAGTATCAGGTGATGGCCCTTAGAGGGCAAGCAGACTAGGGCTCTTGGAAGGATCGGAAGGAGGTGCTTGGGGGTCAGGAGCTGGAAGCATGCAGGGTGCTGGAGATGGGAGGATCCGGGGGAAATTTGAATGAAAATGCAAGATGGGGTTCAGCACTCACCCTTGCTGCACGGATGAGGTCATTGAATTTTTCCCGGCACTGCTTCCCGGTTCAGGGGGGCCAGTGTCCTGGCACTGACCGAGGCAGCGACTTCCTCCCAGGCCGCATTTCCATCAGCCCCCCCTGGTCTGTGTCCTCCTGGGGGAAGAGGGTGTCCCGCCTCACCTCAGCTGCATCCAGCAGCCTCCCCAGATCGCCCTCAGTAAATCGGAGGGCTGGTCGTGGGCACATTTTGTGCAGGAATGCCTGCCTGTCCATTCTTGAGTTTTTCATGGAGCTGCCCCTCGTTAGGGCAGATCAGCTGCAGGCAGTTTGGCAGAGCATTCCAGCAAGTTCCATGCAGTTTGCTTGTTAGCATTGAGGGGAAGGCAAGTGAGCACTTGCAGCTGTGCTGATGGGGAGGGGAGAGGGGGGGGGGGTGATGGATCAGTGCCTCAATGATTGGGGATAGGAGAGAGGGAGGTGTCACACAGCCATTGGAGTCCGGAGGAGATGGGGGCCTTGTGTGGGAGGGTCCAGGTTGGGGGTGAGGGGGATCACCCTGCCTGATATCTGTAAGGAGGAGGGGTGGATCTCTCTGCCTGAGATCAGTGAAGGGGAAGGGGGGTCCGCTGCCACTCTGCCTGAGATCGGTGGGGGGAAGAGAGTGAGGGGCCCAGGATCGTTCTGGGCGGTGGGTGGGTGGGGCGATTAGGGGGTCCGTAACATTGTGGGGGTGGGCAATGTCTGTGGGGGCCAGGGGGAGGCATTATCCAGCCCAGGAGTGAAGTGGTAGGGGAGTTTTATTCTATCATTTTGTTTCTGCACATGTGCAGTTGGAGGCGCCGATCAGAGCTACAGGGTTTCAGGCATGTTAAGCCCCGCCCACAGGCTTGTGCAGAGCAATTCGGAATCACTGATTTTTTTCAGGCAGAGTACATATGGGAGTGTCGGAGAACAGGGCTAAAAGTCGGATCTGAAACACTCCCAGGTTCAATATCGCCCAGTACTTGGAATCAAAATGGTAAAATAAGGCCCCATGTTTCACATCTAAACGTTCCTACATGACATGCCTCGCCCTACCTCTGGAGCATCCTTCAATGTCTGCACCGACACATGTTCTTCACCCATTTGACTCAGGCCTAATTTGTATCCTTCCTGTACTTACCTTTGACAGCAGAGTCAAAGAACAAAGAACAAAACAGCCCAGGAACAGGCCCTTCAGCCCTCCAAGCCCGCGCCGCTCCCTGGTCCAAACCAGACCATTCTTTTGTATCCCTCCATTCCCACTCCATTCATGTGGCTATCTAGATAAGTCTTAAACGTTCCCAGTGTGTCCGCCTCCACCACCTTGCCCGGCAGCGCATCCCAGGCCCCCACCACCCTCTGTGTAAAATACGTCCTTCTGATATCCGTGTTGAACCTCCCCCCCCCTCACTTGAACCTATGACCCCTCGTGAACGTCACCACTGACCTGGGAAAAAACTTCCCACCGTTCACCCTATCTATGCCTTTCATAATTTTATACACCTCTATTAGGTCACCCCTCATCCTCTGTCTTTCCAGTGAGAACAACCCCAGTTTACCCAATCTTCAGCTACATTTGTAATACTGGAATGCTCTCACTTAAGTCATAAGTCTTACTACCCCACCTCCTGTAGCTCATCTTGCTTTATTGCCCAGTGTCCCTTTGTATTTCTACAAGTTGTACTCTCTGAAACAGAGGAGAAAGTATGTTTCGAAAATTGCATTGACCTCAGAGGTGGTGATGATAGTTGAGGTGGTGATTGTGACAGGATACAATGCTTTGTTAGCTATTGCACTCAAGTGAGATTAGCACTGACTATTCTATGTTTTTTAAGACTTAATCCTATTTGCTTTGATCTTTTGTCTTTTGAAAGAGAATAATTTTAGTTTTCTTCCCCTGTTTTCACTTTAGTGTCCAGAAATGATCAAAGTTGCCATTCTCTGCACTCTTGGGAAACATCAATGACATTGCTTCCCTTACAGGGAAATAACCATAGCCTATCACTCAGTTAATGGTCATTTTCAAGTAGGGGGAGCACCTAAGAAAGTTGTGTTAGTAGGGGACAGTATAGTAAGGGGAATTGCCACTATTCTCTGTCACAAGGAGCAAGAGTCCAGACGGCGATGTTGCCTGCCCGGTGCCAGGGTTCGGGACATCTGCTCAGGGCTGGAGAGGAACTTGAGTGGGAAGGGGAGGATTCTATTGTTGTGGTCCATGTAGGTACCAATGACATAGATAGAACAAGGAAAGAGGTAATGTGTAGAGAGTTTGAGGAGCTGGGCACTAAATTAAATAACAGAACCTCCAGGGTTATAATCTCTGGATTGTTACCTGAGCTATGTGCAAATTAGTGTGGGCTATATGAAGTTAGTGAGATGATTATGTAGCTCAAAGACTAATCTGAGAGAAGTGGGTTTGGTTTGTGAGGCACTGGCATCAGTATTGGGGAAAGTGGGGGCTGTACAGTTGGGACGGCCCACACCTGAACCATGCTGGGACCAGTGATCCTGCAAGCTGCGTAACTAAGGAAGTAGAAGATATTAAACTAAATATTAGGGGTGGGGGATATATTCTGGAGAGCGGATATGTAGGCTTACAAAGTAAAAGGATATGACAGCATTACTAGGCAGCTATTTAGGTAATGATCCCCATAGTGTGGCAGAAAGGGACAGAGTGTACAAACAAAAAAAAAACAAGTAGCATCAAAAAGGGAAAAACTGTAACAAGACAAAATTAATAGCTCTTTACTTAAATGCATGTAGTATTCGGCACAAAACAAATGAATTAACAGCATGAATTGAGGTTAATGGGTACGATCATAAGACCATAAGATAGAGGAGCAGAATTACACCATTCGGCCCATCGGGTCTGCTCCACCATTCAATCATGGCTGATATGATTCTTATCCCTATTCTCCTGCTTTCTCCCCGTAACCTTTGATTCCCTGATTGATCAAGAACCTATCTATCTCTGTCTTAAAGACACTCAATAAGCTGGCCTCCACAGCCCTCTGTGGCAATGAGTTCCATAGATTCGCCACCCTCTGGCTGAAGAAATTCCTCCTCATCTCAGTTTTAAAGGGACGTCCCTTCACTCTGAGGTTGTGCCCTTGAGTTCTGGTCTCTCCCACTAGTAGAAACATCCTCTCCATGTCCACTCTATCTCGGCCTCTCAGTATTCCATAAGTTTCAATTAGATCCTCATCCTTGAAACTCCATCGAGTATAGACCCAGACTCCTCAACCACTCCTCATGTGACAAACCCTTCATTCCTGGGATCATTCTTGTGAACCTCCTCTGGACTCTTTCCAAGGCCAGCACATCCTTCCTTAGGTATGGGGCCCAAAACTGCTCACAATATTCCAAACAGGGTCTGACAAGAGCCTTATACAGCCTCAGCAGTACATCCCTGTTTTTGTATTCTAGCCTTCTAGGAATGAATGCTAACATTGAATTTGCCTTCCTAACAGCCAACTGAATCTGCATGTTAACCTTAAGAGGGTCCTGAACCAGGACTCCCAAGTTCCTTTGTGCTTCAGATCTCCAAAGCCTTGCCCCATTTAGAAAATAGTCTATGTCTCTATTCCTCTTACCAAAGTGCATAACCTCACACTTTCTCACATTGTATTCCATCTGCCACTTCTTTGCCCACTCTCCTACCTGTCCAAGTCATTCTGCAGCCTCCCCACTCCTCAACCCTACCTGTCCCTCTACATAGCCATTACAGAGATGTGGTTATAAGGAAATCAAAACTGGGAAATAAATATTCAAGGATATGTGACTTTTTGTAAGAACAGGCAGGAAGGAAAGAGTGGTGGGGTAACTTTGCGAGTACAAGATAGAATGAGAATGATAGCAAGAAATCATCTTTGATTGGAAGATGTAGAATCCATTTAGATGGAGGGAAGAAATAACAAGTGACAGAAGACACTGGTAGGAGTAGTCTAAACGCAACCTAACAGTAGCTATGCTGTAGGACAGAGAATAAACCAGAAAATAATAAGGGCATGTAAAAAAGGCAGCACTTTAATTATGGGTGACTTCAATCTTCATGTAGATTGGGAAAATCAAATTGGCAGAGGTAGCCATGAGGAAGAATTCACAGAGTGTATTCAGAACAGTTTCCTAGAGTAATATGTTGTAGATCCAACCAGGGATCAAGCTACTTTAGATCTGGTAATGTGTAATGAGGCAGTTTTAATAAACAATCTCAGAGTAAAAGATCCCCTAGGAAACAGTGACCATAACATAGTAGAATTTAGCACTCAGTTTGAAAGTGAAAAACTTGGGTCAGAACAACTGTGCCACACTTAAATAAGGGTAATTATAAAGGAATGAGGGCAAAGTTGCCTGGAGTGAACTGCTTTTATTTAATTATAATCACAAGAACTATTGATTTAGCAGGTCATTGCGAAGGCAAATGCAAGTGCTGGCCTTTATTTCAAAGGGAATGGAGTGGAAAAATAGGGAACTCTTGCTTAATCTATACAAGGCACTAGTTAGACCGCACCTGGAATACTGTGAGCAGTTTTGGTCCTCCTTTCTAAGGAAAGGTATATTGGCATTGGAGGCAGTTCAGTGAAGGTTCACAATGTTGATCCCTGCTATGGAGGAATTTTCTTATGAGGAATGGTTAAGTAGGTTGGGCCTGTACTCATTGGAGTTTAGCAAAATGAGAGGCAACCTTATTGAGACAGATAGGATTCTCAGTGGGCTTGAACAGGGTAGATGCTGAGAGTTTGATTCCCAGTGCAGGAGAGTCGAGGACCAGAGAGCATAATCTCTGAGTAAGGGAGTCCCCATTTAAGATAGCGATGAGGAGGTATTTCTTCTCTCAGAGGGTAGTGAATCCATGGAAATCTTTACTGCAGAAGGATGTAGAGGCTGGGTCATCAAGTATGTTCAAGGCTGAAATAGACAAATTTTTAATCAGTAAGGGAATCAAGGGTTATAGGATAAGGTGGGAAAGTGACGTTGAGGATCAAATCAGATCAGTCATGATCTCTTTGAATAGCAGAGCAGATTTGATGGGCCAACTGGCCTACATCTGCTCCTATACCTTAGAAACATTACAGTGCAGAGAGAGGCCATTTGGCCCATCAAGTCTGCATCAACAACAATCCCACCCAGGCCCTATCCCCATAACCCCATATATTTACCTCTAACCTACACCTGGGACACTAAGGAGCAATTGAACATGGCCAATGCACCTAACCCGCACATCTTTGGACTGAGGGAGGAAACCGGAGCTCCTGGAGGAAACCCACGCAGACACGGAGAGAATGTACAAACTCCATACAGACAGTGACCCTAGCCGGGAATCGAACCTGGGTCCCTGGAGCTGAGACAGCAGTCCTAGCCCACTGTGCCACCGTGCAGCCCTGATCTTATGGTCTTCTGTTGTGTAATGCAGATTTACAATGTATTTATATACCTGGATGTTAAGCTATCCTTGTCCTTTGGATACTACCCGACCTGAGAGTACAATTCCATTACTTTAATGTTTTCATTTAGAATTATTCTGTATCATACGTGTTTTGTTATCTGAACACAAGTTTGATCTACTGAGATATCTATTGTAAATACTTTCCATTATATTCTGTGAGGGAAATTTACAGGATCTCATTCACTAGTCAGTGACCATAAGTATGGGTGTTTGAAACATGTTCCTCAGTGAGTCTAAGGGAAGGACCAAAACAATGCTGCAAATGACTAGGATCACTAATTCAAAAAATAGAAGATAGGTTTTGATGAAATAGTAAAGATTGTCTCTGCAAATTGTCCCATAGTGAGCTTGAAACATGGCTCATTTATGCTTGCTAGAAGTGATCTATATTCAAAGCGGGGAACTGTTCTCTGCAAATAACATGTTCAAGCCTTGGATATTTTTGAACTGGGGTAAACGCCGGCATCTCCACATCATATTTTTGAACTACCAGGGAGCTTGTGGAGCCTCTAATTCCCCATTGTTTTCTCCATGGCAACACCTCACCCAATCAGAGTTGACTTGCCAACCAATCAGTTAACCAATCAACTTGGAGTATAAAAAGTTATGATGTTTGAAATTTGTCATTCTTGCATTTGTCCTGATGAGTACAAGATGAAAAGCTTCAGCAACATCTCTCTCTCTTCAGCAATGATAATTAATAGTTTCTTAATAATGGTGGATTTTTAACCTGTGATGGAGTTTAGATACATCAGTGAAACAGTATTTTAGCTGATCAAAAAAATAAATGCAATTAACATCTTCCATGGCAAATGCGAGTATTCAACAAAATGCTCTTCAGTCATCGTTCAAAGTGTTGGAAAAAAAGCTTTTATGCTCTTTAAAGTGTGACTGCTACAGAAATTCAGTCTGCATTTTTCATGTAAATTTTTATTGAAAAGGAAATTACCAGGAACCTATTCAAACCTTTCATCTTGTCACAGCCTACCCTAAGGACTTGTTGTCATCCTTCTGCAAAGCCTGTTGTTGTAACCTGTCTTAACTCCTCGAACACTTCTGCACTGTCTAATTATAGCCTGTAACACTTTCAGACATTGACAGTACTCAACCCCTACTTCTTTCGTCTCTCTAAAGGGCTTTATTATCTTCTCCTACAAGTGCCTATTCCAGATCTGTCAACTTGCCTGCATTATGCATGAGGGAGTTACATATTCATACTCTAAATATTTATATGTATTGTAGTCTGCCCTGTGCTCTATAGACAATGGATTAGTGCATCTAAAATGACTCAGAAGCACTCTCAGTTTGATTTCACAGCTATTGTCCCAAAGTTGAGAGATGTGATTTACTGATGTGTAGCCAACAACTCTATGGGTGTCAAGATAATGTGTGAAAAATTACCTAAAATGTATCAATTATATTATTAAAAACCACTCAATAAAACTTAATTACGATATAATAATTTTACAGCAAAGGTGCATGTCTGAAAAATGTGGAAGAAATGTAGCTTTAGAAAGTTCGAATATTCGACACAAGGGGCGGAATTTTACCGGCACATCCGCCCGCGTTTCGTACAATCCCGCCCGTGACCAACGGAGAATGCCGCTCTCCGAGCGTGCCGGTAAAATTCTGGCCAAGGTGTGAAAAAAAAGACTAGCATTTATACAGCACCTTTCATGCCCCCAGCATGCTCCCAAAGTGCTTTACAGCCAGTGAAATTCTTTTGAAATTCAGTCACTGTTGCAATGTCAGAAACATGAGTCAAATTTTCGCACTGCAGGTTCCCACTATAGTGTTGTTCAATTGTTCTGTTTTCAATTATGAGAGTCTGGTAACTGATATCTATGCACATAATGCTTGATTGGTTAAGCCTGGGTGTTAACTCAGAGCTCAAATGTCGAGCCTCGCTTTTCATCAATGTTGGCGAGCAATTGTCTAATTTTAGCAGCATGCTCCACCATCAATGTTTTTCATAATTTTCCCCCACTCCTGTGCCAAATACACTTCAAACTTAAAATGACTGAATTATCCCAGTTTGGGAACTATCCCCATTCCATGACTTAAGATGTTAATAGTTTTACTTTCTTTACTTCCACCACCACCCCCCGCCCCACACCCCCTCCCCCCTCCACCACACCCCCAAGGTAAATTTATTCCCTTGAATTTGTTAGCTTGAAATTTCAATTAAAATACATTTCAAATCATTAAAGGAACTTAGTCAGCTTAACTAACCATAAACTGCGTCCTGAAATGAAATGACCTTCCTCCCAGGAGTTTCCAAACCAGCAAAGATATCTCAGGATAGAATATGCTTAAAGGTATACTGCAGCAGAAAATGTTCTTGTTAAATTTCCCAATATCAAAATTTAAAATCCTAACTTAGACTTCTAGGATTTGTTAGTGTAAGTGGGCTTGTGAGGACACAAGTATGAGACTGTAAATCTTTTATAGTTATTTAATTAATATTTATTAGAAAAGACAATTATAGATTACATTTTACAAATTAAGATTATATCATAGCACGAATGGAAGTTAAAGCTAGTTATAACATACCAATTCTACACAAGATAACAGAATATTTGAGTCCACCTTTATAAACAGTTTGGATATGTAAACAAATATTGAATAAAGAAAACTGTATTTACAATGCAGTATAACTTGTTACTAATATTGAGTGTCTTTGTCTTAACCCTTAAGGGATTTCTAAAAGTAAGAATTCAATCCTTGTATCCCAAGATGACAGACTGACTGTCTCTAGTTATGGTGTCTTTTTAAGATCATTCCAGCTGAAGTCAAACAATCTCTGGTGTCTGTTGTTTCCTGCAAAATAAGTTATTAACACGTCTTAACAAATTTAAGAATCCTTGAGGAGTATGCTTATGTGTCTAGAATTGCAGGTGGCTGACTAATTGGCTGCCTCCCAAACTTAAAGGCAATCCAAGGACTTCTTATAACTTCCTGCACTTTTAGTGGTGACTGGCTTTTTGGCAATGATTCAAATGCTGCTCAGTGTTCTTTATTTTTTTGCTTATTAATTGGTTGTTTCTCAATTTTTGCATTAAATGTACTATTTTCTTTTCAATGGGAGTAAATATTCTCAATAGCCTTGGATTCAAATTTGAAAACTCCTAAAAAGAGGTCAAATTTGAAAACTCCATTGGAGCACAAAGTAATGTGATTGATAATACAGAATATACATGCGAATATCCATTTAGACTATACATGTAGACAGTTCTGGAGCTTGGGTTCAACTAATTTTAGCTTTGTCATGCATCTCTTGTGCATCGTCACCCTGCCATTGGTGGCCATGCCTTCAGCTATCTTGATCATAGCCTATGGAATTCTCTCCCTACGCATCTGTGTCTCTCTAACTCTATCTCCTCCTTTAACACTCTCCTCAAAACCTACCTGTTTGAACAAACATTTGCCCATCTGTTCTATTATCATGCATGGCAGTGCCAAATTTTGTTCTATAGTGTCCTGGGAATCACTTTAGGAATTTTTACGACATTATATAAGTGCAAATTGCTGTTGTTACACAAGATAAACCTCGTTCTCTATTGTAGTGGAAGTGAGTCAATTCTGAGTCTTGCAATTAATAAACTATACTTACATTGCACATTTCTAACAGTTATGCAACTAAATGAGTTGGAGTTACTAGTTACACTTGAACCAAACATACACATGCAATAAAGGTGATACAAAGAAGGTCAATTTTGAAAACAAAAACGATGTTGAATATTTCAAAGAAGATTTTGTATAGCATCCTGATGTGTGCAGATGCATCATCCAAGAAAACAGATGAACTTAAGATTCCCCACTATTAGCTGTTGACTGGGAATGGGACCCAAGCCTCTGTCCATTAGCCAAATATGGGAAATTCCTTTATACGTTTAGTTTCTAAATGAGAGTAGAAATAGAAACTGACTGCTGCAGATGCGGTTGAGGCAGTTATTGATAGCCCAGATCCAGTGCAGCTGTGAAATATTTACACGAGGTGTTTCTGCATGTGTAGTAGGGTTTACAAATTGCTACTGGCATCCGACTTAAACTATGTTTTGTTGTAATCGGAAATGATGCAAAATTACATATTGTATCTACGCACTCATAAGAAATTGGATTCTGGAGTTCGGGATTCTTTCTTGATGAATAACTTGTATATGACCTAACTATCATTTTCCCCAGTCATATGATTCAATGCAATATTTGCAGTTCCGTAGAATTCATCACATCTTAAATATTTGATTAATCTTTGTCTGTTAAGCTGTTAAGCTTCAGAAATTGAATGTACTTACTAGAGAGGGGGCTAGAACATAGAACATAGAACAGTACAGCACAGAACAGGCCCTTCGGCCCACGATGTTGTGCCGAGCTTTATCTGAAACCAAGATCAAGCTATCCCACTCCCTATCATCCTGGTGTGCTCCATGTGCCTATCCAATAACCGCTTAAATGTTCCTAAAGTGTCTGACTCCACTATCACTGCAGGCAGTCCATTCCACACCCCAACCACTCTCTGCGTAAAGAACCTACCTCTGATATCCGTCCTGTATCTCCCACCACGAACCCTATAGTTATGCCCCCTTGTAATAGCTCCATCCACCCGAGGAAATAGTCTTTGAACGTTCACTCTATCTATCCCCTTCATCATTTTATACACCTCTATTAAGTCTCCCCTCAGCCTCCTCCGCTCCAGAGAGAACAGCCCTAGCTCCCTCAACCTTTCCTCATATGACCTACCCTCCAAACCAGGCAGCATCCTGGTAAATCTCCTCTGCACTCTTTCCAGCGCTTCCACATCCTTCTTATAGTGAGGTGACCAGAACTGCACACAATATTCCAAATGTGGTCTCACCAAGGTCCTGTACAGTTGCAGCATAACCCCACGGCTCTTAAACTCCAACCCCCTGTTAATAAAAGCTAACACACTATAGGCCTTCTTCACAGCTCTATCCACTTGACTGGCAACCTTTAGAGATCTGTGGATATGGACCCCAAGATCTCTCTGTTCCTCCACAGTCTTCAGAACCCTACCTTTGACCCTGTAATCCACATTTAAATTTGTCCTACCAAAATGAATCACCTCACATTTATCAGGCTAAATGAAGGTGTTTAATGCCAAGGTGTTTAATGCCAAATGATTGACTTTAACCTTCACAAATAGAAATTATACTTTACCACTCCAATGGATCTGAAACTTAAAACCTTGGTTAGTTTGCTTAACCAGCATTAGTAAACATCCTTAGGCAATAGTGCTACAATTACCTTACACTTGATGTTAAAGCATATGAGGGGTGCAGAACATGAGATGAAATGAAGATTTGAATGAATGCTCTTATTTTCTGTTCAGATAATAGCTTACAACCTGCATTCAAAGCTTTTCATTTAAAATACTGTCCAACAGCTGAGCTAAACTGCATCTCTTCAAGAGTCCAAGAATGGCAATACCAGAAAATCTGTAACAAGTAATTTCCCTTAAGATCCTACTGTTCCTAAAACAGACATATTTACTTGATTTTCAATAGCTTGTTCAGTTGCAGAGAAGCCTGCTGGGCCACTTTAATTAGGTGTAAAGTTGAATTTCACCCTGACAACTCGCATCAGTTTATGAGTTTATACAGATATTTGGGTAAAATTTAAAATTATGTGTTTCCATCAATATTAATTTCTAAGCGAATATTCTGAACTCATATAATGATAAATTACAAGTCATAGTGAGGACTAACAGGAGTTAGAACTCTATCTGTGGTCTGGCAAGAAAAGAACATTTGATCTATGTGAAGTTGCTACTGAAATCCAAACCTTTATGGTTAGTGATTAATCAATCGTTTATCAGATCTTGGCAATTGGGCAGTTAATTGCTGAATTCTAATAGGATTCCAATAATTCATTTGATGTGTTGTCATTCAACTGATTGATTTAACTCAGTAATAGTTAGCAATATTACATAAGCTGCCATGAAGGGTTTTCTGTTTCTACTTCATGTGTGCACAGTTTCAATAAAAAGTGAAATGGGAGATTGTTAATGGTAATATATTGCGATTTTATCCCTCGCTTGTCAATATCGAACACATATTGGGTTTTTCAGTAATCTTCCTGCTTTTGAATCACGTATTAGGGTAAATTTGAAAAGAGGAAGTTTTATAATTCTCCCTTCTCTGGGGCAGCATAATTTGTTGCTATTTGTTGGGTATATTGAAGTGCCAGTCTGTGGCACAGAGAGAACAATCGGGCAGGGAGAAGCACAAGTTCAAATGCACTATCAGCTGAAAATGGCTTACAGAAGATCTGCCTGTAAAGTAAAATGAAAAGCTAAAAGCCAGCATCCGGAACAAGATTTATTATGTTATGAATTATTACAATTTTAAAAAATTTAGGTCCATTCTCCGAAAATAGTTAAATTAAGACATGGAAGCAGAAAGGGCGCCTTCTTAGGCAGTGCCTCAGGGTTGAGCATTACTTGCTTCCACACTAACAATGAGTTCTCAGGTGACTGAGGAGTCCAATGTACGATCTACAGTCTCTGTCACAGGTGGGGTAAATGGTTATTCTAGGAGTGGGTGGGGTGCCCAGGTCAGGTGGGGTGCCCGGGTCGGGTGGGATACCTGGGTTGGGTGGGGTACCCTGGTTGGGTCGGGTGTCCAGGTTGCCAACGCTCTTCTCCCTTTGGTGTTGACGTTGGCTTCAACTTGCTTTCCCTCCACTTCGTTCGGTATTTGGCCAGGGATTCCCAGGTGTTGGTGGAGATTTTGCACTTTTTCAAGGAGGTTTTGAAGGTGTCCTTGAAGCATTTTCTCTGCCGTCTTGGGGCCTAAATCTGTTTTGTCTAGTTTGCTTTAAACTGACTCCTGAACATATCAGATCTGAACACATTATCTGCATGAAGTAAAACAGTAATTTCCTTGATCACTTATCTTTTGGGGTTATTGTGACTTTTATCTTCTTTTATATAATAAATAGCATGCACCAACGGCAGGATATTTTATATTATAATATGAACGAAATACTAACCTATATTTCCTGATACAGAAAGCTATGCTGGTTTTCTATCGACTTTTAATATCTCACTTTTACAATGTAAACATCTATGACATGGGGTGGCACAGTAGCTAACACTGCTGCCTCATGGCACCAGGGGCCTGGGTTCAATTCCAGCCTTGTGTGACTGTGTGGGGTTTGCACATTCTCTCCGTATTGCGTGGGTTTCGTCTGGGTGCTCCCATTAGCACCCATGGTCCAAAAATGTGCAGGTTAGGTGGATTGGCCATGCTAAGTTGCCCCTTACGGTCCAAAGATGTGTAGGTTAGGGGGAATAGTGAGATAAATGCATGGGGCTACAGGGATAGGACAGGGGTTGAGCCTGGGTAAGATGCTCTGTCAGAGATTCGGTGCAAATGACCTCCTTCTGCATTGTACGAAGTCTATGATTCTATGATACATTTTCACCAATGACTTTTATACAGGCTTTCTGATGTAAGGTATTGCTTTGCCCTCTAATTACCAGCATCAAAATAATAATATTCACCATAAAGTTCCTGCTGTGTTTGTCAATAAATATTGATACTATGTTAAAAATAAAATTAAAGCTTTTAGTTGTGATGTTAAGAGAATAAGATATAAATCTGTCATTTATTGGATGCTAAGTATGGTTTGATGGTTTGATGGATTGCGTTTGATTATATTACAGGCAGTCCCCGGGTTACGAACGCCCGACTTACGAACGCCCGTACTTATGTACCGACCTCTGTAAAGCCTATTATTTTTAAAAATCGAGTTACATACAATGGTTCGTACTAACGAACGGGCGGACTACATTGCGCGATGCTCAAAACACCGCATTAGGCTACAGTCGGTCAACGATCGGGACAATTATAAAGGACAAGGGGACATCCAAGCACTTTAGATGACCTTCACCTCAATGTAAAGGTCGTCTTTTTACCACCCAACACCACACCACTACTCTAGCTAATGGATCAGGGGGTCATAGCCTTCTTTAAGGCTTACTATTTACGCCAGACCTTCTCACAAGCAGCCAGGGCTACCCAAGATGATGCAATGACCTTAAAGGAGTTCTGGAGGAATTACAGCATCTACGATGGCATCAAAAACATTGCAGATTCTTGGGAGGAAGTGAAGACAACCAACATGAAAGAAGTGTGGAACAAATTGTGCCCCCAATTCGGACATGGTTTTAAGGGGTTTACAGCTGAGGACATCGCCGAAGCCAGGCAAGCAGTGGTTGACATTGGTAATAATCAACTGCAGTTAGACATCAATGAAGACGATGTCTTAGACTTGCTTGAATCCCATGCCGAAGAACTGACCAATGAGGACCTTATGGAGCTGGAGCAGCAGATGATAGCATTTGAGGAAGAAGGCTGGGACCTAGAAACCCCAGAACCCAAGAAGTTTTTGACAAAGGAGTTAGCTGAAGCCTTTCGTCTCATTGAAGCAGGGATGGCAAAGTTAGAGGAGCAAGATCCTAATGCAGAGAGGTTCACCAAAGTTTACCGGATAGTTACCGACGGCCTCAGCTGCTACAAGGCCATTTATAATGAGAAAAAGAAAAGCTCTGTTCAAGCCTCCCTTGATGTTTACCTTAAGAAATTACGTTAATGTTTTTTATACCTACACACACACACACATATATATAAATATAAAAATAATCCAAGTTTTGTGTCATTTCCATTTATTATTATTACTGTATTATTATATTTAAGATGTTTTAGGTAAAATATATACTATATACTAAGACAAGCATTTGACTAATTGACGCTAGATGTGAACCGCATGTAACTGTTCCGACTTACATACAAATTCGACTTACAGACAGACTTAAAAACGGAACTCGTTCGTAACCCGGGGACTGCCTGTATTCTGTTTTCGGATCTATGTATTTATATTTGATTGTTTAAGCCTGTGGGTGGAGATGGAGAGCTAATTAAACAGAGAATCCTCGAGAGAAAAGACCTGACCTCTGACTCACAATGTGTGTACCTAGATAATCCCATAGGTTCTGAGATATTTTTAAGTATTGGAAATAAATGTGTTGTAGATTTTGGACTAATGTGATCTCTGCTATACTGTGAGATAAATTAGACACATAAGATATTTACAAATACATAAAAAGTAATAGAGTAGCTAGAGTGAATGTTGGACCCTTGGAGGACGAGAGGGGGGATTTAATTGTGGAAAACGAGGAAATGGCTGAGACTTTAAATAAGTTCTTTGTGTCGGTCTTCACAGTGGAAGACACAAATAGTTTACCGAATATTAGAGATCGCGAGTTGGTGGGAGGTGAGGTCCTTAATACAATTACTGTTGCTAAAGAGGTAGTGCTTGGTAGACTAATGGGACTGAAGGTAGACAAGTCCCCGGGCCTGGATGGAATGCATCCCAGGGTACTGAAAGAAATGGCTGAGGTAATAGCAGATGCGTTAGTAGTTATTTGTCAAAATTCGCTGGAATCTGGGGTAGTGCCGGCTGATTGGAAAACAGCTACTGTTACGCCACTGTTTAAAAAAAGGAAGTAGACAAAAGGCGGGTAACTACAGGCCGGTTAGCTTAACGTCCGTAGTTGGGAAGATGCTGGAGTCCATCATTAAAGAGGAAATAGCAGAGCACCTGGATAAGAATGGTTCGATCAAGCAGACGCAGCATGGATTCATGAAGGGAAAGTCATGATTGACGAATTTACTGGATTTTTATGAAGATATGACTAGTGCGGTTGACAGAGGGGAACCGGTGGATGCGGTGTTTTTAGATTTCCAGAAGGCATTCGCTAAGGTGCCTCACAAAAGGTTCCTGCAGAAGATTGGGGTACACGCAGTTGGGGGTAAGGTATTGGTGTGTATTGGGGATTGTCTATCTAACAGGAAGCAGAGAGTTGGAATAAATGGGTGCTTTTCTGGTTGGCAGTTGGTGACCAGTGGCGTGCCGCAGGGATCGGTGCTGTGGCCTCAACTGTTTACCATTTACATAGATGATCCGGAGGAGGGGACTGAGTGTAGGGTATCAAAGTTTGCTGATGAAGCTAAGTGGGAAAGCGAATTGCATGGAGGACGCGGAAAGTCTGCAGAGAGATTTGGATAGGCTGAGCGAATGGGCGAGGATCTGGCAGATGGAATATAAAGTTGGCAAATGTGAGGTTATCCACTTTGGAAGAAATAATAGTAAATTGGAATATTATGTAAATGGAGAAAAATTACATCATGCTACTGTGCAGAGGGACCTGGGGGTCCTTGTGTACGAATCGCAAAAACTCAGTCTGCAGGTGCAGCAGGTGATCAAGAAGGCAAATGGAATGTTGGCCTTTATCGTGAGGGGGATAGAATATAAAAGCAGGGAGGTCTTGCTGCAACTGTACAAGGCACTGGTGAGGCCGCAACTGGAGTACTGTGTGCAGTTTTGGTCTCCTTATTTGCGAAAGGATATATTGGCCTTGGAGGGAGTGCAGAGAAGGTTCACCAGGTTGATACCGGAGATGAGGGGTGTAGCTTATGAGGAGAGATTGAACAGATTGGGTCTGTACTTGTTGGAGTTTAGAAGGCTGAGGGGTGATCTTATAGAGACATATAAGGTAATGAAGGGGCTGGATAGGGTGGAGGTGGAGAGATTCTTTCCACTTAGAAGGGAAACCAGAACTAGAGGGCACAGCCTCAAAATAAGTGGGGGCCGGTTCAGAACAGAGTTGAGGGAGAATTTCTTCTCTCAGAGGGTAGTGAATCTCTGGAATTCTCTGTCCATTGAAGTGGTGGAGGCTACCTCGTTGAATATGTTTAAATCACGGGTAGATAGATTTCTGATCGATAAGGGAATTAAGGGATATGGGGAGCAGGCGGGTAAGTGGAACTGATTCGCTTCAGATCAGCCATGATCTTGTTGAATGGCGGGGCAGGATCGAGGGGCTAGATGGCCTACTCCTGCTCCTATTTCTTATGTTCTTATATACAGCAACCCAGTAAATACATAACACCAACTTTGTACAATGATCTTGAAAGTTTGGCAATGGGCTATATATTGGTAGTTCGAAGTTTTTTTAAATTCGAGCCTTTTTACAGTTCACACCTTAATATAATCACTTAACATTATGAAAATGATGAGAAAATTCACAGGCCTGATAGGTCTGAGTTCATATTTTGCATTTGTAAACAATAGAATAAAAGTACAGGATTGTTTTGTTTCGGTACAAGTGGAAACCCATGTTTAACAGGCACTAAACCAAGCTACTGAGAAATCTTATGCATAAATACAGAGTGCAGGGACACATCTCTCTTACCCAGGTTCAATAAGCATGGATGCATATTAGTAAAGCTGAATCTTCATTATTGCCCAAGGGTGCACAGGGATACTTTTGGAGTTCAACTAGCTGGTTTCTCCTGAGTTCCTTACAAGTTGAATTACTGATTGTCTTATAATTGTGACCGTTGTTTTGGTCTTCCCCACAAGTGGAAACATATTCCTTATACTCACACCATGAAACCCTTTCAATTTCTTAAATACTTCTATCAGGTTACCTCACAGCCTTTTCATTTCTAGAAAAGAAGAGTATCACACTGTTCAATCTGTCATTTAAGTTATAACCTTTCAGATCTGGCATCATCATTGTAATTATTTCTGCAACTTCTGCAGGTCTCTACATAATTTTATTATGTTCTTCCACCATTTGTTAGTACTCCATGGTGGAAAATGCTATGGTGACCGATTCCTCCTTAATTTTTACTCCCTTTCTATCACCTCCTCTTAATAGCAATGAATCATCCTGGGATATTGATCCACAGGTGGTAGCAATTTTAGGACCTCACCCCAGATTTTCAAGTTACCCCAACTCGAATTTCAAGTTTGCTGATGATGCTATCATTGTGGGTCAGATCTCAAACAATGATGAGACAGAGTACAGGAAAGAGAGAGAGAACCTGGTGAGCTGGTGCAATGACAATAATCTCCCCCTCAATGTCAACAAAACAAAGGAGAGTGTCATCAACTTCAGGAAGCGAAGTGGAGAACATGCCCCTGTCTACATCAATGGGGATGATCTAGAAATGGTCGAGAGCTTCACATTTTTAGGTGTCTAAATCACCAACAACTGTCCTCGTCCCTCCATGCTGACGCTATTGTTAAGAAAGTCCAACAATGCCTCTACTTTCTCAGAAGACTATGGAAATTTGGCATGTCCACTACAACTGTCACCAAATTTTAGAGATGCACCATAGAAAGCATTCTTTCTGGTTGTATCACAGCTTGGTATGGCTCCTGCTCTGCCCAAGACTGCAAGAAATTACAAACGGTCGTGAATGAAGCCCAGTCCATCACTCAAACCAGCCTCCCTCCTATTGACACTGTCTACACTTCCCGCTGCCTCGGCAAAGCAGCCAGCATAATCAAAGACCCCACACACCCCAGACATACTCTCTTCCACCTCCTTCCGTTGGGAAAAAGATACAAAAGTCTGAGATCACATACCAACCAACTCAAAAACAGTTTCTTCGCTGCTGCCATCAGACTATTGAATCGACCTGCCTCGCATTAAGTTGATCTTTCTCTACACCCGAGCTATGACTGTAACACTACATTTTTCACTCTCTCCTTTCCTTCTCTATGTACAGTATGATTTGTCTGTATAGTGCGCAAGAAACCATACTTTTCACTGTATATCAATACATGTGACAATAATCAATCAAATCAAATCAGATATTATTTTTGAAGTGTGAGCTATGATAATAGGTATCAGCACATTGGCTAATGGAATATAGGGAAATCTGAAGCCATTGGAGGGGATTCTCTGACATCACCATGCTGTTCATAGATTGCACTGGTCCCGGACAATAGCGTGCGGGCCTAAAACATGATTTTGCACCTGACGCCAAACAGTTTGCGAGTCTCCCAGCCCTTTCTTAATAATGCGAATCAGGTCACATCCATATAGAGCACGAGGCTGATTAGCAAATGAAAAGTAGCATTTCAATATGCATAGTCCATTAAACTCCCAGTGCACGGAATTCACTGGCCTTTGGGCGTGGAGCCATAACAGCAAGAATCAATACTGATCTCCACTAGCAGAGAACTGGCATGATGGTCGCGCCGGGGGGCTCTGAAGCCACAGAAGACCCTGAATGGTCGGAGCCATGGTCGGGCAGTGCTCATCCAGCAGTGCCGACCTGGCGGGGTCCACTTGGCACATTGGTGGTGCCAACTGGCACACCCTGAGTGCCCGGCAATGGCCACCAGACAGCCTGGCGGTGTCAGTTGGATACTGCCAGTGTGTCAGTTTGGGCGGGGGAGGGGGTTCATGGCGGGGTGCATCGGGAAGGTGGTCTTGATGGGGGAGCATATCAGGGGTCCTGATGAGGGGGCATGACGGGGGTCCTGATGGAGGGGCATGTCAGGAGTTGGGCAGGGGACACATTGGGAGGGCCCGGATGCCCCAGTGCCAGCAGCCTGTGTCAGGGAGGGGAAAGACGCTGCTGATGAAGGGGTGGGGGGTGTTCCTGATATCCTTGAGGTGAAGGAGGGGGTCTCCCATTGCACTCTGGCATCTGGGTGCACTTGCAAAACAGTGCCCAAGCACTCTGAAACTGGGCTCACTGATGTGTTTAGGCCCCTTCCCACCCATTACCAGCACAAAACTCCCAATCTCCAAAGAAGTGTCTGAGTGTGGAAAGATTGTGATGCAGAGCATGCCTGAGAGACCGGCACAGATCACTCCATTCTTCTTGCCATTATGACACTTAGAAATTTTTTAGGAGAATTCTGCCAATTGTCTTTGGTCCCTGCCACAAATTCAGTTCTCTAACCACAGAATATGGGGGCAACTTTTAACCCACAATAGCCATCAGCGTAAATAACAATGTGGGCCCAAAATTTCGCAAGAGTTGCACCAGCGAGATTTTGTTTTCCAATTTTCCACACCCCTCATTGGTAATGTAATGACCTAATTTCAATAAATTTAAATATAATTAAAGTGCTTTCCCGCAACGTGACCCCCTCAGTGAATACTCATACCTCACCGACGTGATGTCACATCAGCAAGGCTTACAACAGGTTTTTAAAAACTTGAGGCAGTCGAGTGGAACCAGCCAGGGTCACACAGGTAAGTATAGCCGTAGGGGGGAGAGGGACATATTGCCTTGCTCCCTGATGCTACCCATTGGCACCCTGGTGCTGCACCTTGACAGTGCCAGCCTGGAAGTGCCAGGGTGGCATTGCTGGGACAGGCTCACTAGAAAGCCCAATTGTTAACCAATGCCTTGCTTTTAAGACTCTCATTCTTGCTTTCAAATCCCTTCATGGCCTCAATCATCCCTACCTCTGTAACCACCTCCAGCTCTTGTGCAGCACGGTAGCACAGTGGTTAGCACTGCTGCTTCACAGCTCCAGAGACCTGCTTTTGATTCCCGGCTTGGGTCACTGTCTGTGTGGAGTTTGCACATTCTCCTCGTGTCTGCGTGGGTTTCCTCCGGGTGCTCCGGTTTCCTCCCACAGTCCAAAGATGTGCGGGTTAGGTTGATTGGCTATGCTAAAAATTGTCCTTAGTGTCCTGAGATGCGTAGGTTAGAGGGATTAGTGGGTAAATATGTAGGGATATGGGGGTAGGGCCTGGGTGGGATTGTGGTCGGTGCAGACTCGATGGGTCGAATGGCCTCTTTCTGTACTGTAGGATTTCTATGATTATCTGCACTCTTCCAATTCTAGCCTCTTATGCATCCCACTTGCTTCACCATTGGTGCAAAGGCTCTAAGCTCTGGGAATTCCCTCCATAAATTTTCTTGCATCTCAACTCTCTTTCCTTTTCAACATCTACCTTATCTCCCCTAATATCTTGTTCTATCTGGGGGAACCAGTCAATGTGGTATATTTGGACTTTCAAAAAGCGTTTGACAAAGTCCTGCACAAGAGATTACCATGCGAGATTAACCCACATGGGATTGGGGGAAGTGTATTGAGATGGATAGAAAACTGGTTGGCAGAGAGGAAACAAAGAGTAGGAATTAATGGCTACTTTTCAAATTGGTAGGCAGTAATTAGTGAAGTGCCACAGGGATTGGTGGCTGGACCACAGCTATTCACAATTTATATTAATGATTTGGATGAGGGAACAAAGTTGGGTGGGAGGGTGAACTGTGATGAGGATGCAGAGATCCTTCAGAATGATTTGGACAGGTTGGGTGAGTGGGCTAATCAATGGCAGATGCAGTATAATTTGGATAAATGTGAGGTTATTCACTTTGGAAGCAAAAACAAAAAGGCAGATTATTCCCTGAATGGTTGTAAATTGGGAGAGGGGAGTGTGCAGCGGGACCTGGGTGCCCTTGTGCACCAGTCACTGAAGAAAAGCATGCAGGTGCAACAGGCGGTAAAGAAGGCAAAATGGCATGTTGGCCTTCATTGCGAGTGGTTTCGAGTACAGAGCAGGGATGTGTTGTTGCAATTATACAGGGCCTTGGTGAGGCCACACCTAGAATATTGTGCGCAGTTTTGGTCTCCTTTTCTGAGGAAAGATGCTCTTGCACTTGAGGGAGTGCAGCGAAGGTTTACCAGGCTGATTCCAGGGATGGCGGGACTGATGTATGAGGAGAGATTGATTGGGTTAGGATTGTTTTCGCTGGAGTTCAGACGAATGAGGGGGGATCTCGTAGAGGCTTATAAAATTCTAACAGGACTAGACAGGGTAGATGCAGGGGGGCTATTCCCGATGTTGGGGGAGACCAGAACCAGGGGTCACAGTCTGAGGATTCAGGGTGGACCATTTAGGATGAAGGTGAGGAGACATTTCTTCACTAAAGTGTGGTGAGCCTGTGGAATTCATTAACACAGGAAGTAGTTGATGCCAAAACATTGAATGTATTCAAGAGTGGATATAGCACTTGGAGCGAATGGGATCAAAGGCTATGGGGAAAAAGCAGGATTAGGCTATTGAGTTAGATGATCAGCCATGATCATAATGAATGGTGGAGCAGGCTCGAAGGGCCAATGGCCTCCTCCTGCTCCTATCTTCTATGTTTCTATGTTATATGCCTCGGTATCAAAACAACACTCCAATGAAGCACCTTGAGGCATTTTACTATGTTAAAGGTGCTCTGCAAATGCAAGTTGTTGCTGTTGCTGTTGGGAGACATCACAATCAATTTGAACTTACCCTCACCTGATGTGCACATTGAATTAGTGATACTGAAGAAGGCCTCCAGGTTCATTAGTTCTTAACCTAGCTGGCTCACTGCTGTTTCAGCTAAGATTGACTGATTCAAACCTGGAATATTGTGGTTTGTATCATTGACTGCAATATCATATAGTGCCAGTAAGGAGTGGCTGTGCAAAAAATGTAACCAAAAGTTGGTTTAAATCATTAATTTTCCAAGAAATGTCAAGAGGAGGTGCTGCAGTGATTCTTTCTGTTGAAGTGCCAGATATGCTACTTTAACCTTCCAATTAGATAAAAACACTTCATCATTTCCATTGTTTAGTTCATTTGCTTCTTGACACTCAGATATCATTTGGGATCGTTCGTACAAAGCTGTCTCTGGACATGTGTCGTAAATTAATTGATGAGTATTAAATACTCATGCAAACTTTCCTTCTCAGGGATAAATAAAATCAATTAGTTTCCATTGCAACACTTCAGCACTGGTGGTGTCCAAAGAGACAAACATCAGAATTCTTTCCAAGTGCAACTGTCTTCATACTTTTCACATGACCAGCTCTCAGCAATACATCTTCTTTCACCTCTGCAGGTGGCTGTGTTTTGCAGAAAACAAGCAAATTATTATTGGAATGTTTAATCGACATGATTTACAGCCAGGGAGATGGGTGTCCAATTTGTTCCCATTCTGATGACAGAACAACGCTTGGCACATGGAGGAAAGGGAGAAAGAAATAAGTAGGAAATAAGACAAATAATAGGACATGAGATTTCATGAACATCTAAATACAAAGATGACAAACATTTACCCAATCCCTTTGCTATTTACAGGTAGATGGGCATGGTTGTGGGAAGTGCAATAGTACAGGGGAAACATGGCCAGGCTGGAGATCTTGCCAAATTTAATGGTAGATTTCCAATATAACAATTTTCTTCTGTTTCTTGTCCAGTTAAAAAGATAGCTGGAGATCTTTAAGAGCAGCTCCTGATGATCTTGTTCATGGAGCAGCTTGTAAATCAGGAGCTGGGGGAGGAGCTGGACTTACAGTAGACCAAAAAGAGCTCATGATTAGCAGAGGGAAGGTGGAAGGCTTGCTTGAAGAGTTGGGGACAGCACAAGGAGTGATCCTGGCAGAAGCAGCAGCAACAGAAACCCTTCAAGTCCAGCATGTTGTTAGGTCTGTAGATCATGCTTTGGACTTATCAGCCATCTCGGAACTCAAACAAGGGATTGTTTAAGAAAATAATTTAGTGTTCCCTAAAGCACCCAAATTTCAAGAAGATATATCAAAAGGAAAGTTGAATACTCCTATAAGTACTTAAAAAATGGGAAATGTTCTTAACTGCCGATTAATTTGCTACCTGTGTGCCAAGAGTGAGATCACCACCTTACTGTGCCAATCACCTACGACTGAATTATCAAAATACACAGCAACATTGCAAAATTATGGCTCTGACTGTATCAATAAGCTTTCAGGACATAGTCAGACTATATTGATTTAATCTAATGATTATTGTAACAGTATTAATTACAGAACCTACAGAACTTAATAGCAAAATATGAGTAACAAGAAGGTTCTATTTCATAAAATATCTGTATTGGGTATGTGAATTGTTGGGAGGTCAATGCGCTTCCTCCGATGCCTCGACTTCATCTCTGAGCCCTCCCCATTTTGCTTAGTCATGAGCCAGGACCTCCCACAAGTATGTTTACCTCAGAGATGCTTTAAGGACATCTCTAAAGCATTCCTGCTGTCCTCCCCGTAGTCCCCTGCCGTGACCGAGTCCTGAGTAGAGGAGCTGTTTCTGATTTGATTTGATTTGATTTATTATCACATGTATTAGCATACAGTGAAAAGTATTCTTTCTTGCGCGCTATACAGACAAAGCATACCATTCATAGAGAAGGAAACGAGAAAGTGCAGAATGTAGTGTACAGTCATAGCTAGGGCGTAGAGAAAGATCAACTTAATGCAAGGTAAGTCCATTCAAAAGTCTGACAGCAACAGGGAAGAAGCTGTTCTTAAGTTGGTTGGTACGTGACCTCAGATTTTTGTATCTTATTCCTGACGGAAGAAGGTGGAAGAGAGTATGTCTGGGGTGCATAGGGTCCTTGATTATGCTGGCTGCTTTGCCGAGGCAGCGGGAAGTGTAGACAGAGTCAATAGATGGGAGGCTGGTTTGCGTGATGGATTGGGCTACCTTCATGATCTTTTGTAGTTCCTTGCGGTCTTGGGCAGAGCAGGAGCCATACCAAGTGTGATACAACCAGAAAGCATGCTTTCTATGGTGCATCTGTAAAAGGCAAATGACCAACATATCCCATCCAGCGGAGCTGGTTTTGAGTGATCATTGCCTCAATGCTGGGCTTGTTAATTTGAGAGAGGATGCCTGTCTTGCTACTGGTTTGAGGATCTTGTGAAGGAATCGCTACTTGGTTCCTGCTCTGAGTTGTCCAAGTCTCCAAAGCATATCAGAGCGTTGATCACTGCTGCCCAGCAAAACCATGAACTTCATCTCAGGTTTGAGATCCTGGTCTTTAAGTACTCTTTTCTTCAACTGGCCGAAAGCTGAGCCGTCACATTGGAGGCAATGATGAACTTTAGTTATCTTTGTTTCCCTTTGCTGTAAGGATGTTATGGAAAATGGTCCACATTTCCCAGGATCTCATATTGATCTTTATCAATGGGGAGAGGTGTTGCGCTGTGGGAGCGGGCTGAAAGAGGATCTTAGTTTTCTGGCGTTTTGTGCAAGACCCGTTTTCTCATGTGAAATAACCAAGGTAAGGAATAAGAATGAGTGTGAATATCATAGCCAGTGATATATAGAGGCACAGTGGTTAGCACTGCTGCCTCATAACACCAGGGACCTGGGTTTGATTCCCGGCTTGGGTCACTGTCTGTGTGGAGGTTACACATTCTCCTCGTGTCTGCGTGGGTTTCTTTTGGGTACTCCCGTTTCCTCCCACAAGTCCAAAAGATGCCATGCTAAATTCTCCCTCAATGTACCCGAAAGGGTGTGTGGTGAGTGTGGCGACTCGGAGATTTTCACAGTAACTTCGTTGCAGTGTTAATGTAAGCCTACTTGTGACACTAATAAATAAACTTAAAATAGAAGCTGCCATATTCATGGGTAGATTCTGATGCCAGAGTAAGTCACAGGTGGCCAATGAGTTTGCTTGAGTATCTCATTATACTTAACTCAAACTGATCTAGTAACCTATTGCAATTACAACACAAAGGAAAGTAATGATTATGATTGAGAACTAAGATAGTAGATCAAAAAGAGTGAAAACTAGATGATACAGCTGAGAAAGATTGAAGTCTGATTAGAATTATTCACAAACGCAGCTGAAGATTACTGTGCGCTCGTTCAGGGCTCAAACATTCACCCAAGCTTTTTGAAGGTAAGGCACTTTACATTCAAATGTATGAAGCCATAAATACACAGCACAACACTTTTGTTCATCCATTGCATCTGTATCTGCTCTTCACAGAAGAAGGCCACCTTCAAGGCGCAGAGCACGAACTGATAGTGAGACTTGAGGAGTCTTTTGCTTCCCTCAGAGGTGATATCATGGAAGTCTTTGGCTGCAGACCTATGCTGATATGAAGACGGATGGAAATATATGCACATGTTTGTACAATATTTACAATTATAATTGTAGAGCTTCTCTGTAAAATATAGATATTTCAGAAACTGTAAAAGCAAGTACCATCTGTATGAGCTCACTGGATACCCGGTGATTGCAAGTCAGCTGCAAATTGGATTTGTTCTTAACAAGTTGTACATTGTCATGAAGCATAACCTATCCGTTCTATGGATTATCATTAGACAGCAAATTATATCAAAGGGACACCAAGAGCAAGGCATAAACAGGTTGGACTTATTATTTTGCCATCCATCGTGGTGAGGAGCACATTCTAGGGCACCATTTTCCAGCTACTGCATTTGGAGAAAGCAAAGCATGAACAAACGCTTCAAAGATTTCAAAACAGTGCTCAAACAAATCAGGAACCAATGTATGGATTCAGCCTCCTGTTGGAGGATATTGTGGTCAGGTGACCCATGACCGCCAGGATTGTTAGAGAAATATTGATATTTTTCATAAACATGAAAAAAACCTCAAAATGTGGAAGTCAAGTTTAAACCTAGTCGGACTCTGCAATTTGTAAACTGCAGAGCTGCAACAGACAATTTTTGTCACTGTTTTCATACAGCCAGGCCTTGGACAATCAGTTTGCCATCGAAAGCTAACAAGCCTTGAACTGCTTGGCCAGATGTTAATTTCAGAATGAACCATGTTTACACCTCCAGTGAACCTGCTTTGTTAGAAGAATGCTATGCAGACTTGATGGCACCCAGCTCAGTAGGAGATCAGAGGCATACCTGGAGCCGTAGCTCTCTCTCTCTCTGCCCTTTTGCACTTTCTTTAATGGGCATCTCCAGAGAGCACCTTAGACTGACAACTGGAGGGCACAACATCTCCAGCTTCTTGTACCTCATGGCAAACATCATCAGACTGATCCAACCCAGACGACCACCCTGGTGAGAAGACCCTTAGACCAGAACCAGCCTTAGATGACAGGGGAGGCCCAAATCGATGTCAAAGAACCTGAAACATCAGCCAACATTCAAAGACCGAGGAACAGTCTGTCCCAGCCTTATTGAATGGGTATTACCAGTCTTTTCAGATGAGCAGTTTAAATACCGTGATATGGTATGGGATAGGGTATAGCGAATCCATGTAAGAAGTAGATAGTAAGTCTAGATTTGAGGCTGTTTACTTTGAGATTTAAGACTATTTTCTGAAGAGTCTGTGAAGAGATTGAATATTGTTTATTCTTGATAAAGTGTTCAATAAAGTTGTGTTGAACTTTCACCTGACTCTTGTCCCCTTTGTATATCACATCGTGTAAGCACCTGAGTTAAAAAAGGTTACTGCAAACTGGTCAAGGTTAGCCAGGATACATTTACCATCCTTTCACTTTGCAACAATGTGACTGGAAGCAGAGGAATGTGTCATCAACAACCCCCAGTTTGCAAGCTGCCTTTGTACAAGTAACAGGAGCAGCCTGTTAAAGCAAGTAAGCTCCCACAGCTGCAGCAGGACAGGCACTATCTACGATATTGTCAGTACTCTCTGGGTCTAGCACTCTTGAGGTCAGCACCCAGCTGAATCAACAGTACATCTGTATACCACTCATGAACTCTTCATACCTATTCCTTCATGCAGTACATCACTAAAGACCAGTACAATAGCAATACCATGGATTTACTAGTTCACACAACATAGGGGATAGAAAAAAAATGGTAAATATGTTTAATGCGCATGTTCACTATTAAGTTCAATAAAAACACAATTTCTAACCTTAAAAGTGAGTCAGTATTTTATTTTCCTTAAACAGCAATACTAAGGGAATGGTTTGTTTAAGATAATCTACAATGGAATGCAGAAACAGTATCATGCAAAGAACTGCTCAACTCAAGTCAGGGAATTCATGATTTTTCCAATGGCTACATGAAGGTGCTGCACACCATTATTATCAACTCTTTCTGTGGTATAGTGCAGTAGAGTGTAATCCAGACATTGAAACTCTTGTTACAGCATGCAGCTTAGATGTCTCCAAAATATGTGCTACCCAATCCTTTTTCGTGTGTGTAGCAAATTCTTGAGTTGCATCAGTCACATATTTCCACAGGAACATTTACACTAATGATGTGCTGATAGGAAATGACTTTCATCTGCTGGTGCATTCCAATGTTGGCTCCACTATTTTCCACTGTATTCCACCTTGGATCTTCTTCACAAAATTATGATAAAGATCTGCTTTGACTCATGGCTAGCTATGTTAAGGGTTGTAGGCTTTGAACAAAAAGAAAAAGACGTGGTTTGCACATGTAGATTCAAAGTAACACACAACAGGTTTATTGAAAGAGATGCTGCCTGTACAGAGTGCAAACTCAAACTAAAAGAAAGAGCCTGTGAAACACCCTAAATGATACCATCATCAAATGATTTGACTGGCTCTTAAAGCAATCATGCAACCACTTAAATATATAGCAGCTTTCAAGTTCTTAACATTATTCTGGCAACTTTCTTTAACCATTACATCGAGCATTCGAAATCTTCTTGTGTCACCAAACACTTCCTGCGTCCAATCTTATTTTAAATTGCCTAAACCATGCGATGGTTATCAGGAATCCTGTCCTTCTGCAAAAATCTATCAAATTTTAACCTCACTCAATTCTTTTCCCATGACCATATGGCCCTACTGCTTTGTCATTTCTTCCTTCTCCAACAAAATTGTTCCAATCTCCCATAACAATCACATGGCTATTTCCATTTTGCACTGTATATCATGTAAATTTATGAATGGGCTTAAGGCAGTCACTTTCAGCCCTGAAAAGTACCCGGTCTACTTCAGATTGCCCTTGAAGGTCAAGTTAAGTCAAAAGTGTGAGTAAAAGGTGAAGTTAGCTATTTTATATTGCGACTATGCAGTATTTGCCACTAACAGGATGCTGCCATTAAGACAAAAAGACATTCTACCTAGCACACAAATAAGTAATGTGGTATATAAATGTCAGTGTGGATACTAGGTGTGTAGGCCATACATCCCAAAGACTGACTGATCATATGCAACAGGCAAAGTACAAACCATACCTAACTAGCCCATGCTTGCAAATCGCAAAACACAGGGCCCGATTTTACCATCGTGTTGTGCCCGTTTTCAAGCAGGAAAACTTGGTAAAGTCGGGCATGAAGCGAGTATCGCGATCCATGCCTGCCTCCATGCCGGTTCCCCCTTTACCAAGGCCCGAAAATGGCTGTGATCAGGACTACACACGAAATTGCATGCATTTAAATTGACTTAATGGGCTGCATGCCCAACTTTACCAGCACTTCCCCCTTTACCACCGCGTTCGCCCATCCAGAATCAGTGCGAAACAGACATGCTCCATAGAAGTCCGATTTGGGCACTCCAGTTCTTGAGGAGATAGGTGTCTAGTGTCCGATGGCTCTCTGCTTGAGATTGGTGGGGGGGGGGGGGGGGGGGGGGGGGAAGGGGGGTCCGCTGCCACTCTGCCTGTGATCAGTGGGGGGAGAAGGGGGATCTGCTGCCACTCTGCCTGAGATCAGTGGGGGGGAAAGGCGGGTCTGCTGCCACTCTGTCTGAGATTGGTGGGGGAGAAGAGGGGTAAGGGCCCGTGATCGGTCTGGGTGGCAGGGGGGTTGTGGGATAAGTGGGTCAGTAATGTTGTGGGGGTGAGGCAATGCTTGTGGGGGCCAGGGGGAGGCCCGGGAGGGATGTGGCAGGGGAGCCGCATTCTATCTTTTTTTTCTGCGCATGCAGAAGGCAGAAGGCATGTTGGAGGCGCCGATCGGAGCTGCAGGGTTTTGGGCTCATTTAGCTCCACCCACAGGCTTGTACAGCTCGATTCGGAATCACTGGTATTTTTTCAGGCAGAGTGCATATGGGAGCGCCTGAGAATGGGTCTAAAATTCGGATCTGAAACATTCCCAGTTTAAAGTCCGCCCAGCACTTAGAATCAAAATGGTAAAATAGGGCCCACAGTGTCCAACATTAGATTCTGTGATTTAACATTTGAAAAATCATCCTCCAAGTGCCAAAAGTGCGCTGACAACCAATTTAAGATTATCAGCCAGGCTCGCCATGTGACGCATTTGCATGTACTGGAAGCTATGTATATTAATAAATGGAGCCCTGTTCGTTACAGACAGAAAGAACAAGTGCACACATTGTGCCTGTTTTAGCTAAACAAAATATGTGATTGCTATTCGCTGGTTCATTTCACAGGGCAAAGCATTGACCAATCAGAGTCAAGCTGCCTCGTTTAAATTTCAAACAATGCTTGATAGTTAACTGTCAGTCACCACCAACTGGTGCATGAACCATGGCAATGCCTCTACCAATCAGAATCCTCTTGCCAATTAATCAACAACCTCTTCTCATACCGTACAAAGCTGTTGTTTCTCCTGACATTGATATTCTTGCAATTGTCCTGATGAATGCAAGATGAAAAACTTTTGCAAAATGTCTTTTTTCATCAATACTCAAATTGTAAACTACTGAGGGGGATAGATTAACAAAAAAATGCTTAACATAACTAGGCATAGCCAAAGTCTGAATAGGGCAAATCTTAAGAAGAAACTGAATTGTAAAAGACATTACATAGAACATAGAACAGTGCAGCACAGAACAGGCCCTTTGGCCCACGATGTTGTGCCGAGCTTTATCTGAAACCAAGATTAAGCCATCCCACTCCCCATCATCCTGGTGTGCTCCATGTGCCTATCCAACAACCGCTTAAATGTTCCTAAAGTGTCTGACTCCACTATCACTGCAGGCAGTCCATTCCACACCCCAACCACTCTCTGCGTAAAGAACCTACCTCTGATATCCTTCCATTATCTCCCACCACGAACCCTATAGTTATGCCCCCTTGTAATAGCTCCATCCACCCGAGGAAATAGTCTTTGAACGTTCACTCTATCTATCCCCTTCATCATTTTATAAACCTCTATTAAGTCTCCCCTCAGCCTCCTCCGCTCCAGAGAGAACAGCCCTAGCTCCCTCAACCTTTCCTCAAAAGACCTACCCTCCAAACCAGGCAGCATCCTGGTAAATCTCCTCTGCGCTCTTTCCAGCACTTCCACATCCTTCTTATAGTGAGGTGACCAGAACTGCACACAATATTCCAAATGTGGTCTCACCAAGGTCCTGTACAGTTGCAGCATAACCCCACGGCTCTTAAACTCCAACCCCCTGTTAATAAAAGCTAACACACTATAGGCCTTCTTCACAGCTCTATCCACTTGACTGGCAACCTTTAGAGATCTGTGGATATGGACCCCAAGATCTCTCTGTTCCTCCACAGTCTTCAGAACCCTACCTTTGACCCTGTAATCCACATTTAAATTTGTCCTACCAAAATGAATCACCTCACATTTATCAGGGTTAAACTCCATTTGCCATTTTTCAGCCCAGCTTTGCATCCTATCTATATTGATCCACTGGAGCAAGCTGAGAGGGGTGATTGAAAAGCAGCAGTGCTGGTAAGAGATTAATTGGATTAATTGAATTGTTTATTTATTTAATTAGTCAGCTAGTGTGTGTATTTTTTTGGCCTTTACTTTAACAGCAGTTTTTCAAGTTTAAAGTGAAAACTAGAAGTGGGCAGCAAAGGAGTCTGGGAAGGGTTTTTATTTTAACTTTAAAAGTCAGTTACCTGGGTGGTTCCCCCTCAGTAGTAGTTTTTTTTTCTCTCGGGCCCCTAGCCCTATAAATTGGTGCAGAGGAGATACCCGATCCTCTACACTGGTAGAGGATCCCACCCTTCCATCCTCCTCTAACCTAATTATAAGTGTGGGGAAGTTTTTTGTTTTCTTTTTTTCTTGCTGGTAATGGCTTCAGGGATGGCAGTTCAGGCAGTATGCTGCATCTCCTGTGGGATGTATGTGGTGAGGAAATCCAGTAGTGTTTCAGGAGATTTTAGTTGTAAGAAGTGCATTAGATTGCAGCTTCTGGAGGAGCGTGTAAAGGAGCTGGAGGGGGAGGTAGAGGAACTCCGCATAATTCGGGAGGCGGAGGTGGAAGTTGATAGGAGTTATAGAGAAATAGTAACTCCTAGAAATGAGGCTTGGGTCAATGCCAGGAGGAGGGGTAAGAAGCAATCGGGAAGACAATCCCCTGGGGCGGTTCCCCTCCATAATAGGTTTTCGGTGCTGGAGGCTACAGTTGAGGAGGAATCAACTGAGCATAGAGAGCAGATCTCTGGGGGTGAGCCGAGTGAGAAAGCTCAGGTGGTTAGGGGCTGTAAAAGACTGGGCCTTGTGATTGGGGACTCCACAATTAAGGGGACAGATAGGAGGGTCGGAACTAAAGGTAGGGACTCAGGGTTGGTGTGTTGCCTACCAGGGGCTGGGGTCCGGGATGTGTCTGACAGGGTATTCAGGACTCTTAGGGGGGAGGGAGATAAACCACAAGTTATTGTACATGTGGGGACACACGACATAGGGAGGATAGGGGAAGGGGATATTAGGCAGGGATTTATGGAGTTGGGGTGGAAACTAAAGGCCAAGACTGACAGAGTGGTTATCTCTGGACTCTTGCCTGTACCACGGGATAGTTTAGAGAGGAATAGGGAGAGGGAAGGTTTGAATTCATGGCTGAGGGGATGGTGCAGGAGGGAGGGGTTCAGGTACTTAAGCAATTGGGGCTCGTACTGGGGAAGGTGTGACCTCTATGAGAAGGATGGTCTACACCTTAATCAGAAGGGGACCAATATCCTGGGGGGTAAATTTGCTAAGGCCATGCAGGGAGGTTTAAACTGATTCGGGGGGGGGGAGGGATCCTGAGTAGTGGGGCTGAAAGTGAGGGATGCATGGATGGGGACTGCAATGCACGGCATTGCAGAGGTGGGGTGGAGCAGGGTTTGAAATGTGTATACTTCAATGCCAGGAGTATTCGCAATAAAGTGGGTGAACTTGCAGTGTGGATCAGTACCTGGGACTTCGATGTTGTGGCTATTTCAGAGACATGGATAGAGCAGGGGCAGGAATGGATGCTGCAGGTCCCGGGGTTCAAATGTTTTAGTCGAAGTAGGGAAGGAGGTAGAAGAGGGGGAGGGGTAGCATTATTGGTCAGAGATTGTATCACAGTGTCAGAGAGGAGGTTTGATGAGGACTTATCTGTTGAGGTAGTATGGGCGGAGATTAGAAATAGGAGAGGAGAGGTCACCCTGTTGGGAGTCTTTTATAGACCTCCTAAAAGTTCTAGAGAGGTTGAGGAAAGGATTGCGGAGTCAATCCTGCTTAGGAGTGAAAGTAATAGGGCAATTGTTATGGGGGATTTTAACTTGACTAATATTGACTGGAATTGTTATAGCTCTAGCTCGTTAGAGGGGTCAGTTTTTGTTCAAAGCGTGCAGGAAGGTTTTTTGACTCAGTATGTAGACAGGCCAACTAGAGGTGAGGCTATATTGGATCTGGTGCTGGGAAATGAGCCAGACCAGGTGCTAGACTTGGAAGTTGGTGTGCATTTTGGTGATAGTGACCACAATTCGGTTACGTTCACCTTAGTGATGGAAAGGGATAGGCATGAACCTCGGGCCAGTGGTTTTAGCTGGGGGAAGGGTAATTATGAGGCTATTAGGAGAGAATTAGGAAACATAGGTTGGACTAGGAGATTACAGGGACTGGGAACGTCCGACATGTGGAGTTTTTTCAAGGAGCAGCTACTGCGAGTCTGTGATAGGTATGTCCCTGTCAGGCAAGGAGGAATTGGTAGGGCTAGGGAACCGTGGTGCACCAAAAAAGTTTCTTTGTTGGTTAAAAAGAAAAAGGAGGCTTATGTTCGGATGAGACGTGAGCACTCGGGTAGTGCACTAGAAAGCTTTAGATTGGCTAAGAGGGAGTTGAAGAGCGAGCTTAGAAGGGCTAAAAGGGGACACGAGAAGACTTTGGCGGATAGGGTTAAAGTGAATCCTAAGGCGTTCTATAGGTATGTCAAGAACAGAAGGTTGGTTAGGGCAAGTTTAGGGCCAGTTATAGATGGCAGAGGGAAGTTATGTGTGGAACCGGAGGAGATTGGTGAAGCATTGAACCAATATTTCTCTTCGGTGTTCACGCAAGGGGACATGAATATAGCTGAGGAGGACACTGGGTTGCAAGGGAGTAGAATAGACAGTATTACAGTTGATAAGGAGGATGTGCAGGATATTCTGGAGGGTCTGAAAATAGATAAATCCCCTGGTCCGGATGGGATTTATCCAAGGATTCTCTGGGAGGCAAGAGAAGTGATTGCAGAGCCTCTGGCTCTGATCTTCAGGTCGTCGTTGGCCTCTGGTATAGTACCAGAAGATTGGAGGTTAGCGAATGTTGTCCCATTGTTTAAGAAGGGGAACAGAGACTTCCCCGGGAATTATAGACCGGTGAGTCTCACTTCTGTTGTCGGCAAGATGTTGGAAAAAATTATAAGGGATAGGATTTATAGTTATTTGGAGAGTAATGAATTGATAGGTGATAGTCAGCATGGTTTTGTGGCAGGTAGGTCGTGCCTTACTAACCTTATTGAGTTTTTTGAGAAAGTGACCAAGGAGGTGGATGGGGGCAAGGCAGTGGACGTGGTATATATGGATTTTAGTAAGGCGTTTGATAAGGTTCACCATGGTAGGCTTCTGCAGAAAATGCAGATGTATGGGATTGGGGGTGATCTAGGAAATTGGATCAGGAATTGGCTAGCGGATAGGAAACAGAGGGTGGTGGTTGATAGTAAATATTCATCATGGATTGCGGTTACAAGTGGTGTACCTCAGGGATCTGTTTTGGGGCCACTGCTGTTTGTAATATTTATTAATGATCTGGATGAGGGTATAGTTGGGTGGATTAGCAAATTTGCTGATGACACCAAAGTCGGTGGTGTGGTAGACAGTGAGGAAGGGTGTCGTAGTTTGCAGGAAGACTTAGACAGGTTGCAAAGTTGGGCCGAGAGGTGGCGGATGGAGTTTAATGCGGAGAAGTGTGAGGTAATTCACTTTGGTAGGAATAACAGATGTGTTGAGTATAGGGCTAACGGGAGGACTTTGAATAGTGTGGAGGAGCAGAGGGATCTAGGTGTATGTGTGCATAGATCCCTGAAAGTTGGGAATCAAGTAGATAAGGTTGTTAAGAAGGCATATGGTGTCTTGGCGTTTATTGGTAGGGGGATTGAATTTAGGAGTCGTAGCGTTATGTTGCAACTGTACACAACTCTGGTGCGGCCGCACTTGGAGTACTGTGTGCAGTTCTGGTCCCCACATTACAGGAAGGATGTGGAGGCTTTGGAGAGGGTGCAGAGGAGGTTTACCAGGATGTTGCCTGGTATGGAGGGGAGATCCTATGAGGAGAGGCTGAGGGATTTGGGATTGTTTTCGCTGGAAAGGCGGCGGCTAAGAGGGGATCTTATTGAAACATATAAGATGATTAGAGGTTTAGATAGGGTGGATAGTGATAGCCTTTTTCCTCTGATGGAGAAATCCAGCACGAGGGGGCATGGCTTTAAATTGAGGGGGGGTAGTTATAGAACCGATGTCAGGGGTAGGTTCTTTACCCAGAGGGTGGTGAGGGATTGGAATGCCCTGCCAGCATCAGTAGTAAATGCGCCTAGTTTGGGGGCGTTTAAGAGATCCGTAGATAGGTTCATGGACGAAAAGAAATTGGTTTAGGTTGGAGGGTCACAGTTTTTTTTTTAACTGGTCGGTGCAACATCGTGGGCCGAAGGGCCTGTTCTGCGCTGTAATGTTCTATGTTCTATGTCTCTTTGCAGCCTACAACAGCCCTCCACCTCATCCACTACTCCACCAATCTTGGCGTCATCAGCAAATTTACTGATCCACCCTTCAGCCCCCTCCTCTAAGTCATTAATAAAAATCACAAAGAGCAGAGGACCAAGCACTGATCCCTGTGGCACTCCGCAAGCAACCTGCCTCCAGTCCGAAAATTTTCCATCCACCACCACCCTCTGTCTTCAATCAGACAGCCAGTTACCTATCCAATCGGCCAACTTTCCCTCTATCCCACACCTCCTCACTTTCATCATAAGCCGACCATGGGGGACCTTATCAAACGCCTTACTAAAATCCATGTATATGACATCAACTGCCCTACCTTCATCAACACACTTAGTTACCTCCTCAAAAAATTCAATCAAATTTGTGAGGCACGACTTGCCCTTCACGAATCCGTGCTGACTATCCCGGATTAATCTGCATCTTTCCACATTATGGGGGAAGATTTCAAGGAAAAATAATATAAATGCTGGATGGCTTGTAACTTGGCATCATTGGTAAATGAAAAGACTGGCACAGGATAGGGAGACATGAAAAGACTACTGTGAGTCAAAAATCTGCCTTCAGTTAGAACTGACATGATGATGACACTGAAATCTCATCATATTTGATACATGTGCATGTGGAAGTCATCAGATCTAAAAAGGAATGTCAGCCCAAACAACATTAGCTGAGCAAAAACCCAATGGAACTGATCCCAATCTAAAAATGTCAACATGATGTATTTATGCCCAAATTTAGGTAAAAAAGAAAGAGAACACATTTGAGACTCCCATCTCTAAGGAATCCACCAAACTGGGATTCACCCTGTAAAAATTAAGGAACTTATCATAGGGTCAAGATACTTAAGTTTGAGAACTCTTGTCTCTCTAAAGCTTTTTGGCAGCCTCTCCAATGTTAGGTTGGACAAAGACAGTTGTAAATATTGAGGGGGCTGCAGAACCTTGACCACCCTTGACAGGTCTGTTGCCATTATGCAGTTTGGGTTTGGACATCCTTGCAACTGATAGCAAAGATTTGTAACTGCTTCCCTTCTGATCTGGAGTCTGTGGATGGAGTTCACTTCAGTAATTGCCAGGCATGCATGCTATGGTCTGTTTTAACAACCAAGACCAGTGCAGCAATAGAGTTTTACAACATTAGACCATGAGCATCCTTGAGGCAAAGCCTTTGTTTATTAGGCTGCCCTCCATGTTACTATACATTCACTCACTCAATATATATGAAATGTGACAAAGAAATCTCCAGGAGTAAAAAAGTGAGCAATTGCTAGCAAATTTTGTCTTCTTTATTATCAGCATCAAGAAAGAAAATGTCACTCAACAAGCATGCCAGTTGCTTTCTTTAAAAGCAAAGTGCAGCATCAAATACAGAATACATCCTTGACCAGTAATATGAGATATTATTGTCTTTAAAAAAAACCTAGCTGCTTTTAACCAGCTCTGTGATAAGAAAATGCGAGAGAAGCAACGCATTTCATCAGTCTAACCTTTAGGGGGAATCCTGTAATGTAATGGCGGCCTGTACATAGATCCTGTATGAGCCAGGACTTGTCATCAGCTTTCTCAAATTATTTCCTCAGTTGAAAGGCCTGACACAAGTCTCAGCAGTCTCTTAGATGCCTTGAACACATTGTTGCTATGGCAGCAGGTGTTACCGCCTTATGAATTCCAGGTCATATAGATACTCCACACATCACATTCTGCATTGATGGCATGTTTCTCTGCGCACTGACCTGCTCCACTGACACCAGTAAGGCTTCATGTAGGAGCCTATTTACTGCTAATGGAGTTCTCCCCCCTCAATTTGACCCATTTTAAACCATTCGTAGGTGTTCTTCATAATTGTTACATGGTTGAAATGTAGCTCTTGTTCCAGATGAGGCAGCTAAAAATATAATAAAAGTAAAATGAATCTCCTGCGGTTACAGCAACGTCAGAGATCAGTGAAATTATGTCACAATTAAGCTGCAGTTTAGTAAAATTAAGTTGATTCTCTGAGACATGTCTGGATCAAAATTAGATTTCATATTGCAATTCTAGGAACAAAGGTAGGGCAAGCTCATTGGTACAGGGAATCTCCACTGAGTTCACAAATAAAATGTTTTAGCAATTGACAGCTTGTTCATAATTTAGAGTAGGGTGGTAATTAAGTTTTATATCCCTTCACCCCATTATATGTTCACGGTCTAGCAAGCATATTATTGACTAGCACTGTACTCAAGATGCAGAGTCACAAGCTTTCAAATATTAGTTGAATTTTAACCATCATCCCACCCTCCAAAAAAGAACAAAGCAAATTACAGCACAGGAAGCTCTCGAAGACTGCACTGGCCATGCTGCCCGTCTGACTAAAACCCCCTCCCTTCCAGCGACCATATCCCTCTATTCCCATCCTATTCTTGTATTTGTCAAGATGCCCCTTAAAAGTCACCCTTGTATCTGCTTCCAATACCTCCCCAGAAAGGGTGTGATGATAAAAATTTCAAACCTGACTTCCGGGTTTAAAAGTGGTGGGACAAGGGGTCAGAAGTTGAGTTAACCAATTAAATATTTTAATGACACTGACCCTGGCAGCCTTCGATTTAGCCTACTTTCCGCTGCTTCCCCTAGCCTCCCAAAACTCTCTCCATCGGACCAAACCCCCACACATACCCCTCTAGGTTTGGGTATTGGAACTTCCTACTCCCTCCCTGGGATTGCAGCATTATCCCCACCCCCGCCGCCAACCCGTGACAAGCATCAGACAATCACCCCCACCACCGTCCCCACCACCCTGCTCTGGTTGTATCACAGCTTGGTATGGCTCCTGCTCTATCCAGGACCATAGGAAACTACAAAGGATCATGAATGAAGCCCAGTCCATCATGCAAACCAGCCTCCCATCCATTGACACTGTTTACACTTCCCGCTGCCTCGGAAAAGCAGCCAGCATAATTAAGGACCCCACACACCCCAGACATTCTCTCTTCTACCTTCTTCCATCGGGAAAAAGATACAAAAGTCTGAGGACACCAACCAACTCAAGAACAGTTTCTTCCCTACTGCCATCAGACTTTTGAATGGACCTACATCACATTAAGTTGATCTTTCTCTACACCCCAGCTATAACTGTAACATTACATTCTGCACTATCTCCTTTCCTTCTCTATGAACGATATTCTTTGTCTATATAGTGTGCGAGAAACAATACTGTTCACTGTCTACTAATACATGTGACAATAATAAATCAAATCAACTCCCCACCCACCCCCTGCCACCGTCCCCACCTCTAAAGTCAACGATCAGATGTTCCCCTCCACGATCCTTCCACTATAGCAGTGGGAGCCTTATCTGCAGCTGTCGCCTGTTCCAGAGTGCTCCCCACCTGACGAGAAGCCAGGTCTGTCACTGAGGCTGATTCCTGGGCAGCAAAGCTGTCAAAGTAAAACTATGATGTGGAGCTGCCGGCGTTGGACTGGGGTAAGCACAGTAAGAAGTCCAGGTTAAAGTGCAACAGGTTTATTTGGTAGTACAAGTAACAAGTTTTCAGAGCACTGCCTGTAAAGACTCGCATTGCAACCATTATCTTGTAAATTGAGTTTGTGTCTATGTATACCCTATTTGTGAACACAACTCCCACTCACCTGATGAAGGGGCAGTGCTCCGAAAGCTTGTGGCTTGTGCTACCAAATAAACCTGTTGGACTTTAACCTGGTGTTGTGAGACTTCTTAAAGTAAAACTATGCACTCTCAGGAGTCAATACTCCATGGCATACAGGAAACCCAAAACTCTGTCTCCTAAAACTCAAACAGCCGCCACCCCCTCCAGCATCTGCTCCCCTCATACTGCCCTCCCTTGAACCCTCATACTTCACCCCTCAAACATTTTCAGTATGCTATTTATCAGAATATAAATTATTCTTAGCAAAAGGCCTGCCCTCTGTCTTGCACGCTACCTTTCCATTTCTACCCACCTTTTCATTTCCTAAAACATATTGAGCAGAATTTTCTGCCCCCTCCGCGGTACATGTTGCAACAGTGGAGGCAGTCTGCCATTGGTCGGCAGTGGGATGTTCCCACTCTTCAGCTGTCAATGGATTTTTCCATTGTTTGCACCTTGGGGGGTTTCAATGGGGGCCTGCCAACGGCAGGAATGGAAGATCCCACTGGTGGAAACAGCCGGAAAATTGTATTCTCTCAAATCCATCCTCATCTCTCATGCAACTGCAACCTTTTTTCTGAATCGTAATAATAGACCTCTTCATTTTCCATAGCATCAATTGGGAACAGCAACACCTGCAATCTCCCCTTCAAACCACTCACCAATCTGACTTGGAACTAGTTCATTTCGTCACTGTTTCTGAGTCAAAATGCTGGACTTCCTTCCTAACAGCACTGTGGATGTACCTACATCACATGGAATGCAGCGATTCAAGAAGGTGATTCATTATCACCTCTGAAGGACAATTAGGGATGGGTAATAAATATTGGACTGTGAAAGAATAAAAGACAAATTAGCATGGTATCCGTTTCAACATATATTCTGATGACCCCCCCCCCCCCACCCTCCCCCCACCATTTCTAACTCTTCCATAATGCTTCATCCCTCCACTATCACTCAAACAAAATTCACAAACTCCATACTCACACCACTAGCTCCACGTTCATCACAACTATCTCAAGTTGAACCAGGCAGTTTGCAATCTCAGTTTTCAATTTAACCACAGACTGAGGTAACCAATCCAACCTGTCATAAGGATCCATTTTCCAGCTTTAACACTGACTGCCTCCGCTCTCACTCAACCTCTCTGCTACTGAAACCCACAATAGTCACCTGCAGATTTAATTATTCCACTGTTCTCATGATCAATCTCTCATTCTTCAGCCTTCATTAACTTCAGCTTATCCAAAAGCTTTGCTACCAATCTCCTATTCTGCACAAAGACCTGCTCACCCAATACCCCAAACCTTGAAGACCGTTTTTGTAAACAAGATCATAGCCGTGTTTCAATGCTTCATGGTCTCACTACTTGCTACCTTTGAAGCTTCCTTCAGCCCTACCAACCCTCCTGACTATTTCATTGCTCTGTCATTGCTCTTTTTTCAAGCCTTCCTTCCACCACCCCCCACAACCACCACAGCTGTACCTTCAGCCGCCAACATCCCATGAATTCCCTCCCTAAACCTATCCATCTTTTCACCTTCCTTGCCTATTTTAACTATTTCTGATTACCTTTTTCGTCATCTAAATTAACATCTCCTTTGATTCTGTACCTATTTTGTTTTCTCTTACCCCCATGAAGCAACCTGAGATGTTTATTCACACTATCTCAAGGTAAGTTGTTCTCACTGATGACACAGAACTGCTTTCTACATGAAAAGAAACCTCTCCTGGTTGTCTTTACACAGCAGCTTATTCAGCAGAGCAGGACCGTAGAGCTTCTGACCTCTATCGTACATCAGCCTTTGTTTTTTGTTTCTATATTAACTCACTACCTGAAAGGATTAAGGGAGCCTAGGAACACAGCTAGGGAAAAGCCTTTTTATTGTCGCAATGGCCACACGAGCAAAATATGCCAAATTGTATATATTTTTCTAAATTGACACATTTATACAAGTGACTATTACACATTTAAACCAGCGCACCCTTGTGCTGCAGTGGGAGTAGACAAATGGTGGATAAAGTGTTAATAGTATCTGAAGTGTTAACCTTTTGTCCTTCCATTTTTCTTTCCTGCTCAAGGATGAAAAAGCCGTTGCTAAGCACCTCTAGATGACAGTACTGAGGTTCATTAAAAAATATGGCAAACATTTGCTAAGCTCATTAAATGCAATTTTGTGTATCAGATTCCTTCTCCACATGCTATGCGTGACAACACATCTATTAACCCTAATCCCATTGTCAAGTGTAATACATTAAAACTAACAATTAGACAAAGCAAATGGGATCTGAGGAAGTCACAAATGGGTTTTGCAATGCTATTAGATTTGAAAGAATCGTGAAAAGATTATTAAATTATTGGAACATTAAACCTTGTTCCTAGGTGATTGCAATTAAAGATACAATCAGAACAATAATTTATTGATTTCTTTTAAAATACTTTTAAAAAATAATTTGAAGTATATGTATCATCAACACAACAACAAACTCATGTTACTAGCTTGCCAGTAACAACTAGGGGTGGGGGAGCAGAATATGTCTTACTTGAACTATAATTGAATATTACTTTGCAGCATTTTGGAAGTAAATTGCACTTGACTGTAGGTTATGGTTTGGAATTAAAGTATTCAGAGCTTACTTCATTATGTTGATATGTACTCTCAGTACTTGAGACAATCCCACAAGTGACGAGGTGATGTCTTAGTCTACAGGTGAGGTGTTCACACCCTAGGATACATTGCTGCGATTGGTCTCCTTTGTTCGAGGGTGGGATTCATCAGGAGCTGGTTGAAATGTACATAGAGCCACTGATTATGATGGAAGATAGCTCATCATTGTCCACAATCCAGAAGTCTATCTCTTTCCACTCAAACAGAACAGAATTAAAAGCATGTGTGTTGAATTCAAAGCTTTTTAAACAAGTTTCATTTCGGGTATGTGGGCGTCATTGGCTAGGCCAGAATTTATTGCCCATCCCTAGTTGCCTTGAGAAGGTGATGGTGAGCTGCCTTCTTGAATCGCTGCAGTCCGCGGGTGTAGGTATATGCACAGTGCTGTTAGGGAAGAAATTCCAGGATTTTGACCCAGTGACTGTGGAAGAACAGTGATATATTTCCAAGACAGGATGGTGAGTGACTCGGCGGGGATACTTCCATTCCCTACCTGGAAGAGGGCATATCATTCTGAAACACTTTGAAGGAGACACAGGGGAAAAAAAAGTAAAGCACAGGTATTGCAGGAAGAACAAAATATTTGGATTTGACTTGTCCTTTTCAGTTATTTTGTTATATTTGTGGTGCCACGGTGGCACAATGGTTAGCACTTTTGCATCAAAGTGCCAGAGACCCAGGTTCGATTCCTGGTTTGGGTCACTGTTTATGCGGAATCTGCATGTTCTCCCCGAGTCTGCATGGGTTTAAAAAAAAAATCAGATATCAGGAATGCTAAACTTGTTGAAATATGAATGTATTTCCAGTTTATTAAGAATTAGTCTTCTTATTAAGAAGTTCCAATTTCTTATGATGATCTTCATGGTCTCCTATAGCTGACAAATTAATATATAAATGCTCGCCATATTCCTATGACATATCTTACAACTCCATTTTATTGGAGATGGTAACAAATTTGAAATGAATTGGCCAAAACCACAGTAAAATGGCAGTCAGAAAAATGTGACATGAGCAAATTAAACATTTGCCTGCTAACATAGCAACAGCAATATCTCAGCTTGTATCTATTTTTGCTGAACAAACTCTTTTCCTTGGGTCCCTTAATCCTTTCAAACATTGTCCCATTGACATAAGCGTTGAGAAATAATAAAAATTTGTTCCCGTTATTATAAATCAGCAATCATTTGATGCTTTCTTTTGATTGCAGATCTTATAACATTACCTACATGAACTACAATACTGTAAGTACGTTTACAGCACAGAGATCATTTGATCCATCTGCATTGGCTCTTTGCTAGAATACTGTAAAATTAATTCCACTGTCCCATTTTTAACCTATCGCCTCTACCTTTTTCTCCTTTAATTTAACCAATTTTCTCGTAAGGCTTCCAGTTATCTCCGCGTTAATTACCCCCAGTGACAAAGCAATCCATGCTTCAATAAAATTTCTCCTAACCTTTCCCTTTACACTCTTACGGGAGATTTAATGGAGCCTGCAAGAGCAGGAAAGAGTAGCTTAATTAGGCAAGATGCGTAATCTCGATTTCCAGATAGCGGGTAGAGATGCAGAGGTAAAGTCAGCCGTGTGTTTGCAGTGTGTTGAGCCCCATATTGGCCTGTGGCAGGTTCATACTTTAATACATTTGCGTGCCATGAATACTCATTAGCGGAAAGCATAATTTAATTACACCCTATCTTCAAGTAGAAGTCAGCAGCACACAAGAATCTCATGGCACCCAGTTCATGTTTGTCTAAAAGGTGGCATGCACCAGTCAGCTTTGTGCAGTTTTGAAATGCATGTAAATTGCTCCCATTGTGTCAAGGTAGAGGGTATAAAAGGCAGTATCAGTACTGCCCAAATTTGGGTCCATCTCAGTGTGTTGGCTGGCAGAGTCCTTACAGAGTTTTGAGTTCACCTACAAAGTTCCAACTTTCCCCGCTGAGAGTGATATCTGACAATGTCCTTTGCAGAGAGAGAGCCAGCTGAGCCTGCAAGTTCAGCCTTGTCCCATAGAGTGGCGAGTACAACACTGGACACCATCATGAACATTCAGTTCAGACTGAGCAGGAAAACACAACACTGTTTCTTCCACAATAAAGGAAACATCCCTAACTTCCCTGTAATCATCAATGCGTGTCAACCATGAGATATACCAGTATATTTAGCTCTCTGACTAAGCTAGTCTCAACATAATGATGATGAACACATGGATAAAGTGAAACCAAAGTTACACATAGGGCGGATTTTCTGGTCATGCGCGCTCCAAAACCGGAAACTCCCGCCCGAGGTTAATGGACCTTTGCATGGTCCACCCCCCCATCCGTTACGATTCCTGTGGCAGACGGGTTTTTTCTTGTTAATAAATACCCTTTGTGTTCCTAATGAGGTCTGTAGAGTGCATCATTCCACATTTGTCACTTGATTTTGCTATCATGTCAGTCAGAAGATGTTTACAGTTGATCTCATTGTTTTCCAAACTTCCTCTTTTTCGGTCTTCAATGTATGTTTCAATTGCACTTCCCTTGACTAAGTCCGAAACATTTACATACCTTGTACTAAAATGAACATAGTCCCAATACTGATTCCCAAGAAATACAACTTCCAAAACTCTCCAAAATAACTCTTCTACCTGGAGATAGTTTTTCTTGTCAGTCAACTACTTTCTATACATGTTACTCCATTGCCTTTTTTACTAACTCCTGCATGACAAACCTAATGTGAGACACCTTACTGAAGGCCTGTTGAAATGATGTACATTACATTCATTGTATTTCCATCATCTCCATTTATCTCATTTTCTCCATTTATCTCTTTTCCATTACCTTGCGGCCATCATTAACCTTCAGGGAGTGGAGAACACCGAGCTGTGAGGGACACTCTTCTGGGAGCGGAGAATAAAGGGAGCGCAAGGCTTGGAGCCCTCACTCTTCTGGAAGCTGAGTTCAGAAAGTGACACTCTACCAACCAAAGCAGCCGATTGGTGGGTAAGTCCGGGCAAGTATTTTCAATCTATTAAAGTAATTCATTATTTAATACTGAGGTAGGGACTAAAACAAAAGGAGTATAAAATAGTATTGTACAACTATAATAGAAATGTTTAAGATGAAATAAGGTTCCTAGCTAATGTAAATAAGGCCCCTAGCTAATGTAATTTTTTAAAAAGGGAGTTACTAGCTTAATCAAGAGGAATGTCATGGCAGGAGACCTCAGACTCATCATGTGCTTCTTCTGCGCAATGTGGGAAATGAGGGATACTTCCAGCATCCCTGATGATCATCTGTGTAGAAGGTGTGTCCAAATGCAGCTTCTAGCTAACTAGATTTTGGAGCTGGAGCCGTGGGTGGATTCACTGTAGAGTATCCACGATGCTGAGTAAGTCATGGATAGCACGTTTAGCGAGGTGGTCACACCAGAGGTGAGGATTGATGGGCAAAAAGGGAATGGGTGACCATCAGGAACAGTAAATGGCTCAGGAAGGTAGTGGATGAGTCTCGGATAGTCATCCCCCTCTCAAACAGATATCCTGACGGGGGGGGGGGGAATGGGAATGGCCTATCAGGGGAAAGCTGACCTGCCAAGTTCACAGTACCATGGGTGGCTCATTGCTCAGAGGGGCGGGAAGAAAATGAGTGGCAGGGCTGTGGTGATAGGTACTTCAATAGTTAGTGATAAGAAGGGTTGATGAAGGTAATGCAGTGGATGTTGTGTACATGGATTTTAGCGAAGTGTTTGACAAGGTCCCACATGGCAAATTGGTCAACAAAGTAAAAACCCATGGGATACAGGGTAATGTGGCAAACTGGGTCAAACACTGATTTAGTAACAGGAAACAAAGGGTAATAGTCGATGGATGCCCTTATGAATGTAAAGTTGTTTCAAGTGTTGTTCCACAGGGCTCAGTGTTGGGACCCTGACTGTTTACGTCATATATTAATGATCTAAATGGCGGGGACATGATAGGGGAATTTGCAGATGATACAAAAATTGACCAAGTAGTTGATAGTGTAGAGGGTAGATATAATCTCCAAAACAATATAGATGGATTGGTTGAGTGGGGGGTAAAGTTGCATAAGAACATAAGTAGGAGCAGGAATAGGCCATCTGGCCCCTCGAGCCTGCTCCGCCATTCAATAAGATCATGGCTGATCTTTCTGTGGACTCAGCTCCACTTACCCGCCCGCTCATCATAACCCTTAATTCCTTCACTGTTCAAAAATTTATCTATCCTTGCCTTAAAAACATTCAATGAGGTAGCCTCAACTGCTTCACTGGGCAGGGAATTCCACAGATTCACAATCCCTTGGGTGAAGAAGTTCCTCCTCAACTCAGTCCTAAATCTGCTCCCCCTCATTTTGAGATAATGCCCCCTAGTTCTAGTTTCACCCACCAGTGGAAACAACCTCCCTGCTTCCATCTTATATATTCCCTCCATAATTTTATTTGTTTCTATATGATCTCCCCTCATTCTTCTAAATTCCAAAGAGCATAGTCCCAGTCTATTCAGTCTCTCCTCATAAGCCAACCCCATCATCTCTGGAATCAACTTAGTTAATCTCCTCAGCACCTCCTCCAGTACCAGTCTATCCTTTCTCAAGTAAGGAGACCAGAACTGTACACAATACTCCAGGTGTGGCCTCACCAGCACCTTATACAGCTGCAGCATAACCTCCCTGTTTTTAAACTCCATCCCTCCAGCAATGATGACAAAATTCCATTTGCCTTCTTAATTACCTGCTGCATCTGCAAACCAATCTTTTGCGATTCATGCACAAGGATACCCAGGTCCCTCTACACAGCAGCATGCTGCAATTTTTTAACATTTAAATAATAGTCCATTTTGCTGTTATTCCTGCCAAAATGGATGACCTCACATTTACCAACATTATACTCCATCTGCCAGACCCTCACCCACTCACTTAGACTACCTATATCCCTTTGCAGACTTTCAGTGTCCTCTGCACACTTTGCTCTTCCACCCATCTTAGTGTCATCTGCTAATTTTGACACACTACACTTGGTCCCCAACTCCAAATCATCTATGTAAATCGTAAACAACTGCGGTCCCAACACTGATCCCTGAGGCACACCACTAGTCACTGATCGCCAATCAGAAAAACACCCATTTACCCCCACTCTTTGCTTTCTGTTAGTTAACCAATCCTCTATCCATGCTAATACATTACCTGTAAAGCCATGCACCTTTATCTTATAATTTTAACACAGAGAGGTGTGAGGTCATGCATTTAGAAAGGTCAAACAGTTGTAAGGAGCATACAGCAAATGGGACTATACTTAAAGGGGTTGATGGAGTGAGAGATTTTGGTGTACAAGTACACAGGTTCCTAAAGGCAGCAGTTCAAGTAGACAAGGTTGTAAAGAAGGCATATGGAATGCTCACCATGGTGGCACAGTGGTTAGCCCTGCTGCCTCAGAGCACCAGGGGCCGGGGTTCAATTCCAGTCTCGGGCCACTGTCTGTGTGGAGTTTGCACATTCTCCCTGTGTCTGCTTGGGTTTCCTCCCATGGTCCAAAAATGTGCAGGTTAGGTTGATTGGCCAGGGGAAAATTGACCCCAGTGTTAGGGGATTAGCAGGGCAAGTATGTAGGGTTACAGGGATAGGGCCTGAGTGGTATTGTGGTCGTGCAGACTCGATGGGCCAAATGGCTTCCTTCTGCACTGACTTCCTGAGGTAAGTGTCTATTTCAGCACTCCTTGTGGGCCAGATGGAATCTCAGGCTTCTCAGGAAACCCGTAGCCAATACCCAGTGCCAATTATTTGCCTTAACCCTCAGCTCCAATTATTAGGGTCAAGGCCTTTCCCCATCACTCCCCTTTGCCAACCACTCCCCAAGATCCAAACTACAGCCTTTCCCTCCAACCTTCCTGACTGTTGGCCTCTCTGCAAACCCCTCCAGATCACGGGTCCCTCACCTCAGTCCAATTGCTGGTGCCAGTCCCTGACTATCGCCGTCTGTCCCTAGTGTTCCCGTCCATCGTTTGGCCAGGCTGCCTATTCGAGCAGCTTGCAGGTGACAGACATGGTGACAGGATGTAAGAAAGTCCTGCTTATAAGACTGGCAGAACCTTTACATTCCCAGGTTTATCAGGTTCTTCAGACATGTACCCCCCTGTCTTCCCAGAGATATGAACACCCACATGACAAAGTTGCTTGTGGGAGAGGTGTGGGTTAAATACTGAAATATGTGGCATGTGACTACAACCCCACTCTGCTGCTGTTCTTACCCTGGCTGATAACAGCATAACTGAGCGTCCTGCCATGGTTACCCAGGTTATTTTTCGCTCTCTTATTCATGATGTGTGTTGCGTTGGTTATGCCTCCGTTTCCTGGTACAATTTGCATGTTTAAGAAAAGCTATGACCAAAGGCTCTGCTACCTTCTCGCTGACATTTTCACATGTGTGGCACCAGGATCCAGGATTTTTCCAACTTGAAGTTTGCTATCTTTCAGAACCAACAGTTATCTCCAACAAATCTTCCACATCCTCACTTCCACCATTGTTTGTAAAGACCAAAGCAAAATATTTATTTAATATTTCTCATGATACTTTCATCCTCCACAATTGCTGAATCCATCATCCCCTACCCACTCTAACTATTCTTTTACATATTTATTTAAACCCTTTCAATTTACTTACATATTATCTGCTAGTCTTTTTCTCATATTTCCTGTAAATCTGATCATCACTTTCCCCGATAGTGTCTATATTCCTCAAGATTATCTTTAGAATTATATTATCACATCTTCATGCCATCCATATCTCAGTAGGTAGCACTCCCCCTCTGGGTTGTTGCCATGAGTGGGCAGCACAGGGGCATGGTTGTTAGCACTGCTGCCTCACAGTGCTAGGGTCCCGGATTCAATTCCCGGTTGGGTCACTGTCTGTGTGGAGTTTGCACGTTCTCGCGTTGACTGTGTGGGTTTCCTCCAAATGATCCGATTTCCTCCCACAGTCTAAAGATGTGTGGGTTAGGTTGATTAACCATGCTGAATTGCCCTTTAGTATCAGGGAGGTTAGCAAGGTAAATACGTGAGGTTACAGGATTAGGGCCTGGATGGGATTGTTGTCGGTGTAGGCTCGATGGGCCGAATGGCCCCTTTCTATGCTGTAGAGGTTATATGATTCTATGAGTCCCAGATAAGGGCTTGAGCGCAAAAATCAAGACTGACAGTGCAATGCAGTACTTTCAAATGGAACCTTAAATGAAGGCCCTTTCTGTCCCTTAAGGTGCACATTAATAATCCCATCACACTATTTCTAAAACGAGTAGTTTCTCTTCCACCTTCTTGATCTGTGGGTTAAGAAGTTCGGGATTCAGTCACAGAGGGAGGAGCTGAGGCCCAGGCCATAGAGTTTGGAGATGAGTTTCATAGGAATAATGGTTTTGAAGCTGTAGTCAATAAATAGGAGTCGGACAAAGGTGTCTTTGTTATCTAGGTGTTCCAAAGGTTGAGTGCTGGGCCAGGGAGATGGCGTCTGCTTTGCACCTGTTGCAGCAGTAGGTAAACTGTAGTGGATCCAGGCAATCCGAGAGGCTGGAATTGTTTTGTGCCATGATTAGCTTTTGAAGCACTTCATAATGATGGATGTCAGAGCCACGGTAGCCATTAAGGCACACTGCTTGGCTTTTCTTCTTAGTTTTCTAGCCGATATTTATGCATCAATTGACATCATGAAAGTATTATTCATTATTACATTCATTATTACATTGCAGTTTATGGAAGATTGTAAATAGTTTGCCTACCGCTGCAACAGGTCCACAGCAGACGCCATCTCTCTGGCCCTGCACTCAACCCTGGAACACCTAAATAACAAAGATACCTATGTCAGACTACTTTTTATTGACTACAGCTCAGCCTTCAACACCATTATTCCTACAAAACTCATCTCCAAACTCCATGGCCTGGGCTTCGGCTCCTCCCTCTGTGACTGGATCCTGAACTTCCTAGCCCACAGACCACAATCAGTAAGAATAAGCAACAACACCTCCTCCACGATCATCCTCAACACCGGTGCCCCACAAGGCTGTGTTCTCAGCCCCCTACTATACTTCTTATACACTTATGACTGTATGGCCAAATTCCCCTCCAACTCGATTTTCACGTTTGCTGACGACACCACCGTAGTGGGTCAGATCTCAAACAATGATGAGACAGAGTACAGGAATGGGATAGAGAATCTGGTGAACTGGTGCGGCAACAATAATCTCTCCGTCAATGACAACAAAATGGAGGAGATTGTCATTGACTTCAGGAAGCGTAGAGGAGAACATACCCCTGTCTACATCGACGGGAACGAAGTGGAAAGGGTTGAGAGCTTCATGTTTTTGGGTGTCCAGAACACCAACAACCTGTCCTGGTCCCCCAATGCTGACACTATAGTTAAGAAAGCCCACCAACGCCTCTACTTTCTCAGAAGACTAAGGAAATTTGGCATATCAGTTACAGCTCTCACCAACTTTTACAGATGCACCATAGAAAGCATTCTTTCTGGCTGTATCACAGCTTGGAATGGCTCCTGCTCTGCCCAAGACTGCAAGAAACTACAAAAGGTCATGAATGTAGCCCAATCTATCATGCAATCCAGCCTCCCATCCATTGACTCTGTCTACACTTCCCGCTGCCTCGGCAAAGCAGCCAGCATAATTAAGGACCTCATGCACCCCGGACATTCTCTCTTCCACCTTCTTGATCTGTGGGTTAAGAAGTTCGGGATTCAGTCACAGAGGGAGGAGCTGAGGCCCAGGCCATAGAGTTTGGAGATGAGTTTCATAGGAATAATGGTTTTGAAGCTGTAGTCAATAAATAGGAGTCGGACATAGGTGTCTTTGTTATCTAGGTGTTCCAAAGGTTGAGTGCTGGGCCAGGGAGATGGCGTCTGCTTTGCACCTGTTGCAGCAGTAGGTAAACTGTAGTGGATCCAGGCAATCCGAGAGGCTGGAATTGTTTTGTGCCATGATTAGCTTTTGAAGCACTTCATAATGATGGATGTCAGAGCCACGGTAGCCATTAAGGCACACTGCTTGGCCTTTCTTCGGTACTGGGATGATGGTCATCTTCTTGAAGCAGATAGCGAAGTTGAAGATGTCTACGAATACCCCCGCCAGCTGATCTGCGGAGGACCTGAATCTCATCCGGGTACCCCATCTGGGCCAGTCGCTTTCTATGGGTTGACCTTCAAGAAAACTGCTCTGACATCTGCAATGGTGACCTCAGATACAGGTTCATCCTAGGCTTCCCGAGTGGAGGGCGTGTTCTCATTGACCTCTTGCTCAAAACGGGTGTAGAATGCATTGAGCTCATCAGGGAGGGCTGCGTTGGAGCTGGTGATTTTACATATCTTCATCTTGTAGCCTGTTATGTCTTGCAGACCTTGCCATAGTCGCCGGGGGTCTGTGTGGCTAGCCTGGGACTCTCGCTTCGTCCAGTACTGTCATTTGGCATCTTTGATGGATCTCCTTAGATCGTATCTGGCTTTCGTGTATAGGTCAGTGTCGCCTGACTTGAACACCCCAGACCTGGACTTCAGCAAGCAGTGGAAATCCCTGTTCATCCATGGTTTCCAGTTGGGGAACACACGGTAATGAGTAGTGCTGTATGATTTTCTGTTTAAGAGCTTGAGCGATAGATGTGCTCTTTGGGTGTGTCCCAAACAAATACCTCCGCTGAGTAATGCAACCTTTCACCAGGCACTGCCATCTGCAATCACAGCAACAACTCAATGGACGCTACATGTTCCTCTGCCTGTAATGGTTGAATTCCAATCTCTACACCAGCCCCAGCTTGAATTAGCTGAGGTGTTGCTGGTTCTGGGGAATCTGAGTTTAACCAGTAATTACTATTAGTCTATTAACTATTGGTGCAATTTCTGTGAAGAACTATCAGTTACTTTTGAATTAAGGTTTCTCCCACCTCTGGTTACACCTCTACGAATCACTCCCTCTTCCTCAGTTACCACTATTCCCCAACACAGGGTGGCTCCTGGGTTTTGAAAGTGTCACACACAAGCTTCTGGCATAAAACTATGACCAAAGATGCTCAACTACAGGGGATCCAATATATAAAAAAGGTAAATGTTGCAATGTATCACCTATTCAAACGTCCAACCAAAGTTGGCAACCCAATGTGAGGTGGACCTGGGAGGAAAGCCACAACCAATTTTCCATTCAGCACGCCACCTAGAATAGTTTTCTGATGAGCGGGCAGTCTTAAAATTGCCTGCTAAACTTCTGGCCATGGAGTTTCACTGATACTTGTGCAAGCTGGCAACATAGAATCATAGAATCCCTACAGTGTAGAAGGAGGCCATTCAGCCCATCGAGTCTGTGCCAACAACAATCCCACTCAGGCCCTATCCCTGTAACCCCACATATTTATCCCTTTAATTTACGCATCCCGGGACACTAAGGGGCAATTTAGCATGGCCAATCAACCTAACCTGCACATCTTTGGACTGTGGGAGGAAACTGGAGCACCTGGAGAAAACCCACGTAGACATGGGGAGAATGTGCAAACTCCACACAGACAGTGCAGGGAATTTTACCGGCATGTCTGCCCTAGGTTCATATGATCCCGCCCAAGGCCAATGGAGAATGCCGTTCTCCGACTCTTGCCCACCCCCCAGAAACGGGGTGGTCATGCCGGTTAAATTCCGGCCAGTGACCTGAGACTAGAATTGAACTTGGATCCCTGGCACTATGAGGCAGCAGTGCTAACCACTGTGCCACCATGCCCCCTTCCATCTCGACCTTCGGCCTTCCACCCCCAACCTTCGATACCCTGACCCCGATTTCTGCCAGCCCACTACTCTACCGACATTCAATCTCCTCCAATCTTCCAACCCCTGAGCCCCCTCCCCCGGCCACTGACCTCCCCCTCCACTCTGAGCTCCGGCCCCTCCACTCCCCCACCTCTGAGACCTGACTCCATACACCCTTGACCTCCAACCCTCCAAACAGCATGGGAGTTCTCCTTCTTGTCTGCTGTACGTCTGAGGGAAGAACTGTAGAACTAGCAGGAAAATGGTGTTAATATTGTTCGATGGGAAATGACACAGAGATTCAAGCCCCTGGTTCTCAATCCAAGTAACATCCTGATGAATGCACATTATGTATATTCTATGGCTGATGAATTTACATTATGTATGTTCTATGGCTTCAACACCTTTTCTAAAAAGTTTGCCCAAAACTGCAGAGTACTCCCAATTGTGGCCTCACTATTGTTCTGTACAAATTTATCAAAGATGTTTTTGTAAAGCAGAAGCAGGTTAAAATCCACACATTTTTAGAAAAATTTACTTCCTTGAATTCATGTTGAAGGTTTTCTTCATTCTTTGGACAGATGCACCACAATCATTTTCTGATTCTCCCTGCCCCCTACTGATGACATAACAAGGTTCCCGCCCAGAAAGGTCGGAAACTTCATTTAAATAAATTATAATATTATTAAAGGGCTTCCTAGCAGATGTTCCCCTTGCATTAGGATCTCCCACCTGACATCAACATCACGTTGGCGAGGTTTACAACAAGTTTCTAAAAAAGGGAACCAGATGGAGGGAACCCACTAGGGCGCACAGGTAAATATAGCTTCTGGGAGGGAGTGCATGTGTGGGGACTCCTCTGTGTCCATTGGGTGGGTGTTCGCGATGTACATGTGTGAAAGTGTTCCTGTTTTTTCAATCAGAGATCGAAGCGGTCTTTCAAAAGGGCATCTCCGATCTCGGGATTCCTGCTTTTCCCAGCCTCGCCCCGCCAGCATGACAGCGTGGCTACACCTGCAGATTTTTTCTCTACTGGAGTACTGGATTATCGGGCGAGAAAAGCCACCTGTGCAGCCAACGAGCTGCCCACCAATTTTCTTACCTCAGCCAGCATTCAGTGCAGAGAATGGAAAATTTTGCCCAGTTCGGGGGGATTTAAACTAGTATGGCAGGGGGGTGGGGATCAAAATATTAGGTCTACAAGTGTAGAGGCTGGGGACGAGCTCGCGGCTGGGACAAGGCTGGCAAAGAAGAAGAGCACTCTGGGGGAGGATGACCTCACTGGGCCTGGAGGTCTGGAGTGCTTATACTTCAATGCAAGGAGCGTAGCAGGTAAGACAGACGAACTTAGGGCCTTAATGCTCTTGAGGAATTTGGATGTGGTTGCGGTGACAGAGACTTGGTTGAAAGAGGGACAGGACTGGCAGCTGAATATTCCGGGGTACAAGTGTTTTAGGCAAGACAGAGGAGGGGCCAAAAGAGGTGGGGGAGTAGCAGTATTAGTTGGAGAGCATATTACAGCGGTGCAGAGGGAGGACAATTCAGAGGGGTCGTGTAACGAGTCACTCTGGGTGGAGCTTAGAAACAGGAAGGGCGCAGTCACTATGTTGGTGGTATACTACAGGCCCCCCAACAGCCCAAGGGAAGTGGAAGAACGGATATGTCAGGAGATACTGGATAGGTGCAGGAAAAATAGGGTTGTTGTAGTGGGAGACTTCAATTTCCCTGGTATAGACTGGAAATCGCTGAGAGCTGGGACTCTGAATGGGGAGGAATTTGTAAAATGCGTACAGGAGGATTCCTTGGAACAATATGTAGATAGCCCGACTAGAGAGGGGGCTATACTGGACCTAGTACTGGGGAATGAGCCCGGTCAGGTCTTCAAAGTTTCGGTAGGGGAACATGTGGCAAATAGTGACCACAATTCTGTTACCTTTAGGATAGTGATGGAAAAGGATGAGTGGTGTCCCAAGGGTAAGGTGTTGGATTGGGGGAAGGCTAACTTTAGTGGGATTAGGCAGAAATTGGCAGCTCTTGATTGGGAGAGGCTGTTTGAGGGTAAATCCACATCTGGCATGTGGGAGTCTTTTAAGGAACAGTTGTTAGGGCTACAGGACAGGCATGTGGCTGTAAAAAAGGATAGGACGGGTAGGATTTGAGAACCGTGGATAACCAGGGAAATTGAGGGACTGGTCAAAAAGAAAAGAGAGGCGTATGTTAGGTCCAGGCAGCTAAAAACAGAGGGAGCTCTGGAGGAGTACAAAGAAAGTAGGAAAGAACTCAAATGGGGAATTAGAAAGGCAAAAAGGGGTCACGAAATGTCCTTGGCAGACAGGATTAAGGAGAATCCCAAGGCATTTTATTCATACGTTAGAACATAAGAACATAAGAACATAAGAAATAGGAGCAGGAGTAGGCCATCTAGCCCCTCGAGCCTGCCCCGCCATTCAATAAGATCATGGCTGATCTGACGTGGATCAGTACCACTTACCCGCCTGATCCCCATAACCCTTAATTCCCTTACCGATCAGGAATCCATCCATCCGCGCTTTAAACATATTCAGCGAGGTAGCCTCCACCACCTCAGTGGGCAGAGAATTCCAGAGATTCACCACCCTCTGGGAGAAGAAGTTCCTCCTCAACTCTGTCTTAAACCGACCCCCCTTTATTTTGAGGCTGTGTCCTCTAGCTTTAACTTCCTTACTAAGTGGAAAGAATCTCTCCGCCTCCACCCTATCCAGCCCCCGCATTATCTTATAAGTCTCCATAAGATCCCCCCTCATCCTTCTAAACTCCAACGAGTACAAACCCAATCTCCTCAGCCTCTCCTCATAATCCAAACCCCTCATCTCCGGTATCAACCTGGTGAACCTTCTCTGCACTCCCTCCAATGCCAATATATCCTTCCTCATATAAGGGGACCAATACTGCACACAGTATTCCAGCTGCGGCCTCACCAATGCCCTGTACAGGTGCATCAAGACATCCCTGCTTTTATATTCTATCCCCCTCGCAATATAGGCCAACATCCCATTTGCCTTCTTGATCACCTGTTGTACCTGCAGACTGGGCTTTTGCGTCTCATGCACAAGGACCCCCAGGTCCCTTTGCACGGTAGCATGTTTTAATTTGTTTCCATTGCGATAGTAATCCCATTTGTTATTATTTCCTCCAAAGTGTATAACCTCGCATTTCTCAACGTTATACTCCATTTGCCATATCCTCGCCCACTCACTCAGCCTGTCCAAATCTCTCTGCAGATATTCTCCGTCCTCCACACGATTCACTTTTCCACTTATCTTTGTGTCGTCTGCAAACTTCGTTACCCTACACTCCGTCCCCTCCTCCAGATCATCTATATAAATGGTAAACAGTTGCGGCCCGAGTACCGATCCCTGCGGCACGCCACTAGTTACCTTCCTCCAACCGGAAAAACACCCATTTATTCCGACTCTTTGCTTCCTGTCGGATAGCCAGTCCCCAATCCACTTTAACACACTACCCCTAACTCCGTGTGCCCTAATCTTCTTCAGCAGCCTTTTATGGGGCACCTTATCAAACGCCTTTTGGAAATCCAAAAACACCGCATCCACCGGTTCTCCTCCATCAACCGCCCTAGTCACATCTTCATAAAAATCCAACATGTTCGTCAAGCACGACTTACCCCTCATGAATCCATGCTGCGTCTGATTGATCGAACCATTTCTATCCAGATGCCCTGCTATCTCCTCTTTAATAATGGATTCCAGCATTTTCCCTACTACAGATGTTAAGCTGACCGGCCTATAGTTACCCGCCTTTTGTCTCCTTCCTTTTTTAAACAGCGGCGTAACATTAGCCGTTTTCCAATCAACCGGCACTACCCCAGAATGCAACGAGTTTTGATAAATAATCACTAACGCATCCACTATTACCTCTGACATTTCTTTCAATACCCTGGGATGCATTCCATCCGGACCCGGGGACTTGTCCACCTTCAGTCCCATTAGTCTACCCAGCACTGCCTCTCTGGTAACATTAATTGTATTAAGTATTTCTCCTGCTGCCAACCCTCTATCGTTAATATTTGGCAAACTATTTGTGTCCTCCACTGTGAAGACCGACACAAAAAACTTATTTAAAGACTCGGCCACTAGATCGTACCCACTTGTGCTGATTTGCACCATCAACTCTTGTTAGGAACAAAAGGGTTGTCAGGGAAAAAATCGGACCTCTCAGGGACAAAAGTGGGGAATTATGCTTGGAGCCCAAAGAAGTAGGGGAGATCCTAAATGAATACTTTGCGTCGGTATTCACAAAGGAGAGGGATATGTTGACTGGGAGTGTCTCGGAGGGGAGTGTTGAACCGTTGGAGAAAATCTCCATTACAAGGGAGGAAGTGTTAGGTGTGTTAGAGAATATAAAGACTGACAAATCCCCAGGGCCTGATGGAATCTATCCAAGGCTGCTCAGGGAGACGAGAAATGAAATCGCTGGGCCTCTGACGCAAATCTTTGTCTCGTCACTGGACACAGGTGAGGTCCCAGAGGATTGGAGGATAGCTAATGTGGTCCCATTATTTAAGAAGGGTAGGAAGGATAACCCGGGTAATTATAGGCCGATGAGCTTGACGTCCATGGTGGGGAAGTTGTTGGAGAAGATTCTTAGAGATAGGATGTATGCGCATTTAGAAAGGAATAAACTCATTAACGATAGTCAGCATGGTTTTGTGAGAGGGAGGTCATGCCTCACTAACCTGGTGGAGTTTTTTAAAGAAGTGACTAGAATGGTTGATGAGGGAAGGGCCGTGGATGTCGTCTATATGGACTTTAGTATAACGTTTGACAAAGTCCCTCATGGTAGGCTGGTGAAAAAGGTTGGATCTCATGGGATAAAGGGGGAGGTGGCTAGATGGGTGGAGAACTGGCTTGGTCACAGAAGACAGAGGGTGGTAGTGGAAGGGTCTTTTTCCAGCTGGAGGCCTCTGACTAGTGGTGTTCCGCAGGGCTCTGTATTGGGACCTCTGCTGTTTGTGATTTATATAAACGATCTGGAAGAAGGTGTAACTGGGGTGATCAGTAAGTTTGCGGACGACACAAAATTGGCAGGACTTGCAGATAGTGAGGAGCATTGTCAGAGGCTACAGAAGGATATAGATAGGCTGGAAATTTGGGCAAAGAAATGGCAGATGGAATTCAATCCTGATAAATGCGAAGTGATACATTTTGGTAGAAATAATGTAGGGAGGAGCTGTACGATAAATGGCAGAACCATAAAGGGTGTAGATACGCAGAGGGACCTGGGTGTGCAAGTCCACAGATCCTTGAAGGTGACGTCACAGGTGGAGAAGGTGGTGAAGAAGGCATATGGCATGCTTGCCTTTATAGGACGGGGCATAGAGTATAAAAGTTGGGGTCTGATGTTGCAGATGTATAGAACATTGGTTCGGCCGCATTTGGAATACTGCGCCCAGTTCTGGTCACCACACTACCAGAAAGATGTGGAGGCTTTGGAGAGAGTACAGAGGAGGTTTACCAGGATGTTGCCTGGTATGGAGGGGCTTGGTTATGAGGAGAGATTGGGTAAACTGGGGTTGTTCTCCCTGGAAAGACGGAGGATGAGGTGTATAAAATTATGAAAGGCATAGATAGGGTGAACGGTGGGAAGCTTTTCCCCAGGTCGGTGGTGACATTCACGAGGGGTCATAGGTTCAAGGTGAAGGGGGGGAGGTTTAACACAGATATCAGAAGGACATATTTTACACAGAGGGTGGTGGGGGCCTGGAATGCGCTGCCAGGCAAGGTGGTGGAGGCGGACACACTGGGAACGTTTAAGACTTATCTAGATAACCATATGAATGGAGTGGGAATGGAGGGATACAAAAGAATGGTCTAGTTTGGACCAGGGAGAGGAACGGGCTTGGAGGGCCGAAGGGCCTGTTCCTGTGCTGTATTGTTCTTTGTATCACTTCACATTTCTCTGCATTGAACTTCCTCCACCTTATATCTGCCCATTCCACCAACTTATCTACATCCTTTTGAAGTTGTGCACACTATGCTCCTCAGTTATCTTTCAATAAGCAAGGTTCTGATATCATCCTCTGCAAATTGGAATGCAAGAGTCCACGGGATGAACTGCAAGGCACAGGTTTCTGGAGTGTGTACAGAATTAATCCATTCAAAGAATGAAGTACACTGTTCAAAGGTTGGCTACCCATTTACAAATGTAATTAAACCATAACAGTTAATTTGCAAGCACTATATTTACTTTCCAATCTAAAACAGCACTGTGATTTTATTATAGTCAATTTAGTTAGCTTATAATTATGTAAATCACAGCACTTTTATACATAGAAGCATAAAAGATAGATTATGGACTATATTTTCCAACAGAGTAGGAAGAATGCTTAATTAGGATAAATTGCAGATTTTTATTTCTTAAAAAAATGATCTGAGAATCATTATGGCGCTTATTTTTGTCAGTCTTATCTCATAAGTTTTGATTTAATTGGTAATTTTCTACATGGGCAGCAAAGCTTTATGTTTGCAATTAATTTGTCACGTAAAATGCAATTTTACTGGAGATAACTAAAGTACATTGAAAACTCAAAACAATTTCACTAAAACACTAACACAAGACATGATGATCCATCTCTGCGTTTCTGCAATTAAGCAGTGCTAGCATGCAAATCGTTAATACATCAATAATAGATTCTGGCAAGTGAAGAAGGCACCCAGAGAACTCCGGCAAGGTAAATTAACTTAGTGTTATTACAATTATGCAGCTCTTGCTTGAGGTTTTTTTCCTAGCTGATGTTCTGTAACTACAAAGTTGAAAAATAAAATCTTTTTATTAAGAGTTTCCATCTTACTGAGGAAGCTCCAAACCAATCCACACCCAACAACCTGCTCTGAAAACTCTGCTAACATTTAACAACTGTGACAAGTTCCATCATGGCGGCTGAAACAACCCACAATTCTAAACAAAACAAACCACCTCATTCTAAAAAGACAAGTCAATTTTCCCTATCTTCCAATGTGAATGGATCATTCAGCAAGTTCCAGGATCTGTTCCACACCTTCGCTAAAAACAAATCCATTCTTCCTTGAACCATACTCAGCAAGTACCAGGTTTCACTGAAATCTGTCCATCAATTTTTGACCTCCAAGAAGAAAAAATCTAACCACCTCTCTGTGTTATATCATTATATTATTCGTAAAGACATAGAAACTTATTGTTCTGAGAATGTACATCTGAGATACCTTATTAACTGCCACACTGAGATGAATACCAATGTATCAGTCTCGCAGCTACATGGAGAGCAGCAAGCAATACGCTTGATGAAGCTCCAGCACTTTGAGTCTAAAGAGTGATTATTTCTAACTCATATGAACAAGAAGACACAAGGCCTTGGCATTCGACAGCATTACCATCGCTGAAACCCCCACTATCAACATCCTGGCTCTATTACAAAAAACAGAAGTTACCATTGATCAGGAAATTAACTGGACCAGTCACAGAAATACTGTGTCTACAAGAGTAGATCAGAGACTGGGGAATTCTGCAGCAAGTAATCCAGCTCCCGATTCCCCAAATCATGTCCAGCATCGACAAGTACCAAATACTCTCCACTTACCTGGATGAGTGCAGCTCCAATGACCGCATCCAGGATATAGCCACCTGTTTGGTACCCCATCCACCACCTTAAAAATTCACTTCCTCCATCATTGATGTACAGTGACAACAGAAAGATACACAACAACAACTCACCAAAACTCTTTCAGTAGCATCATTCTAACCCACAACCTCAACCACCTGGAAGAATAAGGGCAACAGACGAAAGGAAAACCACCACCAGCAGGTTCCCCTTCAAGTTTTACACCAGCTTGTCTTTGATGTGGATCCAGAACTGGCTTGCCCAAAGGAGGCAGAGAGTGGGTATAGATGGGTCTTTTTCTAAATGGAGGTTGGTCGCCAGTGGTGTGCCCCAGGGATCTGTTCTGGGACCCTTGCTGTTTGTCATTTTCATAAATGACCTGGATGAGGAAGTGGAGGGATGGGTTGGTAAGTTTGCCCATGTCACAAAGGTTGGTGGGGTTGTGGATAGTCTGGAGGGATGTCAGAAGTTACAGAGGGACATAGATAGGATGCAAGACTGGGCGGAGAAGTGGCAGATGGACTTCAACCAAGATAAATGCGTAGTGGTCCATTTTGGCAGGTCAAATGGGATGAAGGAGTACAATATTAAGGGAAAGACTCTTAGTACTGTAGAGGATCAGAAGGACCTTGGGGTCCAGGTCCATAGGACTCTAAAATCAGCCCCGCAGGTGGAGGAGGTGGTTAAGAAGGCGTATGGTGTGCTGGCCTTTATCAATCGAGGGATTGAGTTTAGGAGTCCGGGGATAATGATGCAGCTGTATAAGACCCTCATCAGACCCCACTTGGAGTACTGTGCTCAGTTCTGGTCGCCTCATTACAGGAAAGATGTGGAAAAGATTGAAAGGGTGCAGAGGAGATTTACAAGGATGTTGCCTGGATTGTGTGGCATGCCTTTTGAGGATAGGCTGAGGGAGCTCGGTCTTTTCTCCTTGGAGAGACGTAGGATGAGAGGAGACCTAATAGAGGTATATAAGATGTTGAGAGGCATAGATCGGGTGGACTCTCAGAGGCTTTTTCCCAGGGTGGAAATGGCTGCTACGAGAGGACACAGGTTTAAGGTGCTGGGGGGTAGGTACAGGGGAAATGTTAGGGGGAAGTTTTTCACACAGAGGGTGGTGGGCGAGTGGAATCGGCTGCCGTCAGTGGTGGTGGAGGCAAACTCAATAGGGTCTTTTAAGAGACTCCTGGATGAGTACATGGGACTTAATAGGATGGAGGGTTATAGGTAGGCCTAAAAGGTAGGGATATGTTCGGCACAACTTGTGGGGCCGAAGGGCCTGTTCTGTGCTGTAGCTTTTCTATGTTTCTAAGTGTATTGCTGGATCAAAACCCTTGAACGCCTTTCCTAATAGTATCTACACCACATGCACTATAGTGGTTCAAGAAGGTAGTTCACTACCATCTTCTCAAGGGCAATTAGGAATGGACAACAAATGCTGGTCTTGACTGTGATGCCACAAGCCACGAATGAATAAAAAATTAGGCTGGAACTTAATGAGCACAGATATCTTAGAGGGTTGTGGGGTTGGAGATCATTACAGTGAGAGCACGGGGTGATGCCATGAATTTGAAAATAAAGAACATTTTTAAAAATGTGACATTACTTGACTGGGAGGCAAAGTGAGGTAATACTGGGTGTCACCAACATACAAGGACATCGACACTGTTTTCAGATTATGTTGTCGACGGACAGCAAATGGATGAGAAATATGAAGATCTGAGGATAGATCCGTGGATGACAGCAGAGGTCATGGTGAGGGAGTGGAAAAAGAAACTATTGAGGATCACTCTCTAATTATTATTAGACTGAAAAGGATGGAGACAGGATAATGCAATTCCACCCCGCTGAATGACAGCGGAGAGACATTGGGAGGATGGTAGTCAGCCATGCCAAAGGCTGCAGTCAGAACAAGAAGGAATGGGGATGGACAGTTCACCTTTTTCACATAAAACAACAACAACCTTCATTTATATAACACATAAAACACAGAAAAATCACCCGCTGTGTTGAAATCCCTCTACCCACCATAAAGAGAGCTGAAATATTTTTGTTTAAAGTTGGCTAACTTCATGAAAATAGTGGGGGGAGGAATTTCAAATGAACACTTCGGTATTTGTCAGTGTACTTTCCAGATGTTTTCTTGTTGCTATCTTTCATTTGGATGTGTGATTATGATGAACCAAAATGTTTATGTCGGATTTCTCTGTCATCCCTTTCAAAATTTAGAAAATGTCCTTTTCTAAGATCAGTATTATAAAACTGCATTGAAAATAAATATAGACTCAAGATGATTCTTAATCATATGATTTCTCTGACATCAATATTCCAGTCTGTAAGTTTTAAAACTATGGCAAAAAAAATATTTATTGCTTACACTTTGAAATAAACATAATCAGTTTAGCACTTTATAATAGGATGGTTGAAATAAAAAGCACGCTTTTAGCAGCAGATTAAACCTACAGCAACAAACATTGCAATGAGTCATTCCACCTGTGAAAATACTCAAAATATTTCTCACCCATCCATGCAATATTCTGTTTCTCACAATTTGAAATTAGCATTTATACTGTCACCTTTTGTGTCTTTTTGTTCTTCGTATCTGTTCTAACTTTGGTGTCATAACCTGACTACTCTGAGCATCTGGTCAGAAATGATGAAAGATAAATCAAACGTCTGATAAATGATAAGATGAAATGACTGGTGAGGAATGTGCTACTTTTAGCATTAATTAAACTAGTTTAAGATGTCAACATTAAGAAACCAGACTGAGAAAAATATCACATTGGAAAATAAATTAACATATTTAAGCCTGTTATCAGTTGTTTCTCAGAGGCAGGAAATGCTTTTATTTTCTGTTAAAACTAAATTTATGTCCTTCTTCAGTTCTATTTGTGATACCCATTTTCTCAGCCAGGTCGCCGTCGAGTCCAACTACTAGGATGGGGAGAAACTTACTTCATTTGTTCTTCGTTCATATTTTTGGCACTATGGGCGGGATTCTCCGGCCACGCTCACCTCAAAACCGGAGAATCCCGCCCAAGGTCAATGGACCTTATGGACCTTTGCATGTTCTGCCCAACCGCCCCCCCACTCACTACAATTCCTGTGCTGGGTGAAATTGGAGAATTCCGGCCTATATCTCTCTCAATGGTTTGACTAAGATCAGAAAGTCATTGGAGTCTATGGACAAAAGCTGACATGTCATTTTGTTGCCCGTGCTTTGGTGCATCAACTAGGCATGTTTGTAACTTCACAGAAAGGAAGTTTTATTTATACTAGAATTGGTTCCATCACATAATGTTTTAAATTTATGCAATTCTCAGTTGGCAATAGAAGGCCACCAGAAATGTAAATGTCCACATGAACCAACTCATTTTTGATAAATGATATTTTCAAACAGACCAAATTCAGGATATCTCAGGAATAAAACTTTATCAGCTTTCCAGGAGATTTTTAAAAAAATTATTTTTAACAAAGCATGGAACTTAATCTCAGAATAGAGGAATTGATATTCCAGACATTCTGAATCAGAGAGGTTGTTTAGCAATAATTATGATTTAATACACCATTAAAAATGATGTCTCACCTGATGAAGGAGCAGTGCTTCAAAAGCTCGTGATTCCAAATAAACCTCTTGGACTTTAACCTGGTTTTGTAAGACTTCTCACTGTGCCCAACCCAGTCCAATGCTGGTATCTCCACATCAATGAGATGTGACACTTACAATGGTTTTTACATTGGGAATAGTGTTCAGAAAGTTGAAGTTGATGTCAACTTACTGATTCTGTGCGAATTGAATCTGCAACAGTGCATGCTGTGGGAGGAGTAGGGTATCCCTGACAATAACTCTTGCTCCTTCTGGCTGCCAAGGAATTCTTCCAAAGATGAAACAGATTCCCTTATCCTGACCTCTTCTGCCATCATGCAAGGTTTCATTGGCAGTCTTAGCATCTTGCGAGTGTCCTGCAATCTGAATTCAAATTCATGTCACAATGCTGATTATGTCATTGGATTGTGACTTGTACATTTCAATAAGGTTTCTGCTGCCTGTTGCAGGCAGTCTTCATGTTATTGGAATCCTGGTCATTCAAATAGCTGGAGGGATGAGGTGAGGATGGGGTTGCTGAAACACACCTGGTGGATTGCTATGGGATTTTCCAGCCATGCTGAAGAAAATGGACTTATGAATGGCTATTTGCATTTTCCAGCACCCCTTGCTGCAATGGGGAGTAACATTCTGCCCACTGACTTGTGCTTGGTGTCCATTTTTAACCACCTGTCTATACTATTCTTACAGCTGGTCTGGGTCAAAATCAATTTGACTGTTGAGGATATCATGGGAATTTCCATTTCATGATCATGACAGCTGCTCTATTTTCTTCAGGCATTTAATCCTGCTTGAATATCTAGGACCTCTATGGTAGTGGTCAATATCAGTTCCCTGTACTGACTACCACCTGATTGCTGCTCATTATCCCTTAACAGTTTCACTCTGTCTTACTTGAGTGATAGATTTATCAAGGGCTAACTTGGGATCTATTTATAACCTTTCAGATAGTTACTCATCTTAAAAACTATTGCAATATGATCACAAATTATGTCAGCATATTATAGGCATTGTTCAGACTGTTATGAAGCGTTTCATTGATTCAGTTTTTCCTGTTTCTTCTGGACCACAAATTGAGCTCTCATAGTTCCATAAATGTTTTGTAATCTTTGGAAAGAATACAAAATATCTTCCCAATTCTTTACTATTGAATACATCAGTCTGTTAATCTAATTCACTCTTATTTCAGCCTGAAGCGATTCAAAAATCTTTTAAATTGTTTTATCCAACTTGACCATTCTGCTGGCCCCCTCAAAGTCAATGTTAACTCCTGGGTTTCTGTGCCGCAGAGACATATCTCTGTGCATTAAAATTATTCTATCGATTTGAGGACCTTGTTTTATCCAGACTAGTGTCCTGAACAATGTGTTCTAGGTTTTCATAGTTTCTAGGGAATCTTTGAACAACAGCAACAGTCCAGAGATCACTTTCGGATTTGGGCCATGTTAATAATTTTCTGTGGAGAGCTGCAAGCACCAAGTAGGTGCTCCATTGCTGTTTGCCAATTTGTACCATTCAATACCATCCAGTCACTGCATCCAGACAACCTGTTGATGAAGGATGAGGGCTGTAGTTGGGGGGAAGGGGGGGATGTGGGGCGGGGGGGAGGGGGGTGGTGGGGAGTGGAGGAGAAGCTGGTTGGAGGGTAGTAGTGATGCACCAATAATTTGGAAGATGTTTGTGGGGCTTGAACCAACACTTCTCCTGTTGTCAAAATGACAATTTACTATCCAACTTATTTTTTGGGCTATTTTTTGGTCCTTTCATCCAAGTCACTGGTATAGGGCAGGATTCTCCTAGTCTGCCGAAAGTCAATGGACTTTTAGCTGGGTCGCCGAATCTTATATGGTGGGTCCCCTCATGACAAGGCCAGAAAATCCCAGCCACCAATTTTAAATAATTGAGGCCCCAATGCTGATCCCTGGAGCACTCCACTAGTTACAGCTTGCCAACATAAAAATTAATCCTTTATCGCTACTCTCCGCTCCCTGTTAGATAACTATTCCTCTATCCATGCTAATGTGTTAGTTATCCTTCACACCATGAGCTCTTATTTTGTGTACTAAGCTTTGATGTGACATCTAATCATACAACTTTTAAAAATCCTTTGGGGAATAATGGAGAAGTTGTAAAAGGATTCCTGAACTGATTTTAACCCATTGAACTGCATTATGAACTCTCCTTCTGTGATCAACAAGTCCTGCCGTTGGCCTTGAACGCAGAGCTTCTAGTCTTTTTTGTCTATGTCAAACAGACATTGTGCTATTTCAAGGAAAGTAACAAGGAGTGGTAGATAGAATTATATTGCAATAAGGTTACCTAAGGTGTATTCTGTTAAGCACAGAGAAAGAAACTAGAATCTTTGAACTATTGAGTATTGAAGTTTCTATCCTACAATAGAACACACTCAGTGGTAGAAATGGAAATAGAGAGCATTACCGAAGCCAGAGTGTTCCCCAAATAATCTAAACAATTATGAAATGCTGGAAATCTGAAACAAGTGTAGAAAATGGAAGAAATACATCAAAATCCCACCTGACATGTGAATAAAGAAACATGTCGTTCTTTTTCATTCAGTTGATGACTAACCTGTTCTACATTTCCAACATTTTCAGTTTTAATAAGGAAAACTATACTGATCATTAAAGCAATTTCAATTCTTAGTTAATTGAAAAATACACATGCCCGTGTATGCTAAAAAAAGTTACATTTCAGCCAACAGAATGATTTAAAATGTATTAATCACGGCTACAATACACCTTTCTTGTTTAGTAATGCTTAAGTATTTAATGGCACACCAGAACTCACATTTATTAACTTACATGAAAAATGCTGCCATTAGGACCAATGCCATTTTGTAATGACTGGCTGCTTAATTATCCGTATCACTGAAGCTGATTGCTACTCCCACTGGTTCATAATTCCCAGTCTTTTCACACAATGCAGCATACCCAGACTACTCGGACTACAGGTCATTAAGTAACCACTGAAAGATTGTTTTAAGAATACCTAAAGGACACATTTAGTTCTGGAGAAATATGTGTCTTGATACCTCATGTGTTTAACAGGTGTTTGGCATGGCAATGCGTAACAAAGGATTAGCTTGCACAGGGTTGCAAATCCTTCCTCATTATGACTGAATGCTGGTGTGAATCATTGTAATTCTATTCCACTTACTCTGACACCATTATGACATTACACAATAAATTTGTACATTTGCACACAATTCTAGCCAATTGCATTGATGGCTTTTAAAACACTGAGTGATTGTAGACCTCTTCAGCATAAAATTATTCTAACCGTACTGCCTTCATGAGCACTTCAATGAATGTTATTCTTCTTCTGTTGTGGAGCAGGATTTGCAAATGAGCTAATTTCTCTGCAGTAAACTAATTGTTCTCCCCTCTCTTTATGCAAGAGCTTTCAGCTGGATAAAAGGTCCTGTGCCCATCAAAAGTGCTTTTTGTTTGCCTTGTCATGGTCCCTTAAAAGTGAAGATCTCATTTGCCAAATGGATGCATAATTACATCAATGAGAATGTAACAAGCAAAGAGCTAATTAGATAAATGGTGATTGAGTAGAGTCGTAGTAATAAGATAATTGGGGGGGAGCAATTATTCCAATGTAATAACTGGATACCATGTTGTACGCTTTTCTATGTTAAAAAGCAGGTTATTTCAAAGCTTGTGCATACACAACAATTTAACATAGAAAGTGTTTTGCGGTAATAGCTGCACTTGGACAAATCATTGATTGCCTTCGAATGTTCAGGACAATATCATTAGGCTCCCATGCAAGCCAAGAAGATTAACGTTTTAGCAGGACATTCAAGACAAAGGTATCATTTGTCACAGATAGTTGGGTAAATATGTAAAGATGTTTGAAATCACAATCTTTGCCCCAATTTCACGTCATGTTTATTTGCTGATTTGATTTGTTCTCTCGTTTCGCTTATTTCCTTTACTTTCCATTTGGACAACAGCTACCCTACCATTTACACTTCCTTTACATACATAAGCTGAAATCTTAGCACTGTTCACGCCAGCGGAATTTTCCCATTCTTCCGCAGTGAACGGAGATTTGGCTGGCCGCCAAATTCTCCGACCTCGCTGCAGCGAAAGCGTGGCATGAACGGGCAGTGAGATTTAGCCCATTGTTTCTTTGGGTGGAATTTTCTCATAGAGTGTCAGGCTTTGACTGAAAACTAATATGTGTCTCACTAGGTGCACTGCTGAGTTTTCAGACCAGATTAAAAGGAACTCTGAATGGGGGCTCTAAAGATGGTTCCCCGGTCAGAACTGACCTTAAACTCGCCCCAGGCACCGCCCACCCCCCACCTCTCCCCTCCCCCACCCACCATGAAGGCATCAGGGGCTCTCCCCGACAACAGCACAATTATCAGCAGCTCTTCCCCGACCCCCACAACAACCACGGTAGTATTGCCACCACTACCCCCTCCATCACTGCAAGGGTCCCCTTCAACGTCCGCTTCCCCTCATCAAAGCAAGGTCCCCCACCTCGATGCCTGATCTCCCCCTGAATGCCCATTCCCTCCCATCACAGCAAGCTATCCCCCTTGAGGCCCACTCCCCAACTGTAACTGCAAATTCTCCCACTTAATGGCCATGGGCACACCCAATCACTGCCAAGCTCCCCCCTTCAAAGACCTCGGTGCTGTCCCCCACCTCCCCACCACACAGAACAAGAAACCACCCTCCTCTGCATCCCCAATTGGGCTCCTCAAAAGCCCACCTCTGGTGCTGCCCACAGCACAGGTTGACACTGCCAAGTTGGCACTTCCAGTTTGCACTGCTGGGTTGCATTGTCATTTTGTACATACATATTCAAAGAAAGGATTACATGCATGCTATAAATTGTTTCCCTTCCCACACCTAGTGATGCACAGAGCAGACTTTCATATGTCCCCATACTGAGGTTTTTCCTGGAATCAGTCACTAGCCTGTTGCCAGAGGCTTATAGCCTGAGGGGCGCCATTTTGCATCAAGCATGGCTGACTAGGACTCTCTGCCATTCTTCCCACCTTCAGCGGTCACGGGCATTCAGCCTCTGATCTTCGGGTAAGCGTCCTCCAAGGCGGCCTTCACGACACACGACAGCGCAGAGTCACTGAGCAGAAACTGATAGCCAAGTTCCGCACACATGAGGACGGCCTAAACCGGGATGTTGGATTTATGTCACACTATCAGTAACCCCCACAGCTTGCCTCCTGGACTTGCTGGCTGTCCTGTCTGGAGACAATACACATCTCTTTAACCTGTGCTTAATGCTCCCTCCACTCACATTGTCTGTATCTTTAAGACCTGGTTGGCTGTAGAGATTTGCATTCTAATCAGTATTCTGTAACTTGATTTTGTGTCTCTGTGCCCTGTTTGAGAGCAGATTTCCACTCCATCTGACGAAGGAGCAGCGCTCCGAAAGCTAATGGTATTTGCTACCAAGTAAACCTGTTGGACTTTAACCTGGTGTTGTTAAAACTCTTACTATTCTTACCACCTGCCATTGGAGTGTGCTAGAAGTGTGTTGCAGGTTTATATACAACCTGTTTAAACACACCTACATTGGCTATCAAGTCCTGGGGTGGGACTTGAACCCAGAGCTTCTGTCTCAGAGGCAAGGACTATGTGCCCATTGCACCATGAGACCTCCTCCATACTATACATATCACATTACAAATGCATACAAGTACATATTACTGCATTACAGTAATAGTCTCCCAGAGAAAGTTAAGTCACGTACAAGGCATAAAGGAAATATATATGTATATATATTTGTCAGCTGGACTACTTTATAAAGTCTTCTTGTTTTCTTCAAAATGGGCAATTGCTGAGCTGGCTCCAGCTGGTCACTTGCTGTCTTCCAGCAGTTTCAACGTATCAAAAGCTAACACCTCAAACATCTGGAAATAACTCTCCAGATCTACCATAAGCATTCCAACCCAGCCGACACAATGGCCCCACAGGCGATGGGTCTGCTCCAGCCAACTTTGAACAACGATTTCACAGGCCCTAATACTGGTGCTAATGACCTAAGCATTAACTGTTCCAACACAATGGTTTCAACAAGAGAGCCTCATTTAACAACCCAAAACCAATGTCTCCTAGAACAAATGGTACTATAACTCCAATTGAACACCTCAAGGTTTCAGCATGGGAATACACCTCCTTTAACCCATATCAAGGAATGGTAGTAGGAGGTGTGTCACATGATCTCCTTCCCGCCACCCCCCCACCCCCCACCCCCCCACCCCCCACCCCCCCACCCCCCACCCCCCCACCCCCCACCCCCCTACCCCCACCCCCCTCCCCCCCAAGTTGCACTGTCATGTTGTCCAGTGGGATTAAACTCTGGCAGTTACTGTTTTGACCTCCATGAGAACAGAACTCCAGGCAACAGTCTGTGTTGTCTACCATCAAGCTGGTGGCAGCAGAAAGATCTCTGGCCCTCATTAAAACCTGGAACTTGTGCCTCCAAGACGAACTCACTATGTGCTTTCTCCCATCATGGATGTCTACCTCTGGAAAGGCAGGTCATCTTATCGTCAACCTCCCCTTGGAAGATATTTTCCATTCGACATCTGGTTCTGGACTCTGGATAAATTGTTAACTTGTATTTTATTGTAGTTGTACTTGAACATTCTTCCTTTTTCCTTATTCCCCATTTATTGTCTGAGCGCAAAAGAGTTTTCCAAACCCCTCTTGCATTTGTGCATGTAAAAACAAATCAACCCTTTTTGTTTATTCTTACCTTGAGTTTGCTGTGCAAGTTATTACTGGACAATTGGAATACTCAAAATTTCAGGGTTGGGGAAAATATGCCATCATTTATAAAGGGGGAAATCTGAATAAAAAATCACTTTTCTTTTTACAGATGTAGAAAGCGGGGAAATCATGACAGTTTAATTTAACCCCCTCACCCCCGACCTCCTCTCCGTGACTGTTGAAAAATTAAAACCACTCCTAGCTTCCAGGTAAATATAGCAATTGATTCATCCCAACATCTGATGAAACTCCCTCACCTCCCCTTCACTGACCATGGGACTCCTCCTACTGGCCCCGCATCCCCCAATGAGTACCCACCAACCCCCTTGTCACCCAAATGACCCCTTGCAGGATCCCCTGACTTCCCAACTACACCACCCTCCCAAGTACACTTCCACATTCCAAACACCCAAGGGATTCTCTGATAACCTCATGGGACTCCCCTCCCCCAAAAGTACATGCCCACCCCCCAATTTCCCTCCCCACCCCTGGCGGCACATTGGCTAGCACTGCTACCTCACAGCGCTAGGGACCCGGGTTCGATTCCCGGCTTGGGCCATGATCTGTGTGGAGTTTGCATATTCTCCCCGTGTCGTGTGGGTTTCCTCCAGGTGCTCCGGTTTCCTCCCACTGTCCAAAGATGTGCTAGTTCGGTGGATTGACTATGCTAAATTCTCCCTCAGTGTACCTGAACAGGTACTGGAGTGTGGCGGCTAGGGGGTTTTCACAGTGACTTCATTGCAGTGTTAATGTAAGCTTACTTGTGGCACTAATAAATAAACTTAAAAAAAACTGAAACAACTACATCCCAACCTCCCAATGGACCCGTGTTGCCTTCAGCCACCAGCTCCTGACTGTTTGCCCTCCCATTGCCCACCCCACACCCTGACTATATGCCCATTGACCTAATTGCCCTTGTCAGCCTCCTGGCCTAACCCAACTGTCCTTACCATCCCCTGACTATATTCCGAGTAGACCCCACTATACTCCAACTCCACAAACTGCTGTCCTCCCCCTGACTGCCAAGTCCACACCTCCCCCCCCCCCAATCACTCCACACTGCCTACAATCCCTCCTCAGGTGACCACCCAAAACACCCCTGACCCATTCTACCACCTCCTCCCCGTATCCTGCCCACTTACCTAATAAACTTACCCACTCTCTGGCTTTGCAGCAGCTAGTGTTGTAAAAGTGTGGCGTGTCCATCCCTCTGATTCCTCAGCTTTGGACAGAAGGCTGTGAGAACTTGCTGTGCTGCATAGAATTACACAGCCTGGGTTAAAAGGTCCAGCGAGAAAGGAGCGGCTGGATTTGCAGGTAAGTAACTACACGTGGAATGACAGCCTGTCTCAATTGCCACTGGAATGGAAGTTATGGCCTGCACTGTCAACCTTCTCACTTTTCCACCTGAGCTCTGGCATTAAGTTTTTAACTGGCTGAAAAAGCCACAATATTGGCCTGACAAACAGATAGGTGGATACATCGTTAGTGAACAGGAATGTCCACAATGAAAACAGGAAGGAAATGCTCTTATCAGCATGACTGACAAGTCAAAAACTGTCATCTAAATGGTTATCATGAGATCAAAAATAATAACCATTTTTACTGGGCTGGAGGAAATTTCTCTATTGGAGGAGACAGCATCAGTCCAAAACTCCTATTGGTCTGTGATCTTCAATTCCCCAGCAAGGTATGTTATACTTCAGAAAACCAGGTGGTGAAGGATCAAACTGAAGCCAATCTTTACACATTTTTAAAGTACTTATTTGAAAATAGATACACATTACAATCACACATCTCCTAACCCAACAAGTAACTGTTCTTATTTCTAGGAGCACATGAATCCCTGGTTAATGTCCAACACCTGCATATAATTAAGTACAATTAATAGAGAATTAACAAATCCCGTCTCTCTCTTTAAATAAAAATTAGACTTCCGTGTTCAACAGAATTTTCAAACCAATTAAATCAAAGATCTCCATATTCTATACAAAGCACTACGTTGTGAGACTTCCCTCCTCTCGGACTTATTCATCCAGATATTTCCTTTTGTAAAACAATTATGCAGGTGATGACTTGCATCCATCCATTTAATTTTAGAGGTTTCTTTCTCTCCAGCATTTGTTTCAAGCTGGCAAGGTCATTCCATAACCTTTTTCTCATTTATTGTAGAGTTTATATTTCCCCCACAAGGAATGGATATCTACATAACATTAAAAAGCTACTTTATTTTCAGTATGTCCATTGTGCAGAATCTCACTTCAAACAAAGGCCCAAACCCATTTTCTCCACAAGACCTAGGGCGAGATTTCCCGTCCCTTCCCACTGACAGGATCTTTCAATCCCGCCGAAGGTGACCTCCCCACGACAGGTTCCCTGGTGGCAGGATGGACGAGCCATCCAAAATGCCATTGACATCGATGGGACTGGAAGATCCCACTGGCGGTAAATGGAAAGCCACCTCCACCACCGGAAAACATACTATAGGAGCGGGGGCTGGAGGGGAATCCCGACCTGAGTGTTTTTCAGCCAAAGTACATTTAATTAAGCTTTTTATTTTCTTAACTTCCCAAACTAAAGGACAAGCTTTTCCATTCTCACCTTTCTGAAATACCATGAAACCAACTGCATTAGACTATCTAAAGGAAGGTCTGCATGCGACACATGGTTAAAATGGCTAATTTCATATCCTTTGTGTCTTCTAAGCATAGGAATTGGCTGGCTGATTGTCAGGGCCCTGATAGTTAGGTGGGTGCCATTGATGATCCCTTGGAACTGGGGATTTACATCAATGGTGATAAAGCCCAATGCTTCCTTAACTGCACAGACCTTTCTGTCTTAAAATAGATGTATCTCCTTGCCCTCTGAAATAGGGCACCCACAGAATGCCTGACGGTGTGATAATCTGCCAACTATGGGATATCACCCAGGTCCACAAATGACCCCTGGAATGACCCAAATGCATAAAAATTCAGAGCAACAGTAACATTGATAGCTTCAAGTAGGAGACTGTCACGAGAGCAATGAGGTCACTATCCACCAGAATGCATATTAGTTGAACAAGGCTAAAAGGAGGGATTTTATGCCCCAAGCGGCATCAAATAAATCCATATAGGTAGAACTGATGAACAAAGAAAGGGTAAATCATATGGTTGGGAATGCACTATAGACACCCCCCCCCCCCTCCCCCAATCAGTCAGACGGAGGTAATTGCTGAGAAGTCTGGAAATAATGGCAGGAGATATCAACTACCCTGATATTAACTTGGATGAAATCAGTGCAAAAGGTACAGAGGATAGAGAATTCGTAAAATGCAGTTAGGAGAACTTTCTTAGTCAGTATGTAGCCAGCCAACAAGAAGAAGGGCAGGGAGGTCTTTCACTAAGGGGTATAGATTTAAAGTAATTGACAGAGGTTTGGAGGGAAGTTGAGCAGAAATCATTTCACCCAAAGGGTGTCATAGGTCTGAAACTCAATGCCTTAAAGTGTGGTAAAAACCATCACCACATTCGAAAAGAAAATTGGGATGTACGCTTCAGGTGCTTTAACCAAGAGGGCTAAATAGCTTGAGCTGGAAAGTGAGATTCACTTGGTTAGCTCTTCTTGAGCTGGCCATGATGGGCTGAATGGAGCATTAAAAAGAGCAGGAGAACCCTGAAGACTGATTTTTGTTAACTTAAAGGCTCAGCTGTGACCAAGATGTTCAATAAGAGAGCAATCAGTACAGAATGGAGGGAGAGGAGTTTTGCCTCATTACTCCATGGGACTTTCCTGTCACTCATCTAGTGACTACCAACATAATCACCATGTCAGTGAAATGAAGGAGATAGTCATTGACTTCAGGAAGCGTATTGTGGAACATGCCTCTGTCTACATCAATGGGGATGAAGTGGAAATGGTCAAGAGCTTCAAATTTCTAGGTGTCCAGATCACCAACAATCTGTCCTGGTCCCCCCACACTGATGCTGCAGTTAAGAAAGCCCACCAACACCTCTTTTTTGTCACAACGCTAACAAAATTCTGCATCTCCCCTCCGACTCACTTACGGATGCACCACAGAAAGCATAATTTCCGTACACATCACAGCTTGGTTTGGTTCCTGCTCTGACCAAGACCGCAAGAAACTACAAAGGATTGTGAACGTAGACCAGTCCATCATGCAAACCAGCCTCCCATTCATTGACTCCGTCTACACTTCCTGCTGCCTCGGAAAAGCATCCAGCATAATCAAGGACCCGATGCACCCTGGACATACTCTCTTCTATCTTTTTCCATCGGAAAAAAGATACAGAAGTCTGAGATCACATACCAACTGATTCAAGAACAGCTTCTTCCCTGCTGCCATCAGACTTTTGAATGGACCTACTTTATAGTAAGCTGATCATTCTTTAAACCCTAGCTATGACTGCAACATTATATTCTGCGCCCTCTCCTTTCCTTCTCTCCTATGCACTCTATAAACAGTATGCTTTGTCTGTATAGCATGTAAGAAACTTTTCACTTTTCACTGTATACTAATACATGTGACAATAATAAATCAAATCAAAACGGTGTTCAGCTGGCTGGCAAATGAAGGTTGGCACAGATGTGTCAGTAGATGTCACTACCACTGTTTCCATGCCATCACACATTGGATTAGTGGCGGAAAACACAACCCAAAGTGTGATATGGAAATAATTATTTGTGGAAGGCTCTGTTTTGTTAAGACATGAATAAAATTTTGATGGAAATTTGAAAAGTACAAACTGATGAAAATAAAGCAAAATGGACTGAAAAACTGGAAAACCAAGAGATTCAAACAATGGAGTAAAGAAATTTTTAGTTGGCCCTATACTCCCAGAATTTAACCATGAAGGAAATACAGGTCTGAGGATTTAGCCTTATCTCTGACAGATGCTCGGTTTGAGCCCAGCTCAGTCAGGCAGTGGTGAATTTCTAATTATCTGCATCATCAATTAGCTATAATAAAACAGCACTTCAAAAGCTCACACGCTGTTGTGTTTCATGGGCATTTTCTGAATTTAAGGTACAACATTGACAATTGGTCTTTTTGGTTAGGCTTCATAAAATCGTAGAATCCCTATGGTGCAGAATGAGGCCATTTGGCCCATCAAATGTGCATCGACTCTCTGGTAGGGCATCTTACCCAGGCCCATCCCCACCCCTGTCCTTTCCTCATGGCTAATCCACCTAGCTTAAATATCTTTGGACACGAAGGGGCATTTTAGCATGGCCAATCCCACCTAATCTACACAGCTTTGGAGTGTGGGAGGAAACCGGAGCACTCGGAGGAAATCCACACAGTCACGGGAAGAATGTGCAAACCCCACATAGTCAGTCACCCAAGGCTGGAATCGAACCTGGGTCCCTGGCGCTGTGAGGCAGCAGTGCTAACTGCTGTTTAGATATTATGGATAATTTCAGTAAATCTGCAATTTCAGTTGGACAATTTGAGCTCTAAGCACAGCTCTTCACTTGGAGTGCAGCATCACTGACTTGATCTTTTATCTTTTGAATTCAAGCTGGAGAATTTTGCCCCTGTGCCCCCCTCAATCAATCAGCTTTAAAAATCAGGCAAAAGAAGCCCCCGTAGAAAAATTAGCCGAATACATTCATTGAGATCGAACAGGTCAAAGTACAACAGTGGGTGTTTGCTCATTTCATGAGTTGAGAGCCAAACAGATTCTCATTGAGTGCAATTGTGATAAGCTTTCTGTTGCACATCAGACCCTAGTTTAAAAGCAGTTACATAAATCATAGGTTGTATTTCTGAAGTGAGACATTACAAATGGATTTAGGGCCATCAGACCGTTCAAACTGAACACATAGTAGGTGTTTCTCTCAAATTTTAACTGAAATATTAATTAAAACAAAAGAAAACAATATTCTATTATTATTGACAGTATTGTGCAAAGAAGAAACAGGTTTATTTTGACTTTCGCTATGCCGTCTATATTTTTAGAATAGTGTCTTAAGGTCTCTCAGAATTATATTGTTCAGTTGTACAGATTTCTTCCTTTTGTTTCCTTCAGCCTGTAAATAACTTACACTGGATTGGCCGGATAATTTCTTTGAATGAATATAGTGTGATAAGATAGAAAATGTAGCTTTCTTTACCCCAGATATCTAGGTTTTTGAGCATAACACACACTGTCAATCCAAAAAAAGAACACTTGGACTGTAATCACAATAAACCTAACAGACTTGACTCCCACTTTCCACTTCCGTTTCAAAGCCACCAATTTAATGAAATGGATCTACTGTTCTCTGTGTAAAGGCTTAGTGCTGAACCTCATTATTGAGATCTGATATAGTCTGATGGATGAAAGGTGCTTTTTCACTTGCAAGATCTATAGAACTTCAGACTCAGAACAAATAATTTAAGTCTCTAAAGACCCAACAGCCCTTTGGCCCTTGAATTCTTTAAGGCTAGCAAGAGTATGTGTGGAGTATAATAGATTGTCTGGCTTATCCCTTTCATGTGGAAGTTACATTTATTTAACTGCTCCCGATAAAGAATATACTAGCTTCGAATGATTCCATAGAATGCACCTGTCATTGGGAATACAATGCTGTAACCTCACTTCACTTCCAGTTCACAAATTGGAGGGGGCAAATTTCCTCAGGGCTTCTCCCACACCTGGCGCCTGTGCAGGATCGGTGGAATCTTGTTTACAAGCGTTAATAGGGTTTCTGCTGAAAGTACAATGGCAGGGGAGAAGCTGTAAGGATATAATGTGAAAAGTATCAATTTATTCAGTATGGTTAGATTCAAACCTATTTGAATTGGAATGAACCAACTCAAGTTATTACAGTTCATTGCCTTCTGTCACAAAGGCCAATTTAAGAGGCACATGACAAAATCACCTGAACAAAACTCCATGTCCACTATATTGGGAAAAATCTGATCCACAATCTTCAAGTTGAAAAAAATGTTTAGATTACAGCATGCATATTTTTCTGTCAAGCCATTACAAGTTTTCAGATTAGATAGATTTTTCTTAGAAGTGATATTTGGTATTTACACAGTGGATATTGTTGTATATTTGTTTCAGCAATAATCCTTGCTAAGCTACCTGCCAAAGATTAGAATTAGCCAGAGGTAGGAGCTTAGGACAGGCCTCTTGTTTCCATATACAATAACCAAACCAATACTTACTAGTTTACCCTCATAACACCATACTATTCCAAGTGTTCCATGTTAAAGGGTGCCTGAACCCACTCTGATTCATAAGTGAAAATCCTGAAGGGCACCAAAGCAAAAATAAAATATAGTAAACAAGAAAATCTTTCATGATCCATTAATTACTCCCTTGGCTCCTATTTACTGCTCGTTTGTTATTTACCCCAATTTTCCCTCATCAATTTAGCCGGCCACATGACTTATTTTTTTATAAGTACAACATATTGTTCAGCTCCTTGACATCAACCTTAGCTATTCAAGACAGCACAGTAGTGAGTGAACCATTCAGAAACATATCTAGGAGTTTTTGTGGCTATCAAGGTGAAGGAACATTGAGAAACAGAACATCTTTCTATTTCACACATCTAAGACTGAATTTTCAGCACCCATGAGGGTGAGGTGCAGGCATGCTCTGAAAGTGGCACACTTAGATAAAAAATAGGAGCAGGAGTAGACAATATGGTCTATCAACCCTGATCCGTCATTCAATATAATCATGGCTGATCTTGGGCTTCAACTCCATTTTCTCCCTCTCTCTCCATAGACCATAATTCCCTGAGCGATAGGAAATTTGTCTATTCCAGCCTTAACTGTATTGAACAATAGGGCATCCACAACCCTCTGGGACAGAGAATTCCAAAGTGATCTTTATCCCGAGACTATACCCATTTTAGGTTCCGCCACCAATGGAACCAATCTTTCTGTGTCCACCCTATCAAACCCTTTCAGAATTTTGCAAGGTTTAATGAGATCACCTCTCATTCTTTGGAAATCCAACCCAGTTTATACAGCAAGTGGATGGCAAGTCAGTCTTCTGACAGCACTGGGATATGCTGGAAGTTTTAAAGGGAGGGTGGAGCTGGCAGTCCACAGGCCTCATTTTAACCTTGCTGTTGGAGAACCTGTTCACAGGCTGGAGAGGGACAGAATTATTTTTTCAAAATTAATCAGGTGAAGAGTGAAAAGCCTGGGACATATTAGTGCACAGTTTTCGGGAGCATAATATGGAGCCATTATTGATTGTGACTGCTGATGAAAAATCTGGTATGGGAAGAAATAGTTACACTAAGGGGTTACTGGTTACCTCAGTTAATTAGAGAGCTAGCATGTGGATCAGATTAACACCACTGCATATGGTCCAATTCCTGTTCTAGCTGTGATAGACTTGGGGCTGCCTCCTCACCCTACCCATAGTAAAGGTCATAGCAGTCAGATGTCGTTTGGTGAATAATAATCAAGTCCTTACCTTCAGGAAGAAAACTCGAGGTCTCATGCAATGGTCCAAAGCTATCATCGCAGAGTGAATGTTTAAACAGTTCTGTGGACCATTAGCTGCTGGCCCACCGCTCTCCTACACTTTTTTATCCTACCAGGCATTGGCAAGCCCCGTTATGGCTGCTATTTTACTTTTAAATCGCCCTCCAGAACCACGTAGCCACCTCCTCCTAATTGAGCTTAAACTCACCTCAAGTCAAATTAGGGCCTTTCCCTGTAAAAAATTGGGTTGCATCACTGACATTGCAACAATGCAGGGTCAGGGCCCAGAAATGATGCAGCTATTGAGTTCCTGGTGTCACCAAACACTTTAATGTAACATATATAAGGTCACCCAAATGATGTATGGTCTTAACCCCATCCTTGCCAAAAGCACTTCATTTAATATCAGTTTATTTCTATTGTCATAAAATTTATGAATAAAGGAAGAAAAGACTCAAATTTAGTTACTTGCGCGTTTCACAATGTCCAGACTCCCATAACAGCCTTTTAAGCACTATAAGAAATACAACAGTCAATTTGTAAATAGCAAGGTCCCACAGACAGTAAAGAGATAGGGACTAGATAACCTGTTTTAGTAATATTCGTTGAGGCATAAATCATTGCCTGTCCCTTGATTTGAGGATAATCTCTACTCAGAGTCATGAGTTTCAGCCATGGGCCTCATATAACCAAACTGGCTGATTCTCAATCCACAAAGCTTTGAGCAGATAGGTCAGGACATCCCACATGGTAGTGGGATCCAGAATAAAGCATTTGCTTCCTTTTCTTTTCTTGTCTGCCATCGATCGGCCACATCACACTGAGTGATGCAGTTTGAAGGACAAATTGTTGCAATTTTGATTGATTGGTAGTATACCCCTCCCAGGCAGTAAGATCACTTCAAGGAGAACTTGTGTGTCTTTGAAACTTTCTCTTTGTCCCCCTCTGGAAATGTGGCCATTTCAGAGTTGAGAGAACAGGACTTGGTGAAGGAGATGATTTAAAATCATGTGGACTCAGTGTTCAGTCCTTTGAAGTTGATTTTGCAGTCCTCCCATTGAATCCAGAGGATGAAGCAGAAACGTTGCTGTTAGAATTTCTCTAGCGCTCTTATCTATTGCTGATACATGATCCAGGTCTCACTGCAGTACAAGAGCATGGTGGCAACAGTTGCTCTGTAAATTAGGACTTTTGTTGACTTGCAAAGGTTTGTGTTATCAAACACTTTCTGCTGTAGTTTGCAGAAGCTTGTGCAACTGATCAAGTGTTTGATTTGCTCAGCATGGCTGGCCTTTGAGAGAGGTGACTGTCAGAGTATTACTCCATGGAAGGCCCTATAGCGGAGCAAGGAGCTCCTGTTGGCATAACTCAAGGAATCAATAGAATTCCCAAGCCTCTCCATCACATTAACTTGGTAATCCATGGAGTGATGAGGATAAATATTGGTCAGGAGATTTCTCTACTTTTCTTTGAAGTGGTGTCATGTTTTTTTTAATGTTCATCTGAGAAGGTAAACAGGGCCTTGTTTTAATGACCCATAAGAAAGACAGCACTCGCTCAGTGCTGCAATGGAGGGGCGAACTTTCCCGTTCCGCCCACCATGAGAATCGGAGCAGGCAAGGGGCGGACCATGGAAATGTCCGTTGACCTTGGGTGGGATTTCCGGTTTTTAGGGCGAGCACGGCCAGAAAGTCCCGCCCAAAGTGTCAGTCTAGAATTTTTGTTTAAGTATCTGGAATGGGGCTTAAACTCACAACTTTCTGAGTGAGAAACAAGAGCGAATCCACAGGGTGGCATGATAGTTAACACTACTGGCTCACATCACTAGGCACCCAGGTTCAATTTCCAGCTTGGGTCACTCTCTGTGCGGAGTCTGCACATTCCCTCTGTGTCTACGTGAGTTTCCCCCGGATGCTCTGGTTTCTTCTCACAGTCCAAAAGACATGCTGGTTAGGTGTATTGGCCATGCTAAATCCTCCCTCAGTGTACCCGAAGAGGCGCCGGAGTGTGGTGACTAGGGGATTTTCACAGTAAATTCATTGCAGTGTTAGTGTAAGCCTATTTGTGACACTAATAAATAAACTTTAAACTGAACCACAGCTGACACTCAAGACTTTTCTGAGTTGTGATTTCCAATCTAGGATTAATTTTGTGCTATGACCTTATAGTCATGCACATTTTTTCCAACCAATAAAATCCAAGAATTAAAATGGAGCTTTTTATTACACAGCCAAAAATGGACCATCATTTATGCATTATTTTGCTTTTCAATCACTATTACTGAGTCGGTGGTCTAACCTTTATCATGCTTGGAGCTCCTCATTCATTGAATGCTTCTTATGTCGTTGAGTGCTTGCTGCTGACCATTATTACATGTTCGTCTACATCGTCCTACATTCTTCTCGCAGTGAAAAAGCAATTCAAAGAATGAATGACTGTTACAATCGAGTATCACTAAAGGTGGTGTGACAGCTAGGTGAGAAAGGATGAACTGGTTCCCCTCTATTCAACCTCCTCAGTTGGTCGCAACAAAGATTTAAATTTATTTTTCACGAGGATGTGCCTTTTCCAATTCAGAATGTATTTAGCGATTTAAGCAATGAGCCCTCATGCAATTATTCTGGCCCACACACACATGCAGGTATCAGAAATAGGGGGAGTTAGAGTCCAATAAAACAACGGTAAAAAGAATATGGTTAAGTGTCCTTTGATTGCCCTTAAAGTGTAGATTGTTAAATGCTGTGGTTGATTTAGGTTAGCAGGTTTCTTGGATACATTAAAATGTAGAAGATATTGCAGTTATTAAGAGATCTCATTTCGCAAGTAGGTTTCTGGTAGAGTGGGCTTCTTGAACTGAGCAACATACTTATTCCAAAGGGGAGAGAGAGAGAGCAGCTTTCAGCCTGTTTCCTCAACTGAAGACTTTCTCAACTGAAGACTTCCTCAACACCACCTGTGCCATTGGCAATCTCTGGTGACAAAGAACAACAAAGAACAAAGAACAATACAGCACAGGAAACAGGCCCTTCGGCCCTCTAAGCCTGTGCCGCTCATTGGTCCAACTAGACCATTTATTTGTATCCCTCCATTCCCAGAATGCTCATGTGACTTTCCAGGTAAGTCTTAAACAATGCCAGCGTGTCTGCCTCCACCACCCTACTTGGCAGCACATTCCAGGCCCCCACCACTCTCTGTGTAAAAAACGTCCCTCTGATATCTGAGTTATACTTCGCCCCTCTCACCTTGAGCCCGTGACCCCTCATGATCGTCACCTCCGACCTGGGAAAGAGCTTCCCACTGTTCACCCTATCTATACCCTTCATAATTTTGTACACCTCTATTAGGTCTCCCCTCATTCTCCATCTTTCCAGGGAGAACAAGCCCAGTTTACCCAATCTCTCCTCATAGCTAAGACCCTCCATACCAGGCAACATCCTGGTAAACCTTCTCTGCACTCTCTCTAAAGCCTCCACATCCTTCTGGTAGTGCGGCGACCAGAACTGGAGGCAGTACTCCAAATGTGGCCTAACCAGCGTTCTATACAGCTGCAACATCAGATTCCAGCTTTTATACTCTATACCCCATCCTATAAAGGCAAGCATACCATATGCCTTCTTCACCACCTTCTCCACCTGTGCTGCCACCTTCAAGGACTTGTGGACTTGCACACCTAGGTCCCTCTGTGTTTCTATACTCTTGATGGCTCTGCCATTTATTGTATAACTCCCCCCATTCTTCCAAAATGCATCACTTCACATTTATCTGGATTAAATTCCATCTGCCATTTCTCCGCCCAATTTTCCAGCCTATCTATATCCTGCTGTATTGTCCGACAATGTTCATCGCTATCCGCAAGCCCAGCCAACTTCGTGTCATCCGCAAACTTGCTGATAACACCAGTTACACCTTCTTCCAAATCATTTATATATATCACAAATAGCAGAGGTCCCAGTACAGAGCCCTGCGGAGCACCACTGGTCACAGACCTCCAGCTGGAAAAAGACCCTTCGACCACTACCCTCTGTCTCCTGTGGCCAAGCCAGTTCTCTAACCATCTAGCCACCTCTCCTTGTATCCCATGAGCCTTAACCTTCTTAACCAACCTGCCATGAGGACTGAGCAGCCTTGCTTTGAAATACTTCACCCATTGTGTAATTCCAACAGGTTTTGGATGGAACAATCTATGACTGTCATCGTTTCAGTATCCAGTAATTTGTGTTTTTAATGTATCTTCCATAGATAGTTACTAGTTTCAATGGGTGCCTGGGTTATAGGAAATGACTCTCTCTTCACACTTCCCCGGAGGGTGATTTGTTTGTTTCACACCCCGACCTTGGGATGTGTCCTTGAATTCTGAAGCAGTTTGCTCTGTTTCAGTTCAAGTTGCAAAATTTCCAGTCAGCTAAAAGTAGAAAAATGTTATTCTCCAAAAATAAAGGAACATAGCCTCGTGATAATGGAAATCAAAGGCACATTTTGTGGTCATAAATGACACGTGAATATAAATACAGCAAGTGGAATGTTAAAATATAATTACCCGCATTATGATCAAGCTCTTTGCTTGCCCAGAAATATGATTTGGATGTTCAGATAGTTCAGTGCCCAAGCTGCAATCTAACAGAAGACAGGTTACTCGTGGTTAAGAGCTGTTCTCTTAATCAGGAATCCATTTTGGGGCTATGTTGCTGATCATTTGCTTCTGTTTTTGGCCATCTCATTATTTTGCCTTCTTGTTGTTAGAGGTTTTCTTTTTCTAAAGTATGAGAGACATGTACTCCATGAATTTGTACTTTGAAAATCTTCAAACAACTCAATCTCTTCTTCTCTAGGCTGCATCCATGAGTGGCATGGTTGCACAGTGGATAGCACTGCTGCTTCACAGCGCCAGGGACCTGGGTTTGATTCCCGGCTTGGGTCACTGTCTGTGTGGAGTTTGCACGTTATCCCCGTGTCTGCATGGGTTTCCTCCTCAGGTGCCTGACTGTGGCGACTAGGGGAATTTCACAGTCACTTCATTGCAGTGTTAATTGTGACTAATAAAATTATTTGGGGATAGGCGAACAATGGCTCATTCCATGATTCTACTACATGGCAGGGTGAGGAGGGAGGCACCAAGTCTGCCAGTAATCAAACCCCATGCTGTTGAACCACACGCTAACCGTCCAGCCAACTGAGCTAACCTTTCCAATAATTACAGTAACAAAATAATAACAGCAGAAAAGACAGGTCACTTCAGAGTTTTCCGCAGGCAGATATATCCTGCAAGACATCAAGGAAGCATCCACACCTTGGATGCAAAGCTAGACCTAGCTCAGATATACAAGGCCATAAGGGCAGGAGCTGTGAAATTTGGACACAATGGAGATAAACCCATCAGACCACCCCGGGCTCCGTGTGTTCATGAGAAACTGGAGATAAAATCAAATACCTGCTTGTCAACCACATGTCAAATTCTAACAGCAGAGATCAATTGAGAACCACAAACATCGTTTTTATTGTTACCACAGTAAGGGATCATACCCAAAATTGATCAAATTAGGCAAAAAAATCTAACTTTATGCATAACAATATTTTTCTTAAAGGGACAAACCATCCAAATCCAAAATCATCGGAATCGAATTAAAATTATTGTTTTCATTTGAATTGGATCAAATTCAGATTCATTCCAAATGTTATATTGATTAAAGGTTATTCCAGTAGCAAATCTCCATTTTCTCTTTCTACAGTGCATATTAAGTATGATAACAGCTTGTTTCACAAGCCAGACCCAACACTCCACACGTTTAGACTCATAAATATGCAGCTTTTTTTTTTAAACAAAGCAAGATGTGATCATAATTAAACGTAAATGTTCCATGATTTAACAAATTACAAATGTGGAATAGATTTTCAATGTGGAAGACAGTTCCTTTCACTTTCTCCTGAGCGCTGAATGCAGCTTTCTTCTATCCACAGCTAATTGCTGTTCACAATCAGTTCATACAGGAAGTCAGCATGAAATTATCAGCTCTCAGCAAAGTCAAGCAAGTCACAGTATGTGGAGTTTATACAAGCCTAATGTGAAGCCCTGTTTCACAGTGCTAACAATGAGAAGTGGGAAGCTTATACTTTGAAGTCTGATTCATGGCAGCAGCCACCTTGAACAGACTGTTAACACGTCAACACTTAACAATTTTGCAGCTGTAATACAAAATGAGGTTATGGTAAAGGCTTTTTTAAATTCACGTGAAGTGAAAATTAGGTATATGACTATCATCACTGTGTGCCGTGCCTTTCATATTACAACAGCAATATGTACTTCCATTTCACTGTAAGAATACTCTCCTACTATATAAATATGCAAATGTCAGCTATTACTGACGACAGTGATTTGATGAAATTCATCCCAAAGGGCAATGCAGCCAAAACAAAATAATAAACACGAACTCTAGACATTCACAAGCCAAATTATTTGTGGAACTTTTATTGTATACTCGATGCTTTAGTAAATTGTGGCCAATGAAATCAAACCTGGTTGGTTAACACAACATGAAACCCTAACTTCAAATGCTTATGGGTATAATTTGAGTCAGCTAATTTTACAGTTAGCATTTGCACATTGGTGCCAGTGTTTGTAATCCAATACAGATCATGAAAGCTAATCTAGTTTAAGGAAATTTGACTAGAGTTAGGGCCTGTCCTGCGACAGTTTGTGAAGCACAATGGATATTTGTAATGCAATTGGGCTATTTGTCATGAGTGCAACTCGATGTAGTGAGTGGATTAAAGCAAAGATATTCTATCCTGTTTACTGTGTCTCAGAACTTGTTCTACATTGTATCAAGGTCAATTCTTAATTGCAGGATTGTGAAATTACAGTATCTGTGTAAACTCTTCTTCACCACTGTCACCTCTGAGGGTCCTGTTAACTATATACTATTCACCTGTAAAATGATAGCCTGTCATAAAAGAGAATGGCAGTGGTACCACCCAGCGTGATCAGTGACCTTGTGATGATTGAACCATTAAAGAAGGGACAGGAATAGAATTTCTCTTTGGCCAGAGCAGAAAGGAAAACACTTAAGCAATACTGCACTCAAGCTTCAGCTTGTGGCCAAATATTAGCTGGCAGTCTTGTTTAATCAGCTAGTTGTGTGTGTTTTGGTCAGAAATAGACTAAAATACACACAACAGGATAGGTTGGTAGTCCAAAAAAATAGAACAAACTGTACATATTGTGAGGTCAGATACTTTGCAAATCTTCCAAACACCATTTTGTATAAATTCCTTGATTGGTTATAGCCTTGTTTTGTATCCAGTATATGTGAGTATTATTGCATATTTAACTGAATATTTTCACTTAGTTATACAAGCTCCATTGTACAAGCTCCATTTTGAGTACAAGCTCCATTTTGGTTTTGCGATGCTCTGGGAGAAAGATGGAGTGGGTACAGTCTAAGGGGAGGTTTTCAATAGCGAATGGAAAACCCAGAGATAAGTGCAACAAATCCATCAGTGAATTTCCAACCCAGCCACCTCACTATCTAATTTCTAGCACAGTGGCATTGTGGTTAGGACAGCTGCCTCACAGCACCAGGGGCCCGGATTCGCTTCCCGGCTTTGAGTGGCTGTCTGTGTGAAATTTGTACATTCTCCCTGTGTCTGCGTGGGTTTCCTCCGGGTGCTTCGGTTTCCACCCACAGTCCAAAGATGTGCGGGTTAGGTGAATTGGCCAGCTATGCTAAGTTGCCCCTTAGTGTCCAAAAATGTGTAGGTTAGGTGAATTAGCCATGGTAAATGTATGGGGTTACATGGATAAGGTGGAGAAGAGTGTCTGGGTTGGATTCTCTTTCGGAGAGTCAATGCGGACTCAATGGGCTGAATGGCCCTTTCTTGGTAGAGAATTCCACAGGTTCACAACTCTCTGAGTGAAGAAGTTCTTCTCATCTCAGTTCTGAATGTCTTACCCCTTATTCTTAGACTGTGACCCCTAGTTCTGGACCTCCCTAACATCGGGAATATTCTTCACACATCTAGCCTGTCCATTCCCATCAGGATTTTATATGTTTTTATGAGATCCCCGCTCATTCTTCTAAATTCCAATGAGTACAAGCCCAGTTGATCCAGTTTCTCTGTTTACGTCAGTCCTGTCATTCCAGGAATCAGTCTGGTGAACCTTCGCTGGAGTCCCTCAATAGCAAGAATGCTCTTCCTCAGACTAGGAGACCAAAGCTGCACACAATACTCAAGGTATGGCCTCACCAAGGCCTTGCATAACTGCAGCAAGACATCCTTACTCCTATACTCAAATCCTCTTGCGAGCATGCCATTAGCTTTCCTCACTGCCTGCTGTACCTGCATGCCAACCTTCAGCGACTGTTCCACCATGACACCCAGGTCACGTTGCACTTCCCCTTTTCCGAAACTGCCACCATTCAGATAATAATTTTCCTTCCTGTTTTTGCCACCAAACTGGATGACCTCACATTTATCTACATTATATTGCATTTGCCAAGTATTTGCCCACTAAGTCTGCCTGTCCAAGTCACCCTGCAGCCTCTTAGCATCCTCCTTACAGCACACACTGCCACCCAGCTTAGTGTCATCTGCAAATTTGGAGATATTGCATTCAATTCCTTCATCCAAATCATTAATGTATATTGTGAATAGCTGGGGTCCCAGCACTGAACCCTATGGTACCCCACTAGTCACTGCCTGCCACTCTGAAAAGGACTTACTTATTCCCACTCTCTGCTTCCTGTCTGCCAACTAGTTCTCCATCCACATCAATACATTACCATGAACTTTAATTTTGTTCACTAATCTCTTGTGTGGGACCTTGTCAAAAGCCTTTGCAAAGTCCAGATACTCAACATTCTCTGGTTTACCCTTGTCCACTCTACTGGTCACATCCTCAAAAAATTCCAGAAGATTTGTCAAGCACGATTTCCCTTTAGTGAATCCATGTTGACTTGGACCCATTCTGTTACCGCTTTCCAAATGCTCAGTTATTACATCCTTAATAATTGACTCCAACATTTTCCCCACCACCGATGTCAGGCTAACCGGTCTATAATTCCCTGTTTTCTCTCTCTCTCCTTTTTTAAAAAGGTTATATTAGCTACCCTCCAATCCATTGGAACTCTTCCAAAATCTATAGAGTGCTGGAAAATGATCACCAATGCGTCCACCATTTCTAGGGCCACTTCCTTGAGTACTCTGGCATGCAAAGCAACAGGCCCTGGGGACTTGTTGGGTTTTGACACCAGCAATTTCCCCAATAAAATTTCCTGACTAATAAGGACTTTATTTCCTTGAGTTCGTCCTTCATGCTAGACCCTCTGTCCCCTAGATTTTCCGGAGTTTATTGTGAAGACAGATCCAAAGTATCTGTTCAGCTGGTCTGCCATCGCTTTGTTGTCTCACAACACCAGGGTAAAGTCCAACAGGTTTATTTGGTAGCACAAGCCACAAGCTTCCGGAGCGCTGCTCCTTCATCAGGAAAAAAAATGGTTCGATCAAGCAGACGCAGCATGGATTCATGAAGGGAAAGTCATGTTTGATGAATTTACTAGATTTTTATGAAGATATAATGAGTGCAGTTGACAGAGCGGAACCGGTGGATGTGGTGTTTTTGGATTTCCAGAAGGGGTTCGATAAGGTGCCTCACAAAAGGTTGCTGCAGAAGATTAGGGTACACGGAGTTGGGGGTAAAGTGTTAGCGTGGATTGAGGATTGGCTATCTAACAGGAAGCAGAGAGTTGGAATAAATGGGTGCTTTTCTGGTTGGCAGTTGGTGACTAGTGGTGTGTCGCAGGGATCGGTGCTGGGGCCTCAACTGTTTACTATATACATAGACGATCTGGAGGAGGGGAACGAGTGTAGGGTAACAAAGCTTGCGGATGATACAAAGATGAGTGGGAAAGCGAATTGCGTGGAGGATGCGGAAAGTCTGCAGAGAGATTTGAATAGGCTAAGTGAGTGGGCGAGGATCTGGCAGATGGAGTATAATGTTGACAAGTGTGAGGTTATCCACTTTGGAAGGAATAATAGTAAAATGGACTATTATTTAAATGGTGAAAAATTACAACATGCTACTGTGCAGAGGGACCTGGGGGTCCTTGTGCATGAATCGCAAAAACTCAGTTTGCAGGTGCAGCAGGTGATCAAGAAGGCAAATGGAATGTTGGCCTTTATCGCGAAGGGGATGGAGTATAAAAGCAGGGAGGTCTTGCTGCAATTGTACAAGGTACTGGTGAGGCCGCAACTAGAGTACTGTGTGCAATTTTGGTCCCCTTATTTGCGGAAGGATGTATTGGCCTTGGAGAGAGTACAGAGAAGGTTCACCAGGTTGATACCGGAGATGAGGGGGTTAGCTTATGAGGAGAGATTGAGTAGATTGGGCCTGTACTCGTTGGAATTTAGAAGGCTGAGGGGAGATCTTATAGAGACATATAAGATAATGAAGGGGCTAGACAGGGTAGAGGCAGAGAGATTCTTTCCACTTAGAAAGGAAACAAGAACTAGAGGACACAGCCTCAAAATAAGGGGGAGTCAGTTTAGAACAGAGTTGAGGAGGAACTTCTTCTCTCAGAGGGTAGTGAATCTCTGGAATTCTCTGCCCATTAAGCAGTGGAGGCTACCTCGTTAAATATGTTTAAGTCACAGGTAGATAGATTTCTGATCAATAAGGGAATGAAGGGTTATGGTGAGCGGGCGGGTAAGTAGAACTAAATGACTATCAGATCAGCCATGATCTTATTGAATGGCGGGGCAGGTTTGAGGGGCTAGATGGCCTACTCCTGCTCCTATTTCTTATGTTCTGATGTTCTTATGTGGCAATGGTAGCAATCCTGAGATTACTACCTTTGAGGTCCTACTTTTTAGTTTAATTCCTAAATCCCTAAATTCAGCTTGTAGGACCTCATCCCATTTTTTACCTATATCATTGATGCCTATATGCCCCACAACACCTGGCTGTTCACCCTCCCCTTCCAGAATGCCCTGCAGCCGCTCCAAGACATCCTTGGCCCTTGCACCGAGGAGGTAACATACCACCCTGGAGTCTCGTTTACGCCTGCAGAAACACTTATCTATTCCCCTTTTACTGATGAATTGCCTATCACCAAAGTTCTACCACTCTTTTTTCTGCCCCCCTGTGCAGCAGAGCCAGCTATGGTGCCATGAACCTGCCTGCTACCACCTTCCCCTGGTGAGCCATCTCCCCAACAATATCCAATATGGCATATCTGTTTTGGAGGGAGATGACCGCAGGGGACCCCTGCACTGCCTTCCTACTCTTCCAAGTGCAGGGGAATGGAATGGTCATCCATTTCCCATCTCCCTCAGTAATTTTTATCTGCAGTGTGACCAACTCACTGAACGTGCTATCCACGACTTCCTCAGCATCGCGGATGCTCCAAAGTGAGTCTTTCCGCAGCTCCAGAGCAGTGAGGCAGTCTAACCAGAGCTGCAGTTGGACACACCTCCTGCACATGCAGGAGTCTGGGACACCGGCAGGGTCTCTGAATTCCCACATTGCACAGGAGGAGCATGATACTGGTCTGGGATCTCCTGCCATGACTTAACCCTTAAGTTAAATTAACAACAAAAACTACAATGCCAAGAGAAAAAAAATGAGTGAAAAGAAATGGAAAACTACTTACCAGTCACCAGCCAATCACTTACCTGCTGGCTGTGATGAATGTGGGCCATCGTGACACAATCTCAACTCCAGTTCAAAGAGTTTGGAGTTGGGAAAGGAAGAGAAGGGAGGAGCAGAATGGAGTTCAGATGGACAAAGCCTTGTTTCAATGACGACATCTTGGATATGGTGCAAGGGGCTGTAAGGAGTCAGAGGGATATACTCTTACCAATGAGAAGAAGCCTGAAGCCGAGACCAAGAAGATGTGATTAGAAGTGGCACTGGAGGTCCACAGCAGGAGTTCAGTCCCATGTTTCTCAAATCAGTGTAGAAAGTAGGTTAATGACTCAACATGATAGCAGAGCGATGAGAGGATTCACCTCAAGCAAGATAAGAACATAAGAACGTAAGAACTAGGAGGAGGAGTAGACCATCTGGCCGCCCGAACCTGCTCCGCCATTCAATAAGATCATGGCTGATCTTTTTGTGGACTCAGCTCCACTTATCCGCTCGTTCACCATAACCCTTAATTCCTTTACTGTTCAAAAGTTTATCTATCCTTGCCTTAAAAACATTCAATGAGGTAGCCTCAACTGCTTCACTGGGCAGGGAATTCCACAGATTCACAACCCTTTGGGTGAAGAAGTTCCTCCTCAACTCAGTCCTAAATTTGCTCCCCCTTATTTTGAGGCCAATGCCCCAAGTTCTAGTTTCACCCACCAGTGGAAACAACTTCCCTGCTTCTATCTTATCTATTCCCTTCATAATCGTGTATGTTTCTATCAGGTCTCCCCTCATTCTTCTGAATTCCAATGAGTATAGTCTCAGTCTCTCCTCATAAGTCAACCCTCTCAACTCCGGAATCAACCTAGTTAATCTCCTCTGCACCCCCTCCAGTGCCAGTATATCCTTTCTCAAGTAAGGAGACCAAAACTGTACACAGTGCTCCATGTGTGGCCTCACCAGCACCTTATACAGCTGCAACATAACCTCGCTGTTTTGAAACTCCATCCCTTTAGCAATGAAAGACAAAATTCCATTTGCCTTCTTAATTACCTGCTGCAACTGCAAACCAACTCCTTGTGATTCTTGCATAATGGGGTTCTGTTGAATGCCACAGGCACTAATGCCTTTTTCCATGGAGTAACCACCTCTCACATCCCGATCTATCCATCCGACACTCCAACTCACCTTCATCCTTATGCAACATCATGTTTCTGCTTCATAGTTACCCTCACCACTGGACTCTGACATACACCTGCAACACAGGTATCTTAGTGGTTGGAACCTGCTGCATATTGATAGGGTGGAAGCCCCTGTACTTGCCAGATGCCCCTGGTTGTTCTGGAGGTGCAAGAAATGCCATGGCCAGAATTTTACGTTAGAAATTGAGACATGCGCCTAAACTGAAAGTGCATAAAATTACATGAAAAGACGTTGGGCGCAAATCAATGTCTTCGTGCCTTCACGTGATAGTTTGGTGGGTGTGTGCACAAGTTGGAAGAGTACCCAACAACAATCAAGAAGCCAATTTAAATTAATTAAACACCTTTACTTTGGATTTACTTTGTGAAGTTGGTTTTTTGTTTATAGCACAGAGAGTGCTTCAGCAGGCCCATCGTGCACCTATAACCCTGCATTGGTCAGAAACCTGCAACGTTGATGTGCAGGAAGATGTGGCCCATTCAGTATTGACACATCATTGAATGATAAATTAGTACCCACATTAATACTGATGAGCACTCAAAAGATATGTTGGAGCATTGCTTTCATTGTAGAAGGAACTTCCATAGCTCTGCATTGTGCATGTGGAGAGTGGGAAGCAACAAAGGATTCATGTTCAACCATAAATGCAGTAACGATAGAGCTATGAAGAGAGACTGGGTAGGCTTGAATTGTTTTCTTTAGTGCAGAGAAGGCTGAGGGGGGACCTGATTGAGGTGTATACGATTACGAGGGGAATGGAGAGGGTGGATAGGAAGCAGCTGTTCCCCTTAGTTGAAGGATCAATAATAAGGGGGCATAATTTTAAGGTGAGGGGCTGTAGATTTAGAGGGTACCTGAGGAAAGTTTTCTTCACCCAGAGGGTGCTGAGAGCCTAGAATATACTGCCTGGTGTTGGCATTCTCCTCGGGGACAAGGCAGCATTGATATGGAAGTGAGAATGTATATCCATAAATTATAGCAAATGGTGACAAGTTAGTTTGTGTGTGGATAATTATGAATGAGTCATTGAAGTGTGTGAATGTGTAATCAGAGGTAAATTATAATTGGGAGCAATAAAGGATGAGGAGGTGGTAATGGAAGGGCTGCTGTTCACTATTTGCATAAACGAGTTGAACTCAGGCATCAGAAACAGTTTAAAGAATTTGCGGATGACGCCAAATTGGCAGATATGTTTGCCAATGAGGAAGGCCACAACAAAGGATTTTTAAAAACTTGCGGAATCAGCAAATAAATGGCAAATTAACACAATTAAGTGTGGGGTAGTGCACTTCAGACCTTAAGACCATAGGATGAAGGAGCAGAAGTAGGCCATTCAGCCCATCGAGTCTGCCCTGCCATTCAATAAGAACATGACTGATCTGATGTGATAATCCTCAGATCCACTTTCCTTCCTTATCCACATAACCCTTGATCCCCTAACTGATTAAAAATCTGTCTACTTCAGCCTTGAACATGCTTAATGATCCAGCCTTTACATCCTTCTGCAATAAAGATTTTCACAGTTTCATTACCCTCTGGGAGAAGAAATTCCTCTTCATCTCTGTCTTAAATGGACAACCTCTTACTCTGAGATTATGCCCTTCAGAAGGAAGAATGAGGGGACCACATATTCCTTGGAAAATAAGAGAACTGGGGTCATGTCAGGGTTTAAAATTCAAGAAATCTGACACTGGAATCCAATCTGCCCAAATCCCATCTATTTCTGGTGTTAACAGATGTGGGACAGAAGTGGGGTGGCCAATCAATCGAGAAAGACACATCCATCATTTAAATATTGTAGCAAGGAAAGACTTGCTTTTATATAGCATTGTTCATAACCACAGGATAAAGCAAAACATTTCACAGCCAATGAAGTGCAGTCACTATTATACTGTAAGATACACCACTGCCAACTTGTGCACAGCAAGCTCCCACAAACACTGATGAGTAGATAATCAGTGTTAGTGATTTTGATTGAGGGATGAAAGTTGACCAGACGGGTAGGTATAATGCTCCTGCACTTCTTCAAAATGCTGCCACGGGATCTTTCACATCCACCTTGGAGGGCACACAGGGCTTCAATTTAGCATCTCACCCAAACAAATGATACCTCTGTGATGCGCTATCAATAAGGCGAAAGACTACCGGTGTGCCAATACAAGTGTAGGCTTTTATTCACAACAGAATCAGGAGTAGATCCCAACAAATAACCGTCCTGGACTGAACAAGGGGGAGGAGACAGCCACCTTTATACTAGGTGCCGAGGGGAGGAACCAAACTGGAAGGGGATGTGTCCAGGTATGACAAACACACACAACGGTGGTCCATATAGGACAAAGGCACAACTGAGGTCCACCACACTCTGGTAGTGCAGCACTCCCTCAGCCCATATTTATGTGCTCAAGTCATGATGTAGAATTGAACCCACAACATCTTGACTCAGGAGCGAGCCAACTGAGCCACAGCAGCCTGCCTTTATTTCAGCACTCGTTCTATTTTTCTCTTACGTTGGCTGGGTTTCCCAGGACTCCAGAAACCCAGAAGATGAAAGCAGGCAAGAAGTGCTAAAAACCATTGGCTCAATTCTATGGACCACCCAAGGGCAGGAAAACAGGTAGTTGGACCTGTAAATTTAAGTGGGTGCCATTAGACAATGTATCCATTGCTGATCCATCTGCCACCGCCCTCTCCACAATTTTACGGGTGACAAGGAAGACATCGGTGGGTCACCAGCCTGTGGTTCAATTGATGCCTTTGAGTGGGCAATTAATGGCTAATTAAGGGCCTCATCTTGCCTTCGCTCTGATATAACAAGCAGCGGGAGAGACCTGTGCCCAGTGTGTAGTTCAACAAGTTTAACCCTGTGAGCAGCTAAAAGCAGCTGGGTAGGGGATGGTTCCTTCACAGATTGCCTGTCTCAATTGGAGGCCCCTCACACAGTTTTGTCTCTCCACAGCCACCCTCCACCCATTCTGCCCAGCATGTACTTTGTTTGGGCCTATCAACCTGACCCCAGAGAGATCTTGGACTTAGTGTGATAAGTCTGTGGAGGCCAAAGTCCCTTCACCAAAACCCCTTTATTTACAACTCTCACAGCTGTACACAGAGTGCTATCAGTTCGCAGTTTACCTCCCAGGGCATCAGAGGAACTGACACTCCCAGTTAAGTACAAGGCAAAGACTTCCTGATTGGCTCATCAATTGGATCCTTAACGTGGGAGTTCATACTCCAACAGGCCAACCTGAATGGCCTGATTGAAGCCATTACACTAAGCTGAATGTCCACGTCCATTGCTGAATGCCAGGGAGCCCAGCTCAGCAGAACATCCAGCCTTATGGTGTAAGGTGGTTTACAGAACCGCTTGTGGGTCCCAAGGAGAAAGCATTTCCCCCAGGCCCAAAAACATTCCAGCTAAATCCCATCCTGAACGTTGTCCTCCCTCCCTTCCACATTCCTTTCCCAGCCACCGTTAAACTACCCACCCACCTCCTTCCCCATCCCTCTCTCTAACAACCATCAGAACCGCCAACCCTACCCCACTGATCACCATCGGACCATTATCAGAAATTTTCAACCACCATTAAATCCCGACCACCATCAGATCCCACCGACCACCACGATCCCACTACCTCCTCCATCCCCATCAAAAACCAACCTTGTTCCCCCTCTGCACCATTAGACTTAGCTGGTCTCCTCCTCGTACTGTAGGCTACCCAGCTGACAGGCCTGTCAATCAGGCTGCCAGTGGGTAGCAAACCGACAAGACAAACTTAAAGGAAGTTTGCTGTTAAAAACAGTCGGAAAACCCATTCTTCCAGTTTTCCCAAGCTCAAACTAATCCCCCGGAACACAGATGCCTCTGGGCTAAAATTCCGTGATGCAGTTGCACTGTAGAGGGTGCAGAAAAGATTTACAAGGATAATAACAAAACTGAGATTACAGCAATCAGAAAAGATTAAACTGCAGCTCCTATTTTAGAAAAGAGAAGTTTGAATGGTGAGCTGATTGGTCTTTCAAACTATGCAAGGGATTGATCGAATAAAGAAGATTTTTCACTTGTGGAGAGACCAGAATTATGGGTCATGAATGTGAATCTGTTACTAATAGATCCCAATGCCTTGAAGTTGAGAAGCTTTCTGCTTACCTACCTGTAGTTGGCAGCCATAAACTGCACTGAACAAACCTCACCAAAACTAACTTCATAAAGTATTCCTTCATTACCTGTCAGGTCCCTCATTAACAAATTTAGAGAATATAAATAACCTAAACTATCTAAGAAATGAATCCTGATGAATGTAGCTGTTTCCATACTTATGGTGGCACAGTAGTTAGCACTGCTGCCTCACAGCGCCAGGGTCCTGGATTCAATTCCGGCCTTGGGTGACTGTGTGTGTGGAGATTGCACATTCTCCCTATGTCTCTGTGGGTTTTCTCTGGGTGTAGAGTTTCTTCCCACTGTGCAAAGATGTGCAGGTTAGGTGGATTGACCATGCTAAATTGCCCCTTAGTGTCCCAAGATGTGTAGATTATATGGATTAGCCATGGTAAATGTATGGGGTTACAGGGATAAAGTGGGGGAAAAGGCCTGAGTAAGGTACTCTGTCAGAGAGAGCCGAGCAGACTCGATGGACCGAATGGCCACTTTCTGTACTGTAGGGCTTCTATGATTTCTGTGTGAGAGTCAGCAATAGAGATATTGGGCTGAATTAATGGGGAATGGGGTGTTGCTAATGGGAGAGATTCTGATTTCAGAGGCTACTCAGGCAGACACACTGGATCCAGCAAATAGATACGAACGTACACACCTCCTAGTTTTGTCAAGTCCTCACCTCAATTCACCTGCCAGGGTTCCTGATACCCAGGAAAACAGGCTGAGCAGCCTCTTTATCCAATTTAAAGTACCAGCCTGCCTGGTTGAAAAAGATGGGCTGTCCACACATCTGGCTTGAATTAAACTTCAGTTAAAGCCGAGTGGGGGACTGGGATAAGGTCCAGGGTGGGGGGTGGTGGGGCGGAGAGTGAGTGAGAGGGCGGGAGTGGGGAGAAGGGAGGTCTGGAAGATGGTTAGATGTGGGTTTGGATCGCAAATTGATTTTAACACTTCAACACCCACCTAACTCAAGCTCACCCTTTTCTTAGTTTAAAACACCCCCCTTTGCACTGAGACACAGGGATTGTTCCTAGGTATTGTTAAGAGACAGCAACACTTAACCCCTATTTAGAACTGGCAATTGGAGGTCGGAACTCAGGGTTCCTGAGCATTCGATGGCGGGAAACTACCACATATACACAGTTTGGGGTTTTTACAACTTCAGGCCGGGAACTGACCCTGTATACCTGCACAGAAACAAAAGTGAAACAGCGTGAAACTGCAGGTCAGGTGATCTGAACCGTAGTGCCATTACTGAGCACATATCCCAGGGAGCAGGACATGGGGAGAGAGACAAGAGGTCCAGAAGAAAGTTCCAGGCAGAGACAAATAAGGGGTCAAAACGATTCCCCAGAATTCAAGTTTAAAGAAAGGAACAGAGTAATAAGGTCCAATTTTTAAAAAAAGAGCTGTGAGGTGCAAACCTGAAGCAAAGTGGGTTGAGAAAAGCCCTGAAGATCTGAGGAGGCAGCCAAAAGTTGGTGACTCTTTACTGCAGGCCTATGGAGCAGTGGTGTTCTGCTTGGCATGGCCAAAGATCTGAAAATATACTTGGAAGGTGTGATTGAAATCCTGGAGATGGATCCTTGTGGAAGTCATTTGCATGGGCCCAACATTTTAAGAGAATTCTAAGGCAAGTTCTTCAAATGTGGAGATTGGAAACCCTCATGAGAAAGACAAAGTTTCCATGAGATTGGTTGGCTCACAATGTGGCAAACGTCTGGGTGGGTTGTTGAGAAATCCATGGGAACTGCTTTGGTTGCATCAGCCATTTATTTTGGACGGTGGTGCGTCTGACCATAGTTTGCCTGTTGATTCACATGTACTTCATACTTCATACTTTTCAATTGTTTTATATTTCTGAATTTGCCTGTGTCTGTAAAAATATTGCTGGCTGAAGGAATTGTGGCGATTTAAATTACCTTGTGTTCGTATTGAGAATTTTACAACCTCTTTGTCTGGTGTAATGCATTTCATTTTTTCTTGTTTAATAAGTGTTTTATTCTTTGTGTTAAAAGATGTCTGTGAATTTGTTCAGGAACTATCCTCCACAGTTTCTGAAAATAAACAAAGTTAGAATACATGAAGCGAGCTTTCACTCTTGAATCTGACTTGTCCAGTGTTCACGTCAGCTGGCGTCCTAACAATCGATATTGGTAAACAAGGAGAGATAGAAAGCAAAAAATAAATTCGACACAGACCAACTGTGGAGAGATCCAACAGCAGAGTAGTTTAACAAAGAAAGAGGACAACAATAATTTCCTCTCACCAACCAGACCTCTTCAGACTAAACATGTCATGGATTTTAGCCAACCACTTTAACCTCCTAGAAAGAAAGAAACATAGGAAATAGGAGCAGGAGTAGGTCATTCCATCCTTCAAAGCTGCTTCGCCATTCCATATGATCATAGCTGATCCTATATCTCAGTGTCATACTCCTGTGTTCTTCCCATGTCCCTTGGTGCCTTTAGAACTTGAAGGAAAGTTCTGGACACCTACAATCAGGTATGTAAAGGTGATGAAACAGATCTCCATAATATTTATCCATCCCCTCATCCGCACTGCTCAACACTCGCCTACCACCCCGACCCAGTTCCAGCAGCCTATGGCCTGTGGAGTGTTTGATCAACTCATTTTATACAAATCATATAAACTTTTGTTAACATTCTCAACTGATATTTATTCAACTATTTTATCAGAGAATTAATGAACATAGTTTCAGATACTTTGTTGAAAAGTTATCCATTTACTGTTTGGAAGATAGGGATTTTTTTTCTTATGTCTAACGGAGCTTGAGATTAGTTCATTTTAAACTTTTGCCTCAGATTTTACGTTCGCTGTTCAAGTTAAATAGCTGATTTACATTTGCACAGCAATAAAATTAAAACACTTAGGGCATTCTCCCTTATCAATCTGCTTGTTTTCCTCAATAAAAAATATTTACTGAGCAAAAAAAAACTATAGAATTTGTGAGTTCTGGTTATTTAATGTAGGTTTAACCAAGAATCAGAACCTCAGATATAGAACCATAGGATCCCTACAGTGCAGAAGGAGGCCATTTGACCCATTGAGCCTGCACCGACAACAATCCCACCCAGGCCCTATCCCTATAACCCCATGTATTTATCCTTCTAGTCCCCCGACACTAAGGGAGTATTCTTCATTACCAATCAACCTAATTTGCACATCTCTGGACCCTGGGAGTAAACAGGAGCACCCGGAGGAAACCGGCGCAGACACGGAGAGAACGTGCAAACTCCACACAGACAATGAACCGAGGCTGGAATTGACCCCGGGACCCTGGCATAGGCAGCAGTGCTAACCACTGTGCCAGCGTGCCACTCCATATGATATGTTTCAGCCCTGTGAGCACCTCCTCAGATAAATGAGCTCTGTGTTCCACATTCACCCCATGAACCCTCCTCTGAGCCCTCACTGACGCACCAATGCTCTTATATTCAGATCCATTTCAGCTGTCGTTACCCCAGCCTTTTTAATGGTGAAAGATTCAGGGGATTTAAAATTACTTGGAAGCTGAAAACGTTTTAATTTTGCTGCTTGGGATGAAAGAATCGGCTGATGATTCACAGAAAATTGTCAGGATGATTGTGAAACTTTCCTCCCACATGTTTGCACCAGCATGCATTAATGATCCGTCAACGTGGGGAAAATTACCATCTACTTATTTGTGCATTTATTTGTTTATAGTCAGCCAGCAGGAACACTAATATCAATATTTCTTAATGATCATCAATAAATAATACCAGACTAATGTTAGTCCTGCTCATCAACTCTATAAAACTAGCTCGACTGCCTTCACATCACCACGGTTTATGGATCAGCTGAGTGCTCGCGAGCCACAAGTCTCCCTGGCAGTTATATTAAAGGCGTCAGGGATATTGGTGGTTTAAAGTTTATTGGTCAGGTGAAAATCGAGATGATAATTGCATTACTCTGAAAAGAGCAACCACAAGGCACATAAAACAGTTGGTCAGGTTCCCAACCTGAAAGTGGTCTGCTGTTTGGGAAAGCCTAAGTGAAAAGATTCCACCCATTGTCCGCAATCTCCCATCCTTGTTCACAGCTGGGATTTTCCGCTGCTGCTGAAAGTGAATGGAGTTTTGGCTGGAATGCCAAATTTTCCATTCTCGCTTGCAACGGGTCTTGCCACGGACGAGACTGAAGAATCCTACTCATTCAACTCTGTTTCTTGCTCCACTGAAGCTGCCAGGCCCGCTGAGAATTTCCAGCATTTCCTGTTTTTATTTTGAGAATCATCAGTACTTTGCTCTTGTAATAGTATTTATTACCAAATGAATAAAGAAGATAGTCAACATGAATTTGTGAAGGGCAAGTCTTGCCTCACAAATTTGATTGAATTTTTTGAGGAGGTAACTAAGTGTGTCGATGAAGGTAGAGCAGTTGATGTCATATACATGGATTTTAGTAAGGCGTTTGATAAGGTCCCCCATGGTCAGCTCATGAAGAAAGTAAGGAGGTGTGGGATAGAGGGAAACTTGGCCAATTGGATAAGTAACTGGCTATCTCATAGAAGACAGAGGGTGGTGGTGGATGGAAAATTTTCAGACTGGAGACCAGTTACCAGCGGTGTACCACAAGGATCAGTTCTGGGCCCTCTGCTATTTGTGATTTTTATAAATGACTTGGAGGAGGGGGCTGAAGGGTGGATCAGTAAATTTGCAGATGACACCAAGATTGGTGGAGTAGTAGATGAGGTGGAGGGCTGTTGTAGGCTGCAAAGAGACATTGATAGGATGCAGAGCTGGGCCGAAAAATGGCAGATGGAGTTTAACCCTGATAAGTGCGAGGTGATTCATTTTGGTAGGACAAATTTGAATGCGGATTACAGGGTCAAAGGTAGGATTCTGAGGAATGTGGAGGAACAGAGAGATCTTGGGGTTCATATCCACAGATCTCTGAAGATTGCCACTCAAGTGATTAGAGCTGTGAAGAAGGCCTATAATGTGTTAGCGTTGATTAACAGGGGGTTTGAGTTTAAGAGCTGTGGGGTTATGTTGCAACTGTACAGGACCTTGGTGAGACCACATTTAGAATATTGCGTGCAGTTCTGGTCACCTCACTATAAGAAGGATGTGGAAGCACTGGAAAGAATGCAGAGGAGATTTACCAGGATGCTGCCTGGTTTGGAGGGTAGGTCTTATGAGGAAAGGTTGAGGGAGCTAGGGCTTTTCTCTTTAGAGCGGAGGAGGTTGAGAGGCGACTTAATAGAGGTTTATAAGATGATGAGGGGGATAGATAGAGTGGACGTTCAGAGACTATTTCCTCGGGCAGATGTAGCTGTTACTAGGGGGCATAACTATAAGGTTCGTGGTGGAAGATATAGGAGGGATGTAAGAGGTAGGTTCTTTACTCAGAGAGTGGTTGGGGTGTGGAATGGACTGCCTGCTGTGATAGTGGAGTCGGACGCTTTAGGAACTTTCAAGCGGTTATAGGATAGGCACATGGAGCACACTAGAATGATAGGGAGTGGGATAGCTTGATCTCGGTTTCAGGAAAAGGTTCGGCACCACATCGTGGGCCGAAGGGCCTGTACTGTGCTGTACTGTTCTATGTTCTATGTTCTATGTTAGAACGTTGTGTCAGGATGATCTTTGTGATCACACTGAGTTGTAGGGTTCCAGTGAAGCAATACGTATTACCAGTTAACAACTGATCAGGTTATAGCAGTGCTACTGACAGCTAAACCACATTGGCTTTGAGAGAAAGGGTAAATAATGGAGTGGATCAGAGCAGAGGGAAATGCAGAGGTATTTATCAGTTTTGTGTGAATAACTGCAAACTGGGAGCTTGTTAAATGAGTTATGGAGTGTGTGGGAGTATAATTGTTAAGTGTGCGCATAAGAGGATAGCAGCATTGCTGGGAAACTGTGGGTGGGTTTCTGCAATTTAAAATTGAACATATATTAAGAAGATATTAAGCTATTTCCTAAACCAACTACTCTTGAATCATTTTCTCTTTTTTATACAAATTAACAAATAGCATAATCTACAAGTAAATTCAGACCAAATCTGTAAATACTAGTGAAATTCAGACTGAATCCATAGGCTGGAATTCTCCTACCTCGCCCAAGGCTGGGATTCTCCAGTCCCACTGCATTGAATGGAGATTTGGCTGAGCACCAAATTGTCCATTTTTGCCGGCAGCAGCAGCAGGATTTGAGAGATCGGAGAATAATCTCCAGCCAATTTCAAACTTAATCCATATTCTCCACTGAAATTCAGGCTGAATCCATATTCTCCAGTGAAATTCAGACAGAATCCATATTCTCCAGTGAAATTCAGACAGAACCCATGTTCTCCAGTGAAATTCAGACAGAATCCATATTCTCCAGTGAAATTCAGGCTGAATCCATATTCTCCAGTGAAATTCAGACAGAATCCATATTCTCCAGTGAAATTCAGGCTGAATCCATATTCTCCAGTGAAATTCAGACAGAATCCATATTCTCCAGTGAAATTCAGGCTGAATCCATATTCTCCAGTGAAATTCAGACAGAATCCATATTCTCCAGTGAAATTCAGGCTGAATCCATATTCTCCAGTGAAATTCAGACAGAATCCATATTCTCCAGTGAAATTCAGACTGAATCTATATTCTCCAGCCAATTTCAGACTGAATCCATAATCTCCAACCAAATTCAGACTGAAATCCAGTTCATTCCAGTTCAATTTCACATGGTTAGGCAAGGCTTTTGGCCACAGATTGTTGACCCTGGATAACATGAGCTTCTCATGGGGACATTATTGTTCCTCAGTTATTATGACAAGATTTTATATTTGTATTTTGCATCACGTGCTAGTTGGTTTTAGAAGATTGAATTTGTTGAGTTTTCTTGCTAATATTTTTTCATTACTCTTAGTTGTTGCCTTCAGTTGGCTCCATCACTCTCTCACCCCCGAGCAGTCTCCTGCACACAACTCCTCTGACTGACATACCTTGCTGTCACACACATTCCTTTCTCTCCAGTTTCCTCTTCAAATATCCATCTCAACAGAATGCAACATCACTCACCTGCAATCTCCCATTGTCTCACTCACACTCCTCACAGTCACCCTTCTCAAATGTTTACGCTCTATCCTCAGCAATGAATTAACTCTTTGCACTACCAGCTTTCTCATTGTAGGAGATGGGAGCCACAATTCCATGGAAAGGCAGTAAAGTGGGGGTGGAGCTGGAGACCTGGAGGAAGAAGCTCTGGAGATCACCAGGGTGGCAGCTGTACAGCCGTAGCCAATAGAGAGACAAAGATGTCCCAGAGACCAGATGACAGCATCAAATGTCACACTGCCACTTAACACTTAACTGTCACTTATATTGAATTGGTGTCGCCAATAAATTAAATATGTAATTAATTTGTTTCTGACCTTCTTTCTAATTTGTGAACAAGGACCTAGGTTCCTGCATTGATTCAGCTGATTAGTGCCTGTGCATTTACTAGTGGGCTGCTTTCATTCCCAAATAAGGCCATCTTGCTCTGGTGCACTTCCTGCAACAGAACTTTCAGATCTTCTGGCTGTAAATAAACTGTTTCACACACGTTACTTTGCGCCATTCTGAACTATTACTTGATTTTTTTCCCACCAGCTCATCCTCCTCTTTAGTAACAAGCTGCATCTCTTTAAGAGTTTGTGCTGTGTCATATTTTCTGACAGCACTGCCCCCGTCACCTCCATAGCCCCCAACCAGTGCAAACAAATGTGCCACAGCCAAGCTCTTTGGGCACAATTTCCAAAATGACAGGAACCTATTCCAATAAGAGTCAGGGAAACAGCATTGAAAATTGAACCTGACTAGCAATTCTTGTGCTAAGGGGTAACATGAATCCAAACATGCCATAATTATAAAATCAGAGATTGTATATGAATAAATATTCTTATCATCTTTGTTTAATACATATAGCACCCACCCAACTGAAAATGCAACACTGTGTCATGCTGAACATTCAATATTCCAGCAACCTGCCTTGTTACAAATGCTATCGGCCTTAGTCACAAAAGGCTAGCATGCAAATTCAGCAGGTAATAGGGAAGACAAATGGAATAGTGGCCTTTATTTCAAAGGGAATGGAGAATAAAAGTAAGGAAGTCTTGCTAAAACTATACAAGGCACTAGTTAGACCACACCTGGAATACTGTTAATAGTTTTGGTTCCCTTATCGAAGGAAATAAATACTGATATTAGAGAAGATTCACTAGGTTGATCCCGGGTATGGAGGGATTTTCTTATGAGGAGAGGTTGGATCTGTACTCATTGGAGTTTAGAAGAATGAGAGGCAACCGTATTGAGACAGATAGGATTCACAGGGGGATTCACTACCCCTGGCAGTGTACGAGCACTGCCCCCTGGCACTTTCCCCTGCCACTGCCCCCATTGGCTTTCCCAATGGAAGCCCTCCAGCATCGTCCCAACACTACTCCCTGATAGTGCCGGGGGCAATGCCTGAGGCAGTTTATAAGCACTGACCCCTGGCACTTACCCCTGGCACTGTCCCCATCAACTTCTCCAATGGAAGCCCCCCGGCATCGTCCCGACACTACTCCCTAGTAGTGCCGGGGGCAGTGCCTGCGGCAGTTTTCGGACACTGCTAAGGTACTGCTCTGGCATGTTCCTCTCTCTTCTGGGGATTTTACTTACCTGTGTGCCCTGGGGTACGGAAGAAGGGGGATATGGTCCTCTTCACCAGGTTCTCATTTATCCTGACCTATTGTAACCTCCATTGACATGATGTGGGGAGAGACGACACAGGGAACGTAGATGGAAAATCCCGGCCAATATTTAGAAAATGGTAGAGACAGCGGGTGTTCAAAGAGTTTAGTTTGTCTTGTGTCTGCCATAGGTGGTCTTGCTGCCATACAACCACAAGCTCAGAATGTACTTTGGCACTCACTGTTAATCTCTCTTACTGTTTTTTATTAAGTAGCAAACATTATTGTATTTCCATTCAACACTGGATATCCAGTTGAATGTGTATCATTGTTATACAAACATAGATTAACTTCCATTCTTAAATCTGCACTTGGTAAACTGGGAAAACCAAAGATGTTAATATTGATTGATTTCCTTTTTAAACTCTGAGGAAGCTATTTGAGCATCCGCATGCTTTAATTCAAATGCTGTTGCACAATTAGGTAAATATAATTGTTTTGATATTGATGTTGGGACTGCAGGTATAAAATAGCCAGAAACCCATCCATGTATCTTCCCTTTGTTTTCACCCCTCAGATGAGTGTTTCACCAGAGCCGCCAAAAGGCAGATGACCCTCCCTTGACATTTGAGACATTGAGGAATGTTTGTGTGACACACCATCTCTCAGCACCAAGCACCAGCACAAATACTGCCATGCTGGTGGCCATGACCATATTAGATGAGTTGTTAGGGCACAGCAGTGAGGGCACGTCCTGCTCACTGGTGTAGATGGTGGAGGCAGAGATTGCCCAGCATGCCAGCGGTCGGAGGACTGCTGGTGACCAGGGCTATGCCGAGTCCAAAGAACATGACAAGCCTCTCTGGTGCCATCAATCAGGCGGCAAATGTCGGATGTCCAGTGGCATGCACAGGAGATCTGGTGGAGATCCATGAGGGCCATGGGGAGAGTTACAGAACAAAGGGATCTAGGGGTACATGTTCATAGCTCCTTGAAAGTGGAGTCACAGGTGGACAGAGTGGTGAAGAAGGCATTCGGCATGCTTGGTTTCATTGGTCAGAACATTGAATACAGGAGTTGGAATGTCTTGTTGAAGTTGTACAAGACATTGGTAAGGCCACACTTGGAATACTGTGTGCAATTCTGGTCAACCTATTCTAGAAAGGATATTATTAAACTAGGAAGAGTGCAGAAAAGATTTACTAGGATGCTACTGGGGCTTGATGGATTGAGTTATAAGGAGAGGCTGGATAGACTGGGACTTTTTTCTCTGGAGCGTAGGAGGCTGAAGGGTGATCTTATAGAGGTCTATAAAATAATGAGGGGCACAGATCAGCTAGATAGTCAATATCTTTTCCCAAAGGTAGGGGAGTCTAAAACTAGAGGGCATAGGTTTAAGGTGAGAGGAGAGAGATACAAAAGTGTCCAGAGGGGCAATTTTTTCACATAGAGGGTGGTGAGTTTCTGGAACAAGCTGCCAGAGGTAATAGTAGAGGCGGGTACAATTTTGTCTTTTAAAAAGCATTTAGATAGTTACATGGGTAAGATGGGTACAGAGGGATATGGGCCAAATGTGGGCAATTCAGATTAGTTTAGGGGTTTTCAAACAAAAGGGGCAGCAAGGGCAAGTTGGGCTGAAGGGCCTGTTTCCATGCTGTAAACCTCTATGACTCTATGACTCTATGGCCTGCGCGCCATGGTCTCTGTCATGGAGGAGTCTTTGTGGAGCATGAGCGCTGCGGTGACCCTGAGCTCCGAGCGCACAGCCTCATCCATTTAGAATGGTGACTCTCATGGACAGGCATCTCCAGGAGCGCAGTGATACATTACTGGAATTGCGCTCGACCTGCATGTCCTCACATAGGTACTGACCTCAGGGGGCCAACGTCTGTGTGGGAGAAGGAGGTGACCATGAGTCTCACTGATGGTTGCCCATCCTTCACTAGTGAGCAGGGAGGTGAGGGGTCACCTCACAAGGGTGGATGAGGTGACTGCCATCTCTGTGGATTCTTCTCACGGAAATCTGGATGAGGACAGCAGTCACTCCGTCTCTCTGTCAATCACGTCGCCATCCCAGGAGCCGGCAATGTTGCTGAGTGAACCCATCCAGGCAGTGCCTGCTCAGGCTTGGTCAGTCAGAGGAAAGCCACCAAGTTCATCTGCAACAACAGGGCAACAAAATCATCAACCTGCCTCAAATGTCATTGTCTGTGAGGGGGCGTCATCTAGACATAGAACCCACAAACAAAAGCTCAAGACAAAAGCTTTTTAAGGCAAGGATAGATAAATTTTTGAACAGTAAAGGAGTTAAGGGTTTTGGTGAGCGGATGGGTAGGTGGAGCTGAGTCCACAAAAAGATCAGCCATGATCTTACTGAATGGCGGAGCAGGCTCGAGGGGCCAAATGGCCTACTCCTACTCCTAGTTCTTATGTTATCAAGACACACTAGTCGGCGGCACTGTGGGCGGCACGGTAGCACAGTGGTTAGCACTGCTGCTTCACAGCTCCAGGGTCCCGGGTTCGATTCCCGGCTCGGGTCACTGTCTGTGTGGAGTTTGCACATTCTTCTCGTGTCTGCGTGGGTTTCCTCCGGGTGCTCCGGTTTCCTCCCACAGTCCAAAGATGTGCGGGTTAGGTTGATTGGCCAAGTTAAAAATTGTCCCTGAGATGCGTAGTTAGAGGGATTAGCGGGTAAATATGTGGGGGTAGGGCCTGGGTGGGATTGTGGTCGGTGCAGACTCGATGGGCTGAATGGCCTCCTTCTGCACTGTAGGGTTTCTATGATTCTATGAAACAGGGGTCTGCACTGGGTGCTTTTGTTTTCTTTTCATTTCAAAGAACTCTGTTCATGCTCCAGATGGATTTGCTTTGATTTGTTTCTTGTGAATTTTCTCACCATAAATCACTGAGTGCACTCAAGCCCGGAATGTCCTTAGTGCTGCATTCCTGTTCATCAGTGCCTGTTTAGAGAGATGCAGGGTATCAAACTTCAACTGGAAGGGAATGGGTTGATGGAATGGCTGAGGTGTTATGTGTTTGGGAGTGAGGTAGTGCTCACTGAGCATTCGGGATGGCAAGGCATGCCAGCTTAGCTGAAGAACCACTAAATCAGGGCGTCCCTGGTGTCCTTGCTGCCTGAAGGTCCCGGATTGCACCTTTGTCGTCCTCTGGCTGCCCGACATCAGCACCTGGGTCTTCGTCGGTTTCCACGTCTGAGGCAAGAACACAGCACCAGCATCCTCCTGATCAAGAGGTTCCCCTGGAGAACACAGAAGACAACAACAATGAGAGACACTCACTCAGGCAAGTACTGCAGGGTGCCCGCAGGTCGGTCGAGATATCTGAACCTTTTCTTCAGCAGCCCAATGGTCCTCTCCACCACCACCATTGTGGATACATGACAGTGGTTGTGTCTCTCCCCCCAGCATCTGTCCTCAGGCATGTGAAAGGCGTCATCAGCCACCTTTCTAGTGGGTAACCCCTGTGGCCAATCAACCACCAAAATAAACGAGCTGGAACTGTGAAGAGCCAGCGAGTGTCAAAGAAAGAATGCATCGTGTGAGCTGCCTAGGTACATTGCACACACCTGCTGAATCTGTCAGAAAGAGCAGGAGTGAGAAACCTGAGAGCCGAGGTCCAGGGACATTAATTAGGGAAGCAGGTAGGTGATTGATTAGTGAGCTTTGAGGTATCATTCATTTTTCTAAACTAGGACTGAGAAAGTATAAGTAGTGTATTAAATATATAGCTTAACTAGTTGATATAACTCCAAATAATAATTAAATAAAGACTACATTCAATAAATAAAATAAGACCTGTGCAAGATATATAACAGGGCAGGTTGTGTGTCTGGACTGCAGTGTGGAGCTTGTGGACAGTGAGACTGCCTTGAGCTAAAAGACTTCAGACGATGTCTCAATCTCAAAATCTCTCCAACTCAAGAGTTATTGAGCTGGAATGCAAGTTGGGGAGACACTGACACATAAGGGAGAGGTGAGGTTCTGGACAGTTTTACCTAGAGCATTTTGACAAACTAGGGGAACACACAGATTCTGGAAAAGGGGGGTGTGACTGATAAGGAGCTAGGTAATGGAGTTTTAGGAGAAGGATGTCTACAGATGCTGGTCCTGCCCAAAAGGTACAACACACTTGCTCCCTGTGAGGACAAGGAGAAAGATTGCAGGGAGGATAGTGACAATGGGGGGGGGGGTCAAGGCACTGTAGCTCAGAAGGCTGATAAGGGTGGAGAAGAGCAGAATAGAAATGTGGTAATGATGCAGGAGACTATAACTAGGGGATAGATTGTGTCCTTTACAGCCAAGAACAAGAGTCCTGATGGATGTGTTGCCTACTGGCTGCAGGGTAAGGCATATCTCATGACAACTGGAGAGAAACTTAGAAAGAGAGGGAGTAAATTCAGTTGTAACAGATCATGTTGGAATAAATGACATGGGTAGGAACAGGGGGAAGAGTACTGGGAATTGAGGCTCCAGATTAGAAAGCAAGACATCCAGGATAATAATTTCTGGATCATTGCCTGAGCCACATACAAATTGGCATAGGAGCTCACAAATCAGGAGAGTTAATGCCCAGACAGAGGGCTGGTGTGGGAAAGAGGGGCTCCTTTCCATGGGAACTGACAACAGTTCTGGGTCAGCAAGGAGATGTACCAATGGGAGGGATTTCAGTTGAACTAGGATTGGACCTGTGTCTTAGTCGGAAAGATAAATAGGGAGATGGGAATGGCTTTAACCAAGTAAGATGGAAGAGGAATCTATAAGAAAGGTAAACAGCTTAAATGTAAACAAAACAGAGTGGCAGAATGTAGGGAAAAATAAAGTAAAGAAGAATATTGATGGCAAGGTCTAAAAATATAGTTAAACATAAAGTGAGAGGATATCCTATTGGAAATAAGCTTTTAAAAGTGTGTATAGCAATGCACTCTGTGTATGTAATAAAACAGGGGAGCTGGCAGCAATAATAGTAGGAATTATAGACACAAGGCCACAGGAAAATCAGGACTGGGAATTTAAAATCACAAGGTATAAAATATTTAGCAAAGTTAAAGGGAGATGGGTGGAGTAGTTGTACTTATTCATAATATCATGATGCAGTAGAGAAAAAGGGACACAACTATCAGTAAGATAAAAATAGATTCCACATGGATAGAAATTAAAAATAATAAAAGGTCAATCACACTAATAGGCAGGCCAACATTTTCAATTCTGGGTCAGGAATCTGGCTTCTGGCTCAGTTCGGGGTCCCAGCACTGCGCAATGTGTTCCAGACACACCAACTGGGATTTTTGTAGAGCCAAGCTAATTAATAGCAGGAAGCAGGCTCACTGCCTAATCAAGAACAGTGGGCAGATTCCTGAGGCTGGAGAGCCACGAGGAGATCCTTTCACATTGATATATCAGCAACTCCACCAGTGGAGGTGGCCGCTGAAGATTCTGAATGGAGAAAGAGAGAGAGCATACCTCAACATAGAGGTGCCCTCTGCAGAATAACATCTCTAAGGACAACTAAAAGCCAGAGCTGTGACCCAGCAGCCTATAGGTTAGGAAAGGATTCCTCGCATGATCCATTGTCCACCCTCAACACCCTACTTCTTATCATGAACCATGTTGGTCTGCATATGGCCCAGGCCAATGTGGGCCAGTCAGCATTGCTGACTCAGTATCTCACATGGGAAGGGGACATTAATAGTTCCCAAGATCAAAATCAATTGGCTTGAATTGGCTGCCCAGCAGGAAGTGATCTAACCCTGAACTGCCCACATTGAAAATGACCCAGATCAGGATGGAGGCAGGGAATAAGTACAAAGGCCAGTATTGTGAAATTATGCCAATGTCAGCTTTTGTTCTCAGCCACAACTCATTTGACAAGCCAGTGTAGATTACAGACAGCCTAATATTAGAGGAGGAAAAAATATGCAGGCAAATTAGGGAATTAAGTTTTTACAAAATGAATAATAACAATGGGTGGTTTCAACTACCCACATATTAATTGGGAAGAAGAGGCAAGTAAAGCCGATAAAGGAATGGAGCTCCTACTGTGTACAGGACTCGTTTCTAACCCAAGATGTAAAAAGCCCAATAAAGGGAAGGTTCGTTGTTGGATTTAGTAATAGGGAGTGAACCAGAACAGATAAAAGAAGTAAAGATAGAGGAACATCGAGGCAATAGTAGCCATAACATAGTACACTCAATGTGAAGTTAGAGAAGGACATAATTATGATTAAAAACCTGGAGAAATGCTGATAGGGAGGGTTTGAGAGAATTGAATTTGGGAAAATAAAATGGACAACAATATTGGCAAAAGATGTGAAACAACAGAGGAACATTTAGAATAAGAGTGCAGAGTAAATATATTCCAGTCATAGGAAATGACAAACTAACAACAGTGGGATTCCATGGACAACTAAAGACAGACGTGAAGAATTGACGGTTAGGAAATGAGGCAGGCATTAAGTTATAGACAGTAGGAGAGTGTAGGGTAAAAGTAAAGTTTATTTATTAGTCACATGTAAGGCTTACATTAACACTGCAAAGAAGTTACTGTGAAATTCCCCTAATCGCCACAGACCAGCACCTGTTTGGGTCAATGCACCTAACCAGCACGCCTTTCAGAATGTGGGAGAAAACCGGAGCACCCAGAAGAAACCCACGCAGACACGGGGAGAATGTGCAAATTCCACACAGACAGTGACCCAAGCCGGGAATCGAACACGGGTCCCTGGCGCTGTGAAGCAGCAGTGCTAACCACTGTGCTATCATGGTAAGAGAGAATGTAAGAGATTAGGAGAAAGTTCTAAAAAATAAGAAAGCAAAGAGGAACAATGAAATTAAATTATCAATGAACATAATATGCAATAGTAAAATATATTGCAGGTACATCAATAAAAAAAATATGAAGGTTGTAATGGGAATAGAACCATTAAACGATGGATAGGGTGACACCCCACATGCAACAATAGAGATGGGCAGAAATAGTAAGTAAATATTTTGCTTTGGTATTTACCAGATAGCTGGAACAGGTAGACATGACATTGAATGATGAGATGAGATATGCATGTAAAACAAACAAGAAAAATGGTTGCGTTGAACAAACTAAACGCATTTAAGAGGACAATGTCCCTGGTCCAAATGGACTGCATCCCACCTATTTAAATAGAAGTTATGAAAGAGATATACCTAAGGACAGATGGATTGTTCTTATATTTAAGAAAGCAGAACATGTCCAGGGAATTATAAACATCAGATAAATAACAAAATCCTACAGAAGGAGAGAAAGGAAGGACATCTAGAAATGTAATAATGAATAGTCAGCATGGATTTCAAAGGGAAAATCTTGCTTGGCTAACGTTTTTGAGGCGGTAACAAAGGGTTGATAAAGGTAATGCAGCAGATGTAATTTATCTGGATTTTCAAAAGGCATTTGAGAAAGTGCCCCATAATAAACAAATGAATTTAGATTATAGAAAGTGGAGTCGGGGACAAGTGGCAGAATGAACTTCCAGGTTCAAAAGTGGAGGGTGGGAGTAGAGGACAGCTATTCAGAGTGGCATAAGGTGGGAAGGATCAGAGCTGGGACCACTGCTGTTCACAATTTTGATTAATGATTTGGACTTTGAAATAAACTTGAGAGTGACATCAAATTAGGGGGTGGGGGGAAGGACTGCAACAAGTTACAGCAGGATATTAATAAACTTGCAGGATGGGCAAATAATAAACAAATGAAGTTCAGCACTGATAAAGGAGTTAGTACATCATGATAGAAAGAATAGGAAGGCCATTTATTACCAGCAAGATACAAGTCTAGGCGAGGTAGAGGAAAAAGGAGATCTCTGAGTTGAAATACACCAGTCACTAAAGGTTGTGTCAGTGGTTAGCAAGGACAAATAAAACAAATCAGGCTTTATTTCCAGAGGGTTAGAATTGAGAAGTAGGGAAGTTGTGCTAAATTTGTATCAAACCTTGGTTAAACTACACTAAGGTACCACCTACAATTCTGATTGGCATATTATAAAAAGGATATAGAGGCATTGGAGAGGGTGCAGTGAAGGTTTACAAGAGTAATATCAGAAATCAGGAAAATATTGACAGATCCAGTCTCTTTTTTCTTTAAAAAGGAAGACTCAGGGTGGTGTCTTTAAAATTATGAAAGGCTTCACAGAAAGATTGTTTCATCTTGTGGGGAAGAGCCCTGTGTTTTAATATTGTAATCAATCTTTTTAATGCGTCCAGTGTGTCATCTGAATACTAAGATCTAACCCAGCATGGAATAAGTCAGCACATAGTCACATACTGAGTCCTTAGGTGTCCACGTTATGCATGGAAATAGGTAGAATGGAAAAGAAATTATGTTAAACTTGTAGAGTACCTTGGTTAGACCCCACATGGAGTAATTAATCAGTTTTGATCTCAATACTATAAACAAGATATAGAGACACTTTAAAGAGGAGAAAACAAAACATGAATTACTAAACAATAACAGAATTGAGATGTTTTACTATCAGAAACAATCTAACAGGCTAGTGCTCTCTGTTCTAGAAAAGGGAAGACAGAAGCTGACTCCAGCAGTTTAAAATTATGAGTGGTTATGATGGGGTAAATGTAGCTGTGATGGTATTTAACCCAGTCAGCAGGAATCCTGCTTCCACTCCTTCGGAGAAGGCTTTTTGAACTGGGTGCCTCAAGTGGCCTGTGGCAGGCCTTCCCCTGGATCAAGACCCCGAGTGAAAATCTCTGCACCGTGGGAGATACAATCAGGGGCCAGCAGCTGTCATTGCAGGCAATGCCATCAGTGGAGCTGTGCCCACTGTTAGCAATGTGCCCAACCAGAGGCCCAAGATCACCATGGCACCGGGTCACAGGTGGGTTAGGGTGAGAGAGGGTGTGGTGTGGCTGCAGGAGAGGCGTGTTTGGCAGGAAGGTAGAAGGGTGGCTCTTAGTGGGGCCACTCCACCAATTTCTGATGCCGGGTCCCTCAATTAGGCGCTGAGTGCTTTGGATGAGGAGCAGCTCCCCCCACTCTCTTCCCACCAGGAAGCCCGCAAACCAGCCCAACAGGGTTTGCTTTTCGGCCTTTACATGTGGGGACTTCCCTGTCCAACACTATTTGAATATCAGCGGTGATGTGATGAGGCTCTTCAGTGGAATTAATTGCCCACTTAGGGTCGTCAAGAAGTAGCAAGGCAGGAAGGCCATCCATGAACCTTCCCAACGCAGAGACATGAAGGCAGCGTGATCCACACCCGGCACTCTCCCACCAGATTCAATGCCCTCTTGCCTCTAAACTCATCTTGGGGGGTGGAGCTAGGGGGACATTAAATTCCACCTGCCATTTCCACTCCTAAATGAAACCAGGTGAGGGGGTCATCAAAACACGATAATTGCTAGTGACCCTAATAGTGAATTCAGGATAAGCTTCTTTACCTAGACAATATTTGAATGTGGAACATGCTACAACACGATGCAGTTGAAGTGAGTAGCATTCACAGGGGAAGCTGGATAAGCACAATGGGAGGAGAAAGAATAGAGGACATATAAATGGAGTTTGATCAGCAGAAACAAACTGAACTCAGAACATTAAACTTGAGTGAAAGGTGCTGAATGAGGTTCCACAAGAATCAACGTGAGGACTGCTATTGTTTCTGATTTACATAGTCCACCTGAATACCAAAGCTAACTACAACTAATTTAATTTTACCAATGATATAAAATGAGGGAGACTAAATACAGATTTTAGCTGAAATAATTGAAAATCTGCTTGGCAGGTTTACGGTGATACGAGTTTAACACTGGAAGTGCAGTGCACCAGAACAGTGGGCAGCATAAATAAGGAAAGAATGAAGTAGAATTGACAAAGTAAGATTTAGGGTGGCACTTTCCGCCTGGATCACCTCGCTTCTCTGAAAGCCAATGGACTTTAGGTCAGGTCGTTGTATCTTCCGCAGCGCCTCCCATCATGATGATGCTGGAAAATCCCAATCTTAAGAAAGAGTAATAAAGTGCTGGAATTTTACCCCCCACCCTCCCCAAGGAAAGGGTGGCAGGCATTAAATTGGGTGAAATACCAGCAGTGCCAATTCTGTCTCTTATTCACCCTTTGCAACCCTTGCTGCAATTTCACCAGTGAAGGGGGAGGCATCAGGAAGCCAGTTTGCTGGTCAGCCAATTGAGGCCTTTATATAGGCAACAAATAGAGTGGTCTTCCATTGCTGCTGGGAGTTTACCTGCAATGGGAGGGACCCAAGTATAGTCATCACGCTGCCAGGTAAAACCTGGTGAAAGTTGATGCCGAGCTTGAGGGAAGTGCCTCCCTGCTGGGCATCCCATGCTCACTGGAGCCCATACCCAAGGTCTGAAACTCACCCAATGTTCCCCTTCATTTCTCTTTCCAGCCATGTCCCGTACCCTCCTTTTCCACCTCATCAGGGCTTGCCAACCTGGCCCTAGGAAGAGACCAGACTCACCTTACATTCCAGCTCCAGTGCTGACTGCCTTCTCTTAGCCTCACTACAGTCCTGGCAATGGCCGCCAATGGCACTACTGGGACATGAGGGCTTCTGCCTCTTTGGCCAGCAGCTCTGTGAGGTTGGGCTTCCTCTTGATAAGGACATCGCATTTCAAGTCAACTAGGGCCTTGGCTGTTTACTGGCTGTGGGGGGGGGGGCTGGCCTAGCGGAGGTGGACATGCCCATGACTCTTACATCAGCGGGCAGAACCACCACTCTAGCGCAAAATTCAGCCGTGTATCTCTTTAAACGATGTCGACTGGAATTACTTCAGAGCTGATTCATTGTAGGTTTGCCTGCCAGTCAAGCTGGTTTGCTTTACATCTGAATAACAGGAGAAATGTTAACCAATTTCTACCGTTGTCTTTATTATTTTCTTTCAATTAGTACATATTCAACTTAGAGTGCCCAAGAAAAGCAGGACCATTTTCAGAAACTATTTTGAGCAAATTAACTACTTTGTCTTCTTCTTCTGCTTGAAGCTAATGCTGGGTGCCCATTGTGATTTGTAATGTTTAAACTTTATGATTGGTTGTATTCATTACTGTTTGCTACTTGCTGTTTGTTTTATTCTTGACCTGTTCAGTTGTAATCTATTATTGTTGTGTAATTGATGCGCGATTGATTCACACGGGAGGCTAGGACGTACCCGGGAATAAAGGCTTTTATTCACAACAAGATTGGAGCACACTACTTAACAATATTATCCCAGACTAAGGGCTACTAGGAAGTAGCAGTGACCTTTATACTCCTGTAAGAAGGCAGAGCCGAACGGAGTGTACCACATAAACAATAATAACAGGTGGAACACCCAAACCCCAACCCCAACAGTAACAAGAGTAACATATGTACAAGTACCCATAGTGGTAACCATCTATGGTTCACCACAGTAATGAAGATTGACTTTGAGCTAAAAGCCACAAATGTAATTTATATAGGCTGCTATAACATCTAATAGGTGATTGACAAAATACGTGCTTGATGGTGTTAGATCCCAAGGTTGCTTATGGCCAATTGCGGAATCCATTGCTTTACAAGAGAAGTGTTATAACATAGAGCACACAATGACCTGGAACTCTGAAAAATGGCTCATTGACAGCAAATTACACCATTCTTGCCTTGCATTCCAGGAAATTATGCTGTAAATGATTTGTTAGATTTTACATCACAGCAAAATTGCCAGACTACTTTTATTGCTGAGACCCTCAACCAAACACAATAATAGAACCACACCCCCAAGAGTAAAGGCTAATTTCCCTGATTCCAGGTTTTTCTTCCCCCTCAATCCTTGCACCTTGGTCTTCGAAAAGGAAACTGACAATGCTTGGAACTTGCTGATCTGATTGAGAAATGACTGTGGCCATGGAACCATCTGTCTCTGCTGCACTTTAATGGGCTGCTGCATCTGATGCTCTCTCACCCTGGCTGCTGACAACTAATGAATCATTTCAGCCGAGCACAAACATTGCAAACACTGTCGCTGACTCTGAGCCATAATAGCAACGATCAGCAAAATACCTGAAGCTCAAACAACGGGATTGTGGTGTTCCGGGTAAAAATAAACATCCATAAAACACCAACAAGTCAGGTTCGGTTACAGCTGTGAATTTATCAGCCCTTTTGGAATTTACACTGAAGCTAGTTTCAAACAGCATTGTTTAATGGCTATTCTGTTTAAGCTTGCTATTTATTTTTTAATTGAAATCTCAATGGACCTTAAACTCAAATGAAATGCTCAATTAGCAAAGAGAAATAATACCAATGGATAATATGGAGTATGAGTAAGCCTTAGCAGTCTGGCTGTTATTTCTTTTCTATAATTGTCAAAAATGAGCAGCTTAATGAGAATAAAAATAAAAGATAGGTTGATGAAAATTTCAATGATGTGGGTGATCAAATTGTTCAACTTCCAATGTAAAAGTTGTGGGCTTGGGCTTCACTTCACTATAATTCAGCAAATAGGCATTTTTAAAAAAACTTACCTGAGGGCTGCTGTTGGTTTCACAATAATTTAGTATATGGGGCATGTAGACTGGGAACACAATTCAGGGTGAGAATTTTTCCAGCCTGCACAAGGAAGGGAGGGGCAGGACAGTTACATTGGGAAAACCACGTCAGATCAGCTCCCAATCATATCATACCGTTGGGGAATTTTACTGACAACAGGACTGGCTTCCAACTAACTTAGGCAGCATGGCTCTCATTGTGGGTATGCCGTTCATGCACGGTCAGGTGGTGAAGGGGACTCATGCACCACAGTGGTGTAGAGCAGATAGCCCTCGGGGATGAGCAGCCACACCCGAGATTATTCCAATGGCTTGAAATTGGACAACACGACTGGTACAGAATGAATGTGTCATGGATGCAGTCAAGATAGCAAGCATTTACCAACATGATTGTCTGGCATGGTAGCACACCAATTGCACTTTCATGGGGCGGTAGCCCTCTCAGGTCTAGTACAACTCCCCTTTGATATGTTGTGCCTGTACAGCCACATGCATGCAGGCGATTGTAACCTGCACTGTTACAAATTCCACTACTCTGGTAAAGACACATGCCCATTCATCTTACGTCTGTCTAATAATTGTGAAATGTTGGAAATGTCACTGGTTCCCAATTGGAAGGGTTTATGTGGCGCTGGTGTGCTGTCCTTGCTTTGCTTTGCAGCTTCAGGTCTGGTTGTAGGGATTGGCACTGTTCAGTCACCACCTCCTAGTGAGATGCAGCATCACACACACATGCCTGGGCCTCAGCTGTAGATAGGGAAAGTGCTTGCTGAAGGCCGTGGGTGGGTCTGACCTTCTGAAGAGACCTTTTCTCCTCCCTCTGCACACAACTTCCCCTCTCTGCTGGTGTGTTCCATCTCCAAGCCCGGGTACAGTTCAAGTAGAACAGCAATTAGAGCCTCCATCACCGAAAGCAGCTTTTCTGCTGATAGGCTTACCTTGTCAAGATCCAGCATCGCTCCCTTGTAAATACAAAAACAGAAAAGTAGTCAAAAACTCCTCATCTGGAATTTGAATGATGATCCATTTAAATTGTATTATTGGGGTGGTCCAACGAGTAAGTGTGAATGATTCAGCGAGAATCATTAACAGAACCTGAGGTGGCATGGTGGCACAGTGGTTAGCACTGCTGCCTCATAGTGCCAGGGACCCGGATTCAATTCCCAGCTTGGGTGTGCGGAGTCTGCATGTTCTCCCCGTGCCTGTGTGAGTTTCCTCCGGGTGCTCCAGTTTCCTCCTACAGTCCAAAAGATGTGCTGGTTATGTGGATTGGCCATGCTAAATTCTCCCTCAGTGTACCCGAACAGGAGCCGGGGCGCGGCGACTAGGGGAATTTTACAATAACTTCACTTGCAGTCTTAATGTAAACCTACTTGTGACACTAATAAATAAACTTAAAAGTTCAAAATAATTGACAGATATGACTTCAATAGGCATCTGGCATTGTTTGGTATTACAATTTGTCCATCGCAAATGCTTGCAGAGCACATTGCATATGCCCACACTATTGTCCATGCAATCAAGAAGCATTGTGCATACTGCACCGAAAGTGGCTGCAAGCAGTCTAGCTGAAATCTTTGAACTTTTAGGCTTAAATGCCAGCACCAGCTCTGGCACTAACTCCAGGGATCCTGAGCTGTCACATAACCAGATCTTTGTTATCATCTAAGAAATGATCTGCATCAAGATCGACAAAGCCAGCATAAGCCAGAATCCTTCACATGATACAGGCTGCTGTCAAGCATTCTGTTTCTAGGTCTACTGTCTGCATGGAAATACTCAGTAAAAATTTCTTTCACAAGTGGCAAGATGATGATGTGCTATGATCTATTGATATGTATTAATGCATTTTAGATCAGCATATTTCATGTTTCCAAGTGAAAGGGGTTGTCAACACTCTTTTGTGAAGTTGATGCAGAACCGTCTTATTTATAATCGCAAAAATGAAAGCCAGAAAACAGTTTAATCTCTGATCTATGCTTCAAAATAGGAAGAAATCGTAAATGAACCAGTATAGGTTTTGGTCACCTACGGTGAAAAAGGAATGGAATTCAATTAAATAAATTATTTTTTGACAGCTATCAGAATCATAAGTCCCAGCCATGCGGAATGTCGCTTATTTAACCTTAGCTATACTCCAGTGAAATAGTTAAAGCAAATACCCATTACAGTGAAGTGATGACCACCAGCAAGCCTTGATTGTGTTTCATATGGTTAGTCTGGCTTTATTTCCAGCTCAACAAGAAACCCTGGCCCCAGGCAAAGGTTCGGAGTCAGATCCATTAAAAATCACTTTGTCAGTATACCAAACACATCTGGATTGAACTCTGGATTCTTTACTTTCAGGAAAATGTCAGGGGTAATCATTCCTGTAATCTAGTTGCTCAGTTTGAAATGTCAGCTGCCACTGCCATTCTTAGTTGTGGTGACCCAGTTCGAGCTGTATGTAGGTAATTCTTGCTGGTGTCTTGCATGTGGACTTTGGCCTTCTGCCTGGTTTTTGCAACATTTTTAAAAAGGTGTAAGGACCAACTTTCTCTTATTGTGGGAGAGAAAAACCTCAAGCAGATATTAAGGAGGCAAATGGAATGTTGTCCTTTATTACAAGAGGAATTGAACATATAAGCAAAGAATGTTATGCTTCAGTTATGCAGGGTTTTGATGAGACCACATCTTGAATGCTGTTTGCAATTTTGGAAGGCTTTGGGAGGTGATTCAGAGGAGGTTTACTGGATTGATACCTCGAATGAGGATAGATTGGAAAAGCTGGGCGTGTTTTCATTGGGATTTAGAAGAGCGAGGAGTGACTTTAATAAAGTATATGAGATCCCAAACGGTCTTGACAAGGTGATCATGGAAATCATTTTTTTTTCTCTTGCGGGTGAGTCCAGAACTAGGGGGCACGTTTTAAAGGGGTCACCCTTATAGGACAAAGATGAAAAAATAATTTTCCTCTTGGGGGGGGTTGTGCAACTTTGGAAACCTTTGTCTCAGAAGTTGGTAGAAGCAAGGTCATTGAACATTTTTAAAACAGAGTTAGGTAGATTCTTGTTAAGCAAGGGAATCAAAAGTTAGAGGTTGATGAGGATGCAGAACTTAAAACACAAATAGATCAGCCATGATCGGGTGGCACGGTAGCACAGTGGTTAGCACTGCTGCTTCACAGCTCCAGGGACCTGGATTCGATTCCCGGCTTGGGTCACCGTCTGTGTGGAGTTTGCACATTCTCCTCGTGTCTGTGTGGGTTTCCTCTGAGTGCTCCTGTTTCCTCCCACAGTCCAAAGATGTGCGGGTTAGGTTGATTGGCCATGCTAAAATTGCCCTTAGTGTCCTGGGATGCGTAGGTTAGAGGGATTAGTGGGTAAATATATGGGGGTAGGGCCTGGGTGGGATTGTGGTCAGTGCAGACTCGATGGGCCGACTGGCCTCTTTCTGTGCTGTAGGGTTTCTAAGATTTCTAAGATGATCATGTTGAATGGCAGACTAGGCTCAAGGGGCCGAATAGCCTACATCAGCTCCTTTTTCATATCTTCATTTATCAACAAGTGCAAGCCCAGTTCACCTACGTATACTTCTATCCCAACACTCACCTCCACTCCAGATATCAAGGATCAACTCTGAGGCATTTGATGCTGCCATCAGCAGAATTCCTAGCAGCGAGGAACTGTACCTTCAGCACAAGCGTGACCAAACACACAGCTTGGCCAATATGAATAGGGCAGCAGGGATTGGGAATTGCAACATTATAATGGGCAGAGGTTGCTGGAGCTATGCTGTTACTGTGGATTCTGTATGATAAACGGTTACTTCCAAACAAAGCCTTGCCATAAGGTGTTCTGGCAACATCTGTGATCATGCCACTGGCCCCAGTTAGATGTCATCATCACCAGGTTTACCATCCTCAACTGTGTCCATTTCACTTGTAGCTATTATACTGCAGTACTGTCTCCTCACCGGTGTGTAGCAAGGTCATGTTGCAGCCAAGGAAACAATACCAAACTATACTCAGATCAACATTTGCTGTACTGCTGACCCAGAAAGCACCCAGGAGTTCTTCAAAATCCTTGATCAAGCTCTTTGGACAATACTGAAGACAAGAGTGTGGTGTCAAAGCTGAACGATCTGTGCAACACCCTCTATAACTCTGCACTCACTCCGTTTCTGAAAAGAAATCAGAGAAATACTGACTGGTCTGAGGTTTATTGGAATGAAATGGAGCGAGTTACTGCAACCAAGTAGAGAACCCTGCTAAACTACAAGCAAGTCCCCAGCAAACAAAATCTAGATGCTTGCAGAGCTGCCAGATTCAAGTCTCGGCAGACTGCTTGGCACTGCAACCGTTTATACTGTTGAAACTCTGCAATGGTGTACATTCCACTGCTGAATCCAGGATTGCTAGAGGGATGTTTTAAAGTGGTCACCCTTATAGGACAAAGATGAAAAAACATCTTTCCTCTTGGGGGGGGGTTGTGCAACTTTGGAAACCTTTGTCTCAAAAGTTGGTAGAAGCCAGGTCAAGAAGGAATCAAGAAAGCAATAGGTGCAGCAGCAAACAAATCAGGCCCCTTGAAGACAAAGACTGGGATGATCATCACTGAATCTAGCAATCAGATGGAAAGGTAGTTGGCCAGTACCTCAGACTCTGTGCAACAGAGACCGCTGTCACAGAAGAAGCTCTGAGGACCATTCCTGACTTTCCTGTCATGGAGGATCTAGACAGTGAACTTACCACAGTTGAACTCAAGGCCTCTGACCTTCTTGCCAGTGGTAAAGCCACAGGAAATGACAGAATTCCACCTGAAAATATCAAAAGTGGAAAACTGGCACTTCTCTGGCATTTCGTGAACTTGTAAGCTTTGTGCCTCAAGATGTGCAAAAATAGTCACCTTGCACAAAAACAGAGAAGATCACAGTGACTGCAGCAATTACTGAGGCATCTTCTTGTTATGTGTTGTGGGGAAGGCCTTTTCTCGTGTTGCTCAGACCAGATTACTTACCCTGGCTTTATAGATCAATCCTGAGTCACAGCGCAACTTCATATTGACAGTCAACATGATTTTTTCACTTTGGCAGTTACGGGACAAGTGCTGTGAACAGTGCAGTCCACTCTTTATATTGCTTTCATAGACTTCAACAAAGCCTTCAATATTGTCAGTACAGACAGACTCAAACTGCTGTGGAAAATAGGCTGTCTGCTTGGACTGCCACAAGAACATACACTCTCCATTGATTACAATGGAGCAACAACAGATGCTTTCAAGATCATCAGTGGGGTAAAACAGGGCTGTGCCTGGTGCCAATGCTCTCTGGTATATTGTTAATTGATTTCTTTTAACTTGAAGAACAAATACCTGAACAGTTAACTCCAGACGGTTATAGGGGTTATAAACAGCAACAGAAACATACCACATCTAGCAGAATGAACATGGGTCAGTCCAGGATGTGATTAACAGGGTTGACAGTAAGCTGTTCAACTTGGCAAGACTGTGCACCAAGACCAAAATGTGTAAAGTCCCGGTATGTAAGTTGCTGTTTGCTGATGGTGCTGCACTGATGGTGATACACCGTGGGCACAGTCCATTATCTCCCGAGGTGGATGAATGCCATCACTCGGAGAGACCAGCAGCACTTTAAGCCTGTGTACAGCACCAGTAAGCTACAAGGAGTGATAGTGAGTGAGAGAAATAATATGCCTACATCCACTGAAACCTCTCCAGTGTCAGAAGATGAGTGAGATACAGATTATGCATTGCAAGAGAAAAAATACCAGCAATGAGGCCTTCAGTGAAGCAGCTTTATTGAGATGCGATTAACCTTAGACTACAAGGTGTCCTGCAGTAATATTGCAATTAGCTTCAAACCACTCACAGAGTACCTGAAAAAAAGTAATTGCCAAGATGTCCAGAATAATCCTTAGTGTTTGAAATTATTGTTATCATTCAGAAATACACATAAAAGTAAAAATTTGACCTCAGAGTTCATTTTTTTGGATGTTTACAATGTAATGGACTGAACTGATGAAATGTGACCATGTAAGCTTTTTATTACTGAGATAATATAAATGATAGAAGATTAAAGAGGGTGCAGGAACAGACACCTTGGGTGTACATGCTTAAATCAAGTGAAGGTGGTAGGACAAGTCAAAAGGCTGTTAAAATAAACATATGGGGGAGGGGGAGGATTCTCTCTAATCATTTGTTCATCCAGCAGTAAGGATATTTCAGTTGCAAGCAATAAAAGAACTAACTTCAGAAAGCAAATCAAAGAAAAAGGTTTAATAAAGAAACGTCATTACTCCAACACTTGGGGCCACACTTTGGGCCATACAAGCTCCCTACAATTCCCATCTGCTTCTTATTTATACTGGGTCAGCTGACCACCACATCATTTTTCCATTGGCTACATTGTCTACCAGGTCAGTTGACCCTCTCAGCATGTTACCATTGGTTACATTATAATAGATCCAATGTTATCATTGGTTACATTATAACAGATTCACTATTTTTCTTCAAATTAATTTTAGGCAACCATCCTTCAATATTCTTAACAACTTTCTGCATCCCTTTTAGTAAAGCAGTCGGATAATTGTAGATTTGCATCAACCCTATTGAGCTTCAAAACTTCCTTGTTTTCCAGCATTTGTTTAACGCTGGCCAAATCAATACTCAGTTGCTTTTCTGTTACACTTTTTGTCGCGTGAACATTGCCCCATAAAGACCAATTGTCCACATAACACTCAATTGGTACCTTCTTTCCCGAAGTTGCCATGAAAAATAACTGTTAATGTGTCAGACAAATATATTCCCATATCCAACACCTCCATTAACGCTAGGGTTTCAGCTACCAATGTACTTTTGACTACCCTTTTATTTTCTTTGCTTCCCAGACCAAGGGGCAACATTTTCTTTCCTTACCTACCAAGAATATTATGAATCCAGCACCGCGCGAATGTCCATCTGGTCGATTGGCATGTGAAGCACCATGAAACACAAGTAACTTCATGTCTTCCGATTCTCCCAGTGCTGGGAATTTAATTGCACATTCCTCTAATTTTAGCTTTTTTAAAGTTTTACTTGCCTGCAAGATCTCTGACTGAAGCGCGCCTCAACATATTACTTAGCTCTAGGACATTATAGCTCCCATCCGGTCTTGTCTGTGTGCATAGCCAATTTAACTGTCCTAGAGCTCCTCAACAATTCTGTTTCATTTTTGTTGGCTGGTTTCTCTTTTTTTTCATTGACCTTTCTCTGGTTATGGGAATAGGATCAATGCTGACTAGATATCCCTGTTGATCATCATGATTCATCGTTAACCAGGATTTGCTTTGTCGGATATCAAGACCGAGACATCGAAAGCACCAGCCGCTTGACTTCCTACTTTAAATTCTGCCTTTAGCCTATTGATTATCCTCTTTTCAAACTCTTCTGTGCCACCCAATAGGAATCAACAACATGCATCAAGAAAACGCGAGCCAATTTTCCTTCAGACTTCCAGGATCCGCTTTTAACTGGACACAGCCAGTTTTCAGCTATACACATTGTACAGAAATATACCAAATCTTTGATGCTTCATTCAATCCGTATACGCATTTGTTCAATTTCCACAATTGTCCCTGTGTATTACCTGCTTCTTTGGGTGGCTTCAAAAAAACTTTTCTTTGAAATGTTTCACCCTGCAGAAATGCTGCTTTGATGTCTATCAACTTACATTCCCAATTATTAGATGCTAGGACAGCAAAAAAAAATTCAGTGTTACTTTCCCTGCTATGGGTGAATCAACCCTAATACCTTTCCCCTCCAAGTGTTCTTATATACACAAGCTACTAATCTGGCTTTTACTTTACACGTCCCACCTTTCTCTGTGCAAACCCACCAATGGGACAAAACAGCTGCCCTTTGTCTGGTAACTCAGTGTACATCCCAAACTCTTTCCAACTGTCCAATTCTCTTTGTTTGGCCTCTCTTATTTTCACAAGTTCCATTTTATTGGCAGCCACCAACACTTCCCTGTCATGGGGGCTTCTACTCCTATTACTGTCATTGGTTTGATTCCTAGCCTTCCTCGTTAAACTCCGGCCTCTATTGCCGTGTCCGTCTCTGTCAGGGCTGCGATTCTCAGACCTCTGTTCTCTGTTGACACAACTTCGGTTACTGATTGGTGACTTTTTCTTGGGTTCACGAGTGCTCACTGTCTCATCCTCAGGACATAAATCTTGTTTTTTTGGCTTCCATCTTTCCATCCCATTTTCCCAATCTATAGCTTTCGCTTTTTGCCCTTGCTTTTGGACATTGAGTCAGTGTTTACTGACATTTTTCTGAGGTTCTTCTGGCTGTTCCGATTACAGTGGCCTCCCTCCACTCACTTGACCCTTCGGGTATGTATGATACCACTGTGCCCACTTTGGGTAACTGAAACTTTGAAGTAACAGCTTCATCCCCTGCCTCACTGTTACTTAGATGATCATCAGATTCCCTCTTGTCTATAGCTGTCTGATCATCAAGGGGATACACTCAGCTCTTTGGGAGGAGAATCAGAGGCAGATTAATCTCAACTGTAAGGTGCAAATTGTGCTCTTAACATTTATAGAAACCTTAACACTGACTACTGGTGACCTTCACTCGTGCCCTCTTAGTGACCCTACAACTTTCTAATCTTGTGTGGAAATCTGCTTCATCTAGGTGCTCCCCCAGGACGCATATCAGAAGTGGAGAGATCCAGCTGCGATCCATGCCCCGTTGTCTGTGATGCCCTTTACAGGCATCCCCTGGGAGGCAGAGACCTGGAGGCCCCCGGCCAATTTGCGGATGGCACTGTTTCGGTGCCATCCTGTTCATTCAGCTGGTCCTGAGATGCTCTGACGCGAGGAAGGGGGGAAATCGAAAGATCTTGGGATGTCCGGAGTCTCCTGGTTGGAAGGCCCCGGCATGGGTTCAAGTCCCTCCTCCTCCCTCGGGATGCCCAGAGGCCCCAGGGACACTCCATGAGATGCCAGGGTAGCTGGACTGAGCTCCAGAAGCTCTGGTGCCACTTGGCACAGCCAGTCCTAGAGGCCCAGATACGTCTGTCCCATGGTCTGTGATCCCTCAGCCCTGGCCCTCTGAGACTGTGCCAAGCTCTTGAGCCGCTCCGCTACAGCATTCTGTGAGCGAGCCAAGAACTGGAGCCCCTCAGCATTAGCTCTGTGAGACTGGGCTAAATTGTTGAGGCTCACAGCCATGGCCTGCTATGTCTCCCACATGCCCCTGACACCCATGGCCATGGCTTGATGTGCCTCCAGGACGCCAGTGACACACTCTGCTGTAGCCCGCTGTGTCTCCAGGATAGCCGACACCCTGTCACACATGAGGCCTGATCCCTGTGCCAGACTTTCCACTGCGGACACCACCCTTAACAGTGTTGGCCTGGTCAGTACGCTGTGCTGACACCACCTCCTGCGAGAGTACTCTGTTTGGCTCCTCCAAACAGCCTTGCAGTCGCAGCATGCTTGCTGACATCCCTTCCACAACTCCCCAAGTTTGCTGATGCATCTCCACCAGCTTCAGGATGAATGAACCCTGAGGCCCAGCAGGAATCCTCACCTCCAGCAGACTTCCATGTGCCCGGGCCGTCGGATGTGCCCGCTTCCACCCGATGTGCATCAGCGGTTGTGATGTGCTCAAAAGTAAGTGACCCAGAAGCCTCAGCACTAACATGACCCAGCATGGTGATAGTCTGTGTGTTGATGGGTTGAGTGGTTAATGCCTGTGCCAAATCACTGGTGCTGTCCTCGGAGGATTCTTCTGGGCCTCCGACCAAGGTGTCATCCGAGGTGTCCAGGGGAGTTTCTTCAGGAGGAGCGGGGAGGGTTGGTAGTGACAGCAGAAGGGCCTGGTGCATCAGGGTCCAGCACTGTAAGAAAGAGCACACATTAGGGGAAGGGAGGGAAATCAGTCCGCGTAGCATAGCACTTACTTCAAAGAAGAGTTAGGAAGAGGGTTCAGCTGATACTCTCTTGCACACTGTACGCCGACTTGGCCTTTGGTTACCATTCTAGGCTCGATCCCCTGCCAGCTCCAGGGCACACTGCTCACAGACTGTCAGCAGCTGCGGCTCAGGAACACCGCCACCAGTCTTTGCCCTCTCACAGCAGCTGTGTGCGTTTTTCTCCTGTGGGGACATAAGTGGGATTGAAAGCATGATATATGGAAAGGCAAAGGGTGCAATGTGTGCCGGGGTTGGGGAGATTCTGTTGGCCATTTTGGGGAAATGGGTCCACACTTGGCGGGGGGGGATGCTGATTGGGGCGGGTGCCACCAGGGGTTGGAGGCAGTACTGGGGAAGGTGGAGGGGTGGAGGGGTAGATGGTGGCTGCCCTTGAGATGTCTGGGAATGGTTTGACATTGTAGGCACAGCACATATACATGTTTCACAAGGGGATGCACACTCATCCTTGCCGACTGAAGAAGGTCGTTCATCTCCTTCTGGTACTGGTCTCCAGACCGAGGTGTCAGTGTTCGAGCATTTACAACTGCAGCCACTACCTCCCACAACATACTTTCTGTGTGAGCGATGGCTCTGAGTGGGGTACAACAGCTGGTGCCTCTCCTCCACTGTATCCAGCAGGCGGGCCTGCTCAGTCTCGGAAAATCTGGGCCCACTTCTCTTGGGTGCCATCTTCCTGGCATGACTGCCATAACTGCAGCTTACATGCAGCTCCGGCTTGTTAAAGGAGTCCAGGTGCAGTCAGTTTAGGCTAATCATGGGCCCGTTAGTTATATTTCATTGTGAATAATGTACAGGCAACCTGGTTTCAATAGAGGGTGAGCCATCTCCAAAGGTGCTGATTGTGTTTACTCAACGAGGTATTGTTTCAAGGGAGGGATGCTCAAGGCTCTCACTCAACAAGGGGGAATGCTCGCAGGCAGGGGGTGTGCATGGCAGCACAGTGCTGTGTATGTGAAAGGCGCAATGAGGCCAGTGCTGTGTGTGTGAAGGGGGGTGGGGGGATGGGGAAGCCAGTGATCTTCAGGTCGGTGGGGGATGGGGAGGCTAGCGATGTCCGGGTCGGTGGGGGATGGGGAGGATGGGAGGCCAGTGATATCCGGGTCACTGGGGGATGGGGAAGCCAGCGGTGTTCTTGGGGGCGGGGAGAAAGGCGAGAGACCAATGATGATGCCAGCAATGTCCGTGGGGGAGAGGCGGGGTGGGTGGGGGGGGCGGTGGGGAGAGGCAGGATGAGAGGCCAGCGATGAGGCCAGCAATGTCCATGGGGGAGTGAGAGGCCAGCAATCTCAATGCTGGGAGGACTTGTTCAGCGATCTCCCAGACATCGGCACATGTGTGGTGGCCCATTCAGTGAGCTGATTTTAGCCTCTTCAGTGGGAATAGTGATTCACGGTACTGCCCTCTGCGGTGCACAGAGTGTGGGAGATACATTTTGAAAATCCCGCTGGAAGAAACAGTGGGATTTACTCCAGTTTTTACACAAATTCGACACTTAGAATTTTTTTGGGAGAATCGCCCCCATGGGGCTGTGATACAAAGGTCAAGCTGACCTCAAGCTGACCAGGATGGTACTCAATGAATGGAAAGTCCTTGGTGCTGACTGGAGTATCAGGAGACAAGGGGGGAGTTTTCCCGTGCCTCCCAACACATGAATCATAGCAGGTGGGAGTGGGGTGGAAGACCATGCAAAGGTCCGTTGACTTCAGGTGGGATTTTCCAGTTTTGGACCAAACGTAGCCGGAAAGTCTCACTCAAGGAGCCTGAAAAGGAAGCGGAGAAAGTAGCCAACAAACTCAATGACCAAATTGTCTTTATTCAGAGACAAACAAAAGTTATGATAAACATTGGCCACAGTTGGTGCATTGCATTCAATTCCAGGTATCACAATTTAGGAAGGATGTCAAGGCCTTAGAGAAGATGCAGAAAAGATTTAGTAGAATGGTAGTGGGGATGAACTTCAATTACATCGAAAGGCTGGAGAAATTGGGATTGTTCTCCTTAGAGCAGAGAAGGTTAAAACAGATCGAGAAGTTCAAAATCATGAAGCATTTTGATAGAGAAAATAAGGAGAAATTGTTTCCAGTGGAAGAGAGTTGGTAACCCGGAGACACAAATTTGAGGTAATTGGCAAAAGAGCCAGAGGCGACACGAGAAATCTATTTTTTAAACAGTCTGATATGTTCTAATCTGGAAAGCACTGCCTGAAAAGATGTTGGGAGCAGATTCAATTGTATCTTTCAAAACTGATTTGTTCTCTGGGGTCTTTCATTTCTGTTTTGGCTCCATTGATCCTCAGATTTTTTCCAAAATCAATGTTATTATTCCTGTCTGTCCAGCCTTGCTCCCATGTTAGTATTCTTCTCCCAAAAGTGTGGTGTTTCGTCTCATTCTTACTTATCCAGTATTTGCTCTTAATTCAGGTTTTTATCTTCTTACCCCCACCCACTCTACTCCAGTATGTGGCCCTTGTGAAATCTATATCACCCCCCGCAGTCCTGCTTCCATTAGTAACGTTTGTATTCCTCGCCTGGCTCAATCTTTTTATTTAACTCTGTAATTCAATCCCCTGATTTCAATGTTTCTCCACTTGGTTGATTGATTTCATTTCCACTGCAGCACCACAGAGTTTAATTGGCCAACAGTTTATACTTTCACTGTGACAGGGATCCTACTGGAAGTCCACCACCATTCCCCACCACTCACACACCCAGGAAATTGGGCTGTGGTCACACGAGCGTAAGGGCAGCCCAGAAAATTCTCACTTTGACCCTCCTCTAAAAAAAAAATCGACCCCAGAAGAAAATCTAGCCCCTAAATGCATCACTCTGTGTGTTCTGGACTGAATGGCTTCTGGGGACAGGGTCAATTGAGTCATTAGGCGGGAATTTGGTCAGGTTTCCTGTTCTCTCAATATTTAAATTCAGAAGAAAGTTGGAATGGATGGCTGGAGGGGATGAAGACTCATGGTGCCACTTGCACAGAGGGCTTCAGCAAATGGCTTTCTTATCATGAATACAAAAGCAAAAGACTATCGATGGTGGAAATTTTGGGTTAGTGCGTTGGAAGAAATTCCAGCATCCATGTTTTTACTGGCTTAGACTCTAAGATTTCACAGAAGTTCCCTCATCTCATACAAACATGCAAAAAGAGCGGAACTAGGCCATGCGGCCCGTCAATTCTGCTCAGCCATTCAATAAAATCATGGCCGACGTGGTTGTATTTCAAGTTCCACATTCCCATCCACGCCAGATTCTTTGATTCCACTGTCTGAAACAATCTACCTACCCATGCCTTAAAAATAGTCAGTGACCCTCCAATGCCTCCTGAGGCAGAGGTTTTCAACATTTCATACATTTCCTTCATCTCTGACCTATAAGGGTGAACCTTAATTTTGAAACAGTGCCCCCAGTAGTTCTGGATTCACAAGAGGAAACATCCTTTCCACATCCACCTTGTCAAGACCATTTAGGACCTTTTCTATTCAATCAAGTCATCCTCACTCTTCTAAACTCCAATGGAAACAAGCTCAGCCTGTCCAACCTATCCTCATAAGACAACTCATTCATTCCAGGTATCAATCTAGTAAACCTCCTCTGAATTACCTCCAACACATTGACACCTTTCCTTAAGTAAGGAGACCAAAACTGCAAACAGTATTCAAGATGGGGTCTCACCAATGCCCTGTACAACTGAAGTATAAAATCCTTCCTTAAATAAGGAGACCAAAACTGCACACAGTATTCAAGATGTGGTCTCACCAATACCATGTATAACTGAACAATGACATCCATATTTTTACGTTCAATTCCTCTCATGATAAAGGGCAGCGTTCCATTAGCATTCTTGATTACGTAGTATTCCTGCATACTAGCTTTTTGTGACTAGGCTGTTGGGATTCTAAGTATGGTAATTGGAGTAAGACATAAGAGCTGAAGTAAAGAGTTTAATCATCTCTGGGAAGAAAGCATTTTTGAAGATATTGTTTGAGACAATTGTGAGATCAAAGAGAAGGAATGCATTTAAGGAAATACTAAAGTCTATTTAAAGTGGTAGGGATGTTTGATCCCTCAGAAGACAGCAGGGTAGCTGGTCAGATCTCCCAGAAGACAGTGTGAATAAGCCCAGACCTAGAGAACCTGTTGTTGTCAGCCTCCGATGCCCCCATGAGGAAATGAGTTGTGTGGTAAAAATTACTGGAATCACCAAACTCCATGTATGCACTCGGTTCCACAGCTACACTCATTTGACATAGAACCCTGAATTTAACCCTGGATGGAGAAAGCAAATTCAACCAGTTAGCTAACCAACTACTCAACCCTTACAGCAGAGTGCGCTTACCCTGTCTAAGCTGCAAGGAGGAAAGAATTTTAGTCTGCTTGCGCAGTACTTCCCAGTTACCGACAATTACAGACTTGATTGGATTTTACAAGTACAGGGTTAACATTTTAAACCCCCCTATTCACCAACCTCCAAGTATGCACTCAGTTCCTCAGTTACACATGTTTATTTAAATTCATTTGTGGGACATGGCCATCGCTGGCGGGCCAGCATTTATTCCCCATCCCTAGTTGCCCGAGGGCAGTTGAGAGTCAATCACATTGCTCTGGCTCTGGAGTCACATGTAGGCCAGACCAGGTAAGGATAGCAGATTTCCTTCCCGAAAGGGCATTAGTGAACTGGATGGGTTTTTTCGACAATCGAAAATGGTTTCATGGTCATCAGTAGATTCTTAATTCCAGATTTTTTTTATTGAATTCAAATTCCACCATCTGTGTGGTGAGATTCGAACCTGGGTCCCCAGAACATTAGCTGAGTTTCTGGATTAATAGTCTAGCAATAATACCACTAGGTCATCGCCTCCCTGTTTGCTACAATTTCTTCAGCAGATCAGTGGAACACGCAGTTAAAAAGTTGCAAATGGCCGGCTTTAGGCATTAACTCCTTTATTTAAGGTTCCACCAATCTCCAGCCAGAGAACAACCATGAAAATTCCAGGCACATCATTATAAATCAGAAAATTATCCCTTTCATTTGTTCTGATCAATCTCTTTGGTCAAGGCAGCAAGAAAATGTTTAACAAACAATTGTTGGGGAGAGGTGGCACAACACTAGAGCTGGATTATTTTCATGTGAAGAGTTAAATGAAAGAGGGCATATGTCACAGTAAGAATAGTTTCTTTAAAAATTAGAAGCCCATTCAATTATATTTGATGCAGTGAATGCGAAGTGAGATTGCTGCTTGAAACCTGAGCCTCATTATAAAGAGGTCAGGTTCATGCCTGATTAAAGAGAATAAAAGATAGCGATCGTCAGGAAACTAGCTAGCTATGTCTGCAAAACTGACTATCAGACCCTTAACAATCTTTTAATATTCCCAAAGGGTGAGTAGCATTTCAATGTCATAATAAATTCAGATGAATATTGCCGTATAATTGAAACAAGTATGAAGAGCAAGCTTATTTTAAAACATAATTCATTGCTAGTTTTTTGTTATTAAAACAATTGGATATAACACAACAAAATTAACAATGAATTATGTGAAGTTGACTCGCAGTGTGTTCATTTGAATTTTACATGATTTTCATTTTCACAAAATGTACACACAGGGATTTTAAAGGATTGAAAGTTAACAGAATGATTTAGGTTAGCAATTCGCAAAAGCATTATCCCTTATTAACGTTCTTTTGTTCTATTGGAAATTTAAATTAGTTCCCCCCACTGCCCCTGCCCCAGGAGCCGAGGTACAAAATGATCGAATGTAAAATTATTCATTATGTTCATCGTCATGATTATTCACATGTTCAACATAGCCTGAAAATATCTTTTCATGGAAGGATTTCCCCAGTTCTTAGATTTATCTCACATACAAAAATATCTTACACATCTCTAATCGAATTTTTCTTTTAAAATAAAAGGCAATTAACTTTGTCGAATTCATTTTTGTTTCAAATTCAGTTATAAATAAATTTTAGTTACATTGGTGACCTTTAACTTACTAATCAATTGTAGGAAAGAGACACGGCGGCACAGTGGTTAGCACTGTTGCCTCACAATGCCAGGGACCTGGGTTCAATTCCCGGCTTGGGTCACTGTCTGTCCGGAGTCTCCACATTCTCCCTGTATCTGCGTGGGTTTCCTTTGGGTGCTCCAGTTTCCTCCCACAGTCCGAAAGACATGCTGGTTAGGTGCATTGGCCATGCTAAATTCTCCCTCATTGTACCCGAACAGGCGCCGGAGTGTGGCGATTAGGTGATTGTCACAGTGACTTCATTGCAATGTTAATGTAAACCTACTTGTGACACTAATAAATAAACCTTAAAGTGATTAGAAGCCTAAAATCCCATTTGGGACATCAACATTAGTAGCATATTTTCCCCACAGCCTTTCATATATCTCGCATTCCTCCTCTGGGGAGCTCCTCTGGGATCTTCAAGCTATGCCCTCATTCACGTAATCTTGATGCACATCACGTCATACAATGGGAGTGCAGAGGTCTAGTCAGAGCTGAACTTCTCTGGGCAGGAGCCACAATTTGTAGGTTCAGCAGTACTGCACTTTGTGTTTGAGGAAAACAATTCATTCTGCTGCATGAGTTGAGCCAGAGGCATTCCAGTTCCTCGGGATTTCTAAAACATAAGAACATAAAAAATAGGAGCAGGAGTAGGCAACCAGGCCCATTGAGACTGCTCCACCATTCAACAAGATCATAGCTGATCTAACTGGCTTACATTCTTCTTTCCTGCCTCCCCTCCCCCACCCCACCCCACCACTACCATAACCACTGACTCCCTTGTCAATCAAAGGTTGGTCCAACTCAGCTTTAAATATATTCAATGTCCCAGCATTCGTTGCTGACTGGGGAAGAGAATTCTAAACACCAATGACTCTTTGAGAGGAGAAATTCGTCTTCATCTCCATCTTAAGTGGGAGACCACTTATTTGAAATGGTGTCCCCGGTTCTAAATTCTTCCACAAAAGGATATTTTCTCTCAGCATCTAACCTGGCGAACCCGCTCCGAATCTTATATTTTAGGGGTTAGTGGGAAATGTTGGTTAAGTAAGCTCCCTTTTTGAAATGTACTTCAAAAATGGTTCTTTTTGAGGTATACCATTTTTGGATACGGGGGATATTGTAGCATTCAATGGTTTGTTTCATTTGTATTTGATTTTGCTAATCTGGTATCTGATCTCTGTATGCTTGCTTGATTGCTTAAGACAATGGGTAAAGCTAGTGAGTTAAGTATGGACATCAGAAAGGATCTGGACTCTGAACTGCAAATATATCTATGTTGAAAATCCTGTAAATTCTGAAATGTTTTAAATTTCTGGAAATAAACTTTTTATTTTAGAACTAGAGTCATCTCATTGTTGCTTTGAGATAGATTAGAAATATAGCAACCCAGCGAATAAATAACAAGACATCATCCTCATCAAGTTGTTGTCAGGGGTTGCCTGTGAAGAATTTGCCCAACAAGTAAATATGATTTCTCGAAATAAAGAGATGAATATATTTGCCAAGGTAAGTGCTTTCTTTACATGCTGTGCAGTGTATTGCAATAGTATGGATTGCAACATTTAAAAACTTCCCTTCAATGTATACACAACTCAGTGATGGAGAGTAGGATCATAGCCAACTCATTTATACCTAGTTGCTCTTTGCACGGGTTTACATTATTGTTTAGGTGTAATACACCTTCGGAGGCAGAAGTCCTTTCACTAAAATCCCTTTATTTACAATTCCAATAGCAGTTCACAGAGTGCTATCAGTCAGCAGTCGACCTTTGGGAGTGCCAGAAGAGCTGACACTCCTGGTTAAATACAAGGAAAACACTCCTTGATTGGCCCATCAATTGACTCCTTAATCAAAGAGTTCATATTCCAATAGACCAACCTCAATGGCCTGATTGAAGTCATTACATTAGGGAAACACAGTGGATAAGTCACATAGCCATAACAGTCTTCGCAAAACATTCAGCATTTCCCAATTGGCTCTATCATTCCAAGGAAGCCCACAATATAAGCAATAAGTTTAAAACTGGAGTCTGAAACTGGCATATACTTTGAAGAACTGATCCTGTACTCGTATCATTTGGTTTCTTTCTGTGAGCGGCACAAAGGTGGTGAACCTGAATCTGTGGGTACAACTCATTCTTACATCTTGAGAATTTCGTCATTCACACTTTGTAATCAATGGGTAAATTACCTGGCATTGCTACACTATGTAAGTGACACTCCAATGGGTGCCTTCCAGTTTCCAGTATGTATTTTTACCTATTTTATTTCCATATTTTGCCTGAGGAACAACAGAGGCTCGGTCCATCCGACCTCACTGTGTCACTCAAGCTGGCACAAACATCAGCTGTTCCCTGTAGGAAATATTATGAAGTTAGAAAAGGAAGCACTACCTACCTCACACTAAGTTGATCTTTCTCTGCACCCGAACTGTAACACTACATTCAGCACTCTCTCCTTTCCTTCTATATAAATGGTATGCTTTGTCTTTATAGCACACAAGAAACAATACTTTTCACTGTATACCAATACATGTAACAATAATAAATCAAATCCAATCAAAATCAAAAACAATGACTTAAATACACCTCTTCTTCACATGTAGAGTGTGAGTTCAGTCAGCAACCAAACAGCAGCAAGAAGTAGGCTGCCTGCAAAAAACTAAGTTTCAGGATTGCTGCTTCCATATCCTGCCTTTGAATGAAGTTTACTTTCAAAGTTCTTCAATTCGCCAAGTTCTTTGAGAGTGTGCACAGGACCTTGTACAATGAATGAAAGAGAGGCCTATCCATTTTCGTGGAGTGACCTTCACAGTGTTACAGGATTGCAGTTCACCAGCAGCATATGACATCTCTGATCTTGTTCAAACATGCAATTAGATCATGGCTGATTTGTAACTCAAGTACATTTATCTACCGTTGATCCATATCATTTGATATCCTTACCCAACAAAAATCTACTGATCTCAATCTTGAAAGTTTCAATTGACCCAGTCTTTTGAAGGAGAGAATTCCAGCTTTTCACTACTCTTTGTGCTACCTGAATTCACACTCAAACAATAATCTTTCTAAAATTTTATAGCGACAGATGGCCAGTTTTTTTTTCAATGCACGACACTTGTAATTTTTTTTGCCAGCCATGCAGGTGTGGTATTTAAAATGTCACAAGGTCTGCATGGTGCTTTCCAGAACAATGCTCCTGAATGGCCTAGCACAAATTTCAAGATTATGGGGGGTATTTTCCCATCCTGCCCATTGTGGTGGGATATGCAAAGGTCCGTTGACCTTGGGCAGGATTTTCCAGTCTTGGGCGAGTGCGGCCGGAAAATCCTGCCCTATTCATTTTTGCTCTGCGTTGCCCCACCAAGTGCCTATCCCATGGAATCCTTTTATCATTTTAAACAACTGAATTAGTCAACACTGCAGGTGTATCTATATTAGATGATCTTTTTAAAAATTATTCTTTCAAGGGATGTCGGCATCACTGGCTGGGTCAACATTTGTTGCCCATCCCAATTACCCTTCAACTAAGTATTTCGCTAGGCCACTTCAGAGGGCAGTTAAGAGTCAACCACATTGCTGGGGTCTGGAGTGACATGTAGGCCAAACCGGGCAGGATGGCAGATTTCCTTCCGTTAAGGGATATTAGTGAACCAGATGTTTTATTTATGACAATCGATAATGGTTTCATGGTCATCGTTAGACTTTTGATCGCAGATTTTTATTGGATTCAAATTTTACCATCTGCCATGGTGGGATTCGAACCCGGGTCAGCAGAGCATTGTCCTGGATTATTACTCCAGTGACAATATCAACACACCACCACCTCCCTCAAGGCAGTGGCTCACCAACATCTTCTGAAAGGCAACTAGGGATGGACAATAATGCTGGCTGAGCCAGAGATGCTCACGTCCTGTATAAGATTTAAAAAACTGCCTTCAGAGAATGTTGAGCCGGAATCTAAATGATTCTGTCGGGTCCATCCTCCTGTTGATCAGTGAACTCTCGGATCGAGGACATATGGAACATGGCTAGAGTTCACATGTCTTTTCTCCTCATGACAACACATGTAACCTTTCAATCAAGCCCCATCTTAATAGAGGCCTCAAGGCTTGAGTGGAGAAGATTAAGAAATGATCAAAGAGGTGATTAAAATGATTAATGGAGTTGATAGGGTAGATAGAGTGAAACTATTCCCTCTAGTGGGGGACATCAGAACAAGAGCGCATAACCTTCAAATTAGAGCTTGGGTGTTCAGGCGCGAAGTCACTTCTTTCAAAAGCTGGAACTCTGTACTCCAAAAATTATTTAAAATTTCAAAATTATGATTAACAGATTTTTGTTCAGCAAGGTTATTAAGGGTTATAGAACCAAAATAGGTAGACAGATTGGAGATAAGGATCAGCTATGACTGTATTCAGTGGCAGCACAGGTTAGCAGGGTGGAATGGTCTATCCTGTTCCTATATTCATAAGAAACGGGACCAGGCCGCCTATGCATTTGCAGTTGACCCAACCCTGTTCAAAAGTCCTCCTGAGACTCAAAGGCTCTGCAACAGGGCTACTTCAGACCTGGAAAACTCATAATACCACACTACAACCATAGTACAGAAGGAGGCCATTCGGCCCATCGAGTCTGTACTAACCATAATCCCAACCAGGCCCTATTCCCATAACCCCACCAGTTAACTCTGCTAATCCCAACACTAGGGTCAATTTAGCATAGCCAATCAACCTAACCCGCACATCTTTGGACTGTGGGAGGAAACAGGAGCACCCGGAGGAAACCTATGCGGACACAGGGAGAATGTGTAAACTCCACCCAGACAGTGACCCGAGGTCGGAATTAAACCTGGGTGCCTGGTGCTGTGAGGCTTGCCTCCTGGACTTGCAGAATCTCACTGGCTGTCCTGTCTGGAGACAATACACATCTCTTTAACCTGTGCTTAATGCTCCCTCCACTCACATTGTCTGTATCTTTAAGACCTGGTTGGCTGTAGAGATTCGCATTCTAATCAGTATTCTGTAACTTGATTTTGTGTCTTTGTATGCCCTGTTTGAGAGCAGATATTCACTCCATCTGACAAAGGAGCAGCGCTCCGAAAGCTAATGGCATTTGCTGCCAAATAAACCTGTTGGACTTTAACCTGGTGTTGTTAAAACTTGCTGTGAGGCAGCAGTGCTAACCACTGTGCCATCATGCCACCCCCAGCACTGGAGTCTCTGTCCCTCAGGTTTCAGGTTGGCAAAACATCAGGATAAGTTTTAGCAATAACAGCAGAAGCACCTGAGGTAAACACAGTGGTGAAAAGAAGCATCTGTTGTAAATATACATGAACATAATTAAATTCATTTTGTGATATGAAGCCCAGTTTTCCAATGCATGCCTTTTCTTGTTTAGTTTTGTGTTTTAAAGGCTGTTAGGAAGTCACTTGCAATGGGATATACATACATATCTTTCTTCAGACTCCTTCAGCTGACCTCTTTGAAAACAGCTGGCGAGGGCATAGCTCAACTGAGAAAAGATTGTTAAAATGATTTCTGTCAAACCTAATAGTTGAGACAAAGTTTACAAGCACCCATGGCTCTTGAAATCAACCATTTCATAGAAACACAGCAATTGCTACTGATTTCTACCAACCTGGTAATTGCATAATATAATAATATTGCTAATTAATCATAGCAATCAGTCACAAACAATTAATCTAAAACAGGCCCAGACACGATGCAAGCAAAACTCGTGTGGCAACCATAAGTCCAAATTTCCTTTCCCACCCAAACATGCTGCACTTACCACACTTTGCACATGTATTGTGGTGTGGAGTATCTATGAGGTGTACAATCAGCATGGAGAATGTACCAAACACTATGTAGATTTTGCCAATGTGAAGTTATTCTGAAGTTTCCATGCAAACTCATTAGTATAAGACAAAGCATAGTATCTCCCTCGAATCAATATAGCAGCATAATCGATCATAATTGCTTTGTAACTGGAACAGCCTTCTCCAGCATCACAGACGAGTGGGACTGCCAGGAAATGAACATTCTTCATTTTTTTGAACAAGGAAGATCAATTGACTGATTTAATGATCTTGGTTTTACTTTTTAATTCCTTTGATTGACTCTTGGTCACTGCTGTCTTCAGTTGACTAAATCACTACCGTCAAGCCAGAGACTCCTATGTGGCTTCAATTGACTGCGGGTCACAGCTCATATATACCAAGAGATGATCGATTTAAAGTAATTCAAAGTAATCACAGCAGCAGGAGAAACAGATCTGGGTCAGTCTTCAATTGACTGCCTGGTCACTGGAGGTACAGGTGATTAATGCTGGATCCATGTAACGATGCGCTGGATTTTATAGCCCCTGCCATGTGAGTTTTCAGGTGGGGACACAGAAAATATGATCCCACCTATCTCCAATCTGGTCTCCATATTAAGGTTGGCCTGGGGGGATAGAAATCGATAGTGCACTCACCATTTTGAAACATGTCATTAATGGGCAATTCAGTTTACAAGTCAATTGATCTGAAAATTACACTGCCCATGCCATAGTGCTGTTGGGATGGGCAGGCAGGTAAGAGTGGGGAATCTGCTTTTCCACCATCTGGGGTGAACAAGCAGGAAGGAAGGAACAGTGCATCTTTCAGGAGCTGCTCGGTGTGCATCGGGGCATCCCTACCACCGAAGATGAAATCTCCGTTTTGTGCCTCCTCACCAAATCGCACTAGTCCCTCCCTGGGGATAATTGATCACTTCCCGCTAAAAAGTCTGGGGCTTACCTTATTCCGGGATCCTTGAAGCCTGTTTTCAGTCCAACTGCGGCCACTACTGAGTTCCTGCACTATTGGGAAAGTCAGAACTGCCAGCCAATAAATTTAGCGCTGTAACGGGGGCAGAGGGCAGCATGGGGGGGAATGAAACATAGAAACATAGAAAACTACAGCACAAAACAGGCCCTTCGGCCCACAAGTTGTGCCGAACATATCCCTACCTTTTAGGCCTACCTATAACCCTCCATCCTATTAAGTCCCATGTACTCATCCAGGAGTCTCTTAAAAGACCCTATTGAGTTCGCCTCCACCACCACTGACGGCAGCCGATTCCACTCGCCCACCACCCTCTGTGTGAAAAACTTTGCCCCTAACATTTCCCCTGTACCTACACCCCAGCACCTTAAACCTGTGTCCTCTCGTAGCAGCCATTTCCACCCTGGGAAAAAGCCTCAGAGTCCACCCGATCTATGCCTCTCAACATCTTATATACCTCTATTACGTCTCCTCTCATCCTACGTCTCTCCAAGGAGAAAAGACCGAGCTCCCTCAGCCTATCCTCATAAGGCATGCCACTCAATCCAGGTAACATCCTTGTAAATCTCCTCTGCACCCTTTCAATCTTTTCCACATCCTTCCTGTAATGAGGCGACCAGAACTGAGCACAGTACTCCAAGTGGGGTCTGACGAGGGTCTTATATAGGGGGGGAATGATCAATATGCCCTCCCAATAAAATTCAGCCTCACGGGTGCCTGTGTACTCGAACATCTGGGCCAATGTTGTGAATATCCCCAAACAGGAACAATCAATGGAAACTCACTATTCCACTTGGGTGGAGGACATGACCGGTTTTCTAGACACAGACTGCTTCAAGCGAATTAATTTTTGAATCGCAAACATTAAAAGATCAAATATCTAAGCGCAAAATGATTATGCAGCTCACTTCCACACAATAATCCTCACTCTTCAGCGCTATTTTATTCAATTCCATCCAGATTAAGTTGGAGAGAAATTATTTGAAACTCTGGGCCTGTATCTCCAAATTACCGATTTAACAGATCATGCAGATTATTACTCCTTTTTTCCCAATTTTAAATCAAGTGCAGGCGGAGTACAAGCGATGATTCTTTTTTGGGCAGGCATTCTACTCTTATTATGCTGTCAATATTTCCATTGCTTTGACAGCTGCTGCATTTTGTGCCAACGGTCAACGCTATCTGAGTTTAACATGTTCAGATTGGGAACTGAGGTCAAATTCATTGGATTACTTGTCCTGTCCAATGGAATACGAGTCAAGTAATATACTGTATCACATAATCAAATCTTGAAAATCAAGTGAATTTCGGTTCACTATTTTATTAAATGCAACTCAATTAATGTTAAGATATTGGGAAATTTACTTTTAAGTTTCTGTTGTACTTTAATGAAAATCTAGGTTCTTTGAAAGCTATTAAGAATCAAATTAACCTCACTGTAATTACCAGTACTTAACTTTATTGTTGCATTGATTCCATCCTTCCAATTGCAATTAAATAATGCAGTGTTATTAATAAAGCTCTGTGTCTGCCTTGACCTTTAATATCTTTGGACTGTAGAAGTTAAGTTGTGCTTTGGGTCAGTTTTGTATTGTGGTTGTATTATGGACAGATCTGGTTTGTTAATAATCAGTGCTGTCTGGGTTGTTATGTAGCAATCTGACAGAAGCTAATTTAAGCATCATATGCAAGATCCTAGATCAGATCCAACATCCTGGCAAAGCTCCTCTTGATCCTTTCTCAAGTCTTTACATATTTCCTAAAGCGATGACCAGAATTGTCAACCACACTCCAGCTGAGAGTGATTTACAAAGATCCAGAATTATTTTTTTAAATATTATATTCCATTATTTATAAACCAAGTAACTTGTATGCTTTTTTAAAAACTTTATCAACTTGTCCCGCCACCTTTTTATTGTTGCAATTGCCTCTCTAAAGAACATGTTTTATATCTAGGTTGCTGTATCAGGTCTGAAATTCTCCTCCAGGTATTTTCTGGCCACCAGCTACTGTCTCTACCCCTTTCCCCCACCATCCAAATGTTGGGTTCTGTGAATTATTAACTGTTACTTTGTAAATAGATGAAATACTACATGTCAGTATATTTTCACAGGATGTAGGTGTCACTGGATAGGTCAGCATTATTGCTCCTCCCTGATTGCTCTTAAGAAGGTCATGATGAGTTGCCTTCTGAAACTGCTGCAGTCCATGAGGTGTAGGTACATCCACTGTGCTGTTGGAAGAGCATTCCAGGTTTTTGACCCAGTGACAGTGAATGAACGGCGATCCAGGTCAGGATGCTGAGTGGCTTGGATGGGAATTTGCATCTGCTGCCCTTTCCGTCCTAGGTGGCAGAAGTCTCAGGTTTGGAAGGTGCTGTCGAAGGAGAACTGTGAGTTCTTACAGAACCTCCTGTAGGTGTTACACACTGCTGTTACTGTGCATCAGCAGTGGAGATGAATGTTGAAGTGATGAATGGGGTGCCAATTATGTCGGCTGCTTATTTTCTGGAAGGTGTTGAGTTTCTTGAATGATGTTGGAGCTGCACTCATCCAGGCCAGTGGAGAATATTTCATCGCACTTCAGACTTGTGCCTTGTAGATGGTGGACAGGCTTTAGGAGTCAGGAGGTGAGTTACTCACCACCGAATTCCCAGCCTTTGACTTGATCTTGTAGTTATTGCATTTTTTGGCTAGTCCAGTTCAGTTTCTGGACAATGATAACTCCCCAGGATGTTGATAATGGGGGATTCTGTGATGGTCATGCCATCGAATATCAAGGCAAAATGGATGGATTCTCTCTTGTTGGAGCTGGTCATTGCTTGACATTCATTTGGTACACGTTATTTGCCGCCTATCCGGCCAAGTCTGGATTTTGTCCATGTCTCGCTGCATAGAGCATGGATTGCTTCAGTATCTAAGGAGCTGAGAATGGTGATGAGTATTGTGCAATCATCAGCAAACAACCCCACTTCTGACCTATGATGGAGGGAAGTCATCGGTGTAGCAGCTGAAGATGGTTGCGCCTGGGCCACTACCCTGAGAAACCTCTGCAGTGATGTGCTGGGATTGAGATGATTGACCTCCAACAACTAAAACCATCTTCTTTTGTTCTAATTATGACTACAAACAGGGGAGAGTTTTACCCCTAATTCCCATTGATTCTAGTTTTGCCAAGGCTCATTGATGCCACACTCAGTCAAAGGCTACTTTGATGTCAAGGGCAGTCACTCTCACATCATCCACTTGAGTTCAGCATTTTTGTGCATGTTTGGGCCAGGCTGTAATGAGATCAGGAGCTGAGTTGCCCTGGCAAAACCCAAACTATATCAGTAAGCAGTCTGATGACCTCTTCCATCATTTTGCTGATGATTGAGAGTAGAACGATGAGGCGTTAATTGTCCAGATTGGATTTGTCCTGATTTTATGTACAGGACATACCTGGGTGATTTTCCACATTGTTGGGGAGATTCCAATGTTTCAACTATACAGGAACATCTTGGCTAATGGTGTAGCTAGTTCTGGAGCACAAGCCTTCAGTACTATTGTTGGAATGGTGTCAGGGCCCATAGCCTTTGCAGTATCCAGTGCATTCAGCCATTTCTTCATATCACATGGAGTGAAACAAATTGGGTTAGGGCTGGCATCCGTGATGCTGGAGATCACAGGGGGAGGCCAAGATGGATCATTCTCTTGGCTGAAGATGGCTGTGAATGCTTCAGCTTTGAGTTTTGCACTGATGTTCCGGGGGTCCCTCATCTTTGAGGATGGGGATATTTGCGGAGCCTCCTCCTCCTGTGAGTTGTTTCAGTGTTCATCACCATTCACAATTGGATGGGGTAGAACTGCAGAGCTGTACTTCTACTGGTGGCTCACAGCACCTCATAGATGCCCTGGCCTGATTTGCTAGATCTGTTTGAAATATATCCCACTTAGCATGGTGGTAGTGCCACACAACATGAAAGAGGGTATCCTCAGTGAAAGGACAGGACTTCATCTCCACAAGGATTGTGTGATCACTCCGACAGATATTGTCATGTACAAATGCATCTATGACAACTTCATCTTAATAACATCATAAGACATTTTATTAGTCCATAATGGAATGAATTAAAACAAATATTACTTCAGTATAATTTATACTGTATGAGAAAAAGCAGCTGATTGGTTAGCAAGTTATCTCTGAATGATTAAGTGTTGCCATCAAGAATGTCCCAGGGAACTATTGTCCCCAACTTTAGTTCAAAAGTGGCACAATGTCTGAACATGTTCCTTTTGACTGCAGAGGATAGGTCCTTGCATATGAATATATGAAGCTTCTCTGCAACATAAGTAAGTTATATTGTGAATCCAACTGATAATCATAAATTGGTTGTTAATGTACTTCTCAGCACATTCAGGATTGTTCAGTAAGTGCCACCAAATTTCAGAATCACATCCAATGTTAGACATTATAATCGGAATTTTGCAAGCACAGGCCGTTTGCGTACAGTCAGTACTCTACTGATTGCCAACAGCTGCAAACTTGTGCAGTTTGATATAACCCACCAGTCACCAGGACATATAACCTACATACCTGGCATCATGTCGGCACTGAAATTCATATGCCATTTTACTCATTTGTAGAGAAGGTGGAACTTCTTTTTGGCTTGATGGCAACATCCTGTGAATGGAAATCAGTAAATATATCCTCTGCATATTGGAAATATGCACGGGAAGGAGGTTAGGGATCATTACATTGAAAACATGTTTCTCGTGGACACCAACAAAAGTGTTAGTGAGAGCTCAGCCAAGAGGAAATTCCATGGTATTGCTATGTATTTGGGTATATGTGATGCCATTAAAGTTGAACTCAACTGTATGAGTTGCTATGTTCGTAAATACAATGGATACAGATTTAGAAAATGGCAGCACATCTAGATTGTCACAATATAGTACAAATATCTAAAGCTTCCTTGAGCTGCACATTAGCGAATAGTATCACAATGTCAATTGAGCTAATAGACAAGGCATTGCTGTCGATATACAGCAATACTCAAGTTCTGTACAATCAAACAACTATCCAATATAATTATGTGTTGTTTATCACTTCAGGTCGGGCCGCATAATTGAATTGTACAGGGGGACGAGAATCTGCCAAGATGCACATAATTGACAACAATAAATTGTGTAACTGAGAATTAAATCACTCTCAGAAGCTCCATCTGAATATGTGATACAAAATAATATAGCGTGGGTGGGACGCATTTCCAAAGAGTAAGATATCTTGAGGTTGAGATGACATTAATAAAGTATTCAAAATGTTACCTCACTGGTTATAATGCAACCTCAACCTTCCACAGTGTTGCTGTATTGTTACATACTTTCGGAAACAATTTATCCTATGTGCATTTGTGTATATAAGGCGAAAGATACAGCTCTGTCAAGATTTTAAATATATTAGTGTCTAAGAATCCACATGATAAAATATAATTTGCAAGCCTATTTTTCAATAGTAAAATAAATATTCATTATGAGGGCCCATTCTGTGCTCCAACACTTCCAGGAAGCAGCATCCACAGGGAGCACATTTCAGGCGCACAGACTGTGATTTTCTGCCCATTAAATGTAATGGATGGAAAATTACAGACTGTGCACCAATAATTCCTGCATTGTGCCTCCTGCAAGAGATACTCCCCTCTGGGAGTGCAGAATTGATCTTTATGTTATTTTTTAATGCATTCAGATAATCTAAAAATGATTTAAGAGGTCTTTGATTTGGACCGTTATCACCTAAAATGTAAAGCTATCGGATGTAACATTCTTATTTCCTGAGAATGGATACGGGATTGTTTTTTAAAAAAATAACCCTATAAAATTGTAACTAGCCTGTAATCAGAATTCATTTTCGAGCATCGATTAAATAGTTTGGAGAGAAGAATATGTTAGCAGCATGAAAAAAAACAAACCAATTAAAAATAGATCTGCTCCAAAGTGGACTAGCCAAGCACCCTGGCCAAACCTTAGTCTGGCACCAGCAGACATTACTAATTATATAAGACAGTCATTACAGGTAAACAATCACTGCTCAGAAAGAGGAGGAAAATCCTTTCATCTTGGTATTTTTTAAAGCTGGATAACCAATCCACCTTTAATTTCAGTGTAAAGTAAGCTCTATATACTACTCTCAAGAGAAAAGAACATAATAATTCATCTAATGATTTTGTTTAAAGGTTTTCATTGCACCGATTCTTTCTTTTGCTGTCAAGGAACACTTAATATCCAGTTTCTCTAATCCAATGCTGCATAAAGAGCTTCATTATGTTAAAATTATTGGAGCCAGAAAAACAAAACAGCACAGGTAGGACAAATCTGAAACCAGATACTGGTTTAACCTTTATATATAGTGAAAATGTTTTCAATCTTAAAGCAGAAGCTGTCTCACGTTGCCCAGTGTTCAATGACACACTGTATTTGCTTTCAGAGAGAGATGGGTTCAATTGGGTAGCTCAAGAACAGGTTTTAAGATCCACCCAGCTCAAAAGCATTTTTATCCTGGGCTGGCATGCGGATTACATTACTCTAACCTGACACTGTCTGCTACACACACAGCATCATTTATTCATGAAAAATGTGGAAAAATCTCTGCTTTGTTGATGGCTAAAACCATTCTCACATTCTGTCTAACACTGGTTTTATTTGTATTAACAATGAAAGTTATTACAACACCCTTATTTGAATGCTATCCTGATAAGTGGCTAACACGCCACAGACAGAGAATAGTATAATTGCATTATAGTATAATATAGCCTCATAACCATGCCACATCATGACAATAATAGAACTATTCAATAAAGAAATCAATAAATATTAATGAATTACAGCCTATCCTCCGGCTTTTAAAGCCAAGCTTGTCATCATTTAACCACTACATCTTGATTCCCTTCACCTCCGTTCCTTCTCCTCTTAACCTTAGTGCTATAGATCCTGATCCTTCATTTAGAAATCTGAGTAAAAGATATAAATGGCAAATCATTCAGGAAAAGCTCACATTTGAAAATTGGCAGTAAAGCTTGTCTGATATTTTACATTGCACACTTGTACCCTTCAAATGCACCTTACTGTTTTTTATTCATTTTTGGTATGTTCTTGGGGTTGCTGGCACGTGTAATATTTATTGGTCCTCCCAAATCGCCCTTAAGAAGATGGGGGTGAGCCAACCTCTTTCATCTACGTAGTCCATAAGGTGTAGGTACATGGGGAGATCTATTCTAGGATTTTGACCCAGTAACAGTGAAGGAATGATGATATATTTAAAGTCAGGAGGGTGTGTGATTCAGAGGGAAGCTCGAAGTGGTAATGCTCATGGCATCGGCTGCCCTTATCCTTCTAGCTGCTAGAGGTTGCATGTTTGTCAAATATCTGACCACTGACTTCACAATCAGAATAAGACATTCCATCAATCACCATAAAACAGTGTTTTTGGGATCTTCGAACATGAGTATAACTTAACAGCCCACTGTGTACCCTAACGTTTCAACAATTGTATCTTTTTCCAAAAGTTACTATACTAACAATTAAAACATGTAAATAAAACTGCAGTTTAGCATCAAGATTACACAGCCATAAACTCAGAAAGCACATATATTACATTCTAACGTAAGTTGAAGCAGCAGTGCTTAACTCAATGTATTTCATTCAAGTTAGTTTATCAACACGACTTTATAAAACTTCTTTGAGTAAGAACACATTAGCCATTCTAACATAAAAGACATTAGCCGGAATTCTCCAGCCGTTCACTCCCTGCCACCGCTGCCAGCGGGAATGCAGAGTTTGGAACTCACAAATCCCCATTCACTGCAGTGGGACTGGAGAATCCCAGCTGCAGGCGAGGTCAGAGAATCCTGCCCATTGTAAATTAGATTGAAGATTAATTTAGAATGACTTTTTGGAAAAAGATTTACTTGGAATGACTTTGGGCCCCAAACATCTAAACACAACATTAGAAAATAACAGAGGGTGAATTGAATTTTTAAAAATACTAGTGTAAGGAGTATGGAAACTAAGTGTACCCTAGTAAGAAGAATAAATGCCACACATTGGTTCAAATAAACAATGAACACAAAGCAGAATTGTATTAAAAGATATAAATGATAGTGAAGACCAATAACCATATAAAAAACAGCTGAGGATATTAAAAATGAATGAGGTAAAAGGTACAATGATAGATAGATGAAAATAGGGGGAGTATTTTTTTTCTACGATAGCATCAACCTCATGAGTCCTTCGATGGGTTAATTGAGCAAAAATGTTATGGGGAGATCACGAAATGACAGATGCGTGTAATGACATCTTCATACAATTTCTTACAACAGTGTAGACAAATTCCAAATCCAGCCAAATTGGTCTTTAAGGGATAAGTTAAGTCAAAGTATTCTATAATAGTTGAATGAATTCTTCAGATTAATGAAGACTGCAGACAGATTCAAATTGGCTTAGGCATCTATAATGTATGTGAAGGACACTAATGTCTATAGAATGAAGAAACAAAAGGAATTAATCAGGTAATAATCCATCTACTGATGAGCTTAATGTCCATTGAATTGCTGTTAATCTTCTAGCAAAATGTAATATGTGGTTTGGTGTTAATAATGTTGACATATGCTGGTGATGGATGTTTAAAAAGACAACAGAACTTACAAATTTGCAATTTAACAATAACAATTCAACTAACTATTGGAGAGGTGGGTACAAAATCAAACAGTTCTCAAATTGTAACATTGCAGATTTATCAGATGTTTAAGATATTGATCAGTACATTGAAAATCATTTGTTATTAAATCATGCAGAATATAACACGATAAATATGGAACATAACTCTTCTGGTGTATGATGAGACAGTAAGAAGTCTCACAACACCAGGTTAAAGTCCAACATGTTTATTTGGCAGTACTAGCTTTCGGAGCCCCTTCTTCAGGTGACTCACAGTGTTAGTCCCTTCCCTGCCAGCGAAATATCAATCCCCACCTCATCCACAAACAATGGGAGCAGCCCCTGCCCTTCCCAATAGAAGGGCAGCCTCCCAACCCACCACTAAATGTTGTTTGGGCCACCCCACCCACCACACAGGCATGAGCGTAACCCAATTGTTCTGCAATCAATCGGAGGCCTGACCACCCCCCCCCACAATCCCAACAAGAGAGATGCATCAAAATGGGGGCTGCAATGGCCCTGCCCCCTCAGCTCTCCCTTCAAGCCCCACCTTGGCAGTGCCAACCTTGTATTGCTTTCTGGCACCCTATCAATGACATCCTATCAATTACACCCTTGTCATTGACAGGCTGTCACTGACAGGGTGCTGGGGGAATGCTAACAGGGGGAGTGATGCCAGCCTCTTCTATGGCTGAAAGCTACCTCCACTGCAGGAACACGATTCCAGCATAAGTGGTTAAAGATGACTTGCCATGAAAATAAAACAGTCAAAGTCTTCAGATCAAAGAACAAACCTGTTTATAAGCATTGAGAATGGGAAAGAGGAAGTTAAAGTTCATGCCTGCTGTTAATAGTCTGGACCTGTCAATCAGAACAAGCCTGTTTATTAACATTGCACTTAGAAAAGACAAAGTACTTGAGGCCTACTGGATTGTATCAATGATAACCTGTTTGATCTACTCTGGAGCTATCTATCAACACAGTTCAAAGTGCCCAGGCTGCACCTGCAGCTCATCCAAGCTACAAAAGGGAATCCCCCTAGTGAAACTGATATCTCCAGTTAGTCAGAGCACTTCAAAGGATTTTGCTCACACCTGGGGCTTCTGAGAGAGAGCAAGGGCAATCCCTTCTGTGGATGGCTTCCAGATGTCCAGGAGGCATGCAATGTATAGTGAGTGACCAGGCCACTTCAAAGTTTTCACAATATACAGACAGGAATGAATAGGGCAGCACGGTGGCACAGTGGTTAGTACTGCTGTCTCACAATGTCAGGGACTCAGGTTCAATTCCAGCCTCGGGTCACTATCTGCATGGGGTTTGTACATTTTCTCCGTGTCTGTGTGGGTTTCCTCCAGGTGCTCCAGTTTCCTCCCACAGTCCAAAAATGTGCGGGTTAGATTGATTGGATGCGATAAATTGACCCTAGTGTCGGGGGATTAACAGGGTAATTATGTGGGGTTATGGGGATAGGGCCTGGTTGGGATTGTGGTCAGTGCAGACTCGATGGGCTGAATGGCCTCCTTCTGCATGGTAGAGATTCTATGATTTTTAACAGACAGCTATCCAATTTTACCATGCTAAGAGTGATCTCCACTTTTCCCATGGCTAGAAGGGGTAGTCCAGCCACAAGACCTCCATTCTAGGGGAAAGTCCTAAGGTCAACCCCTTCCAAGCCCACCCAAACCACAAGTCCCTTGCAGCCTTTTAGTGGCCAAGGGGCATGTGGGCACAGAACCTAGCTCCTTGCCCTCATCAGAGCCCAAAGTGCCAGGTCCACTCTTGTCATAACCTGTATTGCTTGTTGCCCACTAGACTTCCCAACGGAGGCAGCAGCAGCATACCAGGAGGCCAGAGTAGCTGGCCTCAAACCTGGTAATAAGATGCTAATTTATTTTTAGGGTATTCATGAGGTCCCCCCGCCCATTCTGGGTGGGCCAGGAGAATCACAATGGGCTTGACATCCACCTCAATTCCTGTTTTGACCTTCATGCCCAGTTCAACAGGCCAGCGCTGAACCCACCTGCAGCTAACCGGAGCAGGGAATCGCCCTCAATTAATAATTATACCGAAAGCATAGACTAGCAAGGCAGGCAGCTTATGCAATGAAATGTTGTGATCTGGAATGCATTGCCTGAAAGGATGGTGAAAGCAAATTTAATTGTAACGTGCAAAAGTGAATTGGGTTTTAACAGGAAAACCTTGCAGGACTATGTGGAAAAAACAAGGGAGTATATATGGATAGCTCTCACAAAGGGCTTGGAGGGCCAAAGGGCCTGATCCTGTGCTGTACTTTTCTTTGTTCTTTGAATAACTCAAGCATGATGGACCAATTGGCCTCCTTTAGTGTCCTATAATTCTATGAATTACATATTCAACACCGGCACCAGAAAAAAAAATCATTTATGGAGCAAAAACTGCATTATCATCAGAGATCTTCATAAACAAAAATTGTCGAATTGGAATGAATAAGAGCCCACACAGAATGATGGCTGTCTGTGCTGAATTGGAATGTGGATTGTGGATGAGCAGCCTATCTAGAATGATGGGCAGTGGCCATACTGAACCGTCCAATCTATGTTGCTGCTGGATTTGTCAGACTGCTACAAAACTGAGAAAACCAAAGCCAGAAGCGAACAGAGGAGATTTTTTTTTGACAACTTTAAAGATATTACAAGTAAATAAAGTATTTTGGGAACTCTGAGAAAGACGGGTTTCTAAGATCTGAAGCATTCTCTCGATGAAGATCACTCCTCAGGTGTCGCTCTGCAGGAAGAGTGGAGCTACAGGTGAAGTAAATAGTACCTGCCACATTCCCTACAGAAAGACCTTCAAATATCTCCATAGGGCTCCAAACAGTTCTTTCCCACAGCAACATGGAGCAGATTTGTTGATTTTTTACCAATGTGTTCAGTGAAATAATTAAGGAGCTTGCCTGCTCTGTTAACTAGTTCAGAGAACAATCTTAAATTGTATTTACATAGGGCATTTAACATAATGAAATATAACAAAATATATCAACAAAGATGATTGATGAGGGTAGGGCAGTGGGTGTTGTCTACATGGACTTCAGTAAGGCCTTTGACAAGGTCCCTCATGGCAGACTGGTGCAGAAGATGAAGTCGCATGGGATCAGAGGTGAGCTGGCAAGGTGGATACAAAACTGGCTCGGTCGCAGAAGACAGAGGGTAGCAGTGGAAGGGTGCATTTCTGAATGGAGGGCTGTGACAAGTGGTGTTCCACAGGGATCAGTGCTGGGACCTATGCTGTTTGTAATATATATAAATGATTTGGAGGAAAATGTAACTGGATTGATTAGTAAGTTTGCGGATGACGCTAAGGTTGGGTGGATTTGCGGATAGCGATGAGGACCATCAGGGGATACAGCAGGATATAGATCGGTTGGAGACTTGGGTGGAGAGATGCCAGATGGAGTTTAATCCAGACAAATGTGAGGTAATGCATTTTGGAAGGTATAATACAGATAACAAATATACAGTAAATGGCAGAACCCTTAAGAATATTGATAGGCACAGGGATCTGGGTGTACAGGTACACAGGTCACTGAAAGTGGCAATGCAGATGGAGAAGGTAGTCAAGAAGGCATACGGCATGCTTGCCATCATCAGCCGGAACATTGAGCTTAAAAATTGGCAAGTCATGTTGCAGCTTTATAGAACCTTAGTTAGGCCGCACTTGGAATATAGTGTTCAATTCTGGTCGCCACACTACCAGAAGGATGAGGAGGCTTTGGAGAGGGTACAGAAAAGATTTACCAGGATGTTGCTTGGTGTGGAGGACATTAGCTATGAGGAGAGTTGGAGAAACGGTTTGTTCTCACTGGAACGACGGAGGTTGAGGGGCGACCTGATAGAAGTCTACAAGATTATGAGAGGCATGGACAGAGAGGGTAGTCAGAACCTTTTTCCCAGAGTGGAAGAGTCAATTACTAGGGGACATAGGTTTAAGGTGTGAGGGGCGAGGTTTAAAGGAAATGTACAAGGCAGATTTTTTACATAGAGGGTGGTGGGTGCCTGGAACTTGCTGCCGGGGGAGGTAGTGGAAGCGGATACGGTAGTGACTTTTAAGGGGCGTCTTGACAAATACATGAATAGGATGGGAATAGAAGGATATGGTCCTCGGAAGGGTAGGGGGTTTTAGTTAAGTTGGACAGCATGGTCAGTGCAGGCTTGGAAGGTCTAAGAGCCTGTTCCTGTGCTGTAATTTTCTTTGTTCTTTGTTCTTTCTATTTCACGGGTGCATTATAAATCAAAGTTTGCACTTAGCCATGGAGAGAGATACACTGTACCTAAATCAAGAAACACCAGGGCCGGGATTCTCCCCAAAAAATTCTAAGCCCCCAATTCATGTGAAAACAGGAGTAACTCCCGTTGGTTTATTTAGTGTGATTTTCAAATGGAATCTCCCACATTCTGAGCATTGCAGAGTGCCCTAGCGGGATTCCCTCTGCAAATCCTGGGGCGGGGCCTATTCCTGCTGGAGAGGCTGGCAGCATAGCACTGAACAGGCCATTGCACACGCGCCAACCTGTCAATGGCGAGATCGGAGCATGCGCAGTAGCCCCACACTGCTGGCCTCCCGATTGCTGGCCAGCCCGATCACTAGCCAGGCACGTGACCCTGTATTGCTGGCCGTGTGAATCCTCCCACCCGCCTGATCACTGGCCTCCCAGACCTCTCCAGGCAAGTCCCGATGCCCTTCCCTCCGGCCAGTCCTGACCTCCTGAACCACACCACCAGCAGCCCCAAACCCACCGCCCCCCCAGCAATCCTGGCCCTCCCCCCCCACCCAACCAGCAGCCCTGACCCCCCAGCAGCCCTGATACACCCCCTATCTGTATGGTCAGCCCCAATCACCGTTGCCCCTCCCTCTGCCACTGATTCCGAATGCAGAGTGGCAGCGGGACCTCCCCACCCACACCGATTGCCCCCTAATAGTCCGGGCCCCCAATATGCCCCCCCCACCTCTGATCACACCCCCACGGCACTGCCCAATGCCTGGTGGGCAGTGCCAAGGTGCCCTTTGGGCATTGTCAGTTTGCCCCTTGGGTATCATAGAATCATTGAAACCCTACAGTGCAGAAGGAGGCCATTCGGCCCATCGAGTCTGCACCAACCACAATCCCACCCAGGCCCTACCCCCATAGCCCTACATATTTGCCCATTAATCCCTCTAACCTACGCATCTCAGGACACTAAGGGGCAATTTTAGCATGGCCAATCAACCTGACCCGCACATCTTTGGACTGTGGGAGGAAACCGGAGCACCCGGAGGAAACCCACGCAGACACGAGGAGAATGTGCAAACTCCACACAGACAGTGACCCAAGCCGGGAATCGAACACAGGTCCCTGAAGCTGTGAAGCAGCAGTGCTAACCACTGTGCTACCGTGCCACCCTAGTGTAGCGCCAGGGGCCAGGCTGGCACTGCCTGCGGGGCACCATCCTTAACCCCAAGTTCCTGGGGGGCTTCCATGGCCTCTCTTCGCTCCAAGGGGTCGGGCCGCCTGCTCCCCGTTAGTGAATGGAGCAGTAGTAAACCCGTTAGAGTGAACCATCCCGGTGGGTGGGGGGAGAGGCTAGCGGGCCCAGAGACTTCAGGCCCAGGCCTGCTAATGAGATGGAAATTCAAATTGAAATATTGAAATCAGCTCCGTGCCGGAAACCTGCTAATGCTACACATCTTGGCCCCGGAGATGCATGGAGGCCATGGCACCCAGCGGGAAGCACAGCGGGCGGGGGGGGGGGGGGGGGGAGACTAGCAGGCCCGTAACTGCTAATCAAATGCAAATACTCATTTCAATGTTGAAATCAGCTCTGCATCAATTTGTGGCACAGGGCACTGATGGCACTGGAAATCTTAGTGCCAGAACCAGACTTAAAACTAAACGATACATTTTTAACCTTTTTGTTGATTCCATCATTAATTTTGTTGTGATTTGTGCCTGTGTACTATTGTAATGTAAATACGGTGCTTGGAGGTGCAAGGGTTAAGATAGGTCTGGAGAATAAAGGCATGATGGACAGAGTCACATGGTAAGAGACTCTAGAGAAAAGTTTCGAGCAGTCCAGAGCAGAACTCTGAAAGCTGCCTACCTCCAGTCCCATCGGCTCAGTAGTTGCAGCAGCTGAAAGATAACTGCAGGAAAAAAAAATGGTAAGAAAAAGGCTAAGTGTTAAACGTAGAAGCCCGCAGAATTTAAGAGATAGCAAACTTTTTTTTCCAATTGGGACAAGTAAAACTTTCCAGTAAAAGAAAGGAATCGCTGCTGTTCTGAAGATTGATCAGAAAAGGCACTAAGAATAAAATGAAGGGTTTTTTTTTAGAAAATCCCCTGCATGGCAAGCAAAGCAAAATGTTGAAATCCTAGTTTTAAAAGCATTCTAAACTGAAGGGAACTATCCTCAAACATTCTCATTTTAAATAAGAAGAGCAGATTTAAGCTTCAAGTCCAGTTCGGTCGGAAGCTGCAATTGATTCATTGATACATTTGTGGGAAAATACACCTGCAAAGTTTATTCTTCAAAGATCTTCCCAGCAACAAGATCTGAAAAAATATAGAGGGAAGCCAACTGTGTCCTAGCAACTACAGCCTGCGTGAAGGAAAAATGGTTACTATATTCAGTTTAAAGTGGCGACAAAATTTAAAGTGGCAACTACAAGTAAAAAACAGCTATGGGCAGAAAATCAGAGACCCCAGCGAGAGGCAACTCTCAATAAAAGTCCATTGGCAACCAGAGACTGTAGATACAGGGCAATTCCCAATTAAAGCTTTATGGGCAACAAGAGATCCCAGAAAGAGGCCAACTCTGCTTAAGGCAACAAAAGATCCTGAGAGTGGGCAGCACTGCCAAGGGCCCCCAAGAGAGCCTGGAGCAAAGGATCCTAGAGAGAGATCAACAAAAGACTCCTGAGGGAGGGCAACAAGAGACTCCAGGGGGAGGGAAATGAGAGAATTAACAGTTGAAAGAACAGTTGGTTGTCCTTCAAGATCGGATGCAAAAATAATGCATTCCATTCAGCAACATGAAGAAATAGCAGAATGGAAACACGATAAAAGACACTGGAGGAGACTCTACTGAATTACAGGACAGCTCAAGATGAAGCAAGCGAGCTTTGCAAAGAAAGGAATCCCTGCTGAAAGACCTTCACACGCTACAAGGATTCCTTAGATCAAACTTATTCCTCTGGAAGATTATGAAGAGAAGCAAAATGACTTTAATGTCACTCTGAACAAACTGACGGACCAGTTGACAGAGAAGACTCGGCAATGTTCCATATTCCAGGAGGAAGCCAAAAGCTACAAGAAACAGACAGAAAAGCAGCAGAAACAGTTGAATGAAAGAGAGGAGGCATTAAAAGGAAAAGCCGGAGAATTTTCCAAACTGCCAGCAGATAATGAAGTCATGAGTGGCACAACCACAGAACTGGAACAGATTAAAACTTTACTGATGACAGCCCTGGCCAACAGTGAATCCAAAATGAAGGACAGGAACAGAGTTCTGTTGTGGACAGTGAAAAAGACAGAACTGAGATTGGAGAATGTAAATTCAAGGCGCAAGGCACGAGTAGAAGGAAAAGCACTGGATGTCTCAGGCATGCTGAAAACCATTGAGCTAAATGGTAAGATTCATAAGGTTGTAAAACAACTTGAAATGACAACAGTAAACAAACATTTGGCTGAAATTGTGAAACAAGTGGAAATGAAGGTTCTGTTTATAAAATGTATCTGCCCAGTAAGAACATGGCAGACACCATGTAAAAAGAAAGTTTGATTCAATTCTAAAAATGAATGGAGTACACATTCCCTTCAGAAGAAACCCACGTGCGTCCATGAAAAGCAGACAAGTTGTTAAAAAAAGAAATGCAATTCAAGGAGGCACAAAATGCCAATAAAATGGAGATAACCAAATATCAGAAACACAGAATACAACTATCACTCTCCAAACGTGACAGGCTGAGATGTGGAAGAACTGTCAAGCTTCAAGACTGAATAAAATTATATAGTCAGGAATTTGAGATCATAGAATCCCTACAGTGCAGAAGGAGGTTATTCGGCCCATCGAATCTACACCGACAACAATCCCACCCAAGCTCTATCCCTGTAACCCTACTAATCCCCGTGATGCTAAGGGGTAATTTATCATTGGTGATCCACCTAACCTACACATCTTTGGACTGTTGGAGAAAACTGGAGCACCCGGAGGAAACCCAAGCAGACACGGGGAGAGTGTGCAAACTCCACACAGACTGTCATTGAGGTTTGAATTGAACCCAGGTTCTGGTGCTGTGAGGCAGCAGTGCTAACCACTGCGCTACCGTGCCACCTGAGATGGGGGAGCAGGGATAGCAAGTAAAGATTGTTCTGTAATCCTCCATAGAAAGGAAGAAAGATTTCTCTAGAAAAGAAAGGGTGATGTTATGATATGTGACTGCATGCCACTGTAAAGCCAGGGTTAACGTGGGACTAGAGAATAGCACTGTCTATGGCATGATGTATAAAGTCACACGGTAAGAGACTCTGGAGAACAACCTAGCACAGTATAAAGAAAAACTCTGCAAGCAGCATACATGCATGGAACAGCTTTATGCCTGTGCATACCTTGGAACTGTAAATAGTTAAAGACTAACTAAAAAGGGTTTATGTTTAAAATAACATCTCAAGCCTTCATCATCGAGACATTGTCACACACCATACTATGGACATGGTTGGTACTTGTGGCATCTTTGAAAAGATATTACAACACAGTTCGCCCATTTCTTGTTCCACAGGCTAAATGTTTTAACTTGATAACCTGCTCATGCAGGGGAAGCCAACGGCCCATAAGGGACCTGGAAATTTCATCAGTGTGCTTTTCAGTAACTTTTTAACTCACCAAAGGCATTTGCATCTAACATCTGGGTTCCCAAAACGGTTAGAGCAAAAAAGTGGGTAAAAGTGGTGTTCCCAGGTATCTGCTGCTCTTGTCCTTCTAGAGGATAGTGGTCATGGGTTTGGCAGGTGCTGCCTAAGGAACCTTGGTGAGTTCCTGCAGTGCATCGTGTAGATGGTACATACAGCAACCACTGTTCATTGGTGATGGAGGGATTGAATGTTTGTGGAAGGGGTAACAGTCAAGCGGGTTGCTTTGTATTCAGAGCTTCTTCAGTATTATTGGAGCCACACTCATTCCATTATACTCCTGACTTGTGCCTTGTAGATGGTGGACAGGATTTGGGGAGTCAGGAGGTGAATTACTCGCTGCAGGATTCCTAGCCTTTGACCGGCTCTCGTAGCCACTGTATTTATATGGCTCGTCCAGTTCAGTTTCTGGTCAATGGTAACTGCTAGGGAATTCAGCCACGGTAGTGCCATTGAAGGTTAAGAACGATGGATAGATCCTTTCTTGTTAGAGATGATCATTTCCTGGCACTTGTGTGATGTGAATGGCACTTGTCACCATAGAGTCACAGAATCCCCACAGTGGAAAAGGAAGCCACTCAGCCCATCGCGTCCTCACCGACTCTCCAAAAGGGCATCCCATCCAGGCCCTCCCCTCCACCCTATCCCTGTAATCCCATGCATTTATTACAGCTAATCCACCTAACCTACACATATTTGGACACTAAAGGGCAATCTAGCATGGCCAATCCATCCAACCTGCACATCTTTGGACTGTGGGAGGAAACTTGTCAGCCCAAGCCTGGATATAATCTAGATCCTATTGCATTTGGGCATGGACTGCTTCAATATCTGAGGAGTTGCAAATGATACTGAACATTGTGCCCAGGGCATGTCAATAGGCGCTGCGCCAATGTGTGAAGTAGATGATGATTTATCAGTGATACTAATCAGTCCTGTGTTAGACTCCCTGGAGAGCGGTTGGAATCATGCTGAGCAGTTAGGTGCCTACTCTGCAACCTGTTTAGATGTAGTACTAATAAGCAAGTGTTAAAGAAAATGCCAGAGTATGTCCACAGTCTGTCTAAGAACCAAAGGTCCAAAACAGAAGGACCCAATCTCAAAACTTGGCGGTAGTATTATAGACGTCAATATAAAAATATACATCGGCGTTATCAAAGGAACAGAGGGAAGAAACTGTGAAAGCAGCTTGAAGAAATTTTGGCAGTAGAAGGAGGCACACTCAAGAGAGGTAATGTTGGTTGTATCTAGTTAGCAACTCTTGCCCTTCGCCCGCCATCCATTTAGACTCCCTCAAGGGTCCACAGAGAGGCCAGCAGCAGGATTTACGGAAACATCATTTTCTCCAGTACCAAGCAATGTCAGGTCTTTGCAAAAAAAGAGTCAAAGCTTCAAGTTAGTTTTCTTCTTTATCTTGTAGATGCTGTAGTAGAAGGCATTCTGCTGAGGTGGAGTGTTTGGGGGGGGATTTTCTGGCCAAGCTCGCCCCAAGACTGGAAAACTCTGCCCGAGATCAACGGACCTTTGCATGATCCCCCCCCCCCCCCCCCCGCCCACCCGATACAACTCCTGTGGCAGGCGGGATGGGGAAATCCCGCCCTTTGACATCAATTTCAGCTGGAAGCAAAATTTAGCAATTCAACAAATATATTTTAACCAGTGCTTGCAACCACCTGGGTAACCAACTGAATTATTCCTAACTGGCCTATATTTCCTAGCTACTTCTTGCGGACACAGGCAATGAAAGAAAACAGCCATTCTTACTCAGTCCGCATTTACTTGCAGTCTTTGTGTTTCGTTTTCTCTGCTACAAATAATTTCACTTGTAGCCTGTGCGTGCTTTTCTTTTGTCTCTTGCAGTTTTGAAGACTTTGTCTGATTTCCTTTGTTCTTTTCAACGGTTGTTTGCATATTTTGAACCTTTCTGAGTTCCTCGGTTCTGAATGTCTTATTTTCTCCTTTTGTGGGTTTCAAAAATCTATTTGTTACCATTCTGATGCAATGTTGCAAGCATAAGGACAGCAATCTTCGTTAGCATGTGTTTCTGTAGGGGGCTTTATTGAACTGTCTTAAGATGTCTGCCTCCAGAGAAAGACTCATAGCTTAGTCATGTGACTACAGAAAGCCTGAGGTGTCAATCAGACTGGTTAGATTTCAAAACACAAACCACTGTGTTGTCCATGCGCATGCTCAAGTTAAATGCGTAAGTTGGCATGTTCTTGCTGGCTTCCTAACATGCCAGCAGTTTCTAGTGTTCTAACCTGTTGCCTGCATAGAACCTGACCCATCCTGGCAGGTTTAAACTCAGCCCGGAGTATTTGGATTCTCTTGTTCTAAACAAAATAACACATCCACAATGTAGCCTGGTGTTTCAGCCAAGTTCTCAAGTTAGTTGCCAAGGTTTTGCAAAGGGGAAGTTTACCAACTGCAGGGATCCTAAAGGGATATTGGATGCAAGATTGACTATTCATTTGCTTGAATATTGCACAACTTCAGGAAAAGCTAAGATGCCTCTTACTGTTCCAAATCCAGTCGAGAGATTGAGCATTCATCGGACATTTTATGGGTTTTAATAAAATTATATTTTTAATCCTCATAACATCAGTTGTAACATTATCTTACTTGCTGCATTTTCATGTTCCATTTTATGCTCTTTTAGGGGACATTTGCTATAAACAGGCATCTCATTATGAAGTGTAAAATGCTTGACTCCTGAGGTCTGCGTTGGAATGAGGGCAGAGTGTACCCTTCAGTGAAATAAACTATTTATTGGAATTGTTTCAATATTTCTGGCATAATCCCAGGGAGCTACAGAAGAAAGCATAAAATATTAATACTGAACATAACAAAATTATGGCATCAGTTTTAGTATGCATCTACATGGTTTTGTGACAAATGAAGCAAGTATATTTAATTTTTAACAAGCCCTTGCTGTTCTTGTTTTCCCTTCTGTGAAATACATGAAGCATATAAATGTATTCAGGTTGAAAGAAAGGCTAAGTACCAGTCAATCACCACTCCACCACATGGCAATACTTAATTTCTAAAAAGCTATTTGCTTCAAAAGGGAGGTAAAATGATGATCTATAGTAAACACATGGGATATATTCATCAAAATGTGGGAACATTCCAGGGGAAAAAAAAAGTGAATTTCCTGAGGTAACTGTCCTTGACCTGGGTCTTTAATCGAGTGAAATTTCATCACTTTATCTAATATCATGCTTCATGCTTCGGGCTCAGAGCAATTCTATTTTAGTGTGGTCTAATGGGCAGCTGACATATCCACTCAGCACCAGGCTGTGCAATATGTGCTGACACTCGATGTGGTGTGCACTCTAGTGAGAGCTGTTTATTTGTCCCCCAGTAGGAAGAACCCTGAGTTCAGAGCCTTAGCAAAATTGTCTCAACCTCAGTTTTGAGGCTGTTAACAAGCTGTGCATCCTTGGGGGAGGAGGGGGGGGGCGGGGTGCAGGGAATGGGAAAGGGTATCAACAATACGTCGCTAGTAATGAGGTCATTCAGATTCTGTTAGTTTATCCTGGGCTAAAATGAATCGCATCCCACAGTGACTTTCAGGCTGTTGAAGTACTGGCTGAGGTTTGCTGCCATCCAAGGCTAAGATGACATATCAGGAGTGAAATTTTAACTCCGGCCGTGTGGGCCAATCCAGAATTTGTAACCTGAGTTTTCAGCTATTTCTTATTCAATCCAGTATTTTCAGTCTTTTCTATATTCATGTATGATTACAAAAAACATAGCCAACTGCATCTTTCAAAGGCATTAAATAGGCAATATAACCAGAACACATTATAATATCACAACTGTATGTTCACGATTTTTGTTTTGTTTATTTTTTCCCCATGTTCATTGCACTTTCATTTGTTCACTCCTGTGTAAATGTTTGCTCCAATTAGGGTGTTAGATGGCAATGTTGGAAAAAAGCCTTTTGAATTTGCTATTGGACGCAGCAAAAAGAAAAAACGAATTGCATTTAGAAGGTGCTTTTCATGACCGCCAACCAACTCAGAGCTCTTTACGGCCAATGAAGTCTTTCTTGAAATGTTGTAACATGGGAAACGCGGCAACTAATTTGCGCTCTGCAGAGTCCCTCAAATGGCAACGTGATACTGACTGGGGAAATGGGTCGTTTTTTGTGGTGTTGATTAAGGAATAAATATTGGCCAGGGCACCAGGAATAACTCCCCTGCTCTTCTTTGAAATAGTACCATGTGACACCACGCAGGCAGACGAGGTCTCCATTTAATTCTGCATCCAAAAGATGCACCTCTAACATTGCTCCCTCAGTACTGCACTGGACCATGCCCCGGAGTGGGACTTGAAACAAAACCTTGTCAATCAGTTGTGTACCTGCTATCAACTGAACCATGACTGACACAAAGCTCTTCTGCCTCGGGTACACCTCTCTCCAATGCGCCCTCAAGTTGTCTTTGCTCTATTCCAGTGATTCTCAAGCTAGGAGCGAGGGAAACATGTAAAACTGCTTGTATGGGTGGCCACAGATGAGTTTGCTTGGGAGACAGAAGCAAAGTGTAGCCCCCAAAAGAGTATGCCTGTCTTACACAGGAGGAAAGCACGCATGGAAGAGAGCTGGAAGAAGCATGAAGATCTCTATCTCTGTAAATAACCTGTAAGTAAACATCTATAAATAAATACCTGTTTACTTAAAAGCATTTTTCAAACGCATGCAGGACTTTCATTATGTGAGTGTTATCCAGTATAATTTAGGTGGGATGGGAGGGGTCCATGATTACTAATCCTTTTTAAAAGCTGTTTAAAATGATTGAAAACCACTGCCACATGCAACATCAAATTTAACCCACCTTCAAAATCTGCACTCCTGACTGCACTGGTATAACTTTCGTCATGTCATCTTTATAGCTTCTCTAAGGGAATTTTAGCACCAATTTCTACTGAACTGGACAGAGTAAATGTCCCTTGACTGTGGCCAAGTTAAATTCTTCAATCCTCTGACAGCATTAATTTGTTTCCCAGAGTTCCTGATGTCAGTCAATGCACAGCTAGCGATATTTCCTGCTAGTAAACTGAATACAATTTTGTCATTGTTATCTGCCATTTGGGACGGCTTTCATATTGACTTGAAAGCCAGTGGTCTACTTTGAAAATAGCCAAAATCCTTGTTCTCTGAAGCGCAAACTTAAAGGAACGAGATATAATTATGTTCTTACTACTTTTCTCTCGAATTAAGCCCTCTATGTTTGAAAGCTGACATTTCTGGTGGTCAGCTCCTCTAGTGCAGGTGTGGTGGAGCGAAACTCCATCTGCAGGCCCAATGTGGGAGCCGAGACCCCTTCCCAACCCCCCTGGACATGACCATTTTCATGATCAGGGAAGGCCACAATGGTGTTTAAACAATTGCTTAAACAAAACCAATTATACAGGTGTAAGGGAAATCTCACTAAACTGGATGGAGTAGACTGAAAGATATGAAATTAAATAAGCAATAGAAAGAATTTAAAACATGATTCAAAACATTCATCAAAAATATATTCTATCAAGAAAAAGATCTCAATGAGGAAGATCCACTCATGGCTTACTAGGGAAGTTAAATATAGGCCCATAACTTCCAAGGCTCCTGGGCATCATTGGGGAGGAACCCAAACATGTGCTAGGGAACCCCCCCACCCACACCCCCCTTCCCCCGCAGAAGTCCCAACTCCAGCAACTGCAAAATCCAGCAATTGCCTGGCAACTTCAAACTTCTATTGGGAAATTGCCTCGCACTGGGGACAGTCCGATATTCTGATTTAAGTTACAGCCAGAATTTTCTGACCTTGCCTGCGGCTGGGATTCTCCAGTCCTGCTGCTGTGAATGGACATTTAGCTGAGTATCAAATTCTCCATTCTTGCTGGTGGGACATACAACATCAAAGAATGACATGGAGCATCACAAACATGATTTCCCTTTCATAAAACCATGTTGATACTGCTGATAACACTATCGCTGAAATCTTGCTTCCGTTCATGCTGCCAGAATCTTTTACGGTCCCGCTAACGGCACACCCCTACCGCGGGTTTCCCAGCGGTGAATGATGCATTAAACAGGAAACCCCATTGACAATGGTGGGACGATAAAATCTCGCCGCCAGTGAGCAGCGTGTCGCCTCCTGCCGCTGCGAAACACGCCACGGAGAGGGATAAAAATTCCACCTGATGATTTTCTAAATTCATTGTTAAGTCTTCCTTAATAATAAATTACAACATTTTCCAAACAACTGACAGTCATGCTAATTAGACTATAGTTTCCTGTGTTTCCTCTCCCTCCTATCTTGAATAGTGCTGCTATATTTGCTGACTCTTTATCTGCTGGGACTGTTTTAGAATCTCGGTCATTTTGGAAAGTCATAACCATTGTATCCACTATCTCTGCACCAGCAAATTTTAGAACCCTAGCATGTAGGCCACTAGGTCCTGGGTATTTGTTGGATTTTAGTTTCTCCAGCACTGTTTCTCTCTGTCATGAATTATATTGAGTTCCTCATTTTTAGTAGCTGCCCCGACACTGCCTAGGCACCCCGACACTGCTTAAGCACTGCCCGAGCAATACCTGGGTAATTTCTGGGCAGTTCCAAGACAAAGTCCATGTAGTGTGGTGGTGGGGGGGGGGGGGTTCCTGGGTAGTGCCGGGGGAAGGGTGGTGTTCAAGGGTTAACTGGTTTGCTGTGCACTGGGGTGGCCTCTAAAAATGGTGCCCCGATTCTTCACACTTCCAAGTTGCTGGTGGGGCAGGTGAATCAGAGGCCCCCCTCCCAGCAATACATCCTGGCATCTGATCCTTGAAGGTTTTTTTCAAAGTGCTGCATTATACAGTGGCGAAAGCTGCCATTGCTTTCGGAGACTTCAACCAGCTTTTACGTTCCACCATCGGCCTTTGCTGATTGTTGGGCAAATCTCACTCAGTTTCCAGAATTTTACCACCTCGCCCACTTGAGGCTCGTAAGATCCCGCCCGAGGCAACAGAGAATGCCGTTCTGCAAGCCTCAACCGCCCCGATTCTGGGGCAGGCGTGCCGGTAAAATTCCAGCCAGTGTCTTTATTTTAACAACTGAAGCCTCATTTTTGGAATAATTCCATATTTGAGTTCAGCAGAGGAAATTGAAAATTAAAATTTGGCATCAACACACCGATGTAACACTATGTCTATTAAAAAATCTTACCAGCTGCTTTTATATTCCTGGTTAGTTGATACTCATAGTCTGTTATTACTCTTTTTATTAACTTTTTAGTCACCCTTTGCTTGTTTCTAAAACTCTTCCAATCCTTCGGCTTCATGAGTGTTGTTGATGATACGAAGCAAAGTGAGAGTGTAAACTGTGAGAAGGAAACAAAGAGGCTGTAAAGAGATATAGACAGATTAAGTGAGTGGCGAACAAGGTGGCAGATGGAGTACAATGTGAAATTATTCACTTTGGTCATAAGAATACAAAAGAAAAATATTTTTTAGAAGGCATGGAACTTGTAAATGTTGATGTTCAGAGAAACTTGTGTGCACTCGCAAGGAACACAGAAAGGTTCGCATATACACAATAAACAATTAGGAAGGCAAATGGCACATTGGCCTTTATTTTAAGAGATTGGAGTGAAAGAATAAGGAAGTCTTGGTTTTTGTGGAGCAATGTGTGCAGTTTTGATTTCCAAATCTAAAGGAGGTTATTTTTGCATTAGAGGCAGGAAAACAATGTTCACAGGATTGGCTCTTGGGATGAGAGACTGAGTAAATTAAGCCTAGTCTCTTTGGGGAGCAAGAGAGAAAGCGGAGGTGAGGCAGAGGATCAGCTTGATTGTATTAAATGATGTTAAAGGCTATGTGGTCTAAAGCTGTTCCTAGCTCTTATGTTCTTTTGTGTCCAACTCACAACTAGACCTGTAATGCGCTATGTGTCATATACGCACTTCAAGGGCTTTCCAAACCTTAAAGATTTGAAGAGGAAGTCTTTTTATTGTCACTACCAGCTCTAAAAGGAAGTATTTAGCCTCTTTTTGCAGTGTTCAATTCCCTCACCTCCACCACTGCCCGTCACCCCATCCTGCCCCAGGCTATCAATTGACCTTAACTTAGTAGAGCTTAGATAGCTTTGAGGCCTTTCAGAGGCCCCAAAGGAACTCCTTCTAGGTCCCAGTTAGAAATGGTGCAAAGTTCAGCCTCGAAACTGCACCTAATCTTAATATGACACTGAAGCCCCTTCATCAAGAGCAATGCTCCGAAAGCTCGTGCTACCAAATAAACCTGTTGGACTTTAACCTGGTGTTGTGAGACTACTTACTGTGCCTAAACAATCAAAGCAATGAACATGATGAAGTAACAGTCTGGAATATAACTTTTGCAATTACTGGTGGCTATTTCAGGTCTTGAAGTTTCAAGAAGGGTCTAGGACTTGGAGTTCCTACAATTCGACAGTGATTATACTTCAAAAATACTTCATTAGTTGTAAAGTGCTTTAGGACATTCTGAAGCCATGAAAGATGCGACAGAAATGTGAGGGTTTTTTTACATTGTTTTTAGCTTCGGTGAGGAGGGGAGAAAATGTTTCCTCAACACATTGGCTGGATGCCCTGTCCATGTGTAAGATTATTAGGTTAATAACAAGAATATTAATTGTTAAAATTGAACCTTGTAGCATACTAACACTTGAATTTGTAGATAATCTTGTTATTTTTAGAACAGTAAAGTGGGAAAACCTAAAAGTAGGGCACAGTGTAAAAAAGATGCTAAGGTCGAAGGATTCTGGGAGCTTATGTCAGGTTATAAAGACCTCGAAGGCTTTGTGTGAAAAATTGCTTGTGTGAGAATGGAATGTAGAGGTCTCTCTCCACTAGATAAGGAGCCAGGGCACATAAAAGCCTTGAGGTAGAAAGGACAATACTTACATAAATATGTAAAGTTCGCAACAGCCACACAAACTATTCTTAGTTGGTCAAGAAATGTGTCCTCACACAGAGATTGAAGATGATTGGGCTGAAGGAGGATTAATTGGATAACAGCCAGAGTAAAGTTATGCTCTGAGTTTGCCTTTTCTTATGGCAGAGGGAAAGACCAACCAGAGATGAGAACAAAATAAGACATGGGAGAGGAAGAGAGACTTGAAGACCAAACAATCAAAGTTGTGAGAACATCCATTTTGTGTGCTCTGCTGTCTAGAGCTTGACACAGTATATTCTGTGTTCAAATGTAAATGACGGCTAAAGTTTGTTGAGATAGTTTATCTGAGAACTTAATAAACTTGTCCTGACTTTGTCTCAATAAAGTGAATTCACAACAGAGCTTTGCTGTTAAGTCTGTTCCTGGCTTAATGGAGTGCAAAGACCCCCAAAATCTTACACATATTTCTCTCCTCACCCTCAGGTCAGCCTTAGATGCTGCTGTTCCCTTTTATAGAATTCCTTTCTCGCCTCATGACCCCTCCCTCGTGTTACCATATTCAACATTCATGTAAGGATCTGAAACCTTCTTCCCAGTATTCATGGGTTTCTTCCAGATGCTCCGGTTTCCTCCACAGTCCAAAGATGTGCAGGTTAGGTTGATTGGCCATGCTAAATTGACCCTAGTGTTAAGGGGACTAGCAGGGTAAATGCGTGGGGTTACGGGAATAGGGCCTGGGTGGGATTGTGGTCAGTACAGGCTTGATAGGATTCTATAATTCTATAATTCCAGAAAATACATGCTAAGAAAAGTAAAATTTGATTTAATCAATTGCTTAAAATGACTGAAATTGGTCATATATTTTGTGTTAAATGCACAACTGTATGTCCCTTGACTAGCCATAAGCAATACCGTGGGAGCTCCACAAGCAGATATAAAATCAATGAAATACTTCTAACACACTTCAGCTGTCACACTTTCAAAATGAAGTATTGGTAAAGAAAAATTAGCTAATTACTGCTGGTTTCTTCTGACCTCTAATTGATCTAAGAATTGGCCAATGAGGAATTAAAGTTTTGTGCCTTAAAGGTACCCAACCAGGTTACACAGAACTCCGGTGCAATGACATTTTGGCCATTTCAGTGGCTAGTGATTAGCACTGCAGTGGTTAGCTCTGCTGCCTCACAGCGCCAGGGATCCGGGTTCAATTCCTGGCTTGAGTCATTGTCTGTGCAGAGTCTGCACATTCTCCCAGCGTCTGCATGAGTTTTCTCCGGGTGCTCTGGTTTCCTCCCACAGTCCAAAAGATGTGCTGGTTAGGTGCATTGGCCATGCTAAATTCTCCCTCAGTGTACCCGAACAGGTGCCGGAGTGTGGCGACTAGGGGATTTCACGGTAACTTCATTACAGTGTTAATGTAAGCCTGCTTGTAACACTAATAAATAAACTTTAAACTTATTATATGGTATGGGGCTCTTATTTCATAAAAGTGACCAATGCATTAGGAGATCAACTGGAATACAAAAGAATAGTAGATTATATTGGAAAATTTCACTGCTAACGCTTAGCAGTATTATAGTAGGTCCGTTGGCTTAATTGGGTGGACGACTGGTTTGTGATACAGAGCAACGCCAACAGCGCAGGTTCAATTCCCATATTGGCTGAGGTTATTCGTGAAGACCCTCCTTCTCACCCTTGCCCCTAGCTTGAGGTGTGGTGATCCTCAAGTTAAATCACCACCAGTCAGTTTTTCCCCTCAAAGGGCAGTCTGTGGTCATCTGGGACTAGGGTGACTTTACCTTTACAGCATCATATTTCAGTTCCCGTTGCCTTATTCTTTTGTTTTCCTTATACATGCACGAGGATCTGCAGGTAAGTACAGTTTATGATTGCTATTACTGCTTGGACTTGAGTCTTGAAATAAAAGAAAAAAATACCAGATTATCTGCTGAACACAATCCTCTATTATTGTATGTTTTCAGGACTTCTGAAGAATTTATGCTGCCTTAAAAGACATATAAAATTAGCAGGGTTGAGGATGGGTTGATGTCAGGTATACAAAATGCTCTGTGGAAAATCATTACTTAGATTTCCAACTTACTTTGTGGTTGATTTCTAAAGCTTGAATCAGTGATATAAGTTGAAGTTTTCTCATTGGGTCTAGAGTGCCAGTAAAGATGCACTTCAACCTTTCTTTTAATCAGGAAGCAGTCTGACTGCAGGCAGCTGAATAGATGATGTTCACCTTGTTGGTGGCATTTGTTTTTGGGCAGAATGTACCTAGACAATGTTCAGTTGGCTAGGTGACTATGCTCCTGAAGCTAGTTAAATTCTTCTTCTGATCAAGAAATTAAATACCGAATAAATAGTTGTAACAAACCTACTCATGTCAAAGTTGAATATAAATTTCAGTCCATTCTGATACAGGTGACCCGAACTTGCAAATGTGGCTAATACTCAATAAAAATATTAAACGTTTTGACTGAGAGTGTGAGATGTTTCTTTAAAATGTTTTTATTTCCAGCAAGTCTTTTTCCTCCAACATTCTATGGCTATGGGTCATGTGCTGGCAGATGGGAATAGGTGGAGGTTCAGAGGCAGAATTTACCAGCCGCACTTGTCCCAATGCTGGAAAATCCCGTCCGAGGTAACGGACCTTTGCATGGTCAATGTCCCACCTGCTACGATTCTTGTGGCGGATGGGACACGAAAATTCCTCCCCAGATGTTTCTCGCATGTGGGTGCAGACTCGATGATCCAATGGGCCTCTTCTGCAATATATGATTCTATTATTCAAGAAAGGAACATTGCTTTTCAGACTCCTCCTCTAGAACCCATGTTGACCAGTGCACTTTAACACACTGATAATGATGTGAAAATTGTAGGGTTGCCTATTTCATTTGTTTATGTGTGCAAGGAATTAATCTAGTTAACAAGAACAGATTGGCACAGAGTAACTAAAGATGGACCAAAACATTGTGTAAGACTCAAAACCAAAATGTAATCATTTCAATGATTTACCATTTTACTCTGAGGACAAAGGGATTGCACATAAAACCAGATTGAGTTGTTGTATTCATACACTTATCACTAATGAAAAATTCCATGAACTTAAGTCAAACTGATCCTTAGCAGAAATTCATCACTGAGTGAACTACACTAACATGAATTTTGAGAAACCTTCATTATTTTCAGTATAGACACACAGAGGGGTCTGGGTGTGCAAGTCCACAGATCCTTAAAGGTGGCAGCACAGGTGGAAAAGGTGGTGAAGAAGGCATATGGCATGCTTGCCTTTATTAGATGAGGCATAGAGTATAAAAGTTGGCATATGATGTTGCAGTTATATAGAACGTTGGTTAGGCCACATTTGGAATACTGCATCCAGTTCTGGTTGCCACATCACCAGAAGGACGTGGAGGCTTTGGAGAGAGTGCAGAAAAGGTTTACCAGGATGTTGCCTGGTATGGAGGGTATTAGCTATGAGGTGAGATTGAGTAAACTAGGGTTGTTCTCCCTGGAAAGACAGAGGTTGAGGGGCGACCTAATAGAAGTTTATAAAATTATGAAGGACATAGATAGCGTGAACAGTTGGAAACTTTTTCCCAGGCCAGAAATGACAAACACAAGGGGTCACAAGTTCAAGGTAAGGGGGGCAATGTTCACATTTTACACAGAGGATGGTGGGGGCCTGGAATGCACTACCAAGCAAGATGGTTGAGGCAGACACGCTGGGATCATTTAAGACTTATCTAGGTAGCCACATGAACAGACTGGGAATAGAGGGATACAAACGGATGGTCTAGTTAGGAACACATGAGCGGTGCAGGCTTGGAGGGCTGAAGGGCCTGTTCCTGTGCTGTATTGTTCTTTGTTTGTTCTTTGTTCTTTAGGAATTGAGTTGCCGTTGAAACACATGGGTGGGAAAAGGTCAAAGCAAAGTTTTTTTTCACAGAAATATTCAATGGCTGAAGTGGAAAGTGGCCTTTGAATTGTATTCCTCTCAACTTTCTGCAAAGCTACAATGTTCAATTAAACAAAGCAGAGCACATCTTAGTTGAAATTCCTTTGTAATCAGAAATAGCCATTTTAAACAATTTGAAATTGCACGTCAGAAGAAAGAGAAACTTGTTTATATTCAAGTGCGCAGATCTTTCACAGCAGCTGGTTCAGCGTTACTGTTTCTCATATCTGACAAGTGCTGATTATAATAGTTCTGTGCTGTGTTCACAACTAAAAGAAGATGGGGATACAGGTCATTTGTCTCCCCTGCTCTAAAGTGAACATATCCAAAATAGCCTGAGTGCACTCCACTAAATCAATTTCTTAGCTCAAGAATTCTGGAAAGGAGTGTGATGACTTTGTGAAGTCTGCCCACTGAAGTGCAGTGATCTCCGTACCACAACAGAGCAAATATAAAACTGTCAAAGGAAGATTGTAGCACAGCCCATTAGGACTGAAGTTAAGTTGGCTAAGTAACTCGCCGAAGGATATCATAGCTGCCCTCCAAGTTCTCCCATGCACACTTTTGTGTATATCTATTTTCCCCACAAAATACTGTACTTATTATTGTAGCTAAGTTAAAGTAAATGGAAATTTGTGCTTCAGAGATAATGGTTATTAATGCATAGTGTAATCTGGCATTCTGAAAATGCTTTAACTATTAATGACAGTAATGGTCAATTGCACGCAATGTCATGTTGAAATAGAGGACCTCAGGTTAATTAGAGTACTAATTATGGCTCAGATCTAAGCTTCTCATTAATTGTTCTCCCAACATTCCATTACATTTTCCAGTAGTTCCATAATTATTCATGTTTAATTGTTAGGAAAACAAAGATAGTTTTAAGAGATTTATATTTGTATTGGTAGACATTTGAAGTAAGGTATAGTTTTAAGTGTGTTTAATTTAAGGTTTCTGGAAGGATAAAACCTACAGTTTGATTCATGCTGGACAAAGATGTTTGCATGTGTGGAGGTTGGTTATGTTCCAACTGTGTTTCTATTGTACTTAGAGAGGGCTACGGCATGAAGAATAAATAGGCCAGCAGAGATATGGGGACATTGCTTAGCAACTGGAGGCCCTTGTTAGGTAAAAAACCTTTTGGGTTTTAGTTTTAGCTGGATATATTGCAGTTGGAGACAGGACATTGGGGAGTGGACATCTCTCAATTCTGCCAGGGAAAGACTGAACAGGATGAGAGCTGAAAAGAAGAAGGCTTCCTAAAAATCAGCTACTGTCCAGATAACCAGGGAATTGGGACAGAGAATTTCTTAAGATGATTGAAGTTAAGAGACCAAAATATCATTCAGAAGAATTTGGGGAAGAGTAAACAAAGGGTTCTAAGTTAGAGACAATGGCAGTAGCCAGATTTAAAGTGGGATGGCAAACATCAGAGGTAATTTAAATGTCTGATGCCATTTTAATACAGTCTGGGAATTGAGAATTAAAGCATTTGTGACGAGTTTGTACAGCAGTCAAGGCAAAGAAATCCTAAAGGGATTGGTGTAAAATCCTGCATTGGATTAGCTGTTAAAAGTGGAGTGGAAGCTTTGTTTAAAAGTGTCACTTGGAAAACCTGATCTGGATTTCAGAATGCAAACCAAAAATGAGAAGATCTTGAAGCATGTTCTTGGGAGTGGAGTTTGGAAACTCTCATGTGACAATAATCTGGGGGATTCTGACGAAAATTCCACGGACACTACCGATGGTTCAGAGCAGAGTGTGTATATTTGATCACAGCCAATCTGTGTGCTTTAAAAAAGGACTCTGTGTTAATGAGCCCATTGTAGCTTCAAAAGTACTTTGGGACGTCTTGTTGAAGTTGTACAAGACATTGGTAAGGCCACACTTGGAATACTGTGTCCAATTCTGGTCACCCTATTATAGAAAGGATATTATTAAACTAGAAAGAGTGCAGAAAAGATTTACTAGGATGCCACCGGGACTTGATGGATTGAGTTATAAGGAGAGGCTGAATAGACTGGGACTTTTTTCTCTGGAGCGTAGGAGGCTGACTTTATAGAGGTCTATAAAATAATGAGGGGCATTGACAAGGTAGATAGTCAATATCTTTTCCCAAAGGTAGGGGAGTCTAAAACTAGAGGGAATAGGTTTAAGGTGAGAGGGGAGAGATACAAAAGTGTCCAGAGGGGCAATTTTTTCACTCAGAGGGTGGTGAGTGTCTGGAACAAGCTGCCAGAGGTAGTAGTAGAGGCGGGTACAATTTTATCTTTTAAAAAGCATTTAGATAGTTACATGGGTACGATGGGTATAGAGGGATATGGGCCAAATGCAGGCAATTGGGATTAGTTTAGGGGTTTTTAAAAAAAAGGACTGCATGGACAAGTTGGGCCAACGGGCCTGTTTCCATGCTGTAAACCTCTATGACTCTATGACTCGAACCCATGTTAATCTTAAAACCTGTGTGTAATTGTTAAGGTAAAGGGGGAGTAAAGGAGTATTGTATTTTAATCTAAATTTTTTATGTTTAATTTTTTTTCTTATTGTTAAAATGAATTAGCCATCCTGTGACCCTGTTCCTCCAAGTAAAAGTTAGGGTCTTTTGAGTCAGGGTTTCATTCTGGGATCTTTTCATCCAGTTATCGCACCAACTGGGATTGTAACATGCTCAATACCACTAGTTATGTTATTTATCAAAGTGAAACAAGCTTTTCATAAAAATTACACTTGGGAAATGGGTTACAACTCCCTTTGAACGTGCATTGCAATGAAAATTAACACAACATTGGGATAACAGTCAACAGCAAATGTAATTAGGTTATTTCATGTTGAATTTAATGCATGTGATTTGTATGTTGACTATTACACTATATACAGGAACTTACCAAGGCTCCTTAGACAGCACATTCCAAACCCACAACCACTATCATCTAGGAGGACAAGGGCAACAGATACATGGGAACAGCACCACCTGCAAGTTGCCCTCACGTTCCTGACTTGGAAATATAGCACCATTCTTTCATTGTCGCTGGATCAAAATCCTGGAATCTCTCCCTACCAGCACTGTGGGTGTACCCAGAAGGCAGCTCACCACCACTTTCGCAAGGACAATTACGGTTGGGCAATGAACGCTGGCCAAGCCAGCGAAGCTCACATCCCTTGAATGAATAATCATAAAAAATAGGTAAAAAAGCATATTATTTTCATTTTATGTCTACCCTTGTTTCTTTTGGCTCACAATCCAAATGACACAATAACAGTACTGTACTGTCATAAGAAAAACTCAGTACAGGCTACTTCCCCGATACATCATACAAACAAATCTACATTGGAAAATTCATTTCCTTCCCGTATCCACTTGAAAATTCACTGCTCTTTTCATGATGGATTCTGAAAATGATGCCTCCAGACCTCTTGCAATGAATGCTGTAGAGTTCCTTTACCAATGACACAATTCACAAACAACTGGCGCTTTGGTCTTTTTATGAAGAATACAAGCTTAAACTATATCTAATGCTGCAGCCTGGCCAAAATATCTTCATTCACAACCAACATGCCAGGCTTCGCTGATAGACCCAAAGCTACAGCTAATGCTCCAAGTGTGTTCAGTAAACTTAAAGCTTCACCCATGGCTACCTCTCAAAGCTTCCCAAATGCCCAAGGCTTTCTGAATGTTTTTAAAAACTCCATGTTTATCTTCTACTTACTCTGAAAGCATCAGCTTATACAAATCCAACAGACCCTCAACACTTTTACTTTCATCTTCAACCACCAGTACATTACTTTAGTACTATGTTGCCACTAACAAGATTTCACAATTTCTGTAGGATAAAGGTAACATTTCACCTATTTCCAGTCCTCCCCCACACCGCCCGCCCCTCCACCCCTTAATAGCCAGAGTGAAGGCTACTCTTTATATTGAAAAAGCTAGATTTCAAACAGTAAGATAGAACCAGGGCAAATTGAGATTGTTGAATTGTTCATCACAAATCCATGATGGGCAGGATTTGTAAGCATGATGTAATTTTATAGAATAAAGCGGTATAATGGTCTAGTTGAACCAAGGAGCGGCACAGGCTTGGAGGGCCGAAGGGCCTGTTTCCTGTGCTGTACTGTTCTTTGTTCTTTGTTCTTTAATGGACACTTATTCTGATTGATTATGATATCCTTCCTACCATTAATAGACCTGTGGGCCTCAATTCGTAGCCCATTGGTACTGAAATATTAGCAAAACCAGGATTAGGGCAAGAGAGTGAGAGAATAAACTGACAAAGGGGAACCAGTCGATGTGGTATATTTGGACTTTCAGAAAGCATTTGACAGAGTCCCGCATAAGAGATTATCGTGCAAGATTGAAATGCATGGGATTGGGGGAAATGTATTGAAATGGATAGAAAACTGATTGGCAGAAAGGAAACAAATAGTAGGAATTAAAGGGTGCTTTTCAAATTGGCAGGCAGTAACTAGTGGGGTGCCACAGGGATCGGTGCTGGGACCCCAGCTATTCACAGTATATATTAGTGATTTAGATGAGGGAACAAAATGTAACATCTCAAAGTTTGCAGATGATACCAAGTTGAGTGGGAGGGTGAACTGTAATGAGGATGCAGAGATCCTTCAGAATGATCTGGGCAGGCTGGGTGAGTGGGAAAATCAATGGCAGATGCAGTATAATGTGGATATATGAAAGGTTTGGAAGCAAAAACAAGAAGGTAGATCACTACCTGAATGGCTGTAAATTGGGAGAGGGGAGTGTGCAGCGGGATCTGGGTGTCCTTGTGCACCACTCATTGAAGGTAAGCATGCAGGTGCACCAGGTGGTAAAGAAGGCAAATGGCATGTTGGCCTTCATTGCAAGAGGTTTTGAGTACAGGAGCAGGGATGTGTTGTTGCAATTATACAGGGCCTTGGTGAGGCCACACCTGGAGTATTGTATGCAGTTCTGGTCTCCTTTTCTGAGGAAGGATGTTCTTGATCTCGAGGAGTGCAACAAAGGTTTATCAGGCTGATTCCGGTGACGGTGGGACTGATGTATGAGGAGAGAGTGACTAGGTTAGGATTGTTTTTGCTGGAGTTCAGATGAATGAGGGGGGATCTGATAGAGACTTATAAAATTCTAACAGGACTAGACAGAGTAGATGCAGGGAGTCCAGAACCAGGGGTCACAGTCTGAGGATTCAGGGTAGACCATTTAGGATGGAAGTGAGGAGATATTTCTTCATCCAAAGAGTGGTGAGCCTGTGGAATTCATTACCACAGGAAGTAGTTGATGCCAAAACATTGAATATATTCAAGAGGCGGCTGGATATAGCACTTGGGGCAAATGGAGTCAAAGGTTATGGGGAAAAAGCAAGATTAGGCTATTGAGTTGGATGATCAGCCATAATCATAATGAATGGTGGAGCAGGCTCAAAGGGCCAAATAACTTCCTCCTGCTCCTATCTTCTATGTTTCTATGTAAACCAAGATAAAATGTAAATATTTAAAATTAGAACTTGGAGTTACTTTCTGGCAAACCTGAGGTTGGCCTTTGAGTAAATCACTGCATATGGACCTTGACAAACTGTGACTGTATTAAACCTAGCAAAAGCTAAGGGTTGCACATTTTCTCTCAAACACTTTTACCAGCACAATTAAATTGAAAAAGCAATAACAAGCCCTTGATGCCAGCAGGATCTTCCAGTCCCATCAATGTTAACAGAGATTTTAATAACTCACCAGCTCCGCCATGAGGAAACCTGTGGTGGGAGGGGCTGGAAAATTCCAGCCCTTATATAAAGTAGTATACATTTAAAATGAGGTCTGAACAATCTATTTTATTGAATAAATTTTATAAACACACTATCTAAAATGCAATTTCGTTATTTACAATGGTTATTGAATTCTGTTTGTAATAGAATGAGCATTTTATTGAAAATCTCTTTGTTAAGTCGTTCATTACTGGTAGTCAGACAACGTGCTTTCAGGAGTAATTAGGAGATCACAAAAGGGAGGATATTGTGTAAGGAAGCAAACTGAGGTAAACTATTTTCAATCTTTCTCTGCCATCTCTCCTGAAGTGATTAACTCCACAGCACCGAGGACTGGGATTCATTTCCGGCCTCAGGTGACTGTCTGTGTGGAGTTTGCAAGTTCTCCCCATGTCTGCATGAGTTTTCTCCGGGTGCTCCATTTTCCTCCCACAGTCCAAAGATATGCGGGTTAGGTTGATTGGCCATGCTAAGTTGCCCCTTAGTGTCAGGGGGATCAGTAGGGTAAATACATGAGATTACAGGGATAGAGCCTGGGTGGGATTGCTGTCGGTGCAGGCCTGATGGGCTGAATGGCCTCTTAGTACACTGTAGGGATTCTATGATTCTCCATGTTGAAGTGCATTTCTTCCACTATCTCATCCCAAATGGCCACTCTTCATAGAATCATAGAAACCCTACAGTGCAGAAAGAGGCCATTTGGCCCATCGAGTCTCCACCGACTACAATCCCACCCAGGCCCTACCCCCTTATCCCTACATATTTACCCGCTAATCCCTCTAACCTACGCATCTCAGGACACTAAGGGGCAATTTTAGCATAGCCAATCAAGTTAACCCGCACATCTTTGGACTGTGGGAGGAAACCAGAGCACCCGGAGGAAACCCACGCAGACATGAGGAGAATGTGCAAACTCCACACAGACAGTGACCCAAGCCGAGAATTGAACCCAGGTCGCTGGAGCTGTGAAGCAGCAGCGCTAACCACTGTGCTACCGTGCCGCCCATACCTGAGATTTGAGCAAGAAGTGTTACAGTGGTCTTTGACTGCATGGAGGATATCAGCTGAACATAATCCTGTCTTTACATGATGTTTGCACACATTAACTTCCAGCAGAGGCAATTGGATAGTGATCAGAAGTGCTAGCCATTGCTACCCTGCCTCATCCTGAAATGCCGAACCCAAAATTCCTGTAGGGCTTTTCCTCTTTCAGATGAGTGGCAGAACGGACCAGAAACCTGCTTAAGCTGACAGACAGAAACTCAGTCACTGCGATTTCTTTGTATGGTATGGGGCTATTGCTGCCAGCTGAGGCACGCCACTGGCATAACTCCCATGATGCTCCAGAAAATTCAGGCGGTGTCACTTCAAAATGGAAGTGAAAACCTGGATCGAATGACAGGGTGAGCTTTCTTGGCCACTTGACAATTAAGCAACTAACCAGAGGGGGAGGCTCCACAAATATCCCCATCCTCCATGATCAGTGTAAAAGACAAGCCTGAAACACTTGCAAAGATCTTCAGTCAAAAGTGCCGAATGGATGATCAATTTCAGCCTCTTCCTGAGGTCGCCAGCATCACAGATTTCAGCTGATTTCATTCACTGCATGTGACACCAAGAAATGGCTGAAGATCCTGGATGCAGCAAAGGCTATGGGCCCTGTCAGCATCCAATAGTACTGAAGTTTCGTAGGGCGGAATTCTCACAAAAATATTCTAAGTATTGAATTTGCGAGAAATCTGAAGTAATTCACGTTGTTTTATTCAGTGAGAGTTCACACTAGAATCTCCCACACTCTGTGCGATGCAGAGGCCACCTGCGTGAATATCATTAGATTTCAGGGGACGGGGCCTATTCCCACCTGGGAGACTGAAACCAGGGCCTCTGTGCACGTATTTATGCCTCTGCTGGGGCCTCTGTGCAGTGGCCCCGAACTGTCAGCCTCCCGTTTGCTGACCAGCTCGATCGCTGGCCAGCCCGGGACCCCCGCAGTGCTGCCTCCCCCCAACCTCCCCTACGGCCCGATCGGCGACCCCTCCCAACCATTCCCGGCCCTCACCCCGTCTCGGACCTCCCCGATCTCCAGACCACCCCCCCTGCAGCACCAATCCCACCCGGCAGACTCCCGCCTCCCCGGCAAATCCCCTCACCCCCCCGGCAAACCCCCCCTCCCCCCAGTCCGCCTCTGTTCTTTGATCAATGGCCTCCCTCCTGCTCCCATCAATCTCAATGCAGAGTGCAGTGGAACCCCGCACTCCACTGATAGTCCCTTAGGCTATTTCCCCAATATGGCCCGCCCCCTGGGCCACGCCCCTCATATGCCCCACCCCTCGACACTGCCCATGGGCAGTGCTCAGGTGCCCCCTGGGCATCGGCACTTTGCCTCTTGGGCATGCCAGGTGGCATAGGCTGGCACTGTCATGGTGCCCATGAACAGGGGGCACCCCGCAACCCCCTGGGGGGCCTGGGTTGCCCCCCTTCACTCCAGCAGGGTCAGGCCATTAGTTCCCTGAAAGTGGGGGCTAGTGTAATCCCCACTGGAGTGAAACACTCTGGGGGGTGGGAGAGGCTAGCGGGCCCAGAGAATTCAGTCCCGGGCCTGCTAATAGCATTTAAATGATATGTAAAATATCATTTAAATGCTAGCCCTGCCTCCCCACCAATTTCTGGTGCACAGCAGACTGCACCAGAAATCCGGTGCTGGGAGACGCTAGCAAGACTCGAACGTTCGCGGGAATCCCGCAAATCGCCCCCGCACGATTTTCTAGTGCAACGGGATAGGAGAATCACCCCTGTATTTTCCCCCATTCCTAGCCAAACTGTTCCAGTAACAGCTACAACACTGGCATAAAATTATGCATTGTTTAGAAATATCCCTGCATTCCTGAAAGAGTTTCAATGGAACGTAATAAAGTTAAGCATAAAGATCTTTTTTTGGAAAGTACCCTACAGACTGGTAGAAAAACAGATAGCCTAAAATGGCAGACCCAGATAGTTGTATTTCAGTTTAAACAATGCTGTATTCAAATACTATTTATATTTTCTTTCAAATAAAGGTTTGTGCCTCAATGGAGACATGACAGCTCTCTTGACAACCTGTGTTCCAGTTTTTAAGGAAGGAACTGTGCAATGAAATCAGATACACTGACATTTCACAAACTTTCAACAGGAACACTCTGAACAGGAAACACCATTTTGAAAACTGATAGTGTTTGACCACACTGTCATGGACAATCTCCGTAAATATGCTACTTGCAGCAGAAAGAGACCTTGTGCAAACAAATCAAGTCATGCAGAAACACTGCCAAGAAGCTGATAGTCTAAGGCCTCTATGCTGACACTGGATGCAAACCAAGTTTTGATGTAGTTTAATGGCTGACCTCCAGTGCCTGACATATTCATTATATTCCTGCATTTTGGTTACGGATCTCAATGAAGCGATGACAGCTACAAGACAGCCAATATGGGCAGTTTGGCAACAGGTGGCCTAATGATTGTTCTGAAAAGATAATCTATTTTATCATCAAGGTATATTGTATTTAAGGAATGTAATGTTTTTAGGATTCTGATAGCAGATCAAACAGAAGAGGTATTTGAGCACACAATGTGACATTTTTGACTAAATCTTTCAAGCCATGTGCTATTGTGCAGAAGATTTTTTTTCTTGTCAGGGAATAACAGGGCTTTTCATACTTGTTAACTGGTCAGCTCCAAAGCAAGTGTCTACTGTCACACTGTGAAGTGGATGTATATTTGACCTCTAGTTCTAAGTGAAGAAAGACTAGCAGCATTTGCCAGACCTCTTAAGACACCAAATCAAAACGCTTAACTCATTCACTGCTTGCTGCAATTATTACTGCAGACCAAGCCACTTAACTCAAAATATAATCACAGTTCATCAATCCCATTAAAATTAACCTGTACTTTAACTGAAATAATTCACTAGTTACAAAAAAAATGTTGTGAATGAAATAATATCCAGTAATGGCCACACAACATAGCTTCATTTCATTTCTACCAATTGGCTTCCATGAGAGGAGGGGATTATTAACATCACAAAATGGGTATATTGCCAGCAGAATGGCCATGGCACCTGTGTGATGCCAATATCAGGAGGCCAGAACTACTTTCCGGTTCAGGCTTTATCAACATAGTTCAGGTACCCAGCAAAGCTTAGCAAACAGCTCATCACAATGGAAGGCTCATGAGCCAGACTGCTTGATAACATGGAGGAGACACACCCATTCTCACTCCTCTGAGCCCCACTAAAGAGCCACATACCCCCCCCAACAAAAAAATTTCTGAATCTTTTATAGCACTGTCACCAGTAGACTACTCACTCACTACCTTATACAAATGGAGAAAGCATCCATTGTATAGGATCTGTAAGCAGTCTTTTCCTGACTGCTCCAGGTAGGCATGTGTGTGTCTTTTTACAAGATATTTGCAAACTGGAAATTAACCTTATGTTTCCAAGAAGTGGTTGAGTCGCTCCTTTCACCAATTTTCAACAGCCCAGTTTTCAGATGAGAAGCAGTTCTGCTCCAATAAAAACACAACTAAATTAGCAGACTGTGGTAGCGTGGCCTCTTTAAGGGGACATTCCCTGAGGACCATGTGGTTGGCTGGCCCCTATGAAGAGTCAAGGGGGGAAGCTGAGCCAATCGAGTGTATCAGGTATCTGTATCCCAGGTTAGGAAGGATCAGCAGTTGGAGCCGGGGTGGAATGGTGTACATTTGCATAGTTATTCTGTCCGACCCGATTTGTCGATAATCGTTGCATTGGCAATAAAGCCTTTTTGTTCTGAAGCCTCAATGAATTGCTCTTGATTTATTACACTGGTGATGAGGAAAAACTTTCCAAGTTCCATGGGGATCACAGTGCACAGCTAGAGGGGGAAGAGACTGATTTGATTTGATTTGATTTATTATTATCACGTGCATTAACATATAGTGAAGAAAATAAGAAAAAGCAAGCTACAGGCACATGTTAAAATGCCTTTGATCGGGAAATTGGGGCCAGTTTATTTATTAGTCACAAGTAAGGCATACATTAACACTGCAATGAAGTTATTGTGAAATTCCTCTAGTCGCCACACTCCGGCACCTATTCGGGTTAATGCACCTATCCAGCATGTCTTTCAGACTGTGGGAGGAAACCCGGAGCACCTGGAGGAAACCCACGCAGACACGGGGAGAACGTGCAGACTCCACACAGACAGTGAATTAAGCTGGGAATCAAACCCAGGTCCTTGGCGCTGTGAGGCAGCAGTGCTAACCACTGTGTCACAGTGCTGCCCTAGGGTCTCCCTTGTCCTCACATTTCACCCCACCAGCCTCCACATTCAAAGGATCATCCTCCGCCATTTCCGCCAATTCCAGCATGATGCCACTACTCAACACATCTTCCCCTGATCCGCCCCCGGTCAGGATTCCACAGGGACCGTTCCCCCCCCCCAGGACACCCTGGTCCACTCCTCTATCATACCCAACACCTCACCCACTGCCAATGGCACCTTCACATACAATCACAGAGGGTGCAACACCTGCCCCTTTACCTCCTCTCTGCTCACCTTCCCAGGGCCCAAACACCCCTTTCAGGTGAAGCAGCACTTCATGGGTACCTCCTTCAATCTGGTCTATTGTATTCACTGTTCCCAGTGCGGTCTACTCTACATCGGGGAGACCAAACACAGACTGGTGATCACTTTGCAGAACACCTTTGGGCCGTGCCTTTTCCTGCATTTTCGGTCTTTGTTGCTACTGATGAATCAGTTTGAGCTTGCATTTTGTTGACGCCATGATATTAAGATGCATTTGGCAAGTTTTAATGATCACAGATTATGTAATTTTGCAGTGCAGTAAAGAAAATGCTGTAGGGCTTATTCTTAGCTTTCAGCAGGATGGAAAATGAGCCATGAGCAGACCAGCTGGCTGTTATGCGCCACAATTGTATTTAAAGATTGCACAGGGTGTATAATGGGCTCCTGATCTGTTAATACCCAATGTAACAAAAGCTTGTGGTCAACTATCATTTTGCTTCATTCTAGGGTTATGTGATGCACAGGATAAGGGTGGAGAATGCTCCCACAACTTGACCTAGCATTATACTCCACTTCCTTATTATCCCGCTCTGTTCTACTCCACCCTCTTCTGACATTTTGACTAAATATTCGTTTCTCTAGTGTATTTTCATGATTCCATAAGCCTTAACTTCCCAATTCTTTGTTCCCAATCTCCCCACCCTTTTGGTTTCAGGGCCTTTTGATGTGAATGCAGAAGAATGTGACCCGAAACTTACCAGCTGTTCACGGCAGTGGGATTTTCCCATCCGTCTACAATGAACGGAGATTTGGCTTGTCACCAAAAGCTCCGTCTTCGCAGCACCGGGAGCATAGCGAGAATGAGCAGTAAGATCACTGTAGGCCCATTCGCAGAACAGGCATTGGCCAATTTTCATCCTTACTATGTCACAATGTTTACATACCCACATTCCTGGATCATAGCAGCAGTGATTGCACTTGACAACACAATACCAAAGAGTTGCATGGTCCTGGTTCGTGCTACAGTTTTCCAAGGTACATTTTGGTGCTCATCAGCCACAAAGGTTGGAAACTCCAGGTCTTGCTTCAGGCCAGAGGGTAAAATATTGCCTTATGTTTGGACAATGTAACGATTAATTAGCTCATTCACCTCTCAAACCCTACTCACCATCTCAGGAGTTGCAAACTGTTTTAAAATCAGTGCAAATTGACTTTGTTTTAAAAAACAATATTTAAAAATAACTCATCCCTAAATCCTGTGAAAAAAAGTCAGAAATCTTGAAATATGACAGTCACAGGAACCTTTAATTTTTAATGGCAGGGTTCTGTGAATGACTTATCTATCTTTCCTCTCGTGGGAGATGGGACTTAAAAATGGAGAAAAAGAAATTGAAACATGGCCTGTGAATGTTTTGCAATTTCTATTATTTATTGTATTGTATTGTACCTACAATGTTAACTTTCCAATAAAACAGCTGACCAGGAGAATCACCAACTGAAAAACAATCAAATGTGATCAAATTTTATTATCTTTTCACGTGGCCAGGTTAATTTGTTGATTCTCTGCCACTGTAACCGGAGTTCCCCGAGATTGTATATGCACCAAGATCAATGCTTTTAGCTTTTTATTGCAAAGACATTTAGCAGTGCTGGTAACACATAAATTATGTTCAAAATCCACTTATGGTGCTATCCTGTTACCACATCCACCCCTTTGCCTGCTTTACTGAGATAACTGGAACCATGAGTTAACAGTGAGTTCTTAAACTAGTGCAGCTTATTTGTGTATTCTTTATCATGTGCTCTTGCTCTAGATGTACTTAGGAATCTTCCTATGTTAATGTTGATTTTAGTGCTTTTTAACTGAGTTTAAAGCCGAGATCTTCTTCTCTGATGTAGCAACAAAAATCCAACAGATAGCAATGGAATCGGGTTAGTTTTGTTCTGTGCGTGGAACTCCACGCAAACAAGGTAGCATGAAATAGTAATATAATGGCCTGGATTTATGCTCCTGAGGCAGACACGCAGGATCAGGAAATTTCCTGGCTCATCACAACCACTTCAGGCAAAAATGCCCTGAATGTTGGGATCTCTGTTCTGGAGGAGAGGAGGGAGTTACAGGAGTCTGTTGGAGTCAGAAACTCTGAACAAAGGTGGCCACAGGGCTACCAAGTGCCCAGGCGGACAGGAGAAAAGACCAGCCTCAGTTCTCTGGGACTTTGTCCCAATTGTGTTGTTAATTATTAGGACCTCAAGTCCCCACCCCTAACTTCCCTCATACTCTACCCACTCCGCATGGCTCAACTGTGCCAATCCACACACTTCCACAATGGCCCCTCATACCCTCATGTAACCCATGAGCCTCCACTTAACCCCATGCATGGTCCCGTTTAGCCCCTAGGCTAAATTAGTGCCAACTCATACCAACATATGCTCTCCCTTTTCTTACCTACATGGCTCTCTATACCCACCTTGTCAACTTAATGCCAATTTATGTTAACGTATGCTGCCCCACTCACCACCCTTTGTCCTTACACCCTCCATATCAACTCATCCAGTATCCACTATGGGCAGACCTCTGGAACCATACTGAGATGAAATAAAATTCTATGGGTGAGATTTTATGACCTCGTTCGTCCCGAAACCGTAAAATCACACCCGAGGTCAACGGATCTTCCCATGCTCCTCCCCCCACCCACTCTGATTCCCATGGTGGGTGGGACAGTAAAATTCTGGCCTATGTATCTATTAAAGATTTCACTATATAAAGCACTCTCATTCGTTATAGTCCATTTTATAAATTTAACTCCCCTCATGTACTTAAATCCTTATAAAAACAAACCTTTGCATTCATAACTTCACATTAAAGACAGCTAAATCCTTTAATAAGATCTTTGAGATTTCAATCAAACAGCCACCTGCTGTGATAATGACAGGTTAAAAAAGCAGTCAAACAGCAATAATGCTATGCAGATACCAAAGAACAAAGAACAAAGAACAGTACAGCACAGAACAGGCCCTTCGGCCCACGATGTTGTGCCGAGCTTTATCTGAAACCAAGATCAAGCTATCCCACTCCCTATCATCCTGGTGTGCTCCATGTGCCTATCCAATAACCGCTTAAATGTTTCTAAAGTGTCTGACTCCACTATCACTGCAGGCAGTCCATTCCACACCCCAACCACTCTCTGCGTAAAGAACCTACCTCTGATATCCGTCCTGTATCTCCCACCACGAACCCTATAGTTATGCCCCCTTGTAATAGCTCCATCCACCCGAGGAAATAGTCTTTGAACGTTCACTCTATCTATCCCCTTCATCATTTTATACACCTCTATTAAGTCTCCCCTCAGCCTCCTCCGCTCCAGAGAGAACAGCCCTAGCTCCCTCAACCTTTCCTCATATGACCTACCCTCCAAACCAGGCAGCATCCTGGTAAATCTCCTCTGCACTCTTTCCAGCGCTTCCACATCCTTCTTATAGTGAGGTGACCAGAACTGCACACAATATTCCAAATGTGGTCTCACCAAGGTCCTGTACAGTTGCAGCATAACCCCACGGCTCTTAAACTCCAACCCCCTGTTAATAAAAGCTAACACACTATAGGCCTTCTTCACAGCTCTATCCACTTGACTGGCAAACTTTAGAGATCTGTGGATATGGACCCCAAGATCTCCCTGTTCCTCCACAGTCTTCAGAACCCTACCTTTGACCCTGTAATCCACATTTAAATTTGTCCTACCAAAATGAATCACCTCACATTTATCAGGGTTAAACTCCATTTGCCATTTTTCAGCCCAGCTTTGCATCCTATCTATGTCTCTTTGCAGCCTACAACAGCCCTCCACCTCATCCACTACTCCACCAATCTTGGTGTCATCAGCAAATTTACTGATCCACCCTTCAGCCCCCTCCTCTAAGTCATTAATAAAAATCACAAAGAGCAGAGGACCAAGCACTGATCCCTGCAGCACACCGCTAGCAACCTGCCTCCAATCCGAAAATTTTCCATCGACCACCACCCTCTGTCTTCGGTCAGACAGCCAGTTACCTATCCAATCGGCCAACTTTCCCTCTATCCCACACCTCCTCACTTTCATCATAAGCCGACCATGGGGGACCTTATCAAACGCCTTACTAAAATCCATGTATATGACATCAACTGCCCTACCTTCATCAACACACTTAGTTACCTCCTCAAAAAATTCTATCAAATTTGTGAGGCACGACTTGCCCTTCACGAATCCGTGCTGACTATCTCGGATTAATCCGCATCTTTCTAAATGGTCGTAAATCCCATCCCTAAGGACCCTTTCCATCAATTTACCAACCACCGAAGTAAGACTAACCGGTCTATAATTACCAGGGTCATTTCTATTCCCTTTCTTAAACAGAGGAACAACATTCGCCATTCTCCAGTCCTCTGGCACCATCCCCGTGGACAGCGAGGACCCAAAGATCAACGCCAAAGGCTCTGCAATCTCATCCCTTGCCTCCCACAGAATCCTAGGATACATTTCATCAGGCCCAGGGGACTTATCGACCTTCAGTTTATTCAAAACTGCCAAGACATCCTCCCTCCGAACATCTATTTCCTCCAGCCTATTAGCCTGTAACACCTTCTCTTCCTCAAAAACATGGCCCCTCTCCTTGGTGAACACTGAAGAAAAGTATTCATTCATCACCTCGCCTATCTCTACTGACTCCATACACAAGTTCCCACTACTGTCCTTGACCGGCCCTAACCTCACCCTGGTCATTCTTTTATTCCTCACATAAGAGTAAAAAGCCTTGGGGTTTTCCTTGATCCGACCCGCCAAGGACTTCTCATGTCCCCTCCTAGCTCTCCTAAGCCCCTTTTTCAGCTCATTCCTTGCTAACTTGTAACCCTCAATCGAGCCATCTGAACCTTGTTTCCTCATCCCTACATAAGCTTCCCTCTTCCTTTTCACAAGACATTCCACCTCTTTTGTGAACCATGGTTCCCTCACTCGGCCATTTCCTCCCTGCCTGACAGGAACATACCTATCAAGGACATCCAGTATTTGTTCCTTGAAAAAGTTCCACTTTTCATTAGTTCCTTTCTCTGACAGTTTCTGTTCCCAACTTATGCCCCCTAATTCTTGCCTAATCGCATCATAATTACCCCTCCCCCAATTGTAAACCTTGCCCTGCCGTACGGCCCTATCCCTCTCCATTGCAATAACAAAAGACACCGAATTGTGGTCACTATCTCCAAATTGCTCTCCCACAACCAAATCTAACACTTGGCCCGGTTCATTTCCCAGTACCAAATCCAATGTGGCCTCACCTCTAGTCGGCCCATCCACATATTGTGTCAGGAAACCCTCCCGCACACACTGCACAAAAACTGCCCCATCCAAACTATTTGACCTACAAAGGTTCCAATCAATATTTGGAAAGTTAAAGTCCCCCATGACAACTGCCCTGTGACCCCCACACATATCCATAATCTGCTTAGCAATTTCTTCCTCCACATCTCTATTACTATTTGGGGGCCTATAGTAAACTCCTAGCAACGTGACCGCTCCTTTCCTATTTCTAACTTCAGCCCATATTACCTCAGTGTGCAGATCCCCCACGAAGTGCCTTTCCGCAGCCGTTAAACTATCCTTGATTAACAATGCCACTCCTCCACCTCTTTTACCAGCTTCCCTACACTTAGTGAAACATCTATACCCCGGAACGTCCAACAACCATTCCTGTCCTTGTTCTACCCACGTCTCCGTAATGGCCACAACATCGTAGTCCCAAGTACCAATCCACGCCCCAAGTTCATCTACCTTGTTCCGGATGCTCCTTGCATTGAAGTAGACACACTTCAACCCACCTTCCTGTCTACCAGTACCCACCCTTGACCCTGATACCTTCCCCAATACCTCACCACCCTCACTGACTTCTGGACCACAACTCCCTTTCCCACTCCCCTGACAAATTAGTTTAAAACCCCCTGAAGAGCCGTAACAAATTTCCCTCCGAGGATATTGGTGCCCCTCTGGTTCAGGTGCACCCCGTCCTGTTTGTACAGGTCCCACCTTCCCCAGAACGTGTTCCAATTATCCACGTATCTGAAACCCTCCCTCCTACACCATCCCTGCAACCACATATTTAACTGCACTCTCTCCCTGTTCCTCAGCTCGCTATCACGTGGTACCGGCAACGTACCAGAGATGACCACATGTTTCGTCTTGGCTCTCAGCTTCCAGCCCAGCTCCAGAAATTCCTGCTTTAAATCCCCGTCCCTTCTCTTACCTATGTCATTGGTACCAATGTGCACCACGACTTGTGACTGTTTCCCCTCCCCCTTCAGAATCTGGAAAACACGGTCTGAGACATCACGGACCATTTAGGATATGCCAACCAACATCCATTGAAACTGCAAGCACAGATTATTTCAACTTGGACAGAGGCAGGCCTTTCTCCCAAACTTTAAAAGCCAGGGAATTAAATAACTTAATGAGCATTTATGTCTATTCTAAAGATTCATAATATAGAAAACATTGAAACATAGAAAATAGGAGCAGGTGTAGACCATTTGGTCCTTTGAGCCTACTCCACCATTCATTATGATCATGGCTGATCATCCAACCTGATCCCACCTTCCCTCATATCTTTTTATTCACTTCACCCACGAGCTATATTAACTCCTTCTTGAAAACATGTAATGCTTTGGCCTCAACTGCTTTCTGTTGTAATGAATTCCACTGGCTTACCACTCTCTTGGTGAAGAAATTTTCTCTCATCTCAGTCCTAAAAGGCTTACCCCGTATCCTTAGACTGTGACCCCAGGTTCTGGACACCTCCACCATCAGAAACATCCTTCCTGCATCTACCCTGTCTGGTATTGTTAGAATTTTATAGGTTTCTATGAAATGCCCTCTCAGTCTTCTAAACTCCAGCAAATATAATCCTAACCAACTCAATGTCTCCTCGTACGTCAGTCCCACCATCCCAAGAATCAATCTAGTAAACCTTCTCTGCATTCCCAAGAGCATCCTTCCTCAGATAAGGAGACCAAAACTGCACACAATATTCCAGGTGTGGCCTCACCAAGGCCCTGTATAATTGCAGCAAGACATCAACGCTCCTGTACTCGATTCCTCTCATTATGAACGCCAACATTCCATTTTCCTTCTTTACCACCTGTTGCACCTGAATAATTATCTTCAGTGACTGGTGTACAAGGAAATCCATGTCTCTTTGCACATTCACCTCTCTTAGTTTATAACCATTCAGATAATAGTTTATCCTTGTACTTTATTTTCCACTTCTTAATCAATCCCTTTGTCTTCCTTTGCTGAATTCTAAACCGCTCCCAATCCTTGGGTCTGTTGTTTTTCTGGCCAGTTGGTATGCCTCTCCCTTGTATCTATTACCATCTTGAATTTCCCTTGTAAGCCTTGGTTTGGCCAACTTGCTTGTCTTACTTTTGTGCCAGATAGGAATGAACAATTGTTACAGTTCACCCATATGTTCTTTAAATGTTTGCCATTGCTTTTCCACTGTCATCCCTTTAAGTAATGTTTCCCAATCTATCATAGCCAACCAGCTCCCCATAAAGGGGTAGAGATGGCCTAGTGGTGTTATCACGAAACTATTAATCCAGAAACTCAGCTAATGTTTTGGGCACCCGGGTTCGAATGCTGCCATGGCAGATGGTGGAATTTGAATTCAATATAAAGAAAGAGTCTACTGATGACCATGAAATCATTGTCAATTATTGGAAAAATCCATCTGGTTCATTAATGTCCTTTAGGGAAGGAAATCTGCGTCCTTACCTGATCTGGCCTACATGTGACTCCAGAGCCACAGCAATGTGGTGGACTTTCAACTGCCCTCTGAAATGGCCTAGCAAACCTCTCAGTTTAAAGGGCCACTATGGATAGCTGGCTGGCTAGCGATGCCCATGTCCCACGAATGAATAAAAAAGCCCATCATAGTTTCCCTTATTAACATTCAGGATTCCTGTCTCAGATTCAACTACATCACTCTCCATCTGGATAAAAGATTCTATCATGTTATGGTTGCTCATCCCCAAGGGGTCTCGTGCAATTAGATTACATTTCTCAACTATTCCTTTCTCATTAGTCAATATCCAGTCTCAAATGGCTTGTCCTCTTTTTGGGTCTTCAATACATTGGTCCAGAAAGCCATCCCTTTTACACTGCAGGAATTCTTCCTCTACGGTATTCTGATGAATTTGATTTGCTCAATTTATATCTCGATTAAAGTCACCCATAATTTGGGTGGCATGGTGGCACAGTGGTTAGCACTGCTGCCTTATAGCTCCAGGAACCTGGTTTGATTCCCGGCTTGGGTCACTGTCTGTGTGGAGTTTGCACATTCTCCCCCTGTCTGTGTGGGTTTCCTCCGGGTGCTCCGGTTTTCTCCCACAGTCCAAAGATGTGCAGGTTAGGTTAACTGGCCATGCTAAATTGCCCCTTAGTGTCCCGGGATGTGTATGTTGGAGGGCTTAGCAGGGTAAATATGTGGAGTTTCGGGGATAGGGCCTGGGTGGGATTGTTGTCGGTGCAGTCTCAATGGGCCAAAGGGTCTCCTTCTGCACTGTAGGGATTCTGTGATTTCTATGATGATAATTACAGATGTTCCTTTATTGTATGCATCTCTAATTTCCTGTTTAATGCCATTCCCAACATCAATACTGCAGTTTGGAGTCTAGATACAACCCCAGTGTTTCTCCGATCTAACCATCCAGATTCCATATCACCGGAGCTAATATCTTTCTTCACTATTGCCTTAATTTCCTTTTTAACCAGCAATGCAACTCCACAACCTTTTGCTTTTTGGCTGTCCTCCCTAAATACAATTCCCATCCCTGGTCACCCTGCAGCCATGTCTCCGTATTCCCAACTATATCAAACCCATTTACATCTATTTGTGCAATTAATTTATCAACTTTATTGTTGATGAATTAATGCTCCACGCATTAAGACACAAAGTCTTAAGGTTTGCCTTTTTAACATTACAGGGGTGATTTTGAGCCCACACCCTCCATCTGTGGGAATGGTGGCACGTGCTTCAAATCTGGAAAGACACGGAAAACGTCAATCATGCTGGTGAGTTTTCGAGTTCCGATCTTGTAGCCCCTCACTGGTGGAGTGGTGTGAAACACACTGCGGGACCCCAGAAAGCTCATTTTAATACATTAGCATGTCATTCGCAAGCACTCTCCCTGGGACTCCCCCCCCCCCCCCTCCGGATATTTAGCGGGCACTGGCGTGACATTACGCTGGCGCCATTTACAACAGATCTACATAAGCGTGAACCTGGCGCCTTCACCTCCGATGGGGGCTATTGCGGAGGTGAGCGCTCAGACAACCAGCTCCCTCCGCGGGGTGTGCACTGCTCAGGGGCCACTGGAGAGGACTCAGGGAACACAGATAAATTCAACTTGGGGGTGGAGTGAGGGGGGGTTGGGGGGTTGGGTCCCAGGATCAAGGAAAGGGGTCAGTAGGGGTCACTTGCAGACCTTACCTTCTCTTCATGTTGGGGTTCCCTTTGCTTAAAGGGGCTGTGAAGGCCGGTATGCATGCACTGCTTCCCATGTCCTCCTTCCTGGATTCCTGTCCATATTGCAGCTGATGATATGGAATCTGTATGCCCTTCCTTAGTGGAAGCTGGCCAGAATGTGGGACGACTTGAAAACAAAAGGCTCAGCACTGGGGGCAACTGTGTGTTATCCGGGTGGGGTCCTGTGAGAGGTCGGGTTGTAAGGGCAGAGTGGGGGTTCAGGAATGGGCTGCATCTCCCCTCATTCAGGGTCTCGCACATGGGGGAGGATGAATGCAGTGTGATTGGAACCCACACTCAGGCAGCAGTGGGAGGACAAAGGGGAGAAGTTGCCTGGAACTCCAAAACCAATTGTCAGGGGTACTTGCTACAATGGTAGATCTCAACGTGTCATGGAAGGCTGCCCAGCTCTGCACCTCTTGTGACCTGAGAGAAACAGGGTGCACTCTGGGAATGAGCTGGTCATGCTGATTGCTGGCCTCGCATTATTCAGCTACACCTCGTCTGCTACAAGAGGAGAACATTTGGCTGAATGGGCACCCCGTTCTCCCCATGCTACTGGTTATGCCAATAAATGCTGTGCAGCCAAACGGAACTGTTATTTAGTGGAGGCCACCTTTTAACTCTTTGCAAGTGTATGTCCCAAGCATTGAGCTGACATTCCCATCACAGACAACACTGGTGTGCCCCTCTATGCATGGCGTGATGGTGATGTCTATCATTACGTACCCCATTTGAGGTAATGACGTGGTGCATCAGCGAAGTCCCCCCGGCAGGATGCAAACACCGATCACATGCAGCCACTTGACTGCCCTCTAACATAAGAACATAAGAACATAAGAAATAGGAGCAGGAGTAGGCCATTTGGCCCTTCGAGCCTGCCCCACCATTCAACAAGATCATGGCTGATCTGAAGCGAATCAGTTCCACTTACCCGCCTGCTCCCCATAACCCCTAATTCCCTTATCGATCAGAAAACTATCTACCCGTGATTTAAACATATTCAACGAGGAAGCCTCCACCACTTCAATGGGCAGAGAATTCCAGAGATTCACTACCCTCTGAGAGAAGAAGTTCCCCCTCAACTCTGTTCTGAACCGGCCCCCCCTTATTTTGAGGCTGTGCCCTCTAGTTCTGGTTTCCCTTCTAAGTGGAAAGAATCTCTCCACCTCTACCCTATCCAGCCCCTTCATTATCTTATATGTCTCTATAAGATCACCCCTCATCCTTCTAAACTCCAACGATTACAGACCCAATCTGTTTAATCTCTCCTCATAAGCTACACCCCTCATCTCCGGTATCAACCTGGTGAACCTTCTCTGCACTCCCTCCAAGGCCAATATATCCTTTCGCAAATAAGCGGACCAAAACATGACACCAGGTTTCTCTGACGGGTGGGGGGAGCTGAGGGAATGCAGCCGTTTGGCGCCACTGAGACCCTGGTGGATCAACGTGCTGCACCTTACTGGAGTTGACCGGGACCAATGTAGAGATATGGCTATAGTGTCTGAGTGGAGAGTGTGAGGGATGGCGTTGAGGCACCTATTGAATTTAAAGTTACATGATGGCTTTTAAGATTTTGTGCTTTTTCCTATGTTTTCTGTAAAAATAAGTTGAATAAAATCTTGACATTGCAGTCTTTTCCCCTCCCTTCCCAAGGTTGTTTTTTTGGGAATGTAATGTACTCTGCACAGTGTCCTTGGCCCATCTCTATCAGCTGGAACTGTTCAGTTCTAAATGAGTGAACATGGATAAAGAGATCTTTGTGTCATTGAGGTTAACACTATTAAAATGGAGCTTCATCTGAGCCCTCAAGTTTGAGGATGCAACACCTCTGACTGTCGGCCAAGCCAGAGCTTTGTATCTCATACTTTCACCATTGCGTATGTCAAAAATGGACAGATTTTCAATGGCCGGAATTTTCTGGCTCTTCTGGATGGCAGGATCTTCCAGTCTCGCCGATGGTGACCCCCCCAATTGTGGCGTGTTCCCCGCTGGTGGAGGGAGCGGGGCACGCAAAATCCCATAGACATCAGCGGGACCAGAAGATCCCGCCACCAGCTAATGACAGGCTACTTCCACTGCCAGAAAAAACAGTGCGAGGGTGTGGAAAAATCCCACCAGTATCTGTTCATTGTACTTTTTATATTGAAAGTTGCAATATCAAAAGAGATAAATCATTGAAATCATTCAGAAAAGGATCTGAATAATAGCACCGAGCATAGAGGAAATAGCTTCAAGCTGGCAATTTTATATCACTCAACAAGATAAGACAATGAAATGCAGCAGATGTGAAAGAATTATCAGTAAGGGAATTATTTTGCAATGAGAGCACATCTTACACATGTACAGCATACTGCACAACCACTTCAAATGGAGTTTTATGATGTTTCACTCACATCCTTATCTCCATTGTGTCTCAAGCTATCCTCTTGTGCTCGATATCTTCAAGACATTTTTATATGATTATTTCAAGTAATTTTGTAGAGAGCTAACTTATCAATAAAGCTTTAAAAGACAACTTTGAAGATTAGTAACAATATAGAATAATTGATGGCGAGTCATCCTTGGCTCCGCAGTAGCACACTTGCTTCTCAGTTTCAAGCCTCACTCTGCAGTTTTCAGCATGGGTTCTCTTCCTGCTTCCACACAGTTACCTTTGGAATCCCCCAAGGATCCATCCTTGGCCCCCACCTCATTCCCATCTACATACTGTCGTCTGTGGCATTATCCAAAAACACACACATTAGGGTTCACATATACGCTGATGACACACAGCTCTACCTCACCCCCACCTCTTTTCACAACTCCACTGTTGCTAAATTACCCAACTGCTTATCTGGCATCCGGTATTGGATATGCAGAAACTTCCTCCAAATAATATTCCAAAGTCCAAATACGTCCAAAGATGTGCAGGTTAGATGCATTGGCCATGCTAAATTGCCCCTTAGTGTCCCCAGATGAGTAGGTTAGAGGGATTAGCGGGGTAAATATGGGGGGTTATGGGAATAGGGCCTAGGTGGGATTGTTGTCAGTCCAAACCCTATTGTTCTAGCCTTGTCCATTTATACTCTTTTTGTTGGAGTAAAATAAACTGGCTAATTAAACCAAGCCAAATAAAATGAGGGACAATGTATCCATTTATTGCTGAGGCAATGGTTACAACAATGTAATTGCCGAACAGTGCACCTGCTGATATATTGACACAGTGCTGTTAGGGCAGAGGTTCCAGGAATGGCCTCCTTCTGCACTGTAGGGATTCTATAATACTATAAATGTGAGGAAGACATTGGGCGGGGCTCTCCAATCTTGTCCAAGGCCACCCGCTGCCATCGGGAATGGGGGATTTGGTGCTCAGCTAAAACCTCATTCATTGCAGCAGGACTGGAGAATCCCAGCCGCAGACAAGGTCGGAGGTTTTCGGCGATTGTTTTCAGTCCCTGCTCCAAACTCTGTTCCCTAGCTACTGACTCCATCCACCTCTTCCTGGTAACAGTCTGAGTTTAAACCGATCCGTTCACCACCTTGCAGTTGTATTTGATCCTGAGATGAGCTTTCGACCTCATATTAATACCATTACCAAAACTGCCTATTTCGACTTCCAGAACATTGTCGAGCTTCCCCCGCCACCCCAGCTCAAATGCTGCTGAAACTCTCATTCATGTCTTTGTTGCCTCTAGGCTCAACTATTGCAATGCATTTCTGGTTGGTCTCCCATACATTACCCTCTGTAAACCTGAGCCACCCAAAACTCTGCTGCCAATGTCAAATTCTGTTCCATAATCCCCCATGTGCTTGCTGACCTACATCAGTTCCTCGTTAAGCAACGCCTTCACTTTAAAATTTTCATCCTTGTTTTCAAATTCCTCCAGGGACTCACCCCTCCCTATCTCTGTAATCTCATCTAGCCCCTCAATCTTCCAAAATACGTGTTAACGTAATCTAGTCTTTTTTGAATTTCCAATCATGATTGCTCCACCATTGACGGCCATACCTTCCATTGCCTAGGACCCAAGCTCTGGAATTTCAGCTAGATGATTGGCACTTTTATTGGTCTGCAGTAAAAAGGAGTATTATTTTTAAGAAAGTGGACAATTATCGACGAATGACTGTTTTTTGATTGTTTTTCACATTCTATTGTCACCAAAGAGTTCCTTGGTTCTCCACAATTTATAGTGGGTGAATAGGCATGGAAGCACCAGAGTTTGGCATAGAAGGCATGAGGAGTCATGGGGGGGGGAGGGCATGGGGAGCATATGTGTCACACGATCCAGTTTAGTTTGCTTTTGCTTAGAGAGAACACACGTAGACAACTCTGCTGATGTGTCTTCAAGTTTTCTGTGCATGTATAAATGTTCGCGTGAGCCGAGTCTTAATAAATGAACCCGCAATGTGTTTCCCCAATCCCTTATGAGTGATTGGTTCCTTTATATCATTATAAAAACACAACAGTTTAAAGTCTCAAAATCTTGTATGTAAGTATTTTAGAAGAGTTGTCATGCTAACTTGCTTGACAATGGGTATGTTGCACTATCTCATAGCCTACTGACATTATCTTTTGGCATTATAATACAATGGTCCTGATTTGTCAGAAATGCTGTTGCAATATATGTGAGTAAATGAATTGCAGCAGAATCAATAACCACAATCAAGCAATCAATGATGCTGATTTAGCCTTGTCGATATGCTTTGTCGAGAAAGACACCTTTATTTGATGACACAGGCCCCATGTTGAGAATGTTAGAATATTTTCAAGGCTCAGGTTTGTTCCTAATATATTTTTCAGCAGAGATTGAAAGGATCAAATTCCTGTAAGTGCAATACTTCTGTTTCATTACTGCTGTTCGGCTATGCAACTTTTTCAATTTAATCCAATACTTTACCTTATAATGGCTCTTTTTGTGCATTCCTCTCCCTAATCTCCTCACTCCACAATGCAGTATTCACTCATTTTTTATTTACACCTCAGAATTTCCCCTGCTAATTCCCTCACAATCTTTAAGCATCTACTTAAAATCTATTTTTTGAAAGATACATTCGGTTAACTTTCCATTACTAATATCTGATCCATTTTCCTCTATTAGAATGTTTCTCTACATTAAAGTTGCTATGTTTCTTGCAGAAATTTAAAAAAGAAATGGATAATGGGAGGCTAGGAGGTCAGGTTGTGTTACTGCATGTTTGCTGTACCAACAAGTACCTGGCAAGTTGCATCTTCAGACAGCTGCATTTATACCCGGATTTGTCTAAGGAACAGTACATCAGAAAGCTTCACTTTAGTAAAAGGCTGTGACCCCATTTTACTGCATACTACAAGTAGGTCGCCAGCCACACTGCACCAAGGCGCACCATTGGCAGCGAAGGTCGCGTGATACCTTCAATTCTTGTGCATCAAATTCTTTTCAAGTGTTTATTGTGAACATCATACAGATTTGCCAGAATGCCATCCAAAGCCTATGTGTGGGTCTGGAGAATTTTCACAACAGATGTTCCTGCAGTTGCTGCACAATCCAGGAGGGAATGTATTGCACTGAATGCATTTATCATTCTTGTTGAGATACAGCTTGTGGGCTTTTCCATACTGCCCTTCAGCTGTTCCAGGGTCATGATCAAAACGTACCATTGACTTTATCACGATGCTCTCTCTCCGCTCAGCAGTTTTTTGTTTGTGTAGCAGGCCCTGTGAATGCTGTATGCTTTGGCTTCACAGCTGAAAGGCAACTCAAGCTGGCCCTTGAAAAAGCAAATCCTCTTCTGCCTTTCCAACTATGTCTGATCACCTGCTGCTTTATAGATAACCTTAACATCAATAAAGAAAATCTGGCCGGTAGATCTATCTGCTCTGTTGTTGAGAGTGAATGAGCTAAAGACTGAAAATGGGATGCAGTTTTCCAGGAAGGTTATAAATGAAGGTAAAGTTGTAGGTCGCTGCTGATGATAGTGTAGCTGCTCTGTGGCCATTTGATTACACACAGTAAGTTTATAAAATAAATGGTAAAAAGTACGAGCAACCTGAAAAAAATGCGCATTAAGAGTGTGCACTAGTCCTTGTAATTGCAGTCCTTGTGAGGTCTCTAAATAGTCATGTTCTTTTGGGGATTTTTCTCCAAGTTGACACATTACATTTGCCAGGCGTTTTTACTCTAGTTTGAAGAGGCCTATGACCTTTTGTTCCAAATATTGCAGCAGTCTTAACACAGATGTGAGTGCAACACCTCCCTAGGCTTACATTCAAAACCTTGTGGATTCTTCCTGCTCTTGGCTTGGCATCCGTATACAGAAGTTTTTAAAGGTAGCAGGGAAAATTGATAAAATTGTTAGTAAATCATTTGGGATCCTTGGCATAATAAACAGGCAAGGAAAGTTATTTTCCTGAAAGGATGTAAATGGGTGCTCAATGGGAGCAGTGCTAATAAAATATACCGATTGGAAAGCCTGGATTAAATTCACAATTCTGGTTCCTAATTGCTGATTATCATCATTTGAACTTGTCTGGAAGTGTTGAGCCAGCAATCTGAAAGATTAATACTCCAGCGCTGATTAACCACAATTTTTATTGTGTAGTATATGTGGGCTCTGCACATCCATCATCACTGGCAGTATGGTGTGTGCTGACTGGCATTCAGCGGCATGTTGTTGTATGGCTCAGGAACTGGGCAAAAGGGTGTACTATTCCTTGCAGATGACACTGAAGGTCCTATTGGAGAAGGCTCAGAGGAGGAGGAGTGCCCTGTACCTAGAGGGGGGTGGGGGGGGGGGGCGGAAGGAGACCACACTGCCCTCCTCACCATTCCCCAACACACTGCCCCGCTATCATCCAACAGCGAGTGCTGGTCTGCCTGATCCTATGCCTTCCTCCTATATCTCTTCCAGATCAAGGAGCACGTCAAGCAAGTCTATGACCAATGGTCATAGACTATTAATCCAGAAACTCCGCTCATGTTCTGTGGACCCGGGTTCGAATTCCGCCTCTGCAGATGGTGGAATTCGAATTCAATAACAAAAATCTGGAATTAAGAATCTACTGATGACCATGAAACCATTGTTGATTGTTGTAAAAACCCATCTGGTTCACTAATGTCCTTTAGGGAAGGAAATCTGTCATCCTTACCTGGCCAGGCCTACATGTGACTCCAGAGCCAGAGCAATGTGGTTGACTCTCAACTGCTTCCAAAGGGATGGGCAATGAATGCTGGTCAGCCAGCGATGCCCATGTCCCACGAATGAATTTTTAAAAAGTCCTCCTTTACCCCTGCTGACCTATAAAGCACTCATTAAGATGGCACAGCACAGCAATTAATATAGGTGACATCCTCAGAAAAGTTGTGAATAGTTGCAGTGATAGTGAAATCTTTAAAAAGTTTCAGGGCTCCAGCAGCTTGAACTTAACAGAGCTCCATGATTACTTCATTAGATTCTAACATTTTCCCTACTACTGATGTCAAACTAACAGGTTTGTAATTCCCTGTTTTGTCTCTTTCTCCCTTCTTAAATACGAGGGTTTGTTACTTTCCAGTCTGTAGAAATCTTTCCAGATTCTATAGAATTTGAAAGATAACCACCTCCTTCACACTCTGGGATATAGCTCATCAGTTCCAAGGGATTTATCAACCTTCAATTCAATTAAATTTTTGAGTGCTACGTTTTTATTAATGCTCATTTCTTTCGGTCCCTGATTTTCACAAGCCCTTTGGTTGCTTATTATCTCTGAAAGAATTTCTGCATCTTCCTCAGTGAAGACAGATAAGGAATGTGGGGTAAACGCAGTTACGTGAAGTTAGCTCACAGATCAACTGTCATTTTGTTGAATGTTAGAGTAGGCTTGCACTACTCCTGTTCCTTTCCTCTCCTTCCTTTTCATCCTGCTCCAATTTGTGGCTTGAACAGAGGTAAAGGCAGGCTACTCGGATTCCTGCTCCATCTGCTAAGATTCGCTAAGATTCTCTAAAACTCTGGGTTTTGTATTCCTGAGGGTCTTGCTAAAGAGTGCTACACCTGCAACTATGCAGTGGCAAATTTGGCCAATGTAAGCTCAAACAGTATGTCAAATACCACATGGGGGAGGGGTGGGTACATGTCAGTGAGTAAACATTAAAACTACAGTGCCTAAACCAGGAGGTAGTATTAGTTTAAGTTTATTTTATTAGTATCACAAGCAGGCTGACATTAACACTGCAATGAAGTTACTGTGAAAATCCCCAAGTCACCACACTCTGGCACCTGTTGGGTACAAGGAGGGAGAATTTAGCATGGCCAATGCACCTAACCAGCATGTCTTTCGGACTGTGGGAGGAAACCGGAGCACCCAGAGGAAAGCCACGCAGACACGGGGAGAACGTGCAGTCTTCACACAGACAGTGACCCAAGCTGGGAATCAAACCTGGGTCCCTGACGCTGTGAGGCAGCAGTGCTCACCACTGCGCCCCTATGCTAATCACAGTGCTGACCACTGTGCCCAAGGTGAATACTTGATTCATTATAAAATCATACACAGGAAGTGAAATCAAGTAAGGAAACGAAAAATGCAATTCAGAAAGATAAAAGAGACAGAAAGACAAAGTAAAATACAATTATTTTAATTGTAATTTTTATTCTTTTAAATCTCTGCCTAAAATTAAAATCCAAACAAATGATACTGAAAATTTACTGTTGCAAGGGTAAAGTGTCAGAAGATTGTTTTGTAATAATTAAATTTATTATGCCATGAATAATGGCATAATAATGGGGTCCATATCCACAGATCTCTAAAGGTTGCCACTCAAGTGGATAGAGCTGTGAAGAAGACCTATAGTGTGTTAGCTTTTATTAACAGGGGGTTGGAGTTTAAGAGCCGTGGGGTTATCCTGCAACTGTACAGGACCTTGGTGAGACCACATTTGGAATATTGTGTGCAGTTCTGGTCACCTCACTATAAGAAGGATGTGGAAGCGCTGGAAAGAGTGCAGAGGAGATTTACCAGGATGCTGCCTGGTTTGGAGGGTAGGTCTTATGAGGAAAGGTTGAGGGAGCTTGGGCTGTTCTCTCTGGAGCGGAGGAGGCTGAGGGGAGACTTAATAGAGGTTTATAAAATGATGAAGGGGATAGATAGAGTGAACGTTCAAAGACTATTTCCTCGGGTGGATGGAGCTATTACAAGGGGGCATAACTATAGGGTTCATGGTGGGAGATATAGGAAGGATATCAGAGGTAGGTTCTTTACGCAGAGAGTGGTTGGGGTGTGGAATGGACTGCCTGCAGTGATAGTGGAGTCAGACACTTTAGGAACATTTAAGCAGTTATTGAATAGGCACATGGAGCACACCAGGATGATAGGGAGTGGGATAGCTTGATCTTGGTTTCAGATAAAGCTCGGCACAACATCATGGGCCAAAGGGCCTGTTCTGTGTTGTACTGTTCTATGTTCTATGTTCTATTAAAATTTCAGTTACACATAATTTTTTTAAATGTATTTTTGGGAGCTGGGTGTTGCAAGTTAGACCAGCATTTATTGCCCATCCCTAAGTGCCAGAAGGTACAGAGGGTACTTAAGAGTCAACCACATTGCTGTGGGGCTGGAGTCACATGTCGGCCAGACTGGATAAGGATGGCAGATATCCTTCCCTAAAGTACAGTAACGAACCAAATGGGTCTATATGGCAATTGACAATGGACTCATGGTCATCATTAGGCATTTAATTCCAGACTTTTAAAAATTCGGCTCAATTCCACCATCTGCCGTGGTGGGATTCAAACCAGGGTCCCCAGCACTTCACCCAGGATCTCCTAAATTACCAACTCAGAGACAATACCACTATGCCAACACCTCCCTTTTAATGTATGAACCATAACTTTGCCTGGAATGTTTAATGGATGTCCAGTGCTCAAGTACTGCAAATTCAGGTCCTTCAACTATTTGAATGTTGAATCTTTCAGCAAGGTGCCAGTGTGCAGGAGCAGGACAGCTCACAGTGCAACTCAGCACATTAAACCACACATGTGTGCAGATGCTGGAAGTTCCTGCCCGATTTATTCCTTTGTAACGTTGACAACCTCACTATTATTCCCAACTCAAAATTAACATTGTCATTTCATGTGAAGCAATATGGAGAAATAAAATAATGATTATAATAAATTCCAGTTTTTCAAAGGAAACTTATCTCAGGCAAAAGTTTCATCTAGTTATTATGAATTACCACAGCACTTTAATATTCTACCAATTTAGTATATGCATAAATCAACTCTGTTCCATTACAGTGTAGTCAACCTTAAGAAACCTTCACATTTCAATATGTGAGATTTGTAATAATACCTGTATAATATTTCTATGGACAGAATAAATTTGTTTATTGTAATAAAAATATTGCTGGGTAAAACATACTTGATCTCATCCTCACCAGCCAGCCTGCCGTAGGCGCATCTGTTCATGACAGTTTTGGTAGGAGTGACCACTGCACAGTTCTTATGGAGACAAAGTCCCATCTTTACACTAAGGATACCGTCCATTGTGTTGTGTGGCGTGCTAAATGGTTAGATTTTGAACAGATCTAGCAACTCAAACTGGGTATCCGTGAGGCACTGTGGGTCATCAACAGTAGCAGAATTGTATCTCAACTACAATCGTTAACCTCATGGCCTGGCATATCCTTCACTCTACCAAGTCTAAATAGAAAAGAGCTCAAACAGGGAGTTAGGAGGGCAAGAAGGGATCACGAAATGCCCTTGGCAAACAGGATTAAGGAAAATCCCAAGGCATTTTATACATATATTAGGAACAAGGGGGTAGCTAGAGAAAGAGTTGGTCCACTTCAGGACAGAGAAGGGAAATTATGTGTAAAACCAAAGGAAGTGGGTGAGATCCTTAATGAGTACTTTGCATCAGTATTCACAAAGAAGAGGGACACATCGATTAATGGTGTCTTGAAGGGATGTGTAAATCCTTTAGAACAAGTCATCATTACGAGGGGGGAAGTGTTAAGTGAATTAAAAAAACATTAAGGTAGACAAATCCCCAGGGCCAGATGGCATTTATCCCAGATTACTGAGGAAGACAAGAGATGAAATTGCTGGGTCTCTAACAGAAACCTTTGCTTCTTCGTTGGCGACTGGTGAAGTACCAGAGGATTGGAGGATAGCCAATGTTGTCCCGTTATTTAAGAAGGGTAGCAAGGATAACCCAGGTAATTATAGGCCAGTGAGCTTAATGTTAGTGATAGGGAAACTGTTGGAGAAGATTCTTAGAGATAGGATCTATACACATTTGGAACTGAATGGTCTTGTTAGTGACAGACAGCATGGTTTTGTATGTGGGAGGTCATGTCTCACTAATTTAGTTGAGGTTTTTGAGGAGGTGACAAAAATGATTGATGAGGGAACAGCTGTGGATGTTGTTTACATGAACTTTAGTAAAGCATTCGACAAGGTCCCTCATGGCAGGCTGGTGCAAAAGGTTAAATCACACGGGATCAGGGGTGAACTCGCTAGATGGATTCAGAACTGACTTGGCCATTGAAGACAGAGGGTAGCGGTGGAAGGGTGTTTTTCTGAATGGAGGTCTGTAACTAATGGTGTTCATGATGTGGAAATGCCGGCATTGGACTGGGGTAAACGCAGTAAGGAGTCTAACAATGCCAGGTTAAAGTCCAACAGGTTTATTTGGTAGCAAACGCCACTAGCTTTCGGAGCACTGCTCCTTTTCCACTCCATCTCCATCTGACGAAGGAGCAGCGCTCTGAAAGCTAGTGGCGTTTGCTACCAAATAAACCTGTTGGACTTTAACCTGGTGTTGTTAGACTCCTTACTAATGGTGTTCCACAGGGATCAGTGCTGGGACCTCTGCTGTTTGTAATATGTATAAATGACTTGGAAGAAAACGTAGCTGGTCTGATTAACAAGCTTGCATGTGATACTAAGATTGGCAGAGTTGCGGACAGTGATGAAGATTGTCAGAAAATACAGCAGGATATAGATAGACTGGAAAATTGGGCGGAGAAATAGCAGATGGAATTTAATCTGGACAAATGCGAGGTGGTGCATTTTGGTTGATCCAATTCAGGTGGGAACTATAAAATAAATGGCAGAACAATCAGGAGCAAAGACACACAGAGAGATCTGGGAATACAGGTCCACAGATCCTTAAAAGTGGCACCACAGGTGGAAAAGTTGGTGAAGAAAGCATATGGCATGTTTGCCTTCATCGGACGGGACATCGAGTATAAAAGTTGGCAAATTATGTTACAGTTGTATGAAACGCTGGTTAGGCCACATTTGGAATTCTGTGTCCCAATTCTGGTCATCACGCTACCAGAAGGACGTGGAGGCTTTGGAGAAAGTGCAGAAAAGGTTAACCAGGATGTTGCCTGGTATGGAGGGTATTAGCTATGAGGAGAGTTAAATAAACTGAGATTTCTTTTTCCCTGGAAAGATGGAGGCTAAGGGACGACCTGATAGAAGTTTATAAAATTATGAGGGGTATGGATAGGGTGAACAGTTAGAGGCTTTTTCCCCAAGGCAGAAATGGCATCTGTGCTCTAATCCTCTTAATAATGGATTGTAGCAGTTTCCACATAACAAAAGTTAGGCTAAGTGATCTGTAGATTCCTACTTTCTATCTCTGCTTTCTTGAATAAATATGCTACTTCAGCAACTTTCCAGTCCACTAGAACCCTTCTAGAATCTCAGGAATTTTGGAAGATTGTAATCAATGCACTCTATTTCGCAATCATTTCCTTTCCAATTCTGGGATGTGAACCACCTGGTCCTGGACACTTGTTGGCCTTTAGGTCTAACGGTTTTCCTGGTACCTTTTCCCTAGTGATAGTGATTGTTTTAAGTTGTTCCCTTCCATTCACCTTTTGATTCTCAAGTATCTTTGTAGATGACTTGGGAAACTTCCCAGCGAAGAGAGACACAAAATACTTGTTCAACACCTCTGCCATTTCCTTGTTTTATATTGTTATTTCACCAGACTCACTCTCCAGAGATCAGCCACAAGCTTTAGTTACTCCTTTCCAATTTAAATACATATAGAAAGTCTTGCTATCTGTTTTTAAATTACTATCTTTCCCTCACTGTACTTTGCAGATTTGTACAGTGTTTCTTTCAACTTGATACCGTCTTTGACTTTATTCAGCCACAGATTTACTAGGATGCTACCGGGACTTGATGGATTGAGTTATAAGGAGAGGCTGAATAGACTGGGACTTTTTTCTCTGGAGTGTAGGAGGTGAGGGGTGACCTTATAGAGGTCTATAAAATAATGAGGAGCATAGATCAGCAAGATAGTCAATATCTTTTCCCAAAGGTAGGGGAGTCTAAAACTAGAGGACATAGGTTTAAAGGTGAGAGGGGAGAGATACAAAAGTGTCCAGAGGGGCAATTTTTTCACACAGAGGGTGGAGTGTCTGGAACCAGCTGCCAGAGGTAGTAGTGGAGGCGGGTACAATTTTATCTTTTAAAAAGCATTTAGATAGTTACATGGGTTCGATGGGTATAGAGGGATATGGGCCAAATGCGGGCAATTGGGATTAGCTTAGGGGTTTATTAAAAAAAGGGCGGCATGGACAAGTTGGGCCGAAGGGCCTGTTTCCATGCTGTAAACCTCTATGACTCTATGACAATTACAAGGGGGCACAAGTTCAAGATAAGGGGGGAAAGGTTCAATGGAGATGTGCGGGGGAAGTTTTTTTACACAGAGGGTGGTGGGGGCCTTAATGCACTCCCAAGTGAAGTGATTGAGGCAGTTATGTTAGTCACATTTAAGACTTATCTTGATAGGCATATGAACAAACAGGAAATAGAGGGATATAAGCGGTTGGTTAAATAGGTAAACCTGATCGGCGCAGACGTGGAGGGGCAAAAGGCCTATTCCTGTGCTGTACTGTTCTTTGTTCTGTTATTACCACCAAGCCAGGGGATCAATCCTGGTTCAATGAAGAATGCAGAAGGGCATGCCTGTTGCAACACCAGGCATACCTAAAAATGAGGTGTCAACCTTGTGAAGGTATAACACAGGACTGTTTGTGTGCAAAACAACACAAAAAAAAAGCAATAGAGCTAAGTGATTCCACTACCAACAGACCAGATCTAAACTATGTAATCCTGCTGCATTCAGTCGTGAATGGTGGTGGGCAATTAAAATAACTCACTGGAGGAGGAGACTCTACAAATATCAGTGCAAAAGGTAAACATTTGCAACAATTTTCAGCCAGAAGTACCAAATGGATGCTTCATCTTAGCCTCTTTCAGAAGCTCCCAGCATCACCAACGCCACTCTTCAGCCAATTTAATTCACTCTGCATGATATCAAGAAATGGCTGAAGGCACTGGATACTGCAAAGGCTATGGCCCCTGACAATATTCCAGCAATGGTACCAAACACTTGTGCTCCAGAACTTGCCACACCACCAGCCAAACTGTTCCAGTACAGTTCCAGTTCAGTCTACCTGGCAATGTGGAAAATTCTCCAGGTATATTATGTGCACAAAAAACAGGACAAATCCAACGCAGCCAATTAGCACCCCATCAGTAAGGTGATGGAAGGGGTGATCAATAATGCTATCAAGTGGCACTTGCTTAGCAATAACCTGCTCATTGATGCTCAGTTCTCACTGTGTCACAGTTTTTGACCTCATTACAGCCTTGTTCCAAATATGCACAAAAGAGCTAAACTCCAGGGGTGAGGTGAGAGTGACTGCCCTAGACATCAAGGCAGCATTTGACTGAATGTGGCATCAAGGAGCCCTCACAAAACTGGAATCAATGGGAATCAGGGGGAAAACTCTCCACTCGTTGGAATCAAACCCAGCACAAAGAAAGATGGTTGTGGTTGTTTGAGGTTAATCTCAGTTCTAGAACATCACTGCAGGAGTCCCTCAGGGTAGTGTCCTAGGCCCAATCATCTTCAGCTGCTTCATCCATCACCTTCCTACCATCATTAGGTCAGAAGTGTGGGTGTTCACTGATGATTGCACAATGTTCAGCACCATTCGTGACTCCTCAGATACTGAGTCCATGTCCAAATGCATCAAGACCGGGACAATATCCAGGCTTGAGCTGACAAATAGCATTCCCACCACACAAGTGCCGGACAATGACCATCTCTAACAAGATAGAATCTAAACATCACCCTTTGACATCCAATGGCATTACCATCACTGAATCTCCTACTGTCAACATTCCGAGGGTTACCATTGACCAGAAACTGAAATGGACTCGCCATGTAAATACTGTGACTACATAACAGGGCATAGGCTAAGAATTCTGCAGAGAATAACTCACCTTCTGACACCCTAAAGCTTGTCCATCAACTACAAGGCACAAGTCAGGAGTGTGATGGAATATTCCCCTCTCGCCTTAGATGAGTGCAGCTTCAACAAAACTCAAAAAGTTTGATATCATTGAGGATGAAGTTTGATTGGCATCGTATTCACAAACATTCACTCCCTTCGCCACCGATGCACAGTGGCAGTCTTGTGTACCATCTACAAGATGCACTGCAGGAACTCACCATGCCTTCTTAGACAGTACATTCCAAGCCCATGACCACCTAGAAGGACAAGGCTGGCAGACACATGCGAAGACCACCACCTGCAATTTCTCCTCTAAGCCACCCATCTGCCTTCTGCATTGATGTGCAAGCAGGATGCAGTAGCCTAGATATGTCTCTCGTGGTGCTCTTGAAGAAACGAAAGGCAAAAGAATTGAAGCAGTGATGATTTTCGCAGTGACCGGCAATACGTGACCAACCAGGGACTGGAAGGTGCTTATAGGTATCTGTCACCAGCTAACATGACAAACTCAGTGTGCAGAAGCATGCTCCTCTGAAAGATGAAGGAAGATGTGCTCTGTCAACTCCTGTTACATGAGCAGTAACTTTGGTGACCTTGGCCCCTCCGTTCATCTCATCTCTTGTTCTCCCTCCTTCCTGTGCACCTCTGTCCTGCTCATCTGCTGATCCCACCGCAGCATGTCATGTGAATGGTGATTCAGTTCCTCTTCTAACATACTATCAAAAATATCCAAAGTACTTTCCAGGTTGCTGGTGTTTGTTTAAAAGTCATCAAACTTCTCCAAAGCCTGTATAGTAGGAAGAACACTGCTAATGTTTGAAAGAGAGAATTGACAAAGCTGTAGTGTTATAGGCACTGAACTCTTGTTAATTTTGAACTATCTGATGTCTAAACTCCCATGTAGTGCACCTGAAACTCACCTCCAACATACTGGTCTGCTTCCCAAGCCCCTGGAAACCTATGCTGAAGATATTAAATCAAAGGAAATTAAATTCATGTGAAAAGCCCCATATGATGATTGCATATCATTATGGGATTATTGCCTTCATTGCCCACCTGCCTGTGCTAATGATTGTGCTGTCTCTGGGAAGCAGGTTACCCGCAGACAGCCAGATGGGCTTTAGTCAAATCTGGGAGTTGACATGTGGGAGCCAGCTTGTGGCCCTGTTTCAATTTTCTCTGATTTTAAGTATGTGCATGGCCTCAATCTCACACAATCCCCAAATTAAAACTCCAACCAGTGCCTTCAAGAGATGTCAATGCAGTGTTCCAAGAAGATTGACCATGTATTTTTGTGGAAGATTTTTTTCTCTCTCTCTAAGGCAGGAAGGAAAATGGCCTTACATGTGCCTGACAACTTGATCCATCCAAAGTACTCTAAATCCAACCAAGAATGTTTGCCATTGAGATATTCACAAACAGAGAAATGAAACTCCAACATGCAGCCTATATGGAGTTGGGCTAACTGTGACAGATCATCTTTGACTTAAGTAAGTCGCATCTCCTATCACCAGAGTTAACTAGAGTAAACAGCCACGAATAATTCAACTTGGGACTCTTAGGATAGTTTGTGAGTAACATTTTTGGCTATCTTCAATTTGTTGGGAAAGACCTTCAAGATATGGGGGCGAATTTTCCTGTTCCGCCCATTACAGGAATCATAGCGGGCAAGGGGCGGAACATGGAAAAATCCATTGACCTCGGGCGGGATTTTCCAGTTTCGAGGTGAGCGTGGCCATAAAATCCCACCCATGGACTCTTCCAGAATTCACATCCAAACTTATTCCAATGGTTCAGTCAAAACATAAGTTGGTGATTGCAAGACACATTTTTCTTGACACTGAACTTCTTCATGGAAGCAGTTTTCTATTGGGGAATGGGTGGAAAGTGTGTTCTGTATTTTAAAAAGGATGGCATTTCATCCATTTTTTCTATCTTTTACATTCCCATTGCAGTACAGTCCTCCTCAGCCGGCAGTTTGGGCCATTCTTACTTGTCTGTGCATGCTGTGAATGCAACTTTGAAAAGGCTAACAGGTGAAGTACTGTAGAGAGTGCAGCATGAATCCATTCTCAATTTCTCTGTCTCAAAATGGAATATTTACCATCCCAAACCAATATGGACTAAGAAATAGCAAAAACTGTCCATAACAGGTTGACCGAATTGAATTCAATTTACGGCTGTCTTTGTCCGAGGGCAGCTTTATGATAGTGATTCTGCACCGTACACTGTACCATGGCCCTAAATGAAGTGGATTATTAATAGTAGAAATAATAATCATAGTGACAAAGCAACGTCCCAAAGCAATTTCAAATATTTTCACAGGCCTTTTTCTTCAGTTAAGAACATTTTACAAATACTAAACATAAGAAATGTCATGCTCAGTGGTGTGGCATGATGAATATTTTCATTTGCCACCTTGTAACGTGAGTTATTCTGTCAGTTCATTTACCATATAACACAGCTGACCATGAGATAGCCTCTATTCACTAAGCTGCAGAGTTTCATGATTATTACTATGACAATATGATAACTTCATGGTTCAAAGAATTCCATAATTTGGAATTATTCTAATAGCAAGGATGCTGCAGTGTAGGCTATTGTCAGCAGTCAGATGACAGTGCATGAGAGAGGAATTCAAGTGGAAACTACAAAATTGCTCGGCTAAATACATTTTCAATAGAACAAGTACATTTAAAACCTTTGCAAAGTATATTTTAACGCAGGCATTTAATTTTAATGATAACGCTGTCAAAAAAAAAGTTCATAATCAGAAAAAAAATTCTTGTACAATATCAAATGTTTTTTTGTTTCCTTATCGCTAGACCACCGATCATCAGATGTATATGCCCTTAAAATGGACAGTACGGAATCATTTGCTCTCTGCATTGGAATGCCAGGGGTAAAAGTACACAAGCAGCCAAGCTGAAATGAGCTGAAATTACAATATGGCCAATCCATTAGCTGAACAAATTCCTAGGAGGAGAGGCGAACAGAAGTGGGGAGGTGGGGTGAGATTGTTGTGACAATATACCACTGAATATACTGCTAAGTGTATTCCATAGGCCATCAGCTAACATATATACAAACAGATTTGCAAGGGAATTACAGAGAGCTGCAAAAGCTATTGAGCAATTATAACAGGGGACTTTAATTAACCTAATATAGATCAGGATAATAATCATGTAAAGGGTAGATGGATGGAAGAGTTCTCAAAGTGTGTCTGGGTGGATTTTCTAGATCAATGTGTTGCTGGTCCAATGAGGAAAGAGACATTACTGGAACTGGTTCTGAGGAATGATGTGGATCAAATGGATCAAATATCAATAAGAGAGCATTTAGGGGAAGTGATCACAGTGTCATAAGAATTAAATTTGTATGGAAAAAGACACGGGACAATCCAGAATTTAAAAAAAATAACTGGAGGAGGGCCAATTTCAGTGGAGTGTGAACCAATCTGGCCCAGGTAAATTGGAATCAAAGATTGGCAGGCAAAACTGCAATTGAACAATGGGCTGATATTAAAGAGTAGATGGTTCAGGTACAGTTGAGATATATTCCTGCAAGGAGGAAAAGTATGACAAACAAAGCCAGAACTTTCTGGGTGCGGAGCAAGATGAAGTGTAGGATGAAGCTGAAAAGGGTGCACATGACAGATATCAGGTTGATAATACAAATGAAAACAAATATAGAAAGTCCAGAGAAGAAATAAGAAACAGATAAGAGAAGCAAGAGAGTGTACGAGAAGAGACTGACAGCGAACATAATAGGAATCCAGAAGTCTTCTATAAGCATATAAATCGTAATCGGATAAAGGCAGGGTTTGGGACAAATTAGGGACCAAAGTGGGGAATTATTCACAGAGACAGTGGACATTGCTAATGTACTAAATACTTAACCAAAAGAGAAAATACTGGAAAATCTCAGCAGGTCTCGCAGCATCTCTAAGGAGAGAAAAAAGTTGCTGTTTTGAGTCCAGATTCTAGCATCCGCAGTAATTTGCTTTTATATTTTTCTAAATAATTAATTTGTCTCTGTCTTTACCAAAGACGATGCTGCCAAATTCTTCATGAAGGAGGATGCAATTACAACAGTGGATGGGCTAAAAATTGATAGAGGAGGTATTAGAAAGGCTGGCTGTATTTAAAGTTCGTAAGCCACCAGGATCAGATCAGATGCTTCAAAGGATACTGAGGGAAGTAAGGGTGAAAATTATGGAAGCAGTAGCAACAATCTTCCAATTCTCCTTAGATACGGTGGTGGTCCCTATATACATCAGTGAATTGCAATTATTACGTCCTTGTTCCAAAAATGATGTAAGGTTAAGCCCAGCAACTACGGGCCAGGAATGGGCAGATACATGACATCCAGAGAAATGTGAAGTAATGCATACACAACTGCAATAAAAAATAAAGGACATAATTCTAAAAAAGCTGTGGGAGCAGAGAAACCAGGAAACAAAAGTGCATGAATCATTGAAGATGGCAGGGCAGGTTGAGAAAGTAGTAAACAGGGCACATGAGACCCTGGGCTTTATAAATCCAATAGTCTGGATTTTCTGGCCTCGTTGCAGGAGATTCGATGGACAAGCTAAAAGTCCATTGCCAGAAAATCCTGCCCAGAGAGTACAAAAGCAAGGACGTTATGGCAATTTTTATAAAATAATTTCACACTGGCTGCCAGTTAATTGGCCAGCCTGCAGGAAATCACGGCCGGAGATCAATCGCAGCTGGAAGTGTATATTGTGTCTGATTCCAGGCTTGCCGATTGTGCACACTTGATGACCGCAAGCTTCAGATCCTAGTCGTTTTGAGCACTTATATCAAATCTTTATGAAATTACCTACTACATTGCACTGAGAAAGGCACAGCTCTGCAGGGGGAGCGTGGGCACCGAGAGAATTGAAGGTATGGATGAGCACTCCCTGAAGGGTGTGCCTACTGGGGAGCTACCTGAGAGAGCTGCAGTACCTGCTAAAATGAAATGAGCTCAATAAAATGCTGCAAGCTGTGAAAATACTGCAAATTCATGCACCGGGACTGCAGACCAGCTCTCACCTCATCCTTTAAATATCTTTGCTTAGTTCCTTTAAGCTCGGATATTTTATCCCAACTTGGATGAAGTTTGTAGCAAAAACAAGGCGACCAACTGGCCTGTCCACCAGCCTTAAAATTGGACAGACCAAGAAAAATTGCTGATATTTGATTCCTTGTTGGTCTTAATTGTTGACGGATGCACTTCTAACTCCCATGTGCACCCTCCGACCGTATGGGATGTATGCCAGTTTCATACAACTCCAGGTCAGGCCCGCAGGTCCAACATAAAATTTTGGCCTAGGGATCTGGACAGAGTAGATGGATAGAAATTGTTCCCATTTGCAGAAATATCAAGATGCAGCTAACTCAAAATTTAGGTGAATGGTTAAAGAACCAAAGGTGACAGATGGAAAATCCTTTCGGTGCAGCGAGTTGTTAGGATTTGGCATGTGTTGTGATATACCTTTAAGGGATTGCAGCATGGCAGCACTAGATGGAAGTGTATCATGTGATCCAGTTTTTGTTTCACTTTTGCTTTCAGCGGAGCACAGCACAAGCTGTGCTGCTGGTGTCTTCAAGCTTTATATCTGTATACATGTATGTTCCCATGTGCCTTGTCTGAATAAATGAGCCCATAATGTGTTTACACAATCCCTGATGAGTGATTGTTGCCTTTATATCATTATAAAACCACAACATGATGTACAGCAATGGTTCCTTCTAAAAAACATGGTGCTTAGCCAGGAAGCAGGGTAAACTACAGGGACGACATGATAAACGGTCTTAGATGATGCTGCATGGCATGAGACGACCCTGGATGTTTTGGTCACACTGCAGCATTGGAGAATGTTGAAGTTGCAACATTGTGACTGCAGAGAAGCTTTGAAGACACACTGTTTGGAGAGTGCTCTAATGAAGAGCTGATAGACGGACAGATCCCCCATGGTGAGTGGACAATGCATTGAGAAGACCAACACCAGCTTAGCTCAGTCAGGAGAGGTTAGTGACCTGTGTGGGGGCTGGACTGATAATGAGAGAGGGACTGTCAAACAAAAAAACCCAAAACAGTCATAAAAAATTGGCCCTTGGAAGGTTGCAATTATAATGGGTGGAGTTTTGGGAAAAGCGTGCAAAAGCTTTTCTATCGCACATTCCATTTGCAATAGAAAATGTATGGTCAAAGGGACATTGTCAAAATTTCCACAAAATACCACAAAATTCCCCAGCTTGAATTGGGATGCAATAGCAATGCACATATTTATTTCTTGTAATTATCCACAGACATTATTATAAAATGTTTGATTGCAGCTTCTTCAATACAACTGGTGTCAGTGTGTAAATAATTAAACTATTAAATGCCAACTTGTCAATATTGAAAGATGACATTTATTCCAATCAGGCAAAGATTGTGTGCAGGAGTCTACATTCAAAGTTATTTTGCTGGTAATTAGGAAATGCTTCCAGTGATAAAAGGCATATAAAAATATGGTTGCCAGGAATGTTTGTGGGCAGTAATATCCATTAAGTTACCCACAAAGTATCTCTTCGGTCCTATTTGTGTACAATTTACCCTTTTCATGTTGGTAAAGTATGCATTAAGCTACCCGAATCTCACCAAACTGATATATTAAAAAAACCTTAGAATGCAGAATTGCTCTGAGCAATGATTAGCAATTTAGGAACAATTAATGTAGCCATCTGGGCAATGCAGTGCTACGGGCTCATTCCCATTGGAATTCACATGAAGACAACCCGAACTGTGGACATGGCTGCCAGGAGAAAAAGAAAACTCCTATTTCAGTGATCCAATCTAAGTCCATGAGGTGTCCACAGTGGTACCAAAGTGCTCAAATTGACATACTGATGCGCGTTATCACACACCCAGAGGAAGACTTCCGAGGGAATGAAAACAGCCTCTCATGAGGAGTAGCGTTGGTTGCCGTACACAGGAGTGAGCGTATGGAATGGAGCGCATCAGGGAGCACCTCTTGCCAACGGGAGACTGGAAGGCTTTTTGACTTCAACGCCAGTAAGACAGCCTTCCAGACTGTAGCATTCTCACGTTCCACCTGTCCGTTACCCCTAGGGTTGTAGCTCGTGGTTCTACTAGAGGCAATCCCGTATGAGAGCAGGTACTGCCTCAATTCATCGATCATGAACGACGAGCCCCTATCGCTGTGAATGTAGCAGGGGTACCCGAACAGAGTAAAAAGATCACGGAATGCCTTGATAACCGTGGCAGCGGATGTATCAGAGCAGGGAATAACAAAAGGGAATCTCGAGTACTCATCAATGATGTTGAGGAAGTACACATTCCGATCTGTTGAGGGAAGGGGGCCCTTAAAGTCGACACTCAGTCTTTCGAAGGGACGAGTGGCCTTGACTAGTTGTGCCCGGTCAGGTCGGCAAAAGTGCGGTTTGCATTCCGCGCATACCCGACAGCTTCTTGTTATGGACCTGACATCCTCCACCGAGTAGGGCAGATTGCGGGCTTTTATGAAGTGGTAGAGCCGAGTGAGCCCAGGATGGCATAGGTCATTATGGAGAGCCTGCAAACGGTCCTCCTGTATACTGGCGCATGTTCCATGCGACAGGGCATCCGAGGGCTCGTTGAGTTTCCCTGGACGATACATGATGTCGTAATTATAGGTGGAGATTTCGATTCTCCACCTCAAGATCTTGTCGTTCTTGATCTTGCCCCGCAGCGTGTTATTGAACATGAACGCCACGGACCGCTGGTCCGTGATCAGGGCGAACCGTTTTCCCGCCAAGTAATGGCGCCAATGCCTGACGGCCTCCACAATGGCCTGGGCCTCCTTTTCCACCGCTGAATGTCGAATTTCGGGGCCTTGGAGGGTGCGGGAAAAAAAGGCGACGGGCCTGCCCGCCTGGTTAAGTGTGGTGGCCAGGGCGAAATCAGATGCATCGCTTTCCACCTGAAAGGGGATGGACTCATCAACAGCGTGCATCGTGGCTTTCGCAATGTCGGCTTTTAGTTTATCAAAGGCCAATCGAGCCTCTAGTGTTAGGGGAAAAGAGGTGGTCTTGATGAGCAGACGGGCTTTGTCCGCGTAGTTGGGAACCCACTGTGCATAGTAAGAGAAGAAGCCTAAGCATCTTCTCAGTGCTTTTGCGCTAGTGGGCAGGGGAAGTTCAAGGAGGGGACGCATACGGTCTGGATCAGGGCCAATGACCCCGTTTTCCACCACGTATCTGAGGATGGCTAAACGGCGCATACGAAATACACACTTCTCCCTGTTGTAGCTCAGATTCAGGCGAGATGCAGTGCGTAGGAACTTAAGGAGATTTGTGTCGTGGTCCTGCTGGTCATGGCCGCAGATGGTGACGTTATCCAGGTACGGGAAGGTAGCCCGCAGTCCGTTATGGTCCACCATTCGGTCCATAGCACCCTGGAAGACCGAGACCCCATTGGTGACACCAAAAGGAACCCTGAGAAAGTGATACAAGCGACCATCTGCCTCAAAAGCCGTGTATTGTCGGTCCTCTGGGCGAATGGGGAGTTGGTGGTAGGCAGACTTGAGGTCTATGGTGGAGAACACCCGGTACTGCGCAATCTGGTTGACCATGTCAGATATGCGCGGGAGGGGATACGCATCCAGCTGCGTGTATCTATTAATGGTCTGACTATAGTCAATGACCATCCGGGGTTTGTTCCCACTCTTGACCACCACGACCTGCGCTCTCCATGGACTAGCGCTAGATTGTATGATCCCTTCCTTGAGGAGCCGCTGAACTTCAGATCAAATGAAGATCCGATCCTCAGCGCTGTAACGCCTACTCTTAGTCGCGATGGGCTTGCAGCCTGGCACAAGATTCTGGAACAGGGAGGGTATGGTAATCTTCAGCGTCGAGAGGCTACAGGCAGGGCGCGTTGGGCAATTTGGAAGCTGCTGTTCTCCCACTGAAAGCGGAGGGAGTGGCCCACCGTACTGTAGGGTTACAGTCTTCAAGTGGACCATGAAATTTAGTCTGAGGAGTATTGGCGCACAAAGGTGCGGTAATACCAGGAGCTTGAAGCGCTCGTAAGCCGTGCCCTGCACCGTTAAATTTACCACACAACTCCCTAGCACGGTGACAGACCGGGACCTTGATGCCATCGAAATCGTCTGTTTGACAGGTTGGATCTGGAGGCCACACCGCTTTACAGCGTCTGGGTGAATAAAACTCTCAGTGCTCCCGCTGTCAAACAGACAATAAATCAAGTGTTTGTTTACCTGAACGTCCATCATAGACTTGTCGAGTCTGTGAGGCTTGGCCTGGTCCAGGATGATCGACGCCACCGTTGGTTCGTGAGCGCCACTGCAGGCAGCTGAGATAGATGAAGATGACCCCTGCTGGTCGTTCGCGGTCGGTGCCGACCAACATGGCTGCTTCCATAGGTCGCACGTGGGTGATGGCGCCAAAATCAGCGACCCCTGGTGGTCGCGCATCTCTTGCGACTCCGTCGACTGTAATGGCGGTGTCCTGGCCTCGCACGTGGACGAAACCCTCGACGATGCCAACGACGAAGAACCGGGCTCTGGGGAGTCTCAGGCCGCACTGCTGTTCCTGGAAGTAAGTTTGGATCGGCATACCTTCGAATAGTGCCCCTTCTTACCGCAAGCGGAGCACAACACAGCTTTAGCGGGACATCGCTGCCGAGTGTGCTTCACTCCCCCACAGAAGTAACACCGCGGGCCACCCGGAGCTGCTGCCGTCGTCAGGCCCGAGTGTGAGCACGCCATCATGCAGCTTTTCGAACCCGAGGGACGAGGAGGGATCAGCGACTGCTCCTGCCACGTTGTCTCCACGTGGTCTTCGGGATACAATACTAGGCTTTTGGAGGCCGTCTCCAACGTATCCGCTAGTTCTATCGACTTAGTGAGATCAAGATTATCTTGCTCCAACAGTCTGAGTCGGATATAAGATGATCCGATTCCCGCCACAAACGCATCTCGAGCGAGGTCGTTCATGTTCTGGTCTGCCGACACTGCTTTGCAGTTACAGCCCCTGGCTAGCTGTAGGAGCTCGTTCGCGTACTCTTCCGTCGTTTCGCCGGGCTGCCGTCGTCGAGTGGCTAAGAGGTATCGAGCATGCATCTCGTTTGGCGGTTTAATGTAACGCTTCTTAAGAAGCTCGAGGGCCCTTGTGTAGTCGGTGGCCGCATGGATCGCGAGATATACGGTGTCGCTTACCCTCGTGTGGAGGACCCGGAGTCTGTCGTCGTCTGTGGTGACCGCTGCGGAGTCTGCAAGGTAGTCCTCAAAACATTTCAACCAGTGGTCGAAGGTGTTAGAGGCGCCCGCCGCACGTGGATCCAGTGTAAGACGTTCGGGTTTTAACATTTGCTCCATACTCTCTGTATAGTTTTCTTTTTTTTTTAACGACGAGAGTTTAATTAATAGTAAATAAAATTGATGCGCGTTATCACACACGAGGCTTGAGATGCTCAAGGAAATAAAGTCTTTTATTTACTATTACAACTAAGCTACCATGTATAGTACACGATCCCAGACTGAGGGGTCCCAGACAGAGCAGTGACCTTTATACCTCTCTCAAGAGGCGGAGCCCGACTGGGATGTACCATCATAACTATAATACAGGTGTAACAGCCCAACCCTAACCCCAACAGCAACAAGTAGAACAACCCATCCCTAACCCCAACAGCAACATCTATACATACTCGTAGTACTGGCCAGACCCTGGCTCAGTACTACCTAGTGGGAACCAACGATGGTTCACCACACATACTTCCATCAATTGAAACTCTGCAGCAGATTTTGTAAATGTACACTCATTTATCTACAGCTCACATTGGGAATTCAGCCATGGAACTCACACAATCCCAAGATTTTGCATCCATTGAAATGACCACAATTTCATAAGGTCTACTCATGTGTTTTAAAATTTCATAATGTTATATATACATCTGTAAGCTGTTCTGAATCATGCTCTAACTATACCGTTAGCACAGTTGACCCCTAGTTATCATTCCAAGTCTGCATTGCTGGTGGATGACAATTATGAGATAATGCTTTGGCCCATGACCCTTCTCCTAAATCTCAAATGATCTGGATAATAATCAATTGATTTAGCCAACAGTGTTGTCCAAGGGTGTTTTGATGCGGTAACAATGCAGTTAGGATCTCTCAATGTGTTGAAGGAGGGTATTGCAATAGCCACTATGTAGTACCCAAAGCATTGATAACACAAACAGAATTTGAATTATTCACAATAAACTATGAGTATCCTGCCAAAGATTGTTTCCTGCTGCTGCACATGCTAAATTAACGTCTATTGAGAACAACTTACAACATTGATGTTATGATGTTACATTTGCTGGCAACTGCGTGATAATCACATAAACACAGAGTGCAGGCATTTATCACAATTAAGATACAATTTCTCAGTTCTTTGTTTGGCATTGGGGAGAAGTAGCACCTCTCACAGGTGGCTCACCACACTATTTGGACTGGCTCCTCCTGCATTGGTCTCTCCTTCGGCCAGGTGGCTCCATGTAGATATTGGCAACATTTACCACACCCTGGTAAATCACTTCAATGGACAGGCCAAACCAGGTGAGGGTAAATGTCGGCTCTCCTACTCTCGGTGACTCAGGGATTTGACTATGGTGGTATGCAGAGACCGATTCTGGCAGACTGGGCTGATGATACCCTCCAACTATCTTGGATCAGTGTCGTGTTGTGGAACATGTAGAGCTCGACAAGCCACAGAAGAATTCCTGGTCACTGACTATATTCGGATACCTTCAGCAGATTAGATTCATCCTGCCACTTAACCAAGATAGGTCAGGATGAGAGAGTGAGGCTGACACTCACTATAAACCAATTCACATGCAAGTCATGTTCTTCATCTTTCGATTATCTGTCATTCATCATCAATTAGCCACAAGTCTGGATGGGTGAGTGCTGTAGCAGCAGGTACGGATTCACTGCACACTATGACCGCAAACCTGCACAAGGCAACTCAGGCCATAGGGTCAATTTTCACTGGAATGAAGCGGAAGTAGACCCCAGCTGCTCCTGTGCAACAAAGCTGCACTTTTCAGGACCAAACTCTCCACCTCCCTGGTTTGAGGAACAGGCCAGAAGCAGTGTCCTAAGGATTGTCTGCTTCACCTCCCTGATTAGCAGGCCACAGCTCCCATCAACATGGTAATAAGTCAATCTCAACAAAGAGAGTAATGCCAGTTAACATTGGCATATGGAATATGTACAGCCTCATAGACAGCACCATGGCCGACAGACCTGAGAGAAGAACTCTTGTCAGTAAAGAGCTGGGTAGGTGTAATGTCCAGATTGCCGCCCTCAGCGAGCCTTGGCTACCTGAGGATGGTCAGCTGAAGGAAATCCGTGCAGGTTATACATTCTTTGGCTTGGCCGTGAGAAAGAAGAATGGTGAGAAGCTGACATAGGCTTTGCTGTCATAAACCATATTATTAATAAGTTAACTTGCCTTCCCAAGGACGTTGGTGACTGTCTGATAGTGTTTAAGCTCCTCCTCCACGGCACCAGGCAGGCAATTCACGTCAGTGTGCAACAAGACACCTTTGTTGAAACTCCGGTCTCTAAATTGATATCCAATTGACCATGTCATCACCAGACAGACCGAATGCACGTGTAGCAGAAACCATGCACAATTCTGACTGCTGGACTGACCATTTCATAGCTATCATCAGGTTTTCAAAGCTAATCATTAATCAAAGCTAATCTATCCCCCTAAACACCCCCAGGGCATGGAGATCCAGAAGCATCTCAAACTGTGAAGGAATCACAGAGAAACTGCAGAGTCCCTGTAGGGTTAGGGTTAGGGTTAGGGGCGGCACGGTAGCACAGTGGTTAGCACTGCTGCTTCACAGCTCCAGGGACCTGGGTTCGATTCCCGGCTTGGGTCACTGTCTGTGTGGAGTTTGCACATTCTCCTCGTGTCTGCGTGGGTTTCCTCCGGGTCCTCCGGTTTCCTCCCAGTCCAAAGATGTGCGGGTTAGGTTGATTGGCCATGCTAAAATTGCCCCTTAGTGTCCTGAGATGCGTAGGTTAGAGGGATTAGCGGGTAAAATATGTAGGGATATGGGGGTAGGGCCTGGGTGGGATTGTGGTTGGTGCAGACTCGATGGGCCAAATGGCCTCTTTCTGCACTGTAGGGTTTCTGTGATTTCTGTATACAGTGAAAATGGACAATCACTGCACAGAGGATGACTGGGCGGCGTTCAGCGTAGCAGTGTATAGTGCTTTACAGACCTTTGGCCTACCTCTCATAATTATCAAGATTGGTTTGATGAAAACAATGAGGTAATTAAGAAGCCACTGGAGAAAAAACATCACCGCCACAGCGTTTACCTCAATGACAAGTCATCACTATCCAAACACGATGCCTGCTGAAACATTTGCAGGGCTGTCCAATACAAACTTGGAGAGATGCCAGATACTTGACTGAATCAGAAAGCAGACTAATTTCAATCATATGCAAAACACAAATTATTGCAAGTGATTCTTGATGCTCTGAAATTTGTCTACAGGCCTCAGTCTACGGGTTTATCATCATCCCTCGATACCGATGGGTGAACAATGCTCAGAGAAAAAACCTGAATTTTGGAAAGGTGGGCAAAGTACTTTAACTAAGAACAAAGAAAACTACAGCACAGGAACAGGCCCTTCAGCCCTCCAAGCCTGCACCGACCATGCTGCCCGACTTAACTAAAACCCCCTACGCTTCCAGGGACCATATCCCTCTATTCCCATCTTATTGTCAAGATGCCCCTTCAAAGTCACTACCGTATCCGCTTCCACTACCTCCCCCAGCAACAAGTTCCAGGCGCCCACTTCTCCCTGAGTAAGAAATCTGCCTCATTCATCACCTTTAAACCTTGCCCCTCGCACCTTAAACCTATGCTCCCTAGTAATTGACTCTTGCACCCTGGGAAAAAGCTTCTGACTATCCACTCTGTCCATGCCTCTCATAACCTTGTAGACTTCTATCAGGTCTCCCCTCAACCTCCGTCGCTCCCGTGAGAACAAACCAAGTTTCTCCAACCTCTCCTCATAGCTAATGCCCTCCATACCAGGCAACATCCTGGTAAATCTTTTCTGTACCCTCTCCAAAGCCTCCACATCCTTCTGGTAGTGTGGCGACCAGAATTGAACACTATATTCCAAGTGCGGCCTAACTAAGGTTCTATAAAGCTGCAACTACATCCTCAATCAGCCTTCTTCATTAATGAAGAAGAAATCAACAGGCTGCCACAGGCCAAATTCTTCTCCAACTCGATTTTCAAGTTTGCTGATGACATCACCGTAGTGAGTCAGATCTCAAACAATGATGAGACAAAGTACAGGAAAGAGATAAAGAATCTGGTGAACTGGTTCGACGACAGTAATCTCTCCCTCAATGTCAGTAAAACAAAGGAGAAAGTTATCGACTTCAGGAAAGGTAATGGAGGACATGCCCATGTCTACATCAATGGTGGTGAAGCGGAAATGGTCGAGAGCTTCAAGTTTCTAGGTGTCGAGATCACCAACAACCTGCCCTGGTCCCTCCATGCCGACACAATACTTAGGAAAGCCCACCAACACCTCTACTTTCTCAGGAGGCTAAAGAAATTTGCATGATTGCTTTGACTGTCATCAACGTTTACAGATGCACGATAGAAAGTATTCTTTTTGGTTGTATCACAGCTTGGTATGGCTTCTGCTCTGTCCAAGGCAGCAAGAAACCACAAAGAGTCATGAATGAACCCCAGTCCATCACTCAAACCAGCCTCCCATCCATTGACTCTGTCTACACAACCCGCTGCCAAGGAAAAGCAGCCAGCATAATCAAGGACCCCACACACCCCGGACATACTCTCTTCCACCTTTTTCCATCGGACAAAAAATACGAAAATCTGAGGTCATGTACCAACCGACTACAGAACAGCTTCTTCCCTGCTGCCATCAGACTTTTGAATGGACCTACCTCATATTAAGTCAATCTTTTTCCACACCCTGGCTATGACTGTAACACTGCATTTTGCACCCTCTTTTTTCCTTCTCTATGTACTGTATGCTTTGTCTGTGTAGCGTGCAAGAAACAATACTTTTCACTGTATACTACAGCATGTGACAATAATAAACCAAATCAAATAAAAATCAGTTTGTCATCAATTGCTCTCTTGATGAGCCTCCCATGCTGTTAGAGATGATAAGCACAATGAAACTCCTGTCAAATGGCAAAGCTCCAGGAGCTGCTGCTACCCCAGTTGAGCTTTACAAGATTGGAGGTCAATGCCCGGTCAGGAAGTTCACTCAATTCTTTCAGTATGTGTGGGAACAAGGAACCATCCCACAAAAATCCAAAGATGCCTCCATTGTCCTCCCGTACAAGTACGAAGGAACTCGTCAATTCACCAATCTTGTAACAATCACAGAGGAATTTCGCTTCTCTCCATCATCAGAAAGATCTTCACCTGAACCCTCTGAATTGCTTCTTTCAATATTTCGACCAGGATCTGCTGCCAGGGAGTCAGTGCAGTTTCAGAAAAGGTCGATACATGGTGTTTGTAGTTAGACAGGTCCAAGAGAAATGCCAAGAACAGAACATGGACTTCAATGCCATGTTTGTTGATCTGTGCAAGGCCTTTGACATAGTCAGCTGTGAGATCCTCTGGAAGGCAATGGGGAAATTTGTTTACCCTGAGTAATTCATCACCATGGTTCAATAGTTCCATGATGACGTGCGCGCGTTTGTCCTGGAAGAAGGTGAGCCTTCTTCCCCACTTCCAGTCACTAATGGACTGAGCTGTGTGCTAGCTAATTCTCTTCAGCATGTTTTTCTCTGTCATGCTCTCCAATGCCTTCTATGATGCTGATCGTATCGGTAGGATGGGAAGCCATTTTTTCTGGTTGTATCACAGCTTGGCATGGCTCCTGCTCTGCCCAAGACCACAAGAAACTACAAAAAGTCGTGAATGTAGCCCAATCCATCATGCAAACCAGCCTCCCACTCATTGACACTGTCTATACTTCCCGCTGCCTCGGCAAAGCAGCCAGCATAATTAAGGACCCCACGCACCCCGGACATACTCTCCTCTACCTTCTTCCATCGGGAAAAAGATACAAAAGCCTGAGTCACGTACCAACTGACTCAAGAACAGCTTCTTCCCTGCTGTCATCAGACTTTTGAATGGACCTACCCCGCACTAAGTTGATCTTTCTCTACACCCTAGCTATGACTGTAACACTACATTCTGCACTCTCTCTTTTCCTTCTCTGTGAACGGTATGCGTTGTCCATATAGCGCGCACGAAACAATACTTTTCACTGTATACCAATATATGTGACAATAATAAATCAAATCAAATCAAAAATGAATCTGTGATGATTCCAGACAAGGACTGAGACCTCCAAGGACATTCCCTGTTTGCAAGTATTTGTGCAATGTAGCATTGACTTCTTCTCCAACATGCAACAATTTTGGCTTTACCATCAGTAAAACCAGAAGCTATCAGTGGATAAGTTCACTGATCTTGGTAGCACGCTCTCTCAAGCTGTCTACATTTTCAACAAGATTCAAACAAAAATTGCCCAAAGAAGTGTAGCCTTTGGCAGATATTGAATATCTGTCTGGGAATGAAGAGACATCTGCCTACCAAACTGAAAATACCAGTCCTGGCCACTCTGTTCTATGCATGCAGAATTTGGACTGTGTACCACATGATGTCAAGAAACTTAATCACTTTCATTTGAGCTGCCTTCAGAGGTTTCTGAAGATTAGATGGCAGAACAAGCTGGCATGCCAAGCATCTGCATCATACCGAGGCGGTCTCAGTGGAATGGCTGACACTCGCTTACCAAAGTGCATCTTCAATGGAGAGCTTGGGGTTTGCACGCATGGTGATCAAAGGAACACTACAAGGACCACACTGAAGGCTTCACTGAGGATTTTTAATATTGACCTCGAATCCTGGGAGAAGCTCCCCTAGAATCGCTGCACCTGACGCAATCAAATAAAAAAATGGTGCGGCCTCATTCAAAAGCCAGCGCCTATAAGAGATGGAGAGAAAATGCAAGAAGAGGAAATCCTGAGCCAGCAACTCATCCAAAACTCAAATGTCTTGGGCAGAGCAGGAGCCATACCAAGCTGTGATACAACCAGAAAGAATGCTTCCTATGGTACATCTGTAAATGTTGGTGAGAGTCATAGCTGACATGCCAAACTTCCTTAGTCTTCTGAGAAAGTAGAGGTGTTGGTGGGCTTTCCTAACTATAATGTTCGCATGGGGGGACTAGGACAGGTTGTTGGTGATCTAGACATCTAAAAACTTGAAGCTCTCAACTCTTTCTACTTCGTCCCTGTTGTTGTAGACAAGATGTAGAGATGCCGGCGTTGGACTGGGGTAAACACAGTAAGAAGTCTCACAACACCAGGTTAAAGTCCAACAGATTTATTTGGTAGCAAATACCATAAGCTTTCTAATTAGTATTCTGTAACTTGATTCTGTGTCTGTGCACTGTTTGAGAGCACATTTCCACTCCATCTGACGAAGGAGCAGTGCTCCGAAAGCTTATGGTATTTGCTACCAAATAAATCTGTTGGACTTTAACCTGGTGTTGTGAGACTTCTTACTGTTGTAGACAAGGGCATGTTCTCCTCTACGCTTCCTGAAGTCAATGACAATCTCCTTCATTTTGTTGACATTGGGGGAGAGATTATTGTCACCACACCAGTTCACCATATTATCTATTTCATTCCTGTACACTGTCTCGTCATTGTTTTGAGATCTCACCCACTATGATGGTGTCATCAGCAAACTTGAAAATCGAGTTGGAGGGGAATTTGGCCACACAGTCATAGGTATATTAGGAGTATAGTAGCATTATATAGTATGATATAGGAGTATAGCAGACGCAGATAACCTTAGTCATCTGCGTACCAGTGAAACCCTACCAAACATTCCAGATAATGAACATGGTCATCTTCATCTCAAAGAATGAACAAGAAGATACAGCTTTTCAATTATTTGCTATATATGATGTGCTCTTGCTACTTAACAGTGTATCAAATAAATCTTCCTGAGCAAACTTTAGTTATAAACAAGAGGCCATTGTGAATGCATGTGCATGAGGCTAAAATACACGCAAGGATTTCATACATTTTTAGAACAGCAGCATAAATTTTGAAATCTCACACTGACTTATTTTGGCATTAAAAATCTCGATTATAAGGCATATCAATCCTTCTGTATATTAGCCTAAGCCACTGATTGTCAAATTTCACAGAAAAATGATTGTTATCACAGAATGCAATCCCCAGAAGACCAATAATAAGAACAGAATTTGACTTATTCAGTCACTGTAGGCCATTAAAGATCTGCCAATGACTGCTGTGTGTATCTTGACTGGTTCCTGCTGCTGCACCATACTTGCTAACATTTCTTGAGAACGCTATGCAACACTAGGGTTACATTTGGTGGGAAGTGTATGATAATCACAGAAACACAGATCAGAAGTATTTGCCACATAAATAAGGTACAGCACTGATCCTGTTTCCAACTCATGGAGGAAACATTTATTGCAAAGTTCAAAATTTGAACAGAAATAAACATTATACGGCTGTAACTGTAGAGACTTATTTGGCTTTTGTCAGATTCATGACATTAGTTTATGTGCTGGGCTCAAGTATTCCCTGCCTGGAATTGAGGAGCTTTCCTTAGAAGTATCTCTCTCACATTCAACCAAATTACTTTGGTTACAGTCATATCTCTTTGTGGATGCTGATCGAGCTGCTGCACATGTACACCAATTTCTAGTTTCATTTCATATTCCCGACATCATATGTATTCCTTTTCTCTATTATTTAGACACTGCTTCTGGTTGAAGCATCCTTTAGCAATATAATGTGGGATGCAAGTAAAATTACAAGGTATGTGAATTAAAATATCATTACAGTCTTATAACCACTGTGCATAAACAAAGAATTTAGAACAAAACCAATACTTAGTGGAACAATATTAGACCAATGTTTGGAAGAATTATTATTGACAATGGGTATCTCAGCTCTGGTGGAACTAGAGGCAGAAATAAATTGATTTTTGGAATGATATAGAAATTCTGTGTGGAATTTTCCTGTCCCACCCGCCACAGGAGTCAGAGCGGGCAGCACACAGACCATGTCACCTCGGGTGGGATTTTCCAGTCTTGGGGCAAGCGCAGCTGAAAACACTCGCCCTCTGTGTTTTAAGTATTGCCTACTGAAGTGCTTGTGACCAATATGATATCTGACCATGCAGAAAAATATTGCTAACGTAGCTCTGAAGGTTGTACTTCCATATTTGCAAGTCATAATACTCAAAAACAGCGATATCAGAACTGTAAATTTACACACCCATTAACTTAACATTAGTTATTGTCAAATTACTAAAAGGAATCTTTAGAGATACATTATATGACCAAAGTTTCTCAACATGGTATCTGGAAAAGGAGAACATGTCTCACCAACCTGTTTGTGTTTTTAAGCAAGTTATTAGATTGGTGAATGTAAGTAGCACAATGACATTGTATACGTGGATTTTGGAAAATATTTTCCTAAATTGTCATAAAATATTTAATGTCCTGTGGGAATAGTGGACAGATCTTGGCTTGGATATTGAAGTGTTATATTCTTGTAGGTAGAAGTTGTTATTAATTGCAGTAATTCTTCATGAGCATTTGTTACTATGGATTCCTACTGGCATTAGTGTTAGGGTTGTTGTTCTTCACCATCATTATCAATGACCTGGATTAATGTGCAAGGGCAATTGTCTGCAGGTCGATGCACCATACAAAGATTAATGTAGGTGTCAGGATCATAGATGAGAAAAATAGTTGACATACAATCGATGTGCAATGCGGGAATGAGCCTGCATCTCACAGGTGCCAACGAATATAGATAAATGTAGTGTTATGCATGTGGGGAGGACTAACACGAGGTAACTGTATACCATGCAGGGTTTCAAACTTAAAACTCTAGAGTAAGAGAAGAACTTAGGTGATATGGTATCCAAAGCTCTCAAGGTTAATGCCATGAGGCTACTGCAAAGTCAAACAGAAAGTCAAAATGATAAAACAAATAAAACTATACAGCCCTTCAAGAACTTGGTTAGGCCTCAATTTGAAGAACTTGTCCAATTGTGGCCCCTCTGGGTGAGAATAGAAACATTGGAAATAGTCCAGAAGAAGGTCACCAAAGTGATATTTAATTTGTAGTTTTCACAACAGATTGAGGGAGCTCTCAGTGAAAACAAAAACCTGCATTGATAAAGTGTCTTTCATGACACCAGGACCTGTTTAGCTGTAGTCACTGTTGTAATGTAAGAAATACAATAGCCAACTTGTGCACATTAAGCTCTCACAAATCACAATGTGATAGTTTAAAATAACCAATGTTCACACTTTGACCAATAAACCTTTATAAGGGGAGTTACTTGCCTGACTCTTATGAATTTGTAATAAAGGTTTGACTGAATATAATGCTCCTGCCTATACAGTTGGATGAAAGTAGTTCTTCCATGAATAAAATTGGTGACATGACTCACGAAGCTATTGCAGAAGAAACGACACAGTTGTAATCAGGTTATTTTAGTTGGGCAGTGAATGCAATAGCAGAGAACACAGCGACAACATTTTTACGATGAGAAGAATTTTTTTCCCTCCTTGGTAGTGAACCTGCAGAATTGATTTCCAATAATGCAATGAAACAAAAAGCAACAGGACACATATCTAATTAAGATTAGGATTGAAGGATTATACGGATAAGTACAGATAGAGACAATCTAACATTCAGTGGAACATAATAGTTCCGCTGGGACAATGGGAATTCATAGCAGAGCAAGCAGCTGGTAAAAGCTGAATAATAGATTTTGTAAGATTGGGTAGAGAGCCTCCTGGAACCATTTCCAAAATATTCTTTGTGACGGATGGAAATATGTTTCCTCGTAAATTTTAAGGTTTTGAGTATGGAACTCTTTTTAACTAAAATTACATATTTTGAACATTTAATCTGTAGCAACAGAATCTTGAGTTGTGCTCAACCTAACAAGATATGAGCAATTGGTATTTATGAATCAAGTAGAATGTATTAATCAAGATGTTACATTTACTTAACAAAAGCAGTGAAGACAACATGGACGTTTCTCACCTCTCAAGATCATAAGATTCCTCAAGTGTTGCCTGCACAGGCAATGTATTTCTTCTGTTTCTGTAGACTTTGAACTGTGCATTCTGTACATTGAACTGTCTCACAGAAGAATTGTCCCTCAGAAGCCATGGTGAAGTTATGCCAACAAATACTCTGATTTTCCAACTTTTATCCCTACTTCCTATTATTCAGGAACCCCTCATTTGGAAATAATTCAATTTCACCTCTTCCATTCACCTCATCTGGTGCCATCCCACCTCTTTAACTAGAGTCAGGTGGACTGAAGATGAATGTCCATCTATTATTCCCTGGGCCACCAAAACTTACATTTCATTGTGAACAAATGATGCACCCTTATGCAGTTACAAACATTGTTACATACTCTTCAACATATTTTAACCCAGGTCCTACAGATACTAAAGCCATTAAAAACAAATGTTATTAACACTTGCCTCAATTATGTCAATAAATAACAGTTTCATCTAAGACAGATGTTCTACCCTAAAGATATCATTAATCATCTAAACCAATAAATGCCAATGCATGGTTTTGTTCAAAGATAAGATGCTGGATTTTCCATGTAACCTTCACCGCTGTGGAGCTGGCCTGCCATTGGCTGCTGGTGGGTCACCTGCCATTGTCACCTGGGTTTCCCATTGAATGCACCCCTTGCCGCCCGGAAAACTGCAGTGGGGCGCGCTGTTGGCAGGACCAGGAGATCCCGCTGGCATGAACGGCCAGAAGTTAAAGCTACCTTTTAGCCATCTGTTAAAAGCTTACAAAGAGACTCTTAACTGCCCAAGGTATGATTAAGACAACATTCAACGGCTTAAACCCAGACTGTAAAGCACCTTTTATGTCATAAAATCAATTAACACCAGTTCCTCGCAATCGACTGCCATCCTGTTCCCAATCTTAAATGTAACGTGTCCCACTAGTAGAAATTCAAACTGAACTGTTTAAAAAGTGGTAAAAATAAATTCCATAGATGTACTTGAGGTCAACATAGTACCCTAAAATTTAATAGTATTATCAAAATCATCTTGAGGAAGAAACTGTACTAACACTAATTCCTTGCTTAACCTACATTTGACTATTCATTTAAAATTGAATGTCAACTGGAAGTATTTGATCATTGCATTGGAACTCAAAATTAGCCCTTCATGTTAGCCAACCTAGAACAGTACCAGAAACTTTTCAATTAGTTTGCCTTAAAATCTTTGATTCCAAAATATAGTTCCTCATCAGAAACAACAGCCTGTTGACAATTGCTTAGCCAATGTGACAATTGTTTCCCAGATATGTTTTACTTGACATACCTGTACCAAACCCCTAATTACAGCAAATTGACATATGAAAAAGCCCTTTAGTACCTGTCTTTCACCTTGAAGATAATATCCCTTCTATAATTCTTAGTAACCTCTCCAATCTATTCTCAAAAAACTCAATTTCTATTCATGGTGGCACAGTGCTGCCTCACAGCGCCTGGGACCCGAATTCAATTCTAGCCTCGGGTGACTGTGTGGAGTTTGCACATTCTCCGTGTCTGTGTGGGTTTCCTCAGGGTGCTCTGTTTTCCTCCCACAGTCCAAAAGACGTGCTGGTTAGCTGCGTTGACCATGCTAAATAATCCCTCAGTGTACCTGAACAGGCACCAGAGTGTGGTGACTAGGGAGTTTTCACAGTAACTTTATTGCAGTGTTAATGTAAGCCAACTTGTGACAGTAATAAATAAACATTAAACAGTTTTTCAGATCTTCACTTACTTATATTCATCTTGCGGATATTCACTATTATTTTCATAACCCTTCAATTGCCTTACACAAATTCATTTTAATTAGTTTTATTCCCTCTACCCAATTGATGTGAAATTAGTTTCTCTAGAAAATATGTGTCAATGCCTTGATAATCCAACTAATCTAAACATTTTTGGACACTAAGGGGCAATTTAGCATGGCTTATCCACCTAACCTGCACATCTTTGGACTGTGGGAGGAAACCGGAGCACCTAGAGGAAACCCATGAAGACACAGGGAGAATGTGCAAACTCCACACAGACAGTGACCCAAGCCTGGAATCAAACCCGGGTCCCTGACGTTGGAGGCAGCAGCGCCAATCACTGTGCCACCTATGCTGCCCTATATAGTTCTATTTACTTCATGGTTCCAATACCTTGAATGATGGCCAAACTATCAAATTAAATTCTCTTAAAAAATCTCATAGACAAAGACTCAAATATAACCAAGAGAAAACTGTAGAATTTCTAGCTTAATTCACACTTTCCTGATATTCACTTTATATTCACTAAAATTTATATGGATACCAGATTACGGCCATCGGGTGGTATTTGCTGATATTTTTTTCTAAGTGCTGGTCTCAGTGGCGAGAAAATTGGGGAGATTCCCATCAGCGCTATTGGTGGGAAAGGCTGGTGTATATTCAGCCTCTTTAAGAATTTTTTTTCCCACGAGTTTCATGCTGCGCCCATGATGGCCTGCTTCTGATTCACTCTGCTACAACATAATGGCTGCAATCAGTGAGACACACCATTTAAACACCTCTCCAGTACTTGTTCCAAGTCCAACGGCTGGGAAGACTGCCAGAATGACTGCATCATTTTTCTGAGGGCGTCCTCAGAAAGATTCTGAGGACTATCATTCAAGGTATTGGAACCATGAAGTAAATAGAACTATGTAGGGCAGCATAGGTGGCACAGTGGTTAGTGCTGCTGCCTCACAGTGCCAGGGGTCCAGCAGAGGCAGGAGACCCTCCATCGTCAGTCAGCAAAATATCTGTCAGTAAGATCAGCAACCACACTGGGGAGATTATGGCTGCAATTGTGAGTGCCAGATCATTCCGTCAGAGGACAGGGCTGTGGCGCTGGAAGGAGATGAATGTCCTTCTTCCTGCACCCAGGGTATGTCTTCCTCCTCATGTCTCCCGCAGCATCCCTTAACACCCACTATACACCTCCACAGTGATCTCACTCCCAGTCACCTTGTGGGGTCTCAGCATGTGGCTATGCTGCCCTCCCATCCCCTCCCCATAATCCTCCCAGCATCTACTCTGATCCTCACACTCCCACTCACCCCCCCCATGTATGCCAGAATACTTTGCCATCTGACCTGGCATGATTCTTGCCTACACTCTCCCCATCTATCTCATTGCAGGACAAACTCAAGCACAACTGGTGTGACCGGGCGCAGCCAGCCAGAGTGATGCCAGACCTCAAGACCCTTACCCCCTTTGAGGAATGAGCCCTTGAGCTTGCTGGCGAGGAGTGGGACCACACCTCTGCAGATCACAGTTGGGGCAGCATGATGGCACAGTGGTTAGCACTGCTGCGTCATTGTCAGGGACCCAGGTTCAATTCGGCCTTGGGTGACTGTGTGTATTTTGCACATTCTCCCTGTGTCTGCGTGGATTTCCTCCGGGTTCTCCGGTTTCCTTCCACAGTCTAAAGATGTGCAGGTTAGTTGGATTGGCCATGCAAAATGCATGCACTAGCCGGAAGCAGGCAATACATGCACAGTTCCACATATTTATATTCTTCAGGCCCAGGACAATCCCCATGTGCCTGTGGATAAAGGAAATAAGAAGGGCATTAAAAAAATCACCGGTCAGGTGAGTAGAGGTGGAGTGCCAGAGCCAGCAAGTGTCTCAGGTAGGGGACAAGGGACAGGGACAGGAACAGGTCTCAAATAGAAGAGACAGGATGGGAGAGATCCCATAAAGGAAGTGCCAGGTAAGGGGCAAAGTCGGGGACAGAAACAGGTCCCAGTTAAGTTCAGAGGATGAGAGAAACAGGCTATAAATTAGAGAAAGGGCTGCAGGGAGTAGACTTTAAGTAAAGAGAACTCAGGAGAAACTCTGGTGATTGAAGAGGGCAACTGGGCCAAAGGTACCACTTTGGAGCAGTAGTGTTCCGCTTGTCGCAGCCTAAGATCTGAAGTTGTGCCTGTAACTTGATGCTTGGGTGTCTACCCAGGAATCCAAAGGAGCAAAATCTGAGGAGATGAGATTGAAACACTAGAGGTGGGCCATTGTTGCTGCGAAGTCGGAGTCTGCAGTCCGAGTCTGGTAATTAAAGAGGAATAAAGAGAAACCCTGAAGATCCAAGATGGCAACAGAAGTTTGGTGACTCCATGCTGTGGACCGTTGGGACAATGGTCTTTCTTTGGAGCAGAGATGTTCTGTTTGGCACAGCCAGAAAGTTGAAATTGTGTTTGTGAGTTGCTTTTTTGAGTGTACTTGGGAATCCAGGGGAACGGAATCTCAGAAGGCAACTTTGAAATCCTGCAAGATAGACCACCATTGAGGCCATCTGAGTTGGAACAATCTTTGGAGAGAATTCCAAGGCAAGATCTTCAAAGCTGAAGATTGGAAACCCTTGCAAGAAAGACAAAGATCGGAATTTTCCCATCATTCATGCCGATGGTATTTTCCAGTCCTGTCGTCGGCATTCCCCTGCCACAGATTTACCAGCGATGAGGGGCGCATTCAACGGGAAACCCCGTTGATAATGGCAGAACCAAAGGATCCTCGCGCCGGCCAATTGGGGCCGCCTCTACCACCATGAAACAGCAGCAGGTTGCACAGAAAATGCTGCCCAAATTTTCAATCACATTGGTTGACTCACAGTATTATGGATGTCTGGATGGGTTGTTGGGAAATCCACGGAATCTGTTTTGGTCTCGTTTGCCATTTATTGTGCAATGTGATGTGTTCAACTACCATTTGCCTGTTGGAGGTCTGACCAATGATCATAACACAATTCAAGTCAACAACACCAGCTAAATGAATTTAAATTTTGCCCTTGAGGTTTGGAGCAATTGAGCAGCAATGATTGGGAATGGAGGAGGAGGGAAAGAGGAAATATGACATTGAAGACTGAAGGAAATAGCCTCAGAAAGCAGCAGAAGTTGGCTTAATGATGAGAACGACAGACTGATGGGAGGAGTACTAGAGTTGGTGCCAGATCAGCAAACAGATGCAAATACAAGGCTGAACTATACCTTTTGCCGATCACAGGAACAGCTGGTGGGGACGAAAAGAGCGCACAAGTGTCGCCTGTTAGGAAGTGGTACTTGGGACTGTAATTAGGAAGAAAACATCATCATACATTTATGATCAAAAATAATATGAGCACATTGTTTTAAAACCATACATTAAAATGCATCTGAAAGAGATGAGCCACTCAGTCATATCATTTACTATTTATTTTCCTTAATTCATGCAGCTAGGAAAGCTTTATGGTGGATTCCATATTACCATGCAAACCCAGATCACAGTCTTTAATTAGTTTCTATGTTTAATTGTTATTGCTCACAACGTGATACATGAACCTGCTGATTGCCTTTTTGCAAAGCTCAGTCGGAAGACATTTCCTGGGGAATTGTTCCAGTTTGTCAAAGATATCATAATACATCTAGGTGGATGAATGAGTAGATAGAAGAGATTTTGTAATTCCTACCATCTGATTTCTGTGCTCAGGAGTACTCTCAATATAATCTCACGGCAATCAAATCATGTTAAGTAATGATTTTATCCTCTCACATTTAAGAATTGACAAACACTACTGTGAAATTCTCTTCACATTAGCTGAATGGTACTATTTATGCTTTAAAAACTGAACGAAATGTTTTGATGCATGTTTATTGGCAGGTAATATTCATTTGCTGGGCTCTTTTGGTTATAAGAAATGGTTTCAATAAATATTGAAACTGTTCATTCCAGAAGTTTTCAGACATTCAAAAAAGAAAGTCTACCCACGAAACCAGGATATAACACAACAGGAAAGAATTACTTTGAGACTATTTTGAGTAGTCTGAGAGGTATAGAGGCTGTTTTGTGAATGCATGTAACTCAGGGAGCAATCTTCTCTTACAATCAATGTTAAACTGACATATTGTGATTAGGAAAGGAAGAATGAAGTTACTTTTTACCTAGTAACTATCACATCCCTAAATGAACATGAGGCTATCATATACAATACAGAAGGACAGTCACCACAATGCTGTGCTCAGCTTTGTATTTATAGCACACAGTTATAGAATTATACTTCATAAAAGCAAACGCTTCACTCATTAAAGACCACCACTTAATCCCATTCTTTTACTCTTTGCCACATCTGTAAAATAATGCATTTTTCCTATATTTATGCAATTTGCTTTTAAAACTGATTCAGAATTTTTGCTTCCACCATTATAACTGGCCAAGCGCTCATGTCCTCTGTGTAAAAAGGAATTCATTCTAATCTATTCTTTTGGTGATGAGTTAAAATGAACCCCATCCAGCTAATGATTCACTGACCACAGAAAATTCCCTACTCCCTATATACCAGGGAGAAAGGGCATATGGTGGGAGGACAGCTCAGAGAAACTAGATCTAAGAGGTGGAGAAGATATATGATAGGCATGTTCAAAATTTTAAGGTAGGTTTTAGACGGTAAGTAGGGAACTTCCTGCAGTCACAACACCCTCCACTGACCAAAGCATGCACAGAGCGACTGAGCAACAGTTGACCTGGTAGTAGAGGTCACAGGCTTGGAAGGTACTGTCAACAGAATGTTGGCAAGTTGATGAATTCAGTGCATCTTGTAGATGGTCCACACAGCAACTGTGGCAGTAAGATGGTGGATAGGATGATTTAACTAAAAAGTAAAAATGATTTAATTAATGAAATTATGTGAGTAGGATTGTGCAGTTTTGACAAGTGTAATGTTAATGAGTCATTAATATTAAGGATTAGACTTGTGCCATTTTCTGTTGCCCATTAAGTTCAACCCAAAATACAAGATTAGCCAAAGCTAAACAAGATGACCACTGACTCACTATCACCAAATTGTTTGCAAAAGGGGTCATTACACAAAGTACAGAAAAGGGCCCTATTCAATCTAATTAAAATTAAATCTCCAATCCAGTTGGGAATTTTACGCAGACATTTTTTTCTTTTCTTATAATTGAATATTTTGTGTAAATTTCAGATCAGAAAAGATTTGCACTTAACCAGCTTGGAAATCTCACACAGTTCAAACAAATACACATCATAACACCTGGACATCTAGCTTTGTGATGTATCGAAACTCATTCTGTATATGCTGAATCTTACTTCCAGCCTTCAACTGCACTTTGTTACTGCAGACACTAAAATAAACAGACATTCATTTTTCTAATGCATATGGAAACCATTTTGACAGTTGGTGTAAATGGGATTGGTAGAGAGTGAAATGTGGCAGCCCAGTCGGTAATCCAGCTTCACATTAAATGTTTGCATAATAGTTCCTGTGAAACTTTTGTTTGCTAGTCTAAATCCCTGTGTAAATCCAGCCAGTTGTAAAAGAACCTCAAATTACACCATAACAATAATGTCTTCAATTCATACACTGCTCTGGAGTAACTGTGAACAATGTCATGTAAGTGTTCATGTACGCTTCCCTTCTGACAGATGAAAGAAATAATAACATTTACATGTGTCTGCAGAAGAGATGTTAACATTTACATTCTTTAACAGAATCTGAATTTTAATGGAACTGAAATGTCATAAGATCAGTAGCTTCCCAAGATCCACAAAACTTGGTCTTGTACAAAAGGCCACCTCTGAAGGGTAAGTCATACCTTGCACCCTTGCTTGTTTAATGATTAGTGCTTTGCTCTTCAAATATTGCTGTATTTCAGCTCATTGTGCTTCAGATTTTTTAAAATTATAATTACCCAAGTGCATCACCAGTATTATTTACATACTCTGAAATAAGAAAGATATCAGTTAAATGACATATTTGAAATTGCTTGCACTGAACAATATTTATATTATATATTGGATGGAGTTTGTTCCTACATTTTGCTTTTGATCATTTTGAGTTGTGGTATCACTAAATTAATAGCCTTGGCGATATTATAAATGTGGCACTCCAAATGTTAATAAATAATGGCAAGTTGCAATTTTTCATTTTAAAACATTTCCAATCCCAAGACTCAAAGTCAAGACTGGATTACGCTTAATCAACTGTTCATTCAACATTTATTTTAGTCTCGGTCATCAATGGCCCGCCATTTATCAATCCTACTGACTCATTCCTTAGGTTATCTGATCCCACTGTTGTCAGCAGAAGCTGGATTCAACATTTGGATCATAACCACTGCTCACACTTTTTCAGAGAGCAGCTATTGGTAATGATTCTGCTGGTACCAATTTGCAGCTAGAGCCACCTTTTATTTTTGTACATTTCACATTACTATCCCTTTTTCATCTCATGCCTTCATCCATTCAGCTGTAGAACATAGGAATGGAAGCGGGAATAGACCACTCAGCCCTTTGGGCCTGCTCTACCATTCAAAAAGATCACTGACTGATCTGGTTGTGGACACAATTCCACATTCCTATCTGCTCCCTGTAACTGTTGACGTCCTTATCTATCAAAAATCTATTTAACTCTGCCTTGAAAAAATTCAATGATCCAGTCAACACTGCTTACGAGGCAAGAAAATTCCATATTCTATTGACCCTCTAAGAGAAAACAATTGTCTCATCTCATCTTATTCTTAAACTGTGTCCCTCATTCTAGTCTCTCCCACAAGTGAAAACATCCTTCCTGTATCCACCCTTTCAAGCTCCTCAGAATCATAAATGTTTCAGTAAGATTACCTCTTCTTCTAAACTCCAATGTGTAAAGACCCAACCTGTTCAAACTTTTTTCATAAGGTATAAGTTGAGTGAACCTTCTCCGCTGCAAATATATCCGTTTTTGAGTAAGGAGACCAAATTTACACAGTATTCTGGATGTGGTCTCGCCAAGGTCCTATGCAGCTGTAGTAAAACTTTGACTTTTACATTCCATTCCCCTTGCATAAAATGCCAACATGGCATTTTCCTTCAAAATCATAGGTGTATCTGCAAACAAACATTTTGGAGGGAATTTTCCTGTCCTGCCCGCCACAGAAATCGTAGCAGGCAGAGGGCGGCCGATGCAAAGATCCATTGACCTTAGGCGGGATTTTCCAGTTTTGGGGCGTGTGTGGCCAGAAAATCCCATCCTATGTGATGCATGTATCAGGACACCCAGATCCCTCTGTACCACAGAGTTCTGCAATCTGTCTCCATTTAAATAATATACTGCTTTTCTATTCTTCCTGTCACACTTTCCCACATTATTCTCTATCTGAAAACCCTGTGCCCACACAATACCTATCTACATAACTAGGCAGGCTCTTTTCCTCCTCTTGATGACTTACTTTCCTATCTATTTTGATGTCATCAGCAAATTTAGCCACTATCCATTCATTCCCTTCATTCAAGTCATTGATATAAATTGTAAATAGTGGAAGAACCGGCACTAATCTCTGTGGTACTCCACTTGTTAGTTTCCCAGTCCGAATCCCCAGCCTCTTCATCCTCTTATTTAACTGTAAGGGCATGATATTTCGTTACATAGAACATTACAGTGCAGTTCAGGCCCTTCAGCCCTCGATGTTGCGCCAACCAGTGAAACCAATCTAAAGCCCATCTAACCTACACTATTCCAATATCATCCATATGTTTATCCAATAACCATTTAAATGCCCTTAATGTTGGCGAGTCCACTACTGCTGCAGGCAGGACATTCCACGCCCTTACTACTCTCTGAGTGAAGAACCTACCTCTGACATCTGTCCTATATCTATCACCCCTCAATTTAAAGGTATGTCCCGTCGTGCTAGCTATCACCATCCGAGGAAAAAGGCTCTCACTATCCACCCTATCTAATCCTCTGATCATCTTGTATGCCTCTATTAAGTCACCTCTTAACCTTCTTCTCTCTAACGAAAACAACCTCAAGTCCCTCAGCCTTTCCTCATAAGACCTTCCCACCATACCAGGCAACATCCGAGTAAATCTCCTCTGCACCCTTTCCAATGCTTCCACATCCTTCCTATAATGCAGTTACCAGAACTGTACACAATACTCCAAGTGTGGCCGCACCAGAGTTTTGTACAGCTGCAACATGACCTCCTGGCTCCGAAACTCAATCTCTCTACCAGTAAAAGCTAACACTCCGTACACCTTCTTAACAACGCTATCAACCTGGGTGCCAACTTTCAGGGATCTATGCACATGGACACCGAGATCTCTCTGTTCATCCACACTACCAAGTATTTACCATTAGCCCAGTACTCTGTAATCCTGTTACTCCTTCCAAAGTGTATCACCTCACACTTTTCCGCATTGAACTCCATTTGCGAACTCTCAGCCCAGCTCTGCAGCTTATCTATGTCCCTCTGTAATTTGCAACAACCTTCCGCACTGTCCACAACTCCACCGACCTTAGTGTCATCCGCAAATTTACTAACCCATCCTTCTACGCCCTCATCCAGGTCATTTATAAAAATGACAAAGAGCAGTGGCCCCAAAACAGATCCTTGCGGTACACCACGAGTAACTGGACTCCAGGATGAATGTTTCCCATCAACCACCACCCTCTGTCTTCTTACAGCTAGCCAATTCCTGATCCAAACCGCTAAATCACCCTCAATCCCATGCCTCCGTATCTTCTGCAACAGCTTACCGTGGGGAACCTTATCAAACGCTTTACTAAAATCCATATACACCACATCAACTGCTTTACCCTCATCCACCTCTTTGGTCACCTTCTCAAAGAACTCAATAAGGTTTGTGAGGCATGACCTATCCTTCACAAAACCATGTTGACTATCCCTCATTATTCCTTTCTAGATGATTATAAATCCTATCTCTTATAATCCTTTTCAAAACTTTGCCCAGAACAGAAGTAACGCTCACTGGTCTATAATTACCAGGGTTGTCTCTACTCCCCTTCTTGAACAAGGGGACAACATTTGCTATCCTCCAGTCTTCTGGCACTATTCCTGTAGAAAATTGCAACATAAAGATCAAAGCCAAAGGCTCTGTAATCTCCTCCCTAGCCTCCCAGAGAATCCTGGGATAAATCGCATCCAGCCCAGGGGACTTATCTATTTTCACACTTTCCAGAATTGCTAACACCTCCTCCTTATTAACCTCAATCCCGTCTAGTGCAATAGCCTGTATCTCAGTATTCTCCTCAACAACATTGTCTTTTTCCTGCGTGAATACTGACGAAAAATATTCATTTAGCGCCTCGCCTATCTCTTCAGGCTCCACGCCCAACTTCCCACTACTGTCCTTGACTGGCCCTAATCTTACCCTAGTCATTCTTTTATTCCTGACATACCTATAGAAGGTTTTAGGGTTTTTCTTGATCCTACCTGCCAAAGACTTCTCATGTCCCCTCCTGGCTCTTCTTAATTCTCTCTTTAGGTCCTTCCTGGCTAACTTGTAAAAGTTAGCTGTGACCCCCAAACCATGTGCTCTTTTATTGTGTTGTAACTTTTGACATGACACTGTTTCAAGTACACCCACAGCCGCGATTCTCTGAGCCCACTAGCTCCAGGCGAGAACCACAATTACCCGGAGAATCGGATGTCAGCTGAAAAATAGGTTTTGCGCAGTCGCCAAACCCATTCTGATGCTCCTGGTCGGCCAGGCAGCCCTGATTGGATTTCTGGCCAGAGCATGTGGGAACCTGATAGATATTCAAATGCACTATTATGCATCTGATTAGCAGGCTTGAATTTCGATTTAATTCCTTCCCGCTATTCACCCGTCTCCCCAGCGGGATCTGCACCAAATGGGCTTTGGTGCAGGACCTCAAATCATCGACCTGTTGTGTTGGACCCATGAGGGTCCAAGGGAACACCACCAGCCCCTCAGCAAAGAGAGGCATTCTCCTCCCCAGTGCTCAAATAATGGGTAAACCCCCACTCACACCAAGTCAGTGTGTCCTGACTTCCCCCCTGACTTCCCCCCTCAGCTACCCTCCTCCTCAAACACCCAATCTGCCCCTCTCTCCCCTCAGACTCACACTCAGCCCCTCTCAGACACCCACTCAGAGTCCCCTTCAGGCCATGTGCCTTGCCAGTGCCAATGGTGCATTGCTCCCGGACACGCTGGCATTGATACCCTGGCCTGGCACCTTGAGCCCCAAGGGGTATCAGCCAGGCTGTAGATGGAGGATCCCCCAAGAGTCCCGGGGATTACCACATACTGTCCCCCCGGTTCAGCTGATGAATCAGTACTCTTTCATGTTGAACACCACTTGAAGGAAGCACTGAAGGTGGCAAGAGTGCAGAGGGGGGTGGCCGAGGTCGGCGGGGGGGGGGGGGTTCTGGGTAGCACCATTACTGACTGATCTGGCCAAGTCCAAAAGTCATGATATGGAGATGCCAGCGTTGGACTGGGGTGAACACAGCAAGAGTTTTAACAACACCGGGTTAAAGTCCAACAGGTTTATTTGGTATTTGTTAAAACTCTTACCAAGTCCAAAAGGACATAGCTGCTAAACTGCATCTGTGGCAGGTGGTGAGACAACCAATAAGAAACTGATAATGTTTCATATACTTGACCTCATCCTCACCAACCTGCCTATAGCAGATGCACAGATGCATCTGTCCATGATACCGCCAATTTGATTTACTCCGTGTGAAATCATGGAACAGCTGAAGGCACTGGATACTGCAAAGGCTGAGTCCAACAGTATTCCAGCAATAGTACTGAAGACTTGTGCTCCAGAACTTGCCCCCACCCAAGCTGTTCCCCACTGGCATCTATCCTGAAATATGGAACGTTACCCAGGTATGTCCTGTACACAAGAAACAGGACAAATTCAACTCAACTAATTACTGCCCCATCAGTCTACTCTCAATCATTAGTAAAATGATGGAAGGGGTCATCAACAGTGCTGTCAAGCGACACTTTCTCAGAAATAACCTGCTTCTGAACACTCAGTTTGAGTTCCACCAACTCCTGACCTCATTACAGCCTTGGTTCAAACATGGACAAAAGAGCTGAACTCCAGAGGTGAGGGGAGAGTGACTGCCTTTGACTTTGAGGCAGCATTTGACTGAGTGCGATATTAAGGAGCCCTATGAAACTGGGGTCAATGGGAATCAAGGGGAAAGCTCTCCACTGGCTGGAGTCATACCTGATGCAAAGGAAGATGACTGTCATTGTTGGAGGTCAATCAGCTCAATTCCAGGGCACCACTGCTGGAGTTCCTCAGGGTAGAGTCTTTGGCCCAACCTCTTAAATTCCTTCATCAATGACCTTCCTTTCACCATATGGTCAGAATTTACTGATGATTGCACAGTGTTTAGCAGCATTCACCATTCCTCAGATACTGAAGTAGTCCATTATGCAGCAAGACCTGGACAACAGACTGGCAAGTGACAAGTAACATTCGCACCACACAAGTGCCAGGCAATGATCATCTCCAACAAAAGAGAATCTAACCATCACCCCTTGACATTCAATTACGTTACCATTGCTTAATCTGCCATTATCAACATCCTGGGTGTTACCATTGACTAGAAACTGAACTGGACCAGCCCTATCAATACTCTGGCTACAAGAGCAGGTCAGAGTCTAAAAGTCCTGCAGCTCACTTCCTGATTCCCAAAGCCTGTTCACCATCTACAAGGCACAAGTCAGGAATGTGATGGAACACTGTCCACTTGCCCGGATGAGTGCAGCTCCAACAACACTCAAGAAGGCTAACACCATTGAGGACGAAACAGCCCAGCTGATTGGCACCCCATCCAGAAATATCCATTTCCTCCATTACCAATGCACAGTGGCTGCAGTATGCACCATCTACTAGATGCACTACATGAACTTACCAAGGCTCCTTTAGCAGCACCTTCCAAACTCAAATCCACTACCATCTATAAGGACAAAGGCAGCAGACATGTGAAAATAACACCACCTGGAAGTTCCCTTCCAAGTCACTTATCATCCTGACTTGGAAATATATCACCATTCTTTCACTGTCACAGGGTTAAGATTTTGGAACTCCCTTCCTAATGCACAGTGGGTGTATCCACACCACATGGACGGCAACGGTTCAAGAAGGCAACTCACCACCACCTCTTCAAGAGCAATTAGGGATGGGCAATAAATACTGGCCTTGCCAGTGATGCCCACATCCCGGTGAAGGTTTGGGCCTAAGACATTATCCTGAGGAACTCCTGCAGTTGTGATGATTGGCCTCTACCAATCACAGCCTTTGTGCTAGGTTTGACTCCAACCAGTAGACAATTACCCCTCGATTCCCATTGACTCCAGTTTTGTTCGGGCTCCTCGACACCACACTCAGTCAAATGCTCAAATTGTCAAGGTCAGGTACTCTCATCTCACCTCTGGAATTCAACCCGTTTGTCCATGTTTGGCGCAGGCTGAAACTGAATGTCTCTGGTGGAACACAAACTGAGCATCAGGGAGGTCATTGCTATGTCAATTCTGCTTCATAGCACTGTTGCTGACACCTTCCATCCATCCATCCATCACTTTGCTAATGATTGAGAGGAGACTGATGGGGTAGTAATTAGCCAGATTTCATTTGCCTTGTTTTTTGTGAACATATATACATCAGATTAGGATTCAATTTAATTTCATATCAAAGGTTTTAGTTTCTTTTACTTGTATCTAGTTTGCCAAATTGAACTATAATTGTAAATACCTAGAGAATGAGTTAAAAGTTGTTAATTCCCAGGATTCTTCCTGGTTTGATGGCATAACTATAGGGTTCATGGTGGGAGATATAGGAAGGATATCAGAGGTAGGTTCTTTACGCAGAGAGTGGTTGGGGTGTGGAATGGGCTGCCTGCAGTGATAGTGGAGTCAGACACTTTAGGAACATTAAAGCGGTTATTGGATAGGCACATGGAGCACACCAGGATGATAGGGAGTGGGATAGCTTGATCTTGGTTTCAGATAAAGCTCGGCACAACATCGTGAGCCGAAGGGCCTGTTCTGTGCTGTACTGTTCTATGTTCTATGATGAGTCAGGGTGCAGTTTTAGCTGACACTGAGGGTTCAAGTGTTGATTGAAGCACAGGATGTCAGATTAGCGTTTTGTGAAGCAGTTACCCAGGCAGTTTTGAGATAACGAATGAAACAAATGTTCAGCAGGATTAAAACAAGTAGCATCTGTTGATTTATTTTGTAGGAAATGCATCCTTTGTAAGAGGATTGATCACAATGCCATATTCAATTATCAATGAGTGTTTTGTAAGGAGCACACTATAAGATCTTAAGTTTCAGAGAAGATCAGATCTGGCAAGAATTAAAAGTTTCTACCCAGGAGAAAAAAGATCACGGTAGCATTTTTTTCTTTCTCTGTTTTCCTACTGTCTAAAGATAGTGTGTGCATTTTATTAAAATTAGTGGAGGATGTTGTAAGCTATAAGCTGCAGCCAGGAATATAAGCTGGTTAAAGTGGCAGGACTCTGATTGGCAAATGTCTCAGATGGGTTTCATTTAGGTAGGAAACCATATAAGAAACTGAATGCATCTGTTTCTCCAATAGTTTGAGCAACTGTGGGAACTATCAGGAAATCTCTTCAAAAGAAACCTATAGATACAACTGATAAAGGGGCTTTGGTCACCATAAAACAAGTGAACCATGTGCTACAGTGATGACCCACTTGGTGGGTAAGAAAAAGATTAAATTAAAAGTAACAGTGCATTTGTTCAGATTCACGGCTCACTTTTACACACCGAGACATGAAAATAGAGTAATTAATTTATTAAAAGGGAAGTACAGTGAGGCACCACATCAACAATGATTCGAGGATGTATTGGTTACACTGGCTCAGTTACAACTGATGGTTACCACTGCTATAGCCCAAGGGTGAGGCAATACAGGAACACGATATTTTACAGAGGCCATCCAAGTGAAACAGGGGATAAAAGAAGCTACAGGAACTTTGCATGTGTTTATGACCCAGCCAATGAAATTGGTGGATTGCATGCAATATGATTAAACAACTTAAGAACTACAGGGCATGCTCAATAGGTAGGAAGAGCTGGCCGCTAGTGAGCCTTGAGCGAGAAATGATAGATATGATAATAATTATGTCAATTGGGATCATTTGAACTGAAAAGCTACAAGCTGCCAAAATCCTAGGTGTGATGAGTTAGGGCTTGGGAAAACGCAACCAGTATCCTCTTTTGTTATCGCGACTCGTGAGCAGAGCAGTCACTATAATTACTCGGGTAATGAACTCTTGCGGGTGCAAGCCATTGATGCACTGGTACTTTGCTTATTATTCTCTCATGAAATATGTGCATCATTGGACAGGCCTACATACATTAATAGAATCGAACTGTATTGTCAACGTAAAGATGGAAATTTGTCTTTGGCTTCACCACCAATATAACATACAGTCATCAATTTAAAAAGTGAATATTTCATGTATACCTACATTGAAATATTTGTGCATATATAACATACATCCTAACCATACAAACATAATACATTGCACTCTGCCATTAAATCACTTACTGCAATTTAATAAATAAAATCAGCAGATTGTGTTTATTTTGTTATTTAATAAGTTTATGGCACTTGGAACAAAGGTCCTCTTGAACAGATTTTTCTTGGCAATAGAGATTCTAAAGCGTTGACCAAAAGGGAACCTTTCAAACTGATGATTATAAAGAGTGAGAGGGATCACCAATGATGGCCTGAACTTTCCTCTTAACTGCATTGTTAAATAGGTTATCAAGCTCTATCTGATTTTACCTGCAGTGTTGATAATTCTGGCCAGCTTACTTATGTATTTCATACTCGGGTTACTATGTCACTCTGTCATATTACATGTCAGAATGCTCTGTACCAGACCTCTGTATTCCCTTGCTAAAACATCTTTACTTCAAATCTTTTCAGTTATCTGATTAAAAACAGACACTGACTAGCCTTTTTAAAAATACAGTCTGTGTTCTCAGTGAAGCTTATCTTCTGGTCTCTATATGTTCCCAGATATTTGAAACACTCTACAACCTCTACCAGTTAGTCATTAATTACAGTATAGGTGTGCATATCATTGAACATGGCAGGACAGGTTGAGAGAGTGGTCAATTTCTTCCTTTAAGGCCCTCTTTAAATCCTAGCTCTTTGGCGAAGCTTTTCATCACCTGACTTTACACCTCCTTAAGAATCCCATTATCAAAACTTCCTTGATTACATATCTGTAAGCCCTTGAGATGTTTTATTACATGTATGTATTACATTTTGGAAAATTAAAACCAATGGATCAACCATCTCACAAGATATTTCTTTTAAAATCCTAGGATGAAGTCCATCACGACCCGAACTCTTATCATCCCACAGCTCCAACAATTTACTCAGTACCACTTCTCTGGTGACTGTAATTTTGCTGAGTTCCTCATACCCTTCCATTTCTTGTTTTATAGCTGCTTCTGGGATGTTACTTGTATCTTCTTTAGTAAAGACTAATGCAAAATACCTGTTCAATTCATCTGCCAGCTCTTTGTATTATATTTACATGTATTACCTTTTATTACAAAGATGCTATAGAAACACAATTTATTGTCGTTGTGCTGAATGACTATACATTCCACTCCATGTGTTACTACAGGTGTGTCACCTTACCAAGAAATGACTGGACAACTAATGCTTACTTCCTGAATATCCTTTGCTACCAGCAACAATGCCATTACTGCAGGGAGCAACTGGGACCACATGCTCAATATGGCCCTGTATGAGTCACTCATCTGTATGTAACCCAAAAGATTAGGAAATCAAAAAATCAGGTTAAGAAGTACTTCAATGGTAAATGTTTAACTTTTTGAATATAATGTCAGGGACACCATCATGACATCAGACTTTAGGAAAAGGGATAATGTGGTTTGCACCCAAATAGTGAGGTATTTCAATTTCTGGCTAAGGCAAGTCCAACTATGTAGCTCCCACTATAGTCCATGAAGAAAATGAAACTATAAAGTATCAGGTGGCATCACATTAATCAATTAAAGAATTGCATGATTTACAAATTTGAAGGTAACATGATTATAGCACTACAACTGCTAATTATACGTGCAACATTTGGACTGCATTGTGAAAATTATAATGATGACCAAATCTGAACAAGGTTGAAGGAGTTATTAACCAAACTGTGATTGTACAAGATGGCTCACCATTGTTTCTGGAATGTAGAGTACAACGGTCAGGCAACTTGACATTGATGGACTATGGTTAAACATAATGGCCACTTGCCATCGAAAGCTTCAATAAACACTATTACTTTAGGTATTAAGAAGGATGAAAAAATGATGTACAGGCATGCTCCCCATTATTATCAAGCCAGGTACCGTTGAACCACTGTGCCAATTACATTCTCCTTCTGTTCACAAGAGACATGAGGGCAAGTACAAGTGTTTCGCAGCAAAGTGTGGAATCAGACTATGTATACTCATGATGCTTGACACCCAAGCTGGGAAAGTGAGACAATATCTGTTCAGGTTTGACAAGCTTCTCAAATATAAGACACCTACTCCCAGGAAATAGCTGTGTTGGAGCCTACTTTACAGAGGAACCCAATTATGGACTTATGGCTCAGGTCACATATCAAGTGGTGTACTCAAATGTGCAATATGAGATTTTACTGGTTGTAATTGATTTAATAAGCATAATTTTACCTCAGGGACTCTGTAATAATCATTATGAAGATTGGGCTCAAGTAGTGCTTAAACAAGGATGTGATTAGTTTCATAAATGTACTGCTGCAAGAAATTGGGAGGCAGAGAGAACATGTTCTCAATATCCGGTATAAACTGGATGGCAGGCGGAGCTGCTGCTGAGGCTGGGTGGAACAGGCTAAATATAGAAAAAAAAATTATAATCAAAGCAAATTAATGGGTCCGTTGAAAGGATGACTCTTTGGACTAAACAATTAAAAAGAATGGGACTGTTGGATTGAAAGTGAGGAATCAGAACAATTTCTTCACCCTAAAGGTCAGCAGTACATGAAACTCTTGTTCTGTATGTATGCATAGATATGTGGATCGGGATTTTGTTTAATCTCATATGACTAACATCTTTGGTTTGTCTTACTTAAGGCTAATTTGTAGATTTGTGATGAAGGTAGAAATGCAGAATGACTTAATTAAACGTTGTTCATTGCCAGGATGCTTTCGGGTTTATGAGTCAGGGTACAATTTTAGCTGATACTTTGTGTTCAATTGTTTATTGAAACACTGGATCTAACTTTGTGTCTCTTGAAAAAGCTAGCTTCGGTTATTTTGATATTAAGAAATTAAACTTAATATTCAGGAGGATAAAACAAGTCGTATCTTTTTTTTGTCAGAAATACATTTCTTCTCGAAGCTTTGATCATAATACCATTATCAATTAGCAATGGCCGTGTTTCCTTTAACAGTTTGCTAGGGAGATTAGATTGGAAAAGAACAACAATTACAAAGAAATACCCAGGAAAAGAAAACATGGCTGTATTGGTTTATTTCTCAATATGTCTATTGACTGGAATCTTCCAGCTGTTCCAGCCAGTGGGATCTTCCAGTCCCACCGATAGTGAACCCCCGCCATGGGTTTCCCAGCAGGATAAGAAGATCCCAACAGCCAATAGTGGGTCGCCACTGCTGTCACAAAACATGCTGTAGGGCAGGGGTTGGGGGGCAGAAAATCCCAAAGTGTGTATTTGAATTTGGTCTCATTGTTGGCTGTCTCTCAATAGGGTCGTGACTTTCTGCCATGCGTCTTCATGTAACTGAACAGGCTGATTCGAGACCCATTAGTCTTCGGGCATATGGACCAGGATGTCCTAATAGGCAATAGGAGCTGGAGTAACGGGCAGCTTCCTTTCTTTTCTTTCGCTACCCATCACTCTGCTTCATCACTAAGATGTGGCACAAAGCATGATACAGCTTAATGGATAAATTGTCACCATTTTGAAGAATTGATAGCGAACTCCTCCCAGTCATTACTGACTGTGCTTCAAGAAGAGCTTCACAGTGTTTTTGAAGTATTTTCGTTGTCCTCTCCTGGAATGTTAGTTATTTGAGAGTTGAGAAAGCAGCACCTGGCAGAGGATATGCTTTTCAGCCATCCAGATATAATGCCAGGTTCCATTGTGGTTGCTTACTTTTGCAGGAGTTTTGCCTGAATGCTTCTGGAGTTGGCTTCAAGATGTAGATTAATATTTGCTCAAAGATCCTCCCAATGATTCTGGAAGATACAGCAGAGGCATTGCTAATGGGATTTCTCTAATACTCTTGTGTCATTTATACACAGTCACTGCAGTACAGGAGTATGACGACAACTGCTCTGTACACTTGGACTGTTAAATTGCACAGATTTTTTTTGTTAAACACTTGCTGCAGTGTTTTGTTGAAGGCTGAGCTGGTGCAACTGATCTGGTTTTAGATCTCCACACCAGTGGTGTCCTTTTCAGAGAGGTGACTGCCGAGGTATGGAAATACTTAACATATTCCAGAGTCCCTCCTTCAAAATACATGGGGGCGGGGTGGGGTGATGGGGGTGGTATAATATTTGATACATGAGATTAATTTTGGAAAATTCAAGGATAGACTGAGTTTCTTGTAAGCAGAATTGAAAAGATCGAGAGTGGCTTATAAATCGGGTGAAGAATGGGCAATGAACTGTTGATTATATATGTCTATGGTGGTCAGTTTAATTTTGGTAAGGAGACAACTGAGGTTAAAGAGCTTTCCATCTAGACAGTATTTAATACTAACACCAATGGGTTCATAATGATTAATAGAAAATGTAAATCATAATCTGATATCAGGGATTATATTTGTTACCCAGCCCCAATAGGCATTTTCACACTTTTCTCTTTAGGGAAGGAAATATTTCCCACTTGATTTCTTGTCCAGGATTTAATTTTCTGTTATATTAGGACTTGCCCCCCTACCGAAGGAAACTTTGGCGCAACATCTAGAAGATGCACTCGTATGTCCAGTACAAAATTACCAAATAATTCAAGATGAAGGCAGCATTTTGATTCAGTCCATCTTAATTCATCCATTATGAATTGCAACTCCAAATACTTCTCAAATGATTTCAACATTTTGATTCAACTACTCTATCCAAGAGCTCATCACAAGTATTACTGACAAATGTTTAAAAACTATGTTCCTCCAATTCTACCCTCTTGTGTATCCCCAATTTTCATCTCTTCACCTTTGGCAGTCATGCCTTCAGTTGCCCAGGTCCTCAAGTCAGGAATTTTGTTCCAAAATCTCTCCAACTCTACCTCTTTCTGGGGGTCCAGATCACTGTGAGAGTCCAGTGGCCAGTGCAGAGGCAGTTCTGAGCACAAGCTGGAAGCTAGATGATAAGACAAAACTTTATGTTATTAGTGGTGAGCACGATTGCATTGGTTTGGCTTTTCTGGATGAGTGCTTTACCATATCCTGCTGCTGGTGTATGGTATGTAGAAGGAGCAATTGCTTTTACACCTTGTTTACTTACTGCTCTGTGATTGCAGCAATACATACATAAGCAGACAGTGTCACCAATACACAGATAGATTCATACTGTTTTACATATATAATGCTTGTGGGAAGTTGCTGAGAAAACATTCAAATGGCTGAACAGGCTGTAGGGGTTGTATAGTCTTCTCCAGCTTCCATTTCTTATGTTCTTATGCTCCTCCTTTAAAAAAAGTCTCCTTAAAAACTACCTCTTTCATGATGTTTTTGGTCACCTGTCTTAATTTCTCCTTACATTGCCTCGTGCTAAATTTTGTTTGATAATTGCTCCTCCGACCTCCGGGATGTTTATCATGTTAAACTGACAATAGGTCAGGTCAAACCTCCACAGACCTTCCTCTTCCTGTCATAAATAGACAATTGAACAACGAACAGGAGAGGGACACTCCATGAATATTCCCATCCTCAATGATGGGGGAGCCTGGCATGTCAGTGCAAAGGATAAGGTTGTGTTTGTATTTGTATTTGTAATCAACTTCAGCCAGAAGTGCCGAGTGGGTGATCCATCTCAGTCTCCTCAAGAGGTCCCCAACATCAGAGTCAGTGACATCAAAAAATGGCTCAGTACACTGCCAATATCGAAGATCCCTGACAGCATCCTAACTGTAGTGTTGAAGACTTATGCTTTGAAACTACAGCTTGTTATATTCTTCTCCTGGACATAAATATACCAATCACACACAAGAATTGGTGAAACAATAATATGGGTTTTTTATTTGGAGATAAGACTGTTTTTTGAATGCCCTTCTGGGAGTGTCAACAAGTGATAATTGTGAAGGTTTTTCCACACTTGGCCGCTGAATAGTAATTCCTCACATTGGTTCTGCAGTATGAAGTTTGCAAGTTCTGAATGAGTATGTGTATTTAGATCAAGCAGTATCATATAACCTGTAGGCTGGTGATGTGCATTGCAGTTAGACGAAGTCCCACTGTAAGCATGATGTTTCTGATGGTACTTCTTGTGGTCTCTTAATCTCTGTCATGGCTTTGGTGACCAAGGGCAGGTCCCTGGACCGGTTTTGTCCATAATGTAATTATTTGGAGTGGCTTTTCTTAATTAACCATAGTTGCCCAAGTGACTGTTAATTTTGACATGAATTATCGTTTCTAGAAGCTTCCCACCACCAAAGTTAAATGGACTGCTGTGTAGTTGCTGAGTTTATCTTTACATCCACTTTTGAACAGGGATGTAACATTGAAATGAATAAAGGTCATACTTAAATGCAAGTTAAAAACATTAGCAGTAGGAGCCGGTTTAAAGCATTCGGCTTTTTGAGTCTGCTCCACCATTCAATAAATCATGTTTGAACTTGTATATCAACTCGAATTTTCTACCCTATCCCAACATGCCACCTGAGTACTTCCTTAGTAGGCTTCAATGGCTTCCAATCCCCCAGCGTGGCTATGGCACCTGGTCTCCGCTGGTGGAGACCAGTAGCAATTCTCACTGGTGTGACATCTCGCCGGCAAGGTGGGAAGCATCCAGGAGGTGGGGAAACAGCTGTGCAGAACATGATAATTACATGGAGATCCAGGCAATCTGATGGTAATAAACTTCACGCCCAGAAAGGGTGTTCTTATCAATGAAATGGGGCTGGGAAGATAACAATCAGATTCACGCCAGTGGTGAATCAGATTTTTGGCCTCTCACGCTATTTTCCCGGCTTACCACACTGATCGATGGACACAGCAAGCTGATAAGATCGTGCCTATAATCTAGTGGCACATTAATGCCCTGCTGAAGGAGGTATGCACAGTTGGACACGCCATATTTCAGAAGAGACTGTATCTGCCCTCTGAGTCAGATGTGTAAGATCCCACAGCAATTTTTATCCGTTAGTTATGCCAGTGCTCAGGCCCAGTTTTATCCCTCGAAGCCCCTAAAGCAGATAATCTGATCAATAATTTCATTGCTGTTTGCAGGATCTTGTTGTGTTGTACATTAGTGGCCATATTTCTTGCATTACGACAGCAATTACACCTCAGTAATTCTTATTAGCTGTACACCTCTTTGGAGCATCCTGAGTTTGTGAAAGTGAGATATATTTGATCTCTTTTTTTCTTTCCAAAGGAGCTAAACAGATGCATACATCATGTATAGCAAGTATAAAGGCTTTATATTACACACAACTGGAAATATAGCCCAGAAGCTATTTATATCCCAATAGCCTTGTCGTACTTGTCACCTTTTCACATCACCATGCAACCCATCTCCCACTTCCGTTTCAACACCATTAGTGGGTACTCCAGTATAATATTGTATGTCTGGAGTTTCACAGATCCAAATGTACAATATTGCACTTACACAGATTGAAAGATGTCTATCACAGATTGGATCATTCCTTTAACTTCTGATATGAAATTCAATATCAAAATTTTACAGCACTTGTGCTTGCACTTACTTTCTGAAAAAAACTATCTACTCAGTCAGAGTATATAGCACAAGATTTATAGCACAAAAGGGCATCATTCGGTCCATCAGTGCCAGCTGATGAAAATTATGCAGCCTGATCTCATCTTTTCATTGTTGGTCCATTGCCCTGCAGGTTACAGAGTCATAGAGGTTTACAGCATGGAAACAGGCCCTTCGGCCCAACTTGTCCATGCTGCCCTTTTTTTTTTAAACCTCTAAGCTAAATTACAGCACCTCAAATGTGTATCAAAATTTTTTAAAAATGCAATGAGGGTTTTTTGCCTCTAGCACCCTTTGAGACAGTGTGATCCAAACTCCCACCACCGTGTGAAAAATTGCCTCTCAATTCCCCTCTAATCCTCCTAGCAATTACTTCAAATCTATGTCCACTGGCTATACCCTTATCCAACATTTCCCCTTCCCATATCTAACAGAATTTTACATTTTGTCCACTTCCCTTTTCAGAATCACTAGAGATTATGGGCTGCATTTTAACAGGAAAAATAGAAAAATTTGGGATTAAAAAGTGTCAGAAATCTATTTCCAAACCCAAATCCACCCCCACCCATCCATTTCCAGCTTTAACTGAGGCAAGAAGGTGGGTGGGTCACCAACTTTGAATATGGGAATGACACTTTGACTGTAATTGTCATTCCACTTTCCAAATCTAACTGTCGCTGGCTGCTGTAGTGTAACGGGTTAATGTAATAGTTACATTGTGGTTTACATCACTCATTACTGTAAACAGTTACCCCAGCAGGCATGTGTAACGGGTTAATGTAATAGTTACAGTAATGAGTGATGTAAACCACAATGTAACAGTTACACCAGCAGGCATGTGTTAGAGACTCTGCACAGCAGATTTGCCTACTTAACACTTCATCATGTACATTGTGCAAATAAACAAATTTGAAGAAACTACCGGAGTCAGGCGACAGCCTCTCCAGATGAAATGCACCACTCCACCAGCAAATTAAATAACTGTGTTTACTGAGTGTTTAATAATTTGACAATTTCCACAAGGCAAGGAATTGGTGGATTCAGGCTGCAAGTGTCCGAGGATCCTCCATAGATGGGTTCTCCTCTCCCCCTCCCCCGCTCCCCCCATTGCATCAACCTTCGCCCCAAGTCCTCGATTTCCTCCCACCACCATCTCCAGACACTTATCTTTTTACCACCGCAATCAGTCCCCAATCTCCCCATGATCATGTATGAGTAAATGATCTTCTATTGTTCCCAAAGGCCTCTGATCTTCTCCCTCCTCCTGATCTACAGTCCCCTCAGTTCCCTACCTCCACACCAATCACCCCGTTGCTGGTGCAGACTTATTGCTGCTATCAGTGACCAGCTCACCACTGACTGGAGGCCTTGTTCTCAATCAAACTGGAACTCTGGGCAGGGAACAAATCACTGACATCACTAACATATTGTGGATTATCAGGGGAATCCAGAATAGTGGAGTTCACCAGATGTTCTGACCAACTCATTCAGGTCATTGTAGGTCATTGTACTAATTACACAGTGAGTAGTCAACAGGTACACAGAATCAAACACCGAACAATTAAGAAGAACAAAGAACAATACAGCACAGGAACAGGCCCTTCGGCCCTCCAAGCCCGTGCCGCTCCCTGGTCAAAACTAGACCATTCTTTTGTATCCCTCCATTCCCACTCCTTTCATATGGCTATCTGGACAAGTCTTAAACGCTCCCAGTGTGTCCGCCTCCACCACCTTGCCTGGCAGCGCATTCCAGGCACCCACCACCCTCTGTGTAAAATATGTCCTTCTGATATCTGTGTTAAACCTCCCCCCCTTCACCTTGAACCTATGACCCCTCATGAACGTCACCACCGACCTGGGGGAAAGCTTCCCACCGTTCACGCTATCTATGCCTTTCATAATTTTATACACCTCTATTAAGTCTCCCCTCATCCTCCATCTTTCCAGGGAGAACAACCCCAGTTTACCCAATCTCTCCTCATAACTAAGCCCCTCCATACCAGGCAACATCCTGGTAAACCTCCTCTGTACTCTCTCCAAAACCTCCACGTCCTTCTGGTAGTGTGGCGACCAGAACTGGATGCAGTATTCCAAATACGGCTGAACCAACGTTCTATAACATCTGCAACATCAGACCCCAACTTTTATACTCTATGCCCCATCCTATAAAGGCAAGCATGCCATATGCCTTCTTCGCCACCTTCTCCACCTGTGACGTCACCTTCAAGGATCTGTGGACTTGCACACCCAGGTCCCTCTGCATACCTACACCCAGATACCATATTAAACAATTGAACAGAACGAGGGCGATCTGACCAGCTTGTTCTGCTGGTCGACTGGTGTGGTGAGCTGGTAAGATTGCAGAAGAGGCGAAATACCAGCTTTGCATCCGATTTCTTGTCTCTTGCAATATTACTGTGAAGCTGGCGTGATAGGCGCAAGGCTGATTTAAGTATTAAAATTGGAATTTAAATATTAGTGAGCCCAGGATGGAGTCGTCTGGGCTCACTTGCCTTAATGGTGGAGATCTTTACTGACGTGGATCACGTATGGTCCCCCACCAACAGGGACCAGATGTGATGGCCTCAATGGTGGGATGGGAGGACACTGAGACCCCTCAAAGTGCTTAGGGGCATGGGAAGCAGTGCCCCTTGGGCCGTGCCAGCCTGGGATCCTGGCACTGCCCACCAGGCACCAGGCAGTACCAAGTGGTGATGCCGAAGGGGAGGGGTGGAGCCTGAAGTGGACGAAGCCGAAGGGGATGGGGCCCAAGGGTGGCTGTGCACCTTGCAATTGGAGATCGGCCGGTGCGGTGATCAGCCTGGAGGGTGGTATCTGGGCAGCATTGGCCGTAGGTTGGGGGTATTGGGTGGCAATCAGCAGGGGAGGTCAGCGATGATCCAGGGGAGTGGGGGAAGTGACAGATCTTGCTGTTCTGTGTACATAAAGCTCAGAGGTGAGTGCATGTACGATGGTGCACTCCAGCTGTCAGTCGCCAGCTTTCTAGCAAGAATAGACTCAGTCCACTCCCCCTACTGATGTGAATGACATTTTACCTTTTTTATTGCAGTAGGTGGCTTAAGGTCGTGTCTGAGAGCCCGTTTTTTAAAAAGGGTGCGTTCGCTTGGCACTTTGAATATTTTTGGCAAGATTGCACACCTCCCCCCCCCCCGCCGCATATGTTCCCTTGTGAAACTAAGGAGCCCATTTTAAATTAAACCATCCTAAACACAAACATACATAAACCAAGTCATCCCTTGAAGTTCAGTTTGTCCATTTTTTCTAACTTTAGAAATGTTCTTTGAGATATGAAGGTCAATAGAAAGTCAATCTCAGGTGCTGCGAATGTGCATTTGTTCATGTTAAGTGTAAATTATGTTGTGGGAGTCAAGTGAGAACCACTGGTAGTGTTCTGCTTCCATGGACTATGGCGAGAAGTCCGATTAAATGATCTTCTGAAATTCACAGTATCACAGATGAGAAGTGATAATAAGATGCCTACAATCTTGACTGAGAATTCCGTAAAATGATCTGGTGCTTTAGCATTCATAATGGGGTACACATACTGTACCTTAATCTCAGGAATAGATTCCTCCACACGTCTTATCTGATTACGTCTTTTTCTTCAACCCATATACCTTTGCAAAATGATCTCACTTTAAGAACGACTTACACTTTTTCTCTCAAGCTGGACAATGCTGTGCGTCAATGAGCATTAAGTTGGGCAGAGTTTTAAGGGTATATGACCATGAGCGATCATGCGTTGCTGTGACTGCTGAGGTCTCTTTTGTTTGTGACCCTTGCGCTTGAGCTGGCTGGGAAAGCTGCATCTGGAACCATGAGTCTGAGGGTGCATTGTTGCATAACCCCTTTGAATCTAATATGGCAGATTTGATTTGGACTCAAGATCATGGCGATTTCCAAGGTTCAATGATCATCCTTGATGAGGAGCCATTCCCTAAATCATGGAATTGGAGTCTTTTCAATTAATTGGTTACAAATTAATTCATTAGTTACTCTACCAAATTTACATGTAGAAACCATCTATTGTTTAATAGAGGCTCGCCATTGCCCTGGCATCTCTGGCAAAATGTACATAATTGGAATGTCACACATTTCTTTAGCCCAAAGTATTCTTCAAGGGTACTTGTTGTCTTATCAAATCACATGTTTTCTGTGAGCTGTTCAAATATTCACTGGCACTCTGGTCTGAGACAAAATGAGAATCATCTTGCGAATCACTACTACATCGACACTATCCATCTCTGTGATGAGCAAGTAGATCTTGAACCCATCAATCCCATGGCATGACTGGATGTCCCAGTGAAAAGAGGAAAGGTACAAATTTAAACTTTGCTTCATCCCATCCTCATCGCCAGTTGTTGTATTATACCTCGGAGATATACGCCAGCTTCTAACTGTGTAACAAGCGTTTTATTCAACGATTTTTAAAATATCTGTTCTCTCATGCAACTTTTGCCTCAATTTAGTTTATTTTTCTATGACAACACCCTGGCTTAACTAATCCTAGTAACAGTTTTAACAACACCAGGTTAAAGTCCAACAGGTTTATTTGGTAGCAAATACCATTAGCTTTCGGAGCGCTGCTCCTTCGTCAGATGGAGTGGAAATTTGCTCTCAAACAGGGCACAGAGACACAAAATCAAGTTACAGAATACTGATTAGAATGCAAATCTCTACAGCCAACCAGTTCTTAAAGATACAGACAATGTGAGTGGAGGAGGGAGCATTAAGCACAGGTTAAAGAGATGTGTATTGTCTCCAGACAGGACAGCCAGCAAGTCCAGGAGGCAAGCTGTGGGGGTTACTGGTAGTGTGACATAAAGCCAACTTTATGTCACATTATCAGTAACCCCCACAGCTTGCCTCCTGGACTTGTTGGCTGTCCTGTCTGGAGACAATACACATCTCTTTAACCTGTGCTTAATGCTCCCTCCTCCACTCACATTGTCTGTATCTTTAAGAACTGGTTGGCTGTAGAGATTTGCTTTCTAATCAGTATTCTGTAACTTGATTTTGTGTCTCTGTGCCCTGTTTGAGAGCAAATTTCCACTCCATCTGACGAAGGAGCAGCGCTCCGAAAGCTAATGGTATTTGCTACCAAATAAACCTGTTGGACTTTAACCTGGTGTTGTTAAAACTGTTACTGTGTTTACCCCAGTCCAAAGCCGGCATCTCCACATCTTAACTAATCCTACACAGTGAGCAATCAGCAGACGCACATAATCAAACGCTGAACAATTGATCCTTACAGTCAGTCTGTAAAAATTCTGTCATATGTTTCTGGTTGAAAGTTTGAATTTTAATTGCACTCTGAATTTTTTGTGGCCTTTCCCGTTGTTCTTCTGGTGCTTAAACATAAATTCATAGAGGAAGTTCCTCTTTTCTTTTACTGTGGAGCATTGTTCCAAATGAACAATTAAACCAGTATCATAGTTATATGTATATTTGGTTGATGAACAATGGTCTATACAAAGGAAACCTGCTTGCAGAGTTTTGAATCAGTCTGTTAACCTTGTGTACCTCCCGAATAGAAGGTCACCTTGCTTATAGATGTAACCTTTAGCTTTATATAGATCAAGTATATTTGGTAGTAGTGAAAACAATTACTGGCTTAGTTTTGTTGGACTTTTCTGCAAAGGGTTAGACAAATGCAAGCATTATTGATCTTAGATCAGCATATTGACTTCTGTTAGAACAGCTTGAGGTGTTTTAAAAGTCTATACATTAGATTTGTTCTAAACCAGGCAGAAAATCATTCACTACCTGAAGAAAATTTCATGGGGCTGGTATGAAAAGCTCGACCAAAGGACAAAATATACAGCTGCTGACACTGGAGGAAAAACAACATTTCAGAGATGTGTGCAGTACCCCACAGCTCAAAAAAATAGACATAGCAAGTGCATTATTCATTATGCAAAGGTAATTTATTAAGATCTTGTTTGCTATGGTTCATTTGTTGCTCTGTAAATTATATACAGAAATCTGTCTCCTTTGAACATACAACATTGTACATCACATCAGTTGCTAAAATTGCAGAATGCTTGATCTAGCCCAATACAACTAGTGCAATGAGTTATTTTTGTGGAAGACACAACTAAAGGTAGAACAGTTGAAAGTGTAGCTGTTAAAAGATCTGTTTGTCGGTCAGTCATGTACCTTCCATTGGTTGTTTATATTGTGGCCATTGCACTCGTCATTTGGCTTTGTCATCAGGTAATGTATTTTCTTCTGGCTTGTTGATCAATTTCACTTGGTACTTCAGTCATCGACCAATAATTTTGCACAAGTCCTTTCCCTCAATTTCATTTTGCTCGAATCACATTCTATCAAAAAGAATCAACTCATCTATTCCAATAAAAAGATCAGTTCCAAAACCATCACATGACATGCCCTCAAATAAGATTAACACAAAATAAATCTCAAACTTAGTTGAGATTTACCTCCAATTCTCCAAAAGTCACATAGGAGACCCACTTGTGGGCTGGAAATTTCCTATACCACCTGTTGCAGGAATCGTAACGGGCGAGACAGAATATTCAGCGGACCATTTAAAGCTCCGTGGAACTCAGGCAGGATATTCCGGTCTTAGCCGGGGGTGGGGTGCAATAATTATATTTATTCTCAGTTTTACCCATGACAATGATGTTATATAGAACTGTCCCGAAACATTTCTGGAAAAAGCTCATATTCCGGCTCCTCAATGTTTTGGCAGTATAAAAATATTGGTGATTAGATGGTAGTAGCAAAAATAGAAAACATTGGAACCCTGAAACTGAAAATGATTAAAATATTTCACACCAGTGGAGGTACAATTATAACACATGTGCAATAACACTTCACAGAATACAGTGTGCAAAGCAATCCAGGAAAACTATGCCAGTAGAATAATCACACTAGGCCACATGTGTAACAACTGTTTGGTATTTCAAGGACAACAACTACTTGTGAGGTATCGGCATTTCAGACCCTTGAAGGAATGTTTATGCCACTAAAAATTGTATTCAGTACGTAGAAACTCATGCTCTCATGGTGCCAAAGAAATGCTTTTAATTTTGAGACACACAACTGGAGTATGTTTGAAGTTCATGGTTGCCTGATTGTCTCTTAAATCCTGGTCTTACTAAAAGCAGCAGCTGCAGAAATAAAGCATAATAAAAAAAGTTTGAAGAGCATAGTTTGGGAGATGATACTTGGGCCACAAATACAATGCCAGTGCTGTACATCTTGGAAGAAAATTGACATGACACCTAATTCAATGTGGCAAATTTCAGCCAGTCATTATGATGTCTGAGGTATGATATTGAAGACTAATAAAGACCACGAGGTCAGTGATAGTAAACTAATGGAACGATTTATTACACCTATTCTCCTCGCACAATCAGCACAAGACTGTCCCTGCAAGCTCCATCCAAGGTTGGCTTGAGTCTCAGGTCACCTGACCCATTCTCTTAAAAGGGGCATGCCCCAACATATATCACACTCCTCCCCTCTTGCTTCAAAACCCCCTGTGACATGCATACATTTTTAACACACTTATTGCACAATTCAATTATATACAAAACATAACATGAACATGTTGGGCGGCATGGTAGCACAGTGGTTAGCACTACTGCTTCACAGCTCCAGGGACCTGGGTTCGATTCCTGGCTTGGGTCACTGTCTGTGTGGAGTTTGCACATTCTCCTTGTGTCTGTGTGGGTTTCCTCCGGGTGCTCCGGTTTCCTCCCACAGTCCAAAGATGTGTGTGTTAGGTTGATTGGCCATGCTAAAATTGCTCCTTAGTGTCCTGAGATGTGTAGGTTAGAGGGATTAGCGGGTAAAATATGTAGGGATATGGGGGTAGGGCCTGGGTGGGATTGTGGTCGGTGCAGATTCGATGGGCCAAATGGCCTCTTTCTGTACTGTAGGGTTTCTATGATTCTATGATCAAGTGTGAATGGCAATACCAACGTCCATTACAAGGTCTACATTGACATAATCAGTCTATCTGGAGGACAATGGTTGCTGGATGACAGTCTTGTTGCCTCGGAGGTCTTCTCAGGCGTTCTTCCCTGCATTTCTGGAAGCTCTGGAGCTTCCTCTCTTGCCTGGTTATTGTCATCAGTAGCTTCTGCTGATGCTTCCTCTCTGGTCAGAACTCCCTCAGTGTCAGGAACACAAGACTCAGTCGGTTATTCAGGCTCTACGAGAAACATCCCTGCTTTGATGTGGAGCAACCACCAGCTGGGTCTCCTCCAGACCCGTTCATCCTGGGTCTGAACAGTGTATGAAATTGACCCCGTCTGGGCCACCACTGTTGCAGGAACCCATTTTTCTCCTACCATGTAGTTCCTTGCAAACATGGTTTATCCCTTCCTAAACTTCTTTGTCTTTCCCTCTCCACAGGCCATCTGCCCTTCTTGGTTCTTTGTTACTGCTTCTTGTCTCTCCTCTAGTTGCATCAAATCAAAGATGGTCCTCAATCTGTGGCCAAACCTCAATGATGCCGGGGAATCTTGGATCGTTGTATGAGGTGCGCTGTGATATGTGCTTAAGAATCGATTCACTTGCCTTCCAAGAGACCCCTCCCTTTGGGAAACCGTAAGGGCCTGTTTTCAGGTCTGAACAAACCTTTTGGCCTGGCCATTTGTTGCAGGGTGGTATGGCGCTGACTTCACCTGCCGGACTCCTTGGTGTTGAGGTAATCCACAAATTCTCCACAAACTGTGGCCCGTTATCATATTTGATCATGGGTTCCAAATCGAGCAAACAACTCACTGAATTGCTCTATAGTCACCTCTGTGGACTTTCGACTTCATAATTGCCACTTCTGGCTATTTTGAGTGGATGTCGACCTTCACCAATAGCATCTTTCTCTCCACTGGACCTGTGAAGTCTACATGGATTCTTTGCCAAGGAGCTTCAAACCATTCCCATGGGTGGAGGAGTGGCAATAGTGGTGTTTTCCGCACTACAGCGCAAGATCTGCAAGCAGCTGCCTTCTGTTCGATCTGGAAGTCAATGCCTGGCCACCTCTTTCATCTGCATCCAAGTGCCCTTGGAGCACTTGATCTTTAAGATGCACATAAGGTCAGAAATTGGCCACCATAAGTATCAGGTGGACACTATGAAACATTTGAATATAAAACATCCACACAGAGACCTTCCTCTGGTCTTTCTCAGACAAAATTCAAAATAATTGCGCATTCACTGATAGACATTGATAATTTCAGAGCAGACATAACAAATGGAATATATGATATAGATGCACTGAAGACAGAGTTAAAAAGCAATCTATCCAAAACATGAGTGATGTACCTCTCACTATTAAAGGTCTGTTGTACAATAGTTAGATCATTATTGGGCATAGAAGCTCCCAAATCCTTAAAATATCACTGTCAAGGGCCATTCACCTTCTGACAATTCCTCTGATTATGACAATTATATGCAAAACATTCATTTTAAATGACATTCAGCCACAATAAGGATCATGAACTCCAGACAGCTGGGCACATTTTCCCTTTCTGCTACTCACAAACAAGTTGCTCTATATTCCAGTCTTGTTACGACACGATTAAAGACCCATCTTGAATTGGAATGTGAACCAATTTTCAGAATTTATGGGATGTCTCGTCATTCTATGCAGCTGCTCTGCATGGAGAAAAGCTAAGTTTATTTTCTCAATTCCAAACAAATGAAGAAGTCACCAATGCTTGGAAAATTGTCAGGAGGAAATTATTGTGCCATACATTCTACAGAGGTCCTCCCCTACCAAAAACCCTCAACCTAATTTTCCTTTCAAATATTTTATTATAGAAAGTCCTAAATTAAATTTTATATCTATTGATTTATTAATATACAAGTCAATTTTAATTTCCAAAAAATGATAACAGAGCAATAACAGCTTTCTAATGAGCAGTAAAATTGCCACACCATTGATGCAAACGCTATATTCACACTGCCATTTCTTTTTGAGGAGCCAATCACAAGGCAGCCACAAAGGGCCAGCTTGTTATGCAAATCGAGGTTCCTGATGCACATGAAGCCCTGATTGCCATTTAAGGCAGAACAGTGTGCCACACAAACCCTGGTCCGTTTCATCAAATCTAAGTTTTAAAGGGGTCAGAAAAAGTTGTCCTTTTATTTGAACTGTTGCTATCCAAGCTTCTCTTCCCCAACAATCATCGCCCCACCTGACATTTCATTGCTGCTTGTGTTGCCAGACATTGAGGTACCCTGAATCTGGTGAACTTCAGGACACCTATTTCAATGAGGCCCTTAGTCCTCTGACCTTTCTTGCAGTTGGCATGAATGGGCAGTTGCCCAGAAGATAAATTCAGCTCAGTGCCCGGAGTGACGTCAGGGAGTGCATCCATTTGCAGCAGGCCTACACTAGCCTCAATTTTTTCCGGCTCTCTAAAATGTGGCCAATTGGAAGTTATTGGTGATCAACAAATACGGAGAGATTGGGTGGGGGAGAGAATGAAATAAAAGAATGATATAAAATTCAATCAGCACATCAATCTTAGTCATCAGGTGGAGGAAGGGGTGTTAACTTAAACACATTGTCCAATTTATTATAGATCTCTTCACTGGTTAATACTGAAGTATTGTAAAGAATCTCATTGCCTAGAATTGTACATTTTACCTCTAAGTATGTGGTTGGCTGCTCAATCGTTCAACTTGAGATTCTGGGGCATGGATTGGCGTGTTTTTTTCTCTATAACTGGAAGCATCATAGAGGAAGAATAAAACAAAACATGGTTTGATTGCAATAAGGACATCAAAATAAAGAGACGGAGCAGATGATGTACTCGTTAATGGAAGTTCCCAGTAACCTACATATCAAAGTCACTGAAATTGAGGGAAAAATATCATTTTCAGCAATACAGAGGCTGTTTAGTAATAACGAGAGGTATAATTCAGATAGCTTAGAGATAGTCTCTGTTTATCTGAGTTCTCACACACACATAAGGTGATTTCTTGGAAAGTAAGTCCATTTTTTGACCTGTGATGCCCAGGAATGTTGAGCCTAACTTGCTCTGATTTACACAGAAGTGAATGGAAAGTTTATTTGCCTGAATTGCAATCTGTTCAAAGTGTCATGATATTGCTGGGTCAATCATAAGCAGCAGCAAGGTCTGCATTTTCTACAGACAAAATGTGAATCTTTCTCGACTCCCCTCCCATGTTTGTGTATGCAGCTTAACATTTATATTTTATAGTCAGTGCAGAACTTGAGTATTACTGAATAAAAGATACATTTTTTGCCAAAGCTTTTTGTCTTGCTCTCATCAGGACATTCACAAGAATAGAATGCAAGGGGAATCACCAAATTTGTACTGAATGAGAAGAGTGCGCTGATTGATTAGCAAGTGCACTCTGATTGGTAGAGTAACGCAATGGAGAATGCCAAGCACTGTTTGAAATTTAAACAAGGCAGCTTGACTCTGATTAGTCAAGGCATTGCCCTGAGGAATGAACCAGGAATCGGACCTCATCTATGGGGATGAGAAAAATATCAGCCATGATTGAATGGCGGAGCAGACGCGATGGGCCGAGTGGCCTAATTCTGCTCCTATGTCTTTTGGTTGTCATTTATTTTGTTTAGTTGAAACAGGCTTAATGTGTGTACATGTTTTTTTTCCTGTCTATAAAGAAACAGGACTCTGTGTATTAATATATTTAGCTTCCAGTACACATAAATGTGCCACAATGTGAGCCCAACTGGCCATTTTGATTTTCAATGTAAATTTTAGCACACGTGAGGATTATTTAGCAAATGTCCACTCATGGACTCACATCTAATGTTGGACACTGTATTTTGTACTTTGCAAGCACAGGCTGGTTGCATACGGTATGCACTTTGTCTATTGTGAACAGTGGAAGGGACATGCTGTTTGACGCGATCCGCCTGCCAGTCTTTGGGATGTACAGCCAAGCATCACTGGCACTGAAATTCATATGCCACATTACTCATGTGAGAGATAGGCAGGCCTTTTTGGCTGGACGATAGTATCCTGTTAATGGTGAATATCACTCATGTTGCTACTGCATAGTAGCAGCGTGAAACAGCTAGCTTCATCTATTGCTCATGTTTTTGAGATACTTTACCCTTCCACGGTTATCTGAGGTAGACTGTGTACTTTTCATGGCCGAAAGTGACAGCCTTAGGCCCATACAGGAATTTGCGTACAGTGTCAAATGATCTGATCGAGGTAGCCGTTATCCTGCAGGATGCCATTCATGTGTCCTATTTCAGCATCAAGCTTGCATGGTGAGCAAATGGTTGGGCCCTATTTACAACATTGCCGATAAGGTCAATCTTACAACTAATGGAACTGTAAGAATCCCAACTCATAAACTGATCAGTGAAGATAGGCTTCCGATAGACCATGGTAAAGAAACCCCTGGCATATTTCTCAATGAGTACATCACGGAAGGGGAGGTAATTTGACTGCTCCATTTCAAAGCTAATTTGAGCACAGTAAGGCATGTAAGGAAATTATTACATGCAGCTGCAGATTTAAATAAAACAAATGTATTATCCACATATCGGAAATTTAGATGCAATTCCATTGAAGATACGTTGCTCATGAACCCCAACAAAGACTTTTGCAAGAGCTGGGCTTAGGGTGGATCCCATGGCAACATCAATTATTTGGGTATACATGGTGTTGTTACAACTGAATTCAACTTTGCAAGTTTCCCAGTTCACAAGTTCAGTGAATATTGGTTCATGCAATGGCGGTGGATCTAGATCAACATGATATAGTGCTACAGTGCAAATATCTGTCACTTCCTTAAGTGGAATATTGATGAATAGGCTAGTAATGTCAAATGAGCACATGGGACACAGCATTGCTATTTATATACAAGCCCAGTATGGTCTTCACAAATACGAAGGAATCCTTCACTGTACATGCGGAAAACTTGCTCAAGAATGGTTGTAACAATTTGCCTAACCATTTGGCCAATCCATGTGTGCAAAACTGCTTATGGATGAGATAGGGCGTAAAGAGACATCATTTTTGTGTGTCTTGGGCACCCCATAGATATGTGGAAGCAGTGAGCTGAGAGGATGAACCAGTCATGTATATCACTCGGCAACTCATCGCTCTTACACAAGTCCAGCAAGCATTTTTTAGCTTACCTTCGAGCAAGGCAGTTCAGTCATGTTGAGCAGCAGGTTCAATGGTTATGAATTTGGACCTGGATTTATATCTTGGGTTCAATAGCAAATTGCATTCAGCAGTAATTTCGGTGGAGTTTAGATATTCTATCAAATTATACCTCCTAATTATACCCCTAACAGCCATTCTGGCAATAGTTACCAATGTTACAGTTACAATGCAATGCAATAATAACCACAGACCAAAACAGTGAAACAGCATGTTATATTAAAAGAATTATGTTACAGTACAGAGACCACTAGAGACAGACTAATTGAGGTTACATTTCCAGTGTTTAAGATCTTTGCTTTAATTAAAACAAAGATAACTATTTTCTCGTACACTTATGAATATCCAGTGCAGTCCTGCAGCATTTTACACTTCTGTCCTACTGTCACCTTTTGTAACAACTGTAGTCACATGTGACTAGTTCCTTTTAAATATCCAGTAAACATACAGGAACGGAAATGCATATTTGTCCATCCATTAGTTATAAAACATAACTACAGATTTTAAGAAACTTTTAAATATAACAATTTTTCTAATGAAGAAAAGGGGATTAAAAAGCTAACATGTTGACCACAGGGCACTTTCAGTAGTACATAATGCATGTGTACAAAGAAACTCATTCCTTAATTAGCCATTTTTTTCTTTTTGCTTGCTTGTGTTATAACAGCAATTTGGTAGCTCTATAAATCTTAGCATTATGGTTGAAAACTGGATAGTAAGGGTGAAAAGCTGTATGCCTCGGAACCACCCCATTAACAGGCACATATCATTTATCTTTTTTCTAAACAGTAGTATAAAGACTATAGGCAGATAAGAATTAATATAATAAATGTTTGCAATTATTCTAAGAGAGATTTAACTACAACATTAAAAACCATAATTGTCAATGTCATGGACAACTTCCTGGAAGTCAGTTGATCCACCATAAAGGCCAAGGAGCCCAACACCCAAATCGGATTCTCACATCTTCTGCATCTAATTGAGAAGCATGACTGGTTTCCTTTTGGGGTGGGTGGAGGTGGGCGGCGGGGCTGAGTGGGGGTGGGGGGGGGGGGGTGGTGAAGAGAGGGGAGGCCTTGACAAGTTTAAAATGGAAGAGAGGAAATGAGGAAGGAAAAAGAAAAAGATAGCCAACACTTAGCAGTCATTTAAGTGTACAACAATTTTAATTTCTCTTATAAACCTACTCAATCACCTTCCAGTGCTAGGTTTGTGTTACCTTATAGAACTAAGGCCATTATTTGTAGTCATTAGGACCACAGGTTTGTCTAATTGTGTGCATAAAAATATAGCAGTCACAGGACTATCACTCACAACATAAATGCACTTCACAGAATAGTTCTTAGTATCATTGCAATGAATACCTCAGGGCGGACAGCACATCCAATGTATAGGTTATAAAATGACCAACATTCTAGAGTGATGCTCAGCACTGCATCTTCCATCTTAACTATTAGTCCGCTTTTCACATAGCCTGTGTGTTTTTGTATTTCCCTTTTAAAATAAACAGCACTATTATGTCAAAGTTTGATAATCTTGCAAAAAAAAAGTAATGCTTTGAAGGGCACAAACATCATCACTACCACTGCACATTAACAAGTTAGGTTGTCATTCAATAATGCCCTTATCATTTTCCCATTGGCACGCTGCAGGCTGCAGAGCTTAAATATTTAACTGCTGGCCTCAAGCCAAGTAGTTATTAGTCTAGGATCTAAACTTATGTATCATACAATTATGGAAAACTGTTGATCACTGCAGTGTCCGTGACTCCATAACTATATACAGTGGTGGTTATTCTTTTTAATGCTTTGTTCAGACAGCATAACAAAACTAAAACAATGCTCAGCCATGGATTTAGATCCAGTGGTAGGCCATAGTATACATCGAGTACTAGTCTTAGCAAAGGCATAGTGCCTGGAATGGATTACAGGATTGACATCCTCCTTGTGTCAAACAAGTTGGGTACAATCTAATGTTAAGAATACAGGGATATAGAAAGTTTAATCTGTTCACTGTCTTCAAACACATGAGAGAAGAGCTCTCCCAATGTCATAACCAGCAGAGCTGATTTCCCCACTGGTCTTAGGGCGAATACAAATCCCACCGTAACTGACTTTAAAGTTTCACTGGAACAAAGTTTTATTTTGATAGCCAATCACAAGTTCATTTCTGTGTAAATTGGCATTTGCAACATCTAGACATTTAAAAATTTGACCTCCTGGTTCACTGCCTTCAACCCCAATGAAGGGGAAAAAATAGGAAATCCATTGATGATCTATTGGCAAGTTTTTCCTTCTGTACTAACGAGAAATATTGATAGCTACCCAGTCTAGTTGTAACTATGATTATATTGTTTACACGAGGGGTTATCTCAAAGTTATGAACAGTTAGGGCAGAATTTTGCCAGAGCCACCTCAGTGTCAAATACCAGCTGTTGGAACAGAGTGTAAAATCGGAGCAGAGAGGATTGCATGCAAATAATGGTGACATTCGGATTTTCCTGCCTTTTAACATAATGGAATAAGAATTGGTCAAGCGCTTCCTTTGCAGACTCCCAATTCTTCTAGTCTAATTTGCCTATTTGCACTGTCACCAAACAATCATGATGAAAATCTGTGCTGTTCTGTAGAATCCAACAAGAATGTCTATATTAGCAGAGGGGAAACGCATCCTGCATTGTTTTATCTTTCTACCCCTTTCCAAAGACATTTGGAACTTTGTATTTAATTGAACTGAATAATTAAATATTAAAAGTAAATGAACCTTTCCCAAAAATGGAACTGTATAAATATGCACATTGGCCAAAATACACAATGGCTCACATTTGAAAATTCTTCAGCTAAACATGACTGGGAGATCACTAAAATGTGGATTCTTCTCTTTGCTTCCACTCTCATGATCCCTTTCATGATCACCAGCAAGTTCCTATATGCTCATGACATCTTCTATATGAACAAGAAGTTTCAGTTTTCCAAGTATGATGATGCTGAACAAGGAATAGGAAGTGATCAAAACATCCCTAAAAAGCTTTTGTAGAAGTCTTTCAAGAAGTGTAGAGGTAGAATAGCAAAGAATTTTAAGGAGGGTTTTCCAGAGTTCAAGGATTTAACGGCTGAAAATTGTCATTAGTGGTAGAACAGAGGGAAGGGAGGTGTACAATCCTAGAACCCTTACAGAGCAGGAGGCTATTCAGCCTATTAAGCCTGCACCAACAACAATTCCACTCAGGCCCTATCCCCATAACCCCAGGTATTTATCTGCTAGTCTCCCTGACACTAAGGGACAATTTAGCATGGCAAATGGCTAATGCACATCTTTGGACTGTGGGAGGAAACTGGAGCACCCGGAGGAAACCCATGCAGACATGGGGAGAAAGCGCAAACACCACACAGGCAGTGACCCGAGTCTGGAATTGAACCTGGGTTCCTGGCGCTGTGAGGCAGCAGTGCTAACCACTGTGCCACAGAGTCTGAACAACAATTGTGCAAGCCTGGAAGTGGAACTGAAACAACCCTTCCATAGACAGAATGGAGCCACTGAATGATTTCAAAACCTTCACCCATTTGTTAAGACCAATGTGTTGGGACGGGTAGATGTGCAAGATTTTGGATATAAACCACTGAATTCTGCACAATTTGGAATTTGTATGGAGTGGCACTAGGAGAAATCAGGCCTTGGAATGATCTCTCACAGATGCCGTCAGAACCGCTGAGATTTTCCAGCATTTTCTATTTTTGTTTCAGATTCCAGCACAGTATTTTGCTTTTATCTTGAAATGAACAAGTGTTTCAATGATGGGAAGGGTCAGGCATGCACAGAGATAGGTGATAATCTGGAGATGGGTTAGATGTGAGCTCAGGTCAAGCAGGATACTAGGATTATGCACCATCATTTTCAATTGGATTGAATAACCGGAGAGGGAGGTACATGCAGTACCATAAAGGCCTGGGTTTGATCCCTGTGATGTTGAATTGAGAAAATCTCTGGCTCAACCAGGTAGATTTTGAGTTTAAAATGTCTGTATATATGCTCAAATTCATAGAATTACAATACTGAGCATAGGGTTTATGTGAATAGCAGCACTTGAACATGCATTTTATTTTTCAAATTCTCCATTGCTGAAGGATGTTGTACCTGAAAGTGTAAGGTGAATTCAAGACTTAAGTCCAATTTAGGGAATTCTTGATATGGAGAATTAAAGTACATTCTGCACAAGAGTTGAAAATGTGGGGTAGAATTTTCCAAAAAAATGGCAAGGCCAGCACCACAGAGATTGGGAAAGGACACCCCGATCTGCAAAAATAATCGGCTCCCTTCCACACCCCATGGCTGTGGAGGACCCCGCTGGTAAGTTTTGGGGGAACCCATTCACCACAGAAGTATTAGGGGCAGTCAGTCAGTCTCCCCCGCATAAGCTGCAATTTTTGGATTTTTCAGCAATTACAGGAATGGAGAGGTCAGAAAAGGCTGCTCCCTGGGCTCTCACTCTTACCTGGAGGTCCTGCTGCTGGTTCTGAGAGACTGAGGTGAGGTGAACTCTCCCGAGGACAAGAGAAAGTGGACAACCTCTCTGCTTCCTCTCCTTGCAGGAAAAGGGACACACAATCTTGGGGAGAGGCAGGGATTCAGGGTTGGGTAGGGGGTGGAGGTGGCTATTATCCAGTGACAGGTACTTTATCGACCACTGGTAAAGTGTGCTTTCCTGCTCCATGGGGAAGGAGATCTTATTCCAGAAGGCTGAAGATTAACAGCAGCAATCTGCAGTGAGAGTCTGAGCCTCCTGAGGTACTGGTGCCCAGACATGGCGGGAGAGTTGATCCTCTCCAATGCGGAGGGTCTCACACCTCCTCCCAGCTGAAACCTGGTTTCCATCAGCTCTGTTCTGTGGATGGGTATACAACATACGAGAATGTAGTTGGTGGTCCTGCTGCTACTGGTGTCATTGGTGGTGGTGCTGCATCTTTTCTTGTCAGACATGCAAGGTCCAGCTGTATAACATGCTCCCACACACTGGTGAAGGTTGATGGCAGGAAAATATGACTGACAGTGAGTGAAGTGCTAGACAGGTGAAGTAGCTTCCAAGAAGTTATCACCTGTTTAACAATTAAAGCATTCTCTGAGAAGAAGTGCTTTGAGCAGCAGCTTTTCACCTGCCCATGACTGAAGCTCTTCAGTTTCATTGAACAAAACTTTCCCAGCTCGTCACTTTCACTTAAGAAGCTCGTCCTGTTGTGTGTTCACCTCAGTGACTCTGACAAGTTAGTGACAGTTCGGAAAACAGACTCCCTGGCTGGAAAATCCAGAACTGAAGGTTAAAACATTATCTATTAACCTTTCAAATTACCTACACAACAGATTGAAAGTTTCTTGCCTTCATTTCTACTCGGGTGAAAATTGGAAAGGAGTCAGGCTGGTATCCCCAAACAAACATCACTTTTAGGAGGCAGAAGGATACAAAATTCTTCTCGCAGGAGTGATGAGGAGGTTAAATAGTTAGGAAAGATCAGAGCAGGAAGGGATTTAAAAATGAAGAGAATTTTAAACTAGAGGTATTAGGGGACCAAAGTGTATATTGTATAATACATTGTTCAGAATAGTATATGAGCAACAGAGAGAGAAAGCAGGGCTTGGAGGAAACACTGTTGATCCTACAATCCACAAACAGTGCCAGAAAGGCACTTACTTCTGCCACATAGGAGTCCTTGCCTCCTTTTCACTGCTGGGTTTTCCCGAGGCTCAGGAAACTCAGTTGGCCAGGGTTAAACCTGGAAGAGAGACAAAATGAGACACATTGCCTCATCAAAGCTGGAAGTGGATGGGTTTGAGGTGGACAGGATTCAGGTTTGAGAATTTTAATATATTTACATCTCACCTGACCAAAATCCACTCACTTTGGAGATTAAAATTCCTCTCAATAAAACAGATTTTTATCTCATACACGAGATGGGGTCAAGCAAGTTTGGACTGGAGCCTGATTTATATCCTGCCTGACTGAGCAGATAAAATGGGAATCTGATGCAAAACCATCCTGCTCCCTTCTGACAGGTTATGATAAAATCACCATTATTATTTTTCGATTGTTTGTTTGTATTAAGAAACAATCATCAAAACAATGGATCTAAAATTATAGAATGACTCGAAGACCAGGAGCAGTCTGGAGTACAGAATATTAAAAAAAAGAAAACTTTAAATTATGTTTTCATATCCTTGGATGTAGCAAACACTCCACAATCAGAAAATTACTTTTGAAATATATGCCAAAATCTTGCTGCCGTTCAGACTAGTGAGATTTTACGGGCCCGCCAACGGTGCACCCCCGCCCCAGGTTTCACGGCAGCGAGGGGTGCATTCAATGGGAAACCCCATTGACAACAGTGGGACCATAAAATCCAATGAGCAGTGCATCACCTCAAAACACACCGCGGAGATCAAGGAAAATTCCACCGACAGTTACTATTATGCATGCAAACGTAACAGCTAATTTGTATAGTCCCACAGTCAAATTAGAAAATTGATCAGTTCATCTGTTTTCTCCTCTTGGTTAAAGTACAAATATTGATCAAAATGATTGGAAAACTTTCCTGTTCTTTGAAAAGTTCAATGGGATTGCTTATAGCCACTTGACAAGGCAGAGATGGCCTTGGTTTCTGCATGACTGCACTCCAGCAATACAGCATCCACTCACGTCTACTAAGAGGGTACATTTAAACTTCGCATTGTGGACCAGGAATAGCAAGGGGTATATTTCTATAATAGGGTACTGTGACAAGGGTTCTCTGTGCAATAGCTGGATCTCACTATAACTTACCTAGATATTGGGTAAGGAAGGAACATTTGAGTTAACAGTGTATGCTACATTCACCACAGAAGTAATCACTGAAACTGAACCAAATTAAATCTGTAACGTAGGTCACAAATATGTGTTCCAATTTGGCGGCACTATGGAGGCCTAGAGACACTTATTTTGAGGTGGCTTACACTGTTGACAGTTTCCTGCGCACCCATTCTGTAAGAAAGGTGCACACAGGGGAGTGTGCATTGGAAGGCCTTGAATCAATGATATCACTGAGGGAACATAAATCACAAGCTGATGTGATGCCAAGATCTATAATTTGGACAATGCCTTTCCTTACAACAAATCCATAGATCATTCCACAAACTACAAGCATTCTGCTGAAAGATGTGTTCTAAAGAGCCAGGCACCCAAAATGCAGAGAAGGCATCTGGAAGTGTTCAAGTGTTTTTAGAGGTATTACGATAAATTCTTGGATTAACCAGAGTGTGTTTCTGCATTCTCTCAGGAGTCGGGGGAGTGGGAGTGTCGGAGGAGGGGGTGGAAAGGCAGAGGAATAGGTGACCTAGCCACACAAAGGCTACAACAGGTATTGGACAGCAATGGAAGTGGCTTTGGGTTTACAGTATGACAGGAAGTTAGAGTAGAGGCTGTGAAAACAAGGTGGGTGACATGCCCTTTGCCAATTAGGAGCCAGACTCCTCTGTGCTCCTTAACAGTTGAGCCAGCAAATTTACTGGCTACACCACCCGACTCGGGGAAAAATGTGAGTCAATACCAGATAAATGGTGGTTAGAGCAGTGGGGGCCACTTGATAACTGATGTCAGTGATATTGTCAATGAAAATAAGGAAATGCTGGAGAGGTTGAATAATTATTTTGCAGGAGTATTTATAGTAGAGGAAGAGGTCAATGTGCTAGAAGTCCCAAGAAAGCTAATATTGAATTGGGGAATGGATTAACCAAAATTGATGGTAGCAAAATAACAGTAATGAAGAAAATAATGCCGTTAAAGAGTGAAAATCCCATGACCAGATGGCTTCCATCTCAAGGCATTAAAAGCAGTAGGTGAGAACATTGTAAACTCCCTGGCCACCTGCTCTCATTCTCTCGAACTGGTTTTCCTCAAGAGCCTAGCAGTTTCTATGGAAACGTGGCATCCCCTCCTGTCCAGCTCCTCCATTCATGCTTCCAAACTGCATTTTTCATCCTGGAACTCCCTTTCTGTCTTGGTTTGCAATTTATCAGGAGTTAAATTGCAACAATCTTCTTCAGTGCAGTTTCTATTTATATGGGACAGCCTGCTTTTAAGAGGAGCATCCTGGCTACACCACATGGTTTGTGAGCAATCCATTTGGGCTCCCCAGCTTAATAGCACTGAAGACTGCAGTGTGGGATCTACTTGGTCAGGCACTGTTCAACATTTGGAGGAGGCGGGTGCACCAAATTTGCATGTTTCCCACCTTGACATGAATGGGCACAGACAATTTGCGAATGATCAACTCAGGCGCATGAAAATCGAGGCAATCCAATTTCTGGTCCATAAAACCCACAAAGGCAAAAGCACTTATTGCTCAAGTGGTGGTCTCCAAAAGTATTGACTGCGGGATGAGGGGCCAGCTTTTCCAATTTTAGATTAATTGCTGTACCCAGTTCATCTCTGGTCTCCACTCCCCAACTCTCCCCCCCTGATTTTTGGCCATTAGTCTTAGATCAGTACCTGGATGACCATCAAGACCACCAAGATTCACAGATCACAACTGGAACTAGGTTAATGGCTGCAGTCACAGCCTGGAAGAGGATTTCCATATCACAAATTAATAGAGAGACTCCCAGAGGTATAAGATTGAAATGGCTGCTGGAGTTGGTGCATTCATTGTGCTGTGGTAGTATCTGTTTATCATGAGTCAGTAACAACTATCTAACTTGATGAGGAACTGGAAGTCAAACCTAATGCTGCATCCTCAGTAGAGGATTACTTTCTGTTAGATTAATCCCTGGAATTCAGTTATCTCTTCCATTTGGCTTTGTGCTTCCAATTTGCAGGAGTTTGTTGAGTAAATCTTGCTACTAAAGTACTGTAGTCGGCATTTCTTTCCCATGCAAACATTGATGGATGAAAAAGTTCACAGCATCTCGTACAGAATTTTACAATAGAATTGGCATAAAAGAGGTCAGAAAATGTCACCTAAAGTTAGCTAGAAGAATTATACTGGAAACACAAACTTTCTTCAATGGAAATAAGGTCCATGTGGGTAGCAAAGAACAATAACAATGTTTAAAATAACAGAGATGGGAAGTCTATTGATGTCTGCTTGATTTTTTTGGATGCAATACTTAAATGAAGTGAAACAGGAATAACCAGAATACTAACGATAATCTGGGCCAAAGATAAATTTTCAGAGGCTATATAAGAAATGGAATAGTGAGAGGCATATTAGTGAATGAGCCATAAACAATGCATGCTCCACAGAGGTAATGATATATCCAAGTGTTATAGTGAGGAGGTACTGTAATTTAGAAGCAGCCATAAGTCCATTGGAAGCAGTACATTAATCTTAGGGTTCATACAGCAATGTCTGGACAGTTCATGACAGCCCTTGATTGTAACTCACTTTATTCTTCCATTATTGTGCATGTACATATGACGCACTATATTAGTGTTGGTGCACTGGATGTAAATCCAGTTGACATTCAAATCTACGTAAAGGCTGATCATGAACATCAGTCACAAACCCACACACAAAGCCTCCAGCTACCACAATAGATAAAGCATCTTCATTAGACTTATTAGACAATGAGTTACAGTTGACTTCCTTCCCCCCTTTATCCTTTACCCATCCTCAACTTGAAATAATGTTAGATTTTTATGTTAGCAAAACAATCTATTTTTCATAAGTCATTAGCTGGCCTCCCATAACAATGCTCACAGGACAGAATGTGGCAAGCAAAGTCAGGGAGGAAGAAACAATGAAGCTGAGAAGTGAAACTGGGACCAATAAGGTCAGAAAGTAAGAAGGGATTGCAGTTAGACCATGACTAACTTTCAGGGTGGAAGAGGGCTTAAGTAGATTGAGACAGTCATTCATCGATTAAGGAGAAGGAAGGCAAATTAGGGAGCATTTCAAGAGCACTTAAGAAATGATCGGAGAGTGCAAAGAATCTAGGGTAGGATTGAGAAGGCAAAACCATGGCCTGGAAAGCAGTATCAGAGATGCTGGTTGACAGCAGTTTGAGGGTGTATTTTAACTACCTGAAAGTTAAAGAGTGGGAGGGTAAAGGGCAGTAAGGCATGTGCAGAGACCCAAAGCATATCAATCCCAAAGACTAACTGATGGATCCAAACTATGGATAATGGACAGAAGGTAAACAAACACCCTGAAGGAGAGGATGCTCATGTGTGGGAAATAAAATATGGAATGGATAAGTTTAGTAAATATGTTCTGATTTCATTTTTGCATGTTCCATTACAAAATTAATTTTTAGGGATATATGGTGTGGTGAGTTGGCGAGCCAATTTAGCTGCTCAAGAGTTTTTGTTTCAAAAAGCACAGGAATTTGATTGGTCACTTTTGTAGTAGTTACTTTTCAGGGAATATAAAATCATTTTATGGAGCTTAATAATTTCTGATTGGTTGTTTTTCCAGTTTGTGAAACACCTGAGCCAGTCAGCATGTTTCATACCTGCCCTATTTTTCACAATACCTGGAGTATGTTGTGAAATGATATCATTTTTGTTATTTTCAAGCCTGTGGTCTTCTAATAAAACAATATGAATACATTTTAAACCAATAAATGATCATTCTAGGACCTATCAAATCTGAAGATTTCTGTTGCCTTAGCTTCATATTATCGGCAAGCTTTACTTTTGGCAATTGTGAAGAATATTATTCTTTAACTTGATAGTCCTATTAAAAATATCTCACCAATTTTGTAATACAGTGGAGAAATAATAAGACACATAATACTAATCAATACTGAAACGAAGTACCACCCTCCATCCCCTTTCCCAAAGAGCGTAACTAACCTTTATCACCAAGGCTGGGAGCGCTTCGGTGAAATTAATTATAAAAAGTCTTGAAAAACAAAATAAATAGTTGAAACCTTCTGGTCCTTCATTCAATTAATGGCAAAAGAAGCTTGTCCCATCCATTCAGTAGTTGGATTTAGTGGGTTTTGTATATTAGGTGGTCGTGTCCAGAAATTATGATCAAATACAGCACAGAGCTGAGAAATGATGACAGGGACGTTGAAGTCTTTGTTTTGCAAAGTCAGCCATAAAGATCAAATCTAACAAAAGTGCTATAGTGAAAGGTATCTTTGTGTTCAGGCTCCATTCCTAATAAATAACTTCATAGACTGTAGCCTTCTTGTCCCCAGAGCCAGTGACAATGTATTTATCATCCACTGAGATGTCGCAGCTCAGCACTGAAGAGGACTCCTTGGACTGTAAAGATTTGGAAAAAAAAGCACCAAATCAATGAAAGCGAAAGGAAATAAGTTTGTCCATATTATTATGGAGCACTTAGCGCCAATTAGCATTTTGTTACAGATTAGACAAGGACAGATTTCATCAGTACATAGAATTTAGCAATATCACATTTAACTTAATGTTCCATTGCTAGTAAAACCTCAATTTCAATGGCAGTGCTGTTTGGTCAATGAGGCAATGCTATTGGCCCCACCAAGTAGTTTGTGTTTCTTTCTCTTCCACTATTTCCATAGGCAATAGCACTGCCACTGTTTTCCTGGCTGGGTGGGCCATGTGTTCAGCTCACCTGTAAAATGTAGGTGCCCAATCAGAAATGAAGTCAAGAATCCCTACTTTCAACAAAATTGTTTGTTGCTGATTCCTAGCTTGCAGTATAGACATAGTGGACTTCACAGCACCATTCACTTTGCCTGTTGTACAAACACTGCTTCCGCAAAATTGTCCAACATAAACTATTAGTTGCGGTTCTTTAAAGTACCCCAGTGGAAATTGAAGTTCTGGAATCTAGAATCCAACAGACCTGATGCACAATAAAAACTGCAAGCTAATTAAGCAGTTTGAGTATATGGAGTTGGGCTGCTTGGAAGCAACAGGAAATGCAGGTGGGAATGCCTGCATGTTCGAAAAGGAACCTATCCAATTTTCTCGTCTGTTAATTTAAACTAACAAAACATTGTGCTGGCTTCCTTAGGGGTGTACAATATTCATGAGTCGAATACGTAAGGTGCTCGCATCTTTCCCCATACTTGGGATGATACTTGTTATGCTTCACTGTATCCTTTCAAATGCATAAATCTTCTTTTTTGTGGCATGGTGTGGTGGTCAACAATATAGTACGACCAATACACTGTAAAGCTTCATCAGAGCATCTGTTACGTGCTATGAACTAAGCCTCAATGGAAAAGGGATTAAGACTCCCTGAACTCATTTCTTAATCTTTGTAGTTGGCATATGGAGTCAACTTCCATCTCAATAGTCCGGGCTTGTTTGCAGTCCAGATTCAAGAAAGGACAGTGTTCTGATGTACCGGGACAGCCTCAGCTCAGTTTATATACGGATCTCTAGACAACCCTTCCTTAAAGGTCTAAATGCACTTTGATAGGCAGAGTAAAGTAGCATCTTCAGTGAAACAGATTAGCACAAATGAACAGGCGAGGAGGAGGGATCTCTGAAGCTCACTGCTTTCTAATAATTATAAATAATCTATCCTTACCTGAAATATGCTTGCTCCATAAGGTGTTCTCCAGGCATTCAGCAGATTATCCTTCCCAGTGCTTACAAACCACTTACCTAGAAATTAGTTTTGAACACAATAGTTTACAATTTTAAGAAACTGTTTTTTGGGTTATAATCACTAAACTTTTTTTTTTAAAGTAATGATTTACTTTACACCATCAATTACACCATTTCCTGCAAAAACTTGTATCTCTGGATTCAAATTTGTCAAAACAAACTTTTGTTTCCTTATGCATCTACTTCTTTATCAATTAAGCTTTGAACCTTCCTCTATCACATGTCTATGTGGCTCACTATTCCCAATAGATAGGTTATACTTAACTGAATTTTTAAGAAGTTATTTCTTAATTTTGAAAACTTAGTAGTACTGTAATGGAACCACGGCAATGTCTCTACAACTGAATTATTAGCATTTAAGTCCTCTATCTTTTGTAGATTCATTCCCAAATAATTCAGGTTGAACCTAAATTATGAAAATTGACCCTTTTCGCTGATAGATCAAACCGACCACATAAGATAATCAAAAGGGCATTTTTTCTTGGCTTAGACTCACTTTAAAGAAAAATAAAACCCAGAAAATATCAAAGTAAATTAAAAGGAAGTAATGAAGAGTTACCAGAGGGCTTTCATTATCAATTAGCACTTTTATAAGGTTGGGAGAGGGAGAAAGTAGATGGGGAATTGTGCCCATGATTATTATGCAAGCAGTCTGTTAAAATTGCCCTATTTATGTACATACAGACACACTTTGAATCGCATAGCTAGATTATTGATGATTGAGAGGAGTGCTTAATTCTGAAAAGAGAAATGTTGGCTTGAGGATGTTTAGAACCGTAATACCAATAGTTCAAATTGTGTTTAAAATTTGGCCTTTGGAAGCTGGCCTCAAAATTTCAGATGGGGCAGTTAAACCATTGCTTGAGGCCAGGTGCATTAAAAATACTGTTCTGAATCATTTCTCTTGTTTTCTGCCCCAAATATGATCCTATAGTCATCTTAAATATTTTTGCGAAGAGGAAAAAAGTACTGCCAACTGAATTTCTACAATACTCTGCACTGTAAAGATTAGCACTAGAATCCAGGGCAAGTGGGGGAGGAATAAAAGGTTAATTCCCCTTTGGCAGCAAACTGATGTAAGTAATCAAAGTTGGTTCCGCTTTTGACAGTTCTTTCCTTTTGACTATCCATACAGAACCAAATAGAGGACCTCTCTTCTCAGGGAGGAACAATTCTTGATAACGGCGATTATAATCCTGCCCAGTCAGTGCAATTGGACAAGCATTTAACATCTCTTGAGGGACTCATGTGCTGACATCCCACATTGATCACATAGGATTAATTTACTCATCTGAGCAGGTGAGAAGGATGCCTGCTGGAAACCAGCAGGATACTCGGACTCTGATGATGTTATCAGAGCCCAATTGCTATTTTAATTACGGGCTTGAGTGGTGAAGTGGTTGTGTCTTTCCCATCAGGACCAACTGGCGAGAAGGGGATTTGGGGGTCAGAAACTACTTCACCAAATGCCAGGGTTACTTCCTTCATTGTACTTCTTTTTGCCAGTCAGCTGCCACTGCCTGTAAGCTCTATGTGTAAACATAACTGGGGATAGCAGTTGAAGCCTGGGAGTTAAAATCTCCCTGACATCATGTTAACAGGAGGTCAAAATGGATTGTCACTGTTCTAGCCACCGCCCACCAAATTCAAATTTAAACTAATAATTCTTGTCCTTCCCCCTCCTCTGTGCTATAAGACAAGAGGGGAGGAGAAGTCCTTTAGATATCTAAAATCATGAGTTTTTTCCACTTTTAAGAGCAGTTGAATATGCAATATCATCAGCACAAATGATAGGACAATAAGCAGTATTATAAAGAAGAAATTACCACAATGAGCAAACTTAAGGGATAGCACACAGCTCTCATGGAGGTGCAATTGGTATTTGTCTGGTTTTGTCACATGCAGAACCTCTACATTGCTGTTTTCCATTCCAACTGCGAGCCACTCTCCAGTGGGACAATATCCCAATGAAAATATCTAGGGGTAGAAAAAAAAACTAAACAGATCATTTTGTAAATAAAGGACTAATTAAAAGTTCTGTGATTGTCCTAGAATAATTCTGCAAATAAGGTATTCTGAACTAATAACCTATTAATGGAATCCTGTCGTCATACCAAAAGGCAATGCAGCAAAGTTTAGCTCTTGCTTTCAGATAAAGCATTCCATTGTGATAAATAACAAATTCTAAAACATGAATTTTTAGTTGAATTAATTCCGAATACTATCCTTAAGATGTCAGTAAGTGTTGGAAACAGCTTCCAGTTGAACCTTCAGTCTCATAAGACGATAGCTTGTGCCATGGTGGTCCACTTGTATTCAGCATCACCTGGTGTGGCTCAGGAACCCCGCTTGAGCATAGTAGTCTTAGACCCATTTGCTGTAGAGGAAGATGGTGGGCTGAAAAGGTGCTGGATTCGCTGAGCTCTGTTTTCCCTGAATCCTCTTCTTAGCCAGCTGAGCTTTTTGTTTCTGTGCACCTCTTCCAAAACCTCTCCAGTCAGCCTCCAGGTGTCACCAGATGCCATCAGCATCTGTCTCCCAGTTGTTAGTGTTGATGTCTGCCACCTTCATATCTTGCTTGCAGGTCATGTTCTTGTAGCAGATATTTGGACACCCAGGAGATCATGACCCAATTGCCAATTCACTGTACAGAATGTCTTTGAGTATATGGCGGTCATCCATTTGAAGAACATGACAACACAGATGTCATTGGCTTAGCAATGAGTGCATACTGATGGAATTACCATGCTCCATCCAGGACCTCAGGCTTGTAACCTTGTCCCGCCAAGAGATGCCAAGGATACATCTGAGACAGTGAAGATGGAAGCTGTTCAGCATTTTCTCCTGCCTGGCATATGTTGCTCAGGTCTCACCACTGTAGAAGAGTGTGCTGAGTATTCAGGCTTGGTAGACTTGCAGTTTGGTGTTCTCAGTCAGGTTGCTGTTGCTCCACACTCTCTTACTCAGTTTGGATATTTTAGCTGTAGCTTTTGCAACCTGTGTGTTATGACAGCAGCAAATGACAGATTGCTGGTGACTGTAGAACCTAGATATGTGAAGCGATCAACAACCTACAGCGTCAAATCATCAGTGCTGATAGATAGCAGTATGGCAACATTCTGGACAGTTTCCACCAGTATAAAGTTTGTGCTTATGCCAAGAGTAACTGCAACACCTTAGTGCCATTGAACTAAATAAAAGACTGCAGAGCACACCTTTGAATCTTAACCAATATATCTGAAGCATATCCGATAGCCTTTTCGATCATAAAGCTTCTGTTTTATAGCTTTGTTGGCATCACATTGTTTTCCACTAACATTTATGTGGGTGGTGCTAGCTAAACCAGGCACGGCCTGCTAAGTTGGTGTTCCTAATGATGAAACTTTTTAAATGGAAATAACAAAGGTGAGCCTTGAAGATTTCAAGTGCTGGGGCTGTGATTATTTGGCAGCTTGTTCCATTGTGGGATTGCCCTTAGGAACAAAGATTGCTGATACATTGTCTTGGAAACAAATGGTCTTGGTAGTTGGTGTGGAGGTCTATCTCTTGTTCTATCATTACTGGAGAGCAGTAACTTGTTTCTGTCAATTTACACCTGTTCTTTCTATTTTATAGAACATGGCCAGTCTATTTCTCTCCTGCCTTTGCTGTAGTGATTCCCATTCCAAATCTTTGCGCAAGAATGTAACATTGGTATATTTCCTAGATTGATTCATGCAGAATCGATCAGCGCGTGTCTGGATCACTTCAATCTTATTTTGCTGCAATAGTTTCTGTTTATTTGACATTCAGGAACCACTTCAAGTTTGCATTCTTTGTTTAGCTATCTGAAGCTCTTATTTTACTGTCTTACAATTTATTTTCAAATTCTTCTACTCTCTGCATACACACCTGAGATGTGAAGTCATGCTGCTGTAGTTGCCTTCCTTCACGGAGATCCCAAGATCTCACCGTGTTGTCTAAACCTCCTGTCCAAAGTTTTGTGCCATCATTTGAAATGTCAATACAGCTGGCTCCATCGGTGTGACCTTGGAATTGCCTGTTCACATCAAGAAAACAATGGATTTGAGTACATTTCCTCATTGACTGACTTGCTGCATGATACACATGTCAATTTTATACATTAGAAGAAATAGCCACCCTTTAAAAGATTGGTAAGAAACATTATTCAAAGTTTTCCTGAAAGCCCAAGAATGTTACACGGAAACATTGTTGAACTTTCATCGTAGAGGTGGGAAATAGGGTCAGAAACTCATATCCAGAGGGAAACTGATTGAAGTTTAGATTTTTGGGTAGGGAGCAGTAAATTGGGATGGAGATGGGTTCCCTGTCCACCTACTGTCAGTGAAGGTAGGAACAGAGGTGGGTTTGATTAAACGTGGGACTCTTAAACACCCATGTCAGCCAATACTAAGGCCCTGTAGAAGAAATCTGTGGTTTGTGCTAAAACTTTCCACTGCATCAGAAGGATGAAAGATATCACAGGAGAGTCAGAGGCCTGGCACACGGGCTATGTTAGCCCAGCATTTCATTCTAGTGCTGCAGGTAGTGACAGAGAAAAGGAGGTCCTCTTCCTAGAGGATGACAGGAAGGGAGTCACCTCATTTGTAGCAGGGGCACCACTCCATTCAGTGTCATTTCCCTCTGTCTCCACTTTCACCTCCTGCTCGTTCCCCACTGAGCTGTCGTCTTCCAGGGCCTCATTGTCCTCAATGTCCACATCTCTCTGAAGGATCGTGTTATGGAGCACGAAGCAGACCACCACAATAACTGGGACCTTTCAACAACGGCATTGGAGGAAAGCACCCAACTGGTCCAGGCACCATAATTGCATCTTCAGAATCCCATTAGTTGTCAAAAGGAGCAAGTGGCTTTGGTCATATCACTTCTGTGCATCTGTCTGGACCTCCACAGGGGGGTGAGTAGCTCTCTTTTCAAGGAGTACCCCTTGTCTCTGAGGATCTATCCATCCATGTATGTTGGGATCAGGGTGAAGATCCGAGGCAGCCTGCTGGCAGAGGATGAAGGATTCATGGCAACTGCCAGGAAAGCGAACATACACATGGGACTGAATTTTGTGCTCCCTGGTCAGAAAGCTTGAAGGCAGGATTGGGTGGGGAAAGAAAGGTAAAATCCAGTAGGTAGCCTTCCCAATGCCTCTCTGACCGCCTTGACCTGTCTGAAATTTTACAGGGTGTGGGAAAAGCGTCAGGCAGCCCACCCACCATTGCACCTGTGGAGGTCATTAAATGGTCAATTAATATCACTTCAGGGCTTCATTCCTCCCCCGTTGGTATTTTACCTGTGGCAAGAGCAGGACCAGGCCAAGCCCAGCAGATTGAATTGTGCAGGCTGGTGTCAAGTATGGGGGGTGGGAGTCTATAGGGAGGATTGCCTTTGTGGGTCCCCTGGCCCCCATCAAGGGATTCTTCCCATTAACCCTGCTCCCAACTTCTTGAACTCGGCCTCCCACCCCCTTTCACTGAGACTTCTGATGCCAGACTTACCCTGGATTCCTCGGCGTGGTTGGTCTGCTTGTAATCTCAGTTGCCACAGCTGGATCCATAGAGATACCAGCCATCTAACTGGTCAGTAGATCTCTAATGCAAGACCTCTTCCTGTAAAAGTGGCATCTTGCCTTAAAGCAATCAATACTGTTCCCAATGTTAAATTGCTGCAGGGCCATCACTGAGATTGTGGACAGGTGCTGCATTGACTTATTAACTGGGGGTTATGGGCCACAGAGCCGGCAAAAACCAGGCCATGGAGGAAACTCTTGCTGTGGTCATAGAGCACTTGGATAATGATGGAATGGTCGCCCTTCCTGACGATGAATTTCACTGGCCAGTCATTGGGTGCCCAGTTGGCCACATGGGCGCATTATGATGTCTTGTATCGGGGGACATTCAGCAATGGAGGCAAAACTCAATGCCCCCGATCAAGACCATTAATAGCATATGGTGGAGAAATAATACAACAGCTTGTCTTTTACCTTCAGTAAGTTTATACCATACAACTCAGCAGAGTTACAAACTCCTTATGGTTCACCAAACCCCAATTGTTCTAGCTCTGTCCATTTATACTCTTCTGGTGGCTGAGCCAATGATACATCGCTTGTCTTTAACAATGCAATTAGCGTAATTGCGAAAGCAATTGCTGATACATTAATACCCCCTGTCCCTGTAAGTTTGTGCCTGTCGTTAAATGAAAGAGGACATCTGTGACCAATGGAATGCAGTGGTGTACAAATGGCACCAACGTCTGCTGCTGATCCTTGAAAGAAGCCAGAGGCAAAGAAATTCAAGTGCACTGTGACTTTGACAGTGATGGACAGGGCACAGCGACAAGGATATAGTGCTGCAGGGTCTTCAGTGACGAGGGCACAGATCTTGGTGACCATTTGCCTGAAGAGTCATAGCCCCTTAAGGCACTGGGTCTCAGTCACTGACCGGTAATTCAGTCTTCGGCAGTGGATCTTCCACTGAGGATTTGACTTCTGCACCGTCCTGCCCCTTTTTCAATTTTCATATCCTCCTAATGCCCAAGACTCTTCCTTTCCTGCAGACCATTCTGACATCTGTCAGTCATTTGTCCATTACCAGCAGAAGGTTTCCTTCTGAGCAGCTGGCTGCCCAATGAACTTGGCAACGTGTTCCTTGCTTGTCTTCCCACTTGTAGCCAGGTTGGGGGATGGCATTCTGATCGTTCAAATCTCAGGTACTGAGTGCCCATTCTCCCTGTCCCTGCATAGCACCAATAATGAGGCTTGGCTGAGGGCCGAGAGAGTCATTAGAATAATGGAACAACTGTTCCCCAGAAGAAACATTGTTTGATTTGACAACTCAGGCCCTCTGATCTCTGCTGTCAATTTCATGATTTCTTTTTATACAAGTTAAGTGGTTTCCAGGGTTTAGTGGTTTTTGAAACTTCAAAGGGCCTGGATAATTGACATTCACATTAGCTTGTACATCAGACATTTTTCAAACATGGGGAGGAGTTCTTAATGAATGACATTTTTTTCTCCCAAGGGCTTTATTCAATGTAATCCCACTTTACATTATAGGGTTCACTGATTCGACTATGTGTACAATGGATCGATGAGCATGAAGGTAGGGCCATAAGGAGCCCTTGGGGGTGGGTGGAAGGGCAGAGCTTGGCATGGGGGTGGCATTAGGGATATGAGGGTGGTTATAAGAGCAGAGCTAGAAAGAGGGATATCAGATCATGGGGGCATGCAAGCCCATGGGGGATGGGTGGTAGGACAGAGCTTGGCACAGGGGCATGAGGGACATGGAGTTTGGTGGAAGGGCAGAGCTTGGCTTAGGGAGCATGGGGGAGAATGGTGCAACTTGGGAAAGAGGGTATGAAGGGTTCTTCGAACTTACCTTTTAAATGGTCCCTTCATATAAACTAAGGTTTGTGACTCCTCTAAGAGCATGTGATTCCATGAAGATTGCGAGATACCTATAATGGAGCCAGTAACGTATTCAGTGCCCAACGTGAGCTTTTGACAGGAAGCAGCCCACATCCTTAAAAGGCACTACCAAAATCACACAGCCCAGGTACCCTGGAATCACACCTGCCATTTTTTTAAAGATCTCCCGAGTCAAACCGATTTGGTGAAAACCCAGGCCTATGTACCCTGTATTGGAGCTCGAATCCATAACCTACAAACTCAGAATGGTTATACTAACTGAGCCATACTTAAACTTTTAGCTATGGGTGGCACGGTGGTTAGCACTGCTGCCTAACAACGCCAGGGACCCGGGTTCGATTCCCAGCTTGGGGCACTGTCTGTGTGGAGCTTGCACGTTCTCCCAGTGTCTGCGTGGATTTCCTTCGGGTGCTCCTGTTTCCTCCCATAGTCTGAAAGACATGCTGGTTAGGTACATTGACTCGAACAGGCGCCGGAGTGTGGCGACTAGGGGAATTTCACAGTAACTTCATTGCAGCGTTAATGTAAGCCTTACTTGTGACTAATAAAGAAACTTTTAAAAAAGGTTAAAACTGCATTGTGCATCTGAAGTTTTTAATTTAAAAAAAAAACAATTAACCTCCTGCCTCTGACTCTTCAAACATGCACAACACAAATCACAAGCAGCAGCATTCAGATTTTCTGGAATATAACCAATTCCTACCTGACTAAAGTCTGATTGTGCAGATCCCAGACAGCGATATTACCATCACTACAGCAGGAGAAACAGACCTTGGAGTCAGGGCTGATAGCCAAAGCATAGCAGGCAGGAGCAGAGGAGGTCAACTCTGCCTTTATACGTGGAGTTGGAGCTGCCAGGTCCCAAATAGATAACGTGCTGGCTTCCCCACCAACAATCAGGGTGCGACCATCAGGAAGCAACTTGCATGATCGGATGTAATTGTCTCTGTTCTATTGAGATAGAAGTCATTAAGCAATTGCTTACATGAAAAAGGCAAATAAAATATGATCTCCAGAATAAATAAGCGATTTAATCTATGTTAACTATTTCTACTTAATACATTTAAAGATAAAGTAAAATAGATTGGGATTTTGTTATTAAATAATTCTGAAATTAAATTACACACCCAGTGTAATCAAACGTGTCATCAGAATTATCATCCGAAGTTAGGGGTTTCATATCATGAATGTTTATTCCATTTTTCCACGCATTCAGAAATTTTGAAAAATAGAGCATCTTTCATGATAGCTTCACTTAAAACAGATACAATGGATAAACATAGATACAGTTATATTAATGAGAACTACAATAACCAAATAAATAATCAGCAGATAACACTCAAGACTAGCATACATAACTGTAATCTATGTGCTATAATTTGAGGAAATGCATCAATCATTCAAAGTGAACAGCCAAATCCCAAGATTAAAATTAATCTTAAACCTGCTCCTGTTAAACATGGTTTAATATTTTCCAGCTGATAAATACACCAGCACCAAATTGTCATATTAGGGGAACCAACATTGCGGCCAAACTCCTTCCACTTCTTAATGCTGTCCCCTAATGGTTTTCTTGCTACTAAAGCTGTGGGCTGAATTGGCCGGCAGCTGTCTGAGGTGAGACTTCCTGTCCCCGAGGACAGTTGATGGATGATGATTCAAGATGATAGATTCCCCATTCCCTCGATTAAAATGCCAGGGAACACTGCACCAATGAGTCACTGAAGGACTGGAGACGGGATTTCTGTCCCTTAGGGACAGAGGGGGAAACCTCTCCCACCAGCAGTTAAATTCTGGTGGCATGGTGAGGTCTCTATGTGGGCATTAATGACTCACTTAAGGACATCAATTGGCCCACTGACAGCTAACACTACCCTACCACTGGTAAAACTACACTGTGGAGAGGAGCAGGCAGGTCAGCAAGCTGCCCCCACCTTCAAACCCATTGGTGGGGAGCATAAAATCCAGTATTATATCTAGTACTTTCTTATACAAAGCTCATGTAATAATGACAGCTGTTTCACCAAATAGCTGATGAGATTTCATAAGCAGATAAGAAGTCAAAGGAGAGGTGGGACCACATAAAGGCAATGGTGGCCCCCATCTTGAACGTGAGGTAATAGACGAGGTCATAAATTAATAATTTTCCTGATTTATTATTGAAGACATGAAAATGCAATTGTAGGGCTACCTAATGAGCATTTGGAAAAGCACGACAATGAAAATGTATTAGAAAACAAGTGGCACTAAGAAAGTTACCATGTCCAATAAATATAGAATCATAGAATGCCTACAGTGCAGAAGGAGGCCATTCGGCCCATCGAGTCCATCTCAGTACACTGATGGTGGTGGCTGGGGAGGAAATGCCCCTAACCAGAATTTCTCCAAAATGTTTGAAAACAGAATTGTACAAAAATTGAGTATTGAGAGTGGAAAAGAGTACTCTTACTTTTTGTTTAGCTGTTAATTATACTGTGATACACAAAAAATTAGAACATTTCAAATGGCTGACTTAGTATAGTGTTAACTGTTGATAATATGTTAGAACGATGATTACTGTTGTTAAAAGGAACAGTAACAAGTACTGAAATGAAAACTAAAGTTATAAAACATTTTGTCTTAATTGCTGCAAGAATTTGCAGTCTTAACATAACGAATCTGGCAGCATTATAAAAAAAGGGGAGAATGTAAAAGCATAACTTCCTCTCGGCAACCTGCTTTTAACCGTCTGTCAAAGTAGGCAAGGCACACTGTGAGACCAAACTTTGAAGCACAAATGCTTAGAGCTACTGTGTGTGAGGGACAGAGATTTGAATCCAAAACAGCTTAGTTAAAAGCAAAATACTGTGGATGCTGGAATCTGAAACAAAAACAAATTGCTGGAAAATCTCAGCAGATCTGACAGCATCTGTGGAGAGAGGATGGAGCCAACGTTCTGAGTCTGCTTGACCCCTCATTACAGCTTAGTTTCTGATCTCAGCAACTGCCAGTGAATGAGATCGCCAGCTCCAGGAAGGCACTGGCAGGCCATCTGGGAGCAAGTTAACCACCAATTCAGAAGCAGAGATAACTGGGCCAGGTGGGATATTTTGACAAAGGAAGAAAATAGCTTACTTTTATGCAGCATCTTGTAGTTATTATAGCATTATTAAGCACAGACAATTAAAATAATTTGAAATATAGTAAATTATAACCACGGTAGTACAGTGGTTAGCACTGCTGCTTCACAGCTCCAGGGTCCCGGATTGTGGGATTGTGGTCGGTGCAGACTCGATGGGCCGAATGGCCTCCTTCTGCACTGTAGGGTTTCTATGATTTCTATGATATAATGTGGAAATACACAATAGCCGATTTGACCACAAATATCAAGATAAATGAAAAGATAAATCAATTTTCTTCTGTTGTTGGCCAAGATTCCCGGCTCGGGTCACTGTCTGTGTGGAGTTTGCACATTCTCCTCGTGTCTGCGTGGGTTTCCTCCGGGTGCTCTGGTTTCCTCCCACAGTCCAAAGATGTGCGGGTTAGGTTGATTGGCCAGGTTAAAAATTGCCCCTTAGAGTCCTGAGATGCGTAGGTTAGAGGGATTAGCGGGTAAATATGTGGGGGTAGGGCATGGGTGGGATTGTGGTCGGTGCAGACTCGATGGGCCGAATGGCCTCCTTCTGCACTGTAGGGTTTCTATGATTTCTATGATATAATGTGGAAATACACAATAGCCGATTTGACCACAAATATCAAGATAAATGAAAAGATAAATCAATTTTCTTCTGTTGTTGGCCAAGATACAAATGTTGTGCAGGGAACCAGGGCAAGAGTCCTACTTGTCCTGAAAATGGCATGTGATTTCTTTTCTTTCCCCATCCATCCGAAGGCACATAAGGGGGAACCTCGATTTAACGACTCATCCAAGAAACTTCCAACACTGTAGAACTCCCACAGTACCGCACTGATATGTCAAACTAGATTAGGTGCTGAAATCTCTGGAGCGGATTTTGAATCCACAAACTTTCCAACTCTGATTCAAGGGTGCTCTGACTGGACCAAAGGTGGTAATAGATTTAAAAAATTCAATGTTGCCAAGTTGACTAAGTTTACTCTGAGAATTTAATTTGGAATAATAAAGTATACAAATTAGTAGAACGTGTTATTTATATTGGTCAGTTCTCATTATGCCAACAGGATCAGAAATGAAAAATATCCCACTTTAGTTTAATTAATAGCAGCTGTCTGAAGGAGGCAGGATCGATTTCTCTGGCAGGAGAGTTCTTGGCCAATGAGGCAGTCAGTTGAAATTTAGGAACATGGAATCAGAGTACCTTGGGTGCATTATGGCACTAAAAGGGCAAGCATATGGAGATCATCCACATGGAAAGAGTTGTTTAACTGAAGGCGGAGGGTTATTCCATTTTGGAATAACTTCCAGGTGCCACACACCAAACAAGTCATTTGTTGCAGCAACAATTGATAATCAAATACAAGCATTTTCATTGCCAAGGAGACTCTATGCAAATTGTGGTGTCGACATTGCAATTAAACCACGTGGAGCAAGTGGAAAAATCTGTGGTGATTGTCAGGGGATGTTTTGTCATGATAGACATGACTATCTTTTACACTGCTGATGACCACATCTAATTTAAGTTTTGCAAATCAATGTAAACAACAATGTTATTTTTCACTTTTGTTGACTTTTTTTATTCCTGTATTGGGATTTTATTCCACCCTAGTTTCCCTGGTCACCATTCATAATGGAAACACAATCAATTCAGTGCAACAAGAAATTTGAATAGTACTTGCATGCTATGCAATGTTTAAGGATTTTATATTCCATTTCAACATGCATCATGCAATGAAAGAAATGTCATTTTCACTGTGCAAAAAGCTTTCCTCTCCTGAATGACATATATATTTCTACATAAGTGAGGCACACATTCCAAAATTTCTTGCCCACCCAGCTATCTTATTTTACCATCAATCCTCTTACCAGGCAATCCAGTTGAGAGACTGGGCTTTTGTTCCCAGGGTGACTAATGTCCCAGACCTTCACACATCCCTTCCCACCAGTGTAGACATGTCTTGTAGGATTGCTGATGGTCACTGCACATACAACCTCACCATGGCTCAGAGAGTTCATCTGTCGAGCATGTCTTGGAATTCCAGGTCCAATCAGAGCATCGGGAGGAAAAGGCACAGGTTGCATCTGTCCATCAGCACTCACATGAAATGAATAAGCACTATGAACAAAGAAAGGAAGTGCCGATTAGGAAATTACCACATCAGTCAGCACATTATTTCCGCTGCTCTGTTTTATTGCAAAAATGTTCCAATAAAGCTAATATTCTGTAATACATTAGCATGGTCTGGATTTAAATTTTAATGATAACAATCTGTTCAAAATATTGAAGTTAGAATTGAAATATTTTAGATTTGTTTAGTTATATTTTTATTGGTCAGTAAGCTGTTTAATTGGCACAGAAGCCAATGCCTCATCCAAAAGTTTACAAGTCAAGCTCTCGAGAAAGTTACATTCATATCTAGAGTTTCTGTTTGCCAAACAGAATACATCCTCTTCTCTACAGAAACACGTTCCAATAACTGAAAGCCAAGGCTGAGGGGCCACTAAATGCGAACAGGGTATTGCTGGAGTTTAACTGGCCAACAGCACATTGTGAACTCCAAAATCTACTTTCTAATCATTGTTGTCAGGGATCATTCTACCCATTGAAGCATTGTCTTGTAAAGTTATCTGGTGCTGTGCATGAAAAATACTGGCCCCACAATGATAGGTTTGTTCCTACAATATGCATTGGTGAGCCAGGCAAACTGGGTGTGTCATTAATAGTATCCTGTAGTATTGCTTTTGTATAGATATTGAAGGTTCATTTTGGAACTACACTAACTCTACTTATACCTCTCTCACCTGTTGATAAGGAGGTCAGTCGCTAGTTGTCCATTTGACAAATGACAAATACAAGTTTACACCACCATCAGATAGGCACCAAGTACTAAGGGAACCTCATGAACAACGTGAAGAGGTATACAACTCACCACAAGGCATACACGTACAGTGCTACCACCCACCTGGCATGCATTCTCTACTGAAAATAATCCACCATTGAACCCGAGGCATGTTAGTGCATGTTCTCATACCCAACCTTCTGTTAATACTTTCAAGCAGCTGTATTCCCAAAGTCTCACTTATTGTACAACTAGCATTTGCTTTTAAGTGGAAGGACTGATGAAGGGCAGTTTGGATCATGCCGGCAAGCCAGATTTTTAAAAGGTCCACATGCCCTTAGCAATCTACTAACTATGTGCACAACATATAAAAATGTCAGTAGTACTTAGAACAGTCAAAATGGTAATTTCAAGTACACTGGATGACAACCACGCCAGATGCCTTGAATATATGTCATGCATAGAATTCTAAGTATCGATGATTCTTTATGTTTTGACTTTGGTAACACCTTCAATACTTCCCAAATTGGCAAAGTAACAGCAGCAAGATCCCAAACAAGTGACGGTTTCACTGCACTGCCAGGACAGTAGAATGGCATCAGTGTTGCTTTTTCTCATTTGAATTTCATAACATACTGCATTTAACAGATCAATATCACCACGTGACATGCAGAACTCTCAAGAGAAAAGCACAAAATTCATCCTTCTGTGGCTTTATGCTCTCCATTTACCTCTTTTCCACTAAAACATTATTTTTTTTTCCTCATGCTTCATTGTTGATAAGCAGAATGATCATTATAGACTTACGGCTTTCCACCGGGAATGCCACTTAGGTTTGGTGGAATCCCAGGTACGCGTATATGATGTGGATCAAACCCAACCTAAAAATCACCAGAATTAAATCAGAATTGAATTGGCACATTTTAACAAAAACAGTAAACCTAGCTTTATTTTTTAACAAAGTATTTCTGGGAGTCGGATTTAATTGGCCTGATGCGAGTCTCGTCCATTGGTCAGAGAACAACGGGGCATGTCCAAATGGTATTTGGACGTGCAAGTGGCCACCACTGGGCCTTTCAGTGCCCCCAACCCCTTCCCGATGCCCAGTCCCTTACCAGGTTTTCTGGGCAGCCTTTTGGAGGCACGGGAAATTCCAGAAAGCATTCAACAAGGTGCCGCACAAAAGGCTGCTGCATAAGATAAAGGTGCATGAAATTACAGGCAATGTATTAGCATGGACAGAGGATTGGTTAACTAACAGAAAGCAAAGAGTGGGGATAAATGGGTATTTTTCTGGTTGGTGATCAGTGACTAATCATGTGCCTCAGGGATCAGTGTTGGGACCGCAATTGTTTACAATTTACATAAATGATTTGGAGTTGGGGACCAAGTGTAGTGTGTCAAAGTTCGCAGCTTACACCAAGATGAGTGGTAGAGCAAAGTGTGCAGAGGACGCTGAAAGTCTGCAAAGAGATATAGATAGTCTAAGTGAGTGGACAAGGGTCTGGCAGATGGAGTACAATGTTGGTAAATGTGAGGTCATCCATTTTGGAAGGAATAACAGCAAAATGGACTGTTAGTTAAATGATTAAAAATTGCAGCATGCAGCTGTGCAGAGGGATCTTGTGCATGAATCACAAAAAGTTGGTTTTCAGGTGCAGCAGGTAATTAAGAAGGCAAATGGAATTTCATTGCTAGAGGGATGGAATTTAAAAACAGGGAGGTTATGTTGCAGCTGTATAAGGTGCTGGTGAGGCCACACCTGGAGTACTGTGTACAGTTTTGGTTTCCTTGCTTGAGAAAGGATATACTGGCACTGGAGGGGTTGAAGAGGAGATTCACTAGGTTGATTCCGGAGTTGAGAGGGTTGGCTTATGAGGAGAGACTGAGGCTATACTCATTGGAATTCAGAAGAATGAGGGGAAATCTTATAGAAACCTATAAGATTATGAAAGGAATAGATAAGATAGAAGCAGGGAAGTTGTTTCCACTGGCGGGTGAAACTAGAACTAGGGGGCATAGCCTCAAAATAAGGGGAAGCAGATTTAGGACTGAATTGAGGAGGAACTTCTTCACACAAAGAGTTGTGAATCTGTGGAATTCCCTGCCCAGTGAAGCAGTTGAGGCTACCTCATTGAATGTTTTGAAGGCAAAGATAGATACATTATTGAACAGTAAAGTAATTAAGGGTTATGGTGAGCGGGTGGGTATTGGAGCCGAGTCCACAAAGAGGTCAGCTATGATTTTATTGAATGGCGGAGCAGGCTCGAGGGGCCAGATGGCCTACTCTTAACTCATATGAAAGCTGTGCAGCTCCAATTTAATCCCTGAGCCACCACTAAATTGTGGTGGACTCAGGGATAATGAATTTTAATTAGACTCACTAATGAGCCCAACTGACATCACGCTAGCAGTGGTCAGGAATCCAGCGTCAGCCCCTTCTGCTCTCTGACCTATTCGAAGGAGGTTATGCCACAGTGGCACCTCACCCATGATTAAGCGGGCCTTGTTGCTATGGTTCCTGCCACGATGGGCTGCATTCATTCAAAATGGTTCAATAGCCAGATATTACCCTTTACGACAGTAGTATCTACAGGCACAGGTTGAACTGTTTTCCTGGCTTAAATTCATTCAAATAAGCAGTCTTCTTATTGACAAAACAAAAATAGCTTAGTCAATTCAAAGTTAAAAGCCTGCTCAATTCACTCACCACTGGAGATCGGCCGTAAGCAGCTGCTGCTGCTGCAGCAGCGGCTGCTGCACTCATCTGGGGGGAGATATTATGTAAACCTGCATACGCCCCCGGGCTTGTTAGGTCTCCATTCATGCCAGCATGGGGCACTATTCCAAACGGAGCAGGATAAGGGCACGGCACTGCCATAGGAGTCCTCAAGCCTGTAAATTACCAAATGTCTGTTGTTAGTGTCTGTAAGCTCCAAATACTTTTAGTTCATCTCAGCTATTGTTCAATCTGAGAGAGCAAGAGGAGGGGAACAAAAATCAAAGTGCTTACAATGTTACGCTTGCTTCCTGTAAGGACCTTTCCATGTAAAAATTGTAACAGGATTTTTGCCACTGTAAACATGTGAAATGGAAAATTGATTCTACAACATTGAAACAGCAACTTATGCCTAAGGCAAGGATAAGATTAGAAAGCTATACAAAGACAATTGTTTATAGGGAACTATTTATCTACCTAATGGATCAATTCCTGGTGGTTTACCAGGGACCGGCCTCAATCCAGGGGTGGAATTACTTCCTGGAGTTGGAGCATCTGATCGTGGAGTTGGAGTATTTGACTTTGACACTGGAGTAGTCGATTTCTCGTTCTGCAAACAAACAGAAAACTGCTTTGTCAATATGGCAACTCCAAAGTTGTACTGCAACGAATCATTTATTGTATATTAACATTGTGATGACATAGGCCAACAACCAATCTAAAATGTTAATAATAACACCAACAGCTGTAATTGAGAAAATGTCAAATTATTTTTGCCAAAAATCAATAGTATTTTTTTTAAAAAAGCTGAGTTCATGTGCTTTTCCATCAAAGCGAATCACAGATTTTACATACCATGCTATAAACAGATAAGATGCAAAGACCTGGGGCAGGATTTTGCCTGTGGGTGTCAGGACCCCGTGATCAGGCTTAAATGGGAGTCAGAAGCCTGCACTGTAGTCACTTATCTGTGATTTTCCCCAATATGGTCAATTAACAGGCAGAGAATGGGTTCACTGTCCAATTATGGAGGAAAAGTGGGCTCTGAAGCTCAAGAGCCAATACGAGTACGTACCGCTTAGAAGCAGCAGCAGGATGCCATGGACGTTAACAGAGGGAAAAGGCTTTCCAAAATGGAGGTGCCCGCTCTCCAAACTTTCTCAATTTGAAATTTTAAAATGGCATCATCAGCTGCCAGGTCCCCATTGTGGAGGGGAGGGTGGGGGGGGGAGGGAATCCTCTCCACAAGGCAACTGTGATTGAAACTTGGATGGTGAGGAAGGCCTCTAGACCTGGCTAAAGGGCAGGCCCTGTGGGAAGTTGTCTGTCGGCAGCTGCTTTGTTCCCCACAGTCTCTGGGGACCTGAAGGCTGCCTTGAAGATCCCAGTCAGCCTCTGAGAATAGGCCTTAATTGAACTTTAATTGGTTAAGCTGGTCACTTGTGGATTGCAGGTGGAAAGCCCTGCCCCTCCCAGCCCACCTCCAGGAAAATGGTCCGGGGGATATGGAGCTGGGAAACCAGCACATTGGCTGCAGGTATGTAATTCAGTGCCTACCACAACCGCTGGCTTTTAAATTGTGTGAGATTTTCTAATGGAAGCTTTACATCCAAAGCAGTTTTTTTATTTTCAAGGGTACTGAGTCACCTAGGAATCCAGCAGTTTTTTTTTCTCTCTGGTTCAAATTTGCAGTTTTTAAGCCAGAGATATCGATTTGATTTGCTCTTGAAGTTCACTTCTGCAGAAAACTTATGATCACCAAGTTTCAGCACTTGGTTCCATGTCATACAGCAGAAACAGGGAGCTCCATAGGACAGACGTTAGAGCAGCAATGGAGTGGAGTGAAAGATAATAATTTTACTGAATTAGAATGAGCCTCTGTTAACATTAATGATTTCTAATTGAAGAGTTCATATAGAAATGTAGACACGATGCTTACTAGACCCATTTCTTTGGACTTTGAGGAAGGGGTACTACTGGAGGAAGCAATGGAAGCTGGGCTTATAGGTGCATCCTTTTTTAACAGGCGAGATTTATCTAAGCCATTTTCCCTTGGTGAGTGGGGTGGGCTACCTCGTGGTGAGGTGGGATCCTGAAAAAGGAACACAAAATTTTTAAATGAACAGCATTCCAAAACAGAGGGAAAATAAAACAAAATCTATACTTACAATAATAAGTTATACTATAACCTGGTCATATTACATTCGAAAAATGCATTCTATTATTTCTCAATAAACATAAATTGATTCAATCAAATTGGTTAAGGTCTATGTATGGAAATCAAAAATCAATACTCTGCATTAATACAGAACTGGCCTTAATTGTCTGCACAGAAAGCTAATATCAGAAGAAAATAACATACATATCACCACAAAAATTACTGTATAAATTAAAACTAGGTATGGGCAATACTGGAAAGGCCACAAAAACTTGGTTTGATTTCTGGTCGAATCACTATATCTTTGTGATATTTTGTTCTTAGAATGGTGTTGGTTAAAGAATTCCAGGATATTAACCCAGCAATAACCCAGAACTGGCACGGTGGCACAGTGGTTAGAACTGCTGCCTCACAGCGCCAGGGACCTGGGTTCAGTTCTCGGTTTGGGCCACTGTCTGTGCAGAGTCTGCACATTCTCCCCGTTTGAGTGGGTTTCCTCCAGATGCTCCGGTTTCCCCCCACCGTCCGAAAGATGAGCCGGTTAGTTGCATTGGCCATGCCAAATTCTCCCTCAGTGTGCCTGATGGAACGTGGCGACTCGGGGATTTTCACAGTAACTTCATTGCAGTGTTAATGCAAGCCTACTTGTGACACTAATAAATAAACAAACCTTAAACTTTAAACAATGTAATAATTGTGGAGGACTTTAATCTTCATGTAGATTGGACAATTCAAATTGGCAAAGGTAGCCCAAAAGATGAGTTTTTAAGAACACTTTTGTGGGTGTTTCCTAGACCAACATGTTGTGGAACCTGTCACAATATTGTGCTGTTGCTGCCACAGTATGTTATATTATGGGTTCTTTAAATGTTTCAATGGGGAGATCTTGAGAGTTGTCTGTTTCAACATGAATCATTGATTCTTTAACTAGTCACAGATCCAAGGTATGGTCATGCATGGTACTTTTTTCATGCAGGTAGGATGCTTACTTAGAGTTCTGATTCTTGACTGTTCACTGAGAGTATTACCATATTACTCTATTCATCATACCATAGGCAATGCTATTCACCAGTCCTATGTTAATCCTTGCTCTGCTGAGCACCTTTACATTACAATGGCATGCAGGCAACATAACATTCCCCTTTCTTCTCTAAAGAAAAATTTCCTCCCTTCCAATGGAGAATTACAGTACAATTTTTACTTGCTATCCTTGCTCCCCATCTCAATCTCTAACTTTATGAATTGAGATGGTCTTGATGTGTGACAGTTCTTCCATAGCTCAGTTCTTCACGATTGCAGCAATGGTAATTGTACTGTTTCCAGCAACTGGTTCATCAGTTTGTTCAGAGTGATGTTAAAGTCATTTTGCTTTACTTTGTAATCTTCCAGAGGAATAAATCTTGACCTAAGGAAATTTTGTCGAGTGTTTGAAGGCCTGTCAACAGGTTTTTCTTCTCTTTGCAAAGCTCAATTGCTTTATCTTGAGCTTTCTTGTAATTTAATAGGATCATCTTGGGTGTCTTCTATTGCTTTAATTCTGCCATTTAAGACAGTCATCATTTCTTCATATTGTTGAATGGTTACACATTCCTTTTGCATTTGATCTTGCAGGACAATCAACTGTTCTTGCAACTGTTTATTTTCTTATTGCCCTGGTGTCTTTTGTCATTCTCTCTCTCTTTCTTTCTCTCCCCCCCCCCCCCCCCCCCCCTGGTGGAGTTGCGCTTTCTCTGGCATCTCCTGTTGTTCTCAGCGGAGTTGCCCTCGCTCTTTGGGGTCTGTTGTTGCCCCCTCTCTGGGATCGCTTCTAATTTTCTGTACATAGCAGTTTATTTTGTAGTTATCACTATAAATTTTGTATGGTGGTAAATAAAGAGTGAAAACATTTTAAGAAAGGTTTAAAGATGTTCACTGAAATACATTCCATTAAAAATCAAAAACGCAGTGAGAAAGAACAATCCATAGCTTCCGAGGGGAGTTAAGGAAAGTATTAAGGGCTTATAATTATAAGAGTACCAAATCAGAAACCCAAAGGTATATTATGATGTCAGACTAGACCCCAACAATTTGCTACATTGGCATAGTGAGGACAAGATGTTTCACTCCAAGTGCAATTCTACTGACAAAGAAGGGAGATTTTATCAAAACAAATTTTATTTAACAACAAATTTTATCTATAACAAACAAATTAGCTTAATCTTCAACAACTGAACAATACTTAAACATGACAAGATATAATTCTTAACTGTTAACCTATCACTATGAGTTCCAATGAAGCAAAAATTTCCCTTATAGACTTCAACTCCTTTTTATATTTAGTCAGCAAAACACAGGAGACTTTGGTTAACAGTATTAGAGCTTTCAGAATACCTCTGGAGAAAGAGAGAGAGAGAGAGACACACACACACAGAGAGACACTGCTTTCTTCTGGCAGCCCAGGCACCAACCTTTTTCTTTTAAAATGAATATGAAACTGGCTTTCCAGCAAGCTTAGCTCCTCCCATTAAGCACACGAGTCTGCCGCATCAACCAGACTAATCAATCAAAAACTGACATGACTCTACATACCTAGTCTAAAATCCCAGGAGAACCTAAATAAAGGTCCATTAACTCTACAAAGTAACACATTCCCAGCTAAAATCAGCCATTAACCTTAGCATCTGCTGCATGTTTACCAGACAAATCGACTCTTGTAAAACACTGCCTGTTAAAGCAACCCTACCTTAAATATAAAATATATCAAAATAGCAGTATCATTACACCATCCCCCTTAAAAAAATGAACCAATATGAAAAGATGGCTTCATTTTTCAAAACCTCTATTTTCCACACTATTAGTACTCTACAAAACATATACATGCATCTTATTACATCTAAGCATGCAAATATAACAGTAGTATATTCCAGTTCAGTCTTTCTCTTACTAGACTGGATGTTTCCATCCTTCTTTCATCAAAGTCGTGATAAAACATTTGCAATCACCTTCTCCCTTCCTGCCACATGTATAATTTTCAAATTAACGGTTGTAGTAATAAATTCCATCTGAACAGTCTTGCATTCTTATCTTGAAATTTCTCCAGAAACTTCAATGAATTATGGTCAGAGTAAATAATCGTCTCTGATGAATTGCTGGCAACATCAATGTTAAAATGCCAACACCAAAATTAATGTCTCCTTTTCAATAGCCAAACATTTTTGTCAATGACTATTTTGTTTTCTAGTAATGTAACCAAATGGTCTTTCTATCCTTTCATCATCTTCTTCTAACAGTACAGCACCAACACCCACATCAATGGCCACCTTGAATATTTTTGCATAATTCAGTGTTGTGAACACTGGTGGGGTGGTTAACAGTTCTTAAGGTTGTCAAATGCCTCCTGAGGCTCAGACATACGCTGAAACTTTCTGTACATTTTTAGCAGTTCAATCAGTGGAACAACCACACTGCTCAAATTTGGCACAAATTTCCTGGAGAAGCCACTCATGCCCAGGGATCTCAGTACTTCCCTATTCGTCTATGGTATCGGGAACTCTCTGATAACCTTTGTTTTCACAATCCGTGGGACCATCTGTCCACGTCCTAAGACCTTGGGTAAGTATGGCCTTAGAACTTGGGCTTTTGCGAATTCACATTTAGCCGCACGAAGCCCACTTCCTGAAGTCGAACAATTTCTTTAACTGCTCCAAATGCTCATTCCACATCTGATTGAAAGCCACCATATCATCTACGTACACTGCACAATTAGCCAGTCTGGAAATGATCTTATTGGTTAGTCTTCGGAACATTGCTGGTGCATTCTTCTTTCCAAACGGCATGACTTTAAACTGGTGCAGACCATTTGGTGTCACGAAAGCTGAAATCTCCTTTGTTCTTTTAGATAAAGGTATTTGTCAGTATCCTTTTTGCAAGTCAAGTTTAGAAATGAAATTTGCTTGTCCCACCTTCTCAATATGTTCTTCAATTGAGGAATAGAATATGAACCTGACCTTGTGACTGCATTGACTTTTCTATTGTCAATACACAATTGTTGTGTACCATCTGGTTTAGGTATCATCACTATGGGTGAGCTCCACTCGCTGCAACTCACTTAAATGACATCATTTTAAAACATGCTTCAATCTTCTTTTGAACCTTAGTCTGCCAACCTTAGTGAGTTAAGTCTATAGGATGTTATTTAATTGGAACAGCACTTCCTACATCTACACTCATCTGATGAAGGGGCAATGCTCCAAAAACTCGTGCTACCAAATAAACCTGTTGGGCTTTAACCTGGTGTTGCGAGACTACTTACTGTACATCTACATTGTGCACAATTATTTTATTTCTTCCTAGTTTGTTCCCATTTATCGCTCTATAGCTCTTGGTTAAAGGGGTAGGTTTTAAGGAGCATCTTAAATGAGAAAAAAAGTTAGAAAGCTGCGGACATTTAGGGAATGAATTCCAGAATTAGAGCCTAGGCAATTGAAAGCATAGCCAATGTGGTGGAGTGATTAAAATGTGAGCATAGCTTCATGAAAGGGAAATCATGCCTAACAAATTTATTAGAATTTGTTGAGGCACTAACAGGCAGGATAGATAAAGAGGGACCAGTAGATATAATATACTTGGATTTCCAAACAGCATTCGGTAAGGTGCCGCAACAAAGATTACTTAATTAGATAAGAGCCCATGGAATTGGGCATAGTATATTAGCACAGATAGAGGGTTGGCTAACGAATAAAATACAGAGTTGGGATAAGAGAGGTATTTTCAGGATGGCAACCTGTAACTAGTGGAGTGCCATAGTGCTGGAGCCACAATTATTTACAATATATTTTAATGATTTGGACAGGGAAACAAATCTACTATTGCCAAGTTGATGGAGGACACAAAAATTAGTAGCAAGGTAAGTCATGAGGATGACAGAGTCTACAGAGGGTAGAGACAGGTTGAGTGAGTGAGCAAAAATCTGGCATATGGAATATAATGTAGGAAAATGGGAAGTTATTCACTTTGCTACATAGAATAAAGGAGCTGAATATTATTTAAATGGAGTAAGACTGCAGAAAGCTGCAACACAGAGGGACTTGGGAGTTCTCATGTATAAATATATATATATAAATCACAAAAAGCCAGCATGCAGGTTCAGCAGGTATGGATGGAATGTTGGCCTTTATTTTAAAGGGAGTGGGATATAAAATGGGGAAGTTTTACTAAAACACAAGCACTAGTTAGACCACACCTAGAATACTGTGAACAGTTTTGGTCCCTTTATCTAAGGAAAGATATACTGGCATTGAAGACAGTCCTTAAAGGTTCACTAGGTTGATCCCGGGTATGGAGGGGTTTTCTTATGAGGAGAAGTTGAGCCTGTATTATTAGAGTTTAGAAGACTGAGAGGTGATCTTATTGATATGTACAGGATTCTCAGGATGCTTCAGAGGGTAGATGCTGAGAGATTATTTCCCCTTGCGGGTGAGTCGAGGGCCAGAGAGCATAATCTCAGAGCAAGGGTTCACCCATTTAAAACAGAGATGAGGAGAAATTTCTTCTCTCAGGGGGTAGTGAATCTGTGAAATTATTTACCACAGAAAACTGTATAGACTGGGTTGCTAAGTATCTTTGGGGCTGAGATGGACAGATTTTTAATCAGTAAGGGAATCAAGAATTACGGGGATAAGGCAGGAAAGTGGAGTTGAGAACTATCACATCAGATCAATCATGATCTCATTTAATGGTGGAGCAGATTCGATGGGCAGAGTGACCTACTTCTTCTCCTACATCTTATGGTCTTATTAAAAAACGCAGGCCGCAATTGGAAGAATGCAGAAATCTTGGCAAATCGTAGAGGCTGGAGGAGGTTACAGAGGTAGAGAAGGTCAAAGCCATTGAAAGTTATGAAAACAAGGATGAGTATTTTAAAATGAAGACATTGCCATTCAATGTAAATCAGTGAGCACAGGGGTGGTGGGTGAATGAGATTTGGTGCAAGCTAGGATAGAGGCGGCAGAGTTTTAAATGAGGTTACACAGGTGGAAGATGGAATATATGGCAACCTCAATCTCAACCTATATCCCATTGCATTCTGAACCATATATTTTATCTAGTTATTTTATGTCCGGCATATTATTGCCTTGTAATCAACCCCTGGTATGCAGTTTTTCTTTATATTTACAGATAAACACAAACAATACATAAATATTTTTTGGTTCAGCGTTTTCAAGCGTGCATTTAAATTTCCTAAAACATTTTAGATAATCATATTTTCATTTAGAGCCTTTTTCATGTCAGATTTTTACTTTGATAATCATTTAATTAAGTAAATTAGATTCTTGGAGTTTAAACCAATAGTTGATTGAAAAGACAATGAGCCAAGAAAAACCCTGTGGTACAATATTAATGGAAAGCCCATGCTAAATACCAACACCAAGAAAATCATTGCATTCAAACGTTCTTGAAACCAACCACTACAAACCTCATTGGAGACATCCACCACCAAGTTGTCATCACTCTTCTCTCCATCACTATCCTAAATATGTATATAAATAAATAATACATTTTATAAGATCTGATGAATGTACATTAACTTCAACTGAATTTAGACAGCTATTCAAATATATTATAGTGATTGAGTTATTTAAGAGTTGATTGCATAACAGATATATCGGAGCAGTTTAATTAGTGATGCAGCAGTCTCCATTATGCCCATACTTGACTGATATAATACAAAACAGAAAGTTTAGAGAGCAAGAAACCAAAAGCACAGGTTAAACACTAGTCTTTCACTTTGATAGGATTTTTACAAGCAGGGTCAAAATTACTCAGCCAGTCTCAAACCAATCCCAGGCTCTTGTGGTTCCACATGACGAAACAGCAAAATGGAAAAAAAAATGCTACACTATTTGTAGTTAGGAATGTTCCTCAGAGCTTCAAGTTGAGTCATGGTACATTGTTGGAGAAGGAGCTTCATTTTACATCTGACTAAACTGGGCCTACGATCCATGTATACAAAAAGTGCTTGAAATTGAATATATAAGATTGTACAGAAACCCAGCAAGAGGAGTCTTAAAGTTTAAAAGTGGACAGTGGTTAGCACAGCTGCCTCACAGCACCAGGGACCTGGGTTCCATTCCTGGTTTGGGTCACTGTCTGTGCTGAATCTGCATGTTTTCCCTGTGTCTGCGTGGGTTTCCTTCAGGAGCTCTGGTATCCTCACACAGTCCAAAAGACATGCTGGTTAGGTGCCTTGGCCATGCTAAATTCTCCCTCAGTGTACCTGATCAGGCACCAGGGCTTGGCGACTGGGGGATTTTCACAGTAACTTCATTGCAGTGTTAATGTAAGCCTATTAGTGACACTAATAAATAAACTCAAACTTTTAGAAAGGCACAATCTGCTACTAGAAAGACTACTGAAGCAACTCTATTACTAGAGCAAAATAACAGCCTTGTTTTGTCTTCTTCCCCACTTAAGCAAATGTTTTTAAAAAGCAGAAAAGTGCAGTTCATAAAAAATACTGGAGGAGGCGGGATTGGGGAGTGGTACAGAACATAATCCACAGACAAATAATTGAGAACTCAAGGTTGATCACAATTATATAAAAAATATATAAAGACATGCCCATCAATTTGATTGTTACTCACATAACGGTTTGCTAAATCCTTATCATCAGTCTTCTGCTTCTTGCTCTCTGTGGAGTAATCATTTGAGTTTCTGTGCTTCTCTGCAGCTCTGAAACTGGCTGATGGTGACACAGAGGAACTCTGAAATGACAAGCAACAGGCTGTACTATATTCACTTGGAGGTTTCAATAATAATGGATAAGATGTTAAAAGCCTGTTAGTGGAAATATCGTAGTGCAGGAAAAAGGGTTTTTAAATTATTATCCAAAAGGTATGTAATGATATAAATGTACAGTTGTTGCCTCTGCTGAACAATATCATGTCTACTAAGTGACGTAGATTTAATTCATTCATTAATAGCATATATGAAGACCTGCCTTCTCAACCTTGCCCCTCGCTGGAGGTGTGGTGATCATTAGGTTAAATCACCACCAGTCAGCTCTCCCCCTCAATGAGGAGAGCAACCTACAGTCATCTGGGTCTATGGTGACTTTACATTTATAGCATATTTGCATTAAGATATGTACTGGGATAGTGAAACTGACAAAAATCCAGTTAGTACTATTTCAAATTGACTAAGAACCTATCAAAGCAGTTATATTTTTACACTGTGAGATACATTAATGAAATGGTACAATTGAACCACCACGATTTGTGTAGATTCAGATTTGATATATAATTATGTCATAAGACATTAAGGGTCTTGTCACTTTATGCCCTATAAGATCATCAAAACCTTTTTTGTCTGCATCAAGCAAGCTCAGCTAACCCATTACTGTTAGTCTTTCTGATCTACATTGGCATCCAGACCCCCAACATCTCGCATTTAAAACTCTCATCCTTCTCTTTAAATCTTTCCATGGTCTTAGCAATCCCATTTCTGTAACACAAAGGGGGCAATTCTCCCGGCCTGCTGTGCAGTTGAGTAGCGCTGCAGGCCTGGAGACAACAGCGGGGGACCTGCAGTGGGAATTGCGACCCATGTCCAGTCGATCACAGGTCTCCCAGGCAATAATTTTCAGCGTAATCAGCATCATGCCAGAAATCGCTGCGAGGCTGATTACCACATTGAAAACATAATTTCAATATCATTAGTGAGCTTGGGACGATAGTCTCCGGGCTCACTAGTAGCCCCCCCCCCCCCCCCCCCCCCCCCGGCCCCCAACGCCCCACTGGGAGAGGTTCCCAGCAGCAGGGATTAAAGCTGGTCCACATCAAGGGGGATCAGATGTGATCATTGAGGATCCCCCGGGATGTCAGGGGCAGGGGGGTGCCAGCCCAGCACTGTGACCTGACACCCGGGCAGTGCCAAGGGGTGGGGCCAGAGCCTACTTGTGGGCAGGGCCAGTGGTGTGGGTAGGGGGCTTGGGAAAGAGAACCCACTGTGCACTCTGCAATGGGATTGGTGGGAGAGGGAGTGGGGAGGCAATCGGGGCTGCACATGGGGGGGTGGAGGGAATCAAGGCTGCAGATGGGGGGGGGGGGGAAAGAGGGGGGATTGGGATTGGGGCTGGCCTGAGGGATGGGGGGGGGGGGGTGTCGGGGAGGCCAGCGATCAGCAGGGGAGCCTGGAAAAGAAATCAGGAGGCTGATGATTGGGAGGCTGGCGATGGGGGGGGGGGGGTATTGGTGCATGTGCAGGGGCCTGCTCAGTGTGATGGCCTCTTCAGTGGGATGAGGCATCCCCGCCCCCACCCCTTCCTTTCTGGCATGAATCCCCCTGAGGCACTCTGGGTAGCACAGAGTGCTGGGGATTCATGAAACTGAGTATGCCAAAAAAAGGGTGGGAAAATCTTTCATTTTCCTGCCCGTTAGGCACTTCGTTTTTTTGCACAAAGGTGGTAGCTGGAGACTGAGTGCAGTGGCTAAATCCAAGAATGAGGTAAGTGAGAGATTTTAAAGGTCGATCGGTTTTTAAAACCCAGGTTAAGTTTGCCTTTAGAGTCAAAGGTATAGAGCACAGAAAAAGGCCCTGCAGCTGATTATGTCTGCGGCAGTCAAAGAAAACCACCCAACTATACTAATCCCATTTTTCAGAACTTGGCCCATGGCCTTGAATGCCTTGGCCATCACAATTGCACATCTAAATACTTCTTAAATGTTTGAGAGTCACTGCCTCCACCATCTTTTCAGGCACTGAGGTCCAGGCTCCCACCACCTTTTAGGTGAAAAAGATATTTCCTCACATCCCCTCTAAACCTCCTGCCCTTTCCTTAAGTCTATGCTCTCTAGTCATTTATCCCTCCATCAAGGGAAGAGGTTTCTTCCTGTCTACACTATTTATGTCCCTCAATTTTATACATCTCAATCAGGTGCCCCCTCGATCTCCTCTGCTACAAGGCAAACAACCCCAGGCTATCCAATCTCTCTTCATAACTAAAACTCTCCAGCTCAGGCAACATCCTGGTTAGTCTCCTTGCACCCTTTCCAGAGGTATCACATCCCTCCTATAATGCGCCAGAACTGCACATATAATCTTGCTGTGGCTTAAACCAAAGTTATAAATAGTTCCAGCACAACCTCCTTGCTCTTAAACTCTATGCCTTGGCTAATAAAGGCAAGTATACATCTGCCTTCGTTTTATTCCTGATGTGGAGATGCCGGCGTTGGACTGGGGTAAACACAGTAAAAAGTCTCACAACACCACGTTAAAGTCCAACAGGTTTATTTGGCAGCAAAAGCCACTAGCTTTCTCACCTGATGAAGAGGCAGCAAGCGCTCCGAAAGCGAGTGGCTTTTGCTACCAAATAAACCTGGTGGACTTTAACCTGGTGTTGTGAAACTTCTTACTTCATTTTATTCCAGCATTAGGCATTTATTGACTATGTTTCTCATTGTTCCCTCTCTCCTGCACTTCCTGCTCCTCTGAAGCAGATTGCTAAAATTCAGGAGTCCTGTTGTCATCATTTTCATTGACTTTATTCAGAATCCCTGCTTTCCACTTCAGGACAGTCAGCAGTGTCTGGGAGTTTTCGAAGCTCTTCATGTAAGCATCTTCACTCTCTGCAATATCTATCAAATTCATTTCCGGGTGCCATTTGGCATGCCAGACCCTCGTTGACCTTGTCAAGTTTCTCTGTTAAAATGCAGATATCGTTCTGAAGCTTGTTCTTCTCTTCCTCCTCTTGCAGGATTTGTTGATTCAGTTTTTTTTCGTACATAAATCTTCAATATATTTAACCAGTTCATTGTTGTAGCTCGGCAGTGCGGCTCCCTGCTGGGACATTGCGACTCCCCCGCTCTGGGTGCCCGCAGGACAGCCGCCACCCTACTCAATCTCGCTTTTCCCACCCCAGGCCCCATCTCCGGGCAACTAAGCAACCGCTCTCACACTCCCTACGTCACATGCCTTCTTAACTACTTTATCCACTTGTCTTGCTAAATTAACGATAACAGTAAATTGTAGATACTTTTCCGTCACGTTCAGTATTGAATAAGCTCATGGCTGGAGGCAGCTGCAGTTCAGCTACCTAGTTAGAATTGGTTCCCTAGCCACCAGTGGCTGATTCAGCTCTCTGGAATCTGAACTAGTTAGTACAAATACGGACACACAAAGTAAGTTGCACAAAGGTGATAACTGGAGACTGAGTACAATGAGACCAAGTGCTTGAACCTGGGGATTCAGTGTAGTGAGGGTGGAGGTGATGTCCGCCCTCTTACAGAAACGGAGACAGCGAGACCTGAGACCTGAAGCCTGGAGACATGAATTATAATGCTTGTCGGCGATTGGTGATATTTAAACTTTTTCACCCCCAGAACTGGGCAGTAGCTTATACTGATTCTGGGGAGATGTAAGTATTAGATTAATTTTATTGCATAATTAGTTAAAATCCATAATGTGATCAGAGATAATGGTTAAGTGATTTCCCAAACCTGAAACTTAATTAGTTAAATAAAAGCAAAATAAAGATGGCAGGCAGGTGATGTGTTGCGGATACAGCATATGGGAACTGGAGGATACCTGGGTGATCCATGGCAACAACATCCACAGTAAGAGCCCGATTTTTACCATCACGTTGCGTCTGTTTTCGGGCATGAGGCGAGTAGTGTGATCCGTGACTGCCTCTGCGACCGCTCCCCCTTTACCAATGGCTGAAAATGGCGGTGATCGGGACTGCGCCCAAAACGGGTGTGACAGCAATTTAAATGCACTTGAATGCATTTAAATTGAATTAATGGGCTGGACGCCCAACTTTACCAGCACTTCCCCTTTTACCACCATGTTCGCCTGTCCAGATTTGGCGCGAAACAGACATGGTCCGCAAAGGTCCAATTCGGGTGCTCGAGCTTCTGAGGAGGTACGTTCAGAGCTTCCAGCGGCTCTCTGACTCAGATCGGTGGTTGGGGTGAGAGGGGGGGGGGGGCGGGGCGGGGGAAGAGAGGGGGTCAGGTGATTCTCTGGTGATGGGGGGGGGCTGAGGGAGACAGGTCAGATCGCGCTCTGGTGTGGGGGGAGGGAGGTGGGTCAGATGGCTCGCTGGTGGGGGGGGGGGGGAGGGAGGGACGTGGGTTAGACGGCTCTCTGGTGGCGGGGGGGGGGGGGAAGGTGATGGGTCAGATCGCTCTCTGGTGGGGGGCTTGTGCAGCACAATTCAGAATCGCTGATATTTTGTCAGGCAGAGTACATATGGGGGCACCAGAGAATGGGTCTAGAAGTCGGATCTGATACATTCCCAGATTCAAGTCCACCCAGCACTTGGAATCAAAATGTTAAAATCGGGTTCTAAGTGTCTGCAGCTCAAGGAACTTTGGCTTCTTTATTGCCTGCTGTAGCTACGTGCTTACTTTCAGCAACTGATGCACAAGGACACCAAAGTCTGTATGTATGTGCATTTAGAACGAAACAATCTCATTAGTGACAGACAGCATGGTTTTGTAAGAGGGAGGTCGTGCCTTACAAATTTGGTGGAGTTTTTTGAGGAAGTGACAAAAACGGTTGATGAAGGAAGGGCCGTGGATGTCGTCTATATGGATTTCAGTAAGGCATTTGACAAAGTCCCACATGGCAGGTTGGTTAAGAAGGTTAAGGCTCATGGGATACAAGGAGAAGTGGCTAGATGGGTGGAGAACTGGCTTGGCCATAGGAGACAGAGGGTAGTGGTCGAAGGGTCTTTTTCCGGCTGGAGGTCTGTGACCAGTGGTGTTCCGCAGGGCTCTGTACTGGGACCTCTGCTATTTGTGATATATATAAATGATTTGGAAGAAGGTGTAACTGGTGTAATCAGCAAGTTTGCGGATGACACGAAGATGGCTGGAATTGCGGATAGCGAAGAGCATTGTCGGGCAATACAGCAGGATATAGATAGGCTGGGAAATTGGGCGGAGAGGTGGCAGATGGAGTTTAATCCGGATAAATGCGAAGTGATGCATTTTGGAAGAAATAATGTAGGGAGGAGTTATACAATAAATGGCAGAGTCATCAGGAGTATAGAAACACAGAGGGACCTAGGTGTGCAAGTCCACAAATCTTTGAAGGTGGCAACACAGGTGGAGAAGGTGGTGAAGAAGGCATATGGTATGCTTGCCTTTATAGGACGGGGTATAGAGTATAAAAGCTGGAGTCTGATGATGCAGCTGTATAGAACGCTGGTTAGGCCACATTTGGAGTACTGCGTCCAGTTCTGGTCGCCGCACTACCAGAAGGACGTGGAGGCATTGGAGAGAGTGCAGAGAAGGTTTACCAGGATGTTGCCTGGTATGGAGGGTCTTAGCTATGAGGAGAGATTGGGTAGACTGGGGTTGTTCTCCTTGGAAAGACGGAGAATGAGGGGAGATCTAATAGAGGTATACAAGATTATGAAGGGTATAGGTAGGGTGAACAGTGGGAAGCTTTTTCCCAGGTCGGAGGTGACGATCACGAGGGGTCACGGGCTCAAGCTGAGAGGGGCGAAGTATAACTCAGACATCAGAGGGACGTTTTTTACACAGAGGGTGGTGGGGGCCTGGAATGCGCTGCCAAGTAGGGTGGTGGAGGCAGGCACGCTGACATCGTTTAAGACTTACCTGGATAGTCACATGAGCAGCCTGGGAATGGAGGGATACAAACGATTGGTCTAGTTGGACCAAGGAGCGGCACAGGCTTGGAGGGCCGAAGGGCCTGTTTCCTGTGCTGTACTGTTCTTTGTTCTTGCTCGAGTATCCACCTCTCTCAACTTACACCCATTCAACTTATACCCAATAGTCTGCAGCGGTTCAAGGCAGCAGCTCAGCACCACCTTCTAAGGGGCATCAGGGATGGAGAATGGCCTGTGAAAGAATTTTTCAAAAAGCTTGGATAGTGTGTTGGCTGCAAGAATAGGAAACAGAGTAAAGATAAATGGGACATTTTCAGGTTGGCAAACTAAGTAGTGGAGTGCTACAGGAGTAGGTGCTCAGGCCTCCACTATTTACAATCGATATTAATGACCTTGAAGAAAGGACTGAATGTTCTGTAGTGAAATTTGTTAATTATATAAGGTAGGTAGGAGAGCAAGTTGTGAAGATGATACAATGAGTGTGCAAAGATATAGGTAGGTTCAGTGAATGGGCAAAAGTTTGGCAGGAGTATAATGTAGGAAATTGTGAGTACAGAGGGGTCTGGATGTTCTCATATATGATTCGCAAATGTTGACATGCAAGTACAGCAAGCAATTAGGAAAGTAGGTTGAATGTTGACCTTTATTGCTAGGATGATAAAAAAAATAAGAGAAAGAAAGTCTTGCAATACCGAGGAATTGGTGAGACCACACCTAGAAAACGGAGTAGAGTTTTGATCTCCTTATTTAAGGAGGGATACATCTGTATTGAAAAAAGTTCAGAGAAGATTCACTGGGCTGATTCCTGGGATGAAAGAGCTTTTCTTTTGAGGAAACATTGAGCATATTGGAGTTTAGAAAAATGAGAGGTGCTTTTATCAAAACGTGTAAGATTCTGAGGGGGTTTAACAAAGTAGACGCTGAGAGGATGTTTCCTGATGTAGGGAAATCTTGAACGAGTGGGAAGTTTAAAATAAGCTAAGGCAGAGAAGAGGCAGAATTTCTTCTCTCAGAGGATCATCCACAGAGAGCAATGGAGGCTATACCATTGAATATATGCAAGACTAAGTTAAGACAGATTTTCGATCAACAAGAGAGTCATGGGTTATGGGAAGACAAGCAAGTGGAGTTAAGGCCATAATTCGATCAGCCATGATCTTATTGCATGGCCTACTCTTGTTCCGATTTCTTATGATCTTACTAAGTTCCTCCAATTCTACAACCTTCATCCCCAAACTTCCTCTGACTCTGGTTTATTTTGTAAACCATCACCGATGTCCCATTACTGGCAGCCAAGTCTTCTGCTACAAAAAGTGCACACCCTAGAATTTAATCACAAAAACCCTTTCCATCCCTATCTTTTACTTTTGAGAATTGAATTGCAACCTGACTCTTTAACTGAGCTGTTTGTTGGTTGCCCCATGAACAGGCATTGCCTTTGGTTCTGGAGTTGTTTTCATTTTAAATTAATACTTCTGAAAATACTTTTTTAAAACAACATATCAAAGACGCTCTTTACATACAAGTTGCTATTATGTGAACAGCAGCAAAACGCAATGCAGATATACGCTGAAAAGCCATACCATTCGTTCTTCTCATTTTGTCATTCAGAACAGTTGATTTTACAGAGTTAATGCAGTTCCATTTCTAATTTGGAATTTTTTAAAATCAAATTAATTTCCAAGGGAAATGGGACCATGAATTTGGCACAGTTTTGAAGAATATTTTAATCCTGACAGTTGAAACTGAGGCAATCGGCAATAGTTGGGCATTAAGAAGTTATTCACAGCTATAAAATGAAGTTATTGTTTAGAATTTGCACGTTATATACCTGAATTATCCTCACTGCAGAAATTGTGAGAAGCCTGATATTAGAATCACTTTGGCTTTATTTTCACAGCAAAGAATAAGCATGCAAATCTCCAACTGTTTATTAACCTTCGACAGCTAATTATTTGCAATACACAGCCTTAGGGAAAGGAAATGATTGCTCGGCAATACATGCCACTAATCTGTGTTCAGACTAACTTTAGTTCTATCAGGGAACTTGAATTATGCCAATGTTTGTAACATTGTTCATTATAATTCACCAAAAACTCAATTTTATTTTTCTTCAGTCAATATTCAAATTCCTGAGTTAACTGCAGAGGGGTGAGAAATAAAATAATTGCTGGAGATGCTCAGGTTGCAAGCAGACTGGGAAGAGTAGGCTCATTTGGTCTATGTTGAGTCACTTTGTATCTGGAACAACTGTTTTCCACCTACACCTTAGCCGCAGCCTTTGCAGAGACAAAGCTAACCATTAAACATAAACACACCTTGAACAGCTCTATAGACATGCTTCATAGTTACGTGTTTATGCATTCTTGGTATTACATATAGTCGAGCTTATTTTATCTCAAGGTTCTCCCTGTTTTCCTAACCTTGTATTTGTTCTCATTTGTACCTCATAACAACTTCACAAAATAAGGTGGAGAACTGTCTTAAACACGGATTAATGTATAACACTGAATTCCCACAATTATCCGCCCAGCTGTCAATACATGTTCAGAACGTACTCGTTGGGAACAGTGTCAATAGAAAGCAGAAACCCAATAGCTAGGTAGATCAAAACTGTCAGCATAAACCCTTTTCAACAGGAAATGTTGCATTCTGTGTCGGTTGCTTCAATAAACATGCAGGACAATTTAGTCATAGAGTGTTTGTTTAGTGGTTTGCATTCTTTGAACCATGAAGCAATGCCTTCTTGAAATTTTTCCTGTGGGTTGACTGCTTAAACTGAATACTGATGGACCACACAGCATTGGTTTCTTGCTATAAACGAAGAGCGAGAGTCAGCACAAAAATCGGCCAATGTCACTGGAAAATGAAATTTATTTTACAATGGCCAATGAATAAAAAAATGCACAAGTATGTCATCGTTCTGAAATTAATTTTAAGCATAAATTTACATTAATAGGATTGTTATAAAATTATGTGATAATGAACTGAAGAATGGAACTCTTTTTAAGAGGCAAAAAAGTTAAAAGGAAAAATAATTCATATAAGTAACTGATACATATATATATACACATACTATTTAAAGTATTTTAGTGAGCTAGATTTTGTAGTTAGTGGCCAAGCAACAGCACTCACTGATGACCTCAAAGTTGTCCACAAAGATCTAGTGATCTGTGTGTTGTGGACTTCCCCTTTCTCGACAGAAGCTTAAATCTGGCGCCAGGTCAAGGGAATCTCTTGGCATGCCACAGCAGTGATGTTAGCGAGCAGGGCGAGTGTTCAATTATAATGAGTTACTCTCACAAACAGGAAACAAGGGAGTTAAAAGTCCTTCAGACTTCATTCCAAACATAAATTTTCAGATAGCAAAATAAATGAGTATGGATTTAGATAAAAGCTAAAATACCAATGTAAAAAAATTTCAGGGCCAGTGAAGGTGTTTAGTGGTAATTAGGAAATTATTACTATTTAGAAATCCAGTTATCTCACCTAACAAAGGTGTAACTTTTTCAAGGATTTTCATAGTGAAACTAATAATGTAAAGTTTTTGTCAATTTATTGATTGCTTAGAGATTGCATTCTTGAGGGAACATCAAAAGTGCACCCTCCAGAGGAGTGTAGAATCACCCTCAGCAATCTGTGGGACAGAATTTTACACAAAGGTCAGGCGCACACCCTCTGTTTACTCAGCACCCACCCTCCTCCTGCCCTCCCTGGTGCGTTCCATGCTGGATGGACGTTAATTGGCCAGCCAGCATTAAATTGTTCTCTGGGATGAGCACGTCTGGGAACACATTTCGCGCTCGCCTCCAGGACCAACGAGTATGCGTGCCCTACAGGTGGAAAATTCAGACCATGGATTTTTGTACAATTCTGTACTGGTACAGACTCCTGAAATTGCTGTCAGTTTCAATGGAACAATCACAGTGAACACATAGTTTTGCCGTAATTGCTTCCATAAAATTTGGACCTAACATTTGAACCTGAAAAATTCACAAGATAAAAGGAAGATTTAATAAAAAAAGGTAATAAGCCTTGCCAGGGCACACCTCAAAATTGGGAATTGGCCAGAAGGAAGCTTAGTGTGAAGTATTCAAGGAACAGGAAAGCTTTTCTAAGAGTGAGTAATTAATCATCTTAATCATTAAATAGTAGCACAATACACTAGATGTACAGCATCAGGCTAGGAAACGTGGAAACACTTTCTGTGAGCAAACAGACCCAAGGCAATAACATTTGGAAAAAACATGGAGATAACTTTGGGTAGTTGCCTTACAAGTAAATTATACATTGATTATACTGGCCACCTTGTGGGCTAACATAAAGGAACAGAGTTGATTTTTGTTTTGTTGTACATTTTGTTGTAAAGGGTTTCCAGGCATCCCAAACAAAAATCATCATCAGGTAACTGTGTCCACCAATGTCAGGATTTGCTTTGTTTATGGTGATTAACTCGTTTGCTCGAGAGGGAAGATGTTCGATAGCACTTCATGTAGAGATTTAGCTTTGAATGCAAGAACAACAATTCATGAGGCCTAAACAAATGCGATGTTATCATTGTCAGAGAAATATAAAGCACAGGAGGCCATTCAGCCTGGGAAATCCATGTCAGCTCTTTGTAGAAGAACGTATTTAGTTCCATTCCCCGGTTCTATCCCACTATCTTGCAATTTTATTTCCCTCTCGCGCCATCCAATTTCTTGTTCAAATGATTAACTGTCTCCTCTTCCACCATGCTTATAGGCAGTAAATTCCTGGTCATTAATACTTGCAGTGTAAAATAGTTCTTCCTTACATCACCCCATCATCTCTTGCTCAAAGTCTTAAATCTCTGTTCCCTTCAATTCCAGAGTTTGTTTTCAGAGTGAAGTGTTGCAACTAAACTGCACTTTACTAGTCGAATGATATGAGATTCACATCCACTCCCAAATGGAATCATGCTCTTGTGAAAGACAGGTCCTGCATACACTGCAGTTTTTTCTCAATTGGCACTGGAGTTAGGACATTGCTTGATATCCCACTGTCAATGACTCCAGCAATGATACCTAGGCCAGCCAGTCACCAAGATATACATGGAGCATTTAATGCTTCAAACTGATTGATATCATTGTGAGGTGCTTGGAGAAGAAAAGGTGGGTGGTGAAAATAGATGATGCACTGGTAATGTTCATCCACAGGTACTTTGTGGGATTCCCTGATGCGTGTATGAAACCACAATTTTCAAGCTGCCAGGCAGTCATCCTGACAAGCCATTAGGGGACATGAGGTGGAATGATTGTCTCATTTTCTTTCAGATGATAATGCTCCGAACTAGATTTTCCATCCACTCACTGTCAATGGGCAAAAACTATAGTCTTCAATGTGCCTGGATCCAGGGAAGGTACTAGTTTGCTGGAACAAAGGAAAAAAAGAACCGTGGATACAGCTGTAGTGAACCTACAGGCGGAATTTTCCCGTCCCACACGCCTCAGGAATCGTAATGGGCTGGACAGGACCATTGACATTGGGCAGGACTTTCCAGTCTTGGGGCGAGCGTAGCTGGAAGATCCTGCCCGATGTGTCCAATATTTATGGGGAAAAGGATAGGGTGCAGGGAAAACCAAGCACGGCCAGTGGTCCTAACTAAGTTATTTCTGTTTCCTGCCTAGCATCTAACCAAATTCACAGGCTGGCCACCTACATGATGGGAAAAGCAGTGACAGGAGATCATAGTCCTTCAGGATGGTCCTCTGAATTTGTGATGGAATTGCAGATTCAGCCTGGATAGTGAGGAAGAGGAGGGAATGAGGTGACAACGGTGAGGGTAGGGAGCTTGGCTCCTGATCAGGGTTTGGTCATAGGGACGAGGAAGAAAGTGGCAAATAGGATGGAGAGAGCTACAGATTGGAATTTGTGGTTGGGGGGGCGGGATGTGGGAATTAGTCAGAGATTACAGCATTGGGAAGGGAGACTGCAATCTATAGTCGGGAAGCACTCCAGCATCTCCAGGCCCACAATGAGTGCTGTAAAAAGCAATTTCTTTCTAAGGCTCATATCCATTTGCTGCCAGGTTTCCTTAGGTCTTGGGAAAACTGGCCTGCAATAGTTATATGTAAATTAAGGTTCTAGTTGTGGGGTGGAATTTAATCCATGGCCATACCATTCCCATGCTGTTCATTTGAGAATTTAAAGGGCTGGCGGCAGGTATGTGCAATTACATGGTGGGTTGGGTTTCCATTGGAGGGTCTTGCCATCAGATAACAGTTCAGCAGATCCGGGTGAGGTGTATAAGAGCTGCCTGGACAAGCAGGGAGGGCTCTGCGTCAAGGCCCAACTTTCCTGTCCACTTTTCTTTTTGTCAAAAGTCTGAGACATTTGTTCTGCGTACCCCATCATCCTTCTCAGGCCCACTCAAACTTCCCCCTTCCCATCGCTCCCCTGTTCTTCATTAATCGTTTCCATCCTGGGACCACCACCCTCATCATCCCAAGACACCCAAGCCCTTCCCCATGCCAGAGCCCTCAGATTCAGCGATGCCTCCCTGCAGATTCTCTGATAGGCCATCAGTGAACAGTGGGAGATGCTCCGCACCTGTCAAGGTATCGGATACACATTTTCAATATGCCAGTAGCCTGTTAGATGGCGGCTCTGGTGTAGGTGCGGGCTGTATTGTAGAACTCTTCCACTGCAGTCTGGAGATGCCTCATCAACCAGGTCCGGATGTACCGTCTTTGTGGCCCAGGATCCAGTTGTCAATTTGGGCAGGTTCCTCAAAAAATTCAGGAAGCTGCGAGTTCCACAAGGTATGAGTCATGAGATATCCCTGGAAAACAAGCACAGATCTTCATAATTCTCCACCTGTGGTCCCAGACCAGTTGGATGTTTAGAGATTGGAATCACTTGTAGTTATATACCACCGTACAGAGGGAGCTCTAACGACAACATGAACACAGTCAATTACCCCTTGTACTCTGTGGAAATGATCAAGAAGCCCATTGCCCTGGCCTTCATCACCTGTGATGAAGCTGATTAACTTACTGGCATGACGGAGTAGGGAATTGATCACCTCTTTGGTGTGCTTGTCAGTGAAATATCACACATGTTGCCAGTGGAGCTCAGAAAGCACCAAAATCACTTTATGGGTCACTGCTTTGGGGGTTGCCGCCAAATCCACATGGCTGCAGATCTTGCTGCACAATCCGGCAAATTTCAGTGACCACTTCCCAGGACAGTCTCAGATATCTCTGGCATTGCCTCTTGGACATCTGGTGGTTGTTTGTGTCCTGAAGATGTGCTGGTGCACCAGTGACCTTCTTCTTCTATCCTTTCCAGGATGATTATCTCTTGACCAGCTTTGCCCTCTGGTGCTGCCTGTTGCTGGCCTTGCGGCCTCAGTTGTTGATCAGTGAGAGCCCTTCTTGGTCAATCCTCTCCTCCTGCTCCTGGGATTGCAGGAATATTGGGTGTACGAAACCCATTTGTATTCTACCAAGTGAAAAAAGCAGACAATGACATGGGCACCTGTGTTCAGGGTTTTATCCATTAAACTGCTGACGCTTTTCTCTCCTTCCATTATCCACATCCAAAACTCCAGCCACCTTACATTGGCCTCCTCCTACTTGGATCTGCACCCTGGCAACTATATATTTTTGAGTCTGTCCACTAACACTGAGTGACCCTTGAATGGCAACCCAGGACTCTTCCTCTCCCTTCCACCTTTGACTATGTCCCCATCTTCCTTGATCCTCCCAAGCATCACTGCACGTCTTCCCTCTATAACCCTTGAACCTCCACACCTCCCCCCACCCCAACAAAGGTGGACATGTCGGGGGCGATTCTCCCTATCCGACCCACTAATTTTTTGGTGGGTTGGGCTGGGAGACGCGTGCATGCACCGACTCACGGGATTCGCACATTCATCGTCTCACTGCCAGAGAGCAGGCGCGGTCGGAACCACACAGGAAACCGGCGGGATAACCAGGTCAGTGATTTTAATCTATTTGTAAAGTAATTTAGATGTCATTATCAGGCCCGGGACTGAATTCTCTGGGCCCGATAGCATCTCCCACCCCGCCAGGAGTATTTCACTCCGGCAGGATTTAGAGTAGCTCCCCACTTTCGGGGAACTAGCGGGAGACCCCACTGGAGTAAAGTGGGGGCAATCGGGGGCCCGCCCAGGGGGCTGGGCAGCGTGGGGGGGTGGTGCCCCCTGGCAGTACTAGCCTGTGCCCTCTGGCACTGCCCAAGGGGCAAGTTTCCCATGCCCAGGGGGCACCTTGGCACTGCCCACTGGGCATTGGGCAGTGTCAAGGGGGTGGGTCCAATTGTGGGTGTGGCCTAGGGGCGATCTGTAGGGGTAGAGGGTCCCACTGCATGGGGATTGGTCAGGGCTGGAGGGAGGCCAGCGATCGGGGCGGACAGTGTCTGGAGATTGTGGTGCTCTGGGACAGGAGGTGGTCGGGGCTGACCCGGGAATGCTTCTGCATGCCGCGATTGGGCCGTGGCGAGGGGCTGGATGGACAGCACTGCGAGGGTCTCGGGCTGGCCAGCGATCAAGCTGGCCAGCAAAGTGCAGGCTGACAGATTGGGGTCACTGCACATGCGCAGAGTTCTGTAATTGTCAGACTCCAGCGTGAATAGGTCCCGCCCCCAAACTTTTAATGATATTCATGACTGTGACTGTGCACGGTGTGGGAGATTTGAGTGTGAACTCCCATTGAAAATACAATCGTGAATTGCACCATTTTCCCCACCAATTCAGCACTTAGAACATTTTTGGGAGAATCACCCCGTCATCTCTCCCCACTGAGCCTAAACCTGTTGAGATATCACCTCTGACTATAGACTCTTTCTGCATCATCCTTACAGTTGCCATTAGATCCTGTGACCCTGCCCTATGAGGCATTTTTATTAATTTTACCTCAGATTAGACCTGGTCCCTATACCGATCTCCCCCGTGACTGTAAATGTTCCCTCTGCCAGCCAGCATCCTATGTTTGGCATACAGACCCAACTTTGCACAGTATTAGCACTGCCCTTTCAGCCACTCATTTTGTTTACCCTCAGTATCTGGCTCTACTCACCCTGACCACACCCAAGACGCCAGGCCCTTCCCACTGCATACTTCTACCACAGCCCCACTGCGGTCTTCCCTCAAAGCCCTCTTCAGGTCCTCTATGCCCCACCTCCACCCCCACACCCCCCCCCCCCAACTAGAATCTCCCCAGCACCCCACCGCCCTCACCCTGACTCGTCCTTGCAAGTTCCAACCCTCCATCTAAGCTGCCATTCTCCTGCTTAACCCTCATGGCGCTGCAGCATTCGTCAAAGACAACAACAGTTCATCTCAGACTTAACTGCACACAACTGACTATTACATGCTGAAGTAGGTGCCATGAGTTTCCCATGTGCCGCTGACTTAACTTTGAAGGTTTCTTTCACTAAGTTTTAGGGTAATCCATGGGATGCAAATGTAACAGGAACCTAGCATAGAACAGTGTGATGCCCAACCCACCACTGCAATATCAATTGCTTCATTTTTGAGTCTGAACCTGCTGTCGTTATTTTGAAATTTCAGCTCACACATAATTAACATACCCTGCCTGTCACGTTTTCCACTCCCAGAGTCATAACTGAATTCATCTGTAATCTGGCAGGCTGATTTAAATATGTCAACAAAGTGTTACACTCCCCTAGGTCAGACATTTGTCTGGCATGCTACTTGCTGACATAAAAACAGCAACGGATGCCGATGGTGGCGAGTTGGGGACACATTTTCTATTTTCTACATTTTGCACCACCTCCAGCCTGTCATGGGGAGTGGGGAAGAGTAATAATCTAGGTCCGTGAATCTGCTGATTTGGTGCAAGAAAAGAAATTGCCTTCCTAGAAATGGGAAAATTTAAACAAACAGTGTCTCAGAACGAATCTGCTATTATGGTCTGAATTTTAACATGCTGGAGAATGTCAATTTGGGTGTAGGTGAGGGGAAATTAAAACAGGGGAAACTAGCAGCACACAGCTGCAACAGCCAGCATATTTTAAGTGCCTCACTATTATCTAATTAGCAATCTCAGTATTAGGATCGGTAAACTGTGCTAAACTATCAGAATAGGTTGCAGCAGAAGTATTCACTTTTATTCGCAACTGTTTTGGGGGAAAATTAAACGAACATTTTATACTGAAGTCCGAGACACATAATTTACCTCAGATAGCAACAATAGTTTAACAATTGTCAATTAAAAGAAAAGTTTAATTGAATAGCAATAATTTACTTGCAGAAGGCCAATAAACTGCAATTAGGACACTCTGTCTTACGCTTCTGACCTTATGCTTCATCTTAAATCAACCTACCAGATCTCCACTATATACCTCACTGTATGCTCGCTCAGAAAATTACCACTTAATTCAATCATGCATCATTTGAATACTGAATTTTGTACCACTGGAAAATATTCTCAGTTGTCAATTAACAACAGTTGGGGTTGATTGGAAATAGCTTGAGGAGGTCATAATGCTGCTGTGATATCACACAGTCCACTCCACTTCATCAACCATTGTTTAACCAATGACACAAATTTGGGACTTTCTCATGTTTTCTATTTTGTTTTGTGCCACTGATTTGCAATGTGTTTAAAAATGCAGGTTGGAGGATTATAAGGCAGTATGGGCAGTTGAATAAATGAAATTCACTTCTGAATTCTGAGTCATCCAATGAATTTACACTCTGATGGCCACAGCAACAGGCTAAGAAAGTATAATGATTGGTTATCTGCGTGCTTCACCATGCGTAACAGGCAAGCTTGTTACACGTTCTATTACAGTATCTGAATATTTCAGTGTAAATAATTGGCTTGCAGTATTGTATTCATATACGAGCATCAATTCTGAGACCGGACTACCTGTGAAAATGAATAGGAAATGACCAAACGAGAGAGTAGTAGAGCAAGTGCAAGTGATTTTAAAAATGTTAAATGTGCTTGAAACAATATAGGCAGTATAATAAGTACACAAAAAATTGTACACAATATGAATGAATTACAAAATTCAAGCTTTGGAGAATGACTTGTGCAAAGAAAATAATTTCACACACTTCAGTTTCAATTACAATCTTAATAAATCACATTTTTACCTGACATCAAATGATTGGAATCAAGAGGAACAGACTGCACCAAAAGCAATGGGGAGGGCAGGGGACAAGAGCTGTTAAACTGGATCAAACTTCTGATAAATCAGGCACAGTTTCTAAACCATGGAAGTGAAATACAAATCTGTAATGTATAACTGAATAATAGCAGTACGTATGTACTGTGACGAGAAACTTTTGTGAGAGGAATTATCTTTCCGTCCAATTTTTTCCCTTCTTTTGAAGGTATCAACTCTTCCTGGGTTCATGGTGGCGTGTCTAAGAGTAAATCACTAAAGTGTTCATTCTTTCGGTGGACAGTGATGACCAAAGGATTATTTGAGAGTGGAGGGTTAACAGAGACATTCCAACAGTGATCACTGGCAAGTATTCACAGACAGAAACCCTGCCTCATTGCCCCTCCCCAGTCTAAGCATGTTGAAATCAATTGTACATTACACACACGCCCGGACACACACAACACTGAGTGCTGCATTAAATTTGCAATTGAAAAAAAATTCAGATTATAAAAATAAATATCCTATAAAGCTTAAGCTATAGGAACAAAATAAAAATTTGGAAATAAACTAGAAAGCTGTGATTTACACTGTGACTACAATACATATATTTTCAAATTGGCTTATATCCTCATAACGAGGACAATTCAAAACAACTGTCAGAAGTAGTGACATTAAAGGCAACAGAACAATAGAAACGATTATACATGTATAAATGTTTAGAGATTACCATTGGTCAACTCAAGCACCAAAATGTTTAGTTTACCACCTCATTGTGTTTTTTTGAAAATGAGTATTGGGGTTCCATGGATATACAGGAACACAAGAGATAGAAGCAGGAATAGGCAACCAGGCCCTTCAAACCTGTCCCGTCATTCGATATGATCATGGCTCTCTATGCTGACCTCAACTCCTTTTCTGTGCCATCTCATTGAATTGAATTCCTACGGTGCAGAAGGAGACCGTTCGGCCCATCGAGCCTCTTATCCAGCACTATCCCTGTAATGCCACATATTTATCCTGCTAATCTCCCTAACCTATATATCTTGGGACACAAAGGGGCAATTTACCATGCCCAATCAACCTAGTTTCTATAGCCCTCTATTCCTCAATCTACCAAATATTTATCCACCTCTACTTTGAATACTTCTAATGATCAAGCTGCCGTCATCCTTTGGGGCAGAGAATTCCAAGGATTCACCACCCTCTGTGAGAAGAAACTTCCAAGCACCTCAGTTTTAAATGACCGGCCCTTTATCTTATAGTTATGTTCCCTTGTTCGAGATTCTCCCACCAGTGAAAACATCTGACCAAATTTGGACAAATCAAAACACCAAAGAATCCATTTGAAATTTACTGGCCAATTTTGCCTCATAATTATATTGTTTAAGTATCACATTGTTAGCCTGATTTTGGATGCAAAGTCTTCTTTCTTGCACATTTACAGTATTTTGTACAGCTTCGTTTCAACAGAAAATATTTTACTGTAAGAACTATCTAATTAAGGATGCTGTTTTAATAATACTCTAAACATACTTCCCAGACAGCCATTTATACTTTATTCATTTTAAACCATAGACACAATAGATATGAATTTCTTCCATAGCATTAGATAAATTTATTCAATATTGCAGTATCTGGACAGAATCCAGAGGGAATGCAGGTGGCACAAAGAAATTTATAATATAAAAACAGTGATTGCTTCAGTTCTCCTGCTTATATTTCTAGACAGACCAATAAACCCTACTAATGCCTAGATTTACTAGAAAATTTCTATTCATTTCCCTGCGTAGCAGAAACTAAGCTAATAAAGTCCCACCGAGAGCACCGTCAGGCTAAATCCCTCAACCACTGAAAATGCTGCCTGGCTAAATCTCACTTCACTTTTCCATTCTGCCAACCACTTAGGGCAGAGCCCAAGGGAACTCTGCAGCTTATCCCTCCTCACGCAATGTCACAGGCAGAAGTCTGAGTGGTCCAATCAGTGCCGAGAAAAGAATAAACTAAAAAGATTAAAACACAGATGTTCATGCATTTTACATACAGCATGCCCTGTGGTCCGTTACTAGGGCAACTGGAGACCACCAATGTGCATTTTATTGGCCATATAAAATGGATCACATGGTCGGAAAAGTATTGTATGATAATAGTGGAGCTTTTGTTGAATTTGTTTGCTCATCAATATTATAATAGCATTTTTTATTTCCAACCAATCAAAAAAAAGAATAATCAACACCCCAAATAAAAATTGTGCATCTTTGTTTTTCTTTATAATTCTATCATTGAAACATGTTGTATTAATTGTAGTCTGAATAGTAAATACTATTTATTTTGTTGAATGTGTGCCCACAATAGTAAACCTGCAAGTACAAATAAATTATTATTCCTGTTCTACTCAATACTTAGTGCCAAATGAAATATAGCACTAGGAAAGCTGGCTGCAGAACAGAATACAAACACACACATCCTCAACAATATCAATAAACCTTTAATCATCTGGGCAGATATAAAAGCTTCACCTTTCCCGCACCTACAACCTCGGCTTTCTCCTCTAATCCAAACAGGATCTGGCAGGCCCAGGCCAGTCAGGGGAAACATCACAAATCTCAAAGGACTACTGTGGTTCAAGTGTTGATTTACAGAGGGCAGGCAGAACAGATCAATAGGAGAACAGACTACATTCAAATTCACAGGAGAAAGCGAACATGCTGAGACAATAATTTCCTGGGAAAGCTAAAACCTAATGAGAATCAACTCTGTCCGTTTCATTCAGACAACCAACCCCTTTGTGGGCAACGGCTTCCTGACAGACAAGGCCTTTTAATAGGATTTCCATATGATTTCCAACACCTGCCTAAAAAGTTATTTGTTTATATTCAGAGAGAGAGCTTCTTGATTCAGACATCTGAGATATCTTAGGAAGCAATCTAGAAAGCAGTTTTGTTACCATAGTAACGTGGATTTTCATCCTTTAATGCATAGTAAAGTACAGCATTTCCACCCTTAGCTCTAAAAAGGCAAAATTATACTCATCTGGAGGATTTTTATCAATCTCTTTTTGTTTCCTCTACAAAATTTAATGTGCAAAACAAAACACTGGTTAATTGTTATTGTAATACTTAAAATTATATTATATTAGACTAATACATCTCTGTATGTTGTAACCTGACGCAAGTCAGTAATGTATTCGAATATTCTATCTAAAGACTTAGTCATTCAATTGTCCCATAAACAATTAAAGTGGCTGCAGGTTCTGTGGGATGTGCACAGCTAAAAGTAAAATAAATCTATGTGGCATTAGAAGATAATTTAAAATGAACAAAAAAAGTCATGTCACCGTCATATACTTCATTATGTCAATGAATCAAACATGCCAATACTGACTGGTTGAAGGGCCATTAAAACAACAAAAAAACATTTTTTTCTAGTGACCAATTCACTAAGGATGTAATTCAGGGAGTAACAGGGTAAAGACCACTAATTGCACAAACCTTAGGATAGAGACTGTGCATAATGTGTGAAAAGCCAGCAGGACACAACAGGTCAAACAGCCTCCTTTGCGCTGGAACCATTTTATGATTGTTTGCTGTTGTATAATTAAATAAGACGCTAGGTGCCCAACATATATAATAATCTAAAGAGACAATGTCCAAAACACTTATTAGCTGGCCTATCCATTTAAATTGCAGACTTAAAAGCTGCATCAGACAGCATAACACGACTGAGCGAAAAGCTATTTATAAAAAATACTGAAAGGACAGTTTTTGACGTTGTGGTTTTCGACATTGATGGGAACAAGAAGGGTCAACCTCAAGCTTCCAACATGTCTTTGCAAATATCAACACCAAAATGCCATACTAATTGTAAAGTGTCATAATCCTAATTAATTAATCCTAAATGTTCTTGTCTATCTCAGCAACCCGTTAACCTATTTAATTCCTCAGAGGTGCTGGCAAGCAATAACCCCTGCAAGCTGAACTCCCTCTCCCGAGAGCACTTCTCCATTCACAATGTCACTGGAGTAGCACCATTTAAATTCAGGATTACTCCTGAATTTTAAGACAATTATTGCCATCATTACAGCTTAGATTACCCTATTATGATAATTGCTCAGTTTGCTTCTTCAGCAGCAGGGTGAAAATATCTCTTTAAAAGGATTAAACAAGAGTGTGGGAGGGGTTAAATATATAAATCTTTAATTTTAAAGTAAAGGTGTATAGAAACTATTTTATGCTGAGCTTTTATGCATTTTTCCTTTTGTCTGATATATTGTGACATTTCTCTTATACACTAACCTTAAATATATATTTGTGATGATTATCTTTAATAAGTGCTGGCAAGGTGGCACAGTGGTTAGCACTGCTGCCTCACACCACCAGGGACCTGGGTTTGACTCCCGGCTTGGGTCACTGTCTGTGCGAACTCCGCACAATCTCGTCGTGTCTGCGTGGGTTTCTTCCGGGTGCTCCAGTTTCCTCCCACAATCCGAAAGACGTGCTGGTTAGGTGCATTGGCCATGCTAAATTCTCCCTCAGTGTACCCGTGCAGGTGCCGGAGTGTGGCGACTGGGGGATTTTCACAGTAACTTCATTACAGTGTTAATGTAAGCCTACTTGTGACACTAATAAATAAACTTCTAAAAAAAACTAATAGTTAGCACAGCCTACACTATGGCTAATGCAATGGTTTTATTTTTATTCATTCATTTATAAAGCATATGCGAATTCAAAGCCTGAAAACTGCGCGAGCCTTTTTAAGAATTAAATATCAACACTTTTTAGTTCCTGAAAATAAAAAAAATGGTGAAAGGACAATAGGCCAATGCTCTGAAAATATGAACTTTTGACTTTAGTAAAGAGTTTTTTGTGGGCACATTACAGCATTAAGTCACTGTATTGTGTGGGAGGAAGAGAAAAATAATTATGGTCAATCACCATTATATATTTTATCTAGGAATTTAATATCATTACATCAAATGTATAATTAGGAAAGATCCACTTTAAATCACATCTAAAGTCATGAGTAAAATAACCTAATAATTGGTCAACTTTAACTTTTTGTTTGGAATCCTCCTATCCTCTAGGTGTTGTTCTGATTTGTGTTGTAAAAAAAAACTTTTATTATGCAAGGATTTTTTTTTAAAACAGTTCATCAGAACATCAATGCAACAGAAAACTTTACTCATTCATATTATATCCTACCCTAATTGTTGCCAACATATCCTTTACTTTGCACATTAATGGTTTCAAAAGTGCTATAAAAATTTTCAGGCATCATTAATTTAAATTTGCACTGAAATTTCCCCTTGACAAAAAGCCAAAAATTGATGATTATTTAGAGCACGAGTAATGCCTGTTTGCACATTAGTAGAGGAGAAAAGGGAAAAATTAAATGCAAGAGGAAATTTATGTGATGTTTATTACCTGTTAAATGTTAAAGAGCATTATTCTCCACGAATAAATTATCTTATACAAGGATACAAAGTGCAGCTGTTGGGAATTGTCACATTCTGGCAGTTAGACATCAGTATTAGTCACATGGTGTAAAATCATAAAAAGCCTCTCCTACACAGAACCACTTAAGAGACGACAGATCAATAAAACAAGAGACTAACTGCTACTTTGTGCATTGCTGAAAACATTTAAGGAAATTAGCAAGCTATTGTATCTTGAAATGCTAGCAGTAAGCTTTTCATCCTTAAATAAATCATTCTGATGGGTCTCTAAAGTTCCGATATCAAAAATATTTTCTTTTTAAACCACAAAATGAGCTTCGTTTTCTACTTGGAGCTAAATTAATCTGAGTTTTTTGGGGTTTTTCCCCTCACGGAACTGTAACTGGTGTGATTCAGCTCTTCTGAGAGAGAAAGGAAAAATAAGGTGTAAAATTCAGAAGTGCAGCAACACTGGAGACAGCAATAAGGAATCCGGTCGCCATCCTGCGAGCTCGCATTGCACCATCAGTTGCTTTCAGTGCACCCTGCATTGCTTAACATGTTGAGAAGAGTACTTGTACAGGCCTCCCCTGTGAGCTCCAAAAGCAGCGGAAACGGTCTGATAACATCACACAGTCCCACCAGCTGATTTAAGACTGTTGCCCAATTTTGGACCACACAGGTCCATTCAACAAATTTGCTTGCCAATCAACAAAGATCAAGCGAGGCCCAGCACTACTGCTACTTAAAAGAATCAGGTTATTCTTCTTGTCAAAATGGACAATTTCACATTTTCCCATAGCATACTCTTTTACCACGTATTTTCCCACTTACTTAACCTATCCATATCCTTTTGTAGCCTCCTTATGCCCTCTTTCACAACCTATTTTCCTATCTATCTTTATATCATCAGCAAATTTAACAACCATACCTTTGGTCCTTTCATTTAAGCAATTTAAATAAATTGTAAAAAGTTGAGGCCCCAGCACTGACCTCTGTGGCACCACTCATTACATCTTGCCAACCAGAAAATGACCCATTTATGCCTACTCACGGTTTTCTGTTCGCTAGCCAAACTTCTATCCATGCCAATAAGTTGCTCTCTATGCCATGAGATTTATTTTCCGCAATAACCTTTAATGTGGCACCTTACCAAATGCCTTCTGAAAATCTAAATATATTACATTCATTGGTTCTCCTTTACCCACAGCACGTTATTTCTTCAAAGAACTCCAATAAATTGGTTAAACATGATTTCTCCTTTCAAAACCATGTTGATTCTGCCTGGTTATCTTGAATTTATCCAAGTGTCCTCATATAATTTCATAATAGCTGCTGACATTTTCCCTTTATGAATAAAAAGTGTTACGTTTGCTATTTTCCAATCTGTAGAATCATAGAATAGAATCCCTACAGTGCAGAAGGAGGCCATTCGGCCCATCGAGTCTGCACCGACCACAATCCCACCCAGGCCCTATCCCCATATATTTTACCCGCTAATCCCTCTAACCTACGCATCTCAGGACTCTAAGGGGCAATTTTTAACCTGGCCAATCAACCTAACCCGCACATCTTTGGACTGTGGGAGGAAACCGGAGCACCCGGAGGAAACCCACGCAGACACGAGGAGAATGTGCAAACTCCACACAGACAGTGACCCGAGCCGGGAATCGAACCCGGGACCCTGGAGCTGTGAAGCTGCAGTGCTAACCACTGTGCTACCGTGCCGCCCCTCTAGTGGAATCTAGTGGAATCTAGTGGAATCTTCCTCGAATCTCCGGAATTTTGGAAAATTAAAACCAATGCATCAACTATCTCATTAGCCACTTCTTCTAAGACTCTAGGATGAAGCCCATCAGGATCCAGAGACTGGTTAGCGCACAACCCCAACAATTTGCTAAGTACCAATTTCCTAGCGATTGAAATTTTCTTGAGTTCCTCTGTCCTTTCCACTGATAGTTATTTCTGGATCTGGGATGTAACTTCTATAGTGAAGACCGATGCAAAATATCTACTCAATTCATCTGCCATCTCCTTAATTCCCATTATTAATTCCACAGATTCAGTTTCTATAGTACCAATGCTCGCTCACTTTGTTATTTTTTCTGTTTTATATTACTAGCTAGTTTTCTTTTTTTCCTTCCATTTCAAGTCTTTTTTGTTGTTTTTCACATTCTGTCTAATCTTCTGACCTGCCACCCATATAAGCTTTGTCTTTATGTTTGATATTATATTTAACTTTTATAGTTAGCCACAGATGATGGGTCCTCCCCTTGTCATTTTTCTTTCTCATTTGAACATATCTGTTCTGTATATTCTGAAATACCCCCTTAAATGTCTGTTTTTTTTTCAGTGGGAGTTCAGAGAAGAATCTCCCACACTCTGTACACTGCAGAGGTCATTAGCGTGTATATCATATAAAACAGTGGGCAGGGCCTGCTCCTGCTGCAGAGGCCGACAGCATAGCGCTGAGCGGGCCACTGCGCATGCGCCGATCTGTCAGCGCCAAGATCGGCGCATGCGCTGTGGCCCATCTTCCAGCCTCCCGATTGCTGGCCCTCCGCCCTCCCAAGGCCCCCCTTTCACTTCAGTGGGGTCGGGCCACTGGTTCCCTGGGGAGCAATAGTAAACCCCGCTGAGTGAACCGCTCTGACAGGGGAAGGGAGGGGGGGGGGTGCGCTAGTAGGCCTGGAGAAGACCATTTAAATGGTTTTGACGCCTACCCGCCGATTTCCAGTGTGGAGCTGATGCCGCCAGAAATCCGATGCTGGGAGACACTATCGGCACAGGAATGCATGCGTGAACCCCATGAATCAGCCGATGCAAGAATCTCCCGGCCTGCTGCGCTAAAAAATTAGTCATGATGTGGAGATGCCGGCGTTGGACTGGGGTAAACACAGTAAGAAGTTTAACAACACCAGGTTAAAGTCCAACAGGTTTATTTGGTAGCAAAAGCCACACAAGCTTTCGGAGCTCTTAGCCCCTTCTTCAGGTGAGTGGGAATTCTGTTCACAAACAGAGCTTATAAAGACACAGACTCAATTTACATGAATAATGGTTGGAATGCGAATACTTACAACTAATCAAGTCTTTAAGAAACGAAACAATGTGAGTGGAGAGAGCATCAAGACAAGCTAAAAAGATGTGTATTGTCTCCAGACAAGACAGCCAGTGAAACTCTGCAGGTCCACGCAACTGTGGGAGTTACAAATAGTGTGACATGAACCCAATATCCCGGTTGAGGCCGTCCTCGTGTGTGCGGAACTTGGCTATCAGTTTCTGCTCAGCGACTCTGCGCTGTCGTGTGTCGCGAAGGCCGCCTTGGAGAACGCTTACCCGAATATCAGAGGCCGAATGCCCGTGACCGCTGAAGTGCTCCCTAACAGGAAGAGAACAGTCTTGCCTGGTGATTGTCGAGCGGTGTTCATTCATCCGTTGTCGCAGCGTCTGCATAGTTTTCCCAATGTACCATGCCTCGGGACATCCTTGCAGCGTATCAGGTAGACAACGGTGGCCGAATTGCAAGAGTATGTACCGTGTACCTGGTGGATGGTGTTCTCACGCGAGATGATGGCATCTGTGTTGATGATCCGGCACGTCTTGCAGAGGTTGCTGTGGCAGGGTTGTGTGGTGTCATGGTCACTGTTCTCCTGAAGGCTGGGTAGTCTGCTGCGGACAATGGTCTGTTTGAGGTTGTGCGGTTGTTTGAAGGCAAGAAGTGGGGGTGTGGGGATGGCCTTGGCGAGATGTTCGTCTTCATCAATGACATGTTGAAGGCTCCGGAGGAGATGCCGTAGCTTCTCCGCTCCGGGGAAGTACTGGACAACGAAGGGTACTCTGTCTACTGTGTCCCGTGTTTGTCTTCTGAGGAGGTCGGTGCGGTTTTTCGCTGTGGCGCGTTGGAACTGTTGATCAATGAGTCTAGCGCCATATCCTGTTCTTATGAGGGCATCTTTCAGCGTCTGGAGGTGTCTGTTGCGATCCTCCTCATCCGAGCAGATCCTGTGTATACGGAGGGCTTGTCCGTAGGGGATGGCTTCTTTAACGTGTTTAGGGTGGAAGCTGGAGAAGTGGAGCATCGTGAGGTTATCCGTGGGCTTGCGGTACAGTGAGGTGCTGAGGTGACCGTCCTTAATGGAGATGCGTGTGTCTAAGAATGCAACCGATTCCGGAGAGTAGTCTATGGTGAGCCTGATGGTGGGATGGAACTTGTTGATGTCATCATAGAGTTGTTTCAGTGATTGTTCACCATGAGTCCAAAGGAAGAAAATGTCATCGATGTATCTAGTGTATAGCATCGGTTGAAGGTCCCGTGCGGTGAAGAAGTCTTGTTCGAACCTGTGCATGAAGATGTTGGCATATTGAGGTGCGAATTTGGTCCCCATGGCTGTTCCGTGTGTCTGGATGAAGAACTGGTTGTTGAAGGTGAAAATATTGTGGTCCAGGATGAAGCGGACCTGCAGTTTCACTGGCTGTCTTGTCTGGAGACAATACACATCTTTTTAGCCTGTCTTGATGCTCTCTCCACTCACATTGTTTCGTTTCTTAAAGACTTGATTAGTTGTAAGTATTCGCATTCCAACCATTATTCATGTAAATTGAGTCTGTGTCTTTATAAGCTCTGTTGTGAACAGAATTCCCACTCACCTGAAGAAGGGGCTAAGAGCTCCGAAAGCTTGTGTGGCTTTTGCTACCAAATAAACCTGTCGGACTTTAACCTGGTGTTGTTAAACTTCTTACTAAAAAATTAGCACAGAGGGATTGGAGAATCACGGCCTTGCTCTTTGCTGCAGAGAATAGTGTCAATTGCACATGGTATTCGGTCTCCTACTACCACATATTCTTTTCTGCTCCTCCCACTTGAATGGCTTCCTGTACCATGGCCAAAGAGTTCATCCCTGCAGCGAACACTCTCATTCAAACAAACTTAAAGAACCTCAAACCTGTTGTAAAATTGCAAAAGCTGAGGCACCAGCACTCTAGGTCCCTTTACCTGCCTCACCTGCAGTCACACCCTTAGGTCCCGGATCACTGGCCAAATCAGAAGACCTTATTCTAAGTGGTGTGACTGCCTCCTAGAACATAGAACATTACAGCGCAGTACAGGCCCTTCGGCCCTCAATGTTGCGCCAACCTGTGAAACCAATCTAAAGCCCATCTAACCTACACTATTCCAATATCATCCATATGTTTATCCAATGACCCTTTAAATGCCCTTAAAGTTGACGAGCCCACTACTGTTGCAGGCAGGGCATTGCACACCCTTACTACTCTCTGAGTAAAGAACCTACCTCTGACATCTGTCCTATATCTACCACCCCTCAATTTCAAGCTATGTCCCCTCGTAGAAAACGTTTTTAAAAAAATGTTTTTTCCTGGTAGAAAACATCCAGGTAACTTTCACCCTTCCTGATGCACCACAGTATCTGCAGCTTGGCTTCCAAATCAATGATTCTGAACCAAGGCCCCTCGAGCAATTGCTGCAGGTGTGCTTGCCCTGGATTGCAATGGCATCCAGATGCTCCCATATATTGCAGCCTTGGCACATAACCCGTCAACCCATCCTTAATGCTTTTGAAGCACTTGGAGGTTCAGTGGTCATGAAAAGTGCTAGACAAATGCAAGTACCTACTTTCCTTGCAATTTACTATGACAGTGACAGGAGACTGTCTGGCAGACTAGCCTATAGGTCTACAGGCCCATCAGTATTTTCCTTTATTCAATCCCACTGAGGACTTATCCAAATCATCTGTAGCAGAATTTGTGTGCGACTATGCTGGCCAGAGAATTGACAAATGAGTTATCCTTTACCCCTGGCCTGGCTGCAGCTGACAAATCACGTGTTGATCCCAACTCTACACTAATCTCCACGGTACTTCAATGCCAGCATCTAAGTTGATAACTTTGACTATCAGATCAAGCGATGTGCTCATTCATCAGTCCTGTGTTTTTTTTCTCTCCTCTTCTTTCTGGGTGGCTGAGCACACAGCAGTTCTAGGGTGCCTGAATGCAGAAAGTCAAAAAGGAGAAGGTTGGGGTGGATATCAAAACGCCTATGGTCACATCACCTGCAGCTTGCTCACCATGCCAAATAACAGCTTGAGTGTGAGCTGGGAGTTCAGAAGAGGCATAAGGCAGTCACATGCCATCATCCCAATGCTACAGGTTGCCCATGAAGACCTATCTACTCCGTAGATTTCAGGAGATGAATAGATCCTTGACCTGCTCCCCCCAACCCACCCCACCCCAATCACCCATCCTCCCCTCTGCTTGTTCTGCTCTATAATCCTTCAATCATCTGCCACCTTGTCCTGAAAGAAAAAGGGGAAGAATGAAGATCGTGTCACACTGCATTCGAATGGTGTACCTCCCATTTCTGGAGGTATTCCCTAACAGTTCCCCAAAAATGGCAACACAGGTGGCCAAGGTGATTCAGAAGACATACGGCATGCTTGCCTTCATCAGCCAGGGTAGTGAGTACAGGAGTTGGGAAACCATGTTGTAGCTACATAAAACCTTGGTTAGGCCACATTTGGAGTATTGCACACAGTTCTGGTCACCACACTATCAGAAGGACGTGGAAGCTTTGGAGAGAGTGCAAATAAGGTTCACCGGGATGTTGCCTAGTCTCGAGGTTGTTGACTATGAGGAGAGGTTGAATAAACTAGGATTGTTTTCATTGGAAAGACGGAGGCCGAGGAGAAGCATGGACAGGGTGGATAGTCAGAGGCTTTTTCCAAGGATGGAAGTGTCAATTATAAGGGGGCACTGGTTTAAGGTGAGAGGGGGGAAAAGTTTAATGGAGATGTGCGGGGGAAGTTTTTCATGCAAAGAGTGGTGGGTACCTGGAACACGCTGCCAGAAAGTGGTGGCAGCAGAAACATTAGCAACATTTAAGAGGCATCTGGATGGGTACATGAATAGGAAGGAAATAGAGGGATATGGACCGAATAAGGGTAGAAGGCTTTTCTTTTAGTTAGGGCATCATGATCGGCACAGGCTTGGAGGGCCGAAGGGCCTGTTCCTGTGCTGTGCTTTTCCTTGTCCTCTGTGTATGAAGGCAACGAGGGGTAAGTGTGAATCTGGCAGGATTGGAAGGTGTGTGAGGGTGAAATATCTGAATATTAGGAGTGAGTCCCGAGTGCCAAGGTCTGAGTGAAAGGGAGGGGGGGGGGGGGGCTGGGGGGAGGTGGTATGGTGTATTGAGCAATGCGAGAAGATGGTAGACCATTGGGTAAGAGATGTCATGTGAAGATCTATTCACTCACCTTGACCATTCAGATGAGGTCATTAGACTTCTTCTGACATTGTTACCAGGAATTAACATCCATGGCCATCCGCCTCCAATCTTGTTTAAGGATGGTTCCTGGGGCCTCTTGGTGCTATTCCAACCTCTGCCCTCCCAGCTCATCCGTGGCTCTGGAAGCCTATCTCTCCTGGTATTCCATTTTGCTTGTTTACAATTGTAGCAATAATACTTAGCAGTGGCCTACTTTAATTGATGCAGCTTCCAATTAAGAGGAACAGACTACCTTTAAGAACAGAAGGCTGGATGCACAGGCTGCTATTAACTCATGCTGCTCAGCTCCTTGCTAAATACAAAAGCAGCCAGAAACATGAGGGAAGCACTTGTGTCTATGCTGTAAACAAATCAACGAGGTGGCTGCATGAAATTTGTGTGCTGCTTACATCCACCACAATGGCTGTGGGCAGGTTGTGGGTGTGGTGTGGATGAATTTTGAGCTCACTATATTTTGGATATGCGGAGAGTGGAAAGAAATGCCTCTACTTCTACATGAAACTTTTAAAATTTTCTTATTTCAATTATTTTTTAAAAGATAAAACTTTGTCTAAAGCTACATTTGCACAAAAGTATAATTAGAGGGGCGACACAGTGGCTAGCACTGCTGCCTCACTGCGCCAGGGACCCGGGTTCGATTCTCAGCTTGGGCACTGTCTGTGCGGAGTTTGCACATTCTCCCCGTGTCCGCGTGGGTTTCCTCCAGGTGCTCTGGTTTCCTCCCACAGTCCAAAGGTGCGCGAGTTAGGTGGATTGGTTGTGTTAAATTGCCCCTTAATGTTAGGGGAACTAGCTATGGTAAATGCATGGGGTTATGGGGATAGAGCCTGGATGGGATTGTGGTCGGTGCAGACCCAATAGGCCAAATGGCTTCCTTCTGCACTGTTGGAGCAAATGCTGGAGAGAAAGGAAATCTCTAAATTGAATAGGTGAAATCAAGCCACTAACTGTCAGATTGTTTCACTAAAAAATAAATGTATAAAGAAATTATTCGGGGTATAGAGGAGCACCTCTCAATATAATGCTTTGTACAGAATATGGAAGTTTATTTTTATTTCAACTTTTTCTGAAGATTTTGGCTGTACAAACAAACCCTTTACTTAAATAGAGATAAGGGAATCTGTTAATTATACTATATAATTGTATTGTAGATGAGCACTTAATTATGTTCAGTGGTGAGTATTAATAGGGGATTCACCTGGGCTCCTATATACAGGGATAGACTCAAATTGAGGCAATTGGGTTTGGAGGTGTATGTTTGTAATGAGTATTTCTGTAAATAAAAGCTTCCAAAGTGTGTAAAGATTGGGCTCCACCTCTATTCTTCACAGCTTAGTTTTTTTACATCAGAACAGTAGTCTTACAGTACCTGTCACCTCCTTTACTGACAGTCTTCCTATCGCTCATGCAAATTACTAACGAGATTACTTAAAAACTAAATGACACATGATCCAAGCATTTAAGAGATTTTGAGCTATCACAAAAACATGTTGTTCAAGTATTGGAGCTAATTTTAAATCATTTAAACCAAAGAAAATACATGCATCAATAACCTGCCACAGCTTAACTCTTATAAAACAATCACTAACTTTATGGTATCAATTATTTTAACCCTCCAATTGCACTAAAGTGACATTTTCAAAGCTGCATTTTAATCCACAAATATGGTTGCAATAGTTGGAGGTCAATCATCTCAGTTCCAGGACATTGCTGCAAGATTCTTCAGGGTAGTGTCCTACTCAACTACCTTCAGCTGTTTCACCAATGATCTTTCCTCAATCATAAGGTCAGAAGTCAGGATGTTCGCTTGTGATTGCATAGTATTCATTACCATTCATGATTCCTCAGATACTGAAGCAGTCCATATTCGTATGCAACAAGACCTGGACAACCTTCAGACTTGGGCTGATAAGTTGCAAGTAACATCCATACCACACAACTGCCAGGCAACAACCATCTCCAGCGAGAGAGAATATAACCATCTCCCTTTCATATTCAATTGCAGTACCATCATTGAATTCCCCACTATGAACATCCTGGGAGTTACCAGTGACCAGACACTGAACTGGACTAGCTATATAAATACTGTGGCTACCAGAACAGGTCAAAGGCTAGGAATTGTGTGGCAAGTAATTAATCTCCTGTCTGTCCAACATCTACAAGGCACAAGTTAGGAGTGTGACGGAATACTCTTCACTTGCCTGACTGGCATTCAAGAAGCTTGACATCATCTAGGACAAAGCAGCCTGCTTGATTGGCACCCCATTCACCAACTTAAACATCTACGCTATCTGCCAGCGACACACCACAGCAGCAGTGTGTGCAATATACATGATGCACATCAACAACTCACCAAGGCTGCTTTGAAAGCACCTTCCAAATCCATGACCTCTACCATCTAGAAGGACATGGGCAGTACATGTTTGGGACCACCACTACCTGCAAGTTCCTTTCCATCATCGTGAATTAGAACTATATCACTGTTCTTTCACTTGTCACTGCATCAAAATCCTGGAACTCCCTTCTTAACAATACTGTGGGTGCACATTATCAGATGTATGCAATGGTTGAAGAAGGTGGCACACCACCACTGTTAAATAAAATAATTAATTGGTTTTAAAGCACTTTGGGATGCCTCAAAGACAGCGATAGGTTGCTCTATTAATTCAAGTTCTTCCTTTAAATATATTCACACTTTCATTAAGTCACATCTTAATGAAGCAGTCACACTTAGCTACTTTTGATCAAATACCAGCACTTAGACCAATTTCTCCAGCCTCCCATCAATGAGTTCCCCGGCAGCAGGAGGCCATTCGCTAGCAACGGGATCTTCTCGGCCTGCCGCTGTGAATAGGATTTCACATTGTAGCCACCCCATGCCACTGAGAAACCCGTGGCAGGGGTGCATTGCCGGCGGATCCGCCACCAGCGAACAGCCAAGAATTCCAGCCTTAATCTTATGGCAAAATACTTTATTTAAGTACAATTTTAACTAATTGCTGTTTAGTTTGGACATGAATTTTGTCAATTAAAAAGCCAGTTTTTGCCAGTTAACCCACACCAGAAACAGAATAAAGCAGTTTTAGCTGTTTTTCTGTGCATCATTGGCAGCAGCTGCTCAATACACTCCCATCACTGGCACATTAAAATCTAAGAAAGGTTAAGTACACACCTTCCATAATGTCAAGCTTGCCCAGCTCCCAGGATCTAACCTCAAAGGCAAGAAGAACAAACATTTATTTCCTACTCACCCACCAACATGGGCCAACAGTGTGGTGGTACGCTAAAAAGGAAAGAGCTGGTTCTATGTGGTCATGGATTTCCCACTAAGGAACCATTGGTTTCTTGATATGTAGCCTCATATATAAAAATGTCTATAGGCACTGGTCTAAAGTTAATGTTTGCAATGCTGCTGACCAAAGCATTCTTGAGAGATATGATACTATGGCAATATCAGAAGATGTAGGAAGATATAACTGAAAAACCAAAATGCAAAAAGCAAAAAGTCATCAACAGATCTTATTTTTAATTCCTTTAGTAGAATAAAATACAGTTGAAACTTACCTTTACTGAGTCTCTGTCTGTTCCCATGGAAGCCACATCGTTAAAAAATGACACGGTTGCAAGAAGACACAAATTGAGGAAAAATCGTAGGTTGGGAGGGAGGGGGTGAGGTTGGAAGAAAAAACAAGCCACTGTTATCATCATCATCATTTTATGCCAACCACCAGTTATGCTGCTTCATTATATAAGATAATGACCAGTTTTCACCAATGTGAGCTCAAAACCAACTTCCAGACCGTGCAGTGTAAGTAAATATTTGGTCATTTTCTAGTGCTAAGTACCTCAGTTAACCCAACATAGTTCAACACAAAAATAGAGCTGGGGGTTGAGGAGGGATGATGAATCTGTAGTCTCTCCCATCCTCTCAGATACACAGGATAAGATTTCAACTCACTCAAAAACCACCAGCTTGTTAAAATTGGTCCCACAATATTTATTTGCAAATACCGTAAGAAGTATAAGTAGTGAAATGCTGTAAAACATGTGACAGGGTAGACAGGGCGACTGCAGTATGGTAGCCAGCACTGTTTCCTCTAGCTTCATGGATGTGCAATTATGCAGCAATCCTGTTCCAACAAAACAAGATACAAACAGGTCATGCATGACACTGGTCCCTTTAAGTTAGATGCATGATAAAGCATGACCTGGTAATCTTAAAGGGACCATGGAGTTCAACAAATGGATGTGCACAGCAAAGGGAAAGTAAAGGGAACGATAGTAAAGTTATTTTTTCCAACTGCACAAAGTGTCTTTTTTTTGCCTACGAATTTGCAAAACCTACAAGTGGATATGGTTTTGCTTTTTGTGATTCCACTATATTTGTGGTTTTGAAAGTCAAACAACATAGTAACCACATTTTAAAAAATCATTTGGATCCTACTTACAAGCTTGAACTGGGCATTACATTGCTGAGCATGTCGAAGCAAGGGAAGCACATATAGTGTAGTGATATGAACTTGTGGTTATTCATTTATCTTATGACTAATTCTCTCAACATAAACTAGTCACTTAAGTGAAATATACTGCCACTAGAATTACTTAGATGTCAATCTAAGTACAGTGGCAGTACATTTCACTTAAAGCGTTTATTTCTATGAATCAACAGAATAATTTGATATGCAAGAAATCATACCTTCAATTTAAAATATTAGACTGTCACTTTTTTTTCAATTTCGCTGAACATTTGTTACTTTTTAAAACCAGTCCTTGTATCTCTATCTATTGGTTAGCAAAGAAATCAGGTGGGTAACTCCACAACCTTACACTGCAAGGTTGTTTCCAATAAAATAATTTTTGGTGAGTGGATCAGTTTCCCTTGTTGGTGAATCATTCCCATTACTAATGAGCAGACATAACAATAATGAATCAAACTAAGCAGATCCTTCCAGCACCTCATACTGGCCAGTAATGGCAAATGTGAAAAGCTGCCATACAAGGGGTAATGTAAGGAGATGCAGCACATCTGTTGCCCACTATTGGTAGACTAGATGCAAGTGCCACTTTTGAAATATCACGTAGTTTCATCATTGGCAGCTCTGTCAAAGTCCCCTAAAAGTTCTCTCCCAAGGAGGAACTTGATGTCATCCGAGAGCACTAACACTAGGATATTTACACTATCCTCATCAGAGGCAACCATGTTAGGTAAAGAAGTTATGAAATTGCTTTAACATAGCAGATTTGATGCTTCATTGCTGTAATGGGCAACAAAAGTGCTCTGACTATGAAAAAAAAACTTATTTTGCACAATAATACAGAAATATAAATAAAATAGCAAGGTAAAGAGATTGATCAGAAAACTGTTTTCAGCATATGTCTCCAAATATTCATCAGAAAAGATAAACATGCCGTAGTTTAGTTAGAATCATAGAATACATACAGTGTAGAAGTAGCCTATTCAGACCATTGAGCCTGCACGGACAACAATCCCACCCAGGCCCGTAACCCCATGTATTTACCCTGCTAGTCCCCCTGACACGAAGGAGAAATTCAGCGTGGCCAATCAACCTAACCCACACACCTTTGGACCGTGGAAGGAAATAGAGGACCCGGAGAAAACACGCGCAGACATGGGGAGAATGTGCAAACTCCATACGGACAGTGATCCAAGCTGGAATTGAAACTGGGTGCCTGGCGCTGTGAGGCAGCAATGATAACCACTGTGCCACCGTGCCACCCATTTTATAGAATTCTCTCTCAATTTATCCAGAGGAATTGTAGATTGACTAATCTAATTAATTTGTAGTGTTTTCTTCATGACTAATCCAAACTGCATGAATATACACCAATCCTCCTCTTTGGCATCAAGTAGCTACTGCGTTCCCGCTCTTTGAGATAAGGCTAGCTATGATGTGTGACACTGAATGTAATGCAAATGCTCTCTAGTTGGAATAACAAGCAATACAGATACTAAAACTGCATGGCTGAAAATAAATTATCCAGTCTCCCCTAGTCTAAAAGCCCACAGTTTGTGTTTTTACCATAGAATTACACAAACAATAAAGCACAAAACGGGCCACTGAACCCAACTGGACCATGCCAACCTATATACTTCATTCAAGCTTCTTCCCATCCTATCTTACCTAACTATCAGCATAACCTTCCATTCTCTTCTCCCTGAAATGATTATCTAGCTTCCCCTTAAACGCACCTATACTATTCACTTTAAGTACTCCCTGTCGTAGAGTTTCATATTCTCATTACTGTCTGGGTGAAGAGGTTTCTTAGATTACTTGATGACTATTTTATATTGATAATCTCTAGTTTTGCTTTATTTCATAATTACTCAAATGCTTTTTCAAAGCAAACTTTCATAGGTTGGATGCCTTTAATAAAATAACACATTACAACTTCAGAAAGCTAGTTCTTAATCTGAAAAACTACATTGAAGAAATGAGGTGTTGCAAAAATTGGGTTCATAATTCATGTTTTGGGATATAATTTCAGTTTTAGAAATTAAAGTTCTAAATGTAAGGTAAGAAATGGGCAAACTGGTTTAGAAACTGACAAACAACCCTCATGCAAAGGCATATCAAAGGGTCAGAGTTAATAGTGAAAAAAAACAATGGGTGACCTCTGGATAGAACCTGGGTGTCTATCATTATCTCCATAAAAGAAGCTAAAAAGCAAGCAATTCTGGAAAAAGTGATTCATAAAACTCCATTCTAGATAAAAAATTATTCAGATGGATATTCAGATGAATCAAAGAATTGTGTTGAAAATAAAATAATTTGTTTAGATTTCAGTTGGAGACCATCCCAGAGCAAGCCACATTATCATAGATACGGGCTATGAGGGTACAAGATATTTTAAACAAAATAACCTGTGTGTGTTTTTTGACAAAAAACAAGGAGTTCAGTTTGGATTTTGTGAGGGAAGAGCAGCTGAAATATTTGCTCTTGCTCACAGCTAATGGAAGAAATCTATAATGATCCTCACAGAACCTTGTGGCAGAAAGCTGGGCATTTGCCGGCAACAAGGAGCTGAGGCACCCACAGTCATGAGGTCTATAAGGAAAAGGTGAAGGGGTCGTGCAGCCAAAAAGCTACAGGGAGGACCCCATAGAATCTTACCTTGAAGGACAGCTGGAACACTGAGAAAAGTTAAAGTGAACTCCAGAGGACTGTGGCACACGTTCTGGGTTAGTACCTAAGGAAGTGAATGAACTTGTTGCAATATATAAGGGATTACTTGGGGAAAGTAAGAAGTAGAACTGAGTTCATTGCATAAGTAATTATAAACTATCGTGTTAAGTTTAGTGTTTGCTTTGTCAAATTCTTATATACAATAAAGTTTGTTTTTGTTTTTTAAAATGCGTAATTTTGTGGTGTAGGTCTGTTGGTTGATTGTGGGGTGTTCAAATTTTTCTTTAAATGTTAACAGTCTCTAACAGGATTATAACAGAAGGGAAAGAATCACACTTTCAACTGAAATATTTTTTAACAAAGTTGATAGATTTTTGTTAGGCAAGGACACTAAGGGAACTAAGGCGAATAGACAGATTTACGATCCAGATTGGCCATGATCTAATTCAATGTCAGAGCAGGTCCGAGAGGCTGAATGGTCTACTCCTGTTCTTATATTCCTAAAAAGACAGAAGACATGAACAACCAAGTTCCCATTCCTAAATTACCAATTTTAAATCAATTGCAATTTCAAGCATTGGTTACCTCTTTGGTGGTCTGTGTCATGGTGTTTTTTCTCATCTTTCATAGCACTTGATAACGCCAATAGTCCTGCACTGCTTCCAACTGATGGGATTCCTGGGGGTTGGAGTCCAGACGGATGCGGTGTGAGAGGTACTGGAAGTGCATGACCATGGGAGAGATGTTGGGCTTGTAGCTGTTGCTGCTGCTGTGGACAAATGAACTTGTATGAACATAATGTATGAAGAAGTTAGGTCAAATACAAGAAATTAGAAAAAGCACATGAAATCACCTGCATAATTATTAAAAATGCATTTGTGCAATTAAAGTAGCAATATTTGTACTGCTGGCTTTTCCACTTTCTTACAGACTTCCGCCATGATACTTGTAGGGTAGATGTGAGGAAAACTTTGACAAGTTCATGGAACATGGAAGTTGTGCCAAATTTAACAGGACGACATTTCTTTTTCCCTTTTTCCATCCGGTTGCCAGCAAAATCAATAGACTGGTGGGCTACCATGCAGGAAAAGCAATAGCAAGAGACCTTAGCCAGGAACCCTTGGGAACGCTCCTCAGCAATTGGGAAGGCGAGAGCAGGGCTTAATTGGGGGCACACAGGGGACAGTGTGGGGTAGAGAGAGGAAATCAGTCAATTGGGAGTGAGACAGGGATGCAGCAGGAGTGGGGAGTAGGAGGAACAAGAGAGGACATTTGGATGGGAGCGAGAGGTTTTGTTGGAAAGCAGTACGGGAGGTGCTGATGGCAGTGGGGTTAGCGAGGATAGGGATAAGCCAAGATTAGCAAAGGTGAGGCCAAAGACTATCTTGATAAGCCAGGGAAGCTCTCCTGCTTCACATGATCCAAAAGGAGAGCTGTAAAAGACACTAAAACTCCTAAGCCGGCAGCTCCCATCTCTCTTTTACTGCCAAGTTTCCTGAGCCCTGGGAACCCACATTGCAACAATTAAATTTAAATCAGGTTGCCAATTGCACGTTGGAAGCTTTGATTTAAATATGTTAATTAAGTATTCCATAAAAATGACAAGGCGGGTTAGGAATTTTTTCCCAGATTTTAAAAAGTCGCCCACATCCTCTCTGCCTGTTATGGGGCAGTTTAATAATTAGACCCAAGTACCCATTTATAAATATTCATTGCATACAGATATTACATTTTGTTTATGGCAATATAAAAACCTTGTACAATGCATTTGCAATTTTGAATCACTATTTTTAAAAAGTAATATACAATGAAGCTATACTACTGTTTCCCTTTTGTAATCAACTGAAAATTGGGGTGTGATAAGTGTCTTTTTATTGGTCCAATACCCATATCCACCAATACATAGTCAACCAACAGATCCAACTGGGACAAATGCAGACGTTCAGTAAAGTAAATGGAATGCCAGTTTTGCAAAGAACCTGGGGCTATATTTGTAACTAGTTAAATAAACCTAAAACTTCAAATCGAACCGAGCATGGTGGCTCTGGATATTCTTTTGTCTCAGCCCTATAAACATTTATAATGATTTCAATTTCCATTTGCTTCAAACTCATGGCTAAGCTAGAAGAGACACACAGGTTGTGGGGGACTGATTTGGATTGTAATTCATGTAGCTAGTTTAAAATTGTAGGACAGTAAGAAACACTGCAGTTTTAAAAGGACCAAAAGACTCAGACTGAAAATGAAAAGACTTGGAACTCGATTTAAAAGATGCCAGTAGTTAGTCATGCAAAGAGTAGCAGATAAACTAAAAATAATGGAAGATTCCTGAATATTATTGAAATGCTATGAAATTCAAAGTACTCCAACTGAAGCAAAAATCACATTACTGGAGGAAGTCTCAAGATACTGACAAAAACAGGCCTCAATCCCCCATCTCCAAAAGCATATCTGTTAAAGAAGTGGGCAGTTATTACAAAAACCACCATCTCAGCATCCACTGCATAAGAGTTAACGTGTGAGAAAAGTGAATTAAATAACCCAGAAAGGAACCTGACTGCAGCTACTATTTAAAGCCCTCAGAGTGTCCTTAGCAGTACTTCAGCAAATTACTAAAGAAAATCTGATGTAGCAGAGGTTCAGGTCCTTAGGCTTGCTCAATAATGCTGAAATAATTGCGTACTCTGTGCACGTTTAGTGCTGCTCGAATAAAAGCTAGAGGCCTGCCCTTGTACTCTTTGCTACCCGGTGAGTCTATGTTGTGACAGGTTTATTTGAGTGGGACTATGATGCATGCACCAGTAACTGCACTGACAAGAGTTTAAAGTCTGTTTTACCAGTACACTGGCAACACACAGAAAAGCCCTCAAGAGGTTAGTATTTGAGCGCTTGACCTCAGCCAGAACAGCATCAAGCTCTGTGGTGTACTAACAATTGGTGGGTAGATAGTTGGCTGGTGAGGAGGAGGGGTAAATCAAATATAATAAAAATTAGTTTTTGCATTACAGGATATCTAGAAAGGCCTGAATATCAAATATATTAGGATTCCTTTAGTCAACACCAGGATTATAATACACTTGTGCATTTAAGTGAATCTGACTGCATATTAAAAATCAATCTTCAATATTAGCTTTACTACATTAGCTTCAATGAGCTGTAGCATAATTTAATTTAGTTGAAAATGCAACTATTTATTTCACTGGAACAAACAGCTATAATTATTTCTTTATCGAAATATACAAGTTACAAAGAATGTTTATATCTAGAAATATAATCGAAGGGAATATCGGTCCAGATTTTGGATCAATGATGAAGCAGTGAATTTTGCAGTACTTCAGCATTTGCTACTGATTTCAAAGAAAGCTGCCCCACAAAGACCCAGCGATCTCTGTGATGTAGACTTTCCCTTTCCCAATAGCAGCTTAAATCCGGCGCTAAGTCAAGAGGATCTCCAAGTGTGCAGTAACAGCAATATGGGTGAGCAGCAGAAGAAACCAATCATAATGAAATATTCTCACAGACAACATGGCATTGCCTAGGCGTTGGAGACATTATCTGCACACAAGGCTATTGGGTCACATCGGCCGTTAAATCATACTTTGGACAGATTGCTCTGAGTAACTGTGGCTTGTACAATAGAGATCCTTGTGCACAGGAATATTGAAGTGGATATACTTGATGCAGCACAAACGATTCCTGACCCAAAATGATCAACAGAATATTTTAACGTAAAATAATGATGAAAAGCTATGGCGATAAGATGAAAATTAGCTCTGTATTGGTCTTGAAAAGTAAGAGGAGAAACATGTGTCAAGCTGGCACAGCCATAGCAATTTCTCTGCAAATTAAGCCAAATTCAGCATCAGGTTTCACCCGAATGGAAAAAAGCTGTAAACACAAATGGACATTCCCATGGTAGGTAGGAGGAAATTTATCAGCACCGAATCAAGCTAGCAAGCAGGCAGATCCTAGGAGGGATGAGTAACAAAACCAAGGGTAGCAAGCAGACCACAGTTTTCTGTGGAGCCAGGAGGACCATTACTATTCACTCTAGCTCCACAAAAATATAACATTAAAACAGTTTTGTGGCTTTTTTTTAAACCCACTTTCTAGCTGTCCTTTTAAGACTAAAAGACCTGGCGCAACTAGGTGGGGTTTGTGCATTACAAACACCAGCCATTTGCTCCTGAATTTTGCAGCAGAGTCCTATAACCAGCCAGATTTGCATAATGAAGGTCTGTTAATTCAGTCACAGGGCAATTGCTTTCTCACTTGAATATATCAAGGCCCACCTTAATTGATATTTAAAGTTTAATTATTAGTGTCATAAGTAGGCTTACATTAACCCTGCAATGAAGTTACTGTGAAAATCCCCCAGCCGCCACACTCCTGCACCTCTTCTGGTATACTGAAGGAGAATTTAGCATGGCCAATGCATCCTCATAGAATCATAGAAACCCTACAGTGCAGAAGGAGGCCATTCGGCCCATCGAGTCTGCACCGACCACAATCCCACCCAGGCCCTACCCCCACATATTTACCCGCTAATCCCTCTAACTACACATCTCAGGGACAATTTTTAACCTGGCCAATCAACCTAACCCGCACATCTTTGGACTGTGGGAGGAAACCGGAGCACCCGGAGGAAACCCACGCAGACACGAGGAGAATGTGCAAACTCCACACAGACAGTGACCCGAGCCGGGAATCGAACCCGGGACCCTGGAGCTGTGAAGCAGCAGTGCTAACCACTGTGCTACCGTGCCGCCCAAAGCAGCACGTCTTTCAGACAGTGGGAGGAAACCGGAGCATCCGGAGGAAACCCACGCAGATCAAAGAACAAAGAAAATTACAGCACAGGAACAGGCCCTTCGGCCCTCCAAGCCTGCACTGACCACGCTGTCCGACTTAACTCCCTACCCTTCCGGGGACCATATCCCTCCATTCCCATCTTATTCATGTATTTGTCATGATGCCCCTTAAACGTCACTGTCGTATCCACTTCCACTACCTTCCCTGGTGGCGAGTTCCAGGCACCCACCACCCTCTGTGTAAAAAACCTGCCTCGTACATCTCCTTTAAACCTTGCCCCTCGCACCTTAAACCTATGCCCCCGAGTAATTGACTCTTCCACCCCTGAGAGAAAGCTTCTGTCCATGCCCCTCATAATCTTGTAGAATTCTGTCAGGTCGCCCCTCAACCTCCGTCGTTCCAGTGAGAACAAACTAAGTTTCTCCAACCTCCCCTCATAGCTAATGCCCTCCATACCAGGCAACATCCCGGTATATCTTTTCTGTACCCTCTCCAAAGCCTCCACATCCTTCTGGAAGTGTGGCGACCAGAACTGAACACTATATTCCAATTGCGGCCTAACTAAGGTTCTATAAAGCTGCAACATGACTTGCCAATTTTTAAACTCAATGCCCTGGCCAATGAAGGCAATCATGCTGTATGCCTTCTTGACTACTTTCTCCACCTGCATTGCCACTTTCAGTGACCTGTGTACCTGTACACCCAGATCCCTCTGCCTATCAATACTCTTAAGGGTTCTGCCATTTACTATATATTTCCTATCTGTATTAGACCTTCGAAATGCATTACCTCACATTTGTCCAGATTAAACTCCATTTGCCATCTCTCCGCCCAAGTTTCCAGCCGATCTATATCCTGCTGTCATCTAAAACACAACTCTCAAGATCCCATGTTGCCTCAGTGTTCTTTCATCTGTCTGTGACCTTTCAATGATTCAATTCCAAATGTTAGAGTGTCTCTCTCTGGGCTGTTCCACATTATCCTGGGATATGGTTACCCTCTTTAACTCTGGAAATCCACTGAATCCATTCAGGTCCTATAATTGTGACTCCAATTTCAGATTTAATCTGCAATGAATTCAAAAACGTGGACCACAACAACTAAATCTATCCCCTCCAGCTCCAAGTGCCTCTGCAGCCCAGATGAAATGTCCTGAACTGGGGCACCAGGCAGGCAACGTAGCCCTCGGGACTCTGAATCCTGGCCACAGAGAAAAGTGTCTATTCCCCTGAAGAAATATTCCCATTTACAACTAAATTTCCCTTTTCTCCCCCCTCTTGAATGGCTCCCTGAATCAAAGTGCTATGGTTAGGTTGCTCATCCTCCTTGCAACCCCCGCCCACGTCCGCACAGGGAGCAAGTGTCACAAACCTGTTTGTTTAATCATTCAAAGGACATGGGTGTCCCTGGCTGGCCAGCATTTATTGCCTGTCCCTAGTTGCCCTTTGAGTGCATTGAGAGTCACCAACATTGATGTGACTCTGGTGTCACATGCAGACCAGACCAGATAAGGACAGCAGGTCTCATTCCCAAAAGGACATTAGTGAACCAGACAGGTTTTGCAACTATGGCACTATCCTAACGTGTCAAATTCTATTCAACTTCATGTAATGCACGAGTTCCCGGCTGATGTTGGGTGGTCCATTTTCAGAAACCAACACCTGCGGGATTCACACGGTTAGGTATATTGCATGCTAAATTCTCCCTCAGTGTACCCGAACGGGTGCCAGACTGTGGCATCTAGGGGATTTTCACAGTAACTTCATTGCAGGGTTAATGTAAGCCTACTTATGACACTAATAATTAAACTTTAAATATCAATTAAGGTGGGTATTGATATATTCAAGTGAGAAAGCAATTGCCCTGTAACGGAATTAACAGACCTTCATTATGCAAATCTGGCTGGTTATAGGACTCTGCTGCAAAATTCACCTCACAGTGCCAGGGACGCGGGTACGATTCCCAGCTTGGGTCACTGTCTGTGTGGAGTCTGCACATTTTCCCCATGTAAGCGTGGGTTTCCTTCCACAGTCCAAAAAATGTGTTGGCTAGGTATATTGCGTGCTAAATTCTCCCTCAGTGTACCCAAACGGGTGCCAGAGTGTGGTATCTAGGGGATTTTCACAGTAACTTCATTGCAGTGTTAATGTAAGCCTACTTGTGACTCTAATAAATGAATTTTAAACTTAAAACAGACTCTGCACAGACAGTGACCCAAGCCAGGAATCGAACCCAGGTCCCTGGAGCTGTGCCACCGTGCTGTGCCGCCCCTTCCCCCTGTCCCCAATGAAAATTAGGACAAGTCACTCCAGGTTTGGTGCATTCGATATGAACAGGGAACCTTCCACTTCTAGCACAGTCAATCATCTCTCTCTCCCTATTTCTCTCCGTAGTTCTGATTAGTTCACATTTTTCGGCCAAAATAGACGACCTGATCTGAAGATCTTGCCTAATCATTTCTTCCCTGCCCCAGAGAGTGGTGAATGCTCAGTCTTTGAATATATTCAAGACAATACCCAAATATCCATCCAACTTTAAAGGAATTAAAAGATATGAGGATAGCGCAGAAAGGAGCAGTTGAGGTCGAACATCAGAATACTCCTGGATGAGTACATGGGACTTAATAGGATGGAGGGTTATAGGTAGGCCTAAAAGGTAGGGATATGTTCGGCACAACTTGTGGGGCCGAAGGGCTTATTTTGTGCTGTAGTTTTTCTATGTTTTCTATGTTTCTAGTTCAAGGGACCAAATTTCTGCTCTTATTTCTTATGTTCACTCAAACATTTTGGCATAGTGACATGAATACAACAGAAACAACAATTAATTAACCATTTAAAATTTGTTCATCTGAATTCAACAATGAATATATAGACAGTAACACTGCTAATTGATTGCTATTATAATACAATTCTGAAATAATATTTATTTACATATTTACATGGCAACTTCACAAAATGTGGTGGTGGGTTTTAGGAATCAGTGGTAAAGCCAGGGCCAGGCTGCATGTAGAGATACATTAAAAAGGTACTTTGTCAAGTTCAATCAGAATCAGCTGGCATACAGTTATCTACGTTCATAGATTTATTACTCCAATTATTAGATGGTCCATCAGTCAGCTCCCAGCTTAATCCTTTGAGAATCACAATACCATTTTTGCAAGACAGAGCATTATACACTCCTCCTATCCATTGATAAGTTAATTTTATGTATATATGCATTGTCTAAGTCTATTCATAAGATGTTACCACCTAAAAAATTAGAGTATTCAAAGAACATTGGAAGCTCAACCAATACAGCAGTGACTACATTCACCATGTCAACATACACATTCAAAGTGTATGATTAAAAAATCGTGTAGATACTTTTGAGAGGTCTAAAAGAAATTTATATGGCAAAGTCAAGGGGGAGTGTTAAAAAGCACTTCCCATTATTATCTGTCCCTCTGACCCCCTCCTTAAAACCTGCGAAGAAACACTCCCAACCTTAATATCAAGCACAGTCCATAATAAGTTAACTGCACAATAGCCATATATAGTATACAATTTTTTAGTTTATATATTAAATGTATACACCCTCACACATTATGTATACATGCATATACATTATATATGTGTAGATATAAGCTGCATACATGCAGAGGATGGGACAGAGTGGGAGGGTGATGCGCAGAGGAATAATCATTTGAATTTATTTAAAAAACTTTAACAAAGAAAAGTACCCTAAATGAAGAAAAAAGACATGAGTCAAATAATAGAAATAGTGGCAGGGTTGAATTCACACTCTTTGAAAAAGATGAGTTTTAAGCGAGGTGGTAAAAGGGGATAATAACATGGAAAGTCATGGAGGAGTTTAAATAGAAGGATGCGGATTTTAAATGTGATGTTTTTGTAGGACGGGGAAACCAATACAAAAAGCTGCCAGCTTTGTTTATAACAAATCGCCCTTCAAAATATGACACTCTTTCAAGGGGTGACACGACTATCCAGCTATCTAATGACTTCTCTAATTAGTGCTTAAAAAAATAATTGACGATTTTCTTTTCTGCAAATTGGGACTTGTTGCCTACTATCTGAATTCACATACGAAAAATCAGTCACTTGGTAGTACAGAACTTGAATATTGCTGAGAACAGAGATGTTGCCGAAGCTTTTCACCTTGCACGCATCAGGACAATTGCAAGAATGCCAAATTTCAAACAATCATAACAATCTATACTACTGGAGAAAAAGGCATTGATTGATTGGTAAGTCGACTCTGATTGGCTGAGATGTTGCCATGGAAAGAGCAATGGAGGAATTATAAGCTCCCAAGCTCCCATGTAAGATGAAAAGCTTCAGCAACACGTCTCTCATTTTAGCAATATTCAAGTGAGAAAACATTCTCTTGGCTGAAACCATGTAGCCATAGGGTAATTTAAGCTTTCAGAAATTGAAAAGAATTACAGGGTGCTGCCAAATGCTGCACAATACCATTTCCATTATAAATTTTGGATAATCCCCACAAGGCAGAATATCAAGTGTGTGTTCATATTAATTGGTGAGACATGGAGGACTTCTATTAATTGTCTCATTGACACCACCTTCAGCGAACACTACCTAAGTAGCACTGCAGAATACAGACTTGACATATCAACTACAATGAAACTAAACTACTATGCAATCACTAGAAGTATTCTTCGAGCCTAATTGGTTCTTTGGATATCAGTGTAGCTCTGATTCCTTTACTCTGACCTGCTCAAAATGGCTCTATCATCTGAAATACCCAGTCCCAATCTAAAGATGATTTTGAGATTCATTGTACCCTTCCCCCAGATTGCATTCAATGTTGCTGGAAGCAATTAATATTTAGACTATGAAATTAATGCACAAATACGCTGCTCTTTGGAAATATATGCTCACTGGCAAGACTGGCAGTCATTGACAATTTCCAGTGGAAGAGGTGGTACAGTTTGATGCAACTGAATGGCTTGTTTGACCGTTTCAGAGGGCAGTTAAGAATCAATCATGTTGATGGGGAATTGGTGTCACAGACCAGGTAAAAATTTAGGTTTCCTTTCCTAAAGAACATTTTTTATTCTTATTCCCTCACTGTATGCCAGCCTCCTTGGCAAGGCCAGCATTTAGTGTCCATCCTTAATTTCCCTGAAGAAGGTCGTGGCGTGCCACCTTCTTGAAACACTGTTTATGGATTGCATTTATGAGAATCGGACATCTGTGGAGTCACTCATAATGCTATCTTTTTATTTCCAGATTTAAAAAAGAACAGAATTCAAATTCTCAGACTGCCATGGTGAGATTTGAATTCATGTTGTCTGGTTATTAGTCCAAGATTCAGGATTACTGGCCCCGTAATGTAACTGTACCCATGTTACCCCCGTCTCGTGACTTTGTGATGTGATTCCACATTAGGTGTTGTGATCAGGAAATGAACATTCGCACGGAAGTGCAAGTATAGGCAGAAAGAGAAATGCATTGAGTTTGAGTATGTTGCCATGTACACCAGGGAGAGGCAGGCTTCCATGAGTCAAAATTGGTGTATTGCTTGTACTGAGGATAGATGATTTTCAGAATTTGTGCGATGCATCACACTAACTCAACTCCAAGAGAGATAACTCTAATATAAAGCCATATTTACAAAGGAGAGTTCTACAGCAACAAAGGAAAATTAATATTTAGACTATGAAATTAATGCACAAATACGCTGCTCTTTGGAAGTATATGCTCACTGAAATTGCTAAAAGTAATGGTTGCACAACCGATTCCTTTTGAAAACACATCCAATAGGTTTTGTCCCATAGACCAACCCTCTGTCATTATATTTTGTAGCCTTTCCATTACTTATTGTCACTCTCCAACAGGATCTAATGACTGTCCATGCTTAACTATTGCTGAAGAGAGAGATATGGGCTGGAATTTTCCAGCCTTTCATGCCCCACTGCTGCGTTCAGCCAAGTCTTCGTTCACTGCAGTGGGACCAGAAAACCCCACCGGTGCGAATGGCCGAAAAAATCCCCCCGTGCTGACTAATCTATTCATCTTGCATTCCTCATGACAGATCACATGAATACACATAGTAAAAGGAACAACAATTCATACTGCATGAGAAGGAAGTGCTGATTGGTTGAGGCATTGCCATGGAGAATGCTTGGAACAGTTAACTGCCAAGCTACTGTTCAAATTCAGATCAGGCAGGTCGACTCTGATTGGTTGTTAAGCAAGACTTGATCAATCAGCACTCCCCTCTCATACAGTGTAAATTGTTATTCCCTTTACTGTTGGTAATCTCACAATCTGGCCTGATGAGAGCAAGATGAAATGATTAGACAACATGGGTGGAATTTTATGAGACTTTTTCTAAGTGTCCAGCTAATCTGAAAATGGGAGTGTTCCAGATCCGTTTTTCGGGTGAGTTTTCACACCCAACCTTACATGCACTGTGTCTCTGAAAGGATGGGCTAGTCAGTTTGTAGCCAGAGAGGCTGTGGGCGGGGCTTAACTCACCGGACAGCCTGTAGAGGGAGATATTGTGCCTGTGCACACCTCTGATGCGGCACATGGGCATTAGCAATAGCAGGGGTCTAACAGATAGAGAGAGAGAGAGAGAGAGCTGCAGGCAGAGGGGCGGCACGGTAGCACAGTGGTTAGCACTGCTGCTTTACAGCTCCAGGGTCCCGGGTTCGATTCCCGGCTCGGGTCACTGTCTGTGTGGAGTTTGCACATTCTCCTCGTGTCTGCGTGGGTTTCCTCCGGGTGCTCCGGTTTCCTCCCACAGTCCAAAGATGTGCGGGTTAGGTTGATTGGCCAGGTTTAAAAAATTACCCCTTAGAGTCCTGGGATGCGTAGGTTAGAGGGATTAGTGGGTAAATATGTGGGGGTAGGGCCTGGGTGGGATTGTGGTCGGTGCAGACTCGATGGGCCGAATGGCCTCCTTCTGCACTGTAGGGTTTCTATGATTCTTCTATGAAAACGGGCACAAAGAGGTCGTAAAATTCCGCCCCATGTCTCTTTTTACAACAAAAAGCAAATTCTATGCAACCAAACAATTAACTGCCCATTCCGTAGGAAATCTGTCTGTCCTCTCACTCTGGATGCAGCTCCTTGGTTGCTTTGTGTCCTCCAGATGAAACTGCAGACACTGGGGCGGTTTTTTGGTCCCATTATGCTCAGCGCAAATCCCACGATGCCAGGAGAACCCGACGACAGGTTGGAAACGGGATTCGCATCGGGCACAGAACAGTTTGCGATCTTCCCGGGCCCTCCCAGTAGACACAATCAGTTTCACGCCCCACAAGGGTGTAAACTTGATTACCATGGATTCAAACATATTTAAATATGCAAAATCGGCTTAATACCGAATTTTATGAGAACGTCACATGCCCGTGGCATAAAGGTGGTAGGAATCACTACTGGTCGAGACCAGACGTGATAACCATGGCAGGAGGCTCAGAGCCCATTGCAGCCCCCGAGTGGTCGGGAACATGGCACTGCTGGTTGGCATTGCCAAGGGGTGGACCTCAATGCAGGCAATCTATGAAGGGGAGGGGGAGGTCATGCTGTTGATTTATGTCTGGGGGGGGAGGGGGGGGGGGGATGTTTGGGCACCCTTTAAAAATGGCGTCCCGATCTCAGTAAAGCAAGGCTTGTGGCATATTTAGGCCTCACTCACAATGATACCGCAAAACGCACCCTCCTTCAAAATAATGGCAGTGAGAGAAGATCTCATCGGAAAACCTGCCCAACACACCAGTTTTCTGACTGAACCTGACACTTTGCCATTTTTTAGGAAAATGCTGCCCACTATCTGTGCTGCTCATGCAGCTGCAAGTTTTTTTTTAAACCATGGCACTACCACTTTCTGTAGTCTTGGGCAGCTCCAGTACAACCTGACCCTCCTCCCTCTCCAATAACTACAGTGCCTTCATGGCTTGGTGGTCACACTCCCACCCCAGAGTTTGGAGCTTATGAGTTTGAATTCACTCCAGCACTTGCATACAGCTGAAAAATGTTTTGGAAAGTATAAGACATATCATCGGGGAGAATTTTACCAGGAAACAGGGTAACAATGGCAGCCAGTAGAGGTATAGGGAGATGCATCAGATCAGTCCCCTAATGTAGTCCTCCTGTCAGTCCTTCCTCGAAAGGAAGCAGACAACAAATTTAAATATTCAAAGGCTGTATTAGGGGCCATTTTACCAAGCTGTCCACATCTTGACAACAGTGGATCAACCCCCTTAGCAGCTGAAAGCAAACAGCCTCCCAGAAGTAGCTCAGGCTGGGGGAGTTTTTTTTTGTGTGGAGAGAAGGGACCGGGGGTAGACAGGACAACATCCGTGGCCCCAGTGAATTGGTTAGAGACTTGTTTCTTCTTTCAGGATGCTGTTAAAGAAATTTCTTCAACCTATCCTGTGTCAGCTCCAGGGTCCCTGTACATGTTAACAGTGGCCACCGCTCCCTGCGAATCTGCTGAGGTGCCAGCCATTCTGTACCAGATGGCAAAGCCAGCAGCAGCTCATTCAGTGCTGCCGTTGGTAAAATTGAGGGAGCAGTCCCACTGGCCGGCCATGCATGTTGCCAACACCTATTTCCGCTGCTGTCTGGACCAATTCAACGATAAAATTTTGCCCAGTCTCTATGTAAATATAACTCCTCCTTTTCTGAACCCCAACCCCCACCCCTCCTCCGAGATACCAAACCCCACACTTCCCTGGAGTCACCTCAAACTCCTTCTAATACTGCAGTGCCAGGAAACCTCTCTCTGGAGTTCTCTTAGACCCTAGCTTATCCAAAGTGTTCTGTACACTCTTGCTTCCTTCACAATGTTGCCAGGCTACATCACTTCACCTCCCTGCAATACTCCCAAGTTCCAGTTATAATGAGCATTCCCGAATCCCCAGTCTCCCAGATCCAATCTCTCATGAATGCACTTAAGCAGTAGGTGACTCCATTTTCCCAGGGCCAATCATGTCCTGCTTTCAAGCTCTCCAAATTTGTCACATTGGTGTGTGTTCCACTGCTGCTTTTACAACTTGTTCTCCCCTGATCAGCAGCATCACCAACCTATCATTTTGTGTTGTTCTGCTTCCAGCAAAAGGCAAGTGCGAAGTGAGAGAAATTAACTACAAGGTAAAGGATCATGTTCGTTTTAATATGGAATTGGGTATACACATAAAAAAGGAAAGATTTGCAGAACTGTGAGGAAGAACAGGGGAATGGAACTAATTAGACAGCTTTATCGAAGAGTTGGCATTTCTCTGAATTTCTACCCCTCATCTTTTTATCCTTCCTCACCCCAATATGGATCTGACACTTTTTTTGTGTGAAACTCTTCAGTGTATCTTCTGTCTATTAGGCATTTCCCCTGTACTGCTTTTTTTTTTTAAATGAGAAAGGAAAGAGAAGATTTCACCTCCTTTTCCTTCATTCAATGAAATCTTTATTGTTGACATAAGCCACAAATTTCTGAGAAGTCACTCCCACTCTACCATCATAACTTTGCCCAAAGCACTGAAAAACTCAATTTCTGACACAATTCCGACAAAGAAATGCAACTTTTCTGGGAAAATTACTGGCCATATAGCCTCTCTCAATCACTAACCCTGAAATAATAAAGATGCTTCTTTATTTAAAAAGAGAGATAAGAGTTCAAAAAGTTGGGTGGGGGGTGGCGGTAGGGGAAGAGAGAGAAAGATGGAGAGAGAGAGCGTGCATGCACAAGAGAAGGTGGGCAAAAGAGAGACAAAGCATGAAAAGAGAAATCAGGGGAAAGAAATAAAGAGAAAATGTTGACAGCATTGCTTACAGCAATTTTCTCTGCTCAAGCATAAATGATACACCACAGTATGCTAATTTGAAGAGATCATGGTCAGTTAGTAGATCTTCATGTGGACACTTCTCAGACTCACCAATAGCCAGCATTGAAACCTTCTCTTCTCTGTGTGCTATGGTAGAGATTAAAAAGTTAATGCCAAGCATGATAATATTTTCTTCATACTTGTCTTAAATGCTTGAAAACTATTTAAGAATAAATTTTGGTATATTTCAACATTTCCTGCACAACCCAAATAAGATGTGTCACTAGTGAGTCTCGATAACAACTTGCACTCAAATAGCACCTTTAACATAGTAAATCATCCCAAAGCACTTCACAGGAGTGAGAAAAATTGGATAAAACCTGACACTTAACCACATGAGGAGATATTAGGATATGTGACCAAACAAAGCCTTGGTCAAAGAGTTATAATCTTAACTAGGGAAACAGGAAGATTTAGGGAAAGAATGGCAGGGTTGAGAGCCTAAATAGCTGAAAGCATAGCCCCAAGGGTGAATCATGGAATCACAGAATCTCAGAACTGTTATGGCACAGGAGGCTGCTATTTGGCCCATCGTGTCTGTATCGGCTCTCCAAACGAGCATCATGACTTAGCTCCATTCCTCTGCCTTTTCCCCATACCCCTGCACATTGTTTCTATTCAAGTAATCACCTAATGACCTCTTGAAAGCTTCGATTGAACTTCTCTCCACCACACTTCCAAGTCAGTGCATTCCAGACCCAAGCCACAGATTGTGTTCAAGTTTTTTAATAACATCACATTTGCTTCTTCTGCAAATCACCTTAAATCTGTGCCCTCTCATTCTTGATTCTTTTACGATGGGTTAAAAGTTTCTCCCCATTTACTCTGTCCAGCCCCCCTCATGATTTTGAACTTCTCTATCAAGTCCTCTCTTAGCCTTTTTCTCTCCATGGAGTACTGTCCAAACCTCTCCAATCTATCCTCATAACTGAAGTTTCTCAGCCCTCGAACCATTCTTGAAAAGCTCTTCTGCAGTGAAGGAAGTATGGGAGTGCACAAGAGGCCTGAATTGGAGGAAAGCCAAGTTCTAAGAGGGTGGAGGGCTAATAAGATTCAAATACAGGGAAGCATGAGGCCAAGGAGGGATTTGAACAGGAGGATGAGAATTTTAACTTCAAGGTATTGCTGGACCAGGAGTCAATAGAACACAGGGATGTTGGATAAATGAGATTTGGTGCAAATTAAGATATAAAAATTTTGTATGAACTTAAGCTTATGCAGTGTGGAAGAGGGAAGACCAGTCAGGAAGGTATTGGAATAGCCTACTCTACAAAGACTAGGATGAGAATTTAACTTAAGGCAGAGTAGAGATGGATGATATTACAGAGAGGGAAGTAAATGATCTTGCTGATGAAAAGGAAGCTTTCCTCAGGGTGAAATAAATGCAAAGGTTATGTGAAGTCTGGTTCAGTCAGATATACTAAATAATTAGGCAGGAGACACCTGAGATCTTCCAGATCCTAAATGATTTCTAGTATTTCCAGAACAGAACCACGTGTGTTTGTCCTCTATTGGTTCCCTACTTCTTTGTTCTTTTCCCATAATCCTGCTTTTTTTCAGTTTTTAAGAATATATCCAATTCCCTTTTGAAAGTGGGTATTGAATCTGCTTCCACTAATCTTTCAGGCAGTGCCATCTTAACTCGATGCATGAAAGAAATTCTCCTCATCTTGCCCCCTGCTTCTTTTCGCCAATTAGCATGGAGATTTTATTGGTAAATTCAATTATTTTTATGTGCATAAAACTTTCTATGTTTTCTTGTTTAAATTCTTAAAATTCTAAGCTAAAGAAATTCAGATCATAAGTTTGCTGCACACTGCTGAACTAGTAATGTTTCAATCTCATGTAGTTGCCTCTCTAATGTTTTGTGACTATTCTGCAGTTTTTCAATAGATGGCTTGACCCTGATTATTAGCATCCAATCCTTCCATGCGTAATGTCAAGAACACTGCAAACTGAGATATTATAACAGCTCGAATTTCTTTCTTTCTATTGCCCATTTTTGTACAATTCTGCATAATTCTCTGGCCAATGATTGCAGTGTAACTGAGCTGCTTAACAACTGAATTCAGTCGCTGGTGGCAGAGATTTCTGTCCCCATACCAACAATTGACAATTGTTCTCATATTGGAGAATAAACATCACACAGATAATGTGCATTCACATCTATGTGTATTGATGACTGGATAGAAGTCAGACTGGTCTTATCTGGGCATACAAACCAATCTATGTAATTGATGAGAATCAATGGTAGAGCACTTGTTCTTTTTTTATTGTCTCCCTACTTGCTTCATATCTTGGAAAGTAAACACATTCTAATGTAGATATGAATCCTGCATTACAGCCTTTGATAGATAAAAATCCACATCACCTCTTTTCAAGTGTAATGGATATGAGAGACCTGAGGATCGATTTTGTTCTTGACCACAAATGAAAGTCAAAGCTTTAAGTATTGTGCATTAGACCAGCTCTAACCTATTGGAGCCTCTTTGAAAGTTTGGAAGATGTTGCAAAATGAAAAAAGTGATAATATGTGGAAAGGCGCCTGTAATGATCACCAGTTATGATGGAACATCTTTCCTAAGGTCAAAATAAATCTCACTACTAAAACAAAACTGAAGACTGGGGGTCAAAAATGGACATTGTGTTCCATCGGGAACAAGCTTTTCCTGCTTGTGGGTTCACAATAACATGTCTAGCAATAGCCAAAAAAATCCATATGGGGATTCTATATTAAATAACATGCTATAAACAACTCAGAAGCAAAAATAAGCACTCCCCTATATTTCCTCAACTGGACTGTCTCACAGCTATGGTTTATAGCCATAAAGAAAAAGAACTATAATTGCAAACCACAGTAAATACTTTTCAACTAGTTATTAACAGGAGTTGTCAATGAATCCAATTTGACCACCAAATTTAAATTTACCAATATGATGAAACAGTTACATTTTGTATATGTTAGTTTGATCATCATCTTGGCTCAGCTGATAAGGCTTTCACCACAGCATTGGAAAGCCATGGGTTTAAACCTCAGTAAGAGTTTTAACAACACCAGGTTAAAGTCCAACAGGTTTATTTGGTAGCAAATACCATTTTAACCTGAACTTTAACCTGGTGTTGTTAAAACTCTTACTGTATTTACCCCAGTCCAACGCCGGCATCTCCACATCATTTAAACCTCAGTCCAGGACTTGAATATAAAATCTAATATGACACAGCAATCTTGAGAATGTTGCATTGTCAGGTGTATAGATTATCTTTCAAATGAGACATTGGGTGGAATTTAATGCTTCCGCCTGGAGGCAGGCTGGAAGGTGGGGTTGATATGGTGAAGGATAATGGAGTTGGATGGAGGTCCTGTCACCCTCTCGCCTTCCCCCATTTGGAGGAAGGGCTGAGGTTGTCCTTCCTGCTCAGCGGCCAACTGAGGCCCATTAGTGGCATTTGCATTTTTATAGCACTTTTCATGACCACTGGATGGCTTAAAGGACTTTACAGTCAATGAAGGAATTTTTGAAATGTAGTTGTGGTGAACCACTGTTACTATGTGTATGTGCCTGGACACACCCATGCTGCACCTGGCCCAAGACTCCTCCCTTTCCATCTGAGACTACTTCCTTTCCACCCAGAGTGGGGTATAAAGGTGATGGTCCCTCCTCCTCGCCTCAGTCTAGACCAGGTCAGCTACAAGAGTGTGCTCTGTTCTCTGTGAATAAAAGCCTATTAGTTTCCCTCACTCACAGGAGTCTTCGTGTCATAATTGATAGTGCATCAGTAGTCACTGGTGTAATGCAGGAAAACAAAGTAAGAAGTCTCACAACACCAGGTTAAAGTCCAACAGGTTTATTTGGTAGCACAAGCCACTAGCTTTTGGAGCGCTGCCCCTTCATCAGGTGAGTGGGAGTTCTGTTGATGAAGGGGCAGCGCTCCGAAAGCTGGTGGCTTGTGCTACCAAATAAACCTGTTGGATTTTAACCTGGTGTTGAGAGACTTCTTACTGTGTTTACTCCAGTCCAACGCTGGCATCGCCACATAATGCAGGAAACGCAGCAGCATTGCAAATTCCCACAAAATACAACATGTTAATGGCCAGATAATCTGTTCTTTGTGATGTAGATTGAAGAATAAATATTGGCCAGGACACAGAAACTACTAAAGTAAAAGCAAAACACTGTGGATATTGGAAACCCGAAATAAAAACAGAACATGCTAGAGATATCAGCAGGTCTGGCAGCATCTAAGCTAACATTTTGAGACAACTATCACTCTTCCTCATTTCACTGGGATAACTCACCTGCGCTTCTTTGGAATAGTATTATGGGAGCTTTCACATTCCACCTGTGGAGGCAGATAGGGCTCTGAATTAATGTCTCATCCAAAAGATGAAAGCTCTGACAGTGCAGCACTCCCTCAGAACTGCACTGGAGTGTCAGTCTTGATTTTTGTACTCAGACCTTCGAGTAGGACTCAGAGGTAAGTGTGCTACGAACTAAACCTCAGTTGACACTGGCCAGTTAAGGGCCTCATATAATCACTGTAGAATTCCAACTGCAGCAGACAGGACTGTGCCATAGGGGGCAAACCAGCAGGTAAACACTAGTGTCTATGCTTGCAGCCTTGTGAAGGAGTCTATCTTTTTCGGGCATTATGTGCTTAACGGAGTGGCAAGGGAGGAATCTGGGGGAAGACAACCCCCTGGCCTTTGCAACGACCTTTCTCTGTCCCCTTGCCCGCACTTGCTGTGGCCTCATCACTGTCCCAGCGATCCTGTTCCACTAACCATCAATCCAGAAAGGTGTACTGCAGTACCAGGATGGCTACCACTCCCAATGGCACTGCCAGTACTGGAGAAAACAGGCCTTTGATTGGTCAGCAGCTCAAGGAGGTGGGACATCTGTAATGTGGCAGGGAATTGCCTCAGCAGAGCCAGTATAATAATTCAGCCAAACGCCAGTTTCCTGTCACCAAGCATCCTTTACTGTGTAGCAAGAAAGAGACCACTCCTGCGACTCATACCTACTTCTCGGGACCTACAACACTGGTCCAGGTGAAGTAACAGATTTAAAAGCCCTTGCTGAATGCTTCCAATTGGACAGGTCTCTGCCTGCTCAATAACGGAACTCGTACTCAACAAAGCCCATGGGCAGGTCTACCGATGATCCCACGTGGCCTTAGTGGCCATCATAATTTCCCTCCCCCAGTAGGTGGTAATCTCTTCCAGCACCCCCATCGCAAGGAAGTCCTTTACATCGTTTAGCGAGCGGATATCCCCCGAAGTCGGGACTGGGTCAGGTGGTGTAACCAACAGGGACCTTCACTTCTAGAAGGAGCGTGGAAGGGTCATCAAAGTGGGTTCCTCCCCAGCCTGGGGGCCTACTTCTTCAGCCTCCATCTCCAAGACTGTCACTTCACAACTCCAGCGACTAACAGAGTCAGCTTCGAGCTGAAGGATGGCACTGGCAGCAGCCATCTCCATAGCCAGTAGTGGAACCTGCTCAGACATGGACTCCCTGGCTCCAAGATGGTCCAAGTGCTTCCTCAAAGACTTTGCCTTTATACAATATTGGTCCTGTTTTGTCCACAATGATTCCAGAGACCCAACAGGGACCATCTCTGAAGTTTCTCACACGAACCAGATCACCCGTTCAGAAAGTTCTTTATGCTCTTACAGAAACATAATTCCATTTTGGTTTTCTTGTTGGGAATCCACCCTCCCCACCAGGTTTGGGAATAGCAGGCTTAATCTGGTATGAGGTCGCCGTTCCATTAACAGCTCCACTGGGGCAACACCTATTGTTGTGTGGGGTCTGATCCTGTAATCGAACAAAAGCCCTGCCAGTTCGGATTACATGGAAGCTGCCGGTTGCTTCTTCATGCTGTTTTTGAAGGTTTGTACTGCTCACTCCATTTGATGACAGATGATAAGGAACAGTTCGGATGTGTTGGATACTATTGGAGAGCACAAAGTTCTGTAAATCATTGCTAGTAAAGGCCGTGCCATTTTTCAAAACCAAGGCTTCCCAGTATCCCGTGTATACTGAAGCTTTGCTGCAAATTCTCGATTGTAGCCTGGGAAGTCATGGAGTCCATGCGCTGTACCTCCAACCACTTAGAGTGCGCATCCAGCGCAATTAAAAACATGGAATCCATAAAGTGCCCTGCAAGGTCCATGTGTACATGCACCCAAGGCCTTCCAGGCCACTTCTATGGGTGTAGAGAGGCTGAGGGCGGGGATTTTGATTCTCCTGGGATAGGTCACACTACCAAGACTCTACCAAGTCTGTGATGTCCAAGTCAAGACCAGGCCACCAGACATAACTCCAAACCAGCATCTTCATTTTTGATACTCCCGGATGGCCATTTTGTAGTCCTGTTAATATTAGACGTATCCTGGGAGCAGAACAATTACTTGGGACACCCAAAGAATGATCCCGTCTTCAATGCCAAGTTTGTCTTTCTTACTGGGGTAGGGTTTCATTTCTTTGGAGGGTTGTCTTTGGAATTCCCTGTGCAGGATCCTATGTCTTATTTTAGATAGGATTTGATCTTTTTGGGTCCAGGTTTTGATCTGCCGTGCTGACACTGGCAAAGTCTCCGAGAAATTCAGGGTCATCACGACCTCTTCCAATGCAGGTAAAGGAGCCAGGCTTGTGGGTAAAAGGTGATTCGGTGTATCAGCATTAGCTATCAAAGTTCCAGGGTGGTGTTCTAGAAGATATTCTTAGGCTACCAATAACAAGGCCCAGAACTGGATCTGAGTGGAGGTGATAGGAGGGATCACCTTGTCCACTTTGAAGAGACCTAACAAGGATTTGTGGTCAGTATTTTAAAACAAAGCATCTACTGTAGACGTATTGATGGAAATTTTTTAATACTAAATGCAACCGCCAGCCCTTCTTTTTCAATTTGAGAATACCGCTGTTCCGTTTCTGATAGGATCCTGGAGGCATACACAAAGGGCTTTTCTGTCCCGTCTTTCCAGCAGTGTGACAGCACTGCCCAACCCCATACGGGGAAGCATCGCAAATTATACAAGGTCTTTCTTAGGATCAAAATGGGTCAGTTGATAATAGCTAATGTTCAACTTCAGTTTAACGTCCAATTGCTTGCAAAGCTTCCCAGGTCCATCTCTGGTATTTTCACACTTGAGCATGCAAGGGGGCCAGAAAATACCAAGTTCGGAACAAACTTTCCATAATAGTTTACTAGTCACAAGGAGGATTTCAACTGTGATGTTTCTTATCCTTTCCTAGATGTTAACCCCTTGCCATCTACTCTGTAGCCTAAATATGTTACTTCAGCCGCTTGAAAAACACATTTCTCTCTTTGCAAGTGAACTCCTGCTCTGGAAAATCTCTGCAATATTTCTTCAAAATTGGCCAGGTGTTCCTGTTCTGAAGCCCTTGTAATCAAGACATCATCTAAGTGTACTTCAATCTTGGGTAGCCCTTGGAGTATGTTCTCCATAACTCTTTGGAAAATGGCACACCCTGACGAGACCCTAAAAGGCAAGTGGGTATATTCATCACATATTTCCAGAAGAACTCATCCAATTGAAGCAGAAGATAGGTGTGGCTCATGTCCAACTCAGATAATATCATGCTGTCTGCTAACTTAGTGTACAAATCTTCAATCCGGTGCATGGAGCACCTATCGAGTTTGGAGACCCGACAGACCATTAGTTTATAGTCCTCACAGAGACAAATTGATTTGCCTGACTTATGAGCAGGGAATACAGGGACAGCTCATTCCACAAATTGCAAGAGTTTTATTATATCCAGACTTTCAAGCCACCCTAGTTCAGTTTCCACCTTCTCCAGCATGGAGTAAGGGACTGGTCTTGCTCTGAAATACGTAGGAGTAGCGTCGGGGTCACTGTAGACCTTGGCCCCTTTTACTTTTCCAAAGCCGTCTTGGAAAACTTCAGTACATCTATTAATAACTTTGTATAGTTCCCCCCCCCATGCCTAGCTGAAGATCTCCAATCAGTTCAGCCAGAGCCAATCACTCCTCAAGGCTTGGCCCATAGACCTGTACAACGAGTGGCAGATGAGCTGATTGCTGATTATAAATCATTGGGAACATTGTGGTGTCTTTTATCTGTAACGGTTCTCCCATGTAGGTGGCTAGTCTGGCCTTCATATCTTCCAATCTCAGGCGCTGGATGCCAGATTGCAGGTGCTTACATATTTGTTCTCCGATAATGGAGACTGCAGTTCCTTTGTCCACGTCCATCTTCAAGTGATAGCCATTCACTAGTAATTCTATTATCGGGGCAACTTTTGTTGTAATGATACGATTCAGTTGTAGTGCCCCTGTCTCTGGAGGAGGGGTTATCTGCATGGTACGGGCAGGTACTGGCCTTGACATTTTCCCTACGCAGCATGTGCTTTGCCTATTTCTAAAACTTTGCCTCGGCTGTGTCCTTTGACAGTGCGTGCAATAGTCCATCATCTGGCAATTGCACCTTTCTGGAATATCATAGAAATAGAAAATCATAGAAACCCTACAGTGCAGAAGGAGGCCATTCGGCCCATCGAGTCTGCACCGACCACAATCCCACCCAGGCCCTACCTATCCCCACATATTTACCCGCTAATCCCTCCAACCTACGCATCCCAGGACTCCAAGGGGCAATTTTTAACCTGGCCAATCAACCTAACCGATATGTTCTCTAATATTCTTAGGATCATCACTGTCTTTCCTTGACTGACAGTTGGTGTTTATGGCTCCTATGTTGAGAAGGGCCCTTTAACATCTGGTTCACACAAGCACTCTCCACTGTTTCCCTCTAGTTAGAAGACCTGCTCCTTGTAGTCCCTGAGCCCCTTTTTCTGCATTCTCAAGTGTTAAGACTATTTTAATGGCTTTCTTTAAATCTAAATCAGGTTCTGCCAACAGCTTCTTTTGGGTGCTTAGGTCATTTATGCCAAATTCCAATCTGTCTCAAAACATTTCATTAAGAGGCGGTCCAAATTTGCAATATTCAGCCAATGTCCGCAACCTAGCTAAGAACTCAATGACAGGTTCCGCAGGAATTCTCCCAGCCAAGTTGAAGCAGTATCTCTGGAGGGTTGTAGTGGTTTGTTACCTGGGTTACCAGCTCATTAGACATTTTTGAGTCAAGGACATCCAGATAGGTCAGACTTTTTAATCACGCTGAAAGTCGGGGCCCCTGCATTCGTCAACAATATCACCTTTTGTTTATCAGCTCCTTCAATGTTGTTACTTGCCCACTGGTGTCACAGGGTTCAGGTTTCCTGAAAAGAGACACAGTGGCTTTTTCTTAATGGAGAAGATTCTTGACTTACAGAGATTGTCTGGAGAAGGAAGATGGGTGGAAAAAGATTTATCATCGCAAATGCAATTTTTCAGCCAAACATCAGTTTCCTGTCATGAAGCATACTTTATTGTATACCATGAAAGAGACCGCTCCCACGGATCACAGCTAGGTAGCGCAACACCTCAGGACCAACAACACTGGTCAGGGTGAAGTAATAGGTTTAAAAGCCCTCAGTGGATGCTTCCTATTGGGCAAGCCTCAGTTTGCTCAATAAGGGAGCTCATAATCCACAAAGCCAATGGAGAGATCTATCAACGATCTCCCATGGCCTTTGTGACCATTCTAACAGCCAGAAACCCCAATGGCAGCTAAGGGTTGCCTAATTGATACTTAATCCAAATAGAACTTCCAGAAATGATCACAATGGCCACTCTACCCCCACCCCAGCTGTCCAGTAAATGAACTGGCCCACCACCGTAAACATTAGATTCTGCCCATTAAATCTGGCTAGACATTGATAATACTGGGGTCCTTCTCAAAACCAAAGAAAATAAGTTAACTCGTCATTCATTTCACAACTGTCTGCGAGTCCGCACTACATGTAAAATGTTTACAGTGGAGACCAAAGTAGCAACAGTTTTTCAAGCGTATTCTTTGTATATGAAACAGGTTAAAAGATATGATAATGTGCTTTTCTTCCCTTTTTAAAGGCTTATAATTGGGGATGCTCAATTAAAGAAGATAGGAGTTACCCATCCTATGCTCACCAACCCATTACTTTGGGCCCCATTTAACTGAATGGGAATTTCAGGGAAAGCCTGCAGTCATTATTTAATCTATAGATCAGAATGTATTATGTACAGGTCACTGTGCATTTACAGATTATAATAGCCTTCTCATGCAGTCACCTAATCAATACACACAACTAATCAAATAGCCAAAGAGTCTGGTCACTGGGGAGATTAAAACAAGATCCTGTTGATAGAGATGATAGAATAATCAATTTGCGGCTATACTTTTCAGATTTGATTTAGTGGGGAGGGGGACAAGGGGTTGAATGCAAAGTAAATACAGCTTCTACTGGAAGATAGGTAAGGAAGCAACTCATTGATTTTCTAAGTAACACCAAAAGACAAATTGAAAAAAAAAATCACTGTAGATTCAGTGGACTCCAGCGTTGCAGTTGTAAGTGCAGCAACAAAATCTGCCCACAGACCCATTTTGAGATGGGACTTTGTCATTTCTAAATCATTTTTCGGATAACTCTGTCACCTTTCAGAATTTCTAACTACTTTGCCATGGAAGAATGTTGGAATAATTTATGTTAAAATTAGAACATTACTATATTTACCTCTCAGGAGGTTAGATTCTGTAAAAGGAAATGTTGAAGGGTGTGCAGCAAAAGCTAGATGAAATAATTTGTGGAATGGTGCTTCCTGTGTATCACTCCACCTGAAGACAGTGAAAGACATGCTGCTGTTCCTTTGGTACATCTGGACTCACCAGGCTGAATATTGACTTCTGAACTCACTCAGAACTAGGAGGTCGGCAACGAGTTGGGAACCCAATTTTGCCATGGAACTCACTCACGGCATCAGTATTCCTTCTATTGGGGGGGGGCGGGGGTGAAGAATCTTATACTCTCCTCCCTGGCGATTACGAAGGCAGGGTAGCATTCAATCAGACAGGAAGGCCCCAGCACCATCTTGCCTCTGCTCTGATTTAGTCCATGGCAAGAAGGCATGTGGTTCGCTTTCCTATGCTGCCATCAATAGAGGTTCTTATGGGCCTCACCCCACCACACTGGCAATGACACAGAGACAGGTGGGGGTTCGCCATGCAAGGTGCACACAAGCAAACCTTGATGTGGTGTTTTGTCAACTCCCAGAGAGAAGGGGGTAACTTGTTCAAAGCTACTCACTATATTATCGAGGGACATGGTATTCGAATCATAGAATCCCTACAATGCAGAAGGAGGCCATTCAACCCAGCAAGCCTGCATCGACAACAATTCTACCCAGGCCCTATCCACGTAACCCCACATACTTACCCTGCTAATCCCCCTGACACAATTTAGAATGGCCAGACCACCTAACCTGCACATCTTTGGACTGTGGAAAGAAACTGGAGCACGCAATGAAAAGCCGAAGCCGGAATTGTCCCTGGCGCTGCGAGGAAGTGGGGAAGTTGCTGAGACCCAGCTCCTGCCCTCGATACCAACCCAACCTCCCCTCTCCCCCACAAATCCCCTCCCATTGTCACTCACCTCTGGCCTGTGCCCTGGGACTTGGCTGGTTGCCATTCTGACAGGTGAACAGTGGGAAGCTTTTGCCCAGGTCGGTGGTGACGTTCACGAGGGGTCATAGGTTCAAGGGGGGGGGGGCCTGGAATGCGCTGCCGGGCAAGGTGGTGGAGGCGGACACACTGGGAACGTTTAAGACTTATCTAGATAGCCACATGAACGGAGTGGGAATGGAGGGATACAAAAGAATGGTTTAGTTCGGACCAGGGAGCGGCGCGGGCTTGGAGGGCCGAAGGGCCTGTTCCTGTGCTGGGTTGTTCTTTGTTCTAGCAGCCACCGTCTCCCAGATGGCGCTGCCATTCAAAAGAACTGTTGGCCTCTGATTGGCCGATAACTTTCAGTAGGCAGAACATCCATTCCCTGGGTCCTGATCCCGGGGGAAGGCCGCCACTGACCTGTCAACTGTCCAATCACCACATACTACTGGCCACTAGTCCCAGAAAGAATTAACAGAAGGGTTTCACAGCTTTCTAGCTAGCGTCAGAGACCCCCATTGCTAGCACAAGGTTCCACCCATGGTTTCCCAATCAAGCATATCTCGGTTGGGTCTTCAAGGTACATAACTATGTTGTCACATGTTGAGCTTCACATCACAAGTGAGCAAGAGAGGGTGCAAGAGACAGGGACAACAATGGAGAGTCCCTGTTACAGGGCGCAGGACAATCCAAGCTCTGGTCAGTTGGATACAGATGCAGAGTCTTGGAGGCCATCCACAGAGAGAACCATTATGGATTAGCAACAAAAAATGTATGAGATTATGTTGCATTTCCAGAGGCACTATGCGTGACTGGAGAGAGATTGGAGGAGTCATCGCTAACATGAGTACCATGATGTCTCAGGCCCTTGATGGGACCTCCAAAGGGTGGCTACCTGCATGGACCATCAGATATCGCAGGCAACGGAGTGCATTTTGGCTCTCAAGTGACATAACATTCAGCCTACCAGCTTAAATAGGATGGAGGAAATTGACACTTTGCTGCAATTCAATGAGGGACTGAATTGGCAAAATGTTCTCCAGCTCCTCGTTAGTAGGGAAGTTTGGGTCAGGCACAATAGGGAAGATGGAGAAGGAGATGCTGAAGTAAAGACTCTGCTTAATGTGATCCCATTTCTCACTCCTCGCCTGCCCCCACCACTACCACAATCAAAACCCCACATGTGCTGCCCCTTGTCCCACTGGCAGAGTTTGCCCCTGCAGGTGCAGGTGAAAGTCTTTGTTGTGGCTCTCACTGGCCCAAAACCCAGAGGGTGTCGACCACAATAATCTCTGCTATCAGCCTGCTTCTAGCTCTGCTGAAGTCGTGGAAATTGCACCAGATAAAGTAATAAGCATTTGCAGTTTCACAATGAATTCAGCATTCTTGTACTATATCATTGGGTTAGCTGAATCATGCCTGCATGAGTCAGTCATGGATACCTTTGGCAGTTGGCTGAGCACCTACAGGACCCTAACTATGTCAGCATCCTCCTCCCTAAGGATGCAGAGTTGTTATCACCTTCCTCTGCCTGCAGCTCCAGTCCTCTCTATAGCACTATGCTGTGTAAGACACAGCAGACCACTAACATTTTGGACACACTACCTACTGTATACAGGTGCCTCCATATCTGTCCAGACACCTGATCGCATAATCAGCAATCAATGGCTTGCTCAATAATTGCTTTAGTGCTCATGTGGTTTCAGTTTTACTTTTCCTGTTGTAGGGTTTTTCACAGATGTTAATTGCAGCCAGGTCTTTAGAGAGTAGCCTTATTTACAAGGAATCATCCATTAACTCTGTGGGAGCCATGACTGGTTCAGAATGAAGGTATCATGGCGGCTTCTAGATATTCTTCACATACATGCATAAATATTTTCTGTGGTTCATACCAGATGAACGTTAATGGAGTTGAATCCTTTTCCATTGAATTATACTTCCAGATGACCTGAGGGCACCCTGATTGTCATATGGGTACAATGTACAACTCCCTGGACCTATGGAAATCCATTGCAGCAAAGCAGAGAGCCATCCTATCCCAACTGGCCTTGTCAGCAGCACAATGAGTATAAATAGCAGCTCTGGTAAGCATGGCATCAGTTACTTGGGAGATGCACATCTGCACAGTAGATTGTGAAATCCTGTAGAAGGGGCTGAAGGCAAGTAAAACCGGAGCACCTGGAGGAAACCAGAGGCTGGAATTGAACCCAGGTCCTCGGCGCTGCGAGGAAGGGGGGAGGTTGCTGAGATTTTGACTGCCATTAGCAATTTGTGCTCACCTTTCCTGGTGGAAGGATATCTTGTTCCAACATGGGGCAGATATGACTGCTGAGATCGCCTGAATCTTTGCTTTTACTCAACCTTGGGATGCAAATATCACTGCTAGGCCAGTATTTACTCCCCTTCCCTTGAGAAGGTGATAGTGAATCACAGTATTTAGGGAAGGAGTTCCAGGATTTTGAACCAGCAACAGTGAAGGAACGGCGATATAACTCCAAGTGTTTGGCTTGGCAGCAACTTGCAAGTGGTGGTATTCACATCCATCAGCTGCCTTTGTTCTTTAGGGCAGTAGAGGTCATGGGTTTGGAAGATGCTGTCAAAAGAAACTTGGGGAGTTGCTGATGTACATCTTGCAGATGGCCCACAATGCTGCCACCATGCTGGCAGTGGAGAGAGTAAATGTTCAAGTTGGTAGGAACATCAATCAAACAGGCTGCTTTTGTCTTGGATAGTGGTGATTTTGAATGTTGTCAGAGTTGCACTCATCCAAACAAATAGAGAGTATTCCATAAAATTTTGACTTGTACCCTGTAGATGGTGGACAATCAGCGAGTTATTTGCTGCAAAATTCTCCGTCTCTGACCTCTCTTGTAATCACAGTGTTTATAGAATCATGGCATTTTACAGCATAAAAAGAGGCCCTTCGATCCATCCTATCTGCACCGGCCTTCAAGCACCTATCTATTCTAATCCCATTTTCCAGCATTTGGTCCATAGCCCTTACGTACTATGGCATTTCAAGTGCTAATCTAAATGCTTCTTAAATATTGTGAGGGTTCCTGCCTCTACCACCCTTTCAGGCAGCATATTCCAGATTCCTACCATTCCCTGGGAGAAAAATTATTTCCTTAAATTTATATGGCTCATCCTGCTAAGTTTCATGTCAATGATCATCCCAAGATGTTAATAATAGGAGACTCATTGAATGTCATGGGGCGATGGTTAGATTCTCTCTTGTTGAAGGTGGTCATTGCTTGGCACTTATGTGACACAACTGTTAATTGCCACTTATCAGCTCAAGAATAAATATCATTCAGGTCTTGCTGCAAGTTGGCATGGACTGCTTCAATATCTTAGAATTACAACTGGCACTGAACAATGTGTAATCATCAGTGAGCATCCCAACTTCTGACCTTATGTTGCAGCAAAGGTCATTGATGAAGCAGCTAAAGATGGTTGGACCTACAAAACTACCCTGAAGAATCCCTATAGCATTATCTTGATGCCGTGATGACGACCTTCAACAATCACAACCACCTTCCTTGTGCTAGGTATGACTCCAACCAGTCGAGAGTTTTACTCCTTATTCCCATAGAGTTCAAATTTGCTCGGGCTGCTTGATGCTATACTTGGTCAAATGCTGCCTTGATGTCAAGGGCAGTCACTCTCACCTCATCTCTGGAATTCAGCTCAAAAATCTACATTTGGGCCAGAGTTGTAATGAGGTCTGGAGCTGAATGGCTCTGGTGGAAACCAAACTGAATATCAGTGAGCAGGTTATTGCTGAGTAAATGCCACTACACAGCACTATCGACAATGTCTTCCATCACTTTGTTGGTGATAAAGAGTAAACCAATAGGGCTGTTATTAGCCAGATTGGATCTGGTTGTTTGTGGACAGGATGTACCTGGATAATTTTTCACATTATCAGTAGATACCAAGTGCTGTAGCTTCTTTGGAACAGCTTGGTTAAAGACACTGTTGCTCATTTGTGTAAAGAAAACTGATCTGCTTTATACCCTATGCTGGAGCTTTGTGATCATCCCCTCTGCCCTGCAGAGTGGCATGTGGCTAGGGAGAAGGCTGTTGCTCTTGTTACTGCTCTTTTAGTTCCTCATCACAGGTCCCAGAGAACTGCATAAGCTGTTTCCATGCTGAAGTGAAGACTGACACAGGGGAATGCAGATCAAAGTGAAAAAAAATCCAAGATAGCCGAAATGATCTTTTGAATGAATTTTGGAAAGTACCTCTAAAGCAGTGAAAGCACATCCTCAGAACAAGTCTTGGGAGCAAAAGCCTTTCACTTTGCAAGGAAGCAGCTATCCTGGTTCCATATTTAATGACTTGCCAGTCTGTCAACTTCACAACTTCATCAATCTAGCCTTGCTGATGGGTTTCTGTAAGCACAGGAAACCCATACACTGGCAGTTAAAGCCAGAATACAGGATTAAATCTTGTTTCAATTACCAGTTTCCATTTTTAAAAATTTCAGACCCAACATCCCGCCCTCGGGTAAAATCCAGAACTAAGTGGCATGATGTTGGCTTTCTGATACAACTGGCATTTTAATGATGTTTTATGCTCTGCTTGTTCTGGCACCTCCCCCCATCCCAGGTCCCCCAACCCCAACCCTCACTTTTGCAGGAAAGAACTCCCTCATCATCAGGAAAGTGATGTTCATTTGAGTAGGAAAGATGCTCCAGGGTCCTTCACCTAGTTAGGGAGTTAAGTCTCATTGTCAGTTTCATTGGCCAATCTCCATTAGAAAACCTGGGAAAGGGTTAGCCGCTGGCTTCTGGCCCAGCTATAAAACAAAGGCCACTAACACAAGAGCTACAGTTTAGCAGGATCTGTGAAGGAAAGCAAAACTAGTGAGATCAGGTTCTCTCATCTGACTTTATGAGTGGGAGCTAATAACTAATGATAAAAACGATGATTAGCCTGTTAAAAGGGACTGTGTGTGTTTTGCTGTTTTCTATATTACAAGAAAGCTAAATCAAGTTGAAGTGTTAGGTATGATGAAAAATAGGTGAGGTCCCATTCACGACAACTCTCAGATATGGAATATGTCCAAATAAACTAAATAGGAACATAAGAAATAGGAACAGAAGTAGGCCATATGGTTCACTAAACCTCCTTTACCATTCAAGAAGGTCACGGCTGATCAAATCTTGGACTTGAATCCACTTTCTTGCCTTTTCCTCATAACCCTCGACTCCTCTATAGTTCAAAATCTATCTCAGCCTCTAATATACTCAATGAAAGCTGCCATAGCTCAGCAAGGTACAAAATTCCAAAGAACTCTGGGACAAAATTGCTCCTCATCTCCATTTTAAATGGGTTAGCCCTTATTTTAAAATTGTCCTCCCTGATTTTAGATTGCCCCATCAGCAAGTACCCTGTCAACTCCCCCTCAGAATCTGGAAATTTCAATAAGGTCAGATCAATAAGATCACTTGATTTTATCCTGTTTGTGATGATAATACATTATAGCTATTGTGTTTGTCCAGAGGTATACCAATAGCTGATCTGATCCTGAAAAGAATTGAAGTACTCGTCACAAAGTTCAAATCATTTATCAAGCTAGTGAATATATTTTTCCCAGTAAAGCATCTCACCCTGTGGTGGAAGCATCCAGCAACATCATGAGAAATGAACACTGATAGGACCTCTAACACAAACCTGCAGGATACATGTCTCTGAAGACAAACAGGTCAAAGCAACCACCCTGAACAAAGCTGACAAATCACACACTTGTGAAAAAAAGTACTCTGATCATAAAGTGGATAATATTTCTGCTCTATAGTCATTGAAATTCTGGAGGCTAATATTAAGGTAGATGATTTCCAGCCGAATTGTATAAAAATTATGCATTAGAAAGGTAGCTTTGTTTTAGCTGGAATTTCTCTTCACTGATTAGAAACCGTAATCTCCCTGAACTCTTGACCTATTGACTACATCATGTTATGTAGTATTAAATTATAGAGATCAAGAAGGGTCCAGCTGATTCCTTGGGCAGAAATGGAGCACTAGACTTGACATCAAAATCCTTTGGCTGGGGGAGAGTTCTGTTCCAGATCTATAAATCATTGCCAGTTAGGCTTCAAGTGAAGTTAGAATTAGGCTCAGCTGTGATATTCTCCCCCTTGGAACAGCATGTTTTATGTAAAGAAACTCGGGTACGGCCTTATCTTAGAATTTTCCTTTTATTCAACACTTTCCCCACCTGTTTTTTTTAAGAAAATACTTAGATAAAAAATAAAACAAACCTACAAGGTGAACCACATGAAATATTAATAATTTAAGTCAAAAAAATGTACTCCAAATGTTAATGACTAAGTTACACAACCTTAATATGAAGCTATTTCAACATCCTTCCATGTAAAAATACCTCCTTTGCCAACCACAATACATGGGCACTAATCAAATTAAAGCTTAGCCTCAACCAAACCTCCAGAACCTAATGTGCAATGAATGCATCTTGGAATGCACGTTTCATCTCAGTAAATTCATTTTACAGCATTCTGGAAGCAAAAGCCTTGTGAATTCTGCAGCAGAAAACAGTTCATTACTCACAACAATGTTTACAGAATTAAATCACTTCACTGCATGCTACCTCTAATCAATAGACAGGGAGGTTCAAAGACATTCTAGTTTAATTTTGTACCTTACTTAAGCCACAGGAGAGACACGGTCCAATTGCACTGCTCCATCAGCACCATTGAAGCGTCAACATTTTAATCAGTTTCCTTCCTTAGCTTTCACTAACAGTTCAAGCTGTCAAATGTGTTTGACATTCCCAATCACAAAGCAATCAGACTCATTGCAGTTTCTCTAAAAACCACAATTACTTTCTGTGGGGAATAATTCTCTAAAATGGTGATCACTTAAATTAAAATTAAAATTTATGAAACTATCAACAAATTCAAAACAGATATTTAGCATTTTAAAATCTTCCTTTGGCAATCAGATCATGGCCAAACTAAAATACAGTTAAGCATACTGTTAAAAATGATACTATAAAATTGATTGCAAAACATATGTTAATAATGGCTACTAACAATGAAAAATCACAACTGGCTGCATAAAACGAGAGGAGAGGGATGGACGGTTCACCCCCACTGAAGCAAAGCCGACATGGAGACAACCCACTCCACAGCCATATTGCACTGCAGCCGGGCTTAACATGGGAAATGTGGGATTTTGGCCCCTCGCTAGGTCCAATTGGCCAGCAGCTCTATCATTCCTGGCAGAGCCAAGGATGCATTAGTGGCCACTGCTGGGACAGCAAGAAGAGTAACAAGGCCAGATCCCTGGAGCCAGTAAGTCTGGGACTTAGGCAGGGATGTGGTCAGAAGTTCGGGCGGCGGGAGAAGGGGGGGAGGGGGAGGGGGGAGAAAAGAGGTTCCATATTCGAGGGGCTGCCATCTGATTCATAAAGGGTAGTCCCTGAAGAACAAACTCTGCCTTGTGTCTTGTCCTTTGCAGGATGGAGTTTATAAAAACAAAATCGGGTTGTTCCCTTCCAACCAGCTATCCACGGCAAATGTTTTATGGCATGGACAGTATATTACTGGCAACAAGTCTAATTGATCCTTTATTTCTACTTAAATATGGCAGGTGGGCTACTGATTTTGGCACGCACCCAGCCCCCCCCCCCCCCCCCAATTTAATGGGAGTGAGCTCAGGGGTGGGTGGATACCCTCCCCAGTTTACATGTTCTCTCACCTCTGCCAGTAACAAGCCTTGGGGACACATAAAACAGTAAGAAGTTTAACAACACCAGGTTAAAGTCCAACAGGTTTATTTGGTAGCCAAAGCCACTAGCTTTCGGAGCCTTAAGCCCCTTCTTCAGGTGAGTGGGAAGTCTGTTCACAAACAGGGCATATAAAGACACAAACTCAATTTATAGAATAATGGTTGGAATGTGAATACTTACAGCTAATCAAGACTTTAAGATACAAACAATGCGAGTGGAGAGAGCATTAAGACAGGTTAAAGAGATGTATATTATCTCCAGACAGGACAGCCAGTGAAACTCTGCAGGTCCAGGCAAGCTGTGGGGATTACAGATAGTGTGACATGAACCCAATATCCCTGTTGAGGCCGTCCTCATGTGTGCGGAACTTGGTAATCAGTTTCTGCTCAGCGACTCTGCACCATCGTGTGTCGTGAAGGCCGCCTTGGAGAACGCTTACCCGAATATCAGAGGCCGAATGGGCATCACGGGCATTCGGCCTCTGATATTCGGGTAAGCGTTCTCCAAGGCGGCCTTCACGACACACGATGGCGCAGAGTCGCTGAGCAGAAACTGATTACCAAGTTCCGCACACATGAGGACGGCCTCAACCGGGATATTGGGTTCATGTCACACTATCTGTAATCTCCACAGCTTGCCTGGACCTGCAGAGTTTCACTGGCTGTCCTGTCTGGAGATAATATACATCTCTTTAACCTGTCTTAATGCTCTCTCCACTCGCATTGTTTGTATCTTGAAGACTTGATTAGCTGCAAGTATTCACACTCCAACCATTATTCTATAAATTGAGTTTGTGTCTTTATATGCCCTGTTTGGTGAACAGAATTCCCACTCACCTGAAGAAGGGGCTTAAGGCTCCGAAAGCTTGTGGCTTTTGCTACTAAATAAACCTGTTGGACTTTAACCCGGTGTTGTTAAACTTCTTACTGTGTTTACCCCAGTCCAACGCCGGCATCTCCACATCAGGACATATAAAATGCAGCCCATTATTTGGTCATTGTTTCAATGCTGTTCATGGAGGAAATGGTGTGCAAATTGCCTGCTGCATTTTCTATATTATAATGGTGACTTTGGGGTGGGATGCTCCGATTTCATTCACTCTGCCCCCATTGCAAGCAAGAATGGAGAATCTGGCTCTCAGCCAAAACTCTATTAACTGAATCAGCACCGGAGAATCCCAGCCATGGATGAGATCAGAAGATTCCAGCGTATATATTTTTTAAACTCTATGTCCAAATGTAGCAAGACCTGGACAGTATCCAGACTTGGGCTGAGAAGTGGCAAGTAACATTCATGCCACAAAGTATCAGGCAATGACCATTTCCAACAAGAGAAAACCTAAGCATCACTGCATGACATTCAATAGCATTACTATCGTTGAAACCCCCACTATCAGCATCCTGGGGGTTACCATTGACAGAAACTGAACTGGACCAGCCATATAAATACATAAGCCTCAAGAGCAGGTCAGAGACCCAGAATCCTGTAGATGTAACTCAGCTCCTGACTCAAAAGCCTGTCCTCAATCTACAATGCACAAGTCAGGAACATGATGGAATACTCTCTCCTTACCTGCTCCAACAACTCTCAAGAAGCTTGACACCATCCAGGACAAAGCAGCCCACTTGATTGACACCTCATCCACAAGCATTCATTCCCTCCGCCACCAACACATAGTAACAGCAGCGTGTATCATTACAAGATGCCCTCACCAAGCCTCCTGAGACAGCATCTTCCAAACCCACGACCACTACTATCTGGAAGTACAACTGCAGTGGATACATGGGAAAACCGCCACCTGGAAGCTCCACTCTAAGTAACTGATCACCCTGACTTGGAACTATATCACTCTTCCTTCACTGTCGCTGGGTCAAAATCTTGGAACTCCCTCCCTAACAGCAGCGTGTGTGTACCTACACCACATGGACTGCAGAGGTTCAAGAAGCTCACCACCACCTTCTCCAGAGCAATTAGGGATAAGCAATAAATGCTGAACTAGCCAGTGACGCCCTCATCTCATGAATTAATAAAAAAAGGTTTTGATTATATTGAATTTGTTATTGAATTTGTTGCCACAGTCGGGCAAGTTTTGTTTTGGTGGTGCTTGTATAGACAAGGTAGAATGTTGAATAGTGACCGCATTGGTTCGAGAAGACAACATTGGCTTTGACCTATTTATCAGTTGCATGGTGATTTTGTTTTCGTAATCAGTCATGGCAGCAACATAATCACTTAGATATACCCTGATAGTCGCTTTTCTGTTTGGAGAAATGTGAATCTTGCACTTAACTATGGGAAATTTAGCAATCATAATCGGAGTCACGTTGAATGTAGTGTGATATTTGATCTTTTCCACATGCAATGGCTATCTCACTCCTGGCTCTACTCGAAATCCTATATGTTCAGTAATTAGATACAAGTAACTTTTAAAAACTATAATAAGACAGAAACATGTAATGAATATTTGGAAAAAATCCTACAGACATTATAATGCAATGTAAAGAACAAACAGTAAGTTATTTGAGAAAAAAATGCAGGCATGAGTCATTGAGGTTCCTTGGGCACGAGGTCCTCAGTCTATGTCAACATGAAGACAGAAAAGAGGAAGTTGACCCAAAGATGCAGGGCCTGAGATACAAATCATGAATAAACAAGACAGGAACAAATCATGAATAAATAAGACAGGAGCAAATCAGTACTAGTCCAATGACTACAGCTTTGGAATTATAAAGACTCAACTTACAACTGAAAGGGAAAGAAAGACAAGAAAGGGCAAAAGGCCATTCAAACTGAATTGAAACTTGGGGTATCAAAGTCTGGGATAGGGGTAGGAGAACATCTCAAGGGACATTAAACCACCAAGCCCTGAAACCTGACCAAACCCACATTTAGAGTGTTCCTGCTTCTTCCATACCGCACCTGCCCCCAACGAACATACCCGCCCCCACCTCCAACCTCCTGCAGTCTCCCCTCAGTTTCCTACCAACTTGCAGCTATGTTTGGAAGACAATAAACAGCAGACAAGAACTGCAACACACTTTATTTTTTAGTGTCACAAGTAGTCTTACATTAACACTGCAATGAAGTTACTATGAAAATCCCTTAGTCGCCACACTTTGGCACCTGTTCGGGTACATTGAGGGAGAATTTAGCATGGCCAATGCGCCTAACCAGCCGTCTTTCGGACTGTGGGAGTAAACCAGAACACCCGGAGGAAACCCCACACAGACAGAGAGAATGTGTAGACTCCGCATAGACAGTCACACAAGCCAGGAATCGAACCTGGGTCCCTGGTGCTGTGAGGCAGCAGTGCTAACCATTGTGCCAGCTGCTGCCCAGATGACACAAAGAACATACACCAGGAAGGCACAGGGTATACAGATCTGATACTTCTACCTGACATCGATTGTGAAATTGTCTCTTTGAAATTTTACAAAGCAACAATCTCAAGAGCATTGCATTGAAAGACCTCCATGTCATTCCAGCACAATGTGCTGGATTGGGAGCTTTAACTAAGTTTGACTTGAGAAGAGGGAAATAAGTTAATTTGTTTTTTTCTCTGGTCTATCTCTCCCAAAACTCCTTGGCTAATACAACCTTGCCTGATGCCAAAGAATTGTGATGCAGTGATTCTGAACTAATTCAGTTGGATGGCTAGTATTGAAGCCTTGGAAGACTTCTATCAGGAACCTTAGAGCACGTAGGAAAATGTTGGCATCTGTTGTGATAAGCTCCAATACTATTATATTAGAGAATATGTCAACAAAATGAATGATTATGTGCTAGTCTCAACAGCACTTCCAGCACTTAGCAGGAATCTCATTATGTTAGCCATGGATGTGTGCTGTCATTGTATAGATTTGCTGCAGTATCTCTGATGGCCCCAAGCAATTATAGTTTGAAATTTTTGGCACCATTAAATACGTAGTGCCTGCACTTCAAGCTGAAGTTGTAAAATGAAAGCTGTCTCCTTCCACAGTTGTGAAGTTAAGATAAACTAGCTGGAACAATAGAAACATTGAAACTTAGCTTCTTAACATATGGAAAGTATAGTCTCACCCAACTACGTTGGTTATTGTAGGGCCTAAACGCTATTGCATGAATAGTAGGTGCCCTATGAATTGTAACTTTCAAGGTTACAAAGCATTGTGAGTAAGCGACTTTCTAAGAGGAAGGTGAGCCTAACAGTCCTTTTTGCAACTTTCACAGACTTCCTGTAAGATGAATAGAAGATTGGTTCAGAAGAGACAAGTTTGGTCATGAATGACTGTGACCTCTTCAACCATATATCAGAAATCTAGGTTAATTGTGACATTTGATTTAGTATCATTGATCTTTAGACTGTATCATCATGTGCAGTTTATGGAGAGGGTATGTATTATAAGTTCCTGATTTCAAGCAGAGGTGCATTACCCATGAATAGCCATAAGAACCAAAGTGCAAGTGTGCAAAAATACATTGGATAGAAGTATTCTACGATCCCCTAATATCTAAGACAACTCAACCTATTGAGAATCTTTGCAACACTGAGTAAGCACAATACTTGGATTAAATTCACAACATGTCTGATAATTAAGGAACTGTTCCTCTCTCAGATAAAATCCCAACTGACAGGGATGTACCAGTTTATGGATTGAGTTCTTCTGAGAAGTCTCTCATGATTGAGGCACAATGCTATTGGTGATCTTCCTAAATTCAAAGGAAGCTTATAAGCTCAAGTAACTGGGTTGATGATGATAAAGTCTCATCGAAGCTTATATAAAACATGTTTCAACTTGTGCCAATAAGTATAAATGTATTGGATAGGTAAATGAAGACAGGATTATATCACAAATGAGTCTTTAGAAATAGCACATGCTATCAGATGAACCATGTTGATTGGATGGGGCAACAACAGGGTATCATCATTTTAATTTTGGAAACTGGAGTTGAATATAATCTTTCTTTGCTGCTTGAAAGGTTCATACTTAACATATAGCTAGATAGATTTAACCAAAATCCAAATGAACAATGAAGCACAGATGTGTCCATAGACTGTCCCAAAATGGATGCAAAAATAATTGATTTGGAAAAATTCATAGCAAGGGGATGGAATTTGTTGATTGGGAGCTGAATTAAGGGAGTGTTACTCTGCATCTTGTTTGCATCATAACTTAAGGGAATGTTCAATCATGAAAACAACACCAAAAGATTTGAATAATCTTTTCTTAGGATTGTGTCAATTATTTTTGAACTGACTTTCTGGTCGCATTAAATAACTTGATGTGCTAATATATACCAGTAAGTACATTTTATATTATTACAACATCTAGGTTCTTATTCTTATTTCATACCTAAAAATAAATAAAAACTTGAGAATGTAAACATTTTTAGATATAAAATATTGCAGTTAAACACCAACCAGGATTCTCCGACCTCATTAGCGGCTGTGATTCTCTGGGCCCACAACTATGAATGGAGATTTGGCTGAGCACCAAATTCTCTCTTCTTGCTGGCAGGCGAGGCGTGTGCAAGACTACAGAATTCCGGCCATCATAACTGAGACTCATTGTAATAATTGGCTTACATTGAAGACAATGCATATCTCCTGATTTGCAAAGATCTTGCTTACAAAACAATACATTCTGTGGATAGAGTTCCATGTATATAGTGTGATTCACAGCCCTTGAGGTTCCAAGTGCTTTACAACCACTGAAAGTCTTTCAAAAGAAAATTCTATTTTTTTTAACATTCTTTCAAGAGATATATTTCCACATCAAGATGGTGTGTGGCTTGGAGGGGAACATCCAGCTGATGGGTGTTACCATGCATCTGCTGCCCTTGTACTTAGTTGTCATGGCTTTCGATGGTGCTGCCTAAGGAGCCTTGGTGTCTTCCTGCAGTGCATCTTGTAGATGGCAAACACTGCTGCCACTGCGCATTGCGGTGGAAGGAGTGATTGTTTGTGGAAAATGGGTTGCTTTGTCCTGGATGGTGTTTTCTATATTTCTATGTGTCAAGCTTGAGTGTTGTTGGAGCTGCATTCATTCGGGCAGGTGGAAAGTTCTCCATCACATTATTGACTTGTGCTTTGTAGATGGTGGACAGGGTTTGGGAAGGCTGGAGGTGAATTACTCGCTGCAGGATTCTGGGCCTCTGATCTGCTCTGGTAGCCACAGTATTTATATGGCTAGTCCAGCTCAGTTTTTGTCATAGTTAACCCCGTGATGTTGATAGCAGGGGATTCAGCGATGGTAATGCCAGTGAATTCATGGGACGATGGTTCAATTCTCTCTTAGTGGAGCTGGTCATGGCCTAGCACTTGTGTGGCATAAATATTACTTGCAACTTGACAGCCCACACCCAGATATTGTCCAGGTTTTTCTGCATTTGGACATGGATTGCTTCAGTATCTGAGGAGTTGTGAATGATCCTGAACATTGTGAAATCAGCAAATATTCCCACTTCCTTATGATGGAAGGAAGGACATTGATAAAGCAGCTGAAAATGGCTGGGCCTAGAACAGTACTCTGGGGAACTCCTTCAGTGATGTCCTGGAACTGAGATGTTTAACCTCCAACAACCACAACCATCTTCCTTTGTGTAAGGTATGACTCCAAACAGTGAAGAATTTTCCCCTTGATTCCAGTTTTGTTAGGGCTCCTTGACAGGGAAAATGGGGCTCTAACTGGGAATAAGTATTCAATTTCTAAGATCACCAGCAGTTGGATGTTTTGTGATAGCTACAATGTTCTCTATATTTAATATAAAGGCTGCTACAACATTACAAACTAAATTATAAAGCCTTATTTTGTTTTCCTGCAATGATTAATTTTGAATTTGCATGCACAAGTCCATAATGTTGACTTATAAAGTCATGTTTGCTATGTAAAATGCCCAATTTCTAAGGGATCATAAAACGTAACTGCACAGTTTATTAATCTCCAATGCTAAGAACTGAAGCGTGAAAGACATAGAGCAAACATAATTCACAATTCTTCATGATTGACTTAGATTCATCCCACATTGTGAAAGGCCATTAGCAGGAAATGAAGGTCACTCTTCTTTTTTATTTGATCTAGTTAACTGCCAATATCTTCCATGTGGTCATCCAAGTTCCAAATAGCGCTTAAAGTAGGCCATTAAAAACAACTAACAATCAAGCCACGTCTAAAGCCATTATCAACCCCAGAGGGTTCCAGTTTCCTGTTTTATAAAGGCAAAGAAAATGAAGTACTGTCTGCTCTTCAGATTGGTTATTCAGTGACCCTTACCTACATCTTCACTCAGCAATTTGAATTTCAATCAAACCAAATCAAATAATTAGCATTTCAAAGTGTTTTTGATATTCTCAAAAAACAGAAAAAACGAATTCACAGACAACACAAAAGAAAAAAAGAGAAAAATTGCTACATAGCAAGTTAATTCAAATCAAATTTTATAAAACATAATTGCTAGAACCAGCTGCACAGTTATATGTGAAGGAGATACTGTTGAGATAAAACTATCTCTCAATTTTAATTTTAGCATGAGCTGAATTGCTAGCTCTTTGACTGGCTTTAATCAATGAGAACACCATACATGTATGGATTAAGAGATGTAGGATTCACAGTACAGTTGTGTTGTAGTTGTAGCCATATAATGAATGGGTTTTAGGAGGGGGCAGAAGTAAGGAAGAAAAACAGGCTTATTCATTGCATATTCTAGCTTAAGTGAATCTATGCTTCAGTGGTTAAAACATAACCTGGTCCATGTATTATGTATATGTTTATATCAATATTTATCTTTTAAAAATCACTGATATCCCCTTTAAAATTATAATTTTTTAAGAGATTACCACTCAATAAATTTACTGTTGGACAAAAATTATAATACAATATCAAAAGAAGTGACTGTAACCAAAGGATCAAATCAAAATAAAGACACAGACTTCATCGTGTTCTTCCAATTGTGGGGCATAACTCTTTTGAGAGACAAGTAAAATCCCAAGTTAAATGGTGTAAAGAATTTCTTAAGTGATTCTGCTGGTCTCCTGTCAAATTGTAGTAGGAGACAGGGAATTTCAGGCCAAAATCCCTTACTTAAAATCCCAAAGGGTTTATTAAGCACGTGCTCAAAAGTGAATATGTAATCAAATGTCAGATTGTGTACACTGAGCTTTAGAACATCACTGAAAGATTAAAACTCAACATCAAAAGCTTCCACTGAATGGTAATCATTTCCTCTCTCCATGCATTATATCATGAAAAAAGAAAAGTTATTTATCAGTCACTTTAGGAACCTTTTCCAAGGAAACTCTAGATTCTAACATATTCTCATCAATCGCTTTAAGAAATCACTACTATCCCCGGACCATTTCAATTCCTCTGGAGATTGAAAAATCTTGTAATATTACTGTAAGATATGCAAGTCTGATATAATGACTATGCACTAAGCATTAAAAGGTTAAAAATGATAAGACATGAACATTTATAGAAATGATACATTTAAAATAGGTTATGCTTTACTGTCGAAAGCAATGGTAGACATTCAAGTGCACATTTTACCCGAGGAGAATGACTATTTATGTCACTTGTAGCAACAGGAATGTCTATCTGTATTCCAAAATGAAATTAAATGGTTATGTGAAATAGTTCAATATTTCCATATACAATTAACACTTGATGATTAGATGGATTAGATAGAATATATACATGCTGTACGCATATATGGCTATGATTAAAACCTTACCAGACTTGCACATGTTATACCAGCAGTAGCTGTAGATAAGCACTTAATATTCTGTACTTCTATTTTATTGTATTAATTATATTAAAAATTTATGCCAATCATAAGAATCCAAAGTATTATTTGGCTTTTCGGGAAAAACTAAACTGTCATGAAGCCTCTAACTCGCTTAATTGCTGAAGAATATCATGATGCTTCTAGAGTACCAAACATCTGCTACAACTAAAATAATGGCATTTTAAATATTCAAATGAATTACAACCAATTTGTTTTTAAAAATATAACTGCACATCTAATCATTCATATTTATTTATTTTTCTCCTCTTAACACGGGTTGGAACTTGAATTTATAACACAACTTTCAAAAATAGCTAGATTGAATTGAGCAATAATTTATGCCTGTACCTTTAAATTAAAATTAGAATTATAGATAACGGATCCCTTTATATGTGATCTCCCTCATCTTAAGTGTTAAACTGGCTCCAGCAGTGGTAAGGAGAGTAATAAAATGGGTATACACACTGTAAGGGGCAGACTTTGAAGACCACGTACCCCGATGATGGCGTTTAGCTCAGCCATGGTCACTTGCTTGGCCCGCTCCACTGCCTGCACCACTTGCTGTTGGTGCTGAAAGTGAATTTCAGAAAGCAAATAATGTCAGTTTCATTTGCATTCTGTAGAATTACGTCCTTCTTAAACCTAAGAGTGAAAAACCTCATTGGTCAGTGCGGTATGTAATGTTCACAGAGCATACTCAACTGCTCAATCCAATCCCTTCTCTAAGAGTTTTTTTTAATAACAATGTAAAGCCTTAATCAGTTAGACCTTTTCAACAATAAAGAGAAACTATAAATCAGTTAGTGACGTAATTACAAAATTGTAATTGTATGTTTAGGTAAAGAATGGACCCATTATTAAGAGAAAAAAAACTGTTTACAACTATCTATAAAACTCAGTGAACTAAGTAATGCAATGGAATTTTATGAAATGATGTTATAAGTAAATGTTTCTGTAATTTTGTAAATGTTGTCTCACACCTAACTACATCCTGGAGCCATCATTTTTGAATATAGTAATTATTTTTCACAGAATCTTAATGGATACCTTCTTAGTAATGTGTTTTTTGTAAAAGCCACAAAGACTTACACATGGAGGATCCACAAAGACTTACCCTCACAAAAGATTTTCACTAGTGTTTACAATTTTAAAAAGTTAACATAGTATAGCATATGCAGGTATATGAATGTGGAGCTTAAACATAAACTCCAAGATTTACATCAGTCCGGATGGCAGGTAACAGCACAGAAAGGTTTTAAAAAATGAATTCAAGAGATGTGGGCTTTGCTGGCTGGACCAGCATTTACTGTCCATCCCTAATTGCCCTTGAGAAGGTGATGGTGAGCTACCTTTTTGAACCGCTGCAGTCCAATGTGGTGTAGATACACCAAACTGCTGAGGCACCCACTGAATGTACCTCATCCTCTGCATGTTAATTAAGCTCTAACGGCATCATAAAGAGAAAGAATCAAACCATGAGATGGATGAAGAACCTTTCAAAATGAAAGGACACACTGTCATAATAAAACGATTTACGGTTCAGATTATATACTTAATTCATTTAGCAACCGATGACCCAATTTTAACTCTGTAACAAATGGGTTTTGAGCGAGTTAAAATTGAGCCCCATTTTTCATCATATTCGACATAATAAATCACAACATATAATGTTTTTGTAATTATGTATCTTTGATACCAGGTGGCCACTCATTAAGCATCTTCACCCATAGGCTTCCTCACCTAATTCAACAAGCTAACTCAACCCAATTCCTGTTGGAAATTTTTCTATGAATAAAGGCAAGCATTTTAATCTCCAAGAAGTATTTTATAAATGACCTCCCCATAAGTAGCAAGGGCAAGATGTGTTCAACTATAATACTATGCAAATAATCTACTGCACCTTTCTGTCTATGTTTACACAATACGGAAAGTTCTCAACATCCATTACAGCAAGAGTCACCATCTTCAGGAGAGGATGAAGAATAGTACATGCATGGTTATATATCTGCAAATTGTACATACTTGACACGTTTTATAATAAACAGATCAAACAGTCTCATTTTATTCATAAATTATAACAAAAACAACAAATGGTCTAAACCAAATTATATTTCATACCTATTTAGGTCTAAAAATGACTCAGCATGCATGCTTGAGTCTTGGGTCTGGAACATCCAAAGCAATAGTCTGATATTTTTAAGCTTTATGATGGAAGTAGAAGGAACTGACCTTCATTTGTAAGTCTGTTCCTTAAATTCTTTTCTGTGCCCCAGAGCTAAACAATGAAAATGCCTCAAGAAAACAAAATATTCGCAAAGAAAAAGCCAAGTACCATCCACACTACCAGGATCATTAACGTGCAATATTAAGGAGAGCTTACCTCCTGAGACAGGAAAGGAATGACTTGGGCACAAATAGCATTTAGTCTCTTGACAATTTCAGCCTGAAAGACAAAAGAATAACCAGGTCTTTGGTCATTAGTGCAATACTGCTGAAATACATAGTGGTAACTAGATTTTCTTTTTCCAGCAGACTAACCTACAGTAAAGGTAGCTGATTTAACGGCCTACATGACATGTCTGGCAACAATTAACAACGGAATAAAAGTTTTTCTGAATATAATACCTGGATTAACAAGAAATAAAGAATGGTGAACAGTGGGACCAATAAAAATATTTTCAGTGAGTTCATACCTCTTTACATGTAAAATACACAGACACACATGCATACGATATGCAGAAAATAAGAACTCTTTAATCCTGAACTTATAATTGCTATTAGTTGTTTGGACCTAGACTGCGCAACCTATGGGCAGATACAATAGGGGTTTTCAAGAAGTAACTGGATAAACACTGAAGGAAAAGAAAATGCAGGGGCTACAGGAAAGGCCAGTGGTGGTGGACTAGCTGAGTTGCTCTTGCAGAGAGTCAGCATGGATACAAAGGCCTCAAATGACCACCTCCTGCACTGCAACCATTCTATGATTCTATAAATAATTAAATAAATCACATGTTGGATACATATTAGTGAGTACATTTCACCTGCAAGAATCTGGAAAGATAGTTCAGATCTATTAACTGTGGTATATCATGACGTTTAGTTTGACTGTCAGAAGAAAAACAATGGGAGCGATTTTAAACCTCCCTTCCCAGCCAGGCAGGCAGCTAAAATCATGTGTAGGACTCACTTGTCAACAGTCCTAGTGATCCTTCAGACCATAATTTTAACTGTTCTTACAAGAAGGCACCTGCTGAAAACCATGGATGGATGGGCTTAGATATCAACAAAGAATAAAAGAACAAAGAAAATTATAGCGCAGGAACAAGCCCTTCTGCCGTCCAAGCCTGTGCTGATCATTGGAACTCTACTGTTACTTTAGCTACTTCAACTAGTTGCGGCTTTCTCATCATGTTAACCCTATGAAAAGAGTCAGGGCCAGAAGAGCCTGCTGGCTGCCTACCTCGCCCATGGATTAAAGTCTTGGTCATTTATTTTCTAAACTTGGTACCTCTGCACTTATGCAGAGTGAAACAGAAATTCAAAAGTTGCAGGGTACATCATTCCCATCACTGGATTAGTGAAGTGCAGGCAATTTTGATAATTTCGGGAGCATGCGATAAGATTTAGGGCGGGGGACGAGGGTAAAGTTACAAAAAAAGCAAAGGAACATTCTACTCATTTGGATGAGCCGAAAATAGTCCATCTAAATTTTGTTTTAAACTACAACAGATGAGAAACATCACCTGTCTAAGTATCAGAATGAACCCCGTTTCAAGTATCTGGAGAAAATATGTGGAGAAATCCACACTGATAACTGCAAGTGTTCACAGTATGACACCAACGCAACTATTAATTCTTCAAAAGGACACCTCAAAATAGCTCTAAAAAGTGATTAATTGTCAAAGACAAGTACAAAAGATAGCACAAATGGTACGGCTGAGTGGAAAAAAAATCAAGTTAACAAATCAGCGATTCAACATGGTATGGGTAAAGCGCAATAACATCACCTCAATTTTCAAATGTCCAACACAAACTAAGAGAGAGTGTACCCCTGTAAGGCTGTAAATTAATATTAGAGTTCAGGTGCTGTTGTTAACCTAACTCAGAAAGCAAAGTTCAAAGGCTATCATCAGAATCCCTTGATTATATCACTGCTTTGTAATCACCAAATCATAAATTACAACCTGTGCTGATTCTCCCACAGGAGCTATTTACTCTAATCACATTTTCTCAGCCTTTCCCTGTAATTTCTTTTTATATTCTGTCATTTCAAATAATTATCCAATTTCCTTTTAAATGACATAGTAACATTTGTCTCACATAGCTACTTGTGCTTAAAGTATCCCATGTACCAAAAACCTGTCAAATAAAAATATTCTTCTAACTTTGCCATTTCAAGTTAATGGGCTCCAGTTATTCATTTGTCAACACTATTTCACTCTTATCAAATCATTTAAATCTCTTGGATTCTTTAACCTTCCCTACTTTAGGGGTGGCACGGTGGCACAGTGGTTAGCACTGCTGCTTTGCAGTGGCAGGGAACCAGGTTCAATTCCAGCCTTGGGTCACTGTCTATGTGGAGTTTGCATGTTCTCCCCGTGTCTGCATGGGTTTCCTCTGGGTGCTCCGGTTTCCTCCCACAGTCCAAAGATGTGCGGGTTACGTTGATTGGCTATGCTAAATTGGCCCTAGCGTCAGGGGGAGTAGCAGGGTAAATATGTGGGGTTATGAGAATAGGGCCTGGGTGGGATTGTCGGCGGTGCAGACTCGATGGGCCGAATGGCCTCCTTTTGCACTGTAGGGATTCTATGGTTTTATTTTAAAAGCCTCAATTTTTCAAACTTTTCATAATCTCCATAATCCATAACTACTCTCCTGCAAAGAGCCAACATGCTCACAATGGTCAGAAAAGTAATAGAAGTCGTGGTGGACATTGCTGCCAAGTGGCACTTACCAATGTTCAGTTTGAATTCCCGCAGTGCTACGTAGCTCTAAACTTTATTACAACCTTGGATCAAATATGGACAAAAGAACCAAATTCCAAAGATGAGGTGAGGGTAATTGTCCTTGCATCAAGACAATATTTGACCAATATTTGGCATGAAGGAACCCTAGTAAATGTAGATCAATGGGAATTGAGGAAATTCTTTCCAAAACCTCAAATTATACCTAGCACAAAGAAAGATAGTTATGGTTCATTAGAGGCCAATCATCTCAGCCTCAGGTCATCACTTACAAGGGTTCCTCAGGGAATAGCCGAGACCCAATCATCTTCAGGTTCTTCATCAATGGCTATACCTCCATCACAAAGTCACAAATGGGAATAAATATTGATGATTGCAGAGTATACAGTGCCAATCACAGCTCCTAGGATAACAAAGCAGTCCATGTTCCCTGTCCATGTCCATGCATCATCCTGGACAACATTCAGGTATGAGCTGATATGTAGCACAAATATTACTTGTGACTTAATTGCCAGGCAATGACCATCTCCAACAAAGGATGGCTTAACTATCTCCTCTTGACATTCAGAGATATCACCATTGCTGAATTCCTCACCAAGTTCCTGGAGATCACTATTGAACAGAAAGTTAAATGGGTCTGGCACATAAATCCTGTGGCTACAACAGAACGTCACAGACTCCGCATTCTGTAGCAAGTAGCTCATGCCCTGACTTCCCAAAGACTCTCCACGATCTTTAGGCCACAAGTAATAGTGTAATTAATTCATAGTTTATCTAGTTAAACTTGTTCTTTCGTATGACTTTAGGGGTAGAAGCTGTCATCACTGATTCACTATCAAGTTCCATAGCCAGTCCAATGCCCTCCTGAAGAGGAAGTGTAACTCTAGGATGTCACCCTCAAACTTGAGTGGGAGGCAAAATGTTACTATGTGCTCCATGGTTTGGTCAGGGTTTCCGCAATCACAGCCAGGCAAGGTTTTGAAATACCATTTGTACATCAGATGGTCATGTCCAGTCTGTATTTTATTGAGAGTTGTCCACATGCTCTGGGGGAGACTGAAGCTTGGTTGTTAGGATGTTGGGTCAGAGACAATAGGTGGAATTCTGCACTCCAGCCAGCAGTGAGAATCTTGGTGGGTGGGAGCACTTAATTTAGTGGGTGACAAAAAAATCTGTTCCCTGACGGCAAGATAAACTGTTGGAATTGTTAAAGACAGGTTGAGCTTCATGACAAACAATGTCAAGAACGTCATTTGTATACATTAGCATCTAATACATTTTCATCAACAAGGCCACTTAGCCAGAATTAAGCTGCCCCTCCAAATTAAAGTGCCAACAGTGATAATTTAGGACATTCAGTTTTATGACTGTATATAAATGGTGCGCGCCTGGCAGGCTTAATTTTTTTCCACAGCTTCGAGGTCTGTAGATGTTGCTTTCTCTTTCTTGGGGACCCTGTATAACTTCACTTGTAGTGAGTGTTGTTAGTGAACACCACAACAAAGCTGGACACTAGAGGCAGGTGAAGGTTGGAAGGAAGGTTTGGGTGGAAGGGCAAAGTGAAGGTTGGGGAGGCAGACTTACGGGGAAAGGGTGGCGAGAGTGCCCCAGGGAGGGGCAATATCAGGAGAAGGTGTAATGGGGAGAATGTCTAGGCAAGGGGGTGGGGGAGGGTGAGAATATCTGGAAAGGGGGGGGGGGAGGGGTTCTTAGATAGCAGGTTGGGGGGGGTGGGTGGGTGGTGGAAGGTGAGAGTCTAGTAGGTGAAGGTCTCACGGGGTTGGTCACAGGGAGTCAAGACAGATGGCTAGGATAATGGGAGGGGCCAGGGTCAGGAGCATGCGGATGGTAATAAATGTCACCTTCAGAGGGGAGGAAAGGCATGCGGAGGTGGATTGTAATAGGGTACAGGGTAACGAGGGGGTTCAAGGGTGACAGACAAGAGAGGAATGTTAATATTTGGTGGATCTATGGTGATGTGGGGAAAATTGGTGGTTCTCAGAAGGAGTATAAAAGGTGGTGGAATGAGTTTGAATGGTAATGCACACTATTTTTCCCAAACTGACCATGACTGTGCAGATAGTCAGTCAGCAAGACCCCGGCAAGGTGTGGGGCTGCCACTCATCCTGTACCATTTGCCATCGGCTGCAGTCAGGGGCAGGGATGACGGGAGGGAGGGAGGTGAATGCCTTCAAGGGGCTCGACTGGTGGAGGGCAGCCAACTTGTGACTCGAAACCTCCATCCTTCCAGGCGAATGGTTATGGCTGATCATGTGGTTAGTCTTTCTATGCTACCAAGGCAATGGTCTCTCTAGAATTTCAAGGATTTTGAAAACAAGCAGAAAAGTGTCCAAAAGAGGCTTCTTGCACATAGCTCTCATTACCCTGGTCAAAGAGTGATCTCTCTACACATATTCATGTGTGAATGGGAGGAACACCCATCTCTAGTCCTCCAGGATGTCGTTTACCTGCAAGGGGGTGTAGATTTCATGTCCAGATGGAGGACAGGTGCTTCGCACTTGTCTGCTGGCTTTGGGGTGGGTGGATATATGCAAAGAGCATTCTCATTTAATGTATCACTTCAATTTGTTCACACATACACTGAAGCATTGATAATGTAGACTGCAGGCAACGCTGCTTGGTAATAGCTGTCATCCTGATGAAGAAAGGAGATTCCATATCAGGTTGGCAAAGGGCCAGGAGGAGCAAGGGCCTGAGCAGCAAGCAGCAGCAGGGCCTCTAGAAGGTCAAGAGGCTGGCAAACAGGGAACATTGCTACAGCAAGATTGGCCCAACCATGGGTATATATATATTAGTGCTCCTGTCTAGAGATGAGTGAAAGGCCATGCCAGAGGTGCCCTTGTATGTTCCAGGACGAGGTTGTTCACATCAGCCAGCTTCTCCAGTACAAGCTGTGGCGGCACAGACTCTGTCATAGTAGTGTGGAGCTCTTGGTCTATAATGAGTGAACGTCCATTTATTTAAATATGGCGCCAGGACCTTCAACCCCACGAGGTAAAGTGAGATAGCCAACTACCTGCCTGCCCTGCCATGAGATTCACCATGCTCCTCACTGATGCATGATTAATGAGCTGAAAAATGGAAGTTCACCTTTGTTCATCCACAACCACCTAGTGGAAATTATGCCAACTTTCCCTCCCACCACTCAACTTAGACAACAGAATGGAAAATCCAACCAATTTTTTTTTCTCTGGGTGTTTTCTACCCAAGCTTTCCTCCAGGTTTCATCAGTATTATGGAGTTGAAGATGTTCAATTTGTGTCCAGAGGGGTTTCGTAAAGGCATGTGGTGAGTAGGGGAGTTTTGAAGGTCTTTATGGATGGGGAGGTCCAAGTCGCTACGGATAGGAGTTATTTCTCTCTCTGCATGTTGCTGCATCCCATCAAATGGAGGAAGGGGCGATATTTGAGAGGACTGGTAACCACTGGCCTGGAGCTGATCTCAGAGTTCCAGAGATCATCGTCATTAATGAGTGAAGTTGCGTGTCAATGAGTTTGGTGTGACAACTTGAGGCCCATTCAGGTGCACAGTATGAGGTTGTCAAGGCCAGAGCTATGGCAGAAGCAAGAAGATCAATGATTCTTGCATCCTATGTAGTGCTGGTGAGCTCGTGGATGACATTCACTCATGTCTCAGTCTTTTTGGCGGTCTTTCAGAGGTGATAATGATAAGTCAGGGAGTGATCAAGAGTTGCTCCAACATCATGCCACACTTTTTCTCCATTGAGGGTGACATTTCGGGTGAAGTGTGCCTTGTAATTTTCAAGATGGAATGCAGAGACGATGAGCTGGTTTTAAATAAATCTTAACATGAATAAATAGTGAGGCTGGTTTTCATTGCAAGCTCAAGACAGGAGCAACTTTCATAAATCTTTCCTCAACCTACGATACTGTGTGGCAACATGTATCGATATTTAAACTGTCTCTGCTGCTGCCGCCATGTCGTACTGCTTCCAGTTGCTTTCTGACCAACAGGGGGTGAAAGTCTACCTACGTGACAAGGTCAACACTCCAACAATGGTCTTCCAAAGGACAGCATTCTGGCACTGACATTTTAAAATCTACATAACCTGGGCTCAATTCCAGCCTTGGGTGACTGCGTGTGTGGAGGTTGTATGTACTTCCTGTGTCTGCGTGGCTTTCCTCCGGGTGCTCCAGTTTCCTCCCACAGTCCAAAGATGTGCAGGTTAGGTGGATTGGCCATGCTAAATCGCCCCTTGAGTGTCCCAAGATGTGTGGTTTAGAGGGATTAGTAGGGTAAATACATGGGGTTATAGGAATAGGACCTGGTTAGGATGCTGCGGTTGAAGAGTTGGTGCAGACCCAATGGGCTGAATGGCCTCCTTCTGCACTATGGGAACTTTATAATAAGCGACATGCCCACTACATCTTCACAAAAATCTATTTACTCTAATGATATTCCCTTGACAAATGCTTCAAATACACAGATAAACATTTATATTGTTGCAATCCAGACATGCTAGGTGCTATTGTTCTTGGCTAGTCAAGTCTAGCTAAAAGATAACGAGTCACAGTTTGACAGCTTAGGTACAGCTTAGCCATTTGTCAGTAAAGCAAGTCCATTCAAGGTGCTTTTATAACCACAATGATAGTTCTTTAACTTTAGCTTCGGCTTCAATCACATTTAGTACATTTTTTTTTAAACTGCTCTCACTACCTCAATGGAGGCTCAATTAAACATTTTGTGCACAGCAAGTATAAAGAGCAAAACAAAACTGGAGCAGGCAAGATGTTGGAAAAACGTGGAAATGCAAGACTGCATCTATAAGTGAAGCAGATTTTCACCCTTGGGTCAGATGCGCAGAAATAAGGGAATTCTTGCCTCTGCAAACCTAACCTCTAAAAATGGCTGCTTGGACATTGAATGATCAATCTGGGTGGATTAGAAGTTCAGAAGAATTGAGGAGACTACCATGAAAAGACACAGGCAAGGCAGAAGGCCTGCCTCAGAAATCTGGTCCAAAGTTTAAAAATAAAGAATAAAACATGAAACTTTCCTCCAGCCCTCAGCCACCGTAACCTGCCACCCCACCCACCCTCCCACACGCCCCATCCATGCCACTCATCCCACCTCATGATCTCCACACACCCATGCCCCCAAGCCGATCTATACCATTTCATTTATCCCCCTCCCCTTTTAGCCCTTTATAGCCCCTATGCCAACTTAGTCAACTCATGCCAACACATGCCCCTAACCACAACCTTTGGCCCTTATACCTACAATGCCAACTCACCTGGTATCCAACATGGGAAGATCCAAGGACCCATGCAGAGATGAGATAAAGTTCTATAAAATAAAGTTTTACATGCCTATTGCAAGCTTCACTATATTGATAATGCACTCCCATTCATTAAAAAAATCTAGTTAGAGAATTGTAAATTAAGTCTAACAATAAACACAATCCCTCATAATAGCAAGCATTGGAATTCATAGTCCCTCAAAGTATCTATTACAATTTGTAGTTGTCAATCAAACTAGCTATTGTGAAATCAGTCATGCAGCAGTAATTTGATTTGATTTATTATTACATATTGGGATAAAGTGAAAAATATTGTTTCTTGCACGCTATATTGACAAAACATACCATTCATAGACTACATAGGGGAGAAGGAAATGAGAGGGTACAGAATACAATGTTACAGTCATAGTTAGGGTGTAAAGAAAGATCAGTTTAATATATGGTAGATCCATTCAAAAGTCTGATGGCAGCGGGGCAGAAGCTGTTCTTGAGTCAGTTAGAACATGGTCTCAGACATTTTTTTCTTTTTCCCGACGGAAGAAGATAGAAGAGAGCATGTGGGGTCCTTGATTAAGCTGGCTGCTTTTCTGAGGCAGTGAGAAGTGTAGATGGAGTCAATGAATGGGAGGCTGGTTTGCATGATGGACTGGGCTACATTCACAAGCCTTTGTAGTTTCTTGCTGTCTTGGTCAGAGCAGGATTCATACAAAGCTCTGCTTACCAAGGATGCTTTCTATGGTGCATCTGTAAAAATTGGTGGGAGTTGCGGCGGACATGCTGAATTTTCCTTAGCCTCCTGAGAAAATAGAGATTTTGGTGGACTTTCTTAATTATAGCTTCAGCATGGAGGGACCAGAATAGTTGATGGCGATCTGGACACCTAGAAACTTAAAACTCAATCCAATAATGGAAGTCTTCAGGCTCAAGTCAAAAGAGTGAAATAGCAAACAATCATTTCTTTTTAAACATTCAAGGCATTCATTTCAAAGATTTAAAGGGCAGGACTTTTAAATGCCTTGACAGCCCCCTTACGCAGGTGTCTTTGACAGGTTCTTTAACAAGTTGCTTTTGTCAATTCTGTTGACAGTTCCAAGGGCTTGACATTAATATGTTTAATATGTATCTATGCCTACTTTTAACAATTCCAAAGGGCACCTGAACTTCCCCAATGGGCATCTGATCTCCCTCAAGGGTGCCCTCAGTCCAGTGTACCCTAGCTACCCAAAAGAATCTACAAAATTCAGATCTGTTCTTACCAGGTCTAATCTGCACACGTCAGATTTCACACTCCAAGGCTACCAAAATTCCACTTCAGGAGGCAGCTGATGATTTAAAAGCCAGTTGCCTCTGTTAAATATGCACGCACAAAACATGCCCGGCTCCCTTCTCACACCTGTAAAAATGAGAAGTGCTGTGTTCAAGAGCAAGACTTGTGGTTTTCCAACAATCCAGCTATTTTAACCATGGCAGTGAAATTCTCGGCCTATATTGATTTGATTGTGCGTTTGTGGGGCAGGACAGCGAATAAAACTGCCAGGGCATTCAGGATCACAGGTCATTATTTCACTTAAAATGTAAAAAAAATTAAATTTACTCCCATTTTCACATCCATACATGGAAAACCTAAACAGAGGATGCCTGATATCTACTCTACTCAACACAGTCAAATTTCTTTGAGCAATCCTAAAACAAGTCCCTCAGGAGAATATCAATATGGAAAGAGTTGATCCATTGGTGGTTATTTTCCAAAATTCTTTGGACTTGACTGATTCCTACAGATTGGAGGGTAGCTAATGTGAGCCCACTATTCAAAAATGGAAGCAGAGAGAAAACAGGGAACTATGGGCCAGTGAAGCTAACATCGGAACTGAGGAAGTTGCTAGAGTACATTGTCAAGGATTTCAGAACTCTGCATTTGGAAAGAAGTGGTAAATCAGACAAAGTCAGCATGGATTTACAAAGGGGGAATCACGTTTGATGAATCTATTAGAATTCTTTGAGGATATAACTAGTAGAGTTGACTGAGGAAAACCAGTGGATGTGGTTTATTTAGACTTTCAGAAGGCAAATGGTATGTTGGCCTTTATAGCGAGAGGATTTGAGTATAGGAATAGGGATATTTTACTGTAATTGTGTAGGGAGTTGATGAGGCCACACCTGGTGTATTGTGTGCAGTTTTGGTGTCCTTTTCTGAGGAAGGATGCCACTGCTATAGAGGGAGTACAGTGAAGGTTTACCAGGCTTATTCCTGGGATGGCAGGTGTGTCATATGAGGAGAGACTAAATTGGTTAGGATTATATTCGCTGGAGTTTAGAAGAGTGAGAGGGAATCTCAGAAACTTCTAATAGGGTTAGACAGGGTAGATTCAAAAAGAATGTTCCCAATGGTGGGGGAATCCAGAACTAGGGGTCATAGTTTAAGGATAAGGGGTAAACCTTTTAGAACTGAGGTGAGGAGAAATTTCTTCACCCAGAGGGTGGTGAATGTGTGGAATTCATTTTCACAGAAAGTAGTTGACGCCAAATCATTGTCTGATTTGAAGAAATTAGATATAGCTCTTGAGGCTAAAGAGATCAAGGGATATGGCGGGAAGAGATTAGCCATGATCAAAATGAATGGCAGAGCAGGCTCGAAGAGCCGAATGGCCTACTGTTTCTAGTTTATATATAAAAAGGCCAAGCATTTATTTGAGGTAGCTGCTTCAGCCGCCTGAAAAAGACACCAACTCAATTTTGGGCAGCCATTTATTGAATTGTGTTTGGGGACGCAATACATTGGTCCTTGAATTCGGGCCTGCCATCCTCGATTATGATGACAGAGTAGACACAAAGGTTCAATTTCTGACAGTGTTTGAAAGATAAAAGTTGCTGCAATTGTAACCCTCAACACTTCCAATTTCAGATTTCCCAACCCCGAACGCTCCCAATCTCCAGCTCAGACCCAAACACTCCCAATTTCCGACTCACCCCAACATCCCTAATCCAACACAACACCCCCCAATCATTCCCAATCTGATTCCCCCCCTCAAAATCTCTAATCCAACACAACTCCCCAATTATTCCTAATCCAACACACTCCTCTGATCATTCCCAATCCCCGATTCCCCCCAAACATTCTGAATCCAACATAATCACCCCCAATCATTCCCAATCTGATTCCCCCCCTCAAAATCTCTAATCCAACACAACTCCCCAATTATTCCTAATCCAACACACTCCTCTGATCATTCCCAATCCCCGATTCCCCCCAAACATTCTGAATCCAACATAATCACCCCCAATCATTCCCAATCTGCGACTACCCCGATCATTTCCCATCTCCAACTCCACCCCCATCATACCCAAATTCCGACTCCACCCCCCAATCAAACTCAGTATCCAACTCCCCTGATCATTCCCTATTTCCAACTCCTCCCAAATCATTTACCATCTGACTTAGCCGATCATTCCCAATCTCTGCCTCTCCCTGTTCATTCCCCATCCCCCCACCCCCACGCCTGAGTATTCCAGACTTCCAACTCTCCATCCACCCCTGAATAATATCCCTGATATCCTACTTGCCCACACTTCTATGCAAACCCATGCTCCCACCCCGATAACCTCCTGACCCCACTCACCTCCAATAGATCCTCCTGCTCCCAGTTGCCCCCAATAGAACATCCTGTCCCTACGCGCCCCCTAATCTCCTCCTGCCTCCATTTTCCCCATCCCATCCTGCCCCCAATTGTTCGTCATTCCATCCTGCCCTACCCTCCCTGATCTCCTCCTGCCCCAACTCCATACCCTATCCTCCAACAGCCCTCAGCCTCTCGGTGTTCTTCTACAGCCCCACCCCATCCCTGATTCCCTACAAAGTTCCACTACTCCACCCCTGCCTCGATCTTCTACTTGCTTTGGATCAACTCCTCTGCTGCTTTCCCAGCTGACAAACGGCCAGTCTGCCAATCAGGGTGAGAAACCTGCTAAAAGAATTGAAACAGCAGACGTCTGGAACACCATAATTCTGGTCTCCAGTCTGGAAATTCTCTACCCTTCCCACAATCATCCACCACCTCCTGAACCTGTCTCTGCGGCCCCGAGTAAATATTTGTGCTCCCACTTCATTTTTAAGCTTTTCTAAATAAATTACTTTTAACTAACAAATCAGAAGTTCATACTTCGCAGAAGTAAGTCTCTTTAGTCCCACTCATTTGATTTCTTTTTGAACAGTTAAGTGCTGATGACAAATGGGGTAAAGCAGCTTAGAATTACTGAGCCTAACGGTGTGGGTGATCGGAATTAATGCACAATGTTAAAATTGCAAAATCATTGAACCAATCTATGTAAATTAACATACTTACTGATGTTAATTCAGCTCTCACAATCTTCTGCTCAGTAAGTCCTACCTTCACCCCAATGAGATGCACATTTTTGGTTCAGATTCTCTCAACCTGATATTTTTTGAACTGAAATTCAATGGTGTGACCTCCATTTTAATCAATGAATGATAACGTGAGATATACAACCTACAAAGCTAAAAGAGCTTTCATTTTCTGTTTTAATAATGTATAACGTACTGTTGCTGGATATTAAAACATAATAGGAAGAGGGCTGTTTCATGTCTTTTATGCTACAGTACACACCGTCTGTGCCTTACACAACCAACAGTAAGACGATCCAAGTTTTCTCAGGCGTCGTAGTGTCCTGTGGGAGCAATGCTATGGCAGCGCCAGTCATCTATATCTATACAACAAAACAGCCAGTGTTTCAACAGTAATGAGTATTTATCTGACTAATTAGCACAATGGAAATGGAAAACTGTGCCATCAAATCAATAGCCACAGCTGAATTCACAATATAGTCAGAGATATGATATACATATTCAAACAATAGTAAATGTCTCACTCAAAGCTGGGCATAGGAAAACCTTCCTGGTTGCTATCATGATAAACTACCAGCGATTTGATGATGAAAGTGTATATGCTACGAGGAAAGCCAATATTTGTGTATTTTGTGCTGTGCCTCTCAATTTTTCATGCTATTTGTGTTACAGCTCATTCTTGTGCTAATTTTACAAGTCTTTAATTGATGAGTTGGAACACATTATCCCCTGGTCAATCCATGTCTTTTGCAATTCATACTATACTATCAATCCTGTTTTAATTCTTTCATTTTGACACACCTGATCATAATACCTCACATTTTCCATTCACAAATACACTTGTGTAAACTCAAAGAAAAAGGGCAAATGAAGTGTTGTGATCCCACTTCAATTGGAAACACCTGACAGGTTAGACAACCATATGAATTAGGAGCAGGAGTAGGCCACTCAGCCCCGTGAGCCTGCTCCACCATTTAACAAGATCACAGCTCATTTAATTGTAACCTCAACACCACATTCCCACCTAACCCCAATAACCTTTCACCCCCTTGCTTATCAGTTAAAAATTTTCCTTACCTCGGTCTTAAATGTGTGACCCCTTATTTTTAAACAATGACCCCTAGTTCTAAATTCTCTCACAAGAGGAAACATCCTCTTCACAGTCACCCTGCCAAGATCCTTCAGAATCTTCTGTTTTAATCAAGTCGCTTCTTACATTTCTAAACTCCAGTGGATACAAGCTTAGCCTGTCCAACCTTTCCTCATAAGACAACCCTCCCTTTCCAGGTATCAGTCTTCTCTGAACTGCTTCCAATGAATTTACATCATTCCTTAATTAAGGAGACCAATGCTCTGTATAGAAATATAAGTATAGATTCAGTCTTCATAACTTAAAATCAGTCAAAATAAAAAATCCAATAATTCACTTGTTATCTGGAGTTAGAAGGATGAGAAAGATCCAAGTTTTGTACCCTACTTTCTACTGTATTTACTGAACTCAGTGGGCACACTAAAACTGGACTGTCTGTGCTATGAACAAAAATGAAAGAACACTGCTGTCCAATAAAAGCACATGTGATGATATCTGGGAAAAACAAATTGGGCTCTGCTGTACTATTCTCTGATTGCCCCAGGATGGTAAAATGGTCTACAGTCTGCTGGGGCTGGAGGGAAGTCTCCTGATCTTCCTGGCCTACAAGTAGCAGTGCTGTAAATGAACTTACCTCATGGATCTGGTTCTGCCTGTCTCCTTTTACCTACCGGGATTCCTGAGCCCCAGGAAACACGACCTCTATGATTTAAAAATTAAAATTCTGTTAACAAGGAGGCACAGAGCCTTAAAAGGTTTTACTGACCAATCCCACCCAGACAGCCAATTAATCATCCTTCCCCATTAAAGCTGGAAGAGGGTGAATTGGGGCTGGAAGGAAACTGGAGCACCCGGAGGAAACCACGCAGACATGAAGAGGACGTACAAATTCCACACAGTTACCCAAGGCAGGAATTGAACCTGGGTCCTTGGCGCTGAGAGGCAGCAGTGCCACTGTGCCGCCTGTCATTGGTGATTAAAATCCCCCCTCTATACTGTACAGTTTGCTGTCTTGTTTTAAACAAAGGGTGGTTCCTTGCTTGGCATTATCGCAAGATTGATCGTACTCATGAACCATATTCCCAACGAGAATCAGTACCTTCCGGAAAAGGTTGAAAATAAGACCAATACAAGTATAATTCAGGAGTGAGTGAAGGAAGTGCTGGAAAGGAGATGGTCTCTCATATGTGACCATTCCAGAAATTGAATCACTAGGAAGGTGGAAGCTTAACTTTCATTTTAAAAAGAGAGCAAAAATTAAGCTTTTATCACAGCACTAATTGTCAAAAGACAAAGACTAGAAAGTTAAGAAAATTAGACAACGCATTCCCTGTTTAAAGAGAAAGTTACCACAGCAACACCAGCACTTCCACGGTCACTGTATAATGTGCCCTCCTTTGTCCTCAGGGAATGGCAGATAGTGAAGCATCATTTATTTACAGACCCTTTCACAGAGCTTGGGTTATCAGACAATAATACTGTCAAATACACACTCCTAATGGTCTACTTTTGAAATGGAGTCTAACATAATGGCAGAGAGCCCAAAATCCTTTCCAACCCGGCTATTAAAGGATGTAGGTTATTGCTGTTGTCACCATTGATATTTGTCATTGTAATGTAATTAGAGGCCTAAAATGATGCATTACAGCCTGTGGCACGGCTTTTATTAAAACCTTTTCTTCTGTTCACTGAACTGCAACCTGGTGTCTGATGAGTAACAGACAGCTTAAGGGAGAACAGCAGATTCATCAAAGATTTATTTTTCACTTTGAAGTGTAGGCCACATAGGAAAAATGGGAAAGCAAGAGAAAATGCTCCACCACCTGAATTTCATTTGGTCACTTGAAATTCTGACTGCATCCGATGAATGTTGCTTTGGCAACAGATTCCAAGCCTGCAAATCACATGGTTAATCACAGCCCTTAATCTGCCATCCATCAGTGAATCCAACCATGTTACCAGAGCTGTAGCTTCCAATCAGATTTATAGGTCACGTGGGTCACACATCCCTGAACAACAACTACATTCATTGATAGCTTGGGTCATTTGAAAAGCACTGATTTCTTATATGCCGTCTATCATAGGCGGGGGTGGAGGGGGAAGAGAGAAGAGGAAACAAAGGTTATTGAATGCAATAAAGGCACTTGAACTCTTCCAAAAACGTTCCTCCCATGGATGCTTCTTTATCATCTATTCTGTTTCCAAGCAAAACAAAAAAGCCTCATTGACGCATTTTTTCAGCTGACAAAACACACTCCTTACATTTAAAAATGCATTTCCTGTATCTAATATTGAATTCTGAAGCTCTTTTTAATTTGTTGAAAGACTCAAGTGAAAGCTTTATTACATTCCAGAAGGATAAACATTGCGAGTTAAAAGTACATCGAAAGTTTAGAATCACATTCTTTAAACCAGCAGAAACCACACACATCAACATATCTGCTTCTTCATCCATTCAGTTTGCTCTGAGAAACTACATGCAGTTCTGTAGTCATATAAAAATCACTATAGTAACCCTTTCAATAAAAAAAACTTTATTGCCAATAAGATGGTGTGAACCTAGATTAGTGGGCATGTGCATGTTGGGAGGAAATGTTCATGCTGATTTGTTCTAGAAATTAAATCGGTATTAATAAAGCATAAATTCTGCTTTCTTAAGAGCTGGCAAGCAACTGTTTGCCAAGTTTAAATTAACATGAGAGAATATTGCACATTACAGATTGAAATGTATGAATCATATATATATAGTGTGACATTGAAAGCTATTGTATTTCATTAAGCAGCATTTTTAGGTCATGTCCTGGGCATTTTGATAAGTGAATGGCCTTAAACAAATGCTTGACTAGAACAGAAATTAAAATATTTCTACCACCAAACTGGCAAGAATTCAAATCGTATAAAGTGCAATCTTAGCAACACTCACAAAATAAAATTCTCTGCTGAGCGAACACTTCTGTTTAAACATCAAAAATGATTTGATCTATCCTTCCTTAGATTTGCCCACAAAAACAACAGTTTTTGGTGAACTGATTTACTGGTTTATTTGGCCGGATTGTGTGCAACATTCCAGCTCCACATAACAATAAGAAAACAAAACGAAAAAAAAAGAGTAAAGCAGAATACTCTGGATGTTGGAAAAATAGTAAATTCTAGAAATACTCAGCAGGTGGTCATATCAGCTCCAAGCCAGGTGATGAAGTATGAAACTAGACACTAATATTTTTCTTATAATGACTGTATTTACAGATTGTATCATTACACACACCTGCTTCCCATCTACCTATCTGAGGCCCAAATTTTCACCGAAACCGAACGGCTCCACATCTTAGTCGAGGTGGAATTGGAGCCCCGACTCCAGAAGTCCCATATCATTAGGTCCCCATTTACGTGGGGAATTATGGAGGTGGGACACAGGTGCGGTTCACAGAGTCAGTGGCACATTTTAAAATGCAGCTGCCGTCAGTCAGGAATAACTTCCCTCATGTGGGCTCGATGAATTTGAGGAAAAGGTCCAAACTTACCAGAGTTCTTTGGAGAGCTCAGCTACCCTTTTAGAAAGCTTTAAACATTTTCACAAAATGCAACAGAACTTCAACAAATTCAAATACAGGTGTGTGGGGCTGACACCCAGGAGAGTTGGAAGGTGGAGCTTGTGGCCTTGGAAGACCATATATTTTTGCCCCTTGTGACTTAGGCACCCAGGTGGGAGAAAGGACAGTGTGCCAGAGAAGGGGACGAATGTGCATCATGGCAAAGAATCTGCAAAATGGAGATGGCACCTTCGCATATTTGCACCACAAATGCATGAGAACAGGAGCAACATGTGACCAGAGGGAGGGGACAAGAGCTGGAGTTGGAGGCAGCACAGTGCTCACCAAGCAGATGTAGAACAATCAGGTTTTACCCTGAGGTAAGAGAGCCTACCAACTGCAAAGGTCATTCTGGATATTGCAGAGACCCAATGCAGAAGGCGGCTTAGGTTAACCTGGAAATTGGCCACTGAGTTGTGTGCCATGGTGCAACAAGATCTGGCACCACAGTCTGCAGATTTGCGTGCTCGGCCAGTAACACTTAAGGTCACAGCACAATTTTTATGCTGCTGGCTCTTTTCAGAGCTCAGCCACAGACCTCTGCAGTATCTCAGAATCAGCTGCACAAGGCAGTCACAGATGCCATCTTTGCCCAGCTGGGGGAGCACATACTTCCCGATGGATGTAGCATCGCAGAAACAGAAGGCCAGGGGTTTCCCGAATTAGCAGGCTTCCCGCAAATGCAGGGGACTGTTGTCTGCACCAACATCACAGCAAGGGCACCAAGTCATCAACCTGATACGTTCATGAACAGGAAATTCTTCTACTCCCTGTTTGTACAGATGGTGTGTTTCTGTAAGTGCGTAAATGGTACCGTGGAAGCTGCCACGACTCATTCATCCTGAGGAATTTACAACTCCTTCAATTTGTTCAGACACCAACACAGATCCATGGTTGGCTTCTGGGGACAAGGGATACCTCCTTAAGGAGCTAATTGATGACCCCGTTTTGGCAGCCACAACTTGAGCCCAAAAGCCATAATAACAGCAGCCATGTGCTGACCCGCAATACAATAAGCAGGCTAAAGGCATCTTGAAGATACACTTTAGGTTGTCTTGACCATTCTGGAGGAGCTCTACAGTATTTCCCTGCATGGATCGCCAGAAAGTCATTGCCTGTTGCATGTGACACAATATAGCACAGCAAAGGGGCCCACAGAGAGAGAGGGCAGAAGCTGGACCTACAGGTCTCACGTCTGAGTAGGAGGATGATGAGGAAGATGAGAACAAGAGGAGGAGACCCCTGTCCAGGCTCAAAGATCTGGCAGAGGTGGATGAAGGAGATGGCAATGGTGAGACCAGCTGAAGAGTAGGCCCATGTAGCCTTGGTTGATTCTTTACAGGAGCACCTCATTGCCAGAAACCTGCTAATCCAGAGTAGATTCTCCTAGACTGTTGAAAGATCACAAATTACATCAGCCAGTTCCTGATGCGCAGTTTCCACAGAATAAACCATTAACCTCCTCAGAGAAATACCCACTCCCAACAAGAGAGAAAACCAACAGTAAATACTGACAGTCAGGCCCAGCAACATGGCTGAAATCATAACCATCATAATAACGTCTGGCCTCAATATAATGCACAAATGCAACATGAGAAGTCCATCACAACTTGGACCATTCACATTTACTTTAGAGGCTGCCAATGGGCTAGTGAAAATACCATGTTGTGCTTAATCAAACCATGCCCACTATTGCCAAGAGTGCCAGTAAGAAGTAGGACTTTACACCCATGATCTTTAGATATGATTGTATGTGGTAATGGTACTGCAGCTACTGCACATTATGCAGGTTGCTACTACATGTGTGTTAGAACAACTCTTTCAGCTACCTTTCACATTATCCATCCACCACTGCTGCCCAGTGTCAGAAGTGTCCGACATCTGCAACGTGCAACGCTGCCAAACATCTGGGCTCCCAATTAAACCACAGTCTCTACCACCTAGAAGACACAGGCTTCAAATTTAGCGAAGAAACCACAAAAGTGATTATGTAACTGTGATAACCGCCATGAGGTCCATGGGGAATCACTGATTGATCTTCCTGTGGGGCTCATTGAGTATGAGTTCCCCTGGAAACAGGCAATGGCCTGCCCAGCTTGAATTCATTACTGGAGCCTTTTATAAGGCAGATCCAAGACTGGGCCTGCTGAACTGTAATCCCAGACAAGGACATGTGTGTGTACACCATGGTTGTGGCTTTACGTTCAGCAATAAATAATGTTCCTTTCTAGGCAGGTTTCCTGAATTATTACAGTAACATTCACGTATGGATGTGACTTTGACACAGTACTCATGCTTGAAGTGTACCTGGAACATTGGATTTGATCATTGAGTCTGATCATTGATCCCTCCCTTAAAGGCAATCACTGATGGACAAGAAATGCTGCAAGGAGCATCTCAAACCCCAATCTTTGGTGTACTATTACATTATCAGAAGGTCAAGAGAAGGAAACAGCCTTCCATTGATAGATATAGATGAGCATCCTCTTTCTCCTGATGGCGTCAATCAAAGAAGGACTTCAGCATGCAGTTTAATGCCAATGGGAAGAACAATCTTCATTCTGTAAACATTTGCAAAAGCAGAATAAAACATTTCTGGGTAATAGTGATTTGTATTTGCAATATGCTTAAATTGTGATGTATATATAAATGGAACAGGAAGTGATACCACGATGAACGATCAGTGATCAGGGTGATCTGGCACCCAGCACTCACCAATGCTCCTACAAACTGCCGCTGTTTTGCTTGGAGGGGATGGAGGCAGGGCTGCTCAACTCTCATTTTCTATGACACTGACTAGCATGATGGCCAGCCTCATCATACAGGGACCCGCTGGGGAACTACCTCAGACTGCGGCCTCTGCATTTCTGAAAGAGCAGCCATTGTAATTGGGAAAAGCAGAGCAAGTGAGGGCTCTGGCAGAAGGACCAGGGAGTTAGACATTGCCGAGATGCTTTCAGAACCTTCACCCTCCTCACTACCTTCCACAGCCCTGCATTGACGTTTAGATGGGTTAAGTATGCTGGCTATGAGGGCACAGCAACTGCTGTACTACCAGCGTGAACACCTATTAAAGGAATGCAGCTCTTCATGTATTCCATGGATGTCAGCGCTCACAATCTGAGCAGACTGCTCCAGTTTACTTAGTGAGTCTTGTACCCTTTGCACGGATCACACTGCTCTTGCATCCACTCAGTAACATTGCATGTATCTCTCCATGAGATTGTTAAAAGTCTATTTATTAGTGTTACAAGTAGGCTTACATTAACACTGCAATGAAGTTACTGTCAAAATCCCCTGGTTGTCACACTCCGGCATCTGTTCGGGTACACGGAGGGAGAATTTAGCATGGCCAATGCATCAATGCACGTCTTTCAGACTGTGGGAGGAAACTGGAGCACCCGGAGGAAACCAAAACAGACATGGGGAAAACGTGCAGGCTCCACACAGACAGTGACCTAGGCTGGGAATTGAACCCAGGTCCCTGGCGCTGTGAGGCAGCAGTGCGAACCACTATGCCGCTGGCCATTTTCTCATGGTTAGAACTCACTTAGGGAGCGGGCCAAGTCTCTGCATACTTCTGAATTAACCCGAAAGAGAGGTTAATGCAAGTCACAAACAAATGGTTTAGGAAAACAGGCTATTTCAAAAGTTCAAATGCCTCTGCTCACAGGCAGACGGAGAGAAAAATAAAGGAGCTCAGTTTGTCCCTCTCCGCTGCCCATAATACCAGTATCCCAGCAGCCTCTCTTTATAACATGTTTTGAGACAGAACAATAAATAAATAACAAATAAATAAGTTAAAATGACAGCCCCTTGAAGAGGCACTTTAACAAAATACAATAATATTAAAGGAAACTTTTAAATCAAATTAAAATGTCATTTGGAGAGTCTCTCTAAGTGTTCCAAGTGCTTAATTAAGCAATGCCCTTCACCTGTGTATCCTAATAATATAATTATAATACTATTAACAGAGGTCAGTTCTGACGAAGATTTGAAACATTGGGCTGGATTTTCGTGGAGGTGGAGAGATTCGGTGGAGGGGTGTAAATGGTGGCCGGGGCCTCAATTCCAAGATTCCCAACACCAGGTTTCTGATTTTCAGGTGTACTGTTTAAGGGCGCAGGCTAGATCAGGTCAGGGACTCATGCCCTGACATCAAGACTTGGTTAGCTGAATCATGGGTATAGACATGTCCTAGCCCACCATAATTTTCATGGAGCCAGGCCAGCTTTTCAAAGAATTGTAATCCACGGCACATCAGAGGTGTCGTAAACAATAGTCTGGATTAGGGAATCTTTTGACGTGCAATTTGAAAATATCCTACCCATGTTCCCCATGCTAAACTATGCCCACCCACTCCTGCATGGTTCCCCCATTCCCTCCATGCCAAGCCACAGCACTTCAATGCCCATTTGACATATGAAGATAGGAACAAGGAGTAGGAGTAGGCGATTCAGTCCCTCAAGCCTCTTCCATCATTTCGTAAGATCATGGCTGATCAGATAGTAACTTCTAATCTGCATTGCACCTACCCCCGATAACACACCATCCCCATGCTTACCAAGAATTCATCCACATCTGCCTTAAAAATATTCAAAACTCTACTTCCATTACCTTTTCAGGAAGAAAGTTCCAAAGACTCATGACCCACTGAGTGAAAGAAATTTCATCATCTCCATTTTAAATGGGCGGCTCCTTATTTTTAAAAGTTTTTTATTTATTCATTTACAGGATGAGTGCCACTAGGCATTTATTGCCCATTCCTAGTTGCCCTTGAAAAGGTAGTGCTGAGCTGCCTTCTTGAACCACTGCAATTTTTGAGGTGTAGGTATACCCATCACGCGGTTAGGGAGTGAATTCCAAGATTCTGATCCAGCAACAGTGAAGGAACGATGATATATGTCTGGAGGAGCCCTTCATAGATCATCCACTCAGCACTTCTAGCTGAAGACTATTGTGAATGCTTCAGCCTTATCTTTTGCACAGATGTGCTGGGCTCCTCCATCATTGAGGATGGGATATTTGAGGAGCCTCCTCCTCCACGGAGTTGTTTAGTTGTCCACCACCATTCACATCTGGATATGACAGTACTGCAGGGTTTAGATCTCATTTGTTTGCTGTGGAATTGCTTAACTCTCTTACTAGCTGCTTCGACTGTTTGACACTGTGTTGTCGCTTCACCAGGTTGAAGCCTCGTTTTTAGGTATGCCTGGTGTTACTCCTGGCATGCCCTCCTGCACTCTTCATTGAACCTGGATTGATCCCCTGGCTTGGAGGTAATGGAAGAGTGATGGATAAGCCAAGCCATGAGGTTAAAGATTGTTGTTGAGTACAATTCTGCTGTTAATGGCCCACAGCGCCTCATGGACGCCCAGCTTTGAGTCACTGGATCTGTTCAAAGTCTATCCAATTTAGCAAGGTGGTAGTGATGGAGGGTGTCCTCAATGTGAAGACGGGACTTCGTCTCCACAAGGACTGTGCAATGGTCACTGTCACTGATACTATCATGGACAATTGCATCTGTGGCAGGCAGGTTGGTGAGAAGGTCAAGCATGTTTTTCCCTCGCCACCTGCTGCAGTCCCACTCTAGAAACTATGTCCTTTAGTGCCCAGCCAGCTCGGCACGTGGTGGTGCTACGAGCCACACATTCATGTCCCTCATCCAGAGTATATTCTGCATCCTTGACGTCCTCAGAGCTTCCTCCAGGTGGTGTTCAACATGAATAAGTACTGATTCATCAGCGGAGGGGGGGGGGGGGGGGGGGGGTAATCAGCTGGATGTTTCCTTGCCCATGTGTTTTACCTGATGGCATGAGATTTCATGGAGTCCAGAATCAATGTTGATGAATCCTATGCAACTTCCTCCTGACCATGTATCGCTGACCCGTCCCTTCTGCTGGGTCTGTCATTGCTTTTACTACAGGCCAATAAAAGTGTCAATCATCCAATCCCTTTAAAGTGGCAATAGCTGGAATGGCAAGCACTTGAAACCTCTATCTTGTGTAAGTAAACAGTGTGAAATGGACAGAAGAGATGAGAGCTAGAGCTGGGAATCTAATAATGTTTTCCCACTGTTTCAGCACTCTAATGAATGTATGGGATCTCAGCCATGCCTTATTATGTATTTGGACTCCATTGCGTACGCTCCCAAAATGAAAATCCTACCTTTTCAGGCATTTTCATACGATCTAGACATACCAAGCCCAGGAAATTTCCTGACTCCTGCTACTTGCCTTGAAGATGAAAATGCAGCCTGTTAACTCTGTTTCCCTTTCCATAGATGCTGTCTGACCTGCTGAATATTTCCGTATTTTCTGCTTCTATTTTGGAAATAAAGTACATGTCTTGGTGCCACAAAGAATCAACTTGGTGAGAGTGCTATAGTTGAGCCAAGTCAGGAAGTTGTATATAGTCCCAAGTGCGAAGCTAAACTTCAGCACACAAAAATAATCGAGGCTATCATTTCTGAGTAGTATTCCATGAATGCTACCTCATTGCTGCGACACTTTTTTTGAATGATATCTGCCTGCCTGGGTGGACATAAAGAAATTTCATGGCACTATTTTACATAGAGTAGGTGAGTTGTCCCGTAACGTGACAAATATATACAATTCCACTAAAAGCTACGAAAAGCACAAGCCGACTGGTCATCTAGTTCACTGCCATTTATTACACCATGTTGTTTATATTATTTGTTGCCACTTTTGTCTGAGATTGTACTTCAAAATATTTAATTGATTAGACGGTAGATGAATGGAATATATGGATATATGAAGCACCCATCAATGAACAGGTCTGAATTTTAGTTCTGTCCACTTTTTAATTGCTTGCTAAATTGTACAAAAGGCCATTTGTTAGTTAGAAAGAAGTAGCATTTACATTGCATCTTCCATGACCTCAACATGTCCTAAAGTACTTCATAACCAATTAATTATGTTTTTGTTTGAAATATAATCATGGTTATAGAGAAACAAGGCAGACAATTTTCACACAAGATCCCACAAATACCAATGAGATAAATGAGCAAATAACATGGTTTTGATATTTTACAGAGAAATCTTTTCTTCAGGTCTTGCCTGGGGATATTTTACATTCACCTGAGAAAGGCAAATGGGACATCACTTTAAGCTCTCATTAAACGCAGCTCTTCTTCAGTACTGTACTGAAGAGTCAGCCAATTTGTTAAGAATAGCCTTATCCTTAAATAGTTTAACAATCCCAGTTTTTAAGGGATGTCTCCTCTAATCCGTCACCCTGACTACCACCACAGTATTCCAAAGACACAAGTGCATTCCTTCGCCAAAACTTGTGTTGCTACAAAGGTTTCGTTGTTATATTAAACTAGATTTTATTTTGATATACACTCAGATTCAGTGTTCAAAATTTAATTAGCTAGAGGGATAGTGTAGGTATTGCACAATTATCTTTCTCTCCAAGGAAAGCAGAGATAGAAAAAGGAAGTTTCACACTGAGTAACATTTATGTTACAGTACTGAATCCCAAAGCAGAGGTACTGTCCCATTGTAAATGGTTTGATGCTAGTGCCTGCAGAGCTATTAAAACACACCTCTTTGCAACATGCCTTTGGGTATAAAGCACCAATCACAAAAGCAACTCTTATCTGCACTGGTAGAAAATGCTTCTTCTTTTGCTTGGAACTTGGCCTGAGGGGCCTTAAAGCACAAGAACTTGATTAGAGTGGTGGGGTAGGATGTGGTTCGTTGTACTATAGGCATAATTTCCTTTCATGCGGTCATTGAATTCAAACTCAGGTCGGACAGACCCGGAAGCGGATGTAGGATCTGTTCATGGGAGAGATCACGTTTGTCGGGGGACAGCTGCAGACCAGGACCATGCTGAGTCTGAGGCAGATATTGAGCCTCTGGAGTCGTCCATTAGCTGGCAGACGCTGGATGTCCAGCTTGATACGTGGGATGATCTGACAAGAGATTCCTGAGGATTTGCATGCTATTGTCTCTATCATGGTGAAGTTGATGTAGAGCATAAGTACAGCATTGACCCTGAGCACCAAATGCATTGCCTCAAAGAGGCAGCTCCAGGAACAGATAGAGTTTTTGGGGTTGCACTTAGATCTGCTATCCCTCAAACAGGCCATGACCTCAGGAGATGGATGAGGCACCTGGTCTCCCTGCTAGGTGCCTGTCCATCAATGGGGAGGAGGGAGGTCCAGACCAACTTCATGCTGTTGGACAAGTCTCAGCAGGCTTGTCTCACGGCACTCTGGACAATGGCAACTGCTCTTCCACCCCTCTGCCAGTAACTGTGCCATCTGATGAGGACATGATGACTGAGTGCACAGCCACGACTTGACATACCCCCACAGGCGGTGGCTATGCAGGCTCCGTCGACCAGAGGAAGATCACCAAGGTCATCAGGGCTGACCATGACAGCCGAGTCAGCATCTGCCTTCAATGCCATTGGCGTGGGTGAGGTGGGGTGCAAGATGCAGGCATCGCCATGAGCACAAGAGAGATTTTTCACAGGTGATTTTCCATTCTGTCCATCCGGCAATAAACAAATGGATAAATTGTGCAGTAATTGAACAGTTTTTCCAATGTGGCCATACAAACTTAATAGCCATTCCCTTCTTCCTTTGAATTGTCTCGGGACGACTTCTTTTACTTTAATGACATTATTTAAAATAAAACTAGTAATAAATAATTATTTCAGTTAAAATGAAAAAACTAGGAACACAATATTTAATACAAAATACTTCTAAATGTCAAATTTCAAGAAATAAAGATATTGGCCTGGACAATGGCAGGGGAGGGGTTGATAAAGGTGATGAAGGGAGGATTTTCTGTCAGGGCAGGCTGATAGTTGGATGGACAGGTTGCATTGGGGAGGCAAGAGGCTGCAGAAGGACTTGGACAGGTAAGAGAGTGGGCAAAGAAGTGGCAGATGGGAAAGTGTGAGATTATGCACTTTGTCAGGAAGAATAGAGGTGCAAGCTATTTTCTAAATGTGGAGAGAATTTAGAAATTGGAAGCGCAAAGGGACTTGGGAGTCTTAGTTCAGGATTCTCTTGCAGGGCAAGTTGGTAGTTAGGAAGGCAAATGCATTTTGAGAGAACTAAAATACAAAAGCAGGGATGAACTGCTGAGGAGTTACAAGGCTCTGGTGAGACCACATTTGGAATATTGTGAGCAATTTGGGTCCCGTATTGAAGGAAGGATGTGCTGGCCTTGGAGAGAATCCAGAGGAGGTTCACGAGAATGAACCTGGGAATGAAAAGCTTGACGTACGAGCAACGTTTGAGGTCACTGGGTCTGTACTCAATAGTGTTTAGAAGTATGAGGGGAGGTCTCATTGAAACTTACAGAATACTGAAAGGCCTGGATAGAGTGGACGTGGGGAAGATGTTTCCGTCAGTCAGAGACATTAGGATCTGAGGGCACAGCCTCAGAGTAAAGGCATAACCCTTTAGAACCGAGATGAGGAGTAATTTCTTCAGCCAGTTGGTGGTGAATCTATGGAATTCAATGCCACAGATGGCTGTGGAGGCCAGGTCATTGAGCGTATATAAAACAGTGATAGATAGGTTCTTGATTAGCAAGGGGATCAAAGGTTACGGGGAAAAGGCGAGAGAATGGAGTTGAGAAACATATCAGCCATGATTGAATGGCGGAGCAGACTTGATGGGCTGAATGGCCTAAATCTGCTCCAACATCTTATGGTCTTCTGAAGTTTTAGCTCCAAAGCATGAATTTTTTTTTTTAAATGACAATATTTCTTGCAGTCAGACAGTAAGGACTCCAAAGCAGACAGCAATCACAGGTAAGGACCTGCAGCTGTTAGTGAGAGTAGGGAGTAAGGTCGTCTTTGGTTGCAGTTTGGAGAACTAGGTAAGGAGGTATGTTTAAGAGACCAAGAGGATTTCTGCTCTTCCTCAAGTAGTGCTGCAACATTTTCCCAAAGCTGTCCTAATCTTCCTTGAGCTGCTGGGTTTCCCCTAGGCCTGTGAAAACCAGCCAGCCAGGATTAAACCTGTAAAGTAGATTAAATGCCAGTCTCATTATAATATCTAAATAGTCAAATGGCTCCTGGAAGTGGATGCCTGCTTCTTGTCCCGCATTCATTAAACTCAGAAGAGGACCTGTTGGATGCAGGTTTGAGATTTTTAAAGTTTTAGAGAGTTAAAATTAGCCATTTTGTCCCCTTATCATTAGCATGTGTTTATAATCTGATGAAAGTATGAATGCTTCAATGGCAATTTAGATATCTGGTGCCTTTGAAAACTGCTCCAATGTCATTACTGGGATACCCATAGGTGACCACAAGCCAAAAAAAGGAAGTGCCTATGAAAGAGTAGCTTAATTGCTGAATTATGAAAAAAGAGATGGAGTAGGTCATTTTAAAATCACAAAGATTCTCCCAAGCTTTTCATTCTCCTTCCCCACCTCATTAAGAAAAACCCCACAAGATAGTTTTTCAACAAAGCTCACATTTATATGGTGTCTTTAGTTTAGTAAAATGTCCCAAGGCACTTTGCAACAGCACAGTTAGATTTTAAAAAACTGAAACCTAGCCAAAGGAGGAGATATTAGGCCAAGCTACTAAAAAACTTGGACAAAGAAGCAGGTTTAGTTCTCAGACGATTGTTGAAGGTTACAGAGATAAGTGAGGCAATGGAGAGATTTGAACAGGATAGTGCGAATTTTGAAATTGTGGTAAATGTAGATGAATGAGCACAGGAATGGTGATTGGATGGGTTGGAATGTGGCAGCAGAGTTTTGGATGAGCTCAAGTTTATGAAGGGTTGAAAATGAGAGGCTGATCATGGGAACATTGGAAAAGTATGGAAATAAGGAAATGTTTAACAGCACATGAACTGAAGAAAGAGTGAAGATGATGGTTATGAAGGCGGAAGTGTGCAGTCTTGGTGATGGGAGAAAACATGTGGTCCGAAACTCTGCTGGGATTGAAACAAGTTGCCGAGATTGTGAACAGTCTAATTCAGTCTTGGATAGCAGTCAGAAAGGGAAATGGAAATTGTGGCAAGGAAACAGATTGTGGCAGGGAACAAAATCTGTTCCCTTATGCCAAATTGGAGGAGGATAAGATCAAATGTCAGATCAAGCCCAAGATCAGGAGCAATGCCTTTTCTTGTCAGGTTGTATCTTGATTGTCTCTCTTGTAGGGACCATAACTCCAATTCAATTTGAATTGGCTTTTGGAGCAAACAAGGAGAGGGATTAAGGGCTCTCTTGGTCTGCACCATGCATAGGCTTTGTAACTTTAAGAAATGATGTGGAGATGCCGGTGTTGGACTGGGGTAGGCACAGTAAGTAGTTCACAACACCAGGTTAAAGTCCAACAGGTTTATTTGGTAGCATGAGCTTTCGGAGCTTATTTAGGTCACTCACCTGATGAAGGAGCAGCACTCTGAAAACTTGTGCTACCAAATAAACCTGTTGGACTTTAACCTGGTGTTGAGAGACTACTTACTATAACTCTAAGAATGGAGGAACCTGCAGTTCATCCAGGAATGATTGTCAAACTAGCCGCCCCACAACACAAAGCCAGTGAAAGTGTCGATACAGATATGGTGAGGCAGAACTTGGTGTTGTCAGCATGCAAGTGGAACATTAAAGCCAACAGTTAATATTACCAAGGGGCAGCACATCCAGAAATAATGGTATGGGAGTGGGGAACGGAAGCCATTACAGGAGATTCTCTATCTGCAACTGGATAAAGAATGGACCCAGGTGACGACAATCTAACTCCGCTGGACAATGGTGAAGAGGCATTGGATAAAGCTGGTGTGGTAAACCATGTCAAAGTTACAAATTATTTTTTCAATGAGACAAGTTTTTTTTAAAAAGTTAATTAACTTTCTTTTTTCTAAGACAATAGGCAGAATTTTACTGTCCCATCCACCACAGGAATTTTAGCAGGCGGGACACAGGCCATACAAAGGTCCGTTGATCTTGAGCAGGATTTTCCAGACTTTGGGGGGGGGGGGGGGGGGGGGGGGGGGGGCGAGCGCAACTAGAAAATCACTCCCAATGATTCTCAATTCAGAGTTGTTGACTTCACACAATCCTCTGATCTAGATGATCCACATCATCCTTAAATCGGAGAGGTTGAAGATCCCTGACTTTTTCCTTCTAATTTTCAAATAGGAAATTTGTATGTGTCCTCCCAGAAATCATAGAAACCCTACAGTGCAGAAGGAGGCCATTCGGCCCATCGAGTCTGCACCGACCACAATCCCACCCAGACCCTACCCCCACATATTTACCCGCTAATCCCGCTAACCTACGCATCTCAGGACTCTCAGGGGCAATTTTGAACCTGGCCAATCAACCTAACCCGCACATCTTTGGACTGTGGGAGGAAACCGGAGCACCCGGAGGAAACCCACGCAGACACAAGGAGAATGTGCAAACTCCACACAGACAGTGACCCGAGCCGGGAATCGAACCCGGGACCCTGGAGCTGTGAAGCAGCAGTGCTAACCACTGTGCTACCATGCAGGAGTAAATTGATATCTTTTATGCAAATCAAAAACACCAGCTCACACTTTGCACAATTCTATCAGTTAAATACTTTGGCTTTTCTGGAAAGAAAAAAACAAAAACATGCAATGAGCTCAATTCAGACACATGGGAATCACCGCAGAGTTTTTTTTCACATATCTACATCATTGTTTCCGTTTCCTCATGTGAAATGCCACTTTGTTCAGGCTGGAAAAGTATCCTTCATGCCCATGGGTCACATAAGAGATACAATAAGCAACAAACTTTTAAAGTTTCACACAATATGGACAATTGTGTCATATCTCCATATCTCCCAGAAAGCTAATAGTCTGTACCAGCAACTGCAAGAACAGTCTTTTTACTAAGAATCAGATACATAGTACAATTTTTATATTAAAAAAATGAAACTAAATTAAAATACGCAACACCGCACCAGGAACTGAGTAGTGGAATAGTGACAGAGTTCCTGTTCTCAACTATATCCAAAGAGGAGGCTGAACACTTCTCCATAAAGAGGCAGTTACCCTGAGCCATTCTCTCATTCCAAATAATTGGATCCACAGAACACATGACTGAGAACTGGGGGTTAATCATTTGCACAGCTTTCATATCAAGGCAGGTGCACAAGGCATAAGGGAATCCTATATTTCAAAGAGAATGTATATATGCAAAAACACAGCTATAAGACGTCTCAAGCAAAAAGATTTTCAGATGCACCTATTTTAGCTCTTTGAAAAAGAAAATCACAAATTGCTTTTATAAAATTCATTCACAAGATGTGGACGTCAATGGCTAGGCCAGCATTTATTGCCCATCCCCAATTGCCCTACAAAAGGTGGTGGTCAGCTGCCTTCTTGAACCACTACAGGCCATGTCAAGTAGGTATACCCGCAGTGCTGTTAGGACAGAAATTTCAGAATTTTGACCCAACAACAGTGAAGGAACGGTGATATAGTTCCAAGTGATGATGGAGAGAGACTTGGAGGGGAACAAGCAAGTTGTGGTGTTCCTTCTAGGTGGTAAAGATCAAAGATTTGGAGGATGCTGTCAAAAGGAACCTTGGCAACTTGCTGCAGTACATTCTGCAGATGGTACACGCAGCTGCCACTATTCATCAGTGGGGGAGGGAGTGATTGTTGAAGGTGGTGGATGAGGTGCCAATCAAGCAGCCTCCTGGATGGTGTTGAGCTTCTTGAATGTCAGTGGACCTGCACTCATCTAAGCAAATGGACAGTATTCCATCACCCTTCTTATTTGTGGTCTTTTGTAGATAGTGGACAGGCTTTGGGGAGTCAGGAGGCGAGTTATTCTTTGCAGAATTCCCAGCCTTTGACCTACCCTTGTTGCTACTGTTATTTATGTGGCTGGTCCAGTTCAGTTTCCGGTCAATGGAAAACCCCTAGGATACTGATTCAGCAATGGTAATGGTATTGAATGTCAAGCGGAAATGGTTAGATTCTCTCTGATTGGAGATTGTCCTTGCCTATCACTTGTGCGGTGTGAATATTGCTTGCCACTTATCAGCCTAAGCCTGAACATTGCCCAGGTTTTGCTATATATGGACATAGACTGCTTCAGTATCTGTGTAGCCGCAAATTGTGCAATCATCCACAAACATCCCCACTTTGGACCTTTTGACATTGGGAAGGTCATTGATGAAACAGCTGATGATAATCAAGCCTAGGACACAACCATGAGGAACTCCTGCAGTGATGGCCCAGGATTGAGATAATTGACTTCCAACAACCAAAACAATCTTCCATTTTGCTAGGTATGGCTCCAACCAGTGGAAAGTTTTCCTTCTGATTCCCATCAACTTCAATTTTGCCTGGGCTCCTTGATGACACATTTAATTAAATGCTGCCTTGAGGGCAGTCACTCTTACCTTGGATCTTGGAGTTCAACTCTTTTTGTTCATGTTTGGACCAAGGCTGTAATGAGGTCAGGAGTCGAGTGACAGAACACAAACTGAGCATTAGGGAGCTTGTTATTGTTAAGCAAGTCCCACTCGATAGCACTGTCACTTTACTGATGATCGAGAGTAAACCGATGGGGCACTAATTGGCCGGTTTGGATTTATCCTGCATACGGATATGCCTGGACATACCTGGGCAATTTTCCATATTGCTGGGTAGATGCCAGTATTTTAGATGTACTGGAACAGCTTGGCTAGGGACACAAGTAGTTCTGGAACATATGTCTTCAGTACTGTTGCCAAAATATTGTCAGGGCCCATAACCTTTGCAGTACCCAGTGTCTTCAGCCATTTCTTGATATCGTGTGGAATGAATCAAATTGGCTGAAGACCGGCATCTGTGATGCTGGGGACCTCAGGAGGAGATCAAGATGAATCATCCACCTGGCACTTCTGGCTGAAGATAGTTGCAAATGTTTCAGCCTTGTTTTTTTTGCACTGATTTTACTCTAACTTGAAATAAATTTTTAAAGTCCTGCCAAAATCTACCAGCTGAGAAGTCAAACCCAAATCATCTATTTCCAAAGAAAGGAAGGAAAAATACCAGTGAAAGTAATTGTTCTCTTACCTTAGATTGCTCCTTTAACCCACCATCCTTCCAACACTACTGCCCCAATGCCATACAAAGACATATCCACTTCCCTAGTGAAGGTAGGTCATAGCTCCAACTAGTCTCAGCTAACTATGTGTGTTGTGACAAAACTGAAAAATCAATACAACATCAACAGAAATACAACAAACTACGACAGCACTCTGGTACCTGTTGGTGTAAAATATTGTGTATGCAAAAACAAAAGTATGTAATGACATGAAAACTTGCTTTTTGTTAAGTCAAAAGTTTAAATCTCAACTCTGATATCAAAAACAAACTTGAAATAATTTTTGTAAACTACCATATCTCACCTCTCACCACGACAATGCAAACAATGAGTCAGAGAAATTGACTTTCAGCTCTCAGTACATACACAATCACCAAATGAAATGAGCAACCACAAATATCCATACATAAACCAGGGTATCCATATGCAATCCAATTCAGGCTGTGCGGTTCATGAAGGACCCAAGTTGTATTTGTGTTTGTATTTCTTACTATCTGCTTAAGCTTCGTGGATGTGGAGGTTTTCAAATTCTGCTCTGAGCCCTGTTACCCTATTGGTGAATGAGTCTTAAACAAAACACCAGGGCTATAAAATTGAATAACCACCAAATGTGTGTGGGGATAGCAATGTGCAATTAACCCGCATTCATTGTTTCTAATACAGGCAGCAGGCAAGCTTCATTCTGTTTATTTAAAGGATTGCTGCATACAGCCAGCTCCGAGTGTGCTGTTGCGTGCCTGCCCTCCTGAGCAGGGGGCGTAAAAACATGAGAAGGTAGCAAGAATGCATGCTACTATACACAAAAGCAGTCTGGTGGGAGCAGACGCTGGAAGTCATTCTAAAAATGATCTTGACATAGAGAACACTCACTAACAACACAAGATGGCAGATGGCAAGCTCCAAAATTTTCCAATGCTATACACGGAGGGTATTGGTGCAGGAGGTGGGCAGCATGAGAGATATCACCTATACACAGGGGGCAAGGAGACCCTTCAGACAATTCTAAAAAGCTGTGAAACCAGATAATCATGGCAGACAACAATGGAGTTAAGCTCCAACAATCTGAATGCAAAAAAGATCAGTGACCTCACACGAGTGGTCAAGGTCAGTGAATGCAACTTCAAATGTCATATCCCTCCAACTGCACCACTAACCTCACACACTGCTCAATGCGCATCAAGCCCCTACCACTCACTTACCAACAATCTCCATCAACAATGAATCAAACCTCTCAATTATAGCTTCACAGCACTCTCATTGCTGCATACACCCTCTCTGCTCACATACACATCTCACAGCTTGCACAGACTGCCAGCCATTTAACTACGACAGCCACCAAAATGCATTGCACTACACTCATTAACACACTTTCCTTTCAGGACCATGTAGCACAACTGCATGTCCTTACCACAGTGGAGTGGTTGGGGCTCGCCATCATTAGATTGGCCATGACAAGCAGTGAGGCCAAAACCATTGAAGAAGCCAAAATGTTTTGGCCTATTCCTCCTCTAGCTTTGCATCATCGTGCCATGACCACAACCCTTTCTCCTTTCAGGTGCCAAAGAACAGCAATTTTATGACTGTTTAATCTCCAAAAAGACAGTAAGTTTCAGCTTTTGTATTTTGGCAGATTTACAAGTTTAATATATACATTGTATTATGTGGAAGACTGATAAAGTGGACAGTGTTTTCAAGTTGCACAAGATGCAGTATGGAGAAAGATGCATCAAATGAAACATGAAGACAGTTTTCAGCTGAACATAAAATGTCCCATGGCAGTATTAAAAGAAATGCAGAGTTGCGCAAGAACATTTATTCCTCAACCAACACCACCAAAACAAACCCCGAAATCAATGGTTAATTGTCTTATTTGTAGGACTTTGCTATCCACAAACTGCCTGCCACTTTCACCTAAATTACAACAGTAACTTTGCTGTAAAAACTAATTAATTTGTTTGAACATGTCTTGGGACACAGGCTGAAGATATGATACAAAAGTCAAATATGTCTTGGCACGATAGTTAGATATACACATATTTATCTTATTTTCTGGAACTGTTTTTGTGGGAATGATATTTTCTGAACTGTTCTGAGGTACCGATGTGTTTCTATAGGTGATAATATTTAGAACATTATTTTAAAATGCATTTGTAAAAAGGTGAAATCATCAAGAGGATGGGTGAGGAGAAACCAAAACTTCAAATATTCAACTGCAGAAGACTCAAACAGAGAATGCAGAAGAGTCAAAGAGGACAATACAGAATCCATCAGTCACAGAGAAGATGGTCATGGGTGCAGCAAAATGCAAGACATAAAGCATTAAAAGGTATCATGCTGCTAAGGAAAGCAATGAAGAGGTATTGCCTAGGTTAGGTATCGTGTCAGTGAGTGATACAGAGCTAATAAGGTAGAGGGCAGGATATGGGAATGATGGCATGCACAAAGGAAACAATGAAGCACTGCATGCTGGGAAGGGGAGAGGACAGTGACAAGAGTAACATGTAGGGAATTCAATGAAATAAGGTAGTAACAGACAAGAACAAAGGTAATGGAACAGCATTTAGTGGAGGGAGCATGATGCAGGAACAGTGAAGTAACAGCTGAAAACTTAGGTTCTGGAACACAAGGTAAAGTTACAAGTGGTAGCCCACTATCTCTTGTTTGCACCATGGCAGTCAGCTCTATATTAATCATTGCCTTGTGTGGGTCAGGAGGCCCACTCTCGCATGGCAATATTTGCTGCAGACAAAGACAATGGGATGAGAAGATGCAGGATTCAGCGGCTTCTATTTTCTTCTCACCAGTTGAGGTTTCTGCTTCTCTTCATCTCTTCCATTACCCTTCCAAGCACTCAGCCTCCAGAAGTCATGGCTGTCAGAGACCCGGTTATCAATGTCAATATCCGCCATCTCCATAGTTCACTTGCAGGTGCCCTTGTAGCAGAGGTATGGATGCTCACGAGCCAGTGACTATATAGAAGATGTTTGTGTTGCCGGCCATCATCCATCCAGTGAATGTGGTCAAGCCAGCGCAGATGCCGTTTGCTTAGTGATGAATGTATGTTGATGGAATTAGACACTCCAATACCTCTGTGTTGGTGACCTTGTCCTTTCAAAAAATAGCAAGGATATACCTGAGGCAATGAAATTGAAAACTGCTCAGCCCCTTCCCCTGCCATGCATCTATTGCCCAAGTCTCACCAATGCAGGAGCGCGCTGAGGATGTAGGCTTAGTAGACTTGCATTTTTTAAATTCTGAGCTGGCCATTGCTACATGCCCTCTTAGACAATATTTGACACTACAGCATCAGCTTTTGCAACACGTGTTAATTTTAGCATCAAGTGACAGATTGCTGGTGACTGTAGAGCCTAGATGTGTGAAACTATCAACAATCTTCAGTGTCACACTGTCAATGCTGATAGATGGTGGTATGACAACATTGTGGATCGTGAATTTGCCTTCCTGATGCTTCTGGTCAAATCAAATTCTTTACAATCACGAGAGTCTGTCCATTTGCCACTGTACGTGTTCATCAGTATGGAATCTTAGTGCGGCATCATCGAAGTAGAACAACTTTCTGATGAATACTCGATGGACCTTTGCCTTGGATCTTAGGTGAGCAGGGCTGAACAGCTTTCCAACAGTTCTGTCATGTTAGTAGACCCCCTCTGTAGATCACCTGAAAGCACAGGACAGCAACAAAGAATAGAATATGCCAAAGAATGTCAGTGCAAGAGCACAAACTTGTTTGACCCCAATGACAATCTCAAAGGGTTATTATGCTGCCTTGTCCTTACCCATCCTGTTGTCAAGAAAAGAGGTCATGTTGGGCAGTTTCAGCAAGGAGGCAGCCAATTTTCTTCAGCAGCTTAAATAGAGCACTTCTGCTCACACGGTCTTAGTGAAATCAATTAGTGAGGGAATATATAGTGGTCACCTTTGTTCACAGCATTTCTCTTGCAGCTGCCAGATTGAGAAAATAATATCTTAAAAGGTGGTAGAAGCAGTCTTTGAATATTTTTAAGGCAAAGGTAGATAGATTCTTGATAAGCAAGGGGGTGAAAGGTTATCAGGGGTGGGCGGGAATGTGGAGTTGAGGTTACAACCCACATGCCAGGCTGCATGGTGGCACAGTGGGTAGCACTGCTGCCACACAGCGCCAGGGACCCGAGTTCGATTCCCGGCTTGGGTCACCGTATGTGGAGTCTGCACGTTTTCCCTGTGTCTGCGTGGGTTTCCTCTGGGTGCTCCAATTTCCTCCCACAGTCCGAAAGACATGCTGGGTAGGTGCATTGGCCATGCTGAATTCTCCTTCAGTGTACCCGAATAGGCGCCAGAGTATGTTAAAGGGAATTTTCACAGTAACATCATTGCAGTGTTAATGTAAGCCTACTTGTGACATGAATAAATAAACTTTAAACAATCAGATCAACCATGATCTTATTGAATGGAGCAGCAGGCTCGAGGGGCCAAGTGGCCTACTCCTGCCCCACTCCTGCCCCTAGTTTGTATGTTCATATGTCAATTGTAGCTATTCCAGCCCTGAAGCCACACAGAGTTGGGATAGATTTAGCAAGATCTGCAGTGTGACAAGGTCAACATGAGCAAGTACTTACTCCATGAAACTCGGGAGGGAGATGTCTCTATAGTTGTTGCAATTGATGTGGTCACTCTTATTCTTTCCTAGGACACTGTCCCCTCCCTTTGGCAAAGACAGAGAAGTTCATGAAAATACTACAAGAGTGCCGGTTTCCTATGCTAGCTGAAATCAGGTGATACAGTATCAGCACCAGGAGCTTTGCCCATGGCAAACATGTCAATAGCTCTGTTAAGCTCCTGGACTGGGGTTTGATATCCAGCACTACCATGACAGGCCAGCTTTCTATGTTGTCTAGTGGCTCCTCCCGGAGTGTTCTCCCTACAACTCAAAGTAGCGTTTTATGGTTTATTGCAATTGGTGATGACTTCCCCTGATTTTGTTTCAAATGAGGGAGCTGTGTTCTTTGCTGATGGATCTGTTGCCTGTTTGATCCCTTCATTCACGCTCCAACAATTTGTGCCGAAGGACATCTGGATATTCTGGCAAAGCTGCGACAAGTAATCATTGGCGCACTGCCTAGCAGTCTGTTGGACTTTACTTTAAACGGCTCTTTGTGTATTCAGAATATTCTCACTTGGATCTCTCTTGTAATCAATGAGAGCAGACCACTTGGTTTCAATGACAAGTTCTATTACAATGCTGTTAGCCTTGAGACAGTCAGCATTTTTCCGTGCCTGCTTCCCACGTTGAGTGCAGCGCTATAGATGGTGTCTCAAAGTATGTTCCATTTCACTTCTGCAGAGAGTGTGGGAATGCCTACTCAATCAAGTTATGGAACTGTTGCCTTTTATCTGGGTAGGAAGGCAAATTGATCCAGCGACTGTGAAGGAACGGTGATATAATTTCAAGTCAGGATGGTGTGTGACTTGGAGGAAAACTTGCACATGGTGGTGTTTCCATGCATCTGCTGTTCTTGTCCTTCTAGGTAGTAGAGTTCTTGTGTTTGGAAGGTCCTGTCATGGGATTCTTGATGAGTTAATGCAGTGTGTCTTGTGCATAGGTGGTAAAGGGAGTGAATGTTGAAGGTGTTTGATGGAGTGCCAGACAAGTGGGCTGCTTTATCTTGGATGATGTCTAGCTTCTGGAGTGTTATTAGAGCTGCACCCATCCAGGCAAATGGAGAGTATTCTATCACACTCGTGATAGGAAGAGTTGATGCAAGGAGGGGAATTCGGCTTTGAATGCAAAAGCTTTGAGGGTTGGATCCTCAACCTAGTACATATCAGGTGAAATGATGCGAGACATAAAAAAGTACAGCTCCAAACAGTCAATGGTATAAGTGGAGAAGCAGAAGGGTTTTGCAAGGAAATTCCAGAACCTTAGCCATTGAAAGCACAAGTGTCTAAGGGAAGCACAAAAGGCCAGAGTGATAGGAATGGAAACTTCAGGCAGGGGCGTAATTGTACAGCTGGAGATGGTTGCATAGTTAGGACAACATGAGCCACTGAGAAATTTAACCACAAGAATGAGAATATTAAATTACTGTTGGGGAATCGTAATCAATGCAGATCAGCAAGAGGAGGGCTAATGGTGAACCAGATTTGTTGTTGCATTGAGTAGAGAATTTTGATGTGCTAAAGTTTATAGAGGTTAGAAGGTGAGAGGACAAGAGGAAGAATATTGGAAGAGTGAAGTTTGGATCTGAAAAGTCCATAGATGGGCTGATGTAAAGGTGAAGGTGGAAAATACTAAGATGAAAAATATTGCGAAGATGGTGAGGTGAGAGTGACTGTCCTTAGCATCAAGTCAGCATTTGACTGAGTGTGACATCATCTAGCCTTCACAAAACTGAATTGTGGTGAAATTCTCCACTGGCACATCCAAAAATGGTTGTGGTTGTTGGAGGTCAATCATCTCAGTTCCGGGACATCACTGCAGGAGTTCCTCAAAATAGCATCCTAGACCCAAAGATCTTCAGCTGCTTCATCAATGACCTTTTCTGCATCATGAGGTCAGAAGTGGGGATGTTCGCAAATGATTGCAGTCCATAAGCAGATGTCCATATGCAGCAACACCTCAACAATGTTCAGGCTTGGGCTGATAAGCGGTAGGTAACATTGAAATCACATAAGGATGACCATCTCCAACATAAGAGATTCTAACCATTGCCTCTTTACCTGACCATCGATGAATCCCCCACTAACAACATTCTGGTGGTTACCATTGACCAGACATTTTGCTCACAAACCTCATTGAGTTCTTTGAGAAGGTGACCAAAGAGGTGGATGAGGGTAAAGCAGTTGATGTGATGTATATGGATTTCAGTAAAGTGTTTGATAAGGTTCCCCATGGTAAGCTATTGCAGAAGATACGGAGGCATGTGATTGAGGGTGATTTAGCGGTTTGGATCAGGAATTGGCTAGTTGTAAGAAGGCAGAGGGTGGTTGTTGATGGGAAATGTTCATCCTGGAGTTCAGTTACTAGTGGTGTGCCACAAGGATCTGTTTTGGGGCCACTGCTGTTTGTCATTTTTATAAATGACCTGGATGAGGGTGTAGAAGGATGGGTTAGTAAATGTGCGGATGACACTAAGGTCGGTGGAGTGCGGACAGTACGGAAGGTTGTTGCAGGTTATAGAGGGACATAGATAAGCTGCAGTGCTGGGCTGAGAAGTGGCAAATGGAGTTCAATACGGAAAAGTGTGAGGTGATTCACTTTGGAAGGAGTAACAGGATTACAGAGTACTGGGCTAATGGTAAGATACTTGGTAGTGTGGATGAACAGAGGGATCTGGGTGTCCATGTGCATAGATCCCTGAAAGTTGGCACCCAGGTGGATAGGGTTGTTAAGAAGGTGTACGGAGTGTTAACTTTTATTGGTAGAGGGATTGAGTTTCGGAGCCAGGAGGTCATGTTGCAGCTGTACAAAACTCTGGTGCGGCCGCACTTGGAGTATTGTGTACAGTTCTGGTCACGCATTATAGGAAGGATGTGGAAGCATTGGAAAGGGTGCAGAGGAGATTTACTAGGATGTTGCCTGGTATGGTGGGAAGGTCTTATGAGGAAAGGCTGAGCGACTTGAGGTTGTTTTCGTTCAAGAGAAGGTTAAGAGGTGACTTAATAGAGGCATACAAGATGACCAGAGGATTAGATAGGGTGGATAGTGAGAGCCTTTTTCCTCGGAAGGTGATAGCTAGCACGAGGGGACATAGCTTTAAATTGAGTGGTGATAGATATAGGACAGATGTCAGAGGTAGGTTTTTCACTCAGAGAGTAGTAAGGGTGTGGAATGCCCTGCCTGCAGCAGTAGTGGATTTGCCAACATTAAAGGGCATTTAAATGGTCATCGGATAAACATATGGATGATATTGGAATAGTGTAGGTTAGATGGGCTTTAGATTGGTTTCACTGGTCGGCGCAACATCGAGGGCTGTACTGCGCTGTAATGTTCTATGTTCTATGAACCAGCCATATAAATACTGTGGCTACAAGAGCAGGTCAGAGGCTAGGAAATCTGCAGAGAATAACTCGCTTCCTGACTCCACAAAGCCTGTTCACCATCTATGAGGCACAAGTCACGAGTATGATAGAATACTCTCCACTTGCCTGGATGGGTGCAGCTCTAATAGCACTCTAGAAGCTAGACATCATCCAAAATAAAGCAGCCCACTTGTCTAGCACTCCATCAACCACTTGTACACAAGACACACTGCATTAACTCACCAAGAATCCCATGACAGGACCTTCCAAACACAAGAACTCTACTACCTAGAAGGACAAGAACAGCAGATGCATGGAAACACCACCATGTGCAAGTTTTCCTCCAAGTCACTCACCATTCTGACTTGAAATTATATCACCGTTCCTTCACAGTCACTGGATCAAATTGCCTTCCTAATAGCACTGTGGGTGTTCCTACAAAACATCGATGGCAGTGGGTCAAAAAGGCAGCTCACCACCACATTCTCCAAAGCAATTAGGAATGAGCAATAAATGCTGACCTCGCCAATGGCACCAACATCCCATGCACAAACAATAAAAAAAAAAATCAGTGCCATTAGTTGAATGCAACTGTAAATAACCACAGTACCCAAACTTCTTTAATGTAACTAATACTAATCAGTAATCAACCATTCTCTTAAAATAAATATATATTCAGATGTTACAATTCAAAAGTTGGTAAGAAATAAGCCTAACATTAAATAAAAACACACAGATCCCTACTCCTCTGTGGGTTGCCATATATAATTTTATGCCCTAAAATTACAGATACATGATTAGTACATGATGTTTATGGAAATTAGAAGCCACAAGTTAGACTAGACTACCGCAGCATATAGGACTGAGTAGATTTATTTTCACAACATGTCATCATGGGTCTCAATTCACCCTGAAAAAATTACTACTAGCCCAACAAGTGCTTGTTTGTTTTTTTTAAAAAAATACACTCCCTCTCTCACTAGGCTTTATGGTTAGACAACATTCTTTTAGGCAGTTAAAGAAGTTATACCAATACGTCAAGCACCTGATTAGCACCTCCAGGCCCTTTCTGTTTAAACATCTAGTCACAGCTGTTCATCAACCATAAATCAGCCTTTTACGCAAACATTCCAGTCTAGTCCATTTTAATATGTTATCTCTGATATGCTTTCACGAGCCTTCCCTCACAGCAGACAAAGTCAGTAATGAAAATTTATTGGTCCTGACATGCCTTTAAAAAGTTTAGAGGTTTAGAAGTGCATTTGACACATACACTTACTGTACAGTAATGATGGACACATATCAGACCTTATTTTCCACTGTTATCTGGTTTTGGATGATATTTTTTACAACCCTGGAGTAGCAACTATTTTTTGAACTTGCATAATAATAAATTGCACCACAAATTATGTGAAATTATTCTCACTCAGGCAAATAGCTGTCATTAACTGTCTCAGGCTTGTGGCGCCCATGATTAATGAGTCCTTTGCATTTGTAAAAGAACTCCTTTAGAACATATTTCCCCATTCCCAAGCAACACAAAAGTCTTGCTTGCTGCTATCCAAAATGTAAAATGCATAAAACGCCATAATACTGAAAAACTCTCTGAAGTAATAAAGTGCTGAGCCAATAAATCTTAATTATAAAATTAAATTTGATACCATGAAATTAACAAATATTTGAAAGTCACACAAAAGGTTGACTGAAATAATGATAGAGGACACTGGGAAAAAAAGCATGAGTAAGTGAAAATGAGTCAGAAAGAAAAACAGTCAGTGCACCAAATACCGTCAATTCTAACAATCGAGCAAGACAGATAAACACAGTTTTGTTAGCACTGTTTAGCAAGATTGCTGTTTTGTCTTACTGGGGCAACAGTCAGTAGATTTTCAGAACCATAGGTTATCAAAAGAGAAAAGCAAAATACTTATTCTCTAGTCAGCATTTCTACCCATAGTCCTTCAAGCTGTTCCTATAGCCTAAAGGAAGTATTTAACTGACCTATCACTTAGGTACATGTTTCCAGGGGAGGTGTAATTGTTGTCATAATTAGTCAATGAACAATGTAAAATCCATAGCATGCATGTCTGCAGAAAATCAGGGCTGATGAATATCTCAAAATCATAACTAATTGGATTTATGGAAGCCAGATTACATCTAAGCAGATTCTTTACATCCCTACTGTAAAAGCTTCTCAGTTCATCCAAATGACTAAAACAAAAATAGAAGACACATGATTGGCAGGGTGTGGTTTGGAGGATTTATCCCTCATGTGACGTGACCTGACCCAATAATGCACCAGGATTTCTGGTATACTGCTCCATGTTGTAACAGACCATTATATTACAGAAATAAAAACAGAAAACGCGAGGGGAAAAAAGTATCAGGTTAGGCAGTATTTGTGTAAAGAGCAAAACAGATCTTTGACCTTTCATCAGTTTTCTTTTCCAGCATTTTCAGCTTTTTCTTCAGATTTCCAGCATCTGCAGCATTCTGCTTCTTTGGTGATTATATTACAGAACTTGGTTCCGCTGCAGTTATGCAGTATCAATAGTGAAGATTCATAACGTTGAAATTTGAAGAAATATTGTACTGGTGTGTTGAAAAATTAGATGACAGTACTTCACTACAATCCCCACAGTTAAAAGAGAAATCTCTGGTCATTTTACATTTGATTCAAGTGAGAATTTACAAAAGTAAAATGTATCAACTGCAGCTCACTTATTAGCAGTCTAGCCTCTGTGTCACAAGGTTGTGGGTTCAAGTCCCACAGACTTGAGTGCAGCAATCTAGGCTGACGGTCCAAATGCAGAATGGTGTGTTCGCTACTCTGTCAGAGGTGCCAGCTTTCAGGGAAGATATTAAACCAAGGCCCCGGGCCCGATTTTCCCTTCCTATTGTCGGGCCAAATGATGTTGGTTGGGCTTTAGAAATGATGGGAGAGACCCGGTTCCAGATTCCAGACACTGGGAAGTTTCATCATCATGGGAAAGGGGATGGGTTGCAAACCTGCACCCAGCTGTCCCAACATTGTCAGTTCCATTGCAGAAGAGGGCGTTTCAGACCAATTTTCAAGCCTGTTTTGGAAGTTAACCAGTGGGATTTACTGCCCAACCTGCCACAGAAGGCGGCCCATCATTGGCTGGTGATGGGATGTTCTAGAGTTTCCTGGTGAATGCACTTCTCACCGTCATAAAACCCACGGTGGGGGTACACCATCAGTGGGACCAGAAGGTCCTGCTAGCGTGAATGGCTGGAAAGTTCCGGCCAACATGCTTCACACCAACTCAGAGTTGTGAACCATGGGGCAATCACAGTTCAGAGTCGGGAATCGTCCCTCTTGTTTCCAGGTTTGCTGGAGGTTCAGCTCAGCAATCTATTTGGCTGTTTCAAATCTCAAATAAATGGCTGAGCTTCTGGCTATCTTTAACATATTTTGTTAGTGTAATTGCTAATGGAATCTCATTATGAATACTTGGCTGAGTTTCAAACCCACTAATGGGGTCAACTCGGCAGAAGTTGTTTATATAGTCAGTGAAATCTCATTGTGAATGCTTGGCTGATATCCAAACCTAATAATGAATTCTGCTCAACAGGGTTTGTTGACACAGCTATCAAGGGGAATGGGAGCTTAGTTATTTTCAGAGATTTAGGAGCTGTTAAGAGAATTAGGATTTTAATTGGATTTTCAAGTACTACTTCATCATACTCATAGATGTGCGAGTTTCTCAAAGCCTTCCCAATGCAATTACAAGCAAGGGCTCGTAAGTTATGTTTACAAAAAGTTACTGCTATAAAGTTTACTTAATAGTGTCACAAATAGGCTTACATTAACACTGCAATGAAGTTACCGTGAAAATACCCTAGTCACCACACTCCAGCGCCCGTTTGGGTACACTGAGGGAGAATTTAGCATGGCCGATGCACTTAACCAACAAATATTTCAGACCGGAGCACCCGGAGGAAACCCACACAGACACAGGGAGAACGTGCAGACCCCACACAGACAGTGACCCAAACTGGAAATCGAACCCAAGCCCCTGGCGCTGTGAGGCAGCAGTGCTAACCACTGTGCCACCATGCTGTCCTTGGATGAGTGGGTTGAGGAGAATGGGGAAGGTAGGGGGTTGTGTAAGACAGAAGTGTGAGGAGGATGTGGGGTTGAGATATCTCTGGGGAATAGGGAGTCAAGGATGGGGGACCTCACACATCTTCAGAACTGGGCCAATGACACTGCAAAAGGAGATGGGCCTTTCAGCCTGGCCGACTCATCATCTCTCTGACTCCATTTCCTCCTCAGGCCTGCTGCTAGAGGAGACAGGCCAAACTCCAGGCAGGCACTGCCTCCCTATGATGAAAGCAAGGGCAGGCACTGCCAGTCAAGAAGCAGAGTCACGACATTAGAAAAACTCTCAACGCCCAACTCCCGCTTCCAAAAGTGAAAATCCAGCCACCCATCTACTCTCTCAGGTGAACGTAAAATATCCCAGGATGCTATTTTAAAAGACCAGAGGAGGTATCCCAGTGTCCTGGACAATATTTTAACCACACAATCAACATTAGAAAAACAGATATTTGGTCATTAGCACATTGCTGTTTGTGGGACTTGCTGCACAGTCACTAATTCCAAAGAAGCTCATTGACTGTAAAAAACCCTGGGATGTCCGGTAGATGTGAAAGGATCTTTAGAAATGCAAGTCTTTATTTTTCTTTTCAAAGCCTGAATTTTACCTTCTTAGCCGATTAATTAACCTCACCCATTTATCTGCCGAAAAATATACTTCAGCTAGATTCATAACACAAGTGTAGCAGTTATTTTTATTTTTTCAAATGTCTATAATGTTAATTAATCAAAGAAACTGGAGCAAATACATTTTTACCAGGCCTTCTGTTTCAATTTTTTTAAAAGACAAATGATGGGAATGATCCATCATTATCTAAAATCTTTTAAAAATGTAACATCTCAGGTATAAATTCTGAATTCACTTTTTTGTGTTACTGCTCTAACCTCCCAATGTGCTTGTGTTTTACAGCTACTGATAACACCAAAGACAAACTTACCAGATTTGTTAAACCCAGGAACTAGAAAGAGTCCATTTTAAAAATCAGGAGGGTGATTCTCTCAGCCTGCTGCGCAGCGGGCCGGGAGACATCAGCAGCAGCTGTTTCATGGGATTCATGCAGGGCGCCAAGGCCTCTGCAGTCTCCCAAGGTATGTTTTTCAGCGTTATCAGCTCCGTGCCAGAAATCAGCACAGAGCTAATCATCATATGGAAATGTCATGAAATTTGACATATGATCAGCAGGCCGGGGACAGTATCCTCTGGGCCCGCTAGCATCTTTGTCACCCTAGCATTGCCCAAGGGACAAATTGGCACTGCCCACCAGGTAGTGCCAAGGGGTCAGGCGGGGAAAGAGTTAACATAGGGACTTGCCTGGGGAGGTCTGGGAGGCCAGCGAACAGAGGGTGTGGGGGCTGGCCAGCGATCGGGAAGTCGGCAATGGGGGTGGCCACTGCGTGTGCACCGACCTCCGCTCTGACAGATCAGCACATGCGCACTGACTCACTCATTATGCTGCCGGCCTCTCGGGCGGGAATAGGCCCTGCCCCACTTTCCAAAGTGAATCCCACTATGGCACTCTGCAGTCCTCAGAGTGTCGGAGATTCGTTCTGGTAATGACACTAAAACAAAACAATCGGCAGGAATTAATCCCATTTTCCTGCACATTGGGAACTTAGAATATTTTTCTCGGAGAGTCCTGGCCCAGGTGTTTCCAGCCATCAGCCTTAGAAAATCTGCAAAATGTATCTCACCACTGCCATCAGCTGCTGAAGAGCCACAGGTTTGACTGGCAACATTAACATGATATTGAATCAGAACTAGTCTACATGTGAAACATTACCCCATTCTTCCTTTACAAATGCTAAAAGACCTGCACTGTACTGCTAAACATTTTCTGGTTATATTTGTTTCATATTTTATCTCTCCATGATTCATACAAAATCACACATTCTACCCAGTATTTTTTAGTTAGATCACTTCTTCATAGAAACTCCCACTCAGAGTTTCAACATCCTAGAATTTCGCCTCATAGGAAATATTTACTTCCTCTGCAGCTGTGAATTCTCCATCATTCCATCATTACACTTCAGAGAGAATATGCCCCCTGCTAAGAACTGTGTAGTCAAATTCAGTTTACACTCTGGCAGAATAAATTCAAGGGGCTGAATGGCCTAATCCTGCTTCTCTTGTATTCTTGTGCTATATGCTGTTTGGGAGCGGACTTACTCATTAAACCAATGGTCAATTTTCCCTCGTCATTATTTGAGACAACCACAAAATGTATTTGATGCTAATTTTGTAGGCAAATCAACTTCCAAACATACACAAAGGTGGAAATCATACTCAGCTCATTGTTAGGTGAGCAGCTAAGTAGTGTACATGTATTCAATAGTTTCCTTTTATTTCACATTAAAAGGTTACTTTCAAATCAGAGTTCGAGAATAAGTTAAATGGAAGAAATAAATGCTGGTCAGTCATAAAAAGAAAGGCAAATGACCAATAATTTTGCTGACATATTTACTAACCCTTTTCCTGTTTGCCATTAAGACATTAAAATATGGAACTAATTTCAATTTCTGATCTTACAGTTTGGTTGGTATTTCCTGTTACAGCCACCAGAGTCGACCCATCCCCAGTGAAAAATATCCTGTTTTCCTCCTGCCTATCAAGATTGACTGGACAGGGACAGTGAACCACTCCACCAATAAGAAGTGCTGGAGGCCTGAAATTACTTTGGTATATTCCATCTGAAAAGGCATCTACAACCTCTACTGGGAAGATTGAAGCCATTTGTTTTGGTCCATTCCCTAGCTACAGATTCCAACCCTCTGGCAATAAACTAAGATCCAACCATGGTGTCACATTCCATCCCAAGTTAAGCTTCTGGCCATATATTCATGCCATCACTAAAACCACCTATTTATTCCTCCGTAACTCTGCCCAGCTTTGCTCCTGTCAGCTCATTGAAGATTTCTGCAGCCATTCATATATTGCTCTAACTCGATTATTCTAAAGCATTATCCTGGCTGCTCTCCCACAGTCTACCCTCTGTAAACTTGAAACCATTTGTAATTCTACTACCCATGTCTAAACTCATAGTAACCCCCATTTCTCATCAGCCCTGCATTCAATGATCTACAATGGCTCCCAAGCAAGAAACAGCTTGATTTTAACATTTTCATCCTGGGTTCAAAGTCCCTCCATAGCTTCTCCTTTTCTAAATCTGTAATATATTTTAATCCCACAAACCTTCAAGATATCTGCGCTTTCTCTACCTTTAATGACCACACCTTCAATTGCTTAGACCCTATGCTCTGGATTTCCCTCCCTGCACTGCGCTGCCTCTCTACCTCACTTTCTCCATTTAAGGCGCACTGAAAAACCAACCTCTTTGACCAAGATTTTAGTTATCCAACCTAATGTGGCTCAGTGTCAGACTGCGTTTTATAATGTCCCTGTAAAGCACAGAGATTTTATAAGGTTGAAGGTGCCATTATAAAAACAATTTGTTGTTGTCTTCTGTAAGTTTAACAACCAGAACAGTAATGAATGTCTAGAACTTCAATGCTTTAATTACTTCATTTAGTGTGGAGGGTAAAGATTAGTTCTAATATTTCATTTCAGTCCTATTCTCCTTCCTGGTGCACCCCAACCATCCCACATCAAATTACAGAACTCCGGTTAAATATTTCAGCTTCCAGATGACAGAGCACTACTGTAAATTTTGATCTTTGAAGGCAAAACAAAACCCTTTCACAGCGTCACTAAATGCACTGGGAGCTTGGGTGTCTTGCAATGTTTACAATACAGTAATCTCATCAAAGGCTTCAAATGACAGCAGTGTGCTTCATAATTATTATCATGCTTTAAAATAATACTTTACATGGTGGCACATATTAGCTTTTTTTAAAAACCAGAGACATGTTTAAAAGTAGGAACCAGAGGCCAATACGCTGAAATCTATGACAAAAACGTTACCTTTTACAAGAATTGTGTTTTGAAGTTGTTCAAACAATGGCACTCTATAGTAAGTCATCAAGAATACATTTTTAGAAGTTGAAAAATGGCTTGCTACTGTATCATGGACGTATGGACACATTGATTTTGCAGACAGAAAGGAAGACATTTAAGGACATCACACCCTGCCTGAGGCTCTCCTGGTTTGAGAGGAAAGAATAACAATGACTCATGTCCCTAAGATCAATTTGTATCAAATAAGGAAAGATTTGGGCCAGAATCTTACACTCCTCCCACCGATGGTAACCCGGAATTAGTTTCAGGGTGGGGTGAGCAGAGCCACAGACAGGAAGCCCACCCATGCCCCTATTAAAGCCCTTATGTGACCACTTAATGGCCCTTTTCCCACCCAGCCTCAATTTCTAGGCTGGCGGGCGCTGGTTGGATTAGGGTGTCAATCAGAAAAAGGTCTTCATCCTCGATCTCAGGCAGGAAGAGGGGAGGGTGCCTCAATCTGAATACTCCCTCAGATTTGGGGCACCCTCCCCTCTGGGACCTGGGAGCTCTGGACCTCTCCTCCTCCCTCCCCCCACCCACCAGCCTAGAGTTCACCCACCCTTCTCACATGCCACCTCCCACCTCATGCATCCCCTATCCTCCCACCCTCTTGGGACCCTGGTACTTAATGTGAAGTAGAGTCCAGAGACCTACAATCAGGCACGATGCTGTTGTACCTCTTCCATCCACTGCAGTGCTGTGCCTGGAGGGGTTAGAGAGCTATCAGCCAACCTGATTGCCCAACAGCTCTCCAAGGTGGGACTTCCATCCAAGGGCAGATGGAAATATCACCTGCTGCCAATCAACACTCAATTGAGCATACAGTGGCAGCAAGGCCAGTCAGTGCAACACCAGGTTGCGTTCACTACTCACCATTCCGAAAATTCAGGCCTTGCATTTATATCATGCCCTTCACAATCTCAGGACCTCCACAAATCCTTAGAACCAATGAATTATGTGCTGTCACTTTTATCAGGTAGAAACATCAAGGAGCCTTGAAGAAAATGCACTATGTCATACTCCTCTCCTTTCTGGTTAAATAGCCTACCAGTACATACTCAGCAGACTCAGGAAGTATCAAGAAGGATCCCAACCTCAGTCAGAATTTATAAATAGGTTGAGGGGACAGAGGTCGAAAACTTATAGATATAACTGAATTTCCTGATATTATTTAAAAATAAATGCAAAAGAACCCAATACAATATGATGGGGAAAATATAGTTATGATGATCCAGAATGTACTGCTAGAAAGAGTTGTGGAAGAAGATTTAATAATTTTAAACAGAAATTGGATGAATACCTGAAAATGAGAAAAACTGCTAGTCTCTGGAAAAAGACCAGGGGATGATGGGCCAGATGGCCTCTTGCTGGGTTGTATCATTCTATGACATTTTTCTACCTTCCCTGATGATGCTTAAATCCCACCATCCTAAATATAAAATCAGGAAAATTATATTACGTATTTAAATTTTAATATCCAACACTGACAGAATGGTTACCATGTCTATTTATCTGGAAACATGCTGGAATACGGGACTGAGAGCCGATTAAAACATTAGACACAGCCGAGTGCTTTAAATTAGCACAAGTCCCCTATTTGACTATAGAAAAGGCTTCAACATTCATTACAACCATTAGTAGACAGAACACAGTAGTGCAAAGGGTCATTAAAAAATCTCTAGCTAGTGCTCCTTTAGATTCAATAGGCTAATTTTAGGATGGTGTTTTTACCATCTAATATCCACTCTTTTAGACAACTGGTTTGTTTGATTCATATGAAATATATATATAGCAATACTACTGTATTGCCCATTTAGAATTATATCTACATGGTCAATCTCACAAAGTGCCATTTAATTGTTTAAAAAGCTAATCTAAAACAAATTGTTTATTTGCAAACCATTGTACATTTCAATGCCTGTCTACATTCTCTAAAGCAGATTTAAAGAAAATGTGGTGACAATTAGACTAAAATATAGACTCGCAAAACATTTTCACTCAATTCTGTATAGAATTGATCAGAAATAAAACTGAACCCACTTAGTACTTGGCGCAAGTCAATAAATGCCTTATTGAGTCCTTAAAAATACATTCCATTAAAAAGTTACTCACTTAAAAGGTGCTCTGAAGCCTTGAATTCACTTATTTGCACATTAACTTCATCCTCTATCCAGCAAATAGTCTATTCTTGCTGCCACATATAGCTTTTTATCTGCTCTGGACAGCATATTCTCGAATAGATGAAGTAGACGCCAATTGATTTGCTGTCGACCATGGCAAATTAATAGCAACAAATTGCTGAGGGCCCCTGTCTCGCTGCTCCACCATGCTTCAGCAGTTTTGCTTTATTTGCTTCATGATGGGCAGCAGTCAAGCCTCTTCAAGTCAATTTCTTCTTAACAACCTGCAATACTTCTCAGTAGTGAAAATAGAGCCGTCGCTTGTAAGCCAGAAATCAATACTCCTATTGCCCTTAGAAAATGCTAAACAAGCAGTATTGACAATCCACTTGGTACTGGAGGGTATCGGATATAATGCAAATCTATACTGCTCTCCTCCTTGTAGTCACTGTACTTCACTAAAAGGTTTCTAATGCTATTTATCATCATTTCCGATCGACTGCTGCAGTTATGATTTTGAGATTCAATCAATGGGCCAAGCCCTTAAATTTGTATTTAATTGTTTTGAACAACAATCACATTTTTATTGCACATTTCTCACACTGGAGATTTACTCTGGCAAAAATCCTTGCAACAGAAAGCTCCTGATTGATATCAAGTGGAAACAATAAAGTGCTACGAAGAAAACAAGCTGGCACCATCCACGCAATGAGTCTCCTCTATGTCCTCAGCTTTTTGAGAAGTAGTCCACATAAATAGACCCTTCCAAAAAATTGACCAGTTTATCCAGAAACCACATTCAAAACAGGGTAATCTTTAATCTCACAGAGTGAACATAATTATCCACAAACATGAAGTAGATGCTTGCATCAGCATTTACATTTGCTAGCGATGCAAATTTTCAACATAAATCAGTTGTTAGATACATTAAAAGAGCAATTGCAAGGTTGAAATCTAATATTGGGGCTCAGGTAACTGTTACAAACCACTTAATCAGCACTCTTGCTGCTTATGATGTCATCTGAACCCTTAGATTAGATTAACCTTAATCATTTTCAGTGTTATTCTCCATGTGCTCTCTCGTACATAAAATATCAAGATACAAACAGATTAAAAGCTCTAATCTTAACAAAAACTAAAGATTGTTAACATGCGCTTTATACAATTGATCGATAAGAGTCGTAATTCTAGATGATTTAAAGTGCAACTGTAAGCAATTCTATTTCAATTCCTGTTGTATAAAGACAAGTACAGAAATTTTCCAGAAAACCAGAGACTAACAAACTCAGACAGCTGACGGGTTCAGTGAAATAATTCTCTAGATCAGTTGCATTTTGAATTTTCAGCTCATGTGCCACAATACTTAACATTAATAATGAAGGTATAATTCATCACACGGCAACTGACGTGCAAAAACAAAATGTGTTGGAAGTACATCACCAATAAATGATTATTTAGAATATTGATGTTAACATATAACTTAAGCACAAGTAAATCTATATTGAAGTACTAATTCTCTCAATTACTGTTCGGTTTGAAATCCTAATAATAGCAACAGCTTGTCTGGATCACCTTTAAAAATATGAAGATGCACTTCTACTTAAACAATAAATTTAACATCTTGGTTATTTAGATTTTACACAAGTTTAGCATGTGCAAAAGGTTTAACACAACTTTGATCTCTCACCACTTTAAATGAGATATAATACAAGGTTTTTCTTTCATTTTAATGACCACAGCAATTTTTAAAAACTATTTTAACTATGATCTACCATTATCAAGAATACTGTTCTAGATTCTGACAATCAACTAAAATACTTAAATTAGGCTCCAGAATTAATGTTAATTTAATCAGTATATTATACCGTTGGCCTGGATATGTACAGGACTTTAGATCACCACCACAGTCCAACTTCTAGATACAATAGTACAATTGGTAGAGATATTGTGTTGTCAGTTTACAATAAATGTAATACTTTAAATACTTTGCTTTTAAAATAGCAAGTTTATGACAATGTGACTCCAGCTTCCAAATTTGACACGATGAATAAAAATTATTTAAAAACATTTTCAATGTGTTTCCCACAAAGCATTCATTAAATGAACTGCAAAAGCAAATCCTTGAAAAATGTATGTTAACAACAGGGCAAAATTCAAGTAATATCGCACTACTTGCCAAAGGAATAACAAGTTCTTTTAAATATCTCCCTTCAGTTGTTTCTACAGTAATTGATGTAATAAGAATGAGAAACAGAATACAAAATAAAATTTAAGAATAAAATCAGCATTCGAGTATGACTGGTGCTATGGTACTACCCTTCTGGTATTTGCTAATTCAGTCACAACACCACCATGCTCGGTACCAATAAAATAATTCTTTACAATTCAGTTCTGACTATCAACAGCCATGAGAAACTGAACCTTTAAAAGAGGATGGTGGGAACAATAGGAGTCTGGAGTCACCCTGGAATTCCAGAGATACAAATCTAATAAGTGAATTAGTACTATACTGATTGCATGAACTAGACACAATAGCACCACAGATCAATGCCGCTGAATAATTGCTCATTTCCCAATTCAGAAGAAGTCATTGAAAATACCTCAAAGATAATACATAATAGTGAGCTGCAAGGCCAAAGCAAAATCAGAAGGGAAGCAATGGATCATAGGATCTCCACTGTATGTATATGTACAGAAACAATTTTCTGACAGGCTGCTTGTTATGAATGAATACATCTGGTTGGAAGAACCTTTTTAAAAGTGTGCTTTGCTCCATTCCCAAAGATCAGTCATGAAAAATGACAGATTTTAAAATAATCAAAGTTGCAGTATATTGAGGGACTGAAAGCCACCTGTGTTTCTGATCATTATACAATGCATAAATAAAGGACAGTTAAGTATAAATAAATATAAATGAAATATTAACATATTTAGAACTGAATTACAGAACCCACAAATCATTTTTTTTTATAAAGACAAATGCTTTGGAATAGTAAACGTGTGACAGTCATGCCCTAACCTGTTACTGCATATTTCAGTTAGTTCCCATAATCTGCGATGGACAAGATCACATGAACCACTGAAGGCATTTATTTTAACTTACATAAATGGATGATACTACACTAATTCAGTGTCATCATTGTTGTTCAACTGCCTGCAATTCATGTTCAAAGCTATGGCTGTTTGGAAGTAGAATGGACACTTTCTAAATTATGTTGCTGTGCAAATATATCTAGCTAATCTGCAAAATCTGGTTCTGTGAATTTGCAAGCTTTGTTATAATCTTACCATGCACATTTTTTTTTTAAACTGCAATTGGTTCTTCTTCAATGACTGTTAAAATCCTATCTCAATTAAAACAAAACTGTACTTCCAGTACTTAAGACCCGAAAGCTCGGTATTATTCCTCCTTCCCCACCCCCAACTGAAAGGGTACACAATGAAATAAAGATTAAGCCTATATATTTGACTCAGACGTATAACAAAAACAGTAAAAATTTGTTTTCTAAAATAACTATTTTGAATTATTTCTAAAATTAAAATGTGTGCTCATCTCCAAACATGTTTCACTCGTCACCATTTTTCTGATATACTGAGTTTATCTATATTTTGCGGAAAAATGAAAAAGCATGTAATCTAATGCATCAGCGTCACAACATTTAAATTGGACAGGGAACTGCATGCCCTTGCCACTGTGCATCGCAACTATACTTCAACCCAACCTCAAGAACAATTGTAAAACAAGGTCGCTACATTCTAATTTAATCATGTACATATGAATAGCAAAACTGGTTTCAAATGTAAATTTCAAAGTTGAAAGTGTTTAAAAATGTGTTTCTGAAAATCAATACATAACATTTTTTAAAGATACCGCTTAGTTCACAACCCCCTCATCCCCACTATGCTTCCATATGAATAAAAGCCCTCTCACCCTCTCCTCCAAGCAATCAAAGCAGATGTTATTTCAGAAATTATACTCCCGGGACTGCAAGGTGGACTTCCCAAAACTCATTTACTTCCCCACATGGGGATTCATAAGCTGTAAACTGCTCAATTTCACCCAAGCTAAAAAGGTGTCTTTTAACCTGAACTAATGACCAGTATGCAAGAAGCACCAATTTGATCCTCATTACTGTCCCTTATCAAGGCTCATTTGCTGTGTGATTTTCAAAACTAAGCGCCAGTGTTTCCTGATTAGACCATATCCAAGTGGTGTCAAGGGACCAGTAGAGGGGGTCTTATTCTAATGATGGCTTCTTCTCGTTGACAGTGCATTCCGAAAAGCTATCAAATTACACTGCTCCTTCGTTGATCTATATTTTCCATTTCCTGCTCACGGTATCTAAAAGAATAAATGCGTGGCCACTCACTAATCTTTTATTTTAAATGAAGTGTTAGTTATTGGTTTATGTGATCATCCTCCGTAAACTGTGTTTAAAAATCGCAAATAGCACGTGCCACACGATATTCTAAATTCATTAGCACCCAGTTTTGCATGAAATTATGCTGAAAATTCTGCAAACACTTCTCAGAAACATTTATTATTCAGTAAGTTTTGAAGAGAACAAAAAAAACAGCTACTGCAACCATGGAATAGCACATTATTATCCATTTCACTAATGACAAATCAAGGAAAGCAACAATCCTGCAAAACGGATACCATCGTCTTATCACAGAACATATGCATCATTCGAGGAATTTTTAGGCCTTCCCAAAGAGCACAAGATAACATTTGGTTTCATTTGTAAATGTTTGGCAAGGATGTAGTCACAGAAAAGCATATCGACACCAAGCATTCTACTTTAAACAATAATCCACAATAGCGCTCACTGATGATGGGGAATCATTTTACAAATGGTAAAGATCTGCATATCGCAAGGAGCATATCTCGTTAATGTACGAAAACATCTCTAATGGAGTCACTCAACAGGAGCATCATTGCAGCCATACCTTTCTATTTTGCTTGATTTACACACCTGTTCCTGTGACTCAGTGCGAAATTATCAATCATGGTGACAAAGGCAGTACATCAGGACACTGTCATCATCTTCCACAAGAGTGAAAGATTTACTGCTCAAAATACAGGCAGACAATCAATGAGAGTTTTTAAAATCATGTCAAAGGACATGATCCAGTGACCACCACTTAGATTTTTGTGAGGGGGGGGGGGGGGGTGGAGTCAACTTCATCTAAAACATTCTATGGCATGGCTGTTCTACTTTGAATCTTGGATAGTAAATTATCATTGTTGAAATATAGGGAAAATATCAGTGTTGACAGATTCCATCTATCATGAACAAGAAAGTTTTGATACCATCACAATAACAGAAATTTCTGCTACAATATTTGTATTTTAAATCCTTTGAATCTCAATGGGCAGAGAGGAAATGTTAGTTTATTAATTTCTTAACGTTCGAAGTTATCTTCATGTTAAAGACATGTTTCAAAAGTAATTTTAGCAGCTATTTCAAGCATTCGCATACAATATGTGATAAACTTTTGTTACAAGATCTGTCCGGGCATCTCAATTTTGTTTCAACACTACATGGCTCTATATAATCTGCATCATCCTTAAGGAGTTCAGTAACCCTATAAAATGTCTGCTAGTGTCAGCACAGAATTCCTCCTGTTCGAGATCTCATCATAAAATTCACGTAAATCTACTTCACTGATACATTTTCAAGTAACATTTCTATTAAACATTTATTGAAAATGTAAGAATCTTACCTGTTTGTGCATTTCTATATTCAGACCATAAGACATTTCATAATACTGTGAAGGTAAAGTGATAGAAGGGATTTAATTACTGGTAAATCTTGTTTTTATTTTAGTATTCAAAACAATCACAGAAACCGATAAAAGATGCAGTGAATTGTCAATATCAGCCATTATAACAAAAACAGTCATTTGAAATAAAACTTACCATGACATAATGGCGTTGCATTTCTGTCTTTTCACTGGCTAATTTTTCACATTCCAATTTCAAACTGTTTAAAGAAAGAAACATTGTTGAAGGCGCTATGTGGACCTTATAAGTGCGCGCTGCAGGCAATGCTTTCCTCTGCGTAAATGATCTTACCCGGATCATTACAAGTGTTGTCTTACCAAGGCTAGGTGCACTTAATTAGTACAATACCGCATTTTGTTCTTCTAGAAATGATTTATGACGCCAACTCTGTGTATATGCCAAAATATGACAGTACGTATTCAAAGATTGATTTTAATAAGTACAAGTAGAATACCAAATCTGACACATGCGAACCTGACAAGTGCGTCAACGCTATTTCTTTCAATAGATTGCATTCATTAGAACAGAAAAGGAAACCATTATTTAGTGATTAAAAATGCTAACTCAACTGGCACAAATCTAGACAAAAATACAGGACTCTGGAGAGAGATGGTCTTGTTCCATGATGCCAATTTATGTATTTTTAAAAGTTTACACTTTTTGTGAATACAGAACCGAACAGGACCACTATCTTTAAATATTAAAAAAAAGGAGAAATTACACTATCGCAAAAAGGATGGAAAGCAAATATACCCATTTCGTCAATCTCGACATGCCATTATATAAAGTGGTTTAATTTTTTTTTAATGAATCGAAGTTGTTGATCTCCTAAACCGTACATTCCAGTGTATTTTAATCCAGTTTTGTGTGGCTTTACCGTAACAAAAGGCATGATTGTTTCACACACTTTGTAGCCCGCGATATGTCAGCCGAATGAAGGGCAGGCTCGCAGAGGATATTGCTCCTTCATCGTCACATCACATGAAAGGAGAAATGTGAACGCCAAATAAAAGGAAACAGCGGAAAACGGAGTGCTAAAAATATCAAAGATTGGAGCTTTGAGCGCGTTAAGAGGACATGGATTACCCCACGACTGGACTCGCTCAGAACTGCTAGAATCACTTTTTAAACCCGGGTAGAAACATAGAAAGAAATTCAACATAGAATTGAACAGCTAGCGTTTTTTAAAAAAATCACCTCCATAAGGCCAAGGCACTGATGTTAAAAAACCTGTCTTCAGTACATCTCCAACACTACAAAGAGTGCGAGCTTTGCACTCGGACACCATCTTCCAGCAAACTGGAGTAACGGAGCGATCATTTTCCATCAGACAATTAAAAGGGAGGAGATGGGAAGAGGAAAGAGAAGCCCACACGCGATACACCAAGCGTGGACAGCACAGACTATAATAACCCTGTCCCTGCAGAGGGAAGGCGAGGAGAAATAAAGATGCTTTAAATACCACTCCCCATCCGGACAGCTGGACTTGGTTTGTACTTCCAGATACATTCACGGTGCGAGCTTTTGTTTGTATGAGAAGCTAATCTGTCTACCTGTGATACTGCGCCTGCAAAAACTGAAATTCTTCCTTGATGCGATCACACGATTCAGAGATGGTGAATTTAAAGGGCTGTGCGGGTTGGTGAGGCGCCTAGAAATACAAAAAACAAACCAGCATCAGTACCGAGACAACCCGTCCGCCAATCTCCCCAAATTCTTCACGTTATTGACAAAGCGAAGGGAAACACTGCACCTTGCACGCCTACAAATATTTACTGAAAGACTGTATTTAAAGGCGTGTTGAGAGAAAGCTAAAGCTGGCATGCAATTGTCCGTGTGTGTGATGTTTAAGAGGGAGGGAGAGAGAAAAATACACACACACAAAACACACAAACACACTTACGGGATGTCTGGCTTGAGGATACATCTCGCTGGGATTTCTGTTTACAAAAACAAAAAGCCTCCTCGATCGCCTAGCTGAGTATCAGTGTCATTTAAGTTCCTCAATTTAAAAAGTCACCAAGTTGTAGGCGATCCGGAGGAAAGCGGCGAGTCTCTCTCTCTCTCCGACCTTCCAGGAAGCGAATGGTAAAAGAAGCCAAGTGGAGGAGCATTGGGGACGAGGATGGCAGATTCTCCGGGAGATTTTCCTCCGATCCGGGATCCCTGCTGTGGCCGGGCAGCGGGCTCGGGGAGCGACCTCACAGCATCACTGAGTCCGGGAGAGGAGGAGCTGGGCTGCAGTCAGAGTGCCGCCGCCGCCGCAGCTTCTTCCCTGCCCTTCGTCCGACAACACACCAAAGTAATGACTTGTGTTGACCAAATTTAGAAGCGCCGTGTCATTAACATTCTTACATATTCACACCCCGGTCAACTTCACTTGAGCGAGGGAAAGAGGAGGTGCGGTGGGGGGGGGGGGGGATGCGATACTTCACCCTAGCGGAGGCAGAGAGGGAGGGCAGCGGCCTCCCCCTCGGCCCGGGGCCTCCTGGCTCTTGTAGTCCGCTCGCCTCCCCTTCCCTCTCCGACCCGCCGCCTCTCCGCCCGGCTCCCGACTACAACCCCCACAGTGCCGCGCGGCACAAAGCCCGGCCGGCCGCCGCCGTTGATTGGCAGGGCCCTTCGACCAATGGTGAGCGGCGCCTCTCCTTGGCCGACGCTCCACACATAGGGCGTCCCCCCCCGCCCCCCCCCCCCGCATTCGATGCGTCGACCAATCGCCGCGCGGCAAGGGCCGGGCTCCGGCGCGAGTCGCCGCCCACTCTGCCCGATCAGCCAATGGCCAGCGGCCCGCGGCCGGCGATCCCACGTGGGGCGGTGACGCTGCGCGGGCGAAGGGACCAATCAGCGTGGCTAAAGAGTGGCAAGCTGACGCCTCGCGGCGCTGGGGGCTGCAGGTTTTTTTTTCCTCCTCCAGCAGCACAAGCGAAAAGTTGGGAAAAAAAAGGAGAGGAAACATTTGTTCATCTGTCAATCAAAGTAACGTGGGGCTCTGCCGGCGTTTGGTGAAATGAGAATGTTTTCATCCCATGCTCTATATTCCATGCGAACGCTGTCTGCAATGTTGGCTAATTAGGGTCGAATGTCTCTTTGCAAAATACTCGAGCAATCTGTCATTACAGAGAGGGTTGGGGACCCACAGAACTCCAGAAAGGTGAGCAAGGGCTGGATAGTGGGGGGGGGGGGGGGGGAACACTCTGATTGCAACTTCCAGTATTTGACATGTTTTAACTTTAGGCAACAGAACCTAATTCCAAAACAAGCACATCGTACATTATATTTAATCACATTAACACTTCCACTCCTCCCTTCTTACAGTAGTGCCTTCTTTATTGATTTTTATTTTACTCCAGAGTGAATCTAGAAAGAAAATGATTGTCTTTAAACAGATTATTTCAGAGATCTTTCGTTAGCTGATTTCTGTCCAGAACTGCCGCGCGACTGGCAATGCAAAGTGGAGGGGAAAACGGAGCCTTTATTTCTACCGATTCGATCTATCACTGCAGCCCAGAAGTCAAAACACACTTAATGAGAACAAATAAGGAATGTTTGACCCATATAACACGACGCCGGCCAAATCGTTGCCCGGTATCTAAGTTTTAACTAGAAAGGCGAAAAGATACCGTCAGCGAAACAATATCCTTTAACAGATATTTGAGACTTCCTGCAGTTAGGACTCTGTGGCACGTCCAAAAATTAATTTTGGTCGGAAGATAGGGAATTGGGGAGTGGGGTCGGTCAGATACTATCTTATTGTATTAATGTTCTCGTCATTTGCACAATTTTTATTTTAATGCTTTATGTTTTCCTTTCGGCAGAAGATTCCGAAACATGATTGTCTTCCCTTGACAACAAAGTGCTCCTGTATTATGTTGTAAGATATTGCTTCTTTTGTTCTTGCCGGTTTCTGTTTACATTCTTATCATCCGTCTTTTGATTGAATGTTTCTGGGAGGAAGCTGAGTTTTAAAACAAAGTGCCATTGTTGGTGTCAATTTTCACTTATTTGATTTACACGTTTTCTTGACTTCCTGCCAACATCATAGATGAAATAAATGTCCCCTGTTGCCCGCAAAACATATCTTGCCCATGTTCCATACAAGAAACATGACATACATGGTTGAAGGTCTCTTCTGAATGAATGACATAGAAGATATACCATCAACAGTTGGCAATTACATTGGTAGCAATAGATACTTAGAACTGACCAAAGCACAATTATCACATCACATTCAAGATTTTCACTGACTGGACTGCTTTGGATCTTAAGTCAGCTAGCCAGAATATTCTAAAAGACGTGAAAATAAATACTTAGTACTATAATTTTATCTGTCAAAAAAATTGAGTTTTTCAGTCCCGTGTTTCACTATGTAACTACCAAGGCATTAATGATGAAAGATATTAAGGTTTATAATAAGTTTCATGATAGTAAAATAAATCGTAACTGAAATCCCAATGTCTTCCCTGCCCTTGTCTAATTTTATAATTGCCAAAAGGTGCATATCTCAACAGCAACTTCTATCTATCTCATCTAAACTTGTAATTCCTCATCATAAACTGTGACAAGACTGAAGAGATTTATCACCATCATCTGAAACCCTACTTAAAAATATAGCTTTAAAATCGCTCCAGGCGTTATGCATAATGTGTTCAGAGTTATGTACTGGGGTCTTTTTTTCGGAATGTACATCTCTTAATTCTAAACACAAACATCTGAGTTCGTTAGAAATCCGTCGTTGGTGTCCGTTTTCCGGGCGGAAAATGGGTCAAAAGTGAGCATTTTGCCAGGACAGTGTCCACTGCTTAAGGGCGGTCGAGTACCTCCTCGGATGCGATTGACTAAAACAGGCGTGAAGATCCTTGCATACTAGAAGGCAGGTGCCTGTTTTAATTGACCTCCGACATACTAGACTACCCTGAGACATCGGTAATGCTATGTTCAGATTTTCCAGGCGCGGTTGAGGCAGCGGACCCGGCCGCGACCAAGAGGTAAGGTCTTGGTCTTTTAATTCACGTGGAGCCAGAAGGGGCAGGACTGGCCCTTGTTGTGGTGCGTGCTGCCTGTGCAGGATCGGCAATTCTGGAGTAGAAAACGGGCCCAGGCATATTTCTACCCAATTGAATATCCTCACTGCATAGCCAAGAACAATTTAGATTGTAAGGTATGGTTCAATTGTGCAGTAAAGCCTGGCAAATAAAGATACACTTATCCTTGATATTATGGTATGAGCTAGTTTACAGCACACTCTAATTCTGAATAGCAAGATTGGGAGTAAATACATTTTAAATTCTTCAAGTTGGGATAACTGCGGAAGATTGGAGGGGTGAAATTAGTCAATACCAGAAGCGCAAAATGGATTTGTGGTGAATTCGCAGCCAGTTTGACACCTTGAAATCAATGAGAAACAGAGTCAGCCATAGGGTGAAAAGGGCAGCCCATTCGTTATCGGACCATTCCGTGCTGCTGTCTCTATAAACAACCGCCTCTTTAATGTCTTGCTTCTGGCATGTGAAATCATTATATGGTATAGGTGGTGAAGCATCTCAACCAGCAACACAACCAATACCATCGCAAAAAAAGAGCCGACCAGTAATACATTTCATCCACAATATCACAAAGGCTCAGATAATCAACCTGCCAGATTCACTTTTTAACTCACTCAGCATGTAGTCTCCATCACGGAGCAGATCACTTACAGCAGTGATATTTCTCGAGATGTATTATAGTGTAGCCGCAAACCTCGCCTCTTTAATACTTCCTGAGACCAGCAAAATCCAGCATTTCGCACAAGGTACAATAATTAACCAACTTTCGCACATTCCTCAAAAGAATGTTACTGGGGTCTGCTTCTCATGAAGTATCTGGATTTGAATATAGCCTGGAGAGGGAGGGAGGACATTTCTTTGCTGGTTTTAAGGGTCCTAAAATAAATGTCTTCAGTTTTAACCCTGAACGCCGACGCAATGAAGAGTGCAGGCGAGCATGAAGGATACCGAAAACCGAGGTGTCGACCCTGCTGAAGCTACAACACAGTTCTACTTGTGTGCCAAAAAAGTATAAGCAGCATGTAATAAAGCTGAGTGATCCCACAATCAACCGACCAGATCTACGTTCTAGAGTCCTGCCACATCCAGACTTGAATGGTGGTGGACAATCAAACAAACTGGAGGAAGAGGCTCCATAAATCCCCAATCTGCAAAGATTGCTGAGGAGCACATCAGTGCAAAAGACAAAGCTGAAGCATTTGTAACCATCTTCAACCAGAAGTGCTGGATGATATACCTCGGTCTCCTCCTGCAGTCCCCAACATCACAGGTGCCAGTTTTCAGCCAATTTGATCACTCCATGCGATGTCAAGAAATGATTGAAGGCACTGGATACTGCAAAGCGTATGGGCCCTGACAATATTCCGGCAATAGTACTGAAGACTTGTGCTCCAGAACTACCCATGTCCTGAGCAAAGCTGTTCCAATACAACTATAATAGCGATATCTATCTGGCAATATGAAAAGTTGCCCAGGAATGTCCTATCCACAAGAAGCAGGACAAATCTAATCCTACCAATTGCCACCCTGTCAGTCTACTCTCGATCATCAGCAAAGTAATAGAAGGTTTCATCAACAGTGCTATCAAGTGGCACTGACTCAGCACTAACCTACTCACTGAATCTCAGTTTGGGTTCCGCCAAGACTCAAGGTGAAAGTGACTGCCCTTTACATCAAGGGAGCATTTGACTGAGTGCGGCATCACAGAGCCCTAGCAAAACGAGTCAATGGGAATCAGCAGGAAAATTCTCCACTGGTTAGAATCATACCTAGCGCAAAGGATGATGGTTGTGATTGTTGGAGGTCAATCATCTCAGTTCTAGGACATCACTGCAGGAGTTCCTCAGAGTAGTGTCCTGATCTAACCATCTTCAGCTGCATCATCAATTCCCTTCCTTCCATCCTAAGCTCAGAAATAGGGATATTTGCTGATGTTTGCACAATGTTCAGCACCATGCATGACTCCTCAGATGCTGCAGCAGGCCCTGTCCATATGCAGTAAGATCTGGACAATATTTAGGCTTGAGCTGATAAATTGCAATTGCTCTTTGCACCACACAAGTGCCAGGAAATGACCATCTTCAACAAACAAAGATCTAAACATGTCCCCATGACATTGAATGGCATTACCACTACTGAAACCCCAATCAACATTCTTGAGAGGGGGGGGGGGGGGGGAGCGGTCGGTGCAGGCATGCCATTGATCAGAAACTTAACTGGGCAAGCCATTTAAAAACATTGGTGACAAGAGTAAGTCTGAAGCTGTGAATTCGAGTACTTCACCTCCTGACTCCCCAAACCTGTTCAGCATCTGCAAGGCAACACTCAGGAGAACGATGGAATACTCTTCATTTGCCTGAATGAGTGCAGCTCCAACAACACTCAAGAAGACTGACATAATCCAGGATAAAGCTTTTTTTTTGATTGACACTCCATCCACCACTTTCAAGATTTACTCCCCCCACCATTAATCTGCAGTGACAGTGGTGTTTACTATCTTTAAGATGCACTGCGACAACTCACCAAGGTTCCTTAGACAGCATCGTCCAAATCCTCTACTACGTGGAAGGATAAAGATAGCAGGTGCATGGGAACATCACAACCTGAAGGATCCCCTCCAAACCACACACCATCTTCACTTTGAATTATATCGCATATCCTTTGCTGGCTTAATTTCCCTTCTATAAAACACTGTGAATGTACTTACACCAGATGACCTGCAGCTGTTCATCACCACCTTCTCAGGGGCAATTAAGGATGGGCAAGAAATGCTGAGCTCACCAGCAATGGCATATCTCATGGATGAATGAATAAATTAAACCCTTCATCTCTGTCCTGCAAACCAAAATGTGGAGATGCTGGCGTTGGACTGGGGTAAGCACAGTAAGAAGTCTCACAGCACCAGGACTTTAACCTGGTGTTGTGAGACTTCTTACTCTGCAAACCAAAACCAAAGCAAAATAATTATCATATATTGCCATATTGTAACCTTTGATTCAAATCTTGGAACTGGGTTACCAAAACATTGAGTTTAGTATTCCTTGTTATTATTGCTGACTAACTGATGAATAATCTTTCAGAGAATGATAACAGCAGAACAAGAACCTTGGCTTGCCCATCAACATTGCATAGCCAAGACGATGTTCTATCAGGAAATTTGTCAACATAAACATTTTTCTTCTTGTGCTAATAAATAAACTTAGTTGAACAGCACAATAACAAAACATTGACAGTAATATTAGAGCTATCAGAAATAACCTATTGCTTGAGTGTGCAATAATGTAATCAGCCTTCAATTCTGGCTATTGTAAAGCAATCTCAGTTACTTTGGCAACCCTCAACCTATTAGTTTTCTAATTATAGATTATACATGTCTCAGATTTGATTAATACTTCAATAAAAGGTTTGTTTTGTACCTATCCATCCACCAATTGTTTATCCAAACAGATACTTGGAATTAATTCTAAATATCATAAAAACCTTACTAAAATGAGACATCCCATTGACATCATTGTACTTGTTAACAATGCAGAACACCTAGAAAGAACTTTCCACCAAGAACAATGTTGTGTGAATAATCCTGTGTTAATAAAAGAATACCATACAGAAGCATTGTTTTTTTTATTAATATCCCAGATCATTGTATAAGAATCATATATAAGACTCTCTTGTGACATAACCTAAAGGGCAAAGACACTGCCTGATGCAGTACTGAGAAATAAAGATCAGAAAATCCCAGGTTGATTTCCTATTTTGTGAAGAGCTAGTCAGTCTTAGCAGGTAACAAGGCACAGTTGGGGCAGTATAATTGAAGTCAGTATATCTGTCACAGTTGCAGAAGGCGACACCACCACCTTCTTAAAGGGGATTAGGGATGGACAATAAATGCTGGTTTCGGCACTGAAGCCCAGCGACATCCCATGGGTGAATTTTTTTAAAACTTTTAGGAGATGAGGAGAAACTTGGTCTACAGCAACATCCTACATACCACAAAACCAAAACCTATTCAATCCAAAATTGGGGATGAAAGCACCTGCTATTTTCATTCGATACACAGCACAGAAGCAGGTCATTCAGCCCAACAAGTCTATGTTGGCATTTATGCTCCATTCAAAATTGGAATAATTGGCAATCTAGTTGTGCTGTAAGCCTACTTGTGACACTAATAAAATAAGCTTAAACTTAAATAAGGCCTCTTGGAGATGAAAAACCATAACATATAGAATTCTTCATCAAGATGGAGTGATGTGGTTGATCCTGAGACTAGGGGCAGAATTTTATGAGACTTTTTCTAAGTGTCCAGCTAGTCTGAAAATGGGAGAGTACCAGATCTGTTTTTTGGGCGAGCTTTCACGCCCAATCTTATGCACTCTGTCTCTAAAAGATGGGCTAGTCAGTTTCTAGCCAGAGAGGCTGCGGGCAAGGCGTAACTTACCAGACAGCCTGCAGAGGGAGGCATTGTGCATGTGCAGACCTCTGATGCTGCACACATGCATTAACAGTAGCAGGGGTCTGACAAACAGAGAGAGAGCTGTCAGACCCCTGCTACTGCAGGCAGCCTCAAAGAGCAACCACCTCTCCTGAAATAGTGGGGGCCTGCAGCCTGAGATGCAGGCCCCATCGCCCCCCACCCCCTCCCCCGCTGCTCAGACTGATCACAGCCCTGCCGCCCAGACCGATCGTGGACCCCCTCCCTCCCCCACTGATTGCGGACCTCCTCCCTCCTCTACCGATCGCAGCTCTGTCGCCCTACCCCACCGATCGCATGCAAAGTGGCAGCAGGCCCCCTCTCCCCCACAGGCCCCTCCCCCATTGGTTCCACTCCCTGGCACTGCCAGTCTGGCACTGCCCAAGGGGCAACCCTGCCTTGCACTCGGCCTTCCCAGGGGGGCCTTAGTGGCCTCAAGTTCCACTGGCAAGGCCAACACGATTGTTCCCTGTTCATGGGGAGCAAGTGTTTTCCTCGCCTGAGAGAACCTCTCCCAGTGAGGCCATAAAGGCAAGCAAGCCCAGACGATTAAGCACCGAGCTCACGGAACACATGCAAAACACGATTTTAATAAATTTAAATACATTAATCAGCCCCTTGCCTATTTCTGGGGAGTGGCTGACCGCGTCAGAATTCCGGGTGTCGTAAAATCACACCAGTCGCGAAAACTGGCGCCAATCGCGCTAGTCACTTTACGCCCAATTTTATGACATTTTCCTGCTGCAAAACGGGCGTAAAAAGCAGCTGTAAAACTCCGCCCATGGTTCCTGAACCTTTATAAAGGAAACTATGATGGTATGAGGCATGAGTTGGCTATCATAGATTGGGGAAACTTATGGAAGAGGATGATGATGGATTGGCAATGACAAACATTCAAAGAGTGTATGGGTGAATTGCAACAATTGTTTATTTCTGTCCGGCACAAAAACAAAATGGGAAATTCACGGCTCTCAAAGGAAATGAGAGAAAGTATTAGATCCAAGGAAGAGGCATACAAATTGGCCAGAAAAAAATAACATTCCTGAGAATTTGGAGTAGCTTAGAATTCGGCAAAGGAGGACAAAGGAGTTGAATAAGAAGAGGGAAATAAAGTACAAGAATAACCTTGCAGGAAACATAACAATTGACTGTTAAAGCTTCTGTCTGAATGTGAAAGATGTGAAGAGAAAAAGTTTGGTGAAGACAGATGTCAGTCCTTTACAGTCAGAAACAGGGGAATTTATAATGGGGAACAAAAACATGGCTGGCCAACTAAATACACACTTAAGTTCTGTCTTCACAAAGGAGGATACAAATAATATACCAGGAATGCTGGGGAACAAAGGGTTTAATGAGAGGGAGGAAATGAAGGAAATCAGTATTAGTAGGGAAATGGGATTGGGAAATTGATGGGATTGAAGACCGATAAATCCCCAGGGCCTGATAATCTACATCCCAGAGTACTTAACTAAGTGGCCCTAGAAATAGTGGATGATTGGTGGTCATCTTCCAAGATTCTATAGACTTTGGAATAGTTCCTATGAATTTGAGGGTAGCTAATGTAACCCTACTATTTAAAAAGGGAGGATGAGAGAAAACAGGGAATTATAGACTCGTGAGGCTGTGTCAGTGGTGGGGAAAATGCTAGGGTTCATTATAAAAGATTTCATAACAGTGTACTTGGAAAATGGTGACCGGATAGGACAGAGTCAGCATGAATTTATGAAAGGGAAATCATGCTTGAAAAATCTACTGGAATTCTTTGTTGATGTAACTAATTGAGTTGATAAGGAGAAGCCTGTGGATGTGGTTTATTTGGACTTTCAGAAGGCTTTCAACAAAGTCCCACATAAGAGACTAATGTGTAAAATTAAAGCACGTGGGATTGGGGGTAGTGTATCGAAATGGATAGAAAACTGGTTGGCAGACACAGGAAACAAAGAGTGGAAATAAGTAGGTCTTTTTCCAAGTGGCAGGCAGGGATTAGTGGGATACCACAGAGGATCCCAGTTTTTTGAAATGTATATTAATGATTTAGATGAGAGCACTACATTTAATATCTCCAAATTTGCAGATGACACAAAGCTGGGTGGGAGGGTGAGCTGTGAGGAGAATGCAGAGATGCTTCAGTGTGATTTGGACAAATGCATAGCAGACGCAGTATAATGTGGATAAATATGAGATTATCCACTTCTGTCACAAAAACAGGAAGGCAGATTATTATCTGAATGGCTATAGATTGAGAGAGCGGAATGTTCACTGAGACCTGGGTGTCCTTGTACACCAGTCGCTGAAAGTTAGCATGCAGGTGCAACAGACAATGAAGAAGGCAAATTATATGTTGGCCTACATAATGAGAGGATTTGAGTACAGGAGCAGGGGTTTTTTTTTGCTGTTATATTGGGCCTCGGTGAGACCACACCTGAAATATTGTGTTCAGTTTTGATTTCCTTATCTGAGGAAGGATGTTCTTGCTATGGAGGGAGTACAGCAAAGGTTTACCAAACTGATTCCTGGGATGGCAGGACTGACGTGTGAGGAGAGATTGAATTAGTTTGAATTATATTCATTGGTGTCTAGAAGAACGAGGTGGATCTCATAGAAACTTATAAAATTCTAAAAGGACTAGACAGGATAGATGCAGGAAGGATGTTCCTGATGAGGGGGGGTCCAGGACCAGGGGTCACAGTCTAAGGATATGGGATAAACCATTTAGGACTGAGATGAGGAGAAATTTCTTCATCCACAGAGTGGTGAGCCTGTGGAATTCTCTACCACAGAAAACATTGTGGGGCGATTTTATGGCCTTGGTCGTCCCAAAACCTCTGAGGCTGTATAAGGCTCTGGTCAGACCCCATTTGGAGTATTGTGAGAAGTTTTATGAGAAGAGCTTGTTGTATGAAGAATGGTTGAGGACTCTGGGTCTGTACTCATTGGAGGTTAGAAGGATGAGGGGGGATCTAATTGAAATTTACAGGATACTGCGAGGCCTGAATAGAGTGGACATGGAGAGAATGTTTCCACTAGCAGGAAAAACTAGAACCAGAGGGCACAACCTCAGGCTAAAGGGATGATCCTTTAAAACAGAGATGAGAAGGAATTTCTTCAGCCAGAGAGTGGTGAATCAGTGGAATTCTTTTTCGCAGAAGGCTGTGGAGGCCAGGTTATTGAGTGTCTTTAAGACAGAGATAGATAGGTTCTTGATTAATAAGGGGATCAGGGGTTATGGGGAAAAGGCAGGAGAATTGGGATGAGAAAAATATCAGCCAGGATTGAATGACGGAGCAGACGTGATGGGCCCGAGTGGCCTAATTCTGCTCCTATGTCTTCTGGTCTTATGGTCTAAAACCGTAAAATCCCGCCCGAGGTCAACAGACCTTTCCATTGTCCACCCCTTGCCCGCTCTGATTCCTCTGGCGGGCGGAGTGGTAAAATTCCAGCCTGTATGTTTTAAAGAAGCTCTTGGGGCTAAAGGGATTAAAGGAATATGGGGAGAAGGCGGGAGTAGGTTACTGAATTGGATGATTAACCATGCTGATAATAAATGGCAGAGCAGCCCCAAAGGGCTGAATTGTCTACTCCTGCTCCTCATTCCAATGTTTCTATTAAACCCTTCCCATCTTTTCTCTTCTGAATCTACCATTCTATCTACTCCCTCTTACCTCATAAGCTTGTTTAGCTTCCCCTTAAACGTATCTATACTATTCACGTCAGCCACTCCCTGGGGTAGCCAGTTTCACAATCTTACCACTTTTTGGGTAAAGAAGTTTTGTCTGAATTCCCTATTGGATTTCTTGATGGCTATCCTATATTGATGTCCCCTGGTTATACGTCTCTGGATGCACTCTATCAAGACCTTTCAGAATGTTAAAGACCTCTACTGTCTTAGAAGGAACCCAGTTTGTTAATCCTTTCCTTATATGTACCGTCCTGGTACATTTCTGGTGGCATCCTTGTAAATCTTCTCTGCACCTTTTCTAATGCCTCTACATCCTTTTATATTGCGGCAACTGGATCTGCATGCACCACTCTAAACGTGATCTAATCAATGTTCAATAGCATAATTTTGCTACTTTTCAATTCTACCCCTCGAGAAATAAATCTTGTTTTGCTTTTTTATGGTGTTACTAACCTGTGGTACAACATTTGGTAATTGATGTATTTATACTCTGGGTTCCCTTCATTCCTCGACCCCAGCTGGATTAGCATGTTCCATGTAACAGGTGACCTCTCTACCTATAAAAATGTACTAACTCACATTTATTTGTGCTGAACTTCATCGGCCAGTTATTGGCCCATTTTGCAAGTTCATTAATGCCCTCCTGTAATTTGTTGTAATCCTCCTCAATATTCACTACTCCCCAGTTTGGTGGCATCCGCAAATTTAAAAATTGATGTAGTTTTGATTCCAAAGTCCAAATTGTCAATGTGATTTGTGAACAGTAGTCATTCTGGCACTGATCCTTGTGGAACACCACTTCCCACCATCTGCCACTCCAATTAATTACCTTTTATTCCCACTCTCTGTTTTTTGTCTTGAAGCTAAGTAGCAATCCATTCTGCCACTTATCCCTGAATCCACATTCTATGATCTTATTCATCAATCTATTGTGGGGCATCTTTTTTTGAAAACTGTTTCAAAATTCAAATAAATTATATTTCCTGCATTAGTATTGTCTACTCTTTGTTACCTCCTCAAAAAAATCACTAATGTTGGCCAAGAAACATTTTCCCTTTTGAAATCCATGCTCAATTTTCATTATTATATTTCGCATTTCTGGATGTAGATTCTGTCCTTTTCAGTAAAGGTTCCATTATTTTCCTATTGCTGATGTTAATCTTCCAAGTCTATAATTCCCTGGACATATTCTGTTCCCTTTTTCAATATTGGAATTATATTAGCCACCTGTCAGTCCTCTGGTGCTCAACCTTTTTTTAAGAGTTATTAAGTATCAGCAGTAATGCATCTGTTATCTCTTTCTTAGATTCTTTTAAAATACCTGGACACAATCCATCTGGATCAGTGGTTTTATCCTCTTTGAGTTGGTTTAGTTTATTCAATATCCTTTCTTTATTTTGAAAGCACTTGTCTCTTTATTCATAGCATCATTTAGTGACATCGGTTGGATTTTCTGTGCAACCTGCCATGTGTTTCACGACAGTGGAGTCAGTCCGCTATTGGCCGGCAACAGGATCTTCTGGCCTTGCCATTGTCAATTGGGTTTCCCATTGAATGCACCCCTTACTGTCAGGGGTGCCGCCAGTGTGAATGGCTGGAAAATTCTGGCCCATATCTACCTGTTCCTAGTAAATACCAATGTCACAGACTGTTTAATATTTCTGCCATCTCTCTATCGTTACCTGTGATAATATCCTGTTTATCTTCTAATGGTCCTCTTCCCAGCAGTCTTCAATGTTTCATTGATCTGTTTCTAAAATATTTTACAATTTTGTTTTATGTTCCTTGTACAATGAATTTTATAATTCCTCTTTGCCTTCTTGATTGTTTTTTTGACTTCATTCCTAACCTCTTCATACTTTTTCTTGTCATTCCTCTGCACTCAATGTACTTAATGTATACCTCTTTCCGAGCGCTGAATACACACACACACACACACACACACACTTTTGGTGCAAGTTGTGCAGATGATACGTTTATGAGAGTGTTAGCATATGTGTAGTGAATGTCCACCGGAAGTATACAGAGGAGGCAAAGCATGACATCATAGAACATAGAACAGTACAGCACAGAACAGGCCCTTCGGCCCACAATGTTGTGCCGAACCTTTTCCGAAACCAAGATCAAGCTATCCTACTCCCTATCATTCTAGTGTGCTCCATGTGCCTATCCAATAACTGCTTGAAAGTTCCTAAAGTGTCCGACTCCACTATCACAGCAGGCAGTCCATTCCACACCCCAACCGCTCTCTGAGTAAAGAACCTACCTCGTACATCCCTCCTATATCTCCCACCACGAACCTTATAGTTATGCCCCCTAGTAACAGCTACATCCACCCCTGGAAATAGTCTCTGAACGTCCACTCTATCTATCCCCCTCATTATCTTATAAACCTCTATTAAGTCGCCTCTCAACTTCCTCCGCTCTAAAGAGAAAAGCCCGAGCTCCCTCAACCTTTCCTCATAAGACCTACCCTCCAAACCAGGCAGCATCCTGGTAAATCTCCTTTGCACTCTTTCCAGTGCTTCCACATCCTTCTTATAGTGAGGTGACCAGAACTGCACACAATATTCCAAATGTGGTCTCACCAAGGTCCTGTACAGTTGCAGCATAACCCCACGGCTCTTAAACTCAAACCCCCTGTTAATAAACGCTAACACACTATAGGCCTTCTTCACGGCTCTATCCACTTGAGTGGCAACCTTCAGAGATCTGTGGATATGAACCCCAAGATTTCTCTGTTCCTCCACATTCCTCAGAACCCTACCTTTGACCCTGTAATCCGCATTCAAATTTGTCCTACCAAAATGAATCACCTCGCACTTATCAGGGTTAAACTCCATCTGCCATTTTTCGGCCCAGCTCTGCATCCTATCAATGTCTCTTTGCAGCCTACAACAGCCCTCCACCTCATCCACTACTCCACCAATCTTGGTGTCATCCGCAAATTTACTGATCCACCCTTCAGCCCCCTCCTCCAAGTCATTTATAAAAATCACAAATAGCAGAGGACCCAGCACTGATCCTTGTGGTACACCGCTGGTAACTGGTCTCCAGTCTGAAAATTTTCCATCCACCACCACCCTCTGTCAATTAGTGTGAAACGTTGATCCAACACCAGTGTTGCCATGTTGGAGTCTAACGCTTCGCTTAATATACTCTCTTAACCTCACACAGCCCTACATGTGTTAAACACCAGGAATCACTTGTCTCCACCACTGCTAATAAAATGGATCATCAAATACTTAAATGTTAGTTGCTAGCTAATTTCTGTTGGCTGTTGTTTGAACTCTACTAGTGTTTCATGCTCTGTACAGTTGTTTAAAGTTGTCAAGGTCTGAAGGGAGTGGTGAAGCAGGTGCTGAAGGAGGTTTTTGCTGACTTCAGTCTGAGCTTGCATTGCAGCAAGCTGACTTTGCATGACTTCAATCTAAGATTCCACTGCAGCAGTCAGACTTTTGGTGAAAGCTGTTCATGCTGAAATGGAAGCTGAGACATCTGCGATCAGATGCTGCAGCATGGTTTGGTCCACAACTGCGCTGGTGGAGTTGGCTACCACTTATTGGAAAGCTTTGCTGCAAGCTCTGCATGAAGCCTTTGCCAAGTTGGCATTAGACTCCTCCATGTTTCTTGATATAGGCCATAGACTTACTGGCAGCAGTGCATTATGCATACTCAACGGTCTTCTTCTATAGACTGCCCTATTGAAGCACTCCTATGAGTCCTCTGCAGTTGAGCTCATGCACATCTTAATCCATTGGCAGGCTATCATTGTCCCCTTTCCTGGCTGCGGCCTGCTCATGCCCAGCATCTCACCACACACAGATACTGTGCTCTAAATTAAGCACAGCAGCAATTTCTGAGCTGCTGGCTGCATGAGTAAAACTAAATGAGAGTGCATCTTCATTGTCACCGTCATCTTGCTGTTCCTCCAAAACCTGGAGATGTTGCACCTTTTGAGCATCTGAAAGAAGAAATGCACAAGGGTAAATTTATCATGTGGGAAGATGATAAAGAAAGGCTATGTGCTTGCACAATCTTCAGAAAGTATGAGATGAAGGACAGATGAGATGTAAGAAGGATTAGGAATGAGCATACCATCAAGTTGGATGGTTTCAGGCCACAACCTCAGCAATGGATGTTCCAGTAATGGCTGGCATCATCTCCTTGTGTCATGACATGCAGTTGTGCCTCTTCCCCTCCAGTTAACTCCTGCTGCCTTCAGTTGTGTGGCGCTTTGTCCAATATTGTGTGTCAATGGATGTTGTACATTTTTTTTGATGATATGACTATAGTTGGCAGTGTGTCCAAGATGGTAACTGCAGGTCTGAGCCTTGTAGCAGTGCTTAGTATGTCGGGGTGCAGTGGAGAATATGAATGTCAGGTATGAAACCAGATAGAAAGAAACTATTGGTAGTTGGGTGGATTGAACAATATATGAGGCTAGTGGTACAGTTGGAGGGATATGGCATTTGAAGATGCCACATTCACTGACTTTAACAATATGTGAGCTTCTTGCAGCATTGCATCTGGGTCCTAGTGCTTGACCTCTGACATTGACTTCCATGGCTATCTGCTTCCACTGCCTTCTGTGTCTCTGTCTGGAGGATCTCCCAACCTACTGTAAATACAGGACACCTCTCCTCTTTCCCAGCTTTTCTACCAAGACCTCCAGTACAGCTTCCATAGACCTTGGAACTCAATCTTTCCTATCTTGTGCCATTCGTCAATGTTTCTATGGTCACTTCTTGCATGTGGAGATGCCGGTGTTGGACTGGGGTAAACACAGTAAGAGTTTTAACAACACCAGGTTAAAGTCTAACAAGTTTATTTGGTAGCAAATACCATTAGCTTTTGGAGCGCTGCTCCTTCGTCAGAGCCAGCATTTGCTGCAGCCACAACACACCTCTCGTTTAAAAGGTGTAGGCAAGCTTTAATTGGTGCTAGCCAATTCACAGTCTTGGTTCCCTACACAAGCACTCAGATAGTGAGTAGCACACTTAGCATGCTGAAATTATTTAAAACAGCAGGTAGCAGAAAGTTGCCTATTATATAGTGAACAGGTATGGCTTAATTGTGAATCACAATCTCAGCATCCATTTCCAGGACTGTTGAAGTAGCCCCAATTACCTCCCTATGTAATACATATATTCTATTTGGCAACTTTGGTAATAGTGAAATATTTGAAAAATCCATTGTAATATCAATTTTTACCTCACTTGTGATTTCAGATGTCTGATGACTGTCACAAATTGTTGGTAGGGCAAGGGAAGGATGTTGTGGCCCGCCTGAAAATATCAACCTTTCCTCAATGGCTTCTTTACCAATGTGGCTCTCATAAAGAAAAGTTTAGAATTAATTGATTGCCTGTTCATGATTCTAAATCTGCCACCCTATCCCCTGCCCCAGTGTGGTTCACACTCCTGCAACCAGTGAAACTGAAACACTGTTTTCATCTCATTATGTCAGCCAACAATCTGCCAGGTCACATATCCCAAATTAAGGATGAGGGATCTCTCACCTTTGAGAATTCCTAAACGTGCCCTCACCCCATTCGCATCAATGGCAACAATTGAATAATTGAACAGCTGAAAACAAATGCTTTTGTTGCCTCTGGTGAGATCAATTAGAACCTTAATTCCAAAATCCTCTGCCTCCCTCATGTCACCTTTGTGTTGCTAGATGCCACATTTTATATATTTCCACAATAACAAACATTTTACTGTTTAAAATCCAGAAACATTGATCATACACTACAAAACCCTAGAAGCCCCTGCAACCGTGCTGCTAAAGCCAACACCCATTACGTACCTCTGTTTTTATTGCTGAACTCCACGGCCCACCTCAATGTTTCATAAGCTTAGGACACCAACCACTGTTTTATTAAACAAGACCACCTACCATGTGTCACTGTGGACCAGGACCCTCCATGCTATGCTTTTAAATACAAGGAACCTAACTGCAACCTGGTACTTCTTGCCTACGATTTGCTGTGTATTCCCATCATTTACAAATTGGTAAGAATTGGCCAGAATTCTCCGACCTCGCCCGCAGCTGGGATTCTCCGGTCCCACTGCAGTGAACAGAGATTTGGCTGAGCACCAAATTCTCTATTCACGCTGGCAATGATAGCGGGACATGCAAGACCGGAGAATTCCAGCCATAGTGTTTCCAAAGTAACAAATAGTAACCAAGGTAATTTTCACCTTTAGCACTGAGGCAGTGAACTGGCAGAATCGATCATCAACCTGTGATAGAACCTGCCTGATTTGCATTTCACTTAATTATAGCACATCTTCCAAATGTACATGCTGAAGGTAACCCCTTTCCCAATGGGAGCACAAATTTGGAAATTGTAAGCATCTCCCATCACAGAAAGCATGCTGTGATTTCCCTATTTAATGAGGCTGCATCGGTGGGCATTAAATATTTCAGCTGGCATTACTGTCTCCTGATATCCTGACTAATATTCTTCCCACAAAAGCAGCAAAAACAGATGAACTGATCATTCTGTTTGTAGGATCTTGAGGTGTGTAAATTGGCTGCTATATTTACCCAATAAAACAACAAAGACTGCACTTCAAACTAATTAATTGCGTGTGAAGTACTTCCTGATTTTTCTGAAACTCATGATTAGGCATTTAAAATATGCTGATTCTCGTGTTATGTGGCCACTCACTCAGTTTTGACATACTGGGAACTAAATTTATACAGTGACTTTAGCATCATGAAAACTTCAAAGGTGCTTCACAAGAATATGATAAACCAAAATGTAACCCCGAGTCACACAATGACATTAGGTCAAATTACTAAAAACTTGATCATAGAGGTAGATTTTAAGGTGTGCAGTAAAAGAGGAATGCAAGGTAGAGAGACACAGAGGTGGAGGAAGTGAATTTAAAAGCATATGGATATACACAACTGAAAACCTTACTACTGGTGGTGGAACAATTTAAATTAGGGATGCAAAAGAGGCCAGAATTAGGTGAGCACAGATATTTCAAAGAATTGTGGGGGCTGAGGAAGATTACAAAGATAAGGAGGAGTCAGGCGATTGAGAGATTGAAAATTTTAAAATCAAGGCCTTGCTCAAGTAGGAGCTATTATTGACCAGTGAGTGTAGGGGTGGTGCAAATTAAGACACAGGTAGCAAAGTTTTGGATGATCTTAAGTTTGTGGAGAATAGAATGTAGGAGACGAGCCAGGAGTGTGTTGGAATAGCAGTCAAGTCCAGAGGTAACAAAGATATGAATGATAGTTGAATATGGCACCAAGTTCAGTTGCAGATGTTTCAGCCTTTAGCAATCTGTCCTCCAAAGGATTACTAAAATTGTTGTGGTGACACCCGTGGGAGTAGCAGTGGCTTCATGGAACACAAACCTGCTAAGCTGTCACCGTTGATGGGGTTATTTGATGACCTCTTTCAAAAGCATGGGTGAGCAGTACCTTTGCGTTGCTGAATGTGTATTCAGCTATGTAAAGTTAAAAAAAGTACCTAGGCTGGAGCGTTGAACTCCAAAATGGTAGGAAATCAACTTTGCATGCTAACTGACATTATAATCTGCCTATTCTTTATACTTCTCTTGGCTGCTTAGTGCACACACATTAACATCCTCACCAAACTAAAAAGCAGAACCAATAAGGTAAATCTCTGGATTACTACCTGAGCCACAAGCGAATTGGCACAGGGTCAATAAGATTAAGGAGGTAAATGCGTGGCTCGAAGATTGGTGTGGGAGGAATGGGTTTGAATTCATGGGACATTGGCACCAGTATTGGGGAAGATGGGACCTGTTCAGATGGGATGGTCTTCATCTGAATTGTGCTGGGACCAGAATCCTGGCAAATCATATAACCAGGGCTGTAAATAGGGCTTTAAACTAAATAGTGGGGGGGAGGGTTCAGGGGTATGGGGAATTACAAAATCAAATGTAAAGGAGAGGGTACGAGTGCAGGTTAATGATGAGGACATCCATCTAGTTAAAGGAGTCAAGGGCTCAGGCAGAGTAAAAAAGGTGACAAACACAAGAAGGGAGGTGGTCAACGCAGTGCAAGGAGATGGTCTGGAGAAGGATAACCAGTTTGCGACAGGCAGGGCGTGCAATCAAAAGAATGCACTAACATATCGGGTCCATATAAAGGCTAGCATAAAGACACTTTACCTGAATGCACGTAGCATTCGAAACAAAGTGAATGAGTTGATGGCACAAATCAGTACAAATGGGTATGATCTAGTGGCCATTACAGAAACGTGGTTGCAGGGTGACCAGGACTGGTAACTGAATATCCAGGGGTATCAGACATTTCGGAAGGATAGACAGGAAGGAAAATGAGGTGGGGTAGCTCTGTTAATTAAAGGTAACATCAGGGCGGTAGTGAGAGACGATATAGGCTCTAAGGAGCAGAATGTGGAATCGTTGTGGGTGGAGATAAGGAATAGTAGGGGGAGAAAGTCACTGGTGGGCGAAGTCTATAGGCCCCCAAATAATAACTTTGAGGTGGGTCGGGTTATAAACAAGCAAATAATGGATGCGTGCAAAAATAGAACAGCAATAATCATGGGGGATTTTAACCTGCATATTGATTGGTTGACTCAAGTCGGACGCGGTGGACTTGAGGACGAGTTCTTAGGATGCTGTCGGGATAGTTTCCTCGAACAGTATGTTACAGAACCTACGAGGGAGCAAGCTATCTTGGATCTGGTCATGTGTAATGAGACAGGTTAAATTAATGATCTTCTTGTGAGGGATCCTCTTGGAATGAGTGATCACAATATGGTTGAATTTCTAATACAAATGGAGGGTGAAAAAGTAGGGTCCCAAACCAGTGTCCTCTGCTTGAACAGAGGGGAGTACAATAAGATGAGGGCAGAATTGGCTAATGTAGACTGGGAGCGCAGACTAGTTGGTAGGACAGCTGAGCAACAGTGGCAGATTTTTAAGGAGATTTTTCTCAGTACTCAGCAAAAATATATTCCTGTGATAAAGAAGGAATGTAAGAAAAGGGATAACCAGCTGTGGATAACTAAGGAAATAAAGGAGAGTATTAAATTAAAAACCGATTTATACAGAGTGGCCAAAAATTGTGGGGAATTAGAAGATTGGGAAAGCTTTAAAAAACAACAAAGAACTACTAAGAAAGCGATAAAGAAAGGAAAGATAGATTATGAAACTAAACTAGCACAAAATATAAAAACTGATAGTAAAAGTTTTTACAAATATATAAAAAGGAAAAGAGTAGCTAAAGTAATGTTAGAAGACATTTCTTAGAAGACGAGAAGGGGATTTAATAATGGGAAACGAGGAAATGGCCGAGGCCTTAAACAAGTTTTTTGTGTCGGTCTTCACGATAGAGGACACAAATAGCTTACCGAAAAACGACAGTCGTGGGACTGTAGGGGGTGAGGTCCTTAAAACGATTACTATTACTAAAGAGGTGGTGCTTGGTAGGCTAATGGGACTAAAGGTAGACAAGTCCCCGGGCCCGGATGGAATGCATCCCAGGGTACTGAAAGAAATGGCAGAAGTAATAGCAGATGCGTTGGTTGTAATTTATCAAAATTCATTGGACTCTGGGGAAGTGCCGGCTGATTGGAAAACAGCTAATGTGACGCCACTGTTTAAAAAAGGAGGTAGACAAAAGGCGGGTAACTACAGGCCGGTTAGCTTCACATCCTTAGTTGGGAAATTGCTGGAATCCATCATTAAAGAAGAAATAGCAGGACACCTGGAAAAAAATGGTTCGATCAAGCAGACGCAGCATGGATTCATGAAGGGAAAGTCGTGTTTGACGAATTTACTGGATTTTTATGAAGATGTAATGAGTGCAGTTGACAGAGGGGAACCGGTGGATGTGGTGTTTTTGGATTTCCAGAAGGCGTTCGACAAGGTGCCTCACAAAAGGTTGCTGCAGAAGATTAAGGTGCACAGAGTTGGGGGTAAAGTGTGAGCGTGGATTGAGGATTGGCTACCTAACAGGAAGAAGTTTAACAACACCAGGTTAAAATCCAACAGGTTTGGAAACAACAGGTGAAAACCTGTTGGACTTTAACCTGGTGTTGTTAAACTTCTTACTGTGTTTACCCCAGTCCAACGCTGGCATCTCCACATCATATCTAACAGGAAGCAGAGAGTTGGAATAAATGGGTGCTTTTCTGGTTGGCAGTTGGTGACTAGTAGCGTGCCGCAGGGATCGGTGCTGGGGCCTCAACTGTTTACCATATACATAGACGATCTGGAGGAGGGGACCGAGTGTAGGGTAACAAAGTCTGCGGATGCCACAAAGATGAGTGGGAAAGTGATTTGCGTGGAGGATGCGGAAAGTCTGCAGAGAGATTTGGATAGGCTAAGTGAGTGGGCGAGGATCTGGCAGATGGAGTATAACGTTGACAAATGTGAGGTTATCCACTTTGGAAGGAATAATAGTAAAATGGACTATTATTTAAATGGTGAAAAATTACAACATGCTACTGTGCAGAGGGACCTGGGGGTCCTTGTGCATGAATCGCAAAAACTCAGTTTGCAGGTGCAGCAGGTAATCAAGAAGGGAAATGGAATGTTGGCCTTTATCGTGAGGGGGATAGAGTATAAAAGCAGGGAGGTCTTGCTGCAATTGTACAAAGTACTGATGAGGCCGCAACTAGAGTACTGTGTGCAATTTTGGTCCCCTTATTTGCGGAAGAATATATTGGCCTTGGAGGGAGTACAGAGAAGGTTCACCAGGTTGATACTGGAGATGAGGGGGTTAGCTTATGAGGAGAGATTGAGTAGATTGGGACTGTACTCACTGGAGTTTAGAAGGCTGAGGGAAGATCTTATAGAGACATATAAAATAATGAAGGGGCTAGACAGGGTAGAGGCAGAGAGATTCTTTCCACTTAGAAAGGAAACAAGAACTAAAGGACACAGCCTCAAAATAAGGGGGAGTCAGTTTAGAACAGAGTTGAGGAGGAACTTCTTCTCTCAGAGGGTAGTGAATCTCTGGAATTCTCTGCCCATTGAAGCAGTGGAGGCTACCTCTTTAAATATGTTTAAGTCACAGGTAGATAGATTTCTGATCAATAAGGGAATTAAGGGTTATGGGGAGCGGGCGGGTAAGTGGAACTAAACCACTATCAGATCAGCCATTATCTTATTGAATGGCGGGACAGGCTCGAGGGGCTAGATGGCCTACTCCTGCTCCTATTTCTTATGTTCTTATATTCTTAATATGTCATGCATCATCCACAACAGATGCTATTTTCGGGCTCTAAAGGCATTGGTAGCATTCAAAAAATGGATACAAACAATCCCAATGCCTCACTCTTTCCTATTTGCATAGAAATGTGTAACCTCCAGTCTACTGTGAGCCACAAAACAGAAGATCCACTACTATTTCATATATATCTCAACTGAATTAAATAGTTAATTTAAAAATATTTTTTATTATTGCAACATTTTTCTTATCAATGAGAAAGTGTCATATATGTCTAATATGGGTTGCTTCATGTCATGTTTTGTCAATCAGCGCAGGAGGCTTTATGCATTAGTTACTGGTATATTGGCACCCTTGAAGGGTGTTTCAAAGGGAGCTGGAAATAAATAAAGTTCCATCTGACAGTTTCTCATTTATGGGAAAGGAATCAAAGCTGTTTGAAACTTCATTTTCAGTCTCATACCCTGAAGATTGTGGTGTGATAATTCTGGATGGAACAGCTTATCTGAGAGGATTAGGTAAAACACGCTCTTTCTATTACTCATGGCTTCAGCTTGTTCAACTGGGTAGACTGTGTCGCACAGTATCTCTGCCCCTACATATGTCACTAATCTTATCTGTATCATTTCTGCCGCTTCTCTCAGAGCTCCAGCGTCTGCATCTTCACCTTTAATTTTGTGATGATACCTAGTATCCTCCTTCAAGGCATTTGTGTAATGTGCTATTAAATATACCAATGTTATTCCTTATATTTTAAATTTTGATGGAATATCAATGTAAAACCAAAAAAAGTTCTATAGATTTCCATCCTCTCACATTGATTGTGATTGAATAATTTATTATGGGCCAAGTAGTAGTTATACCATAGGAAAAAATGCTCAAAATCCGTACTGAAAAGAATTTAATTGAACAATCAGAAATTTCACAACAGAATCAATCCTGGTATTAAATGGAAGTATTAGAAAGCAGAAAGAAATTAGAAACAATCTGTTTTGTCAATCTCCACAATTTGCATTTTAAAATTGTCATCAAGAGATGATCTTCCTCAGACATTTCTCAAACATCAATATATCATATTAAGCAAAAGGAAGGTTAATGGAGTGATCCAACTGCAATGCTTTAAGTTACTTGCTTTACTTTGTTGCAAAGAACAAAGAAAATTACAGCACAGGAACAGGCCCTTCGGCCCTCCAAGCCTGCATCGACCATGCTACCCGACTGAACTAAACCCCCCTACCCTTCCAGGGACCATATCCCTCTGTTCTCATCCTATTCATGTATTTAATATTCATTCATAATTCATTGAGGCAATTCCAGGTGAAGAGTAGAAGATTGTGTTTCTGCTGTAAGCTCCCGTAATTTTAGCAACTCCATATGACTGGTCATAGAGTCATAGAATACAGTACAGAAGAGGGCCTTAGGTCCGATGACTCTGCGCTGACAAAATTACAATAAACCTACATCAATCCCACTTTCAAGCACTTGGCCCATAGCCTTGAATGCTATGACATTTCAAGTACTCATCCACATACTTTTTAAAGGTTGTGAGGTTTTCCGCCTCTACTACTCTCCCCGGCAGTAAATCCCAGACTCCCACAACCCTCTGGATGAAAATATTTTCCCCAAGTTCCCTCTAAACCTCCTGCCCCTCACCTTAAATTATGCCCTTCTTATTGATCCTTCAGCTAAAGGGCACAGCTGTTTCCTATTCACTTTGTCCACACCCTTCATAATCTTATAGACCTCAATCAGGTCCCCCGTCAGCCTTCTCTACTCTAAAGAAACCAATCTGAGCCTATGCAAACTCTCTTCATAGCTCAAATCCTCCATCCCTCGCAACAGCCTGGGGAATTTCCTTTGCATCCTCTCCAATGCAATAACATGCTTCTTATAGTGAGAATTGCACACAGCTGTGGCCTAACCAAAGTTTTGTACAGCTCCGGCAAACTTGGGATTCAACATGGCTGAACACCTTCTGTCTTTGTTCCTCTACTATAGTATGCTGTGTCCCTTTTGTATGAATGCTCCATTTCCTCTCCCCTTGCTGAACCACTTTAAACCCCTTCCAAAGCATTACCAAACCCACCTGGAAGGATGTTGGTTCTGTTCTGGTTCAGGTGCAGACCGTCCCACTTGTGCATATCCCACCTTCCCCAGAAACAGTCCCAGTGATCCAGAAATCTAAAAGCCTTCCTCCTGCACCAACTCCTGAGCCACACATTAATCTGTCCTATTCTTCTATTTCTGTATTTGCTAGCATGTGGCACCGGAGGTAATCATGATGTGGAGATGCCGGCGTTGGACTGGGGTAAACACAGTAAGAAGTTTAACAACACCAGGTTAAAGTCCAACAGATTTATTTGGTAGCAAAAGCCTCAAGCTTTCGGAGCCTTAAGCTCCTTCTTCAACAGCAGAAACTCACCTGAAGTCCGGTTTTTAAATCTGCTGCCTATCTCCCTGAGTTATTGATGCAAGACTTCATCCCCCATTCTACCTATATCATTGGTACCAACATGTACCACGACTTCTGACTTATCGCCCTCCTCCTCTAGGATGTCCTACAACCATTTAGCGACATCCTTGTCCCTGGCCACATGGAGGCAACACACCATCTTGGAGTCATGTCTGCAGCTGCTGAAATGCCTGTCTGTTCCCTAACTAGTTGAATCCCCTATCACTCTCCCTTCCTTCCTCCTGCCGTCCTGTACAATGAGGCCACTTGTGGTGCCAGAAGCTTGGCTCTGACTGCACTCCCTTGAGGAAACATCAGCTTCCAAAATGGAAAATCAATTTGAGAGAGTGGCCCCAAGGGACTCCTGTACTACCTTCCTGCTTCTCCTGGACTGCCAGGTGGTCACCCTTCTTTCCTCTAATCCCTTGAGCTGTGTTGTGACCACCTCTTTAAATGTGCTATCCATACATCTCTCAGCCTTGCCGATGCGCCTGTGTTTCCAGCCGCAGCTCGAGCTCCTGAACTCAGAGCTCAAGTTTCTTTCAAAAAATGTTAAAAAATAGTAGTTTACTGTTCTTTTGAGCCGGCATTTAATACCTCAGTTAAATCGGAGGTGAAAATCATAGAATCACACGGATTTCAGAAATCATTAAATCAGAACAATTGTGCCTGTGGCAGTATTAGCTCTACATCAGAGAAACCTGTTTCCCTGCTCTTCCACTAAACCCTTTAATATTTTTGTTTTCACACATTTACTTAATTCTCTGTCATATGTCATGATGAAATTGACTCAGTAGCTATTCCAGGTTATATAATGCAATTTTCTAATTTCTTTTTGAAAAAAAAAGAGTTACTAGAAGCTCCCATTTTATTCTTTTAAAGTGGTAATCTTCTATTTTCTAGAGCCTCATTGCACAGGAAAAATTATGTACAGCGCACATCTGAATTTTTGACATACATTTCGAAGAGATGAGATCCCCACTGGAGACACAGTTAGAAAATCACCTTTTTAGTGCTAATGCTAAGTTTAAATAGCCCCTGGTGTGATCATAGCTTGATCCCTTGCATAGCCGATGCTTGCTTCAATACATGACATGATGTGGAATAATGCTTCAGGGTATTGTGCTCCTTAAGGTAGTGTTGGGAGAAGAAGATCATTCAGTGAGATAGAATACAGGAATTACAGTAGTGTGGTGGATTACTGCACTGTTCTTTTTCATCTAAGATCCAGACTTAAATCCAACCCAGAAGATTCTCTATGTTCATTAAAGTGGAGGAACATTGTGGCTGCTGAAAATCTGACCATGGAAACGGTGATGAATGGCATAAAAGCAGGGACAGCACTTTTTCAGAAGCTGCACTGGACATTTTAGTGGAAGAGGTGGAAAGAAGAAAAGATGTCCTTATCTGCTAGACGGAAGGTGGCCCTTAAGATGAAACAAGTGGGAGCAGATAGCCATGGAGTTCAATCCCAGGAGGCAAGCCATCATTTCAGCAGCCTCGCAATCTGCCCTCCAACAGATTACTAGGATTACTGAGGCGCCACTCAGGGGGAGAATCACTAACGTGCTATTCTTTCTCAGGAAAACTGCATTTCTCTTCCCACAACTGAATGTCTACCAGTGCCCTCATTATTGCCTGTCAGCCAGACAACCCAGTCTGCTGCTGCCTATGCTGAGATGGTACAGTCCATAGCCGGGCCTTCTCCATAGCCGGGCGGCATGGTGACACAGTGATTACCACTGCTGCCTCACAGTACCAGGGATCCAGGTTCAATTCCGGCCTCGGGTCACTGTCTGTGTGGAATTTGCACATTCTTCCCATGTCTGCATGGGTTTCTTCCAGGTGCTTGGGTTCTACCCACACTCCAAAGATGTGCAGGTTAGGGGGATTGGCCATGGTAAATTGACCCTTAGTGTCAGGGGGATTAGCGGGGTAAATATGTGGGGTTACAGGAATAAGGCCTGGGTGGGATTGTGGTCGGTACAGACTCGGTGGACCGAATGACCTCCTCCTGTACTGTAGGGATTCTATGATTTTATGATTCTCAGCCAGGAGTTATTTGAGCTTACCCTACAAGGCCATCTATACTTTCCTTCACTGGAAGTCAGCAGCCTTCCAACAACTATGCAGCCTCTGGGATAAGACTGTGCAGGAGCACGAGGTCAGGCAAAGGCACATAGAAGAGATGAACTAAGGGAAAGCCCAGGAGAGATTAGTTGATGTTTGCATGGAATATGGTTTGATTTAATCGATGAATTCAGTTTGAAATGTTAATTTTGTGTTGGTTTTTATTTAACATCGTGGCCTAGTGGACAATTCCCTAGATTCTGGATTCAGAATCAATTCCCTAGATTCTGATTTCAATCCCATCAGATTGAAAAATAGAAAATATGACTTCCATATTCAATAAGTAAGGGAGACAGAAAGCAGAAAACGACAGACCCCAGTTAGCATAACATTCGTCATCAGAAAATTGCTTGAATCTACTATTAAGGCAATTGTAGAAGGGGAACTTAGAAAATCTCAATGCAATCAGGCACAGTCAACATGATTTTGTGAAAGGGAAATCAGCTTTGACTCATTTATTGGAGTTCTTTGAGGAAGTAATAAGCAACATGGATAAAGGGTTGAATGTGTTGTACTTAGATTTCCAGAAGGCATTTGACAAAGTGCCGCATGAAAGGTTACTACTGTTCTGCTGCCATGGAACAGAAACCCAATACTGTGGGTGGAATGTTCCATACCACCCCGCCTCCCCCTCCGCACCCCCCCCCCCCCCCACCCGCTCCACCCGAGGCATGTTTTGTGGCGGCGTTGGTGACCCACCATCGGCCAGCACCGGGATCGTCTGGTCCCACCGCTGTCAACGGAATTTCCTGTTGTATGCTCCCCCTGCACCTGGGAAACCTATGGCAGGGGTTCGCCGTCAATAGGACCAGAAGATCCCGTTGGTGGGAATGGTCAGAAAATTCCAGCCTATGTATTTAAAAACATTACATTTGTTGTTATTTCTTATTTTTAAACTGGACGTTTATTCTGGACAAAGACATTGAAAATGGTTGACCTTCTGCCTGTGAGTTATCGTCAGCAGTCTCCAGTACAAAACAATTCTCTCAGTATCAGGAATTTCAAACCTCGTTATACCTCAAGGATTACTGGCATATAACCTGGTACTGGTCAAACATAGTTCAAAGGGAGCTACAGAACTCAAGTATAGAACTCATATGGAGATAAGAGCTCCCTGGAAAAGCGCAAGAAGTGAGCATCGACCAACATTATTCTTCTCCTGTGACGCCCACCAGTTCATGGCTGGCTGTTCCCAGTGAACCTTTATGTTCACATGAAAGCAGTCGATGATACTTTGCACTCACCTGGTGATGGCATAGAACCTGACTGACCTTGCCACCTGGCTGACTTCATCAATGATGAAGTGATTAAATGCAAACTAGGCTAGATTTCAGAAAAAGATTAACCCTTAAATTTAACCATTAACATTCCCTTACTCACAAATTCCCAATTTCACACTCTTGGCAAGCTGCCCTCAGTGATGAGCTGCTATCTTCATATTGGCTAACTTGAGGGCCGCTGGCATGGGGTTTCCACCAAATCCACTTGGCTACATGTCTTAACCATCAATCCAAAATATCTCAGTGACGAGTCTGTGGGACATCCGTTGGTGTCTCTGGCATTGCCTTACTGACATCTGGAGGTAGTAGGTTCCTGTGCTCTGAATTCATTGACACACCAGTGTCCACCTTCATCGATGCCAACCTTGGATGTGTGCATCAGGACTGGCCTTCTGCTCTGGTGCTGCCTAATTTTGGCCTTGAAATCACTGGTGTTGGACAGCAAGAGAACTCCGTCTTCCGAGGTTGCAGGAAAATTGGAAAATGAATCCCCTGCTCATTGCAGTGATTGCACTTTATGAAAAGGGCAGACTTTCATGTGAGAGCATGTTTGTCCATGGTTCTCATCCATTCAACTGATTGTTCGGGAGTCAGTTTAATTGGTCAGTTGAGTGTATTATGAATTCTTTCTATCCAAAATGATCCTCCTTTAATTCAATCGAGATTCCCATTCAGAGAAGCTGTGTTTCACACAAGACCATCAATTGATGGTACATGTGATTTTTGAGACCTGTTCGTGTATCTTCTATCCTCTTTCTGCCACTCTCACGCATGCGCATTATCCTTGACCCACTCAACATAATATTTCCTCTCCCCTCAGTTACCCTTGAACCTCCCCCACGGTTACTTCGAACCCAATAGCATTACCGTGGATATTCCATTTTGTTTTCCCCTGGGCTTACCCCCTATGCCAACTCTGTTGTCTTTTGTCCACTCCAATGCACCACCCACTTGAGTCCTTTCAAAGCCCAACTCTGACGCTGGACCTGCCCCCCCGTCCCCAACCAAATACAACTTCCTTCCAACACACCCCCTTGCACATGTGCACCACCCTCTGTCTGCCCTGCATTCCCTCCACCGCATCTCCCTGAACTTGAACACTAGCCTTTCACAACTCACCATCTTGTGCCACAGAATTCAACATGGAAACCTATATTTATTTTTCATTCATTATATGGGATGTGGGCGTCGGTGGCTAGTCCAACATCCTTACTGTCCATCCCTAGTTTCCCTTGGGAAGGTGGTGGTGAACTGCCTTCTTGAACTTTTGACATTATCTTAGTCACAACAGTGCAAAGCCATCTGGTGCATGCCATCTTTAAATGACTGTGAAATGGGTACCACAAGATCCATGTGTGCTGCTAACTTCATCCTGAGGGTAGGATTTTTTGAAAACTGTTTCACATTACTGAGTATTCATGGCATGCAAATATATTACAAGTATGAACCCACCACAGGCCGGCGGAATGATTGGCATGCTGCAAATACGTTGCTGATTTTATCTCTGCATGTAGATCCACCATCGGGAAATTTAGATTTTGTATCCCACTTAATTAGGTGACACTGCTAACCATGTTTCCCACTCTTGTGGGCTTCAGAAAATCCCCCATGGAGATCCAGAGTGAGAGGCAGAGAAACAGCTTAGCATCAACCTGGAATGAATCCAGAGTGAGCACCAAAAGCCAGGAACTAACACCCAGATGGATCCAGGATCCCTGAAGCATGTTGCAGGCTTTCAGTATTGATTACCACTCTGCTTCCCGCTGCATGGGAATCCACATTGTTAATCACCATTAATATGGTGCAATTCACCCATAATTGAGAATGCACACCACTGACACCATTTTGGAGCTCTGAGGACAATCTTTACACCCAAAAAACAGGCACCAACAAACCCAACTTCTCATCCTTTAATCAGTCCAGGCAGTTTCAATTTAGTCCCTAATTAGAATGGGGGCACAACGTACAATTTTCCAATTAGACAATAATTGATTGATACTAAATTATCTTTCCATAATTTTCTTTTCCCTTCCTCCAGTAAAGCTCCTAAAATTGATTTTCCCAACTTAATGCCTATATTCACCAGTTTCCAACATATTAGACAAAGGAAATGTCAGATGTTGCTTGTCATGGATTAACTACATGTGTTGAGATCAATGACGGACAAGAGAAAAGGGAATTGGGAGTTTGAAACTGAATTCAGAATGAGGGAGAGCTTTTTCCACAGCCAGTGATAATATAAATAGTGGGGTTAGTGGAAGGTAAAGGATGTAGGCAATGAAGGAAACAAGGCATTGGTCACATGTAAACATCTTGGAAGTGGAGAGACCATGAGAGATGGTAAGATATGGGTGGCACGGTAGCACAGTGGTTAGCACTGCTGCTTCACAGCTCCAGGGACCTGGGTTCGATTCCTGGCTTGGGTCACTGTCTGTGTGGAGTTTGCACGTTCTCCTTGTGTCTGCGTGGGTTTCCTCCAGGTGCTCCGGTTTCCTCCCACAGTCCAAAGATGTGCGGGTTAGGTTGATTGGCCATGCTAAAATTGCCCTCAGTGTCCTGAGATGTGTAGGTTACAGGGATTAGTGAGTAAATAGGTAGGGATATGGGGTAGGGCCTGGGTGAGATTGTGGTCGGTGCCGACTCAATGGGCCAAATGGCCTCTTTCTGTACTGTAGGGATTCTATGAGTGGTTTGTGTGTATGAGTGGGTGGGACTGGGTCTAGGTGTGGAATTGACACACAAACTGAAATTGAGTGATGATAAGAAGTCAAATGAGAGGCTGCTGAGGAAGTTTAGATGAATATTGAAATCACCGAGGATGAATTTGGAGAAGAAAGGAAAAGTATTTTGGTTATTGAAGTTAACATGGAGTTGAAAGGGTGATTCATGACAAGAATTTTAATTATTATTTATTTGCTCATGTGATGTGAGCATGACAAGCTTGGCCAGCATTTACTGCCTGTACCTAATTGCCCTTGAGAAGTTGGTGGTGGGCCGTCTTCTTGAACTGCTGCAATACATCTGGTGCAGGTACTATCATAATATGGGTTATTTATGCTGCGATGGTTGTGTCTCATTGATGAGAGCTTGAGGCTTGTGTGTTTACACATAAACACCTTTATTGGTAGTCTTTTAACTATTTACAGTTCCAAGTATAGTCTTGGATGGTGTTGCTCCCACTATGCAGGCTAACTGTTTACGCAGTGTTCTTCTAGACTGTTCTCCACATACATCACATTGTGGGTGGTGCCATTCTCCAGTTATACGTTAACCCTTGTTCTGCTGAGCATCTTATATTACAGGGCATGCAGCTATATATCATCTCATCCCCCTTTCTTTCTCAAAAACTTTCCTCCCTTCTAACGGAGAATACAACACAATGTTTACTTCCTATCAAAATACAACACGGTCTTATGTCTTGACAGTTCTTTCACATCTTGGTCTGCCATGTGTGAAGGAATGGTAGTAGTACTTAGTGTTTCTGGTACTTAGATTGTGTGATAAAGTTTCTTTCTCTGAACAGGATATTTTAATCTGCAGTTTCTTCTTTAACTCATCTTTTAAAGATTTGACTGTATCCTTCATTCCTTTAGTTTGGTAGCAGCCCTTTCTTTTCTTTAGTTAATTTCTTAAGTTCTTGTTTTATAACTGAAATCTCATCCCTGACAGACAATAGTTCAATTTCCAAAAGGCTTTTTTAGATAAGTTGATATTTGGTTCTTTTCCTTTCTGGCATTTCAATTCAACATCTTTTTCATCATATTGCTGCTTGTGCTTTTCCATTAGTGTGACCGTTTCAGCAATCTTGTTCTGGCATATTATCTGTTTCTTTCTGTGTCTGAATTTCTGTCAATTTCAATATTTTTACCTCTTCAGTTAACTTTTCATTGTCAGCCTTCCTTCTGAAGGCTCTGAATAGTTTCTTAAGATTCCTCGTTGAGAGTTGACTGTTCCAAATTCAATTGTTCTAATCTCAGTTTTATAAGAACTGCACTGCTTAGTTTCTCCTATAAACTGCTTCTTCAAGCTCTTATTCTCTTAATTCAATTTTTCACTGGACTTGTCTTATTTTCTAGTTGCTTTTTCATGGAGTTCAGTTTATTTCTCTATTGTCTCATTAATTTCTCAACTTAATTTTGTAAACTTCTGCAACTTCCTTCTTTTTTCTGCAAGTTTGCTGTCAGCTATTCCATCTTTTTGTTGTAAGGTCTTCTCGAGAGCTTTAATTCTTTTTGCTGATTCCTCTTAATGTTCAATAATTTGTAGTTTCGTTTGGAAGTCTTTTGATGCCCTCCCTCTAGGGTCTTTAGTTGCCCTTTGGCGTTAATTGCCCTCCTCCTGGGGTCTTTCATTGCCTTCTCATTTTAGGGTAATTTGTTTTCCTCCTTTTGTGGTCTTTTTCATTACTCTCCTTCTGGTGTCTTTCATTGCCTCCTATCTGAGCTATGTCATTGCCCTCCCTCTGGGATCTCTCATCGCCATTCTCTTAAAGTCTTCATTGCCTCCAGTTTGAGATCTTTGTTGCCTATGGACCATTTTTGGGAGTTGCCCTCTATCTCTAATATTCCTGTCCATAGTTATTTGTTTCTTCTTGTTATTGCCATTTTAAGTGTGTTGCCAGTTTAAAGGTATTATTGCTTTAAGGGTATTTCCACTTAATGTTAAAGTTTATTTATTAGTTACAAGTAGGCTTACATTCACACTGTAATGAAGTTGCTGTGAAAATCCCCTTTAAAACTTTAAAACGGTCATTTTTTTCAGGTGACCTGACGGGCGCTGTTATTTTGAAAGCCACAAGGCTTCAATTCTGCAGGTTGTTCCCTTCTTTCTTTGGCCTTTTTTAGCAATAGCCTCACTGTCTGCATTTTGAACTTCGCAGCATTTTAAAAACTTATGATCATTTTATTTAAAGTCAAACGTATAGCACTTCATGCTGTTAGCTCCGCTGTAAGTTAAATTTCAGCGCCTGACTGACAGCCAATTTTACGTTTTATTTTCCTTCTGTCCCAGCTTTTTTAAAAGAAGTTTTCTGCTACTGTCTTTCAATTTCTTCAATCTACTGAGCCTCTTAGAATCACCACCTATTCTAAAATGTAAAGATGGCTACTTTTCTGTATTTTGCTCACCCCTTTTGTGGATTCTGACCCAGGGGTCTTGCAATGTTCTTTATGTTGCTCACCCGTCTTACCCATGTTCTCTGACCCTACATTACTCAGGGTCTGGCAATATCTCTTCTTAGGCTTCAGTGTTCCATATCTTGGGATACTGTTCTGCATGCCTGCATTTAGTTGCCACCTTTCATATTGTCTTTGATCACCACCATCGATCAGCATGGTACTATCACCAAATCCTGTTCCGACACCATGTCATAATATGGGTTTGTTAATGCTGCTTTGGTGGTGTCTCATTGATGAGATAACTTCCATGATTGTCCACCCTAATATTTTAGGGTGTTTATGATGAATTTTCTGCTCTCTGAAATGTTATGATATGAAAAAACAAGTGAACTCCAAAAACTAATAAAACATTCAAAAACTAAAGAATAAAAAATCCATCAAACAAAATGCGAAGGCAAAGGCCAAAACATAACAATGTAATTTTCGGATAAACAATCTGGAAACCAGCATAATCCAGCTTAAACAAAGAGAATGCCAAAAGTCAGGATGAGCCTTACACCACAGTATCCTCATAGCTACCAGGGCATTAATTCCCAGACAAGTCTCAGGATACCCTGGTGCATCATTTGGAGACTTAAGCTATGGCATTAAAAAAACAGGCTGTGAACCCACCCGCCCCAGGAAATTTACAGTTCTCTTAGTGGCTATTCTGACTCAGATTTTCAACTTGTATTGGATTGCAGACATATCTCATAAACTCATATTCATGGGGACTGAATCCAGATCAACCTCACGCATTTCTTATATAACTGTTGTAGTTGTTAGAGAGAAATAAATAATCTTATCAGCCAAGGATAGATTTGAGCCTGTCACCAAGATAACCAAACAAGATTCAAATGCAGCATGCCATCCTACCATTTCTCCACTTTTGGCAACATGGCTGTATTTCTCCATCAATTACTTGACCACGGATTCAGTTTCCTCTGTCTTTTTCAGATATTGGGTTTTGACGGACACTTTGATTAACCTTTGCAAAGGTTAAGATATACATTAACACATGGGCGTGATCTTACAAAAAAAATTCTAAGTGCCAAACAAGCGAGCAAACGGGCGAGAATCGCAATGGTTTTTTCGACGAGTAGCGAGTCGCAACCTTATGACACTTAGTGCAAAAGTAGCCTGGATATGATTCTCACCAGTAGTGTGGGAGGTCCACAGCCTAAGCTCTGGTGTAGCCAGCTGCAGAGCGCTTCGTGTGCCATTGCTCAGGCACCCCGATCTCACAGTGCAGTGGGAGATCTCCTGCCAACCTCCCCATGAACATCGGGATGCTCCCCCCCCCCAACCCCCGCCACCCCACGGACATCAGGATAGCCCCACCAATCGTTCTCTGGCTGCAGAGTTCCCCCCCCCCCCCCAATCCTGATCACTGCCCCTGCAGAGTCCCCTCCTTCCACACTGATAGCTAACTCTCCTTGCAGAGTTCCTCTCCCCACCGATAACCACCCCTGTGCAGCTCCCCACTTGCCTTCCGCTCATAGACCCACCCCCACTCAGGCTCCGCCCCCATGGGCCCCTCCCCCTTGGCACTGTCTCTGACACAGGTATGGTGCCCAGTGGGTAATGCCAGTGTTCCTGATGGGCACTGCCCAGGTGCCAGGTGGGCATGCCAGGCTGGTACTGCTCCATTGGCACTGCCCATCCCTATGCCTGACCACCCGGGATCCTTCAATGGCTCTGATTGCCCTGGCAAGGCGAAACGTCTGGTCTCTGCTGGTGGAGACCAGCTGTGATTCTCATCGATGGAAAGCTCGACCAGCGAGGTGATTAACACAATAGGAGTACAGGACTCACTAATGGGACTGGTAACTTCGGAGGAGGCGAGAACTCAATTTTTCGCCTCTCTCCCAATCTTACCTCCGCACCCCACTGAACAACAGGAAGGACGAGGTTGGAAGGCCAAGCCCACAGTCTTTCTAATTGTTCCCGATGTTTTATCTCCAGGTTTGGGAATTTACTTCTAAGTAGTCACATTCCTTTAAGAATGTAGCCGTCAATCCTTGTAAGTAGTTTTTAAAAAATTTCTGCAATTTTCTACTCCCCACCTCACCCCAAGCAACCCATACCAACCTCACCCCAATCAACTTATACCAACCTCACCCCAATCAACTTATACCAACCTCACCCCAAGCAACCCATACCAACCTCACCCCAAGCAACCCATACCAACCTCACCCCAAACAACCCATACCAACCTCACCCCAAACAACCTATACCAACCTCACCCCAATCAACTCAGACCAACCTCACCCCAAACAACCCATACCAACCTCACCCCAATCAACTCAGACCAACCTCACCCCAAACAACCCATACCAACCTCACCCTAAACAACCCATACCAACCTCACCCCAAACAACCCATACCAACCTCACCCTAAACAACCCATACCAACCTCACCCTAAACAACCCATACCAACCTCACCCCAAACAACCCATACCGACCTCACCCCAAACAACCCATACCAACCTCACCCTAAACAACCCATACCAACCTCACCCTAAACAACCCATACCAACCTCACCCCAAACAACCCAGACCAACCTCACCCCAAGCAACCCATACCAACCTCCACCAGCGAGCTACTAATATAGGAATCAATATTAGGTATTTGACACAGAATTTAAATGAAACTGCAAGTCACACAGCATTGAGACCCTGCCCTAAATATTTCCCAATCATAATTAGATTGGAAAATTTACATATGCAATGTTTGGATGAAGTTTTAAGTCATTCAAAACCCATCCACTCGTACAAAGTCAAAATCTCCCCACAAAATTGTTCCTCCCCTTAAAAAGCATTCCCCCCACATCCCCCCACAACCTCCCCACCATTAAAAGGCAACTGACAGTGCAAAACCACCTATAGCCAACTTTTGCAGGTCAGTACCTATCATTGTTATTGAAATGGATCTGAAGGCTCACTAATAGCTTAGTGGGTAAATACACCAGTTGCTTTAGAACTGGTCAAAGTGATGAGCTAGATAACTTCAGCTGCAGCAAAGCTGAAATATCCCAGACTATGGAGAAAATGGAAATAAAATTATCATGGAGTCTTGTTCTTTAGTGTTCTCCAAGGACTCTTACTAAAAGGTGCACACATGTGGACATCAGATAAAGACAGGTTTGGGTTTGGTGATACTCTCTGCAATAAAATAGGCTGCCAACATTCACCATCTGGATTCACAAATTACAACACCGGGATACAGCGCCAGAGGGCAAATTACAAATGGCACCAGTATCATAAATTCTTCACAATAGGAGAAAATTGGGAAAAAATGATGGATTTATTTTAGAATATTAGATCTAAACTAAAAAAAATGATTTCGGATTAACCTATTTTTAAACATTTACTGAGTATTATATGATGCTCTGTATGTCCTTAATAAGGCACCAGGATCAGATGAACATCCAAGGATACAGAGGGAAGTGAGAGTGGAAATTGTGGAGGCGCTGAACATACTTTTCCAGTCTTTCTTAGATTTTTGGATGGTGCCAGAGGACTGGAGAGTTGCTAAACTTACACCCTTGTTCCAAAAAACAGTATAGCAATAAACCCAGCAACTATAACTACAGATGAATCTTCTAGAAACAATAATTTGGGACAAAATGAAGAGTCACATGGACAAATGTGGGTTAATTAAGGAACTCCAGCACAGATTTGTTAAGGGAAAATCATGTTTAACTAACTTGCTCGAATTTTTTGAACAGGTAACAGGGTTGATGAGGGCAATGTTGTTAATGTGGTGTACATGGATATCAAAAAGGCATTTTATACATGCTGCACAACAGATGTGTGAGCAAAGTTATAGCTCATGGAATAAAAGGGGCAGTAACAACATAGATGCAAAATTGGCTGAGTGATAGGAAAGAGAGAGCAATAGTTAATGAATGTTTTTCAGACAGAGGAAGGTCAATAGTGGAGCTCCAAATGGGTTGCTGCTGGGACCTTACTCTTCCTGATGTGATTAACGAACTGTGAGGATATTGTAGAACTTCAAAAGCACACTGACAAGTTGGTGGAATGGATGGAAAATGACATACGAAGTTCAATTTGGTGAAGTGTGAAGTTATTCATTTTCAGGAAGAACATGGCAAAACAATATAAACTGAAGGGTACAACTCTAAAAGAGTACAACCCTAAAGGGGATGTAGGAGCAGAGGGATCTGGTTGCATATGTACATAAGTTATTGAAGGACAGATTGAGAGAGCGGTTAATGAAACATTCGGTATCCTAGGTTTTACTAATGGGAGCATAGAGTACAAAAGCCTGAGGTTATGTTGAACTTGTATAAGACAATCGTTTGACCTCAGCTGGAGTATTGTGTCCAGTTCTGGGGCTCGCATTTTAGGAAAGATGTGAAGGCATTGGAGAGAATGCAGAAAAGATTCACGGGTATGGCTCCAAGGACGAGGAACTTCAGTTACAAAGATGAATTGGAAAAGTTGGGACAGTTTTTCCTGGAGAAAAGAAGACCTAGAGAGGATTTGATTGAGGTGTTCAAAATCATGAGAGGTCTGCACAGAGTAGATAGGGAGAAACTGTTCCCACTTACTAAAGGATCGAGAATGAAAAGGCACAGATTTTAAGTAATTGGCAAAAGTAACAAAGGCATAATGAGAAAAAACGTTTTCATCTAGCGAGTGGTTAAAGTCCAAACGGCACTACATGAGAGTGTGGTGAAGGCAGGTTCAACTGAGGAAAGCAAAGAAACAATGGGCCCTATTTTGCTATTTTGATTCTAAGTGCTGGGCGGACTTGAAACTGGGGGTGTTTCAGATCCGTCTTTTAGGCCTGTTCTCCGGTGCACCCGTACGCACTCTGCCTGCAAAAATATCAGTGATTCCGAATCGGGCTTAACGTGCTCGAAATCCTGCAGCTCCAATCAGTGCTTCCAACTGAAGAAAAATTGATAACATGCTGCTCCCCTGCCACATAGCTCCCAGGCCAGATAATGCCTCCCCCTGGCCCCCACAGACATTGCCCCACCCCACAACATTACTGACCCCCCTTATCACCCCACCCCCTCACCACCCAGACTGATTGCGAGCTCATCCCTCCTCTTCACCCCCATCGATCACAGGCAGAGTGGCAGCGGACCCCCCCATTTACTCGCACTGATCACAGGCAGAGTGGCAGCAGACCCCCCCCTTCCCCCTCACTGATCACAGGCAGAGTGGCAGCGGACCCCCCCTTTCCCCCTCACTGATCACAGGCAGAGTGGCAATGGACCCTCCCTTCCCCCCTCACTGATCACAGGCAGAGTAGCAGCGGTCCTCCCTCCCCACCTCTTCCCCCCCCCACCGATCTCAAGAAGGGAGCCGTCGGACCCACCTTCCCCCTCCACACTGATCTCTAGCAGAGAGCCATTGGATGCTCGCCACTTAGCTCCTCACTAATTGGAGCGCCCGAATCGGACTTTTGTAGAGCGTGTCTGTTTCACATCGAATCTGGATGGGCGAACGCAGTGGTAAAGGGGGAAGTGCCAGTAAGGTTGGGCTTGCAGCCCATTAAGTCAATTTAAATGCATGCAAATGCATTTAAATGGTCGTCGCACCTGTTTCCCGCATGGTCCCGATCATGGCCATTTTCAGGCCTTGGTAAAGGGGGAACTGGCACGGAGGCAGGCACAGATCATGCTACTCACCTCACGCCCGACTTTACCAAGTTTTCGCGCCCGAAAACGGGTGCACCTTGATGGTAAAATTGAGCTCAATGTGCAGGGATATGGGGAGAAGACAGGGGAATGGCACGAGGTGCATTACTCATTCAGAGAACCAGCATGGACATGGTGGGCCAAATGGTCTCCTTTTGCACTGTAACAATTCTGTGATTGTGATTATGGAGTTTAACAGTTGCGCTATAAATTTAATATAACACTAGTATCTCGCTAGAGCTGATTTAATCCACTGCCTCATTTTAGTGGAGAAGAAAGAAAAATCTGACCAATCACTTAACAAACACTTACTATGGTTCTAGGCTTCAGCTCTTGGGTCTTGCAGGCTTCAGCCTCCTCTCTTGGACCACTTCTTTTTGTGAAAGCCAGAATGACTCCTCCTTCACTGCAACAAATTCCCTCACGCATCTAATTCCTGGATGCTGGCACTTGGTCTCACTGCACTCAATCTCCACTCCCAACTTCCTGCAAATTCAGTGATCCTTTCCAGGACTGGAAGATCCTACTGGCATTAAGGACTGGGAAATTCCTTCATTGGCTTTACAAATGAAGAAAAAGATCCGAATCGCAGCTGTTTACAGATAATAATGCCATGAGACAAGACCTTCCTTTCGGGAGCTTACATATATTTAGTGAGAATTATTTTGAACTTAATGAAAGTTTGAAGTAAGAAACATGTAAGAGTATTGCATCTCCTTAAGGCATAATGCGAGCAAACTGGCACCACGGCAATAAAAATTATGCTTTATTATAATTCATAATGCCTAAGGCAATGGGCATTCACACACAATTAAAACAATTCCTCAAACACAAGCAGAAATACAGATGAACGAACACAAAAAGTACACTTCTGGTTTTTTCTGATTAATTTCTGGATTGAGCGATGCAAACTGGCTTTGCTTTAAGCAAATATAAGGAATGTTTTTTGACACCGAAGGGATATATTTGAATACTTTTGCCAACAGCTATTTATGTTGCCTGACCATCTACTTTAGTTAAGACCCATTATTCAATAATATAGCTGAACACTTATTAGAACTAAAGGTATTTCCTTCTTTCTATCTTCATTAAAGCGAGACAAAAATATTTGCTGAGCAGAATTATGGTATTGTTACTCTTCATTATATTTACATTATAAATAGACTAGGATCAAAGAGTCCCGACAGTACAGAGAAGGTCATTTGGCCCATCAAACCTGCACTGACAACAATCCCACCCAGGCCCTATCCCCGTAACCCCACGTGTTTACACTGCTAATCCCCCGACATGAAGGAACAATTTATCATGGCCAATCCACCTAACCTCCACATCTTTGGACTGTAGGTAGAAACTGGAGCACCCAGAGGAAACCGATGCAGACATGAGGAGAACATGCAAACTCCACACAGATGGTCACCCGAGGCCAGAATTGAACCCGGGTCCCTGGCACAATGAAGCAGCAGTGCTCACCACTGTGCCACCATGCCACCCATGATCTCAGGATGTGGACATCACGGGCAAGGCTGATAGTTATTGCCCAACCCTCATTGCCCTAATGATGCTGGTAATTTTCTTCTTCACCCTTTATAATAAAGACATAATACAGCTTAATTACTTACTAAAGGGGAGTTACAAAGCAACCAGGAGTCAGATTGAAATCACACATAAGCAGAACAAGTGAAGATGGTGGGTTTCCGTCCCTAAAATGGATCATTTATATTAAGAATAAAGACTTGTTTTAATATAACCTCATTCACAACCAGCAGACATTTCAAAGCATTTTAAAGGAGTCTCCAGGTGACACAAATCATAATATGATTGAATTTCATGTTTAGTTTGAAGATGAGAAGTGTGGGTCTAAGACTAGTGTTTTAAGCATAAATGAAAGTAATTATTAGGATATGATGGCAGAGTTGCCTAAACTGAACTGGGACGTTAGGTTAAAATATACGTCAGGCGAGACACAGTGAGAGACTTTTAAGGAGATATTTAGTAACTCCCAGCAAAGATTTATCCCAGTGAGAAAAAGAGACTCTTTGAGAAGAATGTATCATAAATGGTTAAATAAGGAAGATAATGATAGTATCAAAGTAAAAGGACTATTGCACAAAACCATGAAGATTAGTCATAGATCAGAAGATCAAACTTATTTTAAGAACCATAAAAAATGATTAAAAAGAGACAAATTGAAGTATGAGAGAAAGATAGTTAGAAATATAAAAGCAGAAGAGTTTCCACAGATATTTATAGGGGAAAATACTAACTAAAATAAATGCTGGTATGATATGACCCTGATCATTGAGAGCAAGTGAACTACCATCAGCCAGACAGAAGTCAGATATTCACAGATGCACTGTGCTGATCTATGGAGTGTCCCCTTGCCTGTCATCATCATCCTCCATGAATCTAGCAGCTACGATCAGGTCCCGAGCATGCCTGCTGCATCTCGACATCACTCTGGCCTCATGTCCACCATGCGTGCCTTTGGGGGACCTCCTCACCTTTACCCTAGTGATGTCCTCCTCATCGGAGGAGACATGCAGCTCCTTCATCTCCTTCTCCTGCACTGCATTATGGTTGGCCAAAACTGCCCTCACACCACATGACATGTAGCTTTGGCTACACAACTGAATCCTGAGCTCTCATCTCAGGCACAGACATTGTCCTAACCTGCACTCCAAGTCCTTGTGCTGTGCTTGGACCATAAGAGGCACTTGACAATGTGAACTTTAACATAAAACAAGGGATATGGGGCTAGCCCCTCAGTCAGTGTTCCATGGCCACCTTTCTCAGGGGATCCTCAAGCTCGCCTAATCACCCACTGATTCTGCTGTATCATAGCACTCACTGGATTTGGAGGTCTACATGGGAGGGGCTAAATGGCACGCTCAGACATTAATGCTGCTTGAGTGAGCACAATTACTTGGCAAGCCTGACTCCAAGCATGTCAATTCAGCTCAAGCTAAATGATCTCAGCTACAATAGAGTGCCCATCTTTGACACGCTTTTGGCATTTTGGTCTTCACCTCCCCCTCATTATGCCACCTTCATGTGCTTGCATGCAACCTTCAGTCAGTGCTGCCTTGACCCCATCTCCCTCCACTGTTCCTTGTGCCCTGAGGTTCCCTTGCCTCTCATCTCTCCTGCAGAGCTCCCCAGGCCATGACACCAGAAGGCAGCTATGAAGAAGCTGCTGTAGAGGTTTGCCTGTGACCTCCTGAATATGCAGAGCCGCTTCCTCGAATTGGGTTGTGTGCACTCACCTCCAGCTTCCCCTCAGAATTCAGCTCATCACGTGCGCACCTTTTGAAGCCAGTCATACATCATGCCATTCTGAGATCACACTGATGTGATCATCGAGGGGTTTGTGGCCTCTATCATTAGATGCAGATTTACTACAATGATGTCCCTGATGTTTGATGACGGAAGCATGACCCAACATTGACAGAGGGAGGGGATGATGGCATACTGCATTTACGCTGCTGGAAAATGCATCTGGGGCCTTCTGGCAATATTTTCCAGTTGCACTACTGAACATGCCCACCCTGATTAGGCACAGAAAATCCCAGCCTTGGAAAAACATAAATGTGAAAGGGAAATCATGTTTAACTAATTCATTACAGTTCTTTGAGGAAATAAGCAGCAAGGTGAATAAAGGGGAACCTGTAAATGTGGTGTACTTAGGTTTCCAAAAGGCATTTGATATGATGCCACATCAAAAGTTACAACAGGAAATAAGAACACATGGTGTAAGGGTAACATTTTAGCATGGATAGAGGATTGGTTAGCTAACCCGAAGCAAAAGGTCAGGATAAATGGAACTTTTTCATTTGGCCATCTGGAATGTCAAAGAAAGCAGTTCTGGGGCCTCAACTATTCACAATCTGTATCAATTGCTTAGATGAAGAAACTGAATGTATGGCAGCTAAATTTGCTGATGACAACAAAATAGGAAATAAGTTATCAAGAGGAGGTTAAAAAGTCTGCAATGGGATACAGGTAGTTTAAGTGTGTGGACAAAAATTTGGCAAATAGAGTATACTGTGGGAAAATATGAGCATGTCCACTTTGGCATGAAGAATAGGAAAGCAGAATATTATTTAAACATAGAGAGATTGCAGTAGCACAGAGGGATCTGTGTTCTGGTACATAAATCAAACAACCAGGTACAGACAGTGAACTTATGACACATGCACAGTTCCTGGAAACTACATTCTAAGTTGTAAGTTGGAACTGATTTTCCCATGGGAACTATGGTATAAGCAGGAGAATGGTTCCTGAACCAAGGTCAGAAATTACTCATGGGGCACATGGCAATGTTAAATGCTCTCAACTCTTGCCCTGTCAAATTCCTATGGCAACTGTTGATGTCCACACATCTTAGCACAAGTTCTTCAGTTAGTGCAGAGGGATATAATGAAGCCATTGTTCACTGTCAATTACCTGTTTAATTTTGAACTTCGAGCTAAAATACAATGTAAGCATATAAATGCATTGCAATTGCAACAGTTGTGCCCAAAAACATTTTATGGAAAAAACACTCACTTCCAACCTATTGAAGATGATTTGACTTATGCTGTCATAAAGATGAGCGGTGTAGAATATCAATGCATACGTATGGACTTGCTGGCGTGGTCTCATAAAGTCGAAACCAATGTTGTAAAGTCGAAATGGGGCATCAATTTATAAACGTCATAAGTGCCATTCATCACAACTCCAACATTGTAAAGTTGAGAACTGCCTGTACAGCAGGTGGATTAGGATGGGAAATGGAATGTTGGCTTTTATTTCAAGGGGAATGGAGTGGAAAAGTAGCAAATTTTACTTCAGCTATACATGGCCTTGGTGGGACCACATCCAGAGCACTGTGTACAGTTTTGATCTCCTTATTTGAGAAAGGGTATAATTGTGTTGGAAGCAGTTCAGTGAAGCCTCTCTCAACTCATTCCCAGAATGAAGGGCTTATCTTCGGAAGGAAGGTTGAACAGGTTGGACGTTCACTAATTTGGAGTTTGGAAGAATGACAGCTGGTCTTATTGAAACACATATGATCCTGAAGCGACTTGACAGGATGGATACTGGGTAAATGTTTTCCCCTATGAGAGAATCCTGAACTAGGGGATACAGATTAAAAATAAGAGACCTTCCTTTTGAGATAGAAATGAGGAGAATTGTTTTTCTCTTAGAGAGTCATTAGTCTGTGAAATTCTCTGTTTCAGAGAGTGCCTTGATTTAACATCTCTTTGAAAAGATGAAACCTCCAACAGTACAGCACTCTCTCAGTACTTTCCCTTGTGGGAAGGTCTAGAATCAGAGGGTAAGGGGTCTCCCATTTAAGACAGAAGATGAGGAAGAATTTCTTCTCTCAGAGGGCAGTGTATCTGTAGAATTTTTCCTAGCAGAGGGCTGTAGAGGCTGGGTCGTTAAGTATGTTCAAGGCTGAGATAAACAGATTTTTAATCAGTAAGGGAATCAATGATTATGGGGATAAGGCAGGAAAGTAGAACTGAAGATTATCATATCAGATCAGTCATGATCTCATTGAGTGGCACAGCAGATTCGATGGGCCAGATGGCCTACTTCTGCTCCAACATCTCATCATCTTATGGTGCTGCACAGGACTGTCAGCTTTGATTTTTTTTATTCTCAAGCCCTGAAGTGAGATTTGAACTCAACCTTGTCATCCTATGCCAAGATTGCTACCCAACTGAGCTAAAGCTGACACAATTACTGGATGTTACTTATGCTGATGCCATCCTTTTGTTTCAAATTTTTTAAAACTGTGTTCAAATTCTTAAATGATCGTGGTAGATTTTGAACTCATGTCCTAACTAATTTAATAGTGTAGGTCTTTGAATTACTTGTCCAATTGTACAATCTCTACTTCCAATAAGTACCAGTTGCTGCTTCCATTCTGTCAGTGTTAGGTGTAAAAAATTAGAAAAAATAAATTAATCTTCCCAGGAAATTTAAGAGTATACTCCACATTTTCTTAGTTCAGTCGATTTGAGCATTTTTGAAAAACAGACTTAAATCAGAGATCAGAAGCAGAGGAGGTTTGCGCTAACAAAAATATATTCCACATCAAGGGGAGTAATTTGGATTGTGCATTATTTTGAATAAATTGTCTTCATTTTATGGAAACATTTATTTATAAGTACAATTTTCCAAGAGTGTCAGCAGTTCATAGGCTTGCAGTTATGTAACCAATCTGCATTTGATGCTGAATTCATGACACTTTTTGTGCAACACACTATTAAACCACATCCACTAAAACGTAAGATGAAATTGCTGGGGTTTGATCCATGTATGATCTCTATTAGTTATTAACAAGAACAAATATCATTCCAGTTTCTTTATCCAATTTCAAACTATGATCTCCATAGGTGAAGCGCGTTAATTGAGATTTAATCAGCTGAATCTTTCCTTTGCGTTAGTCCCATTATGTAGGGTTCACCACAGCTGCACTATGACTTAACAAGTCCTACAATTTTATATAGAGGATTCCAAACAGAAATATTACTGCTATTGGATTATCACTTCCTTGCATAATTGCAGTGGAATTTTAAGCAGTGTTCCAAAATATTCAAAAATGATTAGAAATATAAGTGAAGAAATGACTGCAATATTAGTACTCACATAATACATTCATGGGCGGCACAATGGCACAGTGGTTAGCACTGCTGCCTCACAACACCAGGGATCCAGGTTCAATTCCCAGCTTGGGTCACTGTCTGTGTGGAGTTTGCACATTCTCCCCATGTCTGCGTGGGTTTCCTCCGGGTGCTCCGGTTTCCTCCCACAGTCTGAAAGATGTGCTGGTTAGGTGCATTGACCCGAACAGGCGCCGCAGTGTGGCGACTAGGGGAATTTCACAGTAACTTCATTGCAGTGTTAATGTAAGCTTTACTTGTGACTAATAAACTTTAAACTTTATTTATGTTAGTTTGTCCACTTATTAATGATAGATATCTTAATATTTAAAATGTCAACCAACAAGGTCATCCAAATGCAATAAACATTCATATGTGAATACCGTGCATAATTTCTAGGCTAGCTTGCAGTTGGCTGCTAAGGACAAGTAAGGTTCGACCAAATTTATAGGACATGTCTTGAAAGCTAAAAAAAATGATCATATGACGTGGTCCAGTTCTCACAAATGTGCTGCAGAAAATGTTTGCATGGTTACAATTACAAAGAAAGCTAACATACAAATAGTTAATGCATGCAGATTATTTCAATGCAAATGCATTAATGCAGAAAATACAGAATGAATCATAGCTTGAAGGATGGACAACCACTGATTAACTACACCAGGGTAATAAAGCCCAATGGAGCAATGACTGAAACATTCAGATCAAAATGTAAATCTTATTACATTGCAAACTATTTGCATGAAGGTATATTATAACATCAGTGGCAGTGTATAAAATTGTAATAATTCATATGAGAAAAGTGGAGCGAGTGATGAATTTTACTGTAGCACAGGCAATTAAAAGGTCTAATTCCTTGTTTTGGCAAAAATAAATAATTTTAAATGAGGCTATGAGTAGACAGTTTCATTTAAACATGGAAATGAGATTTATTGCTATAAATAAAGCTGCTTCTTTGCGCACGGCATTATCTAAAAAGGTACAAGGGCAAACTGAAATTTATTATTCTTATTCCAATGAATATGTGTAACAGCAAAATTAAAATGCCCTTGTGTTAGTCTAAGGTTTATAGTAACATTTTGAGAGTACTGACAGAAGTATCTATCAAGTTTATAACATTTCAGTCGTGTTGGAAAGTACAGTATTTTGTTTGACTGAACGTAATTTAGTATTATTGTGACTGGCTTCCTAGGCCAGTCTAGGTCAACTTGTTGGTAAACACCAGCTCTCTTCAATCAGGACTCTGTTGCAATGGTATGAGTACCTTTGAGATCTCAACATATGCAGAAATAAATAGTGTTGCAATTGGGGATGTTCACCAGTGCATATTGTTACAGCAAGGTCTAAAGGGGTGAATAAATGTCTCTCTTTTCCACTCCTGAGGTTGGTTATTACAGAGTTTAAATTTTAGAAAAGTTATAATTTTTCAATTCAGTATGTACTTGACCATATGTAAAGCTAGAAGATCTAGCCAGATCTCTTGAGTTAACAAGTAAGGAGTTAGTTTTACACACACACACACATCTCTTGAGTTAAGAAGTAAGGAACTGGTTACACACTCACACGTATCTCTTGGGTTGACATGTCTAGTTACATACAAGTACACACACACATACCTCTGGAGTGAAGAGGTAAGGAGTTATTTACACACACACACACACACACATCACTTGAGTTAACAAGTAAGGAGTTAGTTACACACACACACATACACACAATAGAATGCAAAGCAGAACAAACACAAGTTACAGAATAAAGTAGAATTGATCAAATTAAAGTTCGCAAGAAAAAAAGAGAAATATACATTCTGACATTCCTCTGATGGTCTTGAAATTCCAGTGGAGTTACAACAGATATAAGATGATTATTTTTCTGGAGCCAACATGGTGCTACTGCGCTTTTAAGAAATGTAGTTTAATCGTGTTTTTCTGAAGTTTTTTCAAACAGCCCTGGCATTTTTGTTTTTGATGCTGGGTTGTCTGTACCTGTATATTTAATTGTTGCTGAAGCAGGATAATTGAATCAATGTTTATTTTTAATCTGGGCCTAATGCAGTGTCCTGGAGTTTTATGGCCCTTTTGGGTGGAGTCTGATTGACAGGTCAGGTGGTACCTTGGGACAGTTTTCTTTCACAGGAAAAATCCAAAGATTTTGGTTTCATTTTGAACTGCAGACCAAAAACAGTGTTCTCTGTCTCTCTCTGGAGGGAAAATTCTGCCATCTCTGTTTGCTAGCTAGAAGCTAGAGGCAAACAGTGTCTCTCTCTCTCTCTCTCGAGGTCTGCTGAAAGTTCCAGGTCTGGGAAGTCTCAATACTAATCCAACATTTCAAAGGACTAATTCACAGCAGGTGTTGCAAAGCTGCAAAATGCAGCATCATGTGTGCATACTTGCTTTCTGTGCGAAGCCTAGAATGGGGTGTATGTTTGATTTGGAACAGTATAGTTAAGTGTAAAGGTTTATACTATATCATGGGTGTTTTTTATTGTAATTGGTAAAAGTTATGCTGATTTTTTTCTTTTATATGTTAACTATGTTCTTAAATAAACTTGAATCATACCTGGAGTGAAACATCTTATGCTTACCCGTGTCACCTTCAAATTACAAAACTTATGGTTTAGGTTGACTTTGTAAAACACCTTGGAGTTTTTGACCTGGATTATAATAACAGTCTCTTTAAATTGCAACCCACCTTTTCCCATAGTGATATTATGATACCTGAAGTTCCTTTTGATTTGAATTCTCTATTTGTAAATGTAACAGAGATAGGGTCCAGAACTTGAGAATAGCAGCGAGAGAGAGAGAGAGATGATGTTGCTTTCTGCAGACTATTCTTTTGTTGTCACAAACAGGCATGACCTTTCACATGTGAGGTTCTGACCATGTGACAGCTGCGAGCAGCACATCATGGAGGCCGATCCATATTAACAAAAGAGCTTCAATCTCTCATTGTCAAAGTTATCACGGTGCAAACAAAACTGGTAGGATGACTTTAGAACCCTCCCTGCATGATGAGACTCATGAGTCCTTCTTTGTTCCTAATAGTTTCTGGGGTCAAAATGTCTGGTGGCCTGTTGTCCTTATGTTTTGATAGATATGAAGTCCATCAGAGAACATGTCCATCTAGACATGTCCCCAGATAATCCACATTCAGAGGCTTCTAGAAACTTGGCCAATTTTTAGATCAGGTGACTTCTGCAGCCATCTTAAAACACAGTAGCCTACACCTTCCAGTTCTGCGCACCACAGGACCATCTTGGGTGGGACGGAGAATTCAATGGACAAGCAAAAGGGCCATTGACCTCAGGCAGGAATTTCCAGTCCTTAGTTAGGACTGGATAATCCCACTCAGTGAGCGGGATTTTACGGTCTCGCTTGACCCAAGACCGGAAAGTCCCATCTGAGGTCAACGGACATTTCCATTGTCCATCCCTCGCCCGCTCCGATTCTGTGGCGGGCAGGGTGGTAGAATTTCAGCAAGCGTCTTTGCAGTTCTATTTCTTTTCTTTTTATGCACAATCCAAGGCTCAACACCAACCAATGAAACTAATAATTAATAGTCCACATTGCACACGACACATTGTTGTGACAATATACAAGTTATCATAGATTTCATGTATTAAAGCGATCATTTCAATCTACTCTAATAGTTTGCAAACGGAGATATGAAATCACAGCCATCTACTTCTACTGGATTCTTTATTTTGTTGTACATTGAAAGAAATCTCACAATGGAAATATGAAAACCATATTCTAAAAGTATACAGTGCAGCTAATAAAACACCTACTATAACAAAACTACTATAACGTGGGGCGGCACGGTAGCACAGTGGTTAGCACTGCTGCTTCACAGCTCCAGGGTCCCGAGTTCGATTCCCGGCTTGGGTCACTGTCTGTGTGGAGTTTGCACATTCTCCTCGTGTTTGCGTGGGTTTCCTCCGGGTGCTCCGGTTTCCTCCCACAGTCCAAAGATGTGCGGGTTAGGTTGATTGGCCAGGTTTAAATTGCCCCTGAGATGCATAGGTTCGAGGGATTAGCGGGTAAATATGTGGGGGTAGGGCCTGGGTGGGATTGTGGTCGGTGCAGACTCGATGGGCCGAATGGCCTCCTTCTGCACTGTAGGGGTTCTATGATTTCTATGAAAACCTTTCCCTGGAAACCAGCAGAATGGTATGTTTAAAGTAGACTATTCCTTGCTGCTCTAGGAACTGCGTTTGTCCCAGCATGTCCTAATGTGACAGGAGTACCTGAGGTTAGGGTGCTGCATAATGCCATCACTGCGTAGGCTCCACTGGGTTTATTTTTATTTTTCAGTGGCATTTATTTCCTCCCTCTATCCCATTTCACAGCATTTGCAAAACCTGAGAAATATTTCCAATCCATTTTGACCAGGATAATGGCTGAAACAATATTGATTTTGTATGCCGTCACTTAACTTTAAATGGAAACATCCCTTTAATTTAATTTGCAGGTCAGATTGTCCATCTACTTCATGAGAACAGCTGCTGGCCAAAGTTGTGTTGTGAGCATCTGCTAATTAATCAAATTATGTAACCCGACAAATTTGTGTTCAGGCAGCTCAATGTGGGTTAACGTTATCCCAACAGATAGCCATTCTTGACTTAGCTGTTGCTGGGAGCACAGAATTGGGTCTATAATTCAGTCAACAAGGACTGTCTTTGACAATGTTTTGTTACTTTCATCCAATTGGCAGTTTTTCATTCTCTGATAGTTCTGTTGATGTCAGTGAAATAAACTGAACCAAACATGGAATGTTTTCATATGTCACCTTATTAAATTTAGTAGTACATTTTTCTTCTATTCTATTTTTCAGTACTCGCATGTTTATTCAGCATCATGAGCAAATTTTACTTCTGCATTTTCAAAGGAACCATCTATCCTTTCAGCAGCCAGGGCTGTGCCAATATAATGTGTATGAAGTTATTAGATTCTCTAAAAAGAAAGTTGACCTTTTTGACCCTGCTTTTCTTCAATTCATTTGTGGATCTCAGTTAAAATTGTTCCTATCATGACCAATATTAAGTTATGCCCCCATCATGTCTGTTGGCTGTTCCACACTGGACTCCATTATGCACTCTGGCCCGAATTGTATGCCTCCCAACACTCTCAAACTATGTGCCTTCAAACAAACTTGCCTTTCGGCATCTTTTCCTACTCGCTCACTCCATGTTTGTCTTCCCTCTTGCATATTTGCTGATTCCTAGCAAATATCTAATTCCTAGGAACAATTATGCCGCTTGCACCTCAAACAACCATCCAATTTGGTGCTTTTCCTTCCCTCTCAGTAAAAATAAAATGGAATTAGAAAGTATAACAAACATTTCTTCTCAAATGAGGTTTCACTTTCAGAAGCAAAAGCATTTTGGCATGTTGTTGCTTTCTTTTCATTCTAAAGCCTCCTCAATGCATAGAGAGAGAGCTTTGCTGATATTTTAGTGACTTCATCCATCAAAGAAATTCAATCAGGGTCAAGAGAAGCACAGAGGCCAAGGTGTTACAGTGTGCTAATTTTCCATAATGGTGCAGAGAATTTATTACAGTCCTTAAAGAGTTAATTAACATCTACATTTTAACATTTTCTTATATTTCTGTTTTGAATTGTACTTTACCACTTCTAGCCACTATTGGCAAATATCTGTTCTGATGCGTCCATTATAATTTCCATTAACACAAACTCTCAATGCAAACACATCTAATATTGCATGAAATATTTGTTATATCACTAGTACATTGTTAAATTTAAGTTGTTACGATAATAGTATTCTTTCAATAAGCTGCCAGTTACACTTTCAAAGAGTTATGAATTCAGTGAATTTCTGCATATTTTGGCTGAAGGTGACCCATAACTTGATTTGTTCCTCCTGCCATTAGTGCATGATTGCCACAAACTGCATCCCGTTGTACTCTGTTGTGCGACAGTGTGGGACTGAATTTAATGCCCGCTGCAGTGACCCCATCCACTGCCTGTAAGGCCAAGGACTACTCTTCCTCAGCCATTTTCAGACACTTCCAACCCAATTTTCATGCCATAAGTTGGCATTAGGGCTTCCATCCCTTCAAGGTTGGATATATCCTCTCCAGGAGCTCTCAGCCACTCAGAGGGTTGGCAGTTCTTCAATCCCTGTAGTGCCACTGGGAACGGTAGCCACCGTTGATACTGAAGCTGCCCTGGAACAGAATGGGTGAAGGAGGCCCTGGAATGTCAGTAGGTTTGTGTGTATCACCAGGGTCAGTCAGGCAGGCCTGGGTGAGGATGGCATTTTGTCGTGGATGTTTTTCCAAGGAGGCAGTCTATGCCAGTGGGGGACCCTCCATGAACCATGATGCCTAATTATGAGAGCCCCCCAACATATCCCACAACTCCACAAGGAGGCCCCTAGGTTTTATTGGGTGGCCTCCTCAGGTAGCATCGAGATCCTTCCATCCTGCCACTAGTAGAATAGCAGCAGAGTGATATGAGGTCCTTAGATGGCCATTAATTAACCACTTTTGGGCATAAATGGCCTTCAGTTGTGAAGGCTCTCCTCGACCTTTCTCACCCTTGACTGAAATGGCGTGAGTCAAGAAGGCGACAGGCATTCTACATCCTACCTTCCCTCTTGATTCTGCTGCCTCCCCTCACCTCCCAGCCCGCTCGCAATTAAATTCTGCTCCTGGCATGCAACATTTTTGGTGTCAACTGGTGCTATTGGCACTACAACGAAGGATAAATACACAGAGTGAGGTCTGTTTGTTCCTGCAACTTGTCAGCAGATGGTGGTACAACAGGATAAATAAACTGTGTATGCAAATTTTGTGGTAATAAATGAAGTCATTATAATCGATGACATACCTATCACTGAAAAACAAAAAGTAAAACACCGTGGATGCTGGAAATCTGAAATAAAAAGACGAAACGCTGGAAGTACACAGCAGGCCTGTGCCTGCGCAGAGAACAGCTAGGTTTTTCTTTCAGGTGTAATTTAATTGAAAGTTTCAGGACTAAGGTCAATAGATTTTCTTAAGGAATGTTATCAAGGGATATGGATCAAAGACGGGTAAATGGAATTGAAGTAAACATCAGCAATGATCTGATTTAGCGGCAGAACAGCTCGAGGGGTTGAATGGCCTACTCCTGCTCCCATTTCTGTCATTCTTTCAAAGCACTGCACTGTTACATAATCGTCTATAGAGATCTGATATCCATCAATAAGAAATTTTAAGCAATAACCACATACATTTCACAAAACATGTGCTTAGATTATGACAAAAAGAAAAGAACTACAAAGGCTGGAATAAAACCAAAAATGATGTAAATATTGGTAAAACTGTTTGAATTTGAAAAAGTGAGATACCCTTTTTCCAGGTAGAGAATCCTGACTTGATTCAGAAGACTTGTTATGCATTTCTGACATTTTCTGTTTTTATTATAGGTTAGTGTCAATTTGACAGATCCAATTATGGTACAGCATCCTGAAAATCAAAGCTTTTTGTATTGTTATATTTTAGAAAAATACTGCGATCCTAGAAACTAACACTTGGGCTCTACAAGATTAAATTGGGCACAGGACTGTAAATCTGTCACAGGGTCTTAACGTGGTAAGTGAGCAATAAAACCATGAGCACTTTGTAATATTAAAAAATAGTTGCTTCACAAGGAAGATTAAATTTGCACTGGATTTTTATTAACCTATGTAGCTGACTGGAAATAATTCATAGTTTGGCAAAATTTTACATTTTATATGTATAGAGATAGCATTTAAATTTACCACACCAAGGACACAACCTTGATAAGGGGAACTAACCATATTGCAAATTTAAAAGTCATTCAGCTTAAAAGAAACTTTATAAAAGTAAGGTTAGTAAACAATAAGAACTATTAAGACACTATTGTTAAATAATCAGCAATAATTTTTTTTGGTCAGTATTAACCACTTAATGAATTTGTGCTATTGCCCTTTTATAAACACACACAGCACTGAGTAAAAGTGGAAAAACAAAAACCTATCACTAAATAGGTTTTAGCGCTGAAAAGGTTAATTTTGTTTTCATGACAGATTTCAGCATTTTCAACTTTTTGTTCTTCAGTGAGCATAAATTCCAAGCTAGTTCCACACAATACACAGGTTTTCCCAGCATTGCATTAATTGTGCAGAAGGTGTGAAAAACAGCCTTTTTCCCACTGGCCGTTATGGCAGGTTTTTGCGCCGTATCATCTACAAAGTACCTCATTAATTGTGCTCGTACTGTAAGCATGTTGGGTCATGGGCGGGCAGGTGGCCTCAAATTCACCCAACACACCATGACCTTAGCGCTTTCTCAGTCTGGGCACCATATTTAAACTGCAATCACGCACACCCATCTCAATTAATGCAGCCCAGAACTGCTGCAGAACACACAGAAGGCTCCCAAAGCCAGGAAACACAGCCGCTCCCAAGTTCAATGACTCCTTCTTTGAATGCATGCTGGACATCATGGAGGTGCTCTGCACCACAGCATCATTGCTTCACTTTCCTGATTCCCTGCAGTGTCATTGAAAGGTTCTGAACATGCCTCTCACCTGATTTTGGAATACATAGTTCAGTTGCATGTCCCTTTAATCGGAACTCCTCAGTGCATGCAGCTGCCATTCAATCTGCCCACATAGCCCTCACCATCAGAGCTTCTCATTTTAATGTCGTATTGTGCCATCGCTGCAGGTTGGAAGATGGTGATGCTGAGCTCTCGCTGTAAGACCAACATGGACCCTCTCTGTGTGAGAATGGAAACACCTCCCACCACCCCAGAGGAGAATCAGAGAGATTTTCCCTCTCTCACAGACCCGTCATTCCTCCCCCTATACCTATTGATCCCATCGTGCTTGTGATACATATGTATTTGTTAATCCCTTAATATTTTGATGTGCATGTGCCTGTGCCCTGTTTGGACCTCTCCCCCCACCCACCTTGAGGCCACTTACGCAGTTAAACATATAGCCCCACCACCACATCCTTAGATACTCCTACAATGCCTTTTTCATATCTTTAGGCGGCCAATGCCTTCCCTGACTTAGTATGCCCGCTATGGCCCATTATGATGCTGGAAACCTCGTAAACCGAGCTGCATGATGTTACGAGCATAGCCTGCACACAACATGCTGGGCACAGCTGAGACTGGCCTGACATGCCATCCCACTCCCTGAGCTGGGACAAGGACAGTCTTTGCAAGATCAACAAAGTAAACTGAAAGACTTCTTCCTAGCACTTCTCCCATTCTGGTGCCAAGAGGCTTAGGTCAATTTGTAACATTCTCTCTCCTCATCCTGGCACTGCGGATGCTAACTCCCACAATCTCCCAGAAATCATGTGTCTGAGTGCAAACTTCTGTAACTCGTACCCCACAGTATAGTCCTACTCCTCCAGCCCCTTCCTCTGCCTGAGGCCAGTTGGGCCCCTTGTCCTGTAGGCTCTTCCTTTGCCTGAGGCCAGGCTTACCCCTTCCCCAGCGCAACCCTTACCCCTTCCCCAGTGCAACCCTAACCCTTCAGCACTTGCTGCCTGCAAAGCCTGGCATTGATTCCTGTGAGTGCTGTGTGATGCAAGGTAGGCGAACGAACCTCGACATCACAAGTGAAGTATGAGTCATCAGGTACACATTGTTTATGAAGCATTGTGAAGCACGTTGTTTTAGTTGTACAACAACATGACCTGATGATGGGGGATGATTCTGATGAGCAGGATATGATACAAATGTATTAAAATGATGTTTCCAATGTGTCCAGTCCACCATTGATGGGTGGAGCAGACAATTGCAAACTGGTTTTATGATGACGTAAACCTGATTTTTGACCTTGTCCGTCTATTTTCTGCTCCAGCCCACCATTACACCCGCCATTAATGGGGGCAGATAATCTCAGCCAATGTTATCGTGAAAGCTCTGTACTGAGCTAAGTGATTGCTGCCTGGACATAGGAGCACTGCAAATGGCTTTGGCCCCCCACGTATAAAAGATAATAGCTAGCCAGTGAGCTCTGTTGATCTATGTGTATGTAAGCTGTGAGAAAGGTAATGACAATGGAGAAAAACGTTGCAGTATATACAAGAGCTTGGCTGATTTGGACACTGAAATTAGAATTAGGAGTCAGGGTAAAACATGGGCAGACAGGTTGGCAATGGACAGCGTTTGGAGAAAAATACAAAATTGCTGTAATTCCACCATGTGCAAAATACACAGTACATTCCAGTGTTGGGAGTGGAAAAGGGTGAGCATTTTTGTCTGCTCACTGTTGCATTCAAGGAGCATGTTTGAGGAAATTCTTGGATGACCAGGGATTATATCCTTCTATCGTCTCAACAGTATGCTCAGCAGCTCAGTGCTATTGAGGTCCTTGATAAGGACCCAGAGGCGATCAATTATCTTTATTAAATTACCTCATGGCTCCCTTTGGAGCTGAAGATATGTTGACAACAGATTGTGTCAGCCCAGTTTGGGCCTTTGGGAGCTCTACTGGAACATTTGTGAGCTGTTCTTATTATCAATCTATTAGTGGACCTTTGAAACACTCATGCATCACAAACAAATCACCCCCGCCTCATGCCCAGGATTTGGAATGGAGTCTATGGCATTCATGTTGGAGGGGCGATTTTCCCAAAAAACGTCTAATTGTCGAATTTGCGTAAAAACTGGAGTAAATCCTGCTGGTTTTTTCAGTGGGAGTTTCAAAATGAAGCTCCCACACTCTGTGCACTGCTGAGTGTACTAAGGTAAATCAGTCCAAAAACCAGTGGGCGGAGCCTATTCCCACTGGAGAGATCGGCAGCATAGCACTGAGCAGGTCACTGAGCGAGCGCCAATCTGTCAGAGCGGAGATCAGTGCATGTGCGGTGGCCCCACACTGCCAGCCTCCCGATCGCTGGCCAGCTCAATCACTGGCCAGTCCCATGACCCCCACATCACCAGCCATGCAACCCACCCCCATGGCCCGATCACTGGCCCCCCAAACATGCCTGGGCCAGCCTCAACCCCCCTACCCCCAGTCCGCCTTGATGTCCCCCCCAAGCCTGATGGCCAGGCCCAGTTGCTGGCCTCCCTCCCTCTGTCACTCTGCCCAAATGCAGAGTGGCAGCGGGACCCCCCCAACCCCACTGATCATGCCCAGAGGCACTGCCCTCGCAATCAGGCCCTGCCCCCTTGGCACTGCCTTATGCCCAGTGGACAGTGCCAAGGTACCCCCAGGCACTGGCACGTTTTCCCTTGGTCAGTGCCAGGGGGCCCAGGCTGCCAGGTCCCTGCAAGTGGGGAGCTATTCTAAACCCCGCTGGAGTGAACTACACCTGGCGGGGGGCAGACGCTAGCGGGCCCAGAGATTTCAGTCCCGGGCCTGCTAATGGGATTTAAATTGTACTTAAATTAAAAGTACATGTGGCACTTGTGGATGTGGCACCCAGAGGATGCCACTGGGGATGTGGCACCCAGCGGGAATCCTGCAAAATGACCTCTGCTTGAGTTTCCCGGCCTGCTGCATTATTACAACGGCAGCGCAGCATGATGGGAGAATCACCCACTAAGTGTTGGAAGCTCTACTCCCTCTAACTGCCTGAGTGGAGTAGGCCTATTAGAATTTCAGACCGTTATGTTTCATTCTGAAATCAATCAACCAAAGAAATATTTAAAATAATCCTTACTAATGAGCCATCAGCCTCACACATTCTCCAATCACCACACCTAATTCAGTCACCTACCAACAGTCTGCATCAAGAACAACTCTGATTCACATTTATTGCCTCACCTCATCCTCACATACTTAGCTGCACACTCACATCTTGCACAAAATGACAGCCATTCAACTGTGCATAGACGATGACTGTATCTTCCTATCTAATCCCCATCTTCTCACATCATACTGATCCTCACCTCACAAACTCCTGCAATTTTGAAGGTGCCTATGGTTTAGACACAGCATTCTTACTCATCCCCAATTCCCAAACCTCAATCCTACCCTTCATCCTATCAGATACCCAAGAACTGTCATATGGTCAACAATTGTTGTGGGAGACTAAAATGTAGATGACGGTGAAACACTGTCACTCAATGATTCGGTTGTAGTCACCAGCTCAGATACTGGCACTGTATGGATAGGATTGAGAGGGGTTAAACATATGGAGAATTATTGAGTGCAGTGTGGCCTGTGACCAGGGTAAGAAGAAGGGCACAGCTGCCAGCTCTCAGGAGTGCGGTTGCACATGAATTCCACTGCAGAGACTCAGATGAGGACTTTGATGGGCGAAGTACAGAAGAAATGATGAGAGTATGCACACAGAAATGTTTGGTGCATTGGCCAGCCTACCAGAAAGCCCGATGTCACTGTCAAGGAAGATTCTGACTCCAACCTGGCACAGGGCTTTGAGCAGAGTTTGGAGGTTATCGTTTCCAGTGTGTAAATGGTGGCCAAGTCCATGAGAACACTTGCAGACCCAGGTATGATCCAGCATCTGGTGGTCGATGTCTTAGTTTCCATTGCAACACAAACAGAAGGCATCTAATCTCTAAGAACCACAATAGATCTTTCATTAGCATCATGCAGCCACTGGAGTAGTGCTGCATAGGAGCACTAAGTAAGGCAGAGGAACCAGCGAGCAAGGCACAAAGGGAATAAACAAGGGTTAACAGCTGTTGTTCTGGGGACCCAGGTTCAAATCCCACCATGGAAGATGGTAGAATTTGAATTCAATAAAAAATATCTGGAATTAAGAATCTATTGATGACCATGAAACTATTTTCGATTGTCCAAAAAACCCATCTGGTTCACTAATGTCCTTGAAGGAAGGAAATCTGCTATCTTTACCTGGCCTGGCCTACATGTGACTCTCAATTGCCCTTGGGCAGTTAGGGTTGGTCAATAAATGCTGGCCAGCCAGCGATGTCCATGTCCCATGAATTAATTTTTTAAAAGTCCTGAGAGATGATATTAACTGTCACATAGAAAGGAATGGTCAGCATGGATTTGTTAAAGGAAAGTCTTACCTCACAAATTTGATGGAATTCTTTGAGGAAGTGACAAGAAGGGTTGATGAAGGCAGTACAGTGGATGTTGTGAGCATGGATTTTAGTAAGGCCCCACATGGCAGATTGGTTAAAAAAGCCCATGGGATACAGGGTCATGTGGCAAACTAGATCAAAAGTTGCCTTTGTAACAGGAAACAAAAGGTCAATCGATGCCCTTGTGAATGGAAAGTTGTTTCAAGTGGTTCCACAGGGCTGGTGTTGGGACCCTTACTGTTCGTGTTATATATTAACAATTTGGACATGAATGTGGGGAGCACAATTGGGAAATGTGCAGACAACAAAGATTGGCCGAGTAGTGGATATTGTTGAGAATAGCCATAATCTCCAAAATGATGTAGATGGGTTGGTGGAGTGGGCAGTAAAGTGGCAGATGGATTTTAAATGTGAAGTCATGCACTTGGGGTGGGGAGGGTGGGGGGGGGGAGAGGTGGGGGGCGTTAAACAGATATAGAGAATACACAATAAATGGAATATACTAAGAGGGGTAGATGAAGTGAGAGATTTTGGTGTACAAGCACACTGGTCCCTAAAGGCAGCAGTTCAAGTATACAATGTTGTAGGGAATTCTCTCCCTCAGTAGCAGAGGCATGGAATATAAAAGTAAGGATATAATGTTGGAATTATATAAAACACTGGTCAGGCCACAACTCGAGTATTATGTGCAGGTCTGATAATCACATTACAGGAAGGACATAATTGCTCTGGAGAGAGTGCATAGGAGGTTTACAAGAATATTGTCAGTGCTAGAAAAGTGTGGTTATAGGAAGAGATTGGGTGGGTCAAGGTTATGTTTCCCTTGGAACAAAGGAGGCTGAGGGGTGACCAGATTGAGGTGTACAAAATTATGAGGGGAAGAGATAGAGTGGACAGGATAAAATTGTTTCCCTTGGCTGAGAATTCCAGAAAGAGGGGACATAGATTCAAGATAAATGGTAAAAGGTATAGAGGGGACATGAGGAAGAACTTTATTATGCAGAGGGTAGTGGGTGTCTGGAATTCGCTGTCCAAGTTGGATGTGCACCTTAAGTCTTGCAAGCTACTGGGCTATGGGTCAGGTGCCCGAAGCTGGGATTGGAAAGGGCAGCTAGGTGTCCTCGGGCTGGCATTGACAAGATGAGTGGAATGGCCTCCTGCTGTGCTGCAATGTTTCTGTAGACTCCCAAATCCTTCTGTGTTGCAACTTTCTGCAGTCTTTCTCCATTTATATAGTATTCAGCTCCATTATTCGTCCTAGCAAAGCACACAACTTCACATTTTCTTACATTATATTCCATCTGCCAAGTTTTTGCCCAACTACTTAACCTGTCGGTGTCCCGCTGTAGACTCTCATCCTCACCATTTTTGTGTCATCCACAAGCTTGGCAATAGTACATTCACTTCCCTCATTCAAGTTATTAATATATATTGTAAATAATTGTGGCTCTAGTACTAATCTCTTTGGCACTCCAGTAGTTACTGATTGCCTTCCTGAAAATGCCCCTCTTAACCCAATTCTCTGTCTTCTATCAGTTAGCCAATCCTCTATCCATCCGAATATAACACCAAGGGTTCTTATCTTATTATGTAGCCTTTTGTGCCTTATCGAACAGCTTTTGGAAATCCAAGTATATTGCATCTACTGGTTCCCTTTATCTATCCTGCTCATTACCACTTCAAAGAATTTGAATAAATTTGTCAGGCATGATTTCCCCTTCATGAAACCATGCAGACTCTGCGTGATTATATTATGTATTTCTAAATGTTCTGCTTTCATACATCCTTTATAATGGACTCTAAAATTTTCCCAATGACAGACGTTAAGCTAACTGGTCAATAGTTACCTGTTTTCTGTCTCCCTCCTTTTTTAACATTGGCTTTTCCAGAATTTAAGGATTCTTGGAAGATTACTACCAGTGCATCCATTGGGTGGAATTTTACAAGAAAAATTCTAAGGGTGGGATTTTGCCACCACTTTATGCCCATTTCGCAGCAGGAAAATGCTGTAAAATCGGGTGTAAAGTGGCTAGCGCGAATAGCGCCGGTTTTCGCGGCTGGCGGGATTGTGCGGCAGCCAGATTTCTGGCGCAGTCAGCCTCTTGCTGGAAATGAGCGAGAGTCTGGTTAATTTAATTCCATTGATTAAAATAGGGTTTTAAATGTATTTAGCGAGCCCGGCGCACAATCGTCTGGGCTCACTTGCCTTTATGGCCTCACTGGGAGAGGTTCTCTCTGGTGAGGAAAACACCAGCTCCCCATGAATGGGGAACAGTCATGTTGGCCTCGCCGCTGGAACCGGAGGCCATTGAGGCCCCCCGAGGCGACTAAAAGCAAGGCAGGAGTGCCCCTGGGGCAGTGTCAGATGGGCAGTGTCACCCTGGCACCTTGGCAATGCCAGCCTGGTACCTGGGCAATGTCCACCGGCTCATGCCAGGGGCAGGGCCAGTGGGGGCAGGGCCATGGATGGGGTAAATGAGGGTAGGCCTGTAGGAGGAAATGCCAGGGGGCAGTGCCTTTGGGTAGGGGCGCCCGCTGCCATACCACATGCGATCGATGGGGGAGGGAGGGGGCCGTGATCGGTGGCGAGTGGAGAGGGGTCCGCTGCCACACCGCACGTGATCAGTAGGGGAGGGAGATGTTCGCAATCAGTTGGGGCAGCGGGGGAGGGGTCGCGCTTGATCTGGGCAGTGGGGGGGTCGCGCTCGGTCTGGGCAGTGCGGCGTTGTGATCGGTCTGGGCAGCAGGGGGTCGCGATCGACCTGGGCGGCGGGGGGGGGGTGGTCACGATCGGCCTGGGCGGCGGGGGGGGGGGGTGGTCACGATCGGCCTGGGCAGCGGGGGGATCGCGATCGGTCTGGGCGGCTGGGGGGTCACGATCGGTCAGGGCAGTGGGGGGTTGTGATCGGTCTGGGCAGCAGGGGGGGTCACGATCAGTCTGGCTGGTGGGGGGTCGCGATCAACCTTGGCGGTGGGGGGTGGCAGGGGCTACATCTTGGGCCACAGGCCCCCACAATTGCCGGGGGAGTGGAGCTGCCTGAGGCTGCCTGCAGTAGTAAGGGCATGACAGCTCTCTCTCTGTCAGACCCCTGCTAATGCGCATGTGCAGCATCAGAGGTCTGCACATGTTCACTACCTCCCTCTGCAGGCTGTTGGGTGCGTTAGGCCCAGCCAACAGCCCCTCTGGCCAGAAACAGACTCATCCAAAATTTTAAAGGCAGAGTGCATAAGAATGGGCCTGAAAACGCGCCCAAAAATGGATCTGGAACTTTCCCACTTTCACACCTACCCGACACTTAGAAACAATGTCCTAAAATTCCACCATAAGTGTCCAGCTAGCGTAAAAATGGGAGAGTTGCAGATCTATTTTTTGGGTGATCTTGTGCACATAGTGCATGAAAAAATGTGCTGGACCGTTTCTAGCTACTGTAGGCTGTGGGCGGGGCTTAATTCTCCAGCCAGCAGCAGAGGGAGCTATTCAACAGCGGAGGCCTGACAGAGAGAGGGGGAGATCTGTCAGGCCTCTGCTGTTGTAGCCAGCCTCAACACAGTCCTCCCTGCAATTGCGAGGGCCAGCGGTCGATCGCAAGCTCCACACTACCTCATTATCTCCTGAATTATTCTCCATCCTATAAAGGTAACTACTGTTAGGGGGCCTTTAGACTCCTCCACCAGTGTCTTCTTCCCTTGTTATTTCTTCCCTCTGCCTATATGGATTCGATTTCTTCCAATCCAAGATCATTTCTTGCTATCGTACTAATTCCATCTCGCACTAACAAAGCTAGCCCAACTCCCCTCCATTCCTGCCTTTCCTTATTAAAAGTCACATACCCCTGAATATTTAGTTTCCATGTAACTATATCTCTGTTGGGAAGTGTGGCCTTTACCCTGTAAACTGCATCTTCTTACTTCCACACTGACATCTCCACCTTTGGCATCCTAAGCTGATCCAATTGAGTTTAACACAGATTTCAGGTACAGCGTTGTGATACATCTCTTGGGTGTTCTTCAGCCCTCTGGTCTGTACATTTACTTTAGTAATTTCAGACTTTAGCAAAACCCTCTATTTCTTTATAGTGAGCGTAACCCATCTGGGTAGAGTGAATTAATCTGTTACCGTCTCGGGAGAGGGAGTGGGTTAACTTTCCAGATATGGACCTTGGCTGATGTTGCTTTATATATTTATTGTAGAATCAATGTATCAACCATGTGGAGGTGAAATTCCATGGAGCTGAAATTCTATGGCGTTTTCCCTGCTTACCTAATATAACTTTGGTGGAGGAGCCATAGAAATCCTGGAAAAATGCCTTACATAGTACTCCCACCATTCATTGGTGACCCCCTTTCCCTCTATATGTTTTCTCCTGGAACATAGCAGAGTGCTGCTGCTCACTTCACTCTATTCATTTTCCTCACAGTGCAGTTGGCCCATGGAAGTGCAGCAGGTGCTGGTAACTCATCCAGAAGAGGTAAATGAAATTGTCACCTAATTTTCGGAAGGTTTCAGGCGTCCATGTTCAGTTGCGCACTGTTTACATGAAGAAATGGGCCTGGACTAATTTCCACCTGAAGCATCTGTCTTTCTCTCCACAGATGCTGACTGCTTGCTGTGCATTTCCAGCATTTAACACCCCTCAGGGTATAACATCAATGGCATAGCTTTCCCTTTTCAATGTCCACTCCTCTGTCGTGTTCATTTTCTCTTTGACTGGATTAAAATTTTAAAAACTGGAGAAATGGGATGGGAATAGACCAAGAGATAAACAAACAAAGGTAATCTACGTAATGGCTTTCTGTATTAACCATGAAAGAAGATCCTGGTATAAGTGAAAAGAAAGGCAACGAATCATTAAAAAATATACTATCAAGATAGTAGACCGAGATCAGTGGTCAAGATCTGTAAATTATACGGACAGCACTTTAAAAACCCATTCACCTGGAAGCCAAAGATCACATGTATAATATAAACCCACTTAACAAGAACAATTTGTAATAGATATATTTTTGTATTTTAAATCCCATTTCTATTCTCCCTAAAACACAAATCTCTTTATCGTGCTGGTTTCTTTTCTTTTGTTGTAAGTATCTTCTCTTCAAATGAATGTTATGGGAATGGATAATAAGCATCCCTGCAAGCTCAATTTCTAATCTCTATGAATATTAATCCCCTCGTATGAAAGAATGAAAAAATGATGACACCCTGCAGACTGGCAGACTGCCTACCATCAGAAAAAAAAAACGGGTCATTAATTTTTAAAAAGGAAACATTCATTATAATGCTTTCTTAGACAAGACTTTGATTTTTTTTAAAATTATGACCTTAATTTACCTTCTGATAATGAACATTGGTAATACTAAACAGTCTCATGCATATACTATTAGCAGCTTGAGAGGTGCAGGTCTAAGTACAGAATTATGTCTGATCAGTGGCTATTTAATGTCTGCTTTGCATGTCTTTAAAGGACAAGGGCCAATAACGGACTGTTTAACATTCCAGTCACATGACACCTGAGGAGAATAAATCAGTTGCACAGCTAGACACCGCACAACTAATTTTCATGTAAAAGGGTGATTGCCTTTTTGCCGTTGTGATGTTTTTCAAAGCTGTTTAAGCACAAACATCCTCATCTATTGGATATGAATTATTAATAATAAAAAAGAGAGGCAAGCTTTCTTTTACTAAATACCATCCACAGGCTGAAGTGCTTAAAGGGATTCCTGATTTACATAGTCCCAGTTGGAGTTTAATGAACACTGCCGGGCCACCCTTCAACATGGAAATGAGCCTTCATGTTTTTAAGCAGGGAATAAGTGCTTTTTTGCTGGAAATTTATTCACCTAAGATCTAAAGTTTTTGACACAATGTGCATCAGATAAACTGTCGTCTAAATTGCAAACTAATTAGTGATTCAAACATCTTCAAGCTGATTGATGACAGAATAATTTACACTTGTTTCTCAGCTTCCAGCTGGCACAGTCTGGTGACTTGAGCCCTAATTAACGCTAGTACATCATTCATGTTCTGTCATACCAGTACATACAATTAAAAGGTAGTTTAAATGAAATCTCAAATAAAAAGGGCTGGCGAGTGCAAACATGTAGAGAGGAGTGCTGTTTATGCTGAGGATGATTTGGAAGGCCTCATTCTAAGATGCAAAATTCATTTCTGACTTATGGTATGTTGGAGTATTCTTATCATCAGCTGGTAATTGCATTGTTGTTAATGCATGTGTATAATATATTAATGTATCATAATGTAAATAGGCCTACATTTATTTTGATTGGCTGCCCTTTTATTTTAGCTTATTATTTCTTAAATTATTATTCGAGTATTCTGCGGGGGTTTTTTTCCCTCCTTTGGTGCAATGGAGTCAATTTTCAGATTAAAATTGTTCAAAATAGATGATAAAGGTCTACACCTATCTAATGCATTTAAATATTAATCAATAGTATCTCACTGGCAAAGGTAAGTTATGGCTGATCTTACATGTATGTGAAAGACCCATAACTAACAAGTGCTGCAAGCTTCAGTGAGTTGTGATGGTTTATCACTGAGTGAAAGAATGCCTTGAGTATATTTCTGTCAGTAAGATGTCCTGTTTATTCCATGAACATGTATTTTCTCTTCCCAAACCAGCTGTTGAGTCCTTAAATGCAATCCTGTTGACCAAGGAGTGTGATAGCATATCAGTGAATTAATACTCTATGTTAAATATTGATCCTGTGGGCAGTGAAATGAAATACTATCGCACCAACACAATAAAATATTGTAATGTGCAATTGCAGATTTACATTTTTATACTGTAATAATCATTGATCACATTTGATTTTCTTCCTCCATTTGTTCAGTGTCAAATTCTGATTGAGAACATAATTTGATTGATTGCGGAAATGACTTGGGATCTCTTATGACATGAAAGGTTTGATATCAGTGGAATATGTTGTTGTACCTTCATACCTATATTTGTCGACATAATTCAGAGCAAACAGCAGCAATGCATATTTCATTCAGCCCCACCTCCTGAATTAATCCCTGTTTAATTATGCAGACTGAAATAGTGCCGTTTAGTCGAGTTGAACTTGTATTGATTTATAAATGTTTTGCACCAACCTCGCTGATGAACTTTATTTGGATCAGTCATTTTGCCTGCCACTTACTATGCGGTGCAGCGGAAAGCTAATCTTGCAAAGAAAATTGTGTTTTAGAAAGAAAGAACTATTACTTTAATAAATGCTGCTTTTTCTTTCTACATATTCATTCCGGTAACTTATCCCTTAAAAGTTTGCAGATTGACAAACATGAAAGAGCCATTAGCAGTTAAATGGTAAAGCTGTTGATTCTCTCAGCCTATCTCTGCTGGTGAATTAAACAATCTTGAATGTAAAGGAGGAAGGAGCTTTGAAAAGAACTAACATTGTTTCTGGTGCATTTTTTAACTGATTTTTCCAAACCTTAGTGACCAAAGACAAGACTTGTCAAATATTGTTGCATCAATGTGAGCACCACAAGCAGGAGTGTAAAGAATTGATTTGAAATTGCGCTGTGTAATATTGCAATTTTCAATCGAGCTGCCATATTATTTTGCAGGAATCGCTCTCTGTGCACGTCTACCTCTGACTATTCAAAAGAAACATGAGAAACTAGATAGAACTTAATTCTAATTCATGGCATTCCCAGAATGTATATTAAATTATAATCCTAAATCAATATTTCAGTGTTGAAATCTTCTTTTAACGGGCAAAGAATTAGTAATGAGTTCACCATCCTAACGCTGCCAAAGTTTCTTTGGTGTGAAGTACAGAACTAATATGACAGAGCCAATTGTTTCTCAAATTCTTTTGCAGATTATCCAAATATCTCAACATCCTCTATCAAATAGAGAAGTGAGAACAGGGATTAGAACAGATTAGAACAAAAATGACAAAAATGTTGACTTGAAGCACACATCTATTAATCAGGTATAAACATAAATATGCATGACATGCCAACCTTGATTAAGACTTTTCTCCAGTCCTGAGTGAGGTGGGGTGGATGCAGGGTGCAGTTGATAGGCAGTTTAAATTTACATTTTGGTAACAAAACAGTTATGCAAATGTACATTAAATAATTAAATAGCAGAAGTTATAAAAAGAAGCAAAACAACATTTCTACAAAACTACATCATTTAACCGTCATAAGGGATTACACCATTACAGTGTTGCAAACTTCCCAGAGGTTAACGGATGATATCACTGATCTAAACATGCGACTGATACAGTGCAGTATAACATTACTGTGCAGAAAAGGACTGAAATTACATATAGTTGAAAAATGAATAATATATTATTATGAATAAATAATGACAAAATTGTTGCAGTCAATGCAACAATCTACTGAACAGATACAGTTGCACTACATTATTACCCAATTTAAGATTTATACTTTATTGCTCAGGAAAAGGAAGTAACCTTATTAAATGTTGGCTCTTATAATGGTAGTTCATGAATAACGCTTTTCTCCCAATATACATTCCTACATTTTCCTTTTTGCATCCACACTCCCGCAAAGATAAAACTTATCACATCTTTCCTTAACTTTTTTATCAGCTGTAAGCAATTTTTAATTTTTTTTGTCATTTCCCAATTTTCTCTTCATGATATTGGCTCCTGCTGGGGAACTATTTTTCAGGCAGAGCAACCTTTAGCATCTAATCCAACTAACTATACTTTGTGTGACAGTCTTAACAAGGCTATTTGACCTTGAGTTGAACTCATTCCTATCCTTATTCAACAGCACCACATATGCAGTCTCAAGCAGGAATCATTGTTCCTGCCCCTCTTCCACCTCCTTAAGAACATAAGAACATAAGAAATAGGAGCAGGAGTCGGCCATCTAGCCCCTCGAGCCTACCCCGCCATTCAATAAGATCATGGCTGATCTGAAGTGGATCAGTTCCACTTACCCGCCTGATCCCTATAATCCCTAATTCCCTTACCGATCAGGAATCCATCTATCCGTGATTTAAACATATTCAACGAGGTAGCCTCCATCACTTCAGTGGGCAGAGAATTCCAGAGATTCACCACCCTCCGAGAGAAGAAGTTCCTCCTCAACTCTGTCCTAAAGTGACCCCCCTTTATTCTGAGGCTGTGCCCTCTAGTTCTAGTTTCCTTTCTAAGTGGAAAGAATCTCTCCACCTCTACCCTATCCAGCCTCTTCATTATCTTATAGGTCTCTATAAGATCCACCCTCAGCCTTTTAAATTTCAACGAGTACAAACCCAATCTGCTCAGTCTCTCCTCATAATCAGCACCCCTCATCTCTGGTATCAACCTGGTGAACCTTCTCTGCACTCCCTCCAAGGCCAATATATCCTTCCGCAAATAAGGGGACCAATACTGCACACAGTATTCCAGCTGCGGCCTCACCAATGCCCTGTACAGTTGCAGCAAGACATCTCTGCTTTTATATTCTATCCTCCTAGCAATATAGGCCAACATCCCATTTGCCTTCTTGATCACCTGTTGCACCTGCAGACTGGGTTTTTGCATCTCATGCACAAGGACCCCCAGGTCCCTTTGCACAGTAGCATGTTGTAATTTTTTTCCATTTAGATAATAATCCAATTTGCTATTATTTCCTCCAAAGTGAATAACCTCGCATTTGTCAATGTTATACTCCATCTGCCAGATCCTCGCCCACTCACTCAGCCTGTCCAAATCTCTCTGCAGACCTTCTACACCCTCCATACGATTCACTTTTCCACTTATCTTTGTCGTCTGCAAACTTTGTTACCCTACACTCAGTCCCCTCCTCCAGATCGTCTATATAAATGGTAAATAGTTGAGGCCCCAGTACCGATCCCTGCGGCACGCCACTAGTTACCATCTGCCAACCAGAAAAGCACCCATTTATTCCGACTCTCTGCTTCTCTGCTTAAGCAAAGGGCACTGAACTACCCTAACTCAGACTACCCACCACACCATCATCTTCTCAAGGGCAATTAGAGCTGGGCAACAGCCAGCAATACATCATTCCATGAAAAGATAATGCCCCCCCCCCCCCCCCCCGCCCACACCCTCCCTGCGCGCCACTGCCCATAAACTGGGGATGAAGCTAATACCTTGCCTATCTCATATCATTCAATCCAGTTGCTTTACCTCTGAACCATTAGGGAGCAGTTCTTCCGTTTTAAGTAGCATACAAGGTCAAACTTTGAGGAACCATAACATCTTCCATTTTATTTCTCTTCCCTCGCCACAAGCTCAGCTCCCTCACCAGTGATTCCATCTCTCTCCTGAGCAACCCTTTGAGCTGTAACCAGAATGCTTGCAATGTTGATTTCGTATCTGACCCTCATTCAACCACATTTGCACCATCACTAAGCCTGCTTAGTTCCACCTCTGTAAAATCGCACATGTCCACCACTACCTTAGCTCTTCTGCTGCTGAAACTCTCATCCGTCCTTTTGTTTCCTCTAAACCTGATTATTCTTTTGGAGTCCTGGCTGGTCTCCCACATCTGTAAACTTGAGATCAGCTGAAATTCTGCTGCCCCGTGTCCTAACTCTCACCAAATGCCATTCATCCGAAAGCTCTGTGGTCACTGACCCACAGTGGCTATTGATTGAACAACATCTCAATTTTCAAATTCTCAACCTTGTTTTAAAATCACTCCATCACCTGGCTTCCCTGGCGCTGTAATCTTCTGCAGTCCTACGACCCTCCAAGGTATCTGTGCTACTCTAATTCCAGCCCCTTGAGCATCCCCTGTTTTAATTACTCCACCATTGCAGGCTGTCCCTTAAGCTGCCTTAAGCTTAAGCTTTGGAATACCCTTCCAACACCTCTCCTCTTCTATCAATTACTTTTCTTTTTTAAACCTACCTCCATGAAAAGCTTTTGATCATCTGCCCTAATACCGCCACATGACTTAGTGTCACGTTTTGTTTTATAATGCCACTGTGAAACACTTTGGAATGTTTTATTACATTAAAGGCACTGTCTAAATACACGTTGTTGCTGTCATATATAGTGGACTGCAAATGTTTTCAGAATTTGCTTTAGAAAATAACGATAAAAATGCAGAAATACTAATAATAATCTATGAGTTCCTCATTCATCAAGTTCACAATCTGTCAGATCCTTTATGACACTGCACCAGTTTTCCCTTCAAAGTAAAAGACACCTAAAACATCGAAGAAAATGGTCACTGATCGGCAAAATCGAACTAAAACTATTTGCGTGAGAAAGATTACCAAAGGGTAAATTTTGCCAATTGCATTTTGAGTGCATTTGGACACTGGGCTAGAAATCTCTGGCCTCGCCCGTGGTTCTGATTGTCCGGTCCGGCTGCTGTGGGTGGAGATTTAACTGAGCGCCAAATTCTCCATTCTTGCTGGCAACAGTAGCAGGCCACGAGAAGCCAGAGAATGCTGGCCTGGGGTTGGTAAACAATTGATGGAAAAGTCAACTGAAAAGTCTCTGATCTCTTGTGCCATAATTTCTGCATGTTCATTTAACTCAACTCCACAACAGGTGCGCTTATTTGTTAAATATAACTATCCATCTATTGCTGTCTGACTTTTAGATGAGTGTTTTGAAACCAGTCTTCTATAGTTCAGGTGTCATAATTTTCCACACAGTGGAAGAAAAACTAATTTCCTATTGATTTCAAAAGAAATTTCCCAGAATATAAGCTTTGCCAAAAACAAATGTGCCTCCAATTGGTCTCAGCTCTGATGAACAGCCACCCAGACTTAAAACGTTAGCTCTGTTCCCGCTCCACAGATGCTGTCAGACCTGCTGAGATTTCCCAGCATTTTCTGTTTTGATCTCAGCGCATGCTTACCTCGAACAATAAAGCCTTGTGATCTTAAAGGGATAGACCATTTTATACACAAAATCCACTTAGCAATATAACAATACATCACACACACAATTATATAATTGTGCTTATAATCTGAGTATCATACATGAACATTAGACACTAATCAAAATGAAGTGTTCAAATGATGATCAAAGATCAGTCCGAGAGTATTATATCATCCGAATCACTTTATTGCATTTGTCTGGTAGTTCACAGAAAGATATCCTATATTTTCCATTTATCAATATCTCTTTTCTTTTTGCTTATTCGCTGTTTCCCCTCCACAAAATGTCCTTGGCAGTACACCGACAGTATTACTGCTGAGTTATATGTGTTGCACACTTGTGACATATTTACAGTATATGGAGTTAAAATTCTTCTGGTCTAGTCTGATAACCTCTTTTTATTTTCATTTCAAAATGTTTTTCCCCAAGAGGACTCTGCACAATAAAAGTTTCCATTAAAGCTATAGAATCTCTTCAATTTAGAAGGCATGTGCACATGAAATGTTATTGAGTTTATTATCAATTTTGTAAGTGTCCAACTTTAAACATATAAAAAGCAGCCACAATGAAAACTTTGCTCACATTTACTGAAATATTAGTTATTAAAAAAAATCAAGGATTTGATTTTAGATTATTAGTTCAGAGCCAAGAAGAATGGAAAATAACATTGGGGTATTAAAAATTGAACAGCCTGGCCTGAATTTTAAATTAACTCTTTGAGTGCTCACGGCCCTTTATAATAGTCGAAAAGTACATCAATGTTTCTGTCGCAAAAGAGCTGTAGGAATGTCGTTCGCGCTGAATATCGTAAAGTAGAATTACAGAGATAAATGTTCCAACATTTACAAACACTTTGTAATAGAACCTCATTTAATTTTTAACCTTGTTTCTTTAAATGCTGTTTCTTAAGTATTTTCAACAACTCACGGTCATGATACCTTCCCGAACTCAAAACTGAAAGAAACTGGTTATTTATGCCTAAAAAGATTGGCATTGCTTTCTCAAAAATAGGTCTCAGTTTTGCCCTTTGCATGTTGAAAGACATATGCATTATTTTAATAACACCACCACACTAAGATTCCTGCACAATGAGGCATGAAGGGCTATTTCAACTTAATTTTTATTATGGAATTAGAACCACATAATCACAATAGCATTTGCAAAATAACTGATAATGTTTTCCAATTTTAAAAAGCAGAAACACATGGTGAGCAAGGGAATATTCCCAATTTTTGTATGGAATTGTAAAATGGACTGAAAAATGTGAACAAGCTTTCCTTTCCGTGAGAGTATAGTATTACCTGTGGCATTTTCTCTGATGCCTCTCTCTCCCTTTGTTTAAATGTCAGACATGAAGTAAAAGCAAGGCTGATTATTAGTAACATCATAGACCACAAAAAGCAAAGAAAAGCAAATGCTGTTACAATTATCTGGCTTTGATTAAAAAAAAACATGTCATCAAATGTCCTTCAGCTCTGCAGACCCAAGTTCAAAGCCAGCCAAAGGATAAGTTGTAAATGTCAGCATTCATCACTTGCAGGTCATGATTAAAATAAGTTTTGGCAGTTTCAGTTCTGAGTGCAACATAGGGAGTGGTGTACCAATCAGCTGTATCACACAATGGTAGAACTGAGGCTCACAACCAGAATTTTCATCGCTGTAACTTTCCAATTCCAGGTAACAGGGGAAGGTGCCAAGTGGACTTAAGGTGAAATAGCTTCAATGGTTACCATGAGGTGTGTTGAGTGGGACTGCGGAGGAGTTATGGTTGGGAAAGAATATTTGTTTCCCTGGATGGCATGGAATTTTAACTCAAGGAGGTATTTTAATTTCTTCTTCCAGGATTCCTGCTCATGCCCGACCCAGAAAGAGAAAAACAGTAAAATGGGGAAATAAGAATGCTGATCAAAAATATATTTTCCTTTTGGGGATTAACAGGCTGTCTGTCTGTTGGGCAGGAAATCCTGTGGCTCGGAGCAGGTAAGTGTGGCGGTGGTGAGGGCAGTGGGATTGCAGGGGGTGGGGGGGAGCGGAGAGATTGCGGTGTGGAAGAGACACCACTGTGGAGAGATCATGAATGAGTCAGTAACTTGTGGGTGGCAGCTGGATTAATAAGGTAGTTTGTTAGGCCTGGAGGAAAGCTAGCTGTTAGCAGTTAAAAATAAAACCTTATTAAAATGGAGGCAGGCTCCTTAAACGTTTGCGCCAGCCAATCCACTTCCTGAGAGCAGATTGGTTACCTTACTCCAACTTGCATCTTATGAATGTGGGAAGTGGGTGGATTCAAGGTATCTTGTGTTCAGATTTGACATTTTTGACAGCTTAACTTTGTACACATTGGGGTGGAGGGGGAGAGTGAGGGGGGTTAAAATTCTGTGCAATGAGTCCGGTGTCTTCTGTTACTGAACAGCTTTGGCAGTGGCCAGAGAATAGGTCACCCCTCTCTCTACTCTCTCAGGTGCAGATTATTGTACAGTCCTGATCTCTTAAGCAGAAGAGAAACAATTTTATCAAATTGAGAGATGGGGTTGGCGGCAGGGATGGAGAAAAACAACTGTTAATTTCTAAATTGCTCCTAATTCCTAAATTTAGACACTGATACACAAACCTAGATTGTAAAGAATTGAAGCATGTTCTATTAAATAGTGTTCTGCTGTAGTTTCTGGTTTATGATAGCAATATCTACCATTCTGCTTAGTCCACTAAACTTCATACAGCAATACGTACTACTGCGCTGTCTTTAATCAAGGTAAAGGAAAAGATAGAAGTTTATTTGCAATTTTTTGGCTAATTTCAGCTTCAGTTATCTTCTCCCTGAATTCTATTATGAGTTAAAGGTTTTGTCTCACTGCTTTGAACTGTCTTTTAAATGACATTTTCAGTAAACCCCCTGCAGAGATGAGATTGTGTCTGAAAGTCAATGCACAAATTGTCAGTCTTTATCTTTGAGGGCAGAACAGCATTGTTGAAGATGCATTAAAAGAAATCATAAAAATGTCTTCCGGTTCATGAACATCATCTGCGTCAGAGACGTCATGGGCAAGGTGTGGGTATCGAAGAGGGGAAAAGGGTGGAAATAAACACACAATTTGATAAGAATATAAGTAAATTCTCCAAACAGCTTTTATGCTGAGGTAGTGCTGTTGTTTCTCCAACAACTTCCAGGAATTAAACTTGGGAGGAGAAAGTTTCTTTTCTGCTTACTACTGGAAATTCCACGAAAGCATTATTTTAGTACTGCAATAAATATTGTGGATGTTTTTCTTCCATGGTGGCATGAAAACAAATGACAGTTGTGGCTGTGCAGGGTTTACATCTGCCAAGAAAAGAAAGTAGGTTGGTGTTTCTGTAAATATAATTTTTTTTTACATTTCTTCTTTGTAGTCAGAATAGCTTTCTAGAGCACGGCTGAATACTGATCGTGGAGTACCTTTAATCACCTGATAACTATTTTGTCATTTTTTTTAGAAAGTTTTTCATATCTCAATTTCTTCACCTCTCTTGAAGGTGCTGAGTGTTGTTGGGGTGCAATCCATAGCACTAGTCTAAGGCTAGTGCTTTGTCAACCAAACCATTGTCAACCAAACAATGATTTTTCCAAGTTAAGCCTATACTTGTCATAGAATCCCTACAGTGCAGAAGGAGTCCAGTCGGCCCATCGAGTCTGCACTGACTCTCCAAAAAGCATGTTACCCAGGCACTATCCAAGTATTTACCCCACTAATCCCCCTAATCCATTCTTGGAACACTAAGGGGCAATTTAGCATGGTCAAGCCACTTAAGCTGCACATCTTTGGACTGAGAGGAAACCAGAGCACCCGGAGGAAACCCACACAGACACGGGGAATATGTGCAAACTCCACGCAGACAGCCACCCAAGGCCGGAATTGAACCCAGGTCACTGGCGCTGTGAGGCAGCAGTGCTAACCACTGTGCCACCGTGCTGCAATGTGTAACCAGAGGCTATTCAACCATGGAAGGCATCAAAGCAGAATCTATTTGCATCCTCATTAGTTGTTTAGATCAGTGCATGTTTGATTTAGGCACAATGGATGCAATCATAACTGAATATTGCCCTTTTGAGGCCCAGTGTGTTGAGAGCAATTGCACTGCTCCTACTACTAGCCTGCTAAAATCAGCTAATCCAGCACAGACTGGGAATCAAACCTGATGTGTTATCTTTCTCATTAATTCAATTGTGTATGAAAGCTGCTGTAAAGTTACAGATCTGTTAATATACGCAAAATAAATTTTTAAAATTAGCAATAAGCACAGTGGAACATATATCTGTCCAACATATTCCAAAACTGCATTTTTAATGTTTTAAGATCTGAACTGCAATTCATTTTGAAAGAAGTATGCCTTTAAGAAAAATCTCAGCATTTCACTAAAATCTTTGGGCAGCTACTGTCATGTGGCATTCACATGTGAACAATCAAATCAAATCTGATTTGAGCATTGTCAGTTGGATCAAGGTTTATCTAGCACATTATTGCATGGAACTAGCAGGCTGAACAGATGAATGAGAGCACTGATCACTGAATTGACAAGGCTTGAAGATGGGTAACATCCTTTCCCCCTCCCTTCCCCACCTCTCCTCCCATTCCTGCTCTGCAACATCAGCCATTTCTTTCAGATCAGCCTCCAAACCGTGGCAGCTCTTTGATTTTTGCACATTTCTCCTGCTGGGCAATCAGAGCTTCCCACCCCCTCCCAAAGTTGTCACCAGCTACCGTTTCATTTTATTCTTTAGCCTTTGGGGTAGCATAAGAAAATTGAAGAGATTAGGAGCCCATCTCTTTCCTGTTCACTGCGTTTCTGTTTCAGTAAATTGCTACCAACCTTCAATCTCCTGGTCAAGGCTCTCCAAGCACTTTCCACTGATATGACAGCCCAGTCAGCTTGATAAATGGTGCACACCCCCTCAGGCACAATGTAAGAGATTTGCAATATGAGTCCACCATCGCACCTTGTGCACATAAAGGAGAAAATTATCTTCACAGTTACCATTCCAATAAGGCACAGTTCATTACACAATCATTGCTCCCTGGCTTTTTATCCAGTGAAATATAAGGGCATTTTTTAAAAAAATCTTTTAAATCCCTGCATGTAATCATACTATAACTTATTAGAAATTCTTGAAATGCACATCCACAAATGCAATGTTTTAAAAAAAATCTTCAATAAATTATGACCCAAACCGATCGTTTTCAATTACGTGCTACAAATGTCAAATGCATGTTTTTCTCAAACCGAACTGCAAATGTAATGTCACTTGAACATTTATAATCACAGCTTGGCCCGTCATTCCTAGGCTTAATGTTATTTGGACCACATAGTTTGCAGATCACTGCCCTGATAAAATCACTCACAATAGCAAGGTTAGGGCAGAATGTGGGGTGCTTCTTTTATACCTCTGTTGCTTGAGAACTAGTTTCTGCTTAAGCCTGCAAGCATCCTCAGGCTAAGTCAAATTCATCTGCCACAGACGTAATGAAATAACTTCACTTGCTTGCACTACATTCTTAGTATAACCCGGCGATGAAGCGTTATCTAAATTGTATATTATTTATTAGGTAGGCAACAAATAAGTAATCCTGAAAGACAAATCTCTTTAGTTATGCATGCAGCAGTTGTAAGTCGACAAAGGTACAATAACTGAAAGGTCTAGTGAGGAGGACAGTATCTATTTAACATAAGCGTCGTCCCTGAGCACACAAACCATTGGGATACACAGCCATGGGAATGCTTGCAAGACCCACTGATGCTCACAATAGCTTCAAGTTCACCTTGTGCTAGAAGAGGTGCCTGACGGCCCCAGAGAAAGCGAAATCCAAATGTCGATTTGTAGATGGAGTGAGGAGAGCCTGCTGGCTGACAGGCTGATTTATTGGATTCTTCCAATTAATCACCACCAGCCTGTGGCCAAACTGATTTCCAGCAAAGCTGAAAGGCAGCCGAGGGAAACAGGCTTATAAGCATAAAGCCGCATAATGGTGTTCAATGAAGTGTGAGACTTTTAGTTCAGTTTCACTGAGTTTACCACACCACCGGAATGTCAAAGAGGATTGTGGGTGGAAAAATTATGGATTTAAACTGCTCGCTGTAAATGAGGTCAATATGTCTGGTTCATAAACAGTCCAAACCATTCCTTGAATTCAGTGAGGAAGAAAATTAGCGTGCAGCCAAAGCTGTAGACAAACCTCATTGAGACATAATTGCAGCTATAAATACAGGTGGAAAGCTGGAGCCCTACTAACGCATAACACATTTCTTTTGGTATCTTCACATTTCAATATTTGTGTCACTACCATGTATTCATGGATCAGCTAGTGTTCAAGTTAATTGATGGGTCTATTATATCCTGCCATATTTTGTTCAGGCAATATTGAAAATCAAAGGAGCACATCAGAAGGATTTTTCCTGTTTTTTTTCATTTAAATTATGTTGAAATGTGTAAAGAGATATGCATCTTTGAAAAGCAGATAGCTTTTAAAACAATACATCTGTTAGATCCTTTCGAATCTCAATTTAATGAGGTTACATCAAACACAAGTACAATACAGTATGATTTTTTAACCACCTTCTTTGCTTAAACGAAACACAGAGGCCTAAATTTAACATTGTTTCACTCATTTTATGATTGCAAGATGGATGTGGAGATTACAAATTTAGCAATGAGAAGTAGTTTTCCCTCTAATTCCCTTCGTTGTGTGAGACCTATTTGTTGTACTGTACGGTCCCTTTAAGATGCGGCCGTGCCTGTGTAATTCTTAAAGGGACTGTTGCTTGCGTGCATCTTGAGTGTCCCCTGTGTGGCACATTCCTGAAAGTTGGACTGCCACAAAGCTTAGAGGAATGTTGGGAGGATGCCGGCAAATTAATGGCTGATGATGGGACGTCTTGCAGCCGGAAGGAGGTTCCAGCAATGCTTTAAAAGAATGGTCAGTGTTGTAGTCGACACACTGAGGGTCAGCATCTGGTGTGTGGCTGCTTATCAGCTCAGAGGGTAGACAGCTCAGTAGGGAGAGCGAGGGGAGGGGGAGCCTGAATAACTTGGCAGCACATCCGGCCTCGGTCTGTTAACTCCTGTCTCAGCTGTCATTTCTACCACCACAGCAAGCCATCACATTGGCATTGAGCTCATGTCAATGTGCAAGAGGGATGAGGCACCTGGATTCTCCACCAGGACCCTGTCCTTCTCAGGTAAGTGGGGAGGTAAAAGTGTTCCTCACAATGGCAGCTGTCTGCACCTGGGGGCTCCTCTCAGGGCACCCTGATGGTGTCTGCAGCTCCTCTGTCCCTCTGCCTGTGGCAACAGCACCTCAGAGGAGGCTCATGCCATTATGCAAGAGTCCCTCACAACACAGGGGCCCTTTGGCCTCGGGCGATAAGAGGATGCCCAGCAAGGTCATCTGTGGCAAAGCATCTTGAAGGTCAGCAGCCTGCTCCAATGCAACTGGCAGCATGGGAGGTGTGTGGGGGGGAGAGGGGAGGGAGGTGGAGGCACCATGGCAGAGCACATGTAGAAGAATCAAGGAATGGCAGTAGACACACACGCCGGAATTTTACTGCCCCCGCCCACCATGGGAATCAGAGTGGGTGAGGGATGGACAATGGGAAGGTTTGTTAACCTCGGGTGGGATTTTACAGTTTCAGGAAGAGCGAGGCCATAAAACCCCACCCCTAGGTCATTATGGGTGTTCACTGCGGTTTTTTTGCATGAACGTTTGTCTTCAGGATCTTTATTGAATGCATGTGACTAAATATGAATAATTTGATGTTATGACTAATCTCAATGATGGTATAAAAGATAACTGGCCTGAGGATGTTTGGTGATGACCGAGGTGGCACCAGTCTGCAGAAGCTCCTTCGCTGATGCACTGTGCAGTGTTGGCCTTGATGCTGGTGACTTGGCCTGGACAGGGTGCAGAGTGGAAGATTGCAAATCACTGCTGCTAGTGTTCAAAGGTTTCCGCATCATCAAGAAAAGAACTCAGTAAGAGAGACTCCCAGATCTCCCCAGCACCCAGTCCCTGCTGGCCCTCAGGTGGGACAGACACTCTGGATCCTCCTGATCCTTTTCTGATTCCTCATCTATTTCTTTATCTGAATATGTAGAACGATCAGTGAGGTCTTCTTCTGCCAGCGCATCCTCTCTCTCTAACACTCACTGCCTCTGGAGTGCAGCAGATAACCACAATCAGGGAGACTCGAGCAGGAATGTTCCACTAGCTCAGGCCAAACATCAGAATCTCATTCTGAGTGGAGTGATGATCCTGGTAGATAAATGACTCACATTGTAATGGTGCTCAGCCTCTGAACGCTGATTCCCTACAAAGGTCTTGAGCCATCTCTTTAGCTTGTTGCCAAATATCCATTGCTCCAATTGTGCTGGTGGTACAAATAGCTGTGGAAAATGTGAGTGCCTGAAGATGTAGGTATCATGGCTGCAGGGTTCCTCATACAGAGCTGCATGATGCTATGGCAGGTATTACAAACATGTTGAACGTCCAGGGAGTGAAATACCTTGTAGTTCACAAATGCCCTTGATTGGCCAGCGGGATCTTTAATGGTCACATGTGCAGTCAAAGATTCCGTGAACTATGTGAAAACCAGTTATGGCACCAAACCCTCTGGCTGTCTTAGTTTGAATGTACATGTCCATGACGACGTGAAAAAAGTTGCCCGCTCTCCTGAAAAGTTGTATCCATGTCCATCTTGATGCAGTGATGTGCTGACATCTGCTGGATGCCACACAGATCTCCAGTTATTCCCAGCAATGAGACCGGGGCATAAAGGTTCAAGGCTGCTGTCACCTTGGGAGCCATAAGCATCAGGTGGCCACCAGCACGTGGCACTCACTTCTCCTGACAAAAACTTGCAAAAAGACATCACTAACTCCTGGAGGAGATGCTGCCAGAGAGAACACTGGAGCTCTGATAGCTGCAGATAGTTTTGAGCACTCAACGCACATCCACCTGCGGGGTAAAGTCTTCTTGGACTGCCTTGTTTATGGTGGTTTCTGCAGCCTTCTGTCCTTTGAACATCATTAGGTGCCTCATGCACCTGTCAACTGGGTGCTGCTATCTCTGAAATACTCTCCCCTTCCTCCTCCATCTCCTCCTCACTGGAGGAGCCTGCACCAGCGTGCACAGTGCCTCTGGGGGTAGTAAACTCTTGATTTCTTCATTTTACCTTCTCTTTTTAAGGATTCTCCTGTGGCTCCAGAGCCCCCTGAGGTGTGACTCCCATCTAGAGTCTTCTTTGCAGTGTATCACCTTGGACAGTTGACCCCAGATTGATGCATTAAATGTCCCTCACCTCGAGCAGCAGGCTCCGCTTTAGTGCTGCTTTGCTGCACTTGGAAATCTGCCATCGCTTGGCCTCTGCTGTTCCTGAAAAATGGCATGGGAAATGTAAAGGGCGCGATCTTATGACCCGCCATGCAGGTTGATTGACGCAGTGAGCCGGTAAGATTAGGTGATAGGCGGAATATCAGGTTCGTGCCCGATTTCTCGCCTCTTGCAATCATTCTAGCCCCTTTCTGCTGGTGAAATCAGCCTCACACCTTGGAAGGGTGCGAAGCTGATTTAAATATTGATGAAATGTTTAGCATGTCACTAATGAGATCCAAACGTTATTGTCTGGGCTCACTTCTCTCAGTCTCCTCGCCAGTCGAGATCCTCAGCGGTGAGAATCACAGATGGTCCCCACCAACAGGGGCCAGACGTGATGGCCTCACCAGAGGGGCCAAAGGTCCTTGAAGCCTCCTGGGTGGTTGGGGGCAGAGCCAGGCAGTGCCATTGGGGCAGTGCCAGCCTGGTACCTTGAAAATGCCAGCCTGGAACCCTGGCACTGCCCACTGGGCACCAGGCAGTGCCAAGGGGACAGAGCCTGAGGGTGGCAGAGCCTAATGGGGCAGGGCATGAGGGTATGGGGACGACGACTGAGCGGGGAAGGGCCATGATTTGGGAGCTCCATAGAGTGGAGGGAGGGGACGGTTGACTGGCTGGGCACCAGTGGGGACAATTAGCCGCGGCCGCAATCGGGGGGACGATCAGCCAGGGCCATGGCTGGGGTGGGGTGATTGGCTGGGAGATGGCGGCGCCATCGGTCGGGGCTGCAATAGGGGCGGGGCGATGTTCACTGCGGCAATGGGGGGGGGGTTGATGTTTAGGGGGTGATCGGGAGGGAGCGATGTCCGTGAAGGGGTGCGGGGGTGATAGATCTCTCTGTACACTGTGTACAAAGTATACTGGGTGATTGGGTGCTGCGCAATGGCACCCCCTAGAGCTCAGCAGCCAGCCTCACAGGCGGGCTGGGACTGCACTCCCTCGACTGGAGAGATTCACATTACGGCCTCTGTATTGCACAGATCTGCCATAAATTACCATTACTTACCTTGCTGAAAAATCGGGCGAGAAAACCTCCCACTTTCTCGACCGTTTACAGGGCGGGATTTTCGGGCTGCACTCACCCCGAAACTGGAAAATCCCGCCCGAGCTCAACGGACCCTTCCATGGTCTGCCCCTTGCCTGCTCTGATTCCCGTGGTGGGCAGAACGGGAAAATTCGCTCCAGAATGTTTCTGAGAAAATTCCATCCAAAATGTGATAGCATTTCCAATTTAATTGCCTTAATTAGATTGCCTGGATTCAAAAGGCTGGCAGACTTCGGATTTCAGACCCGCTCGTCTGCCATATTACTGCAGATGAGCATAATGCTGTCGGCTGCCTGACCTAATGTCACAATGTTCAGTTTTACGGAGGAGTGGGAGGATAGCTGTCTAATCTGCCTTTTAAAGTTCTGCCCAATGATAGCTGGTAGTCAGCCAGTGCGGTTGCTTGTTGTGTGTGTAACTGTGTCAGGTGCCCAGGGAAGCATGAGGCAAAATCATGTTTTAAGTTGGTTCTCCATGCTGCTAGCAGCAGCAGACCTGCTTCATTTACTTTCCAGCACTGAGTTGCAGTTGTCGCTGGTAGAAGCACTGTGGTTACAATCACATCTTCAGTTGTGGGAATCCGGAACAACAGGATGGAATGATAAATCAGGAAGCTCTTTTTCACACTGATATGCCCAAGTAGTTTTACCTGCCATTTTATGGAAATATATACACTTTATGTTGAAAATCAAATGGAAAATAGACAGACTGCAATGTAATAAGATGGAGTCAAGTAGGTCCAGTGATCCCCTTCCTTGGCTGCCAATATCCATGAAACTGCCCAAGGCTGAAATTTAGCCTGCTTGTCTGAACAGGACATTAAAATGTAAAAAACCTTTTTGGGACATTCCATTGAAAAGACATTAACATGCAACAGATCTTTCCTGTGGAGTTAACAGCTGCTATTGTCCAGATATCTACAACAACTGGTGCACAATAATCACAGTAAGAAGTCTCACAACACCAGGTTAAAGTCCAACAGGTTTATTTGGCAGCAAATGCCACTAGCTTTCGGAGCGCTGCTCCTTCGGCAGGTGAGTGGGAGTTCTGTTCACAAACAGGGCATATAAAGACACAAACTCAATTTACAAAATAATGATCGGAATGCGAGTCTTTACAGGTAATCAAGTCTTAAAGGTACAGACAATGTGAGTGGAGAGAGCGTTAAGCACAGGTTAAAGAAATGTGTATTGTCTCCAGACAGGACAGTTAGTGAGATTTTGCAAGTCCAGGCAAGTCGTGGGGGTTACAGATAGTGTGACATGAACCCAAGATCCCGGTTGAGGCCGTCCTCATGTGTGCGGAACTTGGCTATCAGTCTCTGCTCAACGACTCTGTGCTGTCATGTGTCGTGAAGGCCGCCTTGGAGAACGCTTACCCGAAGATCAGAGGCCAAATGCCCGTGACCGCTGAAGTGTTCCCCAACAGGAAGAGAACACTCTTGCCTGGTGATTGTCGAGCAGTGTTCATTCACCCATTGTCGTAGCGTCTGCATGGGCTCCCCAATGTACCATGCCTCGGGACATCCTTTACTGCAGCATATCAGGTAGACAACATTGGCCGAGTTGCAAGAGTATGTACGGTGTACCTGGTGGATGGTGTTCTCATATGAGATGATGGCATCCGTGTCGATGATCTGGCACGTCTTGCGGAGGTTGCTGTGGCAGGGTTGTGTGGTGTTGTGGTCACTGTTCTCCTGAAGGCTGGGTAGTTTGCTGCGGGAAATGGTCTGTTTGAGGTTGTGCGGTTGTTTGAAGGCAAGAAGTCGGGGTGTGGGGATGGCCTTGGCGAGATGTTCGTCTTCATCAATGACATGTTGAAGGCTCCGGAGAAGATGTCATAGCTTCTCCGCTCCGGGGAAGTACTGGACGACGAAGGGTACTCTGTCCACCGTGTCCCGTGTTTGTCTTCTGAGGAGGTCGGTGGGGTTTTTTGCTGTGGCACGTCGGAACTGTCGATCGATGAGACGAGCGCCATATCCTGTTCTTATGAGGGCATCTTTCAGCGTCTGGAGGTGTCTGTTGTGATCCTCCTCATCTGAGCAGATCCTGTGTATACGGAGAGCTTGGCCGTAGGTCATGGCTTCTTTAATGTGTTTAGGGTGGAAGCTGGAGAAGTGGAGCGTCGTGAGGTTATCTGTGGGCTTGCGGTACAGTGAGGTGCTGAGGTGACCGTCCTTAATGGAGATGCGTGTGTCCAAGAATGCAACTGATTCCGGAGATGCACTGCAGGAAAGGATGTCCCGAGGCATGGTACATTGGGGAGACCATACAGACGCTATGACAATGGATGAATGAACACTGCTCGACAATCACCAGGCAAGAGTGTTCTCTTCCTGTTGGGGAACACTTCAGCGGTCACGGGCATTCAGCCTCTGATCTTCGGGAAGCGTTCTCCAAGGCAGCCTTCACGACACATGACAGCGCAGAGTCGTTGAGCAGAGACTGATAGCCAAGTTCCGCACACATGAGGACGGCCTCAACCGGGATCTTGGGTTCATGTCACACTATCTGTAACCCCCACGACTTGCCTGGACTTGCAAAATCTCACTAACTGTCCTGTCTGGAGACAATACACATCTCTTTAACCTGTACTTCACACTCTCTCCACTCACATTGTCTGTACCTTTTTTGAGACTTGATTACCTCTAAAGACTCACATTCCACTCATTATTTTGTAAATTGAGTTTGTGTCTTTATATGCCCTGTTTGTGAACAGAACTCCCACTTACCTGACAAAGGAGCAGCACTCCGACAGCTAGTGGCTTTTGCTACCAAATAAACCTGTTGGACTTTAACCTGGTGTTGTGAAACTTCTTACTGTGTTTACCTCAGTCCAACGCCGGCATCTCCACAGCACAATAATCACACAGACTTATTGGCCACAGAATGGAATGCCACACAATATTGTAAGGAAGATCCATTCTACCACATGGAGATGTAAATTGCCAAAACTCAAACTTCATTGTATGCCAATGGTCACGTGGTTAGGGACCCTTTATGTGGACAATGGAAACACCAAGACTATGGTCACCAGACAGAAACCAGTTTGTATTAAGAAAGATTATTAAGACAATTTTGGAGAGCAATCTCAAGTCAGTTGGTTTGGGATACAAGGAGAGCACAGAGATCCTACCTAGAAAAGGAAGAACCCTGCCACTAACAGGCAGAGAACTCCGAAAGAGATGCTGCTGAAGGAAAATAAGCAGCTAGAGTCTAAACTAAAAAGCAGAACCTCAAAGGTAAGAATCTTTGGATTATTACCTGAGCTGTGCACAAATTGGCATGGGGAAAATCAGATTCAAGTGTTAAATGCGTGGCTCAAAGATTGATGTGGGAGAAATGGGTTTCGGTTTCTGGGGCACTGGCACCAATACCTGAGGAAAATGGGAGTTGTACCATCAGGATAGTTTTCATCTGAACCATGCTGGGATGACTGTTCTGGCGAGTTGTATAACGAGGGCAATAGAGAGAACTTTAAACTAAATAGTGGGGCAATAAATCAAATTTGGGAAAATTTAATAAATTTAAATAGAGAAAACAAAGCAAGAGTGCAACCATCACAGCATGGCAGGAAGTGACAGAGTGTACCAAGCTAAGAGAGCACCAGCAGGTACGGTTAGATGTTAGAAAAATATTATAAAGACATAACTAAAGGCTGAATGCCTGTGGCATTCATAACAAAAAGATGTATTTGCAGCATCAATTGAAATAAATATGTATGATCTGATAGCCATTTTAGAGACATGTCTGTTGGATGACAAAGACTGTGATCTGAATATAAAAGGGTAAGTGACATTTGGGAAAGACAGGAAACTTGGAAAAAGGTGGAGGGATAGACCTGGTAATTTAGGGTGACATTGGTACAATAGAGAGATTACCTTATTTTTGGATATCATGACGTAGAATCAGTTTGGGTAAAGAAATATAAAAGGTAAGACGTTCCTTGTGGGAATGGTCTATAACCCCCCTAACAGTAATCACATTGTAGGGGGGAGGTATACAGGAAAAGATATTGGGGGCTTTTGAGAAAGAAATAATCATGGATGATTTTAATCTACATATCAATTGGACAAATCAGAGAGAGCCTGAAGTGTTTTCAGGACATTTTCCTAGAGCAGCACATTTTAGCAACAACCAGGGAGGAGGCTATACTAGATCATTTTAATTCATTCATGGGATGCGAGCTTCGCTGGCTAGGCCAGTATTAATTGCCCATCGCTAATTACCCTTGAGAAAGTGATGGTAAGATGTCTTCTTGAATCGCTGCAGGTCATGTGTAGGTGCACCCATAGTGCTGTTAGGGACAGAAATTGAGTCCCAGTGAAGGAATGGCAATATATTTCCAAGTCAGGATGGTGAGTGGTTTGGAGGGAAACTTCTATATGGTAGTGTTCCCAGGCATCTGCTGCTTGCGTCCTGCTAGATGGTAGTGTTCCTGGATTTGGAAGGTGTTTTGATGCAGTGTATTTTGCACATAGTACACAGTTCTACTCCTAATGTCACTGAATATCAAGGGGTGATGGTTAGATTCTCTCTTGTTGGAGATGGTCATTGCCTAGCACTTGTGTGGCACAGATGTTACTTTCCACTTATCAGCCCAAGCCTGGATATTGTCCAGGTCTTGTTTCATTTGACCACAGACTGCTTCAGTATCGGAGGAGTCGTGAATGATGCTGAATATTGTGCAAACATCCCCATTTCTGACCTTATAATGGAAGGAAGGTCATTGATGAAGCAGCTGAAGACGGATAGGACTAGGATGCTGCCTTGAGAAACCCCTGCAATGATTTCCTGGAGTTGAGATGACTGACCTCTGGTAATGTGCAATGTGACAAGATTAACAAATAATCTCATAATGAAGACACAGCTAGATAGCAGTGATCATAATATGTATGAATTTTATGTTGTTACGACCATAACAAATGTTATTTCCCGAGCAATCCAAATCCCAGAGGGAAACTTGTCTTATTGATCCGAACCTTTTTTTGTATTTTGAAATAGATGAGAAAAACAGTTACTGATCCTAGAAACATAGAATTCCAGAAACACCTTACTATGAAAACTTTAAGTTGGGAAAGTCCCCTAAATTTCCCATTGAAATTTAACAGCCAAGTCCCTATCTATCTCTTGTTGCAACTTTTAAAACCCAACCTATTTACTTGTAAATCCACTTCACCCTAACCTCTTATTACCAATTCATACATCTAATACCTTTTACCCCTTTTGTCTCTCACCTCCCACAGACAAGCTGGGAGGAATTCTCTCATCTGGGGCTAAGACTGGTGGTGTTAGTGGAGAAAGGGAGTGTTTCCTGTTGCAAAGACTGGGTGGAAACCATCTTCCATCCCCAGCATAAATAATTGTGCATGCAGGGTTTTACGCCATCTTCCGTGCTGGGGCAGGCTTCATTGTGCATGTCCCATCATCATACCCAGGCATCATATTGAAAAGGCACCCAACATCATTGACCCACCATTGACCCATCACTGAAAAAAGAAGATCAACCTCCTGAAGAAGGAAGCTGGACCTCCTCAAAGACCTTTGAAGCTGAAATATCCACTTGCTAGAGTCCCCCACCATCCACTGGTGTGGCGTTCCAGCATGACTGGTCACTGGCAACCTCCATTCCAACTCTAAAGGCAGCCCCAGGTCTTTTTTTAAGTCCTGACTTTTGCATGCCACATTGGTCCAGGTGTGTTTTGGACAGGCGTGCTTTCCCACCAGTGTAACCAAGAATTGGGTGTGGAGGAAGATTCCAGTGAGGCCTTTATTTGCATCCCATTAGTGGGATGTAAATTAATTTCACGCCTCCGGTGGGATTCCTGATCCACCATAGGGTACCTGCAGAAGATCCGCTGTAAATTCACACCGGTGTGAAACTGATCGTGGCCTCCCATAGAATTCCCTGCCCACTTTTGATCTGGAGATGCCGGCGTTGGACTGGGGTAAACACAGTAAGAAGTTTAACAACACCAGGTTAAAGTCCAACAGGTTTATTTGGTAGCAAAAGCCACGCTACCAAATAAACCTGTTGGACTTTAACCTGGTGTTGTTAAACTTCTTATCACTTTTGATCTTGCCAGTAGGAGCATGGAAGAATTCTGCCCACTGTCTCTATTAACCTTTTTCAGCTTAAATACATGCACACACAGACATATACACGGGGGCACACACACAGACATACACACTCACACAGACACACACACACCGGAGCCTCCTTTACAGAACCCAAGTATGTTCCCAAAATATTTTTTTTAAAAACCTCCAACTTGAGGGACTAAGACCAGTGTTTTCATCTCCAGTAAAGGCAATTATGAGGGCATGAAGACCGAGCTAGCCAAAGTGATCGGGGAAACTCAGTTAAGGGATAGATCAGCAGGGATGCAGTGGCAAACATTTCAGGAGATAATTCGGTATAGTCAGAAAAGAAGCATTCCGGTGAGAAAGGAGCACTCTAAGGGAAGGACTCGACATCCGTGGCAACTAAAGAAATTAATGATAGTCTGAAATTGAAGGAAAAAGCATATCATTCTGCAAAGTTGAGCGCAGATCAGAAGATTGTACAGAATGTAAATAACTAAAAGGATTAATAAGGAGGGAGAGATAAGAGAACGAGGGAAAGCTAGCTAGAAATATAAAAACAGATATTAAATGTTTCTACAAGTATTTTGAAAGGAAAATATGCTGCAGTTGTTTAAAAAGGAAAAGAGTGTGAGCATTTCACCTCAAGAGAGTAAGTTGGGGGAATTAATAATGGAAAATAAAGAAATGGCGGATGAATCGATCAGACGTTTTGCATCTGTTTTCAATGTAGATGATACAAATAACATCCCTGAAATAATTATGAATCAGGAGCTGGAAGAGAGAGAGAAACTTGGAAAAATTTCAATCACTGGAGAAAGGGTACTGAGAAAATTATTGGAACTATAAGCTGATAAGCCCCCAGGCTCTGATGGATTTCATCCTAGGAATATTAAATAAGTGGCTGCTGAGATAGTAGAGGCATTGGTTTTAAATTTCTAAAATTCCCTCGGTTCTATAAAGGAACCATCAGATTGGAAAATAGTAAATGCGACTCCCTTATTCAAGAAAGGAGGGAGACAAAAATCAGGAAACTACAGGACAATTAGATTAACATCTGTCGCAAGGCAATTGCTAGCATCTATTTTTAAGGTGTTTCTAGCAGGGCACTTAGAAGATTTCAGTGAAATCAGGCAGAGTCAACATGTCTTTTTGAAAGGGAAGTCATGTTTGCCTCATTTATTGGAGTTGTTTGAGGAAGTAACAAGCAGAAGGGAAATTCTGGATATGCTGTACTTAGATTTCTAGCGGGCATTTGACAAGGTGACACATCAAAGGTTATTTTGTAGAAAAACTGTTCATGGCATTGAGGGTAACATATTAGTATAGTTAGAGGATTGATTAGCTAACAAGAAACAGAGATTAGGCAAAATGTTTTTTTTTCGGGGTGGCAAGATGTGGCGACTGGAGTGCTATTGGATTCATTGCTGGGATATTAACAATTTACGGTTTATATCAATGACTTAGTTGAAGGGACCAAATATATGGTTGCTAAATTTGCTTATGCCACAAAAGGCGGTATCTTGATCCCATATTCACCATCTGCGAGGTTGCCGGCGGGAGCTCAAGATCCGGAAGTCTGCTTCGGATTTTCCCTGCCCCTCGACAGCGACATCATCAGGTTCACGTCCATACATTTTAATATCATTAACCCCCCCCCTCCCCCACCGTATCTTGACCCCTCACCATATCTTCAAGCCATGCCAGCATGATGTCACGCCAGTATGGTTTACCACAGGTTTACACAGACGTAAAACCCTCATTCCTTTTTTTACTATTTTTTACAACACTGTAAGCTTCTCCTTTTTCATTTAATGCTACCCTTAACTACTCTAGTTAGTCACAGTAGTACTACTTTTCCAGTTTTTATTCTTCAGGGAAATGTATATTGATTGAGAATTATGAATTATTTCTTTAAATATTTGGCATTGCTTATTCACCGTCATATCTTTTAATCTAATTTCCCAAATCTACCTCTGTCAACTTGCCTTTCATATCTCTGTAATTGGCTTTCTTTAAATTTAAGACCCTAGTTTAGTTGAAATCTGGCACATTCGCCCCACAAGGCTGTGGATGTTGGGTCAGTTGAGATTATTGAGACCTAAATCAACAGACTTTTATTAGGTAAATGTATCAAGGGGTATGGATCAAAGGCTGGTAAATGGAGTTGACGTAATGATCAGCCACTATCTAATAGAACAGGCTGGAGCAGCTGTATGGCCTACTTCAGTGCATATCTTTCTAGGTTTGAGGTTCCTGTGCATTTTTTATACATTGTGATGGTGTCAGAGGTGCAGAACAATATTAAATATAAATGTTTGAAGAAGTGGCATGAAATAGTTTGCGGCAAACCTGTTTCTTGCATACAAACAAAATGCAAAGATATAAATCAGCTGACTTGTTACCATGTGAAAGAGCCCTCTCATTGCCATTCCTGGGACCTGGCGCACAAAAGAACATGTTTGCACTGTGAGGTAACTGTTGTGGGTGATGCACTTTCAAACTTCTCTTCTCTTCCTAGCATTTCCCTTCTCAAAACAAAAACAAAATAAGTCTTAAGGAATACTTCTGCAGGGAGTATCAACTCTTTAAAGACTGCTTAGCAGGTTTTGCCCATTCTTGGGTCAGCATATTTTTATTTAATGTTTGCATGATATAGCTGTGTGGTTTTAAAAATTATGGGGCAAAAATTGGTTATCATATCCCCGTTTTCCATCCTGAAAACAGGGACAAAACTAAGAGATATAGCATTTTGGCCTTGGATGATTCTCAGGAGTCTGGGGCGGTCACCCAGAGCAAGCATATTATAATGGGAGGCCTGATGTGTGTTCGTGGACCTTTTAAGGACACTGGATGACTCTGAATGAAGCACTTGCTCCTGTTAGGTTTCACAGTAAGTTTTGTTTTATTTTATCAGGTTGTCCTCCTGCCTCGTTGCTACAAACTGTAATTGGGTATCTAACAGATATCCTGTACTCCCACTTTCAGCACATAATTGAGGGCTGCTGCTGAGAAGTTAAATAGTGCAGGTGCCAGCAGATCACCAGTTTATTAAAATGAGGCCTACAGTCCAATTTCAGGCTGGCATCAGGCCTGCTGGTTGGAGCACATGCTTGCTACACAGTGCCAGTGCTGGGTTTGAAAACTGACCCAAATTTATTTCTACCCCTAGTTTCTTGTGTTCCTCAGCGATTTTGTCCCTATGAAAAATCTCCATTTTCACATGTTGCACAACGTTAATATCCTATATTAGAAACTTAGATTTATTTGGTAAGATCACCCCCTAAGTGCCAAACGAGCATGAAAACAGGAGAAATTTGCACCTTTTTTGGGTGAGTTAAAAATCAAATCTTACCTGACTCTGTCAAAAAAGAGGCCAAACTTGTTTCTCACCAGCAGGGGAGTGGGCAGGGCCTAGCTCACCCAAAAGCCAGCAGATGACAGCAGAGGGTGCAGTTGTGCATGCTCCGATCTCTGTGTTCTGAGATTTCTGTGTTACCCCCCCCACCCCCGATCACTGTTGCAGAGTGGCAGCTGTAGCCCTCTCTGATTGACCCACCCCATTCCCATATGTCCTCCAACGAGGCATCTCTCGCTCAGGCTCTGTCCTCTTGGCACTACCTGGTGCCTGGTGGGAACTGCCAGTCTGCTAAGCTGGCAGTGCCTGGATGTCTGGTGGGCAATGCCAGGTTGCCAGCTGACAGTGCCATGTTGGCACTGCCCAAGGGGCACCCCCTCTGCCCCAGACCTCCCAGTGGGGCCTTGTTAAACATTTAAACAATGGCCTCCCGTCCTACCGGTGACTTCATCACATCTGGTCCCCCTTGATGGGGACCATACGTGATCCTCGCCGGAGAGAACGTTCAGCGAAGCTGCAGAGGGAAGTGAGCATGAACAATTCTGTCCTGGGTGCACTTGTAATATTTAAACTTGTATTTAAATATTACAATTAGCCTCGCACCCTTTTTTGACACAAGGCTGATCTTGCTGGACATGTGGTGCCAGTAAGATTGTGAGCGGTGAGAAATCGAGTGCGAACCTGATTTCCAGGCTCTCACTCAATATTCCGGGCTCGCCTTGCCCACCAGCCGGTGGGGTGAGAAGGTAAGATCGCCCCCTTAGTGTGAAAAATAATGGATAATGGCACATGGATTATTTTTCACCCAAAATAAATAATATAGAATATTTACTTTGTGCAACATGTGAAAATGTGATCGCAAAATGACAGCCTGAATAGTGAACTGACTTAAACGGAAATAAAAATCAGGCCACTGATTATCACTCATACTTTACAATTGAACCGATTCATTATCACTTATACAATTGCACAATATCAAGATCCACCCCATTGTTTGGAGTAAATTTTGACATGCAGTTTCGTACCCTCTGTGTGATACATGCCAACAGGGAGCGAAAATAAGACAGCAGGTTATAAGGATTAAATGTTCAACCTAATCAAGACCAGGGTCTGGTAGCAGAAGATAGTTCTCTCTGCTGGTAGAAGCCGTGATCATCCATCTCCGTTCCCTTGTTGCATCATTGTTATCAAAAACAGGGCTGCTACTGGTATCAGTCATAGAATCCCTGCAGCGCAGAAAGAGGCCATTCGGCCCATCGAGTCTGCACTGACCACAATCCCACCCAGGTCCTACCCCCATATCCCTACATATTTACCCGCTAATCCCTCTAACCTACACATCTCAGGACACTAAGGGGCAATTTTAGCATAGCCAATCAACCTAACCCGCACATCTTTGGACTGTGGGAGGAAACTGGAGCACCCGGAGGAAACCCACGCAGACACGAGGAGAATGTGAAAACTCCACACAGATAGTGACCCAAGCCGGGAATCGAACCCAGGTCCCTGGAGCTGTGAAGCAGTAGTGCTAAACACTGTGCTACCGTGCTGCCCCAGTGTTACATCATCATAGGTACATCAAAGGTACAAAAATATAAATATAATTCTTGAAGCCGGGTCATATGAAGTTTCTGTAGAATTTGTGGTTTGTAATGATTTCCAAAGTGTGGAGCATTGTGAGAATAAATCTTTAGATAGGCTTGAAAAAGTGAAGCAACTGATTGGGTCAACAGAGAGAAAAGGCACGTGATGGTACAATCAATGAATATCGTCACATTGACAAACAGTTCTGATTCTAAAACTACAACTTTGCTTAAAAAATGTTTAATATAAATGCATATTTAATGCAAACTCATTTCTGAGTCAATATGCCAGCATATTAGTTGAGTTTTTGTACACAAAATTCTCCGATCAGATGATTTCCTTTTAAACTGAAATTCAATGCATTCTTAGTCCGAGATCTGTTTTGTCTAGAGGCTTTAAGGGCCATGCTGAAGATATGGAACTGGTTCAGAGGGATATGAATCCATTTAATCTGCTCACTTAGGGCAGAAAGTGTTTCAGAGCGCCCTATTACTGTTGTAATACATAGGTTGAAAAAGTCAGTCTTTAAATCACTCCATTTCAGCACAAAGGAGCCATTTTACATCTCTTCTCAAAGAAAAATATGACCTTTACAGAGATTTAGTTCTTTTCCCCTTTCTTCCCAAAGGGAATGTTTCCTTGCTGGGGTGCTCGCTGCTCACCAATATCTACCCAAGTAGCTATGAACCATATGTGAAAAAAATGTGTATTAATATAACACCCTTTCATGTTGTCAGGATGACAAACAATAAATTATCACCATGCTGTTTTTCAGGCAAACATGGCAACCAATTTGCACACAGCAAAGTCACACAAACAACAAGACAAAGGACCAATTATTATGATTTGGTGTAGACATAAATATTAGCTACAACATCAGGAAAACTTTTTATCGTTCCTTGAATTAAGTTAACTAAACAAGCAGACATTGCACCTTATCCAAAAAACAATGACTAAAATTTTCAATTTTGACAGGGGTGTAAGATGGCTGATCGTGGATTGTGTTATATCCAACTTGATCTTCCTTTCCATTGAGTCAACCCTGTAAAAGTTGCAAGTTCTGACCATTACCTTTGACATTGCAGCACTCCCTCTGCATTGCTGGAAGGTGTCAGCCCAGCGTCTGTGTCAAGAGGTTGATTATGACCCTGGGCAGGTTTTGAATAGGTGGGGGAAATTCAATGCAATTCAATCTAATTTAAATAAAAACAAAATACTGTGGATGCGAAAACAGAAAGTGTTGTAAAAGCTCAGCAAGTCTGGCACATCTGTAGTGAGAGAAACGGAGTTAACGTTGCAGTTCCAATATGAGCCAGTGTAGACTCGCTGGGCCGAATAGCCTCCTTCTGCACTGTAGGGATTCTATGATCTGGGCACTATCTGACAGAACATCTTACCTAAGGCCTATTCCTGTAACCATATATATTTACCCCACTAATCCCCATAATCTACCCCATAATCTTGGGACACTAAAGGGCAATTTAGCATGGCCAATCGAACTAACCTGCACAGCTTTGGACTGTGGGAGGAAACCGGAGCATTCGGAGGAAACCCAAGCAGAGACAGGAAGAACAGGCAAACTCCATACATCACCCAAGGCTGGAATCGAAACTGAGCCCCTAACGCTGTGAGGCAGCAGTGCTAAGCACTGTACCACTGCTACCTGACTTCTAGATGCAGCCAGACCTGCTGACTTTTTCTAAAACTCTGTTCTTATTTGTATCTCATTTAAACCTAAGTTTTACTCCCATTTTGAGACTAATAGTATTTTTAGCACAATTTAATGCAGGCTTCCAGGAACTTATGACGCAACAATGCATCCCTTAAAGGAATGTTTCATGGTCTTCAGCCTATTCTTTGTGGAAACTGCCTGGAAGGAGCAATGGGAATTATGAAACACATGTAGGCCTTCAGATTCTCTATTATCTCTGCAGCCACCCCATCTTTGGGGATTGAATCTGTAACTCACTGATATTTGTGACATAACTATTTATGTGACATTTCAGGAAGATATAAGTTAGGAACATGTGGTGAGATAGCACTGTTAATTAAGGATGATATTAGTTCAGGGTGAGATATGACCTTAGTTTGAAAGAGCAAGTTTTAGAATCAGATTTGGTGGAGATAAAAAAAATAAGAAAGGTAAGAAAGATAAGTCGCTCGAGCAAGTAGTTTATAGGCCACCTAACAGTAGTTACACTGTATCACAGAGAGTATACAGAAAAATAAATGAAATGAGTAAAGAGCGGTACTGCAATAATCATGGGAGATTTAAATCGACATGTAGATTAGGTGAATCAGATTAACAAAGGTAATCTTGAAAGTGTGTTCATACGGAGTAATCAGAAGAATTTCTTGGGGCAATATGTTACAGAACAGGTTCTTCTACATCTGGTAATGTGCAACGGAGGGAGGATTAATCAATACCTAAATATCTCATTTTTTACCTTTCACAGATCCCAGCTCTTCTCCCTCACCCCCGTAAGAAGTCTCACAACACCAGGTTAAAGTCCAACAGGTTTATTTGGTAGCACAAGTTTTCGGAGTGTCGCTCCTTCTTCAGGTGACCTCCAGGGCACAAAGAAGAGGAAAAGATGTCTGAAGAGACAGCATCACATTTGACAACCACATAATCCACCAATTCAAAATCGGGCACATCAGAGGCATGTGTAAAGTCAGTGGGTGAAAGCCATTACACCAGTAGTAGGGAGACAGTGGTATCGTGCTTTATCACTGAATTAGTATTTCAGAAACCCAGGGTCACGCCCTAGGGACCTCGGTTTGAATCCCACCATGGCAGACTGTGAAATCTGAATAGAAATCAGGAATTTAAAAGAATAGGGGGTGATTCTCCCAGCCCGCTGAGCTGCTCTAGCAGCGCAATGGGCTGGGAGACATCAGTGGAGGCCGTTTCGCAGGCTTCCCACTGGGCGCCATGGCCTCCGCGGGTCCGACTCCCAGTTTTTCAGAGTAATCAGCTCCATGCTGGAAATCGGTGCCTGCTAGTGTCTCCTCCCCACCAGGAGTGGATCACTCCAGCAGAGTTTATTACTGCTCCCCACTAACGGGGAATAGACGGCCAACCCCACTGGAGGGAACAGAGGCCATTTGAAGCCCCCCAGGGGGTCTCGGGTAAGGGGGAATGCCCACTGGGCAGTGCCAGGGGGCAAACTGACAATGCCCAAGGGACACCTTTGCACAGCCCACCGTGCATCAGGCAGTGCCAAGAGGGTGGGGCCTGAGGGGCCAGGGCCTATAGGGGGGGGGCGATCAATGGGGGTGGGGGTGGAGGGGTCCCACTGCCAATCTGCATTCGGGATTGGTGGCAGAGGGAGGAAGGACGGTGGTCAGAGCTGGTCATCCGGGTTAGGGAGGAGGGTGGTTGGGGTGCTGGCGCGGGGGTGTGGGGGTGATCAGACTGCCAGATGATGAGGGATCGGAGGGGGTCAGAGGGGCAGCGATGGGAGACCCGGGGCTGGCCAGCAATCAGACTGGCCATGATCGGGATGCCGGCAATGCGGGGCTACTGCGCATGCGCCGATCTCCGCTCTAACTCTTATCTTTTTACTCTTATGTGAGGAATAAAAGAATGACCAGGGTGAGGTTAGGGCCGGTCAAGGACAGTAGTGGGAACTTGTGTATGGAGTCAGTAGAGATAGGCAAGGTGATGAATGAATACTTTTCTTCAGTGTTCACCAAGGAGAGGGGCCATGTTTTTGAGGAAGAGAAGGTGTTACAGGCTAATAGGCTGGAGGAAATAGATGTTCGGAGGGAGGATGTCTTGGCAGTTTTGAATAAACTGAAGGTCGATAAGTCCCCTGGGCCTGATGAAATGTATCCTAGGATTCTGTGGGAGGCAAGGGATGAGATTGCAGAGCCTTTGGCTTTGATCTTTGGGTCCTCGCTGTCCACGGGGATGGTGCCAGAGGACTGGAGAATGGCGAATGTTGTTCCTCTGTTTAAGAAAGGGAATAGAAATGACCCTGGTAATTATAGACCGGTTAGTCTTACTTCGGTGGTTGGTAAATTGATGGAAAGGGTCCTTAGGGATGGGATTTACGACCATTTAGAAAGATGCGGATTAATCCGAGATAGTCAGCACGGATTCGTGAAGGGCAAGTTGTGCCTCACAAATTTGATAGAATTTTTTGAGGAGGTAACTAAGTGTGTTGATGAAGGTAGGGCAGTTGATGTCATATACATGGATTTTAGTAAGGCGTTTGATAAGGTCCCCCATGGTCGGCTTATGATGAAAGTGAGGAGGTGTGGGATAGAGGGAAAGTTGGCCGATTGGATAGGTAACTGGCTGTCTGACCGAAGACAGAGGGTGGTGGTCGATGGAAAATTTTCGGATTGGAGGCAGGTTGCTAGCGGTGTGCCGCAGGGATCAGTGCTTGGTCCTCTGCTCTTTGTGATTTTTATTAATGACTTAGAGGAGGGGGCTGAAGGGTGGATCAGTAAATTTGCTGATGACACCAAGATTGGTGGAGTAGTGGATGAGGTGGAGGGCTGTTGTAGGCTGCAAAGAGACATAGATAGGATGCAAAGCTGGGCTGAAAAATGGCAAATGGAGTTTAACCCTGATAAATGTGAGGTGATTCATTTTGGTAGGACAAATTTAAATGTGGATTACAGGGTCAAAGGTAGGGTTCTGAAGACTGTGGAGGAACAGAGAGATCTTGGGGTCCATATCCACAGATCTCTAAAGGTTGCCAGTCAAGTGGATAGAGCTGTGAAGAAGGCCTATAGTGTGTTAGCTTTTATTAACAGGGGATTGGAGTTTAAGAGCCGTGGGGTTATGCTGCAACTGTACAGGACCTTGGTGAGACCACATTTGGAATATTGTGTGCAGTTCTGGTCACCTCACTATAAGAAGGATGTGGAAGCACTGGAAAGAGTGCAGAGGAGATTTACCAGGATGCTGCCTGGTTTGGAGGGTAGGTCATATGAGGAAAGGTTGAGGGAGCTAGGGCTGTTCTCTCTGGAGCGGAGGAGGCTGAGGGGAGACTTAATAGAGGTGTATAAAATGATGAAGGGGATAGATAGAGTGAACGTTCAAAGACTATTTCCTCGGGTGGATGGAGCTATTACAAGGGGGCATAACTATAGGGTTCGTGGTGGGAGATACAGGACGGATATCAGAGGTAGGTTCTTTACGCAGAGAGTGGTTGGGGTGTGGAATGGACTGCCTGCAGTGATAGTGGAGTCAGACACTTTAGAAACATTTAAGCAGTTATTGGATAGGCACATGGAGCACACCAGGATGGTAGGGAGTGGGATAGCTTGATCTTGGTTTCAGATAAAGCTCGGCACAACATCGTGGGCCGAAGGGCCTGTTCTGTGCTGTACTGTTCTATGTTCTATGTTCTAACAGATCGGTACAGCCGCAGTGGCCTGCTCGGCGTTATGCTACTGGCCTCGCCAGCGGGAATAGACCCCATCCCCTGATTTTCAGAGGGAATCCTGCTAGAACACTCTGCAGTGCTCAGAGTGTCAGACATTCAATCTGAAAATCATGCTAAAAAAACCAGCAGGAGTTGCTCCTGTTTTCGTGTGAATTGGGGACTTCAAATTTTTTGGGACTCTAATGATGACCATGAAACTATTGTCAATTATCATAAAAATGCATTAGGTTCACTAATGTCCTTTGGGGAAGGAAATCTGCCGTCCTTACCTGGCCTGACCTACACGTGGCACCAGATCCATGGCAATGTGGTTGACATTTCAAATGCCTCCTCAAGGGCAATAGGGATTGGCTGATCTGTAAGACTTTGGTGAGTTTCTTCCTTCTCTGCTGCACACAAGGTTCCAGAGTTCAAAAACTCAAGCACTGGGATGCTCCTTTTATCTTTCATTGTTTATCCAAGCTTGCTTTAAGGCAGGTTCAATGATCAGACTCCATGAACAGATCCCAGGTAGCAGGGACATCTCAAGCATGAATGCTGGGTGCAAAGCATTTATCTGCACTCTAGTGTCACACATTGTAGACATCACAACCTGAGAGGTCATGTACTGAACAGATAGTCTGCTACTCCCACCGCTTTGGCTGTATTTACATTCCAGGCATCACAGGATGCGCTTTGTGTGGGAAACAGGGGTATATGCAAGCCAGAAATGTTACATGTGGCTTCCACATCAGAAACTGGATCATTGGCCGGAATGGATGGTGCACAAGTTCTTTCAAAGAACTGTTGTTACACAGTTACAGGCTTATCATGCACAAGATGCCTTATCTGCATTTATACAACATACAGTCAACTTGTACAGAGTTTAAAGTCTTAAGTCATGTCACTCTCAGCATTGTGGGCATGAATTGATTATGGACAAGGTAGTGTCTTTGGTATTTCATTTACAGGCACTGGCTCTACATGAGAGGACCAGGCTGTGAAGGACTTATTTCCATGCATGTTTGCAGTAGGCACATGGTTATCATGGTAATTGTTGCAACAATTTGAATGCAACTGAGCCAAACTCATTGATGCTAATTCTCGCCATTGTTGGGGATGGACAGTTCCATTGTGGAGTCAATGTACAAGGTTCTTTGGGTGGAGCTTGCTCATCAAGAACATGCTGATGGCAATTGTAATATCCAAGCACTTTATGAGAATCTATTTTGCACAAGGACCCATCTGGCAATGACCCTATTGCACAGAGTCAGCCCTGACTACATGGTAATGTCTTCCAGCTGCTTTGTCATTGGGAACCTCCTCATCCAGTTCCAAATTGGCAGAATAGAAAGGGGACTTCTCGCTCCTCATCATCTTCCTCTTCTTCAGCCTTACCCTCCTACTTTCTTGGCTTAAGTTAGGACAGTTGGGATTGAATTTGTGCCAGTTCTGAGGCAGCGAAAACAGGTTTAAAGCAAATTCAACAGGGGTACCTACACCTTAAAGGAGTACCCTAGCTATCCAAAGGAATGCATAAAGCTCACGCCTGGTCTACTTTGCACATTTCAGGTTCCACTCTCCTAGGCTACTGATGCGCGATTGATTCACACGGGAGGCTAGGACGTACCGAGGAATAAAGGCTTTTATTGACGACAAAATAGGAGCACACTACTTAACAATATTATCCCAGACTAAAGGCTACTAGGAAGTAGCAGTGACCTTTATACTCCTGTAAGAAGGCGGAGCCGAACGGAGTGTACCACATAAACAATAATAACAGGTGGAACACCCCAACCCTAACACCAACAGTAACAAGAGTAACATATGTACAAGTACCCATAGTGGTAACCATCTATGGTTCACCACAGCTACCAAAATCTGATTTGAGTGGAGGCAGAGGTTCTCCATCATGGTGAAAATCAAAGCCCTCAAAGGGATTGGTGTCGGTTAAATGAGTGAATGAAAATTTGGCAGATGGAGGATAATGTCCACTTTGGCAGGAAGACTAGAAAAGCAGCATATTAATTAACCGGAGCGAGAGTGCAGAAATCTGGTACAGAGCATTTAGGCTCAGCAAGTGGAATGTTGGCACTTATTGCAAAGAAAATGGAGGATTAAAGTAGGGCTGTTGTACTGCAGCTGTACAGGGCCTTGGTGAGGCCACATATGAAGTAGTGTCTGGTCTCCTTTTTGGAAAATGATATAATTACATTAAAAGTAGTCGAATGTGCAAGTGTATGGGGAAAAGGCAGGAGAATGGCACTAAATCTATCATGCTCATTTGGAAAGCTGGTGCAAACATGATGGGCCAAATGGCCTCCTTCAGCATCATACCAGTTCTGTGAATCAGTTCAGAGAAGGTTCACAAGCCTCATCCCTGGGATGAAGGAAGAAAGGTTGAACAGTTTGTGGCTTTGCCCATTGGAGTTTACAAGAATGAGAGGAGATCTTATTGAAGCATACAAGATCCTGAGAGATTTGATCGGCAGTAAAGGAGGGAAATGGTTTGTTGCCCTTCATAGTGAGAGGATTTGAGGATAGGGATGTTTTGCTGCTATTGTATAGGGCATTGGTGACGCCACACCTGGAGTACTGTGTGCAGTTTTGGTGTCCTTATTTGAGGAGAGATATCCTTGCTATAGAGAGAGTACAGTGAAGGTTTATCAGGCTGATTCCTGGGATGGCAGGTCTGTCATATGAGGAGAGACTAAGTCGGTTAGGAATATATTCACTAGAGTTTAGAAGAGTGAGAGGGAATCCCATAGAAACTCATAAAATTCTAACAGGGTTAGACAGGGTGGATTCAGAAAGAATGTCCCCAATGGTGGGGATTCTAGAACCAGGGGTCATAGTTTGAGAATAAGGGATAAATCTTTTAGAACTGAGGTGAGGAGAAATTTCTCCATCCATAGGGTGGTAAATGTGTGGAATTCATTGCCACAGAAAGTAGTTGAGACCAAAATGTCGTCTGATTTCAAGAAGAAATTAGATATAGCTCTTGGGGCTAAAGGGATCAAGGGATATGGGAGGATGAGGGGATCAGGATATTGAACTTGATGATCAGCCGTGGTCAAGATGAATGGCTCAAAGGGCCAAATGGCCTACTCCTGCTTCTAGTTTCAATGTTTCTATGTTTTAAGATACCAGGAGCACATTTCCTCTTGTGGGGGAGACTCGAGCTATGGGGCAAGGTTTTTAAGATAAAGATGAGGAGGCATTTTTCTTCACTCAAAGGGTCATTAGTCTATTTCCTGTTCCTCAGAAAACAGTGTAAGCTGGATCACCAAATTTATTGAAAGCTGAGGTAGATTTTTGATGGGCAAGCGAGTCAAGGGTTATGGGGGGGCAGACAGAAAAGTGAGGTTGAGACTGCAGTGACATCAACCATGATCTGATCAAATGGCAGAACAGCCTTGAAGGACTGAATGACCCAAACCTGTTGCTAAATCCTATGTCGTGAGTAAATGCACTATACCATCATGGAAACTACAATGATTGCACATTTGGGAAATTAGCTCACATTAAAATTAATTTCTGTGTACAATACAGTATGACCCTGGGAACAGTGGCAGCACATCCCAAAAGAGAAAAATATGAAAGGGTAGGCTGGCCATTTCAGAGCTTCATTACAAACAGAGAATCATTTTTCAACCACTCTTGATGGGTGAACAGATTGCACAATACAATCCATCCTAAATGAACAAGAAATTGCACTCGGGCTATTTATGTTTTAAAATAGATGTTAATATTTAAATGAGAACACTTTAGGCTGGTTTAAATAGACTGAGTGTTGGTGCTGGACTAATGGAGTGCGGATCTGGCAAAAGAGTTTCCCAGTGCAATAGTCTTGTCCTTGAACAAACAATCCAATCTCAGCAGCCAGACAATACACCCAACAAAGCTGAAATTCTTCATTTTACTATTTTTAGCACAATGGTTAATGCATTTGTATTCATTTCAGCAGCGTTGTTCATCCATTTAAAATAATCAGTAAATAATTTCATTAAATCAGAAAAATTACTCGGCTTTTAAAAACAAAACCAAAAATGTTGGAAACACTCAACAACCTGTGGAGAGGGATACTGAGTTAATGTCCTCAGTATTTGCAGGGGAGTTAGGGTGTGTGTTGGAGAGCAGGGGAATCCTGGTAAGGGGGCAGAACCTCATTATAATCTTATCTCCCTTTTCCCACCCAGTGTTTGGCTAAATCACCAGCATTTTGGCAGGGAAGTGGGCAGCAGGAGGACCCAGCCAAAGACTCTTCAGGGTGATCATGAAGAGATTGTGAGATACAGGTGGGGTCTTAGTGGGGCATGCAAGTTGAGTCAACAATCACTGCAGGAGCTGCAATCTATAGGAGGGAGATTGAAATCTTCCTTAAGGGATTGATTGTGGGGGGGGGGGGGGGGGGGGGTGCGGGGAGGTGGGTTGATGGGGGAGGAGGGCAGCACTCCAATTCCTCCTGGTCACAAGGAGTGCTGTAAAAAGATTGGACCTTCTGTAGCTCATATCTCCATGTTAGGTTTCCCCAGTCATGGGGAAATTAGTCAACTGCAGTTAAATTTAAACCAGTATCGCAACTGAACCGCAGGAACCTGACTTAAATATTTTAATTAAGTGTTTTGCCTCTCCAAGGCAAAGCATTAACACAGTATGTTTGTGATGGGCCACAATAAAAGTGGTGACAGGCCTGTGTCAGTTCAGGGCTGCATTTCTTACTTTTAAGTTGGAGGAAGGGGTGCAGAGCTGTCACATCAAGGCCAAAATTTCAGGTCAGTGGCTTTAAATCAGAACTGGAAGAAATTAGTGAAGGAACAGTTTCTAAGACAGTGCCAAATAAAAAGGAAGGGGAGAGCAGTAAAAGAACAAATGGGATAGGTCTATGATAATGTGGAGTGCAGGAGTGAGTAATTGACAAAGGTTTAATGTGTAAGGAAAAATCAGGTGACTAAGTATGGAAAGGGTCCATAGAAAGGGTTGTGAATGAAGCCCAGTCCTTCATGCAAACCAGCCTCCCATCCACTGACAATGTCTACACCCGCTGCTGCCTTGGAAAAGCAGCCAGCATAATCAAGGACCCCACGCACCCCGGGCATTCTCTCTTCCACCTTCTTCAGTCGGAAAAAAGATATAAAAGTCTGCTATCAGACTTTTGAATGGACCTACCTCACATTAAGCTGATCTTTCTCTGCACCCTAGCTATGCCTGTAACACTATATTCTGCACTCCCTCCTTTCCTTCTCTATGAACGGTATGCCTTGTCTGTAGAGCACGCAAGAAACAATACTTTTCACTGTATACGAACACATGTGACAATAATAAATCAAATCCAAACAAAAGATGTGTCCAGAGCAGGTAAAAGCACTTACAGCAGAATGGTGGAGGAAGAGGGATGCATGGAAAGCCTGGCAAAAGGAAAGCTTCTGTGGCGCAGCAATGTGGCGCAAGAAAGGCATGTCATTTTACATTGGTGTTAATGGACGGTTTCACTGCCAGTTTCCAATGAGCCAATCTAATGAATGAGATGGCAACCTTAGTGTGAAGCTGCTGGATTTTCTAAATCTAACTGCTGGGAAGACCTGCTTTTTAGTCATTGAAATGAATCTGGAAGTGAAATTATTTGATGTGTTTCTATCATGCTGAGCAGGTTAGTATAACAAGGGCACAAGCAAGCTACTTTCAAGTCCTAACCTTGGCTGACATTTGCACTTGGGCTTCCCCCCTGACAGTGAATTGAATTAACATTAGCAGCAGCATTCAGCTAGTGTCAGGATCTTGCTTTGTCAAGTACAAAGGCTTTACAGAATTCGCACTGAATATTGGAAGACTGACTGTTTGTTGTAGAACTTCTGCTCTGCATAATTAGCATCCTCCTGACTAACCACAGACAAAAATGTTGCTTAGAGAACATTTTAATGGGATCAGACACGTTGTTTAAAACCTTCACTTTGCATACTAATCTTTCTACATGTTTAATGAACTTTGAAAAAAAATGGCTTTCAGATAATTCGCATGTGAATATTTAAAGCTAATTCATGTTGTGAATTCCGTTGGAAATTGAATGGCTAATGATTGAATGATGGCACTACAATGAGGTAATTCTACAACATGCATGCTGTTAATCACCGTGTGTCCGTCTCTTCTTTTTGCTGCATTCTTCCGCTAGCAGAATTCAAACCTTGTGAGAGTGTTGAAAAAATGTCTCATGTATATTTAATTAAATGTGATAATTTATTACCCCGGATGCTGGCTTCCAGAATGTTGCTTTGATTGTATTTGTTCTCCGATAATGTGTATATCAAAACATTAACCATAAAATATTGACCTACTCTATGGGCCCAGTTAGCATGCCCAGTTTGTACACAATCTAAGAGGGTTCCAATTTCAAACATCAAAATGCCTCACAGTGCCAGGAACCCGGGTTCACTTTCAGCCTTGGGTGACTGTCTGTGTGGAGATTGCATGTTCTTTCCGTGTCTGTGTGGGTTTACTCCAGGTGCTACGGCTTCCTCCCACAGTCCAAAGATGCGTAGGTTAGTGGATTAACCATGGTAAAATGCGTGGGGTAACGGGGATAGGGCAGAGGAGAGAGCCTGAATGAGCTGCTCTTTTGGAGGGTTGGTGCAGACTTTATGGGCCAAATGGCTTCTTTCTGCACTGTAGGGATTCTATAGTTCTAATAAGTGTCAAATTGGTTTTTATGAGGGTAGCATTAGGGTGGCTGCCACGGGCTTTATGGTGAGTAGGAGGATGCAATTTTATACCACCATGCCCAGTGGCAATGGACAGGTTCACTGCCAGTTTCCAATGAGCCAATCTAATGAATGAGATGGCAACCTTAGTGTGAAGCTGCTGGATTTTCTAAATCTAACTGCTGGGGAGACCTGCTTTTAAGTAATTGAAATTAATCTGGAAGTGAAATTATTTTCCCAGTTGCAAGATGAACATCAATAGCAACTCACATTTGTATAGCCCTTTTAACAGAAAGGTGCATCATAGGGGCATTATCAAACAAAATTTAACACAGAACTACATTAGGAGATATTAGGTGATAAAAATCTTTCAAAGAGGAGGGTTTTAAGGAGCATCTTAGAGGGGAAGAAACAGGAGATGAGGTTTGTAGAGCCTAGGGTTTCAGTAGCGGAGGGCCTGGTTAACAATGGTAGAGTGATTAAAATCTGGGAGACAGAGAAGAGGCCAGAATTGGAGGAGCGCGGAGATCTCAGAAGTTGTAGGGCAGGAGGAGGTTACAGAGATAAGGAAGGCTGAGACAATGGGGCAATTTGAAAGCATGAATGTGAATTTTAAAAGCACAGTGTTGCCGGACCTTGAACCAATGTAGGTCAGGGAGTACAGAGGAATGAATGGGATTAGATGTGAGCTAGGATATGGCCAGAAGAATTTTGGATGAGTTCATGTTTTTGACGATGGAAAATGGAAGACCCGCCAGGAGAGCATAGGGATAGTCAAGTCAAGAAGTAGCAAATGCATGGCTGAGGGTTTCAACAGCAGATGAACTGAGGCGGCCATTGTTACAGAGATGCCTTGATGATGAAGTGAGTATATGGTTAGATGCCCAGATAAATGTTAATGAGGGTTGTTCCATGAATCAGTGCAGATCTTATACTCACTATGGCCATTGAGCCCTGCAAAACTGTTCATTGCTGCGGCTCGTTTTCCATCTAGATGAAAGGCCACTGTGTAAGGCCTTTCAGCCAATGTAGACCAAAGGGCTAGTAACTGTGTAAAACCCCTCAGACTGAGTGCTTAATCCTAACTGTATACAACTTTATTGAAGCACCTCAGAGTGCAACATGACCGAACTATATAATTTGATCAGAGTTATACTCTCTAATTAAAATATTGAAATGTTCGTAATGTTCTCATTACTGAATTGAAGCACCTCAAAGTGCATCTTGATCTCTGGAGAAAATGTAAATATCATTGCACATTCCTGTTATGACAATTTGAAATGTTTTGTAATGTTTCTTTCAGATATTTTCTGAATAAAGTATAATTTTGCAAAAAAAATGAAAATGGGTGTTTTGACGAACAATTTCTACTCCAATTAATTTTAATGACACTCACTTGTCTACTATTTTGTGAGAGACTTTAACCTTTTAATTCAAATGTCCCCAAAAGAAGTGTGGGAAAATAAATTTCATATGAATTCACGAAGAATTATTTTGCTAATATTGAAGACTTCTACATTTCTCGTTGAATACATTCCATTTCACCCAGTGCTGGCCTTTTACCTTTGCTCCTCCACCTGCAATATAGGTAAAAGTTGCCTCCTGACTTGGTTCTCTGTTCCAACAGCTACTGAGCACCCTTTCATTTATATTCTAGCATTGCTGTCCAATTTGTGATTGCCTTTGTCAGCAGAGCTGTAATGTAATGTAATGCAGTATTCGAAGAAGTGACAACAACCGTGAGCCAGTTCACACCAATCTGTGCTTTGCAGGGAGAAAGGATTGCCAGGACTGATTTGCAATAAAATGCTCAGGATTTGCAATCAAGTTTATTTTCTACTTAAATGTTTAACAGAATGCAATTAAAACACAGTCAGAATTTGCAAATATTATTGCCCAACTGAAACTCAGCTCCAGAGTTGGAGGGGGCAATTCTCCCATCCTGTCACGCTAATTCTTTAGTGTGTCGGGCCGGGAGAATCGCGTTTGGGCCAATTCGTGCATGCGTTCCCGACACATGTGCAATTCTGAGCACCAGATATCCGGCGTGGTCAGGACCACGCTGGAAACCAGCGGGACCAGCAGGTAAGTCATTTTAATGTTATTTAAATGTCATTATCAGGCCCGGGACTGAAGTCTCCAGGCTCGATAGCATCTCCTGCCCCGTCAGTGCAATTTCACTCCAGCGAGTTCAAACTAGCTCCCCACTTTTGGGGAACTAGTGGGAGACCCCGCTGGAGTGAAGGGGGGTGGCAGGGGATTGGTGGCCCCTGGGCATGGGCACCCTGGCAGTGCCAGCCTATGGCCCCTGCACTGCCCAAGGGGCAAAGTGCCCATGCCCAGGGGCACCTTGGCACTGCCCACCAGGCATTGGGCAGTGCCAAGGGGACAGGGCTAGGGGGTGGGGCCTGGTGGGTGGAGCTTAGTGACGATCATTGAGGGGTCCTGCTGCCACTGCCACTCTGCCATTGGGATCATTCAGGGCTGGAGGGAGGCCAGTGATTGGGGCGGGCTTGGGGGAGTTGGTCTGCTCGGGGGGTCTGCCTCCCATGGGGGGGGGGGTCTGCTGGGGTGGGGGGAGGATCGTCACTGCTGCGGGGGTGAGGGGGGGCTGGAGATCAGGGCACTCCTGGACGGGAGGGTTCGGGACTGGCTCAGGAATGCTCGTGGGGGCTGCGATTGGACTGTGGGGAGGGCAGGGGAGGCAGCAGTGCAGGCTGACAGATCGGAGCCACTGCGCATGCACAGAGGCCCAGAACTGTCAGTCTCCGGCGTGAATAACCCCCCACCCCCCAGCTTTTAATGATATTCACAAGTGTGACCTCTGCATTGCACAAAGTGTGGGAGATTCTTTTCTGAAGTCACACTGAAAAAACAATCGTGATTTACACCAGTTTTCCCACGAATCCAGCACTTAGAACTTTTTTGGGAGAATTGCGCCCAGAATCCTTTTTCCAAATTTTCTCACATCTACTCCAAAGGCATTGAGTTAAACTTCAGAAAGTTCTACCGATGTGGCAGACCCTCCAGTGTACTTTATTTGTATATTTTGCTCATGACATAATGATGTGAGGACATGATAAACACTTCCTTCATTGGTTTTGCTATGGTATCCAACCTTATTTGAGTGCCAGCCAAAGTGTAACAATCTTTGGTAGTGAAGGTAGGGTCAATATCTATGAACATAGAGAGTAAATAGCATCATGGACTGCATTGAACAACAACAGTAAGCTCCTGGTGACCTATCTGCTAGGGCGGTGAAGAATTTAGCTGAGTTGTTCAAGGTCTTGAGCCTCAAACTGCCTCCTCAGTGAACGGGATGCTGCAAGGTACTATTGCACATGGGATTAAAAGTACCTAATGTGCATTGGCTTAACAGTGTTCATCGGGTAAGGGAGGATGTTTTAAATGACTGACTAAATTTGTTTTACGTATCGCTGCAATGTGTGAATTTGGAAACAGAATCATTTGGCTGCACCCAGGGGATACATTGGATTGTTAGGAATATATGAGAGGGTTCAGGAACCATTTTGCTTGCAGACTTGTGCTTTTCTGAACTAATAGCATTTTAGAGCTCAAAGGTTGAAGTGAAGAGGTCCTCAGAATAAGGAAAGTTTTCAGTGTAAGAAAGCAATTTCCTAACAGAAATCTGGTAGTTAATGCTAACAAACCTTCTTGTCCTAACTTGGCAAATTATGTACCATTCAAAACAATCATCGCTAAATTAGAGGAACATTCCAACACCAACCACTTAGGGATAGCAGAAAGCTAAGAAATTGCAACCAGAAATCAGAAAAGTAGTGAAATAGTTGGTGAGTACATTGTGGCACCTATGGATTTAATATTACACTGCAATTTTGGCATAGTTTTGGTCCATGCAGCAGGTGACAGATTTAGTTGTGGACTGGTAAATGAAAGAATCCAAACAAAATGCACAAAATCTTACATTTGAGCTAGAGTGTAGATTGCTTTTCCCATGGAGATTACATCAATAATGCGTGAGAATTTCATGCTATGCAAGTGACTAGTAAGCACACAAATGACAGAGATGTTTGTACAAAGATGTTGGGAAACCAACAGTACATTAACATTGTGCATCAATAAGACTGCAGATTGTTTCATTATGAACAGAGACATGTATGAGAGATGATTCAGTCATCTGCCTTCTGACAGCACAGTTCAGTGGAAAACCTATGATGAGGTGATGGAAATATGTCGACAAATGGAGTGCAATTTCTAATATAAGGGAAAGTAGCTCAAGTTTCTCATTGTAGCAAGTTATAACAACAAACCAACATTATTGGGTAAAGACTGGTTTCATAAACTTAAGCTAGTCTAAAAATATGTTTTCAAGTTGAGACGATTGGAAAGATTGAACAGCTATTCAATAGCTACAGCAACAGCTACATTACAAGACTAAGACAGTTGCGTAAGCTCTGAGGACCTTGACTGAAGAGAAGCAGAAGGAGTTGGAGTGAAATGGGTGTGCAAGTGGCAGCATTCACACGGCTCAAAGCAGGTTGTTAGCCAACCTACAAAGTCCTTTCAATACTTTCCATCATTCTCTAAGGGAGAAAATAAGAGTGAAGATACGCAAAACGAACAAGCCAGAGTATAAATCAATTTCTGAGAAAGAATAAGGATTTCCTGTCAGTACTGAACTGAAAACAAAACAGTCCAAAATCTGAATCTGTAACAAAAGCTACAAGAAGATCAGAAAGGCTTTGCAAAACAGTTATTAAACTTAATTTGTGAAGCATGTTCATGAAGGAAGAAAAAGCACATTATGGGCAAAGAATTGACGACAACAATGATTACAACAACAATGGCAAAATTAGCTGTGAGAGCAATTGTGACTATGAGAATTAAGCATATTGGGAACTTTGGTTAAGTTATAAATAAACAGATGCTAGTTAGAAGGTTGTAGTGAGACATGACCTGGTCTGTGAACTGTGACCTGACAATTCCTGTGTTGACCAAATAAGGATAGTTGTTTGCACTATGCCAGACATGTCAGATCCATGTTACCATATATGGTGAGGGTATGTTATATATATATAGCTTGGTATAAACATTTGGGAGTTGTTTATGAGTAACTCTATTGGCTGTAATCGAGCATTGTGATTGGTTTCCAATGATATCATTGGCTGAGTACCTGAGAACGTTCTGGAAAATTGGGAAAGTTTGGGGATAAAGTGGCATGCACTCAAACTGCACATGTTTGAGTTCAACCAGACATCCACATGGATGTACTTTCTAGTAAGAGTGATTGCAAGATCCTAGCTGATGTTGCCCCTCCAGTTTCAGAATAATGAGGCATCCCAATAGCCACCTTTAACAAAAATCAGCTAAACCCCTGTATCTTTTAAAATGTACACAAGAATTATGTACAACATTTAAATTTACAAAAATGTACTTTGAAAGAGGATAATATTGAGAAGCAGAATTGGAAGTCTATTGGGAAGGTTGTGGATTCAAGCCACACTCCAATACGTGAACACATAATTGTCTGTGCGTCAAGTCCCTAGAGTGGGGAGAATTCCCAGCTCCAGAAACCTGGCTTCTAAACATATCTGACCAAGTGTCAGATTTTTGTTCTGGGATGTCAGGAGTCAGACTCTAGGAGTCAGGTTAGCAATCCTGGAACATGTGTGGAGGATGTGTTGAAGTGTAATAAAAATTTAAATTTTTATTACACTACCACCACCCCCCTGCCTCACACACACACACACTCCCCATGTCCCATCCATACAACTTAATTCCCTCTGCCCACATCCCATGGCCCCATACCCTCCATGCCAATCTATGCCCTTGGTCACCCCATTGCCATTGATAACTTTATAGTGCCTATGCCAATCTATGAACCCACCCACCTCCTTGGCCCTTATAGCCGTCATACCGACTTAGTGCCAACGCATGCCAACCTATGCCTCTTCAACCACCACCTTTTGCCCTTACATCTGCCATACCAGCTCACTCAATAACCACAATGGACAAACATCAGGTCACATGCTGAGACTAAATAAAATAAAGTTCCAACTGTCGATTGCAGACTTTATTTTAAAAATCTCTCATTCATAGGAACATATTTACTACAATTACACTCCTTCAAATATAGTATCCCTTACAACAACAAATATTCCATTAAATTTACATAATCCCTTATGAAAACAGGTATTGGAATTCATAGTCTCACTTCAAAGACTCCATAACCACTTAGAATTTAGAATCAAACTGTGAAATGGAAGGCACCCTACTGTGATAATGGGTGTTTGAGAAATGAGTCAAACAGCATTAATCCATTAACAGAAGCCCTCAAGCTTATGTCAACAGACAGAGTAAAATAGCAAGAGATTTCTTTTTACATTCCAGATAGTTATTTTTAAAGGCTTAAAGGGCAGGCATTTTAAATGCTTCAACAGCTTGACAGGTCTCTTTAACAGTTCGTCTTGATACTTTTGACATGTTTTTCATAGTTCCAATGAGCTTCACAATTCCAATGCATTTGTGCAATGTTACACACATTCATGTCTACTTTTAGTTCAAACGGCCACCTTACTTCAACCAAAGGGCACCTCGCCTCTCCCAAAGGCCACCTCACCTCTCCCAAAGGGCACCTTATTTCCCCAAAGTGGCACCTGACTTCTCCCAAATGTGACTAATACACTTATGCATTGTTATGCACATTCACACCTAATGTTAGTCCAAAAGGCCACCTTACCTCACCCAAAGGGCACCTCATCTCTCTCAAAGGGATACATTACCACTCCAAAAAGATACGCTGGCTATCCATATTAATCCACAAAGTTCAGACCTGCTCCTACCAGGTATAATTTGAGTTTCAGACACCACTCACACCAAAATCACATAGGAGTGGAGGCAGCTGTTGAATTCTATAGGCAGCTGCCTCCATGAAATGTGTATGTTTGAATCCCACTGCAGCCCCATTCCTGCCCCTGTGAAAATGATAGATACCATGTTCAGAAGTGGGACCTCTGGATTTAAGTCTCTTCTGCCGTTTCCACCATAATGTGGGAAGGTACAATCTCTCAGATGAGATGTTAAATCAATATTGGATATCTTGCTCACTCATAAAACAAATGATCTGATTGCTTGTCTTGCTGCTGTTCATGGGACTTTCCTGCTGGAAGCTGCCGACCACATTTCCCGCATTCCATCATTCACCAAATGTCTATGCTTCAAAATTACTTCACTAGCTGTAAGGTATGAGGTCATTAAGCAAACTCTGCTTTTCAAAAATGACCGGTCACTTGTTGGTTTAACTAATTGTTTGTAAATAGAATAAATAGAGGCCTACTTCTATTTTTCAATAAATAGCTCCTTGAGCCAATTATGTTCCAAGTTCATAGGTCAAAGAAGTCCACGAGAATATACATAAAGAAAAGCTGATTAAAAATTTAAGTGGTAACAGACAAAGAAATATACTCATTTCTTTTAATAGGGCATGACAGCTCATATTACTCAACTTTTTAAAATCTTTATTTGTGCTTCAACAACTTAACAGTCAAATATATAATCAGTACTCTTTTATAAAATAATCTGTGCTTAGAACCACTACTATATACGAGTAACCGGTCAAAATTATTAAACATGTTTTAAATGTACAGTGTTGACATAAAATTAAAGAGAATATGTCCTCATTATATCTTTGTTCCATAGCACCTTATATTTTAATTTTTGCCTTATTCTTTGTTCTCCGAGTTTACCTGAGAGACTGCCTAACATAACAGAATCAGGTTATCGAGGTAATTGAATTTTGTTCTGCAAAATCAAATCTTGCAGACATCAGTTAAATCTTCTTTACCAGTGCTAGGACAATATCATTCAAGCAGAGCTTAATAGAGCTTTTATCATTTTTTCTTTTTTTTTCCTTTTGTGTTTTATGAGCTCAGCACATCCGTATTCATAATGGGAATATTGCTACAGCAATTGCATTGGATTTTGGAGAGTAAAGTGTTATAATTGTTATATAGGATTTGACATTTGTGTGCGTCATAACATTTGTATGAGAAGTCTTCGACTGCAATTCCACAGCAGTACAATGTGAAACACAACCTATTTTGCATAAAACAATTTTGTTTCTCAAAATTTGACAATCTTTCTTGCAGTTGGTTAGACCTGTAAGAACCCAGTGAGTCATGATTTCAAAAGTTATTGTGATAATTTAATTAGGATAATCAATACACACAATGTGATCAAATCGATCAAGGTTCTCATATGCAGATCATTGATTTTTTTTTGAACAGTTATTAATCATTTTGTTAAATCAATGTAGGGACCTTTACCAACTACCGGTCACTCCAACTCTTAACTTATATTGTTTTATAATGAGGTTCTCCTCATTTCACATATTACAAAGCACTTGCTGTTTTATTACAGCACTAGATTTGCCAAGTAAGCCTAATGCAAAATGCAACAGGAACAAAACTGTACAAGAAGTGGTGAAAAGCTAAGTGCATGCAAGAAAAAAATTAACACCGCCAACAGCGGCGCTAGGGCTCTTTTTCATTTTGCTTGATAAGATCTAAACATTCTCAAACTGTTCAAATTTTCAGTAAATAAAAATCAAAACTTATAAGGTAGTATTTTAGATCATATCCTTCAAAAGATTACCAGGATGCGGGCACAGTGTTAAACCTGATTACTTCTTGTCATAATTTGCAGCAGCATTTGCCTCTGCACAAATGTCATTTGATTATTAGAAAATAAACAGGAAAGCACACAGAAACGGTGTTATTTGTTTACCTGCTGCAGCTTTCTTAGAGAGTGAACAAATGTCATGCAAATGGCGCACTGGCAATAAGCTGCCAATCATTTGGCTGGCATTCATGATGATTTGCTAAATCATTTAAAGAGCCATGCTTTACTAAATGAAAAAATATCAGCAGCGAGGGCCTATGTTTAAACATGGGGCAAGTTATTATCCCTGAAGACTGGAATGAAATGAAGACATCTTCCAATTAAAGCTGCATATGAACCCAGACAAGGCCCCTTTTCATAAAAACAGGCAGATTATGAGTGGGAACTACAGCGACAGAAGCTTTCATTACAACCTGATTATGGTGATATAATTCCCAATGCTGTGTCTGGGCCGAACTTCACATTTGAAGGTTTTTAATATAATTTCCTTTGGGTGAATTGCTGAAGATTTATTAAACTTTATGAAAGGCTTAGAGATCCAATTTAAGAGGACATATCAGGGCAATACTGACAGAGGATAAAATAAATTCAAAGAAAGTTTAGCATAGACACAGCTAGAACTGTGTTTTATTGAAATTATTCTTGTGCAAATGATTCATTTTAAGCATGATAAACTAGGTTTGGCTTTATATGAGATTAAACCCATGCATTCAGATTTGTTTTCCCTTGAGGAATATAATTTGTATTATTATCTAACAAAACCAAAGTGCTATTCTGTTAAAAAGGGTATTATGAAACAAAAAATGAGGATAAAATATGCACTACAACACAGTTTTTTATTACTAAGGTATTTTAATTATAAGTCTTCCAATGGTAGCGCACAAATGTTATGAATGACCTCAGTGTGCGAGGTTTCACCTTTGGTTCCGTTTTATCCTGAGAGCACATTTCTCATTTGCATTTGTCAGAACTAATAACGTCCTACCCCATAGATAATTAACACAATAAAATGCTGCTAATTTCACAGTGTGCCATTATAGAATTAGCCAGTTTGCACTAGAAAGTGATTAATCCTCTGAGGTGGGTGATGACATTTCATCTACTGATTCTTGAATTAAATTTGCAGGTTTTTATGGCAAATTATTTTACAACTAGCCATTTTTAATAATCACATCCTGTGCAGTAAGTACCCTTCAATTAGCGAAATTATGTGTAATTATCCAAGGCTCTTAATTCATTCACATACTAGCGATAAGAAATTTCAACCTCTTGTAGTATATATTTTTTAACTATGTTGCATATTTTATATCTCAAAATGACCTAGTTGTGACCAATCTTTTGAAAATGTCATGTAAAATTTCTCCAGAAAACTCATAGAAAATGTACAGTGAAAAAATGCCTGTGATTTGGTGATGGGATTAAAATCCTATTTGAAATTTCAGACTAGTGGGATTCCTAGTTTACAAATAATTTAAAAATCATATCCTTTATATTGTTGCTGGATTTCTTTTGCACCTCTTTGGAAACGTATTCTGCTACTTTAAGGGAATTTCAAGAATTTCAATAGGTCAGTGCATATAGTTAAACTGCTCCTATTTAATTGCCATCCTCTAACTCTGCTGCTAAATTCATTCAGAGAATTCAACAAATCAGATTTGGTTTCAGACTCTTAGGTTCCAGAACTCAAAGCTTCAAATTGTAAGTTCAACATTTCCATTTCACGTGCCAATGACTAACTGCAAGGCCAGGATTTTTAGGATGGTGAGGTTTCCCGCTCCAACCAGTGTTAATTGGCTGCAGGTGGGACTTCCACCCCTCATTTAGCAGGAAGACTCATCATAGAGAGTTGCCGGTCAACACCTCTCTCCTCCCTGCAGCACCAGACAGTGCAGTGGGCAATACTGGGACTGCACGCAGCCCTGAAGCCTTTTGCATTTGGAACTGCCAGAAGAGGTAGGTTTTGGTGGTCTCAAGATGGGAAGGCCTGAGGGGTGAATGGTTGTGGACGGCGCATCAGGTAAGAAGCCATGTAGGGGAATGAGGTCCTGCAGCTAATGTACCTTAAGGGAGGGCACCCAAAGTTAAAAGGAGGTTTTAGATGGAGGTGAAAGCACCAGTTTAGGAGAATGAAGAACTTTCAACTTTTATGAAGAACTTCAAACCTGTATAATTCACCGCTACTGAGATATGGATGAATTGGGTAGATAAAAAGAAGAATGTCTCTCATTTCCATGCTTGCGTCAACATGAGGTTACTCTGCTGCAGACAATGGGATCATGGGTTAGCATGAGAAAGCAGGATTGCACCATCATTCACAATGGAATAAAACTCCACACTTGGATCTTTATGAAGTTCCTGCAGCTGTAATAGTTCCTGTAGCTGAAGCAGTTTTCTTCAGCTGCAGAAGTTCTGTAGTTTGAGCCCCTGCTTCTTTACTGAAAGAATATTAGAGTGCATTCATTACTTGATGGTGAGATCAAAATGTGAGTTGCACCTTACAGCTAAATGTGAGTTGCAACAAAATGGATACAAAATTGGCTTGATGACAGAGACCTGTGGCCAGCGTTATGCCTCAGGGATCGGTACTGGGTCCACTGTTATTTGTCATTTATATTAATGATTTGGATGAGAATATAGGAGGCATGGTTCATAAGTTTGCAGATGGCACCAAGATTTGTGGCATAGTAGACAGTGAAGAAGGTTATCTCGGATTGCAACAGGATCTTGATCAATTGGGCCACTGGGCTGACGAATGGCAGATGGAGTTTAATTTAGATAAATGGGAGGTGATACATTTTGGTAGATTGAACCAGGGCAGGACTTACTCAGTTAATGGTAGGGCATTGGGGAGAGTTACAGAGCAAAGAGATCTAGGGGTACAGGTTCATAGCTCCTTGAAAGTGGAGTCGCAGGTGGACAGAGTGGTGAAGAAGGCATTCAGCATGCTTGGTTTCATTGGTCAGAACGTTGAATACAGGAGTTGGGACGTCTTGTTGAAGTTGTACAAGACATTGGTAAGGCCACACTTGGAATACTGTGTACAGTTCTGGTCACTCTATTATAGAAAGGATATTATTATACTAGAAAGAGTGCAGAAAAGATTTACAAGGTGCTCCCGGGACTTGATGGTTTGAGTTATAAGGAGAGGCTGGATAGACTGGGACTTATTTCTCTGGAGCGTAGAAGGCTGAGGGATGATCTTATAGAGGTCTATAAAATAATGAGGGGCATAGATCAACTAAACAGTCATTATCTTTTCCCAAAGATAGGAGAGTCTAAAACTAGAGCACATAGTTTAAGGTGAGAGGGGAAAGATACAAAAGGGTCCAGACGGGCAATTTTTTCCCACAGAGGGTGGTGAGTATCTGGAACAAGCTGCCAGAGGTAGTAGAGGCAGGTACAATTTTGTCTTTTAAAAAGTGTTCAGACAATTACATGGGTACGATGAGTACAGAAGGATATGGGCCAAATGCGGGCAATTGGGACTAGCTTAGGGGTTTAAAAAAAAAGGGCGGCATGGACAAGTTTGGCCGAAGGGCCTGTTTCCATGCTGTAAACCTCTATGAATCTATGACTTTTACATTCATACAAATGGATAATCTCTCAAATTTCACAATTAGCTTGATCCAACATGGGAGTTAAACATTCCATTCTCCTTGGATAGTGTTCTGCTGGCTGCAGGCAATTGTTGATGCCTGTCCTCAGTAGAATAAGTAGACAAATTCACCTCTGTATTGCCTTCAAAAGGATGACTCTCCTTAAAAGAGATAATAATGGCTTAAGAGGCATTGGCAGTGGAGTCAAAGAATGTGGTGAGATCCAGGACCTCTGCTTCCAATAGAACCTCTGCTTCTTAGGTGGTGTCTTTCTCTTAAACTCTCTCTGCAAACTGCCACCAATTTCTAGAGGCTCCTCTAACGGATGGTCACCATCTTGTTTCGTGCTTTCTGTTTCTGCCTCTTCTGGTGTGACTTCAAAGGGAAGTCAGAGATCTGCAATCTACTCCTGAGGTCCAGTGGATGGTGTTTCTACAATAACGACTGGCTCGCTGCATAATGAGTGAATTTCCATACGATTTTGGGCTTTTTTAATCTTCGGAGTTTTGCTCTGCTATCCTTTACTGTTACCTCAATGGACTTTTGGAGAAGATCATGGCTGGTATTTTACTGGCCCGCCCGCCATGGGAATCGGAGCAGGCGAGGGACGGATATCGGAAATGTCCGTTGACCTCGGGCGGGAATTTCCAGTCGAGCGAGGCCATAAAATCCCACCCAAAGAGTTTCATTAATTTATTTATCTTCATGCCTAAAGATTTTAGTGAACTGAACCTTCAATTTGAGGTCTGTTCCTCCTGGCCCTTGTAGCTTCAGCTAAGGTGGTTGGATATCTGGTTCCTTAAATCAGTTATAAAGCCTGTCCAATTTGTCTGATATAACAATGACCCCAGGCCCAATGTCCAGTTTAAAATTCTGTTCTGTATCATTGGACATTCAACTCTACAGACAGGAACCACTTATCAGGATCCGTGATTTCTTCCAGGAAATCATCAGGTTGCAATGCTGTATTTCCAATTTCCTGGACTTCAAAATGGTTGGAAGCTTGTTTCAGCTTTTAGCCCTTACATTGTGTTTTAGAGCTGCACAATTGTTTAAAATGTCCAGGTTCACCACAAAGTATTCAGCTCCCCCTGCTGGGAAGTTTTTGTAGTGATGTTGTCTTTTGGCGCCATATCTGAAACATATCAACATAGGTGGAAGAGTTTTCTCCAGTCCTTTGATGGTGTTGGCACGTTGGGGCTTTTCAGTGGGAGGTTCTCCCAACTTTGGGTATACTTTCTGATTTTACATCTCTCAAACTTTGATGCCTCCCTGAAGAAGACCCCGATTCTTCAGTCACAGCTCTGCCTGCCTTTGTCTAATGTTAAATCTTCATTTGGTTTTCAAGAAGTTCAACAGTGTTTAATGAGCAAGCCAACTTCAATATGGTCTTGAATTAGCTTATGCTTTAAATCTACATTGCTGCAACTACTAACCAATTGATATAAGTTGTTAATAAGTTAGTCAATGGATTCACCCGGTCTTTGGCTCCTCAGGTTGAATCTCACCCATTCAATGTCTAGATTCTTCTGAGGGCTGAACTAATTATTGAAGGCCCTCATAACCTCCTCATAGAATGCTGAGGTCTCCTCGACTCCTTGTTTCACCAGGACATCATCAGCAATGACCCCAATTGCATACAAAAGTGTTCAGATCTGGTATTTTTGAGTCTTTTCTTGTAATCCCAAAGCTATTTGATACTTTTCAAACCTTCTCCTCCAGAGCTCCCATTATTGTCCATTCTGTAGAACCTTGATGTGTTGAAAGGGCTATGGAAGGGGTAATGGCTGTTCAATGGCTATTGACATCATGACTGGTTTACATTCCCCTACCAAGGTATGTTGTATTTTTGTCCTTCTTTGTTGCAAAATTGAACATTTACAAAGTCTTCACCTCTGGGCTACCAATCTCTGGTCTCAGTTTCTTAACCTGTGGCCTCCAGCACTGCCACCATGTTTTGTGCTGTCACCATATTTTGATGAACTCTTACTTACTCAATGACTGACATGCAGATCAGTATATAGTTTTTCTTGAAACTATTTACTCAAAAACCTTTTTTAAATGACTTCATGGGAAGTACATGGTTCCATAGACTGTTCCATGTCTTGCTCTCTTGGAATCTCTTTACAATTTGACCATTATGTCATTATAAGATCATCATTAACATCATTGTCTCATTAACATAACCATTAATCCCTTACTCCGCAGCGATGAGAGTTTGAAATCAAGGTTTTGTCGCCTCAAACAAAGAAGGACATGTGTTTTGCTTCCATTGAGAAATGACACGGGACTTGGCAATGTAGAATCTGAAGAATCTGTTAGGTCCGTGGAGAAGCAATGGAGCCCAGAAGGCAGATGGGAAGGATGAGTTTGGCAGATGAGAAAGGGCAATGTTGGTAGCTAGTGGAAACAAACAAGCTCCGGAGGCTCTGTACCTGACGTGGGAGGGAATGGCCATCATTGAATGGCGGAGCAGACTCGATGAGCCGAGCGGCCTAATTCTGCTCCTATGTCTTGCAGTCTTATGGAAGAAAACAGTTAACAAGTGTGGCAGTAAAAGGGCCCGGTTTTACCAACAATTTGCGCCCATTTCCGGGCGTGAAAGCGCGGTAAAATCGGGTGTGAGGCCTTTATCGCGATCTGCACCCGCGTCCAAGCAAATCGCGACTTTACCGACACCCGATTCGGGCGTGAATCCGTTCCGCACCCAAATCGAGCGGCCCAACGATTTAAATGCATTAGCATGCATTTAAATCGATTTAATGAACCGCATGCCCAACTCTATCATCAATTCCCATTTTACCTTCTTCTGTTCCGTTCTGGATCCGCACTTTTAGTGACATGCAAAATAAAAATCCAAAGCCGATTTTTATTTTGCAAGGGAACCTCCGAAGTGGGTTCAGAGCCTGCAAGGGCTCTCTGACCCAGATCATCCTCTGGCAGAGGTGGGGGGGAGGAGCGAGGTGGGTCAGATCATACTCTGGGAGAGAGGGGGAGGAGGGAGGCGGGTCAGAGCATTCTCTGGGGGGGGGGGGGGGAGGAGGAGGCGGGTCAGATGTATCTCTGTGGGGGGGCGAGAGAGCTGATCGTTGTCTGGTGGTGGGGGGGAGGCCCGATCGCTCACTGGTGGGGGGGCGGATGGATCTCTGGTGGGGGGGACAGAGGGGTCTGCTGCCACTCTGCGGGCGATCGGTGGGGAGGGAGGGGGCAGGGGTGTCCACTGCCACTCTGCGGGCGATCTGTGGGGAGGGAGGGGGGCAGGGGTGTCCGCTGCCACTCTGCAGGCGATCCCTCCACCCCACCGGAGGAACGCATCCCTCCTCCCGGAGTGGACGTGCAGCCACTCCGGGAGGAGGGATTCGTTCCTCCAGTGGGGAGGGATCGCCCGCAGAGTGGCAGCGGACAACCTGCCCCCCTCCCTCCCCACCAATCGCCCGCTGTGTGGCAGTGGACCCCCCTGCCCCCCCACACCGGAGATCCATCCGCCCCCCCCCCCCAACCAGTGAGCCATCGGGCCTCCCCCCCCCACCACCAGACAATGATCAGCCCTCTCGCCCCCCCCCTCCCGCCCAGAGATACATCTGACTCGCCTCCTCCTCCTCCTACCCACCCCACCCAGAGGATGCTCTGACCCCCCTCCCTCCTAACCGCTCCCCTCCCCACCAGAGGATGCTCTGACCCACCTCCTTCCTCCTCCCCCCCCCCCCCCCCCCCCACCAGAGATACATTTGACTGCAAGACCCCAGACTGATTAGAGCTCCGGGTTCAGTGAATTGCACTAGACAGGACAGCAATCAGATTTCAGATTATTAACTCTGCTTGAAAATACTCTCCACTGCCCAGGATTAGCATGAATTTTTTGATATAGATCGATAAGCAATCTCGTCTCTATGAGAAATGCCTGCAAGATTCATTTGTCTGATCATAGGTTTATATCAGTGACTTGAGACAACTAGCTATTGTTTTCTGCCTTCTTTACAGCAGAACCTCTCTAAAACTCCCAGGATCTCTTTCACCTAATCGTGGAAGTCATCACAGGGTTACAAGATTCCATCTTCCTGTGACTACCAGAATAAAATTAGCACCGGAGCAACTTCCAGTGCAAGGTACATCAATGATCTGCATCACTGACCCCCTCCTCCTCCTCCTCCTCCGGCCCCCCCCAGAGATACATCTGACCTGCCTCCCCCCCCCCTTCCCCCACCCCTGAGGATGATCTGTGTCAGAGAGCCGCTCTCTCCGCTTTCTGCTTTTTTTTTCCCGACCCGGGCGTGCTTTTTCAAATTTCTTTCGAACTGCACAGAGTTTAGTTCAGTGCTATTCAGAGCTCTGATCGTTCTGGCAGCGCTAAGCCCCGCCCACAGCGCGAATCGGACTGGAGCCGGCTGAAAGCGTATGGGCGCGTCTGAAAGCGGATTTCAAGGTCGGATCTGTAGTACGCCCAGATTCGGCACTTAGAATCAAAATGGTAAAATCGGGCCCAAAGAGTGCAGTTGAGTTGTGGAAGGAGTTAGACCCTTAAGGAAGGATTGAAAAGTGCAGTAAATTGAGAATCAAGATGCTTAAACAATGAGTAGGCATCCCAGACAAAAAATGTTTTAGAAATTTTGAAGACTCTTGTGGGAAATTCATGATAAGAGTAAAGATAATATTTAAAATAAATGTTTTTCATTGATTTTTAAGTTGTAATTATTGTTTATAATTTCAAAATCACTTTTATTTGTTTTATCTACAAATTTGAGCTTTGATTTCTGTTGTTACTCAATTTTGTGAAAATTAAGATAGTTGCATTTACTTTTGTTAAATATGACAGATAAATGGTGATAGACAAAGAAAATGGATGAAAATTGAAGTGTTTTTATTATCACATATCTAGGTTCATTTTTTCATTCTCATGCCATATTAAAGAAAAATTGGCACAAGTTTGATGTAAAAATGCGTTCATTTATTTTATCCGATTTTCCCTAAATCACCCATTTCTACAAATACTGGTTTGCCACCTGTTACTCAAACATTTTATTATTGAAATATTCATTTGCATACGACTTTTAATAAGTCTAGTACTTCCACTTCTACCAAGTGGAATAGAGTCAGAGCACCCAACTGAACAGGTCATTGGGCCTTGCTCAACATATCATAATGAGAGTGGGTGAAAGGCTATGTTGATGTGTTAAAAACTTTGGAATGTAATCTGTGGATACAATAATTTAGAGGATACACTAATTGAAGGATTATCCAGGTTTCTTGAGACTTAATTGTCTGGTTCCTGGACTACAGGACAGGTCATTCAACCCCTGGAGTCTGTGTTGCTATTATATTGCATTAAATTAGATTGAATGTCCCTTAATATCCCTGCACAACAACAATGTATCAATCTCAGGTTTGAAATTTTCAATTGATTTAGCTTTAACAAAAGCGAGTTTCAGGTTTCCAATATCCTTTATGTGAAGAAGTGCTTCCTAACATCATTCCTGAATGGCCTAGAATGCCTCTGAGACATTCAAATTCAGCACAAAAAGGATAAGAACGACTGGTGTGTAATGATGCACACTCACGGACTTTGTCAGGAACACAAAAGGTATTTATTAATAAGGAAAACTGTACAGACGCCAGCAAGCCCTGAAGCAGCCCTCTGGCTGCCCAGTCCCTACATATCATCTACCTGTCTTCTAGATGTCTTCTGCCCAAGAGAGGATTCCACCCCCTGGGGTGATTACCCACTCTCAGTCCCAATTGGTCCCTCAAGCCAGGTGACCCTCTTCTGCTGTGTTGCCCTTAAAGGGACAAACACCAAAATCACCACATGTTGGTTCTTTGTTTTCTTCAATCTTGCAGATACTGAAATCTTTCCAGGGCTTTTGATTCAGAATCAACCAAGTCTGGAGATTTTTGAAGCTGTGAGAGACTGTTGAGCTGTGTGAGAGAGGTGTTGGAAGGATGGTCATTTTGTCAACCTATTCTTGAGGGAATTCTTCTAAATAAATCAATAACTTCAAACAAAAACACTAATGTCTTGAACTGAGGATCCAGCAACTTAACTAAAGCATACTACTGAAGGTTGTATTAATGTATTTCTCGATTTTATCATTCATATTTCTTGCAGTTAGCAAGAAACAGACTGTTCACTTTGGAGAATAGAGCAGTTCTTTGTTTTTAAGTGCCCAATATTATTACAGGGCACACCATGAATGATGGCTTTGATTTTGCTGCAATAATAGCTGTGAAGATAACATTGCTCACCATTATCATGAGGTAAATTAGAATCATAGAATCCCTACAGTGCAGAAGGAGGCCATTCGGCCCATCAAGTCTGTACTGACCACAATCCCACCCAGGCCCGATTCCGGTAACCCCACATATTTATCCTGCTAATCCCCCTGACATTAGTGTCAATTTACCATGGTCAATCAACCTAACCCGCATATCTTTGTATCCACATATGGGCTGATAGAGGGAAATGCAGAAGTTGCTATTAGAGAGATACCCTGCACCTCCATATATTTTACAAGCATGGAACCTCAGATAATAATTAGTCCTTTAGAATTTTAAAACATATAAATTTTTTACTTGTTCACCAAGTTTTATTTTTATACTTTGTGGTTTGAATTATGTACCTCAACGGTAGTAACCTGTGGAAAACACTCAGCGCCATACACTCGTGATAGTAGGAAATAGGAAGATGGGCGGATGAATGCATGGTGAGGCATAGTGTTGGAGGGAGGGGTTCAGATTTCTGGGACATTGGTGCCAGTTCTGTGGCAGAAGGCATCTATTCCAAAAGGGTGTGTTGCACCTAATTGTGGCTTAAGCCAACGTCCTCGCAACAAAATTCACTCGTGTGGTTGGGGTGGATGCTAAACACACCTATGGGCCAGGCTTTGGAATGCTCGGATGCTGTTTTGCAAGGGTGCGCTGATCTCACAGTACAATGGAAGACCCCACTCCCTCCCTCTCCCCCCAAGGGCATCAGGATAACCCTTTCATTGGCAGCATGTTCCCCCACCCCCTCCCCGATACTGGTTGCCAGCATTGGGCCCTCCTGATGGATCGCCCTGCCTGATTCCCGACATTCCCCTCTCATCATGACCACTGACATGATCTACTTTTGCATGATAGCCCACACCCCCGCATACTCCCCCATAATAGCCCCACTCGGGTACTGCCCCGGCACAGTGTTGGTTACCAACTGGCACACTCGCAGTGCCCGATGGCCACTGCCAGGTGTCAAGTGGGCACGGTCAGTGTGCTAGGTGAGCCCCACCAGGTGGGCACTGCCCAATGGGCATTGCCTGGGCATGCCCTCAATGAGCCCTCAGTACTCAGCAACAATATATTCTGGTGATAAAGGACGACTGTAAGAAAAGGGATAACCAGCCGTGGATAACGAAGGAAATTAAAGAGAGTATTAAATTAAAGACCGATGCGTACAGAGTGGCCAAAAATACTGGAGAATCAGAAGATTGGGAAAACTTTAAGAAACAACAAAGAACGACTAAGAAAGCGATAAAGAAAGGAAAGATAGGTTATGAAGCTAGGCTAGCTCTAAATATAAAAAATGATAGTAAAAGCTTTTACAAATATATAAAAAGGAATAGAGTGGCAAGAGTGACTGTTGGACCCTTGGAGGACGAGAGGGGGGTTTTAATAGTGGGAAATGAGGAAATGGCTGAAACTTTGAATAAGTTTTTTGTGTCGGTCTTCACGGTGGAAGACACAAATAGTTTACCGAATATTAACGATAGAGGGTTGGTAGGAGGAGAGGTACTCAATACAGTTAATGTTACCAGGGAGGCAGTGCTTGGTAGACTAACGGGACTGAAGGTGGACAAGTCCCCGGGCCCGGATGGAATGCATCCCAGGGTACTGAAAGAAATGTCAGAGATAATAGCGGATGCGTTAGTGGTTATTTATCAAAATTCGTTGGATTCTGGGGGAGTGCCGACGGATTGGAAAACGGCTAATGTTACGCTGCTGTTTAAAAAAGGAAATAGACAAAAGGCAGGTAACTACAGGCCGGTTAGCTTAACGTCTGTAGTTGGGAAAATGCTGGAATCCATCATTAAAGAAGAAATAGCAGGCCATCTGGATAAGAATGGTTCAATTAAGCAGACGCAGCATGGATTCATGAGGGGAAAGTCATGCTTGACGAACTTGTTGGATTTTTATGAAGATGTGACTAGTGCGGTTGATGGAGGGGAACCGGTGGATGCGGTGTTTTTCGATTTCCAAAAGGCGTTTGATAAGGTGCCTCACAAAAGGTTGCTGAAGAAGATTGGGTCACATGGAGTTGGGGGTAGGGTGTTAGCATGGATTGGGGATTGGCTATCCGACAGGAAGCAGAGAGTCGGAATAAATGGGTGCTTTTCTGGTTGGCAGATGGTAACTAGTGGCGTGCCATAGGGATCGGTACTGGGGCCTCAACTATTTACCATTTATATAGACGATCTGGAGGAGGGGACTGAGTGTAGGGTAACAAAGTTTGCAGACGACACAAAGATAAGTGGAAAAGTGAATCGTGTGGAGGGCGTAGAAGGTCTGCAGAGAGATTTGGACAGGCTGAGTGAGTGGGCGAGGATCTGGCAGATGGAGTATAACGTTGACAAATGTGAGGTTATTCACTTTGGAGGAAATAATAGCAAATTGGATTATTATCTAAATGGAAAGAAATTACAACATGCTACTGTGCAAAGGGACCTGGGGGTCCTTGTGCATGAGACGCAAAAACCCAATCTGCAGGTGCAGCAGGTGATCAAGAAGGCAAATGGAATGTTGGCCTATATCGCAAGGAGGATAGAATATAAAAGCAGAGATGTCTTGCTGCATCTGTACAGGGCATTGGTGAGGCCGCAGCTGGAATACTGTGTGCAGTATCGGTCCCCTTATTTGCGGAAGGATATATTGGCCTTGGAGGGAGTGCAGAGAAGGTTCACCAGGTTGATACCAGAGATGAGGGGTGTTGATTATGAGGAGAGACTGAGCAGATTGGGTTTGTACTCATTGGAATTTAGAAGGCTGAGGGGGGATCTTATAGAGACCTATAAGATAATGAAGGGGCTGGATAGGGTAGAGGTGGAGAGATTCTTTCCACTTAGAAAGGAAGCTAGAACTAGAGGGCACAGACTCAGAATAAAGGGGGGTCACTTTAGGACAGAGTTGAGGAGGAACTTCTTCTCTCAGAGGGTGGTGAATCTCTGGAATTCTCTGCCCACTGAAGTGGTGGAGGCTACCTTGTTGAATATGTTTAAATCACGAATAGATGGATTCCTGATCGGTAAGGGAATTAAGGGTTATAGGGATCAGGCGGGTAAGTGGAACTGATCCACTTCAGATCAGCCATGACCTTATTGAATGGCGGGGCAGGCTCAAGGGGCTAGATGGCCTACTCCTACTCCTATTTCTTATGTTCTTATGAGCCGGGGGCTTCAATGGCCTCTGAGCCCACCCCCTTGGGGAGACCATTGTGTTAGGTCTCCATTACTGGAGATCAGTAGTGATTGTCATCGTTATCGTGCCGCGCCCGAAGACCGGAGACCTCTGTACGCTGGGATTTGAATGGGCTATGAATATTTAATTGCTACTTTAAATATGCTAATCGCCTTGCGCCCTTTCTGGGAGCAATCTAGTTCATGCCATTATGAAGGAGCTGGGATACTCGCAAACTGTTTGGCACTGGACACAAAATTGATTTTTAGGCCCGCATTCTCTGTTAAAGGCATAATCTGCACCAGGCGAGGCGAGGTTGGAGAATTCCACCCCCCTCAGACCCCAGAAAAGAGGAATCAAGTGCATAAAGAATTGAAAGTTTTAGGCAGTAGTTGAGAAGGAAGTACTCTGATATTAGGTAAAAGCAAACTAAGTTGGACTAAGAGGAATACAAAGACACATATGCAAGTTTGTAAATGCACCAATTGTGGTGAATAAGGTTGGTGAGCTACAGTGTGTTTTGTTTTCTATCTTTTATAGGTCTCCTTCATGGATGAAAGGAGCAAGAGTGTTTTTCCAAGCTCCAAGGGATGGAACGGTGGCACAACTGCCTCACAGCATCAGGGACCCAGGTTCAATTCCAGCCTTGGGTCACTGTCTGTGTGGTGTTTGCACATTCTCCCCGTCTACGTGGGTTTCCTCCAGGTGCTCTGGTTTCCTCCCACAATCCAAAGATATGCAGGTTAAGTGGATTGACCATGCTAAATTGCCCTTCAGTGTCCAAAGGTGTGTAGGTTAGATGATAAATGTGTGGGGTTAGAGGGAGAGGGCTTGTTTAAGATACTCTGCCAGAGTTAGTGTAGATTTAATGGGCTAAATGACCTTTTTCTGCACCGTAGGGATTCTATGATTAGGAAAGCAAACGGAATGTTGTTTTTTGGCAAGAGGAATGCAATATAAAAGTAGAGATGATGGGTGGAATTTTATGGATTTTTTCTAAGTGCCCAGCTAGTGTGAAAACTGGAGAGTTGCTGATCTGTTTTTCGGGCGAGTTTTCACTCCCAGTTTTATGCACTCAGTCTTTGAAAATATGGGCTCGACCATTTCTAGCCACTAGACAGTGGGCGGGGCCTAATTCACCAGACAGACAGCCGCTCCGATCAGAGCCACAACTGCACATGCACAGGAAAACCGGAAAAACAGCTCTGCTGACAGACACCCCCCTCCCCCAGGCCAGATACATCCTCCCCCTCCCCCCCCCCCCCCCCCACGGACATCAGAGACTCCTCCCCAACATTACTGACCCCTTTTCCCCCACCATCCCCACCGGACCCCATGGCACATGGCCCCCTCATCACCTCCCCTGGCCCCGATGCCTGACTGACCTGATCCTCTCTCTCCCCTGCCCCCGATCATCACAGAGGCACAAATTCCACCCTCCCCCCACCCACCTCCATTAGCACACCTGCGAGTGCTGACTTGGCTGCCCCTTCATGGTAACAAGGCAAACTTCATTAAACTTACTAGAATGTTCTAATGGGCTCGTGACTCATCCAAACTGCCTGCAGCTGATCTGCCCTAACAAGGAACAACTCCATAAAAACCCCAAGGAAGGACAGACAGGCAGGCAGTGCAGGGAGAAATGGCCTCCAGGAAGACAGTTCCTCGTTTTTCTGATGCTGATCTGGCCAGGCTGCTGGAGAGAGTGGAGGCAAGGCGGGACACCCACTTCGCCCCAGCTGGACGCCGTCCCAGGGGAAGGGATGGAAACGCAGCCTGGGAGGTGGTGGCAGCGTGTGTTAGTACCAGAGCACTGGCCAGGAGAACCGGGAAGCAGTGCCACAAAAAACTGAATGACCTAATCCAGGCAGCAAGGGTGAGTGTTTAACCACATCCAGCATCTTCCCCCTAAATGACCCCCAGATCCCCCCACCCCCAGCTTTTGCAATTGTGTCTCTGTCTAAATATGCTGTGTTTGTGAACCCACCTCTCCACTCACTTGATGAAGGAGCAGTGCTCCGAAAGCTCGTAATACCAAATAAACCTGTTGGACTTTACCCTAGTGTTGTGAGACTTCTTACTATTATCATACAGTCATAAGCAAATGTTGACATTTAAAAATCATCCATATATACAAAATAGGACAAAAGTAGGCCAATCGACTTCATAGAATTATAGAATCCCTACAATGCAGAAGGAAGCCATTCAGCCCATTGAATCTGCACTGACAACAATCCCACCCTATCCCCGTAACCCCACTTATTTACCCTGCTAATCCCCCTGACACTAAGGGACAATTTACCATGGCCAATCAATCTAACCTGCACATTTTTGGAGCGTGGGAGGAAACCGGAGCACCCAGAGAAAACCCACGCAGACACGGGGAGAACGTGCAAACTCCAGACAGACAGTCACCCAAGGCCGGAAATGAAACTTAATGGAGTCCCTGGTGCTGTGAGGCAGCAGAGCTAACCACTGTGCCACCATGCCACCCAAACGTCTTGAGCCTGCTCCCACCATTCAATAAATCATAGCTGATCTGATTACCCCTGATAACCTTTGATTCCCTTGTCTAACACAAATTTTTCTATCTCTGTCTTAAAAATATTCAATGACCCCACATCCACTGCCTTCTGAGGCAGAGAGTTCCAACGACGCACAATGCTCTGAGAGAAAAATTTTCTCCCCATCCCGGTCCTAAAAGGGTGACACCTAATTTTAAAACAGTGCCCCAGGTTCTGGTCTCATCCACAAGAGGAAACATCCTTTCCACGATCACACTGTCAAGACTGTTCAATATCTTGTGTTCTTCAATCAAGTCACCCCTCACTCTTCTACACTGCAGTGGAAACAAGCCCAGCTTGCCCAGCCTATCAGCATAAGACAAATCTATTCATTCCAGGTATCAATCCAGTAAACCTTCTCTGAACCACCTCCAATGCATTTATATCTTTCCTTCAATATGGAGTCTAAAACTGCACTCGGTATTCAAGGTGGTCTCATCAATGCCCTGTATAACTGAAGCATAGCATCCTTACTTTTATGTTCAACATGATTATCCCTTCACAAAACCAAGCTGACTTTTCCTGATTACACTGGATTTTCTCTTGGTGCCTGGCTATAACCTCCTTAATGATCAATCCCAGCACCATCCCCACAACACACATCAAGCTAACTGGCTGATCGTTTCCTGTTTTTTGCCTCCCTTCCTTCTTGAATAGATGAGTCACATTGGACCCTTCGACATGACACAAATCTTTATCCCACACCCCTAAAGCCTAAGTTTAGTAATTATGCTTTCTTAAATCTCTTATGATTGCTCCTACTTGGCGCTCCACCTTTGCTGTTTGCTGCCCTGTGGCCTGGGCTGATTGTGGCAATATTTCTCTGGCTGCCCAAGGCCAGATGTGTCCGGCCATGTTGAGGAGCTCCTGCCCAAGTTCAGGTGCCTGCTCTATTGTTATAATTCTCTGCTGTGTTTGTTCTGGCAGAGGGGCTGTTCTGTTCACACCAGAAATGCCTTGAGAGGACCCCCAAGATGCAAAAGGTCATCACTTTCCTCCCTCACAAAGTGCACTTGTAACTTTCTACGTACCTGAGAGAGTGTCAGAGACAGTGGTGACTTCAGGTGCCTTCTTCTCTCTTCTTAGCATTGTTCCACTGAACTCATGGACAAGGTGATGGTCTGCATGGAGCTCCAGCATCCAGTGACTGCCCTGAAGGATCTGATTCTTCAGGAGAGTCGTCAACCTCTTGGTGGAGGAGGCCACTTTCACAGATGTGAAGGGGATCATAGTGTTCATGGCTTGGACAAACTCTAATATCCAATCCAGAGCATAGATACCCTCTGGAAACTCTGCCAGACTTTGATGCAGGTCACAATGAACTTCCAGAATCTGCTGCTTCATAGACAACTCCAGAGGCCCTTTATCAGTCTAGGATTCAGTATGGACCCAGCCTCCCACAGTGCAGTGAGTGTTAGAGTCCCAGGCTGTCGTGGTGCTTGTGTGGCACTTATACCAGGTTATGATGCCGGATCTGTAACTGCTCGAGTACCCACAAAGGTAACAGAACCTGAGCTAGTGAAGGGTATGGGGCAAGAATGTGACACTGCACCCTCTAAGTTCCCTAGCTTCCCCTCAGAGATTGACAGATGTTTGTCAGAGCTGCTGCTGTGGATCACCTGCAGGAGAAAACAGCAAGAGCAGGTCCACATGACCCTCCAGACATAAGCCTGCAGCTCAGATGCATGTATGTACTTGGAGGGTGCAACCATGCTTTGTGCTGATCTGTTACTCTTCCCCCAACAGGACTCCCACCCTCCCTTTCCCTCCACCCTGCAGCAGTTACTGAGAGACTGACCCTCCTTATTACCCAGCCTCATGCAGCGACCTCATTGTCAGTGATGCAGCGGCTGCCCTGGTAACCAGCCAGCTGCAGTGCCTCTTTCCCTATAGCTGACAAAATGGCTACCAGGGAGACGTTGCCACCATTCCATGCCCACTCTCTGGTAGACTGGGTTTTCCTCTCCTATGGAGACCATGAGAGATCAGCCAAAATATGAAAATTATATAGAACAAATTGTGTCCCTTGGGATTCATCCTTGATATAATCTACTAGAGTGCAGTAGAGGAGTTGGAAATTGGACTGGGATCTGAATATACCTTCAATTCAAGTTTCTTTGGGAGACTAATTGGATAGAATATTTGTCTGTCCCAAATATCATGGGAACAGGGCAGGGGGTATGAATATTAGGCTAAGACTTTCCTCAACCTTGGCTTATGTAGGCAGTAAAGCCATTACACTATCTTCGAGTATTGTAATGGTAATTGGCCTAATGACTCTGCCCAAATGGATATGAGATCCATCAAAAGATGTCTGGTGCTGTGTTAAAACAACACCCAGCTCTTAGGTGACATTTCTTCTCAAACATCGTACAGGAGGCTGATTTACAGATTTAGTTAATACTTCCGTGCAAGTGGTTCTGGCAGTGCCAAAAACAAATTTCCCCCTTAATTTTACAACCCCACCCTGCAGATGAATGCCCAAGGTGTGCCCCTCGTGGCATGGGAACCTGTCAGTTTATCTTAATTTTGGACCTTCACTTGACCTCAGCTATTTTGGTGGTCAGTATCAAAGGTTTCGAGCTGGTGCTTGCCCCAGCCAGCATGTGGACCTATATTGCACCAAATACTCTGAGGCTTTTGGGGCTGAAGGGCCTGTTTTGTGCTGTAGTTTTTCTATGTTTCTATGTTCTCTACTTCCTATTATCGTATTAGTCACCTGGGTATGCAATCCTTTTGTGTATGTGATAATCTCCACTATTGCAAGGACAAGTTTGTAATGGAAGACACAAATGTACTGAATCTAACTAGGAAGTTACAATAAGTGTGGTAATTCTTAATTCCTTGATAATATATCTCTTTGAGAATATGGCATTGAAGAGGTACAGATTTCGAAATGTGGGCGGCAAGGTTTGTTTGTCAGAATTGCTGGCAGAAAGCTTAAAACTGTAGCACTCCCATCTATCACATACATAAATACCAGAAGATATTAATCCAAATATTACAAGAAAACCATTAAATCTGTAGATGTTCTCTTTGATTGGATATCTTATCAACATTCAGTAGCTGTCAACCTTTCATTCAAAAATGTATTCATAATGTAGCTTAACTGATAGATTATGCTCTGAATTACATACTTATTACTGGATAATTACTGCTGAAGGTCTATTGATATCTAAGGTCATCACAAGTCAAGGAAAAGCACCTGAAAGAAAGGACTGAAGTTTATAATATTTGTAAGCTCGACTTTAATTTGGGCTGCATGTCGTAATTAGAAGGGAAAATGGTAAATGTCAAGCTGAGAGAGCTGTGTCAGGGAGAAGCACGGACCATTTTATTCCCCACGTTTGTTCAATGCATTTCAAATCTTATCCAAAGCTGTCACAAATGATATGGTGGCTGACAGATGGAAACAAAAAATGACATGGCAAAGGTTTGTTGCCTGAGAGTCAAGTAAATGATTGTGGAAAGTTGAAAGTTTTCGCGATTCTGTGAAAGTGAAGTGAACCCTATGACAGGAAGGACAAAGGATTACCCATGGTGTTTGGAACCACAGAATCCCTACAGTGCAGAAGGAGGCCATTCGATCCATCGAGTCTGCACCAACCCTACAAAAGAGCATCTTACCCAGAACATCACCCCCCCCCCCCCCCCCCCCCCCGACTATCCCCGTAACCTGGCACATTTAAACCGCAAATCCTTCTAACCTACACATCTTTTGATATGAGGGGACAATTTAGCATAACCAAATGAACCTAACCTGCACACCTTTGGACTGTGGGAGGAAACTGGAACACCAAGAGGAAGCACACACAGACATGGGGAGAATGTGCAAACTCCACACAGACAGTGACCCAAGCCGGTAATCGAATCCGGTTTCCTGGTGCTGTGAGGCAGCAGTGCTAACCACTGTGCCACCGTGTGGCCCTTGGAGCTTGGAAGAACACTCTTGCTTCTTTCATTCAAGAAGAAGATCTTCAAAGATTAAGAAAATAACTCATTTTTATGTCTGCTGGTTCCCATAAGATAGAAATTATCACACTTTCAACTGAAAATGCTCAAGCTGCGTGAAGTATATTTCTTGCTGTTGTCCATGTGGCTGGTAGACTGATACATTGTTACTAGGCACATGACTGCAGTGTCAGTGAATTTGGCATCCGAGGATATATATTCACATAACAATTGGTTCCTAGTTATTATGAATAATATAATCATTTAACAATTTCACGTCCCCTTTTTCCTCATATGACGTTAGTGTACCTTTAAGAGTTTTTAAAAATCATGTTCTCTGTAGCTCTCAACTCTTATTATGGCACCGGGCTGTCTACTAGGAACCCTTTTATTGCTCCTTGAGTGGCTTAAATGGGAGTTGTTTATTTTTAGTTTGGGAATTAGTTTTATGACCGTGCATTGTCAGGAGGAAGAATGTTTGCTGGTCAGGTGACAGATCTTTCATTTTCACTTTCAAGCTGCAGGTTTTAGTTTTAGAAGGGACATCAAGCTGGAAAGAAGTGTCTCTCTCTCTCTCCCCGGTTTTGGGAAATTCTGTTGGTTAGCTGAAAGCCTTCCTGGAATAGAAAATCTGCCTTGGTGGCTTGGCCAGAGTCTCTCCCTGGTGTTCTTGGAAGCTGTTCTGACTTCAAACTGTTCATCCAAAAGACTCAGTTCTAGTATAACATGAGCATTTGTCTTGGCTGTGTTCAACCTATGAAAAGGATGTTGTCTCTGGCAAGGGTTTTTTGTTTGATTGGAATATCTTAGATATATTTGTTAAGGGTTATACATGATTGTGGTTGTTTTGTTTTTGTGTGTAATTGATAAAAGTTATTGCTAAATTTCCTTTCCATACATATTAACTATATTCTCAAATAAACTTTGTTTGACAAAAGCTCCCTAGTGGGTCATTTGAACCATACATGAGGTGAAACATATCATGCTTATCCTGGCCAAATTCAAGGTGCAAAACTTGATCCAGGCGGATTCCATAAAATACTTTGGAGTTTCTGACCTGAACCATAACACTTAAAAAATATATAGTGCTTCTACATGAATATAACTGTTCCAATTAGTATTTTTTTCGAATCTAAGGATGAACCGCTTATGGGACTCCTTTAACTTCCTTTCGTTTCTCGGAAAATATTATTAAAAATACTGCTTCAATAGGATGCAATGCCTTATAATTTGACATTCATTGCTCTCAGCAGTGAGTTGGCACACTGCAAAGGCAATGTTGAATATCTTGCTACTGGTGTTGTATGAATTGTGCTTGATGCTGTTAATGTTGTGTTACCTCCGCTGACGTTGTTGATGTTGCACTATTTGTTTGTGACACTGTTGATGTTGCGGATGCTGGAATCTGAAACAAAACAGAAAATGCTGAAAAATGTCAGGGTGGAGGGTGTGCTCTCACTGATCTCTTGCTCAAAATGGACATAGAATGCATTGTGCTCGCTGGGGAGGGTTGCATTCGTGCGAGCGATTTTACATGCTTTCATCTTGTTATGTCTTGCAGACCTTGCCATAATTGGTGGGAGCCCATTTGGCTAGTCTGGACTCTAGCCTGGTCCAGTACTGTCTTTTGGCATCTTTGATGGATCTCCGTAGATCGTATCTGGCTTTCTTGTATAGGTCAGTGTCGCCTGACTTGAACGTCTCAGACCTGGACTTCAGCAAGCAGTGGATATAGAGTCATAGAGGTTTACAGCATGGAAACAGGCCCTTTGGCCCAACTTGCCCTTGCTGCCCTTTTTTTAATTTAAAACCCCGAAGCTAATCCCAATTGCCCGCATTTAGCCCATATCCCTCTATACCCATCGTACCCATGTAACTATCTAAATGCTTTTTAAAAGACAAAATTGTACCTGCCTCTACTACTACCTCTGGCAGCTTGTTACAGACACTCATCAACCTCTATGTGAAAAAATTGCCCCTCGAAACACTTTTGTATCTCTCCCCTCTCACCTTAAACCTATGCCCTCTAGTTTTAGGCTCCCCTACCTTTGGGAAAAGATATTGACTATCTACCTTGTCTATGCCCTCATTATTTTATAAACCTCTATAAGGTCACCCCTCAGCCTCCAACGGTCCAGAGAAAAATGTCCCAGTCTATCCAGCCTCTTATAACTCAATCCATCAAGCCCCGGTAGCATCCTAGTAAATCTTTTCTGCACTCTTTCTAGTTTAATAATATCCTTTCTATAATAGAGTGACCAGAATTGCACACAGTATCCCAAGTGTGGCCTTACCAATGTATTGTACAACTTCAACAAGACATTCCAACTCCTGTATTGAATGTTCTGACTGATGAAACCAAGCATGCCGAATGCCTTCTTCACCACGCTGTCCACCTGTGACTCCACTTTCAAAGGAGCTATGAACATGTATCCCTAGATCTCTTTGTTCTGTAACTCTCCCCAATGCCCTACCATTAACTGAGTAAGTCCTGCCCTGGTTCAATCTACCAAAATGCATCACCTCGCATTTGTCTAAATTAAACTCCATCTGCCATTCGTCAGCCCACTGGCCCAATTGATCAAGATCCCGTTGCAATTGGAAATCTCATTCTTCACTTTCTTCTCTTTTCATCCATGGTTTCCGGTTGGGAAACACATAGATTTACTTCTTTGGCACACAGTCTTCTACACACTTACGAATGAAGTTAGTTAATGAAGTGGTGTACCCGTTCAGGCTGGCCATTGTGTTTTTAAATATACCTCCCCCCTCTGCCCCCTCCCAACCCCCCACCGCCCTCTGCAAACACCTCTCCTCCCTGTCACATTTTCAGGAAAGAAGTTTTAATATACCTGAGTGGAATGGTGTTACTCTGTGCTCCGGTATATTCATTCGTGGGACATGGGTGTCGCTGGCTGGCTAGCATTTATTGATGTGGAGATGCCAGCGTTGGACTGGGGTAAACACAGTAAGAAGTTTAACAACACCAGGTTAAAGTCCAACAGGTTTATTTGGTAGCAAAAGCCACACAAGCTTTCGGAGCTCTAAGCCCTAAGAAGGGGCTTAGAGCTCCGAAAGCTTGTGTGGCTTTTGCTACCAAATAAATCTGTTGGACTTTAACCTGGTGTTGTTAAACTTCTTACTAGCATTTATTGCCCATCCTTAGTTGCCCTTGAACTGAGTGGTTTGCTAGGCCATTTCAAGGGCAGTTAAGTCAACCACATTGCTGTGGCTCTGGAGTCACATGTAGGCCAGGCCAGGTAAGAATGGCAGATTTCCTTCCCTAAAGGACATTAGTGAACAGGTGGATTTTTCCGACAATCGACTATGATTTCATGGTCATCAGTAGATTCTTAATTCCAGATTTGATTTTATTGAATTCAAATTCCACCATTTACCATGGCGGGATTTGAACCGGGTCCCTAGAACATTAGCTGAGTTTCAGGATTAATAATCTAGCGATAATAACACTGGGCCGTCACTTCCCCTGGCTTCAGATTTTTGACTGTGGTTTTATTTCTCACCTTCTTCCTGATCTGAATGTTGTGTGAATGTTTTTCTCTGGGAACTGTAACAGCCAGCTATTTGATATAGCTTTATGTTTCCTATACCTACTGTGCCCTCAAACTCATTGCTATCTACCAGGATCTGGATGTTTTGGTTTCTTTTATTTCTCATTCACCCTGTTGCACTGTCTCTGCCAATTTGTCTGCTGTTTTCTTTCCTTTTTCTGTACATCTTTTTCCAGTGATGGGCTCTCCTCAGGCTCTGCAGTTTGAATAATATGTGGGACATTTCCTCCGTTGTGAACTCGTGATAATCCATACCTCCTGCATATCTTTCTCTCAGTCTATTGTGCTGTCCTTTTGTTGTTGTTTCAATAAATCGACTATGTTGTCTTCCTCTTGACTTAACAGTTTGGGTAGTCAGTGTCCTCATCTGTCTACTCATGACTTCAGACATTATGGCAGATTTACATCCTCCAATATTATGAACTTGTCCTTTCAAATTATCTTTTCTAACACTTCTGAGTTGTGCAGAATCCCAAATTAGCTGGCGTAGCAGTCATCCATCTGTATCCTGATATTTACATGTACATTTCCTTGCTGCATTTTTCAATCTTGTTATGAAATTGTCAGCAGGCTCACCTGATTCCTACCTCAGGCTTTTAAGTTCATATTAACTGATCCAGTGATTTGTCTTTGGCTGAAAGTATGTGTTGAAGTCTTCAATTTTTTTCTCTTGGATTTTGCTTTTGTCTTTACTTACCCGCAGCTGTTAAATAAATTTTACTTGTTCCCTCCCGCCCAACCTTTTCTCCTTCACTAATGCCTTTTAGAAAGTTATTGAATGTCAGTCTGCAGTTTTGTTTAGACTTCTCAAATGCCTCTATGACATTATCAATTTTCCAAATTCATCATGGGCTGAAGCTGGGTATCTGTTGCTGTGGTGGCCATTTTGTTTTTGCGTGATTCACTCAGTTCAGCTGATTTTTCAACCTAATTGAATATTAGATTTATTAAAATGTTTTTTATTCTCAGACACCTCGTGGTCAGTATGTTATGTCTTCTGGTTCCCATTTTGTAATAAATTTAGGGTGACTCGATGTGGCTCAAAGTATAAAAGAGTTTATGTCTAGTGATGATTTTTTTTTACAAACAATGGTCTGATGGTACTCGCCGTGGGGCTATTCTCCACTCCTCCCTGGCTCCAACTGAGGATCCTCCCTGACCTGGGATCCGTTCCCCTGCACCAAATTTACTTGGCTTCCTGCTTTGACATGCCATAGGATCTGACCCAATCATGTAGCCCTCAGGGATTGCCCCCTTAAAATGGCCATGCAATCACACTCCTTCCCCCTAATTCCTGAGTTCACCTATGGATGAAATGAAAAGAACTTCATTAACATAGGCATGCAAATTACAATAGATAACACCCAGAAAAACTCATCTTAAGTTAAGCCAGAGACTTCTGGACCCTGGCAGAACATCTCAATTCTGTGTTGTGCTGTTCAGAAAAAGAAGAATCTGGTTAAATATTTGCGAAAGGCAAACTCATCAATCCGGGTTTGAGATCCTCCCCTGTAGTTGCTGTCTCCTCAGTTACAAAAACTGCTGGTTGCTCCGGTTCCACATTTACCACCATCCCTGTAACCAATTCTAGTGAACCTGGAGCTACTGCAGGGGTGCCTGCTGAACCCCTTGTATCAGCTCCAGTTCTCCTCCTCAGATGTCTACATGTTTCTTGAAATGACAACCTTGCATACAACATAGGAGACTGTTTTTCCATAATCTTTCCAGCCACTTATGTCGGTGCTGCTGCAAAGTTACTGACCAGAAATAAATCATCAACTTGGAAAACTCTTGTCTTTTTTTCTTGAGCCGTGATTTTCTTTCTGGAAGGCTTGTCTAACCGCTATCCTCCCCACCAAATCTGGGAATAGCATATCCAACTGAGTCTGTAAGAGGTGACCCATTAGTAGCTCGGCTGATAGACCCCTGTCTTTGCATCTGGTGTGGTATTGTATGACAACAAAAAACTGGCTTTACGTAGAGGTTGAGGTCTCTAAGGTTGTTTCTTCCTCAATGATTTGAACGTTTGTAGAGTGCATTGTACATTGTACATTGCAGGCTGGGTGGTAAAGTACTGACCTAACATGGCGAATACCAGTTAATTTGACAAATTTTCAAAACTCCGCCCCTGTAAATAAGGTTCCATTGTTGAAGGTTGTCTGGACTCAAAAAGTTAATTTTATTCTCTCTCCACGGATGCTGTTAGACCTGCTGAAAATTTTCAGCATCTTCTGTTTTTGTTTCAGATCCCAGCATCCGGACTATTTTGTTTTTATCACTTGAATTACCGATGACTTCTCCACTACATGAAGACAATTTTCTCTGGCTAATTCAATCAGTCCCATTTTACTGTCCTTTTGCCCCTGCAATTTCTTCTCAAATCTTTTCTTCTGTTTCTCTCTCTCTCATGAAATTATCTCTCTTTTTTTATCCTGCCTTTCTCATTCCTCTTTCCTTGTTTGAAATTCTAACTCTAGCCTCTGTTTTTCCAGGTATATTTTTGATAAGATAACATGGTCTGATTCAAGTTCTATATATTCTGCCTGTCCCAGTTTTAGGATAAGGGGAAAATGCTCAGCCAGCATTTTAAGTACTTCAGGTGTTCTCACCCTGTTCCTAAGTCCCACCTGGTCACTTATTGCTCTGAACTGTTCAATTGTTAAGGTCATTAATTTCTGCCAAGTTAAATCCCCCTTTTCTATGAATGATTTCACATTAAAGCCAGTCATTCTACTTTCTAATATTAAAATACACAAGGCTTGCTGCTGCAGTCCCTTGTTCTAAAGAAACAATTTCAACTCTTGAACTATAGAAGCTCTACAGTGCAGAAGGAGGCCATTTAGCCCATTGAGTCTGCACTGACCATATTCCCACCCAGCCCTATCACCATAATCCTACTTATTCACCCTACTAATCCCCCGACACTAAGAGGCAATTTAGCATGGCCAATCCACCTAACCTGCACATCTTCAGACTGTGGGAGGAAACCAGAGCAGCTGGAGGAAACCCATGCAGACACGGGAGAACGTGCAAACTCCACACAGACAGTGACCCAAGGCCAGAATTGAACCCAGGTCCCTGGCACTATGAGGCAGCAGTGCTAACCACTGTGCCACTCTGACAAAACTATCAGAAAACAAAAAGAGTTGTCCTGAGTGTTTATAAGCCAGTACCAGAGGCACAGCACCAGAGATTTAGAAACTCTTGCAGATAGCCCACTCAAACTTTCCTTTTGCTTCCAATTTATCCTTTTAACATTAATTCCAGCTCACTTACTCCAATTGGTTCAGATCCTGGATGCAGCTCCCAATTCTGGACAATGATGAAAGAGAACTGGACCCCTTGTTTCCTTCACTTCTCATCCATAATCAGTGTATTTTTGAAAAGGATGCGGTGTGTGTTTCTTAATCCCGGAGTGTGTGGACAATTTAAAGAAGCAGCAGTAACCTTTTTGTGAGTTTAAATAAAGAAGATCATTTAGTCATGCCCCCACCCCAAAAATCTAAAGCTATGCTACTCACACAACCACTCACGCACACACATTTGAGGAAAATACAAATAAAGAGAATAGCGCACTTTTACAAGTCGTAAGCAAAATAAGAGTTAGCAATTCACACATTGGGCTCACTGTGCAGGCCTGGTGAAGAAGAGGTTTTCAGTCCTGAAGTGTGGTTTGGTAAATTCAATTTCCAAAGTCATTTAAAGTTTTAAAGTTTATTTATTAGTGTCACAATTAGGCTTACATTAACACTGCAATGAGATTACTGTGAAAATCCCCAAGTTGCCACACTCTGGCGCCTGTTCGGGTACACTGAGGGAGAATTTAGCATGGCCAATGCACCTAACCAGCATATCTTTCGGACTATGGGAGGAAACCGGAGCAGAGGAAACCCATGCAGACACGGGGAGAATGTGCACACTCCACGCAGACAGTGACCCAAGGCGAGAATTGAACCCGGGCCCTGGCACTGTGAGGTAGCAATGATAATCAGTGTGCCACCATACCGCCCCATTGTAGGAATCCCTTGAAGTGGTGGACTTTCTGCAAGTCACAAAGTTTGTTACCCATAGTCCCAATGCCAAGAGGTCACTTTTCTGTACTGGTGGATTTTAAAAGGTGCAGACTTGGAGAACTTGAGTCATAAGTGTTGCTGCCCTTTGTTCTACTGTTGCTGTGTTTCTTGCAGACAGCATTTAAATATTAAAAAAGGGAGTCCGACATGGCTGCCTTACAATTTGGTTTCTCACAGTCCCCTTTTCCAAGTATGGTTTTGGGCTTCAGTTGATTCGCCACAATCTGGGCTTTAGTTTGCAGACATTCCCCCTTTGGGATTTGAGATATTCACTATCTTGTTCCAGAACAACCCACTCAAGTTAGAAATGCAATTAGGATAGTCTCAGGATATGGGTATTAACAATTCTCAGTTTGAAATGTGTCCTTCTGTCCATTCGAGCCAGTGTGGCAGCTTTTGAATCCACAGACGAAAGACAGATGACCCACGAGGCCATCTGGTGCAGCATTTTATTGACCGTTTTTAAAAGAAAAGTCAGTTCCAGAAGATTCCGCGCTGAGTACAGTTCATGTTGTAAAAGAATGTGTTTTTACTCTGCGTGACTCGACTAAGGGAATTAATAGACATGGAGATGGTGCAGAAAGGTGCAGTTGAGATCAAAGGTCAGCCGTGACCTTATTGAATGGCAGAGCAGACGTGAAGAGCTAAATGGCCAACTCTAGCTTATATTTCTTATGCACTTATGTTCTGCTAAGACTCAGCCCATTCTGAGCCTACTATATGTTACATACAGTTACAAGTGTAGTCCTAATTGATTCCAAAGAAATCTTAAGTGGGTGTGTAGTCATGTTATTCTGCAACTCGCATGGGGGCTCACTTCAATCATTTAAATCACTTCAGTCTCACAATTTGGGAAGGGGTCAGCAGCAGCCAAGGGTGGTTGAAAATAAATCCTTCCCTGTCGGATCCCACAATATCAAATTTGACGAAGGAACATCCTTATAGAACCAGGTCAGCAGAATATGTGACTTGTAGGAGAACGTGAAAGTAATGGCATTCTCATTAGAACCATAGGACCATAGAAATTTACAGCTCAGAAACAGGCCTTTTGGCCCTTCTTGTCTGTGCCGAACCATTTTATGCCTAGTCCCACTGACCTGCACTTGGACCATATCCCTCCACACCCCTCTCATCCATGAACCCGTCCAAGTTTTTCTTAAATGTTAAAAGTGACCCCGCATTTACCACTTTATCTGGCAGCTCATTCCACACTCCCACCACTCTCTGCGTGAAGAAGCCCCCCCTAATATTCCCTTTAAACTTTTCTCCTTTCACCCTTAACCCATGCCCTCTGGTTTTTTTCTCCCCTAGCCTCAGCTGAAAAAGCCTGCTTGCATTCACTCTATCTATACCCATCAAAATCTTATGCACCTCTATCAAATCTCCCCTCAATCTTCTACGCTCCAGGGAATAAAGTCCCAACCTATTCAATCTCTCTCTGTAACTCAGCTTCTCAAGTCCCGGCAACATCCTTGTGAACCTTCTCTGCACTCTTTCAATCTTATTTACATCCTTCCTGTAACTAGGTGACCAAAACTGTACACAATACTCCAAATTCGGCCTCACCAATGCCTTATATAACCTTACCATAACACTCCAACTTTTATACTCGATACTCTGATTTATAAAGGCCAATGTACCAAAGGCACTCTTTACGACCCTATCCACCTGTGACGTCACTTTTAGGGAATTCTGCACCTGTATTCCCAGATCCCTCTGTTCAACTGCACTCTTCAGAGTCCTACCATTTACCTGTACGTTCTACTTTGGTTTGTCCTTCCAAAGTGCAATATCTCACACTTGTCTGCGTTAAATTCCATTTGCCATTTTTCAGCCCATTTTTCTAGTTGGTCCAAATCCCTCTGCAAGCTTTGAAAACCTTCCTCACTGTCCACTACACCTCCAATCTTTGTATCATCAGCAAACTTGCTTTGTTACTTTGTTGCTCTAGTCATTGTCAGTGCTTGAGGTTAGAGGGTTGGGAGGTGCTGTAAAAGTAATGTTAGTGAGTTGCTGCAGTGTAGTCTGTAGGTAGTAGGTACTGAAACTGCTGATGGCAGAGCTAGTAGATATAGTCATGTGGCGGGAACACTGATCAGACTGGGCTTAGATGGCATTGAGTTTATTGAGAAAGTTGCAACTGCGTCCATCAGGTAAATAGTGGTCATCCCATCACACACTTAATTTGAGCATTGTAGATTGCAGCCAGTCCTTCAGCAAAAATGTGCAGTTAGAGATAGAAGGAGAGACTGCAAGGATAACTGTGGGCATGAGTAATTACCCACATATATAGGGCAGACTTCCCTGTTTGATCATCAGGGCGAGTACAGTTTGAAATTCAAGACTATTAAAGGCAATAGCATTCGTGGATACTGATTGAAATTGATGGGTGTTGTGATGTTTGTATGTTATCCATGGAAAAAGTGCTAAAATTATTTTTTTGAAAGGAATTTTAGAAGCATTTATGTGATATCGTCTCCTTATCTATTAAGAAAACATTTTTAGATCTTAGCTCAGCAAATTCTAAAAACATATTTTAAAATCTCTATTCCTCTCCGTGTCTGAGTGAGTTTCCCCCCGGGTGCTCCGGTTTCCTCCCACAGTCCAAACGACATGCTGATTAGGTGCATTGGCCATGCTAAATTCTCCCTCAGTGTGTCCAAACAGGTACCGGAGTATGGCGACTAGGCGATTTTCACAGTAACCTCAATGCAATGTTAATCTAAGCCTACTTGTGGCACTAATAAATAAACTTTACTTTAAGTTTGAAATAGCTTTGATGAAAAATTGAAATAATTGGAGGTAAACAGGAAAGACATAAAGGACACATTTAAAAACATGATGACCAGGCTCGCAGTGGATAATAAAACCATTTTAACAATTAAATCACAGTGAACAATAAAGAGAAATCTAAGAGGAGGAGTTAATCAAACGGGCATCATCGGTTGCTGCAAAAGAATGATGCAATCTGGTTTAGAATGATATAACTGTTTTAGTTTCCTTTTCGAAAATTAGAAATACTGTAGAAGGATACTGGGAACCCTTCAATCTTTCTCCAGTTGTCAAGGGATTGGATACCGTAAAGCAGACAGCTTTTGTATTCAACTGCTCAACAACTCAGGGATTCAGGTAACATAGCTTGAATTTTGATGGTATTCATAGTTGATATTAGCCGCAGCATTATATTTTAAAAGTTTTATTGGATTCTGTATTAGAACTAAGACTATTTTTTATCTTTTTTAGTCATTAACATTGTTTTGTACTTATCCACTTTAAAGTGTATTGCATGCTAAATAGTTCTGTAATAATCTTGTGATTAAGTTGGTCATGTATAACACCTCTTGTAGTCCTCGACAGGCAGTATGAGAACCTACCTCTCCTGTATTTTCTGAAAGTGGCGAAGATGCAATTTTTGGAGAGAGACCCTTGGACATTCAACAGGTAATACCTGTTAATAGTGACTTTCTTTGGGGGAGAAGTTCACTTTCTCAGACTCATAATAAATATGTTTGTGAAGTGACTGCCTTGAGATCAGGTGAGGTTAATTGTTGAGGGAGGGTCCCCGATCTAGGGTGGTCTCCATTTCTCATGCCGCAATGGGAGCACTGGATGATGGTAGAGAATATCCCCTCATTGTTCTGGGTCTGCTCTTTGAGTATGCTGGTTTCTCTACTGCTTACAAACTGGGCTGAGTCAGTGGTCTACCCCACAAATGTTCATTACCCCAATTTAAAACTCAGTTCTGCTATGATAACTTAGCCTGCCTTTACGATTGTACTGCCTTGGACAATGTTAGAAACATATAAAAAAGGATCAGGAGTAGGCTAGTCAGCCCTTCGACCTGCTTCATTATTCACTATGATAGCTGAATATCCAACTCAATAGCCTGATCCTGTCTCCCTGCCGTATTCCTTGATCCCCTTCACCCCAAGCGCTATATCTAATTCCTTCTTGAAAACATACAGGCCGGAATTCACCGGCCTTTCATCCCAGCGGGATTTTCCAGTCCCCGTCAGCAGCACACCCCCACCTGTGGGTTTCGTGGGGGCGTGGGGTGACATCTATGGGAAATACCAGAGAATTCCGCCACCAGTGAACAGCTTGCCACCTTCCACCGCCAGGAAACACGTGGCTGGGATGCCAGAGAATCTTGTGCACAATGTTTTGGCTTCAACGGCTTTCTGTGGTAGCAAATTCCACAGTTTGGCCCCTCTCTGGGTGAAGAAATGTCTCCTCGTTTCAGTCCTAAAAGGTTTACTGCATATATAGTGGATAAACGTTTGAAAATTTCTGGAGGCTTTGTTTCCAGCAGTCTTTGGTAAACACACACCTGGATTGTTTGTGACTAGACTTCCTGGTGTCAGTGGAAGGCATCAAGGGCTAAAGGGAGAGTACAGGAGTATAGTGCTGAGATAGAGGATCTTCCATGATCATATTGAATGGCCAAGCAGGCTTGAAGGGCCAAATGACCTACTCCTGCTCATATTTTCTATGTTTCTATATGAACCTACTGAATATCTCTGATCCCCACTGAAACCATTAAAAATAACATTACCAAAACTGAGTCAAAGCAGAGATGAGACCAGCAAAGACAGAGAGTTACGGATGCTCTCTCAGCCAGTGATCCAGGGGTGACCTGATACGATACAGTTAACACTGGCATCAATATAGCAGTATTGGTCTATCAGAAGTGACATTGCATTGGGAGATGATGTTCTGCCAGCCAGAAAGAATAATCATATTTAAAATAATGCAGAAAGACGTCCCCAGAAGATACATGGAGACCACATGGGAATGGTGAAGTGTAAGCTCAGGGCCAGATCAACTGTGTACTGGATAGGCATCTACAAAGAGCTGACGTTTTGAGTCCAGATTAACCTTTGTCAAAGCGTTGACAAAGGGTCGGCTGGACTTGAAACATCACTCTTTTCTCTCCTTCCAGATGCTGCCAGACCTGCTGAGATTTTCCAGCATTTTCTCTTTTGGTTTCAGATTCCAGCACCTGCAGGAATTTGCTTGTATCCAATGTTAAATTCCTGCCTGAGTGTTGAAAGGGCAAATTGCGCATGTTCAGGATCCAATCGTGAAAACTTGGAACCCAGCAAAAGTTGTTGGTGGAGCTGAGATTGCTGAGGCCATACATCATTGAGACTGAAATTGGTAAACAAATGGGAAGGAATAAGTCCATTTTTGACCAAGCAGAAAAGGTCACTAACAATATGATGCGCGTTATCACACACGAGGCTTGATGCTCAGGAAATAAAGGCTTTTATTTGCTGTAATTATATACACGATCCCAGACTGAGGGGTCCCAGACAGAGCAGAGACCTTTATACCTCACCCAGGAGGCGGAGCCCGACTGGGATGTACCACAATAACTATAATACAAGGTGTAACAGCCCAACCCTAACCCCAACAGCAACAAGTAGAACAACCCATCCCTAACCCCAACAGCAACATATATACATACTTGTAGTACTGGCCAGACCCTGGCTCAGTACTATCTAGTGGGGACCAACGATGGTTCACCACACAATAGCAGCAACATCACAAACTAATGAGACAACATCAACAGCATCACTAACAAGTAGTGCATCATCAACAACTTCACCAGAAAGTGACACAACATTCGTGCCATCAAACAGATGCTTTTAAAGCCAGGAGCAACACACAAAACATTGCCTGTGCATCACCTCTGACAGCAATGAATGTCATATCTACCAGCTGGAGATACAAAGTCTGACCACCTATGCAATATTAGGAATAACATTTTGAGAAAGAAAACAAGTTATACTAGACTCGAAAGATATTCAGTTTAATTATAAAATCTAATTATTAATTGTCTTTAGTTAGGTATAATAAAAAGGTTATTGATTGGAACAATCATTTTATAAACAGGCATTATTTTTTAAAAGAAAGAAGAGTGTTGTAATTTGGTTATATTATTTGTAAAGAGCTAGGAACTAATTATTATGAAAAAAAAATTCTGAGTTGCACCTTTATGTCTACACTGTAGTCAGGTGCCAAGCAACAATATATCAGTCCACCAGCACATGGAGAACTGAAAGAAATACCTTGATGCTCAAGCATTATGAGTCAAGTGTGATTATTTCAAACTCCTGGGAACTCGAGAATGTGCTCGGAAAAAGAGCTACCACAGCACTCTGGAGTAGAGTATTCTGAAGATTCACAAACTTTTGACTGAAAGAATTTCCACCTATCTCAGTCTTAAATGACCATCTCCTTATTCTGAAACTGTGACCCTGCCCGCTCCAACCCACCCACCCCCCCCCTCCCCAGTCAGGGAAAACATTCTTCCAGAAACCACCATGTTCAGTTTCTTAAAAATGTGATATGTTTCAGTGGGATCCTCCCTCATTTTTCTAAACTCTAGACAATATATAGGCCTACTCTATCCAGTCTCTTATTTGTTCAGTCTCTGAAAGGCTGAGCAATTGCCTTCAACAATAGAGTGAAATAGAGAAGTCTGCCAAAGACCCTGCAACAGCAGCAGAAGTCTGAGGGAGGCAAGCTGGGCCCACTGAGACTGAAATATAATGAAGAGGTAAAATAAATTGAAATGGACAAAACTTAATTACAATAAAACTCACCTGCGACACTGGCCCAGTAAATGTAACTTGCATACAGCACCACCTACAGGATCTTAGAAAGGGAGTTCAGGGAAACAACAGCCTCACCTGGTGTTGGGAGACTATAGATTGAGAGTACTGATAAGTGTATCCTCCAGTGAAGCTGGGACTGTAGGCGTTTGATTCGGAGAGGCTATTTGAGATGCTGACCATATGGGACTTTTGTGGATGAAAAGTATTGCAACACTCTTCATCATCCTGGCCCTTCCTAAACTTGACTCCACAGAGTTTGAAGAGAACCTGGAGTTTGTCTCAAAACAAGTCTACTCGGCATTGGATCTCACATCATTTCTCCATGACTATGAAGCATGGACAACCTACCGGCTCCACAAAAAGCAAATGTATGCATTCTACCCTCGTGCTTAAGATCTATCTACAACATGAAGTGCTAGGAAAAAATGTCCAGCACCATAGTTCTTGCAATATGCTGCATACTTGGTATCAAGAGCATGCTCATGAGAGCTCAGATTCGTTGGATCAACCATGTTGTTCATATACAAAATGAAGTCCCTGTCATCAAGCAATTTGTTCTTTGAGGAGAACAGAGTCAGGTCCCTACAGGATAAGTGAGCATTCTGCAAAGCTCGTGCCTTCACCCAACCATCCAACAGTGATTCCAAACGTAATATTTGCAATTGGGTCTGCAAATCAAGATTTGGTTGAACATCACACATGAGATGGCACCAAATTAGATGGTGCAAAACTGGTCGCCTTGCTGAACTTTCATCCATTCAAGTGATGGGAGATTCCATTACTTTCCCGTTACAAGTCATTCGTATATCAAGGGTGAGCAAATTGTGACACAGGAAGTAGGTGATCCAACACGAGACACCAGATCTTTGATTTATTATGAATGGATATCCATTGTTGTCACTGATAGTAAATTGAAATTGATCAGTGCCTCAAAATCTAGGGATAAATTTTCTGGTCCCACCCGTCGGGGGAATCGTCGCAAATGGGATGGACAATTTGAAGCACCATGGAAAAGTTTGTTGACCTCGGGTGGGAACTTCCAGTATCGGTACAGATGGGACCAGAAACTCTTGCCCCTAATCTTTGCCTTTCCCTTCTCTTTTCCCCTCTCTCCTCCCCCACCTCCCCTGTTACTCTTACTCCCCCTCCTGATCCCTGTCCTTCCCCTTTCTCCCCTATTTTCTCTTCTCTCCTCTTTCTGAAGTGCATAAAATGCAGACTTAAAAATAAAATTGCAGAATGTTAATCTGTTTCTGTCAAAAAAAAAAAGGTGGTCACTTAACTGGAACATTATACTCTGTTACCTTCTGCTGACCACAAAATAAATATGACCTAAATAAATATGATTAAAACTATTGCTTTGTAAATTAACCTTACTGTGGAATAAAACAACTTAATGACTCAAACTAAGATTTTGCCTTATTTCATATTAATTTGGACTATCTTCAGAAAGATTGAAAAATCTATGTGAAAAAGACACAAATATCAAAGTTATGTTGTGTAATATTTGACCTAGTCTTGAAATGCCAGTGCATGTGAAAACTTTCAAGCTTCTTTTCAAAATAGAACATGGAAAAGCTGCGCAGGAAGAGGTCATTCAGCCCATCTTGTCTGCGCAAGCCAAAAAAGAGAAAAAAGAAACTAGCTGCTTATTTTAATCCCACTTTCCAGCACCTGGTTCATAGTCTTGCAGGTTACAGCACTTCAGATGCTGATCCATGTACCTTTTAAATGAATTGAGCCTCAACCACCACCTTTGAATGTGAATTCCAGACACCACCACCTTTGGATGAAAAAGATTTTCCTCGTGCTCCCTCTCATCTTTCTACCAAGCCGCATAAATCTATATCCCCCCAGTAATTGATTCCTCAGTTAGGGCAAAAAGGTTTTTCCTGTCTACCTTATCTAATTTTGTGCACCTCAATTAGGTCGCACCCTTAGCCTCCTCTGTTCGAAGAAAAACAACCCTCGCCTTCCAAACTTTCTTCATAGCTGTAATTTTCAAGTCCTGTCAACATTTTTGTGAATGTCCTCCGCACTCTCTCCAGAGCAATTATGTCCTTCCTATAATGTGGTAGCCAGAGCTGCACACAAAATTTCAGTTGTGGCCTAACCAGCATTTTATACAGTTGCATCATTACATCCCTGCTTTTGTAGTCAGTACTTTGTCCAATAAAGGAAAGCATTCCATAAGCTTTCATTACCACCTTGTCCACCTGTCCTGCCACCCTCAAAGACCTGTGGACATGCACTCCAAGGTCACTCACTTTCTCAGCCCCTCTCAATATCTTCCTGTTTACTGAGTATTCCCTTGGTTTGTTTGCTATCCCCAAATGCATTACCTCACCTTACACCTTTCCGGATTGAATTCCATTTGCTTTCTCTGCCCACTCAACCAACCATTGATATCATTCTGGAGTCGACCGTCTTCACTATAAACATGGCCCAGTTTTGTGTCACCTGCAAATTTCCCAATCTTGCCTCCCACAATTAAATCAAAATCATTAAGATATACAACAAACAGCAAGGGCTCCAACACTGAGCTCTGTGGAATGTCACTGGAAACTACTTTCCATTCGCAAAACATCCATCTACCATTTGTTTCCTGTCACTGAGCCAACTTTGGATTCAACCTGCCACCTTTCCCTGGATCGCATGAGATCTCACTTTTTTGAGCAGTCTGACATGTGAGACCTTGTCAAATGCAATACTGAAATGCATGTAGACATCATCTACTGCACTACCCTCATCAATCCTCCTTGTTACTTCCTCAAAAAATTCTATTAAGTTAGTAAGACACGATCTTCCCTTAACAAAACTATACTGACTATCCCTGATCAATCCATGCCTTTCTAAGTAACAGCTTATGCTGTCTCTCAGAATGGTTTTCAATAATTTGTCCACCACCAATTTCCTGGCCTATAGTTTTCTGACCTATCCGGCACACGCTTTTTAAATAATGTTGTAAAATTTGCTGACCTCCAATCCTCCGGTCCCTCACTTGTATCTAGTGAGGATTGGAAAATGATCCTCAGAGCATCTACTAATCCCTCCTTGGCTTCCTTCAACAGCCTGGGATACAACATCTGGCCCTAGTGATTACCCACCTTCAAAGAAGCCAGTCCCTCCAGTATTTCCTCTCTCACTATGTTTATTGTATCTAATATTTCACACTCCTCTTCTTTACCAAGAATGTCTGCATTATCCCTCTCCTTTGTGAAGATAGAAACAAAGTACTCATTGAGAATCCTGTCTACATCTTCTGAATAAACCCACAAGTTACCAGGTACATCTCTGATAGGCCCTATCTTTTCCTCAGTTATTCTCTTGCTCTTAATGTATTGGTAAAACATCTTAGGATTTTCTTTGATTTTACCTGCCAATATTTTTTCATATGCTATCTTTGCTTTTCTAATGTCCATTCTTACTTCACCCCTATACTTTTTATATTCCTCCAGACTTTCTACAGTTTCTTGTGATTGTCATAAGTTTTATTTTTCTGCTTTATCTTGGCCTGTATGTTTCTGGATAATCAGGGGGCTATAGGTTTGGCAGTACCACCATTTTTCTTTGTGGGGACATATCTCACTGTGCCGGTAGAATTTTGCCTTTGAATGCTCCCACTGATTTGACACAGTTTTTCCTTATCATAATTGTATCCAGTCCACTCTTGCCAGCTCATCTCCCAGCTTTGTAAGTTTTATCTTTCCCCAATCTTTTACTCCTTTTAGAACTTTTACTCTTGTTCTATCATTGTCCTTTTCCGTAACGATGCTAAAATGGTTCCCTATTGTTACTTCATCCACATGCCCAACTTCACTTCCGAAGACGAAATCTAGAATTTCACCACCCCTCATTGGGCTTGCTACAGGTGACTAAAAAAGTTCTCTTAAATGCAGTGATGCGCATCAATTGGACACGAGGCTCGAAGCTTCAGTAAAAGAAGGCTTTTATTAACTAACAATGGAGCTATCAGAACTTTAACACACTATCCCAGACTGAAGGGGTCCCGTCCGAGCAGGGAGTCTTATACCTCTCCCAGGAGGCGGAGCCTGACTGGGATGTGCCACAACAGTAACAAACACAGGTGTAACAATTCCGCCCTAACCCAACAGCAACATTAGTACAATCGCACAGTAACCTATATACATTCCTGTAGTACTGGCCAGCCCTGGCTCAGTACTATCCAGTGGGAACCAACGATGGTTCACCACATTCACCCCTCCTTTGAGAACAAAGGCCGGCGGGGTACGAAAACAGACTAAAATGTCAGCAGATTATAAGTTCAGACGGTCTGGAGGACCGCACCGTCGTTGTGACCTCCTCAATACCGGCGGTGACACCGGAGTAGGCACTTGCGGTGGCGTTCTCCCCAAAACGGTGTCCAGCTGTTCTCCCACGGACTCACAGGCCGGTTGACCCTGATGAGATGGTAGTGCAGGGGATCCTGACACCTCCTGCAGTGGCGACCATCTTCGGGGCTCAGGCAAGCTGTGCATTGGAGTAAAACTGTTAAGCACTGGTCCCGATGCTGCCCGCGCTACGTCCGGGGAAGAAATAAGGGATAATGGATTCGTCACTGGGGGTATGGGAGCGACAGGAGTTGCTACGTCCCCTGCGGGCGCCAGGTCTCAGATCGAGACTGTGTCCTCTCGCCCGTCAGGATATGCCACATAGGCATACTGAGGGTTGGCGTGGAGGAGGTGGACCTGTTCGACCAAGGGGTCGGACTTGCGGGCCCTTTCATGTCGCTGCAGGAGGACGGGTCCTGGGTACGTCAACCAGGCTGGTAAAGATATCCCCGAGGAAGACTTCCGAGGGAATGAGAACATCCTCTCGTGGGGAGTAGCATTGGTTGCCGTACACAGGAGGGAGCGAATAGAGTGAAGCGCATCAGGGAGGACCTCCTGCCAACGGGAGACTGGAAGACCTTTGGATTTCAACGCCAATAGGACAGCCTTCCAGACTGTAGCATTCTCTCGTTCCACCTGTCCATTACCCCTAGGGTTGTAACTCGTGGTCCTACTAGAGGCAATCCCGTATGAGAGCAGGAATTGCCTCAAGTCATCGCTCATGAACGACGAGCCCCTGTCGCTATGGATATAGCTGGGGTACCCGAACAGGGTAAAAAGATCACGGAATGCCTTGATCACCATGACAGCCGATGTGTCCGAGCAGGGGACAACAAACGGGAACCGGGAGTACTCATCTATTATGTTCAGAAAGTACACGTTCCGATCCGTTGAGGGAAGGGGCCCTTAAAATCAACACTCAGCCTCTCGAAGGGGCGAGTGGCCTTGACCAAATGTGCCCGGTCAGGTCGGTAAAAGCGCGGTTTGCATTCCGCGCAAATCCGACAGCTCCTTGTTACCGACCTGACGTCCTCCACCGAGTAAGGCAGGTTGCGGGCTTTGACAAAGTGGTAGAGCCGAGTGACCCCAGGATGGCACAGATCATTATGGAGGGCGTTCAAGCGATCCTCCTGAATACTAGCGCATGTTCCGCGCGAGAGGGCATCCGAGGGCTCATTGAGTTTCCCTGGACGATACATGATATCGTAGTTATAGGTGGAGAGTTCAATTCTCCACCGCAAGATCTTGTCATTCTTGATCTTGCCCCTCTGCGAGTTGTTGAACATGAACACCACGGACCGCTGGTCCGTGATCAGGGTGAACCGCTTTCCCGCCAGGTAATGGCGCCAGTGTCTGACGGCCTCCACAATGGCCTGGGCCTCCTTTTCTACCGCTGAATGCCGAATTTCGGGGCCTTGGAGGGTGCGGGAAAAAAACGCGACGGGCCTGCCTGCCTGGTTAAGTGTGGCGGCCAGGGCGAAATCAGATGCATCGCTTTCCACCTGAAACGGGATGGATTCGTCTCCCGCGTGCATCGTGGCTTTCGCGATGTCATGTTTCAATTCCTTGAAGGCCAATTGGGCCTCTGGCATGAGTGGAAAAGTCGTGGACTTAATAAGTGGACGGGCTTTGTCCGCGTAGTTGGCGACCCACTGCGCATAATAGGAGAAAAATCCTAGGCATCTTCTCAGTGCTTTTGCGCTAGTGGGCAAGGGAAGTTCAGCAAGGGGGCGCATACGGTCTGGATCAGGGCTGATTACCCCGTTTTCCACCACGTATCCCAGGATGGCTAACCGGCGCGTACGGAATACACACTTCTCCCTGTTGTAGGTCAAGTTCAGGCGAGATGCAGTGCGTAAGAAGTTATGGAGATTTGTGTCATGGTCCTGCTGATCATGGCCGCAGATAGTGACATTATCCAGGTACGGGAAGGTAGCCCGCAGCCTGTTCTGGTCCACCATTCGGTCCATAGCACGCTGGAAGACCGAGACCCCATTGGTGACACCAAATGGAACCCTAAGAAAATGATACAGACGACCATCCGCCTCAAAGGCCGTGTATTGTCGGTCCTCTGGGCGAATGGGGAGTTGGTGGTAGGCGGACTTGAGGTCTATGGTGGAGAAGACCCGGTACTGCGCAATCTGATTGACCATATCAGATATGCACGGGAGAGGATATGCATCCAGCTGCGTATATCGGTTAATGGTCTGACTGTAATCAATGACCATCCGGGGTTTGTTCCCGCTCGTGACCACGACAACCTGTGCTCTCCACGGACTAACACTGGGCTGTATGATCCCTTCTTTGAGGAGTCGCTGAACCTCCGATCTGATGAAGATCTGATCCTCAGTGCTGTAACGCCTACTTTTAGTAGCGATGGGCTTGCAGCCTGGTACCAGATTCTGAAATAAAGAGGGTGTGGTGATCTTTAACGTAGAAAGATTGCAGGCGGGGCGCGTTGGGCAATTTGGAGACTCCAGCTGTTCTCCCACTGCCAGCGAAGGGAGTGGCCCACCGTACTGTAGGATCACACTCTTCATGTGGACCATGAAGTTTAGTCCGAGGAGAATTGGTGCGCAAAGATACGGCAACACAAGGAGCCTGAAACGCTCGTAAATTGTGCCTTGTACTTTCAAGGTTACCACACAATGTCCTAGCACAGCGACAGACCGGGACCTTGATGCCATAGAGATTGTCTGTTTGGCAGGTTGAATCTGGAGTCCACACCTCTTCACAGTGTCAGGGTGGATAAAGCTCTCAGTGCTCTCGCTGTCAAACAGACAATAAAGCACATGATTGTTTACCTGGATATCCATCATCGAACGATCAAGCCTGTGAGGCTTAGCCTGGTCCAGGATGATCGACGCCACCGTTGGTCCATGAATGTCACTGCAGGCAGCTGAGGTCGACGCTGAGGACCCCTGCTGGTCGCTCGTGGTCATCGTCGACCAAAATGGCCGCCCCCATGAATCGCACATGGGTGAGGGCGCCAAACTTAGCGACCCCTGGTGGTCATCCTCTTCCGACTCCGTCGACCGCAATGGCGTCGTCCTGGACTCGCACGTGGACGAACCCCGCGAGGACTTCGACGACGATGGTGATGATCCCAGTTCCGAAGGGTCGCAGGCCGCACTGCCGTTCCTGGGCTTCGATCTGCACACCTTTGCATAATGCCCCTTTTTACCGCATGCAGTACAGATTACCGCTTTAGCGGGACACTTTTGTCGGGTATGTTTTGCTCCTCCGCAGAAATAGCACCGCGGGCCGCATGGGGCTGCAGCCGTCGTCTGGCCCACATGGGAGCACGCCATAACACCGCACTTCAAGCCCGAGGGGCGAGGAGGGATTTGCGACTGCTCTTGCCACGTTGTCTCCACGTGGTCCTCTGGATACAGGACTAAGCTCTTCGAAGCCGACTCGAGCATTTCAGCTAATTCCATGGCCTGGGTAAGATTGAGATTACCCTTTTCTAGCAGCTTGAGACGGATGTATGAAGACCCGACCCCGGCCACAAACGCATCCCGGGCGAGGTCGTACATGCTCTGCTCAGCCGACACAGCTTTGCAGTCACAGCCCCTGGCTAGCTGTAAGAGCTCATTGGCATAGTCCTCCATGGTTTCGCCCGTCTGCCGACGTCGTGTAGCGAGGAGGTAACGAGCGTGGATCTCGTTAGGAGGTTTTGTATAGCGCTTCTTTAGAAGCTCGAGGGCCCTAGGGTAAGTGGTGGCCGCACGGATCGCGAGGTAGACTGTGTCGCTTACCCTCGCATGGAGGATCCGGAGTCTGTCATCATCTGTGGTGACCGCTGCGGAGGCTGCTAGGTAATCTTCAAAACACTTCAGCCAGTGGTCGAAGGTGTTAGCAGCGCCCACCGCACGTGGATCTAGCGTCAAACGTTCTGGCTTGAGGATTTGCTCCATACTCTCCTTTCTTTTTTTTTCTTCCGTCGAGAGTTTAATTTTAGTTAATAAAATTGATGCGCATCAATTGGACACGAGGCTCGAAGCTTCAGTAAAAGAAGGCTTTTATTAACTAACAATGGAGCTATCAGAACTTTAACACACTATCCCAGACTGAAGGGGTCCCGTCCAAGCAGGGAGTCTTATACCTCTCCCAGGAGGCGGAGCCCGACTGGGATGTGCCACAACAGTAACAAACACAGGTGTAACAATCCCACCCTAACCCAACAGCAACATTAGTACAATCCCACAGTAACCTATATACATTCCTGTAGTACTGGCCAGCCCTGGCCCAGTACTATCCAGTGGGAACCAACGATGGTTCACCACATGCAGTTCAAGAATTTTGTTCCCTCTGTGCCCTTCTCACTATTCATATCCCAAATGATATCAGAATAGTTGAAGCCCCCAATGATTGCTGCCCTATTGTTTTTGCACTCAGACATCTGTCTATATATTTGCTTTCCAACTCTCTTCTAATATTTGGGAATCCATAGTGCACTGCTAACAGTGTGGCTGCCTTTTTTTTATTTGAGCTTAACTCACATGCCAACATTTGAAGCTTCATTCAGTATATCATCCCTCCTCACAACTGTGATTATTTTTTAACCAATGATGTTACACTGCCACCTTTTCATCCCCCACCCTATCCTGCCTGAAAATTCTATATTCAGGGATGTTGAGTTGCCATTTTCTCCCCTCCTGAAGCCAAGTTTCCATTATAGTGATGATATCATGCTGCCATGCGTTTATCTGTGCCTTCAGTTCATCAGCTCAATTTACAATGCTCTTTGCATTTACATCTATCCCTTTTAACATTGCCAAATTCCTGTTAAACATTTTTAACCTGTGTTGCTTCTGTCTTTCAGTCACTCACTATCTCTCCATCTCCCGTTGCCTGCTCAGAATTTGCCCTCAGAATCCCATCCCCCGTCAATCGAGTTTAACACATCCCCCACATCCAACACCAACAGCATTAGCAAATCACCCTGCGTGTATATTCATCCCAGCCATGTTCAGATGTAGACCGTCTAGCTTGTACAGGTCCCACCATCGCCAGAACTGGTCCCAATACCTCAGAAATCTGATGCAGTTTTCCAATCATGTGCTTATTTGCTCCATTCTCCCACTTCTACAATCGCTGGCATGTGGGACTAGGAGTAATCTGACATCACTGCTTTAGAGGTCCTGTTTTTTAATCTCCTTCCGAGCTCCCTAAAGTTTGTTTTTAGGACACATCCCCTTTCCTACTTAAGTCATTGGTACCAACATGGGCCATGACCCCTGACTGATCACCCTACCCCAGAACAATGTCCTGCAGCTATTCCGTGACATCCTTGACCTTGGCATCAGGGAGACAACATACTATCCCGGAGTAACTTCTGCAGTCACAGAAACACCTGTCTGTCCCCACAGCTAATGTTTCCCCGATCACTACTGCTCTTCCCCTCTTCTTTCTCCCCTCCTGTAGAGCCACTAGTGGTAGCACAAACTGAGCTCCGACTCCACTCCTCTGAGGAACCAATGCCTTCATCAGTATCCAAAACTGATTGGTGAGCAGGACCCTAGAGGACACCTGCTTTCATCTCAGCCTCATGGAAGCACCACAGTGACTCCAGCCATCGCTCAAGCTCCCATCCTGGAGCTCAAGGTTCTGTAGTTGGTGACACTTCCTGCACATGTTGGCTGTCTAGGACACCAGGTGTGTCCACAACTTGCCCCATATCGCAAGACGTGCATTCCACGTGACAGAGCTGTCCTGCCATGGCTTCAATTTACTTCCCTTACAGTAACTTTATTTTACTTTTGTTTATTTATGCAACTTTATTTTACCTGGCTTCAACTTTATTTCCCTATTGCTCGTGTTTCTTCCTTAAATGTAAGTGCCCCTTCTTTTGAAATGAATGGGCGGGATTTTACGGCCTTGCTCGGGTGAGACCAAAAATTCCCACCCGAGGTCAACGGAGATTTCCGTTGTCCTACCCTCGCCCGCGCCAATTCCATGGCAGCAAGGTGGTAGAGTTCCGGCCTATTTGTCTATCTAATTCTCAGCTACTTGTTGACCCTCCCTAACAGCAGGTTCTCCCAAACCAATGAACTTATATTTCTCTTGTGATGTTAGGTTCTGACTGCCTGCTCCAGTGTCCTTCTCTCACCCTCTAGGCACTGCTGACTTCCTGCTTCAGGTTCCTCCTCTCACACGTTACAAAGGGGCTGCTGACTGTCGAGTGGTCCTCCTCTCTCATTCTCCTCTGGGTGCTGCTGACTGCCTGTCCCAGGGTCCTCCTCTTCTCCAGCCTTCAATACAATCATGGCTGATCATGGGCTTCCACTCTATTCACCCAACCTCCATATATCCCTTAATTTCCCAAGTGACCAAAGGGGCAATCTTACCATTGCGCCCTGTCGGCCTATGGGCAGGATGAGTAAGATTGCGCAAGAGTCAAGAAATCAAGTTTGCATCCCATTTCTCACCTCTCACAATCGTACTGGCATCGGATATCTGGCAGGGTCAGCCTTGCGCCCATTCCGGCGCGAGACTAAATAGTTTATTTAAATATATTTAAATGTTATTTTGCATTGATTTAATGAGCCTGGGATATTATTGTCTGGGCTCACTTGCCTCTGTGACCTCACCGGGAGAGGTTCTCTCCGCCAAGAATCACAGCTGGTCCCCAGCAATGGGAACCAGTCATGCAGGCCCCGCCAGTAGAACTGGAGGTCATTGAGGCCCCGCAGGGAGGATGGGAGCAAGGGATGTCGAGAGTCCGATCACGGGGGAAAGGGGGTGTCGGTCTGCCAATCACGGGGGGTTCATGGGGCTAATTGCAGTGGGGTCGAGTGGCTGGTCACAGGAGGGTCAGATGGTTGATTGTGGGGGCATCAGGAGGCCGATCGTAGGGGTTCAGGCGGCCGATCACGGGAGGGAGATTGGTCCGGGAGGGTAGTGGGGTCGTAATAGGCTGTGGGCCCCCATGGTAGCTGGGGGGTGTGTGCTGTGGTTAAGCCATGGAAGTTGCTTAGAGCAGCAGAGACTGAGTGACAGGTCTCTGCTGCTTGAGACCTGCACGTGTGCAGTGACGTCCTCTGCTGCTCTCAACCAGTGTTCAGGTGACTTAAACCTCATCCCCTTCCCCTGAGTGCATAAGATCGCAGATTTGAACTTGCTCATAAAACAGATCTGAAACTCTCCTGTTTTCACACCCATCCTGGACTTAGAATATTTTTGGTAAGATCGCCCCCCAAATGTCTGTCTATTCCAGCATTAAATGTGTTCAACAATGGAGAATCCACAATCCTCTGGGGTAGAGAAATCCAAAGATTCAGCACTCTTTAAGTGAAGAATTCCTCATCCTAGTGCTAAATGATTGGCCCCTTTTCCTGAGATTGCTCACCTTTGTTTTAGATTCCCCAACCAGTGGAAACAGTTTCTAAGCACCTACCCTATCAAGCTCCTTCAGAATTTTGCAAGTTTCAATGAGATCATCTGTCATTCTTCGAAACTCCAGAGAATATCAGCCCAATTTACTCAGCCTGTCATCATAGGATAACTCCCTCAACCTAGGGAACAATTTAGTGAACATTTGCTGTATCACCTCCAATGCAAGTATATCCCTTCTTAAACATGGAGACCAAAACTCTATATAGTACTATGTGGTCTCACCAAAACCCTGAACAACTGTGGAGGTCCTTTGGCCCATTGTGTCTACACTGGACATCAAGCACTTTGAACTCCATTTTCGAGCACTTTGCCCATAGCTCTGTATGCTGTGATGTTTCAAGTGCTCATCTAAATACTTCTTAAAAGTGGGTTCCCAGCTCTATCACCCTTTCAGACTGAGTTCTAGATTTCCACTACCCTCTGGGTGAAAATGTTTTTCCTCAAATTCTCTTTAATTCTCCTGCTCCTTACCTTAAATCTGTGCACTCTGGTTATTGACCCCTCTATTAAGGGGAAAAGATTCTTCCTATCCATCCTACCTACATTCCTCATAATTTTGTCCACCTCAATCAGCCCCCCCCCACTCCCCTCAGCCTTCTCTGCTCTAAGGAGAACAATCTCAGCCTAACTAGCCATACTTCATAGCTGAAACGCTCCAGCCAAGACATCCTTTGTACCCTTTCAAGTGCAATCACATTCTTCCTATAGCGTGGCAACTAGAACTGCACTCAGTATTCTAGCTGTGGCCTAACAAGCCTTCTTTGTACTTTAATCTCCTTGCATTAAAGGCCAAAATATCTGAATAATTAACTTAATTGAAGCACTTTTTACAGATATGTATTTTGCCCTTTTAATAAGGTATGACAGTGCTCAATAATGCCAGACAGATATGGTACCGACAGGATACTCTTGGCTCAGAAAAATGTCAGTTCCTTGGCTGATTGGTGGATTAAAGTTAGCCCAGGCACGGTTACATTGAACAGGTTTTATCAGACCCACTCAGTAGTGACTGATCTGTTCAACATCATTTTTATTACATGCGATTTTCTCAATTTTGTTGGTGTTTTGGAGATTTCATCTGCGATTGCATCCAATTTTCCATGAATAATGAACAGCGATGGCCTTCTGAGTATGATGCAGAGAGGCTGCTTTTCCCTTTAATCAAGGCCTGGGTTTATGGTGACTGACAAAGTCAAGTTCCAGCTTCTGATGCTTTGAGAATCACATTCCAGGAGTCAGTCTATTTTTATGTGATTGTTGAAATGTACATTATTCAACAGTTTATCCTGCTACGTTAACTGTATAAAACTTTACAATATTCAAAGTATCAGTTACCAAATGCAAATGTTCATTTTTGTCTCTGAGTTCGATAAGTCGAGTACAATGTATTAGTTCATCAAGTCAGGACTAGATTTAGCTCTACACTGCCCTCTCCAGTCAGTTGTTAGAAAAACATAGGAAGAATGTTCATGTTCACTTTTTGAAACATACCAACTTCAATCTCAGCCCAAGAATCCGGCAAGGCTAGTTCTACAGGAAAAAAGATACAATTCAGTCATGTTCTGTCTTAATTAAATCCATATTTCCATGAATGTGAATTATAATTGTTCAATTTCAGTAAGAGGCAAACAGGAATACCCAGATAAGTTTACCCATTAATCCAAATATGGATTTCCTTTTGTTTGTTTAAATTCTCCTGGGATTTTAAACTAAGTATGCAGAGTCATTCACTCGGTGCGGAGGGAGGCAGGGAAGGAGGAGGACTTCCTTGTGAACCTGCTCCTAAGCCTGGCAAAACTTGCCATAAACATGTCCAGGCAGCGGGTGACCGAGGGAATGGTCCAACCTGACTGTCTGTCCCTCTACCGCGGCTATGTTCGCGGCCGGGCGTTCTGGAGAGGGAGCATGCAATGTCCGAGGGCACCGTTAACGCCTTCCATGCCCACTGGGCACCACAGGGAATGGGTGCATTATTGACCCCTTTAATCACATTTTGATTTGATGTTTTAAGTTTCCTTCCACTTTGACGTCTGTTTCAGGCAGTTGCCCTCCTTTTCGGAGTTGCCCATTTTAATTTGTCCCCTTGTTAATTTGATTTAGTTTATTTGGTTGGCAAAAAGAGCGGTATGTAGAATCATGTGAGGTTTCAATTAGATTGATTGACAGGGATAGAGAGATGTGATTAAGGGGAGGAACTAAGCTTGCAGGAAAGAACTGTTTTATTTCCATTTAAGTCTATAAGAGAAATACTGCTTGATTGGAACTAATAGTAATAGGTTAGGAGTTAAGAATTGTATCTTGTCATGTTTAAATATTGTTAAATTGTTAAGCATTAAGGTAATTCATTTGTTATAGTTAAACTGTGTTGTTGAATAAAGTTTGTATTGATAAGAGCTCCATTGTTTGTCAGTAGAATCACATCTGGAGTGAAACATCTTGTCCTCACGTTAATGCCAAAATAGAAAAATTGTTGGGGTCTACGCTGTCTTTCTAATAAAACTTGGGGTTTCTGATCGGGTACCTGAACAAATGGCATGTTGGAGTTGCTAGCAAGGCTGATATTTATTGCTCATTCCTAACTTCCCTTTAACTGAGTGGCTTGCTCAGACATTTCAGAAGACAGTTAAGAATCAACCACATTTCTGTAGGTCTGGAGTCACATGGTAAGGACAGCAGTTTTCATACAAACATATAAAAAAGAATCAGGAGTAGGCAATTTGGCCGTTCAAGTCTGCTCCGCCACTCAGTATGATCATGGCTAATTCTCTGTCTCAATGCTATACTCCTGTGCTCTCCCCATAACCCCTTAACACCTTTAGAGTCTAGACATCTATCCATTTACTTCCCTGAAGGACATTAATGAAGCAAATGGGTGTTTACAAAAATCAACAATAGTTTCAGGGCCACCATTCCTGAAACCAGACTTTTAATTCCAAATTTATATATTGAAATTAAACCCCAGCTGCCATGTGGATTTGACTCCACATCCCCAAAGCTCTGACAAAGGGTCATCCTGACTCGAAACGTTGGCTTTGTGTTGTCCCTACAGATACTGTCAGACCTGCTGAAATTTTCCACCATTTTCTGTTTTTGTTTTGGATTCCAGCATCCGCAAGTAAATTACTTTCATTTTCTGAATTACAAGTTTGGCAACAGTATCTCTACACCTCCATCTCCCCATAAGTGTTTCAGGAAAGATGTGGCAAGACTCTTTGTAAAATGAAAGTTTTTTCTTTTCATATTTTACATCTCTTCTGTTTTTGTTTCTAAATGCTGTCTGAGGCAAGATAAGTGATGTGCAGCACAAGCAGCATGGTGGCACAGTGGTTAGCACTGCTGCCTCACAGCACCAGGAACCTAGGTTTGATTCCAGCCTCAGGTGACTGTGTGGAATTTGCACATTCTCCCCTTGTCTGTGTGGGTTTCCTCCCACATGCAAAAGATGTATGGGTTAGGTTGATTGGCCATGCTAAATTGTCCCTTAGTGTCAGGCAGGGCAAGTATGTGGGGTAACAGGGATAGGGCCTGGGTGGGACTGTTGTCAGTGTAGACTTAATGGGCCGGATGGCCTCCTTCTGTATTGGAGGGATTATTTTCTCGCTATATCTTCCAGCACTGAAAAAAAAATGTTGGTGACATGTCCCATGCCATGTTTCTGCAACATTAGCTTTCCAGAAATCTAACAGAAAAAAATTTAAAACAAAGGACCCCCCCACGGATATGGAGACACCCCACTCACAGACATGGGGAGGGGAACCCCCCCCCCCACACACAAATGGGGACCCACCTCGATGATGCACTCTCAGAGGAAACCCCCCTGGCAGTGCCAAGAGGCAGTGCCAGGGCACTGCTCTAGCATGTCCCCGCCCCAGGGTTTGAATTTATCTGTGTGCCCCCAGTGGGTTCCCTTCACCTGGTTTCCATTGCTCCAGGCCTATTACCTCGCCAATGGAATCCCAATGTGGAGGAGGAGCGGCAACACAGTGCGGAAGCCCATTAATGAGATTTAAGTGTTTATAATGAGGCTCCCAAACTTCCTGGGAAGGAACTTCATTGTGGGGGGATGGGGAGTGGGGGTTGGGGGGTTTGTGTCATGAAGACCTTGCTGGCAAGATTCTCGGTTTTGGCCTCTCGGTGGATTTTGCGCCCATGTCATCGTTCGCTCCTGCATTGCCCATGAGTATAAAATCCCTGCATTTGTTTTTCAAAGGCCGTGTCAAAAAATAGCACAAAGCCATTTTTAAAAAAAGGACGAGGAAGGTCATTCATATCATCTTAATTTGTCAATCCAGAGAATCTAATGTGTTCTCATTTTACATATAATTCCATCTTAAATCATTCCATAATTTTAGCATCTCTCTGGAATTTTATGCCACATTTTGTAGGAAAATGAATTGCTAGGGTATTAATCCAAAAATTATCTTTCTCCACTTAGAATTTTACCTATTCATTTTATTCACCCATAAAGTCAAAGGCAGCAGACATCTGGGAACACAACCATCTGCAAGTTCCTCTCCAAGCCACACACCATCCTGACTTGGAATTACCTTTGTTTCCACTGGGTCAAAATTCTGGGACTCCTTATATTGGCACTCTGGATATATCTACACACCACATGGTTCAAGAAGGCAGCCCACCACCACCACCTTCTCAAATGTTGGCCTAGCCAGCAATGCCCTTATCCTGTAATCACATTTTTAAAAATTGTCTCTGATTGACTGAGATACCAGGTCAATTTTCACAGGAGTAGGAAAGACTCAGGGAGAAGTTAATAGAGGTTTTTAAATTTATGAAGGGATTGACAGAATAAATAGTGAAAGACTGTTCCTTTCACAGGAGAATCAGAGCTGAGAGGTCATCAATTTCAAATTGTCACTAAAAGACTGAGGAAAGAGCTAAAGAGAAAGTCGTTTATGTACTAAGTTGTTAGATTGTGAAAGACTTTGCCACAGGGAGCAGTTATGGCTGAAACCATTCCATCTTTTAAGAGAAGTGTAGATAAACCTTTGAAACAGAAAATACAGGGCTAGGGGGACAAATAAAAGCAATGGAATTAGTTTTGGATTGTTCTGGCAAAGAGCGGACACAGACACAATAGGCTGAATGGCCTTCTCTGTGTTATAAACTTCATTGATTGATTCCTTCAAGCCTGATCTCCAAGGTAGCTGGCACCATTATTGAAATGTTGCAGAGACCACTTCGCTCCTGAGATACATGGCATTGCTCTCCATTTAGCATCCTGTTCTGGAGCTGCTAAAATCAGGTGTGCAACTGTTTGCTCCTTCCCTGCTGTTATCCTCTTTGCTGTTATCCACTCTGCCATTTGCCTCACTCCCTATGCCCTGGCCAGCTAACCTATTTAAGCTGTTTCCTGTCAATGCCCATATAACTTTGTGACTGCAAGGCAGGGTGCTGGGCAAAGGTAGGAGGCTAGAGGTCCTTGATCTCGAGACTTGGCTACAGATCAGGTAACATTGGGGTCAGGTCTGATTCCAGTGCAGGGGAAGAGTGGTTTATCTGGAAAGGTTTGATTGTGACTGATTGGCTGCACTCCCTCGATCGCACAGTCGCAGGATGGATTGGGAGGGAGGGTGGGGAGAAGGGCAGCCAGCGAACAACAGCAGCAAAAGGAGAAAACCAGAAGCAGAAAGAGAGATTATTGAATACACCTCTCTAAACTTTTAGAAAGCTGTACCATTGGAAATGGATACTCATAAATACGGATTTCCCAGCTCAATGCTGGAGAAATGTTTTTCTCCAATTAATTTTCCTTCAGTGCCTTTCCCTGCTTTGACCCTTATCCAGCCCGAGCAGCTGAGCTTTCTTTCCTTCTCACATCTTTCACCATAGATTCAAATCATGTTAAGAAAAAAAGGTAAACAGAACTATCCACCTTTTGTCGATCCAAAAAGTATCCATTTAAAGCTCTCACCTCTTTGACACTTTACGCTTTAATTTCCATAACAAGTGCCTTCATGTTGCAACTTATCAAACAGCTTCTAAAAATCCATACATACAACATGCTCTTCATGTAATTCAATTAGATTAGTCAAGGATAATCTTTTCTTTACCAATCCATGCTGACTATCCTTTGTCTTAAGTGTTCTCTAATTTCACTTTAATAGTTTACTCACAACTGAGATAAAGGGGACTGAACGAGAGAACAATATTTGCCATCTTTCAGTTGTTTAGCGTATTTCTTATTTCCAAAATGTTTTGGAAAATTATGATTAGTGGCTCCATTATCTTCTCCCCAACCTCCCTCTGTGTTCTGAATACGTATTATCAGGGTGACCTCTCTACTTTTAGTCCAATTTATTGTTCTGCTAATTCATTTTAAAATATTCAATTCCACATCCTCTTAAAATAAAAAGACTTTCATTTATATAGCACCTCTTAGGCCATCCCAAAGTAAAAGCATTCACTTTTTAAAATGTGGTGGTCACTGTTGCAATGAAAGAAACACAGCAGCCAGTAAATTCCACAAACAGCATTGTGATAATGATCCCGATAATCTATACTTTTAATTATACTAATTGAGGAATGAAAAATGTCCAGAACATTTTTGTCTTTGCTCCTTTTGCTCCTCATTGAAATTGTTCCATGGGATCTTTTACAACCACCCAAGGTTGTAGACAGGGCTTCAGTTTAAATACTTATCTGAGAAGCTGAGGGTAAACCATTTCTCATCATGTCATGCTTCTCTAAAAAGAAAGGAAACATGTTTCTCGAGCATCTCCCCTTTTCCCTTTGTTCCAAACTTCAATTTGGCACCTTTTGTCCACAAGTCGTTTCAAGTAAAGGAATGAGAATGACAGAGAAAATGAGAGATATCAATAATAGAAAGAAGAAGGGAGATTAGGGAGAGCAAGCATGAATGTAAAAGAGAGAGTGTGAGAGAGAAATAGGGAGACAGTGAAAGGTATAGAAAGAATAAAATAGGAACTGAAGCAGAGAGAGACATATACGGGGCAATTTTTGATGGTGCATTCAAGTGCTAAAAGTCCTCCTTGAGTGGCCGGACTGGGTTCTTGAGCTGAAATACCAGTTTAACCTGTGTTTAGTGCTCGATGCCATCTTGGTAAAGGAGTCAAAGATAGCTCTATGAACTGCCACTTGGAGGCTTGTTAAACAGCAGATTGCTACATAAAATGCCTATTAGCACTCATTAAAGAGCCTGCATGGCATTTTAGTGACTGATGCTTCAACTAGCGCGATCTCCTAACACCAAGCAGCTGTTGGGGAGTAAACACAGCGTTGATGTTGATTTCAGGCACCACTTAATGGAATACTCACTATTTCCTGCTCATTGTTGCTGGAGCTGTGAAGAATTTCACTGAAACATGCCAAGACACTTTCAGGAACACTTTGTCTAGACTTCAGTAAACTCACATGCAATATCTAGACCGGAAATTCTGAGAACTTCACCTAAAAAGACTAAGTGCTGTGCTTCTCCAATTTATCAGAATAATCAGGAGAAAGTCAGTGTTTGATCATGGGCATCTTGCTAGAGGCCCCCCTTCAACTGGATGAAGAATGGAAGGAGGACAGGAAGCCAGGTGGAGCGGAGAGAGGGACAGGAGAGCAATGAAGGTGCAGTGGCATTCTTGCTCCTTGTGGGTATAGGACATCCGTCCTCCACTGGGCCTCTTCCTTGGAACATGGAGTGTCTCTTCTGAGAAGCTGTGCCCTCTGTTCACTCTGTTCACTCTGTCTGAGAAGCTGCGCCCTCTGTTCACTCTGTCTGAGAAGCTGCGCCCTCTGTTCACTCTGTCTGAGAAGCTGTGCCTTCTGTTCACTCTGTCTGAGCCATCATGAAACTGGCCAGAGTGTTTCACATAAATGGAAGGGGATGCAAAGAGCTCATGTTTACTGCTCCATGAAATTGCATCTAATCTGAAACTGAATCCTAAGCCTGCAAGTTCCTCATTTAACATCTCCAGCTAAATCCACAATATGGTCATCAGCAATTAGAATCAAAAATACATGTTAAATTCAGACTTTTTAACTCCTGTTTCGTGTTGGAAGGCAATATTTTTCAGGACATACTGTTGTTTGGTCACTCAGAGGAGGGTCACTCAATGAAATGGAAATTGGTTAGATTTCTTTCAAAAGGCTAGGGATGACCCATTTGAGCTCTGTCTGATAAGTACAGCATGATGGAGAGAAAAGGGGGTTATTTTGTGCCAATAGTTCTCAACCACTGGGTTTTTTTTCTCTCATGTCAGGGTTTGTTGTAGAATAATTGATAGAAATTGATTGCTGATTATTCAACAACATCATTGTACTGTTCAACTATCAGGATGGTGGATTACAAACTAGATGGATGGTGGTCGTCTTAAATCTAACAATTCCTATGTTTATTTCCTAAGGACACTGGTGAGCCAACTGGGATTTTATGACAATCTGGCAGCAACATGATCTCCTTTACTGGTACAAACGTTTTATTACCAGATTTTTGGAGATCCCATTGAGGCCTATACTTCCTCAGTGGAATGAGTGATCCCTTTATTTCTTTAGTCTTGCAGATAGGTTAGAGTGTAACAGAAGGGAGGACATCCCTAATTCAATTGATCCCATTATTGTTGTCTGTCCTGCTGATCAGTATTAATGGAAAAACAGTGATTGGCACGGAAGGTCTTGGTGATGATGATGCCTCTCTGCATACAATACGATTGGAACCTCCCATAATTCCTTCTAATGCCAATGACGTGGTAGAAGTATGTAGGATATTACTCAGAACTTGCACACTGACAACTTGTCCCATTCACTCTATGTTACTCTTACTGAGGGCCTTCCCGTTCTGTCTTGTTTGCTCAAGGAGAATTTAAATGGTTTGATCGAAGAGGGTGCTCTCTGGTCTCCCACACTCCATCCAGATTTGCTCTGTGGAACAAGCTTACTATTTAAATAAAGATGTCAATCCATTGAAAGCAAATAGGTTAAAAACAACAGACAGTGGATTTTAATTTGAACTGGTTAATAATACAAAGTATCATTTCCAAGTTATGATTTGCTGCTGAATCCAGTATAATGTTTATAATTTAAAGAGGAATTAAAAAGTAGCACAGTTGACTTCAAATATAAACATAGCTGATCTAAGGGTATGTAACATATATAAAACCTATGCATTTTCATTGTATAGAATTCTGATCCAAGCAGAAGAATTAAATACAAAGTCCAAGCATTGTGTTATTTGAATTCTCATCCCAATAAGTATCATAATCTTCTGACAAATTGTACTCGAAGGCAGCTGTACATTCCAGCAATCTAATCACATTTGTGTCCAATTCATGGTTTTTGTTCAGTGTTTTACTGTGTTTATTTTCATTGAATTTAGACTGAATGAGTGATTAAATGAGCCATGATACCAAAATTTTTCAACTGAATATTTTTAAGCTAAAATTTATAGAAATGCTGATCCAAACATAAACTTGATCCAAGCATAACATTACTTGGCAAACCAGTTATGCCTTTATCAAGAATTAGCCTGGCATAAATGGGAATTTATGCCCGGCTATAACTGCACTGAGAAGCAAGAGCTATAATGCCATTACCATGGTTCCAAATCTTGTTTTTTCACCAAAAATCCCTTTCTAAAGTGGACACATATCATGAATTAAACATGAGTAGTTTGATAAAGCTACATTCCTCCCTATAAATATTTATGCTGCAAAATTGTGATGTGAAAAAGGGGAATGGCCCTTTAACTTTCTAGTGGCATTCCTGGGCACTTCTTCCCAGCACAAAATAGAAGATGATAGCTCAGGCATCTGTTTACACCCAGAATTCGCATTATAATATAATTTGTATACCCCGCAGGCACTACTCCATGCCACTGCACAAATGAATATTAAATTACGTCCTTATGCACCAATGAACATTCGGCAGATGCAACGAGCAGAATAACACTAGCTGCAAGACAATATTAAACATGGGCCACTGTATAAATAGAATGCATGACACAGAATCATTGGTAATGAAAAATAAATCACTTGTGACATCAGGCAACATAACTCACAAGTGCCTATGTGCCTCACCATCATTAGGTTCATTTCTTAAAGACGTTGCTTTTCGCTGTGGCCCTCACGCCCTCTGTATTAAATAGAATGATAGACATATTTTAGTCACTGAGTAATCAATTACCTATTTTAACTTTGGGTGGGTTTGGGCAACAACATGTTATGATCCATGCACAAGTTTATTGAAACAGTAATTGGCGTTACGTGACAGACAATGAAGGGAGTCCTTACAACACTGGAATCGCATTCTTAATTTTACACCTCAGTAAGCAGTTCATACTTGATAAAAGGAATTCGGACCAGCAATATTAAAAATGTTACATGGGTGTTCCCTACTTTGCCCTGCAGGCACTACTCCATTTTGTTTTGTTGCTAAAATTAGTGAATTGAGGAAATTACACTGTGCGATGGCTAATAATTATTTTTAGCAATGCCTGATTATTGTTATCTTGCTTAATTACATTTTGACACTTGTAATTCAGAAGTGATACGTATTCTGGAATGCTTGAGCACAACCATTCTGCTAGAAAGGTGAATTTGGAGTGGCAGAGATAACAAAATAACAGGTGCTTTTATACACAGACTGCAATCTCCTGAAAAACACATGCTTTTAAATATTATACGCCAGCTTTTATTTTTTTTAAGCTAATACCCTTAGCAAAGTTACGTCTTTGTAGCTTGCAGCCAATGTTACAGCTCTGCACTCTTCGTGGAAGACTACAGAAATCCCTTAAAACAGAAATACAAAAGCCAGGTGGTTGGAGTGCAATTTGTTTCCATTTGTGAAAATTCAGAGATTTAGACAGGTTAAGGTTAAAGGGGATCTCTGAAAGAGCCAAGCTTATTTTTAGATTTAAAAAATACATAAAACCTGACACCGCACTATCGACTTCATTGAAGGCAACAATGTCCCTTTAAGAATTAACCTTTTGACTACAGTGTGCATGCCATCTGCACTTTTCTTAGGTTTTGTTCGCATTATCTAAATTGTCATCTACGCACATAATCAGAGAAAGATGCAAGCCCATAAAAGCATAATTTCAGGTCCACATGCAAAGCAACTGCAATTCCTATAATTATTTTAGGGAAAGAACTCTCAAAACTGCACTGCATCTGTTTTATTATTACAATTTTAAACCTCAAGTGCTCCTACAAGTCTTCAAATCACAGTATCATGTCCTGACAAAAATACAATTTTCATTTTTTCTCAGTTAGTATGGACAGCATCAGCTCATTGTTCACTGCAGAAATGCAACATGTTATCATCGCACTAATAAAGTTCTATTCATTTGCAAAATGAATCAGTGAACATGGACTTCTTATCCTGAGTGTGCAGGTCACATCCTGCAACAAAACAATTATTTCATAACTGAAATATCTGCAGTAACACATCATATGAGGAATATTCCCATTGTCGAGTCGCAGAGACCAAACAAAGCAATGCTGCGAATATTGCTTTATCAATGGAGGGGAGAAATGCCATTTTTACCCCGGGGTGTAGAAATGCTACTTGACTACTTGAACAGTCAATATAAAAGTCAAATTCATTATAAATTCGTAGGTTTTCTTCAGAAAAGGAAGAAAAGAAAAACCTTCTCCAGTACATCAATATCACCTTTTAAATCCTTATCAGATCCGGACTGTACAGTAGAGTAATTCAATCTTTTTTTTTACGTTTAATACGGTCAGGAAGTGAGAATGAAAACAGCCTCTTGTAATGTGATGGAAAAATAGGATGCAATCATTTTGAAGGAGCTGAGGAAAGCAGTCATCTAACAGAGTCTGTCACCATGGAAACAAAATATAGGGGACAATGTACATCTAACATGTGACATTTTACCTGAGAAATTGCTTTTTTTTTGAAATTATATACCTATAAAAAAATTGAGATGCAAAAAAATGCTCTGTTACAGACACTATAAATTGTCATATACTATAGGTCAATATGATGTTGCTGACAGTGCCATCAAGGGACGAATGTGAACTGTATCCCTGTAGTGCTTTAGCTTTACTGCAAGGCACATTTATAAATTGATTTTTATGGGAAAAGCATTCCTTTTGTTCACCTTCACAATCTGTGTTTTAAAACTGTCTAAAATGAAATATGCCAATTATTTATTTTAATGCACCCTAAAACCCTTCAAGAGCCCAGCCTCCAAACTTCATAGGATGGAATGAAAGATGGAATAATTAAATATTATTTCAAATATTTTTGTACATCAAACCTTTCACAGAATTCAAGGAATTTCAAGTAAAAAGAAACATAATAGCAATAAAAGTTAATCTAAGTCCCTTCACGCAAGTATTTTTCTCCCATTTCTCTTTCCCTAATGATTGCTGGTGGATTCATTTTTTCACATCATTCTTCATGCTATTTAATGCTACTCAACGCTATTTAACTCTTGAGAGTACCACAGCCAAGATGATTTCAGTCCGTATTTCTACACACACACTAAGCTTCTTGCTGAGATTTCTGGATAAAGATTAGGAACAAGAATGCTGGCTAATTTCTGCCCTCCCCACCCCAGGTCTGAATGATTCCATTTTTGAAGACTTCCTCCAGGCAATGCCCTTCATGGTAAGATAGCCTGCTGACTAATATGAAGAAAGGGCAAAGTGTCAGAGCGTGATCAGTGCCTATGGGATCAAAACACAGCAAAATATAAAAGCGGATGGATGAGGAAAGAAAGAGAAAATATTGTGACACACCAAAATGGGATTTCGAGAATTTTCTTCTCATTGAACACTGAGGCTAATTCTCCCATCCTTTGGGTGGAATTTCTGCCCTCCTGCCAGCAGATTTGAAGTTGGGGGCAAGTAAAATTCACTGAGTAGCCTTCCTGCTGCCTACCTGCTCGACATCCACCCTGTATGATATTTTACAGATGGCTGGAGAGGCAGGGTCATCCCTCTTGTCCTTGGGCCTATTAACCCCTAAATGGCGAAATAAAAGCCTCATCCCTTCTTCATCAGTATTTACCCACAGTAGGGGTAGGCCCACACCAAGTAGAAAGGCCAGGGGTTTTAGCTGTGCTGGATAGTATGAAGTGGGGGTGGGGAGGGGGGTGGGGGGAAAACCTCCTTAGTGGTTCCCATGGATCATTCCCACACTTTGATCCTCTTTACAGCCTCTTGAACACAGTTTCCCACCCTTCATCCCTTTCACGGAGATCACTCCCCCACCTCCCCGACTCCGGACTTACCTGGGCTCCTTGACATGGTAGGACTGCTGGGATTACAAACCTAGTGGCCAACTGATTGGCTGGCAACTCTAAGGCAGGACTATACCCTGAGTCAGGGGCAGATGTCTCGTCTTAAAGCAAGTGACACCTGCTTACAGCATTAACTTGCTGTAGGCCAGCTGTTGGGATTTTGAAGCAAGTTATTTCAGAAGTGAAATATCTGCAAGAACACATCATATGAGGAATATTTGCATTGTTGAATTGCAGAGACCAAACAGGACAATGTATTTAGTCAGGGGCTAACGGCACCCCATAAAATCCAGCCCATTGAAACAATCAAAGGCCATATCCCTCAACAGATAAGGTTTTCCTTAACTGAGGCATTTAGAACCATAGAACCATAGAAAATTACAGCTCAGAAACAGGCCTTTTGGCCCTTCTTGTCTGTGCCGAACCATTTTTTGCCTAGTCCCATTTGTTAAATGGAAGCAAATGTATGGAAAATATTTGAGGATTTACCTCCTATTGCAATCACAAAATAATTGTGGAGCAGCATTGGGAGCAATTGGAATGAGTTTTAACCAGTTCCCACTTCCTGATGTGAATCATAGGCCACGATTCTCCCAAAAGTGCTGAATTGGTGGGAAAACTGTTCTAAATCCCAACTGTTTTGTCAGTTCAGCTTATCACCTGAATCTCTGCACTCTGTGCAATGCAGAGGTCCCAGTCGTGAATGTCATTAAAAACCCAGGGGGGTGGAACCTATTCACGCCGGAGTCTGACAGTTCTGGAATTCTGCGCATATGCAGTGGTCCTGATCTGTCAGTCTCCCCATTTGCGGGCCAGCTCAATCGCTGGCCAGGTCAGGACCCCCGGAGTGCTGCCCCTCCAGCACCCCCACGGCCCAATCGCAGCCCCCACAACAATTCCCGGGCCAGCCCTGAACCCCCCTGCCCCCCCCCCCATCCCAGAGCGACCCGATGCACAGCCCACTCCCCCAGCAGTGGCAATCCCCTCACCCCCCTCACCCCGCAGACCACCCCCGCCCCCCCCCCCCCAAGCCCGCCCCAATTGCTGCCCTCCCTCCATCCCAGACCCATCCTGTCTGCAGAGTGGCAGCGGGACCCCCACCCCCATGGATCACCCCTAGGCCCCGCCCCCTTGGCATTGCCCAATGTCTGATACGCAGTGACAAGGTGCCCCCTGGGCATGGGCACCTCACCCCTTGGGCAGTGCCACTGGGCACAGGCTGGCACTGCCAGGGTGCCCATGCCTAGGGGGCACCACGCCCCACTGCCCGACCCCCTGGAGGGCCCCAATTGTCCCCTCCTTCATTGCGGCGGGGTCTCCCGCTAGTTCCCCGAACGTGGGGAGCTAGTCTGAACGCTGCTGGAATGAAGTACTCCTGGCAGGGTGGGAGATTCTATCGGGACTTGAAAGGTCCTGATAATGAATTAATAAACATATTTAAAACATATTTTTTTTAAAATTTAAATTGCTTACCTGTCTTCCCGCTGGTTTATAGCGTGGTCTGACCGGCAACCATTCACTGGCTCTGGGAGATGCACATGTGTTCCCGGCACATGCGCAATTCCCTGTTCAAGTCCGGCAACGTGCATCTCCCACCGCGACCCGACAGAAAAGAATTCATACACGGCAGAAGGAGGCCCTTCAGCCCATTGAGCCTGCACTGACAACAATCCCACCCAGGGCCTATCCCCGTAACCCCACGTATTTACTCTGTTAATACCCCTGACACTATGAGGCAATTTAGCATGGCCAATCTACCTAAACTGCACATCTTTGGACTGTGGGAAGAAACCAGAGCACCCGAATGATACAGGGAAAATGTATAAACTCCACACAGTCACCCAAGGCTGGAATTGAACCCTGGTCCCTGATGCTGTGAGGCAGCAGTGCTAACCACCGTGCCACTGTGCTGCATCAAAGGAACAGATGCGATGATAAAACCTCCTCTGTCCCTGTCCCTGGCCAGCATAGGGGTTGCAAAATAAGTGAAGCAATAGTAATAAAAATGTGAGGAAAAACAAAGTAGATTTTTTAGCATATTTAAAGAAAAAGAAAACCCAACATTGCTGGCATGGACCCTGAGAGCATCTATAAACTGTTTTTGTTTTTATTAATCCAACATTTTGCCAGAGGAATATTTGTCAGGAAAAGAAGAGAGGAGATTCCTCGACCTTGATAGGTAAAATCCAATTTATTAACACATTCAAACAGAATGGAAGAGAAAGATATTTATCCCAATTGAAAAAGAGATGATTAAACCTCAAACAAGACTTACAAAAACAGATGAAAACAGAAAATTCAACCTTGAAGGATGATTTCATTACAATTTGTAGGTCTTCCAAGGTACTACCAGAGACACGTCGAGGATCTCACAGTCCATTGCACACAACTGCATGAGACTAATGGATGGATTGTTCGCCAGGGCTGGAAGGTATGTAAACTTCACCTGTGCTGACAATAACTAGAATGAGTTAGTACTTAGAATTGTGTCTTTAGTGCACGGCACCACTGACTGCACACGGGTGGCAATCCTTGCACCCTGAATCAACCCGGAGCATTTGTCGACTGCAAGTGATTTCATTCTATGAATTTTCAGTTGATGCCCAACTGCAAGAAAAAGTTCATGCAGAACTGCGCCGAGTTCCCTGGGAGCTGCCATGATGCTTACATGCCAGACGTATTCATACAAAGAACCAGCCATAAGGGTGGCAACCAGCTGATGAGACCTCTGAGGAATCCCACTAAGAACACCACTAATATACCAGTCTTATCACAACCAGATGTGTCACCGCATAAGCAATGGCATCCTCAAGATGCACTTGTGATGCTTGGTCTGGAGAGGCACTTCAGAGCTCACTGGCCAGGGTCTCTAGAATAATCATGATGTGCTATGTTCTGTACAGCATAGCGCAGCAGCAGGAATTAGAAGTGAAGGAAGAACAAACTGTCCAACCTCATCTGATGAGAATTGCAGTGGAGAGGAGAGGAATGTGAACTCAAAATAAAGTCGCCAGAGCGTGCGGAAAATCCCACCCATTGAAAATTATTGACACAGAAAGAGGACATTCAGCCCACTATGTCCATGGCAGCTGAAAAAGAGCTATCTAGCCTAATCCCACTTTCCATGGTGCCACACTTTGTTTTATAATGCTTCTGTGAAGCCTCTTGGTTTCATTACATTGAAGGTGCTGTGTAAAATGTAAGGTGGTGTTGTTGTTCCCAGTCCTTGAGCAATAGCTCTGTATTCAAGTGGATATCAAAGTAATTTTTGAAAATGCTGGGGGTTTCTGCCTCTACCACTTTTTCAGGCAGTGAGTTCCAGGCCCCCCCCCCATCCTCTGGTTAAAGAGATAATCCTCAACTCCTCTCTAAGCCTTCGGTCAATTACTTTAAGTCTATCCCCCTGGCAATTGACCTCTGCTTTATCCAGGCCCTTCATAATTTTATACAGCGTGATTAAATCTCCCCTCTGCCTCTTACTGTTCCAAAGTAAATAACCCCAGCTTATACAATCTTTTCTCATAGCTAAAAACATTCACTCCCAGCAACATCCTTATAAATCTCCTCAGTATCCTCCTTAGTGCAATCACATCCTTCCTGTAATGTAGTGACCAGAAATGTGTACAGCATTCTAGCCCTGGTCTGATTAGTGCTTTATACTATCCTAACATAACCTCCCTGCTCTAACTTGTCACTTATCCACGCATCCTTGAGCATTTAACTTTCTGACCAATCTGCCATGTCAAAAGTCTTGCTAAAATCCATGTAACCTCTCCATTCGCCTGATGAAGGAGCAGCGCTCTGAAAGCTTGTGATACCAAATAAACCTGTTGGACTTTAACCTGGTGTTTTGTGAGACTTCTTACTGTACACAATCCATGTGGACTACATTAACTGTTCTACCATCTTTGACCCTTATTATTACCACCTCAAAACATTCAATAAAATGAGTTCTTCCCATAACAAATGCATGTGAACAATCCTTAATTAATTTGTGCCCTTCTAAATCATCATTTATAGCTTTCCTCAGAATTGTTTCCAATAATTTGCCCTCTTCCACCTTCATCTCTCACCCAGCCATTCCGCCTTTGCCTTTAAGAAGACCTTCCTCCCCTCTCCCCCATCACCATTCCCCCCGCCCCCCACTCACTTCCAATTGCCTCTCACTCAAGCCCCAGGCCTGCCACACCTCATCACCATCTTAAATGGCAACACTCCAGCCTACACTCTTCCTCTGTGTCATTACAGGACAAACTCAACCACAACAAGCATGAGCCAGCACACCCAGCTGGAGTAATGCCAGAGATCAGAATGCCTCACACGTTTTGAGGAGTTCTCGATCTGGCTGGGGAGGAGGAAGAGGAGGTGAAGTGGGGGTAGCAAACAAATGTGAGAATCCCTAACAGAAATGCTGTCATTCCTCAAGTCTCAGGTGAATTGTCAATGTTCCCCTCCTTTATCCTCTGGAACGCACTGATGTCATCTCCCTTCTCTTGCAGGCAAAGCAGCAGAACAAATCGAACCATGTTCACGACCCCTGCACCCTCCGGACTTGAGCAGTTCAGAGGGAGACTTCTCAGACCCCACAGTTGAAGAGGCGTCATAGCTGTAACCCACACCCAACACCAGCACAGATACCCACACCTCGGCAGGTTCAATAAGTAAGCAGGCCATTGGGTCACTCATTGGTGAGCACCTCACAGCTAAAGATCCACAGCAGGTGGAGGCAGGGATGCTCCAGGGGATTGGCACTTGGAGGGATGCTGGAGGCCACGACTCTGCTGGGCTCTTGGCCGATGACGCGCTCCTGGGTCCGAATGTCCCAGAGATGCTGGAGCTGCAAAGGCAGAGTCACGAGGATCAGAAAGGGATGACAGCATCTCTCCTCAGACTGCAAGGCCAACTGGAGGAAACCCATCTTTAAAGATAAAGTTTACTTATTAGTGTCACAAGTGGGCTTACATTAGCACCGCAATGAAGTTACTGTGAAAATCCCCAAGTCGCCACACTTCGGCGCCTATTCAGGTACACTGAGGGAGAATTTAGCATGGCCAATGCACCTAACCAGCACATCTTTCAGACTGTGGGAGGAAACCCACGCAGACACAGGGAGAACGTGCAGACTCTGCACAGACAGTGACCCAAGCCGAGAATCGAACCTGGGCCTCTGACACTGTGAGGCAGCAGTGCTGAACACTGTGCCACCTCTTATGTCCGAGGAGATGGTGTCGTCACCTCAGTGCACTGAGGCCAACACTGCAAGAGTGGCATCCATGGTGGAGACCTTGGCACAGGACATGCACTCCATGGCAGGAGTGGTTCACCTCATGACCTCCATGTCTGAGCGCTTTAACTCATTGGGGCAGGCACTGGTGGGAATCCATGAGTGTCAGCACCAGAGGACAGTAGGGCCTCTGGATCTCACTCCAGCTGCCCCTCTATTGCATGGAGGACCATTGGGTCCATTGGGCACCCAAAGGGATGAGCATCATATAGTGTTCAGCCTGGGGCCTTCCACCAGCACACCCTGGGGGTGCCCAGCCGATTTGAGTCCCCCCTTCCTGTGAGCGACACGCCTCCAGCCCCACACACCAATGTGGACAGTGGTGCAGTGCCCGTGCTGCCCGAAAACAGGCCAGGGCCCTCAAGGTCTAGGCCCTCCATGGGACACCCGCCAGGGTCATCACAGCAACAGGGCTTGGAAGTTAACAGGCCACCTCAGCCTCAGCTGCGGATCCTGGAGAAGCACCTAAACGTAGTGGGGAGGGGGGTGAGGAAGGTGAAGAAGTGATAGGCACCTAGATAAAGGCAAAATACCGCAGATGCTGGAATCTGAAACAAAAACAGAAAATGCTGGAGAAACTCAGCCGATCTGACAGCATCATTTCGAGTCTGGATGACAGTCTTCCAGACTCAAAACATTGGTTCTATTTTTTCTCCACAGATGCTGTCAGACTTGCTGAGTTTCTCCAGCATTTTCTGTTTTTGTTTGTGATAGGCACCTAGTTGGCACGGTTGAAAGTAGGCACTACTGGTCATCACTGTTTCTAGTTATAAATAATAAATCATTCCGTTCACTCACAGAGTCTCCATCCTGTCATTTCATGCTGCCAAGCTCAGCCAGCCCACGCACACACACACCCAGTGCTTCATTCCTGTGGAGTGTGAGAATAGCTGTGCTTTGTCTCTCGCACACTGAGGACAGAAGCTCAGCTGCAGTCAACTCCACCACCCCTCCCCAACCTTCGGCCACCCTTCCTGAGAACCCATTCATGGAAGGACCAAACCTTCCTCCCACCCATCCATCAGGGGTAGAGCAGATCAACTTTGCATCTTTTTACCTGGGCGGCAGAGACCAAGGGGCTGTCGAGGTGCTGCCCCTTGAGGGCCCTGACCTGCCCATCTCGGGTGTATGATTACAGTGAAAAGCTGGCCACATATTTAGAGGGGCCGGCAGTGTCTGAGATTATCATTCCAGCTTTGATGAACCCCATGATATACCCGTTCACTGGCAGGGCACATGCAGCTCTCTATTAGGCAGGAGTCAGACATATTGCTGAGGATGAGAGGAGCATTGCTTTGTCCTTGCTGCAAGTCAGCATCATTCTGCTGCAGAGTCAGGCCAATGGCTGTAGCCCCCTGTCATTGAAAATGTGCAACCAAATGGTTCGATCATGGTGGCACTACATCATTAGCTTGACCTTACACCCACTGTCGTAGACCTCACCACCTGCTACTCCCACTCATCCCCAAAACAAGAGGTGATCGACGCATCCCTTGCTCATCACCCAATTCTGACCCTGCCCAGCATTTTTCCTCCTCCTTCTCGGCATCATCAGGCCCACCACCCTCTTCAACATCCTCCTCATCTGAGGAGAGACCTGATGCTCGCCCATCTCCCTCAAAGGCAGCTAGGATTTGTGAACGGCTCAAGATATAACTGCCATGAGCGCTCGCCAGAAAATGGGTGCTCACCTGCATGATGCGCAATGTGTAGTTGCAGATGAGTTGAACGCCAAGGGAATGGAACCCCTTGCAATTCCTGAATGGTGCCGCATGCCGCTATGCTGACTGAAGAGCCACGTGGGTGCAGTATCAGACTTTGAACATTGGGCATCCCTGCTAGATGGGCAAAGCCCATGGCACTGGTGTCCTGGCTCGTCTGGTCCCGGTCAAAGTTGTTGAATATTTCAGCCCTGGCATAAAGGGCAATTGTTACCTCCCTAATACATTTATGAGTGACAGACTGGGAGATGCCACAGATGTCCCCTGTGCTGTGCTGGAATAAACTGCTAGCATAAAAGTTCAGAGCAGCTGTATATTTAAGGGCCACAGGCATTGGGTGGCCTCCAGTTCCATGGGGCACCAGCTCATGTAGTATGTGGCAAAGGTGGTCTACTGTACCCTAGGACAGACACAGTCTTCTCTGACTCTACAGCTCAGACAACCGAAGGTAGGAACATTGACACTGAAACATTCTTGGCCGGTACTGTCTCCAATGTTGCTCCTCCATATGTGGTCCTGCTCCATGAGCAGTGGCAGGTTGCTGGTCATTGTCTCTGCTGCTGGTCAACCCCGATCAGTAGATAGGCCGACTCACCAGGCTCCATGATTCTGGCGAATCGTGCACTGAAATAGTAAGAACACCACAGTGAGCGCTGAGGAGTTGTCACAGAGCCCTGACCCTCATCGCTCGTTCCATGCATCTGTGACTTCCACCCCGGTGCTTCCCATTACCAGTGTGAACTTTTGGTCTCCCTCACAGCACCCCCTCTGACACTACAACCACAACTCCACATAACTTCCTCTGTACGCCAGCAGGATGAATGATGTTGAGCCTCTATTGCTGGGTTGACGCTTATGTAGAGCTATTGTAAGTGGCGCCGACGCCAGCTGAATATTCAGTGCGGGCACAATATCTGGGTAAAAACTCAGCTAATGATATGCTGATGCATTCAAATTAGATTCGTGCCCTTTCCCACCGTGTTCCACATTGTTCCAACGACAAAGTTAGCTCAGAAAACACCAGTGAGAGTCATGCTTTTCCGACCTGCCCGCATCTTGAATCCGTGCTGTCATTCCCGCGGATGGTAATGTGGGCTCAAGATCCCACCTATCCAGTTCAATATAAAGATTTAATTTTTTTGTTGTTGCTGTCATGTTGCTTTCTTATTATAGTTACTACATGACAACCATAGTACCCCAAAAAAGTAATTCACCAGAGAAGCACTTGGAAATGTTGTGATGAGGCACTATACAAATTCAAATCTTTTATTTTTTGAAGCATAAACTTATCTTTTTTATTATCATTTGCTGCAATGTTCTTCTGAAAGCTTATCTCATGTGCTTTGTTGAATATCAATGATACAATCATTGCTGTTATTGACATTCTGCAAAACTTTCACAAATGATGCAAGATAACATTTGTGGCAGGTAAATTATTTCCTTCCAATATATTTATTGAAATATGAAAAGAATTGTTTAACCATCACAAGTTGAGAGTCACTCAAAGATGGGAATGACAGGCTTACTAATTAGATTGGAATGGGAATATCCAAAGACTGCAGCATTTGGATACAGGAAGATGTTGAAGAGTAGAGAAACACTATTTAAAAATGAAACCAAAAACAACTATCAGATTTCAATGTCTTTGTATCTTAAACGTTTATGCAAAAATGTATACTTGACATTTTGTCCCAAATACATTAAAACTCACTGTTTCAGATACAGGCCCTGGATATCTTTTTTAATGCCTTTCTCAACATGGTGGTGACAGCTTTTCAACTCAAACTTTGCTTGCTCTTGCTCTCTGCCATATTGGCATCATATGTGTCTAATCTGCACCTTTAATTCTAGGCTGTCATTCATCTTATATGTTTGGTTCCAAAGATGAGGAACCTCATTTTGTGGATAGCTTGGAGAGTCGATTTTTCTTTGGAGAACATTAACAGGAGATTTGATAGAGTTGTTCCTGAACAGAGTAGATAGGGAGAAATTGTTCCTATTGGATGAGGGATTGAGTACCATATGGCTTCAATTTAAGATAATTGGCAAATGAAGCAACAATACGAGGAAAAGCTTTTTTACGCGTGGAGTGATTAAGATTACTGCCTGAGCATGGTGGAGGCAGATTGAGTCGAAGCTTTGAAAAGAGAATTGGATAATTATCTGGAGAGAATACAATGGCAAGGCTACTGGAAAAAGGTGGAGAAGTGGGACTCTGAGTTGCTCTTGCAAAAAGTCAGTACAGACATGACAGGAAGCATAGAGTAGGAAGATTGGTTTGGAGCTATCTGAAGGCGTGTTCATAGGATTAGGATTTTGGCAGTCTCCGAAATGCCTTCATCAAGAGTACATCTTTCACACCATGCACAAATCAATAAATTCAAATTGTTCCATCTTTTAAATACTGATCACTTCACAACAAATGCAGCTATAATCTGTATCACACAAACAATTTGTTTAGTATTTGTACCTGAATGGTTGTTAAAGGCCATAACCAAAGGAACCATATGTATCCTTGCCAATCTTCTCCAACATTTAATCCAAGACCTTGGATACAGTAGAAGCAGAAACAATCTTATAGATTTTAACTAACTCTCCAGAAATAATTTACCTCAGGGACCAGAATCAAGTTTTGAAAGGCAGTATGGTTGAAATGAGCATGCTTGGAGTTTTCTCAATTCTTTGGTTTGATTCCTCACTCACGGCCATAGGCTGTCGTGTCTGTTCCCTTTATTCTCACCTTTACCAAGACCCATGTAAACTTACTGATTCACTAATTCTGCCACGATTCTTCTCAACCTTTAAGTCAAAAATTCTGTTGGCAACCCTTCTTCCCCTGATACTTTCCCCAGAGGAATGAACTTGAATTGTTTTTTTTATAATTTCTGAGCTGAGGCTAGTCCAACTTGTTCCTTTATATATTCAACCAGATTTTTTTTTTGATGAGTGACTTCAAAGAATCTTCTTCCATTCAATGTTCTGAGTTCTATACAATTGCATTATGCATTTAAATACATTAATAATTTCAGCCCCTCTTTTTCCATGCTCACAATAATATTTGAGGTTTGAAGTCTTTTCAAGTGGCAGACAAGTAGTCCGTCTGCTTTGTCTCAGCTTTCACATTAATGAGCTTCGGTTCCGTAAAAAGAAACAGAATTCCATTCAGACTTTCTCTTTACAAAGTAGTGGAATAATTAATGGGAGATTTTTCTGCATATCGTTTTTCAATTTTCCATTTTTATTGTTTCTTTTCTTTGAAGAGGATAGAGTTATGAGTGATTTTAGTTACACCTTAGAAATGGTCTAAACTGTTATCAACAGTGGGAGCAGTATCCAACATGTACATCTGTAGATGCTTAAAAATTTGAAGGTGGGGAAATGCACATGGCTGGGATTTTAACTCCTTCCAATGCTTGTGAAGGAACCTGCTTAGAATAGACTGAGCAACCAGTGAAACTAAAGCAATTCCTTTTCTTGCTCCATTCCTGCCAATTTCCAATTTTAATAATTTTAGTTTTGGTAGGCGATAAGGATTTGGACTCTTGCATAAATGTTAGGATCTAGTCCTGTGACAACAACACAATGAGAAAATTAAACTTTCACATTGATTATACCTGTTCAGGTCCGATTTTCAGTACACTGATATTCTAATTGATCTGACAAATTAGTTTTCAAATTAATTCCAAGCCAATCAAATTGTGAGTTTTTACAATTTTCTCATTTTCAAAGCTTGAAGAAGGAAGATGGATTTAAAGTTTTTTTTTAAAGAGTAAGAGACACTCTACCCTGCTGCCTCTGAAAAGCAGCCAGCATAATTAAGAACCCCACGCACCCCGGACATTCTCTCTTCCAACTTCTTACATCGGGAAAAAGATACAAAAGTCTGATGCCACGTACCAACTGACTCAAGAACAGCTTCTTCCCTGCTGCTGTCAGACTTTTGAATGGATCTACCTTGTATTAAGTTGATCTTTCTCTACACCCTAGTTATGACTGTAACACTACATTTTGCACCCTCTCCTTTCCTTCTCTATGAATGGTATGCTTTGTCTGTGTAGCACGCAAGAAACAATACTTTTCAATGTATACTAATACATGTGATAATAAATCAAATCAAAAGATAAAAGATGAATCAAAGAGAAAATGTAAAATTATTTAATAAAAGAGAAGAGGCAATGGGTGTAAAAGGGCAGACAGTGAACAGAATTAATATTTTTTGGTCAAGTTGCATTTTTAGGATTTAATTTAATTTAAATATTAATGTATTAATACAACTTTGTCATCTGAGCAGCTTCAGTAAGATTAATATGTGTTTCTTTAAAGAGAAATTGTCCTCATGGGGAGGGTGGCAATCTTGAGTCATTAATAGCTTGGCTGAGCTGTGTTCAGCAGGGGATGAACTGAAAAGTTAAAGCGGCTGAGGAGCACAGGAAGACTGGAATTTCTCTGGATCTGATAACAGTTAACATTGATTAAAAAGTCTTGTAACGTGTTTTATTTAGACATGGTTGGTCTTGAAAAAAAACTAGAGAGTTTAAAATAATTAGATTCCAATTTCATTATGTACGTTCGTCAAAATTTTCCCTTTTAGTTTCCGCATGGAGAATTTTAATCTGGAGCAGCACATGTGTTTGCGTGTGGATGGATGAGGAAAAATATCAGTGCAACAGGAAGCCATTCCAATCCACCAATGTCCAGGTATAATGAGAGCACCTTAAGCTGCTTGCTCACATGGCCCTCAGAAAGGTAGACTGCCTGTTAACATGTGCTAATCGATGAATTAGAGCGATTTTCCAATTCACTTTCAAATTTAACATCGCATTCAAGGGTCTCCCTGGTTTCTTGCAAGTCACAAGTGAAAGCATAGTGACAATTGAGGGAAATGAATCAAATCCGTGGAAGTACTGCAATAAATATTCAATTCTCACAGCTGCTTCCTTACCCATTTGGAGCAAAAGCATCTGTTTGCAGTGGTTCTGCTGAAAAGAGGCTTGATATTTCCTCAATCACATCAGGATGCATGGCGCTATTGCTACCTTTGATTGGATCTTAGTGGGGACAGTATAATGAACATCAGCACCAGCCTGTGATTGAGAGACCTGAGTGGCAGAGAGGGAAGCATCTCACTAAAGGCACCACAAATAGCCGGCCTTCAGGAAAGGCTAAACAGCAGCATTACAGAGGGCTCAGGTTGGATTGTCAAGTGTGGCAAACATCTGGAGCCTCCGAGATGGCCTGCTTCTACTGTACCAGATGGTCATACATTGCCAGTGGCCATCAAAGTCACAATCACCCATAACATTTTATCCTCCCACATTCTTCCAGTGCTCTACTGGAGACATTTCTATGGTCACCCAGTCGGTGGTGCACAAATGCATAGGACAGGTGACTGATCAGTTGTTTGTCAAGGCTGCCAATTATGCCAACTTCGCTTGTATTTACACCAATCAGAATGAGCAGTGACTCGGGTGCCCAGATTAACCAAAAGTATTCATCAACTAAAGGCCTTCCACACTATTAATGTGCTGCTGGTGTACAACCGCTAAAGGTTAGTGTGTGCATGATTGTAGGAAAGCTGCCATGATGGCTGGGATTTGATAGAGCCCATCAGAGTGGGCTAGCTGGTAAAAGGGCCCACATCATCACAGGGGTGGTCGCACAATCCATTTCCACCAATAGAAAAACTGACCCCTCCCTCCCCCATTTAGTCAGCGATGGGAATGGACCAAAATGGAAAATTCACCCGCTGGCTAATTAGCCTCTTTATTCAGCCACTTAGCCACTGGGAAGAGTGGTGGGTCAGGGATTCTCACAAACTCATGTGGGTCTCACTTGTCCTCTGAAGACCACCCAGCAAATCTAGTAAGGTTTGCCCGCAGTTTCCTGGGATCGAGGATTGGGGAGGGGAGGGAGGGTCCTCTTTCAAAGGCACTTAGTGCTGAATGAGGGATGTGGAAAAATGACTGGCTTTAACAAAGGCCACCTGACAGTGATATTACGCTGCAGGTGGCCTTAACCTTCACCTGTCAGTGGAAGGAGGTCTTGACCTCGAGAGCTATGAGTCAATCTGATTGGTTGGTAGCTCTTCCAGTCCCAGCAAATCCCATGAAAAAGATCATCAAAGTGCACCATGTCCCAGGCTTTTGGGGCAGAGAGGGATCAGGTACCCTGGGGATGGGGGAAGGTCAGGGGTGTGAGAAAGGGTGGGCTTTGGAGGCCAGGCTCAAATGGTGATGAGGTATCATCTTAGAGGGTGTGACCCTGGTTCATACAGGGCACCAAAGCATGTAACTCCCCCTTCCTACCCTTTCACTAACATTAGTGAAAAAATGGCCTTCTTCCACTGCCTCAGTGTGTTATGATGTGGAGATGCCGGCGTTGGACTGGGGTAAACACAGTAAGAAGTTTAACAACACCAGGTTAAAGTCCAACAGGTTTATTTGGTAGCAAAAGCCACACTCAGTGTATTATGGCAGGGAAGGTGGATTGAAGTCCCTAAGTGGCCTTTTATTGGCCAATTAAGGACCATAGCAGGCCTGGGGTTGGTGTTGTGGGCTAGTGGGCACCTTACCCAACCCCCTGTATTATGGGAACCGGATTGGGAAGAGCGGGAAGACGGTGGGCTACTCACTCATCATATTTTACATAGTGCCCACCAAAAACATGCTTGGTTAGGGGTTGTAAAATCCAGCCCTATATGCTAAATATATAGTGATAATAGCTAAGATTGTAATGTTGGGCAGATTTTTGCCATCATTTTGGGGTGGGAACTAAGTGGTAAATTCTTCAAAAATGGAATACAAACTTACAGTCCTGTTCCACTGTTATTCTATGCTTCTGTTGCCATTTTGAATGGGTTGTTTAGGTAGGCAGCCAAGTAACTGCTGGGAAAAGGTAAGACAATATAGATCAGTTTCAATAGGACACCAATGCAAACCAGACCGATTGTGCCCAAGAGGTGGTTAGCCAACAATGATTAAAAGGACATACCTTTTTTAAGGGCCTTTTATGTGGCTAGTGTAATCTAAAGTTATCTATTAACTTCATAAAAAGTGACTTTTTTTCATACACGTTTAGGCTTAATCCCCATTTCTGGATAATTTGCTTAACATTCGTTGCATGATGTGATGTGACATCAGCCAGCCATGGTCACTCAGTCAACTCCATCAAAACCTTCAGAGTCCTCGACTGCTAGGAGAAGCTCCTCCTTCAAATCTTCGAACGATTCATAAGGTGGCAGTAATCTTACCAAGGCCGGTCTTTCATCACCAATCACCCTTTGATTTACAATGGTACCTGGACAGCTTTCAGTGACTACGGAGTGCAGATCGGTTCCGAATCTATCGACTGCCGATCTGAGTGGAGCTAAACCCCCAGTGCTCCTTCCCTATTGGGCGAGCGTCCACTTGCCTAATAGAAGAGTTCATATTCAACAAGACCCACAGGGAGATGTATTGATGATCCCCCGTGACCATCATAGCAGCCAGGATCAGCACAAATCCTCTGTCGTCACTCAAATATCAGTCCACCTGATGCCTGTCCCTCTGTGTTGAGGTATGTCTTCCCTCCACTCATTAACTTAACTTGCTCGGCCCTGGGGCAGAGCTGCTGGATTTCCTGTCCCTCCTCCCTGCTCTGAATGTGTGGTCTACACACCTTGAATATGGTCATGGGATCTGACCACGTAAATGATTCAGACCTCTGACCATTTTCAACGGGTGGGTGGAAGGCTCATTTAATCCACTTCTTACCAGATCACAGGGAATGATCAAAATTGTCCCAATTGGATGTGATAGAGGTGGAGTCATCAGATATTAGTGGACTTGGACAGCAATCACATCCTTGTCTATTCTTCGTTGAGGCCATTTAGTTGTCTGGCCATTATCCGTTAGCTTAGATATACTTAGATAAAGAAAACAAAAATGATATTCTGTCAATATTAGTAGGCTTGGATATTGGTTGAATTCTTTGGTTATAATGGATGAACTTATTTAGCATCTTTCTGTTCCGTTTTGTTTTTGGGGTCCAGATGGGGTTATTTGAGGTTTGACTGTTTCCTTAAGAAAGCAACTTAAGACTGTTGTAAGTGAAACCATTATTATTTATTTACAGCTCTATGTACATCTCCATAGCTGTAAACAAGGATATTCCTCTTTTTCCCTCCAGATCTCATTCGTCATGTGATATTATATCATAATTGCATCAGCAGTTACTTCCCTATCAGATGTTTCTGATGTTAATCCTTTACAATCTCAATTATATTTGCCATTACATGTTTATAGATTAATCTTCAATTTGATAAACTGTTTTATGAGTTCTTGAAAGCTATAATTAATAAATAGGCTTTTGATGATATTTCTATTCTTTTCTAATTGGACCGTATTAGAATGCTATTGGTATAGCCCAAATGGTGCACATCAATGGGATTTTATTTCGAACAGTCAAGTGTCTCACACACACCATGTTGTAGATTCTCCAATTCAAGTAACAAAGAGAAGTACACATCTAAAAATTATGTTGCATCGCACCCCCACCGCCCCAGCCCCCCCTCCCCCCACCACCACCCCCCCAGATACATATCCCACATACTTATGTCCAGAGTGTTTTTAGAGTCAACGGCTGGAATTCTCCAGCCATTCATGCCCACCACCACCTCACACCAGCGAGAGCGGAGAATGAGGCGTTCAGCCAAATCTCCAGTCACTGCAGCAGGATCAGAGAATCTCACCTGTGGGCAAGGTCGGAGAATCCGGCCCAATGTTTACAAAAAAAATGAATGAGAATGGGCTGTGTAAAAGTAAATGGTTCATCAAGACTGTCCAGTCCCACACAGTGCAAACTGCTCACTCTGCTAAACCCACTCTGTGACCTTCTCTGATCTCCTGAGAAAGGCAAAGTAATAGAGGGAAAAAGCTCTGGAAAACTTTTAATTTTAGGGATCTCCAGGTGCCTAAGGTGTTACTGCCAGAGTTTAACCTGTTAAAACTGCACCAGTATGAAACATTAAAATATCCAGAGCAAAGAATGACCCTGGAGTCAATCAAACACCTCGGCTGGAATTTTACCGCCACACCCGCCATGGGAATCGGAGTGGGCAAGAGGGGGACAATGGGAAGGTCCATCGACATCAGGCGGGATTTTATGGTTTCAGGATGGGCGAGGCTGTAAACTCTCATCCCTCATATCTGGTGTTCATGTCAGGTGTTCCTGATAAACCGTTGATTCCTACTTAAGGTACACTTTAAATTTACCTCCTGGCAATCTGAGGAACAGGAAAACAGTGTCCTTAATAGGGTGATTTTCAACTGCTCGCTGCCCTTTTCTTCACAGAGAGACAGATATTTGCAGTTGAAAATGAGAGAGTGCACCTCAGCTAGCCCCTAAAGCCAAAGGCCCACCTGATGCAATTTTAGACGGTCCAGCAAATAGAACAACATTCCTGCCTGAAACAAGTAGGACACTGTTTAAATTGAAAATTAGGGTTGCACACCATTGTAAGATTGAAAATTGATCTACAAATGGGCAAAGTGCATATCATCGGGTGGCACAGTGGCACAATGGTCAGCACTGCTGCCTCACAGCGTCAGGGACCCAGGTTCAATTCCAGCCTCGGTCACTGTCTGTGTGTAGTTTGCACTTTCTCCCCGTGTCTGCATAGGTTTCCTCCGTGTGCTCCGGTTTCCTCCCACACTTCAAAGATGTGCAGGTTAGGTTAATTGGCCATGCTAAATTGACCCTACTGTCAGGGGGATTAGCAGGGTAAATATGTGGGGATATGGGAATAGGGCCTGGGTGAGATTGTGGTTGGTACAGACCCGATGGACCAAATGGCCTCCTTCTGTACTGTAGAGATTCTATGATTCTACCTTCTGGTCCTAATGAAGGACCTTCTAATGAATAACCTTCTTTTCCTTTCTCCACAGATGGTACAGTGGTTAACACTGTTGCCTCACAACACCAAGGACCTGGGTTCAATTCCTGGCTTGGATCACTGTCTGTGCGGAGTCTGCACATTCTCCCTGTGTCTGTGCGAGTTTCTTCTGGGTGCTCTGGTTTCCTCTCACAGTCCAAAGATGTGCGGGCTAGGTGCATTGGCCATGCTAAATTCTCCCTCAGTGTAGCCGAACAGGCACCGGAGTGGTGACTAGTGGATTTTCAAAGTAACTTCACTGCAGTGTTAATGTAAGCCTACATGTGACACAAATAAATTTTTAGATGGTGCCAGATCTGCTGAATACTTCTGGCATTTTCTGTTTTAATCATGGTTTAATGAGAAAATGTTTTTCTCTTATTGCTAACTTTGCTCAAAGCTTTTGAAGTCAGTACTTGCACCCTCTTGTCTTTGCTAATTGTTTAAGTTGAAAAACTGGTTATTCCAATTCACTGATATTTTGCACTATTTTGAATATTTGTTATACCTTTCCTCAATCTTCATGTATAACATGTGTTAAGGACCCCACTGATGTTAAATGCGAGAGTATCCCAAAACCCAGAAAGATGACTTGGAAACACCAGTTCATAGTGCTGTATATTTTCAATTTGGTATGATGTGAGAAAAGATATGCAAACCAGGGAGGAACAGTTCTTTCTTGTTACAATCAATTCATAAAGAATATTTATTAACTTGAAAGAAAACACACAACAAGAAACACTCTAATATGCTACAACAATTCACTTAACTACAACAATAGTTATACACACACAATGGGGGCGATTCTCCCAAAATATTCGAAGTGTCAAATTATAAAAACTGGAATAAATCCTGCTGTTTTTTTAGCAGGAGTTTCAAAATGAATCTCCCACACTCTGTGCACTGTAGAGTGCACAAACATGAATCATGCTAAATATCAGGGGGTGGAGCCGGTTCCCGCTGGAGAGACCAGCAGCATAGCACTGAGCAAGCCACTGCACATGTGCCAATCTGTCAGCGCTGAGATTGGTGCATGCACAATGGTCCCTGGCTGCTGCCCTCCCGATTGCTGGCCAGTCCCATGACCCCCCCAAGGCCCGATCACTGGAGCCCCCAAACATGTCCAGGCCAGCCTCAACCCACCCCCATCCCAGCCCACCTCAACGTCCATCCCCGCAGCCCCGATCTCCCGATCAATCCCACCCCGACTCCCCTCCCAACAACAGCCCCAGACTCCCCCTGCAGCCCCGGCCACTCAGCAGGCTGAACACGCCCGCAACCCGATGGCCAGCCCTGATCGCTTCTGCTGTCACTAAGCCCAAATGCAGAGCAGCAGCTGGACCCCCCCACCCCTACCCCCACTGATTTCCCCCCAGAGGCCCCGTCTCCCCATCAGGCCTGGCCCCATTAGGCCCCACCCCTTGGCACTGCCCGATGCCTGGTGGGCAGTGCCAAGATGCCCCCAGGGCATTCTCACTTTGCCCCTTGGGCAGTTCCCAGGCCCAGGTTGGCACTGCCAAGATGGCAATGTCCAGGGGGCACCCCCCCCCCCCCCCAGTGCCCGACCCTCCGAGGGGCCTCGATTAACCACCTTCACTCCAGCAGTGTCGGGCCACCAGCTCCCTCGAGTGGGGAGCTATACTAAACCCCACTGGAGTGAAATACTCCTGGCTGGGGGGGCAGGGAGAGGCTGGCTGGCCCAAAGATTTCAGTCCTGGGCCCGCTAATGACAATAAAATTGTATGTAAATTCACATTCCAATATATTATTGGCACGGAACTGATGATGCCGGAATTCCGGCTGCTGGAGATGCGCGGAGGACATGGCACCCAGCGGGGAGCCCGTGAAATGGCCTCTGCTAGAGTCTCCCGACCTGTTGCGCTACAAAGTCAGCGCAGCGGGCTGGGAGAATCACCCCCAATATCTCATGATATTATCCTTTGTTCCCAACTACTTATGTCTCCCAAACTCTGACAAAAGCTTCTTTTCCCAAACAATACCCAATATTATATACTCTATGAGCTAAATCAGCAGATAGTTGCCACCCCACAGGTTATATTCCAGGTTTGGGAAAGCCATCTTCAGTATTCAGATTCTTCTCTGTTAGAGTTTTGATTTTAAACAGCAGTCTTTAGCGACAATTTGTTTTCAGGGGAGGCTGCTTTCTGCTGCTGGGTGTGGCTATGATGGTTGATGCTTCTCTACCCTCTCCTCCAGTTATCTTAGTTATATATCCAGTTATCTTACTATGGATATATAGATGGCGATTCTCCTGAATCAGGACTAAGTGCCCACGCCAGAGGGAAAACAGAAAGATTTCCTGTGGGCATTGGCAGCTCTGTCAGGTGGGCTTCATCCACCTGAAAGATGCAAATGAAACCATTTTGGGGAAATCACTGGCCATCCCTGATGTTCTGAGATCGGGGCACCATTTTTAAAGGGTGCGCGGATCTCTGTGCTTGGATACAGGCCCCCCTCTCCCCAATAAATGAATGGTGCCCACCACACTGACCAGGGGAGTGCCACCAAAGCCTCATCAAAGAGGGGCATCTTCCCCTCCCCACCTCACAAATAATGTGTAACCCCCGCACCACACCATGTAGGCATGAGGGTGACCTGACCCAACCCTCCACACAATCCCTTCCCCCTCAGACCCACCCACTCATCCCCCTTCCCCCTCAGAAATCCACTCGAGGCCCCTTCCTCCACAAACCCCCCCCACTCAGGCCCCCTTCAGGCCATGCGCCTGAGAGGTGATGTCACTTTCACCTGGGGGAGCATGGTTCCATTTTGCACAGCTGTACACCAACCCCTCGCTTCAATTTTAAGTTTCTGAGGCAAGCTGAAACCTTTGAAACCCTCTCTATTCCACCGGAAACCTTTAATCTTTGTCAATTTCAGTGTGCAGTGCTTTGAAATAAGCTTCCATTGATAGCTTTATGAATATCTACTCATGCTTCAGTCCGCTGTGTTTATTTACATTGCCCTTCACACTTGAATGCATCTCAAGTACCTCCATTATTCCTAACCATGACATTTACAAAGATTCCTAACCTGATTGACAGTTTCTTTAAAAGGAATAAGTGGCTTGCAAAAGAGGAACATAAACCACTTATTCCCTGACAGAGGACTTCAAATGGGGTTTGCTCACACCTGCAGCTTCTGTCAGGGAGAAAGGGAAATCCCTGCTGCAGAATGGAGTAATGCAGTAATATTAAGCATGCAAAGTTACCCCCCCCCCTCATTTTTCCTTTTCATGTACCTACATGTGGACGAGGCTTTTAGCATATAAGTGCCATTTCCTAAATCTCTCCACTTTGAAGTCACTTTTTCTAAACACCGTTGTTTTCCCTAGTCACTTAGGTAAACATTTGTTTTCCAACTGCTACACTAATTCATATATCAAAAACACACCTTCAGACAACTGTACTTCTCATTTCTCTTTTTAATCTCATTCTTTTTTACTTTATCCCAATTTCATTTTTTTAATCTTGATTTTCCTCAATTCTTAACATATGGAATAGCTTCTATTAATGGAGGTCAAGAAATGAGAGGAAAATGGAGTTCATTGATCATACTAAGAGAGCATTTAGGCTGTTTAGGACAGTCAGTAATAAAACAAAGCAAGTATTTGGAATCTCCCCCCACAACCCCCCCCCCCCACTCCAACCGGCGGCATGACGTCACGTCAGCGTGAAAAGCTACTGATTTTCAAAAATGAAAACCAGGCGTGATGATCATGCTAGGGGTGCAGAGGTGTCCCTGGGTGTTGAGGGACATGGCTAAGCAGTTCCCCCAGCAGTACCAGTGGTTCAAACTAGGGGGCACTGGTAAGGGGCACCGGTAGGGTGCAATGCCAGGGGACTACCTCCATTGTTGGAGGGTGTAGGTTCCCCTTCTGCTTGTGGGGAGGGGGGAGTTCCCCTTGTCAAATGGAGGCATGTGGGTGGGGGTCCCCTTATGCATGTGAGGGTTGAGGGTGTTCTCCTTATCTGCCAGTGGATTCCCGATGTCCATGGGAGGGGACTCAAATGTAACTTTGAGGTCAGGGCGCCCTTTAAAAATGGTGCCTTGATCTCAGATTCCTGGTGTTATTGGCATGTTTAGGCCCTGCCCTCCAGCTGGCTGTGTGATCCTCCCCAGCACTCTGAAATTGTAGAGAGTGCTGCTAAATCAGGCAAGAAGGGCAACTGTGAAGCCAATGAGTTTCACAGTTTTTCATGCCTCATCCCGCACTCTGTAATTTTGGGAGGATTGCATCTGAAATGTTGGAATCTTATACCCAATACGTTTACCTTGCATTTAGGCTTTGCTGTCAGGCAGACAGACACTAATTGTTGATATGGTCTCTTCAAATGATTGCACGACTTCTGTTGTCCTGTCTTACTTTACTGTCATTGTGTTTTGTGAGATTGCTAGGTTGGTACTTTCCCTTAAAATTGTTTTGCATTGCATATTGGTAATGATATCAGAAATTGGCAAATATTTCCCCTCATAAACCTACTCGCACAATCTTTTGATCCATTTTTATTTTAAATGTATCAACTGGAGGAATTTGAATGTCTCATAAGGGAAGAAAAGAAAATTCAAAATAAATAAATTATACAGTTGTGTTACAATGTTAGCATGTTGCAAACCTTTTAGAAGATGACTGTTGAGTGGGTTAAAATAATTACAGTGCACAGTTGCTAACGGCTATACAGTTGTCATTTGTCATGTCTTGCTAACAACATATTGAAGAAGGATTTTTTCAGAAATGTGATCCCACGCACTAAAGTTACTATTACTGCAATTATTAAAGAAGAAAATCTTTAGCGTTATTTGACAGTATCACTGTGACAACTTTTGTATTGGCAGAAAAAGATAAACAAACACTCTTAGAATTCATCACCTTAATTGGCAGGGCTTCCATTAGAAGTAGAAGAATTGTGAGCAGCAAACTGAGGGAGATATCTGCATATTCCATTTGTCGTCATTAGAATTTACTGCAGATTGTGTTTTAATCAATCACGTGCTTGGTTTTCAGTCTCACAAATTTGTGATGGAGTAACTTACTTCTAGTGGCTAGAAATGACATTGTGCATTGATCACCTGTTATGGAAACTGTAATTACAACTTCCATGAATTTAGGTGCTGGTTTTATACCGGTTGCAATTTGAAAATCTGGTCTATGGCCGTAATTCTCTAACCTCGCCTGTGCCTAGGATTCTCCAGTCCTGCTGCTGTGAATGGTGATTTGGCTGAGTACCAAATTCTCTGTTCCCATTGGTAGCAGTAGCGGGGTGTGCAAGATTGGAGAATTCCGGCGTACATTTTCCAAACAAAGAGACAGTGAATGGTCTATACAATTTTGGAGCAATGTTTTCCCATTGTGCTTGTGTTGTCCTGGTTCCCTATTGATGGCTCTAATCTACTTGAATTTAATCTAATCTAAGTCTAGGGGGCGCAATCAAAAATTGGAGTCAGACCTTCCAGGAGTAGAATTGGGAAACACTTCTACACGCAACAGATGGTGGAAATTTGGAATGTTCTTCACAAATAGTGATTGATGCGAAATCAACTGTTAATTTTAAAACTGAAATAGGTTTTTGTTAACCAAAGGTATTAAAAAACTTGGGACAAAGGTAGATACTTAGATTTAGGTCACAGATCAGCCATGTTGTCATTAAATGGTTTGAGGGTCAAAATGGCCCAGTCCTGTATCTATGCTCCAATTTGCTCCCCTGACCCTTTAATATTGTTATTGTCCCCTATTAAATGTTTTAATACAAAAAGAGTAATAAGTTGGGGAACACCAGTAACCATCTATGTTTTGGTACTGAGATGTCTGAGGGAATGGGAAATCAGGCTGAATTTTTGTTGCCGGGTCCCGATCTTGCTGTTGGGTGGAAATGCAGGTTGGGAACCCACAAATGTCAGTGCGAACAACTGGAGGACGATTTTAGAGAAGGTAGTCAATTAAGGATGGAGGCTGGGCTGCTGAATCTGGAGGGACATTGGAGGCTTTTCAAACCGCAAGATCAGCAATCCTACTCTCAGAGGAGGATGCTGCTGATGTAGGTAGGAAAACAAGAGGCCGCCTCAGGATGGAGGCTCCTTCTGAATGAAGGGTATTCAAGGAATAAAAGTAAAAAGTAGCCACTGACTGTCATTGTGCAAGGGAAAGCATTCCACAGGAAGAGCTGTCGCTGCAGTTTTGGCCTTCTGGCAATCGAGGCTGTGTATGGGTGTGTGTGTGCATGTTGAGGGTGGTTAAATTCAATGACGTTTTGCTCGCCCCCAAGCTGGCGTTTGAAGGCCATCTCAATTTATCGGCTGGGCTTCAGCTTCAGTGGAAGGCACACCTGCCACCTGAAAAATTCCACATAAGCATCCTCTGTAGACAATTTATTTGGTCTGATTGGCTACTCACTGTTGGCAGACAAATAGCCATCACTTACCCAATTAAGGGTCAGTGAAAACTGCCCGGAGATGAGACTATGGTGGCAGACGGGTAAGTTGACCAGTAGTGAGAAGATGCGGGCTCACCCACCTCCTGTCCTGCTTCTGCACCCCATTGCAAGTGCAATTTTTGAATTTAGGTTTTTTTTTACACAGAGACATTAAGGGACTGAAAATCCTTAGTAGGTCAGCAGAATGAATTTCAAACTATTCCATAACTCAGCTGTCCCAAGTATTGATTTTTGCAGAGATTACTGTCACCTTTCTTTCGGGTCAGCCCCCATTTGCCACAGTAACATCATTAACCTGGACAGGGTGGGAATCCCCATTTCCCCAATGTCTGAATCCTGGTTCCTCTTAGAGGCTATTACCTCTAAGAAGAAAAATATGGACTGACCTCTTCTATGGCTCCCCTTTGGCTCACCATCAAGATCCAGCTCAAAAACCATGTCCTGAACCCAAAGAGACTAGTAACTTTTAAAAAATTGGTACAACTGGGGTCCTACAAAGGATTGAAGATATGTTTGCGTTCTTTTGGGGAGGAGGATGGCACCATTGTACCTGGCTCCAGCCCTCACTCTGAGATAGGTCAGCAATGCCACATTTTCTGACTTTTTCAGGCAGGTGATCCATCGAGATGAGGTTCTAGTCATATTTATATTTAAATTGTGCACTTGCTTGTGAACCTGCATTCTCCATCAATGGCAAGGGTGACTAGTGGATTTGACCTCAGTGTAACTGAGCCTAGCTACTGATCATTTAAACAGAGATTTTGGCAGCAATATAGAGATAATGAAGTTTTACAATTCTTTAATAAGTCATTGTTTAACAGTTACTGATTTTTTTGAAAAATACTAATGGATTTTAATTAATTTCTTTTAAAGGTTTCCCTGAGATAGATAAGAACATATTTAAATCTCATAAGTTTTCTCTTATAAGGTATAGCGCCAAATAGATTCTCTCTCACAGATCCTGTGCTTTATATTTCTGCAATGAAATTCTTATTTATGATACATTTCTCTAAGTCCATTGTTGATAAATTTACATGAAGGCAATTCATAACATGCACATCTCTAGCTTTATGCAATCTTTAGGCACATTAATGACAAGTTAATCATTTTTAGATTAGACAAGTAAATGTTACATTATAAATCAATTTTCTCATGTTCTTGTAAAACATTTGCCTTTCAAGGGACCTAAATTGACAATCATAATGGTTCCAGACACTTTTTCAATTTATGGTTTACTTTTGATGAATTGTGAAGGGTATCAACCAATCTCTGATGCACCCTATCAATACAGAAAACTCAAACACCTGATTGAAATGAGGGCATTAACTTACCTTTGAGTAATTTAGTGGATTTCTTTGCTACTCTTGTGTGCATTCCCCTTTTGGTGCATATTTTGCAGTATTTTATCAATTTAAGATCGCAATCCAGTCTTAGCTCTGTTCATAATCTGATAGATAACACACAAAAATTGCTCCCTAGAGGATATTAAACTGCTTAAAAAGTCTAAAAGCTAACACTTAAAAAAAGGATGTGTAAAACATATAAAACAGTAACAGAATGAAAGCTCTCGCTCCACAAAACCTTTTTTCAATCTCAGACATAATTGCATCTGAAAGCTCTCCACATTTCTTGATGCATTATAAGAATACACAAAATTGTTGCTCTGCATAATACTTCCTCAACACAATTCTGTTTTCAAAAATGTTAAAACCTGCATTTCTAAATGTATGCCTCACCTTCAAAGGAACTGTGCCCATTAAAGTGCACTTTAAATACATTTTTAAATCAGAGCGGACAAAATTACAAGGTGCAGCTGGATACAGACAATTAAACTTCCTTTTGCATTTATTGTTGGCTACCAGTTAATAGCAGAAGCACTTTCAATGCATGTTCTCTGAACTGAATGGTGGCTATTGCTATCAAAACCACTTATCAAGCTTTTGTCCTCCTGTTTTCCAGAAGTATAAAATGAAGGCTTAGTGCCATAGAAGGGCATTAACTCAAAATAATTTTCCTTTTTCGAACAATATGGCAATTTAATGCTATAATGGCACCTGAACATGATGTTCGGGGTAAACAGGATAATTTAACATGATGGGTGAGAAATTAAAGCTCTTTAAAGTCTTTAGAAATTCATCTTTCTAGTGGAGCTGAATATGCGATGTTTTCTTTTCTGGGATTTTTCTTCTTTAACAACCAAGTGAGAAAATTGCCTCTGCTCACTATTTACAATAAAATCAGAAACATGTTTCTTTTTTATGTAACCATTTACAATTTTACTATAAATAGCAAATAGTCTTCCCCAATGTATACCTTTCTCTGATTGTAATTTGATTGAAAAAGTAGATGTGTGGATACGGATGATTAGCACTGGCAGAAAATGGTAACACTTTCATTCATTATCAGTGTTACTACATCTGATTTGCAGCCTGGAATGGGTTGAAAAATACCCTATTTGGAGAAAATCGCACTGGGAGAGATATAAACAATAATTGAACTAAGGTTGGTTACCTATATGAAGCAAGGGAAAATGCTGTGTCTATGAAAGAGCATTATCAAAGACAATTGTATAAAGGAATTTCCAGCCACATCCAATAACTTAACAGCAATTTTCAGATATTTCTCAATAGCGAAAGCTGGATGGTAAGATGATTTGGAAATGTAGAAGACATGGGAGGCATTCAGCTCACACTGAGCATGATCCTTGGCAGCAGGTCTACAGCAAGAGTCATTTACCTGGCCATAGTGGAGCACGAGTGCATGATGCCTCTTAGGCTGAGCAAGGTGGTTGTGACTGAAGTGCGCCATCTAGTTCAGAAAGACCTACAAAGACAGTCAGTCAATCACTTGAAATGCACTATGAACAGTACTGAAAATCATTGCATCCTTCTTCATTAACACCAGAATGAGTATCCAGAAGCACAAAAATGATGTCACAAGAGTCAGGCATGACAGATTTCAATAGTTAACAGACACTCTGTTTTGCTGTGCACCTCCCACATACATCAACAGAAATCACCAGCAGCTGGAGTGAAGGAAAAAGGTTCTTTTGTTATAAATGCTAACTACTTCCCACAGATTTAGAGGTAGCCATCCAAGTGTTGATCAACAATTCGATAGCATATTTCAATAGGTAGGACTGTTATTCCATCAACGTGCAAATAGTATATTACCCCCAGCAGGAAAGAATGTATATCGATGCCCATTTTCTTGCATGATGTCTACAATCTGAAGATATCAGATATGAAATATTTATTTTACAAATGAAGAAAAGGCTCCTTTGAGGTTACAGAATATATTGTGCAGTCTTCACTGATGACATATTTGCACAACCCCAGAAGGAACAGACACAGAGGTACAGGTTCCGCAAATGTTTGAACTACTCAAGGGCCCTAAATAATATGCTTCAGAGAAAGTAATAGGAGTTATAACAATATATTTCCTGTTACATATCATTGCCACGAACAGAAACTTCACAGTGGACTTACTTTAAAACTACTGGAAACAAAAAGAATGACAGTACTGACAGGGTCATTACATTGTAGGCAACTACATGTTAAAAACAAAAACAGTAAACACAGGGGTCATCCAACAGGTAAGCGAGCACAAGTTGATGATTTGGGTATTGAACCCTTGCTCAGAACTGGCAACTATGAGTTCTGTGAATTACTTCCTTTCGATTGTATCAAGTGTTGAATGCTTGGGGCAACTTATCCGTGTCAGGTCGCATTGCAGTGGCTATAAATTATATAGAGGCAAAGAACTGTACAACGCTGCATGTTAATAGCATTAACCCCAGTTTAAAATAAGGGTTATGGTGGACCAGGACACAGGAGATAGGAACAGTAGACCAAATGGCCTGCCGAACCTACTCTGCCCTGGAGAGACGAAGGATGAGAGGTGACCTGATAGAGGTTTACAAGATGTTGAGAGGTCTGGATAGGGTAGACTCTCAGAGGCTATTTCCAAGGGCTGAAATGGTTGCTACGAGAGGACACAGGTTTAAGGTGCTGGGGGGTAGGTACAGAGGAGATGTCAGGGGTAAGTTTTTCACTCAGAGGGTGGTGGGTGAGTGGAATCGGCTGACGTCGGTGGTGGTGGAGGCAAACTCGTTGGGGTCTTTTAAGAGACTTCTGGATGAGTACATGGGATTTAATGGGATTGAGGGCTATAGATAGGCCTAGAGGTGGGGATGTGATCGGCGCAACTTGTGCGCCGAAGGGCCTGTTTGTGCTGTGGCTTTCTATGTTCTATGTTCTATGGTTAATCTTGGGTTTCAACTCCATTTACCCACAATCTCCATATATTCCTTAATTCCTCAAACATCTGCCCATCCCAGCATTAAATGTATTCAATGATGGAGCATCCCTGCCCTCTGGGTAGAACATAGAACATAGAACATAGAACAGTACAGCACAGAACAGGCCCTTCGGCCCACGATGTTGTGCCGAGCTTTATCTGAAACCAAGATCAAGCTATCCCACTCCCTATCATCCTGGTGTGCTCCATTTGCCTATCCAATAACCGCTTAAATGTTCCTAAAGCGTCTGACTCCACTATCACTGCAGGCAGTCCATTCCACACCCCAACCACTCTCTGCGTAAAGAACCTACCTTTGATATCCTTCCTATATCTCCCACCATGAACCCTATAGTTATGCCCCCTTGTAATAGCTCCATCCACCCGAGGAAATAGTCTTTGAACGTTCACTCTATCTATCCCCTTCATCATTTTATAAACCTCTATTAAGTCTCCCCTCAGCCTCCTCCGCTCCAGAGAGAACAGCCCTAGCTCCCTCAACCTTTCCTCATAAGACCTACCCTCCAAACCAGGCAGCATCCTGGTAAATCTCCTCTGCACTCTTTCCAGCGCTTCCACATCCTTCTTAAAGTGAGGCGACCAGAACTGCACACAATATTCCAAATGTGGCCTCACCAAGGTCCTGTACAGTTGCAGCATAACCCCACGGCTCTTAAACTCCAACCCCCTGTTAATAAAAGCTAACACACTATAGGCCTTCTTCACAGCTCTATCCACTTGAGTGGCAACCTTTAGAGATCTGTGGATATGAACCCCAAGATCTCTCTGTTCCTCCACAGTCTTCAGAACTCTACCTTTGACCCTGTAATCCACATTTAAATTAGTCCTACCAAAATGAATCACCTCACATTTATCAGGGTTAAACTCCATTTGCCATTTTTCAGCCCAGCTTTGCATCCTATCTATGTCTCTTTGCAGCCTACAACAGCCCTCCACCTCATCCACTACTCCACCAATCTTGGTGTCATCAGCAAATTTACTGATCCACCCTTCAGCCCCCTCCTCTAAGTCATTAATAAAAATCACAAAGAGCACTTTGTGTGGCACTCCGCTAGCAACCTGCCTCCAGTCTGAAAATTTTCCATCCACCACCACCCTCTGTCTTCGATCAGATTGCCAGTTACCTATCCAATCGGCCAACTTTCCCTCTATCCCACACCTCCTTACTTTCATCATAAGCCGACCATGGGGGACCTTATCAAATGCCTTACTAAAATCCATGTATATGACATCAACTGCCCTACCTTCATCAACACACTTAGTTACCTCCTCAAAAAATTCAATCAAATTTGTGAGGCACGACTTGCCCTTCAAGAATCCGTGCTGACTATCCCGGATTAATCCGCATCTTTCTAAATGGTCGTAAATCCCATCCCTAAGGACCTTTTCCATCAATTTACCAACCACTGAAGTAAGACTAACCGGTCTATAATTACCAGGGTCATTTCTATTCCTTTTCTTAAACAGAGGAACAACATTCGCCACTCTCCAGTCCTCTGGCACCATCCCTGTCATGATGTGGAGATGCCGGCATTGGACTGGGGTGAACACGGTAAGAAGTCTCACAACACCAGGTTAAAGTCCAACAGGTTTATTTGGTAGCAAATACCATAAGCCATCCCCGTGGACAGTGAGGACCCAAAGATCAAAGCCAAAGGCTCTGCAATCTCATCCCTTGCCTCCCAAAGAATCCTCGGATATATTTCATCAGGCCCAGGGGAGTTATCGACCTTCAGTTTATTCAAAACTGCCAGTACATCCTCCCTCCGAACATCTAGTTCCTCCAGCCTATTAGCCTGTAACACCTTCTCTTCCTCAAAAACATGGCCCCTCTCCTTGGTGAACACTGAAGAAAAGTATTCATTCATCACCTCGCCTATCTCTACTGACTCCATACACAAACTCCCACTACTGTCCTTGACCGGCCCTAACCTCACCCTGGTCATTCTTTTATTCCTCACATAGGAGTAAAAAGCCTTGGGGTTTTCCTTGATCCGACCCGCCAAGGACTTCTCATGTCCCCTTCTAGCTCTCCTAAGCCCCTTTTTCAGCTCATTCCTTGCTAACTTGTAACCCTCAATCGAGCCATCTGAACCTTGTTTCCTCATCCCTACATAAGCTTCCCTCTTCCTTTTCACAAGACATTCCACCTCTTTCGTGAACCATGGTTCCCTCACTCGGCCATTTCCTCCCTGCCTGACAGGGACATACCTATCAAGGACACCCAGTATTTGTTCCTTGAAAAAGTTCCACTTTTCATTAGTGCCTTTCCCTGACAGTTTCTGTTCCCATCTTATGCCCCCTAATTCTTGCCTAATCGCATCATAATTACCTCTCCCTTAATTGTAAACCTTGCCCTGCCGTACGGCCCTATCCCTCTCCATTGCAATAACAAAAGACACCGAATTGTGGTCACTATCTCCAAAGTGCTCTCCCACAAGCAAATCTAACACTTGGCCCGGTTCATCTCCCAGTACCAAATCCAATTTGGCCTCACCTCTTGTCGGCCTATCCACATATTGTGTCAGGAAACCCTCCTGCACACACTGCACAAAAACTGCCCCATCCGAGAATTCCAAACAGTCACAACTCTTTTCAGTGAAGACATTTCTCCTCATCTTAGTCCTAAATGATCAGCCCCTCAATCTGAGACTATGACTCTATGTTTTTGACTATTCAACCAGCGGAAAAAATCTCACAGCATCTACCATCTCAAAACCCTTTACAAATTTGTAGGTTTCAATGAGATCGCTTCTCGTTCTCATAAGCTCCAGAGTATATAGGCCCAATTTACTCAGTCTCTCATCATGAAACAACCCTTTCATCCCAGAGATCAGCTCAGTGAACCTTTGCTGTACCACACCTCCAGTGCAATTATATCTTTTCTTAAATGTGGAGAGAAAAACTGCTCATAGTACTCCAGATGTGGGCTGGTATTCTGCAATCCCACAGCGGTTGGGATTCACCGGTCCCGCTGCAGTGAATGGAGTTTTGGCTGAGTACCAAATTGTCCGTTCTTGCTGGCAGTGGAGACCTCCGGCCATCGTCTCTCCAAGGCCCTGTACAGTTGTAGACAGACTGCTTTAATCTACTACTCCAATCTCCTTGAAATAAAGGCCAACATTCCATTGGCTTCCTAACTGCATGCTAACCTTTTGTGTTCTTTGCACAAGCACACCAAATTCTCTTTGACCATCAACATGTACAAGTTTCACATCTTTTAAAAATATATTCTGCTTTTCTATTCGAATGGTGAAGTGAATAACTTCACACTTCCCTACATTACACTCCATCCTTCATCTTTTTGCTAACTCAGTTAACCTACCTGTACTTCTCTTTGCTGCCTCTCTGTGGTCTCCCCAACGCTTACCTTCCCACCTAGCCTGGTATCATGAACAAACTTTGATACTTGACTCTCTATCTCTTTAATTAAAGTAACTAATATAGATAGTAAAAGTTGTCATTGATTCATGCAGCAGTCCATTGATCACTGCCTCCCAACTTCAAAATCTCAGTTTTTGCCCATTCTCTGCTTTCTATCTGTTAACCAATCCTCTCCCCATGCTAAAATATTCCCTACAATTCCATTAGCCCTTATTTTGCCTTTAAACTTTTGTGTGGCACCTTACTGAATGTCTTTTGGAAATCTCGGTATACTACATCTACTGGTTCCCCTTTATCTGCCCTACTAGTTACATCCTCAAAAAGACTCAGAAAAAATTGTCAAATAGGATTTACCTTTCATAAGACCATGTTGATTTGTTCTAATCATACAATGCTTTTATAAGTTCATTATTAAGACTTCCTTAATACTACCTGATGATGATTGACATACCTCGAAAGACCTAGGCCCACTAGTCAAGGGCAAGAATTTTCTGTGCCTGATTGCATCAGGCAGGTTTGGTGATGGGAGCAGCAAGTATTGTGATGAGTGCAATGTCACATTTTATGTCAGCATAAAAGCATTACGTGATTGTCCCCTCCCCCCACCAGCATTTACCGATGATCAATGACGTTCATTCTTGTAATAAATTAACATATAATTATCAGACCCAGACACCAGCATCTTCCATCCACAGCAGCGTGATGGCAGAATGACATGAATTACGACTAGTTTTCGTTGGCATGTACCTGGGGAGCAGGGAAATTCCCAGGGAAATTCAGGTGAGTGCAACACTCAGGGAGCAGAGAGAGCAGAGCCTGTGTACTGTCCTGGCACTACCCAGGCATTCCCTGGCACTGCCATGGAGTGCCAGGAAGGCCCAGGCAGTGCCGGGGACTGACTGGGCAATGTCAGGTAGGATGCCTGTGGTGGTTCTGGGGGTGTGGGGGTTGACGGGGTTGACGGGGGGGGGGGGGTTTCCAATTTAATTGGTTTTCTTGCTGTGTTCTTGGGCAGCCTTTAAAAATGGCACCCTGATCCTCGTGTTTCTACGTTGATGGCAGGACAGGCAAATCAGAGGTCACCCAGCCATTGAGATGTCATTCAACTCTCTCCTTGAAGTTTTTATTTCAAAGTGTTGCACTGTATGGCAGAGGAAGCCATCATTGCCTTCAATGGTTTCAACATCTCTTCTCTCACTGCCATCGGCCTTCTCGGGAAACTGGGAATTTCTGCCCAAGGTCGATGGATTATCGATCAAGTAAAATAACCAATATGCATGTACACTGTTTGAACAGAAACTTAAATAATGCATATTACATATGCATGAGGGGCGAGTTAGCTAAGATAGATTGGGGAATTGGGCGGCACGGTAGCACAGTGGTTAGCACTGCTGCTTCACAGCTCCAGGGACCTGGGTTCGATTCCTGGCTTGGGTCACTGTCTGTGTGGAGTTTGCACATTCTCCTCGTGTCTGCATGGGTTTCCTCCGGGTGCTCCGGTTTCCTCCCACAGTCCAAAAATGTGCGGGTTAGGTTGATTGGCCATGCTAAAAAAAAAAATTGCCCTTAACGTCCTGAGATGCATGGGTTAGAGGGATTAGTGGGTAAATATGTAGGGATATGGGGGTAGGGCCTGGGTGGGATTGTGGTCGGTGCAGACTCGATGGGCCGAATGGCCTCTTTCTGTACTGTAGGGTTTCTATGATTTCTATGAAAATGGATGACGGTACATAAGCAAAAAAAAATATTTAAATAAACATTTCATAATTTTAAATTAATATATAGACCATTGAGAAATAAGAACAGCACAAGAACATTGATCACTCCATTGTTAACTAAAAAGGTTAAGGATATTAATAGATTAAATAAGTTAATAATGTTGGCAAGAAAGTTAATAAATCTGAGAATTAGGAGAGTTTTGGAAACCAGAAAAAGTTGACCAAAATTTGATAGAGAAGGGAAAAATAACATGAGAGTAAAGTGTATGGAAACAAATTGGAAGGACTTATAGTGTGTAAAAAGTATCAAAACTGAATATAAGTTCTTTAAAGGCTGACACAGGAGAAATTATAATAGAGAATAAGAAAATGGACAATATACAAATATTTTGCATCTGTCGTTATGGTTGAAGACACAACAAGCATACTAGAAATAGTAAGGTCCAAGGGTCTAATGAGAGTGAGGAATTTATAGTAATTAACATCAGAAATGAAAAAAATACTGGAGAAACTAAGGCGACTAAAAGCTGACAAGTCCCTGGATCTAATGGCCTACATCCTAGAATCCCAAAAAATGTGACTGCAGAGAAAATAAATGCATTGATTGCGATCTTCCAAAATTCCCTAGATTCTAGAATGGTCTGAGCGGATAGGAAGGTAGCAAATAAAATGCCCCTGCTCAAGGATAGAGAGAGTGAGAAAACAGGGAATTACTACTAAAATCGTATGCTCTGGTGAACAGCTAGATGTCAAATTTGAAATTCTTTAGCCAGCTGGTAGCCTCCTCATCAGCCTGGTGTAGGGCAGTGAGATCACCACTGAAGCACAGGTCGGTGCACTTGTCGATTATATGCACCATGGTTTGCACTTCACCACAGTTGCACAACAGTGAGTCGTGGTGTCCCCAGCAGAAGAGGTTGTTGTGGCAGGGTCTGACTCCAATGTGAAAACTGCTCAGTTTCACCCATTCACCAAGCAGGAGGCCGAAACCTGGGATTTCCACCATGGGATCATCAACCAGATACTAATTCTGGGCTGTGTTGTGGTGTTGTGCCACAGGTCTTTCCATTGGTCTGTAGCAGAACTGCCTGGCTCGGGCAGGTTGGTCCAGATTGGCTACCTTGAGATCAGGCTGGGTGGGTGGGTGATGTCTTCTATCATTGGCGGGCCCTGATTTGTGTGCACTCTTTCTAGCAATCATGCTATGCTAGCTTTATGATGTATTTGTGGTGGCGCAATGTTGCAGAGAACAGGTAGCCAGTTTGTGTTTGTTGACCGAATTGCTCCTGAGATGTTCCTCAGGGTGTCATTTAACTGGACATCTATCAGTTTGCAATATGCAGAGTTCTTCCAGACAAAAGCGCAGAGCTCAGATATTGAGTAGTAGAGAGCCAACGAGGAGGTTCATGAAGTTTTGGTGTTGGGTCCCCAAGAGGATCCTGCTAGTTTGCTGACATGATTATTGCAAGTCTTCATTTTAGCTGAGACTTTCTGGAGGTACGTCTTGAAGGTCAGTGCGCAGTCCAAAACAACACCAAGATAGGTGGGCGTAGGGTAGTGTTTGATGTGGCTGCTGTCTTGGTAGAGGTCAAGCTCTTGGCGATTTTTCACATTGTCAAGGTGGTAGACACATGATATGGTTTTGTCAGCACTTGCTTTGAAGTGCCAGTTTTGACAGTAGTCAGGGAGTTTACCAAAGTCAGAGAGTTCTTGAAAGTTGTTGCCTGTTAGAGGCTGTTCAAAAAACATTGTGATCTGATGGTAGATGTGGCTGATGGCTGGGGTTCTGCTCCAGGATAATTGGTTTCCCCAGAAGCCTCTGGGTACTTACATGGGGAGCAATGAGAGCGCTGATCCATTACCCTCCAACAGGGAACTACAGGCAGTTAGCCTGACATCCGTCAATAAGAAAATGGTTAAACCCCTAACTAAGGAAGTACAGGTATAATGCTTCAAGATCGACAACCTTGGGATCGAAGTCATGCAGATTTCAGATCTTACCACATTTTTGATTGGGTGGTTCAGACCATTGACAGTTCAGGTCAAGCCAGGTCGGGTGGGGTCATGGGTTGCTTTAAGTGCGGGTACACACTGGTGTACAAGGGGCAAAGGGGATAACTGTTCAGGCACCACAAAGTGCCACGGCAGCTGCCAGCCAAATCATCCAGATAAGTTTTTTTAATTGACTCAATTAAAATTGCTGCATGGCACATTCTAAATTGTCCAGTTTTTGGACACCTCAGTCTTTGGACAGCCAGATTTGAGTCACTGTACTGCAGTAGTGGTCATTTAGAAAATCATAATACAATCGGGCAAAGCCAACATACTTTTGCAAAAGGAAATCGTGTTTGACCAGTAGAGTTTTGAGAATGTAACCAGCAATGTAGATAAAGGGAACTAGTGGGTGTAACATGTTTGGATTTTCAAAAGGAATTGATAAAGTACCACATGAAAGGTTCATACAAAAGGGCTCAAGGAGTTGAGGGTAATGTATTAATAAGTGTAGAGGTTTGGTTGAATAACAGAAAACAGAACAGGAACAAATGGAATGCAGAATAGGAATAAAAGCTCCAAAGAGTCAAAGCATTAACAAAACATTACATTTTTCGCTCCACACCTGCTGAGCACTTTCTGTTTTTATGATAGGAATAACGGGTCAGGTTGACAGGTGCCAATAAAGTGTTGAAAGGATTAGTACTCAATCCTCAGCAATCTAAATTGATGATTTAGATGGAGAGACCAAATGTAATCTATTCAAGCCTTGTTGAAAATACAAAGCAATGTGAGAAAGCAAACTGTGGAGAGGATGGAAGCATTTGCAAAAGGATAGAGACAGGTTAAGTGAATGGCAAGAAGGTAGCAAATGGAGTATCATGTGGGAAGTGTGAGATTATTTACTTTGATAGGGAGAATATGAAAACAGAATATATTTAAAAATTGATATTTATGCTGTTTCTCCACAGTTGCTCCTGCTCTTTCATTGAAGTTAGAGATTGGGGAAACACTGCAGAAATTGTCCATCCTGAATCTGGTTATGTAGGCAGCACGGTGGCACAGTGGTTAGCTCTGCTGCCTCGCAGCACCAGGGACCAGGGTTCAATTCCTGGCTTGGCTCACTATCTGTGTGAAGTTTGCACTTTCTCCCCGTATCTGCATGGGTTTCCTCCGGGTGCTCTGGTTTCCTCCCACAGTCTGAAAGACGTGCTGGTTAGGTGCAATGGCCATGCTAAATTCTCCCTCAGTGTACCCAAACAGGCGCCAGAGTGTGGTGACTAGGGGGTTTTCACAGTAACTTCATTGCAGTGTTAATGTAAGCCTACCTGTGACACTAATAAATAAACTTAACCTTGAACTATTTAAGAATGGATGTAAATCCTGCATAGCTAACACATGCCCAAATTCCCACAAGAGCTGTATCAAATTTGAACCATAAACTCGAAATCTCAGATCTTAAAGATTTTAAACATGAGAAAGAGAAAGAAATTGCAGCACAAATCCTGTCTAATTATCAGATTGATGTTGACATGTATTACTTTGGACCAATTTGCTATTTAATGCGAGCCACCCCATGCCCTTGCTGCAGGGATTTCCTGAGGTAATGTTCTTCACAACATGAACAGTTTTCCCTGTGCAGTTCCTCAGGTGCAGCAACCCCTCTGTTTTTATCATTGTACTACCAGAAACAAGTGAACCACCTTTTCTTTATTTCAAAGCTGTTTCCTCACCAAGTCGCCAGGGAACCAGGCTCTGCGGATGTAAAGAACACAGGAAAGCACCCCCCGCTTTACTGCCGCCCAGTTTCTGTCTGCCTCACCAAGAAGTGCTTTTCACACATTGACCACGAATTTACAACCACATCCCACCCAGCTTTTGACTCGGCGAGGTGATATGATCAGGAGGGAAGTGAAAAATCAGTTTTTTGCCTCCCCTAATCTTATCGGCACTGTTTTGTTGGCACTTCTTTACCGCAGAAGCCAGGTCATTGAATGTCTTTAAGTTAGGTTTTTGATTAATAAGGGGATCAGAGGTTATGGAGAAAAGGCAGGAGAATGGGGATGAGAAAAATATCAGCCATGATTGAATGGCAGAGCAGACTCGATGGGCTGGGTGGCCTAATTCTGCTCCTGTGTCTTATAGTCTTATGGTCTTAGAGCTTGGGATAGGGGTCCCAGAATCGCCATTTCAGGGAGAGGGGTCGGGAGGGGTCACTTGCAGGCCCTACCTTCCCTTCATGTTGGGGCATCCTTGTTTCTAATTGGGTTGTGAATCCTGGTATGCAGGCAGTGCTTCCCGTGTCCTCTTTCTGGGTTCCTGTCCCTACCACAGCTGAAGGAATGCCCTTCCTGGTCGGGGCTGGCAAGAGGGTGGGAGGAACATAGCACTGCTATTCTCACACTCATGATGTGCAGAAGGCGGCGTTGGACTGGGGTAAACACAGTAAGAAGTCTCACAACACCAGGTTAAAGTCCAACAGGTTTATTTGGTAGCACAAGCCACTAGCTTTCAGAGCGCTGCTCCTTCAGGTAAGTGGGAGTTCTGTTCACAAACAGGGCATATAAAGACACAAACTCAATTTACAAAATAATGGTTGGAATACGAGTCTTTATAGGTAATCAAATCTTAAAGGTACAGGCAATGTGAGTGGAGAGAGGGTTAAGCACAGGTTAAAGAGATGTGTATTGTCTCCAGCCAGGACAGTTAGTGAGATTTTGCAAGACCAGGCAAGTCGTGGGGGTTACAAATAGTGTGACATGAACCCAAGATCCCGGTTGAGGCCGTCCTCATGTGTGCAGAGCTTGGCTATCAGTCTCTGCTCAGAGGCTCTGCACTGTCGTGTGTCGTGAAGGCCGCCTTGGAGAACGCTTACCCGAATATCAGAGGCCGAATGCCCGTGACCGCTGAAGTGCTCCCCAACAGGAAGAGAACAGTCTTGCCTGGTGATTGTCGAGCAGTGTTCATTCATCTGTTGTCGTAGTGTTTGCATGGTCTCCCCAATGTACCATGCCTCGGGACATCCTTTCCTGCAGCGTATCAGGTAGACAACATTGGCTGAGTTGCAAGTGTATGTACCGTGTACCTGGTGGATGGTGTTCTGACGTGAGATGATGGCATCTGTGTCGATGATCCGGCACGTCTTGCAGAGGTTGCTGTGGCAGGGTTGTGTGGTGTCGTGGTCACTGTTCTGAAGGCTGGTAGTTTGCTGCAGACAATGGTCTGTTTGAGGTTGTACGGTTGTTTGAAGGCAAGAAGTGAGGGTGTGGGGATGGCCTTGGCGAGATGTTCGTCCTCATCAATGACATGTTGAAGGGTCCGGAGAAGATGTCGTAGCTTCTCCGCTCTGGGGAAGTACTGGACGACGAAGGGTACTCTGTCCACCGTGTCCTGTGTTTGTCTTCTGAGGAGGTTGTATCTCTCTGTCGGCTGTTCTGGTTCATTGTTTGTCTCATTGTGTTCGCGTTGACCTCTTGGGGTTTGTGGAAGAACTCCCGCAGCCTTATTCAGCAGAACACTCCATTCAGGGGAACACTTCAGCAGTCAAGGGCATTCAGCTTCTGACCTTTGGGTAAGCGTTCTCCAAGGCGGCCTTCACGACACACAACAACGCAGAGTCGCTGAGCAGAAACTGATAGCCAAGTTCCGCACACATGAGGATGGCCTCAACCAGGATCTTGGGTTCATGTCACACTATCTGTAACCCCCACGACTTGCCTGGACTTGCAGAATCTCACTAACTGTCCTGGCTGGAGACAATACACATCTCTTTAACCTGTGCTTGGCCCTCTCTCCACTCACATTGTCTGTACCTTTAAGACTTGATTACCTGTAAAGACTCACATTCCGACCATTGTTTTGTAAATTGAGTTTGTGTCTTTATATGCCCTGTTTGTGAACAGAACTCCCACTCACCTGATGAAGGAGCAGCGCTCCGAAAGCTTGTGGCTTTTGCTACCAAATAAACCTGTTGGACTTTAACCTGGTGTTGTGAGACTTCTTACGTACCTCCCCTGTAGCCAGTGGGGATACAAACATTTCTCTCAAGGCCCCAGCAATTTCCTCCCTTGCCTCTCTCAGTATTCTGGGGTATATCCCATCAGGCCCTGGAGACTTGTCTACCTTAATGTTTCTCAAGAACCCCAATACCTCCTCCTTTTTGACCTCAACATGACTCAAACTATCTCCACATCCTTTCCCAAACTTTTAAGGTGGGGTGGGGTGGGGGAGGGAACGGTAAAGATGCGGTGGGACTCCTGTATGAACCCAGACACTGCTCCTCATAGTCTCAGGTTAACCTGCCCTGTGCAATTCCAACGTCTTCTGCTGGCATCTCTGATTTGCGTTTTGTCTTTCAGCCTTACAGTTTGCAATGGGCTTTTTTAAACTAAAATAAATCACAAAAAGAAATGCAAAGTCTTTTTTCTTGAAGTTTGGTTTGAAATAGTAGAAGTGGTGGGAAGGGAAAGTGGATCCTCTTGGGGATCCTGTTCAGAGAATCATAGAAACCCTACAGTGTAGAAAGAGGCCATTTGGCCCATCGGGTCTGCACCGACCACAATCCCACCCAGGCCCTAACCCCATATCCCTACATATTTTACCCGCTAATCCCTCTAATCTATGCATCTCAGGACACTAAGGAGCAATTTTTAGCATGGCCAATCAACCTAACCCCCACATCTTTGGACTGTGGGAGGAAACCGGAGCACCCGGAGGAAACCCACGCAGACACGAGGAGAATGTGCAAACTCCACACAGACAGTGACCCAAGCCGGGAATCGAACCCAGCTCCCTGAAGCTGTGAAGCAGGGTGTTAACTGGGAAAATAACCGGGTCCCTTTTGCAAAAGGCCATCGCGGGGCTGAGCTATGCTCATTTAGACCAGTATACTTGGGGACTGAGAATAACTGAGCAAGCTTGTGATACAGGCTGAGGTTTCTTTGGCAGTGGAGTACTGGAATAGTTACTTATTGTACATTTTTTCTTTAGGGTCACGTGCAGAAATGAACATAATAACATGAGAACTAGGAGCAGGAGCTAAATAAATAATAGCTGTTATTCCTACCAAAATGGATGACCTCACATTTACCAACATTGTACTCCATCTGCCAGACCCTCGCCCACTCACTTAGACTATCTATATCCCTTTGCAGACTTTCAGCGTCCTCTGCACACTTTGCTCTGCCACCCATCTCAGTGTCATCTGCAAATTTTGACACACTACACTTGGTCCCCAACTCCAAATCGTAAACAATTGCAGTCCCAACACTGATCCCTGAAGGCACACCACTAGTCACTGATCACCAACCAGAAAAACACCCATTTACCCCCACTCTTTGCTTTCTGTGAGATGTCATCTAGCACTCACCAGTGACAAGACTCCCCAGTAAAGACAAACATTTCTGTGTGTGGTTGACTCTCTGACTTGCGTCGCTTCCATGAGCTAGGATCAATCGGTTTAACCATTTGGAAGTTAGAGGCGAATCTGGGTCATTCAGTTGCTTTTATTTGACGTACCTGCCAGTCAGTCCCGCAGGGTGTCCGAGGCTGGGCTCCCAGGCCAGGCCTGGCAGCTGCTCTCCTTCCAGTCCCCACTTGCCCTCCACTGCCAGTACTGCGCTCACCAAAATATTTCGGCAGCAGGCCACAGCACACTTGCAAGCTTCCCACTGCATAGCACAGCAGTTGGGAACCATTGCATTAGAGTTTTGAGCTTGAATACAATTAAATAGAGAGGTATAGATTAGAACATATAAAGCCTCACGAGTTTCCTGTCTAATCTAATCATTGGAAGGTAAACACTTCCCGCACAGAGAAGGAGAGTTACCCCAATACTACACTACACCTTGCATTCCTTCTAGTGACCAGCTGCCCATCATCTCACTAATGGATGCTGAATATAATGAGAAAACCATCATAACAAAACTTATGTTATTGCATTGCACTTATCATCCATATCCTCATGATGTCCCAGAGTGCTAATGAATTACATTGAAATATTAACATTTCAAGGAAGTGAATGTTGATGAGGAGAAAGCAAAGTCATGTAGAAAGAGTCACATGATTCAATTAACAGTCTTCGCATGTAGGATCTGGCATGTTTGAGTATGGTATTGTCATAACTCTAGCTACAGTTTCAAATCCAAGGAAGCCACAACAAAAGTCAAACTTGTGAAACTTCTAACAGCCAATGTTCAAATGGACAAGATTCTGCATCCTCATCTCACATGTCAATGGCAGAATTATTTGGATGTCTTATTGAACTTTTGGGAATGGTCCTTCTGAGGGCCTCATTGGACAATGTGAGGAGACTGGCTACAGATTTATAGAAAATAATAACAGAGGAGATGGCCATTCAGCCCATCAGATATCTGCTGGCTGAAAGAGATTCATTTTTCAGCCCTTGGCAGTAGCCCCGTAGATCATGGTATTTCTAGCAGATTAACATGTTTTGGAAGCTTTCTGTCCCTAACCCACCCACACTCTCTGGTTAAAATAATTTCCCCTCAACTCCCCTTTAATCCTTCACCCTATCACTTTTAAGCTATGACCCTGGTGACTCCTCTGTTTGTAGAAATAGGTCCTTCTATATCCACTCTGTCAAAATCTCCTGAATATTTTACATATTTCAATTAAACCTTCCCTCAGCCTCCTCTATCTCAAAGATAAAATTCCCAGCCTATCCAATCTTGAAGCTTGGCAGAGTTAAAAAAGAAACAGCAGGAGAAAAGAACGGTAATATGAAGCTTGTGAGTTCAGTGAGATGCTTTGCAGGCAAGAAAAAAAGCCAATGGGAAAAAATGGCATTATAAAGTATATCTACTTTCTACGAATAGTTGGAGACTTGAAAAAAAATGCAGTGTTAAAAAAAATGGTGCCAGACTGAACAGGTGTAGTGAAAAGAGGAAGCACTTCAGGCTTAATGGAGCATGAAGTGATTGTATTAACAATGAACTCTTTGATATGCTCTGAAGCCGTCAGTCAAAAAAGCTTTTAGCAGCTAATGCATCATCAGTTCCTTGTGTAAACAGACCTCAGCTAGTCCCCTCTTTGATCTGCTCTAGAGTTGTCAAACAAAGTATTTCTTTCAGAATTACTGGGGCTCATTCAAGCTAGAAAGGGGGATCTCCCTAGTAAAACTTAATGCTCCTGTCCATCAATGCACTTCAAAGAGGTTTCAGCTGGGACTTATGAGGGAAGGTAAGGGGGTCACCCTAGTGAAACTGACAGCTCCTGTGTTGTGAAGTTAGTGTTTGTGAAAATTATAAATATTGTAAAAATGCTACGAGTTGTAAAATTGTCTGTTTAAAAGATGATTTAGTTTTTTACTGTACAAAAGAGCTGCAGGTACAAAAATCCAGTACAGACCGAAACAATGTATCAGGCAAAAACAACAGGGTTGCTTTAGTAACAGGCTTTAGGCATTTGAATCAGAACATGTTTTTGAATTTTAACCAATCAAGTTTAAATAGGCATTTGAATCACAGCAGCCTACCAAATTAGAATGTTATCTTTTGATAACCTTTAAATCAATCCTACTGAGTGAATTTTGGTATGTCATCAGGGATATAAAGGCTAAAGCTCCCAGCTCCAAATGGCCAGAAAGACAGCCATTGCCTCTGCCAGCAGCCTGCCACTGTTCACAGCTCTCTCAGAGAGAGAGACAGACTGACAGACAGACACAGACAGACAGCAACTTTCTGCCAATGTAACAGCCACATTTTATGTCTTAAGAGAAAGCCTCATTTCATCTCAGCAGAACAGATCAATGGAACAGAGGAGTCAACAAAGCAGAAAGAACATTCCAGAATTCGACAAACCTGACTACATTTTAAGTGTGACTAAAAATTCTATTTTCTTTTTGTTAATAAGTGGGAATTGTATTTATCTAAACAGCATTCCATTAGAATAGTGTTTTATTCGGTTTGCAAATAGTTTAGTTAACCTGTTTATCATTAGTTAGAAAAATAAAGTGTTACTTGTTTCTTTTAAAGAGAGAGTCTCGGGTATTTATTTTGATTTAATCACAAAAAATTTCTGTAGTCAAATCGTACCATTTCTCACATACTCTTTAATAGATTATGAAAGGGAGGTACTTCTCTTTGAGTGGTTGAGTGTTGGATCTCTGAGAGGAGATTACCCTCCTCTTCATAACACCTGATACGCATAGAAATCATGAAAGTATCATAGAAACCCTACAGTACAGAAAGAGGCCATTCAGCCCATCGAGCTTGCACCGACAACAATTCCACCCAGACCATATCCCCGTTAACTCCACATGTTTACCCTGCTAATCCCCTGACACTAAGCGGCAATTTAGCACGACCAATCAACCTAACCCACACATCTTTGGAGTGTGGGAGGAAACTAGAGTGCTTGAAGGAAACCCATGCAGACACGGGGAGAATGTGCAAACTCCACACAGACAGTGACCCGAAGCCAGAATTGAACCCGGATCCCTGGCGCTGTGAGGCAGCAGTACTAACCCCTGTGCCACTGTGTCACCCAAAACTCTTTGAAGAGATCTGATAACACCTGGGCTTCTGAAATCAACCCAATATGATGCTAGTGTACCTTTAAGACATGTTTTTCTTAAATCATGTTCTCTGCAGTAGTAAGTAGGCCTTTTGGTTTCATTGTTGCTGAGCTGTCTGCTAGAAATCCTTTTATTGCTGCTTCAATGCCTTAAATAGGGTTTTATTTATTTTTACTCTGAGCCTCAGGTACTTTCTGGGATTTTTTAAATGACCCTGCATTGTGAGGGGGAAGATTGATTGACAAGTCAAAATCAGGTGATTCTTCCCCAGAAGAATCCAAGGATTCATTTTCAGTTTTGGTTTAGAGTTAGAAGCTGCCCTCGTTGTCAAGTGACAGGCAGGTTTTCTCTCTCTCACTCACTCCCTGGTTTTGTAAATTCTGCTGGCAAGCTGGACGCAGGTCTCCTGGCCTTCCTGGAGTGAAACCTCTGCTGTTGGTGGTTTGCTAGCTAGTAACTAGAGTCTCTCTCTCTCTCTCCCAGGTGTTTTGGGAAGCTGTTCTGACTTCAAGCTTGTCTGTGCGCACATCAAGAGAACTGCAGCATTCAACCAAAGGACTAAGTTCCAGCACCATGTGAGCATTTGTACTTTCTGTGCTAAACCTGTGGCAAGGGCTTTGTTTAAGGAGGGTTGTTTGGTTGGAACATTTCATATATTTGTCAAGGACTTATACAATATCATGGTTGTTTATTTTCTTGTTTGTAATGTAAAAGTTATTGCTAAATTTCTTAATATACATGTTAACTGTATTCTTAAATAAACTTTGTTTGATAAAAGCTCCCTAGTGGGTCATTTGAATCATACTTGTAGTGAAACATCTCATGCTTATCATAGCCAAATTCAAATTGCAAAACTTAAGAGCCAAGCAGACATCATAAAATACTTTGGAGTTACTTTGTACTTTGACCTGAATTATAACACCAGGGCAATCTCTTCAGTAGAGTGCTGCTGTGATTTTGAAGGCTTTCAGGTCTTCAGGGGCCATGGATTTTAATGAGACCAGGCCACTCCAAAGGTTTCACTGATCACAGACAATAATAAAGGTGTTTCCATAAAGGTGCCTGAAATCACTATCCTAAGAGTGATTTCCATGTTTTCCAGGGCTACAAAGAGAAGTCCAGGCATGAGAGCCCCAACCCAAGGTTGACATCAACCCTTTCCCTCCAGCAGAAGCCCCCTCCTGCTCCCAGGGCCCTTGAGAACTCCCCCTCTCTAGTGTCTGTCAGCAGCACAGGAGCCCCTGAGCACAGTTGAAGGCAGTACTTACCTCCTTACCCCCTCCCCTCAGAGACCACAGCACTTGGTCTCTGATCATCAGGACCAAGACTGATTGGCACTCAAGGGACTTCCTGCTCGGGGCAATGGAGCATCTCAGGAGGCTGTTGAATCAGGCTGGTTGCATTAACGTTTATTTAAAGCAGTTGTAATCAGGTTCTCACCTGCTCTGGATGAGAACCTGATCTGGCCAGGTGCAGTGAGCAGGGAGATTCGCAACAAGTTTGATGTCTGGTGAGAATCCCAATTTGACCCTCACACCCAATTCATTGAGAAGCCTGGCTGGGGCTTGTAGCCCAGGAGAATTGCCCCCTCAGTTTATTTTTGTGTCACATGTTATCTTTCCAAAGTTTGTTCAGCGGCCCTTGAGTAAGTTGCAAATGTGGCCCCCTGAGCAAAAAGATTGGACAAGCCTGGTCTATAGGTTTTGGTCCATTCTTGAACAATGAGATGTGTGAATTCCACAAGTGACTGAGATTCCTTCACTCAGGTCCATATTTAATTAAGTGTTGGCCACAGTGCAAATGCCAAAGAAGCCACATGATATGCTACAGCCATTTTGAAAAGCTTTTGGTGTCCATTTTTAGAACAAAATAAAGCTTTATAATTTGTAATATTTTCATGCCTGTACTGGATATGATATAGGGCATTCAAGTGTTCCACCATGGAGTGGTGTGGGACTTTATAGACATATTTAAATCAGACTCTTACAGTGCAATTTGGAGTCCAATTTAAATATTACTACTGTGGCTGGTTTCTCAGGGGTTAGGAAATCTGACAGTGAAAGGTAAGCAGGAGCTGTTGGCTCCACAAGGCACTCCTTGAAGGAGCAGCAGTGCTCACCCCAATTCCTCAAGGAAGCTTTAGCTTTGTGATGCATGATGGCTACAAGTACATAGCTTCTGAATCATCATCATGGGATTCATCATGTGAGTCATCAGATGATTCCTTTGTTTTCTCTCTTTTTCTGTGTGATATAAGCAAAAACCACTTGCAGCTCCTGAAACTACTGTAAATTTACTTGTAATAATATGTTTAACTAAATTATTGATTATCTTTATAATAGCTTACAACTAGGCCTGCTATTTAAAGAGGTGTCGACACAGGACTCTTCCTCTGATCATAGACTCTCTCATTCCCACCATGAATGCTCACCTTCCATTCCGATTCGCAATGTTCTTCGCTCCAATTCCGAGCAACCTTCTCTAAGGTGCCTCCTCTTTCCTCCCAGCTGTTGGCTAAGCTGTGAAATTGCCCAGCTACCAGGCAGGAAATGGGCAAAAATGTTAATGAAGTACCACCATTAATTTTACCAGGACCTCTCCATCCCAGCCGTGAGGGATTATTGGGCCATTTTTGACCTCCTCCCACTCTCCCAACCACTTGATGAATATTGGAACCAATGCCTTCCATCAGAAATTCAAGAGCAGCATGTTTTGAAAATGTATTATAAGCTTGATGATGTCCTCTTCAAAAATAAAGTACATACTTTCTGTTGCATTTATCTTAGAGCACAAGCATCCTCAATAACTTGGTGTGTCAAGTAGAAATGATAAAATGTCATCCCATTTTCACATTATGGGTGCTAATGTAAGGAAAGTAATTGATAAATATCATTTTTTCCCAATATTTTAAGACATTTACTCTGTTTTTGTCATGCTTTGATCAAAAACAGTAACATCAAACATTTCCTGGGAGCTAGCACATTAACATCAGGCGAGTAAAGATAACCAGGAGGCCGAGCAGGGCTCAGCATGAATAGAGGAAGCCAATAACTGTACAAAACATCTTTGCTTAAAACCTTAATCACAAATTTCAGCATTTCTTCCATGAGCTCAGGATTGCTGAGTGAAAAAGCTAATCACACTACAAGAGAAAACTCATGTGGATTGAGGGAACTTGGCTGATCTTTCGGTGATGAAAGATGAAATGCCAGCGCTACTACATACATTTACAAATAGATTTTTTTTTCTGGATCTATCTAATTTTCTTGGGTGAAGACACGGTGAGATAGTAATGTGCGCATTACATCTTTTGGCAGCGAAGATGACAGGGTAAACACAGCTGATAAACTTGGGAGGGCAGAATTTTTCTTTTAAAATGCAACTTAAGCAGATCAGATGGTTCACGTTTTGAATTTACAGGCTTGGCAGGCTGTCAAGAAGCAAAAAAAAAACATTGTTAAAATAAAAGTAACAGAAGAAGCATTTTAAAATTGGAGAAAAAAAATGAACTGGTTGCTTCAAGGGGAAGGATTGCTGAGTAGCTAGCAGATGCAGAACTAATGAGAGTTTCTGAATTGAATCTCCAACTCTTCTGTTGTCAGTAAAACTCTCTTCTCACAGCACTGTGTCACGTACAATAAAATCCACATGGGGCATTAATCGGATTAGACACACTAATCAGTTACCCATTCAGCACTCCAATGCACAAATAAGTGAAAGCTAGCTATTTCAGCCACTACCACTTCCTGATCAAGGACTTAAATTAATTATATCCATTTTTTTAAAAAAAACCTTCCTGCTTATAGAAGTATTTGATTCTAATGTCAGATGTCGATGCGACAGCAATCAGTGGGTCTGCTGAACCTTTGTATAGAGGAAGTGATAGATCCTGATAACAAAGACATGCTTTATAGTTTCTTGGCATATTTATCAGCTTCCCAGCAACATGGCAGTGTTAATTTCCAATGAGGTCTGAAAAGGTTTAACTTAGCAATCCCTATCCATCTGTCTATACTTTTTTTTGCCTCTAACAGTTTCAACTAGGTTGTTTATTTTTAAAAAAACAATTGGTTTGAAAATTTATCTGCGTAGGTAATGGAATATAAAATGTAGATATTGATTTGGGAGTTTCAAAATCATTTCAACACAAACACACACACACTCAAGTGACGGCTCTTCCAACAGAATCCAGACATGTTTCTGAAATGTGGGATGGAGCTTTTGCCCGCCCCATTAAGGTCACCAATGTAAAGAACAAGAGGATTGAAGTCATTGTTCCTGAACCACAGGCCTTCTTTGGCACTGGTGTTTAGTCAGCACAAATAAATCAGGCCCAATCAGTCAAACCAACACAGACAGCAATCAGGCTTAGGTTTGAGTCTGGGATTGAGACCTGGAAACTCTGAGATCTAACAAATACTTTCTTTCATTTTTAATGTAATCTCTTTGATAAAGAAGCAGCAGGGGCAACCAAAGATCCACTCTGAGGCAGCAACTGACACCCTCTCACTGCCTTTGCTGGGTTATATCCCGTATGTATATTGACCTGTGGAAGGCAGCTAAATTACTTATACATTAGTAAATAGCCCAAAAATAAATAACGTGGTAATGTGCAAATTTCCCAGTGATCCAAATTAAACCCTTGTAGACCCCCTATTCCCACAAACTCTAGGTTCAGGGGTGAAGGCCATAGACACACCTTATGCCAGAATACAAACCCTGGGATTCTGGGGCTGTAGTTTTACATTGATGTAAAACATTTTTTTTCTTTCATTAGAGTCACAATGTTAACTGTAATGAAATGATCTTGGCCAGGACATATCGTTTTGGAGGATTTTTAAAAAGTGTGTAGTTAAAGTAATTGACCCGACGGGAGAAAAACAAGCAGAAAGCCAGAACCACAATAACAGCTGTTTTTCCCAAAACCACTGGCCTCTAAGTTTGGTGATCATGCACTCCACCAACAGATGTAGCTTGAGTATTTCAAAGTGTAACCCCATGGCCAAAACTGCTTATTATCTCAAGATCGATTCCACATCTTGTCCAGCAAAGATCAAATATCTGGGGTTACGGGAATAGGGCCTGGGTGGGATTGTGGTCCGTATAGACTCGATGGGCCAAATGGCCTCCTCCTACATTGTAGAGATTCTAAAAAAAAATCACCTCTGCAGGTTTTCTTTTGCTCCATCCTCTGAACTCATACATGAGAATTTGTAGTGTTGGATTACCCTCAATTCTCCCATTAAAGGCTGGTTTATGATTTCCACACTTTCCCAAAACCCCTCCCTGTAAACTGCAACCAATTTACTTGGCGCACCAGAGTTGAACATGATTTCAATATAATTTGTAAATGCTATATATCACCAAAGGCAAATTTTTCAATCATGTGGTCTCAGTGGACAGTAGTGTGAATCAGAGTTTGTCTCATTCCCCCAAATTAAGTTTTTGTTTACTGATCATCAGGAACATTAATTGTTTCTCCATTTCTATCTATAATATTGTAAAAAAAAATCTGCAGGGAGGACCCATTTCCTATTCATATGTCGCACTTCACTTCCAATGTTGCAAATTTTTTGTAACATTATTTTAAATCATACTTATCCAACAAGCTTGGCTGTAATTCTCGGTAATACTTTTAACCTATATGTGTTTGGACAGTATAATGTGTGCAAGTATTAAGGTCTAAATGTTGGTTAGCTGCCAATTTGGAAAATCAAACCAGGCAGCAGCTTTTAAAGGGAGACACCTCTTGGCAAGACTTTGAAGCTGCAGGCCATTGTAAGCATTTCTGGGATGATGGTTGTTGGGAAGAGGTCAGCATTCTCGGAGGTGCTAACAAGGGAGGTCTGACAAACAAGAGTTTTCCTTTTCAGGTCAAAAGGTCACCCTCCCTTCTTTTCCCTGAAACCAGATGCTCAAGCTGCCTGCACTGAGACCATCCAAAGAGTCAGTGCTGCTAGATTGAATGGATAAATGAGGGAAAAAATCTACGTCTTGAGAATTGGCAAAATGTGCACACTTTTACACACATGAGTACTCTTCTTCCATACAAGGTGTGACCTTGTTATAACTGACCCCTGGGGCAACTGCAAAGATTGAACAATACTACACACCTTCACGTGTCAGAGACTCTGTGCCACAACAGTAGCGCAGGACATGTTTTGCATAGGATGTGTTTTACACAGGGCAACCACAACACAGTAGCTGAAATACAGTGTTAAGTTGTCTTAAGCTTGAGTTATAACATTGTTTTATCTTTAGTTTGCAGAATCATGTTGTAACATCACATTGAATACAAGAGTTAAACATGTGGGGCATATCTTTCTCTTTTGCAAATGAACATAAATATTCAGCGAGTTGAAGAATGCAAATTTGGGTGGGTCCCATTGTGTTCATGCTATCTTCTCCACCTGACATTCCTCTATAGAGTGCATCCTACGGTAATGTATGCTCAACATGAAAATCTGATGCATGGGCCTGAGGCCTTCAGTGAATAACTTTTAAAAATAGCTTAAGATGGGAACAGAGATGGTTATTGCATTATTCAACAATAAGTGCAAGGACTTTATTGTCACAATGATTGAGACAATCCATTCAGCTGCCTCTGCTACTTCCCTCCTTTTCCAGATCAAAGTTAACCCTAAATACTGCCCTATAATCCTGAATTTACAGCTTTCTCTAAAATCCATCTCAGTTTCTGCCTTGTTCATGCCAAGCTCATCTTGTCCATGAGATCCAACTTTTGCTTTCTCGACCCCATTCCAACCAACAATTGGCCTCCCAATTTTCTGTTCTGGGCCCCATGTTAGCTGGTATTTTTAAAAGTTTCCTCTTTTCAGGTATTTTCCCCACAAACCACCTTTCCCCACCCACTCCTTCAAATCTGCCGCCAAAAATTGTGCTCAAAAAACTCATCCTTGACCCCTCTGTTCTTGCAGATACCTCCCTGCCTTTCTCCTTAAAGTCCTTGAGCATGTTTTCACCTCCCAAATCAGTGCTCACCTCTCCTGCAATTCTGGTTGAATTACTCCAATCAGGTTTCTAGCCAAGCCACAGTATTGAAACAGCCTCTATCAAAGATACATATGATATTCTTTGTATATGTGAGGGTCATTCTTCTCAGCCTGTCTGTTGTATCTATTGTAAGTCTCTGCGGTCTATGACACAATTGACTACACCATGTTCCTCCAACACTCCGGTATACAGCTGGGTAGGAATGTCCTTCCTTGCTTCTGGTCTAATGTATCAAACTATGGACAGAGAATCACCTGCAATGGCTTCCCCTTCTGCCCCTTCATTGTTCCCTCCAAGAATCTATCTTTGGCTCCCTCCTATTTGTCATCTACAAACTGCCCCTCTGTGACAACATCCAAAAACCATTCTGATGTAAGGTCACTAAACTGAAACATTAACTCCGATTCACAGACCACAGACGTTGCCCCTGACCTGTTGAGTGTTTCCTGCACTTAGTTGTATTTGAGGAATCACAAACCCAATTTGTGGAACAGTGGTGGTGAGGAGGGGTGGAGGGCAGGATATATCCACAGCACAAAACTGCACCTAGTTTGGCACAATCTCAATCGCAATGGATAATTGTTGGAACAAAGCAGTGGGAGCTTCACTTTGCATCTAACTGTGGCAATCCTGGCACTGCTTTCTGCTAACTCTTGGTGCTGAAAACATGAGAGTGTCCAGTGTTAATATATCTTACCTTAATAAACATAGAAAGACAATGAGATGGGATTTCTAAAGCCATATCCTGTTATATTCTAATGGCTTGAAATAAAATGTAATTTGCTCTTTCTCTACAACATCAGAAATTGGAACGTTAAAATGTCGCCCTGTACTTCATGATGATATATTGCATCCTTTATACTTTGCTTGTCACTGAAATGAGGTCTGCACTCAGTTTTCTCAGTTAAATGCTTACAAGGTTAGCTAATTCCATTAGACAACATGAAACCGAGCATTTAAACTGCATGAGCAGTAAACAGACTGGTAAGTGCATTCCAGGTACCTCCAGCTGGGAGAAGAAAATCAATAGTTTGTAAGAGAAGATTTTTCAGCAGGATAGATTATCCAAACCATTTACTGTTACATCAAAGCCACCTTAACATCAGCAGGTTCTCCAACTGTTGAGAGATAGCTTGCCATTTCTCACCTATTAAAGGCAACTTACAAGCAACAGTGAATTGTATGAAGCACGAAGAGCATAATAATCTTTTTTAATATCTTTCATGTAAGTTATAGAAAATTCAGTTTTACTACTTCAGATGTCAAGTAAGTGAAGGCTGAACAATGATCCATGGAACAGAATTGGGTGAAAGGAAAGAAGGGAAGAAAGGAAAGGTTGGAAAGATTATGGGCACAATAAGTGCTCTGATGGGGGTGGGGACAGGGAGTGTTTCCTGTTGCGGAGTTTGATGTGAAATCCCACGGTATATGGCGATCCCGCAACTTTATAGAAATCATAGAAACCCTACAGTGCAGAAGGAGGCCATTCGGCCCATCGAGTCTGCACCGACCACAATCCCACCCAGGCCCTACCCCCACATATCTACCCGCTAATCCCTCTAACCTACGCATCCCAGGACTCTAAGGGGCAATTTTTAACCTGGCCAATCAACCTAACCCGCACATCTTTGGACTGTGGGAAGAAACCGGAGCACCCGGAGGAAACCCACGCAGACATGAGGAAAAATGTGCAAATTCCACACAGACAGTGACCCAAGCTGGGAATCGAACCCAGCTCCCTGGAGCTGTGAAGCAGCAGTGCTAACCACTGTGCTACCGTGCCGCCCCAGTTAATTGTGCAGTTGGGGTTTCCCCGATGTTTTATGCAGTAGGGTGGGATGATTTCCGCCCCACCATCATATCCAGAATCCATCTTTAAAAAGCATTTGGACATCACTGACCCACCACTGAAGAAAGGAGTTGGATCTCTTAGCTGAAGCTGGAGTTGCTGGAAGACACTGAAGCTGGAAGATCCATCTGGTAGGTACTCCGCCACCCAGTGCTGTTCTTCCAGGACCCATGGTCACTGGAGGCTTCAATCACAAAATTCAGAGGCTGCCCCAGGCCTTCAACAAATAAGTTCCAGTATGTGTAGGCCATGTTGGTCCAGACATGTGGGTGGCACGGTGGCACAGTGGTTAGCACTGCTGCCTCACAGCAGCAGGGACCCGGGTTCAATTCTGGCCTTGGGTCACTGTCTGTGTGGAGTTTGCACATTCTCCCCAGATGTTTGCATGGGTTTCCTCCGAGTGCTCCGTTTTCCTCCCACATTCTCCCCAGATGTGCGGGTTAGGTTGATTGGCCATGGTAAATTGCCCCATAGTGTTAGGGGGACTAGCAGGGTAAATACGTGGGATCAAGGGGATAGGGCCTGGGTGAGACTGTGGTCAATGCAGGCTTGATGGGGCGAATGGCCTTCCTCTACACTGTAGGGATTCTATGATTTCCCTCTGACGGCACGGATAATTGAGTGTTAGGTTGGAGGGGGGAGGTGATACGGTCGGGCCTTTATTTGCATCCCATTAGCGGGGTGCAAATCCTGCTGTCTGGTGAGTATTGTGACCCGCCATGACGGGCAGGAGCAGAAGATCCTGCTGACATTTTACACCAGTGGGAAATGGATTTTGGACTTCCCACCGTATTCTCCCCCCTGCTTGCTATTAAACCCACCCTGGGGGGCACGGGAGATTGCTGCCCTACATTTAAAGCCTTTCACAACCACAGGATCTTGTAAAGTATTTTGAAGAAATTGAATTTCCATCAAAGTACCACAAATAGCAACAGGATAACAATCAGATAGTCTGTTTTATCAATGATGTTGGTTGAAGGACGAATGTTGGCTGGTCACCAGAGAGAATTCCTGCTCTTCCATGTAATTTTTTATATCCATGTGAGGGGACAAGATGGTGGATATCCACGCTTTGTCCCACCATTTGAAATTTTCTACGTACATCTTTTTGCTTCCCCATTTCTCACTTTCATTCTTTAAAAACCTCTCGAAGTGCTAACACTTTGATCAAAGACTACAAGGACCCTTCGTAATGCTGTCCATCCTGGATGAGTGTCCATTTCCTTACAGCTACTTCTAAAGTGCGTTGTGATGTTTCTTTATATTAAAGATACTATATAAATGTGACTTGTTCATGTTGACATTCTCTTTGTCAATGTCACCCATTAACCCCTCCTTCACCTTGCCTGAAGTACTGACTCATGCTGGGTACTATTCCACAGGTAGTTTCCACATTCTAATACCTTATGAAGTAGCACTTTTTTGCATTAAGGTATCCTATTTTCAGTCACATTCAATTGCACCAAGGGCTATTAGATAATAATCAGGAGAGGAGTCCTGACAGATATTTTCTATCTCAGCTCAGCTTTACATGTGATATATCCTGACTACCATCTCAAGCCGAGATCTGTTAGGTAAGGCAGAATTTGACACACATGACGCAACTCTTAGTGATATACCTGGAAGCAGGCACTACCGCTGTACAGAAGCAATGTGACTAACTAACCATGATCATGTGGCAACCGGCCAATTAATTTAATGATGCCCGCTACAGGTTCTCCTCCAGTCTGTACGGGAAAGGTGGAACTTCTCTTCCCCAAGGCATGGCAGGAAGAGAGCCTCCCACCTGACCAAGGAAGCCCGGACAGAGATAGCAACAGAAGTCAGCAGTCATGAGGTTACCCCCGGTCCTGGGCGAAATGGCACAAACAGTTCAATTGCATCCTCCGAGCCACCAGGGTGAATCCTACATGTGGCTTATTGTTGTGGGATGGGTTGCCATATGGGAAGGATGTGACCAATCAGGCATTGGCAAAGGGGAGAGTCATCGCCAGCTGTCACATGATGCTTAGCCACATCTCGATGATAATCATGTCAATCTTTGCTTACCTTCTCCAAGTGCCTTGAGAGTAGACATATGGAGGAGGGTTTCAGAAGCCACTATCATGGGCCAGTATATGTGTTGTATTAGTCTTTGTGTGGAAACCTACATTATCCCTTCCTCTTCCTGCAGGAGGAATAGGCCCACAACTCCAAGGAAAGAGACAAGACTGGTGGTGGAGTTGCCGAGAGGGGAAGACACCAGCAGAGGAGGAGGCCCTAGAACTGCTGGATCTCAGGCTGCTGGGAGGTCACAGATGGTGAGACTGGAGTGGCCAACTAAGAGATTGAGGAAACATTGTGTTCATGTGTCCACCACTGGGCAAATGGAAATTCACAGCTGGTATGGATGGGGGACAAATGTGAGGTCCTAAACCCTAACTGTGTTCTGTCGTTCAGATTCCAGTACTCCTGAAGGTCAGTCTGTCATAAAGACCGGGGACCCACAGTGCACCCCTGAGAGGAGGAGGAATCCTCAGAGCGTACAGTGTCACACCATTCCCCTACACCCTCCACCAGCACATATACTCTCCGTTAGGAGATATGCATTTGCAATTAGACTCAGGGGACAGCATTCAGGTCAGGAACTTGACATTTGGTTGAAATCCGGGTCCCGACCTTGTTCCTAAGCTGTGTCGTGCTTGCGAAACAACCTTCCAATATAAAAGGCCCTAATTGGCCAGGAGGTGAGTTCAGCATTCAATTAGAAGCACTGAGTGCTTCTAGAAGGCAGGAGTTATCTGCCTGGCACCAACAGCAAAGAAAGGTGGCAGCCATGTTGGGAACTGTCACTGGCGTGTTGATTTAAGCAGGCAACCCCTCAGAAAGTCAGGAAGTTGAACATGACAGAAACCAGCCTTGTATGACAAGATTAGGCCTTGTGCCAACATCAGTTAGCCCCACAGATTCCTCTCCAAAGAAACCATCTCCAAAGAAATGTAACCGGGCCCTGCAGTAAAGCTGACAGCTGTGCACTGACATGCATAAGAATACTTAAGCGTGCCAGGGAAAAATGTGAAAATGTTATTCCATTCCAGACAGGCCTCTTAACAAGCTCCTTGAGGGGTTTATTAGGGCTGTTAACTGGAGGCAAGAGTTCTCCCCACTCTAATCCTATCACTGGCCAAGTTGAAATTTGGAATTGTCTTGGAGGCACTGGGACCACAATTTTAAAAGCCTGCCCACACCAGATCCTGCCCACACCAGATCCTGCCCACACCAGATCCTGCCCACACCAGATCCTGCCCACACCAGATCCTGCCCACACCAGATCCTGCCCACACCAGATCCTGACCCCATGGTCTTTGAAAATCCTGGTCAAAGTCACAAATTCGTGAGCACATCACTGACATCCTAGAGCAGCTGACCGAGGCTGTGACAGCTGAGGACATCAACAGCTGGAGGACTGTTGGAGGCCAGACCCACCATGCCAAGCCCCTGTCTGATGCCAGCTCTCTGGTGTCAGTCGCATGGAACTTGTTGGGAGTTGCAACAGGAGGTAAGGGGACATCTATCTGATTTGCTAAAAGTTATGCATAGTGAACAGTAAAAGAGTCCATCCAGGCCAGGAGTGCTGCTGTCCCAGGCATGGATTTCCCCACCGAGAGGTTGGTGACCCTCGTGGAGAGCCAGATCAAGTAGAACAGTCAGTGAATGTTGGAGGTCTGCACAGACCTACATACCAACTGTATGTCCAAGGGAGCAGTGGCAAAGCAAGAGTGGACAAGGTGCCTGAAGTCTCCTTCTCAGGTCAACAGCGAAGTACAAGATCCATATGCACCTGAAGGCTCCTTTTAGGTGTGAACAATGGCACTCAGGCTCTGTCAGTGACCCTAGCACCTCCAGTAGCCTGGGCAACAAAGTAGGGTTCTGGACCTGTGTGGGAGACCCTCAGCATACAGGGTGTAGAGAAAGATCAACTTAATGCAAGATCGATCCATTCAAAAGTCTGAAAGCAGCAGGGAAGAAGCTGTTCTTGAGTTGGTTGGTACGTGATCTCAGACTTTTGTATCTTTTTCCCGACGGAAGAAGGTGGAAGAGAGAATGTCCAGGGTACGTGAGGTTCTTAATTATGCTGGCCGCTTTGCCGAGGCAGCGGGAAGTGCAGACAGAGTCAATGGATGGGAGGCTGGTTTGGATTTTGCTACTTGGATTTTGCTAACTGTCTCTAACAGGACAAAATAAATGTGTGTCGCAATTACTGTTGTGGATCTGTTTTTGCTGCCTTGTCAGATGTAACCTTCACCCTTGAACCTTAGTGCGAAGGCCGAGTATGGTCAGGTCCTCAGCAGTTTCAGTGTGCATGGAACAGCTGGTCACTAGGCAATGCTGTGCAATATGAAGGGGGTGATATGTGGTCAAAGAGTGGGTGAGTATTTATTAGACAGATATTGGTTGTTGGAAGCTGGTGTGAATTAAGTCATCCCAAGTCTTGTGCACCTCTCAATGGTCCTTGCATTCTGTGCAAGGAGCTCATGACCCTGTGCTGCCTGCCCTGCCACCTCTTCCACACTCTCTTCAGACAAACAGTGATGCTCATCCAGACCCTTCTAAAGCAAGCCTCTCTTCTCCGTAGTGCAAGGTTTTGCAGAGCACAGCAGACCATGATGATGTGGGAGATCCTTGCTGCAGTATATTGCAGGACTCCAGTACAATACTACTGCCCCATTGCTTCTGTGAGATCAGCAGCAGACTACTCCCTCCCCCACCACACACCCCAGAGGCCTCACACCACACTCCAGTAATGACAACTCTTCCCCTCTCTTCCACCAATGTGAATGACAAATTACAGCAACTATAATATGACTGACTTTGAGAGGTGAAACTAAACCTGGCCTCAGTGCTGCCCACTTTGAGCAGTCTGGAATCTGACAGCCCACGATCCCTGTGTGCTGCTTGCTTAATGCGAAACACTGAATCATAAACACCAGCCTGTAAATGAGTCTGTTACCTTGTCAATTACCTTCCCACTGTGTCGTAGCAACAATGCCAATGTCATCTTCCAGGTTTTCAGCCAGGCAGAATGTGGACCCAATGTCACACCACCAGGGTTCTGCTCCAGTGAGTCCCTCTTATCCATTACTTTCCCAGCCACCCCCACCTCCAAACCCATTCCCAAGGACCATGTTAAACACCGTCCACAGAGGCTATTCTGCTCTTTTTTTGCTTCACTTTCAAGTACCGTCGATGTCCCAATCAAACATAAGATTAGTGTTAGTAGTAATTATCAGCTAACATACCTGATCTAACACGAGTGATCTCATAGTCTTATTAGGCCTGGCATTAGACACTTGCTGGTCAATGAAATGAAAAAGTGTGTGTGAGCACTATTTTAATGAATGAAGAGTGAAATTAAATGAATGTGGCCACGTAAACCAAGAGTGGCTACATGCGAGGAAATATTTGTTATCTTTATAAAGGCTCCTGATATTTTAAGTAGATTTGGGGCACAGCAAATATGCTTTTAACAAAACTATTGACAAAATCCCACAGCAGGAAAGTAGGATCAGGACTGGTCCTGCTCAATTGCCTTAACTCTGCCAGAAGTGTGGCTGAAATCCTGTTTTCATTGAAAAAGTTTTCAGATGTTAGAAAAAGGTATCAAGATGTGGCAATACTTTTTCTTATTGGCCTTTAACGATCCACTTTCTAACGCAATACAGCTCTGAGCAATCATAGATGGACATATTTTATGAGTAGGTTTACATCTTACTACTATTCTGATGCAAATGGTGAGTAGCCTTGGCCCAGCAGCATTAATTCCTTTGATCAAGGTACAAGCCCCACTCCAGGACTTGAACACATTATCTTGGCTGGCATTTGAGTAGAGCACTGTTGTTAGAAATGTTGTTTTCAGTTGAGTTGTTAACCAGAGACACAATCTACTTGTGCATGTGGAATTAAAAGATCCCATGCCATGACTTGAAGACTTGGGGCAAGATTTTTGCTACCAAGGTGGGTAGCTTGAGTTGAGGAATTTTTCAGCTCAGCAGATCCACCTCAATTTAAAGGCTCTGTTAGCTTTCACTCTTTCTCTCTGGGGAGGTGAGAACAGCATAGAGCCAGGCATGCCAACCCTGGAAGCAGATCATAAGCAACTATGGAGACAGGTAAGTGGGCTGATTAGAAGGCTCATCTTGGTTCTTTCTGTTTTAGAAGTTTTAAGGGCCTCTAGAATTCACTCTTTATACTTGTTCACCCACCTCATGCCCCCTCATAACATGCCAGGTCATGCTCTCACATACCTCTATGCCTCCTCAAACCCCTCCATGCCACCTCCATAACCATTCACCCAGTATCCATTATGGGAAGACCTGAGGAGCTACAGGTGATAGTGAAAAACCTCCCATTCATGTAACCCATTCAAAGCTTTTAAATATACTCAAGTAATTTATCTATTTACTAAAAACTAACAGTTCTATTCAATAACCGCATCAAAGACAGCCAATCTTTAAGCTATCAATCAAACTGAGAACTCAGAAACCCCTGCTGAGATAACTGTGGCTTTTGAAAATCAGCCACACATTCATAATGACATAATAGCAGCCCATGGGAAAAGTCAGCAAATGATTCTATTGAAACTATGGAGCTGGTGGTCATTTTTTCTAACATACACCAAGTCGTTTGTCAATCAAAGTTGACCAGCAGATGGTAGTTGTTTAATTCTCACTGACAGCTTAATCCTATTTTTCTCAACTCTAAAGACAAGGGAATTTTAAAATAATCTTCAGATCATGACAATCAAATTGTATCTGCCCTTCAATGGTATTTATATTTCTCCATAAAGATGTGACTCCAACTCTGTTTTGTCTGGATCTGGCTACACACCATTAGCTGTGAGCAAGTGACCCATGTAGGGAACCTGCATGACCCTGAAGCTGTATTTAGCAGGGTTATGCTTCAGCTGAATGGTCCTGATTCTGTCGAGGACTGGACAAAGATGTACATCATATTCTTGCATTATACTACCCAGATCAGGATGTCATCGACAATGATTTCTCAGGGTTGTTCTTCAAAGAGTAGCTTCACACACCGTTAGAAGACCTCACTGCCAGTGGAGATCTCATAGGGCAAACGGAGGAAATGGTATCTGCCTACCAGAGACATGATTGAGGTGAGTTTCAAAGATAATCATCCAGCGGGATTTGCCAGAACCTGCACTTCACATCCAAGATGCTGAAGACCTTGGTATTGGGCATGTCAGCTATAACCTGTTCCATTGTCTTCATAGGGTGATGAGGGCTGAGGAGTGACTTATTCAGGTGGACTCGATCAAAACAGATTTTTATACTGCAACCACCATTGCCAATACCCATTCCCGCTTATGGGGCTATGACACCCAGTGTCCTCATGCAGTCCAGCTCATCAATTGCTTTCTGCTTCATCACTAGGGACCCTTTTGGGAGCACAGACCATGGGTGGTACCGAGTCATCTAGCCTCATCTGATATATTACAGATAGCTTCCCAATGACATTAAGGTTGAATAGTTCTTTATATTCCATCATTTCTGGAGCTGGGTGCTGCAGGGTGTATACATCAAGGTGGATTAACCCCAGTGTGACGCTGTCCCAAAAACCCAAAAGCAGCTTCATGTTTTGGTCAATGACACGAAACTATAAACTGCCCTGTGTGTAGCGGAGAGTGAGCACACCTTCTGTGTGAATACTTTGCCCACCATATGCCACGAGATCCACCTGAGTGTCGGGATTTGATGCAGCATATGGGTCGATTTCCTACAAATGCCTGAGCAGGGCCTTGTACTTTGCTCCTGTGTTGATCTTTACTTTCAGTTTTGCATTGGTTCAGGTATTGTTTCACATGGTGAAAATCTCACCTTCTGCATAATGATGTCAAGACTCTCACAGTAAAGTGTTTTTGGAGGCTCCATGCCTTGGTTACTCTGATTGCATTCCAATTAATTTGCCCTGTTCATGTTCTGGAACCTGGAGTTAAACTGGCTGCAGTGCGACTGGTGGCACGGGAAGGCCATTGTGTATTGGTTCCGCAGCATTTCGCAAAACAGTCCCATTTGCCACACTGGTTACAATGTTTACCAAATGCCAGATATGTAGTTCTGTCCTGTGAGTGATGGCCGCCGCAGTTGGAGCAAGGTTTGTCCTGCATCACAAAAAATCTCCATTTCCCACCTTAACTCTTTGCTCTTTCTTTCTGATTGCTCATTCAGTATACCGATGCTGATGGCAGACCCCAACATTGGATCTTTTTCTCAAAGAAGTTGCTTGCAGCCAACATCACTATTCACCCCACAACACAATGCGATCTCTCACCAACTCGTCGGTGAGTGTGCAAAACATGCATTTCTTTGTTAGAACTTTAAAAGTCGCAGCATATGACTGAAGAGAATCACCAAACGTTTGGTTTGTTGTACTGAATGCATGCCTATCCAGTAGGATATTCTTTACTGGCGTACATGTGTGCTTGAACTTTTTCAGGATCCTCCTTCTCTTCGTCTGTTTGAAAAACAAAGGATTCAAATTTCTCAACCACTTCAAGACCCACTAAATTTAACAGAGTGTACACCTGTGCCTTCTTTAATTTGTCCGATAGGCTGGCACTGCAGTAGATACACCACTCTTTTCCAAATTTCTTCCAGTTATCTGCGAGACTTTCATCAAACACGAGTTGTTCGATGCTGCAAAGTCCCTGTGGCTTTCTGCCAACTCCTGACACCATGTAAAAGTTTTGGGTTCCAGTAACTGGGGACCAGGGACTAACAACAGTGGATGTTTATTAACAGTAACTGAGCAGTTCTTACATGGTCTGTCCCTGTCCGCACTCCAGGAGAACTCCCGTGCTCCTGGCAAGTGACCCCTTTGTACCCACATCATCCCAACAGCCACATGAGTACCCAGTCTACACAGGTAAATCTGTTATTGAACATAAAAGGCCTCTTTGAATACTGGAATTTATTTGTTTGTCTTCAGGTTGTTTTGCAAGTGCAGCAATATAGTACATTTTCAAGGAACACTAAATTGATTACTGCTTGGTTCAAAATGGAAGTAAAGTTGATTGCAATCTGAAATGAGGACAAGTTAATAGAAATCCATGACAAATGCAAATTTTATTACAATCTGGAATAATAGCAAGGTTTAGATTGCTTCGTAATTGTAGTTGAAAATTACTACTTAAATGGAAATGTGCAACGTAAATAAAGTTGTCGTGTATTGTATTGAGAAAGATTCACTGGGCAGATTTGTCTCCAGTTCCCGCTGGCGGTTCGATTGTGAGTGTGAGGGAAGAATATGGTGGGAGACCGAGAAATCAGTTTCATGCTGGCATGAATTTACATCCACTGGTGCCCGCCATGGTGGGTGTGAAAACCCACCAGAGGCCGGTGTGAACCTCATTACGTCCTATTAATGGGATGCAGATGAAGGCCTGAACCACCCACCACACCAGATTCTCCGTGGTGCCAATAGGTAAACATGCCTGGCACAAAACACATTTGGAACAACGTGGTGTGCAGATGTTGGGACACACCTAAACAATGTCTGGGGCTGCCTTTGGAGTTTGGGATGGAGGCCACCTTGAACCCTGGATCCTGGAAAAGCACAGTTGGGGGAGCATCTATCAGTGGATCTTCCAGATTAGGCATCCTGGAGAGAGTCCATCGTCCAGCCTCAGGGTGTTTCTGGAGATCCATCTTCATTCTCAGGAGGCCCATATTCCAGTCTCAGAGTTCTCCTGGAGATCTGTCTTCATTTTCAGGAGGTCTAACTTCTTTCTTCGATAGTGGGTCAGTGATGTTGGGCGCCTTTTAAATATGGCACCCGGACACTCCAGCTGACTACACATCATCCATGTCTGCCCTGCCACCGAATGTGGTGTAAAACACCCGGTGCATAATTAATAAGGTTGGGCCGGACTATTTGGTGCACTCTCCTGCCAGCCTCTGCAGAGGGAAACACACCATACTCCGGGCCCCGCCTCAAAATGGGAGAATTCTGTCCCCGATGTGGATTCACAGCAGGCAGACATCATATGAACTAACTTTATTTAAACCTTCCCAACAGAGCGGGCAGCAGAGAGGGCAATTTAACACAATGCTCAGATCTTGCAATATTCTTTAAAAACTTATACATGAAAATGTAAAATGGTACATGTGCACTATCTCCCAGATACAATCTGACTAAATCAATATCAACAACATCTGAAATTTAACAGGTTGGGTTGCGTACTTGTTCTTAATGTATTCACAACCAAAACATATATGACTGACACTGCCAGAGTAATTTGCATTAAAAAGTTCTTTCTTAACACCAGGATGTATTTAACAAAAATATCATAACTTGACAAGATATAATGGCTGAATTTTATGGTCCGTCGCCAACATATTTGAAGGCAGGGCTCATAAAATGAGTGGCCTGCATATCACATTCTCACCTTGGTACAGTGGGCACGTAAAGCGTCAGATAGCCTGCTCAATGGCCACTTTATTGCCTCATTCCACCGCTGCTGCTTATATGTGTAGGAGAGAAAGACAGAGCAAGGTTAGCAGTCTGGCAGCTTTCACTGCACAGGCTGCTGTTAGACAGATGGAAAGGCTACCTCCTTTGGGGGTCCCGCGTGACTATCAGAAGGAGGGCATGCCTCAAGAAGCATGCCCTCCTTTTACCCTCCCCTCTCCTGCCTCTGAAACACAGCCCCTCCACCTCCTTGCACCCCCCACTAGGGAATACCAGGCAGCCCCGTACAAAATCTCTCGATTTACCTGAAGTCTGGGATCCATGACACCTCTTCTCCCTGAGCTGCCTGTATTCCCAGAAGTAGCCTTTACTCAATCCTGGCACTGCTCAGACCACAGAGCTGCCAGTCAACCTCTCAGGTGGGAATTCCTCCCAGATGGGGATGGAAGTCTCATTCTGACTCAGTTTAGGGTGCCTCCAGTGTAATATCACTGTGGGGAAACCATCTTTTGGGTGTGTGGGTTGACCACAGACTTTTCATTTGGGAGGCGTGTAGAATACGCTTCCCTCCTACTGCCCCCTAACCCCCACTCCACACCACCACTTTGTAAAATCCATCCCAATGAAAAGAACAACATGTTTTTCTTCTTTTCTACATTCTTCCAATTAACCTATCTGGCTTCTTTCACTTTCTGTCTGAGTATCTCCTTCCATTTCCATTAGGTTGACTCTGCTCTCTCAACATCTCTGACTGTGTCAGATCTGAACTTTGACTACTGACCGCCAGCACCACGTAATGGTTGGGATTGTGATATTGACTAATCTCACTTCATCAAAGATTTGATTCACTTTGCTATACCATGGATTCTGTTAAAAGGCAAACCTTCAATTACTTTGTGGCTTTCACTTTGGGTTTAGGAGGAATTTGCAGCATAGGAGGTTTCTCATGCTTTGTGAGATCTCCTTTCTAGTCAATAATCCACAAAGATTTCGAGGGGATTAATTGAGCGAGCAAGAATATGGCAAATGAAATATAATGTGGAAAAATGTGAAGTTATCCAGTTTGGTAGAAAAAACTGAATCACTGTGTATTTCTTAAATGGAGAGAGATTAGGAAGTGTTAATGTTCAAAGGGACCTGGATGTTCTTGTTCATGAGCCATTGAAAGCTAACATGCAGTAACAGCAAGCAATTAAAAGGCAAATGCTATGTTGGCCTTTCTTAGAAGAGGACTTGAATATGGGAATAAAGATGTTTTACTGCAATTGGTGAGACAGCACCTCTAGCATTGTGCACAATCTTGGTCTCCTTATCTAAGGAAGGATATACTTGCCATAGAGCAAGTGCCACAAAGGTTGACCAGGCTGATTGCTTGGATGGCGGGATTGTCCTGTGAGGAGAGATTGAGGACATTGAGCCTGTATTCTCTAGAGTTCAGAGATTACCTCATTGAAGCGTACAAAACTCTTTCACAGCACGACAGAGTTAATGCAAGAAGGATGTTTCCCTGGCTGAGTGCTTTAGAACTGGGGGCACAGGCTGAGAATAAAGTGTTAGCCATTTAACACTGAGATGAGGATGATTTTTTTTCACTCAGAGGGTGGTGACTATTTGGAATTCTCTAGCCCAGGAAGCTGCAGAGGCTCGGTCACTGAGAAGATTTAAGACAGAGATCAATAGTTATCTACACTAAAGACATCATGGGATATGGAGATAGTGTGGGAAAAAGTTGTAGAGGTAGGCAATCAGCCATGGTCTCATTGAATGGCAGAGCAGACTTGATAGGCTGAGTGGTTTATTCCTGATCTTAATTCCTATATTTCTATGACACTAATAGAGTATCTCTCCAACATTCACTAGATGTATGAATACACCCTCTTTAGAACAAGTCCAATCACATACTTCCCCTTCACACCTCGGTGATTTTTGACCATGACCTTCTGAGCTACATTGAACTTTCTTAAATTCATGCCTCATGACCTCATCTTCACTTTGTCTTGCTTTTCTCTTATTTTGCTATTGAGGTCAGGCTTAAGCAAACTAAAATCTATCCTAGGACTGATTTTAAGCACTAATTCAATAAGGTGAGCAACCTTTTGTGGACTGTGGGGTTATTCTGTAAGAGAACATAAAATTATCTACCTTGGGTTGAAAAGACACATGGAAATTATTGTTTGGCTTGTAACATGTAAATGCTTCTATGAAGACCTCTTCACAATCTGTACACTTTTTGCTACAGCGCCATTCAATGCTGGCTGATCTGACAATATTTGAGTGTGGTTGACTCCATTCTCACTCAGAAATATTTCAGACCCTTTGACATGAAATGTGAACCATTATCTGATATTAACTCCTCTGGCAGCCCATAAATTGCAGGTCAACTTCTCAAAACCTCAATAATGTTGGCACTTGTAGTATTGGGTATTGACTTGTTTATCCAATTGCAATAGCTATCAACCAAAACTAGGTATTCTTTCTCTTCCTTTTCAAAGAAATTGACTTTGTTCTTGTGTTTGACTATTGTTATAATCCTGAGGGGGACAATTAACTTTTACAAAGGAAATTCAAACTCACAGTTATTAGCTGAAAGAACTATGCCACAAAGTTTCACATTTTAAACAGCATAATCAAGAACCCCAAAACAGTCTTGATAGCAGACTGAGAGCAGACGAGTTACTATTTAGTGATGATAGTTGCTTATAAGCATAGTTGATAACAGTCTATAACAGAAATAGAGTTGGTGGTAGTATGATAATGTTAGTACAATTTTTCTGGTTCTAAAGCTATAATCATAGTTGAAGCTATAAAAATCTATAATGGAATCAGAACTGATATTAGTGTAGAAAGGAAATAGAAATGATTGAGATTCTCTGTCAATACACAAGATTAGAGTTGAGTTATTTAACCAAACATATTGCTGCATGGGATTATTTAAAGTATTATCTGTTCTGTTTTCATTGACACAGTAAAACCTACACTGAAATATATGTAGATTATATCAAGCCATAAATTATACAATCAATTAAAAGAATGTCGAGCAGACTGGGATTTCAATTAATCTGGCGTTGTGTACAGCATAATTCAAATTTAAAGGTAAAAATTTGTATTTATGTATAATGTTTCGGAGAATGTTGTGTTGGAGATCCTGACAGCTCATAGCACACAATCATTCTCTTCAGAATTTCCAAGTTTGAATCTAATCAATAATGCGCATTGTGTCTGTTGCGTGTACTTGAACGTGCCAGAAATGTTCATGCACTGTTCTAGAGTTCTGCCTATTCAAAGGTTTGTAGTCTGACCAGTAAGCTCATCTGATTGAAGGCGACAGTTGCAGGTGAATTAGGAGGTTTCAAGTAGTCTATTCCCAAGATTACTGTAGAAACACTTGTGGTCATACATCATGAAGTGAGGCATGAAGAACCATACAAAATGCCCAGAAGGAGCTAGAAACAGGGTGAATGTCATCTGCAATGCTTACAGTTGTTAGCTGCAAAGGCAAAAATCCTAAAGCCGTTGCTATGAGTTCTGCAGTAACTGTAGGCTTGACTCAACATTTTTACATGATTGCGGTCTGCAATGCCATCTCTCCATAGCTTATGCAGATGCTGACACAAATACATTTTAATTATCCAAACAACTCTTTGAACACTTATCATGAATGGTCATGTTGCCACCGAAGCATTTTGAACTTTCTCTTCATTTAGATAATAAGTTATTTTTTTATTCCTCCAACCAAAATGGATACACTCACACTTAACCACATTAAATTCCATCTGCCAAACTTTGGTTCACTCATTTTAGTTTATTCCTTTCCATTTGTAAACAAATTCAAACTGTAACTTACAACTGAAACTTTCTCTTACTGAAATCACAATACGATGGATTTTGACATAGTAAAGATGTATAATGAATTTTCACTCAGTGATGGGCTGCATCAGGAATACATGGATATCATAGGGAAGTCTTACAGGAGCAGGGCTATGTCCAGGGTCAATATTCATAAAATGTACCATTTTATATGCTCTTAAAACTTGTGACAGTATTGACAGTGGTGCTGGGGCAATGTTTCCATTTTAGTAGTTGGGCATTAATCATTACATGAATGAAGCACATACAGGCAAATCAGGTGGGAATAATCACACAGCAGTAGTGCACTCCATCTGATTTTCCTCCCATTAATTTCAATAGAAAATCAAGTGAGATGCTTTACATGCATTTCATAGAAATCATAGAAGTCATAGAAACCCTACAGTGCAGAAGGAGGCCATTCGGCCCATCGAGTCTGCACCAACCACAATCCCACCCAGGCCCTACCCCCACATATTTTACCCGCTAATCCCTTTAACCTACGCATCCCAAGACTCTAAGGGGCAATTTTTTTAGCCTAGCCAATCAACCTAACCCGCACATCTTTGGACTATGGGAGGAAACCGGAGCACCCGGAGGAAACCCACGCAGACACGAGGAGAATGTGCAAACTCCACACAGACAGTGACCCGAGCCGGGAATCAAACCCGGGACCCTGGAGCTGTGAAGCAGCAGTGCTAACCACTGTGCTACCGTGCCGCCCCTCTCTAACCTGTTTTCCTATATAAGTTCCACCTATGCAATGTGTTGCACCCAAGTCAATGCCGCACGTATAAATCTATAGAAATCCTTCAGCTGTATAGTTGAAGATCTGTTGAGCAGATTAAATAAAGAGAGGTTTTGAAATTAACACCCTGGATTGGGTAATAACATTGGTGAATGCAAGAAAGCTGGATGGAAAGAATTAGCAATGTTAAGAGTGGAATATAATGGAGTTTTGCTACAGTCATGCCTTGTGTTATCCCTATGCATACTGCGGCTCTGAGAGAAACACAATAATTTAGGGTGCAAATGCCTTAGCCTTCAGTATTTTGGAATGGATAATCAATGTTTTGGAATGTCTGAACAGATGGCTTTGTGTAAGAAAGTAGAAACAAATATGTTAGTGTAGAAATACACTGGGAAAATGTTAAGGCCTATGTACATTCAAGTGGGATAGCTGCTAGAGTTCCAAAGCCTTCAGGAAGGAAATAATATGCTGGATTTAAAGTAGTTGAATTTCACCAGTACAGATTGTGAGGATGTTAATGGCCATCTGTTCAGAGAAATGTAATAAAGTTCATGGAAGCAGATAAACAAGAAGGAGTACCAACAGAGCTATTGCGTAGCAGTGATAAGAGTATGAAGGGAAAAGAGTCTCAGATAGCCAGGGAACTATGAGATGGCAGCGTCAGTATAGTTCTGGTACTCTCACCTCTGTGTCAGAATGCTGTGTCAGGACCTATGTAAAAACATGAGCACTTGGTGGCCACTTTAGTGTAGAACAGAGGTGTGCTGCATTCTGGGACACTAAATTGAGGCCAGGTTTGCTTTCGCATGTGGATATAAAAGAGGCCATTACAATGTTTTGAAGAAGAATGGGGGAATTCTGCCAGTATTTATCCCTCAATGAACACAACAAAAAAAAGTAGTTCACTCATTTATCTCATTGCTGTTTGTAAAGTGGCTCCTACATTTCTTATATTATGGCAGAAAGCAGAACGTGGGGATAAATGGGTCTTTTTCTGGTTGGCAAGCTGTAACTAGTGGTGTGCCACAGGGCCCAACTATTTACAATCTATCTTAATGACTAGGATGCAGGGACAGAAGGTACTATAGCCATATTTGCAGATGACATTAAAATAGGTGGGATAGTAAGTTGCAATGAAGAATAAAAAATTTACAAATGGATAGGAATAAACTAAAATGAGTGAATCAAAATTTGGCAGATGGAATTTAATGTGGATAAGTGTGAGCGTATCCATTTTGGTTGGAGGAATAAAAAAATAACTTATTATCTAAATGAAGAGAAAGTTCAAAATGCTTCGGTGCAGAGGGATCTGGGTGTCCTCATGCTCAAATCGCAAAATGTTAGTATGTAGGTGCAGCAGATAACAAGGAAGACAATTGGAATTTTGGCGTTCATTGCTAATGGAATATAAAAGTAAGGAGCTGCTGTTGCAACTGTATGGGGCACTGGTGACTGCATCTGGCATACAGTTATGGTCCCTTTACTTGAGGAAGGATGTAAAATCATTAGATGAGGTTCAAAGAAGGTTCACTAGATTGATTCCAGGGATGTAGGACTTGCCTTATGAAGAGGTTGAGCAGTTTAGACCTATACTAAAGTCTAGAAGAATGAGAGGAGAATGAGAGGAATTGACGTATATAAGATGCTAAAGGGGATTGACAGGGTAGATGCAGAGTGGACAGTTTTAGGCTGAGGGGTGGAAGATTTAAAACAGAAATGAGGAGGAATTACTTCACTCAAAGGCTTGTGAATCTGTAGAATTCTCTACCCCATAATGCAGTGGATGTTGGAAAACTAAACAACTTTAAGGAGAAGATTGATAGGTTTTTAATTAGAGGAAGGATAAAGGGTTGTGGGGAGTGGGCAGGAAAGTGGAGATAAGGCTGAGATGATATCAGCCATGATCGTACTCAATGGCGGAGCAGGTTCGAGGGGCTGAATTGCCCACTTCTGCTCCTAGTTGTTATGTTTTTATGACAGTGTTGCTTTTCAAAGTATTTCATTAGTTGTGATGCATTTTGTGTTGTCCTGAGATCATAAAAGATGCAAATTCTTTATGACAGAGATAGTCACTATGTTCCAATTGGGAGGTGGCCCCACAGCAGGAATGCAACATGGTATCCTCTTACTGATATGGTCAGTTGCTGCTTTGCTGGTACTTGAAGTCGGTCAAAGAAATATCTGATTCTTGAAAACACACATGCGTAGTCATGTCCAATTTGACAAGCCTGAACCCAGGTTATTTTTGAGGCACAGTTCATGTTTTTGCTAGCATTGTTAACAATCATTGTTAAAAAAGAAAATTGCTTGACAATGAATATTATTCCATCTTTATATTATTGAAACAGTGAATGACTAAAACCTTCATAGGAACAATGCTATGGGGAGCAAAGAACTGTTTTCCCTTCAATTTTCATAGATTTTAAATTCAGTATATTCATGCCAAGAAAAACTCAGCTTATCTCATTAAAATGCTGTCTAGAATTCAATTACCATTTAAAAAAAATGTATGATAAAGATTGCAGCAACCTGTCAATGTAACATTTACATTTGTTTGGCATTATTGACACTTATTGAATAAAGCCAATTTCCTCTGAGTACTAAAGACTAATTAAGTGTATGATTCAGCTGAAGAATGTGATTGAGAAATTCTCTGTAACTGAATGAGGTTTAAATAAGCACTCCACAGAAGTGTTTTAATTACACTGCTGTTTGTAGTGTAATTTTGACTGTTTAAATTATGATTTAGGAGGAGCTAATTGCAAATCATTTTCTACTGTGTAATTATTAATTACAAAATTGCAATTAGACAGCTGCTAGCTTGCACTGTAGTAGTCTATGTGCACTGATGCTAACACGATTACCAGCACTACAAATTTACAGTAACACCTCGCAGCACAGTCTCCATTTTGGAAGAAGTAACACTTACATCTTAATGTTTTTATGTAGATAGAGATACATAAAATTCTTTTTAAAATTTTGTTGCACACTGCTGCTTTAGGCAACTCTATCTAATGAACATGGGACAAGGAAAGACTATTCAACCCAACAAGTGTTCCTTTTTTGGCAGACAATTCACAAACTTTGCCCTTGCAAAAAGTGCTGCACAAATACACACTGATACCCTAAAGAAATAAAGTAAATCCCAGAATATGGAGTGGCACAGTGGCACAGTGGTTAGCACTGCAACCTCACAGTGCCAGGGACCCGGGCTCGATTCCTGGCTTGGGTCGCTGCCTGTGTGGAATTTGCACGTTGTCTGTGTGGATTTCCTCTGGGTGCTTTGATTTCCTCCCACAGCCCAAAGATATGTGAGTTAGGTGGATTGGCCATGTTAATTGCCCTTTAGTTCCAGGGAGACTAGCCAGGGTAAATGCGTGGGGTTATGGGAATTCCCTCCACAAATCTTGCTTGCAATTTGTTGATTTAAACATGTCTCCTTTAGTCTGAATCACAGATTTTCATTTGTATCTTAATATTTTAAAAACCTGACCCCTAACAGCCTCATAACTGATAACTGCAGAGGAGGAAGCACTGGACATTAGTGGAATCTCTACATGTTTGGCAGTTGAAGATGGGGCCCTTCCAAAGTACTTGGTGACCAAATTAAATATCAGACAACCACATAACACACAATGGTCACTCATGTTGGCTTGGCATCAGTGAAGTATATGATAAGTATAAAGATCAGTTAAAACATTCTTTTCTTAACAGGTCCAATTCATATCTTTACTCTCCCACAGGGCCTGCAGTGTTCTGCAGGGGGTTGTGCAACAGGGGGACGATGAAGACTCCTCAGAGGTCACTCAATCTGAGGATGCATTATGACAGAGCAGACCATGATTCAGCTCACATACTCACTTGTTGAGACCAGTAAGGAAGATAGTTGGCTTTTCACCTGATGTCTCGTGGTCTGTATTTTCCCAAGGGCTTCAGGGCCCTGACATTGGGACCAAATGGAACCAATTATACCAGCTTGATGATTTTTCTGGAGGTTAATTCAAAGCTATGTAAACATTTAAGAACACGTGAGGAAGAAGCAACCCAGAATCCAACAGCAAGATGAACATGGGAACTAACACAGGATTATTCAACAGAAAAAGAAAATGTAGACTGAATTTACACAGCTGGGGAGTAGGGTGATGATGCGCGATAAATCACACGGGAGGCAGGATGTACCCGGGAAATAAAGGCTTTTAATGCCAACAATAACAGAGCTACTATATACAATGTACAATCCCAGACTAAAGGGTCACCAGGCAGAGCAGTGACCTTTATACCTCTCCCAGGAGGCGGAGCCAACTGGGGTGTACCATAGGACTATATTAACAGGTAGAACAGCCCAACCCTAACCCCAACAGTAACATATCTACAGACTCATAGTACTGGCCAGACCATGGCTCAGCACTCCTGGTGGTAACCAACAATGGTTCATCACATTCACCCCTCCTTTGAAAACAAAGGCCGGCGGGGTACAAAACACAGAACAATTGTTCATCTGTCTATAAGTTCAAACGGTCTGGGGGACCGCACCGTCGCTGCGACCTACTCAACACCGGCGATGACACCAGTTCAGGCAATCGCGGTGACGTTCTCTCCAAGGCAATGTCCAGCGACTCCTCCAGTGCCTCACGAGCCGGTAGACCACGAGGTGGTGACAATCCGCTGAACTCGGGCACGCCTTGAAGTGGCGACCATCTCCTGGACTCAGGCAAGCTGTACACGGGAGTAAGAGGGTTAAGTGGTGGTCCCGATACTGCCCGCGCCATGTCAGGAGGGGAGATAATGGTTGGGGGGTCCCTAACTGGGGGTGTGGGAGCGACAGGGGTTTCCAAGCCCCCTGCTGGTGCCAGATCTCGAATCGAGACCGTGTCCTCTCGCCCGTCAGGATATGCCACGTAGGCATACTGAGGGTTGGCGTGGAGGAGATGGACCTGTTCAACCAAAGGGTCGGACTTGCGGGTCCTAACATGCCGCCGCAGGAGGACAGGTCCTGAGTACGTCAACCAAGACGGTAATGAGGTCCCAGAGGAAGACTTCCTAGGGAATGAAAACATTCTCTCATGAGGAGTAGCGTTGGTTGCCGTACACAGGAGTGAGCGTATGGAGTGGAGCGCTTCAGGGAGTACCTCTTGCCAACGGGAGACTGGAAGACCTTTAGACCTCAACGCCAGTAAGACAGCCTTCCAGACTGTAGCATTCTCTCGTTCAACCTGTCCGTTACCCCTTGGGTTGTAGCTCGTGGTTCTACTAGAGGCAATCCCATATGAGAGCAGGTATTGCCTCAAGTCGTCGCTCATGAACGACGAGCCCCTATCGCTGTGGATATAACAGGGGTAACCGAACAGGGTGAAAAGATCACGTAATGCCTTGATAACCGTGGCAGCGGTCATATCAGAACAGGGAATGACAAAAGGGAATCGTGAGTACTCATCAATCACATTGAGGAAGTACACGTTCCGATCTGTCGAGGGAAGGGGGCCCTTAAAGTCCACACTCAGTCTTTCGAAAGGACGAGTGGCCTTAATGAGGTGTGCCCTGTCAGGTCGGTAGAAGTGCAGTTTGTATTCCGCGCATACCCGGCAGCTTCTGGTTATGGACCTGACATCCTCCACCGAGTAGGGTAGATTCCGGGCCTTTATGAAGTGGAAGAGCCGAGTGACCCCCGGATGGCAGAGGTCATTGTGGAGAGCCTGTAATCGATTCTCCTGCACACTAGCGCATGTTCCACGCGACAGGGCGTCCGAGGGCTCGTTGAGCTTCCCTGGACGGTACATGATATCATAATTGTAGGTGGAGAGTTCGATTCTCCACCTCAAAATTTTATCATTCTTGATCTTACCCCGTAACGTGTTGTTGAACATGAACGCCACGGACCGCTGGTCCCTGAGCAGAGTGAACCGTTTTCCCGCCAAGTAATGGCGCCAATGCCGAACGGCCTCCACAATGGCCTGGGCCTCCTTTTCCACCACCGAATGACGAATTTCAGGGCCTTGGAGGGTGCGAGAGAAAAAGGCGACGGGCCTGCCCGCCTGGTTAAGTGTGGCGGCCAGGGCGAAATCAGATGCATCACTCTCCACCTGGAAGGGGATGGACTCATCGATAGCGTGCATCGTGGCTTTCGCGATGTCAGCTTTTATTCTTGCAAAGGCTAAGCGAGCCTCTGTTGTTAGGGGAAAGGAGGTAGACTTGATGAGCGGACGGGCTTTGTCCGCGTAATTGGGAACCCACTGTGCATAGTATGAGAAGAAGCCTAAACATCTTCTCAGTGCTTTGATGCTAGTGGGCAGGGGGAGTTCGAGGAGGGGACGCATACGGTCTGGATCAGGGCCAAGGACCCCGTTTTCCACCACGTATCCGATGATAGCTAGGCGGCGCGTGCGAAATACACACTTCTCCCTGTTGTAGGTCAGATTCAGGCGAGATGCAGTGCGTAAGAATCTAAGAAGGTTGGCATCATGGTCCTGCTGGTCATGGCCGCAGATGGTGACGTTATCCAGGTACGGGAAGGTAGCCCGCAGCCCGTTCTGGTCCACCATTCGGTCCATAGCACGCTGGAAGACCGAGACCCCATTCGTGACACCAAAAGGAACCCTTAAAAAATGGTACAGGCGACCATCCGCCTCAAAGGCCGTGTATTGTCGGTCCTCTGGGCAAATGGGGAGCTGGTGGTAAGCAGATTTTAAGTCGATGGTGGAGAACACCCGGTACTGCGCAATCTGGTTGACCATGTCAGATATGCGCGGGAGGGGATACGCATCCAGCTGCGTGTATCTGTTAATGGTCTGACTATAGTCTATGACCATCCGGGGTTTGTTCCCATTCTTAACCACCATGACTTGCGCTCTCCAAGGACTAGCGCTAGGTTGGATGATCCCTTCCTTGAGGAGACGCTGAACTTCAGATCGAATGAAGATCCGATCCTCAGCGCTGTAACGCCTGCTCTTTGTTGTGATGGGCTTGCAGCCTGGCACGAGATTCTGGAATAGGGAGCGTGTGGTAATCCTGAGCGTTGAGAGACTACATGTGGAGCGCGTTGGGCAATTTAGAGGCTGCGGATCTCCCACTGAAAGCGGAGGGAGTGGCCCATCATACTGCAGGGTTACACTCTTCAGGTGGACCATAAAATCTAGTCCTAGGAGTATCGGCGCGCAAAGGTGCGGTAACACAAGGAGCCTGAAGTCCTCGTAAACCGTGCCCTGCACCATCAGATTGACCACGCAGCTCCCTAGCACGGTGACAGACCGGGACCTTGACGCCATCGAAATTGTCTGCTTGACAGTCCGAATCTGGAGACCACACCGCTTCACGGTGTCAGGGTGAATGAAGCTCTCCATGCTCCCGCTGTCAAACAAACAATAAATCTGGCGTCTGTTTACCTGTATGTCCATCATGGACTTGTCGAGTCTGTGAGGCTTGGCCTGGTCCAGGATGATCGACGCCACCGTTGGTTCGTGGGTGCAACTGCAGGCAGCTGAGCTGGTTGATGACGACCCCTGCTGGTCATTCGCGGTCGGTGCCGACCAAAATGGCTGCCCCCATAGGTCGCACGTGGACGATGGCGCCAAAACCTGCGGCCCCTGCAGGTCACACGTGTCTTGCGACTCCGTCGTTCGGAATGGCGACATCCTGGAATCGCACGTGGTAGAAGACCTTGAAGACGCAGAAGACAAGGAGGCCGGCTCCGGGGAATCACACGCCGCACTGCTGATTTTGGATGGAGGTTTGGTCCGGCATACTTTGGAATAATGTCCCTTCTTGCCGCAGGCGGAGCACAACACCGCTTTAGCTGGACATCGCTGCCGAGGGTGTTTCACCCCCCCACAGAAGTAACACCGCGGGCCACCTGGAGCTGCTGCCGTCGTCCGGTCCGAGGCTGGAAACGCAATCGCGCAGTTTTTCGGTCCCGCTGAATAAAGTGGAGTCTGCGGCTGCCCCTGCCACAATGTCTCCACGCGGTCATCGGGGTACATCTCCAGACTTTTGGAGGCCGTTTCTAGAGCGTCAGCTAACTCTATGGTTTTAGTGAGATCGAGGTTACCTTGCTCCAACAGCCAAAGGCGGATGAACGACGAGCCGATTCCCGCCACGAACGCATCTCGAACTAAGTCGCTCATGTACTGGGCTGCCGACACTGACTTGCAGTTGCAGGCTCTGGCTAGCTGCTGAAGTTCACACGCGTACTGTTCCGTCGTTTCGCCGGGCTGCCGCCGTCGAGTGGCTGGAAGGTGTCGAGCATGGATCTCATTCGGCGGTTTGTTGTATCGCTTTTTGAGAAGCTCGAGGGCCCCTTTGTAGTCGGGGGCCTCATGGATCGCTAAGTGTACAGCGTCGCTTACCCTCGCGTGGAGGACCCGGAGTCTGTCGGCGTCGTCGGTGACCGCTGTGGAGGCGTCGAGGTAATCTTGGAAACACTTCAACCAGTGGTCGAAAGTGTTCGATGCTCCCGCTGCACGTGGGTCCAACGTAAGCCGTTCGGGTTTAAGCATTTGCTCCATGTTTTCTTTTGGGTTTTTTTTCAAAAAAAATAATTTACTTGTTGGCAATAAAATTGATGCGCGATAAATCACATGGGAGGCAGGATGTACCCGGGAAATAAAGGCTTTTATTGCCAACAATAACAGAGCTACTATATACAATATACAATCCCAGACTAAAGGGTCATCAGGCAGAGCAGTGACCTTTATACCTCTCCCAGGAGGCGGAGCCAACTGGAGTGTACCATAGGACTATATTAACAGGTAGAACAGCCCAACCCTAACCCCAACAGTAACATATCTACAGACTCATAGTACTGGCCAGACCATGGCTCAGCACTCCTGGTGGTAACCAACAATGGTTCACCACAGGTGATAACTCTGACTTTGAGTGATCGTGTAAAATGGACAATATTAATGAACAGATGATCCAATAATACCTGTTTTACATTATCACACAAAAACACAATAACACCCACCCTTCACTTCCATTCACATCACTCCAGACATGACCCTGTTGTAATAATGGGAGTAGGCATATTAGCCCCTGAAAAGTCCAAGACTGAGATAAGCCAGCTCTCAAACTGGTACCAAATTTGTCATAAAAACAAAAATGCTGGAAAATCTCAGCAGGTTTGACAGCATCTGTGGAGAAAGAATAGAGCCAACATTTCAAGCCTGGATGACGCTTCATCAGTGCACTGGACATCAGTGGAATCTCGATATGCTTGGCTGATAGAGATGGCAGCTCTGACGAAGGGTCATCTAGACTTGAAACATTGACTCTATTCCCTCTCCACAGATGCTGTCAGACCTGCTGAGATTTTCCAGCATTTTTCTGTTTTTGTTTCAGATTCCAGCATCTGTAGTATTTTGTGTTTACCCAAATTTGTCGTGTCACCTTATATGGGACTGGGACTTTCCCTGTTCCTTACAAGATCACTGCTGTATAAGGGCGAGACAAGGGGTGGAATCATGTTCCCTCACCTGTCGTGTGTTTGGTTGTGAGATATGTTGGCACTCTGTGGGATCCTTTGTATGGTTTGCTTCAGTTAAAAAACTTCATTTTAAGATATTTCTACCTATGTAACTAATTATGCTAAGCTTTAAAGCTAACTTGGCCACATTTTTAAAACTCAGCTGGGAATGCTGGAATGAGCTTAGAAATTGACTGCATTCTTTGAAAATACAATGTTAGCAGAAATGACTTTTTCATTAAAAAGAATTTTCACAGACACACAGCTGCCAATTGTTTATGAAAGTTAGGAACACAGTTTGTATTAGCAATTTCAATAACACAGATAACCAATAACATATATTGTACATTTCCATCTTGTTTTCGAGTTCAGTGAGTTTTCACGTACAGGACCTGGATGTGAAGCCAATCCCCAATCTCTCTGTCTCTCTCTCTTCGCTTCTGTCGTATTAATTTTAAGTTTTATTCAATAAAGAAAATCATCTTAAATTCATACCAAGTGCTGCCTACGTCTATTCTAAGGAATGAATTGACCATACACGCTCCATCACTGTGTGCCATGTATTACAGTTTTCATATACGGAGTTCAGGAGAGTCATCTCCTTTCTCACCAGGCAAAGTAATAAATTAAGAGAATCAGACCATAGTAGAGTAAATTTGACATGGGTAGCACTCATAACAAAGATGTTCTCACCAACAGTAAGGCCCAAAAGAAAATATTTAAATAGCTGGCCTCGGCTGAGATGAAAATTGAAATATTTTCTGTCAGTTGAAGTGCTTCTCCCACAAGCTGATAAATGAGTACAAAAATTCTCCATTTCAACATCCAATGATGGAATCACATTGTAAGCAGCTATTTCCTCAGAAATTTGAGGATGAGTTAAATCAAAATACTGTGCAAGCAAATGGAAAGTTCTAAGCTCAGATCCAACTAAAACCCCTGGAGTTTGAATTCATATTTTAGTGTTATTTTCCCCTGTATCCCGGACCTCGCTGGTACATGGCCAGTGATATGCTGAAGCAGAAAGCTAATGCGTTTCAATACATTGCTTTAATATTTATTCCCAGACGGTTAGGATATCGGCTACAAAATTCCTCGTCCCACGACTTCAGGAACAGGTATTGAATTAATTGCGGAGTCAGATTGAGCTTTGTGTCTTTCCTTGGAAAGTAATAAAGCCATTACTAAATCTCTCAGGTAGTGATTGAATGAAATGGATTCCCCCAGGATCCCTAGTGCCGCAGAGATACTTTCTAAATCAATTCTGCATACCTGAAAATTAAAGAGCTGATTTCAGGCTAATGCTTCACAAAAAGAAATGATGATTAGAATGAAAAGAATGAAAGGATAATAAGTAATATTCTCCAGTCTCTCTATTTTGGAATCATTAAACATGAAAGATAGACATTAACATATTTTTGGAAAGACAGCAGTAATAACTTTACTAATAGCTGGAATAATTCAGAAAGCTTCCATTGTATCAGATTCATATATACGTTGAATCATATCAATGGTATACATTTCCACTGCTTTTCATCATTATTACCCTCAAGCTTCCATTGTTAATCTTTATTCACCATTATTTATCATAGAGATCTCTTACTGCCTCATGTATCAGTCTGGTGCTTTGATTTTTGACCAGTCATTCAGTAATACTTTTATGTTCACAAGTTTGATTTCTTAACTGCGTTTTTCCCTTATAATAGTTTCTCTTATCACCTGCACCTGAAGGTAATGAATCATGTTGGTCCCCTCTGCACTTTGGCCCAATGGTATTCTTCATGCTTGAATCTCAACAGTATACTAGTGCACTGCGACAGAGGCAGATTTACAATGAAACACACCGTGCCTAGGTACAGGGCCCCAAGAAACAGTGGTGCCCTGCATGGGGCCAGTGCAATAGGCTCAAGCAAATACAAATGTGGCTTACAGCAGAAAATGCAGAGTGAAATCAGACTCAGATTGGTGAGTCTGAAAGAACGGAAAAATTGGTAATGAAAGGTTAACTTGTTGAGGCACGAGTGATACCATGACAAAAAGCGAGGGAGAGGTGCGGTGGCTAGCCACACAATGAGGGATTAAGCTGCTGAGGTTTGCGAATCAAGCCATGAAGAGCAGAGCACAACAGTTGAAAACCACTGATGAAAGTGATTTCTTTGTTTTGTCAGGCTACAATTCCCTGCTTCTTAGTGTCTGGAGACCTTAAAGAAAACCTAAAAAATCCGTCCTCTTCCATATTCTTTTGTTTAAATTCTGTTTTTTCAAAATGGACCATTTCTGGTCTGATATAATGGCTACATTGGTCACATGCTGGGAGTTTTAACCACCATCACTCTCGAGACTGGCCTCCAGAAAGTCTCTAGGACAAAGAACAGAATCCTGCCAGACAAAGCCGCTGATATTGGACTTGAACTGACTGGACACTCCACTCATATGAATGTACGGCAATAACTTCTTTTATTTTTTGAGAGTAATTAAAGAAGTTAACTTTTATAATTGAAATCGAATGAGACTCTGGTGAAATATATTGAATGTACCCTTGTTGAGTGGAGTATTTGCTCCTGCACAGGACTGGCTCATTCTGTCCTGCACTGGCCTGTGCTGCAGTGATGTCATCAGCTGATTTTTCCATCTTGTTGCTCATCAGCAAGTTCCACATTTGGTCACCTCACACATCGCAATATTGACCATCGTTATCGTCAATCTGACAAGAGGTAAGCAATTATTGTACAGGTGTGTTTTAAAAGTTAAAAAGCAGTAATCAATTTGTCTATTTTTGTGGCTTCTGCCTTTGCATTCTGTGGGACAAGAGTGGGTGGGGTCGGGAGGGGCATGAGATTATCGGGGAAGACAGGGCCCAGAAATGAAGGTGAGTGCAGGGCCCCACGAACTGCACTGCAGTTATCAGGTCTTCATAGTTTGGCATCTTGTGTATTTTCAGGAGAGAACACTGGACAGTAGTCAAAAGTACAAACTTTGGCTGACGTTAGCTAAGGCAGCACAGAGCAGCAATGTAGCCACACACCTCACAGTTTTGTACCATGATAAATGAAACAACAACGACTGAGCCATCAGGAAGCCTATTTTTACACCTCTTTTAGATTATGCGACCAATTTTGGGCGACCCACCTGGCAGGAATGGGGCAGGTGCATGATTTATACTCTACTTAATTTGACTTTCCTTTGACACTAGAAAGCAAAACCAAGGAAGAGGAGATGGTAGTAAAGGGATCATTGTTCCTGAATTCATCCTCTTCCCACCCCAGGCTGAAAAGATCAACCCCTTATTCTTTTTGTTACATGACAAAAGCAACAGGTTGTATCCATTTAACTCTTCAAAGCAAAATTCATTTGTTGTGTGTATCCTATCATTGCTCCTCATGTTACTTTCAAAATTATTGCGATTTTATGGGGTCCTAGTGAGTACCAAGCGTTCTGTGTACAATTTTGGCCTCCCTACCAAATTAAGGATATACGAATCTTGGAGGGAGCGCTATGAACGTTCAGTGGTCAGGTGCGTGAGATGGAGTGTTGTCCTATGCGAGACTGAATCGGCCTGTAATTCATTCCCTGAAATTTAGATGAATGTTGGTGATTTCATTGCAACACATAAAATTCTTACAGAGCTTGATAGAATAGATGTTGGAAGGATGTTTCCCCCAGAGGGGGGATTTAGAACTAAGGTTCATGGACTCAGAATCAGGGTTGAGAACAGGAATTCCTTTATAAAAGTTGTTGGTCTTGGAAATTCTCCAATCTAAAGGACTGCGAATGCTCAGTTGTTGAACATACTCAAGACATATTGATAGATTGTTGGACACTAAGGAAATTAAGGGTTAAGGAACAGTGTCGGAAAGTGAATTGAGATATAAGGTCAGCCATGATTATAATGAATGGCAGAGGGGATTTGATGGGCAAAAGATCCCACTCGGCTCCTACATTTTAAAACTTCTTTCATAGGATGTGGGCATCATTGGCAAGGCCAGCATTTGTTGTCAATCCAGAATTGCTTTTGAACTGAGTGGCCTGCTCGGCTGTCCCAGAGGGCAGTTAAGAGTCAACCATGATGCTGTGGGTTGGGATTCACATGTAGGCCAGACCAGGTGAGGCTGGCAGATTTCCTTCCCATAAGCGCATCAGTGAACCAAATCTGTCTTTACAACAATCAATGATAGTTTCATGATCACCATTACTGAGACTAGTTTTCAATTCCAGATTTTATTAATTGAATTTCAATTTCACCAGCTGCTGTATTGAACCTGTGCGATTCCCCACAAGATTAGCATGAGCCTTTGAATGACTAGTCCAGTGACATTACCACAAAGCCACCATCTTATTATTCTTATTAATATAATAAAGCCTTCATTCACACTTCTAATAAAATGTTTTTAATTTGTAGTTGGACTGCTTCAAACATTACAAAAGATCATAGTTAAGTGGGAGGTTTTGCTTTTGAGATCTGGATGGACTTAAAAATTCCACACCAGTCACTCTCGTACCTGCTTGGCTGACTCTAACCTGTAATAAATGCTGTATGTATCGCAGCATAATTACCAGCGAGGCGATGGTGTTTCAGAAGAACAAGGCAGATCATTAATATTAGAGCAAGGACGCAGGAATAAGACTTTTCAGCAGCTGGCCAATTTTTTTTAAAAATCAAGTGTCTTCACCCCAACTTTCAGCCTCATGAGAAAAGAATACAGTCTTCTGCCTTTTGCACCGATCAGCTTGAAAGACAGGGGGTCAAATTGATGGATGAGTTCCATTCTTTCAAAATAATCTATTTATTGTCTGTGCTTTGCTGAGGGATTGAGCATCTCCCAGAGGTCTGTATAACAGAAAATAAATACCAACTATTGTACATTTTTTCAGTTAACAGAACTTTGTGGCACCATGACCTCTAGCTATATTGTGAAGTATCATTTACTCTTGCATTCTCAGTTCGGTGTCAATATGTTCAAGGATGAAAAAAACAACACTGTTTAAAAATGTAGCTAGCTCCTTCTGAAATCACAGCATGCTTCGAAACCAATCAGAGATTGAAAGGGCAGACGAGTCAGTGTCTTACATAAACATCTTGAATGAGGAAGACCCACTAGGACTGCAGCCTCCTGAACTGAGCTCGACTTTATGATTGATATTTTTTCTTATTATCGGCCCATATAGTATTTCCTTTGGTCCCACTAATAGCTTATTCAGTTATAGCCAAACCTATTCTGTGCTGTAATCATTAACTGTATGGAACACCATAGGTTAATTCAATGGGTTTTCTTTTTTTTTTGCAATCTTCATAGTAATACACATTTTACTTTTAATTTTTCAGAAAATCCTTTATTGATTTTTGTCATCTCATGTACACCAATATGGCTCGAATTTCAAAAAGACTAATTGAAAAATGTAAATAGAGCCGCCATTTCTCCAGGTTTAATGAGTTTCTGCAGCTTTGTTGCCAAAGTTACAAAAGATGCACAGGAAAACCCCATCAGCAGGTCAGCATAATGGACAGGAAGAAAAGGCTCCCTTTTCACCAGTTAATCTATTTGCCCAAATTGCTTGCTATTACAGAGCAAGGGGACATCTCAACTGATAGTTCCAGGGGTGTCAATGGAATTGGATTTCAGGCAGAACATTGCAAGAAACTTGTGTGATATCATATGTTTGGCCTTACCACTGAAAACAAAAAATATAAAATTCTCCAGCTGGCTTAATTTTCAAGCGCTCATTTTTTAAAAGGTGAACTTGTTCTATGGGGAGATCATTTCCATCAGTCTACTTTTACAAGGCTCTGTTCTAGTTGACAGTGGCGTTCATTATAACAGAGACTAGAACTACAACATGCCCCTGTTTTCTGACCAGTACTCATAACTAATAAGGCTCCGTGACAAGAGCAGGGTCTCAGAAATGATGCTTGTGTGTGTTCAGGAATAATGGAAGGAACCATCTACAAGATGCACTGCAGAAACTCACCAAGATTCCTTAGGCAGCACCTTCCAAACCCCAACCACTATCATCTAGAAGGACAAAGGCAGCAGATGCCTGGGAACACCACAACTGGAGGTTCCCCTCCAAGTTGATCACCATCTGGACTTGGAAATATATTGCCATTCCTTCATTGTCACTGGGTTAAAATCCTGGAACTCCCTCTCTAACAGCACTGTGGGTGTACCTACACCTCTGGGACTGCAGTGGTTCAAGAAGGCAGCTCGTCACTACCTTCTGAAGGGCAACTAGGACTGGGCAAGAAAAACTGGCCTAGCCAGCAACACCCACATCCCGTAAATGAATTTAAAAAAACATAAGAATAAGATAGGCTATTCAGTTCTTTAAGTCTGTTCTGAAATTCAGTAAGACCATGGACGATCGATATCTTAACTCCACCTGTCTATCTTGGCTCTGTATCCTTTGATGCCCTAGCAAAAATCAATTGGCTTCAGTTTCAAAATTATTCATTGAGTTACTGCTTTCTGTGGGAGAGAGTTCCACCATTCTGGTAGTCTTTGCGATTATATAGCAGCTTTCAAGGCCTCAAGACATCGCAAAGAACTTTACAGCCAATGGACTACTTTTCAAGTGTAGTCATTGTTATAAAAAAGGAAACACAGCAGCCATTTTGAGAACAGCAAGGTCCCACAAACAACATGCCGTAATGACCTGATGATCTGTTATAGCAATGTTGTCTGACTAACAAACATTGGCCTGAACACTGAAGAAACACTCCTGCTCTTCAAATCGTACTATGAGAACACAGACATGAATAACTGGGCAGAATCTAGTTACAGCTGCAAGCATTCCAATGGCAGGATTGGACGTAAACAGGACTTCTGCTTGGAGGTGGGACGGTTGGCCACATGCAGTCACACAATGGCCAGCCAGTTACTTATGTACAGTCGAGTTGCCCAGCTATTGTGTGGCAAAGCAGGGGACAGCAGGAGCTCCCCAACCTCACCTTTGCTACGCTGGGCCAAAAGTCCGAGTACCATATTTAAAAAGCACCTGGACAGACATCCACTCCCTGCAAGCCAGCAGCATTATTCTGCTTGTCTGAGAAGAATTTCTTTGGACCTCCTTTGTTTCTAATTTTTCACTATTTAAATAATTTTCAGATCTATCCTTCCTTCGTCCAAAATGGATGATCTCTTATTTACCCTCATGGAAATCCATCTACCATAGTTTGTCAACTCAATTGATCCAGCAATCAGCATTGGATTGTCACACCATACCCACTTACCTGTGCCAAATTATATCTGGGCCAATATATCAGACATCGGGAGAGGGGGTGGTGGGCAGGGTAGGGAGGTGCCTATGGAGGGGAGGGGCTCGGGCATATGGGGCTGGGGTGGTCAGATGCCAGGGTGTTGGTGGGGGTGGCAGGTCAGGCATGACAGGTTTGGGAGGAGTTTGGACATGGGGAAGTGGGTGATTGGTTGGCAGCTGAGGTGGGAATTCCTACTGAGTGAGGGGTGGAAGTCCCACCTGCAGACACTTCACACTTTTTCGAGTATGTAACAGCTGCGGGGTACTTGGAATCAACAGCTTTTCAGGAGGCGGGACGTGAGAAGCTGCCACCCGATAAATCTAGGCCTATGTTTTGTGTACTGATCACACACTAGTAACATCTGAGCTGAAGCAGGGGGCAGAATCTTACGTTCCATGCACAGAGTGCGAGATGGGACAAGCAAACCAGCAGGTAGCTCTCCAGCCACACAGCTGAGGTTTCTCTCCAGATTCTCTGGCACTCTGTGCAAAGGGAACCTGGGGCTGTGTTTTCTGCTGTCATGCTGGTGGGGTGGGGCTTGATTGAGCCGGCAATACTGGCTCCACAGAGATTGCAACGCTGCTTTTTTAAAGAGCATCCCAACCTGTGTTAAAAGGAAACTACCCACCCCCCCGCATTGGACATGAGTGACCCCCTCACACAAGCACTGGGGCAACACCATCCCCACCCCAGCCACACAAGCACCGGGGCAACACCTGTCCCCTCCTCCCCACTCCTAAAGGGAAACTCACCAATGGCACTCCTCAAAGGGACTGTCTCTGGTATAGCCCCCTGGGAGTGCCAGGATTGCACTGTCAGGATGCCAAGAGCCAGTGCTAAAGCAATTCTCAGATATGACCCTCTGCCCCGAGGGCTATACCTACCTTTCCACCCCCAGCGGGTTCCTCTTGACAGCTCCCCAATTTTCAATAGCTCTTGTAAACCTCGCCGATGTGATGGGGAATCCCTTACCTGGGGGAGCATATAGTGGGCAAGCCCTTTAAATGCTTTAAATTCATTTAAATGCATTTAAATGAGGTTCCCACCCTTTCTGGGCAGGAACCTTGTTACATCACTGGCGAGGGGTGGGGATTAATGGAAAATTAAATCTTATAAGGAAAATTTTCATTTTCCAATTCTCACAAGATTTTGCGCCCACATCACGTTTCTGCTTAAGGCGAACAACGGGTGCAAAATCGCCCCCAAAAGTTTTGTTTTCACGCTGCATACCAGGGGTGTAGTGTCTATGGGTGGGATTTTATGGCTTCACTCGTCCCAAAACTGTAAATTCCTGCCCAAGCTCAACGGAACTCTCCATGCTCCACCCCTCACCCACTCCGATTCCCATGGCGGGCTGGATGGTAAAATTCCAGCCTGTGTCTGATATGTTGGTCTAATTTCTGTTGTGGAGGGGTCATTGGAATCTAAAATTATGGACAGAGCTATTGCGCTATTGGTGAAATTTTAGCTGATTAGAAAAAGACAAGGATTTGTCTAAAGAACTCAAGAATTCTTTGAGAAGTAACAGAAGTACAGAAAGAGGCCATTCGGCCCATCAAGTCTGTACCAGCTCTGCAAAAGAACATTTCATCAAGCTCTTTTTTCCACTCTATCCATGTAATGGCTAATCCACTTAATCAATATCTTGGGACACTAAGGGGCAATTTAATCCATCTAACCTATGCATCTTTGGATTGTGCGAGAAAACTGGATCATCCAGAGGAAACCCACGCAGATACGGGGAAAGTATGCAAACTCCACACATATGGTGACCCAAGGCCAGAATTGAACCCACATCCCTGGTGCTGTGAGGCAGCAGTGCTAACCATAGTGCCACCATGCCAGCCACCCTTGGTGTGTTTTGGAAGGACTTGTAGGCTGATACTCAACCTGATTGATTATGTTGTGAGCACAGCTTTCCCTGGCCATCATGTCCTGAAGTGGGGCCCAATGTCAGAGTTTCTGACTCAGGGGCAGGGATACTACCCACTGGGCCACAGGACTTCCACATACGAGACTGGTAGCTAAAACTGAAAGTCGAATTGAAGGAAGATTATTTACCTCTCTAGGAGATTCATTAAGCAGTAGAAAAAAGAATAGGAATAACGGAAATGTACTCAAGTTGGAAGGAAGTAGCTAGTAGTATTCAAATTTGCTGGCTGCCTTTTCAGATAAGAAGGGAACTTGCCATGGGAGATCTACTTTGGCAGGACTGGAAGATCCCTGCAATGGAAAGGGCTGGAAAATCCCACCTATAGACTATGTTAACAGAAGCAGTCACCTAAAGCTCTTTATTTTGTTTGGTGCTATACAAATGGTGAAAAGTGACAACAGAAATATGTCTAGTAAAGTCACCAAATACCTGTGCTTCACTCACACTGCATTGGACAAGAGCTAATGGAGAAGACAAGGGATTTGAGCATAACTTGAAATAAAGTGATCTATACAGCTAAAGCTAAGAGCTCATAATGCACAAGCATGGAGTTTGATTCAGGCATCAACATCTCAGATGAAGAACATGAAGCAAATGAGTCAACACCCGATATCACATGCTGTTATCTTACTTGTGAGAGGAAACATCCACCATACTTAAACAATTATGTTTATGAGAGCAAGAGTTATAGCACTTACCTCGCAATTACAGAGTGACTCCTGATTTTACTACCCAGCTATGCTCATCTTCACACATCCTATGCACACACGTCTTCCTGAGCTACCTTGTGAAGTTAATGCTGAACACTTGCACGAGCGAGACATGCAGAGTGAAACATGAAATTCAAAGCGACAACACTAAAGACAGGAGATAAAGGGCTTGTGGAGCACGATAGTCATGTTGGAATACAAACAACCCCCGATGACATCCAACCATTTGTTATGGCAAACACAAAAGGATCAGCGATCACTGCTAAATGTAGTTTGCAAATCATCGCACAAAACATGTCATTCTTCAAAGCACAGATAACACCATCCACAAGCATGGAGTTCAATTCAAAGCATCAACATCTCAGATCAAGAACATAAAATAAATGAGTCAACACCTGACATCACATGCTGACATCCTATTTGTGAGAGGAAATGTCCACCATACTTAAAAACAATTACGCTGCAAAATAACTTGCTTTCAGTTGGTGAACAAATCTTGCCTTCCATTGTACATGACTAAATGCAAAGTATGCTTGTTAGGTTGATACAAAAGTTTACATATGTATTAGTGAAAAATTGCCATAACTCAGACTTTAAAAAAAGGAAAAGGTGGAAAAGGTTATTCTTACAATAAGATCAAGTATTACTGGTGAAGTTGAACATTCAGGTTAGGTTTAATTTTATTGTTTACATTTTTGAACACAAACAATTGAAACACATTACGAAACAAATAACTCATTCGGCAAGTTTGAATATTTTATTTATGCAAAAAGAGAAGGCATTTACCAAGAAGGAGAGGGATGTAGTGTATTGCTTCATTGGAGGCTACCATATTTGTCGAAAAGGTGAGGTGTCAGAGCATGCACAATGCGCAGCACAGCAAAACAGCAATGAAGTATGTTCACATTGCAGCCATCGAATCGAGTCCTGAGTGTTCTTATCAGAGGTTTACAGTCATCACACTTCTTGTTTAAGACATTATAAAAAACAAAGATGCACAGCTTTTCTCAGCTACAATAAAGCAAGTGAATAAAGCATTGGCAGTGTCAATATGTTCATATTAGCTCTTAGACTGAACTCAATTTACACAAAGTATTTATTTAATCTGTTGAAAGATATTTCTGCAGGGCTACATGCTAACAACTCATCTGGGTGAAATTGGAATTAAAAAGTCAAGGGGATAGGCAAGGGTACTGCAGAGAAAAGTACATCCTTTGGTGTAAATCTGATCAACATCAGTCAGTGCTTCACAGTGAACCTTTTCCGAGCCGATAATTGATAACTATGTGCCTGCACCACTTCAATAACACACTGTGTAGATTGAACTTATGTGACCGGCACCAGCCATCCAAATTTGATTGTTTGATTAAATTTTTATTTGTGAGTCACACAAGTCTTCTTGGCTGCCTTTTGTTACTCATCTGATAACTGAGGAGTTTACAACCAGTTCCTTTGTCTTTTCAACCTGTATCTGCAGGATAAGAGGATCCACTTGTGGAACTGGCACTGGTATTATTAAAGTATTCTTTTATATCTAACAAAGGAATGAATGGAGACTTGGCTTCTCACAACTATTAAATTTTTATATCCTTGGTAATACTAAGGTTGAAAAACAGAAACCACGTAGTGGGTACTCTGCCATTTAAAAGTATCGAGAGTTATCCACACAAGTTTTCATTCACATGGACAATGGGATGTTTAATACCGACAAAAGGAAAATTAATTTTTAAATCAAAGGGTTCTTCTCCAAGATTCTCGACACAAGTTCTAGAGCTCATCCTTCCATTCAAGTCTCCCCAATTCGAACTTCAGCTCAACCACTCTGAGTCAGAAACTTTGGTTAGGCCGCATTTGGAGTATTGTGTACAATTCTGGTCACCACACTACTGGGAAGATGTTGATGCATTGGAAAGGGTGCAGAAGAGATTTACCAGGATGTTGCCTGGTTTGGAGGATATGGACTATGAAGAAAGGTTGAACAAACTTGGATTGTTTTCACTGGAGCGTCGGAGGATGAGGGGGGACCTGATAGAGGTTTACAAGATTATGACCGGCGATGATTATGATAGAGTGGATAGTCAGAGTCATTTTCCCAGGGTCGAAGGGTCAATTAAAAGTGAGAGGGGGAAAGTTTAAAAGAGATGTAAGGGGCAAGTTTTTCCACACAAAGGATGGTGAATACCCGGAACACGCTTCTGGAGGAGATGGTGGAAGGAGATCCTATAACAATGTTCAAGAGGCATCTGGATAGATACATGAAAAGGCAGGGAAGAGAGAGATATGGATCACTTAGAGGCAAGAAAATATTAGATTAGAGAGGCACCTGTGTCGGCACAAACTTGGTGGGCCAAAGGGCCTGTTCTTGTGCTGTACTGCTGTTTGTTCTCTTTGTTCTTTGGCAGTGCACTGATCACACTTCACCAAACCATCTCCAGTGGCTTGTGATCGGCCTTTACCACAAACATTTGCCAAATGGATAGGTATGAATTCATGATCCATGATTCCAAACATTTAAGCTGATGTTTCCTGCTCGATGTTGGAATAGCTGGATTGTGTTTTGATCAGAGAATTCAAAGCAAATGCAATCAGCTTGCCTTTTTGTGGTATGCATGCTCCCAGATATTTCTGAGACAGGTAGCTTCAGGATTGTAAAATTGCAAAGATGATGTTTCTGATAATGAGTGTTTCAGTGCTTCATTGAGGTATTGGTGGTCTTCGTGTCACAGAATAGGCACTTCCTAGCTCAACAATTCCCTTAGTGATGAAGACCTTAGAGTGAAATTGGGAATGTATGAAGTCAAGAAATTAAAAGGACCAAGACATCTTCAAAGATTGCGCTTATCTTGAGGAGCTGGCATAGCCTTAATATCTTCCACTTTACCTGGATAAGGACATATGTCAACATGGGAATAAATAGAACTGAAGAGATTGATCAGTTGCACGGTTATGTCATATTTCAGACTGTGAAATATTAATCCTTCAATGTGCTGCTGGCATCAATAAATGCAGATTGTCACCATGTTCTTGTTTTGTTCATCTATAACAGCTAACTCGGCTGGGATTCTCCCAAAACAAAATTAAGTGTCCAACGGGTGGGAAAACGGGAGTATTTCCCACCCTCTTTTGAGCATACCTACCTGAATGAATCTCTGACACTCTGAGCAATACAGAGTGCCATCGAGTGATACACGCTGAAAAGTAGGGGATGGGGCCTCATCCCACCAGAGAGACTGGCAGCATGGCAATGAGCGGGACACTGCACATGCGCTGGTCTGCAGTGTGAAGATCAGCGCATGCGCACTGGCCCCCCTGCATTGCCGGCCTCCTGATCGCTGGCCTGGCCTCTGATCACTATGACATCCAGATTGTACTTGCACTCCAAGCTATGGAACCTGTGCTTGGAATTGATGAACCGTTGCACAGAGCATTGGAGCATTTTAGAATTCAGCAGAAGAGGACAAAAAGTTTGATCAAGAAGGGCAAAATAGAGGGGGCAATTATCCCAAAAGTGCTGAATTGGTGGGAAAATTGTTCCAGATCATAACTGTTTTTTCAATGCAACTTCAGACCTGAATCTCCCCATTTTGTGCAATGCAGAGGTCACAAACCCAGGGGGCAGAGCCTATTCCCGCCAGAGTCTAATAGTTCTGGAACTCTGCGCATGCGCAGTGGTCCCAATCTGTCAGACTCCCCGTTTGTTGGCCAGCCCGATTACTGGCCAGCCCGAGACCCCCGCAGTGCTGCCCCTCCAGCTCCCCCCCATGGCCTTATCATGGCCACCACAACAATTCCCGGGCTAGCCCTGTTTGCCCCCCCCTCCCAACCTGGAACACCCCGGTGTCCAGCCCCGGAGCACCCCAATGTCCAGCCCACCCCGCAGCAGTGGAAATCCCCCCACCTCCCTCACCCTGGCAGGCTCCGCCCCCCCCCGCTGTCCCACCCCTGGGGTCAGACCCCCCTGGGAGGCAGGCACCCCCCCCCCAGCAGACCACAACAACCCCCCAGCCCTCCCTGATAGTTGGCCTCCCTCCATCCCAGACTGATCCCCATGCAGTGTGGCAGTGGGACCCCCCACCCCACCAATCGCCCCTAGGCCCCGCCCACAATAGGCCCCACACCCTTGGTACCTGCTCGTGCCCGATGGGCAGTGCCAAGGTGTCCCTGGGCAGTGCAGGGGGCACAGGCTAGCACTGCCAGCGTGCCCATGCCCAGGGGGCACCACACCCCACCACCCGACCCCCTGGGGGGCCCTGATTGCCCTCCCTTCACTCCAGCGGGGTCTTCCACCAGTTCGCCGAACGTGGGGAACTATTCTAAACCCCGTCGGAATTAAGTACTCCTGGCGGGGTGGGAGATGCTATCGGGCCCAGCGAGTTCTGTGCCGGGCCCGATAATCACATTTAAAATACATGTAAAATATATTCAAATGACTTACCTCACTTCCAGCCGGTTTTCTGCGTGTTCCCGGTGACGCCATTTTCTTCCGGTTGGGAGATGCGCACAGGTCGTAAACACTTGCATGGAACCCGCAACATGACCGACACGCACATCTCCCGACCCGTCCTGCTAGAAAAGTTGTGGATCGCAATGGGAGAATCGAGGCAAGAGTATGAGAGTAAAATTGCAGGGAAGATAGAAACTGACTGTAAAAGCTTCTATAAATATGTGAAGGAAGAAAGATTAGTAAAGATAAAAATATGGCCCTTACAATCAGAAGCTGGGGAAATTATAACAAGGAACAAAGAGATGGCAGAAAGAATTGAACACATACTTTGGTTCTGTCTTCACAAAAGAGGGCACAAATAACCTCCCAGAAATGTTAGTGACCCAGGGTCTAGTGAAAGGGTGGAATTAAAGGAAAGCAGAATTAGTAAGAAGAAGGAGCTGGGGAAATAATGGGGTTATCAAGTCACCAGAGCCTGATCATCTACATCCCAGAGTATTAAAGGAAGTGATCCTGGAAATATTGGATGCATTGGTGGTCATCTTGCAAAATTCTATAGACTCTGGAGCTGTTCCTGCAGATTAGAGGGTGGCAAATATAACCCCAATATTTAAAAAGGGAGGGAGAGAAAAAAGGGAGAATTACAGACCAGTTAGTCTGACATCAGTAGTGGGGAAGATGCTGGCCTCTATCATAAAAGATGTAATAACAGAACATTTGGAAAGCATTATGGGGTTAGACAAAGTTCGCCTGTGTTTATGAAAGGCCAATCAAGCTTAACAACTCAATTGGAGTTTTTTGAGGATGTAACTAATAAATAGATAAGGGAGAACCAGTGGATGTGGTGTATTTGGACTTTCAGAAGGCTTTTGATAATGTTCCTCATAAGAGGTTAGTGAGCAAATTTTAAGCATATGGGATAGGGGTAATGTATTGGCACTGATTGAGAATTGATTGACAGACAGGAAACAGAGATTGGAAATAAATGGGTCTTTTTCATAGTGGCAGGCAATGACTAGTTGGGATATTGCAGGGATCAGTGCTTGGGCCCCAGAATGTTAAGTTATACACTTGTGTGAAAAACAGAAAGAGAGAGCATTATTTAAATGATGATCTATTAGGAAGTGTGCATGTACAAAGGGATCTGGGTGTCCTTATGCACCAGTCAGTGAAAGTGGAGAGGTAGGTGCAGCAAGCAATTATGAAGGCAAATGAGATGGTGGCCTTCTTTGCAAGTGGTTTTGAGTTCAGAAGTAATGATGTCTTACTGCAGTTATACAAGGCTTTGATGGGACCATACCTGGAATATTTCAATCAGTTTTGGTCTCCCTACCAAAGAAACTATATACTTGCCATCGAAGGAGTGCAGCAGAGGTTCACTAGGCTGGTATTGAGGTTGGCAAGGCTGTCCTATGAGGAGAAATTGGTTTGACTGAGCCTGTATTCACTAGAGTTTAGAAGGATGAGAGAGATCTGGTTGGAATGTATAAAATTCTGATAGGGCTGGACCGGCGAGATGCAGGGCGGATTCCATTCCCTCGATGTCTAGCTATGCCACCATAAGTCAATGCCCAGACCCTGGCTGCATCCACCTGAGAGAGCACAGCAGGCTAATGTTCCATGAAGCTAGTTTCACTCTACCAGGGTGGCAGCTCAGTAATCATCATAATGTGTTGGAGGACAGATTGCTGGACTGATGTAGTACCCTACAATCCCCTTCTCACTGCAATTCACAACCCTAAAGGGAGCAGTCTGACTTTGCATCACAGCAGTCTGAGTTTCCACTACTCAAACTTCTGATAGAAGCTGCTTGTGTTGCAAAAGGAAATCCAGGTTCCCCCTTTCTCCTCAGTCTCTCCTCCACATTATAGCTGGCAACAAGGGATGGCAAAGTTGAGCAGCATTCAACAGACACCAAGAACCTTGATGCATGCTCTGCTGAGTACAGCTAAACGCCTTGAGAATGGTCCAAGCAGCTGAAGGAAGTGCATTTTCAGCATGCCAATGACTATTCTATCATATTACACGCAGCAGCAGAGCTTTCATTTTATGTCTGCTGCGCACATGTGTGTGTGCTGGACACCAGAGTCATTAACCATGTCATTAGCAGAAAACCTTTGTCACCCAGAAGCCACCCTTTTGTTTGTCGGCTTGGCACAATGGACTATCAAAACAGTGACATTATTTTGACTGCTGCGAGGATATTGGGCATTGACCATGGATGATTTAATGCCCATGGACACACACTAGCTGGATGAATCCAGTTCAGTTCCAGTCAATGGCAGAGTTGACATGTTTCACCTGAAAAGTGATTTGTTTGCAGTCAATGGCATCCTGAACTACGGGGAAGCCTGTAATCCTTGCAAATCCACAATCTTGGATCATGTTCTGGTCTCTGGCAAGAGGCTTTTTTTATTCATTCAAAGGATATGGGCTTCACTGGCTAGGCGAGCATTCATTGCCCATCACTAACTACACTTGAGAATGTGGTGGTGAGCTGTCTACTTGAATCACTGTAGTCCATGTGGCGTGGGTACACCCACAGTGCTTTAAAGGAGAGAGTTCCAGGATTTTGACCCAACAACAGTGAAAGAATGGCGATATATTTCCAAGTCAGGACGGTGAGTGACTTGGAGGCGAACCTGCAGGTTCCTACATATATGCTGCCCTTGTCCTTCTGGGTGGTAAGAGACATGTTTTTAGAAGATGCTGTCTAAGTAGCCTTGATGAGTTCCTGCTGTGCATCTTGGGAAGATGGCACACATGGTTGCCACTATTCATCAGTGGTGAAGGGGGTGAATGTTTCAGGAAGAGGTGCCAATCCAGTGGGTTGCTTTGTCCTGGATGTTGTCAAGCTTCTTGAGTGTTGGAGCTGCACTCATCCAGGCAAGGGGAGAGTATTCCATCACACTCATGACTTGTACCTTGTAGATTGTGAACAGGCTTTGGGGAGTCAGAAGATGAATTACTTGTCTCAGGATTACTAGCCTCTGACCTGCTCTTGAAGCCACAGTATTTATATGGCGAGTCCACTTCAGCTTCTGGCCAATGGTAACTCCCCCAGAGTGTTGATAGTGAGGGATTCGGTGATAGTAATGACATTGAATGTCAAGGGACAATGGTTTGATTCTCATGTTAGAGATGGTCATTGCCTGGCACTTGTGCGGCACAAATGTTACTTGCCACTTATCTGGATATTGTCCAGGTCTTGTTGCATTTGGACATGAACAGCTTCAGTATCTGGCAAACATCCCACTCCGATCTTATGAAGGAAGGAAGGACATTGATGAAGTTGGTTAAGCCGAGGACACTACCCTGAGGAACTTCTGCAGTGATGTCCTGGAGCTGAGATGATTGACAACTACAACTGGATGAGGGTATAGTTGGGTGGATTAGCAAATTTGCTGATGACACCAAAGTCGGTGGTGTGGTAGACAGTGAGGAAGGGTGTCGTAGTTTGCAGGAAGACTTAGACAGGTTGCAAAGTTGGGCCGAGAGGTGGCGGATGGAGTTTAATGCGGAGAAGTGTGAGGTAATTCACTTTGGTAGGAATAACAGATGTGTTGAGTATAGGGCTAACGGGAGGACTTTGAATAGTGTGGAGGAGCAGAGGGATCTAGGTGTATGTGTGCATAGATCCCTGAAAGTTGGGAATCAAGTAGATAAGGTTGTTAAGAAGGCATATGGTGTCTTGGCGTTTATTGGTAGGGGGATTGAATTTAGGAGTCGTAGCGTTATGTTGCAACTGTACACAACTCTGGTGCGGCCGCACTTGGAGTACTGTGTGCAGTTCTGGTCCCCACATTACAGGAAGGATGTGGAGGCTTTGGAGAGGGTGCAGAGGAGGTTTACCAGGATGTTGCCTGGTATGGAGGGGAGATCCTATGAGGAGAGGCTGAGGGATTTGGGATTGTTTTCGCTGGAAAGGCGGCGGCTAAGAGGGGATCTTATTGAAACATATAAGATGATTAGAGGTTTAGATAGGGTGGATAGTGATAGCCTTTTTCCTCTGATGGAGAAATCCAGCACGAGGGGGCATGGCTTTAAATTGAGGGGGGGTAGTTATAGAACCGATGTCAGGGGTAGGTTCTTTACCCAGAGGGTGGTGAGGGATTGGAATGCCCTGCCAGCATCAGTAGTAAATGCGCCTAGTTTGGGGGCGTTTAAGAGATCCGTAGATAGGTTCATGGACGAAAAGAAATTGGTTTAGGTTGGAGGGTCACAGTTTTTTTTTTTTTTAACTGGTCGGTGCAACATCGTGGGCCGAAGGGCCTGTTCTGCGCTGTAATGTTCTATGTTCTATCTTCCTTTGTGATAGCTATGACTCCAGCCAGCCAGCAAAGAGTTTTCCCCCTCATTGCCACTGACTGGAGCAGTTTTGCTAGGGCTTCTTGATGCCACACCCAGTCAAATGTGGTCTTGATGTCAACCGCAGCCATTCTCACCTCACCCCTGGAGCTCAGCTCTTTTGTACATGTTTAAGCCAAGACTGCAATGAGCTCAGGAGCTGAGTGGGCAAAACTGAGTGTCAGTGAGCAGGTTATTGCTAAGTAAGTGCCACTTGATTGCACGGCTGATGATCCCTTCCATCACTTTGCTGGTGATCGAGAGTAGAGTGATGGGGTGTTAATTGGTTCGATTTGTCCTGCTGTTTGTGTACAAGATATACCTGGGCAATTTTCCATATTGCCAGGTAGATGCCAGTGTTGTAGCTGCACTGGAATAACTTGGCTACGGGTGTGGCATGTTCTGGAGATCGAGTCTTCAGTACTCGTGTAGGATATTGCCAGGGCCTGTAGCCTTTGCAGTATCCTTCACATGCCTTCACATGTTTCTTGATATCAAATTGGATGAAGACTGGCATCTGTGAAGCTGCAAATCTCCAAAGGAGACCAAGATGGATCATCCACTCGGCACTTCTTGCTGAAGATTGTAGCCACTTCTTCAGCCTTATCTTTTGCTTTGCTGTGCTGGGCTCCCCCATCATTGACGATGGGGATATTTGTGGAGCCTCCTCCTCCAGTGAGTTGTTTATTGTCCACCAGCATTCACAGCTGTATGTGGCAACACTGCAGAGCTTAGATCTGGTCTGTTAGTTGTGGGATTGCTTATCTCTGTCTATCACATGTTGATTATGCTGTTTAGCTCGCACGTAGATCTGTGTTATGGGTTCACCAGGTTAACACCTCATTTTTAGGTATGCCTGATGCTGCTCTGGGCATGCTCAGCTGCACTCTGCATTGAACCAGGACTGAACCCTGGTTTGATGGTACAGATAGAGTGAATGAATGTTCTTTGTATTGATGGCCTTAGTGTTCCCCTTTACACAGCAGTGGATGATAAGCTATAAGATGTTGCAAATGTCTGTGTCACAACCAATGACATTGCAGATCTTGCTGCACTCTTGGGTTGCAGTTGTGGCTGCAGCAGGTGACAGATTTTAGTCATGTTGTCTTCAGTGAAGTGCAAACATCTGACAGATTGAGTAAAATTTTACCAGCCCCATGGAGGTGACTCAGGGGATAGTGGCACAGCAAATGTTAGAAGACTGCAGCCACAATCAATCCCGTGGAAGGGTTCCTGCACACGCTGAAGGTCGTAACAACTGTTGGCCCTCTTCATTTTTAAATTATCAGTGGGTTTCCAAGATTGCCTCCATTTTAAGGCACCCTCATGCTCCTCTCTCTGTCTCAATCAACATCACCCACACCCTCTGACACTGTTTTCGGCCGTCCCAGTGTTGTGGGTGCTCCAATTGCACCTTCCATCTCGGGAACCCACCTGCAGTTCTTAATTTGCATGGTGAACATGGATTCATACTTTTCATAAAGTTGCGATAAGAGGGTGCGTCGTAGTACTGAGCAGGGGCGGAACCCGCCTGAACATTTTTAAAGCTGCTAAGATTCTTCCCATTGTTTCTTGCTGAGCTTCAGGTCAGAGAATAGAAATCATAGAAATCATAGAAACCCTACAGTGCAGAAGGAGGCCATTCAGCCCATCGAGTCTGCACCGACCACAATCCCACCCAGGCCCTACCCCCACATATTTACCCGCTAATCCCGTTAACCTACGCATCTCAGGACTCTAAGGGGCAATTTTTAACCTGGCCAATCAACCTAACCCGCACATCTTTGGATTGTGGGAGGAAACCGGAGCACCCGGAGGAAACCCACGCAGACACGAGGAGAATGTGAAAACTCCACACAGACAGTGACCCGAGCCGGAATCGAACCCGGGACCCTGGAGCTGTGAAGCAGCAGTGCTAACCACTGTGCTACCGTGCCGCCCCATAGCTCCTAAAAAACTGCTAAATTCATTTCTCTGTGGTGAGGCCTTCTACTTTTTCTCATTCTAACAGCTCTCATTGTCCTGCCAACCTCAGGTCATTTTCCCAGCCATCCTGAAATCCATGGGGGCTGCCCACTAGTGCACCCAGGTCTGCGAGTAACTGTTCGTGCAGAAGGTTGGAAGTCAGGACCAAGCCCTTCACCACTTCCTGCAGATGTTTGCAACCTGAAAGAACTGGTAAACACTTGTACAATTGTAGCAACAGCCAAAAGTAATCAACCAGCAACTAACCTGTGAATAAGCTGATGATCCCTTTAAATATCACTTGTGGAGTGTTGGGTAGAGGAGTGTCCTTCCTGCCATTTAGCTGTGCAAAGTTAGGAGAGGGCATTGACACAAGTGTTGACCTCCAAAATGGCACCATGACGTTCAACATCATGATCTTCCTGCATACACTCTTCGGCAGGATGTTAGCTATGCGTGTCCTAATGCCCTCAACCAGATGAAATTCAGTGTGATTTGTGGCAGAGTAAACACTCCCAAAGGACACCATTTTGTTCTGCCAACAGCATCCACAGTGTTAAAACAACTAGTGCAACTCAGCCCAATTTTAGACCCAAAGTAGTTAACAAGTAGTGTCACACTGCCCATATATATCCAGGACTGCACAGGATATCAGAAGCAGGATAATCAGCAATTAACTAATAGATCAAGATTAAAGTACAGAACTATTCCAAAGAGTAGTTCAGAATACAACTAAATCTCAAATGTCCACAATTATTCTGATTAGGCTGCAGTATTGTTTCACCCAGTACCACTGATCTCACAGAACACGAAAATAGGTAACGATGATGATGTCTCAGCAATTAGCACCACCACCTAATCGAATACCTGACTTGGTTTTCCAATTATAGGCTATTATGCACTGTTACAATGAAATATCTTTAAAAATATGCATACAATCCCATGGAGCTAAATTATAATACAACACTGGAGAAATCCCATTAGACTTTGACATAAATAGTTGAAAATGACATCTCTGAGAGAATAAAAAGCAAAAGAAAAACTGTTCGGTTAATAATCAAATATCAACGCAAAAATGCCAATAGGAACTAGAAAACTAATAATATTTCCCTTTAGTGATGGCTGGGTTCTCATTAAGTGCGTTATTTTACACTGGAAATGCAAATGTCTCTGCTAGTAAATTATTAAGCAGCGCTGCTCTACATCTCTCAGTTTTGCACAGCAAACATAAGGAACCTAATACAATAACACAAAGATATCCGAATGTGTTTTGGTACTGCGTCGTTTGACATTACCAGAGACAGCCATCAAGCAGCTCCATTTCTGCAATGAAACCAATAAAGTTTCACAGCTTTTTTATTGTAATCAACAGCCAAATTGATCTGACACTTCATCCGTACAGAAGGGCCCCTAAGGGAAAGTGAAGTCATCAAAAAATAATGAGCCTGTTCCACCCAGCTTCCACTAAGGCAAGGTGCAGAGAGCATTTTTTAAATGGGGGGCTGCTCGGCATTTTAAATGATTGGTCATAGAGCGCTGCAAGCAAATTGCTTTGACAAGGCTGTTACTGTTGTAAAGTTGAAAGGTTTTTGCCACTAGGTCAGTGGCTGCCAATCAAGTGAATAGAAAGGCTGCTCAGTGAGCCAGTGATTTCTACCTATGCTGTAATTATCCCTGACTATTCCTGTTTCTCAGCAATTCCTCTGATTAAACCTGCCTTCTTTAAATCTCTTTCAGTCTGCGATTCAAACACTAATTAGTTCCTACTCTCTGCAGAGATGTCAGGCACTCACTCAATTTATCTCTATTTCAGTGCACTCAGAGTGACTACCCCGGTTATCAAAATTTAATCATGCCTGCAAAAATGTTGAAAAGTGGTAATTAGAGGCAAAAGGCCACAGGATACAATATTCATTTTTCTCTATCTTGTAGTCATCCAGCTGGCATCTATAATGGATATCCTGGGGGCTGTGCGAACACATTGATTTATGCAACCTCACTCTTGCTATCACTGTGGTGCATTGGGCTGCTTTAAAGAACAGGTTTTAACAAGGTCTGAGGTGGGAGGACATTAATCATGGTAGCATTGTCTGTTAAAAGGGCGCCGTGTATCCAGGTATACCCCCTACACAAGGGTAGTTAGACTTTTACCACTTTCACAGACAAAGGGATAGATGGTTATTGATTAAACCTCCCCCCTGCCGCCCTGCCTCCACTCTGACCTCCCTCCATGATGAGTTTGAATTATCATTCCAGCATCGTGAAAGCCATGGGAACGTTTTTTTTATGTTGTGTAGGTCTTTAGAGGCTGATTTTATGTCCATCAGAAATGGTACTGGAAAAGATATTGTTCAGATAATCAAGCCTCGTTAAACTTTTGTGCTCAGTTCCATGACACACAAGGGATGATGGCTTGCTCTGCGGTGGTGCTGTAGTGATTTCAAATGCTCCATTTGCGATGCTGTATCGTCATGCATCCAAGCACTCAAGTCTAAAAATCAATCAGCATGAGTAGTTTTATTGATATTCATTTGGGACAAGGGGTTATAGACAGCTCACCTGGGAGAAAAAAGAAAAAAAAAACCTGTCTTCAGTTCATGCCATTCTGAACAACAAGCTTCCAGGTAAGTGGACCTTACATAGGAACATTGGCACCAGCCCATCCAGATGGCTTGCTTTCATTTGGAGGAAGCTGGTTTCCAGGTGACAGATAAAGATATAAAGGCAGGACAATATGAGAGTAGGGAATAATCAAAAATTCAGGTTACACTGTCAGTTTAATTTTAGTTTGCATTAAGTCATCTTGCATTTAGAGATTAATTTACCTGCTCATGCCTGAGTCATTATTTGCTAAGAGGGGTAGAACTTTCCATTTTGTGTTCAAGGATGGTCACTATCTGAAATGATATAACACGTGCCAAGTCTTCTATCCACTGCTCCCCTCCTCCACACAAGCACGCACACACACATACACACAAACATGCATGCACACAGACACATGCATGCACACACACATGCACACACACATGCACGCACACATGCATACACACATGCACACATACATGACTGCACACACACATGCACACGCACATGCAGGTACACACATATGCATGCACGCATGCATATGCACACGCATGCACACACACACATGCACACACACACACACACACACACACACACATGAACGCACACAGACACACACTGACCAAGGTCAAATTACTAATTGCCATTAATAGGATTCTGTCAGGAAAAGAGAGAAATAGATTATACAAATGATGTTGGTTCTTTTGTTTATAATCAGACATCGAAGCACCTTAATTTCCTCCCCCCTCACCGGAAACAAGTGCAATTCAACAGATATATATAGCTGTGTCCTTGATGGTGGACTGTGAAGGGGGTACTGTATTTTTCATATTTTAAAATATGGGCAGCCCAGCCATGAAGTGATAAATTAGCGCTTGAATTAGCTTTGCACAAACTGAATTTAAACAGACAGAATTCGGTTCCTCCAGGACTGTTAACAGGAAGAAACCACTTTATCCTCGACTGGATTTGAATACTGTCTTCCATGTTACTAAGTTAACCATAACCTAGCCGTCCAGAATCTTTCACAACAAAGAAAATACTGAACAATAGGTTACATTAAACCAATAATTTTTTGAAAGTTGCAAATATTATTTAGAATTGGACTGTCTTGTTATTTCCATTGTGGACTGCTGTCACACAACACAAAAGTTAAAAATATCTTCTGCAACAAAATAGCTCAACAACTAATCAGAAACATCATCAAGTATTATTTTGTAATTGTTATGCAGCTGCAAGGAAACCTACAAAGCTGCAGCGATTTTAAGTTTTCTTTAAATGACTGGTTAATCTTGCTTTCAAAATTTTGTGGGTAAAATGACGATTGATTAAATTGTTATTGCTTATTTTATGTTGGCATTTGCTGTTACAAAGTGGCCAAGAGGACAGTGTGAAGGGCAGTGACTAAAAAAAGGTAATGAGTGTGTGACTGTTGGTGAATGAGGAATTGAGGTCAGGTTACTGGTATCTCACTTACGTTAGTTCACTTACAACCCAGGCAGGAAGAGGCTGTTTGCATTGCAATTTCCCTTCCACTTCCTCCTCTTCCATCTCCTCTTTGTACCCCACCTCTGCTTGCCTGCTTCTCGCCTGATAGATTATGGCAAGTCCTGTTCCATAGTAATGGTAACGTTGTGCCGCATGCAGCGGTATCCACAAATCTTGAGACCTGTTCAGCCAAGTACTGTAGTATTGTTTAGTCAAGTGGAAGCATTGCTTCAGTGCATCAATGATCTGCCCTATCACATTTCTTGTAGCAGCAAGGCTGTCACTATATGCAAGTTTCACACATGTGTACGGGTTGAACACCAGTGTTAGGCCATGTTATCAGTGGATAGCCAGTACCCACTGCATTGTTTGCCATGCTGGTTGAAATACAACTGGGACTGCCACAGAATGAAGGCATTATGATGGCTGCCATGAAACTTAAGCATTGACTGTATGATTTCCTGTGTATGGTCACACACCCAATGTATACTGAGGAATGGAATCCCTTTGTACTGAGTGAGAACCATCGGTCTGACAATGGGATCTTATAGGCACTTTATAAACCTAGTAAAGTACAAGCCTTTTATAATAAAATCAATGTTATTTTGATATAAAAAGCAAAATAGAAGCAAAATACTCCAGATGATGGGAATCTGAAATAAAAACAGAAAATGCTGGAAAGCCTAAGCAGGTCGTAGAATCATAGAAGTTTACAGCATGGAAACAGGCCCTTCGGCCCAACTTGTCATGCCGCCCCTTTTTTCTAACCCCGAAGCTAGTCTCAATTGCCCGCGTTTGGCTCATTGTTCGACCAGAGCAAGGCAGAGAGGAGCGATCTGTGGCTGGAGTAAAAAAGGTAAGGGATTGACTTTTTTTTCCTTACTTTTTCGCGGGGTTTCTTTTTTTTTCCCTAGTTTAAGTGAAAGGCGGAAGTAGGCCAGTCGCGGGGTGACCTGGGAAGGAATTTTTTATTTTTTTATAAGCACGCGGGAGGTTTAAAAAGTAGGCCGCAGTATCCAATGGGCAGCGTCGTTAGTGGGCAGCGTAGTGAGCAGGTAGCAGAGTGAGGCTGAAGGGCTTTGGCTCAACGGGCTTAGGCAGAAACGGGCGAGGCAGGGTAGGTTCAGTTCTTAGTTTTTAAAAACTTAAAAACAAAGCAAATAAAATATGGATGGAGGGTCAGGTGACGTGTTGTTCCTGCATGATGTGGGAGCTGGTGGACCCCATTGTGGTTCCCAGTGAGCATGTCTGCAGTAAGTGTTGGTTGCTTGAGGAACTCCGGCTCAGGGTTGATGAGCTGGATTCTGAGCTTCAGACACTGCGACACATCAGGGAGGGGGAGAGTTACCTGGATGCTGTGTTTCAGGAGGCAGTCACACCCCTTAGACTAACTAACTTGAATTCAGCCAGTGGTCAGGGACAAGAGGGTGTGGCTGCGAGTGAGGCAGGTAGCGGGATCCAGGAGATAGAGTTCCAGGAGCCTCAGTCCCTGAACCTGTCCAACAGGTTTGAGATTCTTGCTCCCTGTGTGGACGGGAATGGGGACTGCAGGGAGGATGAGCAAACTGACCACAGCACCGTGGTACAGGGAGCCGTTCAAGTGGGGGGAGAAAAAAGAAATATAGTCGTAATTGGGGATAGTATAGTTAGGGGCATTGACGCTGTTCTCTGTGACCAGGATCGAGAATCCCGAAGGTTGTGTTGCCTGCCTGGTGCTCAGGTTCAGGATATCTCATCTGGGCTGCAGAGGAACTTGGAATGGGAGGGTAAAAATCCAGTTGTCGTGGTCCATGTAGGTACCAACGACATAGGTAGAACAGCAACAGAGGTTCTGCTAAGGGAATATGAAAAGCTGGGAGCTAAATTAAAAAGCAGGACCAAAAAGGTAATAATCTCTGGATTACTACCTGAGCTACGAGCGAATTGGCACAGGGTCAATAAGATTAAGGAGGTAAATGCGTGGCTCAAAGATTGATGTGGAAGGAATGGGTTTGAATTCATGGGACATTGGCACCAGTATTGGGGAAGAGGGGACCTGTTCCAATGGGATAGTATTCATCTGAATCGTGCTGGGACCAGAGTCCTGGGAAATCATATAACTAGGGCTGTAGATAGGGCTTTAAACTAAATAGTGGGGGGGGGGGGGAGGGTTCAGTTGTATGGAGAATTAGAAAATCAAAGGTAAAGGAGAGGGTAGGAGTGCAGGTTAATGATGAGGACTTTCAACTAGTTAAAGGAGCCGAGGGCTCAGGAGAGGTTAGTAAAGTTTCCAGACCACGTAATAGAACAGAGAGTATAGATGGTGGCAGGAATCTAACTTCAGGCAGAGTAAAAAAGGTGACAAGCATGAAAAGGGAAGTGGTCACCACAGTGCAAGGAGATGGTCTGGGGAAGAATAACCAGTCTGAGACAGGAAGGGACAGAGCATGCAAACAAAGGAATGCACTAACAAATCGGGTCCAGGTAAGAAAGACTAACATAAAGACACTTTACCTGAATGCACGTAGCATTCGAAACAAAGTGAATGAGTTGACGGCACAAATCAGTACAAATGGGTATGATCTCGTGGCCATTACAGAAACGTGGTTGCAGGGTGACCAGGACGGGGAACTAAATATCCAGGGGTATCAGACAATTCAGAACGATAGACAGGAAGGAAAAGGAGGTGGGGTAGCTCTGTTAATTAAGGATAACATCAGGGCGGTAGTGAGAGACGATATAGGCTCTAAGGAGCAAAATGTGGAATCAATGTGGGTGGAGATAAGGAATAGTAAGGGGAAAAAGTCACTGGTGGGCGTAGTCTATAGGCCCCCAAATAATAACTTCAAGGTGGGGCGGGCTATAAACAAACAAATAACAGATGCATGTAAAAATGGAACAGCAATAATCATGGGGGATTTTAACCTCCATATTGATTGGTCAACTCAAGACGGACACGGTGGACTTGAGGAAGAGTTCTTAGAATGCTGTCGCGGTAGTTTCCTTGAACAGTATGTTACAGAACCTACGAGGGAGCAAGCTATCTTGGATCTGGTCCTGTGTAATGAGACAGGTAAAATTAATGATCTCCTTGTGAGGGATCCTCTTGGAATGAGTGATCACAATATGGTTGAATTTCTAATACAGATGGAGGGTGAGAAAGTAGGGTCCCAAACCAGTGTCCTCTGCTTGAACAAGGGAGATTACAATAGGATGAGGGCGGAGTTGTTAATGTAGACTGGGAACACAGACTAATTGGTGGGACAGTTGAGGAACAGTGGAGGATTTTTAAGGAGATTTTTCTCAGTACTCAGCAAAAATATATTCCAGTGAAAAAGAAGGAATGTAAGAAAAGGGATAACCAACCATGGATAACTAAGGAAATAAAGGAGAGTATCAAATTAAAAACCAATGCATACAGAGTGGCCAAAATTAGTGGGGAACTAGAAGATTAGGAAGGCTTTAAAAAACAACAAAGAACGACTAAGAAAGCAATAAAGAAAGGAAAGATAGATTATAAAAGTAAACTAGCATAAAATATAAAAACTGATAGTAAAAGTTTTTACAAATATATAAAACGGAAAAGAGTGGCGAAAGGAAATGTTGGTCTGTTAGAAGATGAGAAGGGGGATTTAGTAATAGGAAACGAGGAAATGGCCGAGGCCTTAAACAAGTTTTTTGTGTCGGTCTTCATAGTGGAGGACACAAATAGCTTACCAATAATTGACGGTCATGGGACTGTAGGGGGTGAGGACCTTAAAACCATCACTATTACTAAAGAGGTAGTGTTGGGTAGGCTAATGGGACTAAAGGTAGACAAGTCTCCTGGTCCGGATGGAATGCATCCCAGGGTACTGAAAGAAATGGCAGAAGTAATAGCAAATGCATTAGTTGTAATTTATCAAAATTCACTGGACTCTGGGGAGGTGCCAGCTGATTGGAAAACAGCTAATGTAACACCACTGTTTAAAAAAGGAAGTAGACAAAAGGCAGGTAATTACAGGCCGGTTAGCTTAACATCCGTAGTTGGGAAAATGCTGGAATCTATCATTAAGGAAGAAATAGCAGGACACCTGGAAAAGAATGGTTCAATCAAGCAGACGCAGCATGGATTCATGAAGGGAAAGTCATGTTTGACGAATTTACTGGAATTGTTTGAGGATATAATGAGTGCGGTTGACAGAGGGGAACCGGTGGATGTGGTGTATTTAGATTTCCAGAAGGCATTCGATAAGGTGCCTCACAAAAGGTTGCTGCATAAGATAAAGGTACACGGAGTTGGGGGTAAAGTGCTAGCGTGGATTGAGGACTGACTATCTAACAGAGAGCAGAGAGTCAGAATAAATGGGTGCTTTTCCGGTTGGCAATCAGTGACTAGTGGCGTGCCGCAGGGATCGGTGCTGGGGCCTCAACTATTTACCATATACGTAGGCGATCTGGAGGAGGGGACCGAGTGTAGGGTAACAAAGTTTGCGGATGACACAAAGATGAGTGGGAAAGCAAATTGTGTGGAGGACACAGAGTCTGCAGAGAGATTTGGATAGGCTAAGTGAGTGGGCAAGGATCTGGCAGATGGAGTATAACATTGGTAAGTGTGAGGTTATCCATTTTGGAAGGAATAATAGTAAAATGGACTATTATTTAAACAGTGAAAAATTACAACATGCTACTGTGCAGAGGGACCTGGGGGTCCTTGTGCATGAATCACAAAAACTCAGTTCGCAGGTGCAGCAGGTAATCAAGAAGGCAAATGGAATGTTGGCCTTTATCGCGAGAGGGATGGAGTATAAAAGCAGGGAGGTCATGCTGCAACTGTACAGGGTACTGGTGAGGCCGCACCTAGAGTACTGTGTACAAGTTTGGTCCCCTTATTTAAGAAAGGATATATTAGCTTTGGAGGGGGTACAGAGAAGGTTCACCAGGTTGATTCCGGAGATGATGGGGTTAGCCTATGAGGAGAGATTGAGTAGACTGGGCCTGTACTCATTGGAGTTTAGAAGGTTGAGGGGAGATCTTATAGAGACATATAAGGTAATGAAGGGGCTCGACAGGGTAGAAGCAGCGAGATTACTTCCACTTACAATGGAAACAAGAACTAGGGGGCATAGCCTCAAAATACAGGGCAGTCAATTTAGAACAGAATTGAGGAGGAACTTCTTCTCCGAGAGGATAGTGGATCTTTGGAATTCTCTGCCCAATGAAGCAGTAGAGGCTACCTTGTTAAATGTGTTTAAGTCACAGATAGATAGATTTTTAACCATTAAGGGAATTAAGAGTTATGGGGAGGGGGCGGGTAAGTGGAACTGAACCCACTATCGGATCAGCCATGATCTTATTGAATGGCAGGGCAGACTTGAGGGACTAGATGGCCTACTCCTGCTCCTATTTCTTATGTTCTTATGTTCTTATAACCCTCTATACCCATTTTACCCATGTAACTGTCTAAACGCTTTTTAAAAGACAAAATTGTACCCGCCTCTACTACAACCTCTGGCAGCTCGTTCCAGACACTCACCACCCTCTGTGTGAAAAAGTTATCCTTCTGCACCCTTTTGTATCTCTCCCCTCTCACATTAAACCTATGCCCTCTAGTTTTAGACTCCGCCACCTTTGGGAAAAGATATTGACTATCTAGCTGATCTATGCCCCTCATTACTGTCAGAATATGTAGAGAAACAGAGTTAATGTTTCAAGTCCAGTATGAGTTTTCTTCAGTATGTGATATAGTTGTCATTTTACAAAATGTAAAACCCTAAGAACATAATCAAAACCTTTATAATAAGGTGAACTGAGGTGATGCCTGACTTTGCCATCGGCAACCTATTTATTGGAAAGTGCTGCACATTCCCAGCTGCTTACTTGTGTCTTGATGCTCTAGAAAAGGTTACCTGCTGGCCCAGTACCAACTAACGTATGTTTCACATGGGTTCTGCTTATTGTTTGGCTCATTAAGCAGTATGTGTCTGGTTACTCTACCACATGGTAACTTGTGCAAAGCATATAGTCAGAAGTACTTCAGTGGGGAAAACTGGAGGAAACCTAGAAGATTGAAAAAAATAGAAACAGTCTGACCTGATGAAAAGCACCAGAAGCAAAGGTACGGAAGGAGATCACCAGGGCAAAACTCCAAATCAGGAGTGGAAACAGAAAACAGAAATAAACTTCTGTGCTGCATAATATTCTATTCAATCACATGGAAATTCAGCTTTAATACCCAATGAGTGGAGAGTCAGAAGACCTAGCACGAGTGAGCTAAAAAATTTAAGTTCTTGACCAGAACAAGTCTAAAAGAGCTTTTAAGTCAGCAGCAGTCAGAATTGCCATTTTAGAACACACCGTGCACAAAAGGTGCCCGAACACCAGGCAGGCAAGTTCATTCTAATCAATAAATAAATAAATAATCAGCAGGTAAATGATCCAGCAAAAGCTGGGAATCAATAGTTTCCCAATCCAAAAATAGTTACACATTACGGGGAAGACTCAGAAAGGTCGATCTAGGGAGTCGCTGCTAAAATTTAAAACACAGTAGTCGTGATTGCCATTATTTCAGGAGACAACACAACCAAAGAGCTTTGTTGAGAAGAAGTGTACCAAGGTGCCATCATGGATTTGTTTACAATTGTACACACATTTAAAATTTACTGACTTTGGATCAAAAATCTACCACACCAGACCAATTTGGACTCGTGCAAGAGGCAAACTTCATGCAAAATTTATGTACTGGGGAAGAAATTTATTTAATTATCCGAGTACATCAAGGCTGGAATTCTTCAGTTGTTCACACCCTGCCGCCACTGCCAGAGAGGACAGAGAATTTGGCCCTCAGCCAAATCTCAGTTCACTACAGCAGGACAGGAGACTCCTGTTGGCATAAACGGCTGGAGATTCCTGCCCCAGGTCTAAGTAGAAAATCAGAGGAAGTCCAGATTAATACATTTTTATACTTGTTTGGTGATCTTGCTAAAGTAATGCTAATGCAGTGCACTGATAAATCCTTACCCAGCTTTGATGAAATGGTAAAAGCTTTTGACTAATTCTATAACCTTCAAACTGTCGATTGCTCAAAAAGAGGTATTGAATAGCAACAGTAAAGCTACAAAAGGGAAAAAGACAATTCCCAAGCAAAACGCGCGGTGATACTAAAAAAGAAGAGAATGTTCCAGAATTCGTTAAAAAAAAATTTTAAATTCTGACATATTTTCCAAACTGCAACGGTACGTAGCAGTGCTGAAAAACTTAACAATGATTGAAGAGAAAGTAATAGAGTGTTCCAAACTATAGGTGGATAAAGAAAAAACAGAAACAAGATTAGAAAATGTAGATTTGGAGTTAAAGACCAAGAAACAAGAAGAAAAAAATACTGGAAACATCAAACCTATTGAGAATCACTGAGTCATTGAAAAAATGAAATGGCTGAAATGAACATCCAGAACTAAGAATGGCAAGAGAGAGAATAGAAGTTCTCATAAAAGAATTATGCTCTACTGAGAAAAAAACTGATCAGTGCAGAGATCCAACTTTCACAAACAAAAAATAGTTTGATGAGAAAAACAGAACTAATTTGAACACTGGATTGTTGCTCACATCGAGCAGAACACTTGAGCGAGGACTTGAAACATCTAAATGATGACCTTGGTGAAATAAATTCAACAAAGTTGGATCTTCAATTAAAAATTAATCATAGAATCCCCACAGTGCAGAAGGAGGCCATTCGACCCATCGAGCCTGCACCGACCACAATCCCACCTAGGCCCTATCCCCATAACCCCATGCATTTACCCTAGCTAGTCCCCCTGGCACTAAGGGTCAATTTGGCATGGCCAATCCACCTAACCCACACATCTTTGAACTGTGGGAGGAAACTGGAGCGCCCAGAGGAAACCCACGCAGACCCAGGGAGAATGTGCAAACTCCACACAAATAGTGACCCAAGCCGGGAATCGTACCTGAGTCCCTGGCGCTGTGAGGCAGCAGTGCTAACCACTGTGTCACCGTGCCAAACTTAAAACATCAGGAGCCTCTAGTTAGCATCTTAGAAACTCCCTGGAGCAGGAGGAAGGAATGCTGATGGATCTGAACTGTTTCTTCAATGAACAACCAAAACTGGTACTGTTCTGGAACTTCGATCAATGTAAACACCAACGTGTAACATGCAGGATGAGATGTGCAGAATCTAAGAGCAAATCCAGATTTTGAAAGTAGATCAAGAAAATTCTTTGAAACAAATTGTAGATCTAACAAAGGAGCTGAAAGAGTCTAAACAGCAGTCAGTGACCAGGAAAGAAAGATTCCAATCAGAACTGAATGCCCTGGTGAAGTTATTAAACTTATACAAGAGCTCCACAGCTAATTCTGAAACAAAGACAACTGAACTTACCAGAGTAGTTACTGAGCTGAACGGAAAGGTTGACGAGCTCAAAAAACAACTGGAAAATATATCAAATCAATTTTTGGGGTAAAATGGTAAAACAAGTCGGAATGGAGGTTCTATTTTTGAAATATAAACACTAATGTGCACCATGGCAAACCACATGCAGGAAGAAACATAGAATGCTCACTACAGATAGCTGAGAATTCATTCTCCTCGTAGGGATAGGATAAACCAATGGCCATCAATAATACCAGTTGAGGAGTTGACAAGTCACAGTTTAACTTCAAAGAACAAGAAAAGAGAATTAAGAACATCCAACCAAAACCCAGAATGACCACAGCCAAATGAATCACCCATTCATCAAGGTTTACCCACTGCAACAGAGCCCACCACTGCCCCACTGTTATAAAGGCAAGGTCTGGAAGAATCACAAAACCTCCAGACCGCCTGCACCTATAAATGTGGTGACTTGAGAGGGGTGGGGGGAGTGGTAGTGGAAACAATGTAAATATGTTGGATAAACATGAATGCATTGCAAAGAGGCTAGATAAAGACTTTATTTATTTATTAATTAATGTCACAAATAGGCTTACATTAACATTGCAATGAAGTTACTGTGAAAATTCCTGAGTCACCACACTCCGGTGCCTGTTCGGGTACACTGAAGGAGAATTTAGCATGGCCAATGCACCTAACCAGTATGCCTTTTGGACTGTGGGAAGAAACCAGAGCACCTCGAGGAAACCCCCAAAGATGCGGGGAGACCGTGCAGACTCCACACAGACAGCGACCCATGCTGGAAATCGAACTTGGGTCCTTGGCGTTGTAAGGCAGCAGTGCTAACCACTGTGTGCCCCTCCCACCCCCCCCCACCCCCCCACCCCCCCCCCCCCCCACCCCCGCCTTGTAGGAGGTGTAGTATAAGGGTCTGGTATAGAAAGGGTTAATGTGCAGCCCATCGAGTCTGCACCAATTCTTACCCAGGCTTACTCCTCCCCACACCTTACCGTATCCTCCTAACCCCGTGCATTAACCATGGCTAATCCATTTAACCTACACATCTTTGGACACCAAGTGGCAATTTAGTATGGCCAATCCACCTAACCTGCACATCTTTGGACCGTGAGAGGAAACCGGAACACTCAGAGGAAACCCATGCAGACACAGGGAGAATGTGCAAACTCCACACAGGCAGTCATCCAAGGCCGGAATTGAACCAGGGTCCCTAACGCTGTGAGATAGCAGTGCTAAACACTATCCCACATTTCTTTGGCTCCAAGTAGTTTTCAAGAGCATTTACCACATGTAAACACGTCTTCTGTGAACTGCTCGATTATTCACTGGCCTTCCATTCTGAGACAGTGTATTGCATTCGGCAAGAATCAATCCCACGAGATGGGTAGCTCTCGCAGGGCAAAAGGAAAGGCGCAGGAATTGGTAGATTTGAACATTTTTCCATCCCCCTCATTGTCACTTTTTTGTATATTTTATATCTCAGATAAATGCAGAGATGGAAGGCATGTACCAGGTTTTATTCAGTGTTTGACAATGAATAACCCATGCTTTGCCTCTAGCTCCTGGCTCTTTCTACAGTCTTGTTTAGAGTCCACACCCAGGTTTAACCCATCAAGCACAATCAGATTCAATCAGTTAATGTAACCCCGTTATGTAAAAAGGGAAGTAGAGAGAAAACAGGGAATTATAGACCAGTCAGCCTGACGTTGGTAGTGGAGAAAATTCTAGAGCCCACGAGCAGTACACTTGGAAAATAGGGTGGAATTGGACAGAGTCAGCAGAGATTTACGAAATGGAAATCATGCTTGACAAAACTCCTGGAATTCTTTGAAGATGTAACTAGTAGACTTGATGAGGGGGAGCCAGTGGATGTGGTTTATTTGGCTTTTCTGAAGTTTTCAACAAAGTCCCACATAAGAGATTGGTGTGTAAAACTAAAGCATATGGGATTGGAGTAGTGTATTGGGATGGATAGAAAACTGGTTGGCAGACAGGAAACAAAGAGTAGGAATAAACATTTCAGAATGGCAGGCAGTGACTAGAAGAGTACCGAAGAGATTAATGTTAGGACCTCAGCTTTTTGCGTTATATATTAATGATTGAGATGAGGAAACTAAATGTAACATCTCCAAATTTGCAGTTGACACAAAGCTGGGTGGGAGGGTGAGCTGTGAGGAGGATGCAGAGATACTTCAGTGCGATTTGGACAAGTTGAGTGAGTGGAAAAATGCATGGTAGATGCAGTATAATGTGGATAAATGTGAGGTTATCCACTTTGTTAACAAAATAAGGCAGGCAGATTATTATTCAAATGGCTATAGATTGGGAGAGAGGAATGTATAGTGAGACCTGTGCGTCCTCGAACACCAGTAGCGGAAGGTAAGCATGCAGATGCAGCAAGTGGTAAAGAAGGCAAATGGTATGTTGGCTTTCATAGTGAGAGCTTTCAAATACAGGAGCAGGGATGTCTTGTTGCAATTATGCAGAGCCTTGGTGAGGCCACACGTGGAACATTGTGTGCAGCTTTGGTCTCCTTATCTGAGGAAGGATGTTCTTGCTATGGAAGGAATGCAGTGAAGGTTTACAAGATTGATTCTGAGGTCATTAGGTCAGTTAGTATTATATTTTTTGGAGCTCCAAAGAATGAGAGGGGATCTCATAGAATTCTATATAATCCCAACAGGACTAGACAGGGTGTCCAGAACCATAGATCATTAGCTAAGGATACGGGTTTAGGACTGAGATGAGAAATATATTCACCCAGAGAATGGTAAACCTGTGGGATTCGCTATCACACAAAGCAGTTAAGGTCAACACATTGTGAGCAGAATTTTCCTGTCCTGCCCACCATGGGAACCATAGTGGGTGGGACACGGACCATGCAAAGGTCAGTTGATCTTGGGTGGGATTTTCTCGTCTTGGGGCAAGCGCGACAGGAAAATCCTACGCTGTATGTTTTCAAGAAAGAGTTAGAAATAGCTCTTGGGGTGAAGAGGATTAAAGGATATGGGGGGGGGGGGGGGAGGCAGGATCAGGCTATTGAGTTGGATGATCAGCCATAATTGTAATGAATGGCGGAGCAGGCTTGAAGGGCCGAATGGCCTACTCTTGCTCCTACTTTCTATGTTTCTATAGGAACCATACACAGAATAATTCAACAATTGAACACTACCGTTAGGAGAATTAACCCTTAAACATTCTGGCCAATATGTCCTCCTGTTGAGGGCATATTTCTCCTTCCCCTCCACCTCCCTCTTTCGGCCATTTATCCCATTCTGCATGATTTCTGTTTATTCTTTATATCATGCTGTATTCCCAGGGAATGTGTAAGAATGAATCTACAGGAGCATCTGGCTAGTATAGAAGCTTTGAAGAAGCAAAACACTGCTTGACTATCTGCCCCACCATTCCCTGTAAATTTTGGTCATTTTAAACAACTATACTAAATACTAGAGAGTTGTCAAATTGTAGCAACAGCCAGAAAAAATTAACAGCAACTGACCTGAAACCAGGTGATATTCACTGAACATAGCACGGCGGGGGGCGGGGGGGGGGGGGGGGGGGGGGAGCAGGGGGGGTAAGGGTCCTTTCTACCACTGAACGTTTGTTCAGTTGTGTGAGGTTAGAAGAGGGTTTTACCTGAAACATTGAGCTCCCAAATCGTACCCCTGGAGTTAAGTCAGCAATACACATTACTAACATCTTGACCTACTCTGCATTCTTTTGGCGGCCTTTCGCTGCGCATAGTCTAACACCCTCACCAATGTGTCACCCGGCACAACTTGCCCCAAAATGAAGCACACACATTGCAGATACCACATTGGACAGTAAATGGCATCGGGAGCATCCAAGCTATGGGCACAGCTGACCCAAATTTCATGCCAGCTGTATTTTATCAGGTTAAACACCAGTGGCAAAAGCCTTGATTTTGCAGCCTGCTTTAGATGCTTTTCTGTCTTTCTCAATCTGTGTAATGTAATTATCACCTATTCAAACTTTAGAAAAAGATGATAACAATCATTTTGATTGTGCTATTTTATTCCTTTTGCTTATTAATGTTCTTTTTTGAATCTTCTTATTATTTTCAATACCTAATCACACCTGGGGTGAGATTCTGAAATGTAGCTGTGATTATTCCTTGGAAATCAATCACGATTCACGTCATTAACAACAATCATTTTTACCCTGACTGCATTCTGAGAACTATTCTTTAACTTTTTGGCCCTGTTGTAACTAGAATTCTCTTGTGGTTCAGTGTCAAGAACATTATGAGGGCTTTGCATTTTTCAGGAATACATGAACGCTTCTATTACCCCCCCCCCCTTTAACTCCTCAAAGCTTCATGGACTTGGAACAAAAAAATGAGCTATCCATTAAATGCTTCGCTTTCTCGCCATAAATAAATAGAATCCAAAAATAATCTTAACTTTGCAAAGTAAGGTGCATGAACAGGAAAATCTAAAATTATTACAAGATAATAACAAAATTACCAGGGCTTTTCTCAGAACATCAGATCAGTTTATTTTATAGTATTGTAGTATATAATTTAACACCAAGGCTGTGATACAACACTGGTTTCACAAGGCTATCTCTGAGCATCACCAATTATCAACTGTACCACCTGACAATCAATGAAACAATCACCAATTAGCAATTGAAATTTATTTCGAACTAAAATGAAACTAAAAGACAACTTTCCATCATACGGCTTGTTCCTAGATAATTTGAGGAATATTAAAGATACCCTTAAAATTCAGTGTAATGTGTGATTCTAACATAATAGCATTCTCACCTCGGAGTATGAAGGATTGTAGGTTCATGCTCGATTACAGAACTTGTGTGCATAATCTAGGCCAATGCTGCCTCAATGTCGGAGCTGCTGCTTTTTGGATGAGTTGCTAAATGGAGGTCCATTCGGATAAAAGAAGGGCCGGAATTCTCTGGCCATTCATGCCCCACAGCCACTGCCAGAGAAGACAGAGAATTTGGTGCTTAGCCAAATCTCACTGCAGCAGGATGGGAGAATCCCGCTGATGTGAACAGCCAGAGAATCCCACCCAAGATCTCTTTACACGTTTTGACTAAGTCTGAGGAAGTCTTTCTGGTATTGTAGCTGTTGAGAGGATGTTGGTTACAGAATACTTTGTGTTTTACTGTCGATGGTGGGAGATTGCTACAGGGTTCCAGCATCTCTTGTGGTTATGGCACGCTAACTGGAAGCTGCACAATGGGCAGGATGGCTGCTATGTTGACCAGCTGTACTATCATTGTAGTTGGAGATAGAGGCTTCACAGACTGCTGATCCCTCTCAATTCCATCAGAGGCATTAGGGTTATCGACTGGGCGGTTGGCTGGTCTGATCACTGATGGTTTTCTGGGTCATGCAATGCGAATGGACAAACCTGCTCCAAAGAGAGAAAAGAAAGTTCAGAGTTGAAGTCCGAGTCTGAATACTCTTCAGCGTTTGCGTATCCGGGACTGTGCAGTTCTGCTTAGTTAAATACAGAAGTTGTCTTGACATCCACTAACATCTGGAAGACAGCCAAGGCTACATAGGCATCCCTTCTCAGCAAATAGAAAGGTTGGTTACTGATGGCATACATCAGTTCAAAAATCTGTTTTCCACCATACCTCTGTGATTCAAGGATCATGTCAATGACTGGAAGTCAGGTTCCTCCTGCCGCATAAAGTGGAATGTACATTGTTCTAAGCCAGAGTTCTTTGAGCAATGGTTCCTTGTTCGACATGACTGTCCCACTGATACCTGAATCTAATTAAAAATTTGTTAGTTGACCCTTGACAAAGATGTCTGCATTCCAGAATGATAAACCACAACCCTTGGCCTCATTTAAGGACCATGGCTCTATGGCTTCTGGGTTTTTGATATGGATGATGTTTTAGTTACCTGTGCATTTCTGGGCTTTTGACTTGCACACAGTTTGTTATCGTGTCCCTTCCTGCTACAGGGGAAGCTTTGGGCTGTACTCCCAGGACACTGATCTCTTCTGTGAAGATGCTTCACACCACAGAGCTGATAACGTCGCGCTGCTGGGTGGTTCAGGAATGGCTTCCCCTGACTTGCATTTTCCATGTGTTTTTGTGGCCTGATAAACTGGACTGAGGATTAGCTTCTGCGCCGTGTTTTATTCTCTTCTCTTAAGATCAGCCTGTGTTGCTCGCAGAGTTCAGATCATCTAACTCTGAATTGCTTTATCCGGCGTTAAATATTCTTTAGCTTTTAGGAGGTCAGAGAGTGTATCATTAGTTACACCTACCATTGATCAGTTCAGACTTTAAATCTTCATACTCACACCCCTCTGTCACCCTGTAGAGATCTCTTATAAAGAAATCAACAGGTTCCCCAGGCAATTTGACTATCTGATTGAACTCAGCTCTCTCCAGTATTTTGTTGCTTCACAAGTTCAAATGAATGTCGCAAGATTTTAAAACATTCTCAAATTTGACTGTCTTGCAATGATGTTGTCTGCAATAGGGTCTATAGAGCAAAGTGTTCACTTGATCTTCTTCTGACTTTTTATTTAAACCAGAAGTGATGCTATATCTTAAAAATCTTTTCCTCCAAAGACCCCAACTTTGTGATTGATCCTGGCCTTCTGTTGATCCAAATTGATTTGGAAGTGTTGAACTGTGATCCATGTTAGAAACTTTTGAATTGCATGCTTAGCTTTAAGAGAAGGCTTTCATGATGGCGTCACTGTTGATTCTGAAACAAAGAGATTTCCTGCGCTTGCTGGATTTGGAAGGTTCCATAAAAATGGGGCAATTCATGAAGAAAACTCTTAGCAATGGCTGCCTGGATAGCCTGTGTGCTGACTTCTTTCATTCCATGGTTTGCTATGCGGAGTGATGAGGTGTTTGAATTTAAAGTTATGTTTTCTGTTTTCTGAGCTGGTCAATCACTGCTTTCCCAACAAATTTAAATAAGGAATTCCTTCTCTGATCTTATCAATTTAGAAGCCACATGTTGGGGCTCCGACTGGGAAATCATGTTTTAGGGACAGTCTTTCCTTCAACAGCACCTCTCACACTGAATTAGAGAAAGGGTTCCCAGGACTGGTTACAGCCTGGAACTTTAAAAGATTTAGCTCATCCTTGCAGGTTTTGTAGATTCTGCACTCTGAAACTGGATGTCCAAGTGAAATCCAATGGAATCTTCTGCTGCAGTAAAAATCTCTGCCTTCAGCTTCCAGGCCTTTTCTCTGGAGCATTTTCTGGCAAGGTTTCTCTGCATCTTCAGCTTCTGTTGGGAGCTTCTTTCAGGTCAGAAGTTTCATTTTCCTTAGTCTTCCAGCATTTTAGCTTGTTTCAGAGAGGTTGAACGTTTTTGATTCCCAGCTGCCATTGTGTCGAGAGGGTGTTGGTTAAAGAAGCCTTTATAGTCTTCAGGAGTTTAACAAGTAGAACTATTTACACATATAGAGTAAAGGGTACAGGACAGGAGCTATCTCCATGGTTAGGTCTTACCCATCTCTGCTTATCACCACACTGACCCCTGGATCTGGGTCATATGCTTTCTTACATCTCTGTGTGGGCAGCACTGTACTCAGTCCAGCATTAATCTGTATGTGCTGGACCTTTATATTACAGTGATCAACATTTATTCTTCAACGAACACCATCAAAACAGATTAACTAGTCATTCGTCTCAATTGGGGTTTGAGGGACTGTGCGTACAACTCGATTGGTGGAAAACAGATTTTTGAACTCGTCTACAATAAAGAATAAACACATTGGCCAAAATGCAAAGTCCTGAACAATGACTTTAACTGATATATCTAACTGTATTATGGGCCTAATTTTACCAAAACTTTGCGCCCGTTTTCGGGCGCGAAATCGCGGTAAAGTTGGGCGTCGGGCCTAAACCGCGATCCGCACCCGATTCCTAGCAGATCGCAGCTTTACTGACACCCGATTTGGGTGCGGGTCTGGCGCGCGCCCGAATCGGGCGGCCCGCTGATTTAAATGTATTTGCATGCATTTAAATCGACTTAATGAACCGCGCGCCCAACTCTACCGTGAAACCCCACTTTACCGTCTTCTGGCCCGATCGGCGTCCGCGCTGTTACCGACCTGCAAAATAAAAGTCCGAAGTTGCCGCTGCAGCCTCTGAGGAGCGGGGTCAGAGACTGCAACGGCTCTCTGACCCAGGTCATCCTCTGGCCGGGGCGGGAGGGGGGTGGGAGGAGGAGAGGGGGTGTGACGTCTCATCCCCTGAGGGGAGGGGGTGTGATGTCTCATCCTCTGGGGGGGTAGGGGGGGGTTGGTGGGAGGTGGGAGGGGGGTGGGGGTGGCGTCTCATCCTCTGTGGGTGGGAGGGGAGGGGGTGTGACCAACCATCCCCAGGGGGGGTTCCCGCTGAACTTTAAAATAAACAACTTTCTTAGGCACACAGCCAGCATTCAGACACACCTGTAAGGCTTTGTTTTCCAAGAGGGTGGCATTACAGAGAGTAGCATTTTCTTTAAAACATTGTAAAATGCAGATACAGTTTGAGAACGATATTCTGTTACACCAGTAGTAAAAAGTTATTTTAAAAAGTCCCCCTCCCCAAATGCTGCACATTTATACACAGTAGCATAAGTTTCAGAGTCCCACATTTTAGACTTCATTATTTTACAATTGCACAGTAAAAGAAGCAAAGAGGAACAGACAATAGTCAAAACTACTTGTTGGGTCTCCACAGGTAAGCTCCTTCAGTGAGGCCAATTGGTGGAACTGATATTCTTTGAAGGTCCCATTCAGTTTCATTATTATTCACAACTGCTGCTGGTCATACAGGAAGTAGTGGTCTCAATGCAAGTGTCTGCTGGATGGAACATATTGTTACATCATTACCTGTTGCCTTGTAGTAAAACTTGGGCTGCAAACGGGGAAAGAGCTATTGATTTGCTCCATGACATCCGTAAGGTCTGGACTCGTGTCCTGGGGAGGAATCAGTAAATCATCTGTCTGCGAGCTGAAGTCCACATTACAGGTGTGACCATTTCCAGCAAGCTGAAAGGGAGCAGTTGGAGAAACCGAAGGAACTCCATTCAGCTTCGATCCTGTTAAAGCCTCTTCCAGGAGTTTTCGCAGTCGGCACAACTGTGACTCCAGTTGTTTGTTGTGGTCCTCCAATATCTGCATTCTGCCCTCAAGTCATCCTTTGTGTTGCCGTAGGAGCTTAGCCTCAGCCAGGAGCTCAGCATCATGATAGTTCTGCTGGTTTGCTGAGAAGGTTGGCGACGGCAGGTGTTTTATATCTCTCAGGGTCCAATCTATCCAATGGCTGCCACGTCCCTTGCCCAGTCCATACTGGCTGTAATTCCATTTCCCTCTACAATAATCCTTTTCCCATATTTGCATTTCTATCCATAGCAGCCAGCCCTTCCCCTCAGTTGGCTGCCCAATTATCTGTTCAATATCCCCACCCCTTTACTCACCGTGGTCTGTATTCTTCTTCCTCAATGTTTCCCCCAATCTGCAGCCTGAGCTTTCTGCTCACTGATGCTGCTCCCACTCCAACACCACCCATGGCAGGAACACATTCTAAAGAATGGTAATCCCTTCCACTATTCCTGCCCTCCTCCATGCCCCCATTTCTCTCTCTTTCATCTCCTTCCCTGTCCTCTCTTCTCAGCCAACTTTTTGTTTTTCTTCACTTTCTTCCTCCTTTTCCTACTCCCTTCTTCGCTTTCAGTTCCTTCTTCTCAACTTTCTCCTCCTCATCTCTCCTATTTCATAGAATCATAGAATTTAACACTCCCTATAGCGCAGAAGGAGGCCATTCAGCCAATCGAGCCTGCACTGTCTTCCTGAAGGAGCATCTTAACCAGGCCCATCCCGTAACCCTGCGTATTTACCATTGCTAATTCCCCTAACCTACATATCTTTGGACACTAAGGGGCAACTTAGCATGGCCAATCCACCAAACCTGTATATCTTTGGACTGTGGGAGGAAACCGGAGCACCCAGAGGAAACCCATACAGACACAGAGAGAATGTGCAAACTCCACACAGACAGTCACCCAAGGCAGGAATCGAACACAGGTCCCTGGCACTGTGAGGCAGCAGTGCTAACCACTGTGCCATAATCCATTCCTTCTCTTTTTCCTTCCTTCTTCTCAACCATCCTTCTTCCACCATTCTGCCTTGCTTCTGCTTCCCTCTTATCCTCTTCACCTTCTTCTTCCCACACGCTTCCTTTCTCTTTCAGTAGCTTCCCCTCATCTTCTCTTCCCAACCCCACACATTGTTTCCATTATCCCGCACTTTCTTACCTTACTGGATTTAAACTATTCGAATTGGATTTTGTGCAATGCCACCAGAGATTGACAAGTGTGTGTAAAACATGGAAAAACATCAATAACTCAGGCTGGATAACAGATCAGGAGAACAGGAGTTAACTGTTTAACACAAAGGGATGTAACATCATCAAATATCAAAAGTGGAGAACCAGCATTAAAACACACATTAAATACTAATATATCAACATCAATAATAGCTAAAGAGATAAGAACAGTAGCTGACAAACATAGAGATCAATAATAGCAAAATGGACACAGGGAACTAGCAATAACAGAGCCAGCCTCATAACTCACTTCATTATTCACAAACAGATCTGCCAAAAATGAAAGCATCCCTCCCTCCAAAAGATGGATTCATGCTTTGAGTGGAGAGCATCAGAAGTCCCTCCTGGGAAGTAGATGAGCTGTACAATCACAATCAGGTGAGCAGCTCAGCAATCACTTGCTGACCAGGAGTTACAATAACAAGGTCTTCACCCTGATGAAGTTGGTGAATATGATGCTTATCCTGCCCCTGTTCAACCAATACCCACTCCTAGTTAAAATCCCACCCAAAAAGTCTAAGCATTTCCTAGTGGACTGTTTGTGCATCAAAGTGATTTTTTTTTTATATACAATACTGATACTTGACAAACTACGCAGAAGTCAAAACACACAATACTGAAACAGCATAATACTTAAAAGGGTAATAAAAATAGATTCTGTCCACAAGGGTACATCCTTTTTCAAAATGTATTTCTCACAGTCTAATAGACAACAGGATTTTTGGATGAAACAGGTTATAAAGTTTCAAGATGCAATGTTGTATGTGGGCAACACAAATTCCAGTTCATTTCTGGAATTCAAATCCTAAATTCAAATATATAAACACATATATTGAGAATTTGACAGAGCACACACCTTCTGAAATGAGTTGCTAATATCTGGATATCATTACTTCCTCCAGACATTATCTTTAATGCTTTAGCACTCAGGGAGATTAGAATCAATTTTTTTTTACTGTTTGTCAATCTATATATGTTAACATTTAAAATAAGCTATTGCAAACATGAAGCAATTTATGGCTGAACTCATTTCTGAACAAAGTACTAAACCAACAAAAAAAAATACTTAGGACAAACACGTTCCATTGAAAATGTTGATTATGTCTGATTGCATGTAGCCAGTTATGTACACTGGTCACCACTGCCAAGGCAGAATCCAATCCTACTAGAGGCACAGATAGCTGAAGTCATTTTTAAATTCGATTTACCTTATTTGACATCACATAAAGCAAATACAGAAATCCCCTTATTTGTCACATCACTGTCACATGAACCACTTTGCGATATAGGACAATTATACTGTTGCATAGAATAATAAAAATCAGAGCTTATAACATCGTGCTTATTCCCATCTAGAGGACATTAATTTTGGACCCTCCAAAGCCATGTATCCATTCTTAGCAAGGATACTTATTATTTGTAACTACATTATTCGCTAAACAAATATACATATAATGTCTTTGTGACATGTATGTATTTGTAGGTAAATGACTACAAAATGAAACATTTCATGAAAGATCTCATTGTTAAAATAAATAAAATATTTTAAGGCTACCTAACAAGCAAAGATTTTGATGGAAGTAATATAGATTGAAATACAACAGAAAATTGGACATTGTAGGTAAGAAATGGAATCCATATTATAACTAAAAGAACTCAACAGCAAATCAGGTACAAACGTAACACAAGTAAAGGGTTTCAACATTTTATAGCACTTGTCAAAGTATTTACATATCAAAGTGACTTCTCTAACCGTGACTCAAAATAGCATGAAAGTCAATGTCCTTTGATGTACATTTGTAACATTTCCATATATACCTCGACAGAAAAATGTGTAGAAGTGCCACGAATTGGCTTGAATTAGAACAACTGTCTCTTTCACTTACATTGAAAGATAAGAGCATAACGGCAAAACTCATTTTGCATCAACATTTTTACCTTTCCCCACGTGAATTTGTAGAGAATTCTTTAGACATATTTCAAAAACAATTCCAACACTGCGGTGGATGTCCTACCAGGAATTGTAGGAAATGTAAATTCTATTCTTGTGAGTGGAGAATTCCTACTTTTAGTCTGGCTGTCATGAAAAGCATTAAGCAATATTAGGGTGCTTGCTACAGGAAGAGAGGTTGCACTGTTACCTTATGTTTCATTATCAATTCTGATAGTCAAAAGGCTGAACATCTTCTCCTTACATAGACAATAATTCTCTTGCTATTCTGGCCTAGGAATAACAGTACACCAAATATCGAAACAGGCATGGGATACTTTTGACAATGGATGCTGCTATTATTAGTTCATTGCTACACATTATTTACTTTGGTGGTGTCACTAGTCCTTAGTCAGGTAATGTTTTATTGATGAACAGAAAGAGGTCATTTGAAATGCATCTGGCATTTGCTATTGATTTAGGTTTCAGAGGTGTTGTATAACACAGGATGATGGCAAGATAAATTTTCTCGATATTAACTTGACTTAAAAATTATATCCAGGGAATGAAAAAAAGTATACTGCCTCTATTTATAAGGCTACAGAAAGGTCTTCCTGACAAGTATCCCAGGAATAAATGAATAGGGGGTAATAAGAGATGGTTATTTGTGTATTGTAGGTTAAGTCTGCCAGCAAATCTGCAATAAGCAATCCATCTGAGATACTACAGTTGGCAAATTGTTAGCTCTGCTGATTTTTTTTTCAGACTATCTTATTGCATTCATTTTTCTGAATCATATCTTGTTATAAATAAACACAAAGGGCAATATATTTGTGAATGATGCATGAAGCCCAAAAAAAGAATAAGTTAAAATGTTTAATAAGAGAATGCCCATTATAATTGGGCTATAATTTTTAGTTGCTGTCATTGTACATACATTATATGTCTTTTCCTCTTTTTCTTTCCTTTATTTGTAATGTGGAGATGCAATGTTGTTGCTTTGGGGAGCACATCATTATGGCAGTCACTCGAATAACTTAAAGGGCACCGGTATTAATCAGCTAGTGCTATGACTTTATATCATAGTTTATAGGACAATGTGAAATATAAGGTATGGCTCTAAATGAATTTGCTTTGCTGCACTGGTGAACACCAAGACTAACCAGGGACACATGAAATTGACAATTGGTTTTTGCCATTCTAGCAGCAATTTGAAGATGAAGGAAAATTGTCTGCAAATATCACACTGCCAACGTATTTCTTTCATTGGGGGTATTAAGCTTTCCTGAATAAGTAGTTTCATTAATGAACATAACTATACAGTGGATGTTATAAAATTTATTTACGTAATAGACTTTTATTTCAAGTGTTTCACCTTCTCGCCCCTTTCTTCTGAAATCAACTTATATAGGGGGTATAGTAACTTAGGACACAGCGGCACAACCCTGACACATATGAAACATTGTGGAGGACATGAGGAGAATTATAAGGTTTAGAATATGGGAAAGAGAAATGTGGGGGGCGGGCGATTCTCCCACCCCGCCATGCTAATTTTCTAGCGCAGCATGGTGGGAAACTCTCACGTCCGGGGATGCGCTGGATTCATGCGTACCCGCCACGCGCGCATCTCCCAGCCCCAGATGTCCGGCGCCATTTGATTTGTCCGGGACTGAATTCTCCGGGCTCTTTGGCATCTCCCACTCTGACAGGAGTATTTCACTCCAGTGGGGTTCAGACTAGCTCTCCACTTTCGGGGAACTAGCGGCCTGACCCTGCTGAAGTGAAGGGGGGCAATTGGGGCCATCCAGGGAGTGGCAGTGGTGGGGGTAATCCCCTGGGCATGGGCACTCTGGCAATGCCAGCCAGTGCCCCCTGGCACTGCCCAAGGGGCAAAGTGTCCATGCCCGGGGGCACCTTGGCACTGCCCATTGGTCATCAGGCAGTGCCAAAGGGGTGGGGCAATCAGTGGAGGTGGGGGGGTCCCGCTGCCACTGGCAGGAGGGAGGCCAGTGATCGTGGCGGGCTTGGGGAGTTGGTTGGGTCTGCAGGGGGGGGGGGGGGGTGAATCCATTTTTGGGGGGCTGGAGATTGGGGTGAGCTGGGGGAGTGCCTGCCAGGTGGGGGGGTCTATCAGAGGGGTGGGGGGGGGTGGTATTGGCACTGTGGGTGGGGAGGGAGGTGTGGGAGATCAGTGCCATCCAGGATAGGGTGGGTCGAGGCAGCCTAGGAATGGAGAGTGATCGCGCTCGGGCCGTGAACGCGTTGGGGGGGCAGCACTGCGGGAGTCCTGGGCTGGCCAGCGATCAGGGAGGCTGATAGTTCGGAACCATTGTGCTGGTTTCAGCTTCCTGGACAGGAATAGGCCGGGAGAAGGAGTGTGGGAGATTTTAGTGTGAACTTGCACTGAAAAAACCAGCGTGAATTACTCCAGTTTTCCCGCGAATTCGACACTTAGAACCTTTTGGGAGAATTCCACCCGTGATGTGTTATTTTTCACTCAGAGGGTCCAAGTTTTTTCTTCTTTCATGTCAGTAGCAAAGCCAGTACTTGTCCAACCCTAATTGCCCTTGGACCAAGTGGCTTGCTAAGCCATTTCAGAGGGTAGCTAAGAGTCAGCCACATAGCTGTGGGTCTGGTGTCACATCTGTAGGCCAGAGCAGGTAAACATGGCTCCAGCATCTGGTTTGCTGCTCCTGGAACAGCTACAGTCCCAGCCTCTCCCTTATTTGCAGGGTGCTGGCCCTGACCGTGTGCTGTGGCATGTCGATGTCTCTGTTTCTGCTCTATGGCAATGAGTAGAAAAGCCAACTCAACAGCCTTCATGATCCTCCAGAATCATGTACTGAAAAGGTGAGAACACTGCTGTGAGGGTTTCTGACTGAGCCCTGACCCTCATCGCTCAACGCCTCTGCAACTACCATCCAAGCACACCCCACTCAGTCAGTGCCTCACCACTATCCCTCACACCCTCCCCTCTCACACTATAGCCTCACATTGGTCTCTCTCAACTCCACCAGGGTGAAACGCGTGGACCCTCCAGTCTCAGTGGCATCTAGTTCTTGCACTGCAGAAACACCAAAGGACTGAGCACAGTCCCCTGCGGAAGGCCCAATGTTACTGGCTATGACTCCTCCCCATCGACAACAACACATTCACTTCTCTTGCTTAGCAAAGTTTCTATCTATGGCTTTCACCGCCTATCCTCTATGGTTTATTTTGTTCGAGAGCATTTGTTAAGTCACAGAATTGAATGTTTCACAAAAGTTGAGTATCTGCATATAAATTTGTGCTCCAGGGTCTTGGTTAAGATAATGTACGACCGATTCCAGAAGATGCATCTCACAGGAGTGTGCTTTCAAGAATCAAATATTTACATGTTCTACTTATGGGTCATGATATGGTGGTAAATTAAATGCTCAATTATTTTACAGGAAACTGAAGTGAGCAAGATCAGTCTATAGCTGGCGGGGAGTAATGGGCTGCTTTTTCTAGTTGGGGTCGACGTGTGAAGTTAACTAATCTTCTGGTAACCCCCTTCCTTTATTGACAGCAGTGCATTTTAATAAGTTTTGGTGCTGGTTCTTTATGTGCACTGGTATTTCATCCAGTCCACATGCTTTGAGTTGATTCAAACGCTTTAGGAATTTTAATATTACAGCAATATCTATTTTAAAGCTTGGCAATGGTTTGGGCCAGGAGTGCATCGATTGATGGAACTATGGTTGGGTCATTCTGGGTAAAGACAGATCCATACTGCTTATTCAGGGCTTCTGCTTTTCTCAAATAATCACAGCAGAGTCCTTGGCTAGGATTTTATGCTCCCCCAGCAGGTGAGTGTGCAGACACGGGAAATGGCTGTAAAATCTTTAGATGGAATTCATAAAGGCCACCTACTCACTCACCCACCTGCCCCCAGCCTCTTTGCAATTTTATGGTGAGATGGGCAAGGCCTAGACCTCCTTTTAGCTCCCAATCCCACCCCTGCTGCCTGAATTAATGCTCGTAAATGGCCGATTAATGACTATTTAAGGGCCATTTTTCACCAGCCACAATTTTCAGGTTGGCAGGGTCAGGGTCAAGGGGATGCCCAAAAAGTGAGCTTGCTCAAGCCTTGATGGGATGCAGGGGGGTGGGGGGGGGGGCGTGTGGGGTGGTGGTGGTGAGAGGGGAGGTGGGGAGGGGAGGGAAGGTGGGTGTAGAGGGTGTGGGGGGGTTCCTCCATCAGCAGTTTCCATCAGCATTGGGTCCCCAAACGACCGGCCTTCAGTGGGTGCACGCACTTACCCCTGGGCTCTCCACCAACTCTCCCCCCCACCACCCCCGCCCCTCCCCACCTTGGAGCTTCAACTCCCAACCTCACTCTAAAACCCCTAATTTACCTGATTCTGGTCTGCTAGGACTTAGACTCTGGAGACTGCTTGCTGTCCCCAGTTCTGTCCCTTTGCAGCTACAGGCTCTGCTGGGATTAAACAGCTGCCAGCCAAGCAAACTGTCCGGCAGATCTCTAAGACAGGGTTCCTGCACATGTACATGTTTAGGCCGCATGAAGTGTCCACTAGAATCAGTCTTGATTTATATCTTCCCGCTCCAGGCTGGTCCCTCGCAAATCCACCCACTTCCTCTCCAACTCCCAGGCAAGTTGTTGGTAATTGATCCTGAGCTGTTGAAGACTAAATCTGAGAAACATGGTAGTTTGCATGTTAAGCAGAACGGGCATGGGTTTGTTCCCCAGTTCTGCAAGATTCCGTACTGTCTAAGGAAAATACTGTAGCATTTTATTTCATACCATCTGTCACAATGATCCTGACATTGATCAGGCTAATTTGTCCTCCATTAAGAGCTACCAATAGGCCACTCATTCCTGATCATGCATGCTCTGCTTTTCCTTTTCATTTAAGTTCTGTAGATTTTTGTACTGATCTACTGAGAAGTAGACATGCCTGATGTGAAAAGTACTTACAAGCCTTAAGAAGGCTTTCCACCTTGGCAACAGCATTGTGGTTGGTGCCACAAGGATACTTCACTAGCCTTATGTTCAGTTAGTAGTCTCCCAATATAATAATCAGGAGGAACACTACTGAACTTCCTTTCATTATTCTGTCCACTTATTTAATACTAGGTAGACGTGCTCTGCTTGCATTCCATGAGGCACTCATCAGGAGCATAGTAGAGTCTACTTTTGTTGCCTGCATGCAGCGGAAACATGTCCAGCAGGTGAACACTGTTTAGGATTACTAACAGCAATATGAAATTGATTGATGTTTTGTAGCTCACGTGAGAAAAGACCTACGCTGCATCTTATAATATACATGTAGAAATGTGGGAACAGCATGATGATTCGTATCACGCTGCATGTAGCATCAACAAGGTTTCAAAGGATTTTGTGCATAAGCTGGCCAGGGACAATGCTCTTCATAGATAAGGGTTGTACAGATATCAATCAGTTTTTCATGAAGTCAACAATGACATTCTAGAAGATAGTCAATAAGGAACATACTCACAGCTCAGCAGCTTTGGCAGTTTCATAATAAGCATTTCCACGCACATGAACTCCTAGAAAATGGATTGCGGCGTGACACATTCAACTACTGTGACAAAGTGACGTGAAGTCAGTTAAAATGAGATAAAAACAGTTTTCACAGTTGCATTCTATGTCAAAATAATAAATAAGTTAAATAAATCAAATCATAATCACACGCAAAAAGGTGAAATGTAATCCACAAATCTATAAAATCAGAAAGGTCTGGGGGAAAATCCAAAATCTGAAAAACAGTGATGGTCTCCAAACTTAAGAGAAAGTTTCAGAGTCTTGTAATTTGGTCTCCTGGACCTCCAGTGTTAAGTTTGCACATAAGAATGATTCAACCAGATCAGGGTTTTTTTTATAGCATTGCTCTTCATGTTGGTTTGGCAAAGTCCCAGTTTGTTTTCTTTAATTGGAAGGGGTGTGCTGGTGCTTGCTGTGCACTCCAATACTTCTCCCTGTGTACCACAAGAATACACATACTCATCACTCCAGTCACCTGAAGGAGGCAGGTAGCTGGATGTTTGATAGGGTACACTCATGTGCCTACATTTCCAGCCCCTTTGTTCCCACGTTTGATAGGAGGAGCAACGTAACAATATTATTTGAATCTGTAGTCAATAACAGAGTGGCTGACCACATAAAGAAATTTGAGCTGATTGGAACAGGCCAACATGCATTTTGAAGGGTGGGTCATGTCCAATGACCATAACTGATTTTGTTTGAGCAACTAACTATATTTGTTAGTTGAAAAAATAAGGCCCCGGCAGAGATTCTAGTGGAAAAGTACAAGTCACTCATTACCTTTAATTTGAGTAGATATGCATTCACCCTAATTTCCATGTAAATGGAATGTAGTTTATATGGACTTCCAGAGGCATTTTCTACAGCTCCATATGTCACACGGGTAGCTAAAATTCAAGTCCTGGAATTTGAGGCCAGTTATTGATTGAATTAGGAGACTGGCTAAGTAGTGGAAGACAGAAATTAAATGTTCTAACCTCACCCTGCATGTCAAAGAATATATCACCCTTTTTATTCCCTGACACAATCCACACCAGCTCTTACTTCCTGCTTACTATTTACATGCTAGTAGAGGATTTTGGGTTCCCTTTTGTGTTGACTGTCATTCTATTCTCACATTCTCTCTTTCCAGTCTTATTTTCTGCTTCAGTTGTCTCCTCAACTTATTGCATTTGGTATAGTTCTTGCATTAAGAAATCACCTGACATGCATCATACATCCCCTTTTTTGGTTTCATCATATTCTCTATCTCCCTCGGCAATCAAGAAGCCTTGGCTTTGGATCCCTATCTTGTACCATTGTTAGAATCTACCAAGCCTGTATCTGAAACATCTCCTCTTTTAAGATCACCCAACGTTCCAGCACCAATTCCAACAATGCCTCCTTCCTAGTTTGACCAAGAATATAATGATCAAGGAAGTTCTCCTGAACACTTTTCAGAAATTCCTCCCTCTCCTTAACCTCTATTCTAACATTGTGCTAATCGATGTTTGGATAATTAAAGTCCCCAATCACCATGTTATAATATTTGCACATCTCTATGATTTCCCTGCAGATTTGCTCTTTCTCTCTCACTATTTGGAGGCTTACACTAGGCCCTGTAGCACAATCATATCCTTTTTGCTTCTTAACTCCAACTAAATGGATCCAGAGATTGCTTTTGAGATCCTACTTTTTAAACTTTCTTCCGAGTTCCTGAAAATCTGATCATAGGACTTCAATAACTGCCCTCTCCAATTCTTTTGTACAAACGCTTACAAAACTTCTGGCTCACTTCCTTCCACCTGCTGAATATTCTTCGCCATCTTTATGACATTCATCACCCTCTCACCAGGGAGGCAACACACCATGTGCGACTCACAATGACAGTTACAGAAATGACTGTCTGTCTCCCTGACTATGGAACCTCCTATAACAACTGTATTTCTACTATTTACTACTCCCTCCTTACCCATTAATGCCATGGTACTCAGAGAAGATGATTATATGGGAGCTGACTGGGGTACATTTATCTTATTCTTTGTGAAAAACTAGACTTTGGATATCCTTTTTAGGTAGCTACCAGGGTCAGCTGGTATTGGCTGCAACAGCTTAGTCGGGGTAGCTAGTCCTGATACACAGGTTTTTGCCAACTGGGATATTGTCAAGCCACCTCTAAGTAGTTAGTAATTAATGAACACCAAAGGACCTCTTACTGCCACCACAGCTATTTTACCTGTTGGAGATGAATAACCTGGCATTTGAGGAAGATCCACTGTAAAACCTGGCAGCTTCCCCTGAGGTGAAGGGATCCCTTCTGACCAGGTGCCTCTAGCCCATGGAAGGTACCCCTCAGCAACAAAAGACAGGCCTGCTGGAAAGGCTCCACTTCTGCCTTTGCGATCGTTGACTCCTCCCCCACAACCCCTCTAATTTGCAGATGGAGAATAATTTGGGAAAATGTTCTCAACTATTTACTATCTATATTAGTGACTTGGATGAAGGGGTCAAGTATATAGTAGCCACATTTGCTGACAATATAAAGTTAGGTAGAAAAGCAAGTTGTGGGGTGGAAAGAAAGAGTCTGCAAAGAGATATAGACAGATTAAGTGAATGGAAATATAATGGTGAATAATTTAGGAAATTGGGAGGTTTTCCACTTTGGAAGGAAGAATAGTAATGCAACATATTATTTAAATGAAGAGAGTGATATAGAGAAATATGGGTGCCCTCACACATAAAACACAAAAAAATACCATGCAGATACAGCAAGTAATTATGAAGGTAAATGGAATACTGGCCTTAATTGCAGGGGGGATTAAGTATAAAAGTAGGGAAAGTATATTTTTATTAACATTTTCACACAGCTTCAAGTTTCACACAGGATAAACCCTGCTGAAAGCTTCACTTATGCTGAGATCATGTTATAATATTACATGTGCTGCTCTGCTCGTCATGTACTCATTGTGTGTTTAGCTAACCTTGGCAGAAGATCACTAACTCATGCACAATGCATGATCAGAGGTCCGGACTAATCAGCATTGACCACCTTATGTCATGTGTTCAATTAACCAATGAATGCAAATGGGAATTCTCTGGAGTGATGAATAATAATATTATGTAAGAACACTAGAGAGGAAAGACTGGTGACATCTTGAGAGAGAGAGAGAGAGAGAAGGGATGAGTGATACTGAAAAGCTGGTGGACATCTTGAATGAACTCCTAATAAACTTGTCCAAGACCTACGAGGTGTCAGTAAATTCTTGAATCTAACAGTTTGCTACAAGACATTGATGAGTCTGCACCGAGAGTACCATTTACAGTTTTGGTCATCTTATTCAGAGGCAGTTCAGAGAAAATTTACTTGGTTGATTCCTGGGATGAAGGGACTGTCTTATGATGAAAAGTTGAACAGGTTGGGCCTATATGCATTGTAGTATAGAAGACTGAGTGGTGAACTTATTGAAATATATAAGATTCTGAGGGATCATTGCAGGGTAGATACTGAGAGGATGTTTCTGCTCTTGGGGAAATCTAGAATGAGGAGGCATAATTTCAGAATAATGGGTTACCTATTTAAAATGTAAATGAGAAGGAATTTCTTCACTCAGAAGGTCATGAATCTTTATAATTTTCGACCCCAGGGAACTATGAAGGCTGAGTTATTAAATATATTCAAAGCTGAAATAGATTTTTTTAGCTATCGAAGAATAATGACATGGGAAACATAGGAATTTGGAGCTGTGGTCCAGATAAGATCAACCATGATCATAATGAATGATGGAGCAGGCTTGATGGGCAACTTTATGGATCATATATTCACTGGAGTTTCAAAGAATGAGAGGTGATCTAATTGAAACATATAAAATTCTGACAGGGCTGGACAGACTGAAGTTGCTTCCTCTGGATGGAGGTCTCGAATGAGGGATCACAGCTTCATAATATGGGGTAGGCCATTTAGGACTGAGATGAGAAGAAACTTTGTCATTTAGAGGGTGGTGAACCAATAGAATTCTGCACCACAGAAGGCTGTGGAGGCCAAGTCACTGAATATATTTAAGAAGGAAATAAATTTCTAGACTCCAAAGGTGTCAAGGGATATAGGGAAAGTGGAGTATGGGGTTGAGATAGAGGATCAGCCATGAACATATTGAATAGTGGAGGAAGCTTGAAGACCAAATGATATACTGCTACTCCTATTTTCTATGTTTCTTATTCCTACTGTTATGTTGAATGAATGTAGTTAGAAAACAGCGTTTTGTTCTGATCCATTAGTTGGGAGAATCATTTGCTGTCAATCTATTGCTGCTTCATTTTTGGGATTTAGAATTGCTGGAAGTTGCATTTTCTGGGTTCAGCGGGTTGATAAACTTGGTCATTTTTTTGCAACCATTGGTTTCAAATTAGATTTTTTAAAACTGTTACAATAAGTGAAGTGCGGCATAAATTCCTTGCTTAGTTTTTTTTAAGATAAAATGCGTTAGATGTTTGGCCTAAATACAGAAACAGGTTTGTGAGGCAGCATATTAAATTTAACATCTTGCGTGAAGCCTGCCCTATCATTAATAACCAGGCTGGATCTCCGGAATGATAACCAAAACCCATGATCCAACCAAATGAATGAATCTAGGTTTGCCAGTCAGCCACATTAGGGTAAACTCACAGATTCTTTGCTTCCGGTAGAGAATAGTCCTCAGATAGGACTGAGATCAGAAAATTGGCACTACAATGTTATAGCTATGTCTCCTGTCTACAGTTTCAGTCTTTTACTCGGAGTGTAGGATTATTGAATTTATCCTACTAATTCAACTTCATTTTTCTATGTATGCTAAAATTGTGGTAGGGCAATGGAGAGACAGCACTTACATGCTCTGCCAGATACATCTCACTTATCTGAGTTAACCACTGTGGAGGATCTCATCAACATTTCCTCTGCTTAACTACATGCCATTTTGGGTCAGCTCTTTATACAAACTTCTCCGTTCCTTCTTGGTTTCTTTGACTTCATCGTGATAGGGTTAAAATGATTTCCTCTTTGGAGATCCTTTAGGGAAGGAAATCTGTCGTCCTTGGTCTGTCCTACATGTGACACCAGATCCACAGCAATGTATTTTATTCTCAAATGCCCTCAGGGATGGGCAATAAATGCTGACCCAGCCAGTGATGCCCACATCCCATGATCAAATCAAAAAAAAATCAAGATGGGTTATAGCTGTTCTTATCATGAGGATATAAGTGTAATAAAATAAGTTGTAATGATATTTTTAAAATGCTTAAGTTATGTTTGATGATACATAAATCAAATATTTATAAAAACTTCGGAATATTAAAGATGGATATTTTAAACTTGTACACAAATAATTAATAATACAAAATAAAAACATGGATATTTTGAAGGCTTATATTCTACAGATAGGTGCTATTGTTGGACAGCAAGTGGCTATCAGCAGATGATAGGGTGCTCCCACAATTTCCTAATTCACAAAGTAGGCAATGCTCCCGCCAAATGGTCACATTTGAAATCGCTCCCGTCATTATAAAGCAGACTAAAAAATGTGTTAGCACAGATTGTAATATCTGAAACAATACACCATGACTTGTTAAAATACCAGGAGCATTCATCGGGATCTCTGGAATCAGTGGAGATATTAGTCTAGATATCGCTGTTGGTGATGGTAGTGGACAGACGCTTAATGCATATGTATGGCATTGCTTTGTCCTCCATCCCAGCAGAGGTATTAATCTATAAAACAAACAGGTTAATGCCTGCATTAAATAGCAGACAGTGTAATCTCATACAAACGCATTAAGTGTTGAGCCACTAATATTGCTAACAGTAATTTCAAGACCATTAAATCTGTATGCTACAAAGAGAATTATATGCAGCTACTTTAGCTTCTGCCCACATGGATTTTTCTTCATTGGCATGTCAGTGTGTTGCTCTGTACATTTTTGATTTTATAAATTTTCTTTCTTTCTCTCCTGGGTGATATTGGAGGAAAATTGGATAGGAACTGGAAACAGGCACGGGGAAAATGATGCATGATTAACCCCTGCCTGCTTGGTATGATGCAGATAGCATATAAACTTCATGCTACCTGCCAATTTAAATGATAGTAAATGTTAGCTAGCTGCATTGCACCTCACAGAACAGGGCCACAGTTTCTGCTGCTACCACTTAAAGCCACCCTGCATCTCTTAAAGGGGAAGTGCATTCTGGCTACAGCAGGTGCTGGTGCTGGTTACGGCAAACATTCGAAGCAGAAAGGACAGTTAAAATGGCACAACAATGCACAGAGCATATTCCAAGGATCTTAGGTACAGCAATGGAGGCTTTGGTGGAAGTGTGCAGGAGGCATGAGATCCTATAACCCCAGGGGTCGAAGAAGCCCTCCAGACAGACGCTGAGGAGGCAGTGGGAGCTTACAGTCATCACTGTCAGTACAGTCTAGCTGTGAGAGGCTGCATGTAAGTGCAAGAAGCAATTTAATGCGTCACATGATGATCAGTGTCAGTGACTGCATCCTCAAATACCACGAGCTGAATTTTGCAGGTGGGAATATTGTTCGCCTCACACCCCCGCAAGAAAAGTCTGTTGGAAACTGATTGATTTTAAATCAGGCTGCCCCGCACTGATGGTGCCCTAACAAGTTGAGAGTGGAAGGAAATCCTGTCCTCAAGAGTTGTTGACCAATGATATTGGTTGCCAGCTCCTACAGTCCTGGCAGATGAAAGTAGTGGAGGCTGCTGGGACAGCAAGACGGCCCACAAAGAAATGTCATGGATGCTGGACAAGAGGAGTACAAGGTTTCTTGGACAGGGAGAGATTGGGCATTCAAGGGATGAGGGTGAGGTGGGTGGGGGTGGGGATTTCTGAGGCCAAGTGAGGAGGAACAAAGGAAGGACTGTATTACCTTTGCACCTCCAATGCACACAAGGTATCCCCAATGGAGACACCCTCTTTCATTCCTACCTTTTCACCAACATGTGACACCAGATCCACAGCAATGTATTTTATTCTCAAATGCCCTCAGGGATGGGCAATAAATGCTGACCCAGCCAGTGATGCCCACATCCCATGATCAAAAAAAAAAGATCAAGATGGGTTATAGCTGTTCTTATCATGAGGATATAAGTGTAATAAAATAAGTTGTAATGATATTTTAAAAATGCTTAAGTTATGTTTGATGATACATAAATCAAATATTCATAAAAACTTTGGAATATTAAAAATGGATATTTTAAACTTCCCACTGTACCTCACCATCCACTGCCCAGTGCATTAAAGTGGTGGAGGCAGATTGGGTCCCTTAATTGCCGTTTAATTGGATAGTTAATAGGCCCAAGGGCAGGCAACCTAATAGGCACCTTTCCTACCCACTGTATCATGGGGAAGAGGTCATTGGTGGGCAGGAAGGTGGTAGTCAAATAACCTGTTATACTTTCCTCCTTCCTTTGCTGAAAGTACACCCAGCAGAGAGGTAAGTAACATCGCCATGCTGCCAGTGCTGCCAAATAGTTCCAGTGCTTTATTTCAGTATTTTGCTTTTGTCTCACATTTAGCCTTCATGGCTTTACCTCATCCTCACAGACTGAGCACTTCAAGCCTTATTGCCACACCTCACATGTTGGAAATACTCCCAGTTATTCAACTATGAAAGATCCATCACCCAAACACATTGCAGCACACTCACTGACACTCCTCCCTCTGTCTTACAGGCCAAGGTGGCACACAACTACAGCCAGCCATACCTGACCAACAGGGTCAGGCTGCAAGCCCTTACCCAGAGTGGAAAGTGTGGCCAAACGGGCCACCTAAAATGGTGATTTATAAAGCACTCTGGGACAATTGGGCAAGAACTAAAACAGCAGGCTGCTGCCTAAAAGACAGAGATAAACAGGCTGCAGCTCAGACGACTGAATACACAGGATATGGGCCATCTCCAGGACAAAAGGGACTTTCTGGTCAATCTGGGTTGTTTACCAGACATAGGGGTGCCTTCCTCCCAAATAAGGGGTTGTGTGTGCCCTACGTGCCCCCAGCACTGCAGATATGGCCGTTGGGGACACACCCAGAGATTGGCAGCACCCAATTGGACTTTTTCAATCAGGGTGATCAAGTCCTGATTGATTGATTGGCAATGGCCAAAAGGGGTGCTGCACAACAGAAGAAGCTCTCTCTCTCTGACCCCACGAACGAGCTACAACAACAGTGACCGTTGCCAGCAACGACCAGCACAAGGAGAGGCACCACACCTGAGAAGGAAGGAAGACCAGAGCCAGAGTGCCAGACCAGACCAAAGGACCAGACTATGCAGAGGACAACCGAGACCAGCGCACAGATAAAGGCCAAAAGCTGCTTGGGTACTTGCCAGTCACGCAAAGTTAAGTCCAGGTCTAGTATTGGACTTGAACTTTAGTGTTTTCTGTAAGATAATGTATTGTTGGTTGGGTGGGTGATTATTGATTGTGTGTTTTAAATAAATATTGGTTGTACTAACGAGAAGACTACTCACAATTCTTTGTCCATTATATAAGGGTTAAAATAGACTGTGCGGCAGGCACAACAAAAGCATACCAGCAATCTGACTGAGGTTGTGGGCAGCACATGCCTGTAACCAAAGCTTACAATACCCTCCCACTTAAACAGCTTCACATCTCACTTCTCCATCATCCCTCAATCTCTTCTTTTGGAAAATGTCTTTCATGGGATGTCAGCATTTGTTGCCCTTCACTAATTTCTCTGAACTGATTGGCTTTCAACTGACCAGCTGCCCTGGTGGGCTTTGAACCCATGGCCCTGAAGCATTAGCCTAGGCCTCTGGATTACTAGTTCAGTGATATTACTATTATGTCACCACCTCGCCTAAGCTGAAGATGGTGTTAAGGTGCACCTCTTACTTTCCACTTCTTCCCTCACAGCATCTCTCCAGCCATGTGTCCTTTTCTTTTCAGATACCACCAAGGATTGTCACTTGGCCAGGCAGTGGTGTAGGAGCACGATGCCCAATAGGAGAAGGGGAATGATGGTGATGAAACACCATCAGTCAATCACATAATTGCTGCCAGCAATTCAGGTACTGGCATGCACAATCTTTAGGGAGTAGTATGGAGATTGGATGTGCCCCTGCTCAGTCACCAACATGAGCGGGCTATAGCCAGGGCAGGAAGGAAGTGCCTTGCAGGTGCCAGGTTACACAAGAGTTCGACTGCAAAAGATCAGATGAGAGTTTTGAAAGGGCGGCAAACTGAAAAATACTGATGGGCATGCACCATGAAATGCTTGAGGTGCTGGCAGACCTGCCAGAGGTAATCTGCTGGAGTACTGATTACTCAACCACTGTGACACCCTGTAATCCTTTTTAAGCACTGGTAACCAGAACATGACTGCAGCAGTCAAAGTCTGGATGGCAGCAAACTGAGATTGCATTGCTTCTGCCTGATCTTCCACTGTTGCACCAAGACATTTGGTGTGTCATGGCTCATACAATATGAATGTATGAACTATAAATATGAACTTATGAAGTATGAATCCAAACTGGACACTTTCCTTTTACACAAAATGGAGCTGAGAAGTCAGGTGCACCATATTTTTGACAACAAATGGAACTGTAAGAATACTGAGCTAATTTTCATGCATGAACAAGTTTTAACGTCTTTTTTTAAATTCATTTACAGGATGTGGGCATCACTGGCTAGACCAGCATTTATTGGCCATCCCTAGTTGCCCTTCAGAAGGTGGCGGTGAGTTGCCTTCACGAATCATTGCAGCCTCTGAGGTCTAGTTACACACACAGTAGTGTAGGAGAGGTAATTCCAGGATTTTGACCCAGGGACAGCGAAGTAATGGCCATTTATTTCCAAATCAGAATGGTGAGAGGCTTGGAGGGGAACCTCCAGGTGATGGTGTTCCCAGGTATCTTCTGCTTTGTCCTTGTCGTCAGTAGTTTTCTTGGGTTTGGAAGTTGCTGCCTAAGGAACCTTGGTGAGTTTCTATCTGGGCAGGAACCTCAATGTATTTCTGCTGAGGGGGCAGGGAAAATCTCAGAATGAGATCTCATCGCTGTGATTCTCATTCCCATGAGATTTTCTGTCAGCATCACCATTTCCAATAAGGGTTTTAATAAGTTTTATTCAGGCCAAACAGTCAGATGGATAAAAGCCTGCAATAAGTTGGTATCAGACATTTCCATGCTTCTTGACATTGACTGCAGGCTTTCTGGCAGTCCTGCTCTACTTCAAGTATTCACCACTCCCCTCAACTTTTTGCATTTTTATATGTACACAAATCTTCCAGCATGGACATCTTGGAATAAGAGTTCAAAACAGGAGCCAGATTTATTTAAGTTTCCCTCACACACCAATGTTCAGGCCTACTGCATTTACTGCAACCCTGAATAAATTAACTGAGAATAGACTGGAAATTAAATGATACAGCACCGTAGATAGGTGGGTTGATCAGATGGGCAGAGCAGTGGCAGATGGTATTTAATCCTGAGAAGGGAAGAAGTAACAGGACAAGGGAGTATTTAATGAATGGCAGGACACTAGGAAACCCAGAGGAACAGATGGATCCTGGGGTACTTACTCACAGATCCCTGAAGGTGGCAGAGCAGGTGAATAGGGTAGTTAAGACGGCATAAAGGACATGTGCTTTTATCAGTCATGGCATAGAGTATAAGTAAGAAGTCTCACAACACCAGGTTAAAGTCCAACAGGTTTATTTGGTAGCAAATACCAAATAAACCTGTTGGACTTTAACCTGGTGTTGTGAGACTTCTTACTGTGCTTACCCCAGTCCAACGCCGGCATCTCCACATCATAGAGTATAAGAGCAGGGAAGTTATGCTAGAACTGTACAGAACATTGGTTATGTTGGTTAGGCCACAGCTGGAGTACTGCATGCAGTTCTGGTCACCTCACTATAGGAAGGATGTGATGGCACTAGAGGAGGTACGGAAGATATTCACCATGATGTTGCCTTGGAGGGAGGATTTGAGCTGTAAGGAGAGACTGGATAGGCTTTGATTGTTTCCTTTAGAGCAGAGAAGGTTGAAGGGGGGCATGATTGAGGTTGTTAAAATACCCTCTAGAGAGAACACAAGTGTGAACACTAGTCAGAGCTTTGTTGTTCAGTCAGACACTGTGGCCTGAATTTTCGGGATGGCGAGCAGTCTATGGAGTCAAGAAGACTAGGGTGGGGGGGGCAATCTCGGTGTCGGGGATAGACCAGGGGGAGGAGGGAAAGCCAGAGCTCCCAGGACCCTGGGGGGAGAGAGCGTCACATATCTGAACGGGCCTTCAGATAGAGATACCACCACATCGCCCCTCCCCTCCACCACACCCCTCCCCACCACACCCCTCCCCACCACATCCCTCCCCACCACACCCCTTCCCACTTCCTGCCTGAAATCGAGATTGTTAATTTCTTCCATCTTGCTGCCCTGCTCTAACTGGCGCCGACCAACCTAAAACTTGAGGCTGGGCAGCAAAAGGCTCATCAGTGACTATTTAATGGCCTTAATAGTGGTATGGACAAGCTTCACATCCATAGCCCTGCCCGCCCCACTGTGAAATTGTGTCTAGGTTGGGGTGGGCAGGATTACGGAGAGAATCCTATCCATGCAATTTAACGTTCCCTTTCACCTCAGAAGCCGCCATGGGTGGAGGGGGGTGGGGGGGGGGGTGGGGGGGGGGTGCATAAAACTCTGGTGCTGATTACCTCAAAGTAACTCTTAAAAGTAAGAAGTCTCACAACACCAAGTTAACGTCCAACAGGACTCAACTCCACTCACCTGATGAAGGAGCAGTGCTCCGAAAGCTCATGATTCCAAATAAGCCTGTAGGATTTTAACCTGGTGTTGTGAGACTTCTTACTGTGCTTACCCCAGTCCAACGCTGGCAGCTCCTCATCATAACCCTTAAAAATTTTATATATTGTGATTTATATCGATAAATGTGAAGGAGGAGGATAACACTATTTTAAAACACTTGACAATTTTATTGAAATGATTGTGGTCGTCACAGGCTGCTGGGGTGTTTGTTTACATCAGAAGTTTGTGGCATACAGGCAGATGACACTCAGTATTCTTCAGTCCATGCAAAGCCCCTATTCATGATAGGTGCGGTATTTGATAAGGAAAAGGAGCCCAATGGGCCGATAAAACATTCTGAAGTCAAGCAAAAAATGTTTTTTTAATGCAGTATTTGATCAAACAGGGTTGAGTATCTCACAGATCCTTTCCTGATTTTTATTATCAGAGGAGCATTGCAAGGCCTCCAGTGCAGAGGTGACACATCCCCAGTCTTTTAACATGAGCAGCATGTAAGCATTTTCTCTTCCAGAACCACAATGAAGTGCCGTATACTACAGAGATTCCCCTAAGCATCAGGGGAGTGAAGCTCAGCGTGTACTGACAATCTAGGTACTGTACAAACCAGGATAAATTGCTTCCTCCAGAGCTTTGGAACTCTCAGATCACAAAGCTGTACATTACTAGTGCTTTACTGTCAGTAAGGACTTTTTTGCTGAGCTGTTAGAATTTTAGATCAGACAAACAAAATACATTTCTTTTTAATTCTGACGCCAATCAGCAATTTATAACATTTGTCAGCACTGGCCCTTCAACTAAGGGAACAGCTGCTCCCTATCAACGCCCCTCAATCTTGTACACCTCAATCAGGTCAGCCCTCAGTCTCCTCTGCTGACAAAAACAACCCAAGCCTATACAACCTCTCCCCATAACCTAAATGTTTCATCCCGGGCAACAACCTGGTGAATCTCCCCTGCACTCTCCAGTGTAATCACATCTTTCCTGTAATGTAGTGACCAGAACTGCACACAGTACTCTAGCTATAGCCTCACTCTATACCACTCCAACATGACCTCCCTGCTTTTGAAATCCATGCCTTGATAGATAGAAGCAAGTGCCCCATCTGCTTTTTTCACCACCCTACTATGCCGTTCCGCCTTCAGAGATTTAATTCAGAAACACGCCAAGGGTTCTTTGTTCCTCAAACTACTTAGTGTCATGCTATTCATTGAATACTTCCTTGTCAAATTACTCCTTCTAAAGTGTATTATCTCACACTTTTCAGTGTTAAATGCCATCTGCCACTTAGCTGCCCATTTGACCAGCCTACCTTTATCTTCCTATAGCCCACTCAACCTCTCTGTTAACCATCCAGGCAATTTTCGTGTTGTCCGCAAACATACTAATCCTACCCTCGACATAGTCATCTATGTCACTTATATAAATGGCAAATAATAGGGGACCCAGCACAGATCCCTATGATACGGCACTGGACATCGGCTTTCAGTCACTAAAGCAGTCTTCTGTCATCACCCTCTGTATCCTACAACTAAGATGTGGATGCCGGCGTTGGACTGGGGTAAGCACAGTAAGAAGTCTCACAACACCAGGTTAAAGTCCAACAGGTTTATTTGGTAGCACAAGCACAAGCTTTCGGAGCACTGCCCCTTCATCAGGACTCACCTGATGAAGGAGCAGTGCTCCGAAAGCTTGTGGCTTGTGCTACCAAATAAACCTGTTGGAATTTAACCTGGTGTTGTGAGACTTCTTACTGTTCTACAACTAAGCCAATTTTGAATCCATCTTATAAAATTACTCTGTATCCCATGTGCATTTACCTTCTTTATAAGTTTCCCATGTGGGACCTTGTCAAAGGCTTTGCTGAAATCCATATAAACTGCACCAACTGCACTACCCTCATCTATACACCTGGTCATATCCTCTAAAAATTAAATCAAATTTGTCAGGCATGACCTCCCTCTGACAAAACCATGCTGACTACCTCTGTTCAAACTTTGTCTCTCCAAGTTGAGATCCAATAGTTTCCCTACCACTATAGATTTCCCCAGAAGTAGCTGTTCCCAGTGTATCTTGGCCAGATCCTGCCTCATTTTTCTATAATCCACTCTTCCCAATCCAAAACTTTTTTTTCCAACTTGTCTATTTCTTTGTACATAACAAGTTTAAACTGTACCATGTTGTGGTCGCTATCACTAAAATGCTCCCCCACCATAACCTCAACCACCTGTCTGGCTTCATTCCCCAGAATTAGGTCCAGCACTGTGCCATCCCTTGTTGGACCCTTTACCTATTGATCTAAAACGTTATCCTGGATTTCAAGAAGTCCACTCATCCAAGACCTCAACACAACATATATCCCAATTAATGTTGGGAAAGTTGAAATCACCGAATATAATTACCCTACTGATTTGTTTTTGCACACCTCCACAAAATGTGCACACATTTGCTCCTCAATTTCCCACTGATGATCTGGGGGTCTATAATAAACATCTAACAATGTGGTTGCCCCTTTTTTATTCCTCAGCTCTACCCACAAAGTTTCATTCGATGCCCCCTCCAAGATATCATAGAATCATAGAAACCCTACAGTGCAGAAGGAGGCCATTCGGCCCATCGAGTCTGCACCGACCACAATCCCACCCAGGCCCTACCCCCACATATTTACCCGCTAATCCCTCTAACCTATGCATCTCAGGACTCTAAGGGGCAATTTTTAACCTGGCCAATCAACCTAACCTGCACATCTTTGGACTGTGGGAGGAAACCAGAGCACCCGGAGGAAACCCACGCAGACACGAGGAGAATGTGCAAACTCCACACAGACAGTGACCCGAGCCGGGAATTGAACCCGGGACCCTGGAGCTGTGAAGCAGCAGTGCTAACCACTGTGCTACCGTGCCGCCCTAAAATAAAGCTTACATTAACACTGCAATGAGGTTACTGTGAAATTCCCCTAGTCGCCACACTCCGGCGCCTGTTCGGGTCAATGCACCTAACCAGCACGTCTTTCAGAATGTGGGAGGAAACCAGAGCACCCGGAGGAAACCCACGCAGATAGGGGGAGAACGTGCAAACTCCACACAGACAGTGACCCAAGCCGGGAATCGAACCCAGGTCCCTGGTGCTGTGAGGTAGCTGTGCTAACCACTGTGCCACCGTGCCGCCCCTGCAGTGAGGAGAGATATCATCTCTCCTCACTGCAGTAACTGACTAAGAAATACTGCAATGCCTGCTCCTCCTTTACCCACTCCCCTGGGTCACCTGAAGATTCTACATCCAGAATGTTGAGCTGCCAATCCTGCCCCTCCCTCAACCACATCTCTGTGATGGCTATGATATCACAATTCCACTTGTCAACCCCTGCCCTCAACGCATCTGTTTTACCTTCAATACTCCTGGCATTTAAATAGTAGCCACCCAATCTTACCTTACTCCCTTGAAACTTAATACAGCTGCACTCACACTGAGTTAATTGTTTTACTGTATTATGCTGTGTCCTATTCTGCTAACAGTCTGTGACCCCTCCCCCTGCTGAATTAGTTTAAACTCCTGCCAACAGCGCTAGCAAACCCGCCCGCAAGGATGTTAGTCCCGTTCTGGTTCCGATGCAGACCATCCCATTATACAGGTCCCACCTTCCCCAGAAACGATCCCAGTGATCCAGTAATTTAAAACCCTCCCTGCTGCACCAACTCTTAAGCCACACATTCATCTGCACTATTCTCCGATTTCTGTGCTCGCTAGCACGTGACACTCAGAGTAATCCAGAGATTACAACCCAATAGGTCCTGCTTTTTAGTCTACTGTCTAGATCCCTGAATTCTTTGTGCAAGAACTCATCCCTCTTTCTACCTATGTCATTGGTACCAAAATGTAACATAACCTCTGCCTTATCACTCTCCATGTTTGTCGCATGATGCAAGTGTCACACAGCTTCCTAGGTATCTGGCATTGATGTGCAAGTTGAGGTGATTGAATTGCTGGACAACAATAGGCATCTTATTCAGAAAATTGGGTGTCTGTCATTTGGGGCTTTGCATTCAGTGTCTTGTTCTTTGCACCTGTGGGAATCCTGCCTTTCTGAAGAACTGGATATTCTCTCATTGTTTGTCTGGTTCTATCGGGAAGGACATGAACTGTTCACCCTTCTAACCGAGAGCATCAATGATTGTCTTGATTCAATGGTGAGCAAATAGCTGATCAAAGTGCCAAAGCTCACCAGATACCATCTGGGAGGATCCAGTCCGAAAGAAATTCAAGGCAGTCATGATTGATATAGATAGTTTTGTTCTCCTGGTGGATTGCAGAACTTCAACCATCAATTGGCAACTTTTCCCAATAGGCTAGGGAACAGTCTTCTGAAACATAAATGGGTAGAAAAGTCTACAATGTTTTTGGTCTATAGTTCTTGGTGAATAGGTATTTACGTAAGAGCAAGAAAAGCTCTTCCAATTCCTCATATTCTGATCCTGATTTTCTATAGCAGAAGAACTTACTCCAAATGTCTTGGGAAATCATATCCCTTGTGTCAAGCTATACCTTTGAGAAGAGTTGAAGTCCTGACTGATTGAAATGCAAGAAATATTACATCTATACACAGTCACCACACCCACAAAATAACATCATCAAAGTGGGATCCACCTAAAGGGTAGCATCCTGCAGCTCCTCAAGAGTGGATGTAAAAATTGGGTTGGTTGGACCAGAAGAAAATAAACAGAACGAGTTATTCATGCCTTATTGACCTCAGCTACATTATGTTAATTGGGCATTCTGGAACTCTTAAAGATCGCATCCCATTTTTTGGACAATAATTGAGATGCAGTTTCTTTTAGTCGCAGGTTTGAGGCAGTAGCCTATTTTACACCACAACTATTCCCCAAAACAGGCAGTAATGCAGAGGAGAACTCAGCTCATTGGAAGACACAGCTTACCCAACATGCGTGTGCTACAACGCACAGCTATCTTCACTGTTGTTACAGTAATGATAAAGGTGCTTCAAAATAGCCCGTAGCTACGAGAATCTGTTACGGTGACACCAGAGATGTTGCAAAATGAATAAAACAAAAATATTCAAACAAGTGAGTGGCTAAAACCTCCACTCTGGGGGGCGGGGGGGCTGATTGGTTGATTTTGTTTGATTTTCTTGTTCAGTCAACAAAAGATTTTACAAGATTTCAGCAAGATGCAAATAAAACTTCTGTCTAACCATTACAGAACAAAATTCGCTTGCTCCTTTCCCACTTATGTCTGAGAATACATTGATGCAAGCTGACATTCTGTGCTTCACGATGCATAAAGAGAGAGCTACTTGTGACAAATAAATTGTTTGACTCCAGAAATCTCCTTCATCCGGCCCTGGAAAACATGCAGTTGCACTTTTGTCTAAAGTTTCTGGCAGGCAAAAACCTGCTACAGAAGCTGCAGCTTGGTATCAATGCATAGCTTTTCACATCGTACGACAGGGTAGATAAAGTTGCTCAGTTGTAGTTTGGGCCCAGCGGAATCAGAAAGTCCTCTGAGCAGGCCTCAGGCATGATGCTCACCCTACTCTAGCGGCCTGTGATTTTCCAGATGTTTTGTGGACTTCAATGCTCCTGTAAATTTCAGGATAATCTTTCATCTTCAGTGCTCCTGTTGCAGTGATCCATGCATCATGATCAGGAATTGAGACATATTGGCCATCCATAATTTTCCATCCATTCATTTTATTCTAATTTTTAAATTCAATTTTATACTAACTTTATTGTATTGGTGTTTTTTTTTCTTCGAGCTTCGACAATGTCTCTGAAACTGTTATCGGAATCACTTTGTCGGAGGGCATCATGGGGAGAGAGTGGGTGTAGTGGGGGGCGTAGATAAGGATTTTAACTTTTGTAAATCCTGAAAAAATTGTCTATTGTTGCCTATTTAGAGCAAGCATTCCTGCTTGTCGCATCGCGCCCGATTTTGCGACATTTTCCCACCACAAAATGGGTGGGATGAGGTCGTAAAATTCTGCCGCAGAAGTTTTTAAGAGGCAGGCGGGAGGAGATGTTAGAAAGACAGTCCATTAGTAGGAGCTTCTTCAATACTAACTTTCACAGATATAACCATCAGGTGTAAAATTAATATTTAGAGCTGGTAAGTTAGTTTAAATGTATAATCCAAAATTAGCTCTGCATTTAGTTGACATCCAGGTCACACTCTTATCAAAGATGTGACTGATACACCAGTCAGCCTGTATGGTCAGCACTTTCACCTCCTTTGTCCCTCAAGAACAACAGTAGCATGAATAGCTCGCTGCTCAATCCCACTGCACAGTTTGATTTCAGAAAGTACAGAGTTGTTTTATATTTGTAAATGCTTTATATCACGCAGGTATATTGTGCTGCAATGATTCCCTGGTGGTGACTCTCAATTGCTGCCTGCCTTTCTCATGCCTGGAAAGCAGACAGCTCACAATTGGAAATCGGCAGCAAGAGGCACCATTGATGCCCAATGCCCACTTGATAGAATTTTCAGACTGCAAATGAATGAGCAGCCTGGATGTCTGAAGCAGTTTGGAGACTGTGTAAATATGTAGGTCAGGGCTCCATTCCAGTTGTACAGCTGCCATTGCAATTTTCAGGTACATCTGGGGGTGGAGAGGGAGTGTGCACTGTGAATGCTTCCTCCTTTTTTAAACCAGGTAGCGAATAGCCTTATTAACAGTTCTTAAAGGGATTCTAGGAGATTGTTGAAAAAATGGCGCCAACAGCTTTTCCTCAGTGGGACCAGGAAAAATGAGATTTTACTGCAGACGAGGTACCTCCTGGGATTGTCTTCTAGTTCTGGTTAGGCCACGCTTGGAAGTGGATCAGTGCTGGAGCTAGCCAAATTCCCACTTTTCCAGAAAAGGGGAGCTGCAGCAGAGTGCCCACTTGGCCAATGCAGCTTACCAGTGGTGTGCATGTGTGGCCCAGGCCCAGATTTCCATCCCCTTCCCATTCCATACACAATATTAAATCAGCCCCCAACCTCATGTTACACCATTGGAAGATGTGAATACAGCCAGGTTTCACCTGTGAGTTGTATCTTGAATTATTACACTTGTCAGTTGTATTTTTCTCCATTAAAGATCATATGTAAATGCAAGTTATTGTATTGAAAAGGTCTACTGTTTTAGTTAGGCTGGCCCTTTAGCCAACCAACAAAAGTTCCTTGGGAATATAGGACAGGATTTTACCGTGGACTTTGGGACTCTAACACTATAATCGAATAGGGGTCCTCAGATAACATAAGCTGGCTAGAAGACAGGCTCAGAAATACTCCTGGATGCAGCTTCCTAATTGGCCGCTCCAGCACTCACTATCCTATTAAGGGAGAATTCGACACTGCCGAGGCAGGTCAGAAACCTCAAGGGTGCTTCAACATAGAGGCACCCACAGAGGGCCAACCTTACATTAATTAGTCAAAGGATGAACTGCAATAAGCCTCTCGGAACAGAGGGATCTTTCCTGCCCCTGCCTCCTCTTTGGGCCATGGAGCCTCTGGCTCTGATGGTACCCTTGACTGACACAGGGAATGTTCCATTTGGTGTGTAAAATGGCAACTACTCACGTTCATCCCTGGGTGCAATCAGTCACACAGCAATAAAAAGCTGCTCAGTATTACCCATGAGCATCTATTGTTGTTAGTCCCTGGTCGCCAGTTATTGCAACATTTCTATATGGTGTCAGAAGTTGGCAGAATGCCACAGGGACTTCACCGCATTTACCCACTTGTGTTTGATCAAATATTGCAGACAACTGGACAAAATTTGAAAAAGAGTGGTGTATGTACTGCAGTGCCGGTCTATCAGACATATCCAAGAAGGTACAGGTGTATGCTCTTAAATTTAGCGGGCCTTGAGGCAGTCAAGAAATTTGAGTCTTTTGTTCTTCATATGGAGGAAGAGAAGAGATGTTGCTAAAAGAAAAATTTGAACACATATGCATGCCAATAAAGAACGTTATATTGGATAGACACGTGTTCAATACTACCGACCACAAATTTCACCAATCTATTCAGTTGTACACCATAACTCAAAATCCTAGCAAACAAATTTGTGTTTGGCATCCTCACCAACGAACTTGTGACAAGTCGCATTGTGTTTTGGGGTCCATTGTGATGTTTTCCACGAGCATCACCTTCGTGAGAAAGATCTAATGCTAGGATCTGCCATCGAGCAGTCAGAAAGAAGCAGCAAAGAGTTAAGGTGGGGTAACTGCCTATGCCATCAGCCTCATCGCAGCCAGTCACTGCTCCAGGGTTCAAAGCATAAACAGAGTAAATTAATTGGAGCTCAGAGTAACCAAGACACTGAGCACCCAAAAACATCCTACTGAGAGAGTATTGACACCAGAAGTGAGACTTTCCCATGTTCAACATTACCTGCAGCAAAGCAAATGAAAAGTAAAGATTGACACAGGAGTGAATTGCAACATCCTGCCCAGGCAGTTGTGGGAAATCGACGCATATGCTGCACCCGATCTCAACACTCAGGTGGACCTCGTGGCATATGGTGGGCAAACTCTCCACACAGAAGGTGTGTTCACTCTCCGCTGTTCAGAGGGCAGTTTCATATCATTGACTAAAGTGTGATGCTGCTTTTGGGTTTTTGGGACAGCATCAGACTGGCGTTAATCCACCTTGGTCCAGATGTACACACCCTGCAAAAATAATGGAATATAAAGACTTATTCAACTGCAATGTTACTGGGAAGCTACCTATAATATATCACATGAGGCGAGATGATTCGGTACCACCCACAGCCTGTGCTCCGAGAAGTGTTCCCTGAGCAATAAAGCAGAAAATGGTCAATGAGTTGTGCTGCATGACAACACTGGGTGCCATAGACCCATAGACGAGGCCACAGAATGGATTTCGGCAATGGTGGCTGTGGTTAAGAAAGATGGTACAGTCAGGATCTGCACTGCCCCATTTCAGTTAAACAAGGCACTGCTCAGACCTTGTCACCCTTTAAGGACAGTGAAACTGCTGATGGCACAGTGCCAAGGCTTTCAGCACTTTGGATGCAAATTGTGGGTTCTGACAAATCCTGCTGGATGAAGAATCCTCGACATTCACCACATTCATGTCTCTGGTAGGCAGATGCCATTTCCTCCGTTTGCCCTCCACTTGCGGTGAGGCTTTCCAATGGCATATGAAGCTACTCTTTGCAGGACAATCCTGTGAAGTCATTGTCGATTACATCCTAGTCTGGGATGGTGCAATGCAAGAACATGATGCACATCTTCATCGAGTCCTCGACAGAATCAGAACCACCCAGTTAAAGCTCAACTCTGTTAACCGCAGAGTCAGGGCCACTTACTCACAGCCAATGGTGTGAAGCCAGATCGAGACAATGGCTATATGACCGATGGCCATTCCTGAAGACAAGCACACCCTGCAGAGCTTCCTTGGTATGACAAATGATATTTTCAAGTTCATTCCATGCTATAGTGAGATCACTGGATCCTTTTGTCAGGTCTCCACCAGGATGTCAAATGGTGTTGGCAGGAGCATCATACAGCTGTGTTGAACAAACTCAATCACTCTCAGTCCCTCCAGGGCTACAATGCTTTGAAGCTCGAGCACCCATAATCCTACCAGAAGGTGCCTTCCAGCACAAACTTGACACAGTCTGCATCTAGAATGGCAAACCAATAGCCTTTGCACCAGGGGCCCTCACTGACACTGAGTCTCATTGTGCTCAAATCGAGAAGGAACTCTTTGCCCTCATCTTCGCTTGTCAAAAGTTTCATGACTTCATATACAGTCGTCCCGAGGTGTTGCAACTAATCATCAGCCACTTATAACTATTCTTAAAAAGCTCTTCACAGTGTGTCTGCACATTTGCAGTGCATGATGCTGAAGCAGCAGCGCTACAACCTCAGTGTCATCTACAAATGCGGTTAGGAGCTATACCTTGTTGATGACTTCTCCAGAGCCTTCCAACCCACCAGTGACCAGGCAGATCATGAGGAGGACATTGACATCACAACCTCTCTGAGCAGTTGCAGGACATTCTTAAGGGGGAGGGTGAGCAGCCAGAGGTTGTTGTACATATTGGTACCAATGACATAGATAGGAAAAGGGATGAGGTCCTGAAGTGTGAATATAGAAAGTTAGGCAGAAGGCTAAAGCGCAGGACCTCGACTACTGCCGGTGCCACGTGCTAGTGAGAGTAGGAATAGGAAGATTAGGCAGATGAATGCATGACATGAGAACTGGTGCAAGGGGCAGGGATTTAGATTTGTGGATCATTGGAATCTCTTCTGGGAAAGGGGTGACCTGTTCAAGAGGGATGGGTTATACCTGAACTGGAGGAGGACTAATATCCTGGTGGGGAGATTTGCTAGAGCCACTTGGGAGGGTTTAAACTAGTTTGGTAGGGGGGTGAGACAGAAGAGAAGGTTGAGGACAGGACAGAAGTTAAAGAGAGCACATTTAGTAGTAAAGGCAGTGTCAGTAATCCTAATACTAGACAGGTCAGGCAAAAGCAGAGCAGAGAACAAGGAAAGCCCAGATTAAGCTGCATTCATTTCAATGCAAAAGGCCTAAAAGGCAAGGCAGATGAACTCAGGGCATGGATGGGTACGTGGGACTGGGATATTATAACTATTACTGAAACATGGCTAAGGGAGGGGCAGGACTGACAGCTCAATATTCCAGGGTACAGATGCTATAGAAAAGATAGAACAGGAGGTAAGAGAGGAGGGGGAGTTGCATTTTTGATTAGGGAAAACATCACGGCAGTACTGAGAGGGGATATATCCGAGGGTTTGCCCACGGAGTCTATATGGATAGAACTGAGAAATAAGAAGAGGGAAATGACTTTGATAGGGTTGTACTATAGGCCCCCAAATAGTCAGCGGGAAATTGAGGAGCAAATATGTAAGGAGATTACGGATAGCTCCAAGAAAAATAGGTGGCAACAGTAGAGGATTTTAACTTTCCCAACATTGACTGGGTCAGCCATAGGTATTAGAGGCTTGGATAGAGAGAAGTTTGTTGAATGTATTCAGGAGGAATTTCTCATTCAGTATGTGGATGGTCTGACTAGAGAGGGGGCAAAATTTGTCCTATAGAACATAGAACATAGAACATAGAACAGTACAGCACAGAACAGGCCCTTCGGCCCACGATGTTGTGCCGAGCTTTATCTGAAACCAAGATCAAGCTATCCCACTCCCTATCATCCTGGTGTGCTCCATGTGCCTATCCAATAACCGCTTAAATGTTTCTAAAGTGTCTGACTCCACTATCACTGCAGGCAGTCCATTCCACACCCCAACCACTCTCTGCGTAAAGAACCTACCTCTGATATCCGTCCTGTATCTCCCACCACGAACCCTATAGTTATGCCCCCTTGTAATAGCTCCATCCACCCGAGGAAATAGTCTTTGAACGTTCACTCTATCTATCCCCTTCATCATTTTATACACCTCTATTAAGTCTCCCCTCAGCCTCCTCCGCTCCAGAGAGAATAGCCCTAGCTCCCTCAACCTTTCCTCATATGACCTACCCTCCAAACCAGGCAGCATCCTGGTAAATCTCCTCTGCACTCCTTCCAGCGCTTCCACATCCTTCCTATAGTGAGGTGACCAGAACTGCACACAATATTCCAAATGTGGTCTCACCAAGGTCCTGTACAGTTGCAGCATAACCCCACGGCTCTTAAACTCCAACCCCCTGTTAATAAAAGCTAACACACTACAGGCCTTCTTCACAGCTCTATCCACTTGAGTGGCAACCTTTAGAGATCTGTGGATATGGACCCCAAGATCTCTCTGTTCCTCCACAGTCTTCAGAACCCTACCTTTGACCCTGTAATCCACATTTAAATTAGTCCTACCAAAATGAATCACCTCACATTTATCAGGGTTAAACTCCATTTGCCATTTTTCAGCCCAGCTTTGCATCCTATCTATGTCTCTTTGCAGCCTACAACAGCCCTCCACCTCATCCACTACTCCACCAATCTTGGTGTCATCAGCAAATTTACTGATCCACCCTTCAGCCCCCTCCTCTAAGTCATTAATAAAAATCACAAAGAGCAGAGGACCAAGCACTGATCCCTGCGGCACACCGCTAGCAACCTGCCTCCAATCCGAAAATTTTCCATCGACCACCACCCTCTGTCTTCGGTCAGACAGCCAGTTGCCTATCCAATCGGCCAACTTTCCCTCTATCCCACACCTCCTCACTTTCATCATAAGCCGACCATGGGGGACCTTATCAAACGCCTTACTAAAATCCATGTATATGACATCAACTGCCCTACCTTCATCAACACACTTAGTTACCTCCTCAAAAAATTCTATCAAATTTGTGAGGCACGACTTGCCCTTCACGAATCCGTGCTGACTATCTCGGATTAATCCGCATCTTTCTAAATGGTCGTAAATCCCATCCCTAAGGACCCTTTCCATCAATTTACCAACCACCGAAGTAAGACTAACCGGTCTATAATTACCAGGGTCATTTCTATTCCCTTTCTTAAACAGAGGAACAACATTCGCCATTCTCCAGTCCTCTGGCACCATCCCCGTGGACAGCGAGGACCCAAAGATCAACGCCAAAGGCTCTGCAATCTCATCCCTTGCCTCCCAAAGAATCCTAGGATACATTTCATCAGGCCCAGGGGACTTATCGACCTTCAGTTTATTCAAAACTGCCAAGACATCCTCCCTCCGAACATCTATTTCCTCCAGCCTATTAGCCTGTAACACCTTCTCTTCCTCAAAAACATGGCCCCTCTCCTTGGTGAACACTGAAGAAAAGTATTCATTCATCACCTCGCCTATCTCTACTGACTCCATACACAAGTTCCCACTACTGTCCTTGACCGGCCCTAACCTCACCCTGGTCATTCTTTTATTCCTCACATAAGAGTAAAAAGCCTTGGGGTTTTCCTTGATCCGACCCGCCAAGGACTTCTCATGTCCCCTCCTAGCTCTCCTAAGCCCCTTTTTCAGCTCATTCCTTGGGAAATAAGGAAGGGCAGATGATAGAAGTGTTAGCGAGGGATCACTTTGGGACCAGTGACCATAATTCCATTAGTTTTAAGGTAGCTGTGGAGAACCATAGGTCTGGCCCAAAAGTTAAAATTCTAAATTGGGGTAAGGCGAATTTTGATGGCACCAGACAGAAACTTTCAAAAGTTAATTGGGGGAGTCTGTTGGCAGGCAAAAGGGCGTCTGGTAAGTGGGAGACTTTCAAAAGTGTGTTAACCAGGGTTCAGGGTAAGCACATTCCTCTTAAAATGAAGGGCAAGGCTGAGAGAAATAGGGTACCCTGGATGACTCGGGATATTGAGGCCCTGGTCAAGAAGAAGGAGGCGTATGACATGCATAGGCAGCTGGGATCAAGTAGATCTCTTGGAGGGTATAAAGTGTGTAGAAGTAGAGTTAAGAGAGAAATCAGGAGGCAAAAAGGGAACACATTAAGGGCAAAAGAGTAACTAGGGAGAGAGTAGGACCTCTTAAGGATCAACAAAGCTATTTATGTGCGGATCCACAAGAGATGGGTGAGATCCTAAATGAATATTTCACATCAGTATTTACTGTTGAGAAAAGCATGGATGCTAGGGGACTAAATAGTGATGTCTTGAGGAGTGTACATATAACAGAGAAGGAGGTGCTGGAAGTCTTAAAGCGCATCAAGGTAGATAAATCCCCAGGATCTGAGGAAGTGTATCCCAGGACACTGTGGGAGGCCAGGGAGGAAATTGCGCGTCTCCTAGCAGAGATATTTGAATCATCGACAGGCACAGGTGAAGTGCCTGAAGACTGGAGGGTAGCAAATGTTGTGTATTTGTTTAAAAAGGGCTGCAGGGAAAAGCCTGGGAACTACAGGCCGGTGAGCCTTACATCTGTGGTGGGTAAGTTGTTAGAAGGTATTTGAGAGACAGGATCGACAGGCATTTAGAGAGGCAAGGACTGATTAGGGACAGTCAGCATGACTTTGTGAGTGGAAAATCATGTCTCACAAATTTGATTGAGTTTTTTTGAAGGGGTAACCAAGAAGTTAGATGAGGGCAGTGCAGTTGATATTGTCTACTTGGACTTTAGCAAGGCCTTTGACAAGATATCACATGGTAGGTTGTGGCATAAGATTAAATCTTGCGGGATCCAGGGTGAGTAGCCAAATGGATACAAAATTGGTTTGATAACAGAAGACAGAGGGTGGTTGTAGAGAGTTGTTTTTCAAACTGGAGACCTGTGACCAGCGGTGTGCCTCAGGGATCAGTGCTGGGTCCACTGTTATTTGTCATTTATATTAATGATTTGGATGAGAATTTAGGAGGCATAGTTAGTAAGTTTGCAGATGACACCAAGATTGGTGGCATAGTGAGCAGTGAAGAAGGTTATCTTGGATTGTAACGGGATCTTGATCAATTGGGCCAGTGGGCTGATGAATGGCAGATAAAGTTTAATTTAGATAAATGTGAGGTAATGCATTTTGGTAGATTGAAACAGGGCAGGACTTACTCAGTTAATGGTAGGGCATTGGGGAGAGTTATAGAACAAAAGAGATCCAGGAGTACATGTTCATAGCTCATTGGAAGTGGAGTCACAGGTGGAGTGGTGAAGAAGGCATTCGGCATGCTTGGCTTCATTGGTCAGACATTGAATACAGGAGTTGGGACGTCTTGTTGAAGTTGTACAAGGCATTGGTAAGGCCACACTTGGAATACTGTGTACAGTTCTGATCACTCTATTATAGAAAGGATATTATTAAACTAGAAAGAGTGCAGAAAAGATTTACTAGGATGCTCCAGGGACTTGATGGTTTGAGTTATAAGGAGAGGCTGGATAGACTGGGACTTTTTTCTCTGGAGCGTAGAAGGCTTAGGGGTGATCTTATCAAGGTCTATAAAATAATGAGGGGCATAGATCAGCTAGATAGTCAATATCTTTTCCCAAGGGTAGGGGAGTTTAAAACGAGAGGGCATAGGTTTAAGGTGAGAGGGGAGAGATACAAAAGGGTCCAGGGGGCAATTTTTTCACACAGAGGGTGGTGAGTGTTTGGAACAAGGTGCCAGAGGTAGTAATAGAGGCGGGTACAATTTTGTCTTTTAAAAAGCGTTTAGACAGTTACATGAGTAAGATGGCTATCGAGAGATATGGGCCAAGCGCGGGCAATTGGAACTAGCTTAGTCATTTAAAAAAAGGGCAGCATGGACAAGTTGGGCCGAAGGGCCTGTTTCCATGTTGTAAACCTCCATGACTCTAACCATACCGTGTGGTATCTTTGAAGGAAACACTTCCAGATCATGAAGGTATCGGGATTCGCAGCCACTTCTGGTTCCATTCACCGAGTGTGCAAATCAAGCGTTATATTTTACCCACGTTTAATATTGTGCCAAACCTTAATCTTAGTGGGGGGTGGGGATCTTCCATATTCGGCTCAACAGTGACGTTTTCACTACTCCACCAAAATCCAGACTATAATTTTTAAAGCATTCAGAGTTTCTAACAGTGTGCCTGAGAGTTGTTGTTCGCTTTATATCTCCTGGTTCATAGAACATAGAACAGTACAGCACAGAACAGGCCCTTCGGCCCACGATGTTGTGCCAAGCTTTATCTGAAACCAAGATCAAGCTATCCCACTCCCTATCATCCTGGTGTGCTCCATGTGCCTATCCAATAACCGCTTAAATGTTCCTAAAGTGTCTGACTCCACTATCACTGCAGGCAGTCCATTCCACACCCCAACCACTCTCTGCGTAAAGAACCTACCTCTGATATCCTTCCTATATCTCCCACCATGAATCCTATAGTTATGCCCCCTTGTAATAGCTCCATCCACCCGAGGAAATAGTCTTTGAACGTTCACTCTATCTATCCCCTTCATCATTTTATAAACCTCTGTTAAGTCTCCCCTCAGCCTCCTCCGCTCCAGAGAGAACAGCCCTAGCTCCCTCAACCTTTCCTCATAAGACCTACCCTCCAAACCAGGCAGCATCCTGGTAAATCTCCTCTGCATCCTTCTTATAGTGAGGCGACCAGAACTGCACACAATATTCCAAATGTGGTCTCACCAAGGTCCTGTACAGTTGCAGCATAACGCCACGGCTCTTAAACTCCAACCTCCTGTTAATAAAAGCTAACACACTATAGGCCTTCTTCACAGCTCTATCCACTTGAGTGGCAACCTTCAGAGATCTGTGGATATGGACCCCAAGATCTCTCTGTTCCTCCACAGTCTTCAGAACCCTACCTTTGACCCTGTAATCCACATTTAAATTAGTCCTACCAAAATGAATCACCTCACATTTATCAGGGTTAAACTCCATTTGCCATTTTTCAGCCCAGCTTTGCATCCTATCTATGTCTCTTTGCAGCCTACAACAGCCCTCCACCTCATCCACTACTCCACCAATCTTGGTGTCATCAGCAAATTTACTGATCCACCCTTCAGCCCCCTCCTCTAAGTCATTAATAAAGATCACAAAGAGCAGAGGACCAAGCACTGATCCCTGTGGCACTCCGCTAGCAACCTGCCTCCAGTCCAAACATTTTCCATCCACCACCACCCTCTGTCTTGGATCAGATAGCCAATTACCTATCCAATCTGCCACCTTTCCCTCTATCCCACACCTCCTTACTTTCATCATAAGCCGACCATGGGGGACCTTATCAAACGCCTTACTAAAATCCATGTATATGACATCAACTGCCCTACCTTCATCAACACACTTAGTTACCTCCTCAAAAAATTCAATCAAATTTGTGAGGCACGACTTGCCCTTCACGAATCCGTGCTGACTATCCCGGATTAATCCGCATCTTTCTAAATGGTCGTAAATCCCATCCCTAAGGACCTTTTCCATCAATTTACCAACCACCGAAGTAAGTCTAACCGGTCTATAATTACCAGGGTCATTTCTATTCCCTTTCTTAAACAGAGGAACAACATTCGCCACTCTCCAGTCCTCTGGCTCCATCCCCGTGGACAGTGAGGACCCAAAGATCAAAGCCAAAGGCTCTGCAATCTCATCCCTTGCCTCCCAAAGAATCCTAGGATATACTTCATCAGGCCCAGGGGACTTATCGACCTTCAGTTTATTCAAAACTGCCAGTACATCCTCCCTCCGAACAACTATTTCCTCCAGCCTATTAGCCTGTAACACCTTCTCTTCCTCAAAAACATGGCCCCTCTCCTTGGTGAACACTGACGAAAAGTATTCATTCATCACCTCGCCTATCTCAACTGACTCCATACACAAGTTCCCACTACTGTCCTTGACCGGCCCTAACCTCACTCTGGTCATTCTTTTATTCCTCACATAAGAGGTTCCTGGGGTGACGTTACTTTCCTGGGAATGTTGTTGCTGTGGCAAGAGTTGATGCTGATCCTTTGCTTTTGTTGGGGAGCAGTTGACCTCTCAGACTGATGCTTGGTCAGTTCGTTGCTCAGTAGGCAAAATCAGCTGTCTGCTATGAAGGATTCCACACGGATGTCTGCGGATCATTCACTTTCGCCATGAATGATGGAGGTACCAAATGTTCTACACAGGCCCAAGTAGACTGACGATTGCTAAGTCATTGAATGTCTGAACTCTTACCAGCTCTCCAACTCTCATTTCCAGCAACGATTTGGCAGCTTTATCAAACTGGAATTCTCCCTTCTGTCGTTTCACTTTGATCTTGTCACTCACTCTTGTTACTGCGTCTGCCTTCAGTAGTGTTTTAGCTATTGGAAGAATAGTCTAGGTGTGATGTCATAACAACTGAAGTGTGCTTTCAGGCATTCAATGATCTCACTGATAGTCATTGACACGGGCTAATTTCCAGTAGCCAGAATGGAAGCTCACTGTGTTCTAATCGTAGCTGATGTTGAACAAGTCAGATCCCAGCATGAAACATGGCTTTGTAGATCCTAGCTTTGTTTTTATTTTAGAAAACCATGGAGGTCAGTTACTGAAAACATTCACAAGAAATCTGCCAGTGTACTTTTAACACAAATAATAAAATGTTTATGAAGCAAGAAAGATGAGCTATATCACACTAGATAAAAGATTGGAAAGACTTCAATACAAATACCAGAAAATGTTACCAAATCACACTATTCCTTTTATCCCAGCAACACACTGAGAGACACAAAACCCCAGTGAGGATTTACCACCATCTCAACACTAGGGCTTGGGCTGGCTCCATTTCAAACAGTTTTGTTCTGGTGGACTTCCAAACATTCACGAGATGCTCTTGCTCAATTGGTATCTCTTCCCATGTTATCTCTCCCCAAGGCACCCTAAAACCACACTCCAGACTCACTATCACCTTAACTTTGGAATAAACACATGAGTGTCCTAAATGCAGGCCTCAGCTGCCTGCAGGATTTCTTCTTAGAGAGTTTTGAACCTCACAATAGAGGCCCTTCAGCCCATCGAGTCCACGTGTGTGTGTGTGTGTGTTTCCTTGTCACTAGGCAACAGCGCTGTTTTTTCTGCTTTGTGCTTTTTTAAACTTCACTAAACTACTAATCCCTCGTTCACCCATCTCCTCAATTTTAGAGTTGTAAAAGCTCATTCTACAGTAATTAAAAAGTCATGTATATAAACAGGCCCCAAGATTTGACAGCAGACAACTCACAAAAAAAGCTCTAAATGAAGCCAGACCTGGGTTTCACCTTTCTTAACACATAAATACAAAATATAAATTAAACTCTAAGCTATACATTGTTCCTAACACCTGTGATGAGGTAGTAAATTCCTAAAAGAGTGAATAGGTCAACTCCAAGCTTCACCCATTATCTGTCTTGGGTGTCAAGAATCATGAACGGTTCAAGAGCTTGTCTAGTTTGATGTTCATTACTAGCACTGCACTGGCTGATGTGGTCCTTCCTATTGTTGCTCATATATGGCCAGTAGTGCATTTGCCTTCCTCAGAATGGATTCAATTCCTGGATGGATCTTTTCTCTCACCGCTTTATGTATAACGACCCTTGTCCATTTGTACAAGAGTCCAGCTAGGGCAATCATTTCATCCCCATATGTTCAATACTCGCTTGCTGCAACAGTTGTGTCTTTGATGGTTTCAGGCCATCCTTTCCTCACAACTTCCTGTAACATGTGAAGAGTTGAATCTGTTTGTGTGGTTTGCTTGAGCTGAGTCAGGATCTGTTCAGCAGTCAATTCCTGAAGTGTCATGCAAAACATTGCCTCTCTCTGGTATGTGAAGAGTTATCAGTCCAGGATTTTGACTTGTTTCAGCTGAGATGAGAGGATTTTGCGCAGTGTCCACTATCTGGAACGGAAGAGCTTCTTTCCTTCCTTTGTACATTGGACTCTTAACTTAGTTTGACTTCTTGGGGCAAGCATCATTTCATCATAGAGATTCAACTTTACCTTTGACAGCTTCATTTTCAGATTACCATCTTGAGCAGCCTTACACAACTCATCATATTACTCAAGACACCAGTGTCTATCTTACATTTTACATTAACTTGATGCTCTCCTTCTGCAGTCATCATTTCAACTGTCATGAGCCACTTTTTATCTCATGACTTGACAACATCAACCTATTCTGAGGTCTACAATGATTTGCCAGAATCATCACCTGACATCTCTCCAGCAACTATTTTTAATCGGCTTTTTATTTATCGTTCCAGCAAGGCACTTGGGTACAAAGTGATTCCACCTCTTGTGTTTAGGATGTTGATTTCCCCCTTCTGAATGTGTTCCTTTTCTTTCTTTTGCCCTCCATTGTGTTTACATCCAATTCACTGGCCTTCATCTTACTGCTGGCTCTTGTCTAAATTGTCCTGTCTTTCAACCATTGCACTGTCCTTCAAAGGCTTGGGCTGCAACTCAGCGTCGTGCAAAGCCACATCAATTCTCCCATCAATACACTTCACTTGATGTTTAACCACCTCAGAGCTCTGCACATGTCAATAGTTTTATTGAGAGTAAGTTTTGCTTCCCTCAGCAGATGTGCTCTCACAGCAGGAACTCTTGTTCCTAAGATAATTCTATCTCTGATCAGATCACCCTTGTTGCCCAAACTCACAGGATTCAGCTAGACATCTCAGTGCTGTCATACACTGATCAATATTCTCCCTCTCTCTGCCTGAACTTTAGAGTTCAACATAAAGGGCCCAATTTTACCATCGCCCATCTTCAGGTGCGAAAACTTGGTAAAGTCGGGTGTGAGGCGAGCAGTGCGATCCGTGTCCGCCTCCGCGCCGGTTCCCCCTTCACCAAGGCCCGAAAATGGGTGCAATCAGGACCGTGCCCAAAACAGGTGTGACGGCCATTTAAATGCATTTGCATGCATTTAAATTGACTTAATGGGCTGCACGCCCAACCTTACCGGCACTTCCCCCTTTACCACCGCGTTCGCTCATCCGGAATCAGCGCGAAACAGACATACTCCATCTCAATCTGATTCGGGTGCTCCATCAGCGAGGGTTAGAGAAGAGGTAAGTGCCGAGCGTTCGATAGCTCTCTGCTTGAGATCGGTGGGGGTGGGGGGGAGGTCCGTTGCCACTCTGCCTGTGATCTGTGTGGGGGGAAGGGGGGTCCGCTGCCACTCTGCCTGTGATCAGTGGGGTTGAAAGGGGGTCCGCTGCCACTCTGCCTGAGATTGGCGGGGGGGAAGGGGGGGAGGGGCCCATGATCAGTCTGGGTGGCGGGAGTGTGGGGGGGTAAGGGGGTCAGCAATGTTGTGGGGGTGAGTCAATGTCTGTGGGGGCCAGGGAGAGGCATTATCTGACCCGAGAGGGATATGACAGGGGAGCAGCATTTTATCATTTTTTTCTGTGCAGTTGGAGGCACCGATCGGAACTGCTGGGCTTTGGGAGCATTAAGCCCCGTCCACAGGCTTCTGCAGTGCGATTTGGAATCGCTGATATTTTTTCAGGCAGAGTGCGTATGGGGGCACCTGAGAATGGGTCCAAATGTCGGACCTGAAACACTCCCACTTTCAAGTCTGCCCAGCACTTAGAATCAAAAGAGTTCATCAATAACATTAACAGAGGACTCATGGTGGGTGTTCAAAGCATCCAAAATGCCACAAGTGTAGCTTTTCTGCTCCTCAGTGAGGTTGAGGGAGCAACACAACTTGTGACACTCTTTCTCCAGCACTGAAAAGAGCGGTGCCACTCTTATTGTGCAGGTTCCTTGTTCAACTCTGTGCAAATCTCATAATTCCACTAGCGTGACTAGAACAATTTCTAATTCAATCTCAAATTTCCTTTTATCACCATAGAAGTAGATAATGGAATATTTGAAGACATATTGACTCACCCAGCTGCCAATGTCCTGTACAAGGTTGCAGACTGAAATCTAAATTACTCTCTATTGTGTTTCATCAGTTACTGGGTCTCTTATAGCTATCAAAATCCACTCAACCCAAGTTACACACTTCTGAAACCATGTTCCATATGATGTGTACATGGGTACTGCCCAAACCTTTATTTCCATAACATGACCCTGGGTGCCTTTCACTATTGCAATGGAGAGGGATAGGGCCATATGGCAGGGCAAGGTATATAATTGGGGGAGGGGTAATTATGATGCGATTAGGCAGGAATTAGGGAGCATAAGATGGGAACAGAAACTGGCAGGGAAAGGAACAAATGAAAAGTGGAGCTTGTTCAAGGAACAAATACTGCGTGTCCTTGATAGGTATGTCCCTGTCAGGCAGGGAGGAAATGGCCGAGTGAGGGAACCATGGTTCACAAAAGAGGTTGAATGTCTTGTCAAGAGGAAAAGGGAAGCGTATGTAAGGATGAGAAAACAAGGTTCAGTTGGGTCGCTTGAGGGTTACAAGGTAGCAAGGAATGAGCTAAAAAAAAGGGCTTAGGAGAGCTAGGAGGGGGCATGAGAAGTCCTTGGCGGGTCGGATCAAGGAAAACCCCAAGGCTTTTTACTCTTATGTGACAAGTAAAAGAATGACCAGGGTGAGGTTAGGGCCGGTCAAGGACAATAGTGGGAACTTGTGCATGGAGTCAGAAAAGATAGGAGAGGCGATGAATAAATACTCTTCTTTAGTGTTCACCAAGGAGAGGGGCCATGTTTTTGAGGATGAGAGTGTGATACAGGCTGATAGGCTGGAGGAGGTAGATGTTCTGAGGGAAGATGTATTAGCAATTTTGAAAAATCTGAGGGTCGATAAGTCCCCTGGGCCAGATGGGATATATCCTAGGATTCTTTGGGAGGCAAGGGATGAGATTGCAGAGCCATTGACTTTGATCTTTGGGTCCTCACTGTCCACGGGGATAGTGCCAGAGGACTGGAGAGTGGCGAATGTTGTTCCTCTGTTCAAGAAAGGAAATAGGAATGACCCAGGTAATTATAGGCCGGTTAGTTTTACTTTGGTGGTCGGTAAGTTAATGGAAAACGTCCTGAGGGATAAGATTTATGACCATTTGGAAAGATGCAGCTTAATCCGGGATAGTCAACATGGATTCGTGAAGGGTAAGTCTTGCCTCACAAATTTGATTGAATTCTTTGAGGAGATAACTAGGTGTGTAGATGAAGATAGAGCAGTTGATGTCGTATACATGGATTTTAGTAAGGCGTTTGATAAGGTTCCCCATGGTCGGCTCATGAAGAAAGTAAGGAGGTGTGGGATAGAGGGAGATTTGGCTGATTGGATAGGTAACTGGCTATCTCACAGAAGACAGAGAGTGGTGGTGGATGGAAAATTTTCAGACTGGAGACCAGTTACCAGCGGTGTACCACAGGGATCAGTGTTGGGTCCTCTGCTCTTTGTGATTTTTATCAATGACTTAGAGGAGGGGGCTGAAGGGTGGATCAGTAAATTTGCTGATAACACCAAGATTGGTGGAGTAGTGGATGAGGTGGAGGGCTGTTGTAGGCTGCAAAGAGACATTGATAGTATGCAGAGCTGGACCAAAAAATGGCAGATGGCGTTTAACCCTGATAAGTGCAAGGTGATTCATTTTGGTAGGACAAATTTGAATGTGGACTACAGGGTCAACGGTAGGGTTCTGAGGAATGTGGAGGAACAGAGAGATCTTGGGTTCATGTCCACAGATCTCTGAAGGTTGCCACTCAATTGGATAGAGCTGTGAAGAAGGCCTATGGTGTGTTAGCTTTTATTAACAGGGGATTTGAGTTTAAGAGCCGTGGGGTTATGCTGCAACTGTACAGGACCTTGGTGAGACCACATTTGGAATATTGTGTGCAGTTCTGGTCACCTCACTATAAGAAGGATGTGGGAGCATTGGAAAGAGTGCAAAGGAGATTTACCAGAATGCTGCCTGGTTTGGAGGGTAGGTCTTATGAGGAAAGGTTGAGGGAGCTAGGGCTTTTCTCTTTAGAGTGAAGGAGGATGAGAGGCGACTTAATAGAGGTTTATAAGATGATGAGGGGGATAGATAGAGTGGACGTTCAGAGACGATTTCCTCGGGTGGATGTAGCTATTACTAGGGGGCATAACTATAGGATTCATGGTGGGAGATATAGGAAGGAAATCCGAGGAAGGTTCTTTACTCAGAGAGTGGTTGGGGTGTGGAATAGACTGCCTGCTGTGATAGTGGATTCGGACATGTTAGGAACTTTCAAGCAGTTATTGGATAGGCACATGGAGCACACCAGAATGATAGGGAGTGGGATAGCTTGATCTTGGTTTCGGACAAAGCTCGGCACAACATCGAGGACCGAAGGGCCTGTTCTGTGCTGTACTGTTCTATGTTCTATGTTATCAGAAGTTACATGAATATTGTAAGCCACACTGTACAAAGGTATTTATTCAAACTTGGAGGCAGCCTTCAAGGAGCTGGCTACTCAGCTACCAGCAAAATGCTGATGGGCCCTCTAATTCACCCCTAATTGGGGCATTAAGTAATTAAATTAGCTGCCCACCTCTGTGATGCAGGCAACCAATCTGCATGCCTGCCCTACTGAAGTATTTCTAATAAGCAATACCGTGTGCTTTGAGAAATGGTCCTGCTGAAGAAGTGATCATAATCCTCATCCCGTTCAGAGAACGACACAAAACCTCCCTGCATTGGGGTGAGTTTGAGTCCTCCCACCGAGTGGAAGAGGGGGAATGGGGCACCAATGGTGTGGCCGACTCGCAGAAGTTTCTCATCCAGGTGTTTGCAAGCTTAGAAGTCAGGTGGCGATGGGTGGAGATAACGTGTGTGTGTAAAGTGTGTGTGCGACGAGTGTGTGCGATGAGTGTGCGCGATGAGTGTGTGTGGGACGAGAGTGTGCGACGAGAGTGTGCGACGAGTGTGTGCGACGAGTGTGTGCGACGAGTGTGTGCGCTGAGGGTGTGTGCGACGAGTGTGTGCGACGAGTGTGTGTGCGACGAGTGTGTGTGCGACGAGTGTGTGTGCGATGAGTGTGCGCGCAACGAGTGTGCGCAACGAGTGTGTGCGACGGGTGTGTGCAACGAGTGTGTGCGACGAGTGTGTGTGCGACAAGTGTGTGCGACAAGTGTGTGCGACAAGTGTGTGCGACAAGTGTGTGCGACGAGTGCGTGCGACGCATGTGTGCGACACGTGTGTGCGATGCGTGTGTGCGACGTGTGTGCACGATGAGTGTGTGCGACGAGTGTGTGCAAAAAGCATGTGCGAAAAGTGCGTGCGACGAGTGCGTGCGACGAATGTGTGTGACGTGTGTGCACGATGAGTGTGTGCGACGAGTGTGTACGTCAAGCGTGTGCGGCAAGCATGTGCGACGAGTGTGTGTGATGAGTGTGTGTGATGAGTGTGTGTGATGAGTGTGTGTGATGAGTGTGTGTGACGAGTGTGTGTGTGACGAGTGTGAGCGACGAGTGTGTGTGCGACGAGTGTGTGTGCGACGAGTGTGTGTGAGACGAGGGTGTGCGACGAGTATGTGTGTGAAGAGGGTGTGCAACGATTGTGTGCAACAAGTGTGTGCCACGGGTGTGTGTGACGAGTCAGTGTGACGAGTGTGTGTGATGAGTGTATGCGCTATGAGTGTGTGCGAGGAATATGTGTGCAACGAGTGTGTGCAATGTGTGTGTGTGCGACATGTGTGTGTGTGACGAGTGTGTGTGCGACGAGTGTGTGTGCGACGAGGGTGTGTGCGACGGGTCTGTGCGACGAGTGTGTGTGTGACGAGTGCGTGTGCAATGAGTGTGTGTGCGATGAGTGTGTGTGACGAGTGCGTGTGCGACGGGTGTGTGCGACGAGTGTGTGTGCGACGAGTGTGTGTGGATGAGTGTGTGTGCGATGAGTGTGAGTGCGACGAGTGAGTGAGACGTGTTTGTGTGCGACGAGTGTGTGCGACGAGTGTGTGCGACGAGTGTGTGTGCGACAAGTGTGTGTGCAACGAGTGTGTGCGACGAGTGTGTGTGCGACGAGTGTGTGTGCGATGAGTGTGAGTGCGACGAGTGTGTGTGCGACGAGTGAGTGAGACGTGTTTGTGTGCGACGAGTGAGTGCGACGAGTGTGTGCGACGAGTGTGTGTGCGACGAGTGTGTGTGCGACAAGTGAGTGCGACAAGTTTGTGTGCGACGAGTGTGTGCGATGAATGTGTGCGCTACGAGTGTGTGCGCAACAAGTGTGTGTGCGATGAGTATGTCTGAGATGAGTGTGTGCGACGAGTGTGTGCGACGAATGTGTGTGCGACGAGTGTGTGTGCAACGAGTGTGTGTGCGACGACTGTGTGCGAGGAATGTGTGTGCGACGAGTGTGTGCGCAACGAGTGTGTGTGCAACAAGTGTGTGTGCAACAAGTGTGTGTGCGATGAGTATGTCTGAGACGAGTGTGTGAGACGAGTGTGTGCGACGTGTGTGTGCGCTACAAGTGTGTGCGACGAGTGTGTGTGCGACGGGTGTGTGTGCAAGGAGTGTGTGCGATAAGTGTGTGTGCAACGAGTGTGTGTAGAACGAGTGTGTGCATGACGGGTGCGTGTGCGACGAGTGTGTGTGCGACGAGTGTGCGCGACGAGTGTGCGCGACGAGTGTGTGCAATGAGAGTGTGTGCGACGAGTGTGTGCGCGATGAGTATCTGCGACGAGTGTGTGTGATGAGTGTGTGCAACGAGTGTGTGCCCGACGAGTGTGTGTGCAACGAGTGTGTGTGCGATACGTGTGTGTGCGACGAGTGTGTGTGCGACGAGTGTGTGTGCGATGAGTGTGTGCGACGAGTGTGTGCGCGACGAGGGTGTGCGATGAGTGTGTGTGCGACGAGTGTGTGTGACGAGTGTGTGTGCGACGATTGTGTGTGACGAGTGTGTGTGCGATGAGTGTGTGTGTGACGTGTGTGTGTGACGAGTGTGTGATGAGTGTGTGTGACAAATGGGTTAGGTTGATTGGCCAGGTTAAAAATTGACCCTTAGAATCCTGAGATGCGAAGGTTAGAGGGATTAGCGGGTAAATATGTGGGGGTAGGGCCTGGGTGGGATTGTGGTCGGTGCAGACTCGATGGGCCGAATGGCCTCCTTCTGCACTGTAGGGTTTCTATATAATTCTATATAATTCTATATAAATGTGTGTGCGACGAGTGTGTGCGCGATGAGTGTATGATGAGTGTGCGCAACAAATGTGTGTGTGCGACGAGTGTGTGTGCGATGAGTGTGTGTACGACGAGTGTTTGTGATGCGTGTGTGCGAAACGTATGTGTGCGACGAGTGTGTGTGCAATGGGAATGTGTGCGACAAGTGTGTGTGCAACGAGAATGTGTGCGACGAGTGTGTGTGATGAGTGTGGGCGACGAGTGTGTGTGACGACTGTGTGTGACGAGTGTGTGTGATGAGTGCGTGTGATGAGTGTGTGCGACGAGTGTGTGCAACAAGTGTGTGCAACGAGTGTGTGTGCGATGGGTGTGTCTGCGAAGAGTGTGCGTGTGTGTGTGTGTCTGTGTGTGTGCATAAGGAAACTTCCCAGTAGGAGGAATGCTTTTGGGAATCACCACCCCTCCCTATTTCACATACACACACTCGTCACGCACGCACACACACTCACTCGTCGCACACACAGAAGCACGCTCGTCGCACACACAGACACACACTCATTGCACACACACAGACACACACTTGTCAAACACACAGACACACGCACACTCGTCCCACACACAGACACACCTGCGTCACACACACAGACACACACTCGTCACACACACAGACACACACTCGTCACACACACAGATACACGCTCGTCACACACACAGACACACACTCATCGCACACACAGACAAACGCTCATCACACAAAGACACACACTCGTCACACACACAGACACACACTCGTCGCACACACAGACACACACTCGTCACACACACAGATACACGCTCGTCACACACAGACACACACTCGTCACACACACAGATACACGCTCATCACACACACAGATACATGCCCGTCACACACACAGACACACACTCGTCGCACACACAGACACACACTCGTCACACACACAGATACACGCTCGTCACACACACAGACACACATTCGTCGCACACACAGACACACACTCATCACACAAAGACACACGCTCGTCACACACACAGACACACATTCGTCACACACACAGACACACGCTCATCGCACACACAGACACACACACATCACACACACAGACAGACGCTCGTCCCACACACAGACACACACGCGTCACACACACAGACACACACGCGTCACACACACAGACACACGCTCATCACACGCACAGACAGACGCTCGTCGCACAGACAGATACACACCCATCGCACACACAGACACACGCACGCTCATCGTGCACACAGACACAAGGAATCTCGTCACACACACACAGATGCACGCTCATCGCACACACACAGACACACGCTCGTCGCACACACAGAGACACGCTTGTCACACACACAGACAAACGCACACTCGTCGCACACACAGACACACGCATGCTCATTGAACACACAGACATACGCTCGTCACACACACAAGCACACACTCGTCACACACACAGACACGCACTCATCACACACACGGACACATGATCATCACACACACGGACACACACTGGTCGCACACACAGACACACGCTCGTCACACACACAGACACATGATCATCACACACACAGACACACACTGGTCGCACACACAGACACACGCTCGTCACACACACGGACACAGAATTGTCACACACACAGACACAGACTCATCGCACACACAGACACACGCTCGTCACACACACAGACACACACTCGGCGCAGACACAGACACACAGTCGTCACACACACAGTCACGCTCGTCACACACACAGACTCGTCACACACACAGACACACACTCATCGCCCACACAGATACACACGCTCGTTGCACACACAGACACACGCTCGTCGCACACACAGACACACGCTCATCGCACACACAGACACACGCTCGTCAAACACACAGACACACGCACGCTCGTCGCACACACAGACACACGCACGCTCGTTGCACACACAGACATACGCACGCTTTTCACACACACAGACACACGCACGCTGGTTGCACACACAGCCACACGCACGCTCGTCACACACACAGGCACACGCACGCTTGTTGCACACACAGACACATGCACGCTTGTTGCACACACAGACACATGCATGCTTGTTGCAAACACAGACACATGCACGCTCGTCGCACACACAGACACACGCACACCCGTTGCACACACAGACACACGCACGCTCGCCGCACACACAGACACACGCATGGTCATCGCACACACAGACACATGCACACTCATCACACACACACAGATGCACACTCATCTCACACACACAGACACACGCTCGTCGCACACACAGAGACACGCTTGTCACACACACAGGCAAACGCACGCTCGTCGCACACACAGACACACGCACACTCGTTGCACACACACACAGACGCACGCTCATCGCACACACAGACACACGCTCGTCGCACACACAGAGACACGCTTGTCACACACACAGGCAAACGCACACTCGTCACACACACAGACACACACATGCTCATTGAACACACAGACACACGCTCATCGCACACACAATCACACGCTAATCGCACACACAGGCACACACTCGTCGCACACACAGACACGTACTCATCACACACACGGACACATGATCATCACACACACGGACACACACTGGTCGCACACACAGACACACGCTCGTCACACACACAGACACATGATCATCACACACACAGACACACACTGGTCGCACACACAGACACACGCTCGTCACACACACAGACACAGAATTGTCACACACACAGACACAGACTCGTCGCACACACAGACACACGCACGTCACACACACAGACACACAGGCTCGTTGCACACACAGACACACGCTCGTCGCACACACAGACACACGCTCATCGCACACACAGACACACGCTCGTCACAAACACAGACACATGCACGCTCGTCGCACACACAGACACACGCACGCTTGTTGCACACACAGACACATGCATGCTTGTTGCACACACAGACACATGCATGCTTGTTGCAAACACAGACACATGCACACTCGTCACACACACAGACACACGCACGCTCGTCGCACACACAGACACACGCACGGTCATCGCACACACAGACACATGCACACTCGTCACACACACACAGATGCACGCTCATCGCACACACAGACACACGCTCGTCGCACACACAGAGTCACGCTTGTCACACACACAGGCAAATGCACACTCGTCGCACACACAGACACACGCATGCTCATTGAACACACAGACACACGCTCGTCGCACACACAATCACACGCTCGTCGTACACACAGACACACACTGGTCGCACACACAGACACACGCTCGTCACACACACAGACACAGAATTGTCACACACACAGACACAGACTTGTCGCACACACAGACACACGCTCGTCACACACACAGACACACACTCGGCGCAGACACAGACACACACTCGTCACACACACAGTCATGCTCCTCACACACACAGACTCGTCACACACACAGACACACACTCGTCACACACACAGACACACACGCTCGTTGCACACACAGACACACGCTCATCGCACACACAGACACACGCTCGTCACAAACACAGACACATGCACGCTTGGCGCACACACAGACACACGCACGCTTGTTGCACACACAGACACATGCACACTCGCGCACACACAGACACACGCACGCTCGTCGCACACACAGACACACGCACGGTCATCGCACACACAGACACATGCACACTCGTCGCACACACAGACACACGTACGCTCGTCACGCACACAGACACACGCACGGTCATCGCACACACAGGCACATGCACACTCGTCACACACACACACACGCACGCTCATCGCACACACACAGACACACGCTCATCGCACACACAGAGACATGCTTGTCACACACACAGGCAAACGCACGCTCATCGCACACACAGACACACGCATGCTCATTGAACACACAGACACACGCTCGTCGCACACACAATCACACGCTCGTATCACACACAGACACACACTCGTCGCACACACAGACATACGCTTCTCACACACACAGGCACACACTCGTCGCACACACAGACACGTACTCATTACACACACGGACACATGATCATCACACACACAGACACACACTGGTCGCACACACAGACACACGCTCGTCACACACACAGACACATGATCATCACACACACGGACACACACTGGTCGCACACACAGACACACACTCGTCACACACACAGACACACGCTCGTCAAACACACAGACACACACTCGGCGCAGACACAGACACACACTCGTCACACACACAGACACACACTCGTCACACACACAGTCACGCTCCTCACACACACAGACTCGTCACACACACAGACACACACGCTCATTGCACACACAGACACACGCTCGTCGCACACACAGACACACGCTCATCACACACACAGAAACACGCTCGTCACACACACAGACACACACACGCTCGTCGCACACACAGACACACGCACGCTCGTCACACACACAGACACACACTCGGCGCAGACACAGACACACACTCGTCACACACACAGTCACGCTCGTCACACACACAGTCACGCTCATCACACACACAGACTCGTCACACACACAGACACATACTCGTCACACACACAGACACACACTCATCGCCCACACAGACACACACGCTCATTGCACACACAGACACACGTTCGTCACACACACAGACACACGCTCATCGCACACACAGAGACACGCTTGTCACACACACAGGCAAATGCACGCTCGTCGCACACACAGACACACGCACACTCGTTGCACACACAGACACACGCATGCTCGTTGCACACACAGACACACGCATGCTCGTTGCACACACAGTCACATGCACGCTCGTTGCACACACAGACACACGCACGCCCGTTGCACACACAGACACACACACGCTCATCGCGCACACAGACACAAGCACGCTCATCGCGCACACAGACACAAGGACACTCATCGCACACACACAGACACACGCTCGTCGCACACACAGAGACACCCTTGTCACACACACAGGCAACCGCACTCCCGTCGCACACACAGACACACGCACGCGCATCGTGCACACAGACACAAGGAATCACGTCACACACACACAGACACACGCTCGTCGCACACACAGACACATGATCATCACACACACAGTCACACACTGGTCGCACACACAGACACACGCTCGTCACACACACAGACACAGAATTGTCACACACACAGACACAGACTCGTCGCACACACAGACACACGCTCGTCACACACACAGACACACAGGCTTGTTGCACACACAGACACACGCTCGTCGCACACACAGACACACGCTCATCGCACACACAGACACACGCTCGTCACAAACACAGACACATGCATGCTCGTTGCACACACAGACACACGCACGCCCGTTGCACACACACAGACACACACACGCTCATCGCGCACACAGACACACGCACGCTCATCGCGCACACAGACACAAGGACACTCATCACACACACACAGACGCACGCTCATCGCACACACACAGACACACACTCGTCGCACACACAGACACACGCTCGTCACACACACAGACACACACTCGGCGCAGACACAGACACACACAGTCACGCTCCTCACACACACAGACACGTCACACACACAGACACACACTCGTCACACACACAGACACACACGCTCGTTGCACACACAGACACACGCTCGTCGCACACACAGACACACGCTCATCGCACAGGCAGACACACGCTCGTCACAAACACAGACACATGCACGCTCGGCGCACACACAGACACACGCACGCTTGTTGCACACACAGACACATGCACACTCGTCGCACACACAGACACACGCACACTCGTCGCACACACAGACACATGCACGGTCATCGCACACACAGACACATGCATACTCGTCGCACACACAGACACACATACGCTCGTCACGCACACAGACACACGCACGGTCATCGCACACACAGGCACATGCGCACCCGTCACACACACACACGCACGCTCATCGCACACACACAGACACACGCTCGTCGCACACACAGAGACATGCTTGTCACACACACAGGCAAACGCACAATCATCGCACACACAGACACACGCATGCTCATTGAACACACAGACACACGCTCGTCGCACACACAATCACACGCTCGTCGCACACACAGACACACACTCGTCGCACACACAGACATACGCTTCTCACACACAGGCACACACTCGTCGCACACACAGACACGTACTTATCACACACACGGACACATGATCATCACACACACGGACACACACTGGTCGCACACACTGACACACGCTCGTCACACACACAGACACATGATCATCACACACATAGACACAGAATTGTCACACACACAGACACAGACTCGTCGCACACACAGACACACGCTCGTCAAACACACAGACACACACTCGGCGCAGACACAGACACACACCCGTCACACACACAGTCACGCTCCTCACACACACAGACTCGTCACACACACAGACACACACGCTCATTGCACACACAGACACACGCTCGTCGCACACACAGACACACGCACGCTCGTCACACACACAGAAACACGCCCGTCACACACACAGACACACACACGCTCGTCGCACACACAGACACACGCACGCTCGTCACACACACAGACACACACTCGGCGCAGACACAGACACACACTCGTCACACACACAGTCACGCTCGTCACACACACAGACTCGTCACACACACAGACACAGACTCGTCGCACACACAGACACACACTCGGCGCAGACACAGACACACACTCGGCACACACACAGTCACGCTCATCACACACACAGACTCGTCACACACACAGACACACACTCGTCACACACACAGACACACACTCATCGCCACACAGACACACACGCTCATTGCACACACAGACACATGCACGCTCTTCACACACACAGACACACGCTCATCGCACACACAGACACACGCTTGTCACACACACAGGCAAACGCACGCTCGTCGCACACACAGACACACTCACACTCGTTGCACACAATGACACACGCATGCTCATCGCACACACAGACACACGCTCGTCACAAACACAGACACATGCACGCTCGTTGCACACACAGACACACGCACACTCGTCACACACACAGACACACACTGGTCGCACACACAGACACACGCTCGTCACACACACAGACACAGAATTGTCACACACACAGACTCATCGCACACACAGACACACACTCGTCACACACACAGACACACACTCAGCGCAGATACAGACACACACTCATCACACACAGTCACGCTCCTCACACACACAGACTCGTCACACACACAGACACACACTCATCACACACACAGACACACACTCATCGCCCACACAGACACACACGCTCGTTGCACACCCAGACACACGCACGCTCGTCATGCACACAGTCACACGCTCGTCAAACACACAGACACACGCACGCTCATTGCACACACAGACATACGCACGCTTTTCACACACACAGACACACGCACGCTGGTTGCACACACAGTCACACGAATGCTCGTCACACACACAGACACACACACGCTTGTCACGCACATAGACACACACACGCTTGTCACCCACACATACACACACACGCTTGTTGCACACATAGACACATGCATGCTTGTTGCACACACAGACACATGCACGCTTGTTGCACACACAGACACATGCATGCTTGTTGCAAACACAGACACATGCACGCTCGTCGCACACACAGACACACGCACGCTCGTCGCAAACACAGACACATGCACGCTCGTTGCACACACAGTCATACGCAGGCTTTTCGCACACACAGACACACGCATGCCGGTTGCACACACAGTCACACGCACGCTCGTCACCCACACAGACACACGCACGCTTGTTGCACACATAGACACATGCACGCTCGTCGCACACACAGACACACGCACACCCGTTGCACACACAGACACACGCACGCTCGTCGCACACGCAGACACATGCACGGTCATCGCACACACAGACACATGCACATTCATCACACACACACAGACGTACGCTCATCGCACACACACAGACACACGCTCGTTGCACACACAGACACACGCTCGTCGCACACACAGACACACGCACGCTCATCGCACACACAGACACACGCACGCTCGTTGCACACACAGACACATGCATGCTCATTGCACACACAGACACACGCACGCTCATCACACACACTGACACACGCACGCTCGTTGCGCACACAGACACACGCTCATCGCACACACAGACACATGCTCGTCACACACACAGACACACGCACGCTCGTCGTGCACACAGACACACGCACGCTCATCGCACACACAGACACACGCTCACTTGTCGCACACACAGACACGCACGCTGGTTGCACACACAGTCACATGCCTGCTCGTCACACACACAGACACACGCATGCTCGTGACACACACAGACAAACGCACACTTGTTGCACACACAGACACATGCACGCTCGTCGCACACACAGACACATGCACGCCCGTTGCACACACAGACACACGCACGCTTGTTGCACACACAGACACATGCATGCTCGTTGCACACACAGACACATGCACGCTCGTTGCACACACAGACACACGCATGCTCATTGAACACACAGACATACGCTCGTCACACACACAGGCACACACTCGTCGCACACACAGACACGCACTCATCACACACACGGACACACACTGGTCGCACACACAGACACACACCCGTCACACACACAGACACATGATCATCACACACACAGACAAACACTGGTCGCACACACAGACACACGCTCATCACGCACACAGACACAGAATTGTCACACACACAGACACAGACTCATCGCACACACAGACACACGCTCGTCACACACACAGACACACACTCGTCACACACACAGTCACGCTCGTCACACACACAGACACACACTCAGCGCAGACACAGACACACACTCATCACACACACAGACACACACTTGTCTCACACACAGACACACACTCATCGCCCACACAGACACACACGCTCGTCGCACACACAGACACACGCTCGTCGCACACACAGACACACGCTCATCGCACACACAGACACACGCTCGTCAAACAGACAGACACACGCACGCTCGTCGCACACACAGACACACGCATGCTCGTTGCACACGCAGACATACGCACGCTCGTCACACACACAGACACACGCACGCTGGTTACACACACAGTCACACACACGCTCGTCACAAACACAGACACACGCACGCTTGTCACACACACAGACACACGCACGCTTGTTGCACACACCGACACATGCACGCTTGTTGCACACACAGACACACGCACGCACGTTGCACACACACACAGACACACGCACGCCTGTCGCACACACAGACACATGCACGCTCATCGCGCACACAGACACAAGGACACTCATCACACACACACAGACGCACGTTCATCGCACACACACGGACACACGTTCGTCGCACACACAGAGACACGCTTGTCACACACACAGGCAACCGCACGCTCATCGCACACACAGACACATGCATGCTCATTGCACACACACAGACACGCTCATCACACACACAATCGCACGCTCGTCGCACACACAGACACACGCACGCTTGTTGCACACACAGACACATGCACGCTCGTTGCACACTCTGACACACACTCGTCACTCACAGACACACACTCATCGCACACATACTCATCACACACGCAGACACATGCTCTTCACACACACAGTCACACGCGCGTCGCACACACAGACACACCCACGCTTGTTGCACACACAGACACATGCACGCTCGTCGCACACACAGACACACGCATGCTTGTCACACACACAGACACGCACGCTGGTTGCACACACAGACACACACATGCTTGTCGTAAACACAGACACGCACGCCCATTGCACACACCGACACACGCACTCCCGTCGCACACACAGACACACGCACGCTCATCGTGCACACAGACACAAGGAATCTCGTCACACACACACAGACGCACGCTCATCGCACACACACAGACACACGCTCGTCGCACACACAGAGACACGCTTGTCACACACACAGGCAAATGCACACTCGTCGCACACACAGACACACGCATGCTCATTGAACACACAGACACACGCTCGTCACACACACAATCACACGCTCATCACACACACAGGCACACACTCGTCGCACACACAGACACGCACTCATCACACACACGGACACATGATCATCACACACACGGACACACACTGGTCGCACACACAGACACACGCTCGTCACACACACAGACACATGATCATCACACACACAGACACACACTGGTCGCACACACAGACACACGCTCGTCACACACACAGACACAGAATTGTCACACACACAGACACAGACTCGTCGCACACACAGACACACACTCGGCGCAGACACAGACACACACTCGTCACACACACAGTCACGCTCCTCACACACACAGACTCGTCACACACACAGACACACACTCGTCACACACACAGACACACACTCATCGGCCACACAGACACACACGCTCATTGCACACACAGCCACATGCTCATCGCACACACAGAAACACGCTCGTCGCACACACAGACACACGCACGCTCATCACACACAGACACACGCACGCTCGTCGCACACACAGACACACGCACGGTCATCGCACACACAGACACATGCACACTCATCACACACACAGACGCACGCTCATCGCACACACAGAGACACGCTTGTCACACACACAGGCAAACGCACGCTCATCGCACACACACAGACACACGCACGCTCGTCGTGCACACAGACACACGCACGCTCGTCGCACACACAGACACACGCTCACTTGTCGCACACACAGACACGCACGCTGGTTGCACACACAGTCACATGCCTGCTTGTCACACACACAGACACACGCACGCTCGTGACACACACAGACAAACGCACACTTGTTGCACACACAGACACATGCACGCCCATTGCACACACAGACACACGCACGCTTGTTGCACACACAGACACACGCATGCTCGTTGCACACACAGACACATGCACGTTCATTGCACACACAGACACACGCACGCCCGTTGCACACACACACAGACACACGCTCGCCTGTCGCACACACAGACACACGCACGCTCAGCGCGCACACAGACACAAGGACCCTCATCACACACACACAGATGCACGCTCATCGCGCACACACAGACACATGCTCGTCGCACACACAGAGACACGTTTGTCACACACACAGGCAAATGCACGCTCGTCGCACACACAGACACACGTATGCTCATTGCACACACACAGACATGCTCATCACACACACAATCACACGGTCGTCGCACACACAGACACACACTCATCACACACACAGACGCACACTCATCACCCACACAGACACACAGGCTCGTTGCACACACAGACACACAGGCTCGTTGCACACACAGACACACGCTCATCGCACACACAGACACATGCTCATCGCACACACAGACACACGTTCATCACAAACACAGACACATGCACGCTCGTCGCACACACAGACACACGCACGCTTGTTGCACACACAGACACATGCACGCTTGTTGCACACACAGACACATGCATGCTTGTTGCAAACACAGACACACGCAAACACGTCACACACACAGACACACGCACGGTCATCGCACACACAGACACATGCACACTCGTCACACACACAGACGCACGCTCATCGCACACACAGACACACGCTCGTCGCACACACAGAGACACGCTTGTCACACACACAGGCAAACGCACACTCGTCACACACACAGACACACACATGCTCATTGAACACACAGACACACGCTCATCGCACACACAATCACACGCTCATCGCACACACAGGCACACACTCGTCGCACACACAGACACGTACTCATCACACACACGGACACATGATCATCACACACACGGACACACACTGGTCGCACACACAGACACACGCTCGTCACACACACAGACACATGATCATCACACACACAGACACACACTCGTCGCACACACAGACACGTACTCATCGCACACACGGACACATGATCATCACACACACGGACACACGCTCGTCACACACACAGACACAGAATTGTCACACACACAGACACAGACTCGTCGCACACACAGACACACGCTCGTCACACACACAGACACACAGGCTCGTTGCACACACAGACACACGCTCGTCGCACACACAGACACACGCTCATCGCACACACAGACACACGCTCGTCACAAACACAGACACATGCACGCTCGTCGCACACACAGACACATGCACACTCGTCACACACACAGACACACGCACGCTCGTCGCACACACAGACACACGCACGGTCATCGCACACACAGATACATGCACACTCGTCACACACACACAGACGCACGCTCATCGCACACACAGACACATGCTCGTCGCACACACAGAGACACGCTTGTCACACACACAGGCAAACGCACACTCGTCGCACACACAGACACACGCATGCTCATTGAACACACAGACACACGCTCGTCGCACACACAATCACACGCTCGTCACACACACAGACACAGAATTGTCACACACACAGACACAGACTTGTCGCACACACAGACACACGCTCATCACACACACAGACACACACTCGGCGCAGACACAGACACACACTCGTCACACACACAGTCACGCTCCTCACACACACAGACTCGTCACACACACAGACACACACTCGTCACACACACAGATACACACGCTCGTTGCACACACAGACACACGCTCGTCGCACACACAGACACATGCACGCTCGGCGCACACACAGACACACGCACGCTTGTTGCACACACAGACACATGCACACTCGTCGCACACACAGACACACGCACGCTCGTCGCACACACAGACACACGCACGGTCATCACACACACAGACACATGCACACTCGTCGCACACACAGACACACGTACGCTCGTCACGCACACAGACACACGCACGGTCATCGCACACACAGGCACATGCACACTCGTCACACACACACGCACGCTCATCGCACACACACAGCCACACGCTCATCGCACACACAGAGACACGCTTGTCACACACACAGGCAAACGCACGCTCGTCGCACACACAGACACACGCGCACTCGTTGCACACACAGACACACGCATGCTCATTGCACACACAGACACCCGCATGCTCGTTGCACACACAGACACATGCACGCTCGTTGCACACACAGACACACGCACGCCCGTTGCACACACACACACTGACACACGCACGCCCATCGCGCACACAGACACACGCACGCTCATCGCGCACACAGACACAAGGACACTCATCACACACACACAGACGCACGCTCATCGCACACACACAGACACACGCTCGTCGCACACACAGAGACACGCTTGTCACACACACAGGCAACCACACTCCCGTCGCACACACAGACACACGCACGCTCATTGTGCACACAGACACAAGGAATCTTGTCACACACACACAGACACATGCTCGTCGCACACACAGATACGCTTGTCACACACAGAGGCAAACGCACACTCGTTGCGCACACAGACACACGCATGCTCATTGAACACACAGACACACGCTCATCACACACACAATCACACGCTCGTCACACACACAGGCACACACTCGTCGCACACACAGACACGCACTCATCGCACACACGGACACGCACTCATCACACACACGGACACACACTCGTCGCACGCACAGACACACGCTCGTCACACACACAGACACATGATCATCACACACACAGACACACACTGGTTGCACACACAGACACACGCTCGTCACACACACAGACACAGAATTGTCACACACACAGACACATGCACGCTCGTCGCACACAGAGACACATTCACGCCGGTTGCACACACAGACACACGCACGCTTGTTGCACACACAGCCAAACGCATGCTCGATGCACACACAGACACATGCATGCTCGTTGCACACAGAGACAGACGCACGCCCGTTGCACACACACACACATACACATGCTCGCCTATTGCACACACAGACACACGCACGCTCATCGCGCACACTGACACAAGGACCCTCATAACACACACACAGACGCATGCTCATCGCACACACACAGACACACGCTCGTCGCACACACAGAGACACGCTTGTCACACACACAGGCAAACGCACGCTCGTCGCACACACAGACACACGCATGCTCATTGCACACACACAGACACGCTCATCACGCACACAATCACATGCTCGTCGCACACACAGACACACACTCGTCACACACACAGACGCACACTCATCGCCCACACAGACACACAGGCTCGTTACACACACAGACACACGCTCATCGCACACACAGACACACGCTCGTCACAAACACAGACACATGCACGCTCGTCGCACACACAGACACACGCACACTCGTCACACACACAGACACACACTGGTCGCACACACAGACACACGCTCGTCACACACACAGACACAGAATTGTCACACACACAGACTCATCGCACACACAGACACACACACGTCACACACACAGACACACACTCGGCGCAGATACAGACACACACTCATCACACACAGTCACGCTCCTCACACACACAGACTCGTCACACACACAGACACACACTCGTCACACACACAGACACACACTCATCGCCCACACAGACACACACGCTCGTTGCACACCCAGACACACGCACGCTCGTCATGCACACAGACACACGCTCATCGCACACACAGACACACGCTCGTCGCACACACAGTCACACGCTCGTCAAACACACAGACACACGCACGCTCGTCGCACACACAGACACACGCACGCTCATTGCACACACAGACATACACACGCTTTTCACACACACAGACACACGCACGCTGGTTGCACACACAGTCACACGAATGCTCGTCACACACACAGACACACACACGCTTGTCACGCACACAGACACACACACGCTTGTCACCCACACATACACACACACGCTTGTTGCACACATAGACACATGCATGCTTGTTGCACACACAGACACGTGCACGCTTGTTGCACACACAGACACATGCATGCTTGTTGCAAACACAGACACATGCACGCTCGTCGCACACACAGACACACGCACGCTCGTCGCAAACACAGACACATGCACGCTCGTTGCACACACAGTCATACGCAGGCTTTTCGCACACACAGACACACGCATGCCGGTTGCACACACAGTCACACGCACGCTCGTCACCCACACAGACACACGCACGCTTGTTGCACACATAGACACATGCACGCACGTCGCACACACAGACACACGCACACCCGTTGCACACACAGACACACGCACGCTCGTCGCACACGCAGACACATGCACGGTCATCGCACACACAGACACATGCACATTCATCACACACACACAGACGTACGCTCATCGCACACACACAGACACACGCTCGTCGCACACACAGACACACGCTCGTCGCACACACAGACACACGCTTGTCACACACACAGGCAAACGCACGCTCGTCGCACACACAGACACACGCACGCTCGTTGCACACACAGACACATGCATGCTCATTGCACACACAGACACACGCACGCTCATCACACACACAGACACATGCACGCTCGTTGCACAAACTGTCACACGCATGCTCATTGCACACACAGACATGCGCATCCTCATCACACACACTGACACACGCACGCTCGTTGCGCACACAGACACACGCACGCTCGTTGCGCACACAGACACACGCTCATCGCACACACAGAGACACGCTTGTCACACACACAGGCAAACGCACACTCGTCGCACACACAGACACACGCATGCTCATTGAACACACAGACACACGCTCGTCGCACACACAATCACACGCTCGTCGTACACACAGGCACACACTCGTCGCACACACAGACACGTACTCAGCACACACACGGACACATGATCATCATACACACGGACACACACTGGTCGCACACACAGACACACGCTCGTCACACACACAGACACAGAATTGTCACACACACAGACACAGACTCGTCGCACACACAGACACGCGCTCGTCACACACACAGACACAGACTCGTCGCACACACAGACACATGCTCGTCACACACACAGACACCCACTCGGCGCAGACACGGACACACACTCATCACACACACAGTCACGCTCCCCACACACACAGACACGTCACACACACAGACACACACTCGTCACACACACAGACACACACGCCCGTCGCACACACAGACACACGCTCGTCGCACACACAGACACACGCTCGTCACAAACACAGACACATGCACGCTCGGCGCACACACAGACACACGCACACTTGTTGCACACACAGACACATGCACACTCGTCGCACACACAGACACACACACGCTCGTCGCACACACAGACACATGCACACTCGTCGCACACACAGACACACGTACGCTCGTCGTGCACACAGACACACGCACGGTCATCGCACACACAGACACATGCACACTCGTCGCACACACAGACACACGTACGCTCGCCGCACACACAGACACACGCACGGTCATCGCACACACACAGACACCCGCTCATCGCACACACAGAGACACGCTTGTCACACACACAGGCAAACGCACACTCATCGCACACACAGACACACACATGCTCATTGAACACACAGACACACGCTCGTCGCACACACAATCACATGCTCGCCGCACACACAGACACACACTCGTCGCACACACAGACATACGCTCGTCACACACACAGGCACGCACTCGTCGCACACATGGACACATGATCATCACACACACGGACACACACTGGTCGCACACACAGACACACACCCGTCACACACACAGACACATGATCATCTCACACACAGACACACACTGGTCGCACACACAGACACACGCTCATCACGCACACAGACACAGAATTGTCACACACACAGACACAGACTGATCGCACACACAGACACACGCTCGTCACACACACAGACACACACTCGGGGCAGACACAGACACACACTCGTCACACACACAGTCACGCTCGTCACACACACAGACACACACTCAGCGCAGACACAGACACACACTCATCACACACACAGACACACACTTGTCTCACACACAGACACACACTCATCGCCCACACAGACACACACGCTCGTCGCACACACAGACACACGCTCGTCGCACACACAGACACACGCTCATCGCACACACAGACACACGCTCGTCAAACACACAGACACACGCACGCTCGTCACACACACAGACACACGCACGCTGGTTACACACACAGTCACACACACGCTCGTCACAAACACAGACACACGCACGCTTGTCACACACACAGACATACGCACGCTTGTTGCACACACCGACACATGCACGCTTGTTGCACACACAGACACACGCACGCCCGTTGCACACACACACAGACACACGCACGCCTGTCGCACACACAGACACACGCACGCTCATCGCGCACACAGACACAAGGACACTCATCACACACACACAGACGCACGCTCATCGCACACACACGGACACACGCTCGTCGCACACACAGAGACACGCTTGTCACACACACAGGCAACCGCACGCTCATCGCACACACAGACACACGCATGCTCATTGCACACACACAGACACGCTCATCACACACACAATCGCACGCTCGTCGCACACACAGACACACGCACGCTTGTTGCACACACAGACACATGCACGCTCGTTGCACACTCTGACACACACTCGTCACTCACAGACACACACTCATCGCACACATACTCATCACACACGCAGACACATGCTCTTCACACACACAGTCACACGCGCGTCGCACACACAGACACACCCACGCTTGTTGCACACACAGACACATGCACGCTCGTCGCACACACAGACACACGCATGCTTGTCACACACACAGACACGCACGCTGGTTGCACACACAGACACACGCACTCCCGTCGCACACACAGACACACGCACGCTCATCGTGCACACAGACACAAGGAATCTCGTCACACACACACAGACGCACGCTCATCGCACACACAGAGACACGCTTGTCACACACACAGGCAACCACACTCCCGTCGCACACACAGACACACGCACGCTCATTGTGCACACAGACACAAGGAATCTCGTCACACACACACAGACACATGCTCGTCGCACACACAGATACGCTTGTCACACACAGAGGCAAACGCACACTCGTTGCGCACACAGACACACGCATGCTCATTGAACACACAGACACACGCTCATCACACACACAATCACACGCTCGTCACACACACAGGCACACACTCGTCGCACACACAGACACGCACTCATCGCACACACGGACACGCACTCATCACACACACGGACACACACTCGTCGCACGCACAGACACACGCTCGTCACACACACAGACACATGATCATCACACACACAGACACACACTGGTTGCACACACAGACACACGCTCGTCACACACACAGACACAGAATTGTCACACACACAGACACATGCACGCTCGTCGCACACAGAGACACATTCACGCCGGTTGCACACACAGACACACGCACGCTTGTTGCACACACAGCCAAACGCATGCTCGATGCACACACAGACACATGCATGCTCGTTGCACACAGAGACAGACGCACGCCCGTTGCACACACACACACATACACATGCTCGCCTATTGCACACACAGACACACGCACACTCATCGCGCACACTGACACAAGGACCCTCATAACACACACACAGACGCATGCTCATCGCACACACACAGACACACGCTCGTCGCACACACAGAGACACGCTTGTCACACACACAGGCAAACGCACGCTCGTCGCACACACAGACACACGCATGCTCATTGCACACACACAGACACGCTCATCACGCACACAATCACATGCTCGTCGCACACACAGACACACACTCGTCACACACACAGACGCACACTCATCGCCCACACAGACACACAGGCTCGTTACACACACAGACACACGCTCATCGCACACACAGACACACGCTCGTCACAAACACAGACACATGCACGCTCGTCGCACACACAGACACACGCACACTCGTCACACACACAGACACACACTGGTCGCACACACAGACACACGCTCGTCACACACACAGACACAGAATTGTCACACACACAGACTCATCGCACACACAGACACACACACGTCACACACACAGACACACACTCGGCGCAGATACAGACACACACTCATCACACACAGTCACGCTCCTCACACACACAGACTCGTCACACACACAGACACACACTCGTCACACACACAGACACACACTCATCGCCCACACAGACACACACGCTCGTTGCACACCCAGACACACGCACGCTCGTCATGCACACAGACACACGCTCATCGCACACACAGACACACGCTCGTCGCACACACAGTCACACGCTCGTCAAACACACAGACACACGCACGCTCGTCGCACACACAGACACACGCACGCTCATTGCACACACAGACATACACACGCTTTTCACACACACAGACACACGCACGCTGGTTGCACACACAGTCACACGAATGCTCGTCACACACACAGACACACACACGCTTGTCACGCACACAGACACACACACGCTTGTCACCCACACATACACACACACGCTTGTTGCACACATAGACACATGCATGCTTGTTGCACACACAGACACGTGCACGCTTGTTGCACACACAGACACATGCATGCTTGTTGCAAACACAGACACATGCACGCTCGTCGCACACACAGACACACGCACGCTCGTCGCAAACACAGACACATGCACGCTCGTTGCACACACAGTCATACGCAGGCTTTTCGCACACACAGACACACGCATGCCGGTTGCACACACAGTCACACGCACGCTCGTCACCCACACAGACACACGCACGCTTGTTGCACACATAGACACATGCACGCACGTCGCACACACAGACACACGCACACCCGTTGCACACACAGACACACGCACGCTCGTCGCACACGCAGACACATGCACGGTCATCGCACACACAGACACATGCACATTCATCACACACACACAGACGTACGCTCATCGCACACACACAGACACACGCTCGTCGCACACACAGACACACGCTCGTCGCACACACAGACACACGCTTGTCACACACACAGGCAAACGCACGCTCGTCGCACACACAGACACACGCACGCTCGTTGCACACACAGACACATGCATGCTCATTGCACACACAGACACACGCACGCTCATCACACACACAGACACATGCACGCTCGTTGCACAAACTGTCACACGCATGCTCATTGCACACACAGACATGCGCATCCTCATCACACACACTGACACACGCACGCTCGTTGCGCACACAGACACACGCACGCTCGTTGCGCACACAGACACACGCTCATCGCACACACAGAGACACGCTTGTCACACACACAGGCAAACGCACACTCGTCGCACACACAGACACACGCATGCTCATTGAACACACAGACACACGCTCGTCGCACACACAATCACACGCTCGTCGTACACACAGGCACACACTCGTCGCACACACAGACACGTACTCAGCACACACACGGACACATGATCATCATACACACGGACACACACTGGTCGCACACACAGACACACGCTCGTCACACACACAGACACAGAATTGTCACACACACAGACACAGACTCGTCGCACACACAGACACGCGCTCGTCACACACACAGACACAGACTCGTCGCACACACAGACACATGCTCGTCACACACACAGACACCCACTCGGCGCAGACACGGACACACACTCATCACACACACAGTCACGCTCCCCACACACACAGACACGTCACACACACAGACACACACTCGTCACACACACAGACACACACGCCCGTCGCACACACAGACACACGCTCGTCGCACACACAGACACACGCTCGTCACAAACACAGACACATGCACGCTCGGCGCACACACAGACACACGCACACTTGTTGCACACACAGACACATGCACACTCGTCGCACACACAGACACACACACGCTCGTCGCACACACAGACACATGCACACTCGTCGCACACACAGACACACGTACGCTCGTCGTGCACACAGACACACGCACGGTCATCGCACACACAGACACATGCACACTCGTCGCACACACAGACACACGTACGCTCGCCGCACACACAGACACACGCACGGTCATCGCACACACACAGACACCCGCTCATCGCACACACAGAGACACGCTTGTCACACACACAGGCAAACGCACACTCATCGCACACACAGACACACACATGCTCATTGAACACACAGACACACGCTCGTCGCACACACAATCACATGCTCGTCGCACACACAGACACACACTCGTCGCACACACAGACATACGCTCGTCACACACACAGGCACGCACTCGTCGCACACATGGACACATGATCATCACACACACGGACACACACTGGTCGCACACACAGACACACACCCGTCACACACACAGACACATGATCATCTCACACACAGACACACACTGGTCGCACACACAGACACACGCTCATCACGCACACAGACACAGAATTGTCACACACACAGACACAGACTGATCGCACACACAGACACACGCTCGTCACACACACAGACACACACTCGGGGCAGACACAGACACACACTCGTCACACACACAGTCACGCTCGTCACACACACAGACACACACTCAGCGCAGACACAGACACACACTCATCACACACACAGACACACACTTGCCTCACACACAGACACACACTCATCGCCCACACAGACACACACGCTCGTCGCACACACAGACACACGCTCGTCGCACACACAGACACACGCTCATCGCACACACAGACACACGCTCGTCAAACACACAGACACACGCACGCTCGTCACACACACAGACACACGCACGCTGGTTACACACACAGTCACACACACGCTCGTCACAAACACAGACACACGCACGCTTGTCACACACACAGACATACGCACGCTTGTTGCACACACCGACACATGCACGCTTGTTGCACACACAGACACACGCACGCCCGTTGCACACACACACAGACACACGCACGCCTGTCGCACACACAGACACACGCACGCTCATCGCGCACACAGACACAAGGACACTCATCACACACACACAGACGCACGCTCATCGCACACACACGGACACACGCTCGTCGCACACACAGAGACACGCTTGTCACACACACAGGCAACCGCACGCTCATCGCACACACAGACACACGCATGCTCATTGCACACACACAGACACGCTCATCACACACACAATCGCACGCTCGTCGCACACACAGACACACGCACGCTTGTTGCACACACAGACACATGCACGCTCGTTGCACACTCTGACACACACTCGTCACTCACAGACACACACTCATCGCACACATACTCATCACACACGCAGACACATGCTCTTCACACACACAGTCACACGCGCGTCGCACACACAGACACACCCACGCTTGTTGCACACACAGACACATGCACGCTCGTCGCACACACAGACACACGCATGCTTGTCACACACACAGACACGCACGCTGGTTGCACACACAGACACACGCACTCCCGTCGCACACACAGACACACGCACGCTCATCGTGCACACAGACACAAGGAATCTCGTCACACACACACAGACGCACGCTCATCGCACACACACAGACACACGCTCGTCGCACACACAGACACACGCTCGTCACAAACACAGACACATGCACGCTTGGCGCACACACAGACACACGCAAGCTTGTTGCACACACAGACACATGCACACTCGTCGCACACACAGACACACGCACGCTCGTCGCACACACAGACACATGCACGGTCATCGCACACACAGACACATGCACACTCATCGCACACACAGACACACGTACGCTCGTCACGCACACAGACACACGCACGGTCATCGCACACACAGGCACATGCACACTCGTCACACACACACACACGCACGCTCATCGCACACACACAGACACACGCTCGTCGCACACACAGAGACATGCTTGTCACACACACAGGCAAACGCACACTCACCGCACACACAGACACACGCATGCTCATTGAACACACAGACACACGCTCGTCGCACACACAATCACACGCCCGTCGCACACACAGACACACACTCGTCGCACACACAGACATACGCTTCTCACACACACAGGCACACACTCGTCGCACACACAGACACGTACTTATCACACACACGGACACATGATCATCACACACACGGACACACACTGGTCGCACACACAGACACACGCTCGTCACACACACAGACACATGATCATCACACACACGGACACACACAGGTCGCACACACAGACACACGCTCGTCAAACACACAGACACACACTCGGCGCAGACACAGACACACACTTGTCACACACACAGTCACGCTCCTCACACACACAGACTCGTCACACACACAGACACACACGCTCATTGCACACACAGACACACACTCGTCGCACACACAGACACACGCACGCTCGTCACACACACAGAAACACGCCCGTCACACACACAGACACACACACGCTCGTCGCACACACAGACACATGCACACTCGTCGCACACACAGACACACGCACGCTCGTCGCACACACAGACACACGCACGGTCATCACACACACAGACACATGCACACTCGTCGCACACACAGACACACGTACGCTCGTCACGCACACAGACACACGCACGGTCATCGCACACACAGGCACATGCACACTCGTCACACACACACACACGCATGCTCATCGCACACACACAGCCACACGCTCATCGCACACACAGAGACACGCTTGTCACACACACAGGCAAACGCACGCTCGTCGCACACACAGACACACGCGCACTCGTTGCACACACAGACACACGCATGCTCATTGCACACACAGACACCCGCATGCTCGTTGCACACACAGACACATGCACGCTCGTTGCACACACAGACACACGCACGCCCGTTGCACACACACACACTGACACACGCACGCCCATCGCGCACACAGACACACGCACGCTCATCGCGCACACAGACACAAGGACACTCATCACACACACACAGACGCACGCTCATCGCACACACACAGACACACGCTCGTCGCACACACAGAGACACGCTTGTCACACACACAGGCAACCACACTCCCGTCGCACACACAGACACACGCACGCTCATTGTGCACACAGACACAAGGAATCTCGTCACACACACACAGACACATGCTCGTCGCACACACAGATACGCTTGTCACACACAGAGGCAAACGCACACTCGTTGCGCACACAGACACACGCATGCTCATTGAACACACAGACACACGCTCATCACACACACAATCACACGCTCGTCACACACACAGGCACACACTCGTCGCACACACAGACACGCACTCATCGCACACACGGACACGCACTCATCACACACACGGACACACACTCGTCGCACGCACAGACACACGCTCGTCACACACACAGACACATGATCATCACACACACAGACACACACTGGTTGCACACACAGACACACGCTCGTCACACACACAGACACAGAATTGTCACACACACAGACACATGCACGCTCGTCGCACACAGAGACACATTCACGCCGGTTGCACACACAGACACACGCACGCTTGTTGCACACACAGCCAAACGCATGCTCGATGCACACACAGACACATGCATGCTCGTTGCACACAGAGACAGACGCACGCCCGTTGCACACACACACACATACACATGCTCGCCTATTGCACACACAGACACACGCACGCTCATCGCGCACACTGACACAAGGACCCTCATCACACACACACAGACGCACGCTCATCGCACACACACAGACACACGCTCGTCGCACACACAGAGACACGCTTGTCACACACACAGGCAAACGCACGCTCGTCGCACACACAGACACACGCATGCTCATTGCACACACACAGACACGCTCATCACGCACACAATCACATGCTCGTCGCACACACAGACACACACTCGTCACACACACAGACGCACACTCATCGCCCACACAGACACACAGGCTCGTTACACACACAGACACACGCTCATCGCACACACAGACACACGCTCGTCACAAACACAGACACATGCACGCTCGTCGCACACACAGACACACGCACACTCGTCACACACACAGACACACACTGGTCGCACACACAGACACACGCTCGTCACACACACAGACACAGAATTGTCACACACACAGACTCATCGCACACACAGACACACACACGTCACACACACAGACACACACTCGGCGCAGATACAGACACACACTCATCACACACAGTCACGCTCCTCACACACACAGACTCGTCACACACACAGACACACACTCGTCACACACACAGACACACACTCATCGCCCACACAGACACACACGCTCGTTGCACACCCAGACACACGCACGCTCGTCATGCACACAGACACACGCTCATCGCACACACAGACACACGCTCGTCGCACACACAGTCACACGCTCGTCAAACACACAGACACACGCACGCTCGTCGCACACACAGACACACGCACGCTCATTGCACACACAGACATACACACGCTTTTCACACACACAGACACACGCACGCTGGTTGCACACACAGTCACACGAATGCTCGTCACACACACAGACACACACACGCTTGTCACGCACACAGACACACACACGCTTGTCACCCACACATACACACACACGCTTGTTGCACACATAGACACATGCATGCTTGTTGCACACACAGACACATGCACGCTTGTTGCACACACAGACACATGCATGCTTGTTGCAAACACAGACACATGCACGCTCGTCGCACACACAGACACACGCACGCTCGTCGCAAACACAGACACATGCACGCTCGTTGCACACACAGTCATACGCAGGCTTTTTGCACACACAGACACACGCATGCCGGTTGCACACACAGTCACACGCACGCTCGTCACCCACACAGACACACGCACGCTTGTTGCACACATAGACACATGCACGCTCGTCGCACACACAGACACACGCACATCCGTTGCACACACAGACACACGCACGCTCGTCGCACACGCAGACACATGCACGGTCATCGCACACACAGACACATGCACATTCATCACACACACACAGACGTACGCTCATCGCACACACACAGACACACGCTCGTCGCACACACAGACACACGCTCGCCGCACACACAGACACACGCTTGTCACACACACAGGCAAACGCACGCTCGTCGCACACACAGACACACGCACGCTCGTTGCACACACAGACACATGCATGCTCATTGCACACACAGACACACGCACGCTCATCACACACACAGACACATGCACGCTCGTTGCACAAACTGTCACACGCATGCTCATTGCACACACAGACATGCGCATCCTCATCACACACACTGACACACGCACGCTCGTTGCGCACACAGACACACGCACGCTCGTTGCGCACACAGACACACGCTCATCGCACACACAGACACATGCTCGTCACACACACAGACACACGCACGCTCGTCGTGCACACAGACACACGCACGCTCGTCGCACACACAGACACACGCTCACTTGTCGCACACACAGACATGCACGCTGGTTGCACACACAGTCACATGCCTGCTCGTCACACACACAGACACACGCATGCTCGTGACACACACAGACAAACGCATACTTGTTGCACACACAGACACACGCATGCTCGTTGCACACACAGACACATGCACGCTCGTTGCACACACAGACACACGCATGCTCATTGAACACACAGACATACGCTCGTCACACACACAGGCACACACTCGTCGCACACACAGACATGCACTCATCACACACACGGACACACACTGGTCGCACACACAGACACACACCCGTCACACACACAGACACATGATCATCTCACACACAGACACACACTGGTCGCACACACAGACACACGCTCATCACGCACACAGACACAGAATTGTCACACACACAGACACAGACTCATCGCACACACAGACACACGCTCGTCACACACACAGACACACACTCGGGGCAGACACAGACACACACTCGTCACACACACAGTCACGCTCGTCACACACACAGACACACACTCAGCGCAGACACAGACACACACTCATCACACACACAGACACACACTTGTCTCACACACAGACACACACTCATCGCCCACACAGACACACACGCTCGTCGCACACACAGACACACGCTCGTCGCACACACAGACACACGCTCATCGCACACACAGACACACGCTCGTCAAACACACAGACACACGCACGCTCGTCACACACACAGACACACGCATGCTCGTTGCACACACAGACATACGCACGCTTTTCGCACACACAGACACACGCACGCTGGTTACACACACAGTCACACACACGCTCGTCACAAACACAGACACACGCACGCTTGTCACACACACAGACATACGCACGCTTGTTGCACACACCGACACATGCACGCTTGTTGCACACACAGACACACGCACGCCCGTTGCACACACACACAGACACACGCACGCCTGTCGCACACACAGACACACGCACGCTCATCGCGCACACAGACACAAGGACACTCATCACACACACACAGACGCACGCTCATCGCACACACACGGACACACGCTCGTCGCACACACAGAGACACGCTTGTCACACACACAGGCAACCGCACGCTCATCGCACACACAGACACACGCATGCTCATTGCACACACACAGACACGCTCATCACACACACAATCGCACGCTCGTCGCACACACAGACACACGCACGCTTGTTGCACACACAGACACATGCACGCTCGTTGCACACTCTGACACACACTCGTCACTCACAGACACACACTCATCGCACACATACTCATCACACACGCAGACACATGCTCTTCACACACACAGTCACACGCGCGTCGCACACACAGACACACCCACGCTTGTTGCACACACAGACACATGCACGCTCGTCGCACACACAGACACACGCATGCTTGTCACACACACAGACACGCACGCTGGTTGCACACACAGACACACGCACTCCCGTCGCACACACAGACACACGCACGCTCATCGTGCACACAGACACAAGGAATCTCGTCACACACACACAGACGCACGCTCATCGCACACACACAGACACACGCTCGTCGCACACACAGACATACGCTCGTCACAAACACAGACACATGCACGCTCGGCGCACACACAGACACACGCACGCTTGTTGCACACACAGACACATGCACACTCGTCGCACACACAGACACACGCACGCACGTCACACACACAGACACATGCACGGTCATCGCACACACAGACACATGCACACTCATCGCACACACAGACACACGTACGCTCGTCACGCACACAGACACACGCACGGTCATCGCACACACAGGCACATGCACACTCGTCACACACACACACACGCATGCTCATCGCACACACACAGACACACGCTCGTCGCACACACAGAGACATGCTTGTCACACACACAGGCAAACGCACACTCACCGCACACACAGACACACGCATGCTCATTGAACACACAGACACACGCTCGTCGCACACACAATCACACGCTCGTCGCACACACAGACACACACTCGTCGCACACACAGACATACGCTTCTCACACACACAGGCACACACTCGTCGCACACACAGACACGTACTTATCACACACACGGACACATGATCATCACACACACGGACACACACTGGTCGCACACACAGACACACGCTCGTCACACACACAGACACATGATCATCACACACACGGACACACACAGGTCGCACACACAGACACACGCTCGTCAAACACACAGACACACACTCGGCGCAGACACAGACACACACTCGTCACACACACAGTCACGCTCCTCACACACACAGACTCGTCACACACACAGACACACACGCTCATTGCACACACAGACACACGCTCGTCGCACACACAGACACACGCACGCTCGTCACACACACAGAAACACGCCCATCACACACACAGACACACACACGCTCGTCGCACACACAGACACACGCACGCTCGTCACACACACAGACACACACTCGGCGCAGACACAGACACACACTCGTCACACACACAGTCACGCTCCTCACACACACACACTCGTCACACACACAGTCACGCTCGTCACACACACAGACTCGTCACACACACAGACACACACTCGTCACACACACAGACACACACTCATCACCCACACAGACACACACGCTCATTGCACACACAGACACACGCTCTTCACACACACAGACACACGCTCATCGCACACACAGACACACGCTTGTCACACACACAGGCAAACGCACGCTCGTCGCACACACAGACACACTCACACTCGTTGCACACACAGACACACGCATGCTCGTTGCACACACAGACACACGCATGCTGGTTGCACACACAGACACACGCACTCCCGTCGCACACACAGACACACGCACGCTCATCGTGCACACAGACACAAGGAATCTCGTCACACACACACAGACGCACGCTCATCGCACACACACAGACACACGCTCGTCGCACACACAGACATACGCTCGTCACAAACACAGACACATGCACGCTCGGCGCACACACAGACACACGCACGCTTGTTGCACACACAGACACATGCACACTCGTCGCACACACAGACACACGCACGCACGTCACACACACAGACACATGCACGGTCATCGCACACACAGACACATGCACACTCATCGCACACACAGACACACGTACGCTCGTCACGCACACAGACACACGCACGGTCATCGCACACACAGGCACATGCACACTCGTCACACACACACACACGCATGCTCATCGCACACACACAGACACACGCTCGTCGCACACACAGAGACATGCTTGTCACACACACAGGCAAACGCACACTCACCGCACACACAGACACACGCATGCTCATTGAACACACAGACACACGCTCGTCGCACACACAATCACACGCTCGTCGCACACACAGACACACACTCGTCGCACACACAGACATACGCTTCTCACACACACAGGCACACACTCGTCGCACACACAGACACGTACTTATCACACACACGGACACATGATCATCACACACACGGACACACACTGGTCGCACACACAGACACACGCTCGTCACACACACAGACACATGATCATCACACACACGGACACACACAGGTCGCACACACAGACACACGCTCGTCAAACACACAGACACACACTCGGCGCAGACACAGACACACACTCGTCACACACACAGTCACGCTCCTCACACACACAGACTCGTCACACACACAGACACACACGCTCATTGCACACACAGACACACGCTCGTCGCACACACAGACACACGCACGCTCGTCACACACACAGAAACACGCCCATCACACACACAGACACACACACGCTCGTCGCACACACAGACACACGCACGCTCGTCACACACACAGACACACACTCGGCGCAGACACAGACACACACTCGTCACACACACAGTCACGCTCCTCACACACACACACTCGTCACACACACAGTCACGCTCGTCACACACACAGACTCGTCACACACACAGACACACACTCGTCACACACACAGACACACACTCATCACCCACACAGACACACACGCTCATTGCACACACAGACACACGCTCTTCACACACACAGACACACGCTCATCGCACACACAGACACACGCTTGTCACACACACAGGCAAACGCACGCTCGTCGCACACACAGACACACTCACACTCGTTGCACACACAGACACACGCATGCTCGTTGCACACACAGACACACGCATGCTCGTTGCACACACAGACACATGCACGCTCGTTGCACACACAGACACACGCACGCCCGTTGCACACACACACACAGACACACGCACGCTCATCGCGCACACAGACACACGCACGCTCATCGCGCACACAGACACAAGGACACTCATCACATACACACAGACGCACGCTCATCGCACACACACAGACACACGCTCGTCGCACACACAGAGACACGCTTGTCACACACACAGGCAACCGCACTCCCGTCGCACACACAGACACACGCACGCTCATCGTGCACACGGACACAAGGAATCACGTCACACACACACAGACGCACGCTCCTCGCACACACACAGACACACGCTCGTTGCACACACAGACACATGATCATCACACACACAGACACACACTGGTCGCACACACAGACACACGCTCGTCACACACACAGACACAGAATTGTCACACACACAGACACAGACTCGTCGCACACACAGACACACGCTCGTCACACACACAGACACACAGGCCCGTTGCACACACAGACACACGCTCGTCGCACACACAATCACACGCTCGTCGCACACACAGACACACACTCGTCGCACACACAGACATACGCTTCTCACACACACAGGCACACACTCGTCGCACACACAGACACGTACTTATCACACACACGGACACATGATCATCACACACACGGACACACACTGGTCGCACACACAGACACACGCTCGTCACACACACAGACACATGATCATCACACACACGGACACACACAGGTCGCACACACAGACACACGCTCGTCAAACACACAGACACACACTCGGCGCAGACACAGACACACACTCGTCACACACACAGTCACGCTCCTCACACACACAGACTCGTCACACACACAGACACACACGCTCATTGCACACACAGACACACGCTCGTCGCACACACAGACACACGCACGCTCGTCACACACACAGAAACACGCCCATCACACACACAGACACACACACGCTCGTCGCACACACAGACACACGCACGCTCGTCACACACACAGACACACACTCGGCGCAGACACAGACACACACTCGTCACACACACAGTCACGCTCCTCACACACACACACTCGTCACACACACAGTCACGCTCGTCACACACACAGACTCGTCACACACACAGACACACACTCGTCACACACACAGACACACACTCATCACCCACACAGACACACACGCTCATTGCACACACAGACACACGCTCTTCACACACACAGACACACGCTCATCGCACACACAGACACACGCTTGTCACACACACAGGCAAACGCACGCTCGTCGCACACACAGACACACTCACACTCGTTGCACACACAGACACACGCATGCTCGTTGCACACACAGACACACGCATGCTCGTTGCACACACAGACACATGCACGCTCGTTGCACACACAGACACACGCACGCCCGTTGCACACACACACACAGACACACGCACGCTCATCGCGCACACAGACACACGCACGCTCATCGCGCACACAGACACAAGGACACTCATCACATACACACAGACGCACGCTCATCGCACACACACAGACACACGCTCGTCGCACACACAGAGACACGCTTGTCACACACACAGGCAACCGCACTCCCGTCGCACACACAGACACACGCACGCTCATCGTGCACACGGACACAAGGAATCACGTCACACACACACAGACGCACGCTCCTCGCACACACACAGACACACGCTCGTTGCACACACAGACACATGATCATCACACACACAGACACACACTGGTCGCACACACAGACACACGCTCGTCACACACACAGACACAGAATTGTCACACACACAGACACAGACTCGTCGCACACACAGACACACGCTCGTCACACACACAGACACACAGGCCCGTTGCACACACAGACACACGCTCGTCGCACACACAGACACACGCTCATCGCACACACAGACACACGCTCGTCACAAACACAGACACATGCACGCTTGTCGCACACACAGACACACGCACGCTCGTTGCACACACAGACACACGCACGATCATCGCACACACAGACACATGCACACTCGTCACACACACACAGACGCACGCTCATCGCACACACAGACACACGCTCGTCGCACACACAGAGACACGCTTGTCACACACACAGGCAAACGCACACTCGTCGCACACACAGACACACGCATGCTCATTGAACACACAGACACACGCTCGTCGCACACACAATCACACGCTCGTCGTACACACAGGCACACACTCGTCGCACACACAGACACGTACTCAGCACACACACGGACACATGATCATCATACACACGGACACACACTGGTCGCACACACAGACACACGCTCGTCACACACACAGACACAGAATTGTCACACACACAGACACAGACTCGTCGCACACACAGACACGCGCTCGTCACACACACAGACACAGACTCGTCGCACACACAGACACATGCTCGTCACACACACAGACACCCACTCGGCGCAGACACAGACACACACTCATCACACACACAGTCACGCTCCCCACACACACAGACACGTCACACACACAGACACACACTCGTCACACACACAGACACACACGCTCGTCGCACACACAGACACACGCTCGTCGCACACACAGACACACGCTCGTCACAAACACAGACACATGCACGCTCGGCGCACACACAGACACACGCACACATGTTGCACACACAGACACATGCACACTCGTCGCACACACAGACACACACACGCTCGTCGCACACACAGACACATGCACACTCGTCGCACACACAGACACACGTACGCTCGTCGTGCACACAGACACACGCACGGTCATCGCACACACAGACACATGCACACTCGTCGCACACACAGACACACGTACGCTCGCCGCACACACAGACACACGCACGGTCATCGCACACACACAGACACCCGCTCATCGCACACACAGAGACACGCTTGTCACACACACAGGCAAACGCACACTCATCGCACACACAGACACACACATGCTCATTGAACACACAGACACACGCTCGTCGCACACACAATCACACGCTCGTCGCACACACAGACACACACTCGTCGCACACACAGACATACGCTCGTCACACACTCAGGCACGCACTCGTCGCACACATGGACACATGATCATCACACACACGGACACACACTGGTCGCACACACAGACACACGCTCGTCACACACACAGACACATGATCATCACACACACGGACACACACTGGTCACACACACAGACACACGCTCGTCACACACACAGACACATGATCATCACACACATAGACACAGAATTGTCACACACACAGACACAGACACGTCACACACACAGACACACACTCAGCGCAGACACAGACACACACTCGTCACACACACAGTCACGCTCCTCACACACACAGACTCGCCACACACACAGACGCTCATTGCACACACAGACACACGCTCGTCGCACACACAGACACACGCTCATCGCACACACAGAAACACGCTCGTCACACACAAAGACACACACACGCTCGCCGCACACACAGACACACGCACGCTCGTCACACACACAGACACACACTCGGCGCAGACACAGACACACACTCGTCACACACACAGTCACGCTCGTCACACACACAGACTCGTCACAGACACAGACACACACTCGTCACACACACAGACACACACTCATCGCCACACAGACACACACGCTCATTGCACACACAGACACACGCTCGTCGCACACACAGACACACTCTCATCGCACACACAGAGACACGCTTGTCACACACACAGGCAAACGCACGCTCGTCGCACACACAGACACACGCGCACTCGTTGCACACACAGACACACGCATGCTCATTGCACACACAGACACCCGCATGCTCGTTGCACACACAGACACATGCACGCTCGTTGCACACACAGACACACGCACGCCCGTTGCACACACACACACAGACACACGCACGCCCATCGCGCACACAGACACACGCACGCTCATCGCGCACACAGACACAAGGACACTCATCACACACACACAGACGCACGCTCATCGCACACGCACAGACACACGCTCGTCGCACACACAGAGACACGCTTGTCACACACACAGGCAACCACACTCCCGTCGCACACACAGACACACGCACGCTCATTGTGCACACAGACACAAGGAATCTCGTCGCACACACACAGACACATGCTCGTCGCACACACAGATACGCTTGTCACACACAGAGGCAAACGCACACTCGTCGCACACACAGACACACGCATGCTCATTGAACACACAGACACACGCTCATCACACACACAATCACACGCTCGTCACACACACAGGCACACACTCGTCGCACACACAGACACGCACTCATCGCACACACGGACACATGATCATCACACACACGGACACACACTGGTCGCACACACAGACACACGCTCGTCACACACACAGACACATGATCATCACACACACAGACACACACTGGTCGCACACACAGACACACGCTCGTCACACACACAGACACAGAATTGTCACACACACAGACACATGCACGCTCGTCGCACACAGAGACACATTCACGCCGGTTGCACACACAGACACACGCATGCTTGTTGCACACACAGACAAACGCATGCTCGATGCACACACAGACACATGCATGCTCGTTGCACACAGAGACAGACGCACGCCCGTTGCACACACACACACATACACATGCTCGCCTATTGCACACACAGACACACGCACGCTCATCGCGCACACTGACACAAGGACCCTCATCACACACACACAGACGCACGCTCATCGCACACACACAGACACACGCTCGTCGCACACACAGAGACACGCTTGTCACACACACAGGCAAACGCACGCTCGTCGCACACACAGACACACGCATGCTCATTGCACACACACAGACACGCTCATCACGCACACAATCACATGCTCGTCGCACACACAGACACACACTCGTCACACACACAGACGCACACTCATCGCCCACACAGACACACAGGCTCGTTACACACACAGACACACGCTCGTCGCACACACAGACACACGCTCATCACAAACACAGACACATGCACGCTCGTCGCACACACAGACACACGCACACTCGTCACACACACAGACACACACTGGTCGCACACACAGACACACGCTCGTCACACACACAGACACAGAATTGTCACACACACAGACTCATCGCACACACAGACACACACTCGTCACACACACAGACACACACTCGGCGCAGATACAGACACACACTCATCACACACAGTCACGCTCCTCACACACACAGACTCGTCACACACACAGACACACACTCGTCACACACACAGACACACACTCATCGCCCACACAGACACACACGCTCGTTGCACACCCAGACACACGCACGCTCGTCATGCACACAGACACACGCTCATCGCACACACAGACACACGCTCGTCGCACACACAGTCACATGCTCGTCAAACACACAGACACACGCACGCTCGTCGCACACACAGACACACGCACGCTCATTGCACACACAGACATACGCACGCTTTTCACACACACAGACACACGCACGCTGGTTGCACACACAGTCACACGAATGCTCGTCACACACACAGACACACACACGCTTGTCACGCACACAGACACACACACGCTTGTCACCCACACATACACACACACGCTTGTTGCACACATAGACACATGCATGCTTGTTGCACACACAGACACATGCACGCTTGTTGCACACACAGACACATGCATGCTTGTTGCAAACACAGACACATGCACGCTCGTCGCACACACAGACACACGCACGCTCGTCGCAAACACAGACACATGCACGCTCGTTGCACACACAGTCATACGCAGGCTTTTTGCACACACAGACACACGCATGCCGGTTGCACACACAGTCACACGCACGCTCGTCACCCACACAGACACACGCACGCTTGTTGCACACATAGACACATGCACGCTCGTCGCACACACAGACACACGCACACCCGTTGCACACACAGACACACGCACGCTCGTCGCACACGCAGACACATGCATGGTCATCGCACACACAGACACATGCACATTCATCACACACACACAGACGTACGCTCATCGCACACACACAGACACATGCTCGTCGCACACACAGACACACGCTTGTCACACACACAGGCAAACGCACGCTCGTCGCACACACAGACACACGCACGCTCGTTGCACACACAGACACATGCATGCTCATTGCACACACAGACACACGCACGCTCATCACACACACAGACACATGCACGCTCATTGCACAAACAGACACACGCATGCTCATTGCACACACAGACATGCGCATCCTCATCACACACACTGACACACGCACGCTCGTTGCGCACACAGACACACGCACGCTCGTTGCGCACACAGACACACGCTCATCGCACACACAGACACATGCTCGTCACACACACAGACACACGCACGCTCGTCGTGCACACAGACACACGCACGCTCGTCGCACACACAGACACACGCTCACTTGTCGCACACACAGACACGCACGCTGGTTGCACACACAGTCACATGCCTGCTCATCACACACACAGACACACGCACGCTCGTGACACACACAGACAAACGCACACTTGTTGCACACACAGACACATGCACGCTCGTCGCACACACAGACACATGCACGCCCGTTGCACACACAGACACACGCACGCTTGTTGCACACACAGACACACGCATGCTCGTTGCACACACAGACACATGCACGCTCGTTGCACACACAGACACACGCATGCTCATTGAACACACAGACATACGCTCGTCACACACACAGGCACACACTCGTCGCACACACAGACACGCACTCATCACACACACGGACACACACTGGTCGCACACACAGACACACACCCGTCACACACACAGACACATGATCATCACACACACAGACACACACTGGTCGCACACACAGACACACGCTCATCACGCACACAGACACAGAATTGTCACACACACAGACACCGACTCATCGCACACACAGACACACGCTCGTCACACACACAGACACACACTCGGGGCAGACACAGACACACACTCGTCACACACACAGACACACACTTGTCTCACACACAGACACACACTCATCGCCCACACAGACACACACGCTCGTCGCACACACAGACACACGCTCGTCGCACACACAGACACACGCTCATCGCACACACAGACACACGCTCGTCAAACACACAGACACACGCACGCTCGTCGCACACACAGACACACGCATGCTCGTTGCACACACAGACATACGCACGCTTTTCGCACACACAGACACACGCACGCTGGTTACACACACAGTCACACACACGCTCGTCACAAACACAGACACACGCACGCTTGTCACACACACAGACACACGCACGCTTGTTGCACACATCGACACATGCACGCTTGTTGCACACACAGACACACGCACGCCCGTTGCACACACACACAGACACACGCACGCCTGTCGCACACACAGACACACGCACGCTCATCGCGCACACAGACACAAGGACACTCATCACACACACACAGACGCACGCTCATCGCACACACACGGACACACGCTCGTCGCACACACAGAGACACGCTTGTCACACACACAGGCAACCGCACGCTCATCGCACACACAGACACATGCATGCTCATTGCACACACACAGACACGCTCATCACACACACAATCGCACGCTCGTCGCACACACAGACACACGCACGCTTGTTGCACACACAGACACATGCACGCTCGTCGCACACACAGACACACGCATGCTTGTCACACACACAGACACGCACGCTGGTTGCACACACAGACACACACATGCTTGTCGTAAACACAGACACGCACGCCCATTGCACACACCGACACACGCACTCCCGTCGCACACACAGACACACGCACGCTCATCGTGCACACAGACACAAGGAATCTCGTCACACACCCACAGACGCACGCTCATCGCACACACACAGACACACGCTCGTCGCACACACAGAGACACGCTTGTCACACACACAGGCAAATGCACACTCGTCGCACACACAGACACACGCATGCTCATTGAACACACAGGCATACGCTCGTCACACACACAATCACACGCTCATCACACACACAGGCACACACTCGTCGCACACACAGACACACACTCGGCGCAGACACAGACACACACTCGTCACACACACAGTCACGCTCCTCACACACACAGACTCGTCACACACACAGACACACACTCGTCACACACACAGACACACACTCATCGGCCACACAGACACACACGCTCATTGCACACACAGCCACATGCTCATCGCACACACAGAAACACGCTCGTCGCACACACAGACACACGCACGCTCGTCACACACAGACACACGCACGCTCGTCGCACACACAGACACACGCACGGTCATCGCACACACAGACACATGCACACTCATCACACACACAGACGCACGCTCATCGCACACACAGAGACACGCTTGTCACACACACAGGCAAACGCACGCTCATCGCACACACAGACACACGCTCGTCACACACACAGACACACGCACGCTCGTCGTGCCCACAGACACACGCACGCTTGTTGCACACACAGACACACGCTCGCTTGCCGCACACACAGACACGCACGCTGGTTGCCTACACAGTCACATGCCTGCTCGTCACACACACAGACACACGCACGCTCGTGACACACACAGACAAACGCACACTTGTTGCACACACAGACACATGCACGCCCGTTGCACACACAGACACACGCACGCTTGTTGCACACACAGACACACGCATGCTCGTTGCACACACAGACACATGCACGCTCATTGCACACACAGACACATGCACGCCCGTTGCACACACACACAGACACATGCTCGCCTGTCGCACACACAGACACACGCACGCTCAGCGCGCACACAGACACAAGGACCCTCATCACACACACACAGACGCACGCTCATCGCACACACACAGACACATGCTCGTCGCACACACAGAGACACGGTTGTCACACACACAGGCAAACGCACGCTCGTCGCACACACAGACACACGTATGCTCATTGCACACACACAGACATGCTCATCACACACACAATCACACGGTCGTCGCACACACAGACACACACTCATCACACACACAGACGCACACTCATCACCCACACAGACACACAGGCTCGTTGCACACACAGACACACGCTCGTCGCACACACAGACACATGCTCATCGCACACACAGACACACGCTCATCACAAACACAGACACATGCACGCTCGTCGCACACACAGACACACGCACGCTTGTTGCACACACAGACACATGCACGCTTGCTGCACACACAGACACATGCATGCTTGTTGCAAACACAGACACACGCACACACGTCACACACACAGACAAACGCACGCTCGTCACACACACAGACACACGCACGGTCATCGCACACACAGACACATGCACACTCGTCACACACACACAGACGCACGCTCATCGCACACACACAGACACACGCTCATCGCACACACAGAGACACGCTTGTCACACACACAGGCAAATGCACACTCGTCGCACACACAGACACACGCATGCTCATTGAACACACAGACACACGCTCATCGCACACACAATCACACGCTCATCGCACACACAGGCACACACTCGTCGCACACACAGACACGTACTCATCACACACACGGACACATGATCATCACACACACGGACACACACTGGTCGCACACACAGACACACGCTCGTCACACACACAGACACATGATCATCACACACACGGACACACACTGGTCGCACACACAGACACACACTCGTCACACACACAGACACATGATCATCACACACATAGACACAGAATTGTCACACACACAGACACAGACTCGTCGCACACACAGACACACGCTCGTCAAACACACAGACACACACTCGGCGCAGACACAGACACACACTCGTCACATACACAGTCACGCTCCTCACACACACAGACTCGTCACACACACAGACACACACACGCTCGTCGCACACACAGACACACGCACACTCGTCACACACACAGTCACGCTCGTCACACACACAGACACACACTCAGCGCAGACACAGACACACACTCATCACACACACAGACACACACTTGTCTCACACACAGACACACACTCATCGCCCACACAGACACACACGCTCGTCGCACACACAGACACACGCTCGTCGCACACACAGACACACGCTCATTGCACACACAGACACACGCTCGTCAAACACACAGACACACGCACGCTCGTCGCACACACAGACACACGCATGCTCGTTGCACACACAGACATACGCACGCTTTTCGCACACACAGACACACGCACGCTGGTTACACACACAGTCACACACATGCTCGTCACAAACACAGACACACGCACGCTTGTCACACACACAGACACACGCACGCTTGTTGCACACACCGACACATGCACGCTTGTTGCACACACAGACACACGCACGCCCGTTGCACACACACACAGACACACGCACGCCTGTCGCACACACAGACACACGCACGCTCATCGCGCACACAGACACAAGGACACTCATCACACACACACAGACGCACGCTCATCGCACACACACGGACACACGCTCGTCGCACACACAGAGACACGCTTGTCACACACACAGGCAACCGCACGCTCATCGCACACACAGACACATGCATGCTCATTGCACACACACAGACACGCTCATCACACACACAATCGCACGCTCGTCGCACACACAGACACACGCACGCTTGTTGCACACACAGACACATGCACGCTCGTCGCACACACAGACACACGCATGCTTGTCACACACACAGACACGCACGCTGGTTGCACACACAGACACACACATGCTTGTCGTAAACACAGACACGCACGCCCATTGCACACACCGACACACGCACTCCCGTCGCACACACAGACACACGCACGCTCATCGTGCACACAGACACAAGGAATCTCGTCACACACCCACAGACGCACGCTCATCGCACACACACAGACACACGCTCGTCGCACACACAGAGACACGCTTGTCACACACACAGGCAAATGCACACTCGTCGCACACACAGACACACGCATGCTCATTGAACACACAGGCATACGCTCGTCACACACACAATCACACGCTCATCACACACACAGGCACACACTCGTCGCACACACAGACACACACTCGGCGCAGACACAGACACACACTCGTCACACACACAGTCACGCTCCTCACACACACAGACTCGTCACACACACAGACACACACTCGTCACACACACAGACACACACTCATCGGCCACACAGACACACACGCTCATTGCACACACAGCCACATGCTCATCGCACACACAGAAACACGCTCGTCGCACACACAGACACACGCACGCTCGTCACACACAGACACACGCACGCTCGTCGCACACACAGACACACGCACGGTCATCGCACACACAGACACATGCACACTCATCACACACACAGACGCACGCTCATCGCACACACAGAGACACGCTTGTCACACACACAGGCAAACGCACGCTCATCGCACACACAGACACACGCTCGTCACACACACAGACACACGCACGCTCGTCGTGCCCACAGACACACGCACGCTTGTTGCACACACAGACACACGCTCGCTTGCCGCACACACAGACACGCACGCTGGTTGCCTACACAGTCACATGCCTGCTCGTCACACACACAGACACACGCACGCTCGTGACACACACAGACAAACGCACACTTGTTGCACACACAGACACATGCACGCCCGTTGCACACACAGACACACGCACGCTTGTTGCACACACAGACACACGCATGCTCGTTGCACACACAGACACATGCACGCTCATTGCACACACAGACACATGCACGCCCGTTGCACACACACACAGACACATGCTCGCCTGTCGCACACACAGACACACGCACGCTCAGCGCGCACACAGACACAAGGACCCTCATCACACACACACAGACGCACGCTCATCGCACACACACAGACACATGCTCGTCGCACACACAGAGACACGGTTGTCACACACACAGGCAAACGCACGCTCGTCGCACACACAGACACACGTATGCTCATTGCACACACACAGACATGCTCATCACACACACAATCACACGGTCGTCGCACACACAGACACACACTCATCACACACACAGACGCACACTCATCACCCACACAGACACACAGGCTCGTTGCACACACAGACACACGCTCGTCGCACACACAGACACATGCTCATCGCACACACAGACACACGCTCATCACAAACACAGACACATGCACGCTCGTCGCACACACAGACACACGCACGCTTGTTGCACACACAGACACATGCACGCTTGCTGCACACACAGACACATGCATGCTTGTTGCAAACACAGACACACGCACACACGTCACACACACAGACAAACGCACGCTCGTCACACACACAGACACACGCACGGTCATCGCACACACAGACACATGCACACTCGTCACACACACACAGACGCACGCTCATCGCACACACACAGACACACGCTCATCGCACACACAGAGACACGCTTGTCACACACACAGGCAAATGCACACTCGTCGCACACACAGACACACGCATGCTCATTGAACACACAGACACACACTCATCGCACACACAATCACACGCTCATCGCACACACAGGCACACACTCGTCGCACACACAGACACGTACTCATCACACACACGGACACATGATCATCACACACACGGACACACACTGGTCGCACACACAGACACACGCTCGTCACACACACAGACACATGATCATCACACACACGGACACACACTGGTCGCACACACAGACACACACTCGTCACACACACAGACACATGATCATCACACACATAGACACAGAATTGTCACACACACAGACACAGACTCGTCGCACACACAGACACACGCTCGTCAAACACACAGACACACACTCGGCGCAGACACAGACACACACTCGTCACATACACAGTCACGCTCCTCACACACACAGACTCGTCACACACACAGACACACACACGCTCGTCGCACACACAGACACACGCACACTCGTCACACACACAGTCACGCTCGTCACACACACAGACACACACTCAGCGCAGACACAGACACACACTCATCACACACACAGACACACACTTGTCTCACACACAGACACACACTCATCGCCCACACAGACACACACGCTCGTCGCACACACAGACACACGCTCGTCGCACACACAGACACACGCTCATCGCACACACAGACACACGCTCGTCAAACACACAGACACACGCACGCTCGTCGCACACACAGACACACGCATGCTCGTTGCACACACAGACATACGCACGCTTTTCGCACACACAGACACACGCACGCTGGTTACACACACAGTCACACACATGCTCGTCACAAACACAGACACACGCACGCTTGTCACACACACAGACACACGCACGCTTGTTGCACACACCGACACATGCACGCTTGTTGCACACACAGACACACGCACGCCCGTTGCACACACACACAGACACACGCACGCCTGTCGCACACACAGACACACGCACGCTCATCGCGCACACAGACACAAGGACACTCATCACACACACACAGACGCACGCTCATCGCACACACACGGACACACGCTCGTCGCACACACAGAGACACGCTTGTCACACACACAGGCAACCGCACGCTCATCGCACACACAGACACATGCATGCTCATTGCACACACACAGACACGCTCATCACACACACAATCACACGCTCGTCGCACACACAGACACACGCACGCTTGTTGCACACACAGACACATGCACGCTCGTTGCACACTCTGACACACACTCGTCACTCACAGACACACACTCATCGCACACATACTCATCACACACGCAGACACATGCTCTTCACACACACAGTCACACGCGCGTCGCACACACAGACACACCCACGCTTGTTGCACACACAGACACATGCACGCTCGTCGCACACACAGACACACGCATGCTTGTCACACACACAGACACGCACGCTGGTTGCACACACAGACACACACATGCTTGTCGTAAACACAGACACGCACGCCCATTGCACACACCGACACACGCACTCCCGTCGCACACACAGACACACGCACGCTCATCGTGCACACAGACACAAGGAATCTCGTCACACACACACAGACGCACGCTCATCGCACACACACAGACACACGCTCGTCGCACACACAGAGACACGCTTGTCACACACACAGGCAAATGCACACTCGTCGCACACACAGACACACGCATGCTCATTGAACACACAGACACACGCTCATCACACACACAATCACACGCTCATCACACACACAGGCACACACTCGTCGCACACACAGACACGCACTCATCACACACACGGACACATGATCATCACACACACGGACACACACTGGTCGCACACACAGACACACGCTCGTCACACACACAGACACATGATCATCACACACACAGACACACACTGGTCGCACACACAGACACACGCTCATCACACACACAGACACAGAATTGTCACACACACAGACACAGACTCGTCGCACACACAGACACACACTCGGTGCAGACACAGACACACACTCGTCACACACACAGTCACGCTCCTCACACACACAGACTCGTCACACACACAGACACACACTCGTCACACACACAGACACACACTCATCGGCCACACAGACACAAACGCTCATTGCACACACAGCCACATGCTCATCGCACACACAGAAACACGCTCGTCGCACACACAGACACACGCACGCTCGTCACACACAGACACACGCACGCTCGTCGCACACACAGACACACGCACGGTCATCGCACACACAGACACATGCACACTCATCACACACACAGACGCACGCTCATCGCACACACAGAGACATGCTTGTCACACACACAGGCAAACGCACGCTCATCGCACACACAGACACACGCTCGTCACACACACAGACACACGCACGCTCGTCGTGCCCACAGACACACGCACGCTTGTTGCACACACAGACACACGCTCGCTTGCCGCACACACAGACACGCACGCTGGTTGCACACACAGTCACATGCCTGCTCGTCACACACACAGACACACGCACGCTCGTGACACACACAGACAAACGCACACTTGTTGCACACACAGACACATGCACGCCCGTTGCACACACAGACACACGCACGCTTGTTGCACACACAGACACACGCACGCTTGTTGCACACACAGACACACGCATGCTCGTTGCACACACAGACACATGCACGCTCATTGCACACACTGACACATGCACGCCCGTTGCACACACACACAGACACACGCTCGCCTGTCGCACACACAGACACACGCACGCTCAGCGCGCACACAGACACAAGGACCCTCATCACACACACACAGACGCACGCTCATCGCACACACACAGATACATGCTCGTCGCACACACAGAGACACGGTTGTCACACACACAGGCAAACGCACGCTCGTCGCACACACAGACACACGTATGCTCATTGCACACACACAGACATGCTCATCACACACACAATCACACGGTCGTCGCACACACAGACACACACTCATCACACACACAGACGCACACTCATCACCCACACAGACACACAGGCTCGTTGCACACACAGACACACGCTCGTCGCACACACAGACACATGCTCATCGCACACACAGACACACGCTCATCACAAACACAGACACATGCACGCTCGTCGCACACACAGACACACGCACGCTTGTTGCACACACAGACACATGCACGCTTGTTGCACACACAGACACATGCATGCTTGTTGCAAACACAGACACACGCACACACGTCACACACACAGACAAACGCACGCTCGTCACACACACAGACACACGCACGGTCATCGCACACACAGACACATGCACACTCGTCACACACACACAGACGCACGCTCATCGCACACACACAGACACACGCTCATCGCACACACAGAGACACGCTTGTCACACACACAGGCAAACGCACACTCGTCGCACACACAGACACACGCATGCTCATTGAACACACAGACACACGCTCATCGCACACACAATCACACGCTCATCGCACACACAGGCACACACTCGTCGCACACACAGACACGTACTCATCACACACACGGACACATGATCATCACACACACGGACACACACTGGTCGCACACACAGACACACGCTCGTCACACACACAGACACATGATCATCACACACACGGACACACACTGGTCGCACACACAGACACACACTCGTCACACACACAGACACATGATCATCACACACATAGACACAGAATTGTCACACACACAGACACAGACTCGTCGCACACACAGACACACGCTCGTCAAACACACAGACACACACTCGGCGCAGACACAGACACACACTCGTCACACACACAGTCACGCTCCTCACACACACAGACTCGTCACACACACAGACACACACGCTCATCGCACACACAGAAACACGCTCGTCACACACACAGACACACACACGCTCGTCGCACACACAGACACACGCACGCTCGTCACACACACAGACACACACTCGGCGCAGACACAGACACACACTCGTCACACACACAGTCACGCTCGTCACACACACAGACTCGTCACACACACAGACACACACACGCTCGTCGCACACACAGACACACGCACGCCCGTCACACACACAGACACACACTCGGCGCAGACACAGATACACACTCGTCACACACACAGTCACGCTCGTCACACACACAGACTCGTCACACACACAGACACACACTCGTCACACACACAGACACACACTCATCGCCCACACAGACACACACGCTCATTGCACACACAGACACACGCTCGTCACACACACAGACACACGCTCATCGCACACACACAGAGACGCTTGTCACACACACAGGCAAACGCACGCTCGTTGCACACACAGACACACGCATGCTCGTTGCACACACAGACACACGCATGCTCGTTGCACACACAGACACATGCACGCTCGTTGCACACACAGACACACGCACGCCCGTTGCACACACACACACAGACACACACACGCTCATCGTGCACACAGACACAAGGACACTCATCACACACACACAGACGCACGCTCATCGCACACACACAGACACACGCTCGCCGCACACACAGAGACACGCTTGTCACACACACAGGCAACCGCACTCCCGTCGCACACACAGACACACACTGGTCGCACACACAGACACACGCTCGTCACACACACAGACACAGAATTGTCACACACACAGACACAGACTCGTCGCACACAGACACACGCTCGTCACACACACAGACACACAGGCTCGTTGCACACACAGACACACGCTCGTCGCACACACAGACACACGCTCATCGCACACACAGACACACGCTCGTCACAAACACAGACACATGCACGCTCGTCGCACACACAGACACACGCACGGTCATCGCACACACAGACACATGCACACTCGTCACACACACACAGACGCATGCTCATCGCACACACAGACACACGCTCGTCGCACACACAGAGACACGCTTGTCACACACACAGGCAAACGCACACTCATCACACACACAGACACACACATGCTCATTGAACACACAGACACACGCTCATCGCACACACAATCACACGCTCATCGCACACACAGGCACACACTCGTCGCACACACAGACACGTACTCATCACACACACGGACACATGATCATCACACACACGGACACACACTGGTCGCACACACTGACACACGCTCGTCACACACACAGACACATGATCATCACACACACAGACACACACTGGTCGCACACACAGACACACACTCGTCACACACACAGACACACACTCGGCGCAGACACAGACACACACTCGTCACACACACAGTCACGCTCCCCACACACACAGACTCGTCACACACACAGACACACACTCGGCGCAGACACAGACACACACGCTCGTTGCACACACAGACACACGCTCGTCGCACACACAGACGCACGCTTGTCACACACACAGGCAACCACACTCCCGTCGCACACACAGACATATGCATGCTCATTGCACACACAGACACATGCACGCTTGTCACACACACAGACACGCATGCTGGTTGCACACACAGACACACACACGCTTGTCGCACACACAGACACGCACGCCCATTGCACACACAGACACATGCACGCCCATCGCACACACAGACACACGCACGCTCATCGTGCACACAGACACAAGGAATCTCGTCACACACACACAGATGCACGCTCATCGCACACACACAGACACACGCTCGTCGCACACACAGAGACACGCTTGTCACACACACAGGCAAACGCACACTCGTCGCACACACAGACACACGCATGCTCATTGAACACACAGACATACGCTCATCACACACACAAGCACACACTCGTCGCACACACAGACACGCACTCATCACACACACGGACACATGATCATCACACACACGGACACACACTGGTCGCACACACAGACACACGCTCGTCACACACACAGACACATGATCATCACACACACAGACACACACTGGTCGCACACACAGACACACGCTCGCCACACACACAGACACAGAATTGTCACACACACAGACACACACTCGGCGCAGACACAGACACACACTCGTCACATACACAGTCACGCTCCTCACACACACAGACTCGTCACACACACAGACACACACACGCTCGTCGCACACACAGACACACGCACACTCGTCACACACACAGTCACGCTCGTCACACACACAGACACACACTCAGCGCAGACACAGACACACACTCATCACACACACAGACACACACTTGTCTCACACACAGACACACACTCATCGCCCACACAGACACACACGCTCGTCGCACACACAGACACACGCTCGTCGCACACACAGACACACGCTCATTGCACACACAGACACACGCTCGTCAAACACACAGACACACGCACGCTCGTCGCACACACAGACACACGCATGCTCGTTGCACACACAGACATACGCACGCTTTTCGCACACACAGACACACGCACGCTGGTTACACACACAGTCACACACATGCTCGTCACAAACACAGACACACGCACGCTTGTCACACACACAGACACACGCACGCTTGTTGCACACACCGACACATGCACGCTTGTTGCACACACAGACACACGCACGCCCGTTGCACACACACACAGACACACGCACGCCTGTCGCACACACAGACACACGCACGCTCATCGCGCACACAGACACAAGGACACTCATCACACACACACAGACGCACGCTCATCGCACACACACGGACACACGCTCGTCGCACACACAGAGACACGCTTGTCACACACACAGGCAACCGCACGCTCATCGCACACACAGACACATGCATGCTCATTGCACACACACAGACACGCTCATCACACACACAATCGCACGCTCGTCGCACACACAGACACACGCACGCTTGTTGCACACACAGACACATGCACGCTCGTCGCACACACAGACACACGCATGCTTGTCACACACACAGACACGCACGCTGGTTGCACACACAGACACACACATGCTTGTCGTAAACACAGACACGCACGCCCATTGCACACACCGACACACGCACTCCCGTCGCACACACAGACACACGCACGCTCATCGTGCACACAGACACAAGGAATCTCGTCACACACCCACAGACGCACGCTCATCGCACACACACAGACACACGCTCGTCGCACACACAGAGACACGCTTGTCACACACACAGGCAAATGCACACTCGTCGCACACACAGACACACGCATGCTCATTGAACACACAGGCATACGCTCGTCACACACACAATCACACGCTCATCACACACACACACACAGACTCGTCGCACACACAGGCACACACTCGTCGCACACACAGACACACACTCGGCGCAGACACAGACACACACTCGTCACACACACAGTCACGCTCCTCACACACACAGACTCGTCACACACACAGACACACACTCGTCACACACACAGACACACACTCATCGGCCACACAGACACACACGCTCATTGCACACACAGCCACATGCTCATCGCACACACAGAAACACGCTCGTCGCACACACAGACACACGCACGCTCGTCACACACAGACACACGCACGCTCGTCGCACACACAGACACACGCACGGTCATCGCACACACAGACACATGCACACTCATCACACACACAGACGCACGCTCATCGCACACACAGAGACACGCTTGTCACACACACAGGCAAACGCATGCTCATCGCACACACAGACACACGCTCGTCACACACACAGACACACGCACGCTCGTCGTGCCCACAGACACACGCACGCTTGTTGCACACACAGACACACGCTCGCTTGCCGCACACACAGACACGCACGCTGGTTGCCTACACAGTCACATGCCTGCTCGTCACACACACAGACACACGCACGCTCGTGACACACACAGACAAACGCACACTTGTTGCACACACAGACACATGCACGCCCGTTGCACACACAGACACACGCACGCTTGTTGCACACACAGACACACGCATGCTCGTTGCACACACAGACACATGCACGCTCATTGCACACACAGACACATGCACGCCCGTTGCACACACACACAGACACATGCTCGCCTGTCGCACACACAGACACACGCACGCTCAGCGCGCACACAGACACAAGGACCCTCATCACACACACACAGACGCACGCTCATCGCACACACACAGACACATGCTCGTCGCACACACAGAGACACGGTTGTCACACACACAGGCAAACGCACGCTCGTCGCACACACAGACACACGTATGCTCATTGCACACACACAGACATGCTCATCACACACACAATCACACGGTCGTCGCACACACAGACACACACTCATCACACACACAGACGCACACTCATCACCCACACAGACACACAGGCTCGTTGCACACACAGACACACGCTCGTCGCACACACAGACACATGCTCATCGCACACACAGACACACGCTCATCACAAACACAGACACATGCACGCTCGTCGCACACACAGACACACGCACGCTTGTTGCACACACAGACACATGCACGCTTGCTGCACACACAGACACATGCATGCTTGTTGCAAACACAGACACACGCACACACGTCACACACACAGACAAACGCACGCTCGTCACACACACAGACACACGCACGGTCATCGCACACACAGACACATGCACACTCGTCACACACACACAGACGCACGCTCATCGCACACACACAGACACACGCTCATCGCACACACAGAGACACGCTTGTCACACACACAGGCAAATGCACACTCGTCGCACACACAGACACACGCATGCTCATTGAACACACAGACACACGCTCATCGCACACACAATCACACGCTCATCGCACACACAGGCACACACTCGTCGCACACACAGACACGTACTCATCACACACACGGACACATGATCATCACACACACGGACACACACTGGTCGCACACACAGACACACGCTCGTCACACACACAGACACATGATCATCACACACACGGACACACACTGGTCGCACACACAGACACACACTCGTCACACACACAGACACATGATCATCACACACATAGACACAGAATTGTCACACACACAGACACAGACTCGTCGCACACACAGACACACGCTCGTCAAACACACAGACACACACTCGGCGCAGACACAGACACACACTCGTCACATACACAGTCACGCTCCTCACACACACAGACTCGTCACACACACAGACACACACACGCTCGTCGCACACACAGACACACGCACACTCGTCACACACACAGTCACGCTCGTCACACACACAGACACACACTCAGCGCAGACACAGACACACACTCATCACACACACAGACACACACTTGTCTCACACACAGACACACACTCATCGCCCACACAGACACACACGCTCGTCGCACACACAGACACACGCTCGTCGCACACACAGACACACGCTCATCGCACACACAGACACACGCTCGTCAAACACACAGACACACGCACGCTCGTCGCACACACAGACACACGCATGCTCGTTGCACACACAGACATACGCACGCTTTTCGCACACACAGACACACGCACGCTGGTTACACACACAGTCACACACATGCTCGTCACAAACACAGACACACGCACGCTTGTCACACACACAGACACACGCACGCTTGTTGCACACACCGACACATGCACGCTTGTTGCACACACAGACACACGCACGCCCGTTGCACACACACACAGACACACGCACGCCTGTCGCACACACAGACACACGCACGCTCATCGCGCACACAGACACAAGGACACTCATCACACACACACAGACGCACGCTCATCGCACACACACGGACACACGCTCGTCGCACACACAGAGACACGCTTGTCACACACACAGGCAACCGCACGCTCATCGCACACACAGACACATGCATGCTCATTGCACACACACAGACACGCTCATCACACACACAATCACACGCTCGTCGCACACACAGACACACGCACGCTTGTTGCACACACAGACACATGCACGCTCGTTGCACACTCTGACACACACTCGTCACTCACAGACACACACTCATCGCACACATACTCATCACACACGCAGACACATGCTCTTCACACACACAGTCACACGCGCGTCGCACACACAGACACACCCACGCTTGTTGCACACACAGACACATGCACGCTCGTCGCACACACAGACACACGCATGCTTGTCACACACACAGACACGCACGCTGGTTGCACACACAGACACACACATGCTTGTCGTAAACACAGACACGCACGCCCATTGCACACACCGACACACGCACTCCCGTCGCACACACAGACACACGCACGCTCATCGTGCACACAGACACAAGGAATCTCGTCACACACACACAGACGCACGCTCATCGCACACACACAGACACACGCTCGTCGCACACACAGAGACACGCTTGTCACACACACAGGCAAATGCACACTCGTCGCACACACAGACACACGCATGCTCATTGAACACACAGACACACGCTCATCACACACACAATCACACGCTCATCACACACACAGGCACACACTCGTCGCACACACAGACACGCACTCATCACACACACGGACACATGATCATCACACACACGGACACACACTGGTCGCACACACAGACACACGCTCGTCACACACACAGACACATGATCATCACACACACAGACACACACTGGTCGCACACACAGACACACGCTCATCACACACACAGACACAGAATTGTCACACACACAGACACAGACTCGTCGCACACACAGACACACACTCGGTGCAGACACAGACACACACTCGTCACACACACAGTCACGCTCCTCACACACACAGACTCGTCACACACACAGACACACACTCGTCACACACACAGACACACACTCATCGGCCACACAGACACAAACGCTCATTGCACACACAGCCACATGCTCATCGCACACACAGAAACACGCTCGTCGCACACACAGACACACGCACGCTCGTCACACACAGACACACGCACGCTCGTCGCACACACAGACACACGCACGGTCATCGCACACACAGACACATGCACACTCATCACACACACAGACGCACGCTCATCGCACACACAGAGACATGCTTGTCACACACACAGGCAAACGCACGCTCATCGCACACACAGACACACGCTCGTCACACACACAGACACACGCACGCTCGTCGTGCCCACAGACACACGCACGCTTGTTGCACACACAGACACACGCTCGCTTGCCGCACACACAGACACGCACGCTGGTTGCACACACAGTCACATGCCTGCTCGTCACACACACAGACACACGCACGCTCGTGACACACACAGACAAACGCACACTTGTTGCACACACAGACACATGCACGCCCGTTGCACACACAGACACACGCACGCTTGTTGCACACACAGACACACGCACGCTTGTTGCACACACAGACACACGCATGCTCGTTGCACACACAGACACATGCACGCTCATTGCACACACTGACACATGCACGCCCGTTGCACACACACACAGACACACGCTCGCCTGTCGCACACACAGACACACGCACGCTCAGCGCGCACACAGACACAAGGACCCTCATCACACACACACAGACGCACGCTCATCGCACACACACAGACACATGCTCGTCGCACACACAGAGACACGGTTGTCACACACACAGGCAAACGCACGCTCGTCGCACACACAGACACACGTATGCTCATTGCACACACACAGACATGCTCATCACACACACAATCACACGGTCGTCGCACACACAGACACACACTCATCACACACACAGACGCACACTCATCACCCACACAGACACACAGGCTCGTTGCACACACAGACACACGCTCGTCGCACACACAGACACATGCTCATCGCACACACAGACACACGCTCATCACAAACACAGACACATGCACGCTCGTCGCACACACAGACACACGCACGCTTGTTGCACACACAGACACATGCACGCTTGTTGCACACACAGACACATGCATGCTTGTTGCAAACACAGACACACGCACACACGTCACACACACAGACAAACGCACGCTCGTCACACACACAGACACACGCACGGTCATCGCACACACAGACACATGCACACTCGTCACACACACACAGACGCACGCTCATCGCACACACACAGACACACGCTCATCGCACACACAGAGACACGCTTGTCACACACACAGGCAAACGCACACTCGTCGCACACACAGACACACGCATGCTCATTGAACACACAGACACACGCTCATCGCACACACAATCACACGCTCATCGCACACACAGGCACACACTCGTCGCACACACAGACACGTACTCATCACACACACGGACACATGATCATCACACACACGGACACACACTGGTCGCACACACAGACACACGCTCGTCACACACACAGACACATGATCATCACACACACGGACACACACTGGTCGCACACACAGACACACACTCGTCACACACACAGACACATGATCATCACACACATAGACACAGAATTGTCACACACACAGACACAGACTCGTCGCACACACAGACACACGCTCGTCAAACACACAGACACACACTCGGCGCAGACACAGACACACACTCGTCACACACACAGTCACGCTCCTCACACACACAGACTCGTCACACACACAGACACACACGCTCATCGCACACACAGAAACACGCTCGTCACACACACAGACACACACACGCTCGTCGCACACACAGACACACGCACGCTCGTCACACACACAGACACACACTCGGCGCAGACACAGACACACACTCGTCACACACACAGTCACGCTCGTCACACACACAGACTCGTCACACACACAGACACACACACGCTCGTCGCACACACAGACACACGCACGCCCGTCACACACACAGACACACACTCGGCGCAGACACAGATACACACTCGTCACACACACAGTCACGCTCGTCACACACACAGACTCGTCACACACACAGACACACACTCGTCACACACACAGACACACACTCATCGCCCACACAGACACACACGCTCATTGCACACACAGACACACGCTCGTCACACACACAGACACACGCTCATCGCACACACACAGAGACGCTTGTCACACACACAGGCAAACGCACGCTCGTTGCACACACAGACACACGCATGCTCGTTGCACACACAGACACACGCATGCTCGTTGCACACACAGACACATGCACGCTCGTTGCACACACAGACACACGCACGCCCGTTGCACACACACACACAGACACACACACGCTCATCGTGCACACAGACACAAGGACACTCATCACACACACACAGACGCACGCTCATCGCACACACACAGACACACGCTCGCCGCACACACAGAGACACGCTTGTCACACACACAGGCAACCGCACTCCCGTCGCACACACAGACACACACTGGTCGCACACACAGACACACGCTCGTCACACACACAGACACAGAATTGTCACACACACAGACACAGACTCGTCGCACACAGACACACGCTCGTCACACACACAGACACACAGGCTCGTTGCACACACAGACACACGCTCGTCGCACACACAGACACACGCTCATCGCACACACAGACACACGCTCGTCACAAACACAGACACATGCACGCTCGTCGCACACACAGACACACGCACGGTCATCGCACACACAGACACATGCACACTCGTCACACACACACAGACGCATGCTCATCGCACACACAGACACACGCTCGTCGCACACACAGAGACACGCTTGTCACACACACAGGCAAACGCACACTCATCACACACACAGACACACACATGCTCATTGAACACACAGACACACGCTCATCGCACACACAATCACACGCTCATCGCACACACAGGCACACACTCGTCGCACACACAGACACGTACTCATCACACACACGGACACATGATCATCACACACACGGACACACACTGGTCGCACACACTGACACACGCTCGTCACACACACAGACACATGATCATCACACACACAGACACACACTGGTCGCACACACAGACACACACTCGTCACACACACAGACACACACTCGGCGCAGACACAGACACACACTCGTCACACACACAGTCACGCTCCCCACACACACAGACTCGTCACACACACAGACACACACTCGGCGCAGACACAGACACACACGCTCGTTGCACACACAGACACACGCTCGTCGCACACACAGACGCACGCTTGTCACACACACAGGCAACCACACTCCCGTCGCACACACAGACATATGCATGCTCATTGCACACACAGACACATGCACGCTTGTCACACACACAGACACGCATGCTGGTTGCACACACAGACACACACACGCTTGTCGCACACACAGACACGCACGCCCATTGCACACACAGACACATGCACGCCCATCGCACACACAGACACACGCACGCTCATCGTGCACACAGACACAAGGAATCTCGTCACACACACACAGATGCACGCTCATCGCACACACACAGACACACGCTCGTCGCACACACAGAGACACGCTTGTCACACACACAGGCAAACGCACACTCGTCGCACACACAGACACACGCATGCTCATTGAACACACAGACATACGCTCATCACACACACAAGCACACACTCGTCGCACACACAGACACGCACTCATCACACACACGGACACATGATCATCACACACACGGACACACACTGGTCGCACACACAGACACACGCTCGTCACACACACAGACACATGATCATCACACACACAGACACACACTGGTCGCACACACAGACACACGCTCGCCACACACACAGACACAGAATTGTCACACACACAGACACAGACTCGTCGCACACACAGACACACACTCGGCGCAGACACAGACCACTCGTCACACACACAGTCACGCTCCTCACACACACAGACTCGTCACACACACAGACACACACTCGTCACACACACAGACACACACTCATCGCCCACACAGACACACACGCTCATTGCACACACAGCCACATGCTCGTCGCACACAGACACACGCTCATCGCACACACAGAAACACGCTCGTCACACACACAGACACATGCACGCTCGTCGCACACACAGACACACGCACGCTCGTCACACACAGACACACGCACGCTCGTCGCACACACAGACACACGCACGGTCATCGCACACAGAGACACATGCACACTCATCACACACACAAACGCAGGCTCATCGCGCACACAGAGACACGCTTGTCACACACACAGGCAAATGCACGCTCGTTGCACACACAGACATACGCACGCTCGTTGCACACACACACACGCTCATCGCACACACAGACACACGCTCGTCACACACACAGACACAAGCACGCTCGTCGTGCCCACAGACACACGCGTGCTTGTTGCACACACAGACGCACGCTCGCTTGCCGCACACACAGACACGCACGCTGGTTGCACACACAGTCACATGCCTGCTCGTCACACACACAGACACACGCACGCTCGTGACACACACAGACAAACGCACACTTGTTGCACACACAGACACATGCACGCCCGTTGAACACACAGACACACGCACGCTTGTTGCACACACAGACACACGCATGCTCGTTGCACACACAGACACATGCACGCTCATTGCACACACAGACACACGCACGCCCGTTGCACACACACACAGACACACGCTCGCCTGTCGCACACACAGACACACGCACGCTCAGCGCGCACACAGACACAAGGATACTCATCACACACACACAGACGCACGCTCATCGCACACACACAGACACACGCTCGTCGCACACACAGAGACACGCTTGTCACACACACAGGCAAACGCACACTCGTCGCACACACAGACACACGCATGCTCATTGAACACACAGACACACGCCCGTCACACACTCAATCACACGCTCATCACACACACAGGCACACACTCGTCGCACACACAGACACGCACTCGTCACACACACGGACACATCATCATCACACACACGGACACACACTGGTCGCACACACAGACACACGCTCGTCACACACACAGACACATGATCATCACACACACAGACACACACTGGTCGCACACACAGACACACACTCGTCACACACACAGAATTGTCACACACACAGACACATGCACGCTCGTCGCACACACAGATACACGCACGCTTGTTGCACACACAGACACATGCATGCTCGTTGCACACACAGACACATGCATGCTCGTTGCACACACAGACACACGCACGCCCGTTGCAAACACACACACAGACACATGCTCGCCTGTTGCACACACAGACACACGCACGCTCATCGCGCACACTGACACAAGGACCCTCATCACACACACACAGACGCAAGCTCATCGCACACACACAGACACACGCTCGTCGCACACACAGAGACACGCTTGTCACACACACAGGCAAACGCACGCTCATCGCACACACAGACACACGCATGCTCATTGCACACACACAGACACGCTCATCACGCACACAATCACATGCTCGTCGCACACACAGACACACACTCGTCACACACACAGACACACGCTCATCGCACACACAGACACAGGCTCGTCACAAATACAGACACATGCACGCTCGGCGCACACACAGACACATGCACACTCGTCACACACACAGACACACACTGGTCGCACACACAAACACACGCTCGTCACACACACAGACACAGAATTGTCACACACACAGACTCGTCGCACACACAGACACACGCTCGTCACACACACAGACACACACTCGGCGCAGACACAGACACACACTCGTCACACACAGTCACGCTCCTCACACACACAGACTCGTCACACACACAGACACACACTCGTCACACACACAGACACACACTCATCGCCCACACAGGCACACACGCTTGTTGCACACACAGACACACGCTCGTCGCACACACAGACACACGCTCATCGCACACACAGAGACACGCACGCTCATCATGCACACAGACACATGCACGCTCGTTGCACACACAGACACACGCTCGTCGCACACACAGACACACGCACGCTCGTCATGCACACAGACACATGCACGCTCATTGCACACACAGACACACGCTCGTCGCAGACGCAGACACACGCTCGTCGCACACACAGACACACGCACGCACGTCGCACACACAGACACACGCACGCTCATTGCACACACAGACATACGCACACTTTTCACACACACAGACACACGCACGCTGGTTGCACACACAGTCACACGCACGCTCGTCACACACACAGACACACACACGCTTGTCACCCACACAGACACACACACGCTTGTCACCCACACATACACACGCACGCTTGTTGCACACATCGACACATGCATGCTTGTTGCACACACAAACACATGCACGCTTGTTGCACACACAGACACATGCATGCTTGTTGCAAACACAGACACATGCACGCTCATCGCACACACAGACACACGCACGCTCGTCGCACACACAGACACATGCACGCTCGTTGCACACACAGTAATACGCAGGCTTTTTGCACACACAGACACACGCATGCTGGTTGCACACACAGTCACACGCACGCTCGTCACCCACACAGACACACGCACGCTTGTTGCACACATAGACACATGCACGCTTGTTGCACACACAGACACATGCACGCTTGTTGCACACACAGACACATGCATGCTTGTTGCAAATACAGACACATGCACGCTCGTCGCACACACAGACACACGCACACCCATTGCACACACAGACACACGCACGCTCGTCGCACACGCAGACACATGCACGATCATTGCACACAGACACATGCACATTCATCACACACACACAGACGCACGCTCATCGCACACACACAGACACACGCCCGTCGCACACACTGAGACACGCTTGTCACACACACAGGCAAACGCACGCTTGTCGCACACACAGACACACGCACGCTCGTTGCACACACAGACACAAGCATGCTCATTGCACACACAGACACACGCACGCTCATCACACACACAGACACATGCACGCTCTTTGCACAAACAGACACAAGCATGCTCATTGCACACACAGACATGCGCATCCTCATCACACACACTGACACACGCACGCTCGTTGCACACACAGACACACGCATGCTCGTTGCGCACACAGACACACGCTCATCGCACACACAGACACATGCTCGTCACACACACAGACACATGCACGCTCGTCGTGCACACAGACACACGCACGCTCGTCGCACACACAGACACACGCTCGCTTGTCGCACACACAGACACGCACGCTGGTTGCACACACAGTCACATGCCTGCTCGTCACACACACACAGACACACGCACGCTCGTGACACACACAGACAAACGCACACTTGTTGCACACACAGACACATGCACGCCCGTCGCACACACAGACACATGCACGCCCGTTGCACACACAGACACACGCACGCTTGTTGCACACACAGACACACGCATGCTTGTTGCACACACAGACACATGCACGCTCGTTGCACACACAGACACACGCATGCTCATTGAACACACAGACATACGCTCGTCACACACACAGGCACACACTCGTCGCACACACAGACACGCACTCATCACACACACGGACACACACTGGTCGCACACACAGACACACACCCGTCACACACACAGACACATGATCATCACACACACAGACACACACTGGTCGCACACACAGACACACGCTCATCACGCACACAGACACAGAATTGTCACACACACAGACACAGACTCATCGCACACACAGACACACGCTCGTCACACACACAGACACACACTCGGCGCAGACACAGACACACACTCGTCACACACACAGTCACGCTCGTCACACACACAGACACACACTCGGCGCAGACACAGACACACACTCATCACACACACAGACACACACTTGTCACACACACAGACACACACTCATCGCCCACACAGACACACACGCTCGTTGCACACACAGACACACGCTCGTCGCACACACAGACACACGCTCATCGCACACACAGACACATGCTCGTCAAACTCACAGATACACGCACGCTCGTCGCACACACAGACACACGCATGCTCGTTGCACACACAGATATACGCACGCTTTTCGCACACACAGACACACGTACGCTGGTTGCACACACAGTCACACGCACGCTCGTCACACACACAGACACACGCACGCTTGTCACACACACAGACACACGCACGCTTGTTGCACACACCGACACATGCACGCTCGTTGCACACACAGACACACGCACGCCCGTTGCACACACACACACAGACACACGCACGCTCATCGCGCACACAGACACACACGCTCATCGCGCACACAGACACAAGGACACTCATCACACACACACAGACGCACGCTCATCGCACACACACAGACACACGCTCGTCGCACACACAGAGACACGCTTGTCACACACAGAGGCAACCGCACTCCTGTCGCACACACAGACACACGCACGCTCATCGTGCACACAGACACAAGGAATCTCGTCACACACACACAGACGCACGCTCATCGCACACACACAGGCACACGCTCGTCGCACACACAGACACGCTTGTCACACACAGAGGCAAACGCACACTCGTCGCACACATAGACACACGCATGCTCATTGAACACACAGACACACGCTCATCACACACACAATCACACGCTCGTCACACACACAGGCACACACTCGTCACACACACAGACACGCACTCATCACACACACGGACACATGATCATCACACACACGGACACACACTGGTCGCACACACAGACACACGCTCGTCACACACACAGACACATGATCATCACACACACAGACACACACTGGTCGCACACACAGACACACGCTCGTCACACACACAGACACAGAATTGTCACACACACAGACACATGCATGCTCGTCGCACACAGAGACACATTCACGCCCGTTGCACACACAGACACATGCACGCTTGTTGCACACATAGACACACGCATGCTCGTTGCACACACAAACACATGCATGCTCGTTGCACACAGAGACAGACGCACGCCCGTTGCACACACACACACATACACATGCTCGCCTATTGCACACACAGACACACGCACGCTCATCGCGCACACTGACACAAGGACCCTCATCACACACACACAGACGCACGCTCATCGCACACACACAGACACACGCTCGTCGCACACACAGAGACACGCTTGTCACACACACAGGCAAACGCACGCTCGTCGCACACACAGACACACGCATGCTCATTGCACACACACAGACACGCTCATCACGCACACAATCACATGCTCGTCGCACACACAGACACACACTCATCACACACACAGACGCACACTCATCGCCCACACAGACACACAGGCTCGTTACACACACAGACACACGCTCATCGCACACACAGACACACGCTCGTCACAAACACAGACACATGCACGCTCGTCGCACACACAGACACACGCACACTCGTCACACACACAGACACACACTGGTCGCACACACAGACACACGCTCGTCACACACACAGACACAGAATTGTCACACACACAGACTCGTCGCACACACAGACACACACTCGTCACACACACAAACACACACTCATCGCCCACACAGACACACATGCTCGTTGCACACCCAGACACACGCACGCTCGTCATGCAAACAGACACACGCACGCTCGTCGCACACACAGACACACGCTCATCGCACACACAGACACACGCTCGTCGCACACACAGTCACACGCTCGTCAAACACACAGACACACGCACGCTCGTCGCACACACAGACACACGCACACTCATTGCACACACAGACATACGCACGCTTTTCACACACACAGACACACGCACACTCATTGCACACACAGACATACGCACGCTTTTCACACACACAGTCACACGCACGCTGGTTGCACCCACAGTCACATGAATGCTCGTCACACACACAGACACACACACGCTTGTCACCCACACAGACACACGCACGCTTGTTGCACACACAGATACACGCACGCTGGTTGCACACACAGTCACATGAATGCTCGTCACCCACACATACACACACACGCTTGTCACACACACAGACACACGCACGCTTTTCACACACACAGACACACGCACGCTCGTGACTCACACAGACAAACGCACACTTGTTGCACACACAGACACATGCACGCTCGTCGCACACACAGACACATGCACGCCCGTTGCACACACAGACACACGCACGCTTGTTGCACACACAGACACACGCATGCTCGTTGCACACACAGACACATGCACACTCGTTGCACACACAGACACACGCACGCCCGTTGCACACACACACAGACACATGCTCGCCTGTTGCACACACAGACACACGCACGCTCATCGCGCACACTGACACAAGGACCCTCATCACACACACACAGACGTACGCTCATCGCACACACACACACACACGCTCGTCGCACACACAGAGACACGCTTGTCACACACAGGCAAACGCACGCTCGTCGCACACACAGACACACGTATGCTCATTGCACACACACAGACACGCTCATCACACACACAATCACATGCTCATCGCACACACAGACACACACTCGTCACACACACAGACGCACACTCATCGCCCACACAGACACACAGGCTCGTTGTACACACAGACACACGCTCATCGCACACACAGACACACGCTCGTCACAAACACAGACACATGCACGCTCGTCGCACACACAGACACACGCACGCTCGTCACACACACAGACACACACTGGTTGCACACACAGACACATGCTCGGCGCAGACACAGACACACACTCGTCACACACGCAGGCAAACGCACACTCGTCGCACACACAGACACATGCACGCTCATTGCACACACAGACACACGCATGCTCATTGCACACACAGACACACGCACGCTCATCACACACACAGACACATGCACGCTCGTTGCACAGACACACGCATGCTCATTGCACACACAGACATGCGCATCCTCATCACACACACTGACACACGCACGCACATTGCACACACAGACACACACACGCTCGTTGCGCACACAGACACATGCTCATCGCACACACAGACACACGCTCGTCACACACACAGACACACGCACGCTCGTCGTGCACACAGACACACGCACGCTCGTTGCACACACAGACACACGCTCGTCGCACACACAGACACACGCTCGTCACACACACAGACACACGCTCGTCACACACACAGACACACGCATGCTCGTCGCACACACAGACACACGCACGCTCGTTGCACACAGAGACACACGCTCGTCACAAACACAGACACATGCACGCTTGTTGCACACATAGACACACGCATGCTCGTTGCACACACAAACACATGCATGCTCGTTGCACACAGAGACAGACGCACGCTCATCGCGCACACTGACACAAGGACCCTCATCACACACACACAGACGCACACTCATCGCACACACACAGACACACGCTCGTCGCACACACAGAGACACGCTTGTCACACACACAGGCAAACGCACGCTCGTCGCACACACATACACACGCATGCTCATTGCACACACACACACACGCTCATCACGCACACAATCACATGCTCGTCGCACACACAGACACAGACTCGTCACACACACAGACGCACACTCATCGCCCACACAGACACACAGGCTCGTTGCACACACAGACACACGCTCATCGCACACACAGACACACGCTCGTCACAAACACAGACACATGCACGCTCGTCGCACACACAGACACACGCACACTCGTCACACACACAGACACACACTGGTCGCACACACAGACACACGCTCGTCACACACACAGACACAGAATTGTCACACACACAGACTCGTCGCACACACAGACACACACTCGTCACACACACAGACACACACTCATCGCCCACACAGACACACACGCATGCTCACGCTTGTTGCACACACAGACACACGCTTGTTGCACACACAGACACACGCATGCTCGTTGCACACACAGACACATGCACGCTCGTTGCACCCACAGACACACGCACGCCCGTTGCACACACACACAGACACACGCTCACCTGTTGCACACACAGACACACGCACGCTCATCGCGCACACAGACACAAGGACCCTCATCACACACACACAGACGCACGCTCATTGCACACACACAGACACACGCTCGTCGCACACACAGAGACACGCTTGTCACACACACAGGCAAACGCACGCTCGTCGCACACACAGACACACGAATGCTCATTGCACACACACAGACACGCTCATCACACACACAATCACACGGTCGTCGCACACACAGACACACACTCGTCACACACACAGACGCACACTCATCGCCCACACAGACACACAGGCTCGTTGCACACACAGAGACACGCTCGTTGCACACACAGACACACGCTCGCTTGTCGCACACACAGACACGCACGCTGGTTGCACACACAGTCACATGCCTGCTCGTCACACACACAGACACGCGCACGCTCGTGACACACACAGACAAACGCACACTTGTTGCACACACAGACACATGCACGCTCGTCACACACACAGACACATGCATGCCCGTTGCACACACAGACACACGCATGCTTGTTGCACACACAGACACACGCATGCTCGTTGCACACACAGACACATGCATGCTCGTTGCACACACAGACACACGCACGCCCGTTGCACACACACACAGACACATGCTCGCCTGTTGCACACACAGACACACGCACGCTCATTGCGCACACTGACACAAGGACCCTCATCACACACACACAGACGCACACTCATCGCACACACACGCTCGTCGCACACACAGAGACACGCATGTCACACACACAGGCAAACGCACGCTCGTCCCACACACAGACACACGCATGCTCATTGCACACACACAGACACGCTCATCACACACACAATCACATGCTCATCGCACACACAGACACACACTCATCACACACACAGACGCACACTCATCGCCCACACAGACACACAGGCTCGTTGTACACACAGACACACAGGCTCGTTGTACACACAGACACACGCTCATCGCACACACAGACACACGCTCGTCACAAACACAGACACATGCACGCTCGTCGCACACACAGACACACGCACGCTCGTCACACACACACACACTGGTCGCACACACAGACACATGCTCGGCGCGGACACAGACACACACCCGTCACACACACAGGCAAACGCACACTCGTCGCACACACAGACACATGCACGCTCATTGCACACACAGACACACGCATGCTCATTGCACACACAGACACACGCACGCTCATCACACACACATACACATGCACGCTCGTTGCACAGGCACACGCATGCTCATTGCACACACAGACATGCGCATCCTCATCACACACACTGACACACGCACGCACATTGCACACACAGACACACACACGCTCGTTGCGCACACAGACACATGCTCATCGCACACACAGACACACGCTCGTCACACACACAGACACACGCATGCTCATCGCACACACAGACACACGCTCGTCACAAACACAGACACATGCACGCTCGTCGCACACACAGACACACGCACGCTCGTCACACACACAGACACACACTGGTCGCACACACAGACACATGCTCGGCGCGGACACAGACACACACTCGTCACACACACAGGCAAACGCACACTCGTCGCACACACAGACACATGCACGCTCATTGCACACACAGACACACGCATGCTCATTGCACACACAGACACACGCACGCTCATCACACACACAGACACATGCACGCTCGTTGCACAGACACACGCATGCTCATTGCACACACAGACATGCGCATCCTCATCACACACACTGACACACGCACGCACATTGCACACACAGACACACACACGCTCGTTGCGCACACAGACACATGCTCATCGCACACACAGACACACGCTCGTCACACACACAGACACACGCTCATCGCACACACACAGAGACGCTTGTCACACACACAGGCAAACGCACGCTCGTTGCACACACAGACACACGCATGCTCGTTGCACACACAGACACACGCATGCTCGTTGCACACACAGACACATGCACGCTCGTTGCACACACAGACACACGCACGCCCGTTGCACACACACACACAGACACACACACGCTCATCGTGCACACAGACACAAGGACACTCATCACACACACACAGACGCACGCTCATCGCACACACACAGACACACGCTCGCCGCACACACAGAGACACGCTTGTCACACACACAGGCAACCGCACTCCCGTCGCACACACAGACACACACTGGTCGCACACACAGACACACGCTCGTCACACACACAGACACAGAATTGTCACACACACAGACACAGACTCGTCGCACACAGACACACGCTCGTCACACACACAGACACACAGGCTCGTTGCACACACAGACACACGCTCGTCGCACACACAGACACACGCTCATCGCACACACAGACACACGCTCGTCACAAACACAGACACATGCACGCTCGTCGCACACACAGACACACGCACGGTCATCGCACACACAGACACATGCACACTCGTCACACACACACAGACGCATGCTCATCGCACACACAGACACACGCTCGTCGCACACACAGAGACACGCTTGTCACACACACAGGCAAACGCACACTCATCACACACACAGACACACACATGCTCATTGAACACACAGACACACGCTCATCGCACACACAATCACACGCTCATCGCACACACAGGCACACACTCGTCGCACACACAGACACGTACTCATCACACACACGGACACATGATCATCACACACACGGACACACACTGGTCGCACACACTGACACACGCTCGTCACACACACAGACACATGATCATCACACACACAGACACACACTGGTCGCACACACAGACACACACTCGTCACACACACAGACACACACTCGGCGCAGACACAGACACACACTCGTCACACACACAGTCACGCTCCCCACACACACAGACTCGTCACACACACAGACACACACTCGGCGCAGACACAGACACACACGCTCGTTGCACACACAGACACACGCTCGTCGCACACACAGACGCACGCTTGTCACACACACAGGCAACCACACTCCCGTCGCACACACAGACATATGCATGCTCATTGCACACACAGACACATGCACGCTTGTCACACACACAGACACGCATGCTGGTTGCACACACAGACACACACACGCTTGTCGCACACACAGACACGCACGCCCATTGCACACACAGACACATGCACGCCCATCGCACACACAGACACACGCACGCTCATCGTGCACACAGACACAAGGAATCTCGTCACACACACACAGATGCACGCTCATCGCACACACACAGACACACGCTCGTCGCACACACAGAGACACGCTTGTCACACACACAGGCAAACGCACACTCGTCGCACACACAGACACACGCATGCTCATTGAACACACAGACATACGCTCATCACACACACAAGCACACACTCGTCGCACACACAGACACGCACTCATCACACACACGGACACATGATCATCACACACACGGACACACACTGGTCGCACACACAGACACACGCTCGTCACACACACAGACACATGATCATCACACACACAGACACACACTGGTCGCACACACAGACACACGCTCGCCACACACACAGACACAGAATTGTCACACACACAGACACAGACTCGTCGCACACACAGACACACACTCGGCGCAGACACAGACCACTCGTCACACACACAGTCACGCTCCTCACACACACAGACTCGTCACACACACAGACACACACTCGTCACACACACAGACACACACTCATCGCCCACACAGACACACACGCTCATTGCACACACAGCCACATGCTCGTCGCACACAGACACACGCTCATCGCACACACAGAAACACGCTCGTCACACACACAGACACATGCACGCTCGTCGCACACACAGACACACGCACGCTCGTCACACACAGACACACGCACGCTCGTCGCACACACAGACACACGCACGGTCATCGCACACAGAGACACATGCACACTCATCACACACACAAACGCAGGCTCATCGCGCACACAGAGACACGCTTGTCACACACACAGGCAAATGCACGCTCGTTGCACACACAGACATACGCACGCTCGTTGCACACACACACACGCTCATCGCACACACAGACACACGCTCGTCACACACACAGACACAAGCACGCTCGTCGTGCCCACAGACACACGCGTGCTTGTTGCACACACAGACGCACGCTCGCTTGCCGCACACACAGACACGCACGCTGGTTGCACACACAGTCACATGCCTGCTCGTCACACACACAGACACACGCACGCTCGTGACACACACAGACAAACGCACACTTGTTGCACACACAGACACATGCACGCCCGTTGAACACACAGACACACGCACGCTTGTTGCACACACAGACACACGCATGCTCGTTGCACACACAGACACATGCACGCTCATTGCACACACAGACACACGCACGCCCGTTGCACACACACACAGACACACGCTCGCCTGTCGCACACACAGACACACGCACGCTCAGCGCGCACACAGACACAAGGATACTCATCACACACACACAGACGCACGCTCATCGCACACACACAGACACACGCTCGTCGCACACACAGAGACACGCTTGTCACACACACAGGCAAACGCACACTCGTCGCACACACAGACACACGCATGCTCATTGAACACACAGACACACGCCCGTCACACACTCAATCACACGCTCATCACACACACAGGCACACACTCGTCGCACACACAGACACGCACTCGTCACACACACGGACACATCATCATCACACACACGGACACACACTGGTCGCACACACAGACACACGCTCGTCACACACACAGACACATGATCATCACACACACAGACACACACTGGTCGCACACACAGACACACACTCGTCACACACACAGAATTGTCACACACACAGACACATGCACGCTCGTCGCACACACAGATACACGCACGCTTGTTGCACACACAGACACATGCATGCTCGTTGCACACACAGACACATGCATGCTCGTTGCACACACAGACACACGCACGCCCGTTGCAAACACACACACAGACACATGCTCGCCTGTTGCACACACAGACACACGCACGCTCATCGCGCACACTGACACAAGGACCCTCATCACACACACACAGACGCAAGCTCATCGCACACACACAGACACACGCTCGTCGCACACACAGAGACACGCTTGTCACACACACAGGCAAACGCACGCTCATCGCACACACAGACACACGCATGCTCATTGCACACACACAGACACGCTCATCACGCACACAATCACATGCTCGTCGCACACACAGACACACACTCGTCACACACACAGACACACGCTCATCGCACACACAGACACAGGCTCGTCACAAATACAGACACATGCACGCTCGGCGCACACACAGACACATGCACACTCGTCACACACACAGACACACACTGGTCGCACACACAAACACACGCTCGTCACACACACAGACACAGAATTGTCACACACACAGACTCGTCGCACACACAGACACACGCTCGTCACACACACAGACACACACTCGGCGCAGACACAGACACACACTCGTCACACACAGTCACGCTCCTCACACACACAGACTCGTCACACACACAGACACACACTCGTCACACACACAGACACACACTCATCGCCCACACAGGCACACACGCTTGTTGCACACACAGACACACGCTCGTCGCACACACAGACACACGCTCATCGCACACACAGAGACACGCACGCTCATCATGCACACAGACACATGCACGCTCGTTGCACACACAGACACACGCTCGTCGCACACACAGACACACGCACGCTCGTCATGCACACAGACACATGCACGCTCATTGCACACACAGACACACGCTCGTCGCAGACGCAGACACACGCTCGTCGCACACACAGACACACGCACGCACGTCGCACACACAGACACACGCACGCTCATTGCACACACAGACATACGCACACTTTTCACACACACAGACACACGCACGCTGGTTGCACACACAGTCACACGCACGCTCGTCACACACACAGACACACACACGCTTGTCACCCACACAGACACACACACGCTTGTCACCCACACATACACACGCACGCTTGTTGCACACATCGACACATGCATGCTTGTTGCACACACAAACACATGCACGCTTGTTGCACACACAGACACATGCATGCTTGTTGCAAACACAGACACATGCACGCTCATCGCACACACAGACACACGCACGCTCGTCGCACACACAGACACATGCACGCTCGTTGCACACACAGTAATACGCAGGCTTTTTGCACACACAGACACACGCATGCTGGTTGCACACACAGTCACACGCACGCTCGTCACCCACACAGACACACGCACGCTTGTTGCACACATAGACACATGCACGCTTGTTGCACACACAGACACATGCACGCTTGTTGCACACACAGACACATGCATGCTTGTTGCAAATACAGACACATGCACGCTCGTCGCACACACAGACACACGCACACCCATTGCACACACAGACACACGCACGCTCGTCGCACACGCAGACACATGCACGATCATTGCACACAGACACATGCACATTCATCACACACACACAGACGCACGCTCATCGCACACACACAGACACACGCCCGTCGCACACACTGAGACACGCTTGTCACACACACAGGCAAACGCACGCTTGTCGCACACACAGACACACGCACGCTCGTTGCACACACAGACACAAGCATGCTCATTGCACACACAGACACACGCACGCTCATCACACACACAGACACATGCACGCTCTTTGCACAAACAGACACAAGCATGCTCATTGCACACACAGACATGCGCATCCTCATCACACACACTGACACACGCACGCTCGTTGCACACACAGACACACGCATGCTCGTTGCGCACACAGACACACGCTCATCGCACACACAGACACATGCTCGTCACACACACAGACACATGCACGCTCGTCGTGCACACAGACACACGCACGCTCGTCGCACACACAGACACACGCTCGCTTGTCGCACACACAGACACGCACGCTGGTTGCACACACAGTCACATGCCTGCTCGTCACACACACACAGACACACGCACGCTCGTGACACACACAGACAAACGCACACTTGTTGCACACACAGACACATGCACGCCCGTCGCACACACAGACACATGCACGCCCGTTGCACACACAGACACACGCACGCTTGTTGCACACACAGACACACGCATGCTTGTTGCACACACAGACACATGCACGCTCGTTGCACACACAGACACACGCATGCTCATTGAACACACAGACATACGCTCGTCACACACACAGGCACACACTCGTCGCACACACAGACACGCACTCATCACACACACGGACACACACTGGTCGCACACACAGACACACACCCGTCACACACACAGACACATGATCATCACACACACAGACACACACTGGTCGCACACACAGACACACGCTCATCACGCACACAGACACAGAATTGTCACACACACAGACACAGACTCATCGCACACACAGACACACGCTCGTCACACACACAGACACACACTCGGCGCAGACACAGACACACACTCGTCACACACACAGTCACGCTCGTCACACACACAGACACACACTCGGCGCAGACACAGACACACACTCATCACACACACAGACACACACTTGTCACACACACAGACACACACTCATCGCCCACACAGACACACACGCTCGTTGCACACACAGACACACGCTCGTCGCACACACAGACACACGCTCATCGCACACACAGACACATGCTCGTCAAACTCACAGATACACGCACGCTCGTCGCACACACAGACACACGCATGCTCGTTGCACACACAGATATACGCACGCTTTTCGCACACACAGACACACGTACGCTGGTTGCACACACAGTCACACGCACGCTCGTCACACACACAGACACACGCACGCTTGTCACACACACAGACACACGCACGCTTGTTGCACACACCGACACATGCACGCTCGTTGCACACACAGACACACGCACGCCCGTTGCACACACACACACAGACACACGCACGCTCATCGCGCACACAGACACACACGCTCATCGCGCACACAGACACAAGGACACTCATCACACACACACAGACGCACGCTCATCGCACACACACAGACACACGCTCGTCGCACACACAGAGACACGCTTGTCACACACAGAGGCAACCGCACTCCTGTCGCACACACAGACACACGCACGCTCATCGTGCACACAGACACAAGGAATCTCGTCACACACACACAGACGCACGCTCATCGCACACACACAGGCACACGCTCGTCGCACACACAGACACGCTTGTCACACACAGAGGCAAACGCACACTCGTCGCACACATAGACACACGCATGCTCATTGAACACACAGACACACGCTCATCACACACACAATCACACGCTCGTCACACACACAGGCACACACTCGTCACACACACAGACACGCACTCATCACACACACGGACACATGATCATCACACACACGGACACACACTGGTCGCACACACAGACACACGCTCGTCACACACACAGACACATGATCATCACACACACAGACACACACTGGTCGCACACACAGACACACGCTCGTCACACACACAGACACAGAATTGTCACACACACAGACACATGCATGCTCGTCGCACACAGAGACACATTCACGCCCGTTGCACACACAGACACATGCACGCTTGTTGCACACATAGACACACGCATGCTCGTTGCACACACAAACACATGCATGCTCGTTGCACACAGAGACAGACGCACGCCCGTTGCACACACACACACATACACATGCTCGCCTATTGCACACACAGACACACGCACGCTCATCGCGCACACTGACACAAGGACCCTCATCACACACACACAGACGCACGCTCATCGCACACACACAGACACACGCTCGTCGCACACACAGAGACACGCTTGTCACACACACAGGCAAACGCACGCTCGTCGCACACACAGACACACGCATGCTCATTGCACACACACAGACACGCTCATCACGCACACAATCACATGCTCGTCGCACACACAGACACACACTCATCACACACACAGACGCACACTCATCGCCCACACAGACACACAGGCTCGTTACACACACAGACACACGCTCATCGCACACACAGACACACGCTCGTCACAAACACAGACACATGCACGCTCGTCGCACACACAGACACACGCACACTCGTCACACACACAGACACACACTGGTCGCACACACAGACACACGCTCGTCACACACACAGACACAGAATTGTCACACACACAGACTCGTCGCACACACAGACACACACTCGTCACACACACAAACACACACTCATCGCCCACACAGACACACATGCTCGTTGCACACCCAGACACACGCACGCTCGTCATGCAAACAGACACACGCACGCTCGTCGCACACACAGACACACGCTCATCGCACACACAGACACACGCTCGTCGCACACACAGTCACACGCTCGTCAAACACACAGACACACGCACGCTCGTCGCACACACAGACACACGCACACTCATTGCACACACAGACATACGCACGCTTTTCACACACACAGACACACGCACACTCATTGCACACACAGACATACGCACGCTTTTCACACACACAGTCACACGCACGCTGGTTGCACCCACAGTCACATGAATGCTCGTCACACACACAGACACACACACGCTTGTCACCCACACAGACACACGCACGCTTGTTGCACACACAGATACACGCACGCTGGTTGCACACACAGTCACATGAATGCTCGTCACCCACACATACACACACACGCTTGTCACACACACAGACACACGCACGCTTTTCACACACACAGACACACGCACGCTGGTTGCACACACAGTCACATGAATGCTCGTCACACACACAGACACACGCACGCTCGTGACTCACACAGACAAACGCACACTTGTTGCACACACAGACACATGCACGCTCGTCGCACACACAGACACATGCACGCCCGTTGCACACACAGACACACGCACGCTTGTTGCACACACAGACACACGCATGCTCGTTGCACACACAGACACATGCACACTCGTTGCACACACAGACACACGCACGCCCGTTGCACACACACACAGACACATGCTCGCCTGTTGCACACACAGACACACGCACGCTCATCGCGCACACTGACACAAGGACCCTCATCACACACACACAGACGTACGCTCATCGCACACACACACACACACGCTCGTCGCACACACAGAGACACGCTTGTCACACACAGGCAAACGCACGCTCGTCGCACACACAGACACACGTATGCTCATTGCACACACACAGACACGCTCATCACACACACAATCACATGCTCATCGCACACACAGACACACACTCGTCACACACACAGACGCACACTCATCGCCCACACAGACACACAGGCTCGTTGTACACACAGACACACGCTCATCGCACACACAGACACACGCTCGTCACAAACACAGACACATGCACGCTCGTCGCACACACAGACACACGCACGCTCGTCACACACACAGACACACACTGGTTGCACACACAGACACATGCTCGGCGCAGACACAGACACACACTCGTCACACACGCAGGCAAACGCACACTCGTCGCACACACAGACACATGCACGCTCATTGCACACACAGACACACGCATGCTCATTGCACACACAGACACACGCACGCTCATCACACACACAGACACATGCACGCTCGTTGCACAGACACACGCATGCTCATTGCACACACAGACATGCGCATCCTCATCACACACACTGACACACGCACGCACATTGCACACACAGACACACACACGCTCGTTGCGCACACAGACACATGCTCATCGCACACACAGACACACGCTCGTCACACACACAGACACACGCACGCTCGTCGTGCACACAGACACACGCACGCTCGTTGCACACACAGACACACGCTCGTCGCACACACAGACACACGCTCGTCACACACACAGACACACGCTCGTCACACACACAGACACACGCATGCTCGTCGCACACACAGACACACGCACGCTCGTTGCACACAGAGACACACGCTCGTCACAAACACAGACACATGCACGCTTGTTGCACACATAGACACACGCATGCTCGTTGCACACACAAACACATGCATGCTCGTTGCACACAGAGACAGACGCACGCTCATCGCGCACACTGACACAAGGACCCTCATCACACACACACAGACGCACACTCATCGCACACACACAGACACACGCTCGTCGCACACACAGAGACACGCTTGTCACACACACAGGCAAACGCACGCTCGTCGCACACACATACACACGCATGCTCATTGCACACACACACACACGCTCATCACGCACACAATCACATGCTCGTCGCACACACAGACACAGACTCGTCACACACACAGACGCACACTCATCGCCCACACAGACACACAGGCTCGTTGCACACACAGACACACGCTCATCGCACACACAGACACACGCTCGTCACAAACACAGACACATGCACGCTCGTCGCACACACAGACACACGCACACTCGTCACACACACAGACACACACTGGTCGCACACACAGACACACGCTCGTCACACACACAGACACAGAATTGTCACACACACAGACTCGTCGCACACACAGACACACACTCGTCACACACACAGACACACACTCATCGCCCACACAGACACACACGCATGCTCACGCTTGTTGCACACACAGACACACGCTTGTTGCACACACAGACACACGCATGCTCGTTGCACACACAGACACATGCACGCTCGTTGCACCCACAGACACACGCACGCCCGTTGCACACACACACAGACACACGCTCACCTGTTGCACACACAGACACACGCACGCTCATCGCGCACACAGACACAAGGACCCTCATCACACACACACAGACGCACGCTCATTGCACACACACAGACACACGCTCGTCGCACACACAGAGACACGCTTGTCACACACACAGGCAAACGCACGCTCGTCGCACACACAGACACACGAATGCTCATTGCACACACACAGACACGCTCATCACACACACAATCACACGGTCGTCGCACACACAGACACACACTCGTCACACACACAGACGCACACTCATCGCCCACACAGACACACAGGCTCGTTGCACACACAGAGACACGCTCGTTGCACACACAGACACACGCTCGCTTGTCGCACACACAGACACGCACGCTGGTTGCACACACAGTCACATGCCTGCTCGTCACACACACAGACACGCGCACGCTCGTGACACACACAGACAAACGCACACTTGTTGCACACACAGACACATGCACGCTCGTCACACACACAGACACATGCATGCCCGTTGCACACACAGACACACGCATGCTTGTTGCACACACAGACACACGCATGCTCGTTGCACACACAGACACATGCATGCTCGTTGCACACACAGACACACGCACGCCCGTTGCACACACACACAGACACATGCTCGCCTGTTGCACACACAGACACACGCACGCTCATTGCGCACACTGACACAAGGACCCTCATCACACACACACAGACGCACACTCATCGCACACACACGCTCGTCGCACACACAGAGACACGCATGTCACACACACAGGCAAACGCACGCTCGTCCCACACACAGACACACGCATGCTCATTGCACACACACAGACACGCTCATCACACACACAATCACATGCTCATCGCACACACAGACACACACTCATCACACACACAGACGCACACTCATCGCCCACACAGACACACAGGCTCGTTGTACACACAGACACACAGGCTCGTTGTACACACAGACACACGCTCATCGCACACACAGACACACGCTCGTCACAAACACAGACACATGCACGCTCGTCGCACACACAGACACACGCACGCTCGTCACACACACACACACTGGTCGCACACACAGACACATGCTCGGCGCGGACACAGACACACACCCGTCACACACACAGGCAAACGCACACTCGTCGCACACACAGACACATGCACGCTCATTGCACACACAGACACACGCATGCTCATTGCACACACAGACACACGCACGCTCATCACACACACATACACATGCACGCTCGTTGCACAGGCACACGCATGCTCATTGCACACACAGACATGCGCATCCTCATCACACACACTGACACACGCACGCACATTGCACACACAGACACACACACGCTCGTTGCGCACACAGACACATGCTCATCGCACACACAGACACACGCTCGTCACACACACAGACACACGCATGCTCATCGCACACACAGACACACGCTCGTCACAAACACAGACACATGCACGCTCGTCGCACACACAGACACACGCACGCTCGTCACACACACAGACACACACTGGTCGCACACACAGACACATGCTCGGCGCGGACACAGACACACACTCGTCACACACACAGGCAAACGCACACTCGTCGCACACACAGACACATGCACGCTCATTGCACACACAGACACACGCATGCTCATTGCACACACAGACACACGCACGCTCATCACACACACAGACACATGCACGCTCGTTGCACAGACACACGCATGCTCATTGCACACACAGACATGCGCATCCTCATCACACACACTGACACACGCACGCACATTGCACACACAGACACACACACGCTCGTTGCGCACACAGACACATGCTCATCGCACACACAGACACACGCTCGTCACACACACAGACACACGCATGCTCGTCGTGCACACAGACACACGCACGCTCGTTGCACACACAGACACACGCTCATCGCACACACAGACACAGGCTCATTGCACACACAGACACACGCTCGTCGCACACACAGACACACACTCATAGCACACACAGACACACGCTCGTCACAAACACAGACACATGCACGCTCGTCGCACACACAGACACAGGCACGCTCGTCACACACACAGACACACACGCGGTGCAGACACAGACACACACTCGTCACACACACAGTCACGCTCCTCACATACACAGACACACACTCGTCACACACACAGACACACACTCTTTGCCCACACAGACACACACGCTCGTTGCACACACAGACACAAGCTCATCGCACACACAGACACACGCTCATCACACACACAGACACACGCACGCTCGTCGCACACACAGACTCACGCACGCCCGTTGCACACACAGACACATGCACGCTCGTCGCACACACAGACTCACGCACGCTCGTTGCACACACAGATACATGCACACTTGTCGCACACACAGACACATGCACGCTTGTCGCACACTCCGACACATGCACGCTGGTTCCACACAGTCACACACATGCTCGTCACACACACAGACACACGCTCGCTTGTTGCACACACAGACACACGCACGCTCATTGCACACACAGACACATGCATGCTTGTTGCACACACAGACACATGCACGCTTGTTGCAAACACAGACACATGCACGCTCGTCGCACACACAGACACACGCACACCCGTTGCACACACACAGATGCACACTCATCGCACACACACAGACACACGCTCGTCGCACACACAGAGACATGCTTGTCACACACACAGGCAAACGCACGCTCGTCGCACACACAGACACACGCACGCTCGTTGCACACACAGACACACGCACGCTCGTTGCGCTCACAGACACACGCTCATCGCACACACAGACACACGTTCGTCACACACACAGACACACGCATGCTCGTTGTGCGCACAGACACATGCACGCTCGTTGCACACACAGACACACGCCGCCTATTGCACACGCAGACACAAGGACACTCATCACACACACACAGACGCACACTGATCGCACACACACAGACACACGCTCGTCGCACACACAGAGACACGTTTGTCACACACACAGGCAAACGCACGCTCGTCGCACACACAGACACATGCATGCTCATCACACACACACAGACACGCTCATCACACACACAATCACACGCTCATCACACACACAGACACACACTCGTCGCACAGACAGACACACACACATCACACACACAGGCACACACTCGTCGCACACACAGACACACACTCATCACACACACGGACACATGATCATCACACACATGGACACACACTGGTCGCACATACAGACACACGCTCGTCACACACACAGACACATGATCATCACACACACAGACACACACTGGTCGCACACACAGACACACGCTCATCACACACACAGACATAGAATTGTCACACACACAGACACAGACTCGTCGCACACACAGACACACGCTCGTCACACACACAGACACACACTCGGCGCAGACACAGACACACACCCGTCACACACACAGTCACGCTCCTCACACACACAGACACACACTCGTCACACACACTGAAACACTCATCGCACACAGAGACACACGCGCTCGTTGCACACACAGACACACGCTCATCGCACACACAGACACACACTCATAGCACACACAGACACACGCTCGTCACAAACACAGACACATGCACGCTCGTCGCACACACAGACACATGCACGCTCGTCACACACACAGACACACACGCGGTGCAGACACAGACACACACTCGTCACACACACAGTCACGCTCCTCACACACAGACACACACTCGTCACACACACAGACACACACTCATTGCCCACACAGACACACACGCTCGTTGCACTCACAGACACACGCTCATCGCACACACAGACACACGCTCATCACACACACAGACACACGCACGCTCATCGCACACACAGACTCACGCACGCCCGTTGCACACACAGACACATGCACGCTCGTCGCACACACAGACTCACGCACGCTCGTTGCACACACAGACACATGCACGCTTGTCGCACACACAGACACATGCACGTTTGTCGCACACTCCGACACATGCACGCTGGTTCCACACACAGTCACACACATGCTCGTCACACACACAGACACACGCTCGCTTGTTGCACACACAGACACATGCACGCTCATTGCACACACAGACACATGCATGCTTGATGCACACACAGACACATGCACGCTTGTTGCAAACACAGACACATGCACGCTCGTCGCACACACAGACACACGCACACCCGTTGCACACACACAGATGCACACTCATCGCACACACACAGACACACGCTCGTCGCACACACAGAGACATGCTTGTCACACACACAGGCAAACGCACGCTCGTCGCACACACAGACACACGCACGCTCGTTGCACACACAGACACACGCACGCTCGTTGCGCTCACAGACACACGCTCATCGCACACACAGACACACGCATGCTCGTTGTGCGCACAGACACATGCACGCTTGTTGCACACACAGACACACGCACGCCTATTGCACACGCAGACACAAGGACACTCGTCACACACACACAGACGCACACTCATCGCACACACACAGACACACGCTCGTCACACACACAGAGACACGCTTGTCACACACACAGGCAAACACACGCTCGTCGCACACACAGACACATGCATGCTCATCACACACACACAGACACGCTCATCACACACACAATCACACGCTCATCACACACACAGACACACACTCGTCGCACACACAGACATACGCTCGTCACACACACAGGCACACACTTGTCACACAGACAGACACACACACATCACACACACAGGCACACACTCGTCGCACACACACACACACTCATCACACACACGGAAACATGATCATCACACACTTGGACACACACTGGTCGCACACACAGACACACGCTCGTCACACACACAGACACATGATCATCACACACACAGACACACACTGGTCGCACACACAGACACACGCTCATCACACACACAGACATAGAATTGTCACACACACAGACACAGACTCGTCGCACACACAGACACACGCTCGTCACACACACAGACACACACTCGGCGCAGACACAGACACACACCCGTCACACACACAGTCACGCTCCTCACACACACAGACACACACTCGTCACACACACTGACACACTCATCGCACACAGAGACACACGCGCTCGTTGCACACACAGACACACGCTCATCGCACACACAGACACACGCTCGTCACACACACAGACACATGCACGCTCGTCGCACACACAGACACACACACTCGTTGCACACACAGACACACACTCATCGCACACACAGACACACGCTCGTCACACACACAGATACATGCTCATCACACACACAGACACACGCATGCTTGTCGCACACACAGACACATGCACGCTTGTCACATACACAGACACACGCACGTCGCACACACAGACACACGCACGCTGGTTCCACACACAGTCACACACATGCTCGTCACACACACAGACACACACACGCTTGTTGCACACACAGACACACACACGCCCGTCGCACACACAGACACACGCACGCTCATTGCGCACACAGACACAAGGACACTCGTCACACACACACAGACGCACACTCATCGCACACACACAGACACACGCTCGTCGCACACACAGAGACACGCTTGTCACACACACAGGCAAACGTACGCTCGTCGCACACATAGACACATGCATGCTCATCACACACACAGACACGCTCATCACACACACAATCACACGCTCATCGCACACACAGACACAGAATTGTCACACACACAGACACAGACTCGTCGCACACACAGACATACGCTCGTCACACACACAGGCACACACCCGTCGCACAGACAGACACACATTCATCACACACACGGACACATGATCATCACACACATGGACACACACTGGTCGCACACACAGACACACGCTCGTCACACACACAGGCACATCATCATCACACACACAGACACACACTGGTCGCACACACAGGCACACGCTCGTGACACACATAGACACAGAATTGTCACACACACAGACACGTCGCACACACAGACACACACTCGGTGCAGACACAGACACACACTCGTCACACACACAGTCACGCTCGTCACACACACAGACTCGTCACACACACAGACACACACTCGGCGCAGACACAGACACACACTCGGTGCAGACACAGACACACACTCGTCACACACACTCGTCACACACACAGTCACGCTCGTCACACACACAGACTCGTCACACACACGTTTACACACTCGTCACACACGCAGACACACACGCTCGTCACACACACAGACACACGCTCGTCGCACACACTGACACACGCTCGTTGCACACACAGTCACACGCATGCTCGTCACACACACAGACACACACACGCTTGTCACACACACAGACACGCACGCTGGTTGCACACACAGTCACATGCACGCTCATTGCACACACGGACACTCGCACGCTCGTCGCACACACAGACACACGCATGCTCGCTGCACTCACAGACACACGCACGCTCGTCATACACACAGACACTCGCACGCTCGTTGCACACACAGACACATGCACGCTCGGCACACACACAGACACACGCCGCTCGTTGCACACACAGACACGCGCATGCTCGTTACACACAGAGACATGCGCACGCTCGTCACACACACAGACACATGCACGCTCATTGCACACATAGACACACACACGATCATTGCACACACAGCCACACGCTCGTCGCACACACAGACACATGCTCATCGCACACACAGAAACACGCCCGTCACACACACAGACACATGCACGCTCGTCGCACACACAGACACACGCACGCTCGTCACACACAGACACACGCACGCTCGGCGCACACACAGACACACGCATGGTCATCGCACACACAGACACATGCACACTCATCACACACACACAGACGCAGACAGACAGACAGAGACACGCTTGTCACACACACAGACAGAGACACGCTTGTCACACACACAGGCAAACGCACGCTCGTCACACACACAGGCAAACGCATGCTCGTCACACACACAGACACATGCATGCTCATCACACACACACTGACACGCTCATCACACACACAATCACACGCTCATCGCACACACAGACACGCACTCGTCGCACACACAGACATACGCTCGTCACACACACAGGCACACACTTGTCGCACAGACAGACACACATCACACACACAGGCACACACTCGTCGCACACACAGACACACACTCATCACACACACGGACACATGATCATCACACACACAGACACACACTGGTCGCACACACAGACACACGCTCGTCACACACATAGACACAGAATTGTCACACACACAGACACACACTGGTCGCACACACAGACACACGCTCGTCACACACATAGACACAGAATTGTCACACACACAGACACAGACTCGTCCCGCACACAGACACACACTCGGTGCAGACACAGACACACACTCGTCACACACACAGTCACGCTCCTCACACACACAGACTCGTCACACACACAGACACACACTCGTCACACACACAGACACACACTCATCGGCCACAAAGACACACACGCTCGTTGCACACACAGACACACGCTCGTCGCACACACAGACACACGCTCATCACACACACAGACACACGCACGCTCATCGCACACACAGACACACGCTCGTCACACACACAGACACACACTCGGTGCAGACACAGACACACACTCGTCACACACACAGTCACGCTCGTCACACACACAGACTCGTCACACACACATACACACACTCGTCACACACGCAGACACACACGCTCATCACACACACAGACACACACTCGTCGCACACACTGACACACGCTCGTTGCACACACAGACATACTCACGCTTTTCGCACACACAGACACACGCACGCTGGTTGCACACACAGTCACACGCACGCTCGTCACACACACAGACACACGCACGCTTGTCACACACACAGACACGCACGCTGGTTGCACACACAGTCACATGCACGCTCGTTGCACACACAGACACTCGCACGCTCGTCGCACACAGACACACGCATGCTCGCTGCACTCAGACACACGCACACTCGTTGCACACACAGACGCATGCCTGTTGCACACACAGACACACGCACGCTCGGCACACACTCAGAAACACGCACATTCGTCGCACACACAGACACACGCTCGTCGCACACACAGACGCATGCTCGTCGCACACACAGACACACGCACGCTCGTCACACACACAGACACACGCACGCTCGTTGCACACACAGACACACGCATGCTCGTTGCACACAGAGACATGCACATGCTCATCACACACACAGACACATGCACGCTCGTTGCAAATACAGACACACGCACGCTCGTCACACACACAGACACACGCACGCTCGTTGCACACACAGACACACGCACACTCGTTGCACACACAGACGCATGCCCGTTGCACACACAGACACACGCACGCTCGGCACACACTCAGAAACACGCACATTCGTCGCACACACAGACACACGCTCGTCGCACACACAGACGCAAGCTCGTCGCACACACAGACGCTTGCTCGTCATGCACAGACAGACACACGCACGCTCATCACACACTGATGCACGCTCGTCGCACACACAGACACACGCTTGTCACACACACAGACGCACACTCATCACACACACAGACACACGCTCATCACACACACAGACACACGCTCGTCACACACACAGACGCACACTTGTCACACACAGACACACGCTCATCGCACACACAGACACACGCTTGTCGCACACACAGGCACACACTCGTCACACACAAACACACGCACGCTCGTCACACGTACACACAGATGCACGCTCGTCACACACACACACACACAGATGCATGCTCATCGCACACACAGATACACACTCGTTGCACGCAGACACACGCTCGTCGCACACACAGACATACGCACGATCGTCACACACACACACAGATGCACGCTCGTCACACACACAGACACACGCTCGTCGTACACAGACAAACACTCATCGCACACACAGACACACGCAGGCTCGTCACATACATAGACACACCCACGCTCGTTGCACACACAGACACACGCACGCTCATCACACACACACACAGATGCACGCTCGTCGCACACACAGACACACACTTGTCGCACACAGACACACACTCGTCAGACACACAGACACATGCTCGTCGCACCCACAGACACACGCTCGTCGCACACACAGACACACACTCGTCAGACACACAGACGCACGCTCGTTGCACACACAGACACACGCTCGTCGCACACACAGACACACACTCGTCAGACACACAGACACAAGCTCGTCGCACACACAGACACACGCTCATCGCACACACAGACGCCCGCACGTGGCACACACAGACACACGCTCGTCGCACACACAGACACATGCACACTCATCACACACACAGACACACACTCGTTGCACACACAGACACATGCACGCTCGCCACACACACAGGCAGATGCACGCTTGTCAGACACACACACAGACACACACTTTTCGCACACACAGACGCAAGCTCATCGCACACACAGACACACGCTCATCGCACACACAGACGCATGCTCATCACGCACAGACACACGCCTGCCGCACAGACAGACACACGCACACTTGTCACACACACAGACACATGCACGCTCATCGCACACACAGACACACGCTCATCACACGCACAGACACACGCGCGTCACACACACAGACACACACACTCGTCACACACACAGTCGCACGCTTGTCGCACACACAGACACATGCACGCTCGTCGCACACACAGACACACACTCATCACACACACAGACACACGCTCGTCACACACATAGACACAGAATTGTCACACACACAGACACAGACTCGTCCCGCACACAGACACACACTCGGCGCAGACACAGACACAAACTCATCACACACACAGTCACGCTCCTCACACACACAGACTCGTCACACACACAGACACACACTCGTCACACACACAGACACACACTCATCGGCCACAAAGACACACACGCTCGTTGCACACACAGACACACGCTCATCGCACACACAGAGACACGCTCGTCACACACACAGACACACGCACGCTCATCGCACACACAGACACACGCTCGTCGCACACACAGACACACACTCGGTGCAGACACAGACACACACTCGTCACACACACAGTCACGCTCGTCACACACACAGACTCGTCACACACGCAGACACACACGCTCATCACACACACAGACACAAACTCGTCGCACACACTGACACACGCTCGTTGCACACACAGACATACGCACGCTTTTCGGACACACAGACACACGCTCGTCACACACACAGACACATGCACGCTCGTCGCACACACAGACACATGCACGCTCGTCGCACACACAGACAGACGCATGCTCGCTGCAATCACAGACATGCGCACGCTCGTCACACACAGACACACGCACGCTCGTTGCACACACAGACACACGCACGTTCGTCACACACACAGACACTCGCACGCTCATTGCACACACAGACACTCGCAAGCTCATTGCACACACAGACACACGCACGCTCGTCACACACACAGACACACGCACGCTCGTCGCACACACAGACACATGCACGCTCGTTGCACACACAGACATACGCACGCTTTTCGCACACACAGACACACGCACGCTGGTTGCACACACAGTCACACGCACGCTCGTCACACACACAGACACACGCACGCTTGTCACACACACAGACACGCACGCTGGTTGCACACACAGTCACATGCACGCTCGTTGCACACACAGACACTCGCACGCTCGTCGCACACACAGACACACACTCGTCACACACAGACACACACTCGTCACACACAGAGACACGCTCATCGCACACACAGACACACACTCATCGCACACACAGACACACACTCGTCACACACACAGACACACGCATGCTCGTTGCACACACAGACACACGCACGCTCGTTGCACACACAGACGCATGCTCGTCACACACAGACACACGCATGCTCATCGCACACACAGACACACGCACGCTCGTCGCACACACAGACACACGCACACTTGTCGCACACACAGACCCACACTCGCCGCGCACACAGACACACGCACGCTTGTCGCACACGCAGACGCACGCTCGTCACACACACAGACGCGCGCTCGTCACACACAGACGCATGCTCATCCCACACACAGACACACGCACGCTCGGCACACACACAGACGCACGCTCGTCACACACAGACACACACACTCTCATCGCACACACAGACACATGCACGCTCGTCGCACACACAGACACATGCACGCTCGTCGCACACACAGACAGACGCATGCTCGCTGCAATCACAGACATGCGCACGCTCGTCACACACAGACACACGCACGCTCGTTGCACACCCAGACACACGCACGTTCGTCACACACACAGACACTCGCACGCTCATTGCACACACAGACACTCGCAAGCTCATTGCACACACAGACACACGCACGCTCGCCACACACACAGACACACGCACGCTCGTTGCACACACAGACACACGCATGCTCATTGCACACAGAGACATGCGCACGCTCGTCACACACACAGACACATGCACGCTCGTTGCACACACAGACATACGCACGCTTTTCGCACACACAGACACACGCACGCTGGTTGCACACACAGTCACACGCACGCTCGTCACACACACAGACACACGCACGCTTGTCACACACACAGACACGCATGCTGGTTGCACACACAGTCACATGCACGCTCGTTGCACACACAGACACTCGCACGCTCGTCGCACACACAGACACACGCATGCTCGCTGTACTCAGACACACGCACACTCGTTGCACACACGGACGCATGCCCGTCGCACACACAGACACACGCTCGTCGCACACACAGACGCATGCTCGTCGCACACACAGACACACGCACGCTCGTCACACACACAGACACACGCATGCTCGTTGCACACAGAGACATGCACATGCTCGTCACACACACAGACACATGCACGCTCGTTGCAAATACAGACACACGCACGCTCGTCACACACACAGACACACGCACGCTCGTTGCACACACAGACACACGCACACTCGTTGCACACACAGACGCATGCCCGTTGCACACACAGACACACGCACGCTCGTTGCACACACAGACGCATGCCCATTGCACACACAGACACACGCACACTCGTTGCACACACAGACGCATGCCCGTTGCACACACAGACACACGCACGCTCGGCACACACTCAGAAACACGCACATTCGTCGCACACACAGACACACGCTCGTCGCACACACAGACGCATGCTCGTCGCACACACAGACACACGCACGCTCGTCACACACACAGACACACGCACGCTCGTTGCACACACAGACACACGCATGCTCGTTGCACACAGAGACATGCACATGCTCGTCACACACACAGACACATGCACGCTCGTTGCAAATACAGACACACGCACGCTCGTCACACACACAGACACACGCACGCTCGTTGCACACACAGACACACGCACACTCGTTGCACACACAGACGCATGCCCGTTGCACACACAGACACACGCACGCTCGTTGCACACACAGACGCATGCCCATTGCACACACAGACACACGCACGCTCGTCACACACACAGACACACGCACGCTCGTTGCACACACAGACACATGCATGCTCGTTGCACACAGAGACATGCACATGCTCGTCACACACACAGACACATGCACGCTCGTTGCAAATACAGACACACGCACGCTCGTCACACACACAGACACACGCACGCTCGTTGCACACACAGACACACGCACACTCGTTGCACACACAGACGCATGCCCGTTGCACACACAGACACACGCACGCTCGTTGCACACACAGACGCATGCCCATTGCACACACAGACACACGCACACTCGTTGCACACACAGACGCATGCCCGTTGCACACACAGACACACGCACGCTCGGCACACACTCAGAAACACGCACATTCGTCGCACGCACAGACACACGCTCGTCGCACACACAGACGCTTGCTCGTCATGCACAGACAGAGACACGCACGCTTGTCGCACACACAGACACACGCTCGTCACATACACAGACACACGCACGCTCATCACACACAGATGCACGCTCGTCGCACACACAGACACACGCTTGTCACACACACAGACGCACACTCATCACACACACAGACACACGCTCGTCACACACACAGACGCACACTTGTCACACACAGACACACGCTCATCGCACACACAGACACACGCTTGTCGCACACACAGGCACACACTCGTCACACACAAACACACGCACGCTCGTCACACGTACACACAGATGCACGCTCGTCACACACACACACACACAGATGCATGCTCATCGCACACACAGATACACACTCGTTGCACGCAGACACACGCTCGTCGCACACACAGACATACGCATGATCGTCACACACACACACAGATGCACGCTCGTCACACACACAGACACACGCTCGTCGTACACAGACAAACACTCATCGCACACACAGACACACGCAGGCTCGTCACATACATAGACACACCCACGCTCGTTGCACACACAGACACACGCACGCTCATCACACACACACAGATGCACGCTCGTCGCACACACAGACACACACTTGTCGCACACAGACACACACTCGTCAGACACACAGACACATGCTCGTCGCACACACAGACACACGCTCGTCGCACACACAGACACACACTCGTCAGACACACAGACGCACGCTCGTCGCACACACAGACACACGCTCGTCGCACACACAGACACACACTCGTCAGACACACAGACACAAGCTCGTCGCACACACAGACACACGCTCGTCGCACACACAGACGCCCGCACGTGGCACACACAGACACACGCTCGTCGCACACACAGACACATGCACACTCATCACACACACAGACACACACTCGTCGCACACACAGACACATGCACGCTCGCCACACACACAGGCAGATGCACGCTCGTCAGACACACACACAGACACACGCTTTTCGCACACACAGACGCAAGCTCATCGCACACACAGACACACGCTCATCGCACACACAGACGCATGCTCATCACGCACAGACACACGCCTGCCGCACAGACAGACACACGCACACTTGTCACACACACATGCACGCTCATTGCACACACAGACACACGCTCATCACACACACAGACACACGCGCGTCACACACACAGACACACACACTCGTCACACACACAGTCGCACGCTTGTCGCACACACAGACACATGCACGCTCGTCGCACACACAGACACACACTCGTCACACACACAGACACACACTCGTCACACACTCAGACACACGCACATCACACACACACACTTGTCACACACACTCGTCACACACAGACACACACTCGTCACACACAGACACACACTCGTCACACACAGAGACACGCTCATCGCACACACAGACACACACTCATCGCACACACAGACACACACTCATCACACACACAGACACACGCACGCTCGTTGCACACACAGACACACGCACGCTCGTTGCACACACAGACGCATGCTCGTCACACACAGACACACGGATGCTCATCGCACACACAGACACACGCACGCTCGTCGCACACACAGACACACGCACGCTTGTCGCACACACAGACCCACACTCGCCGCGCACACAGACACACGCACGCTTGTCGCACACACAGACGCACGCTCGTCACACACACAGACGCGTGCTCGTCACACACAGACGCACGCTCATCCCACACACAGACACACGCACGCTCGGCACACACACAGACGCACGCTCATCCCACACACAGACACACGCACGCTCGGCACACACACAGACGCACGCTCGTCACACACAGACACACACACTCTCATCGCACACACAGACACATGCACGCTCGTCGCACACACAGACACATGCACGCTCGTCGCACACACAGACACACGCACGCTCGTCACACACACAGACACACGCACGCTCGTTGCACACACAGACACACGCATGCTCGTTGCACACAGAGACATGCACATGCTCGTCACACACACAGACACATGCACGCTCGTTGCAAATACAGACACACGCACGCTCGTCACACACACAGACACACGCACGCTCGTTGCACACACAGACACATGCACACTCGTTGCACACACAGACGCATGCCCGTTGCACACACAGACACACGCACGCTCGTTGCACACACAGACGCATGCCCATTGCACACACAGACACACGCACACTCGTTGCACACACAGACGCATGCCCGTTGCACACACAGACACACGCACGCTCGGCACACACTCAGAAACACGCACATTCGTCGCACACACAGACACACGCTCGTCGCACACACAGACGCTTGCTCGTCATGCACAGACAGACACACGCACGCTTGTCGCACACACAGACACACGCTCGTCACATACACAGACACACGCACGCTCATCACACACAGAAGCACGCTCGTCGCACACACAGACACACGCTTGTCACACACACAGACGCACACTCATCACACACACAGACACACGCTCGTCACACACACAGACGCACACTTGTCACACACAGACACACGCTCATCGCACACACAGACACACGCTTGTCGCACACACAGGCACACACTCGTCACACACAAACACACGCACGCTCGTCACACGTACACACAGATGCACGCTCGTCACACGCACACACACACAGATGCATGCTCATCGCACACACAGATACACACTCGTTGCACGCAGACACACGCTCGTCGCACACACAGACATACGCACGATCGTCACACACACACACAGATGCACGCTCGTCACACACACAGACACACGCTCGTCGTACACAGACAAACACTCATCGCACACACAGACACACCCAGGCTCGTCACATACATAGACACACCCACGCTCGTTGCACACACAGACACACGCACGCTCATCACACACACACACAGATGCACGCTCGTCGCACACACAGACACACACTTGTCGCACACAGACACACACTCGTCAGACACACAGACACATGCTCGTCGCACACACAGACACACGCTCGTCGCACACACAGACACACACTCGTCAGACACACAGACGCACGCTCGTCGCACACACAGACACACGCTCGTCGCACACACAGACACACACTCGTCAGACACACAGACACAAGCTCGTCGCACACACAGACACACGCTTGTCGCACACACAGACGCCCGCACGTGGCACACACAGACACACGCTCGTCGCACACACAGACACATGCACACTCATCACACACACAGACACACACTCGTTGCACACACAGACACATGCACGCTCGCCACACACACAGGCAGATGCACGCTCGTCAGACACACACACAGACACACGCTTTTCGCACACACAGACGCAAGCTCATCGCACACACAGACACACGCTCATCGCACACACAGACGCATGCTCATCACGCACAGACACACGCCTGCCGCACAGACAGACACACGCACACTTGTCACACACACATGCACGCTCATTGCACACACAGACACACGCTCATCACACACACAGACACACGCGCGTCACACACACAGACACACACACTCGTCACACACACAGTCGCACGCTTGTCGCACACACAGACACATGCACGCTCGTCGCACACACAGTCACACACTCGTCACACACACAGACACACACTCGTCACACACTCAAACACACGCACATCACACACACACACTTGTCACACACACAGACACACACTCGTCACACACAGACACACACTCGTCACACACAGACACACACTCGTCACACACAGAGACACGCTCATCGCACACACAGACACACACTCATCGCACACACAGACACACACTCGTCACACACACAGACACACGCACGCTCGTTGCACACACAGACACACGCACGCTCGTTGCACACACAGACGCATGCTCGTCACACACAGACACACGCATGCTCATCGCACACACAGACACATGCACGCTCGTCGCACACACAGACACACGCACGCTTGTCGCACACACAGACCCACACTCGCCGCGCACACAGACACATGCACGCTTGTCGCACACACAGACGCACGCTCGTCACACACACAGACGCGTGCTCGTCACACACAGACGCATGCTCATCCCACACACAGACACACGCACGCTCGGCACACACACAGACGCACACTCATCCCACACACAGACACACGCACGCTCGGCACACACACAGACGCACGCTCGTCACACACAGACACACACACTCTCATCGCACACACAGACACATGCACGCTCGTCGCACACACAGACACATGCACGCTCGTCGCACACACAGACAGACGCATGCTCGCTGCAATCACAGACATGCGCACGCTCGTCACACACAGACACACGCACGCTCGTTGCACACACAGACACACGCACGTTCGTCACACACACAGACACTCGCACGCTCATTGCACACACAGACACTCGCAAGCTCATTGCACACACAGACACACGCACGCTCGTCACACACACAGACACACGCACGCTCGTTGCACACACAGACACACGCATGCTCATTGCACACAGAGACATGCGCACGCTCGTCACACACACAGACACATGCACGCTCATTGCACACACAGACACACGCACGCTCGTCACACACACAGACACACGCACGCTCATTGCACACACAGACACACGCACACTCGTTGCACACACAGACGCACGCTCGTTGCACACACAGACACACGCACGCTCGTCGCACACACAGACACACGCACGCTCGTTGCACACACAGACACATGCACGCTCGTCGCACACACAGACACATGCACACTCGTCATACACACACACAGTTGCACGCTGATCGCACACACAGACAACACGCTCGTCTCACACACAGACGCACGCACGTCGCACACACCGACGCACGCTCCTCACACACACAGACACACGCTCGCACACACACAGACACACACTCGTCGCACACACAGACACATGCACGCTCGTCGCACACACAGACACACGCATGCTCATTGCACACACAGACACACGCACGCTCGTCGCACACACAGACACACGCACGCTCGTTGCACACACAGACACATGCACGCTCGTCGCACACACAGACACATGCACACTCGTCATACACACACACAGTTGCACGCTGATCGCACACACAGACACACGCTCGTCGCACACACAGACGCAAGCCCGTCACGCACAGACACACGCTCGCCGCACAGAAAGACACATGCACGTTTGTCGCACACACAGACACACGCACGCTCGTCACACACAGATGCACGCTCATCGCACACACAGACACACGCTCATCACACGCACGGATGCATGTTCGTCACGCACACACAGACACATGCATGATTGTCCCACACACAGACACACGCTCGTCTCACACACACAGACACATGCACGCACGTCACACACAGACGCACGCTCGTCGCACACACAGACACACGCACGCTCGTCGCACACACAGACGCACGCTCGTCACACACACAGACACACGCTCATCACACGCACAGACACACGCTCGTCACACACACAGACACATGCACGCTCGTCGCACACACAGACGCACGCTCGTTGCACACACAGACGCACACTCGTCACACACAGACTCACACTCATCGCACACACAGACACAGGCTCGTCGCACACACACAGACACACGCACGTTCGTCGCACACACAGACGCCCACTCGTCACACACTCAGACACACGCACGCTTATCACACACACACACAGACACCCACTCGTCACACACACAGACACCCACTCGTCACACACACAGACACACGCTTGTCACACACACACACAGACACCCACTCGTCACACACTTAGACACACGCACGCTTGTCACACACACAGACACACACTCTTCACACACACAGACGCACGCTCGTCGCACACACAGGCACACGCTCATCGCACACACAGACACTTGCTCGTCACGCACAGACAGACACACGCACACTTGTCGCACACACAGACACACGCTCGTCACACACGCAGACACACGCTCGTCACACTCACAGGTGCATGCTCGTCGCACACACAGACACACGCTCATCACACACACAGACGCACACTCGTCACACACACAGACACACGCTCATCACACGCACAGACACACGCTCGTCACACACACAGACACATGCACGCTCGTCGCACACACAGACGCACGCTCGTTGCACACACAGACGCACACTCGTCACACACAGACTCACACTCATCGCACACACAGACACAGGCTCGTCGCACACACACAGACACACGCACGTTCGTCGCACACACAGACGCCCACTCGTCACACACTCAGACACACGCACGCTTATCACACACACACACAGACACCCACTCGTCACACACACAGACACCCACTCGTCACACACACAGACACACGCTTGTCACACACACACACAGACACCCACTCGTCACACACTTAGACACACGCACGCTTGTCACACACACAGACACACACTCTTCACACACACAGACGCACGCTCGTCGCACACACAGGCACATGCACACTCATCACACACACACAGAGATACACGCTCATCGCACACACAGACGCACGCTCGCCGCACACACAGACACACGCTCATCGCACACACAGACTCTTGCTCGTCACGCACAGACAGACACACGCACACTTGTCGCACACACAGACACACGCTCGTCACACACGCAGACACACGCTCGTCACACTCACAGGTGCATGCTCGTCGCACACACAGACACACGCTCATCACACACACAGACGCACACTCGTCACACACACAGACACACGCTCGTCACACACACAGATGCACACTCGCCACACACACAGACACACGCTCGTCACACACACAGATGCACACTCGTCACACACAGAGACACACTCATCGCACACACAGACACACGCTCATCACACACACAGACACACGCTCGTCACACACACAGACACACACTCGTCACACACGCAGACACACACTCGTCACACACAGACACATACACACAGATGCACGCTCGTCACACACACACACACACAAATGCATGCACGTCACACACGCAGACACACGCTCGTCGCACACACAGACAAACACTCATTGCACACACAGACACACACTCGTCGCACACACACAGACACACGCACGCTCGTCACATACACAGACACATGCACGCTCATCGCACACACAGACACACGCACGCTCATCACACACACAAACAGATGCATGCTCGTCGCACACACAGACACACACTTGTCGCACACAGACACACACTCGTCGCACACACAGACACATGCTCGTCGCACACACAGACACACGCTCATTGCACACACAGACCCACGCTCGTTGCACACACAGACGCACGCTCATTGCACACACAGACGCACGCTCGTCGCACACACAGACACACAGATACTCTTCGCACACACACACAGACACACACTCGTCGCACACACAGACACATGCACGCTCGCCGCACACACAGGCACACGCACGCTCGTCGCACAGACACACGCTTTTCACACACACAGACACATGCTCATCGCACACACAGGCGCACGTTTATCACACACACAGACACACGCTCGCCGCACACACAGACACATGCACGCTTGTCGCACACACAGACACATGCTCGTCGCACACACAGACACACACTCCTCACACACACAGACGCACACTTGTCGCACACACAGACGCACGCTTGTCTCACACACAGACACACGCTCGCCGCACACACAGACACATGCACGCATGTCGCACACACAGACGCACGCTCGTCGCACACAGAGACACACGCTCGTCGCACACACAGACACATGCACGCTGGTCACACACACAGTCACATGCTCGTCGTACACACAGACACACGCATGCCCGTCGCACACACAGACACACGCTGGTCGCACACACAGACACAAGCTCATCACACACACATAGACACACGCTCGTCGCACACACAGACACATGCACGCTTGTCGCACACAGAGACGCCTGCTCGTTGCACACACAGACACACACACGCTCGTCGCACACACTCGTCGCACACACTCGTCGCACACACACTCGTCGCACACACTCATCGCACACACTCGTCGCACACACACTCGTCGCACACACTCGTCGCACACACACTCGTCGCACACACTCGTCGCACACACTCGTCGCACACACACTCGTCGCACACACTCATCGCACACACTCGTCGCACACACACTTTACACACACACGTTATCCCCACCCATCGCCACCTGACTTCTAAGCTTGCAAACCCCTGGATGAGAAACTTCTGCGAGTCGGCCACACCATTGGTGCCCCATTCCCCCTCTTCCACTCGGTGGGAGGACTCAAACTCACCCCAATGCAGGGAGGTTTTGTGTCGTTCTCTGAACGGGATGAGGATTATGATCACTTCTTCAGCAGGACCATTTCTCAAAGCACACGGTATTGGTTATTAGAAATACTTCAGTAGGGCACGTAGCAGTCACCTGCCAAACTCACTCATCAATACCAATGCCACTTCTTAAATCACATCAATTTCGGGATAATTCCAGATAGAATATAGTTTAAATCTAACTTGCTGGCTCTTAGGATTCAAAAGAATGTGTTTTTAAAATAAATGTACTCTCAAAGACAGATGTAAAGGAGTTCAGTAGATTCACAGTTTATTATAGGATATCAGATATGCACAGCACTAGATCCTGTACAATTTCTCAATAACACCTTAAGGTAAAATTAGCATTCCTGCCTCCTCTTCTCTAATTAGTGCCATTGCTGTCATACAAACTGAATACAACTGGGACAAGTGGAGGTGGCACTTTAAGAAATGCCAACTCTAATATATCTAAAAGTCAGAGTTCGTACATTAGTTAAACTGAATCTTATGTTTAATTAAATACTGTTTTTTTTAAACATTCACCTATTATTTCACCCTCGGCGTTTCTAAGTAAAACGTAATTTTGGGTGTCATGTTGAATAAAATGTTCCAAATTCAAAGCATATTATGAAACATTTTCAATAGTTGTCATAAATAATAAATATTAAGAAAGGGGATTATATTGTGTGTTTCATTCATAAAACCATTGGAAACTGTGAAATAAAAACTCAGCATAGCAATAATTCATTGCTTGTAAACCAATCATACTAGTTTGGATTTCTGTTTTAAATCATGAGTTATGGTTCAGCATAATTGATGTTAAATCCAGTTTCAGAGGAAGAGGCTGTGCCTGTAAATTGTATGTGAACATTTGCATTTACATCTGTTTTCTATTTAACCCATCCTACAGGGCCTCTAGTTATTTATGAGGTGGATAAGAGGCAACAACTATCAATACGTGATTTCCATGTTAGCAACCTGAGTAAAGAGTCTGTGAGTGGAATACGGGCTGGAGCTCAAGATGCTGAGGCTCCATTCAAACAGACTCCAGCCTGATGTTTGTGATTGGGGGAAGGGAGAAAGGGAACTTGGCAGGAAGTCCCAGCTTTGAGAGAGAGTAGACACAGTAAGAAGTCTCACAACACCAGGTTAAAGTCCAACAGGTTTATTTGGTAGCACAAGCCACTAGCTTTCGGAGCGCTGCCCCTTCATCAGGTGAGTGGGAGTTCTGTTCACAAACAGGGCATATAAAGACACAAACTCAATTTACAAAATAATGGTTGGAATGCGAGTCTTTACAGGTAATCAACCCTCTCCCCACTCACATTGTCTGTACCTTTAAGACTTGATTACTGATGCGCGATTAATTCACTCGGGAGGCTAGATCGTACCCGGGAATAAAGGCTTTTATTCGCAACAAGAATAGAGCATACTGCTTAACAATACAATCACAGACTAAAGGGTCACTAGGAAGTGCAGTGACCTTTATACTCCTATAGGAAGGCGGAGCCAACCGGAGTGTACCACAGAACAATGCTAACAGGTGGAACACCCCAACCCTAACCCCAACAGTAACAAGAGTAACATATGTACAAGTACCCATAGTGGTAACCATCTATGGTTCACCACATTCACCCCTCCTTTAAAAACAAAGGCCGGTGGGGCAAAAAAACAGTACGAACTGTCCATATATTCACAAGTTCAGTCATATCGGAGGTCCGCACCGTCTCCGTGACCTCCGCAGCACTGGCGGTAGTGCCGGTTCTGGTGACCGTGGTGTCCCTCTCTTCAAGGTGGTGTCCAGTGACTCCTCCAGTTCCTCACACATGGGTGGACCTCAAGGTGGCGACAATCTCCAGGACTCAGGCAAGCTGTACACGGGAGTAAGAGGATTAAGTGGAGGTCCCGATACTGCCCGCGCCGTGTCAGGAGGGGAGAGAATGGGCAAAGGAACCCTAACCAAGTGTGCGGGAGCGACGGGGGTTTCCAGGTCCCCTGCAGGCGCCAGATCTCGGATAGAGACCGTGTCCTCTCGCCCGTCAGGATATGCCACATAGGCATATTGAGGGTTGGCGTGGAGGAGATGGACCTGTTCAACCAAAGGGTCGGACTTGCGGGTCCTAACATGCCGCCGCAGGAGGACAGGTCCTGAGTACGTCAACCAAGACGGCAGTGAGGTCCCAGAGGAAGACTTCCTAGGGAAGGTAAACATCCACTCATGTGGGGTAGCGTTGGTTGCCGTACACAGGAGGGACCGGATTGAATGGAGCGCATCAGAAAGTACCTCTTGCCAACGGGAGACTGGAAGACCCCAAGACCTTAACGCCAGTAAGACAGCCTTCCAGACTGTAGCGTTTTCTCTTTCGACCTGCCCGTTACCCCTGGGGTTGTAACTCGTAGTCCTACTCGAGGCAATTCCTTTAGAGAGTAGGTATTGCCTCAAGTCATCGCTCATAAACGATGAACCCCTATCACTGTGGATATAACTGGGGTAGCCGAACAGGGTAAAAAGACTCCGCAGGGCTTTGATGACCGTGGCAGCGGACATGTCAGAATCGGGCATGGCAAAAGGGAATCGGGAGTACTCGTCAACCACATTGAGGAAATACACATTCCGCTCTGTCGAAGGAAGGGGGCCCTTGAAATCAACACTCAGTCGTTCAAAAGGGCGAGTGGCCTTAATGAGGTGTGCCCTGTCAGGTCAGTAGAAGTGCGGCTTGCATTCAGCACATACCTGGCAGCTTCGAGTTATCGACCTGACATCCTCAATGGAATAGGGCAGATTCCGGGCCTTTACAAAATGGAAGAGCCGAGTGATCCCCGGATGGCAGAGATCATTGTGGAGGGCCTGTAGCCAGTCCTCCTGCACACTGGCACATGTTCCACGTGACAGGGCACCTGAGGGCTCATTGAGCTTCCCCGGACGGTACATGATATCATAGTTGTAGGTGGAGAGTTCGATTCTCCACCTCAAAATTTTATCATTCTTAATTTTTCCCCTTAACGTGTTGTTGAACATGAACGCCACGGACCGCTGGTCCGTGAGCAGGGTAAACCGTTTTCCAGCCAAATAATGGCGCCAATGCCGTATGGCCTCCACAATGGCCTGAGCCTCTTTTTCCACAGAGGAGTGCCGAATTTCAGGGCCTTGGAGGGTGCGAGAGAAAAAGGCCTGCCCGCCTGGTTAAGTGTGGCGGCCAGGGCAAAATCCGATGCATCACTCTCCACCTGGAAGGGGATGGACTCATCGACAGCGTGCATCGTGGCTTTCGCGATGTCAGCTTTTATCCCTTCAAAGGCTAAGCGAGCCTCTGCTGCCAGGGGAAAAGAAGTAGACTTTATGAGCGGACGGGCTTTGTCCGCATAATTGGGAACCCACTGTGCGTAATACAAGAAGAAGCCTAAGCATCTTCTCAGTGCTTTGATGCTAGTGGGTAAGGGAAGTTCAAGGAGGGGACGCATACGGTCTGGATCGGGGCCGATGACCCCGTTTTCCACCACGTATCCGAGGATTGCTAGGCGGTGCTTGCTGAATACACACTTCTCCCTGTTATAGGTCAGATTCAGGTGAGACGCAGTGCGTAAAAACTTCAGGAGGTTGGCATCGTGGTCCTGCTGGTCATGGCCACAGATAGTGACGTTGTCCAGGTACGGGAAGGTAGCCCGTAGCCCGTTTTGGTCCACCATTCGGTCCATCTCACGCTGGAAGACCGAGACCCCATTAGTGACGCCAAAAGGGACCCTTAGGAAGTGGTAGAGATGGCCATCCGCCTCAAAGGCCATGTATTTTCGGTCCTCTGGGCAAATGGGGAGCTGGTGGTAGGCTGACTTCAAGTCGCTGGTGGAGAACACCCGGTACTGCGCAATCTGGTTGGCCACGTCAGATATGCGCGGGAGAGGGTACGCATCCAGCTGCGTGTACCTATTAATGGTCTGACTATAGTCTATGACCATCCGGGGCTTGTCTCCAGTCTTGACCACCACGACTTGTGCTCTCCATGGGCTAGTGCTAGGTTGAATGATCCCTTCCCTGAGGAGCCGCTGATCCTCAGATCGAATAAAGATCCGATCCTCAGCGCTGTAACGCCTGCTCTTAGTTGCGATGGGCTTGCAGCCTGGCACGAGATTTTCAAATAAAGAAGGCGGGGTAATTTTGAGTGTCGAGAGACTGCATGTGAAGCGCGCTGGGCAATTTGGAGGCTGCTGTTCTCCCACTAAAAGTGGAGGGAGTGGCCCATCGTACTGCAGGGTCACACTCCTCAGGTGGACCATAAAGTCTAGCCCCAGGAGAACCGGAGCACAAAAGTGCAGTAACATGAGGAGCCTGAAGTTCTCATAAACTGTGCCCCGCACCGTTAGAGTTACCACGCAGCTCCCAAGAACGGTAACAGATCGGGACCTCGACGCCATAGAGATTGTCTGCCTGACAGTTTGTACGCGGAGAGCGCACCGTTTCACGGTATCCAGATGAATGAAACTCTCCATGCTCCCGCTGTCAAACAGACAATGTATCAGGCGTCCGTTTACCTCTATGTCCATCATGGACTTGTCGAGTCTGTGAGGCTTGGCCTGGTCCAGGATGATTGACGCCACTGTTGGATCCCGAGTGCAACTGCAGGCAGCTGAGATGGTCGACGATGAGGACCCCTGCTGGTCGTCTGCGGCCGGTGTCGACCAAAATGGCTGCGCCCATGGATCGCACGTGGTCGATGACGTTGAAAATGGTGGCACCCGCAGGTCGCACGTGTCTTGCGTCGTTGTTATCAGGAATGGCGGCGCCCGTAAATCGCACGTGGTTGAAGACATCGACGAAGCTGGAGACGAAGAGACGGATCCTGGGGAGTCACACGCAGCACTGCTTGGCTTCGAAGGGGGCTTCGCTCGGCACACTTTAGCATAGTGCCCTTTCTTTCCACAAGCGGAGCAAAATACCGTCCTGGCCGGACATCTCTGGCGAGGGTGCTTCGCCAATCCACAGAAATAGCACCGTGGGCCTCCTGGAGCAGCCACAGCCGTCAGGTCAGAGGTCGAAAGCACAATCGCGCAGTTCCTAGGAGCCGCTGGGTAGAGTTGAGTCGGTGGCTGTGCTTGCCACAATGTTCCCACGTGGTCGGTGGGGTAAGTTTCAAGACTTCTGGAGGCCGTTTCCATCACATCAGCCAATTCCACCGTCTTAGCCAGGTCTAAGTTACCTTGCTCTGGCAGCCGCAGGCAAATATAGGATGAGCCGATTCCCGCCACGAACGCATCTCGGATCAGATCGTTAGTGTATTGAGTAGCCGACACTGGCTTGCGATTGCAGGCTCTGGCTAGCTGCTGAAGTTCGCGCAGGTACTGTCCCGTCGTTCCGCCGGGCTGCCGCCGTCGAGTGGCTAGTAGGTGCCGAGCATGAATCTCGTTTGGCGGTTTATGGTACAGCTTCTTGAGTAATTCGATGGCCTCTTTGTAGTCTTGGGAATCACGGATTGTTGCATACACAGTGTCGCTTACCCTTGCGTGTAGGACCCGCAATCTGTCGGCGTCGTTTTGGATTGCTGTTGAGGCGTCGATATAATCCTGGAAACACTTCAACCAATGGTCGAAAGTGTTCGACGCTCCAGCGGCACGCGGATCTAAGGTAAGCCGATCGGATTTCAGCATCTGCTCCATTTGTTTTTCTTTCAGAACAAAATTTGTTGCGAATAAAATTGATGCGCGATTAATTCACTCGGGAGGCTGGATCGTACCCGGGAATAAAGGCTTTTATTCGCAACAAGAATAGAGCACACTGCTTAACAATACAATCCCAGACTAAAGGGTCACTAGGCAGTGCAGTGACCTTTATACTCCTATAGGAAGGCGGAGCCAACCGGTGTGTACCACAGAACAATACCAACAGGTGGAACACCCCAACCCTAACCCCAACAGAAACGAGAGTAACATATGTACAAGTACCCATAGTGATAACCATCTCTGGTTCAGTACCCATAGTGGTAACCATCTATGGTTCACCACAATTACCTGTAAAGACTCGCATTCCAACCATTATTTTGTAAATTGAGTTTGTGTCTTTATATGCCCTGTTTGTGAACAGAACTCCCACTCACCTGATGAAGGAGCAGCGCTCCGAAAGCTAGTGGCTTGTGCTACCAAATAAACCTGTTGGACTTTAACCTGGTGTTGTGAGACTTCTTACTGTGTTTACCCCAGTCCAATGCCGGCATCTCCACATCAGAGAGTAGACAGTCATGGTGGGCCTGTGGAGGGCAAATATAATGGCTGGGGGAATACTCCTCAGCACAGCTACATAAAGAAGCATGTTGTGACCTCATGTGACCAATCAGCTGACTGTTGTCAGACTGTTGGGAGGGTCCTTTCCAGGACCTCTTGAATTTTTATCTTAATATGGAATTACGGTATTGATGACATCATTTGAATATAACATTTGTGCAAAATTTGATATAGAGCAGGTTCCCAGCTGCTTGGTATGGGCAATAATCATGGGGGACTTCAACATGCACATTGACTGGCAGACTCAAGTCGGTAAGGGTGGAATGGAGGAAGAGTTCTTAGAATGCTGTCGGGATAGTTTCCTTGAACAGCATGTTACGGAACCGACGAGGGAACGAGCTATTTTGGATCTGGTATTGTGTAACGAAGTAGGTAGAATTAAGGATCTTATTGTGAAGGACCCTCTTGGGTCTAGTGACCACAATATGGTCGAATTTCTGATTCAGATGGAAGAGGAGAAAGTTTGGTCCCAAACCAGTGTCCTCTGTTTGAACAGAGGGAAATATAATAGGATGAGGGATGAATTGGCAAAGGTAGACTGGGAGAGCAGGCTGGCAGGTAGGATAGCTGAGGAACAGTGGAGGATTTTTAAGGAGATCCTTTTCAGTTCTCAGCAAAAATATATTCCAGCAAAAAACAAGGATTGTAAGAAAAGGGAGAACCAGCCGTGGATAACGAAGGAAATAAAGGAGAGTATTAAAATAAAAACAGCTGCGTACAGAGTGGCCAAAAATAGTGGAGAAACAAGTGATTGGGAAAAATTTAAGAAACAACAAAGAGAGACTAAGAAAGCGATAAAGAAAGGAAGGATAGACTATGAAGCTAGGCTAGCAATTAATATAAAAAATGATAGTAAAAGTTTTTATAAATATATAAAAAGGAATAGAGTGGCTAGAGTGAATGTTGGACCCTTGGAGGACGAGAGGGGGGAGTTAATAATGGGAAATGAGGATATGGCTGAGTCTTTAAATAAGTTTTTTGTGTCGGTCTTCACGGTGGAGGACACAAATAGTTTGCCAAATATTAATGATAGAGGGTTGGCAGCAGGAGAAATACTTAATACAATTAATGTTACCAGAGAGGCAGTGCTGGGTAGACTAATGGGACTGAAGGTGGACAAGTCCCCGGGTCCGGATGGAATGCATCCCAGGGTATTGAAAGAAATGTCAGAGGTAATAGTGGATGCGTTAGTGATTATTTATCAAAACCCGTTGCATTCTGGGGTAGTGCCGGTTGATTGGAAAACGGCTAATGTTACGCCGCTGTTTAAAAAAGGAAGGAGACAAAGGGCGGGTAACTATAGGCCGGTCAGCTTAACGTCTGTAGTAGGGAAAATGCTGGAATCCATTATTAAAGAGGAGATAGCAGGGCATCTGGATAGAAATGGTTCGATCAATCAGACGCAGCATGGATTCATGAGGGGAAAGTCGTGCTTGACGAACATGTTGGATTTTTATGAAGATGTGACTAGGGCGGTTGATGGAGGAGAACCGGTGGATGCGGTGTTTTTGGATTTCCAAAAGGCGTTTGATAAGGTGCCCCATAAAAGGCTGCTGAAGAAGATTAGGGCACACGGAGTTGGGGGTAGTGTGTTAAAGTGGATTGGGGACTGGCTATCCGACAGGAAGCAAAGAGTCGGAATAAATGGGTGTTTTTCCGGTTGGAGGAAGGTAACTAGTGGCGTGCCGCAGGGATCGGTACTCGGGCCGCAACTGTTTACCATTTATATAGATGATCTGGAGGAGGGGACGGAGTGTAGGGTAACGAAGTTTGCAGACGACACAAAGATAAGTGGAAAAGTGAATCGTGTGGAGGACGGAGAAGATCTGCAGAGAGATTTGGACAGGCTGAGTGAGTGGGCGAGGATATGGCAAATGGAGTATAACGTTGAGAAATGCGAGGTTATACACTTTGGAGGAAATAATAACAAATGGGATTATTATCTCAATGGAAACAAATTAAAACATGCTACCATGCAAAGGGACCTGGGGGTCCTTGTGCATGAGACGCAAAAGCCCAGTCTGCAGGTACAACAGGTGATCAAGAAGGCAAATGGGATGTTGGCCTATATTGCGAAGGGGATAGAATATAAAAGCAGGGATGTCTTGATGCACCTGTACAGGGCATTGGTGAGGCCGCAGCTGGAATACTGTGTGCAGTATTGGTCCCCTTATATGAGGAAGGATATATTGGCATTGGAGGGAGTGCAGAGAAGGTTCACCAGGTTGATACCGGAGATGAGGGGTTTGGATTATGAGGAGAGGCTGAGGAGATTGGGTTTGTACTCGTTGGAGTTTAGAAGGATGAGGGGGGATCTTATGGAGACTTATAAGATAATGCGGGGGCTGGATAGGGTGGAGGCGGAGAGATTCTTTCCACTTAGTAAGGAAGATAAAACTAGAGGACACAGCCTCAAAATAAAGGGGGGTCGGTTTAAGACAGAGTTGAGGAGGAACTTCTTCTCCCAGAAGGTGGTGAATCTCTGGAATTCTCTGCCCACTGAGGTGGTGGAGGCTACCTCGCTGAATATGTTTAAAGCGCGGATGGATGGATTCCTGATCGGTAAGGGAATTAAGGGTTATGGGGATCAGGCGGGTAAGTGGTACTGATCCACGTCAGATCAGCCATGATCTTATTGAATGGCGGGGCAGGCTCGAGGGGCTAGATGGCCTACTCCTGCTCCTATTTCTTATGTTCTTATGTTCTTATCTTCTCCTGAGCCTATTTTGAAGTGTGATGATATGGTGGTGGGGGGTGGAAGAGGGGAGGCGCAATGATATCCCTGCAATGTTAATAACTGCCATGCAACTCAAAGAGGTTTACAGGGGTGTAAAAATCAGCAGCTGCTTCCTCTGAATGCACATTAATTCCTGAATCATGTTGTTTTTAATGATCATTGCGTACCAGCAGCAGTTAACACGATCTGTAAAGTGGCCCCTGAGCAACAAGGCCCCATAGCACTTTGAGACTTCCAGTACATGCATCAGTCGCATTTCATTGGAAAGTAATATTTTTATAACATGAAATATCACTTTATTTTCCTCCTCCATCTGAACACCGTTCTTTCTGGCTTCCCACCTTCCTCACAAATGGCAACACACGCAAAATTCTGCTATTTGTTTCCTATCTTTCATTAAGTACCACTCAGTCAACACCCCTCGCCTTAATAAATTAAATGACACTTAATCCAATCACTCAAAGTGAAACTTTTTGGCCCTGTACGTAAGTCTATTGGTATCCTTGTTATTCCTCATGGCTTTATAACCCCTCCTCTGACTGTGGCCAATTGAACATGCCTGTCTCCCTTTACCTCCATCTTGGTGACAAATCTTGAGTCATTTTTAATTAAGTCCCCATTATGGAACACCCTCCGTAATCCCTCTGCCTCTCACTCCTCTTTTAATGTACCCTTTAAATCTCATTAGGCACCCAAATCTTCAGCCTCTCCTTTTATTCTCTTTCTCCTTAGCTTATCATTTGTTTTTCACTGTATCCTGATGCTTTTCCCAAGCTAAAGGCAGTGCATAAATCTAAATTGATGTTATTATTGTTCAATGTCTCCTTCAAATCATACTAAATCAATGGGAAACACATAATCGCTGATTGTATTAGTCACACTCAGATTATTCATTAAGTTTACTGTAAGAAGTGAAAAGATAAATCAACAGATAACTGGAGTAGATATATAACTTTCCACCATCTGTTGCAAAATAATAAAAGATTCAATTCTCCTCGCATCTTTATAACGTGAGTCAGAGACAAGAAACTTCATGTGAGAAATTAACTTCATGGGGCCTAATAGATCCCAACTTATTCAATGGCGCAGGAAAATGAGAAACAAGGAAATGTAGGGAACGTACTTAGTCTTTATTTTCGTTGATCCACTGCCAGATCTGGCTGGACCATGTAAAACACTATCAGGTCCTACTCCCATTTACTGAAACTGGAATGCAAAGTAACCTGTGGCTCCTTTTCTCGACTGCAAACCGTCTTCTTAAATCCCCCTCCTGTCTCCTTCACCCTCACCTCCTACAATAAGCGTGAGAGCTCACTGACTTCTTATAAGGTCAAGACCTTCCAATCCACTACCTCTGTCGCTAGCAAAGCGGGTCAAACTTCCTTTAATGCTCCCTCCTGCCTTATTCCTGAACCCACATCCTTCTCTAGTTTCACTCTTCTCTCCCCTCATGCCCTCCCCGACCTCATCTTGTTCACAAGCCCCACCTCTGCCTCCCTTGCTCCTATTCCCACTAATCTGCTGGTCACCCAACTTGCCTCCTGATCTCCATGTTAGTCAATATTGATATGTTCCTCTCTTTTTCTGTCTCCTTTAAATTTGCTGTTATCATCCCTCAACTCAAAATTCAAACCTTGACCCTCACCTTCCTTGCAAACTATCGGCCCATCTCCAACCTTCCTTTTTCTGACTAAAATTCTTGAATGTGTTACTGCCTCTCAAATCCATGTTCACCTTTTCCAGAACATCGATGTTTGCATCCCTCCAATCAGTTTCTCACCTGCCTCAATACCTAAAGTGATTCTTACCATTGTCAAAAATGACATGTCATGTGATTGTAACAAAGGTAAGCTTTCCTTCCTCCTCCATCTGATTCCTCTGCAGCAGTGAGATGTTTGACATGCCACCCTGCTCCTAAGCCTTTCCACCATTTTACAGCTGGGTAGGACTGCTCTCTCCTGGTTCCATTCTTACATATTTAATCAGAACTAGGGTACTACTTGCAACGGTTTCTCCTCCCATTCATGCACAATTACTTCTGGTGATCCCACAGATTTATCCTTGGCCCCCTCCTACCTTTATCTACATGCGGCTCCTCGGCAATAACATCCAAAAGCATTTCTTTTCACATGTACTTTGATATCACCCAGCTCTGCCTCACCATCACCTCTTTCAACTTTTCCGCTGTTGCCAAATGACCAGATTGCTTTTCAACATCATGTGTTGGACGAGCAGAAATTTCCTCCAATGGAATATTGGGAAGGCTGAAACTATTGTTCTTGGTCGCTGCTCTAAACTCTGGAGGGATTTGCCAGCTCCTCCCGCAGCATGTTTTCCGGCGGCAGAGGCGGTGCACCATTGGCCAATAGCATGATCTTCTGGTCCTATAAATGTCTACAGCATTTTGCATAGCTTGCCCATCCCATCATGGGGGGTCGTCTTGGGCAGAACTGGAAGATCCTGCCAGCAGGAAGGCCAGAAAATCCCACCCTCTGTTCCTAAGCAACAGGTTCCATCCCTCTCCCGTGAAACAATCTGGGAACGAATAAGTCGGTTTGCAACCTCAATGCGTGTTTGACCCCAAGATGAGCTACCAACCACAGAACTCATGCCATTACTAAGACCATCTATTTCCATCTCTGGAATATCACCCAAATTCACCCTTACCTTAACTCATCGGCTGCTGAAATCCTCATTTGTGCCTTTCTTAGCTCCAGATTTGACTATTCTAATGCACTTCTCGTTGGTCTCCCACATGCTCCACTTAAATCAATGTTATCCAAAACTCTGCTGCTCATGCCTTATCTCATACCAAGTCTCCTATCATTCCTGGGTTCACTGACCTAACTGGCTCCTGGTCAAGCAGTGTCTTGATTATAAAATTCTCATTCTTGTTTTCAAATCACTCCTTGGTCTCATCCCTGTGTGCCACTGTAATCACCTCCAGCCCCACAACACACATGATATCTGCACTCCTTTAATTCTGTCCTCTTGTGCATCACCGATTTTAACCATTCCATCACTGATGACTATGTTTCAATTGCCTACAATAAGCTCTGGAATTCCTCCATAATACACTTTGCCCTCTACCTCACCTTCCTCCTTTAAGACACTCCTTAAAACTGACTGCTTTTACCAAGTTTTTGGTCATCTTACAAATGCTTCCATTTATAGCTCAGTGCTATATTTTGTTTTATGAAGCTCCTATGAAACATCTTAGGATGTTTTATTATGTCAAATACTATGCAAGTCTAAGTTGGGCTGGAATTCTCTGTTCTTGCACGTCCCGCTGACAGTGCCAGTGAGAAAGGAAATATTCGTTCTCAGCCGAATCTCCGTTCACTGCAGCAGGACTGGAGAATCCCAGCTGCAGGCGTGGTCGGAGAATTCCAGCCTTGCTGTTGTTGTCCAATGAAAGATAAAACTATATCCTTCAGCAATCCTCAGAAATTGCCTTTATATTGAATTACTGATTGCAGTGACAGACCAGAAACAAAACGAGTACCAGATGTAAACAACATCCATAAATCCAAGCTTGCTAAAAAGGATTGGACATAACTTGATTAGGATTCCCTTGATGCGACAACCATTACAAGCAACAGCCCTAACTCTTTTTTACAATAGAAAACTCACATATACTGTCAGTGGAAACAAATAAACCTTTGTGTCCTGACAAGGATCTGTCTACATACAATCAATATCAACAACACAAGGGTATCTTAGCATACTGACAATGTTACTGGACTAGCAATCTAGAGCCCTGGACCAATAGCTTAGCAAACTACTCAATGTTGTCAAAAAGCTATGAAAAGCTCTAATAAGATTTAAACCGACTGATTCATCCAGCATCAACCTACACAATGAACATAATGAAGGGGCACCTTGTCCAGTTAACTCTGCAAAATTCTGCTCACTAGCATCTGAGGATTGGCCAAAATTTGGGAGTGTTGTCCCACAGGTTAGTCGAGCAACAGCCTGACAGTCACATTCAGTGAATCATTCCTTTCATCATTGTCCCAATCACCTTCCCTGGGTATGGCCTATCCCACCGGTAGACAAAACCTACCAGAGGTGGCAGCAAACTGGTATACAGTCAGGAGAGAGTGGCTCTGGGAATCCTTATCATTAACTGGATCCTTCATGAAGCCTCATGATATTAATAATCTAGATTTTGGTGTGCAGGGGACAGTTTCAAAGTTTGTGGATAATACAAAACTTGGAAATGTTGTAAGCTGTAAAGAGGACAATGTAGAACTTCAAAAGGACATGGACTAGTTGGTAGAGTGGGCAGATAGGTGGCAAATGAAGTTCAATGCGAAAAAGTTACAAAACAGGACTACATGCATGCTAAATAGCGAAAGAATGCTACAGGCAAAGCTAAGCAATCATACAATCAATAGATTAAATCAAAGCTCTACTGTTCTACCATATTCAGTTGTAAATGAAGGTGGACAATCTAACAACTAATGGGAGGAGGAGCTGTATGAACATCCCCAATCTCAAAGGCCAGAACATGAGTGCATATGACAACATTACAGCATTTGCAACCATATTTAGCGAGAAGTGCTGAATGAACGATTCACCTCAGCCTCCTCCTGAGGTCTTCATCATCACAGATGACAGTCTTCAGCCAATTAGACTCCATTCCATGATCTCAAAAAAGGCTGAGGGCATTGAATACAGCCAAAACAATGGGCCCTGACAACATCCAGATGTAGTAGTGAAAACTTCTGTTCCAGAACTAGCCATGGCCCTAACGACATTGTTCCCGTACAGCTACAACAGTGGCATCTTCCTGATATCTTCCCTGGAAAAATGCCCGGGTATGTTTTGTCCATAAAAAAACAGGACTAAACTCAATACACTCAATTTTCACCTATTCTCAATCATTGATCAATGTGTTACCGACAGTTCTATCAAGTAATACTTACTCACCAATAACCTGCTCACTGATGCTCTGTTTGGATTAGGCCAGAATTACTCAGCTTCAGACCTCACTACACCATGATCCAAGTATGGACAAAAGAGTTGAACTCCAGATGTGAGTTGAGAATGACTGTCTGTGATATCAAGGCAACATTTGACCGAGTGTGGCATCAAAGAGCCCAAGTAAAATTGAATTCAATTGGAATTTCAGGGAAATCTTTCCATCAGTTGGAATTATATAACTTGCACAAAGAAAGAATGGCTTGGGTTAATCAAGGCTATCATCTCAACCTTAGGACATAATTGCAGAACTACTTCAGGGTAGTGTCCTAGGTCTAACCATTTTCAGCTGCTTCACCAATGACCTTCCCTCCACCACACGGTCAGAAGTGAGGGTGTTTGCTGATGATTGCACAGTCTTCAATTCCTCAGATAATATTCAGCACCATTTGCGATTTCTCAGATGCCGAAGCAGTTCGATGCCCACATGCAGCAAGACCTGGTCAGCATTCAGGCATGCACTGGAAAGTGACCAGTAATGTTCACACCACAGAAGTGCCAGGTAATGGCTATCTATAACAAGAAAGAGTCTTATCACCTTTCCTTGATATTCAATGGTATTAACCATCACCAAATCTCATTACATCACATCACCATCACATCCTTGTGGTCATCATTGACTAGAAACGTAACTGGACCAGCAACATATATACTGTGGCCACAAAAACAGGCCAGACTCTTTCACGTGCTTGACTCCCCAAAGCCTGCTCACCATCTACAAGGCACAAGTCAGGAGTTTGATGGAATATTCTCCACTTGTCTGGATGGATGCAGCAACAACACTCAAGAAGCTCAACACCATCCAGGAAAAAGCAACCCATTTGGTCGACATCCCATCCATCACTTAAACATTTACTTCCTCCAACATGCAGTGGCAGCGATGTGTAGCACCTACAAGATGTACTGCTGCAACTCAACAAAACTGTTCGACAGCATCTTTTAAACCTCCAACCTCTGTCACCTAGAAGGGCAAGGCAGCAGAAACATGAGAACACCACTACCTGCAAATTACTCCACAAGCTACATCATTCTGACTTGGAAGTAAATTTCTGTTCTTTCATCATCTGTGTGTCAAAATCCTGAAACACCTACCTAACTGTGTTGTGGAGGTACCTGCACCATATGGACTGCAGCAGTTCAAGAAGGCAGCTCACCACCAACTTCTCAAAGGTAATTCTGGTTGAGCAATAAATGTTGTCCTAGCCATTGACACACACATCCCATGAATGAATAAAAACACAATGATTTCTTAGGAATAGAAGTAGGCCATTAAAACACTAAACCCTATTCCATCACTGATCCAGATAATTTATTCATTCATGAAATGAGAGTGTTACTGGCAAGGTCACTATTTCTTGTCCATCCTTAATTGCCCTTGAGAAGGTGATGGTGAGCTACAACTTGAACAGTTGCAGGAAATGTGATGTGGACACACCTCTGGTGCTGTTAGGTTGGTTGATCTGCACCTAATTCTATTCATTGCCTTTGCTCCACCTCATTTGCTATCATAACTGACAAAATATCAATTTTGATCTTAAAAATTTCAATTGACCCAGTATCCAAAGCCTTTGGGAGAAGGAAGGTGGAAGAGTGGTCAGTCAGAATATTCACTACCTTTTGTGTAAAAATGTGCTTCCTAATTTCACTCTGAAATAATCCAGCAACCTGGGAGGCAAATTTGGTTTTGAGTGGAAGGGAGAGATGCCAAGTGAGCCTGCAATGTTGGTATTTTCACAGTCCAAGTGGAAGCTGAGTTCCTCTTGTTCAATTTAGGACCATGAGAAACATATCAGCTACAAAGGTACAAGGTGCATGCCATTTTGCCTGTTTCTTGTACATGGGCTGATGGGGGAAAAAACAAATTTCAAGGAGCTATATATCAGGCCCTATATCAATGTCTGAAATATGTCCAATACCAGATTGAGTTAGGTGATAATTCACTATCCTAGACCACCAACTGAAATAGGCATCGGGCCCTTTTCATGTATTAACACCTATTTCTCCATTGTTGGTCAACATTGAAAAAAGATGGGCCATTAAATGAATACATGGGCCATTGTTTCAACTTATAAATGTCTCAGTCTTGCTACTTAGAAAGGCAAGAGCCACAACACCATGGAAATACCACCTCCAAGTTCTCATCCAAGCCACGCACCATATTGACTTGGATATATAACCCTGCTCTATCACTATTAATAGGTCAAAATGCTGGATAATATCTGGTCAGGGGCAACTGGGAGCACCATAATTGCAGCCTTGTCAATAAAAGGCAAACTTACAACACAGCAGTTACAAAGAATTTTAAAGATAAAGAAATTGGTCCCCATCACATCATATTTCAGAAAATAAGTGGAAGTATGGAAGCTAATTTCCAGACATGATGATTTGCTTACGATCCCTCCGAGAAGAGTATCCACTATCAAATAAGCTTCCCCAGCGCTCCAGTATTATGTAGATAAAGCCTGAGGTTTGATTTCTAAGGAACCTAAAGTCATTATTTTCAGGTGGTGTCGCAGGTGCACCACCTACTTGTGGGGATTGTTACTTTAAGAGCAACCTCACTGAGTAAGGGTCACATGGTCTGCACAGCCAATCAACACCTAGCCTGAGGAATCTCTCAAAGGGGAGAAGTTTTCCTTGTTAGAAGGACGAGCTCAGAGCATATAGCTAATGAAGCAACCTGGCAAGGTCACTATTTCTTGTCCATCCCTAATTGCCCTTGAGAAGGTGATGGTGAGCTACATCTTGAACTGTTGCAGGAAATGTGGTGTGGACACTCCTCTGGTGCTGTTAGGTAGGCTGATCTGCACCTAATTCTAAATAAAGTTAAATTGTTCAATTTAAGAAGACTTCGGAGTACATCTTCACACAATACTTCAAGCCAGTTTTGGCGCAAGTCAAATTTTCTGGCCAATGGGTCAATAAATACCTGTCAATACCATGAAAGAAAATAGTACGTGACTACAAATTATTGAGAGCATTGTGGTGAACTTTACAGTCCCCCACTGGTGTATATGAAGACAGTGAGGTAAGTAAAATAAAGCAGTTGGTTAGCCCACCACTTTTCTGCCAACCACTGATCTATGGAAGCAGATAAGACGTTAGGCAACTAGCCCGCCCTTAGGTCTAGCGAGGCTCTTAAGTGGCTAATTGATGATCACTTAAGGTCATCATTCCCCCTCCGCTGCAATAATATGTGCAGCTTGAGAAGGCAAGGGAAAGCCAAGTAGTCTGGGAGGTTTTATTGCATGGGTTAAAAGTGGGCATGACGGGGTGGGGGTGGCTCCTTTGGGGGGTCCCCTGTGCCCATCTGGGGCACTGATGCGCTACTCAAACACGAGGCCTGAAGCTCAGTAAATGAAAGGCTTTTATTTACTGTAATGAAGCAGCCAGAACTTATATACACTATCCCAGACTGAAGGGGTCCCGGCCAGAGCAGGGACTCTTATACCTCTCCCAGGAGGCGGAGCCCGACTGGGATGTGCCACAACACTACAGTACAAAGGTGTAACAACCCCACCCTAACCCCAACAGCAACAATAGCACAACCCAACAGTAACATATGTACATCCTTGTAGTACTGGCCAGCCCCTGGCTCAGTACTATCCAGTGGGAACCAACGATGGTTCACCACATTCACCCCTCCTTTGAGAACAAAGGCCGGCGGGGTACAAAAAAACAGAATAAAGTGTCAGCAGTCTATAAGTTCAGACGGTCAGGGGGACCGCACCGTCGTTGTGACCTCCTCGATACCGGCGGTGACACCGGAGTAGGCCCTTGCGGTGGCGTTCTCCCCAAGGTGGCGTCCAGCTGTTCTTCCACGGACTCACAGGCCGGTTGACCCTGAGGTGACGGTAGTCAATGGGATCCTGACACGCCCTGCGGTGGCGACCATCTTCTGGGCTCAGGCAAGCTGTACATGGGAGTAAAATGGTTAAGCAATGGTCCCGATGCTGCCCGCGCCGTGTCCGGGGAAGAAACAAGAGATAAAAGGTTTGTTACAGGGGGTATGGGAGCGACAGGGGTTGCTACGTCCCCTGCTGGCGCCAGGTCTCGGATCGAGACCGTGTCCTCTCGCCCGTCAGGGTATGCCACATAGGCATACTGAGGGTTGGCGTGGAGGAGATGGACCTGTTCGACCAACGGGTCGGACTTGCGGGCCCTTACATGTCGCCGCAGGAGGACGGGTCCTGAGTACGTCAACCAAGACGGTAATGAGGTCCCCGAGGAAGACTTCCGAGGGAATGAGAACATCCTCTCGTGGGGAGTAGCATTGGTTGCCGTACACAGGAGGGAGCGAATAGAATGGAGCGCATCAGGGAGCACCTCTTGCCAACGGGAGACTGGAAGACCTTTTGACTTCAACGCCAGTAAGACAGCCTTCCAGACTGTAGCATTCTCGCGTTCCACCTGTCCGTTACCCCGAGGGTTGTAGCTCGTGGTCCTCCTAGAGGCAATCCCGTAGGAGAGCAGGAATTGCCTCAAGTCATCGCTCATGAACGACGAGCCCCTGTCGCTATGGATGTAGCCGGGGTACCCGAACAGGGTAAAGAGATCACGGAATGCCTTGATAACCGTGGCAGCGGATGTATCAGAGCAGGGAACAACAAAAGGGAACCGAGAGTACTCGTCAATGATATTGAGGAAGTACACATTCCGATCTGTTGAGGGAAGGGGGCCCTTAAAATCGACACTCAGTCTCTCGAAGGGACGAGTGGCCTTGACTAAATGTGCCCGGTCAGGTCGGGAAAAGTGCGGTTTGCATTCCGCGCAAACCCGACAGCTCCTTGTTACTGACCTGACGTCCTCCACCGAGTAAGGCAGGTTGCGGGATTTTATAAAGTGGTAGAGCCGAGTGACCCCAGGATGGCACAGGTCATTATGGAGGGCGTGCAAACGGTCCTCCTGTATACTAGCGCATGTTCCACGCGAGAGGGCATCCGAGGGCTCATTGAGTTTCCCTGGACGGTACATGATGTCGTAGTTATAGGTGGAGAGTTCAATTCTCCACCGCAAGATCTTGTCATTCGTGATCTTGCCCCTCTGCATGTTGTTAAACATGAACGCCACGGACCGCTGGTCCGTGATCAGGGTGAACCGTTTTCCCGCCAAGTAATGGTGCCAGTGCCTGACGGCCTCCACAATGGCCTGGGCCTCCTTTTCCACCGCTGAATGCCGAATTTCGGGGCCTTGGAGGGTGCGGGAAAAAAATGCGACGGGCCTGCCCGCCTGGTTAAGTGTGGCGGCCAGGGCGAAATCAGATGCATCGCTCTCCACCTGAAAGGGGATGGACTCGTCTACAGCGTGCATCGTAGCTTTCGCGATGTCGGCTTTCAATTTATTGAAGGCCAATCGGGCCTCTGGCGTTAAGGGAAAAGTCGTGGACTTAATGAGCGGACGAGCTTTATCCACGTAGTTGGGAACCCACTGCGCATAATAAGAGAAGAAGCCTAAGCATCTTCTCAGTGCTTTTGCACTAGCAGGTAAGGGAAGTTCAGAAAGGGGGCACATACGGTCTGGATCAGGGCCAATGACCCCGTTTTCCACCACGTATCCTAGGATGGCTAAACGGCGCGTACGAAACACACACTTCTCCCTGTTGTAGGTCAAGTTCAGGCGAGATGCAGTGCGTAGGAAGTTCAGGAGATTCGTGTCGTTGTCCTGCTCGGCCACAGATGGTGACATTATCCAGGTACGGGAAGGTGGCCCGCAGCCCGTTCTGGTCCACCATTCGGTCCATAGCACGCTGGAAGACCGAGACCCCATTGGTGACACCAAAGGGAACCCTGAGAAAGTGATACAAGCGACCATCCGCCTCAAAAGCCGTGTATTGTCGGTCCTCTGGGCGAATGGGGAGTTGGTGGTAGGCAGACTTGAGGTCTATGGTGGAGAACACCCGGTACTGCGCAATCTGATTAACCATATCAGATATGCGCGGGAGGGGATACGCATCCAGCTGCGTATATCGGTTAATGGTCTGACTGTAGTCAATGACCATCCGGGGTTTGTTCCCGCTCTTGACCACTACGACCTGCCCTCTCCATGGGCTAGCACTGGGTTGTATGATCCTTTCTTTGAGGAGCCGCTGAACCTCAGATCTAATGAAGATCCAATCCTCAGCGCTGTAACGCCTACTTTTAGTCGCGATGGGCTTGCAGCCTGGCACAAGATTCTGGAACAAGGAGGGTGTGGTGATCTTCAGCGTCGAGAGGCTGCATTGGGCAATTTGGAGGCTGCTGCTGTTTTCCCACTGCCAGTGAAGGGAGTGGCCCTCCGTACTGTAGGATTACACTCCTCAAGTGGACCATGAAGTTTTGTCCGAGAAGTATTGGCGCGCAAAGATACGGCAACACAAGGAGCTTGAAACGCTCGTAAACTGTGCCTTGCACCTTCAAGGTTACCACGCAACTCCCTAGCACGGCAACGGACCGGGACCTTGATGCCATAGAGATTGTCTGTTTGGCAGGTTGAATCTGGAGTCCACATCGCTTCACAGTGTCTGGGTGGATAAAGCTCTCAGTGCTCCCGCTGTCAAACAGACAATAAATCACATGGTATATTACCTGGATATTCATCATAGATTTGTCAAGTCTATGAGGCTTGGCCTGGTCCAGGATGATCGACGCCACCGTTGGTTCATGAGCGCCACTGCAGGCAGCTGAAATCGATTAGGAGGACCCCTGCTGGTCGTTCATGGTCAGTGTCGACCAACATGGCCGCTCCCATGAGTCGCACGTGGGTGAGGGCGCCAAACTCAGCGACCCCTGGTGGTCATACTCCTCCGACTCCGTCGACCGTAATGGTGTCGTCCTGGTCTCGCACGTGGACGAACCCCGCGATGACTTCGACGACGAAGACCCGAGCTCTGAAGAATCGCAGGCCGCACTGCCGTTCCTGGGTTTAGATCGGCACACTTTTGAATAGTGCCCTTTTTTACCGCATGCGGTGCACAACACAGCTTTAGCGGGACACCGTTGCCGAGTATGCTTCGCTCCTCCACAGAAATAGCACCGCGGGCCGCCCGGGGCTGCTGCCGTCGTCTGGCCCGAGTGTGAGCACGCCATTACGCAGCATTTCGAACCCGAGGGACGAGGAGGGATTAGCAACTGCTCCTGCCACGTTGTCTCCACATGGTCCTCCGGATATAATACTAAGCTTTTGGAGGCCGTCTCGAGCATCTCTGCTAACTCGATGGCCTTCTCCAACAGTTTAAGTCGAATGTACGACGATCCGACCCCGGCCACAAACGCATCTCGGGCGAGGTCGTTCATGCTCTGCTCAGCCGACACAGCTTTGCAGTCACAGCCCCTGGCTAGCTGTAGGACCTCGTTCGCATATTCCTCCATCCTTTCGCCAGACTGCCGTCGTCGAGTGGCTAGGAGGTAACGAGCGTGTATCTCATTGGGTGGTTTGATATAGCGCTTCTTCAGAAGCTCGAGGGCCTTAGTATAATCGGTGGCCGCATGGATCACGAGGTAGACAGTGTCGCTTACCCTCGCATGGAGGACCCGGAGTCTGTCATCATCTGTGGTGACCGCTGCGGAGGCTGCCAGGTAGTCTTCGAAACACTTCAGCCAGTGGTCGAAGGTGTTAGAAGCGCCCACCGCACGTGGATCTAGCGTCAGGCGTTCCGGCTTCAGAATTTGCTCCATACTCTCTCTCCTTTTTTTTTTCTTTTCGACGAGAGTTTAACGACAGTAAATAAAATTGATGCGCTACTCAGACACGAGGCCTGAAGCTCAGTAAATGAAAGGCTTTTATTTACTGTAATGAAGCTGCCAGAACTTATATACACTATCCCAGACTGAAGGGGTCCCGGCCAGAGCAGGGACTCTTATACCTCTCCCAGGAGGCGGAGCCCGACTGGGATGTGCCACAATGCTACAGTACAAAGGTGTAACAACCCCACCCTAACCCCAACAGCAACAATAGCACAACCCAACAGTAACATATGTACATCCTTGTAGTACTGGCCAGCCCCTGGCTCAGTACTATCCAGTGGGAACCAACAATGGTTCACCACAGGCACTGTACCCTACCCCTCCTTTGAGCATCCTTTACAACCGACCCTCCCCCTCCCCCCCCTGCTGGGGTCAAAAATAATCCCCAATCAAAATGTGTGAACTCACCTGAAGTTCAGTATCCATCTTCATCTCTTCTTGGAACTCAATGTAGTTGCACCAATGGCCAATGTATATAGTGCTCCAACTGTAAATACTTAAACCCCCACATCTGATATCTCAAGTTTACACGTTTGCAGTTACTGAAGGGATCAGAAAGAATAATATAAAAGTTGCAACAAAATAATTTTGCAAAAGCCACAGGGATGTTTGTGTTTCTGAATCACAATGCAGGAATAACCTTGGATCAGTGATTATGGTATTAACACGATACCACAAAAATACATTGAAACTTTTCCTCAAAACAAAGATTTAGCTGCGACTCAACAGTGTCTAATTTGAAATTTTGTGCCACAAATGTGCTAAGGGTTATATTTTTAAAAAATGCATGTCCTTTTGTAAACACAACAAGTGCAAACCTGTTGGCCAAGACAGAAAAGCAACGTCAAAGGACACTGCGCTTAGAGCCTCAGAGGAAAATATGATGTATTGCAGAAGGCAGAGAATAAATCATAGCCACTGCTCCTGGACAATAAGGTAATTCTCCTGAACAATCTTTCTTCAAGGGTAAAAGGAAACAAAGTAATGAAGTAGAGAGATTGCGCAGGTTGGCTTAGTGTCTGAGAGTGCAAGGAGCTGCTATTATTCCAAGTTTCTAATATCCACTTAGAGACAGCTTCCAATACTGAAGATGCAAAACACACTTTATCATCTGTTCACTTCATGACAGAGATTATAGTACATCCTGGTATTTGGCATATAAGTACTATTATACCCCAGAATCAGCCCCAAATGTCACATAGCAGCAGGAATGCGAGGATTTTAAAGATTCATTGATATTACTGATATGTACAATGCATCAGAATTGAATGGGAATTAGAGAATGTCAGAGCAGAGAGAAAAAGTGCAGCCAGCATACAGGTATGGCTTAAACTAAGTAATATATATACAAAACGCAACTTGAGCTTGATTCTTTATTCATTGTTGCCACTATCACTGATCCCATTAAGAGATCTTGCTGAGAAACAATGTGCCCTACCCAAAGCAAAATGCTGCAGATACTGGAAATCTGAAATAAAAGCAGAAAATACACTGGAAACACAATGCTGCAGTGTTATAATGGTCGTTCATCACCTTGAAACATTAACTCTGTTTCTTTCTCCACAAATGCTGCAAGACACGTACCCAATCTGGTAGTATGACATAGCATTAAATAAAATCGGACAAAGATGTATGCTGCAATATTTGCAATTTTTAAAAAATCACACCAACTTTGGGATTCAAGGCCTATACAGTTCATTTGATTTAATTGATGGATAGTCAAGAATTGAACAGGATTATAGACCTGGAATAGAATCCATGATCATTGAAGGTGCAGAAGGAGGCCATTCAGCCCATTGACTCTGCACCAACTCTCCAACAGATCATCTTACCCAGGCCCTATCCTCTTAACCCCACATTTTTACCCCACTAATTACGCTATCCTATACAACTTGGGATACTAAGAGACAATTTAGCATGGCCAATCCACATAATCTGCACATCTTTAGACTGTGGAAGGAAACCGGAGCACCCGGAGGAAACCCAAACAGACACAGGGAGAACATGCAAACTCCACACAGACAGTGACCCAAGGCTGGAATTGAACCCAGGTCCCTGGCACTGTGAAGCAGCAGTGCTAACCATCGTGCCAATATGCCGCCCTACATGAATATATCTTTTTTTTTGTAAGAACTTGATCTCATATTCTCCATGTGCATTTCAAATTTCCAACATTTCAGTTTGCACCATGTGGAAATTTTGTTTGTTTTTGATTAGCCTAGATTACTTCACCTTCAAATCAACACTGATCACATTCCAAAGGTAAATCTATTGTTTGTGTAGTACTTTGGACCTTTCTTTCTTTTTCTACATAAATATTATGCTGCAATATTCCAGTCCCCTCAGGGGGGAGTGAGGCCAGATCATTCTGTGGGTGTGGGGGGGAGTGAGGGCAGATCATTCTCTGGGGGGGGGGGGGGGGGGGGGGGGAGGAGGGAGGCGGGTAAGATGTATCTCTGGTGGGGGTGGGGGGGCCAATCGCTCACTAGTGGGGGAGGCAGATGGATCTCTGGTGGGGGGGAGGGAACGGGGGGCAGGGGAGTCTGCTGCCACTCTGCGGGTGATCGGTGGGGGGGAAGGGGGCAGGGGGTTGCGATCGGTCTGGGTAGCGGGGGGGGGGGGGTGGGTGGATAAGGGGGACAGTGATGTGTGTGGGAACCATTGCTCCCGTGTATCACTCCCGGGCCACTTTCTCCGCTTAGTGCGGCCCGGGAGCGATCTGGCACGGGCGCGCTTTTTCAATTTTTTTTCTAAGTGCACATGCGCAGTTCAGAGCTCCAATCATTTCGGCCGCGCTAAGCCCCGCCCACAGCACAAATGGGACGCGCAATTATTTTTTCAGGCTATGTACTAATGGGGGCGCCTGAAAGCAGATTTCCAATTCGGATCTGAATTGCGCCCAGATTCAGCACTTAGAATGAAAATGGTAAAATCAGGTCCTATGTGAAGTGATCTTGGTCAGCTGAACAGGCTATTCTAGTTTGGTATTTTTTGTGTTTAATATTTTATCCTGATGAGATATCCCTATTCTGCATATAATTTATCCACTATATATATATATATATATTATTAAGCAAGTTGTTAGGAGAAAGTTTGCAAAATTAGTAGTTGTACTACCAATGTTGCCCAAATAAGACATACATAACTCATTTAAAATATGCTGATCAAGTGAGAACATGCTTGCTCTGCTCACCTCATCCTAATCACATTTATGGCCTCTGGAAGCTCTTATTTCTACACTGTCTGCAATATTCAAAATTAAATTACTGTGGTCAAAACTCAATCGATAACGTTATAACCTCATTCCTTAAATTCTTTAACTCACAATCTTTATTCTGATGTTTAAAAAATGTATTGAAACGCTCATTCTGACCATATTCCAGAATCTATAATTTTACTTCACACAGGATAGATTTCCTCTTCAGTGCTCTCAGTATTCAGATATGCACCCTGGGAGCACTAAGAATGAGCATTTACATCTTTACTATATATCGTTACGTGCAAAAATCATCAAAATAATATGCATTTCTAGCTGAGCCTAACACGATTATATACCTGAAACACTGATCTGTCATCTCTTTTCAAAGAAGCTGAAGAGCACGCTGTGTGCTTTCAGCATTTTATTTTTCTACTTCGAATTCCCAACCTTTGCCACTTGTGGATATTTTTGCTTTCCTTTCATCTAATTTCGTTTACATTATTGCATCAAAAAACAAATCAGCTGAAAAAACAACAAGTCAAGGATACAATTCTAACTGCTTCCCAGATACAATTCTAACTGCTTCCCAGATACAATTCTAACTGCTTCCCAGATACAATTCTAACTGCTTCCCAGATACAATTCTAACTGCTTCCCAGATACAATTCTAACTGCTTCCCAGATACAATTCTAACTGCTTCCCAGATACAATTCTAACTGCTTACTGAAGAATCAACATATAAAAATTAAGCTAAAGGGATCAGGAATCTCCAAGATCCAGGTGTAATTATTTGCTGTTCATTCACCTGTTACCACCATAGCCTTAGTGTGACTGTTTCATTATCTTGCTTCTTCTCGTGCTTTCTTCATGCCTCCCTCAGTGCAATTATCGATATTATCCACCCATCCAATTTTCCTCTTTCTCTTCTGTTTTTATCCTCAATTTCTCCTTCAGTTGTTGCCAGGACAATTCTGTTGGGTCTTTGTTTCCAATGTCTGTACCCAGCTATCTTTCTCTCTCTCTCTCTCAAACACTTAACAATCCTTCCAATTCTGGAACTTTTACTCTTGTTCTAACCCATTGATTTGTCCTTCTCTCTGTTCAACTTATTCTGAGCATCCATATTTCAAAAACTGTTATCCTCCTCTGATCATCTTTACATAGAATATAGAACAGTACAGCACAGAACAGGCCCTTCGGCCCACGATGTTGTGCCGAGCTTTATCTGAAACCAAGATCAAGCTATCCCACTCCCTATCATCCTGGTGTGCTCCATGTGCCTATCCAATAACCGCTTAAATGTTCCTAAAGTGTCTGACTCCACTATCACTGCAGGCAGTCCATTCCACACCCCAACCACTCTCTGCGTAAAGAACCTACCTCTGATATCCTTCCTATATCTCCCACCATGAACCCTATAGTTATGCTCCCTTGTAATAGCTCCATCCACCCGAGGAAATAGTCTTTGAACGTTCACTCTATCTATCCCCTTCATCATTTTATAAACCTCTATTAAGTCTCCCCTCAGCCTCCTCCGCTCCAGAGAGAACAGCCCTAGCTCCCTCAACCTTTCCTCATAAGACCTACCCTCCAAACCAGGCAGCATCCTGGTAAATCTCCTCTGCACTCTTTCCAGCGCTTCCACATCCTTCTTATAGTGAGGTGACCAGAACTGCACACAATATTCCAAATGTGGTCTCACCAAGGTCCTGTACAGTTGCAGCATAACCCCACGGCTCTTAAACTCCAACCCCCTGTTAATAAAAGCTAACACACTATAGGTCTTCTTCACAGCTCTATCCACTTGAGTGGCAACCTTTAGAGATCTGTGGATATGGACCCCAAGATCTCTCTGTTCCTCCACAGTCTTCAGAACCCTACCTTTGACCCTGTAATCCACATTTAAATTAGTCTACCAAAATGAATCACCTCACATTTATCAGGGTTAAACTCCATTTGCCATTTTTCAGCCCAGCTTTGCATCCTATCTTTGCAGCCTACAACAGCCCTCCACCTCATCCACTACTCCACCAATCTTGGTGTCATCAGCAAATTTATTGATCCACCCTTCAGCCCCCTCCTCTAAGTCATTAATAAAAATCACAAATAGCAGAGGATCAAGCGCTGATTCCTGTGGCACTCCGCTGGCAACCTGCCTCCAGTCCGAAAATTTTCCATCCACCACCACCCTCTGTCTTCGATCAGATAGCCAGTTACCTATCCAAGCTGCCAACTTTCCCTCTATCCCACACCTCCTTACTTTCATCATAAGCCAACCATGGGGGACCTTATCAAACGCCTTACTAAAATCCATGTATATGATGCGCGATTAAATCACTCGGGAGGCTAGATTGGAGCCGGGAAATAAAGGCTTTTATTACTGACAAGAATGGAGCACATTATATACAATACAATCCCAGACAAAAGGGTCTCCAGGCAGTGCAGTGACCTTTATACTTCCCCTGGTAGGCAGAGCCTACTGGAGTGTACCACAGAACAATATCAACAGGTAGAACAGCCCAACCCTAACACCAACAGTAACTACAGTAACATATCTACAAACCCCATAGTGCTGACCATCCATGGCTCAGCACTCATAGTGGTAACCAACTATGGTTCACCACAGTATATGACATCAACTGCCCTACCTTCATCAACACACTTAGTTACCTCCTCAAAAAATTCAATCAAATTTGTGAGGCACGACTTGCCCTTCACGAATCCGTGCTGACTATCCCGGATTAATCCGCATCTTTCGAAATGGTCGTAAATCCCATCCCTAAGGACCTTTTCCATCAATTTCCCAACCACCGAAGTGAGACTAACCGGTCTATAATTACCAGGGTCATTTCTATTCCCTTTCTTAAACAGAGGAACCACATTCGCCACTCTCCAGTCCTCTGGCACCACCCCCGTGGACAGTGAGGACCCAAAGATCAAAGCCAAAGGCTCTGCAATCTCATCCCTTGCCTCCCAAAGAATCCTAGGATATATTTCATCAGGCCCAGGGGACTTATCGACCTTCGGTTTATTCAAAACTGCCAGTATATCCTCCCTCCGAACAACGATTTCCTCCAGCCTATTAGCCTGTAACACCTTCTCTTCCTCAAAAACATGGCCCCTCTCCTTGGTGAACACTGACGAAAAGTATTCATTCATCACCTCGCCTGTCTCTACTGACTCCATACACAAGTTCCCACTACTGTCCTTGACTGGCCCTAACCTCATCCTGGTCATTCTTTTATTCCTCACATAAGAGTAAAAAGCCTTGGGGTTTTCCTTGATCCGACCCGCCAAGGACTTCTCATGTCCCCTCCTAGCTCTCCTAAGCCCCTTTTTCAGCTCATTCCTTGCTAACTTGTAACCCTTAATCGAGCCATCTGAACCTTGTTTCCTCATCCCTACATAAGCTTCCCTCTTCCTTTTCACAAGACATTCCACCTCTTTTGTGAACCATGGTTCCCTCACTCAGCCATTTCCTCCCTGCCTGACAGGGACATACCTATCAAGGACACCCAGTATTTGTTCCTTGAACAAGCTCCACTTTTCATTAGTGCCTTTCCCTGACAGTTTCTGTTCCCACATTATGCCCCCTAATCCTTGCCTAATCGCATCATAATTACCTCTCCCCCAATTGTAAACCTTGCCCTGCCGTACGGCCCTATCCCTCTCCATTGCAATAACAAAAGACACCGAATTGTGGTCACTATCTCCAAAGTGCTCTCCCACAACCAAATCTAACACTTGGCCCGGTTCATTTCCCAGTACCAAATCCAATGTGGCCTCACCTCTTGTCGGCCTATCCACATATTGTGTCAGGAAACCCTCCTGCACACACTGCACAAAAACTGCCCCATCCAAACTATTTGACCTACAAAGGTTCCAATCAATATTTGGAAAGTTAAAGTCCCCCATGACAACTACCCTGTGACCCCGATACATATCCATAATCTGCTTAGTAATTTCTTCCTCCACATCTCTATTACTATTTGGGGGCCTATAGTAAACTCCTAACAACGTGACCGCTCCTTTCCTATTTCTAACTTCAGCCCATATTACCTCAGTGTGCAGATCCCCCTCGAAGTGCCTTTCCGCAGCCGTTAGACTATCCTTGATTAACAATGCCACTCCTCCACCTCTTTTACCAGCTCCCCTACACTTACTGAAACATCTATACCCCGGAACGTCCAACAAACATTCCTGTCCTTGTTCTACCCACGTCTCCGTAATGGCCACAACATCGTAGTCCCAAGTACCAATCCACGCCCCAAGTTCATCTACCTTGTTCTGGATGCTCCTTGCATTGAAGTAGACACACTTCAACCCACCTTCCTGTCTGCCGGTACCCACCCTTGACCTTGATTTCTTGAGAGTCTAGTTCTTGTGTCCACAGAGTGCAACACCCCACATTGGTGAACAGACTAAAATTTCTGCAGCTTCCTGTTGATGCTTTTGGACTTTTCATGCTACTTAAGTCCTACTTGTGAAATCTTTTGCCATAGCTAAGCTAACTTGGATTTCATTCTTCGATGTAGCTTTGGTGTATATCACCCAGCCAAGGTACTTGAAATTGTCCACTGCCTCTATCTCGGTGCTTCTAATCTTGACTTTTCCATTGCCATTTAGAGCCATAAGGCGGAATGTTACGAGAATGATTCAAACTGTCCAGCTAGCGTGAAAATGGGAAAATCAATGGGCGGGACGAGCTGATAAAATTCCGCCCATAATGTTGGTTTTACCTAATTTATATTCAGACTCATTTGTGTCTTTTGATTAGGCCTGACGTAGTCTCTAGCCTTTCCTTTGTTCTGGCTATGAGCATGGTGGCAGCATTTCTGGAGAGAGAAACAGAATTAGCATTTCAAGTCGATTACTTTTCATTGCATAATGTGTTCATCGCAAGTCTTTCTTCAAATGGGTAAGCATCATGCACACCCAATCTGGATTCTCATTAACTCCAGAATCAATTTTGCCAACTACCCAAATAATACAAGCCAAATATATCCCTTACAATATTTGGAATTCACTTTGCAATTGATCACCTGTCTTTTGCTAGAAGTGATGTGGAAGAACTTTGCTAGAAGAACAAGTAATGGCATAGAAGGGAGTTGAAGCAGGGAGATGAGCTCATTGCACTTTATTCTGTGCATCTGATGTCCCGCTAAATATACATAACATGATGTAAATTTTCGGTAAGCACTCAAGTTATGAATCAACTCTTTTCAAAATAAAGATATGGTTCTGAGTGATCATCAGCCTTACCCCTCCCATCCAATTTGCCATGAGTGGACACATCATAACTTCAATGTGTGGAACTTCATAACATTCTCAGTGGATCATCCTTGCACAAAGCAAATGACTGCAGACTCTCAACAAAGATCTAGACAGATGATTCCAGCTGTGTGTACCTATGCATGGTGGGTTCGTTGTTAGAAAAATGAATACTTTCCTCCAGTTGTTATCTCTGGTGACTTTTGCTAATATCCCTAAAAATGGCAACATTTTGAAGTTGGATTACTGTGATCTTGGAGAAATTCCCAGGTAGGCGCAACTCAATGGATAGCCAGCCCCCTGAAATTGAACGTCTGAGCATTCAGATTATCCTGTGGCAAAGTTCACAGTGCGACAGAGGCAAAATCTGACAACTGTGTTCAGCGATCATGCCCACGGCTCTGGATATTTTAAAATCTTTTCCATTTTCTCCCATCATACTAATTTACTTCATTTTTAGCAGTTCAATATTAGTAAATCTCCAAGCTAGTTTATTTGGCATCTTACCTTTGGGGTCTGTTTAATTATGTAATAAGTTAATTAATCAGTGAAGTAAATTGTATGAATGGTGTTCTCTGTTTTTCTTCTCTATAGCAGTAGGCTACCATATGTGTTAAAAAAAAAGTATAAGCTTGAGTTTTATGGCATTAAATTAATCATCAGGCAAAAGATCAGTAAATGCCAACAAGACCAGTCACATTGGGTGGAATTTTCCTTTTTTTATGCAAAGTTTGGCAGCAAATGGGAAAAGTGGAGTTGAAGCTGCCGGCCCCAGCAGCAACTTTCTCCAAAAAAAGATAAGTGAAGCTTACACAATGTCAAGCTGGTGAGGTGGCCTCAGTCCCACCAGCAACTCTGTTTTTAAAAGGCCGCACTGGTACACAAAAATAAGAATGGGGCGGAGCAATGCCAGGCGGTAGTGCTGGGGGTAGTGCCATGGGCGGTGCCAGTCTCGGGTATGTACCTCCCCTCCCTGAGCGAGGCATTCACCTGGGCTCCTTCAGTGGGTATACCGGCCAGGTACACTCGGAGGGAGACCAGTGATAATTCACGCCAGCATGCCCTCACAGTGACGTGAATGGATAATCCAATGGGGAGAGAGGGTGGGGAGGGGGGCACGGAGGTGGGGGAATGATCAGCCATAGAGTCCTGATAATTAGATTCAAATTTATTATAATGGGACTCCCAACATTGAACGTCAGGATTCCCGTTACGTCACTGGCGGGCTGTGGGGCCAATTGCAGTGCAATTTTGCACTGACGTAAAATGCAATTTGGGCATCTCACAAGATTTTCAGCTCCTGTCACTATTCACACCTGAACAGAACAGGAGTGGAAAATCCTAGCTGTTATTATAGAATGCATATGACAAAATTGTGATAACCCTATTGTCATAAAGCAGCATATCATCAGGAGCAACACCAACAAAACTACATAGGATTATATAGGATATTAAAGGATATATGTCAGAGAAATTGTTTTTTCTATTCATTCATAGGGTGTGGGCATTGCTGGCTATTCCAGCGTTTACTGCCCATCCTTAATTGCCCTTGAGAAAGAAGATGGTGGTTATCAGCCTTCCTGAACCGCTGCAGTCCATGTAGTGTAAGTATACCCTCAGTGTTGTTAGAAAGGAAGTTCCAGGATTTTAACCAAATAACAGTGGAGGAAAGGAAATTTCCAAGTCAGGATGGCTTGGAAGCGAACTTCCAGCTGGTGGTATTCCCATGTTTCTGCTGCCCTTGTGCTTTTAGATTGTAACAGTCAAGTGTTTGGAAGGTGTTGCCTATGGAACTTTGCTGAATTCCTGCAGTCCATCTTGTAGATGGTACACATTGCTTCCACTGTATATTGGTAGTGTAGGGAGTGATTCTTTGTGAATGGGATACAAATCAAGTGGACTGCTTTGTCCTGGATTGTGTTGGGCTTCTTGAGTATTGTTAGAGCTACACTCATTCAGGCAAGTGAAGAGTGTTCTATCACACTCCTAACTCATGCCTTGTCGATAGTGGCAGGCTTTGGAGAATCAGGAGGTGAGTTATTCACTGCAGGATTCCTAGCCTCTGACCTGCTTTTGTAGCCACAGTATTTATTTGGCTAGTTCAATTCAGTTCCTGGTCAATGGTGACTCCTAGGATGCCAATAGTGGGGGATTCAGTGACGGTAATGACATTGAATGTCAAAGTCTCTGATGAGTCATGAATGATCCTGACGATGAGGTTACAGCATCTCATGGTTGCCCAATCCTGAGTTGCCAGATCTGTTCAATGTCTACACCATATAGTCTGGTGGCAGTGCCACAGGATGGAGGATATCCTCAATGTGAAGATAGGACTTTGTCTCCACAAGGACCAAGTGGTGGTCATTCCTACTGATACATTCATGGACACATGCATCTGCAGCAGACAGGTTGGTAGTGCTACAACTGAACCACTCTTGGTGATGAACAACGAAGATCCCTACCCAGATTACATTCTGAGGTGGGTAACAGTGGGAGGAAAGTGTTCATCAGCAGGAGGTTTCCATGCCTATGTTTGACCTGGTACCATGAGACCTGATGTGGTCTGGAGTAACGATGAGGACTTAATTCCTTCCCAACTTTATACCACTGTGCCATGCCACCTCTACTGGATCTCTCCTGCTGGTGGGGCAGGGCATACCAAGGATGAAGATGGTGGTGCCTGGTACAATATCTGTAAGGTATGATTCTGTGAAAATGACTATGTCAGGTTAGTTCTTGACTAGTCTACGAGACAGCTCTCCCATTTTTGGCACAAATCCCCAGATGTTAGTAAGACAGACTTTGCAGGGTTAACAAGTCTAGGTTTGCAGTTGCCATTTCTAATGCTGGTTTGACCATCTGGTTTCTTTCCTTACCGACATATTTTTAGTGATTTGATACAAGTGAGTGGCTTGCTAGCTTGCCATTTTGACGATATTTAGTAGTCAATCACATGGCTGTGAGTCTGGAGTCACATGTAATCCAGACCAGGTAGAGAAACAGATTTCCTTCCCTAAAGGACATTAGTGAACCAGATGTGTCTTACAACATTTGACAATGGTCATCATTGGACTTTTAATTTCAGATTTTTACTGAATTCAAATTCCATTAGCTGCCATTGTGGGATTCAAACCTGGCTTCCCAGAGCATTATCCTGATCTTTGAACTACAAGTCCTGTAACAATACCACAATGCCACTGACCAAACAGAACATGCCAGCATTTATGCTCCACTTCTCCCAACTTTCCTTATTTAAGCCTATCATTCCAAGCATCTATTCCTTCTCCCACAAATGCTTGTCAAGCTTTCCCCTAAATGTATATATGCAACTCAGTTCAACCACTGCCTGTGGTAATGGGTTCTACACTCTCACCACTCTTTGGTAAAGCTGTTTCTACTGAATCTTCTATTGGATTTCTTGGTGAACATCTTATAATAATGGCCTCTAGTTATGTTCTTCCCCACAAAAGGAAATATTTTCTCTCGATCCACTCTATCAATTATTCCATAATTTTTAAAGATCTCTATTGGATCACCCATTAATCTTCCTTTTTGAAGAGAAAAAAGGCCAGCCTGTCAATTCTTTCCTGATGTGTATACCCACATATTTCTGGTATCATCCTTTTAAATCTGCTCTGTCCTCTCCTCTATATCCTTTCTATAATTTGATGACCAGGGCTACATGCAGTGCACTAAACATAGTCTAACCAAGATTCAAACAGATGTAGCATAGCTTTCCCCTTTTCCTCTCCTCCCCCCCCCCCTAGAAATAAAGCATATGCTTGGTTTGCTTTTGTTATGGCCTTGCCAACCTGTGGCACAACCTTTGGTAATTGGTATATTTGTACAGCCCTTTGTTCCTTCACCCCACCTAGGCACGCATCTTCCAAGGAATAAGCAACATCGCTATTCTTTAGAACAAAATGTACTGCCTCAAATTTATCTGTTTTGATCGTTTTTGCCAATTATTTGACATTTTACAAGTTTTATTAATTTGTTGCAGCGAGTCCTCCTCAGTATCCTCCTCCGTATTGACACCCCAAATTTTCTGTCATCCACAGATTTTGAAATTGAATTTTTGATTCCAAAGTCAAAATATTAATATCAGTTGTGAACTGCAGTGGTCCCAGGACTGATCCGTGTGGAGTATCAATGTCCACCTTCTGCCATTCTGAATAAGTACTCTGTACTTCAACTCTCTACTTTATGTAAAGAAGCCAATTCACAACCCATTCTGCCATTTGTCCTCCACATTCTCTGACTTTATTCTGTTATCTATTGCGAAGCACCTTATTGATTATATAATGCACATGATTACCTCAGACCCTACATTTGTATAATAAAGGCCAAAACCTGTGCAGGTTTAGCTTTTACACTTCAGGCATCTCCCCTGGGCATCACACTAGTGGAGATTTGAAGGCCTCCCGCCTGATGGAAACATATTTGCTCAAGGCTTAAGGGAGAATGGGAGGGAAGAGGTGAGGGAAGAGTCAAGATTTCCTTATGGGAAACCTGGAAGTATGGGTTACCGAGACGTCCAGCAGGTATTAACTGCAGGACTTCCTTTATTGGTTTTCATCAAGCCTGATAGCCAGTTTGATTCCTCGCCTACACTAATGGTTATTTCTGATATTTTATGGGTTTTTTTCACATTTCCTGTAAATATCAGGTCATCTGATACTTTATAGAAAGTACAAAGGTTCACAGTTTCAAGATTTGTCCTGCAAAAATATGATCCGAATTGCCAATACCTGTGTAATTCTGACAAGCTTCTATAAATGCAGATTCCCTGTGAAGGAATAAAAGAGACATTTGATTTGAAGTTTATCTCAAAGTACTTTGATGATAGAAGTTCAATCAGAAAGTAATACATGATCCCTGAGGGGGACAGGAGTCTTTTAATACAGTTGACAGAGGTATTCATCATTTCTCGCTGCTGCGTCTGATAATTCTCCTACTTTTATGGAATAAATATGTGGGACTCCTTTCACAGTCTAATTCCCACAAAGAAAACCTGTAGTGAACCTCTACTCCTAAGGTACTGCTTAAGGTGTTCATTGATGGTGCAACAATCCTGGTAGGTCATCTGTATCAACATGTGTCATGCACAGTGTAGATTGTCACTGAAGAAGTTGCAACAGGCTATTTAATGAACTCCAGTAACTCATTGAGCCAATAACTATCCGTAATGGACTGGCATCACCCTTGCTGCCTTAACGATGGAGAATACATCCCTGTTAATCATAAAGTGTCATCGATAGCAGTACAAAAAGACATGAATGTCGAACTAACTAACTGCAAATGCCTGCTGGAATGCATTTCATTTGGTCAAACATCTCCTGTGAAAAATATAATTATTATTAATAGGGCAGCTGTAATTATTCTGCAGATGTTTTCAATTATTCTTAATTAAAATGAAACTTGCTGTTCTCTAACTATGTTTTCAATATCATATATAGTTTTGGTAGAAGCTGCAGTATAAGGAAAGATGATATTGACTAGTGAGTGCTGAGAACTTAGCATTGACATTGTTAGCAACTCATACTTCAATTCAAAAAAAGATGAAGAATGAACCACTTTAGTTCCACACCTTTAATGAAGAACTCTGTAAAGTTGCCTGATTCTATTCACCTCGTTATGCTCTGTTTAATCCTAGCATTGCTACTTATCAGTAATGCAGCCTCTGTTCCACCTTGTTCAAATATCACAGGCTTACAAAGAACATGATATTTTCCCCACCAAATTGTTAATAGTTCGTTTTATACAACCTTTTGCAATCATGCCAAACACACAGTTACTTCATCCTGCAGTATAAATGTCTCCCACTTTCTATGCCTTTTAGCTTTGACAAAGAGTCATCTGGACTCAAAACGTCAGCTCTTTTTTCTCCTTACAGACACTGCCAGATCTGCTGCGATTTTCCAGCATTTTTTCATTTTTTCTCTTTTGGTTTCACATTCCAGCATCCGCAGTCATTTGCTTTTTTTTACACAATTACCTACAAAGAAAAGAACAAAGAAAATTACAGCACAGGAACAAGCCCTTCGCCTGAGGGGCTTGAGGTTGTTTTTGTTAGAGAGAAGAAGGTTAAGAGGTGACTTAATAGAGGCATACAAGATGATCAGAGGATTAGATAGGGTGGATAGTGAGAGCCTTTTTCCTCGGATGGTGTTGGCTAGCACGAGGGGACATAGCTTTAAATTGAGGGGTGAGAGATATAGGACAGATGTTAGAGGTAGGTTCTTTACTCAGAGAGTAGTAAGGGCATGGAATGCCCTGCCTGCAGCAGTGGTGGACTCGTCAACGTTGAGAGCGTTCAAGTGGTTATTGGATAAACATATGGATGATATTGGAATAGTGTAGATTAGAGGGGCTTTAGGTTGGTACCACTGGTCGGCGCAACATCGAGGGCCGAAGGGCCTGTACTGCGCTGTAATGTTCTATGTTCTATGTTCTATGCCCTCCAAGCCTGCACCGACCATGCTGCCTGGCTGAACTAAAACCCCCTCCCCTTCCGGGGATCATATCCGTCCATTCCCATCCTATTCATGTATTGTCAAGACGCCTCTTAAAAGTTACTATCGCATCTGCTTCCATTACCTCTCCCTACATATCTTTGCACAGTTCCCCTTCTTTGATTTGATTTATTATTGTCACATGTATTTGTATGCAATGAAAAGTATTGTTTCTTGCTTGCTATACAGACAAAATATATCCTTCACAGAGTCCATAGGGGAGAAGGAAAGGAGAGGGTTGCAGAATATAGTGTTATATAGTCATAGTTTCACCCAATCGGCCACGAACACTCAATGTATGCTATCATCTATGAATGTTACATTCTGAAAAAATGTGCAAGTCTCTTCTTTTCTGGTGAACTAACTGTAAAACTGTTGTGGCGTGTAGGCCACACAGCAATACATGAAATACCTGCTACAGTACTTACTCAAACAGAAATAATTGCTTAATCACTTCAGTCAAAAGGCCTTATGTCAATTTACTCCACTTTAGTTTCATCTGCTAAAAACCCAGCATGTTCTCTAAAACAACCATGAGAGGAACAAATCTCATCTGGTATTATCAGACAAACTAAAATATTAATGCATCCTAACCGTTCTACTCTTGAGGACTATTTTTGCAATTTGGAAAACACACCCAGTTATAATCCTAATTGAATTCAAAGCTGAGAAGCATAGATACACGTTGATTATATTATTTTGCAAGTAGTTTATGACGCTTACATGCTATCTTTTTTATTTGCCGAAGCATTTTATCATATGCTAATTTTAAACTGGGGAAATCTTGCTGGCTATTAAATATTTTATCAGTCTGACAAACATATAAATATTTAGTATAAACATACTGTACTTTGGCTGAACAGTCACATGTCATTATGCTGCTTGGTACTTCGCTGAGTTCCAACAGCTCTGTAAATTCCTTTATCGGATTCTAATTATTCGGGATTATTCCACTGTCCTATCACATCAGGACCACTCAGCAGTTCTATTTCTTTAAACATACAGATGGATATTCTTACTTTAGTAATAAATAACTTTTTCATTTTTATTGCCACTAACCTTACATTTCATGTGCTTTTTCATATCCCATTTGTCTGACTTTACCTGTGTGTATTTCCAATGCCCCTCTGCTCTGATGAAGGGTCATCCAGACTCGAAACATTGGCTCTATTCTCTCTCCCCAGATGCTGTCAGACCTGCTGAGATTTTCCAACATTTTCTGGTTTTGTTGCCCCCTCTTTAAGATTTGTTTTCAACCTTGCAACCTCCAAAATTATTGACAATCAGAAAAATAAGGAGGACAAATGCAAATCTGAAAAACATCAAGCAAACTTAGAAGATTAGAATCATCTTCTTTTCCATATGCATTGTAGAACATGTGTGTTAGTGGAGTACAGAAAGGGCAGGGTAGAGCTTAAGAAAGCAATTTGGAGAGCAAAGAGGGGATATGAGAAAGCTCTGGCTGGTAAAAGTAAGAAAAATCCCAAGCTATTCTCTAAGCATAACAATGGGAAGAGGATAACCAGGAAAAAAGTAAGGCGCATTAGGGAGGCAATCTATGGGTGGAACCAGAAGATATTGGTAGAGTGCTGAATGAATACTTCACATCCATCTTCACCCAAGAGAGTGAGGATGAAGATATGGAACTCAGGGAGCGAGCCTATGAGGTTCTTGAGCAAATTGACGTGGGGAGTGACAAAGTACGAGATGTTGACAGGCTTAAAAGCTCCAGGACCAGATGACTTGTGTCCCAGGCTGCTGTGGGAAGCAAGGGAGAAGATTGCAGGGGCTCTGACCCAAATTTTTCTCCCTTGCCACAGGGGAGGTTCCAGAGGATTGGAGAACAGCTAATGTGGTTCCACTATTTAAGAAGGGTTGTTGAGATAAGCCAGGGAATTACAGAAAGGTAAGTCTCACGTAGGGAAACTATTAGAGAAAATTATGAAGAAGAGAATCTATCTCCGCTTGGAGAGGTAGGTTTAATCAGGGATAATCAGCATTGCTTTGTCAGAGGGAGGTCATGCCTAACAAATTTAATTTCATTTTTTGAGGAGGTTAGCAGGTGTATAGATGAGGGTTGTGTAACTGATGTAGTCTATATGGATTTCAGCAAAGCCTTTGACAAGGTCCCACATGAGACTTACAAAGTAGGCAAATGCACATGGGATACAGGGCAATTTGATAAGGTGGATTCAACATTGGCTTAGTTGTGGGGGACAGAGTGTGATAACAGAAGGCTGCTTTAATGACTGGAAGCCGATGTCCAATGTCATACCACAGGGATCTGTGCTGAGTTCCCTATAATTCATCATTTATATAAATGACATAGATTACTATGTGGGATAGGATTAGTAAATTTGCGAATGTCACAAAGACTGGCTGGGTGGTTAACAGTGATGTTGAGTGGCTTGGGCTACAGGAAGATATAGATGGGATGGTCAAATGGGCAAACAAGTGGCAGATGAAATTTAATCCTGAAAAGTATGAGGTGATACACTTTGGAAGGAGTAATTTGACAAGGAAGTATTCAATGAACGGTATGATGCTAGGAAGTGCTGAGAAAGAAAGGATTAGGGATAACATGCTTGTCCATAGATCTCTGAAGATGGAAGAGCATGTTAGTAAGGTGGTGAAAAAGGCAAATAGGACACTTTCCTTTAATAATCGAAACATAGATTACAAAAGCAGGGAAGTCACTTTGGAGTTGTATAGATCTTAGGTGAGGCCACAGCTGGAGTATTGTGTGCAGTACTGGTCACCACATTATAGGAAGAATGTGATTGCACTTGAGGGGGTGCAGAGGAGATTCACCCGGATGCTGCCTGGGATGGAACGATTAGAGTCATAGAGTCATAGAGGTTTACAGCATAGAAACAGGCCCTTCGGCCCAGCTTGTCCATGCTGCCTTTTTTTTCTAAACCCCTAAGCTAGTCCTAATTGCCCGCATTTGGCCCACATCCTTCTATACTCCTCTTACCCATGTAACTGTCTAAATGCATTTTAAAAGACAAAATTGTACCCGCCTCCACTACTACCTCTGGCAGCTTGTTCCAGACACTCATCACCATGTGTGAAAAAATTGCCCCTTTGGACACTTTTGTATCTCTCCCCTCTCACCTTAAACCTATGCCCTCTAGTTTTAGACTCGCCTACCTTTGGGAAAAAATATTGACTATCTAGCTGATCTATGCCCGTCATTATTTTATAGACCTCTATAAGATCACCCCTCAGCCTTCTACGCTCCAGAGAAAAAAGTCCCAGTCTTTCCAGCTTCTCCTTATAACTCAAACCATCAAGTCCCGGTAGCATCCGAGTAAATCTTTTCTGCACTCTTTCTAGTTTAATAATATATTTTCTATAATAGGGTGACTAGAACTGTACACAGTATTCCAAGTGTGGCCTTACCAATGTCTTATACAACTTCAACAAGATGTCCCAACTCCTGTATTCAATGTTCTGACCAATGAAACCAAGCATGCTGAATACCTTCTTCACCACTCTGTCCACCTGTGACTCCACTTTCAAGGAGCTATGTACCCCTAGATCTCTTTGTTCTATAACTCTCCCCAACGCCCTACCATTAACTGAGTAAGTCCTGCCTTGGTTCAATCTACCAAAAGGCATCACCTCGCATTTATCTAAATTAAACTCCGTCTGCCATTTGTCAGCCCACTGGCCCAATTGATCATAATCCCGTTGCAATCCGAGATAACTTTCTTCACTGTCCACTGTGCCACCAATCTTGGTGTATTCTGCAAATTTACTAACCATGCCTCCTATATTCTCATCCAACTCATTAATATAAATGACAAATAACAGTGGACCCAGCACTGATCCCTGAGGCACACCGCTGGTCACAGGCCTCCAGTTTGAAAAACGACCCTGTACAACCACCCTCTGTCTTCTGTCATCAAGCCAATTTTGTATCCATTTAGCTACCTCACCTCATTTAAGTAATGAGGAGAGGTTGGATAGACTTGGGTTGTTTCTGTTGGAGCAGAGAAGACTGTGGGGCGACCTGATCAAAGTGTACAAGATTATGAGGGGGATGAACAGGGTGGGTAGGGAGCAGCTGTTCCCCTTAGTTGAAGAATCAGTCATAAGGGGACATAGGTTCACGGTGAGGTGCAAGTGGTTTAGGGGGGATGTGAGGAAGAGCTTTTTTACCCAGAGGGTGGTGATGGTCTGGAATGCACTGCCTGGGAGGGCGGTAGAGGTGAGTTGCCTCACATCCTTTAAAAAGTATTTGGATCAGCACTTGGCACGTCATAACATTTAAGGCTATGGGCCAAGTGCTGGTAAATGGGATTAGTTAGGTAGATCAGATGTTTTTCATGTGTCGGCACAGATTCGATGGGCCAAAGGGCCTCTTCTGCACTGTGGGATTCTGTGACAGGTAAAATTGATATGCATGAATAGTAATTAATGCTACTTTGATGATTTTGGTTCAAGTGCAGTGAACAAATCTTGCAAAGGATGACGCTGAAATATGAATGTCAACAAAGGTGATCACATTCTTTGTGGAACATTGTGATTTTAGTGCTTCTGGGATGCAGAACAGATATTTGGAGTGAAACCAGTCACCATATAGTATTGAATGGAAAATCTGGAGTTCTCACATGGTTACCTTGAGAACTCAGTGGAAAATTTAATAGAGTTTTCCCTTTTCTTATTCATCTTATCTGAAGTAAAATAAACTGGAGTTATTGATGGTGTGAAAAGCAACAGACATTCCTGGTCATTAGATTCTATGTTCCATAATGTATCTCATATTTCTGAGTGGGAAGATTGTGGATTTGAGGCTCAGACATTAGCTCGTTATCAATACTGAAATTTCACTGTGGTACTGAAGAAGCAATGCATTGTCAGAAATGTTGTCTTTTGGATAAGATATTAAATTTAAAATGTCCTGAAATGAGGCACAAGGATCATAATGAGGGATTAATCCATGCCCATTCCTTGCGATGCAGCAGCACATTAACTTTATGAAGCCTGATAATTAACACGATAGCCATATGAACCCAGTACTAAGTATGCTTTTGTGTGGCTGTACACCTCAATGGGGCTCCAAATTCATGAGAGGCTAGTGCCAGTTAAAACCAGCCTGTACCCCTTAAAGGGGAGCTACATTGTTGCTGGAGCAGATGCTGAAAGTTGTTGTGAAACTCAGCTTTACACTGAAAAAGACAAAATAGTGGTTCAAAATGGCAGGGAGCAGGTACAAGATTTTTCCGATGCTGTGTTGATGGCCTTGGTCAAAGAGCTACAGAGGAAGAGACATGTGCCATATCCACAGCAGACCAGATGCCCTCCAGTAAAACTCTCAGAAAACAGTGGGATCATGTAGTTGTGGCAGTTAGTATCAGGAGTCGAGCCCCAAGGATCTGAATGGAGTTCCACAAAAAGTTCAACGACCTCCCACAAGTGGCCAAGGTCAGCGAATTCAACTTCAAATGCCATATCACAACAGAATATCCTCAGCTTAATGTAGCTACCCAATGCACCAACCAACAATTTCTATCAATCACAATTCATACCTAACATTCATCTCAACGTCACACATTCAACATTACCACAAACCTTATACCCATGCAACACTGTTGGAAGGTGTTGGTTACAGTTCAGTCAGTCTGAAGAAGTCTTCATAGTCATATATAGATTAAACTGTAAGGTTCTTGACTCTGAGAACTATTTACAAATATACATTAAAGGATACAATCCAGGAGCTGCCTTCATGCTTGCTGGTACACATGGCTCTGTCCAACACTAGACTGACCTCGGGGTGCTGGTTATGTGCTCCCTCACATCACTGTGTGGTGTAAGAGAGCACATAACCAGGTCACTCATTTAGTTATCCAGGCAGTAAAACTGGTTTTAATCCTTCTATCTTTTTCTGGGTAATTATTTTGCTAAGAAAGTTGGTATCATCCAAATTCCCATCTTTATGTCAGAGTTTTGGAAGGTGTCAGGGACGGGGTAATTTCCCAACAGAAGTTGAAGTTTCTCAGGCAAATCCCACATAGTCCTTGCGTGGGGACTTCTGAGGGATCCCTCTAGGCATCTTCCGAGGTACTCTGATGTATAACCCTCCAGGGCATGGAGTATCTGGGCCGTTGTTTCTATTCCTGCCTTCTTACTTTATATTTTGCGACTGTAACCTAACATTCAGCTAGAACGCATTCAACTTAAAGTAAGAAAGTTCAAGAGCCAGTACTGTAAAGAAAAGACCATTTGTTATGCACAATGTTCAGACATTGGGAAACTGCAACCTCTCAGCATTCCACGGGATTTTGGAACTGGATTAAAAAAACTTTGAAATATAATAAGACACAAGGAAGTGACTTCTTAAATTTACAAATCAAAAGATGGCAGAGGCCATCAAACCACACAACAAATGCATCAGTTGAAGGTTTAAATGATTTGTCTCAACCATTGAACTCCTGTGGCCAAACTGTAGAACTGTAAATATTACTTACAGGATAGCGTGCTGTGTTCCAGGATATCTGAGTGTATACCCTTTCCTTTAATGTGTGTACTTTTAAGAATATTTTTAATGTCTTTTCATCTTCACCCTGATGATCTTTTCTATTTCTGGATACATTTGTTGGTCAATTAACCCAATGGCTGGGATTCAATGCAGCCCCTCAGAGCAAGTATACATGGCGGACTTGTCCGTGTTATCATGGGGAGGCTTTGAGGACCATTCCTACCAACAAAAAAACTGATCCCCATTAAGTCAGCGGTGGGAATGGACACTTCCACCCCCCAACTTCCTTTTTCTACCATTGGCTAATTGGACTCATAATTGAACCGCTTAAAGGAAAATCTCCCTGAGCTTATCAGCATTTTTTGCTGCCTCTGGGACTCTCCTGAACTTGCATGGATCCTCCATGCCTCTGAATGGCTGCCCAACAAACCCTGTCAGATTTGCCAGTGGTCCAGCTCTCAAAAACACTTAGGCCTGATCAAGGGACCCATCATCAACAAGAGGGGATTGCCTGCTGAGAGCCATCCCCCCTGCCCCAACTCTTGTATCTGGCTGGTTCCTACCCCTCTCCCCAGTGACCATTTCCCCGTGACCCCCAACCTTCCCACGATCACCTATCTCCAGGGTTCCAGCAATGATCCCGAGTGAAGACTTCACTGAATTACCAGCTACAGCTATTGCTCCTGGTGATGCTGCCCCGAATGTAGGTGCGCCAGCAATGGCAGCACTCGGGAGCGGGACTTCTGCCCCACTGAAGACTTAATTCAATGGGAGACCCAACAGTACACACTTAAGTGCCTGATTGCACTTAAATCGGTGCCCCTTGGAGTGGTGACATGGGTTTCCTGCTGGTTCTCCCAACAGTTGACTGAACCCATGTCACCTACATTAAATTCTTCCCATGGACTCTCCCTGCTATTGATTCTGTTCCCTGTGTTCCTGCCCCTTTTCCTTCTGGTTTCAGCCTTACTAAGATGCTTTTGATTTTGGTCCTCAGTTCTGATTAACTGTACACATCTGATATGTCAGAAGCATCTTTACTTACTCACCTGTTGTGCATTTTCTGGTTCTGTTTAGATTTACAAAATTAAGGCCATAAGACCATCAGACATAGGAGCAGAGTTAGGCCACATCGAGTCTGCTCCGCCATTCAATCATGGCTGATATTGTTAGCTTCAAAAAAAAATTACTGGCTACCTTATTATTTTGCAAAGGATTTGTCCCATTAGCACTATCTCCACATTGGACTTAAAAATGATTTGTAGGTCACTTAAACAAAAACAGGACATTATTCGGATTTCTCTAACTAAATTAGCTGGATTTACTATTCTGTCATTATATAATAATTTATGTGGATACCAGCTCACAAGGGGAGGTGGTGGCCTAGTGGTATTATCACTGGACTATTAATTCAGAAATTTAGCTAATATTCTGGGGACTCCAGGTTTGAATCCTGCTACGGCAAATGGTGACATTTGAATTCAATAAAAAATATCTGGAATTAAGAATCTATTGATGACCATGAGACGATTGTTGATTTTGTCGGAAAAACCCATCTCGTTCACTGATGTCCTTTAGGGAAGGGAATCTGCAGTCCTTACCTGGTCTGACCTACATGAGACCTAAGAGCCACAACAATGTGGTTGACTCTCAATTGTCCTCTGAAAATGGCCTAGCAAACCACTCAGTTCAAGGGCAACTAGGGATGGGTAATAAATGCTAGCCAGCCAGCGATGCCCAGGTCCCACAAATGAATAAAAACAAGAGAGAAATACTATTCTGCACAAAGCAAGGTTTGTACTCAGAGAGCCTTCTGATATTTCTGACTTTGTCTCTGATGCAGCCAGTACTTTGTGCCACTGGAGGCCTATGAAATATTAACTTGTCATCTTCTTTCACAAAGACTTTTAACAATTGATCATCAGTGTTCCACGAGTGCAGGAGCTGGAGCTGACAAGTAGCCAGTGGCATATCCAGCAGCACATCCAGTCGAGCTGACTTGCAAGAGTCAATCCCCTGCCATTCATGATGAAGAGGCCTATAAGATGGATCCCTCGCACGCAGGGTTTCGAGTCCAACAGTGACTCTCTGGTCCACAGTTAAACCTCAAGGACAAAAGATGATAAAAGTAATCTCCACCCCCAACCCACCCCCACCCCACCCCACCCCCACCATTCAGTGTTCCAATTTGCTTGTTCAAATGTGTTCGGGTTGGGAATAACATCAGGTGAAGATGGAAGCTATTTCTGAGTGCAGTTAACTGCTGCAAATGTGATGACACTTGGCAAATTTACCTCATTGTTTTTGCATGGGATGGGGTATTGCACATCAAAAAATCATTCAGTCATGGACCAGTTATGACTCTTAAAAGCATTACTTAAAAATTATCAAAAATGTATACCAAACTGTGAAAAATGTGAGGCACCTGTTTAGCAACAGCATTATGTGAATAATATGGACAATGATTAACCTTTGGGGTAGATATGAAATTAATGTACAATGTTGCAATCAGTTTTTCTGGTCTAATGATTCATTATTTCAAGATAGAAGCTCATTCTGATCCTGACTGAATAGCTGTTGGAAAATTCAAGTCATTTCTCTTAAAGCCAGATGTTTATTAAGAAAGCAATCAAAATAACTTAAGCCATGCTGTGAAAATAATGATTCATTCTGATACCATCCTCCCTAAGAGACTTGGAATTATGTTGTTCTCTGCTGAAAAGATGAATAATTGTCTCATCTTCCATCTCCTGTAGCACTGCATTACGTTACAAAGAAAATCATGTTTCACCACTCGTTTTGAATAATTCTAATCATTACTTTATCTCTTTTCAAAAATCTATTATTGTGACAATAAAAAGGGATTAATGCTACAGAGAAAACATGCAGTCAGTTTCTGTTCCCTGGGTTCATTTTCTGAACATTACATGTGCTATGGCAAAGCCTGTAGCTTTGCAAGTGACACCATTGATGCATCACAACATGTACCTGAAGGTCCTGCAGGGTATAAAACAAAATAAACATTGTCATTGAACCATACTGTCCTAAAAGTATTAAGGCCCTTGGCACTTCCAACATGAGTCTGAACTATTCTAACTGCTGAGTCTCATTTTAATAAGATTGAGAGGTTTCTCTCCCAATTATGTTGCAAATTGGGCAACTTGCTCACATTGCATACACAATTCCTAAGGCCAACTTAAAGTGGAGTTCAACTCTTAAACTGATGTTACATTCCCCGTCTGTTGTATGATTATGGAAGACTTTTTAGGGACTCAGTTGAACAGAAGAGTTGCCCCCCAACGTTTTAAGTGGCTCCCTGAAGGCTTTAATAAAGGAGGCAAGGGGGAGGGCACTGATCCCCAAATTCCACCAAGGCAGCCCCCCCCCCCCCCCCCCCCCCCACCCCCTTCACCTTTCCAGCTCAATTAATCGGGGAAAGTGGAGAACCTCCTCGTGAACCTGCTCCTGGGCCGAGCCAAATGAGCTATAAACAGGCCCAGGCAGCGGGTGATCGAGAGGGTTGTCCAGCCCAACTGTCTGCCCCTCTACCATGGCTATATTCACGACCGGGTGTCCCAGGAGAGGGAGCATACGGTGTCCGAGGGCACCGTCGAGGCCTTCCATGCCCTTTGGGCCCCACAGGGACTGGGGTGTATTATTGACCCCTTTATTCACATTTTGATTTAATGTTTTATGTTTCCTTTTCACTTTGTTTTTGTTTCAAGTGGTTCCCTCTTTTTCAGGGGCTGCCCTTCTTGCTTTGTCCTTGATTAATTTAGTTTATTTGATTTGGCCAAAAAGAAATGCAGCTCAATCAACAATAATGGACAACACACCTTCTAGCCTTTTCCACAACTTGGAACAATTCCCTCCCCTCTGCCATATCCTTCAATATATAATCATAGGGACAACACCTGCCAGGCAATGACTATGTCCAACAAGAAGGTATATAACAATTTCCCTTTGAGCATTGAATAACATTTCCATCCCTGATTCTCCCACTATCAACATCCTGGAGGATGCCAGAAACTGAAATGGACAAGTCATATACAAGAGCAGATCAAAGACTGGGAATTCTGTGGTGAGTAACTCACCTCCTGATGATCCAAAGACTGTCCACAATCTACAAGGCACAAGTCAGGAGTATGATGGAATACACCTCATTTTTCATGATGAGCGCAGCTCCAACAACACTCAAAAAAGCTTGGCACTGTTCAGGACAAAGCAACCTGCTTGATTAGCACCCTAATGTTCTGGGGACCCAGGTTCGAATCCAGCCATGGCAGATGGTGGAATTTGAATTCAATAATAAATAAATAAAAATCTGGAATTGAGAATCTACTGATGACCATGAAACTATTGTTGATTGTCGGAATAACCCATCAAGTTCACTGATGTCCTTTAGTGAAGGAAATCTGCCATCCTTACACCGTCTGGCCTGCATGTAACTTCAGAGCCACAGCAATGTTGTTGACTCTCAACTGTCTTCTGGCACTAGGGATGGGCAATAAATGCTGGCCAGCCAGCGATGCCCATGTCCCACGAATGAGTAATAAAAAATTTTAAAACCCCATCCAACACCTTTAACATTCACTCCCTCCACCAATGCACGGTGGCAGGAGTGTGTACTATCTGCAAGATGCACTGCAGCAACTCCCTAAGACTCCTTTAACAGTACCTTCCAAACCCATGATCTCTACCACCTAGAAGGACAAGAGCAACAGATGCATGGGAACACCACCACTTGCAAGTTGCACTCCAAGCCACACAACATTCTGACTTGGAAATATATCGCCTTCAATATTGCCAGGTCAAAATCCTGGAGCTCCCTCCCTAACAACACTGTGGCTTGACCTATATATGTACTGCAGCGGTTCAAGAAGGTGGCTCACCACCACCTCCTGAAGGGTATTTAGGGAGGTCCAACAAATGCTGGTTTAGCCAGTGACATCACATCCTGTGAAAGAACACAAAAAAATTACTCAACACACAGTCATTCACTTCACCTTCTCTTTCAGCAGAACAAGATGACACATAATGAAATGGAGTAGAACAGAATGGGTACAGGAGTCCTCTGCATCACTACCCTCACAAGACAGAGCAAGAAGCTGTGGCAATCTCTGGGTTAGGCAGAGTCTGAATGTGAGGCTGCTGGCTTACCTCAGCACATTACTTAAATTAATTCATTCAGCTCAGCAAAAATGTAGCATGCTTCACAACTTTAAGCATCATTCTCAAGACTGTCACTTGCATGTGTCCAGCTTCCATTTCTTACCTCTTTATATTAGGTCTTCAAAAGCAGGAGGTTCATGCAAAAGAAGACACCTCAGAAGAGGACAGTCTTTCTGAGGATGCACACACTCAATCTCTTATGACAATAGCACATATGTACGTGTTTCACGCAGGGTGGATAGTAGGCTAGATTTCTGTACATGGTGAAACTCCCAATCAAATTAGCCAGCAGCAGAGGCGAGTGGCAGTGACAGGCCAAAAGAGAACTTGCTGGAGGACAAACACTTCAATAGAACTGTAGAGGATAAAGATGTGGGTACTATTTTACCATTTTGATTCTAAGTAAGGCCACATTTGGAATACTGTGTACAGTTCTGGTCACCCTATTATAGAAAGGATATTATTAAACTAGAAAGAATGCAGAAGAGATTTACTAGGATGCTACCAGGACTTGATAGTTTGAGTTATAAGGAGCGGCTGGATAGACTGGGACTTTTTTCTCTGGAGCGTGAGAAGTGATCTTATAGAGCTCTATTAAATAATGAAGGGCACAAATCAGTTAGATAGTCAATATCTTTTCCCAAAGGTAGGGGAGTCTAAACTAGAGGGCATAGGTTTCAGGTGAGAAGGGAGAGGGGCAATGTTTTCACACAGAGGGTGGTGAGTGTCTGGAACAAACTGCCAGAGATAGTAGTAGAGGTGGGTACAATTTTGTCTTTTAAAAAGCATTTAGACAGTTACATGGGTAAGATGGGTATAGAGGGATATGGGCCAAATGCAGGCTATTGGGATTAGCTTAGGGGTTTTAAAAAAAGGGCGGCATGGACAAGTTGGGCCTGTTTCCATGCTGTAAACCTCTATGACTCTATGACTCTAAGTGCTGGGCGGACTCGAAACTGGGAGTGTTTCAGATCCAAATTTTAGACCCGTTCTCAGGTGACTGAGAATGAACAGGTGAAAACATTGAGAGAAATAATTCAAAATGCTCAGCAAAAATACATTCCATTGAAAGACAAAACCTCAGGGAGAAAGATCCATCTGTAGCTTCCTTGAGTTGTTAAGAATAACATTGGAGGAAAAGAAGAGGTTTATATTGTTGCAATGATTAGTAGCAAGTCTGAAGATTGGGAGCACTTTGGAAACCAGCAAACGGCCACCAAGAAATTGATTAAAAGAGAAAAAATAGAATATGAGAGTAAACAAGCCATGAACATAAAACATTTACTGGTTTGCTACTAAAAAGGTAGAGAGTTCCTAAAGTAAATATTGGTCCTTTAGAAGCTGAGACAGGAAAAGTTATCATGGGGAATGGAAAAATAGCAAACATTGAATAACATTTTGTGTCTGTCTTCACCATAGAAGACACAACCAAAGATACATACCGAAAATAGAGGGTGACCAGGGAGCTAATAAGAGTGAGGAAATGAAAGTGATTAGTAACAGCAGAGGGAAGATATTAGGGAAACTTAAGGACCTGATAACGTCCATCCTAGGGCTCTGAAAGGTAACTGCATAGATAGTGGATACGGTGATTATGATTTTCCAAAATTCCCTAGATTCTTGAATGGTTCTAGCAAAACGGTAGTTAGAAAATGTAATGCTGCTATTCAAGAAAGGAGGGAGAAAGAGAAAACAAGGAACTCGGTCAGTTAGCCTGACATCAGTGATCAGGAAAATGCTGAAATTTATTATTAAGGAAACCTCAACAATGCACTTAGAAAATCATTGTGTGCACAGACAGCATCAACAGCAATAAATGGGAAATCATGTTTGACAAATTTATTAGCCTTTTTTGAGGGTACAACTAGTAGGGTGGATAAAGAGGAGCCAGGAGATGTAGTATACTTTGATTTCCAAAAGGCATTCAATAGAGTGCCATGGAAAAAGTTAAAATGCAATATAACAGCTCATGGAGTATGAAGTAATACATTAATATGGATAGAAGATTGGTTAACAGACAGAAAACAAAGAGCAAGTATAAATGGGACATTTTCACGCTGTCAGGCTGTAACTAGCGAAGTGCCGCAAAGAAGTGCCACAAGGATCAATGCTGAGACCACAGCTATTTATAATTATATGGATGACTTAAATAAAGAGACTGAGAGTAATGTATCCAAGTTTGCTGATGATGCAAAGCTGGATTGGAATGTCCATTGTGAGAAGGCCAGAAAGAGGCTCAGTGATAAAGGCAGTTAAAGTGAATGGGCAAAAACCAAGCAGATGGAGTATAATGGGCAAGTATGAGGCTATTCACTTTGGTAGTATGAATAGAAAGGCAGAGTACATGTTCAAAGACTTGAAACTTCTAAATGCTGATGTTCAAAGGAGTTTGGGTGTATTCATACAAGGAACACAGAAAGTTAGCACGCAGGTACAGCAAACAAATAGAAAGGCAAATGGCATGTTGTTTTTCATTGCAATGGGATTGGGTTACAAGAAAAAAGAAGTCTTATTGCGATTGTACAGGGAGACCACACCTATGTGCAGGTTTAGTCTCCATATCTATGTAAGGGAAGATCTACTTCTATTGGAACAGTGAAGGTTCTCTAGATTTGTTTCCAGGATAGAGAAGATTGTCCTTTGATGAGAAGCTGAGTAAATTGAGTCTGTCCTCCCTGTAGTTTGAAGAATATGAGATGATTTCATTAAAACGTGCAAGATTCAGATGGACTTGACAGTGTAGACACTGAGAGGTTATTTCCCTTAGCTGGGAATCTAGAACACGGGGGCATAGTCTCAGGATAAAGGTTCAATCGTTTACAACTGAAATGAGGAGAAAATTCTTCTTCTTTGGAAGGATCTACCCCAGTAGTTTGTGGATGCTGCATTGTTGTGTAAATTCAGGGCTGTGATAGACAGGTTTTTAGTCTCTCAGGGAATCAAGTGATATGGGTGGTGGGTGGGAGGGGCCAGGGGGTTGGGGGGAAGTGGATGGGAAAGTGGAGTTGTGACAAAGGATCAGCTATCAATGTATTGAATGGTGGAACAAGCTCAATACTCTGTATGGTTTACTTCTGCTCCCACTTCCAATGTTTCTTTACTTCTTATGAAGACAAAGAAGTTTCACCAATATGGCTGAGCGTGTGAAAGAATCTACTTCCAGTGTCTGTGTTGTCATCTTACATAATGTTACGCTCTGCAGTCAACCATGAACAGTGTGGTCATCTCTCAAACAAAGCAGCTTCAGGGTCCAAACATGAGGGACAAGAGTCCTTCACAAGCTTTGCTGGGGTCATTTAGAAGATAGTCAAACTCTCTTCAGAAAGGTTGATCATTTGGGTCAGAAATAAATTGAATGAAATTATTGTGCTGGGAATTAATTCATCACCGAAATTACATTTGGCACATTAGTCTGAAAGGTGGTTTTATAACAGCTTCTGAGTCAACATTGTCATTGTGTCATTGATGTAGGAGCTGTCTCAAGCGTTTGAATGTCCTTTACTGCAAGACGAAGAAGGTGTGGAGGATTTATTTAGGATTAAGCAGAGGAACTCTATTGGTTGGTACATTCTATCACACTGAGGAGGATAGGGTATTCCAGTTACTGTCACAGCAATATATCAGTCAGCCAAAGGTGACAAAACACATCTGCCAAAACAGCATTTTGGTGATTCTTCTTTATTTTTCTTTTGTTTACCCAAGCATAAACATCAATTTGTCCCAATAGATTCATACATAATCTTCTGCCTATCTGGCCCATGAGTTTGTCCCTCGGGCTCCTTCTGTCTAACATTGATTTTAGCCTGGAGGTGCATTTTATGAGGGATAGTGATCTTTTGCACAGTTGCAGTTTTTGACTTCAAGCCTCCTTTATTTCTTTTTCTGTGGGTTTCCACACACTGGCAGGCTAATCTGCAGACTGAAGGCTCTTCTGGTTGAAAATACACAGCCTCAACCTATACATCCTACCTGCTTTCTGTAAGGGGATTGACTGCTCATCTATTGTCCCACCTCTGTTAAAATTAGAAGTTTGAGGCAGGTTGGATTCTGTTTATGCATTTTAGCATCTAACACGACTCCAAGCCATCTGCTTTTGGAAGTTAAGAGCTTCATTGTTTGAAATCTCCTTTCCTTCTTTTTAGATTTCAATCACTGAATCTCTTCCTTCTACCTCTGGCTTTTGTCTCAATTTCTAAAGAGGTCATTTTAACTCAACTCACAGAATCATAGAATCCCTACAGTGCCGAAGGAGGACATTCAGCCCATTGAGTCTGCACCGATTCTCTCTGACAGTGTACCTTATCCCCACCCTATCCCCGTAACCCCAAACATTTACCATGGCTAATCCATCTAACCTAGTCATCTTTGGACACTAAGGAGCAATGTGTGCATGGCCAATCCACCTAACCTGCACATCTGCACTCTGCACTCACTGGTCAAAATCGAGGCAGCTGTTTCTCTGGAGAGAAACATTTCTCACCGAAACCAACACTGCCATTTTTTTGGTAAGATTTCACCCGTGATGTCTACTGCCTTGAAGAAATTCCCGATGAAGCAGTCATTTCCATCATCCTTTGTGAGACAAAGGGAACATTCTGCAGCGACACATAGAGGACTCGATGATTGGTAACATTTGAAATGGAAACACCAGTGGTCTTTGAAGTTGGTCATAGAAAAGAAGTTTGTGTAAATTGCTTTCCAAAATTTATTGAACTACTTTGTACCATTTGGAACTGCTCGATTAATGAACCGGATTTAAAATTTTAGCATTAGAGCCACCATATTTATCTGCTAAAATATATGGTATTTGTTTTACTATTATATATATGAGTAATTCTCATAAACATCATAGCTCAATTTGTGCTTCAATTAATAAATGTTATTCAATAGGATACTTGATAGGAAGGTGTCTACTTCTCTGTATGTTCCACCTTAGAGAACCTTGACAATTCATGAAGGAGAAGATTCCCCTGTGCATTACCCAAAGGCAAAGTCATATACTCACCCGCTTATGGGATACATGTTTTGCATCGTGGATTTGTTTTGCCGCAATTAGTTTTTCGTCATCAATAGAATGTTCCATGTTATGTGCTTCCCCCACTGAGTCTGTTCAGCCTGAATTATGTTTAGTGTCATAAGAGTAGTTAAGGTACAGAAAGCCATGATCTAACTGAATGGAGGAAAAAGCTGGAGAGGCTGAATGGCCTATTCCTGATCCTACATAGCCTTGTCAATAAAATTATTTTAAAATTGCAATTTCTTACACTGAAGTCCTAACCTATTACTAATAGGATTTGTTTCCATTGGCTTGTACTTCACCTACTTGGCAGGGTCATGGCTTAACCTAAGATCACTTTTAATGGCTGCTGTAGACATACAGTGATGCAAAAATACGAAAATAATTAATTGGAATTTAGCATTGCTAACATCATGCTACTGAATAACATGCATGTGTAATGAATTAGCAGTCTAAACTACAAAGATACTGTTGTAAACAGTGCAAGGACCTGTACTATAATTGCACACTAAGATCTCATGCTGGGAAGAACAGTCCACGTCATTTTAATACTTCAGTGTAATTTTGATACTGTTCATTCACTCATCACATGGGCAGTTAAAATGGCTGAGCCTGCACAATGAAAGCTGTTGTGGCCCATCCACCTACCAGGCCAACATGGCAGCAAGTGTTCAAGAATTGGTAAGTTAATTTGTTTAGTTTTTGCTTCCTTTTCTTGCCAAACAGAGCAGGAAACCTTGAATCTTCCTTGCCCTGGGTCTACCCTCCCCATTCTCTGGCAAAAATACCGTCACAACTCCCTTCTAACCATTACCCAATTGTCATGGACCACTCCATCAGGGCAACCTCTTGTCACCTGAAATTCTCACCCACAAGCCAGCTCTTGTTGTCAATTTTTCAAGGGAGACTGAGGGGGGCCTATGTAAATAAAGCCCAGGAGTTAAAACTCCCTGAACCTCACCCTGCAGAGGACTGGATGCCAGCTGCATGACCTATGCCAGGAGTTAAAATCAGGACTATTCATTTGTAGAAATATTCTGCATCCAATAATTAAATACTATAAGCTGAAGCCATTCTTTTCTTATACTTTCCAAATTCAGTTTGCAAAGCAAGTACATTAAATGGAAGTATGTTGGTATAAAAGGTATTCTGTGCTTGTCCAGATGTGTTTCCTAGGGTGTTCATAGTCTGTAGAAATGATATACACTGTAGATATTTAAAATGTTAGTAATGCATGAAATTGCCTCATATGATCTGTAAATGTTTGCCTAGAAGCAATTAAACTTATGCTCACACTAATTAAGCACTGATTTGCTGGTGTTATATTGCAATGAGGTTGTAAGTGCTGAACATAAATATTCCCTTTTCATGTTAATTACATATTTCCCTGCTGCAAATGTGAAACACTGTTGATTCTACAAATAGTTCTCCTGTAAAGTGTGCAGTGCACAGTGGAAAGAAAAGCTGAAGGCCTCCTCTTTCTGATAACCTGCCATCAAATCTGTGCATTCTGCATTTAAAATAGCACCAAACTAAAACCTTTTCCCAAGGGCCTTCTCCTGCTTTGCCAGGGGTTAAATGGAAATGGCATTTCCACTGAACCTCTGCTGAAGTTACAGTGGGTGTCACTGCAGGAAGCCCAAGAGAGTGACTAGGAATCCTGCAAAGAGTAAATCACCTCCTGACTCCCCGAAACATGTTCACCATCTACAAGGCACAAGTCAGGCTTGTGATGGAATACTCTGCAGCTCCAACAACACTCAAGAAACTTGACACTATCCAGGACAAAGCAGCCTGTCTGATTGGCACCTCATTCACAAACATCCACTCCCTCCACCACTGACACAAAGAAGCAGCAGTGTGTACCATCTACAAGATGCACTGCAGGAACACACTAAGGCTCCTTAGACAGCATCTTCCAAACCCATGACCACTAGCATCTAGAGGACCCAGGGCAACAGATATATGGGAAGGCAACCACCTCAAATTTCCCCTCCAAACCGCCCTGACTTGGAAATATATCACCATTCCTTCACTGTCGCTGGGTCAAAATCCTGAAACTCCCTCCCTAACAGCACTGTGAGTGTGCACCATAGGGACTGCATCAGCTCAAGAAGGCAGATCACCACCACCTTCTCAAGGGTGATTAGGGATTGGCAATAGATGCTGGCCTAACCAGTGAAACCCACATCCCTTGAATGATTTTTTTAAAATCACCCCCTCATTGACTGAGGTCAGCTCAGAATTTCCAGCAGTGACAGCATAAAACCATAGAAATTTGCAGCACAGAAAGAGGCCATTTGGCCCATTATGTTGGTGCCAGCTTTCTTGCTACGTCAATCTTAAACACACTCCACTGCCCTGGTTTCTCCACATGGGCCTTTCATATTCTCCATTCCAAACGTTTATCCACTTATCCCTTCAAAGCTGCAAAGGATTCTGCCTCAAATAATTCCATATTTCCTTTGAGCAAAGACATTTCTCATGGGTAAAATTTATGCATCGATCAATTAAAAAAAAGACAAAATAGCATGTTAGGAAGTTTTCTGATACATCATGCAGTTTGATCTGATGGCTGGTAAAGGTAATAAATTAAATCATGTTGAGAGGTTTCAATCTGATTGCTAATGAACAGCAGCCCACAGTACAGCATAACCTGTAACTTGTATTCTGGGAGCTATAAATATAAAATGAAAATACACTGCTATCTACTGACAGTGAACTTATCAGTTTGTTCCATTTATATTTCAGCTCTAATTCTTACAGGGTGGCAGAGATGGAGCTGGAACAAAGGCACCTGAGACAATGGCTGGCAATGCTAGAATGATGAAAATCAGAGATGTGCAAGAGGCCAGCATTGAATAAGTGCAGAAATCCCGAAAGCTTGCGGAGCTGCTGGAGGTAACAGAAATAGGGAGGGGTGAGGCCATGGGAAGTTTTAAGGATGAGAATGTTCAAATTGAGGAAGTTAGCAGAGGGGGAGCCAGTGAAGAACAATAGGTACAGAGTTGGTGGGTGAATGAGATTTAGAGCACATTAAGATATAGGTTATAGTTTCGCACAAGTTTACGTAAATTGCAAGACTGGTGGCCACCAGGACAGCATTGGACAGTCAAGTGTAGAGGTAGCAAAGGAATTGAAGATGATTTCAGCTGTAAATGAGCTGAAGCAGGGTCATAGTCAATATTAAATAGTCAATATTAAAGGGTTGGACGTAGTCTTGCTGAGGACATAATCATCTCAAGTTCATCGCAACATTAAAGTTACGAACGGTCTTGCCCAGTGTAAGACAGTTGCCAGGGATAGAAATGGTGGTAAGTGAATGGAGTTTGTGGAGGGGAACCAAAGACAATGGGTGGAATTTTCCTGCCATTCCTACCGGTAAATTTTCCGGTCCCGCCGATGGCAATTCCCCACCACGGGTTCTTTGGCAGTGGAGAGTGGAAACAATGGGAAACCCTGTTGACAGTGGCAGGACTGACTGGAAGATCCCACTGCCAGTCAATGGCGGGTTGCCTCCGCCGCCGCAGCACACAACACGGTGGGGGTTGGGCGGGGGGGTGGAAAATCCGGCCCAATGTCTTCAGTTTTTCTACAGAGAAAATTTAGAAAATTTCAACAACCAATATTTCTAAAATATATCCAAAATCCAGCTTATCTGAGTTTGCTGGGTGGGAAAGTAAACTAAGGAGGGTGCAAGAAGCTGGAAAGGGATATAGGCAGAATAAGTGATTGGACAAGAAGGTGCTAGATGGAGATATGTGAAATTATCCACATTGAAAGGAAAAATAGGTGAATAAAAATCTGAATATATTTAAGAGATAAAAGGCTAAAAAACATTGTAGAAAGAGGGATCTCAACATCATTATACACAAATCATAGAAAGTTCATTTGTAGGTACAGCAGGCAATTAAGAAGCCAAATGATGTATTAACCTTTATTACGAAGGGATTCCATGCAGACAAGCAGTGTGAGAAATCAGAGAAAGTGGAAGGTTCCAAGTATGCCACCACTACTGTGGTCAAGACAGAAACCTGATTGGAAGGATTTGTATTTGGGATTGCGGGAAAAGTGAACACAGGAAGCAATGACACATTCAAGGACAATGGAGAAGAAATGGAGGTTGTATGTTGGGCACAGTTGGCGTCAAGAGTAATTTCATTGTTTTCAAGGCGAAGGGTGATGACAGATTGAGGTGATGTAGGGGGAGCAACACCCGAGGAGAGCAATCCTGTTAACATGGGACCTGGGAAGGGAAGTTAAATATTCAGCAATTTGGTCGGAACAGGGAGCAAGAGGTAGATTTCATGGACAAGTTGAGGTCTGAAAGAGCATTGGAAGAGACAGGATATAATCTAGAACAGATCTAAGCTCATAGCTACAGCAGTATAGAACATTTGAGGAACTTTGTCTTGAAGGACAATGAGAAAGGAGGGAAGTGACAGATGTCAGCTGAATGAATGTTTGTGACAAAAATGCCTACGAGCTCTTCACTCTTATTGTCAGAGGAGTTGTAAATACAAGTTTGTTTTGCAGGTGGTTTGGATGAAAACAGACAAAGCAAAATCTCAGAAAAGCTAACAGACAGATAACATTGCATCATTGGTAAATAGAAAGAACCTCATTAGAAGTCAATTAAGAAATAATTACATATAATCGTAGATTGCAATGACCTTATTTTTCACTGATGAACTGCAGGAAAGCAATAAAAGGAACATGCTGAGTAGAAAAGAGTAATCCAAATTATCTGATGGCTCGCAGAACCTGATTTAAAGTTGTTACTTAAATTAAGGAAATAAGAAAGTAAGAAACAGGCAAAGGCCTCTGAGTACAACATTATGTTTGACGGATCAATTCCACGTGTCTGCCTTATCCTGAATTAGTTGGCTATCATGGCAGTGTAGCTTTAGCAGAATGGGGAACATCCACCCTTGTCTAACGAGCTAACCCTGGTTGATATCTATTCCCTGGGACAGATTTATTTAACAGCTTATGGTGGATTGTCGATGCCGTTTCTGGCGTGCTAGGTCACCCACCAAAGCTAGGGAGGAGGACATTTGGTGACATCTGCTGCAGTATAGCATGTTGGGTAATACCAGCTGAAGTATGCAGAAATAGCTAGATTTTTTTCATTTCAAATCTCTTGATTTTTCTTGTACAATCAATTGGCCAGCAATTGCATTAGGCAAATTGAATCTTTCATTTTTAAATCCCTGCATCAGCAATTCTGAACAGGAAGAAAAACCAACATTGCTCAGGCACTAGGATGGTAAATGTGTTATATGATATATTCTCATCATTTGCAGCTAATTACAATACCTCTGCCCATACCCTGGGCGGAAATAGTATACACCTGACACCACTTCTAATGGGAAACACTTGATGTGGCCTCAGATGGAAGGAAGACGGTAAAGCAACTCCATATTCAATTTTCCTCTCCTGCCAACCTGGAAGAAACAATTAGCTTTTATTTAACACACAATTCATGCACTATGAAGAAAACATCCCAATATGCCTTAAAACCCACTCTCAGACGAATAGATCTAATTTTCTCCTAAACTCATTAATATTGTCTGCTTCAGTGGACTATCAATTAACTTATTCCAAAAGTCTATTACATTTTTAAAAAAATATTCTCTTGATTTCCTTTCTCCTAAGTGCTTAATTTTTAACTCACGTCATTAGGTATTTGAACCCTTTGCCATTATTAACAACTTAGTCCAATCGATGTTGGCAATTCCCTTCACAACATGGAAAACTTCAAATAGCTTATCTTGAAGTATTTTCTTTTCCAAAGAGAATAAACCAACATTCTCTAACTCTTGATGCCCAGCATCATGTTGATTGCACTCCTAAATATCTTCTCAATGGGAATTTCTATGATCATAAAAATATAAAGTTCTCTCGATGTGGTCCATCCAAACTTCGGCAACAACAATAGAATCTCCCTTATCCATACGTATGTTTTTTCTGAACCGCTGACATTGTTTTCCATCAGATTACATTTTGTAATCCAAAAGGAGCTGACAAATAAAAATTCAAAGGTAACAATGCGATTATTTAACAACATTTATTAATTCAGGCCTGGTTTTTCGGAACAGCAAAAATGGTGCAAGTGGCCGAAATATGGAAGCCCCAGCCTTGAATATGGCACCTACCATTTTCATGAAGGCCAGAATTCAACTCTTCCTACCAATTTCACATGTCCCCACATTATACATTTAGCACCTTCTTGTCCAATCACTTATCCTGCCTATATCCTGCCTATATCCTGCCTATATCCTGCCTATATCCTGCCTATATCCTATATTAGGGCAGCACAGTGGCACAGTGGTCAACAATGTTGCCTCACAGCGCCAAGGACCTGGGTTCGATTCCCGGCTTGGGTCATTGTCTGTGCGGAGCCTGCACATTCTCCCCATGTTTGCGTGGGTTTCCTCCGGGTGCCCCGGTTTCCCCACACAGTCCGAAAGACATGCTCATTAGGTGTATTGGCCATGCTAAATTCCCCCTCAGTGTACCCGAATATGTGCTGGAGTGTGGCGACTGGGGGATTTTCACAGTAACTTCATTGCAGTGTTAATACAAGACTACTTGTGACACTAATAGATAAAAATAAATAAAATGTATCCCTTTGCAGCTTCTTTCATCCTCCTCAGTTTACTTGCCCATCCAGCAAACTTAGACACATTTCCTCATCTAAGCTATTGATATAGATTGCAAGCAGCTGAAGCCCAAACACTGATCCTTACAGCATGCCACTAAAATTTACTTGTTTATTCCTACTCTCTATTTTCTGTCCATTAACCAATCCTCAACACATGTTAATCTAATACCCTCAAACTCATGAGCTCTAATTTTGTGTACCAACCTCTTGTGCGGCACCTTCCTGAGTGCTTTTGGGAAATTCAGATGTAATGCATTCATTGATTCTTCTTTATCCTACCCTGCTAATTACAGCCTCAAAAACACCAAGAGATTTATCAAACATGATTTCTCTTTCAAAAAGCTATGTTGACTCTGCCAGTGGAGATGCTGAGGTAGAAACAGGGATGTTTGTATGTATGTAAATACTATTAAATGGAGGACCACGGTATGATAATGTGAAGGAAAGTCCACTTGACAATTTTTGCTGAAGTTATTTGTAAACACTGCAGCCTTATCTTTTGCACTCTGCCTTGGGTGAGGATGGGGATGTGCTGAGAGCTTCCCCTTCCGATTAGTTGTTTGAATACCGATTGCCATTCTTTGTTGACTGTGAAGACGGCAGTCATGATGTGGAGATGCCGGCGTTGGACTGGGGTAAACACAGTAAGAGTTTTAACAACACCAGGTTAAAGTCCAACAGGTTTATTTGGTAGCAAATGCCATTAACTTTCGGAGCGCTGCTCCTTCGTCAGATGGAGTGGATATCTGCTCACAAATAAGGCACACAGAGACACAAACTCACGTTACAGAATACTGATTAGAATGCAAATCTTTACAGCTAATCAAGTCTTAAAGATACAGACAATGTGAGTGGAGAGAGCATTAGGCACAGGTTAAAGAAGTGTGTATTGTCTCCAGACAGGACAGTCAGTGAGATTCAGCAGGTCCAGGCAAGCTGTGGGGGTTACCGATAGTGTGACATGAACCCAAGATCCCGGTTGAGGCTGTCCTCATATGTGCGGAACTTGGCTATCAGTTTCTGCTCAGCGACTCTGCGCTGTCGTGTGTCGTGAAGGCCGCCTTGGAGAACGCTTACTCGAAGATCAGAGGCTGAATGCCTGTGACCGCTGAAGTGCTCCCCAACAGGAAGAGAACAGTCTTGCCTGGTGATTGTCGAGCGGTGTCCATTCATCTGTTGTCGTAGTGTCTGCATGGTTTCCCCAATGTACCATGCCTTGGGACATCCTTTCCTGCAGCGTATCAGGTAGACAACGTTGGCCGAGTTGCAAGAGTAGGTACCGTGTACCTGGTAGATAGTGTTCTCACGTGAGATGATGGCATCCGTGTCGATGATCTGGCACGTCTTGCAGAGGTTGCTGTGGCAGGGTTGTGTGGTGTCATGGTCACTGTTCTCCTGAAGGCTGGGTAGTTTGCTGCGGACAATGGTCTGTTTGAGGTTGTGCGGTTGTTTGAAGGCAAGAAGTGGGGGTGTGGGGATAGCCTTGGCGAGATGTTCGTCTTCATCAATGACATGTTGAAGGCTCTGGAGGAGATGCCATAGCTTCTCCGCTCCGGGAAAGTACTGGACGACGGAGGGTACTCTGTCCACCGTGTCCCGTGTTTGTCTTCTGAGGAGGTCGGTGCGGTTTTTCGCTGTGGCACGTCGGAACTGTCGATCGATGAGTCGAGCGCCATATCCTGTTCTTATGAGGGCATCTTTCAGCGTTTGGACGTGTCTGTTGCGATCCTCCTCATCCAAGCAGACCCTGTGTATACGGAGGGCTTATCCGTAGGGGATGGCTTCTTTAACGTGTTTAGGGTGGAAGCTGGAGAAGTGGAGCATCGTGAGGTTATCCGTGGGCTTGCGGTACAGTGAGGTGCTGAGGTGACCGTCCTTAATGGAGATGCGTGTGTCCAAGAATGCAACCGATTCCGGAGAGTAGTCCATGATGAGTCTTATGGTGGGATGGAACTTGTTGATGTCATCATATAGTTGTTTCAGTGATTGTTCACCATGAGTCCAAAGGAAGAAAATGTCATTGATGTATCTAGTGTATAGCATCGGTTGAAGGTCCTGTGCGGTGAAGAAGTCTTGTTCGAACCTGTGCATGAAGATGTTGGCATATTGAGGTGCGGATTTGGTCCCCATGGCTGTTCTGTGTGTCTGGATGAAGAACTGGTTGTTGAAGGTGAAGACATTGTGGTCCAGGATGAAGCGGATGAGTTGCAAAATTACATCTGGAAACTGGCAGTTGTCGGCGTTGAGTACTGAGGATATTGCAGCAATGCCATCATCGTGGGGGATGCTGGTGTAGAGTGCCGAGACATCCATTGTGACGAGGAGTGCTCCTGGTTCAACTGCTCCATGTGTGTTGATTTTCTGTAGGAAGTCCGTCGTGTCGCGACAAAAGCTGGGGGTTCTTTGTACAATGGGTTTCAGGATGCCCTCGACATAGCCAGAGACGTTCTCGCACAGGGTCCCATTGCCCGATATGATGGGACGGCCGGGTGTGTTTGCCTTGTGTATCTTCGGGAGGCAGTAGAGATCTCCAACGCGGGAGTACGTGGGATGAGAGCACGGAGGGTGCTCTGAAGGTCCGGATCACAGGTCTTGATCAGAGTATTGAGTTGACGGGTGTGTTCTTTGGTCAGATTTGTGGGTAACTGTCTGTAGTGTTCCTCGTTGTTCAGTTGTCGGTACACTTCTTTGCAGTAATCCGTTCTGTTCAGTATGACGATGGCCCCTCCTTTATCTGATGGTTTGATGACAATGTTGCGGTTGGCCTTGAGAGCGTGGATGGCATTGCGTTGTGCTTGGATGATGTTCGGGGCTGTCTTGTGAGTGCGGCTGATGAATTTGGTGTTGATGCACCTCCTGATGGCTTGGGCATTCATGCCAAGTCGAGGGCAGCGGCTTTCCAGAGGAGTCCAATTCGACTCTTTCCTCTTCGGTTGCACTGCAGATCTCTATGTCGGCAGTTCCGGTTCATTGGCTATCTCATTGTGTTCGCTGTTGGCCTCTTGGGGGCCAACACACGACAGTGCAGAGTCGCTGAGCAGAAACTGATAGCCAAGTTCCGCACACATGAGGACGGCCTCAACCGGGCTCTTGGGTTCATGTCACACTATCGGTAACCCCCACAGCTTGCCTGGACCTGCAGAATCTCACTGGCTGTCCTGTCTGGAGACACTACACATTTCTTTAACCTGTGCCTAATGCTCTCTCCACTCACATTGTCTGTATCTTTAAGACTTGATTAGCTGTAAAGATTCGCATTCTAATCAATATTCTGTAACTTGAGTTTGTATCTCTGTGTGCCTTATTTGTGAGCAGATATCCACTCCATCTGATGAAGGAGCAGGGCTCCAAAAGCTAATGGCATTTGCTACCAAATAAACCTGTTGGACTTTAACCTGGTGTTGTTAAAACTCTTACTGTGAAGAAGGCTGCAGGGCTTTGTTCTGATGCATAGGATTGCTGGGTCATTTTGTCCTGTCCATTGTCTGCTACCTTTGGTGTTCAGCATTTTGATATCCTTAGTTTCACTGCAGTTCATTTGAGGTATGCCTGGTACGTTCCCCATTGAATTAGGTTTGATGTGATCTGCTGGTGATGGAAGATTGAGGAATGTTTTACACCATGACGTCACATATTCTGGTTGCATACTCTACTGTTGATCATCCACAATGGCTCTTGGATGCCCAGTTTTAGACAGCGGTATCAGTCTCCCCAAATAATATGACTATAGACCTATTCAATTGTCATTTCTATCAGTTCTATTGGTCTTTTTTATTATTCCATGGGATGTAGGTATTGCTGGCAAGGCCAATATTTATTGCCCATTCTAATTGCTCTTGAGAAGTTGGTGGTGAGTCACTTATTTGAACTGCTGCAGCCCATGCTGTGCAGGACTCTCACTATACTCTCAGGGAGAAAATTCTGAATGTTGACCTAATGACATTGAAGGAAAGGCAACATACTGTCAAGTCAGAATGGTGTATGACCTGGAGGGAAATTTGAATGTTGCGCCATTCCCTTGTGTCTGCTGCCCTTGTCCTTCTGCCCATGAGATTTTATGGGGTCCAGAGTAAATGCTGAAAAGCCCCAGGGTCACTTTCACCCAACTGTTTATAAAGTATTGAAAATTGCCTTGTGCATTTTGTCCACTTAAGGCTATCATACACACATGTACCTCTAGAGGAAATCTAGAAGAAAATAAAGAGGAAAACATTGCTTTAACAGCAACTGCATTTCTGACTCTGAATGCTTCTTACTGAATCTCACGGTTTCTTCCCAAGAACTTCTGTGGCGTTTGAATACTGTTCATCTTCATGGGCCTATACTGAAAAGTTGTGTAAATTTGGTTCAGCATGCTTCAAGGACCAGCTATGCCAAATTCAAAACATTCAATGCATTGAGAGGAAGGCCAGAGGTGGTACAGCTGTAGAAGTTTCCTCAGGCAGCAACAATGATGAATGACCAGTTCTGTGGGCATCCATGTCGATCATTTACGGACTTTTCAGTCATTAGAGGATTCACAGAAGATGAAGTCACACATGTCGGCGGGATCTTGTGGTCCTGCCGAAGTAAATGACAACAAGATTTCAGCAAAGGACTTGCCTTTGGGCAAAGCACAAATGAATGACTGTAAATTACCAAACCTGATGGACACGGTAACAAATGTGGCAAGATCATTAGTCAGCCCAGTATTAAGATAGCACTTAATTTAACAAATATAAAATTAAGGTCAATATTTCACAATTGTCATTTGCAGAATCACTGCTCATCGTTTTTCTCAACTTGTTCTGACCGATTTGTGTTTAAATTAACAATGTGTTTTTCACAATTGTAATGGGAAGGAATGACCACACACTGTACAGGTATGCTTTCATGTGGCAGTGAGAAATGATCACCCAGTAAATAGAATGAATGGTAAATCTTTTAGAACAGCAATGTCCCCATCCTACTACCAATGTTAAAAGGCCAACTCCTTAGTAAAAAAAAATGCATACAGTATAGGACAAAAGCATGTAGGTAAAATTTGTTTTGATCCCACATGACCTACATTTGCCCAATGTGCCTGCAGCACAGACATTAACCCAGTTAAGTTGTATCATAGAGAACTATATGATCACTGCTAGGTGAATAACAAGCAATTATCAAAGTAAACTGTATGTCAAAGGAACATGTACCTTAAAGTTAAGGTCAAAACGGAAGGTATGACTGTTTTACTGTTGTTGAAAGTCTCCGATGAACCTTTATAAAATAATAACTGAAATGATTCCAAAATGTCAAAGCTGGATTACTCTGGGATTGATATCATATCTGCGGATTTCAAGGATTAAGTTGTTCAACCAAAGTGAAGAGCAACCATCTTGTTTGCACCTAGAACAACACAGTTTCTTTAATAACCTTCAGCTGCACTTATGAGCAAAGTGAGTAGAGCACGTTTCCCATTACCTGTCAAGCCTGTGTAGACAGTTATTTTCCCCTACAGTAATAGCAGGCTGCTGTTGAACAGGGTAATAAACACCTACTGAGTGGGATGTAGCGTGAAAAGATCTCATCACCTGCCATTAACACGCTAATGAATAATTCAGCAAGAGCTGTTGTATCTGTCAGAAAAGCTCACGTCTAACCACTCTGCTGTGTGCAGCCTTGCACCAAATGAGCAGAGACAGAGTCACAGAGATCCACATGACAAATTGGTGGCTGGGTGCTGTGTATTTCAGTGATGGAGCAGGTGTGTTTACCTCAGGACGACTGCCTTTACCACATGGATTCACTCTGATGAAGACACTAATGTGTAATATCTCACAATAAAGCAATTCAACAGAGCTTTTGTGAAGGCATTAAATTATTTATTTTCGGTTCACTCTGCTGAAAAACTGACTGTTTCTGTGGAGGAAATGGAAAAAAATGCAGTGTACACTTTTCCTATCCATTTCCTCTAAATAAATAAATAGATTTATCTATCAATCATTCTTAAATGTTGACTGAATTGCATTTGTACCTTGCTTACAAAGCAATCTTCACAAATTTTCTGCATTAATGTATTGTGGATAAATAGTTTGCAGCCTGTGTCAGAATGGGACAAAATTTAAACTCAGATTGTTCTGAAAGAGATAATTATACACATTATGCTTGATTGCAAGGAAACAGTATCATGTGAAAGGCACATGATCATTTTCAATAAATAAATCTTGATATTCAGTTACTGAATTAAACTATATACCAGTATTATATACCTAACATATCTTATATTTGGCATTGAACATCTAGCCCATGATAATTTCACCTATTTGCTTAAACCCCTACAGTACAGGCACAGGAACATGTCTTTAGATTGCCAGATCAATGAATAGACCTAATGAAAAGTGCAGAAAATTAATTTTACAATAACAAAGTATTATCTATAACTTTCCATGATCATTAAGCATATTTAATCTTTTAAAAAAAAACTAAAGGTGTTAGTATCATATTCACATATTTCAGGTTTTTCAAAAAGTTCAGAGGTTATATGAAGTAAAGGTTAGTACAATAGCTGTATAGCAGGGACCACTTAATATATTAGTTTGATAACCTAAAACTTAGCATGTGGCTGCCTCAGAATGATATTGAGACATAGAATTAGGATACTGTAAAGGAACAGCAAAGGAGCGATTTGGAACTTTGCAGAGTTAGTGTTCCCAGGTAAGAAAGAGAAAGAATCAGCTGAAAAATCACCATGCCGTAACTCCTCCTGGGAAATATCTGCATCAGTCAGGATCTGATTCACCCATGATGCCCTTTGTAGTGAAATAAACTGATGACATTCAGTATCGAGATTTACTAATGAAGAATGGTTACTTGGCTGAGGCACTTTAGGTCTACTAGTATCCAGAAAACATTCTCAACAATTCTCTGTCTTCGGATATGAGCACTCATTCGGCCCAAAAAAGTCAATCACTGTTTAACCTTTCCATCTTCACACCAGACTCAATGGACTTTGGACACACTTTGTATATTGATAGTCGTGAGTAGGACCAAAACTTATGCCAAGCTAAGAATGGGGGTTATTCCCCTCATTCCCTAACAAATGCTGAGAATTTCAGAAACAAACAGATGTCAGGCTGCCAATGGGAAAGGCAGGAATAAAGACAGACAGCTACATCAATTGATTCAATCTTCCCATGTTCCAGTGAAGTATCCCATCAGCATGAGACAGTTAAACCAATGGACACTAGAGAATGCTGGCACATGACAATATAAAGAGGTCTCCTTTTCTCAATGCTTCCCTTTTCGTGCTGACAGGTAGGCTAATGTCCATAATAGCCTCTGTGTTGAGGCACATCGGATGCCCAAGATTCTCATGGGAACCTGTTTATTCTCCTTTAATTTACATCTGTGGGAGATGCTATTAAGAACATTCTTAAGATAAAGGTTATTAGAAAATTTTCCCAAGAATAATTTTTGGTCAGCTTGGAAGACATCCTAGGCAAGCCAAAAAGAGATATTTTTAAAGGAATACGGTTGACTGTTAAATCACACCAGGCTCTTTATAGTTTTACGCAGCACCTTGAATAGATAAAGCCAACTCCTGCCAATTTTAGACAGATTTCTTCTACCATGAAATATTTCCCATTCCTGAATGTGAAGTGGAGGTTTGTATAAACTGTCATCTGCACATGTCACTGTCAGTGCAAAGACAGTTTTGTCCGTTTCTGAAACAGTCTATAATAGGTTCAATTATGTATAATGGTTATTTTTAAAATAGCTTCTATTATGAATAATCTCCCTGTCAAACGGTTGTTATCTGACTTCTACTGCTGGAAGTTATTATAATGGTCACATTACAGACAGAGACAGCCAAACTGTCAAACTTTAACAATGGGTGTGTTTTTTCTTCCAAGAGTAGAATTGATAATCAACATCGTTTATCCACTAACAGCTCTGTGAGGTCAGTGGAGGGGGAATGGCCATTTATTACTTCTACAAGTAAAAGATAAATTGCTTGAATCATCTACAGCTTCACAAAACTACAACTTAAATGGTTAGTCACCTGGAAAAAATAATTGTGGTCCTCTCCTTTTACTCTGCTATCATGTTTAGAGAAACCCTGATGTATTTCAGTGAGTCCGCGAGTTCCAATGCGGGTCAGTGGACACTGATGTCAGGGTAAACAGTTTTCTATTGCATGTTACAGTTGCTTGTCCAAAGATACCACAAAGTTATTTCAGAATATGTGTGTCATAGTTGTTATATTACAACATTGCTGCAGTTCTGGTGTTCCAGAACTAGCTGTGCCTCTGGCCAGGCTGTTCCAGTACAACTATAATACATCCATTCCCTGTTATAGGTAGTTTTGAATAATGTCATTTTGTTATTTAGTAGTAAACAAATTACTATTAATTGCACATACAAGCTAATCCATTAAAGTGGTTGGGAACTATGCGACGTATATTCTGTGGGCAAAAGTAACGATATATTACTGACATTGTGGTGGGAAAAATAGCACTTTGTAACATTATGTGGGCTCAGAGACTAGCTAGCACTGTGCAATCCGTAAGCACACTCAATGGACATGTTTACATACACAGTTTTCATAGAATCATGGAATCCCTACACTGCAGAAGGAGGCTATTCGACCCATCGAACCTGCACCGACAATGATCCCACCCAGGCCCTATCCCCGCAACCCCACATATTTACCCTGCTAATCATTCTGACACCAATGGACAATTTAGCATGACCAATCCACCTAACCTGCATATCTTTGGAGTGTGGGAGGAAACCGGAGCACCCAGAGGAAATCCACGCAGACACGGGGAGAACATGCAAACTCCACACAGACGGTGACCAAAGCTGGGAATCGAACCCAGGTCCCTGGCACTGTGAGGCAACAATGCTAACCACTGTGCCACCGTGCCACCCTGAAACTGCTCAATGTGCATTAGCTGGTGTTGCTTTATTTCCCATTATTACTTTATTCCATAGTATGTGAATTAAGTCTCCAAGATGGCTAGCAAATGTGCATTAAGTGACAAGGACTTCACTAGCCCCAAATGGAAGAGGCATACCATTAGTTTGGAGCAGAAATTGGATGTGTTGCAGCAGGATGACACTGGTAACAAACCAGCAACAGTAACACATTCACTTAGACTTCTGCTAACAACAGTGTGCAGCTTCAAGAAGAGCAAAGATAAAGTAAAGGCTAGTAGCCAAAGTTCTTCTCCTTTAAGGGCTATGTAGGTTACCTTTACTAGGTGCACAGACCAATGAGGAGCTGATACAGGATTACAGAGTACTGGGCTAATGGTAAATACTTGGTAGTGTGGATGAACAGAGAGATCTCGGTGTCCATGTGCATAGATCCCTGAAAGTTGGCACCCAGGTTGATAGGGTTGTTAAGAAGACGTACGGAGTGAAGGGTAGGTCGTGCCTCACAAACCTTATTGAGTTCTTTGAGAAAGTGACCAAAGAGGTGGATGAGGGTAAAGCAGTTGATGTGGTGAATATGGATTTCAGTAAAGCGTTTGATAAGGTTCCCCACACGGTAAACTATTGCAGAAGATATGGAGGCATGGGATTGAGGGTGATTTAGCGGTTTGGATCAGGAATTGGCTAGCTGTAAGAAGACAGAGGGTGGTGGTTGATGGGAAATGCTCATCCTGGAGTTCAGTTACTAGTGGTGTACCGCAAGGATCTGTTTTGGGGCCACTGCTGTTTGTCATTTTTATAAATGACCTGGATGAGGGCGTAGAAGGATGGGTTAGTAAATTTGCGGATGACCCTAAAGTCGGTGGAGTTGTGGACAGTGCGGAAGGTTGTTGCAGGTTACAAAGGGACATAGATAAGCTGCAGTGCTGGGCTGAGAGGTGGCAAATGGAGTTCAATGCAGAAAAGTGTGAGGTGATTCATTTTGGAAGGAGTAACAGGGTTACAAGTACTGGGCTAATGGTAAGATACTTGGTAGTGTGGATGAACAGAGAGATCTCGGTGTCCATGTGCATAGATCCCTGAAAGTTGGCACCCAAGTTGATAGGGTTGTTAAGAAGGCGTACAGAGTGTCAGCTTTTATTGGTAGAGGGATTGAGTTTCGGAGCCAGGAGGTCATGTTGCAGCTGTACAAAACTCTGGTGCGACCGAACTTGGAGTATTGCGTACAGTCCTGGTCACCGCATTATAGAAAAGATGTGGAAGCATTGGAAAGAGTGCAGAGGAGATTTACTAGGATGTTGCCTGGTATGGTGGGAAGATCTTACGAGGAAAGGCTGAGGGAATTGAGGTTGTTTTCGTTAGAGAAGAAGGTTAAGAGGTGACTTAATAGAGGCATACAAGATGATCAGAGGATTAGATAGGGCAGATAGTGAGAGCCTTTTTTCTCGGATGGTGATAGCTAGCACGAGGGGACACAGCTTTAAATTGAGGGGTGATAGATATAGGACAGATGTCAGAGGTAGGTTCTTCACTCAGAGAGTGGTAAGGGCGTGGAATGCCCTGACTGCAGCAGTAGTGGACTCGCCAACATTAAGGACATTTAAATGGTCATTGGATAAACATATGGATGATATTGGAATAGTGTAGGTTAGATGGGCTTTAGATTGGTTTCACTGGTCAGCGCAACATCGAGGGCCGAAGGGCCTGTACTGCGCTGTAATGTTCTATGTGCTATGTTCTATGATACACCTTGAACAGGACCAAGAAGAGGAGAATAGAAGTTTAAAGGTCAGCCGAAGATCAGCAGCTACAGGGAGCTGTAGAAAAGCAAAAGCACAAAGTAAACAATTATGAACAAGTCATATTTCATAAATATTATACACACATTACACAATAACAATTAGCACTCACCATTAAGATAGAAGATTTTCTTCTGTCTCACTTTTTTGGTGCATTGTGGACAGTTTGGTAAATTGCAAGTTTGCAACATGCTCAAAAGGATTGTTGTACCTTGTTTGCACTATCAGGAGATGCCTTTGCAACCCAAACACATCTCCTAATAGTGGTACATACATTTAAATGAGGATTTTTTTTTATTAATGTCGTGATTTCCAGGAATGAACCTACTGCTTAGAATGGGATATTCTTGTACTGGCATCTACCTAACAAAGTAAAAATTGCCAAGGTATGTCCTGTCCAAAAAACAGAACAAATCTTATCTGGTCAATTACTGTGCTATTAGTCTACCCATAATCATCAGCAAAGTGATGGAAGATGTAGCCAATAATGCTATCAAGCAGCACTTACTCACCAACAACTGCTCACTGATGTTCATTTTGATTTTTAGCAGAACTATCGGCTCCTGATCTTATTACAACCAGGTCCAAACCAGGTCCTGCTGGGCTTATAAGATGCCACCTGTCCTTTGTTCCTCGGCACCGACCCTCCAAAACTCAGCCCCCCCTCCCCCCACCCCCCCCACCCCCATCCCATCTCCCCCCCCCTCCCAGTCTCAGATGCCTTCCTGCTCTAAAAGCCTGGTACTTACCTTTCCTCATCACCCATTGCTCTTTTTTTTGCTTCTCTCTGCTGTTCTGGCAGTGACCTACTACTGAGCTCTGTCACTGCTGGGATTGCTAGAGCTGTCATATTGGCCAGCAACTCTCAAAGATGGACCTTCCTTTCCACTGAGGGGTGGGGGTTCCACTCTCAGGTAGTTTAGCCTGCCAGCAGCATGTTATGGCTCTGGGACTGGCTTTTCGGTGTGTCAGCTGCCGATCAATGTTTCTTCTGGAAGGGCGAGTAGACAATCTTTTGCCTGGGTGATCCAGCCCAGGCAAAAAAGGTCAGGTAGAGTGACTGCCTTTGACATCAAGGCAGCATTTGAGTCTGTATACGGGGTTTCTTTACAGGGACTAAGTATTGCCAAAACTTAGCTAATACAAAGACTCACAACACAGCAATATCCCAGTGAAAGATGTTCTTTATTGACCAACGTACGTAAGGAGGAGACCACGGGCAGTCTGATGCCTCTCTAAAGTTATATTATATTCGCCAACATAATTATACATCTCCAAAATCACTTTTCCCGCCTCCCAGCTCATCCATACCAGGTATGAATCAATCATCATCACTACAGGTCGGTCATTATTAATAAATGTCATATACTTTAACCAACTGCATCCTGCCCTCTGAGAACATGGGAGTTTATTGGTCTGTAGAATCCAGAAGCTCCTATCTTTTTGTCTCCTAGCTACCTCCATAACGCTAATCATAGAGTTCAAAGGTAACTCCCTCCCATAAATAATCCTATTCATTTTAGAATCTGGGAATCTGTGCTTTCTCTAACCTATACTCATAAAAATTGTACTCTGTGATGCATTGTTCTAAAAGAATGCGGTTCTTCTAAGCTAGCTCCCATCACATTATGCCATGGGGCAGCCTGCATTTGGCCAAAGTGTACAGAAAATAAATCTGAAATACATGTTTAAATCCAAAATACATGCTTTAAATCCTTAAACTGTTTCTATGCAGATAGTACCCCCTATAATATTTTAAGGCAGGCTGTGATTCTTATCCCAAAGTTAATCTACTTAGTTCTAATAGAGTATTTTGAAATTCTCTAACAGATTCTCAGAAAATTAAAGTCATTAGAAAATAGGGAGAAAACTCGCCACTCGTTAGAATCATGTATAGCTTAAAGGAAGATATTTATGCTTGACGAAGGCCAACCTTCTCAGCCCAGGACACTACATACATTTCCCAGGGAAGAGTTCCAGGACCAGTTATCTTCAGCTGCCTCATCAATGACCTTCACACCATCATAAGATCAGAAGTGAGAATGTTCACTGACGATTGTACAATGTTCAGTTCCATACGCAACTCCTCAGACAATGAAGCAGTCCATGCTTGCATGCAGCAAGACCTGAACAACCCTCATGCTTGGGCTGATGAGTGGCAAGCAACATTCCTGCAAAAAAATTCCTAACAATGACCAAATGACCATTTCCAGCAAAAGACAATCTAACCACCTTCCCTTGGCACTCAACGTCATTGCCATTACTGAATTCTTTACCAGCAACATCTTGGGAGTCACCATTAAACATAAATTTATTTTGACCAGCCACATAAATATCGAGGCAACAAGACCTCATTAATGATTGGGTCTATGCAGCAATTAACTCACACCTAGACACTTTCGAGCCTGTCCAAAACCTACAAGGCACAAGTCAGGAGTGTGATGGAATACTTTTCACATGTCTGAATGAGCTCAGCTCCAACAACCTTCGAGAAGCTCAAACCATGCCAGGGAAAATAATCCACTTGATTGGCACTCCATTCACCACCACTTAAACATTGACATATCCATTATTGCCACATCGTGGCTGCACTTGGTAACATAACACGTACTACAGCAATTCGCCAAGGCTTTTTTGACAGCACCTTCAAACTTGATGCCCCTACCCACAGGACAGGGCAGCAAATGCGTGGGTACATCCCCTCCTGCAAGTTTCCTTCCAAGTCACACAGTCTAGACTGGAAACATGTCACTGTTCCTTCATCATTGCTAGGTCAAAGCCCTGGAACTCTCTTCCTAACAGCAATGTGGGAGTACCTACACCACACACAGTACGACTGTTCACGAAAGTTATTTGCCATCACCTTCTCAAAACCAATTGGGGATAGCAATAAATGCTGGCCTTGCCAATGATGCCCAAATCTCAAGAACATTTTTTTTAAAAGATCAGTTACATGCTATAAAATCATAATGGCTTCAGTGGGCTAAAAATGAAAGTGTGTCAAACGGGAGGAAATAGACAGTTTTTGAAATCACAAAACTGACAGATAATTGATTTCCCACTTCAGACACAAGACGTTTTCTTGGCCTGTGAGTGAGATTGTCAATTTAGTGTGAATTTGTGTTAAACCATGGGGACTCGTCCTTTGCAATGAACTTGCACAGATTATGAATGGAGTCATATCTTCCCAATTTCATTTCACAAAGGAACATTTTTTTTTAGTTTTACTTTTCAAGTTCCCTTTTATCCTTTTTTTTAACTTCAAGGCTCGTGATGTCAAAGCTGGGAAATTGAGTGCTTTCCTATTTCAGGCACCTGTGCCTCGATTTACACCCCATCCAATTTTATTCCTCCTTGAAATTCAACACAATCCTAACTCTTATCCACGAACAGATTAGGGTAAAATTAGCGCCCTGGAATCAGCATCAAATATGAAAATGTTTAGGAATAATTTGTTGAATCATGCTTTCACCAATTAGTGATCAGCGAATGTATGCAATGCAAACCCAAATTTCCAATATGTGCTGTGCGGCACGGTGGCACAGTGGTTAGCTCTGCTGCTTCACAGCGCCAGGGACCCGGGTTCGATCCCGGCCTGGATGACTGTGAGGAGTCTGCACCTTCTCTCCCCGTCTGCGTGGGTTTCTTCCGGGTGCTTCAGTTTCCTCCCATAGTCCGAAAGACGTGCTGGTTAGGTGCATTGACCATGCTTAAATTCTCCCCAGTGTACCTGAACAGGCACCGGAGTGTGGTGACTAGGGGATTTTCACAGTAACTTCATTGCAGTGTTAATGAAAGCCTACTGGTGGCACTAATAAATTAACTTTAAAACAATGGACTGTTGAGAGCACAATGTCAAAATATTACCCATAAAGAATAAATCTTCCTCAGTTCATTCCCAGCAATGTTTATTAACCTTAACCTCAGAAAAAGGGGGCGGGAATGTCTGGCCGCGCTCAGCCAAAATTGGAAAATCCCACTCGAGGTCAATGGAACTTTGCATGGTCCGTCCCCCAACCACTATGATTTCTATGGCAGGTGGGATGGGAAAATTCCCACCAAGATGTTGCTGCATAGGATTAGGGTTTATGAGATTACGAGTAATAATATGGCCTGAATTATGTGGTAGCAGTTGTATAAGGATCAGGTACATTAAAGGTTAATCTGGGACTGAGTACAGTACCGCACCACCCATGGGTGATGTAAGAAGTCACCTGACCTAGAGCTGAGGTCAGCAATGTAGAGCTAGGCAGCAGCATATAAGGACATGCCATGGAAGCCTCTCCATACCTGTATCATCCACTGTAAGTACATGCATAGTTCAATAATGTTGATGAAGACCACTTGGTAAGTTTAGCTTGATCATGTCTAAGCAGTGCATACCACAGGTAGTGACCACTCAACAAAACAGTAATGATCGGGAGCCCCGCCCAAAACGGATCAGACGTCAATTTACATTTTTTTTCCATTCATCACAATGTAATTTATAAGCTTCACTCCCAATCGTCCCAGCTTAGTTGCCTTAACGACCTCGTTCGCCGCAGCCGGATCGGTCAGGGAAACACCTGCTCTATAAAAGTCATACTCTGGCACTTGTTCAGTGAGCGTGAGTGAAGAGATAAGTCTCTGTGTTCAAACTGCTCCGTGCTGCTCAGAGGGCATTGTTTCATGGCGGACATGTTGCATTTTGGGTCGGGGGTGCCTGCGAGTGTGTAGGGGAGTGCGGGGGGGAGAGGGGCGGACTCTCAGCGGGGACCCAGGTCTGAGGGCTGACCTCGAGTCTTAGGGATGCTTCTGGGTCCTAGTGCAGGCAGCGCCAAGCCCTGTTGCAGGTGGGGGATGGGCTGGAAACCCTTTGAAGTGGCAGTGCTGCAGCCTCAGGACTCGTCAAGCATCAATGTCTGTGGTCACTGTAGCATGTGTGTTCGTGGGGGAGGGGGGAATGGAGGGGCTGTGTTTCTGGGGGGTTGTGGGATGTGAAAACTTGCCCGAAAAATGGATCTGGAACTCTCCCGTTTTCAAGCTAGCTTGTAAAGTTCCGCCCAATGTCTCAGTTTGGAAGAATGAGATGTTAGTTATCGCTTTGAAACTTAAAACATTCTTAGGGGGTTTGGCAGGGTGGATTCTGAGAGAATGTTTTCCCCTGGCTGGAAAGATTAGAATTTGGGTCATTGTCTCTGGATAAGACATCAGACATTGAAAACTAAAAGAGAAGAATTTCTTCATTCGAATGGTTTAGAACTCTTTACTCCAGAGGGGTTTGGATGTTTCGGTTTTGAATCTATTCAAAACTGAGATCAACAGATGTTTGGACACTAAGGACAGAAAGAATCTTAACAACTTTAAAAGTAATCACTGGTCAGGACCATTTCCTGTTCCTGACCCAATACTTGATGGCAGCACACCCGTCAGCAAACCCTTCCAGGAGGCGGCCTCCTAATTGCTCACCTCCATGTCCACCATCCAATTGAAAAGAGTGGGTAGATTCCTGAGGCTTCAGGCCCAATCAGCAGGTCGGCAGGATTGGAAGGACAGGAAACCCACTGGCAGAGGTGGGCATTCCCATTGTAGGAGGGGGTCTGCAAGGGCACTTCCATTTAAAATGCCCTCTGAAAATGTTTAAAATAAATGATGACCACAGCTGCCAGGCAACCCCTTAGAAGGTAAAAGCACCTCAATGGCCTATGGCCGCAGCTGGGAACGCCTGAAGCTCCAGTGCAGGGGGATGTGTAAGAGGTCTCCTGTGCCCCCTGGTCAGCCATCAGCAAGTAGCCACGAGGCACCAGGAAAGCTTTAGTTTCTGTTGGGCTGCCATACGCAGCCGGGAAAATTCAGGCAATGTCCTCAACCTCCACACAATTGCATACTTACATTTTTTTTTATTCATTCGTGGGAAAAAGGATGTTGCTGGCAGGCCACAGTTGAGAATCAACCACATTGCTGTGGGTTTGGAGTCGCATGTAGGCCAGACCAGGTAAAGATGGCAGATTTCTTTCCCTAAAAGACATTAGTGAATCAAATGGGTTTTTCTGACAATCTAGAATGGTTTCATGGTCATCAATAGATTCTTAATTCTAGACACTTTTTATTGAATTCAAATTCCACCACCTGCTGGGGAGGGATTTGAACTTGAGTCCCCAGATCATTAGCTGAGTTTCTGGATTAATTGTCTAGCGATAATACCACTAGGCCAATGCCTCAATATTCAAATTGATAATACACAGCTGCTCGACCAGAAGCCCTTTGCCACTTCCACCCTACCTTCAGCAAGACCAGCTCAAGGCAAAAATTCACTGACCTGGTGTCCTCCCACTCTTAGTTTCATTTCAGTCCGACCTTCAAAGTTGCCTTGGGCAGATTTGAATCTGCAAGTGTTTCAGATCTGACTTTTAGACCCATTCTCAGGCGCCCCCATACGCACTCTGCCTGAAAAAATATCAGCGATTCCGAACCGCGCTGCAGAAGCCTGTGGGCGGGGCTTAACACACCCGAAATCCGGCAGCTCCGATCGGCGCCTCCAACTGCGCACGCGCAGACAAAAAATGATAGAATGCGGCTCCCTTGCCACATCCCTCTTTGGCCGGACAATGCCTTCCCCTGGCTCCACCATCCAGACCAATCGCAGGCCCCTCTCCCTTCCCCCCCACTGATCTCAGGCAGAGTGGCAGCAGACCCCCCCCTTCCCCCACCGATCTCAGGCAGAGTGGCAGCGGACCCCCCTTCCCCCCCACTGATCTCAGGCAGAGTGGTCGTGGACCCCCCTTTCCCCCTACTGATCTCAGGCAGAGTGGCAGCGGACCCCCCTTCCATCCCCCAGTGATCTCAGGCAGAGAAATCCCCCCTCCCTCCTCCACCCTACAGATATCAGACAGAGTGATCTCCCCTCACCCCCACCCCAGACCTTCCCGTACGAGGCCTCCATCTCCTCTGGACTCCGATGGCTGTGTGACACCTCCCTCTCTCTCCCCAATCATTGAGGCACTGATCCACCACCCCCCCCCCCGCCCTTCCCCTTCCCATCAGCACACCTGCAAATGCTCACTTGCCTTCCCCTCAATGCTAACGAGCAAACTGTATGGAACTTGCTGGAAGGCTCTGCCAAACTGCCTGCAGCTGATCTGTCCTAACGAGGGGCAGCTCCATTAAAAACTCAAGAATGGACAGGCAGGCAGGCATTCCCGCACAAAATGTGCCCATGGCCAGCCTCCTGCTTTACTGAGGGCGACCTGGGGAAGCTACTGGATGCAGCAGAGGAGAGACAGGACACCCTCTTCCCCCCAGGAGGTTGCAGACCCAGGGGCTCTGATGGAAATGCAGCCTGGGAGGAAGTTGCTGCCTCGGTCAGTGCCAGGGCACTGGCCCCCCCAAACTGAGAAGCAGTGCCGGAAAAAAGTCAATGACCTCATCCATGCAGCAAGGGTGAGTGCTGAACCCATCTTGTATCTTCCCCCAGATCTCCCCCAGATCCTCCCAAGCCCAGCACCCTGTATGCTTCCAGCCCCTGATCCCCAAGCAGCTCCTTCCTACCCCCCACAATGAGCCCCACTGTGCTTGCCCCCGAAGGGTCACCGGTGGTCCTCCAGGACTGGCAGTGCCAGGTGACGCCGGAGCTTCTGGAGCTCACTGCAGAAGCACCGCCGTCCCATGGACTGACTCAGGGGCCCACAGGAACCCCAAAAGAGGAAGAAAGGCTCGAACCCATGCCGGGGCCGTCCAGCCAGGGGACTGTGGCTGTGGCTGCACTTCCTGACTCCCCCCTTCCTGACATCGGGGCATCTCAGGAGCAACAGGATGAAGAGGGTGTCATGGAAACATCCCAGACACCTGGAAGCAGGCCAGGGCCCTCAAGGTCCAAGGCCTCCAGAGGACGCCCACCACATGCATCACAGGCCACAGGGCGAGGTAGGCAGCTGGCCTCCTCCACCTCCGATGTACATTCTGGGGAGTCACTGAGACGTAGTGGCCATGTAAGGTTAGGAAGTTGTAGTTGCACTGAGATGGCACGGGTGAAGGGCTGCACTAGTTACAAAGATATTTAAGCACTTTAACGTTTAACATTTTCACAAGTTTTTATGTTAGAATGTCTGATATAAACACCTTTATTGCAATTAAATGTTTTTTCACCGCCCACCTGTGACTAATTTGTCTCAGATTTGTCTCGAATAGGAATCCTCTTCCATTGATGATCGCCGGAAGGATGCTTCATGTTGATGTCAGTTTGGGAGGCCCCTCAATGCTGTGTCACTGAGAAAAGGAAGGCATTGGTTCCCCAGACTCCACAAGCGATGCCCACCTGCCCCAGGGCCCTGTATGGGGGTTTCAGATCCCTTACCCACTACACGGACGTGGGTCTAGGTGCCAGCGTGCATGCGGAGCTCAGGTAGAAGTCAGACTAGTTTGCACCAGGGCACCAGCATAATGGTGCTTAGCGAGTCATCATCACCCTCCTGCCTGCCAAAAAACTCGTTAACACAGAGTACCGAGGCTCACTACTCTCATGTGACAATGTTGCAGGAGATGAATTTTGATGGTGGGAGCCAGCCCTCCAGTGCCTGGATGATGTTCCTCGGCATGCTCTTCCTCTTCTCCCTCCTCCTCTTCTTCCTCCTCCTCTTCTTCTTCCTCCTCCTCTTCCACCTCCTCCTGCTGGTCATCCTCCCCAGCGACGTCCGGCTGGTCAGCCTCCACGTCCACTTCCTCCAATAGGTCACCTCTCTGTAGAGCCAGATTGTGCGAGGCACAGCACATGACCATTACGTGTGAAGAGATCACTGGGTTGTGTTGGAGGTCCCGCCAGATCGGTCCAGGCACTGGAATCTCATTTTAAGGAGCTCAATGCCCCTCTCCATTATCGCGTGAGTGGCTACATGGGCCTCATTCTAGCGGGTCTCCACCTCAGACACCGGCCTCCGCACAGGCGTCATCAGCCATGTCCAAAGCGGGTAACCCATATCAACCACGAGCCACCCCCGCAGCCTGGACTCCTCCTCAAATGTCTCCGGGATGTCCGAGCTCCGGACAATGAAGCTGTCGTGCACAATACCTGGATGTCTTGCGCAGACATGCATAATGTTCATGTTATGGTCACACACTAGCTGAACATTCAGGGAGTGGAGCCCCTTTCTGCTGATGAATCTCCGTGGATTCTGTAGGGGGGCCTTGACGGCGACATGGATGCAGTCAATGGCCCCCTGCATGTCAGGCATCCCTGCAATGGCTGTAAACCCTGCAGTCCGGGCTTCCTGATGGGCCTGGTCCGGGTTAAATTTGATGTTCTGCCCAGCCCGGGCATACAGGGCTTCTGTGACCTGCTCGACACAGGTGTGTGCAGCTGACTGGGAAATGCCACAAACATCTCCGCTAGGGGTCTGGAAGGAGCCAGTCGCATAAAAGTTCAGAGCGACCGTCAATTTGACAGCCACCGAGAGTGGGTACCCGCCCCCCCCCCCCCCCCCACACTCCCCCCCCCTGCCTCTAAGTCCCAGGTCCTGCAACAGGTGGCACAGGTGTTGCACTGTCTCCTTTTGGAGGCGAAGACGTTGGCGGCACATGGTGTCTGATATCTGTTCAAATGACACTCGCGCACGGAACTGCCGGGGTCTCTGCTCCCTCCTTCTCCTGCGCCCCCCTCTGGGTGAATGGCGGCCACCTCCCGCCTCTGGTGGTCGTCTCCCTCTATTCCTGCAAGTGGTAAGGCCCGGGCCTCCTGTGCCCGCAATTCTTCCTCCTCCTCAGCTCCAACAGCAACCAAAAGAACAGCAAGATCGATTGGTTGCATCACAAAAGCCATCTTGTTACTCTGAAGGAGGGTAGGGAGGTGGAGATGAACACATGTAGAGGTTAAGGAAAGCTGCTTGCCCTAGCACTTCAAAAGTCATTGTCCATACCCCCCAATCCCCCCAGCCACTGCTCCCCACAATCACAGCCCCCCCAATTCCCCCAGCCACATGTTCCCCACAATCACAGCTCCTTGCAAAGTTGAGAGGCTGCAGCAGTGCAATTTACGAGGGCTTTGTGCACATCCTTCAGCTGGGAGTGAGCTGAGTGCACTAGGACCCAGCAGCACCACAAGACCCGAGGTCTGTGAGACCGGTTCCGTGCTGCAAATCAGACATCAGAGACCCTGCAGAGCAACAGCCCCCCATCCCCCACACACGCACAGGCCACCACCGACCTGAGAAAGAAAATGGCCACATCGAAAGGACACCCGTGAGCAGCAGAGAGCCGTTGGACAATATACACTTACCTCCTCGCTAACCCTCACTGATGGAGCGCCCGAATCGGACTTTTACGGAGCATGTCTGTTTCGCGCCAATTCCAGATTGGCGAATGCGGTGGTAAAGGGGGAAGTGCCGATAAAGTTGGGTGTCCAGCCCATTAATTCAATTTAAATGTATTCAAATGCATTCAAATGGCCATCGCACTCGATTTGGGCACGGTCCCAATTGCATCCATTTTCGGGCCTTGATAAAAGGGGAACAGGTGTGGAGGCGGGCACAGATAGCGCTACTCGCCTCACCCCCGACTTTACCAATTTTTCACACCCGAAAACGGGCGCAACTGGATGGTAAGATCAGACCCATAGAGTCATAATGGCGCAGAAAGGGACCATTCAGCACATTGAATCAATGCCAGCTTCCTGTAGAGAAATCCAGTCTGTGCCATTCTCCCACTCTTTCACCACAGCCCTGCAAGTTTATTAATCATCTCCACTCTCACCACCCTCAAGGCTTGCAAGTTCCATGTCACGATCACTCGCTATGTGAAACAAATTCTTCCTCTAATTTTGGAAGGTATTGCCTTGATGAGTTCCTGCAATGCAGATGGTATCCCCCCCCGCTACCACCCCCCCCACCCCACCCGCTGCCCCCCCCTACACCCCCCCCCCCCCCCCCCCACCCCTCCACTGCCATTGTTTGGTGGTGGTGGAGGGAGTATATTTGTGGAAGATTTTGATCATCTGACCTAATATTTCATTGTGTGGTTCAGTGTCAAAACGTTCTTTAATGTTTCATCATATTAAAGGAAGTCATTGTTGTTATTCTGCACAGAGGTAACTTGGGGCTATCATAAATACACTCATAAATACATTTACTTCATTAACGGATTAACTTGGTTTAATTCTGCACAGGATTTTTTAAATAGGAAAGTAATCTTACAAGAGACTAAAGTAACTTTCCAGCAGAATCAGCGCTACCTAAAAGACCTGCCATCGATTCATTGTCTATGAAAGCTCATAAACAATCAGTTCTGATCTGACATCAAATGGTGTCATTCAGACTGAGTATTGATCACAGATCATTGAAGCACTCATAGCTTGCTTGTTAAATTGTGGAAGCGATCATTCGTATTCAGAAGTGATCATTAGGCATTAAATGTGATCATTAAGCATCAAACGACCCAGGAGGATATCAGTGCAGCTTCCTACATTTTATGATGGAAAAAATAAACAAATCTTTCCACTGATTTTCAATTTTTTTCCCAAGGTCTTCCCTCATGCATTCCATTTCAGCTGACGTTACCCCTTCTTTCTGATCATTCTCCAGTGCCTCTGCGGTGCCAACTCCACCAGGATCTCCAACTCTGGGGAAAAACAAGGGATGCTTCACCCGGAGTTGGACAGGTGGTGCAGTAAAGCAATAATCAACATTGTAAGTAAGAAAGTAAATTTGGCACCATTGACAAGTAACAGTGCAGTGGCATTAAATGCAAAAGGATATAAGAAACCTCGCAACTCACCAAGACTCCAAGACAGCTTATTCTAAATGCACAATCTCTATCACCTGTAAGGACGAGGGCAACAGATGCTTGGGAACACCATCACATGGACGTTCCTCTCCAAGCCACACCATCCTGATTTGCAACTAAATTGCCATTCCTTCACTGCCACCAAGTCAAAATCTTGAAACTATCTTCCTAAAAGCCCCCGTCTACTTGGCCACTGCTCTGTTGATCTGAATAGCGATCCAGGAGCTGGCATGCAATGTGACCCTGAGCAACAAGAAGGCATGTATCATCCTCCACCAGCTGCAGACCGCCATCAGCAATGTGGAGGAGATCAACAAGCTACTGAGAGAAGTCACCATAAACCCAGGGCAGGGACCTCCTCGACATCCAGACTGCGTTATACTGCTGAACAAAACCGGACATCCCAGCAAGGTTTAAACCTGAAGATGAAATATCAGAAAAAGGTAAAACGATAATGGCAATAAAAAAAATTATAGAAAAAATATCACACCCAAAACATGGTTAAATATCATAATCTTGTGGCATACTCTTCTCACGTCTTCCCAGATCCCACTTTCCCTACCAGAGGTCATCAGCATCCAGCTCTCATGGCTCAAATCCTTCCCCTCACTGCCAGGCCTGTGGGAAATATATCTGCATGGGACTGTGTGTCAGTCCCACCTCAGTCTTGGAGCCTAGCCTCAACACTGCCTCAAGCCTTGGTCCTGCAGCCTCACCCTCAGGCCTCGGTCTTGAGTCTCTCCCCACTCCCCATTCACCTCCAGTCTTGCTCTTCCGCTCCTCCCAGCCTGTCTCTTCTGATTCCCCCCAGCCCTCTCTCTCATTGTCATTCTCTCTGTCTCTCCCCCTCTCTCTGTCTCTCTCTGTCACTCTCACTCACAATCTCTCTGCATCTCTCTCTTTCTCTCTCTCTATTTACCTCCAATCTCCACAGTCCAAAACCTATCTTACTCTTGGTCACAAAGTACTTGGAATGGTGGGGTGTTAAGTAGGAGGAAGGGTGGGGGGGGTGTGGGATGGCATGAGAGTGGAGTATAGGAAGGGGTTGGGAATTATGGAGGATAGGAGGGGTGGGGGAGTGGTAGAAGGGATAGGAGGTGTGGGGAGGTAGAAGGGGTAAGGAGGTGGAGGGTTGGGCTTAGGAGGGAGGTGGGGGTGGGACATATGAGGATTCTGGGTGGGAGATAGGAGGGTATAGTTGGTATTTGGTAGGCGGTGTGGAGGGTAAATAGTGAATGGCAGGTCATTATGGGAAGGTGGGGTTACATCAAGAGTTTAATGGGTACATTTCCGTGACACCAGAAATTGGAAGGCAAGTGGATAGAGGCTGGCTCTTAATGATTGCTCATATCTGCACTTAAACCACACTGCAAGGGGTTAGTTAAATTTTCAACAACTGCAGAGATTTGTACACTTCTATCTCTAAGCACTTAAATGGCCCTAAGGTACTTACCATAAGCACAGTTGAAGCTGGACTAGAGCTGATTTGGCATTATTCTGTCATTTAAATAAATACTGGCTGTTTGAGAGCAATGTGAATTAATTTCAGGTCAGTTATTTCACTTCATCACTTTCAGATGTCTAATGATGACTGAAAGATTGCTTTGAAATGTAGAGTATCACACTGCTGCGTTTACAATTTTGTCCAAGTTTTCAGGTAAGGGAACTGTACCTGAAATAAAAACAGAAAATACTGGAAAAACTCAGCAGGTCTGGCAGCCTGTTTGGAGAGAGAAACAGAATTAATGTTTTAAAAAAGAATCATACAGGCTTAAAATATTAACTGTTTCTCACTCCACAGATGCTGCCAGACCTGCTGAGTTTTTCCAGCATTTTCTGTTTTTATTTCAGATTTCCAGCATCCGCAGTATTTTATAGAACAGAATCCCCACAGTACAGAAAGAGGCCATTCGGCCGATTAAGTATGCACTGACCACAATCCAACCCAGGGCCCCACTCCCACAACCACACACATTTACCCTGCTAATATCCCTGACACTAAGGGTCAATTTAGCCTGGCCAATCAACCTAACCTGCACATCTTTGGAGTGTGGGAGGAAACCGGAGCACCCGGAGGAAACCCACGTAGACACGGGGAGAACATGCAAACTCCACACAGACAGTGACTCGAAGCCAGAATTGAACCTGGGTCCCTGGCGCTGTGAGGCAGCAGTGCTAACCACTGTGCTACCGTGCCACCCCTTTTTTTGCTTTTATTTCCGAGTGTGTTTATTTCCCTGTGTCGGGGTATTGTTGTCACTCTGTTGTGAGTTCCAGGAACTAGTGGCAGCATGAGGGGAAAATAAAAGCTTTCATGGCATCGTGTGGCATGATTTTACACATTAAGAATCATCAGGGTTGCCAACAATCATTGAATTACCAGCAATGAGATTTCATGAGCACAACATGTGAGAGACAGGAAAACCCCATTTAAATATAGAGCGCTGTCTATTTTTACTCACAGACACATAACAAAACGTAGTTACATATTTCTGAATCAAAGTGGGTGAGTGAAACTTGACAGGTCTGATGAATCAGTACAGGCATAAATCAACAATTGTCAACATTAGTATAGACATTTTTATTTTTATTTTATCCTGCCCCTGTTGTACTAGGGCAGCCAATCTGCACCAATGCATTGAGTTACATTTGTTGCTCCATATTTCCTCTTTAGTTTCCCTTCTTCACTCCTCCCCATTGTCTCAAACAGACTGTATTTACATCTGTTATTGTTTAAACGAAGGAGGAGGACGGTCTGGTCTGTGGTCACTGTGCAAGTTGATTGCAGACAGAAGATAAAGGCCGTGATTCTCCCATCCTGCTGCGCTAAACAATTAGTGCAGCGAGCTGGGAGATTCTCGTATCGGCCGATTCATGGGGTCCGCGCGCGTGTTCGCACCCCCCGCTAGCATCTCCCAGTGCCAGATTTCCAGCGGCGTCAGATCTACGCCGGAAATCAGCGGGGAGGAGCAAAGACCATTTAAATGTGATTAGCGGGCCCGGGATTGAAGTCTCTGGGCCCACTAGTATCTCCCCCCCTCCCCCCCGTCACCCCACAAACCTAGCCAGAGTGGTGCACTCCAGCAGGGATTACAGTAGCTCCCCATTACTGGGGAACTAATGGCCTGACCCCACTGGGGTGAAGGGGGGCAATCGGGGTCCCCTAGAGGGGTGGGTGATGGGGGGGCTGCCCCCTCGACATTGGCATTCTGGCAGTGCCAGCTTGTGTCCCTGGCACTGCCCAAGGGGCAAAGTGCCAATGCCCAGGAGGCCCCTTGGCACTGCCTATCGCGCATGGGGGGGGCGGTGTGGGGTCGTGCTGCCACTCTGCATATGGATCGGTGGGGGAAGGAGGGAGGGCAATGATCGAGGCGTGCTAGAAGGGGGGCGATAAGCCGGGGTGGGGGGGGGGTGGGGTCGGCACTGCGGGGTGGGGGTTAGGACTGCAGGGGGGCTCGTGATTGGGGCGGGCCAAAAGGGGAGATTTGGGGCTGGTTTGCGAATGATCGGGGGGGCCAGCAATCGGGCCGTGAGGGGGCGGAGAGCCTTGCTGGGGTCACAGGGCTGGCCAGCGATCGAGCTGGTCAGCAATCGGGAGGCCATCAGTGCGAGTCCACTGCGATCTCAGCATTAACAAATCAGCACACGCGCAGTGGCCCACTCAGCACACTGATTTCAGCCTCTCCTACGGGAATAGGCCCCGCCCTCTAGTTTTTAATGATGTTCACGCTGGTGGACTCTGCAGTGCACAGAGTTTGGGAGATTCTTCTCCGAACTCCCACTGAAAGAAACAGTGTCAATTACCCATGTTTTTGTGCAAATTCGACACTTAGAATTTTTTGGGGAGAATTTATGCCCATAAAAGGTGAGTTTCAGTGTGTCCAGTTGAATCCTGATTGCTGTGTTCACTGACAGATGTGTTAATGACAATTCACAGCAATAAGTCTACCATCTTTGACCTATCAAACCATTGAGGATGAACAACTTTCACAAGAAGTTCATGATCCTTGCACAATGTAAGAAGGAGCGATATAATCACACCTCAGCTCCTGTAAATGGTCTCATAATTGGAATAAATAATAGAAATCAAGAGAGGGTGTTGAATACAATATTACATGTGTGCCATTTATTTTTTCAATGGAGAATGTAAAATAAAGGCAGTGTTCAAAAGAATATACGATGGCGTTGATTCCACAGTTGGGCAATTAATAATGGTGTAGAACAGGGGTGAGTGATGGTACACTTTTCATGTGATGCCATCAGTACAGATATTGTAAAATAAATTTCAGAATTCTTTCTGAAATTATAACAAATTTCCTTTGCAAATGTCAGCATGTGGTTAGCTGTCTCGAATAGATATTGCTTTTAATAGCTTGAACTGTAACCTTTTTTAAATCATCAAAAAAGGTGTCACATTTTTAAGAACAAAGCAAAAGGGCAAAACTCTGATATAGTATCTCATTAGGATGTAATGATCAAATTGAATTTCATGTTCTGAAGGTTTATGTGGAATCACAGTAATTTTATTCGAGTCCCAAGTCTCTCCTTTCATTTCCACTGACTTCAGCAGGAGGTTGGCAAGTTGCCAGTAAAACCACACATTAGAAATGGCACCGTTTTCATATCTGATTGTATAAAATGACTACTGAAGAAGTGCAGACCTGGCAAGTTTGTGGTTTCCCTATAAATTACTCTAACACTGTGTCCAATTGTATATATAATTTCAAATTTTCAATTTAAACTTGCTGCTGTGTCAGCTTTGCCTATTCTGATATGTCTAACACATTTAAGTTAAAACGAAGGGGATGGCATTTCATTACTTTGAAGATAATATTGTCAAATATGTTTGCTGTAGGGCAAGGGCCCCCTCTTTTGCCATTGTGATCTCTCAAGTGTGCAGTAACTTCTCAATAGTTTGTTTCTTTTTGTTATTAATATACTTGCAGTAATATTTTTATAACAGGCTATACAATTTCAATTTTAGTGCAGTTGAACATGATCTAATATAATATTAAATTATATATAGAAAAGCAACCAAACCTGGATGAATGAGTGAAGATGCTTAAAGAATTATTTTTTAGGATGACAAGTTTAATTTGCTTTCATAATTTCCTTAATCTTCCTGTTTTACATGTTTGTTTCTTTCCCTTTTACTATTAGTAACCAAGTACAGCAAATGCTGCAAAAGATTTCAATCTTGTTTGAAAAAAAACATTTAGAGGAAGAAATTCTGATTCCAAATGTATCAGTTTAATTTGTCGCCAGCCATAGTTTTTCCAATGACCTGAAAATCTAACTAAGCAGGTCAATCATGTTAACCTTGAATGTTCGGGGGCACAGTGGTTAGCATTGCTGCATCACAGTGCCAGGGACCCAGGTTCAATTCCAGCCTCGGGTGACTGTGTGTGTGGAGTTTGTTCATTCTCCCCATGTCTGCGTGGGTTTCCTTCAGGTGCTCCAGTTTCCTCCCGCACTCTAAAAATGTGCAAGTTAGGTTAATTGGCCATAGTAAATTGCCCCTTAGTGTCAGGGCGATTACGTGGGGTTACATGGATAGGACCTGGTGGGGTTGTTGTTGGTGCAGGCTTGATGGGCCAAATGACCTTCTCTGCACTGTAACATTCCTATACAGTTTAAAGTGATGCCCTTTAGTCAGCAGGTAAACCTGTCGACCACATCTTTAAGAATAGAGCGATGGTAGATGTATATATTTCAACATGCTGACAGACATTTTAGTTATCACACAACAAATTTTTAAACTATTTTCTATTGCAAATCATTGGCCAAATTTCCTGAAAACAAATAACCAGGTAAATAACTTGTTCTGCTAACCAAACTTCACAATGTTGTTATGTCACCATACTTTACCAAAGTCTACACTTCAGATCAACCAACAAATCAACCAATATCCAGTTCAGATTACTTGTAACCCAATACTCCACATTGCAAAGCAACTAATACTCCGCACTCCAAGCAATCAATATCCCACACACCAGACATCCTACCCTCAGTACTCCACAATCCAGACATCTTGTAACTAATATTCTATGCTATAATTCAAAACATCTAAGTTAATTATATTCACTGAACAGCACTCATTCACCGCTTTATTTAGCTCTTCAAATAATTCCCGAAGGTCAGTGAGTAATGATCTATTGTTTTGAATTTCATGTTGATTATTCCATTAAGTCTGAAAGTCTCTTTAGATGAGTACTGATAGCATCTTTTATAATCCTCTGAAACATTATCCCCACTTGCCCTTTAATTGACATAACGTTGTCTTCCAAAGGCCTTTTGATAAAATAGCCTGAGATTCACTTCCAAACTAAAGTCAATGGCTATTAAGGGTAAAACATTTGAGGTGGGTCAGTAACTGGTTAAATAGAAGGAAATATAGAGCAGATGACAATGATGGGTGAGGGGGTTCTCCAGTGATGCTTGTCAAGATTTAATAAAGAGAGCTTACAATAATTTGTAATTTCACTGATCAGTGGCAAATTACACTAATACAGACAAATACAAGTAACTAATTATACTGGAAATAAGAATGAAAGATTTACAGAGTGGGATATAATTTGCAAAAGGTAAAACTGGAAAAGACTTAGAGAAAGTCTTATTCAGCACTTGGAACAACAGTTCAACCATTACCCACCCTTACCATCAGTTTAACTGAATTTGTTTTAACCCTGAAAACTTCCTTTAACTTAATCACTTCCTCCAGATAGAAATGATCATTAAGGTAGGTCCAATGAGTCTTCAATTTTCTTATCATTTGTAGGACATATTGAACACACTTTGTTGACATGTTGAACATTCTCTGCTCAACATGAGTCAGAGCTCATTATGGATTTATTTTCCCATTACATCATTAATGGGTGACGGTCTGGAATGCGCTGCCTGGGAGGGTGATGGAGGCAGGTTGCCTCACATCCTTTAAAAAGTACCTAGATGAGCACTTGGCACATCATAACATTCAAGGTTATGGGCCAAGTGCTGGTAAATGGAATTAGGTAGGTAGGTTAGGTGGGTCTCATGTGTCGGTGCAGACTCAATGGGCCAAAGAGCCTCTTCTGCACTGTATGATTCTGTGATTCTGTTGTTACCTATTTTTGTTCTGATTTAGAGAATTTTATTAACTTGCTTTCAAATTTCCACTTGTCCTCCACCTTTACATAATCCATTTCTCACTCTTCCCATTTCTCTTTGGACATCTTTTTCTCTTTGTAGATTGACTCTCCATTGGCATCTATTACAAACCCATCAACTCCCTGAGCTAAATGAATTATACTATTTCCCATTCTATCTCCTGTATCTACATCTCCCCCTTGTTTCTCCAGTGGTCCCCATGAAATTACTTTTCGCATTAAGGTTTCTAAAATGTTTTCCTTCCTTGATCAAAAGTTCTCCAATATGGTATTAGTGAGGACCCATTTCCTGTCCAACTCTCTCACCTCTGTCATGTTACCATGATATGGTTTGCCTTGTTCTCATCTTTCATTATACTAACATCCACAGTCTTCAGGTCATTGTCTACTATTTCTGCCATTTCCAACAATGACCCACCACCAAAAACTCCTCCCCTCTGCCTCCACTTTCTTTTCAAGAATGACTGATCCTTCCAGGATGCACACACATTTCCTTGTCCACCATCGCTAACCCCCCATTACCTTTTCTTGGAACATTCGCATACAAGTACAGGAGATGTAACATCTGTCTAATTACCTTCTCCCACACCACTGCACAGGATCCCAAATAATCCTTATGTGTGATTCACTGATTTACGTCTATACTTCCAACCTGTATCAACTATTCATATCATGCTGTTTAGGGGGAGATGGTGATGTAGTGGTGATGTCACTGGACTAGCGCTCCAGAGGCCTATTGCTAATATCCTGTGGACACAGGTTCCCACCATCACAGCTGGTGAACTTTAATTTCAATTCATAAAAATCAATTCTGGAATTGAAAGTGGAGACCATGAAACTATCATCCATTGTTGTTGAATCCCATCTGGTTCACTAACTTCTCTTAGAGAAAGAAATCCACCATCCATGCCTGGTCTGGCTTACCTGTGACTCCAAACCCACAGTAGAGTGGCAGATTCTTAACTGCCCTCTGAAATGGCCTAGCAAGCCACTCAGTTCAAGGGCAATCAGGAACGGGCAATATGTGATTGCCATGAAAGATTTTTTATAAGTGACTATTGACATGATTGGCAGTCTCAGTCAAACAGAGATACCAGGCCAGAGGTTTCAGAACACTTTCATCCAGAATCAGCAGAGAACTCATATCCACTGACACCAACAGGCCCAAAGCCATTTCACACTTTAATGAGTAATAATTGCAGAAGGTGGGACTTCCACCCATCACCAGGAGGAATTCCTGCCTTGGAGAACTGCTGGCCCATCTGATTGGCTAGTAACTCTGGGAACTGGGACCTGTAGCTAGGTGGCAGGAGCTAAAGGAGGGTGGGGGGCGGGGGGGGGGGGGGGGGGGGGGGGTGCTGGAGTTAGGGGGTAAAGAACGCATGTGGGGCCGTGACAGGGGTGATTAGGGTATCAGGGGAAAGGTCCCAGAGGGGAGGGAGGCCTGAGTCAAAAGGCTACTTCTGGTAGAGGTGCTACCCCCATTCCGTCAGTTCACACTTAGTTCAATTTCTGCTCCCAGCACACTGATTTAACATTGCCCGCCAGGCTGGGCAGGAAAGGCCCTTAAGTGGCCATTATGTGGGGGAAGGGCACGATTCCCCTTTGAGACCCTGCTTGCCTCAGTTAAAATCATGACCTGGTCACAGCTGCCAGGACCCTGGAAGGAATTGCAGGGGGAGGCGGTGGCCTAGTGATATTATCGCTTGACTATTAATCCAGAAACTCAGCTAATGTTCTGGGGGCTTGGGTTTGAATCCTGCCTCGACAGATGGTGGAATTTGAATTCAATAAAAAATATCTGGAATTAAGAATCTACTGATGACCATGAAACTATTGTCAATTGTCGGAAAAACCCATCTGGTTCACTAATGTCTTTTGGGGAAGGAAATCTGCCATCCTTACCTGATCTGGCCTCCATGGCAACGTGGTTGACTCTCAACTGCCCTTGGTCAACAAGGGATGGGCAATAAATGTTGGCCAGCCAGTGACGTCCATGTCCGATGAATGAATTTTAAAAAACCATCCTTTCAATTTTACCCCTCCCCACACCCCCACATCCCCCACTGCCTCAGAATCAGCCAGGGAGGAGCATAGAATTCTGACCTGAGCGAGGAACACTGAAAACAGGGGCTGCTGTGCCAAGCAGAACTGCTTTGTGAAAACCACCAGGCAGAAGGCCAATGAAGATGAATTCCCTACTTGAAGAGATACCTCAGGATCTGTAGGGATTTAAAGATGTGGAGATGCTGGTGTTGGACTGGAGATGAAAGCACTTTTAAAAGGAGACTGGAGGACTCACCCTGGTGGGACAGGGCACTGCTATGTTAGGAGCTGTGGGTTTTAGCAAAAAGAAAAGTAGTTTGCACATGTAGATTCAAACTAACACATAACAGGTTTTATTGAAAGAGATGTTCTTTACATTACAAACTGAAAGTAAAACAACAGCCTCTGCAAATAATCACATCAGCATCAAATCATGCAATCAGCTCTTAAAGTATTCATACAACGCTTTTAAATATATATTATGTGCCTCCCGCTTTATCTCTGTGGTCATGACAACAAATGTTATACTACAATGTTATACATAGGATCAACAATACTCTAGACACAGTACTGGGCATCATTAATTATTTTACATGGTCAGTAAGAAAGTCGATGATGGGGACATCTATTCCTCTTGGTTGTGTACGACATTCTGGAATTTGGTTGTCCTTGACCCTAGAAGTATGATTTGGAACTTCAGTACACACTCCTTTTCTTGCAACTAATTCTACATCATTCTCACATGGCATAGTATCAAAGACACTATCATCAGGCAACTCAGATTTAACTCAATCTTCCATAGGAGTATTCACAACACTAGGGACTAAAGAAGTTTGTACTTCCGGAGGTGTTTCTGAGAAATCATTTCAATTTGGCAATAATTGGTCAGCATGGTGTTGCAAAATGGTTCATCTTCAGTTTGAACTGTGTAAGAAATTGAACCTGTTTTTGCTAAAACTTTGGCTGGTACCCTACATTCTAAACTCCACATCTTATCCTTAATATAATCCATAATAGAGACAGTTGTAATAAGGGCCAAAGGATTCAGTTTCAAATTGGCAAAAAGTAAATTTGGGCGGCACGGTAGCACAGTGGTTAGCACTGCTGCTTCACAGCTCCAGGGACCTGGGTTCGATTCCCGGTTGGGTCACTGTCTGTGTGGAGTTTGCACATTCTCCTCGTGTCTGCGTGGGTTTCCTCCGGGTGCTCCGGTTTCCTCCCACAGTCCAAAGATGTGCGGGTTAGGTTGATTGGCCATGCTAAAATTGCCCCTTAGTGTACTGGGATACGTAGATTAGAGGGATTAGCGGGTAAAATATGTAGGGATATGGGGGGTAGGGCCTGGGTGGGATTGTGGTCGGTGCAGACGCGATGGGCCGAATGGCCTCTTTCTGTACTGTAGGGTTTCTATGTTTCTATGTTTCTATCTGTACCGCCCTTAACAGCTTTGAAAAAATGTTTGCTAGTAAAGGGAAGCTTCATAGGATAAAGGTGGAACTGGACCATTTGCTGGAAAATAGGAATATAAATGTTCAAAGATCGAGCATGCAATGTAGCAGCAATGACCAATGGAGTACAATCATTGAGTTTTGAGACCTGTGATTTTCTAATATTGATAATGGGCTTGATAGGGGTAATTCAGTTAGATGGTCTTAAGTATAGAAAGTACCATCTGGTGGGAGAAAGCAACATTTTCTAAAGAAATGAATAAAATTGAAAGAAATCTAGGGCTAGATTGTTAATTATCTGATGTGAAGACATTTTTGACAGCGTACTGATGGTAACTACACAAATTGAATGTCAAACAATTAATGCTGAATATTTCAAGCCTTTGACATGGCACTGGCGGTGTATTTAGTTGCCCAGCTGGATGTTAGCTGAAATATTCAAATTTACACATTAAAACAGCCAGTTGACCGATGCAAACAAGTATGATTTCTTGATGGGCAGGAAGCTCTAACAAAAAGAAAATGACATACAAGACCACAAGGGTAAAATTCAGCTTCGATAGGTGTGTGAAATGAGATGGCAATCTCCCAATATACACTCTGTCCAATTTTCCACTCTATTCCAAGGAAGCAGGCACCCATCAAAGTGGAGGTCCAGGAAAGCAGTGCAGCAACAGAGTACATAGGTGGTAGGAATGTTGAGCAAATTCAATGACTTCACCAGAGTTACTAAGCTAAGCTGCCTTTCCCGTCCCAAATCTCTGCTCAGTTCTGCATCACCATATTTTATCTCCAGAACCACCTATGTTTCTCTCCACCATTTGGCATTCCACTCCTCCAATCACAGTAGAACACTTCACTGTACTTATACTAGTTGCAATAGCATACCCATCACTTCTTACTGCCTCCTTCATCTTCACCATACGTGTTTGTCCTTACTCTCAGCGCACGCTCTATGGTAGGGTATCTCACAGAGCCAAACAACCTGCAACAGGAAACACATTAATCTACTCCCACTCTTCTTTCAGGGCACAACAAAGGGTTATGACCCCTCTTCTGGAGGGACAGCATCAGGTTCAAGCGCTTAAGCCAATGGAGGCACTGCCATCAACATAATTTGCAGAGGGACTACATATAGCATGACAGAGAAAAAGCCGAGAACACATGTACAACAGTATATTTGGTAATCTCCTTTCATTTGTTCCATGTGCTGAACTTGCTGCCTCATGACATTCTGGAAATGCATTGCACTGCCTCTCATCTAGTATTGCCTTCCCTCCACACTACTTGCTTACCTTTGTGCCATTTCCTCCTTTCCAGATTGGTCCTGTACCAAGCTGGAGTGGATGTTGAGCAGCAAAGTAGCAAAGTTCTCCTGATGATAAGAACGTAAGAAAACAAGAAATAGGAGCAAGAAAAGGAAACTCAACACTTCGAGCCCGCTCCACCATTCAATGCCATCATCTCCAATCATCTAATCTCAGTTCCACCTTCCAATATTATAAAAGTTTCCCTTTATTCCTGAGTACCCCAAAAGTTTATAAATTTCTGTCTTAAATATCCTCAATCACTGCTTACTGGGAAGGAGATTCTCTCATTCAAGTCCTAACTGGACAACTCTTTATTCTGAGACTTTGACCCTAGTTCTCGACTCCTCCGTCGTGGAAAACATCCTCCCAGTATTTATGTTTCAGGTACCTTAAGAACTTTAAATGTTTCAGTAAGATTATGTTAATCTTCTCAATTCTGGGGAATGTAAGCCCAGTTTACTCAATGTCTCCTCGGAGGATAATCCTCTCATCCCAAGATGAGAACCTATGCTGCACTCCCTCCAATATGCTTCCTTAGGTAAGGAGACTGGGTCTGGGTTTTGCCTGGGGTGTGATGAAGAGTCAGTGGGTTTTGGCAGCAAACTGTCAGCATTCATTTCTGAAGCAGACCCCAATTTCAGGACATCTGGGCATGCACAGATTTGCAGGGAAATCCTGAAATTTGCAGTCTGTCGCTCAGGATTCAGAAACAGGCTGCACTGGGAGTGGCTCCATTATTACAAGATTATTAATTAATGCTTTCTCAATGCACAACAATAGAATCTTAAATAAACCATCCACTAACTATTCCAGGTTCCTCAACTTTCTGAACTGGAGAATGATCTTGAAAGTATTCCATGAGCTCATTCTTTACAGTGTTGGATTTGACAAGTTTATATGAAAATTAAGATCTCCTGTGATTATTATATTACCTTCTATTTTCCTGATTTATGCTCTGCCTAATGCTGAAACAATGTTATGGGGCCTATAAACTATTCACCTCCCTCAATGTTTCCTTGTCCTTGTTATTTTTTAACTCCATCCAATATGTACACACACCTCTGACCATAACAAATGGGTGCTGCACATTGTTAGAACCATAGAACCATAGAAAATTACAGCTCAGAAACAGGCCTTTTGGCCCTTCTTGTCTGTGCCGAACCATTTTATGCCTAGTCCCACTTGGACCATATCCCTCCACACCCCTCTCTCTCACAAGAATGTCATTGTACCCATCACCCCTTTAACTAATTCCCACCCTGTTTCCTGCAAACCTCCCAGACCGGGCTACCTCAGCATTCACCAGTCTGTTGACAGCCAGACCCGAGAGGTCACTGACTATCAAAGACCCTCAGCTGAGCCACAGAAGCCTTCAACTTCCAATGCAACAATTAGGGTTGCACCAGATTAACTAAGTGAGCAAGTAAGCCCAGCATTAGACAATACCCTCAAAGCCAGCAAAGCATTAACATTTGTAAGAGAAATTAGGGGATTGTAAACTATTTTCCAATATCTTTGTGTACAAACTGGGCTCTGAGAATATCTGATGACCCTGCAAGTTTAGTTGACCTAAATCCCAATTGTTCTTTGCGTGGATGTAATTTATTGGAGGCTGAAAGGAATGGCAGGGATGCTGGCTGTGACTGCTAGAGGAACGGGGATTGTTCCAGTGAAATACTCTTCGATGATCTGCGGCCGATGGACTCAGTTTGCCTGTTGCTTTTGAGCCCACCTGCTTCAGAGCTTTCATCCTCCTGGTGCTCAAGGACCTTCTCCATTGGTGGGACCAGGTGTTACCCCAATTGTAACACAAAGTTAAGCTAGATACAGCAAATCATTACAATGCGGAAAACTCTTTGTGGGCTAAGCTGCAATCCGTCAGTAAAACCTGGCTTTGTTTAGCGGGCCCAATAGTCTGTTCTTGTGGATGCATAAAGCAGGATGTGCCACATTTCCACCAATGATCTATGGGCTTCTCTGTGGTTTCATGAGCCATACATGCAGCCAATAGCCCTGGTTCCCAAGCAACCACCATCAGACTTGATGGGGGGGCCCAATGACTGGGAAATGGAAAAATGGAGCAATATGAAGGTGCCATGACAACCTTCAGGATAGTGGGCACAAATTGCTGTCTTAAAATTTATTCTTGGAATATGGAATTTGCTAGCAAGGCCAACATTCATTGCTACTCCCAGATTTATACATGGCCTGCTAGGCCACTTCAGAGGACAGTGAAGAATCATAGGAATAAGAGTCGGACAGTAAGTCCCTTGAGTCTCGCCTCAAAAACCTTTTGAGGGAGAGAGTTCCAGATTTCCATAGTATGTTTTAATAAGTACAGCTGCAGTGTTCCAAAACCAGAACTTCAGGAATAAATCCATGCCGGATTTCAAACCTCGCCAGTTCTCGGGGAAAAAATTGAAATCTCAATTCAATTGATAAGAGACACATGAGATCAAATGACTTAAGTTTCTTTTTATTAAAGATGAAATAAGAATACATAATAATGAAGAAATTATATTTGAAAAAAATAATAGGGCATGTAAGGTTGACTTGCAAGTTATTCTAAGTATGAGCATGTTAATGTAGCTACAAGGGAACCACTGCTTCCCATATGCGTGCAAACATGACCTATCATCTATTTCAAATCATTTCAAGCACAGCGATGGAGTAGATCGTGCCAGCTAATAGTTAAACCGAGAACCCTTGGACTGATTCACCTTCATTATGTATTCAGGCCATGAGAGGTCAGTTAGGGTCAAAGGTCATTGGGCCAGTCAGTGCACGGAAGAAAGGTAGGCGTGTGAAGCCAATGTTTAGTCCATGCAGCACCTTGCTGAACTGTTCCAGTAAGTTATTTTGCTCATTTAATAAGAATTAAAATTGCAGTATAGCAGCTTATAAAAAATGTCCTGCTTCCGGACAACTCAGGCTGCTGGACAGCCGGACTTGTGACATTATTGCCGGAATTCTACTGCCTCGCCGCCACAGAATCAGAGTGGGCGAGTGGCGGACAATGGAAATGTCCGTTGACCTCGGGCGGGATTTTCCGGTCTCAGGTTGAGCAAGGCTGTAAAATCCCGCCCTATATCTGTACTTCCTGACATCACCCTTGAATGGCCTAACTCCAATTTTAATATCAGACAGTCGTGTTTTGGACTGCCCTACCGGAGGAAATAAATTCTCAACATCCACCTTATTAAATCTTTCAATCATATTAAACACCTCAGTTAGATCACACCTTAACCTTCTGCACTCAAGGAATAGGATAGTCCATGGAATCTGTCCTTATAGTCTATCGCCCTTAATCTCCAGTTTCGTTTTGGTGAATCTGCATCTGCACCCCGTCCAAGGCAAACACGTCCTTCCTGAAATGTGAAGCTCTCCTCCACTGCTTTCCCTGCAGCTGCAGCTCTTTGATCCTCTTCTTGCTCCTTCACCTCTCGCCACAATGAAACTCCTTGCAGGAAACTCCATGAAAGCAAAAGCTAGTTGCCAGAAGCCAAATCTGTTCAACAATGTTGAACAGGTCAGTCGGTTTAGCTCAGTTGACTGGACGGCTGGTTTGTGAAGCAGAGTGATGCCAACAGCCTGGGTTCAATTCCCGTACTGACTCAGGTTAGTCAAGAAGGCCCTGACTTCTCAACCTTGCCCCTTGCCTGAGGTGTGGTGATCCTCAGTTTAAATCACCATCAGTCAGCTCTCAAAGTGAAGATTAACCTATGGTCATCTGAGACGATGGTGACTTTGCTTTCGGGGCAGCACAGCGGCACAGTGGTAAGCACTGCTGCCTCACAGCTCCAGGGATCCGGGTTCGATTCCCGGCTTGGGTCACTGTCTGTGTGAAGTTTGCACATTCTCCCCGGATCTGCGTGGGTTTCCTCCAGGTGCTCCGGTTTCCTCCCACAGTCTAACGATGTGTGGGTTAAGTGGATTGGCTAAGCTAAAGTGCCCATTAGTGTCAGGGGGACTAGCTGGGGTAAATGCATAGGGTTATGGAGATAGGGCCTGGTGGGGTTGTGGTTGGTGCAGACTTGATGGGCCGAATGGCCTCCTTCTGCCCTGTAGAATTCTATAATTCTATGATTCTAAGAACGAGAGACAGAGAAAGAGACAGCAACAGTACTGACAAAATTAGGCGTGGGCAGCATGGTGGCACAGTGGTTAGCACTGCTGCCTCACAGCACCCGGGACCCGGATTCAATTCCCAGCTTGGGTCACTGTCTGTGTCATTCTCCCCATGTCTGTGTGGGTTTCCTCCGGGTGTTCCGATTTCTTCCCACTCGTCCAAAAGACGTGCTGGTTAGGTGCACTGGCCATGCTAAATTCTCCCTCAGTGTCCCCGAACAGTGCCAGAGTGTGGAGACTAGGAAGATTTTCACTGTAACTTCATTGCAGTGTTAATGTAAGCCTACTTGTGACACTAATAAATAAATAAATAATTCAAAGTATTCAAAACTACACACCCTCGTCAGTCGAAAGTCACCAAAAATATTGTAGCAATTTACCTAAGTGCAGCAAATGATTCCTTTAAATATAGTTGAAAATGACTTATACCACTGGGTCATTTATTGGGTTGTTTTGGGTTATTAAACCAGCGCAGGATCATGATTTACTTAATAAGATTGGATTCCTGCCAATGTTCAAGTGGAAATATTGCCTGCCGATCATCGGGCCTGCTTGAAGATTGCACTGTGCTTGTTTCTGAAACAATTTCAGCACAAACTTTAAAATATAAATTTAATCCCGTCAGCCGGAAACTCCCACCGAAAAATGAATGGATGTTTGCTGGTTTTCCAACCCCTCGGTGATGGGTCCTGCCAACCAACATCACTATATTTTCAATGAAAATAGAGCAGTAGTGAAACAAAAATCATCCCCATAGTCTTTTATAATAAGTTTGCAATACATTTTCACTATAAGTCTTCCAAATCACAAGTGTATCGCTCCATATTTGTTGTTGGCATGAAGAAAATAAATTATTTACTAGTTCCTTAGCTCCTGGAAAAGTTTCATTATATAAACATAGATTTCTTACATATTCCACCATTGCAGAAAATGTTTTCAAAATTTTCATTGATGATTCATCTACATCAACATCATTGGAATCACACAAAGAATCTAATGTTCAAAACAGGAGAAAGGGGACAATAAGAACTATAATATTTCATTACATTTTGAGGAAGTAATGTCCCAAGTGGGTTGTGGAAAGCCTTGTGAAGCCGTGTGCCCAGGTTTCCAGAAGCCCTTCGATAAAATTGCTACCACATTACAGCATATAGAATCAGAGAATAATACAGCAAAGAAGGAGGCCATTTGACCGATCAGACTTCTGCTGGATCTTAGAAGGCTGTACAATTAACCTCAGTCCCCCTGGTCTTTCAAATAATGTACTTTATTCAACAAAATAATCTGTTCTGAGAGGCTCCTGAACAAATAGGTGGAAATTCCTCCAATTCTCTTTTTGTGCCCAGACTTACCACTGTGTAACATTATGCATGTGGGCATAGCTAAGATGGTAAAATGGTGAAAGACTCTCATGACCATGGAATGGGCAAGCTGCCAGTGTAAGTCTCACTGTTCATTAGCAGCTCACCCAATCACCAGAAAGCTTGCACACATGGCCCAAATATTTCGGGGGCATTACAAGACTTGTTAAATTATGAAAGTGCGGTCTGAGAGCATTTATGATGGGAAGTGCATCGGCACCATCTGATTATAGGCATTTGCCCGACCTAATGACCACCATGGAAAGCAGCAAGCAGATGCTGTAAATTAGTATGCAATGCTAACTTGAAGGCATCTCTGCCATTTTCCAATTTCACATTCCAGCTAATGTCCTGTTTTAACCTTGCAAATCAGAACACAGAGTTAAACAGAATGAGGAACAATCCACCAGTGCTATTTAAAAGACCCATGGGGTAATTATAGATTAGTTTCTGGATTATTTTTATGACTGCTGGTGAAATTGTATGTGTTTTTGGAGGTTATTTATATTTGGCTGCTGTTTAAATACTATATATATAACAGCGTTGCTGTATGTTTTTGGTTATATCAAGTATTGTGATGAAACAAGTTGTTTCATAGAATCGTAGAATCCCTACAATGCAGCAGAAGGCCATTCGGCCCATCAAGCCTGCACCGACAACAATCCCACCCAGGCCCTATTTACCATAATTAACCTTGCTAGTCCCCCTGACACTAATGGGCAATTTAACATGGCCAATCAACCTAACCCACACATCTTTGGATTGTGGGAGGAAACTGGAGCACTCGGAGGAAACCTAAGAAGACACGAGGAGAACATGCAAACTCCACACAGAGAGTGTCTAAGTTAAAGTTTAAAGTTTATTTATTTGCACCAGTAGGCTTACATTAAGGCTGCAATGAAGTTACTGTGAAAATCTTCTAGTCATCACAGTCCAGTGCCTTTTCGGTACACTGAGAAAGAATTGAGCATGGTCAACGTACCTAACCAGCACGTCTTTCAGACTGTGGGAGGAAACCGGAGCACCCGGTGGAAATCCATACAGACACGGGGAGAACGTGCAGACTCCTCATGAACAGTGACCCAAGCTGGGAATCGAATCCAGCTCCCTGGCACTGTGAGGCAGCAGTGCTAACCACTGTGCCACCATGCCACCACCGTCTAAGTGCTCCTTTTTGGTGTTTCGCGAGTGGCTGCTAGGTGACTGCTGGCCATCAATACAGATGACATTTTGTCTATATTATTGAAGGAATTAATTTCTAATGTTGGTTTTTAATTCTCATTTTCAGGTTATTTTTATTTTTGGGTTGCCTGAAGAATACAAACTTTGAGCCATTCAAGGCCTAGACAGCCCAGTTTTGGGCTGCACTATCTTGAACTTAATGCCAGGGGTTTGACTGGCTGGCTGACAGGCAACAGCAAGGTCAATGGTAAAAGGGGAGAGTGGGCAGGAGGAAAAGTGCTGTCTTCATGTTCCTTGGATTTACTGCCATTCCCCTGGTACGGCACCTTAACAATCCTATTGATCTAGTGGTAGATTGCTGGTCCGCTGTAACTCCCTGAAAGCCCCTTGCAACTGTGGTTTCAGAATCTGAGCTTACAAAGCACAGGTTGATCTTCCACAACAGCATTCAGACCTTTGGTGGAAGCTGTTTCGCTGTATTGTAAGCTGTGGCCTAAATCTTACCAGACTCATGTAGGCAACTTTGGTAGCAAGCGATTGGGTGGGGGGGGGCACGATGTATTGAAAAGGCAACATCGGGTTGGCCCTAGCCATCAGCTGATCTTGTCAGAGGCTGGTGAACAATGCTAGTGGTTACCTGCCAGACTGTTGCAGGCAGTGAATTAGTGGCAATTAACCCGGGAAATTGGAGATGCAACCATTATCTTACTAGTGGCAGAAAGGCCCTACACAGCGGGTGAAGTTCAACTGGTGGCTGCCCTGTGCAAACAGTTCCTCTCCACAGCGCAAGCCTGGCAGCTGTGATCAAAATTATTTTTAATTTTTTCTACATCTTAAGTGGGTGCCTCCATCTTGAAGCAACTCCACCCATTCTCCTGGTGGGGCTGCTGACTGGACTGAAGCCCACTCGGCCAACATGCATGCCCCACCTACTGCCTCTCAGTTGGCTGCCTTAGATGAAATCATGCAGATGGGTGGCCAGGCATCACTACTGGAGTCAGGATCTACTTTTGGCCTTGAAATCTGAAAAACTTTGAAGACAATAATATTCTGCCTTCTGACACCGACCATCAGGATCTGCATCATGGTGAGATCCACAGATGTTTTGCTGGATGTGATCACCTTTCTATGTTGAACGGACCGAGTAAGGTCAGAAGGTATTTTTTTTAAGTTAAGTTAGGGCATCATGATTGGCACAGGCTTGGAGGGCCAAAGGGCCTGTTCCTGCACTGTATTTTTCTTTGTTCTAAGTCCTTGGTTATGTACATTCAATCTTCTTCGGTAGCGTTAGCCATTGTAGTTCTCATTTCACTCCTCTGCAGAACTGGAGGGTAACCCTACCCTCCAGTTAACTGACACCTGCACTAGCCTTTCTTATTAACCAGGCTCCTGCGCACTTGTACCCATTGTCTCATGACATGCTTATCCTTCTGTTCTATTCTCTAAACTTCTGACAGTGTCAGTCTTTAACCTGGTAGCTGCAAAGGTAAGATCATATGATGGTATTTTTATCTTCACCATCCTCTTCCTGTTCCTCCTCTGACTGGGAAGATTTCAGTTCTTGGGTATCTAGAATAAAAAAGGGACATGAAAGGGTGGGGGCGTGATGAGCAGAGGGGAGAAAGTCAAAAGTGTGTCCTTACAACATCTGCAGCTTGTGAGTTAGAAGAGATTGCGGGATGAGGGAGAATTGGTAAGAGAGAAAAGGATTAGGTATGGAGAGACCCCCCATCACTGATCCCTCCAGCCCTGCCAGACGCCACAGCCTCAGCAGTGTTCCTTTGTATGATGGTCTGTCTCTTCCATGGAGGTTAAAACATGCTTGTCCTCCAATTCGTTGCTGCTGCCTCCTTTTATGCATTATCTCCTCCTGCAAGAAAGAAGCAATTTGGGCGATGTGGCAGTCATGATCGAATGGTTGCCAGTCTATGTGAGCTATAGGTTTTGGGTGTGGGACTTCACACAATTTTTAAATATGTAAGAGTGCGGATATGACTGAAGCTTTTTTTGGTAAATGGGTGATGGTAGACAATAAATTCAGCAGTGAATGAGGCCAGTGGTGCGGTTGATAGGATACACCATTTGAAGATTGAACACTCATCTAGGCAACTTGTGTCAGCTCGTTAAACTTCATTGTGCGCTTCATTCACATTCTTGGAGCTATACGCTTAGCATTGGCCTCCACCATCCTCCTGAACATATCATGTGAATGCTCCTGCCCCTCTCTGAATACAGGATGTCATTCCTTCTCTCTACATCTTGAACCAAGGCCTCCAATGCATTCTCAACATACATTGCAGTACACTCTCCGTCATGTTAGTTCTTCAATTTTTTACAGCAGATTCAATTAATGGAATACTCCCATCACTTCTTCCAGCCATAAGGTACCTCTCCTTTTAGAGGAGTCAACCAGCTGTGATATTAGACCCCTTGCTGATGTGTGCAGCCAATGAACAGCATGGATAGCCCCCCCTGGCTGTACACAGCAATCACGTAAAACAACAGACATCACCAATTTAATGCATTGCCTGCAACACAATGAATAAACACAGGTTAATTGCACACAACTATCCCCACACCTGCTCTGGGGGGAGGGGGGGTTACTCAATTTAACCCCTTTAATCTTTTATCAATGTCTCCCTCTTTCTAAACCACTCAATCACTGGAAACTATGGCCCAGATCCTTCAGTCTCCGGATGATCAGAGACTGGGTGTGCAACCCAAATGTGCACTGGGACTCCAAGGAAGTCCTGATGCATTGATCTCTATGGGACTTACCTGGGAAATTTGAACTTCCGATGGGCAAATTCCCTGTTCCTCGAGACCCTGTGCAAATGTCTCCAGCTTTGAGTTAGACTTCTGTGGGACTTAGCTGAATAGTCACCCAGGAAATATTAGAGAGAAAAGTCCAAGTCCAATTCCTGGGTAACTAAAGAACTGACCCCCCCAATCATTCAAACTGACCACCGCAATCCCCCCTCCACACCTCAACTCCCCCATCGACTCCCCAACCCTACTAATCCCCAACCTGACCGGACTAACCCTCAACTAGACCGGACCAACCCTCAACTAGACCTGCCTATGCCCCACCACCCAACTACACCCTGAACCAAAATGACCAGTACCTACTCTGACCAGAATATCCCACGACCCACCTGCCACCTCACCCACCTGCTACCCTCACAATCTACCACCTCAACCATCCACCACCTACTACCCTACTCGCTTCCACCCTGACCTGCTACCCTACCCACCTGACACCCCATACACCTGTCATCCTACCCAACTGCCACCTCAGTCAAGTGCCACCCTACCCACTTTCCCCACCCACTCAGCCCACTTACCTCATTCACCTACCAATCCTACCCGTTTGTTCAATCATCCATTCTGCTATTCACTTACATTCACATTGGCCATTTACACTTACCATACAATAGCTAGTGCTGTAAAAGGGGACATGTCTTGTCTTTCCCCCAGTGCTGTGATGAAGCTCTCTGAAGGAAATGGAAATCTGAATTTCATTAGAAACCAGGCTCAGAAGAACTCGCAAGAAATGCAAGCTGTGGGAAAGTTTGAGTGGGGCTACAACGTGATGACAATTGTTGCTACATGGAAGACCAGGACCTATTTGTTTCTTTCTTTACTATCTTATCCCTTCATAATCAACATTTAATCTAACAAGATATATTCATTATATTGCTTGTCGCTGCCATTACCTCACCCATGCCCTTGTCACCTCCAGAATTGTATATTGCAGTGCTCTCCTAGCCAGTCTCCCATTGTCTCTGCAACATAACTTTCATCATAATCTGCTGCCTGTATGCAACCATGGACCAAAACCCATCACAACCATCACTGGAGGAGGTGACAGGAAGAATAGGAGTCATGTGTTGAATGATGGTAGAGCACAGTGCCTCAATGACAGTAACACAACCGTATAAGCAAAATTAAATCAGTTTAACAATCGGATTTATCAGCAGTGATTACCAACATTCATCTCCAGAACCTGCAATTATCTCCATCATAAAATGTATTCATTGTTTCTACCCTGCAGCTGACTTCCAAGATTTTTTTTAGATTCTCAAAACTTTGAGCTTAAATACCTTATGAGCATAAAGATAGGGTCACTCTAACTATACATCACACCTCCAGGTTCTTGCAATAGAGACACTTCCAATCTGACCCAGTTCTTCTTTGCTGCTTTGTGCTCCACAGTTTTGAAATTCTAAAAAAAGCAGCTCTTTAATGTTGGTGAACAGCCCTTGCCTAGCTGCCTGTTCCAGTATTCCCCTCTCTGCCGTCCCATGGTGCTTCCATCAAATCCTCCAGGAAAACCACAGAAATGTTTTGATGAGTTGACCTCACAGACAAGTGAGCTTTGGGACAGACAGGTTTTCTGCGGTAGGTTCTCTGGGACAGGTTCTCTGTGGCAGGTTCTCTGGGGCAATGGGTCCCAATGGTATTATGGCAGGACTGTATAATCCTGCCCATAGTGACCAGAGCAATCTTTCTGCAACATTCTGTACAATCTGCTCGGAACATCTATTTATTTATTTGTTAAGTTTGTGTGTTTTTAAAGTACTGAACAGAACTACCTCTCAATGTCAAATCGTGTGAAGACATTTTGAATGTTTTACATTTATTCAATTCCATCAAGTAATGTAATAAAATGATATGCGCATATTTTGAATTACAAGAAAGGTTTTGATTTCCCTTTGAGATTTTATATGGTCATTTGATTTATTTTTATCATGCCTTTATTCAGTGTCTTCCCTCTCATGCCAGTGAATCACTCTCATTTAATATACAGATTTAGAATTTGCAGCATGTTGCTTTTTCATCATCCTCTATACAACTTCTACAGTCTCTACAATGTTCCATCACAATGGAAGCATCTTTTTTCTTATAGGAACAACTGTCATTAATATGTGCATGTAGAACATGGCTTGCCTTGTGCCAATTGAAACCTATAAATTATTTTTCTTCACCAACATATTGCGACTGTAATTCTTTCCTTCAGTATTTATTCAGAATACTGCAGTAATACAGTGTTATACAAATAGCTTTCTTGCACACATTGAACTAAGCAGCAGTGCTGGAAAACCTATTAGTGTTGCTTCACATTGTAGTACAGTTTAAACATTTATTTTTAATTGAAAATTCTGTCATGTATGAAAAAGGATGTCACTAAAAATATTACCTTAAGTCTATCAGTGCTAATAAAACTTGGTTTGAGTGTAAAATATTGCATTGCTGGCATAAAGGTTTCAAACATAAGAATATGCACATTTGTTTAAGTTAATTCAATCCCTCACTTCATAATTAGTCAAATTGCTGAGTTTGATACCCTGATGGGAATCATTTACCATGTGATACATTTAAAATATGCATACTGGTTTAACACTGCAACAAATATTCTCTATGCCTCAATTCCATTTATTCGGATTGTAAAATCACTAAAATTGCAAGGAGCTTCCCGATAAAAACATAAAAACTTGGAAGATAAATTAAAGATGTAATTTAATACTGAGAAATGTTTCCACACAGCTGTGCTAAAAATAACAAATCTATCAAATTTAAAGTTAAAGTTTATTTATTAGTCACAAGTAGGCTTACAATAACACTGCAATGAAGTTACTGTGAAAATCCCCCAGTAGCCACACTCCGGCACCTGTTCGGGTACACTGAATTTAGCATGGCCAATCCACCTAACTAGCACGTCTTTCGGACAGTGGGAGGAAACCGGAGCACCCGGAGGAAACCCACACAGACATGGGGAGAATGTGCAGACTCCCCACAGATAATGACCCAAGCCGGGAATCGAACCCAGGTGCCTGACGTTGTGAGGCAACAGTGCAAGGTTATCTTGTCCAGCGCATCATCATTTTACGTGTCACACTTCAATATGTCATTTTTAAAGCAATGCGTCTCCAAAGGAAAGGCCTCAGGTGAGCTTTGCCATATTAGGCAGGCTGCCTAATATGCTGCCACTGTTTAAAGAAGGTCACCAATCTTCGATTCAGCTTGGCTTCACAGGTTGTTACTTTCTCCATTGATCCTGAGAAACAAAGAGCTAGAATCCACATCTACAGATTGGGAGGATTCCCACAAAGACAAAGAACAACTGAAGGAACACATATTCGAAAGTCCCAATAAACAATACCTCCCAATTTATTTAATTAACACTCCCTGGTGCACAATGCCAATGGCATTACCTCACATATTAATGTCTATGGCATTGGTTGCTGGCCTGACACCTTTTTCATGCAACAATCCACCACCCATTATAACTCAGATCCATTTAACAAGCATGATTAATATGTCCACAGTCACGAATTATGAGTCTAACAACAAGAAGGAGGATTTGGATTTATATAATACTTTTAACATAGATAAGTGTCTCACGGTGCTTCATTGAGACAGAATTATAAAAAAGAATACCAAGCAAAATAAGAAGACATTAGGAATTTAAATTACAAAATACATTCTGATTTCCTTCTGAGATTTTATATGTTCATTTGATCTATTTTTATCACGTCTGTCTTCTCTTTCACGCCAGGGTATCACTTGAACTTAACGTACAGATTTGAGATTTGTAGCATGTTGCTTTTTTATTATCCTCTATAAAATTTCTACAGTTTTTACAATGTACCATTGCATGGGAGACTCTAATCTTATAGAAATTACTGCCATTAAAGCTTGGTCAAAGAGTTAGGTATTAAAGGCGGAGATACTGAGGGATTTTCAGATGGAATTACCGGGTCTGAATAGATTGCTGATATCACAACTGCCTATGAAGGGGCAAATTGTACGGGGAAGGATGCACAAAAGGCCCAAGACAGTGGCAAGGTAGGGCAAAAGGAGGTTACAGAGACAGGTGGGATGGCCAAGGCCCTGAAGGAATGTAAATACAAACATGGCAATTTTAATGTAAATTAGCAAGTACAGAGATGATGGGCAGAATTCTCCCAGAGGAGACTAAGTCCCATGGTGGAGGAGGGGAGGGGGAGTGTTTCCCACTGTGGAGGCTGATGGGAAATCATGCCATATCTTCCAACCCAGACCTGATTAATTATGCTGTGAAGTTTTGTGCCATATTCCGTCGTGGGATGGCCTTCGAGCCTTAAAAATGTTAAGGTGCAGAAAGAGGCCTTTCAACCCATTGATTGATTGCATGTAGCCCACCATCATATCTGGTGTCATATTTAAAAGGCATCCAACATCACCAACCCACCACTGAAGAAAGAAGATGGATCTTCAAACCCTGTTTGAAGGCTGATAAATTATGTGGTAATTGAGGCTGTTTTGCACAATCAAGAAATAGGCAACTTTGTACTATTGAACAAGTGGTCCTAATGCATCACTGCCAGAACGTTATGGGAGTACTAGGTATTATACGGGAAACTCTGTATTGAAAATATTGTGTATATTAATCTGATTTTTTTCACAGCTCAAGCGATGAAACAACACTTCTCTGCAAATTGTAAAGCCACCAATAATACATGAACACCACAGAAAGCAACTTGTATATCCATTTTTAAAAAATTTTTGGATAAGATTAAAATTATTGCCCAGTTAAAAAATTATCCTATCCATGTATTAGTTGTAAACTTTCCAAAATCAGCATCACAGCTTGTTGCTAAAATGCATCCTCAGTACTGTAGGGATCTGGGCTCTTTACTAAATCCCAGAGCAACAAAATTCTTGTCGAGGAATAATCATATTGGAAAAAAATGGATAATTACTAATTTCGAATGCAAACTAACAAATTTTATTGGAGATCAAAGATTAATACTTAACATTGCACTAGTCAATTTAGTCAATCGGCATTGCAGTCTTGGGTTCTGTTTACAACTAATGCTAGACTCACTGGAGCCCACATGTGCAAATGTGCCCTCACTATAATTCCCCATGTTCTTTCTTAAAGTTGCAGTCCAATATTTTGGCACTTAAAGAAGTGCCAACTTAAAAACTTGACAACATTCCAGTAATACATAAAAAATAAGGTTTTCATCACTAAGTTTATGTACAGTTCTATCTGATAGCTTAAGTCATATTAATTATACAAATGTGCCAATGAAGTGAAGCCTAACAGTACTGAAAACTAAACAACTTTGCACTTCCCTCGGCGGGCATAGATTTAGCACGAATTATTGTATTCAGTCTAAAATTTGAACATAAGCAAAGAGTGCTTCACAGCAACATTAGACGGGAGCAGTTAGCTTCAGTGGGTTGTACTGATGATTCATTCAGCTCAGAGGGTTGCCCAAACTGACATTTGTAAGAAAACACTGTAGAATATTGTTGTTACTACTGCTTTCCGGGGTCATAGTTTTGGCTTGCTTTTCTAAAACACAACACAATTCCTGCACTTACTGTTGTTGTCGTATTCACACTTTTAAAGATATTTTCCAAGGCCTCTGTAGTGCAGGTTATGTTTTCTGTTAAAATTAGGAGTTCTTGCAGCTAGGTGTTCAGTGTGAGATACATCAAAATTCTATTTATTGATGCATAAATGTCAATTCCTTGTTTGCCATTTACATTGCATTTAGAACACCTGCGAAACACAAGAAAATGAATAGTAAATGCCTTGATTGAACAATAATTACTTTTGGTCAATTAATGGAGACACAAGACAAAAATTATTTCAAGAACAGAAGCAGATAGTGTTGTTATGGATACTGATTTGTTTCTATAGATAGATCTGCATGAATTTGTTTTCCTGTTTTAATCATGCATTCTTTTCAAACATTACAGAGATCGAGGAAAACATTTAGATTTACAAGCAAATGCAATAGGGATAAACAACAGGGATCTGTATTTCCCACTCTCAAATGTCTCCAGGTCTTTCTCCTCACATAGGCTTTGAACACTTTTATTACTACCTATAATCATTTTCCAATCTGTAATGACTTCAGTCAGGCCATTGAGTTTGGCCTATTGGAGTGTAAACTTCCTGATTAATGATCCAATTGATGGGCCAATCAGGGAGTCTTTGCCTTGTACTTAACTGGGAGTGTCAGTTCCTCTGATACCCCGGGAGGTAAACTGCGAACTGATAGCACTCTGTGTACTGCTGTTAGATTTGTAAATAAAGGGATTTTGGTGAAGGGACATCAGCGTCCGCAGACTTATTACACAACCCCAGTCTTTTATGCCATCCAAACTCTGTACGCAATGTTAAAACCAATATACTTTTTTCTGCCAACCTTCTCTGTACATATATTCTCATTTCCTTTTCCTCAATTTCAAGCCACTGTTTCTCCGTACCTTCACAATTGCCACTTCTACCTTTCCTCTTTTATCCTTGGAGTCCTTTTCTCACACTCCTGATGAACTCCTTGAAGTTCTTCGTCCATCATCACCGTCAGCAGCATTATCAGCATCATCAGCCAGCTGCCACCAGAGCTCGTGTCACTGCTCTCCACATCTCTTCCAAGCCAGGACTTCATTCCTGATGTTACGTTTCAGATTGTGCATGGCCACCCTTACACTGATGTCTTCTGCACTGTAATGACGCCAAAGCTTGCTAATTGTAGCTAATACGAGGAATAGCTCATCTTCCATTTGCTGACATTTCCTGTATCAGAGATTCCACCCACAACCCCACGGCTTGTATCACCCAAAGGTGTTGGCACTTTCTGGAGGTGCCAAAGATACTTGACTAATTACAGTTAACACCAACTGCTCTCATTATGGTTGCAGGTGTTAACATTTGACCTGACACCATTCAACTCCATGGACTTCAATTATTGCCCATGTATGGGGGCTGGTCTTTATCTCTTGATCATCCTGATTTACATCTCAGAACACAATACAATCCAAGGAATGGTGGAAGGGCAGACAGCTGGTCTACATGGGGAACAATAACCAACAAACAACCAACTGAGGTTTAAACTGCTTAAATAATCTATGATATAAATGTTGGGGTTTAATAACGCATAATGAATGATCCGTCCAGTAATACAAATATTGCAATGCTCGCCTGTCATCACTCAAGCTTTCAGTTCCCTGCAGTTTCAATTCATTCATCTGAATTAGGTGAGTCACATGAGTTCTTTGCCAGGCCACTAGAGGGAGCAGCAGAGCAGAGTTTGGTATTTTACCTCAGGTCTGGCCTGAGGGATTAGAGGGTGTTGCAGGGAGCACATTGCCCTGAGCAAAACATCCTTCTTGTCAGCTCATCAAGGACGGATACTGGCTGTCATGGAAATAGCTCCTGTTCAGGTGCTCAGCAGAAGACATTCTACAATCTTTGGAAAAAGAAAGGAGTGGAAACATATATCAATTGAAATATAAATGGCAAAAAAAGGTAGTAAAATCACTACATGTTATAATTGCCATAAAAGATAAAATTAGAACTAAGTCGAAACAATACATATGGTTATGTATGATTTTAATATTTTACAGGTTTGAATTTTGCTTGCTTTTTTGTCAAAGAATGACAAAGCTTTTAGCTTCTCCACTTGTTTCTTCAATGCGTTGTTCATTTTGATTTAAATATCCCATTCACTTTTTTTGCAGCTGAGCTTTTTCAAACCAGCCTTATTAATAATTATATATTATTGTGCGATTTTTATTTTTATAAATTACCCATTGCTGTCCACCACTGCTGTCACAAACCTGACCAAAAAGATGATGCTCAATTGAACATAAAAAAAACAGTTCTCTGTAAACCTCAATTAACCATGATGTCTTATGACAGTCAGCATTTACAAGGTATAATTACACTATCACATCTGACATTTCAAGACTAAAGATAATTTAAACGACCTCTGCTTCAAGGGCTCTGTGCAAGCACTAATAATAACATCAATTAGCTTGGCACTATTACAATATAATGAGACTTCACTTAACTGAACCATTAGCTGCGGCAAAACTCTTTATTTAACACTGTTAATTTTCTTACTACCGTCAAGCTCAACACTTTGTTAAACTTGATGAAAGAATGGTACTTTGCATGGTAACAGGTAACAAATACAGCGTGTCAATAAATAAAGGTTAAGGAAGTATATTAATGTTGGTCATTTTCTTTGTGATCATTAATTCTATTAACAAATCAATATCATGCATCATCATTTCTGGATGTAAGTGTTCTCATTGAAATGAAGTCTGAGGACACTACTTGTTTCCTCACATCACCCTGACCAAAGTTCCAGCTAGTTTCACCATAGCAAATATCCATCACTAGCTCGACAGTCTGCGACTAATAGCTGACAGAATTTTTGTTTCCTTTTATTCATTCATTCACAGGCCATGGGAATGTTGGAAAGATTATTATTACCCATCCCGAATTGTCCTTGAGAAGGTGATGGTGAGCCACCTTCCTAAATTGCTGGAGTCTGTGTGTTGAAGTTACTTCCACAGTGCTGTTAGGTAGGGAACTGCCAAGGTTTTGACCCAGCAAAGAAGAAAGAACTAGAAAGACTTCCAAGTCAGGATGTTATGTGAATTGGAGGATAACTTGCAGGTGGCAACATCCTTCTGCATCCAGCTCATCTTTCTAGGAAGTACAGGTCACAGGTTTGGGAAAAGCTGTCCACAAAGCCTTGGTGAGTTGCTGCAGTGCACATTTTTTTAATAATCATTCATGGGACATAGGCGTCGCTGACTGGCCAGCATTTATTGCCCATCCCAAGTTTCCCTTGAGAAGGTGGTGGTGAGCTGCCTTCTTGAAACATTGCAGTTCAGTGGTGGCAGAGGCAGTGAATGTTTAAGGTAATGGATGGGGTGCAAATCATAGAATCATAGAAATCATAGAAATCATAGAAATAGAAATCATAGAAAATAGAAATCAAGCGGACTGCTTTGTCCTGGACGGTGTCAAGCTTCTCAGGCATTGTTGGAACTTCAATCAACCAGGCGAGTGAAGAATATTCCATCACACTCCTGACGTAATTGTGCCTTGTAGATGGTGAACAAGCTTTGGGGAATCAGGAGTGAGTCACTTGCCACAGAATTCCCAGCCTCTGACTTGCTCTTGTTATTACAGTATTTATATGCTTGGTCTAGTTTCAGGACCATGGTCAGCCCCACAATGTTAATGGTAGGTGGTTTCGTTTTGAACATCAAGGGCAGATGCTTAAATTCTCTCTTGCTGGAGATGGCCGTTGTCTGACAGTAATTAGATTTGTGATGGATTACTCTCCACTTGCCTGGAAGAGTGCATCTCCAACAACACTCAAGAAACACAACAATATCCAGAACAAAGCAGCCCACATGATTGGTCTGTTATTGTGGATTTATCTCAGGATTTGTTGGTTTCTTGCTCTAGAAGAGATCATGCTGGAGGCAGTTCAAAAACATTTATTTACATGCTAACTATTTACAAAGACTAAATAAGAACAAGACAGCAGGAGTTATTCCCTGACAGGCTTCACTCTCATCTCCTATCAGTGACTGACATCACTGTAACAAAGCTCCTTAGACACATGCTCAGTTGCTATCACCCTTTACTCTACGATTAGCACCCCATCCACCATCTTAAACTTTCCCTCCCTCCACCACTGCACAAAGTGGTAACAACGTACACCATTTACAAGATGCACTGTAGCAACTTGCCAAGGTTCCTTCAATGGCACTTTCCAAACACATGATCTCCACCAACTACAAGGACAAGGGCACCAGACACATGGGAACCTGCAAGTTCCCCTGCAAGCCATTCTGACTTGGAATTATATTGTCATTTGTCCACTATCACTGGAACAAAATCTGACTTCCTTCTTAACAGCACTGTTACCTACACCAGATGGAATGCAGCAGTTTAAGAAGGCAGTTCACCACCATCTTCTCAGGAGCAATTAGGGATGAGTAGCAATTGCTGTTTTTGTCAGTGTCGCCCACATCCCATAAAAGAATAAACATTAGAGCAGTGGTGCCATCAAGTCACTCATGGGAATGGACATACTCTCCTCTCAGAGTACATTCTGTACTTTTGCTACCCTCAGTGTTCCTCTCAACTTGTGTACAAGATGGAGTAGTACTGATTCATCAGCTGAGGGAAGGTGTAAGGTGGTAAGCAGCTGGAGGTTTTGGTTGCCCATGTTTGACTTGCTACCATGAGATTGCCAGAGCCGATGTTGAGGGCTGCTCCATCTCAGCTGTGCAGTACTGGGACAAGACATAGAGGCATGACTATCAATGAATCTGGAACATTTGTTGAGACGTATGATTCCATGAGTATGGCTGTTGCTTGACCATGTTGTGGGACAGCTTTCCCAATCTTGGCACAAGCTCCTACATATTCAAGAGGATGACTTTTCAGGGTCAACTGAGCTAAATGTGTTTTTCTCATGTCTAAAACCAGGGTCTAGGTCAATGCCAGGTGGTACATCTGTTTTTATTCTTGTTATACCTTTTTGTTATGAACGAGTAGCTTGCTAGGCCATTTCAGAGCACACATTGCTGTGGGTCTGGAGTTACATATACACCAGCTTGGATAAGAATGGCAGATTTCCTTCCTTAAAGGACATTCATGAATTAGATGTATTTTCAAGACAATCTGGTAGTTTCATGGTCACCCTTACAAACCTTTTACTCTTAATTAATTTAATTAATTGAATTTAAATTCCCCAGCTGCTATGCTGTGACTTGAATGCATGTCTCTAGATCACTAGTCCAGTAGCATAACCATTATACTATCTCACAATATATAGTATCTCACAACCCACTTTACTTCAGGTTCAGTATTTACAATTTTACTTCTTATTTCCTTGTTTACGAATGTATTTGAATACGCCTGTATTATATCAAAAAATGAAAATAAAAAACAGATATACTCAAAATAAATAGCAAGTGAGTCAACATCTAAAAGAGAAAGAAATGTTAATATTTTGGGCATGACTTTTCAGCAGAAATCTTTCAGATCACAGACACCTACTTCTCCAATACAAATAATTGTACCTATTCAAGTTGCCCTTCCTCCAAAGCGATTGTTACATCGTAATTCCTTGGCAGTACACTAAATATTCACTAAAGTCCTTTAGGGAAGGAAATCTCCTGTCCTTACCCGGTCTGGCCTACATGTAATTCCACACCCACAATGCCCTCAGGGATGGGCTATGAAAGCTAGCCCAGCCAGCGACACCTACATCCCACGAACGAATGAATAAAATGCCTTTTCTGATAACCAGATATCTCCAGATATTGACTTTACAGGCAATACAGTACTTTTGAAGTATGTTCACTGTTGTAATGTACACTTGTGAGCACAGCAATCTCGTACGAAGAGCAATATGATAGTGATCATGTAACCTAACTTTGTGATGCTTATTGAGGGATAATAGTATTTTTACATCCATTTGAAAGGGTAAATGGGGTCTTGATTTAAAATTTCATCCAAAAGACAGCACTTTCAACAGTGCAGTACTTCCTCAGTACTTCACTTGGAATGTCATGCCACGGTGGCACAATGGTTAGCGCTGCTACCTCATAGCGCCAGGGACCTGGGTTTGATTCCCGGTTCAAGTCACTGTCTATGTGGAGTCTGCATGTACCCCCTGTGTCTGCATGGGTTTCCTCCGGGTGCTCTAGTTTCCTCCCACAGTCCGAAAGATGTGCTGGTTAGGTGTATTGGCCATGCTAAATTCTTCCTCGGTGTACCTGAACAGGCGCCGGAGTGTGGCGACTAGGGGATTTTCACAGTAACTTCATTGCAGTGTTAATGTAAGCCAACTTGTGACACTAATAAATAAATAAACAGGCTTGTTTATTGGAACAGGAGCAAAACCCACAACTTCCAGATAGTAAGAGTGCCAACCCAGCCAGAGCTGACACACAATTGAACTGACGAAGAGTCATTCAAAAAAATTGTTTTTAGGATAGTTTCCTTTATCACAACCACAGCAAAATAACCAATGATTGGGATATTTAATTGCAAATACTCTTCTTTGAATCTGAAATCCAGCAATGATAGATGTAGCAATATATGCTTGCTCTTGTGTGCTCAGTTGGAAGAAGCTCGCTAAATGCCAAAGGATTGGTGTTTTGTTGCAATATTTACAATGCGCTTTTAACACACTGTTATTTTTATAAGAGATTTTATAAACTTTATAATTTGAAATGGAATGGATAGTTTAAATGTAGCAGCTCACCTCCACCTTCTCAAGGGCAACTAGGGATGGGCAACAACACTGGCAACAAGTGATGCCAACGTCCTGCAAAATATTTTTTTTTTTAATGATGTTTGGCTGAATTTGAATGATTGTTAAAAATCATGACTAATTGAATCATATACTTATTCACAGTAGTCCACAGAGAGGGACTGAAAGAAGAAATTCTCCTTATGTCTGGTCTCTACCACTCAATGTTTTGCCCTGAGGTTTTGTTGGCATCAGTAAAGTTACTTTATTCCCAGAGTGGGCTCAATAAAGGTGGGAAGCATGCTTCTGGCCTCCACAGTCAGTTTGTTCTGTGTCGAGAGGGTACCTTCAATTCATAGCTTTCATTGGGAGCCCACAAGTCAGAGGATCTGCGGAGATCTCAGCACAACCTGAGGTGGCAAAACAGGCATTTTCAGTTTTACCTCCACATTCCCACCTGCCCAAAACCCCAACAGCCACACCACACACCAGTACAATCTTAACATATTTCCTGCCTTTTGCGCCTGCAGTCTGCTGCTCTCCAATTTTCAGCCCTGCAGCTGCCGCATCACTTTCTGTTACTAGGGTTGAGGACTGCCTGAGGAATAAGTCTATGCAAATTGCCCAGGGCAGGATGCCCCTCAGCACACATCAGGAATAATAGGGACCCAATAATAATTCTGCAAACGGGCAGGAGTCAGTAAGTTATGTGAGAAAGCTGAAACTAAATACAACATTTTTGTCTGGCACTTTAATGCAGGTATCTCATTATCAGTTACTTCTATGTTTGATGTCTAAAGTGTAACAGTGGGCATGGTGATATCCAATTCCTGATGCAGTTTCAGCTCAAGTAGTTAAAGGACTCTTCCAAAGATAGAATTTGGGAAATACCCCAATAAATAGGTAGAATTCATATGTATTCAGGATATTATACTTTAGAATTGAGAAAGTGGACATACATTCATGTATGGCCATTTTTACCCAGAAACCTTAAAGCATATACATGGATGGCACTAGCTGGCAGCTTTGGTTTCAATAAGTGTTCAACAGATATCTGTACTATGCATAAAGTAACACTCTCTCTCACTCCCGCTCTTCATTGCTACTCTCCACTCTCTCTGTTATTCTCTCTCCATCTCTATCCTGTCTCTCTCTCTCTATCTCACATTTACCCTCTCTTGGGACTTTCAAATTCTCTTCACACTAAGCAAAGATAAGAACAAGTTCTAAAGTAATTTTCAAAGCTTTATGTATTAGTTTATAACACACAATATACTTTAAAGTGCATAGCAATGTTACTGACTATGAAAGACTATAAACTTTAAAAGCTTTCATGATGGTATTGTCTCTCCTTATCTATTCAGGAGAAATTCTTAAAACTTACCTCAGTAAATTAGAAAAACATACTTTAAAAAAATCTATTCCTCCATTAAAAATTTAAAATCACATCTATAAAAAATAGAAACAATTAGAGTTAAACAGGAAAAATATTAAGGACATATTTAAGAACACGGTGACCAATTTGTACCCAACTGCCAAAAACTGATACATGCGGAGTAAAGCATTACTTTGAATACTGATGGGTGTCCTTAACTTGATATTAGCTGTGGCATTGTATTTTTAAAAGTTTCATTGGATTTTGTATTAGAACTAAGATTATGTGTCGTACCTTTTATAGTCATTAATGTTGCAATGTATCTATCCACTTTAAAGTGTATCGCATGTTAAATAGTTTGATAAATTTGTAAATAAGTTGGTAAAGTATAACAGCGCTTTAGTCTTCTTCATGCAGTATGAGAACGCACCTCCCTTGTATTAAGCCAAGTGCTCTGGTTTTATTGATCTCTCGTGAAGTGCACTTAATTATGGGCCTTGGCAAAGAGAGCGTCCGTTCCTCCTGGATGCATTTATGCATGGAAGCCTGAGAGATCCCACAGGGGTCCCCAGTCCTGGAAAGAACCACTGGTGAAGTTCAGCAAGGCACTAACATTCATAGCCACTGGCAACAGATGTCCTCCTAGTCCACATGGCGCCGCTTTGTGAAGGATGTGGTATATGTGAGCCGCTTGAACCCTGGACATGCAGAGGCATTGGCCATGTTGTTTCTCGCACATCCGCAGGAAAGACATGCATGTACTGTAAACGCTGGGTCTTACAAGGTGCCTATGAAGGACTTTTCCGGGAGCCCCAACCTCGGCATACAGGCAGCCTTAACCTCAGCTGTTGCCGTTTGATCCTGAGGGTGAATCTCCTGCCTTTGCCATTACTGGTGCTGCCATCATTGTGTTCTCCTTTTCTCCTGGCTGCAGGCAATAATGGCGATTGCAATCAATGTAGCATCCACTTTCCTGAAGGTCTTCTCTCTGCAGCAGACATGTGAAAGACACGAGTCAGCATGAGGCTCCAACGGTCCTATTTCTTCTCATGATGACTGTCAAGTCATTGGTGGATAAAGGATTTGGTAGTATTGCAAGCAAATAACCACCCCTAAATCAAGTCATGCGTAGAGTGCACTTCAACATTACTCTTCCCCCTACCCTTTAGTTGAGGACAGTAGACTCTTTAGCATTAGGTGTTTTGAGGTATGGTGGGGCAGGGGCAGTTGGTTCTCATGGGTATACCTTCCACCAAAACAACTGTAACCAACGTGTGAGGCAGGTCAAGTCGCCCAATATCTCCTGATTCCCTGCTTGCTGTGAGAAATTTCAAGGCTGTGACCAATAAGATAATACAAAGTGATCGATTAGTGCAACTTATCGGTATTTTCTCACATGACATGCCCTTCACTATATCTTTCCTGTTTACCTGGGTTGTGAATAAAGGGTTTATAACCTGCCCCTCACACGCCCCCCCTCCCAATGCACCAATGGTCCCAAAGGCCCTCAGAGAACTCACCAGCTGAGTTTATCCTCATTTAATTTGTTTTGTTGCCCAATCACTTCATGTTGTCGGAAGGTGGTGTTGAGATCGCAGTGTCGGACCGGCTTGGCCTTTCTCTGTGCAAGTCCCAAAATCCTGGTGCAGCAGGGTTTTCGGGTTTCCCTCATTCCATCACCTTTCAATCCTTATACTCAAAGCCTCGACCCCATTGTGTGCCTTCGACCCAGGTGAACCTTGACCTCCAACCCCCACCTCATTTTGAGGCCTCGAAACAGTGTGATGTACAAACCTCTCCCACAGCACCCCAGTCATTTGTGAGACCTCCCTTCACCCCACAGTGCAGACCTTATGAGCTGCTGTAGTCCAAATCCCAAATGTTCATTCCTTGAGTCGGGGTCTCATCTTGCAGCTGGGTCAAAGCCACATCCCCCCTACCGCTGCTTCACCCCCACCCAGCCCCCCTACCGCTGCTTCACTCCCACCCACCCCCCCTCAAGAGTGATGTGCTGTTACCAGCTGAACCTGTGGAAGAATCCTTGGTGCTGGGCAGGGTGTGCGAGGTAGGTGAAGGAATGTGACTCACCAGGTTCACAATATTTATGTAGCATTGTGAAAGACATCGGCATACTGATCTATTGAATCACCATGGGAAGAGATTCCCAACGAGGAGCTCTTTTAATGAGTCTTAATGATATTCCATGAAGTTGTATGGTGGGAAACACAGACTGCCATCTGAGTCCTCACGATTCTATCGTGAACTGGTTTTATTTATTTTTTTATTTAGCACCCCTACTGTACAGAAGAAGGCCATTCGACCCATCAAGCCTGCACCAACAACAATGCCACCCAAACCCTATTCCCATAATCCCACGTATTTACACTGCTAGTACACTCCCTGAGACTGAGGGGTAATTTAGCATGGCCAATCAACCTAGCCCGCACATCTTTGGACTGTGGGAGGAAAAAGGAACGTCCGGAGGAAACCCACGCAGACACAGGGAGAATGTGCAGACTTCACACAGACAGTCACCTAAGGCCGGTATTGAACCCGGGTCTGTGGCACTGTGAGACAGCAGTGCTAACCACTGTGCCATGTTATGATGTCGTAAAATCGATGTTTTGCAGTCGCGATATTTTCTGCTTCCTCCTGCCATGACATCCATCATGGGGAGGAGCAGAAAGATCCCAACTAATGACACAAAATTGTGAACAGGACAGATTTTGCAACTATTGATTCAGTTGCATTCTCTCTCTCTCCCTCTCTCTTCACTCTACCTCCAGTTCGCTTAACGTTGATGTGGTATTAGAGCTAGCTGGTCAATTAGTATCAATTCCAAAACAAAAACTGTCAAAGTAGTGATTCATTACTATTACACCATCCTCTCAAAAGTCAACAAATAAGAAAAAGAGCTGTCTTCATTAGCAATAGCATTTTCTTCTGGTTTATAATTTGAGAATTCTTCATAGACAAAGTCAATAAGTACATTTTCACTGATTGAAAACTTATATTAAAAACATCAGCCAATTTCAATCTTGAATACTCTGCATATCAACGTGGATCATATTACTAACATTAAATAACTTAAATCCAAATAAAATTTAATCATCAATAATGTATCTGAAACAAGAGACAGTGATAATGATGTCTAATCTCCTCATCTGATAAAGTGGAAATGGCTGATTAATCACCAATCGCGCAGAGACTAGGGCTACCGTAAAACCAACTATGTACACGGGTTAATAAGATTTTCGAGAAAGAAGACCCAACAGTATTAATTTAGGACGAGTTACCTGAAGTTTTAAAGCTTGAGTCAAAAATAATAAAATTGGAAAGAACTCAAAGGGTTGGAAAGCAATACCCCAAACCTAATAGGATTCAAATGACCGTGATAATGCAATTTCACGATTACAAAGATTGCCAGAAGGCTCTTGATATGGAGCCAGGCTGGGAGGAGAAATTAAGATGGATGGCAACTGGGTAATAAGTTCTTCAGACATTTCACCACATTTACAGAAGAGGAGGAGAAAATCTGACAAGGTTAAGAAAATGCTTTGAAATCCTGGCCTTCAATTTTGATGGTGCAGTAAATGATTTGCCTTCCTTTTTTCCCTGAGTCTGGAGAAAGTGATGAATTTTATTCATCAAAAAGCCAAAAAAAAGGCAAATAGGATAGGAAAGACCCTCGAAGTAGAACAATTATTGGACAGCATAAATTAACTTTAATATATGAGGTATATAAATATAAAAGTGAACATGATTTGTGCTGTAATGTGGCTTCAATGCAATAGATATGCTTAACATATGGAGAGACCACTATATATAAGAAATGTTAGTGAGCTAGCCTATACACTGATCCTTCTTCTTCTGCATGACTATATCATCTTTTGTATCATATCAGTCAGATCTGTTCAGTTTATAATTGCAATCATAGATGTCTACAAGAACAAAGCTACTATGTAAATAAAGACCTTTTTTATCCTTTAAAACAAATCAATCTACCATTAGAAGGCATCTGTGGAGCACTATTGATGGCAATGAGCAAAAACAGGGGCTTTCCAAATTAAAGGTATCACGCATGTGCTTCAGTCATCAGGCAAAATGGCATGATGCCCGTGGGGTTTTCTCAGAGCACCTTTATTCTCTATCTTTACCAATACTTCTCTGTGTACCTCTTGAGGCAAGAGCTATAACATGGCCTTCTTCATTGCAAACATTAACTTTGAAGACAGCAGTTGAGACAGAAATCAAGCTGGGCTTTTTTAAAAGAGAAAGAAAGATTTGCATTTTTATAATGCCTTTCATGACCTCAGATCATCCGAAAGTGCTTTCAATGAATTAATTACTTTTGAAGTGCAGTCAATGTGGTCAGGAAGTGTGGCCTCCAAATTGTGCACAATGAGCTCCCACAAACGGCATTGTTGAGCATGGGTTACACGGTGGCACAATGGTTAGCACAGCTGCCTCACAGTGCCAGAGACCCAGGTTCAATTGCAGCCTCGGGTGACTGTCTGTTTGAAGTTTGCATGTTCTCCCTGTGTCCGTGTGAGTTTCCTCTGGGTACTCCAATTTCCTCCCACACTCCAAAAATGTATGGGTTAGGTTGATTGGCCAGGCTAAATTGCCCCTTAGTGTCAGGGTAAATACGTGCGATTACGGGGATAGGGCTTGGATGGGATTGTTGTCAGTGCAGGCTTGATGAGCCGAATGACCTGTTTTGGCACTGGAGAGATTCGATGAATAATGAAAGGGTAGTTTGTTTTCTGTTGAAGCTGATGGAGGATAAATGTTGGCCAGGACACTGGGAGAACTCTACTGCCACGGGATCTTCCTATTAACCTAAGTGAGCAAATGGCTTCAGCATAAGAACTCATCCGAACAATGACATAGAAACATAGAAAATAGGAGCAGGGATAGGTCATTTGGGCCCCTAAGCCTGCTCCACCATTCAATACAACCATGGCCAATCCTCTATTTCAGCACCATACTCCTGCTCTTTCCCCATTCCCCTTGATGCCTTTAGAGTCTAGAAACCTATTTTCTTCTTAAGTTCCTCAGTGAATCACAAAGAAGTCTCAGGCCTACAACATTTTAAGCCTTCATCTTGAGAGAAGTAGGCATAGAATCATAGAAACACTACAGTGCAGAAGGAGGCCATTCGGCCCATTGAGTCTGCACCAATTCTCCAACAGAGCATCTTACGCAGGCTCACACTCTACCCTATCCCCATAACCCCACACAGTTATCCCACTAATCTCCCTAACCTACACACTCTCAACACTAAGGGGCAATTTAGCATGGCCAATCCACCTAACCTGTTTGGAGGAAACCCATGCAGATATGGGGAGAGCATGCAAACTCCAAACAGACAGTCACCTTTAGACTGGAATTGAACTCGGGTCCCTGATGCTGTGAGACAGCACTGCTAATCACAGTGCCACCGTGCCACCCCCATGATAGCATGACAGTAAATGTCTTTACTATGAAGACCTAAATACATGCTACATATTTTTGTAATCACCTTTATCTTGTGTGTGCGTGTATGTGTGTGTGTCTGCATGAGTGAGTGCTGAGTAATAAACATGTATCCTTCGACTTTTAAACTGGCAAGAAACCCTGTCATTGTCTGTTCTTAATAATCACAGTGCTCAGGAGGTTAAAACACTTTTTTTTCTTTTAAACACATTTCTCTCTGGTTAGTTTAGAGGTGGAAAATGCGGGACCATTCTATATCTCTCCCCTGACCAAGACAATCCACTCTATGAAGTACTCTAAGTATGATCCAGCTAACTTTCAATACAGGTTTAGTATAACTTCCCTACTTCCCAATTTTATCCCATTAGAAAGAAAGCCTAGTGCATGGTGCCTTTTCGAATACTTTGTGGTGCAACTTTGAGCAAATGGTGCATTTATACACTGAGATCCCATGTTCCTCTACCCTACCTAGACTTAAATCTTCCAATTAATAAATAACTTCCCACCAAAATGCGTTACGTTACATTTTTCTGTGCTGAACTTCATTTGCCAATTATTTCTCTGTTCTGTAAGGTTATTAGTATCCTCCTATATATTGTTGCAGTCTTCATCCGTATTGACATTCCCTCCCAAATTTGGTTTCATCTGCAAATTTTGAAATTGTATTCTTGATTCCAAAGTCCAAATTGTTAACGTAAATGTGAACAACAGAGGTACCAGCAGGATTCTTGTGGAACACAATTTCCCAATATCTGCCAATCTAAGTGACTTAGGAAAAAATTAAGGTAATGAGGTAAAGTCAACATGGTTTCGAGAAAGGGAAGTCACATTTGACCAATCTATTGGAGTTCTTTGAAAAAGTAATATGTGCTGTAGATAAAGGGGAACCATTGGATGTATTGTATTTAGATTTCCAGAAGACATTTGATAAGGTGTCACATCAAATGTTATTGTGGAAAATAAAAGCTCATGGTGTAGGGGGCAACATAATGGCATGGGTAGGAGATTGGCTAGCTAACAAGACAAGAGAGTAGGCATAAATGGGTCATTTTCTGGTTGGCAATATGTGACAATTGGTGTGTCACCAGGGATTAGTGTTGGGGCCCCCTTTTGCAAGTTATATAAATGACTTGGATGAAGGGAATGAAGATATAGTGTTAAATATACTGATGACACTGATAGGTAAGTAAGTTGTGAAGGGAACATAAGGATGCGAAAAAGATTTCAAGGACAATTAGGGATGAGCAATAAATGTTGGCCTAGCCAGCGATGCCTACATCCTGTGCATTACTTTTTAGAAGTAGGTTCATTGAGAGGGCAAAGACATGGTAAATGGAGTATAATGTAGGAAAATGTGAAATTGTCTATTTTAGCAGGAAGAATAAAAAAGAAGCATATTAGCTAAATGGTGAGAGTTTGCAGAGTTCTGAGGTACAGAGGGACCTGGCTATTCTAGTCACTAGGAACTAGTGCTTAATTGCCACAGTTAATATGCAGGTGCAGCAAGTAATTAGGAAAGCTAACAAAATGTTATCATTTATTGCAAGGGAAATTGGATACAAAAATAGGGAGGTTATGCTTCATTATACAGAGCATTGGTGAGATCACATCTGCAGTACTGTGTACAGGATTGGTCTCCTTATTTCAGGAAGGATGGAAATATGTTGGAAGCAGTTTAGAGTTTACTAGAATAATACCTGGAATTGATATTGTTGGAAATGTTAGACAAGGTAGGCTTGTATCTGCTGGAGTTTAGAATAGTAAGAGGCGACTTGATTGAAATATATACAGTCCTGAGGGGTCTTGACAGGCTGAACGTAGAAAGGATGTTTCTTCTTGTGGGAGAATCTTAAACTAGAGGTCACCCATTTAAGACAGAGATGAGGAGGAAATGTTTCTCTCAGAGGGCTGTGAGTCTTTGAAACTTTTTTCCTCCAAATTTGGTGGAAGCAGAGTTTGAATATTGTGACAATATTGAATATTGTGGCATGTGACGATTTAATATATACACAGTTCTTACAACCACAACACCCATTCCTTCTGAATTCAATTAAGTCTGAACTGAATATATACCTTCAGTCTCCTTCCTGTCACTGGCCAGCACCAAGTGCCCAAGTCAAAGCACTCACTCACAGGGTTGAGGTGTATGCAAACACTTGGGATGACTTTGGACTCTGACAGCCTGAAGCCTAGTAGGCCCTGACTGGCTGAAGGGCTCCTGCACAGGAACAGGAGCCTCCACAGGCTGCCACTGAAGCTGCAGTAATGTCAAAAAGGCTGATCACAGACAGCCAGGTGGATTCCTCAAGGACAACAAAGTGCAGCACCTGCTTCTGGCCTCGAGATGGGCTGATAAAATTCAGCCCACTGTGTGAATCGCTGTACAGACATTTTAACTCGTGTCTAATAGGAGTTCTTCTCACTTTATGTTTCAACAATCTAAAATACCCGTGAAAAGTACCAGAGACCAAAGAGGGGTTAATTAAGGTTTTTATCAAGAAATGAGAAAAATCTGTTTCCACTGGCAGGAAGGTCAGTTACAAAAGAACAAGGATTTAAGATAATTGACAGATGAAGAGGAGAAATGTAGAGTGTTCTTCATGGAGCAAATTGTTCTGATCTACAGTGCACTGCCTGAAAGAGTGCTGAAGGTAGATTTGGATATATACTTGAAATTTAAAAATAGACTTCCATCTATGTAGCACCTTTCACACCTAGCCAATGCCCCAAAATACTTTGCAGCTAATGAAGTACTTTTAAAGTGTAATAACTGTTGCCATGTACGAAATACAGAAGGAAATTTGCACATAGCAAGTTCCCACAAATAGCAATGCATTAATGACCATATACTCTGTTTTTGTGATATTGACTGAGGAATAAATACTGGCCAGGACATTGGAAAGAACTTCTCTGCACTTCTTCAAAATATTGCAATGGATCATTTACATCCATCTGGGAGGGGAGACAGGGCCTCAATTTAATAATTTATCCAGAAAGATACACTTCTGAAATGCAGCATTCTCTCAGTATTGCACTGGAAAGTCAGCCTAAATTGTTGTGCTTGAATTCTGAAGAGGCACTAGAACCCACAGCTCAGAGGTGAGAGTGCTACCAACTGAACTATAGCCGACACACACCAAGCGAAGCAATTGCTTCGGGGAGATGATGTCCTAGTGGTATTATCGCTAGACTATTAATCCAGAAACTCAGCTAATGTTCTGGGGACTTGGGTTTGAAACCCATGGCAGCTGGTGGAAATTGAATTAAATTTTTTTAAAAATTGGAATTAAGAATCTACTGATGACCATGAAACCATTGTCAGAAAAACGCATTTGGTTCACTCATGTCCTTTAGGGAAGGAAATCTGCCATCCTCACCTGGTCTTGCCTACATGTGACCCCAGACCCACAGCAATTGGTTGACAGTCAACTGCTCTCGGGCAACTAGGAATGGGCAATAAATGCTGGCCAGCCAGCGACGTCCATGTGCCATGAACCAATTTTTAAAAATTGCAGGTCTATGGGGAAAGAACAAAGGGGTGAGGCTTAACAGTTAGCTCTTTCCAAGTGCTGACACTGGCGTAATGGGTTGAGTGGCCTCTGCATTGTTTGAATCTACCATCTATGAGCATAATACAACAACAATAATTATTTGCATTTTTATGGTGGTTTTAATGTCGAAAAACATCCAAGACATTTCCCAGGAATGGAATCAGACAAGAATTGACACTGACCCAAAGAAGGGGATATTAGAATGGGTGACTAAAATTTGGTCAAAGCATTAAGTTTTAAGAAGGGTCTTAAAGCACAATTGTGAGTTGGAGAGGCAAAGGTGTTTAGGGAGGAAATTCAAGAGTTCAACCCTGGTATTAATAATAAGACGTAACCAAGCAGGTCTTATTCAATTTATAGGTCTTATAGATTGAAGGATAGCATGACATTTATTGTTTTGCACTAGTGAGACGGAAACATTTGGAGGGTGTGGAAGCCAGTGTCAGAAGAATATAGATTTCTCAGAGGGTTTTAGGACTGGACAAGGTTACAGAGGATGATTTGAACATTAGAATGTGACTTTTAAATTGAAGCATTCTTAAACAGGGGTCAAAGTGCATTGTTGAGAACAGGGGCTGGGACTGGTTGCCAAATTTCCTGCTTGATCAATCAAGGTTGAGACCACACATGGCTCAGAATAATACTCTAAATCTCAAAAACAAAAAAATTACTGTGACTGCAACTAGCTTTTAAACAAAATATTAAACAGACAGAGTCACAACTGCAATGAACACAGAATAATGCTTGAGGAAAGTATTTAAAACTATTCAAGAATAAGATTGTTTGAAGGAACCAAGAAGGTTAGCAGTTGCAGACTTCAGCAGAATAAGGTTCAGGTCTGAAATTCTGGTATTTTTATTCCAGCAAAAACAAAGCTATAGTGCAGTGAATAATAATTTAGAAAAATGAGATTTATGAATTTCATCAGATCTGAACACAGCTTCTAATAGAGTACTTTGGGATCTTTAAACTGCACGTCAGCCACTGATTGCTCATTCACTCAGCCAATGCCCCACATAAATCAGTTGATCAGTGAATGGATAACTTAATGTTGAAAATTTTCAGTGAATCTTGATTTACCATTGTATATCTAAAGGCAGTGGCATGCTGAGTTTGTTGTCTTTTCAGAAGCATGATTTCTGAGAAGTTCTGAGGGATCTGTTGAGAGAGAAAAGTCTGAAAATGCCAACTAATGTTTCACATAATTATGCTGCGATTATTTTTATTCTACCCAAATCAGATGCATCTTTATAGTAATTAATTACAACAATGATGCTTTTGTTAGCTTCAGTGTTAAAAACATATAGAAAAAGCCGGAGATAAGAAATGCTAGTTGGCCCATAGCTCCCACACAGTAACTTTTTCATCATAATGTTTAATTGCATTTTAACAGTCCTCATAATTTGCCTCCTGTTATCGTGCATTAGTATTTCCCATATGATTTGTGTTTTAAGGATTTTTTTCTGATTTATGTTTTAAATTATCGGGTATAATAGTTATAGCTTTGACACTGCACCAGCAACTCAGAATTGTGAGTTCAGATCCTATCACTGCGAGATATGAAATTGAATCCAGTAAATCTGGTCATTTGTGGGCTGGCACCAGAGGAAAAAAAACCTTGAAAATTGATGGATTGCTGGAAAAACCCAATTGGCTCACTAATGTTCTCAGGGAGAGAAATCTGCTACCTCCAACCGGGTTGACCTATATATGACTCTAATCCATGCTATGTGATTGACTTTTAATGAACTCTAAAGCAGTTGGGCAAGACAAGGCAACTCGGGATGCGCAATAAATGCAGCAACACTAACATACACCTGAGGGAGAAAAATGAATATTTACTTGTCAGTCATGTCTACTCTTTATATCCAATCCCATTTCCTTGAATTACTTCATTTATCTTGTCTTTACACATTTTATGTGCTTTGATAAGGTCCTTTCTTAAAAGCACCCCCATTCCCCCAAAGTCTATAAAACTTCAGTGATACAAAATTGGGTTGTGTAGCACCCATATAATCAGCACTCATGTGTTGATCCGATTCCAAACTGGTGTTTGTGGCCAATGTACCTGCTTCTGGTCCTGGCCATGCCAACTGCCATTTTGGTGAGGTTTTAGCAAAACCGCTCCAGAAGTCTATAGAGTAGGCAGACTGTGGCATCAGTCAGTTGGCAACAGTGATTTTCTGCCTGCACTGCTATTTTCAATCTTGCCCAACTAATGCCTTCACTCATGCAACTAAACATGCAGCAGGAAGGACCAACACTATTCAAAAAGATCATCATCTACTTACTGGTTAGTTGATGATTGATTTCTGCTGTTTATTGCTGAATTTGTAGAAATGGTTGGTAATTTGCGGCTGTTAGAAACTTAGAAACCCTACAGCACAGAAAGAGGCCATTCGGCCTATCGAGTCTGCACCAACCACAATCCCACCCAGGCCCTACCCCCATATCCCTACATATTTATCCACTAATCCCTCTAACCTACGCATCCCAGGACACTAAGGGCAATTTTAGCATGGCCAATCAACCTAACCTGCACATCTTTGGACTGTGGGAGGAAACCGGAGCACCCAGAGGAAACCCACGCAGATACGAGGAGAATGTGCAAACTCCACACAGACAGTGACCCAAGCCGGGAATCGAACCCAGGTTCTTGGAGCTGTGAAGCAGCAGTGCTAACCACTGCGCTACCGTGCCGCCCGTGTTATATAGGGTGGGGTTCTCCCAAAAGAAATTCTAAGTGTTGAATTCGCATAAGAACTGGAGTAAATCCCGTTGTTTTTGCAGCAGGAGTTTAAAAATGAATCTCCCACACTCTGTGCACTGGAGAGTGCACTAGTATAATTCACGTTAAAATGATGGGGGCAGTCCCTATTCCCACTGGAGAGGCTGGCAGCATATTGCTGAGCGGGCCACTGCGCATGCGCCGATCTGTCAGCGCCGAGATTGGTGCATACGCAATGGCCCCTGTCTGCTGGCCTCCCGATCGCTGGCCAGCCCCGCGATCCTGCAACGGCGGCCGTGCGATCCCCCTCCACAGCCTGACCACTGAACTCCCGGACATGTCCGGGCCAGCGTCAACCTTCCCCCCTTCAGGCCCGCCTCCATCTCACGCCCCCCACACCCCAGCAGCCCCAATCTCCTGCCTCGCCCCCCCCCCCCCCCACTGGCAATCCCAAACTCCCCCAACAGTGCTGACCGTCCCCTCTCCGCAGTGCCGACCTCCACTGCAGACTGCCACCCCACCCCCACCCAGATGGCCAGCCCTGATCACTGGCCTCTCTCCCTCCCCCACCGATCCCAACTGCAGAGTGGCAGCAGGAACCCCCATCCCCACAGATCACCCCCAGAGGCCCTGCCCCATTAGACCTTGACCCCATTAGGCTCCACTTCTTGTCACTGCCCTATGCCCAGTGGGCAGTGCCAAGGTGCCCCTTGGGCATTGGCACTTTGCCCCTTAGGCAGTGCCATAGAGCTCAGGCTGGCACTGCTAAGGTGCCAATGCCAAGGAGGCACTCCCCTCTCGATTGCCCCCCCTTCACTCCAGCAGGGTTGGGCTGCCAGCTCCTCATAAGTGGGGTGCTATTGTAAACCCTGTTGGAGTGAAGCACTCCTGGCAGGAGTGGGAAGAGGCTAGCGGGCTTGGAGACTTCATTCCCGGGCCTGCTAGTGATATTCAAAATATATTTAAACTAGACTCTGCATTGATTAGGCAGCTTTGCACCAACTTCTGGCATGTAACTGATGGCACCGGAAATCCTGTGCTGGGAGATGTGCGAAGGCCTGGACGCCCAGCGTGGATCACGCGAATCGGCCTCTGCTAGAGTCTCCCGGCCCGCTGCGCTAAAAAGGCAGCACAGCGGGATGGGAGAATCGCCCCCATAAAGTTTTAGAAGCCTATAGACCGTGGTAAAGCATGTGTTGAAGGACTTAGTCCTGACTTCAATAACTTGGGCTTAAATTTTTTTTTCATGGGATGTGGGCACCCCTGGCGAGGCCAGCATTTGTTGCCCACCCCTAATCACTCTTGAACTGAGTGGGCTGCTGGGCCATTTCAGAGGACGATGAAGAGTCAACCCTTGTGGGTCTGGAATCACATGTAGGCCAGACCTTGTAAGAATGGCAGATTTCCTTCCCTAAAGCACATGAGTGAACCAGATCAGTTTTTATGACAATCAACGATAGTTTCAATTTTCAATTTCAGATTTTACTAATTGAATTTAAATTCCGCCAGCTGACATGGTGGAATTTGGATCCATGTTCCCTGAGCATTAGTCTGGAAACTCTGGATTACTGGTCCAGTGATGTAACCACTATGTCACCATGTCCCCCCCAAAAGTTCTGCTCAGACCATTTGCTCCTACACATAGGTTCAGTAGTTAGTTTCTCCCTTGGCCTGAAGCATGACAGGGAGAATGAGTAGAAGAAACACAGAGGGGGATAAGCTGTTTGAAGAGGGAGGGGGGTGAAGGCAGAGAAAGACTCTCAAAGGAAGGCCTTATCTGCCCAGGGTCTTCAGTGAGCAATTCTGCTATCTCAATCTGTGTGGAGAGCAGACATCTCCACACCATTAAGGAGGAACTCAATGATGACCGTGAAATAGGGTAGACTCTCAGAGGCTATTTCCAAGAATAGATGACTGGATAGGGTAGACTCTCAGAGGCTATTTCCAAGAATAGATGACTGGATAGGGTAGACTCTCAGAGGCTATTTCCAAGGGCTGAAATGGTTGCTACGAGAGGACACAGGTTTAAGGTGCTGGGGGGTAGGTACAGAGGAGATGTCAGGGGTAAGTTTTTCACTCAGAGGGTGGTGGGTGAGTGGAATCGGCTGACGTCGGTGGTGGTGGAGGCAAACTCGTTGGGGTCTTTTAAGAGACTTCTGGATGAGTACATGGGATTTAATGGGATTGAGGGCTATAGATAGGCCTAGAGGTGGGGATGTGATCGGCGCAACTTGTGGGCCGAAGGGCCTGTTTGTGCTGTGGCTTTCTATGTTCTATGTTCTAAACCATTGTTGGTTGTCATAAAACTCATCTGGTTCATTAATCTCGTTTAGGAAAGGAAATCGCTGGCCTTACCTGGTCTGGCCTACATGTGACTCCAGACCCACAGCAAAGTGGTTGACTCTTAATTGCCCTCTGAAATGTGTGACAAGTCATTCAGTTCAAGGGCAATTCTGGACGGGCAATAAATGCTGGTCTTGCCAAGATGCCTAAACCCCATGAAAGAATAAATAGTATCTGCCACCAATTGCAGCCAGAACTGCAGTCTTAGAACAGGGTAAGGACAGCATTGTCAGTAGTTCAGAAGGTGATCGTGGCTGTGAACCTTTATTTATCGGGCTCTTTTCAGTTTGGACCAGATGATATTTGCACATCTACCATTCCACTGTTACATGAGAGAGACCACGTAAACTTCACATTTGATAAGAGCTGAATATATTTAGTTCTTGCATGTCAGAGAGAAGGAAATGGAGTGAACAATGTGGCTTTGTCAGGATTACACACCCATCACTTTGGGATGCTACAAATTGATTCAGAGATATACCACAACTGGAGGAATTCTACTCCTCCAATGTCCAGATGGTGTGTGGTCCTACTTAGTACATCATGCAGGTCAATGCTTGGGAACCTGGCAGCATTCATGATATCTTTATTCTGTCAGTGTTATCCAGTCCTCAGTGCTATCTGTGTTTAGTGGCCATGGGAGGCTGTGGTGGCCAGCAACAGAGGGAGGCAAGGTGTGGGACTGTTAGCAAATTAGAATTGGGTATTCCAGTCATTTGAATCAACCACAGGTAGCCGAGTCAAAAAGGGGATGAGTTGGTTGCCTCAAACCTTCCTATTTCTCCTGCTATTCCTCTTCAGCAACTTCTCCCATCTCCTTTTCCTCCTCCTCACCATTATGCTTTTCAGATGCTTATTGTCTCTCTGGTGGCTTGGGTTGTATTCTCATGATACTGAGGTTATATCGTATGCAGCTGGCTACAGTGAACCTTGGCAAGTGCTCTGCTGAGGATTGCTGAGTTTCTCCAGAGAATTCTAGGCAGTGAAAGTATTTCAGCACACTGACGGTACGTTCAATCACATTTTGCGTGGTGATATAGACTTCATTATATGCATTCTTCCCAAATGTGCATGAGTTGTGCACAGGGGGTCATGAGTCAGATTGTCAGTGGAATGTCCTTGTCACCCAGTCGGCCAGTATCAATACTCTCTTTTCAGCAGTCCCTCGGGATTGAGGATAATTTGCTTCCACTCCAGTTTGATGCGTTTTGAGATGATTGATAAGTCCAATGTTTGATCTGCAGACTCTGCCACATGCAGGGAAGGTGGTACTTGAAGTGTCAAGCAGATGAGGGTTTGGAGGATTGTGTACTCTCATTGACATCTTGACTTATAAGTGCTCCCAACAAAGCCTCTTGATATGTTTGGTGTCTTTCCCCAGAAACATTCTCCATTCTGGTCAGTCGCCAAGAACTCTCATAAGTCAGTGAGAATGTTATATCTTTTTCAGGGATGGTTTGAGGACACCCTTAAAGTGTTTCCATTATCCTCCTCGAAGTCTCCTGCCATAACCAAGTTCCAAGTGGAGTAGTTGCGTTGGAAGTCTGATGTCGGGCATACGAACAACAGGTCTCACCCAGCGGAACTGGATTTGAGTGATTAGCGACTCACTGCTGGGTGTATTGGCATTGGAGAAGGTGCTGCTTATGAACCGCTTTTCTTGCCTCCAGATGTAACGGATCTTGTGAAGGCACCACTGGTAGTACTTTTCCAGTGCTTTGAGGTACCTGGTTGTCCAAGTTGCTGATGCACATAGGAGTGCAGCAGCAATCAACAGGAACATGACAGATCTTATCTCAGTGAAGACTAGGGTAAAACAATGTTGTGCTATCACACCAACCCTCTTCTTCATTTTGCTCATTGAAATACTACTACCTCACCTCCAACAAATTACCCCCAATGTGGAGATAATCCACAGAACAGACAGAAAACTGTTCAACCTTTACCACCTTTAATCCAAAATTAAAACCCTTCCGACCTGTCATAGAGCTTCAGTATGTAAATGATGCTTATGTGTGTGCTCACTCATATTCTGAGCTCCAAGTTGTTGTCGATTCTTTCTCCGAAACACCGGAGAAAACGGGTCTTTCACAAAACACCTGGAAAACTGAGGTCCTCTTTCACTCCGTTTGTACAGTGCAACACCTCTCCCCATTGATTCAGATCAATGTGAGATCCTGGAAAATGTGTATCATTCTCCATATCATGGGACCCTCTTCTTGACGAAGGCAAACATAGACAACAAAACTCATCATCACTTCTAATGTGCTCTTCAACTGACTGTGGGAAGAGTATTTGAGGATCTCAAACCTGTGTCATGGTTTACAAGGCAGCAGTGATCCCAGTAGCCAGAATGCTGAAATAAAAGCCACCACAAAACAATCATTCCGACCAACATTGTAAATCAAATCCTCCACTGTTCCATGCAAAATCAACCTTGTGCATTCCATTAGTGCCTATCTTACAGGTGTCTTTGCCGGCCCTGGTGTTTCTATGCATAGCTATCACACTTACTGAAGCCTGACTGGTGGAAGGCTACTGATCTTCTCTGAGGAAGAATGCAAATGACTTTACAAATGTCTTCAATTAGCAGACAGTATGAAATTTGTGCACTGCCTGCATTAGAAGGAACAGGTACAGGTTAAACGCACATTGTGATCTGTGCATATTTTTGACAAATTTTGCACCCAGCATTTTTATGTCATTTTGTTTACACTCGGGATTACCTTAATTGTTCTCCTCTCCACCCTCTCCATATTTGTATATATGTGTATAGTCTGTTGCAAAAGCTGACTGCAGTAACACTGTGTTGTGTAAGAATGGAACCTTTAATACGTTATACTTTTCAGAATAAGCAAAGAATTCTTATGGAATTGGCAGACATGCCTTCAGGCCATCTTGGCAAAGAAACTGTTTTCTTTCTCTCTCTGGAAAAGAGTCTCTAAAAATGTTAAGGCCTCCTGATTCAGGTTTCCATGTTGACATTCCTGAGTTGATAGAATACTGCCTTGTGAATCCTTTTATTTATATGAATGTCTGGTAAGGGCTAGCAACTGGTCCTCAGCATGAAAAATGACTCGAACTAAAGTGATGGACAAAGGAGGGGTGGCCATCCTGACATTGTGGATACCTGTCCTGTAACCATTGGTTAAATGACCACAATCAGTAAGGGTAGGCAACAACACCTCCTCCATGATCATCCTCAACACCGGTGCCCCACAAGGCTGTGTTCTCAGCCCCCTACTATACTCCTTATACACCTATGACTGTGTGGCCAAATGCCCTCCAATTCGATTTTCAAGTTTGCTGATGACACCACCGTAGTGGGTCAGATCTCAAACAATGACAAGGCAGAGTACAGGAATGAGATAGAGAATCTGGTGAACTGATGCAGCAACAATAATCTCTCCCTCAATGTCAGCAAAACAAAGCAGATTGTCATCGACTTCAGGAAGCATAAAGGAGAACATGCCCCTGTCTACATCAATGGGGATGAAGTAGAAATGGTCGAAAGCTTCAAGTTTTTAGATGTCCAGATCACAAACAACCTCTCCTGGTCCCCCCTTGCCGACACTATAGTTAAGAAAGCCCACCAACACCTCTACTTTCTCAGAAGGCTAAGGAAATTTGGGATGTCAGCTACGACTCTCACCAACTTTTACAGGTGCACCATAGAAAGCATTCTTTCTGGTTGTATCACAGCTTGGTACAGCTCCTGCTCTGCCCAAGACTGCAAGAAACTACAAAAGGTCGTGAATGTAGCCCAATCTATCACGCAAACCAGCCTCCAATCCATTGACTCTGTCTACACTTCCCACTGCCTCGGCGCAACAGCCAGCATAATTAAGGACCCCACGCACACCGGACATACTCTTTTCCATCTTCTTCCATCAGGAAAAAGATACAAAAGTCTGAGGTCACGTACCAACCGATTCAAGAACAGCTTCGTCCCTGCTGCCATCAGACTTTTAAATGGACCTATCTTGCATTAAGTTGATCTTTCTCTACACCCTAGCTATAACTGTAACACGACCTTCAGCACTCTCTCCTTTCCTCCTCTATGAACGGTATGTTTTGTCTGTATAGTGCGCAAGAAACAACGCTTTTCACTGTATACCAATACATGTGACAATAATCAATCAAATCAAATTAAATCAAAAACTCAAATCAAAAAGGATTGGAACAAATAATTAACACAGGATAAAGTACCAGACCCGAGGAATAAGGTATATTAGTGGGTGCTCGGAGATGGGAGCAGCCTTCATCAGGCAACAACGTTCTTCAGATGGGGAAAGACCAGGGAAGATGGAGGAAGACTGGGGAAGAGTTTTCTAACAGTTCAGCTAGAGAACAGAATGCTGTTATCACAAGCTACTGAGATCAACACACTCTGTGCCAATCGTCCGTCATCCTCTGGGATCAATGAACCACAACTGTCACGGGTCAAGTGCTTTTTCTATCTATTTATCAAATGCATCATATCTGAACAGTTGCATCTCAATTAGTTCTATACACTACCTTAATATCACTTATGAGTTCTCAATTGTCTATTTTGGTAATATGCGATTCCAGAACCTTGAAAAAAACCATTATTGTTCTGTCCAGTGCTTTGTAAATCTTTACATTATCTCTGTAAATTTAAACCGTATGCTTTGGGCTACCTATGCTAGCTTCCCACTTTTTTTTTAGTTGCATCCTCACATTACCTGAACACTCAAATTGTCATATATACTATTACTGTCATGTTTTAAATCGCTTTGTGAAAATTCACTTTCATCTTCTCCCACTGTTTTTGAACTGTGTGCAATATTCTGGATTTATCATTCATTTGCAATGTGAATGAGGAGGTAGGCAGACAAGCTCCATAAATGTAATTTTCAAGTTGGCCTTGGTATAAGTGATCTGCGATCCTGCCCAAAATGAGACCAGAGCCTCAATGAGTTTATAAGTCAGGGTCCGTTGCCATATTGGATCTCAGTGCAATTATGGTTTTTGTATTCCAATCAGAGAAACTGAACAGTCCATATGCAGATAGTCATTAAAGAGAATGAGAAAAACAGCTTCAGGCCAAAAGTCTTCACATCCATCTGTAACCCTGCCTGGCATTGCCTCCCCCTTCCAGCTGTCCCCATTCTTGCTTTAACCCACAGGAGATGCAAGATTCCCCTTTTCAACAACCCCCCTACACACTCTCCACACCCCCTGGCCCACTCTCAATCCAGTTGGAAGTTTGCTGACTGATAGAAAGTCCTGGACCCTTCAAGAAAGGACATACAAGTTTCTTCAAAATATTTATTTATTTAAAATATTTATATAGCATATATATATAATATTTACATACCTTCGAGTCAGGGTGACCCTTCATCTGAGCTGAAGACAAGGAAAATAGGAAATTTTGTTGGAGAGAAGAGCAGTACTTCTTCGGGGAAGGCAATCCTGGGAGAGAAGTGACAGTGAGTTAAACACTAAGATAAAGGCAAAATACTGCGGGTACAGAATCTGAAACAAAAACAGAGAATGCTGGAAAATCCAATGATATGAACTGTTGAGGAAGCAATCAATATAATTTGCATATGTAAATAAGGTCTTATTAACACACTTTTGCTAATACAGTAAATCTCCATTTTAGCATAATGAATATAACCCAAAACATCTTGGGAGTAATTGATTGAGTTATAGGGATTTGTATTTTGAATGAAGACAATTTGCATATTTTATTAAAATGTTATCCCTGTGAGCAGAATAAAAGATAGGATTCATGTATTTTCCCATATTAATGACAATTTATACAAGGGTGTTGTCATGATGCCAGAGGTAAGAGCACCAGACAGCAGCACAGAGTTGGATGTAGGTTTGATGGTTTATTCTGCTGAATTCTTGAACACTGTGGGGAGAAGAAGCCAGCTGCCAACCCACAGAAATGATGGGAAAATCTGTGGGCATTTCTCATGGACTGCTTTCACATGCCTTGATATTAGTAGATATTCAAATGTGGATCATGGAGATCTAAAGAGGGCTGGATGACCAGAAATATAATAGTAAATTCATTTAGTCAAAGTATCTTTACAGTTCATCAAAAGAAATAACTGAAAAACAGGTATTGTTTAGACATCTTCGCCGAAAACCTCCAATCTCGTCCTTGGCTTGGGTTCTCCAGTGATGCCGCAGTGAATGGGGTTTTGGCTGAGTGCCAAATTCTCTATTCCCGCTGGCAGCAGGGCAGGAACGGATGAGATGGGAGAATCCCACCCCTTATACTTCTGTATATCGAGGGATTGTTCTATTGCATGTTAAAATCTTTATGCTAGAAATCTCAGAACTGATTGAAGTAAACATGAACAGCAAGTGAATATGTGATTTCTCTTTGGCCTCTACTAATTCTGCCCAGTGAACATTATTTGTAAATTTGTAATTGGATGTCATTTCTTTCATGTCTCCACTAACTTGGAAATCGCACTCCTGAATGTGCACAGCTTTTAATGAGATAAACTAGGGTAAGCAATTTTCAAATGGAAACGAGGAAATCCAATTTATCTGCAAAATAGCATAAATACAGTTCAGAAATTAAGGCATGCTTTCAATACCAAGCGCCAGAGCAAGATATCCATCATTTTGTGGATTTATTTGCTTGACAGTGTGAATTAAATGGAATAATATAGTCAACACAGAGAAATATATCGGAGAAAAAAGCCTTAGCTAATTGCAGCCATGACAGCAGATTTACCACGGAAGGTCTTTGTAAAACAGCTAATAAATGACTAATAGAAGGCAGGATTTTGGTGGTCAAATGGGGTGAGAACTGAGGTGGGGGGGGACATGCAATTTCCTGACACCTACCTTCATGCCAATTTCCTGATGCCATTCTGATATTCTTCATGATAGGTTGGTATTGGCTCCAGAATGAAGCTATACAGCGTAAGTTGCTTACAGAAACATAATTGACCCTGAAATCAGCAGCAGACATTGCAATGTCAATGGAGCTGGCTGCTAAAGAGGCTTCACAGATAGGAGTCACAGCGAAGATCCACAAAATGGAGACAAATCAAAATAAATCTGCAAAATAACAGGCATGTCACTGATGTGCACAAGTTGGACACTCAGCTCGAGTAGAGAAAACAAGTGCAAGAATTGTAGCAAAAAGGGCTATATTGCCAAAGCGTGCTGGACATGGCAAACTCCCCTTACACCAAAAACATCTAAGCAAAAGAAAACATTGAAGTCTGCAAATGAATCTATAAGATGACAGGCAAAGATGAAGACACCTTAGAAGATAATGTGCTAAAACAAATTCAAGTGTTAACACGAGACGTCATGTTGGTACGTGGCAATTCACAATGTTTTTAGATATTCCCTAAAATTAATGGGAACCTATTCAAAATGGAAGTGGATAATGGGGCAGCAGTATCATTAATATCTGAGACAATCTATAATCAGAAGTTAAAGCATTTGCTGTTGAAACCATCAAATGTTATCTTAAGGACATACACAGAAGAGGTCATACCACTAAAAGGATATATTACGGTAAAAGTGGAAGTGAATGGATAAACAGTAGAGTTGCACGCTGTCCATGGGAACTTTCCTGCTTTATTTGTAGAGCATGTTTGGGAAACATTTACCACAACTGGGGAGCTGTAAATCAACTGGTTGATAACAAGACTGACAAACAGCAACTTCTGGAAAAGTACAAAAGTGTGTTTGAAAACTCATTGGGCTCAATGACAGGAATTGAAATCCAACTCAAAGCTAAGCCAAACAGTATGCCAAAATGTCTCAAAGCCAGATGGTACCATACACTATCAGACCGAAAATTGAAGAAGAACTAGAAAGATTACTCTAAACAGGAGTCATTGAACTAGTTACTACAAGTGATTGGGCTACACTAATAGTGTGTGTGCTAAAACTGGATGACTCAGTAAGAATATGTGGAGATTTCAAGATGATTGTTAACCCAGTCTTGTGTGCTGAGCTGTATCCCCTCCCATTCATTGAATACTTATTTGTTGGACTATATGGGGGCCAGGAATTGAGTAAAATAGATCTATCACAAGCATACTTACAAATTAATGTAGCTGCAAGATCACAACCATTACTCACTATCGTAACACACAAAAGTCTGTTTTGATACTGGAGACTGCCATTTGAGATAACATCCCACCTGCTCTATTCCAGAGATCCATGGATTAAATTCTGAGTGGGCTAAATGGCACATTGATGATATTCTTATCACAGGTTCAAGTGAACAAGAGCACTTGAAGAACTTGGAAGCTACACTGGAATGTCTGCAAAAACAAAATCTCCAAGTCAAAAAGAAAAAGTGCAACTTTTCCAAGACATCCAATAACTATTTGAGTCACATCATTAATGAAGATGGCTTGCAGAAGGAACCAAAAAAGATGATAGCAATTTTTGAAGCACCACATTCTCAAAATGTGACACAACTGAGATCATTTCTAGGATTGATCAACTATTACAGTAAATTCATTCCAAATTTAGCAGCACGATTGAAGCCATTACACACTTTGCTATGTGTCAAACAGGCATAAAATTGGATGGAAGAATGTGAAAGAGTGCACAAAGAGGTAAAAGAAGCTTTAAAGAATTCAGAGCTATTGGTCCATTTCAATCCCAAGTTGAAGTTACAGCTTGCTTGTGACACATCGCCCTATGGAGTAGGCGCAGTCATCTCACACATCAGGAGAAGAATGACCAAAAGCCTTTCCTCATGAATGCTTACGACTAGAACCATAGAACCATAGAAAATTACAGCTCAGTAATAGGCCTTTTGGCCCTTCTTGTCTGTGCCGAACCATTTTTTGCCTAGTCCCACTGACCTGCACTTGGACCATATCCCTCCACACCCCTCTCATCCATGAACCCGTCCAAGTTTTTCTTAAATGTTAAAAGTGGCATTTACCACTTTATCCGGCAGCTCATTCCACACTCCCACCACTCTCTGCCCGAAGAAGCCCCCCCTAATATTCCCTTTAAACTTTTTTCCTTTCACCCTTAGCCCATGCCCTCTGGTTTTTTTCTCCCCTAGCCTCAGCGGAAAAAGCCTGCTTGCATTCACTCTATCTATACCCATCAAAATCTTATACACCTCTATCAAATCTCCCCTCAATCTTCTACGCTCCAGGGAATAAAGTCCCAACCTATTCAATCTCTCTCTGTAACTCAGCTTCTCAAGTCCTGGCAACATAATGCAGAAACAATTATGCTCAGCTGGAAATAGAAGCTTTGTGTATTATATTCGGAATAAGAAGATTTCATCACTACCTTCATGGGCATCATTTTACATTTTTGACAGATCACCAAGTTTGACAAAAATCTTCAGGCCATCTCAAGTTATTCATTCTTTAACAGCTAGTAGGTTACAGAGATGATCTTTGATATTATCAACAAACACCTATGATTTTGAATATCGTCAATCGGGGTAACGTGTGAATGCTGATGTTTTGTCAAAATTGCCGTTACAAATTAAGCAAGAGTCCAATGGAAATTTTGTTAACAACCTACATTTCTCACAAGTGCATAGGGTGACTTGTGCATACCTGTGACTTCATCTCAAGTTCAGAGACATACAAGAACCGATCCAGTGATGGGGAAAGTTATGGATATGGCCCTAAAAGGAATAATGACAGAAGTACAACGTAAAAACCCAGACCTCAAGCCTTACATCACAAGAAGACTTAAGTTCACAGTCCAGAGTGGAGTTTGATTATGGGGAATCCGAGTGATTGTTACTCTATGCTTGCATTGGGGAATCCTTGAACAACGATACCAAGGGCATCCAGGTGAGGTAAGAATGAAGAAATTGGCACATAGTTATTTTTGGTAGCCAGGATTAGATGCACAAATCAAAGGGAAGGTGGAGTAATGTCAGTCCTGTGCAAAACTAAGAAATACTCCACTCCTACAACCCTTACAAACCAGCCATGGCAGAGAGTATACATAGACTATGCTGGTCCAATAGCGGGACACATATTCCTAGTAATTGTAGGTGCACGTTCCTAACGGCCAGAAGTAGTAATCACAAAATCCATGACAGAAGAACAATAAAAGCTGTACAAAATATTTGATAGATTTGATAGACCAGAGCAAATCACAAGTGGAGTTTGAAGACCACTTGAAAGGAAATGGTATACAACACATTAAGTCGGCTCCATATCATCCATCGACAAATGGATTAGTTGAACAATTCGTTAAGTCAGTCAAACACTCAATCAAGGCATCAAAGGACAAAAGTACTTTGTCAAGACAAGTAAATAACATTTTGATAACATACAGGAATACTGCACACACAATGACACAGAGTTCATTAGTGATGCAGTTTTTAAAAAGGAAACTTAGAACAAAGTTTGACCTTTTGATACCACTAGATACTTCAGAGATTGTTGAACGACAACAAAAACACAGATTGCTAGGAGTGAACAGAACTCTAAAAATAAAGTACTTACTCAGGGAGAACAAGTATTAACAAAATGCTAATGAAAAATGGGTGCCTGCCGTTATCTCCGCAAAAACAGGTCCAATATTTTACACTGTACAGGCGGATGAGGAGAGAGTTTGGCAGCATCACACTGACCATGAAGTGAAATCACTGAAACTTCACAAGAATTATTTGCATCAGAAATGCTAAGTAGTGATACTTCTGAATAGAGACTAACCACAGAGATAAACCCAGATACTGTTTCTGAAGAAACTTCAACACCAATTGAAACTGACACCAAAATAGTTTCACATGAATAATTACCAACAGAAGAGAAGGAGGACACTTCCAAGGCCTCAAGTAGCCAAATTCCAGAGCATCAAGTGCAACCCTACAGAAATAGCCATCCACATGAGAGACCGACTCATAAAAGCAAATTACTGCAGATGCTGGAATCTGAAACAAACACTGAAAATGCTGGAAAATCTCAGCAGGTCTGACAGCATCTGTGGAGAGGGAACAGAGTTAACGTTCCAAGTCTGGATGACCCTTTGTCAGAACTGCCTTATTAGTTGTATATACGGGAAATTATGATACAAAATAATGAATCTACTGTTTAATTGGGTCTGTTGTTGAAACATTGGAAAAAGCTGTTGTTTGGGAATTAGAGAAGTAAAGGGGGAGGGTGTTACATACTTCATGTAGTTGTATCTCTGCTGGTATAATATCACATGGCCTGTAGTGACATAATCAGAAAGATTTGTGGGCTTTTGTGACTCTTCCATCTTGGACCTGGAATAAGTAACATCTTAATAAACCTACATCATATTTAATTTTAACCCACAAGTGTGGCAGCTTATTACTTTAATCTTTGCTAATCATACCCGATCAATAAGTAACACACGTGCAGTAAATGCTCCCCCTAGCATTGCATCACCAAATATTCTGTCTTTATCAATGCTGCCAACTCCAAAGTAGTTTTAGGATTTCAGCCTTCCAGACAGCTCAGTAACTGGAAGAGAAAATGCTGAAAAATTTCAGCAGGTCTGGCAGCATCTGTAAGGAGAGAAAAGAGCTGACGTTTCGAGTCCAGGTGATCCTTTGTCAAAGCTAAAAGGCAGAGAAAGTGGGAAATTATCTTTCATTCCCTCCCCCTGCAGTATAAATATCTCACACTTTCTCTGCCTTTTAGCTTTGACAAAGGGTCATCCGGACTCGAAACGTCAGCTCTTTTCTCTCCTTACAGATGCTGCCAGACCTGCTGAGGTTTTCCAGCATTTTCTCTTCTGGTTTCAGATTCCAGCATCCGCAGTAATTTGCTTTTATCCAGTGTTTAACTCACTGCCACTTCTCTTCCAGGAATGCCTACCCCGAAGAAGTACTGCTCTTCTCTCCGACAGGATTTCCGTATGTCTCTCCCCTGCCATCCACCTTCCCTCCTTTCCATTTCTCTCAGTGTTGGACAAGGTATTTACCACATCTCGCTTCCATAGCCACATTTGCTTCCTCAGTGACTGTCTTTGTCTCCGACTTACCCCACATGGATTTCAACTCAAATCCCATCCCGCATGTAACCTCCAGGATTACAAGGTACCTGCAGGATATACAACATTCTTCGAACTGCTGTTCTCACCGCATTCTGAAAGCCACACTCAGTTCCATACCCCACGACATGAAAACACTCAACATCTCTCCAGCAACACTGTCTTACTCTCTCTCAAAGCTGTCCCTGTCCCCAGTTTCAATTCATCCTCCGCACCATTCGACATCTTAACAAAAATCTTTTCCTGTTTCTTGCAGATGTAAAGGAACAGAAGCTTCAACAACTTATCAATACCGCTGCCCATCCGAAGCCCTCCACCAGTCCCAATCCCTCGAACTCCATCTCTTCTAGCCCCAGCCCTTGCCGTGTCTTCACCATACCCTCCGACCTTCCCCTCTCTGAGGCTGAGCGTGCTGTTCTCACCAAATGATTCAGCTTCGTACCCTCATGTCGCCACCTCAATGAATTCCGGGCTCGACATGATGTTTTACTCTTCTTCCGTCGCCTTCGTCTCCGTGCCCACTTCTTTGGGCAAAAGCCCTCCCCCTGTTCCACAGATGCTTTCATGTGCCTCCAACATTCTGCCTCCAAATGGACCCCCACCAGGACAATTACCTGCCCTCGATCTTTTCATTGGGAACTGTCCTCGGGACTTAACCATCTCAATTTTTCCACCTGCCCCCCCCCCCCCCCTCCCCCCCCCACCCACCGGCCCCCCACCCATTCCAACCTCTCTCTTTCCGAACTGTCCACCCTTTCCTCCCTCAAGTCCAATGCTGACATTGTCATCAAACCTACCGACAAAGGGGGTGCTGCTGTCATCTGGCGTACTGACCTCTACCTCACAGAGGCTTAGCGCCAACTCTCAGATACTTCCTTCTACCTCACCCTGGACCATGACCACACCACTGAACATCAAGCCATTATCTCCAACATCGTCACCGACCTCATTTCCTCCGGATGCCTTCCCCCCACAGCTTCCAACCTCATAGTCTCCCAACCCCGGAGAGCCCGCTTCTACCTACTTCCCAAAATCCACAAAAAGGGACTGTCCTGGTAGGCCCATTGTGTCCTGCCTCACTGAACTTATTTCCTTTTACCTTGACTCCATCCTCACTCTCCGGTCCATTCCCTCCCCACCTACATCCGAGATTCCGCTGATGCCCTCCGTCATATTGACAACTTCCAGTTCGCAGGCCCTAACCGCCTCCTATTCACCATGGATGTGCAATCTCTCTACACCTCCATCCCACACCAGGACGGCCTGAGAGCTCTTTGCTTCTTTCTTGAAAAGAGACCTGAACAATTCCCATCCACCACCACTCTCCTCCACCTGGCTGAACTCGTTCTATCTCTCAACAACTTCTCCTTTAACTCATCCCATTTTCTCCAAATCAAAGGAGTAGCAATGGGTACCTGCATGGGTCCTAGCTACGCTTGTCTTTTTATGGGGTATGTGGAACATTCCTTGTTCCAGGCCTACCCGTGTCCCCTCCCACAACTCCCTTACCGGTGCATCGATGACTATTTTGGTGCCGCTTCATGCTCTCGTCCAGATCTCATAAAATTCATCAACCTTGCTTCCAGTTTCCACCCTTCCATCGCCTTCACCTAGTCCATCTCAGATACTTCCCTTCCCTTTCTTGACTTTTCTGTCTCCATTTTCGGCAATAGACTATCTACCAATATCTATTACAAGCCCACTGACTGCCACAGCTATCTCGACTACAGCTCTTCACACCCTACATCCTGTAAGGACTCCATCCCTTTCTCTCAGTTCCTTCGCTTCCGTCGCATTTGTTCTGATGATGCTACTTTCCAAATTGGTGCTTCTAATATGTGCTCCTTTTTCCTCAACCATGGATTCCCATCTACAGTTGTCGACAGGGCCCTCAACTGCATGCAGTCCATCTCCCGCACCACGACTCTCGCCCCCTCCACTCCCTTCCCAAACAAGGATAGAGTCCCCCTTGTTCTCACATTTCACCCACCAGCCTCCACATTCAAAGCATAATCCTCCACCATTTTCGCCAACTCCAGCGTGATGCCACCACCAAACACATCTTCCCTTCACTCCCTCTGTCAGCATTCCACAGAGACCGTTCCCTCCGGGATAACCTAGTCCACTCCTCCACTATACCCAACACCTCTCCCGTCACTCATGGCACCTTCCCACGCAATCACAGAAGGTGTAACACCTGTCCCTTTACCTCTTCCATGCTCACCATCCAAGGTCCAAAACATTCATTCCAGGTTAAGCAGCGTTTCACTTGCACCTCTTTCAATTTGGTCCATTGCATTCGCTGCTCCCAATGTGGTCTCCTCTATATCGGAGTGACCAAGCATAGACTGATTGCGCACAGAACGAAGGTGCTCAGCAAAGCGATCAATCAGGACCCTGACCTTCAGGTTGCTTGCCTGATGTCGAGGTCCATGCCGCAATTAGGAAATCCAGCCCACAGACTCATATTCAAGATTGTTATTGGTAAAACACATCATCAAAAAAGTTGAACTGAAAAAAACATATGGGTCAGAATTCTCCGGCCGTTCACACTAGATTCATAGAGGTTTACAGCATGGAAATAGGCCCTTCGGCCCAACTTGTCTATGCCGCCCTTTTTTTTAAAACCCCTAAGCGAGTCCCAATTGCCTGCATTTGGCCCGTATCCCTCTATACCCATCTTACCCATGTAACTGTCTAAATGCTTTTTAAAAGACAAAATTGTACCCGCCTCTACTCCTACCTCTGGCAGCTTGTTCCAGACACTCACCACCCTTTGTGTGAAAAAATTGTCCCTCTGGACACTTTTTATCTCTCCCCTCTCACCTTAAACCTATGTCCTCTAGTTTTAGACTCCCCTACCTTTCGGAAAAGATATTGACTATCTAGCTGATCTATGCCCCTCATTATTTTATAGACCTCTATAAGATCACCCTTCAGCCTTCTATGCTCCAGAGAAAAAGTCCTAGTCTATCCAGCCTCTCCTTATAACTCAAACCATCAAGTCCCAGGAGCATTCTAGTAAATCTCTTCTACACTCTTCCTAGTTTAATAATATCCTTTCTAGAACAGGGTGACCAGAACTGTACACAGTATTCCAAGTGTGGCCTTACCAATGTCTTGTACAACTTCAACAAGACGCCCCAACTCCTGTATTCAATGTTCTGACCGATGAAACCAAGCATGCCGAATGCCTTCTTCACCACTCTGCCCACCTGTGACTCCACTTTCAAGGAGCTATAAACCTGTACCCCTAAATCTCTTCATTCTGCAACTCTCCCCAACGCCTACCATTAACTGAGGAAGTCCTGCCTTGGTTCAATCTACCAAAATGCATCACCTCGCATTTATCTAAATTAAACTCCATCTGCCGTTTGTCAGCACCCTGGCCCAATTGATCAAGATCCCGTTGCAATTCGAGATATGTCCACTATGCCACCAATCTTGGTGTCACCTGCAAACTTACTAATCATGCCTCCTATATTCTCATCCAAATCATTAATATAAATGACAAATAACAGTGGACCCAGCACTGATCACTGAGGCACACCGCTGGTCACAGGTCTCCAGTTTGAAAAACAACCCTGTACAGCCACCCTCTGGCTTCTCTCAATTTTGTATCTATTTAGTTACCTCAACCTGGATCCTGTGAGATTTAACCTTATGCAACAACCTACCATGCGGTACCTTGTCAAAGGCCTTGCTAAAGTCCATGTAGACAACATCAACTGCACTGTCCTCATCTACCTTCTTGGTTACCCCTTCAAAAAACTCAGTCAAATTTGTGAGACATGACTTTCCACTCAAAGCCATGCTGACTGTCCCTAATCAGTCCTTGTGTCTCTAAATGCCTGTAGATCCTGTCTCTCAAAATACCTTCCAACAACTTACCCACCACAGATGTGAGGCTCACCGGCCTGTAGTTCCCAGGCTTTTCCCTGCAGTCCTTTTTAAAAAAGGCACAACATTTGCCACCCTCCAATCTTCAGAGACCTCACCTTGTGACTATCGATGATTCAAATATCTCTGCTAGGGGACGCACAATTTCCTCCCTAGCCTCCCACAATGTCCTGGGATACACTTCATCAGGTCTTGGGGATTTACCTACCTTAATGCGCTTTAAGACTTCCAGCACCTCCTTCTTTGTAATATGTACACTCCTCAAGACATCACTATTTATTTCCCCAAGTTCCCTAACATCCATGCTTTTCTCAACAGTAAATACTGATGAGAAATATTCATTTAGGATCTCACCCATCTCTAGCAGGATTCTCTGGTCCCACTGCAGCGAACGGAGATTTGGCTGAGCGCCAAATTCTCCATCCTTACTTGCAGCGGCGGTGGGGCATGAATGGTCAAAGAATTCCAGCCATGGTTTTGCTACTTAGATGTAGAGACTTCTCATGGAATTAACTGAAGAATCACATTGGCTGATTTTCAGGTCTGCTGCCTTGTAGCAGCAGGGCAGAAGCACGAACAAGGTGGTATTGCAGCACTTAATTCCCTGTATACACTAATGCCTGATTCTCCACTATGCTTTTGGTGGGTTATGAAATGGTTGATCCTCCAGCCATTAAAAAGAGTCAGGAGCTTCATTTGTCCATGAAAATCGGGGCCCAATAACACCAAAAGCAGCTGTACCATTGTTAAGTACAAATGATTGTTTGGGCTGCTCTGCCTTGCCACAAAGGCTGACTCTCCATGGTCCACCCTTCAAGATTGTCTCCTATCTTTTAGCACTAAATTGGATGCAGAACAATGTTCGCTCAAATCAGAAAGCATCTCAAGTCCAGGCTCAGAAGGATGTTTTTAACCACACAATATGTCACATTTCTATTTCCCATAGAAGAATGCGCAGGATGAGAAAGTTCATTCAGGTATCAAATCAAATCTTTCAGTACACCAAATACTATCAGCCTCATCACAAACTCCACTCCATCTATTCAATCTCCAAGAGAAAATTCTCACAGGGAGTCGATAAACTTCCTGATCCCAAGTGCAAAATTCCAGCATATTTATCCATTCCCATACCTTCACTACAGAAGTGATGAGCTGTCACATTCTGTTTAGGCCAGCTATATGATCTTGACACTGCTGATCTATGGGGCCATGCACATCCCTAACAACAGTTTACCAACTGAATATATGCAAGTAAGGTTGCTTTAATTGATGTTTGTGGCACCTGAATGATTGTAGTGTTGTTGTGTTCACCCTGCAGTTTGAACAAGTATGCGTCTGTAATTTGGGGGAACAAGGTCATCCATGAAGCTCCTACTTCTCGAAACAGCTCTCCAGTAACACTGTTCACCTCCAATTATACCCAGCTTCAATTTTTGGAGCAGGATTTATTTTTTTTAATTGACTTACAGAAGCTAAAAGGCTTCCTGGGTTTTGGATTTGGATTTCAACAAAGATGAAACAAACATACTGCTAAAAAGAGATTCCTGGTATTACCATTGGTTCATTGCAAAAAGAAGCAAGACCACTTTTTGCAAATTGCCTTGTTTCCTTTGAAATCAACTGTCCAACCAGTTTAATATTGTCCTCTTAGCACTGGGACGCTGCAAATACGCACAATGCAGGTGCCAGAGCTTTTGTATTAAGACAGCATTATCTTGTTGGCCAACAGAAATTCCATATAGCTAGCACAAATCAACACAACATTGACAAGAGTTCAACTGATGATTGAAAAACTAAATTAATTAAAATTAGAGCACAATCCACAGAAATAACGTAGAGTAAGAAATATTTGCTCATTCCCAATATTTCACAGTGACAAAACACTCCTTGCTTGTGGCTTTAAGTTATGAATTGTAAATTGAGAAATTTTCACATGATCTCCTTTTTAGGCACATCCAGCAAAGGCAGCTAATGAGAGTTTTTCATGAATTCTCATGAACATTAAGGAATTTTCATTCACGTAAGGAGTTTCAGAGCTAGTAAATTTTTACAATTTGATTAGGTTGCAAATGGGGCTTCAGCTACCAAGAATTAAGTAATCAAAATGTTACTAGAAGTATTCATGTGAGCTTAGGAAACAACAATTGCCTTTGTGTGAATTCATAAGAAATAAAAGAGCATATTCGAAGCATCAGGTTTCTTTCTGTTATGCTGAACACTACATATTTTATCACCTTTATGTCTTTAACAATTAATTGAAGTGATGAATGTAGTTTTATTTGCAAAACAAACTCACTCCAATAATAGAACACTTTCCTTAATACTTATAATCAAATATTTTACTTCAATTGTTAATTTTTCCAGGGAACGTAAATACAGTGGAGATGAAATTAGTCTATATGGACTCACAGTGAATCAGCAGCCAATTTTTCACCATGTGCAATCTTTCCAACTTCAAAGAATGACATTATCTCTTTTTGGAGACTTGTTTCCTCACCTCACTGTCATTTTTACTTGGTTTGAAATTAAAAATCTTGGCAATATCTTCAAGTCAATGGAAAATAAAACCTGGTGCTGTGTATAATAGGCTACTGATTTACTCCAAGCCCATTTCACACTTCACAATTTCACCAACAGCCTCCCCCCACAGGATATTAAGGAACTGAGAATATAACAAAATATGGAGACCACAATATTTGACCTTGCAGCACCGGTAGCTGTGGGGCTACAGTTGCAACTTTGGGACCAAAATAGCCTTTGCACAAACTTTCAATATAACCTGCATTATGTTGTAAGGGGCATTAGCAAAGTTCATCAAAAGTAAGTAGAGTGAGTATGAACGTACAAACAAACAGATTATGAGCAGGAATGGGCTGTTCAGCCCTCAAGTCTGTTCTGCCATTCAATACGATCATGGCTGATCTGAATGGGGCCTCAACCCCACATTCCACCTGGCATCTAGCGTAAAGTTCCCCCATTATCTTATTTCTTTCAATAAGATCATTCTTCTAAACTCCAATGGAGACAGGCCCAAAGGGGAGCAACAAATGGCCCCTGAAGGATGACACTGAAAGACCCTGAAGGAGGTCAACAAAAGCCCACGGGTGGGTATCGAAAGACTGCAGGGGGAGGGCTGAAATCAAGACTCAGTTACATCCCATCCTTTTCTATTGAAATGAGAAGTTCCTTGAAAGTTTAGCAATAACCTACAAGAAAACAATAAAGCTGTAATCATTCAGAAAGTAAGACAAGTCACAGCAGAAGAAGTAAGAGTGTAAAAAAAAAGAATTGGATAAACTTCACCGAGAGCTCCAGTAACTAGAAAATGAGGTAAAGGTTTGTGACTCTACTCTAAATGAGAAGTGGCCCAGCTACATCAAAGAAAATAAAAACAAGCACTATGAAAAAGGTGGAAGTAGCTAAGAAATCTGTTAGGGCCAGTAAAAAGCAGTACAACATTCACCAGCAAGCGACGAACGAACTAGAGTTAGAGCATGAAGGTGTGATTAAAAGGGAAAAAGCGTTGAATGAAAAGTTACTGATGAAGGTAAGCATAAAGCTATTTCTGATGAGCGTTTGTGGAAATAAAACGTATAGCCTTATCAGGAACTTCATCACCCCTGATGCACCCAGTACTAAGTCATACAATGAGTCAGTAGAGATTGTGAAATTCCATTTTCATCCAAGACCACCTGTAATCATGCAGCACATCAAGTTCAACACAAGAGCTCATGCTTCAGGGGAATCTGTTGCTACCTTTGTGGCAAACCTAAAACAGCTCACCAAGTACTGTGAGCTTGGGGATGTCTTGAATGATTTGCTATGGGACAGGTTAGTATGCAGAGTGAATGATAATCCTATACAGTGCCGCTTGCTGGCTGAACCGGATATTGATTCCAAATGTACTTTATAACTTTCTCTCACCATGGAGAGTGCCACAAAAGATTCTCAGGATTTACAAACCGTAAATAATGAAGCAATGCACTACGTTAGGCAGAAGCCTGTGATGAGCATAGTGCAAAGAGCAGCACTACAGATTTTCAGTGCAATTCCTTGTCTACTTGACAACAAGTCAGGAAGCCTACCTAGAGTGCAACAGCTGACAAGGTATGCACCTACTGTACGTGTAGAAGGAATCATGGACTGAACACATGCAGGGTTTAGAGAGGCAGAGTGCAACTATTGCAACAGGAGAGAATATCTGGCTAGGCACTGCAGGACAAAAAAATAAAGAAATAGCAAAGCAGAGTGAAAATCTGATTGAGTCGACTGACACAGCAGAAGCTGATGTTGCTGCTGCAAACTCTCTGGGCCCGATTTTACCATCAAGTTGTGCCTGTTTTCGGGCACGAAAACTTGGTAAAGTCAGACGTGAGGGGAGTAGCGCGCCTCCGCGCCAGTTACCTCTTTACCAAGGCCTGAAAATGGCCATGATCGGGACTACACCCGAAATGGGTGCAACGGCCGTTAAAATGCATTTTCATGCATTTAAATTGACTTAATGGGCTGCACGCCCAACTTTACTGGCACTTCCCCCTTTAACACTGCGTTCGCCCATCCAGAGTCGGCCCAAGACAGACATGCTCCATGGAACTCCATTAGTGAGGAGGTAAGTGCCGAGTGTCCGACGACTCTCTGCTTGAGATTGGTGGGGGGAAGGGGGATCTGCTGCCACTCTGCCTGAGGTCAGTGGGGGGAAAGGGGAATCCGCTGCCACTCTGCCTGAGATCAGTGGTCCGCTGCCACTCTGCCTGAGATCAGTGGGGGGAAAGGGGGATCCACTGCCACTCTGCCTGAGATCAGTGGTCCGCTGCTACTCTGCCTAAGATCAGTGTGGGGGAAAGGGGGGTCTGCTGCCACTCTGTCTGAGGTCAGGGGGAGGAGGGGAGGTCCGCTGCCACTCTGCTTGAGATTGGTAGGGGGAAGGGGGGAGGGGCCCACGATTGGTCTGGGTGGCAGGGGTGGGGGATAATGTTGTGGGGGTGGGGCAATGTCTGTGGGGGCCAGGGGGAGGCATTATCCGGCCCAGGAGGGATGTGGCAGTTGAGCAGCATTCTATCATTTGTTTTTCTGTGCATGCGCAGTTGGAGGCGCCGTTTGGAGCTGCAGGGTTTCGGGCGCATTAAGCCCCACTGCAGCGCGATTCAGAATTCCTGATATTGCGTATGAGGGCGCCTGAGAATGGGTCTAAAAGTCAGATCTGACACAGCAGAAGCTGATCACTCCCAGTTCCAAGTCTGCCCAGCACTTAGAATCAAAATTGTAAAATAGGGCCCTCTGTGTCAGCTGACTGCTGTTAAAACTGCCCTCATTGCAGTGACACTGATATCTACTTCCATCTGCAGTTGCAACGGCAAGCAACTGCAAATGGAAGTGGATATCAGTGCTTCATGTTCAAGAACCTCAGTGAACATGTAAGCCATGGACATTGCAGCGCATGTCCACCCAACTGACAACCTACACTGGAGAGACCATTCATGTGAAGGGCATTGCTGCTGTTCCAGTCTGCTACTGACAGCAGATAGCCCAGCTTCCTGTGATGATGATAGAGGGGAAAGAGCCCAGCCTTTTGGGTCAAGATTGGCTGCAAAATATAAAACCAGATGGGTCTGAAATATTCCAATGGAATGATGTCCAGTGGAAACCAGAGCTTTTGAAGAAATATGACACTTTTTTTCAGGATGAATTGGAAAACTGAAGGGCATGCTAGCTAAAATACACGTCAATCCCCAGGTAACACCATGCTTCATCCAGACCTGGCCAGTGACTTACTCCCTAAGAGAAAAGGTGGAAGTAGAGTTGTGTAAATTGGAAAATCTAGGAATAATTCAGCCTGTATAGTTTTCTGAGTAGATTGCACCCATTGTTCTGGTTCTTAAGTGAGACCAGGCCATATGTCTGTGCAGTGACTACAAACTGATGGTCAACAGTGCAGCAAAGTTAAATAAGTACCTCATTCACAGAATCAATGACTTGTATGCCAAGTTAGCAGGAGGCAAGTCATTCACCAAGCTAGATATGAGTCATGCCTTTCAGCAGTTGGAATCGGACAGCACATCAAGGAAGTATGTGACAATCAATACTCACAAAGGCCTCTACCAATACACCCGGTTGCCTTTTGGTGTTTCATCTGCATGTGCCATTTTTCAGCGGACCATGGAGAGTCTCTTGGAGGGAATTCCACCTGTGATTGTGTGCTTAGACAATGTCCTTGTCACTGGACCGACTAAAGCTGAACATTTAATCAACATCGAGGAAGTGCTTAAAATACTTAATGAAACAGGTGTTCACTTGCAGCAAGAGCAATGCACATTCCAGGCATCGGAGATAACCTATATGTTGAAGACAAGGTTCAAGCCATTAAAGGCACACTTATCACTCCATAATGTGTCACTCTTCCCATAGAGATTTGACTTGTAGAAGGGGAGAAGTTAAAGCCGAGGGGCATTGCTAATGTTTTATAAGGAACTTAAAGGGAGAAGAAATATAGGCCGGAACTTTACCATTCCACCCGCCAACGGAATCGGAGCGGGCGAGGGGTGGACCATGGAAAGGTCCGTTGACCTCAGGCAGGATTTTACGATTTCGGGATGAGCGCTTGCCCTTCCCTCCCGGCAACCAACTGGGTGCAGCAGGCAATTAAAGGCAAATGGCATGTTGACCTTTGGGACTGGAGTGCAGGAATAAAGAGGTCTTGCTACAATTGTACAGTGCTTTGGTGAGACTATTTCTGGAATACTCTTTGCAGTTTTGGATATCCTTGCATTGGAGACAGGAGAGTGAAAGTTCACTAAATTACTCGCTTGGATGTGAGGTTTGGCATATGATGAGAGGCTGAGTAAATTAGAACATAGAACAGTACAGCACAGAACAGGCCCTTCGGCCCACGATGTTGTGCCGACCTTCATCTGAAACCAAGATCAAGCTATCCCACTCCCTATCATCCTGGTGTGCTCCATGTGCCTATCCAATAACCGCTTAAATGTTCCTAAAGTGTCTGACTCCACTATCACTGCAGGCAGTCCATTCCACACCCCAACCACTCTCTGCGTGAAGAACCTACCTCTGATATCCTTCCTATATCTCCCACCATGAACCCTATAGTTATGCCCCCTTGTAATAGCTCCATCCACCCGAGGAAATAGTCTTTGAACGTTCACTCGATCTATCCCCTTCATCATTTTATAAACCTCTATTAAGTCTCCCCTCAATCTCCTCCGCTCCAGAGAGAACAGCCCCAGCTCCCTCAACCTTTCCTCATAAGACCGACACTCCAAACCAGGCAGCATCCTGGTAAATCTCCTCTGCACTCTCTCCAGCGCTTCCACATCCTTCTTATAGTGAGGTGACCAGAACTGCACGCAATATTCCAAATGCGGTCTCACCAAGGTCCTGTACAGTTGCAGCATAACCCCACGGCTCTTAAACTCCAACCCCCTGTTAATAAAAGCTAACACACTATATGCCTTCTTCACAGCTTATATTGGGCTTATATTCTTTCGAGATTGGAAGAATGAGAGGTGATATCACTGAAACTTACAAATTTCTGAAGCGTTTTGATAGTATAGACTGTGCAATTATTTCCGCTGGTCAAGGAATCTAAAACATGGGGGGAGCAGTCTCAGGATATGGGGCCAATCATTTAGGACTGACATGAGGAAAAATTACTTCACTCAAAGGGTGGTGAAGCTTTGGAATTCTCTACCTCTGAGTGTTGTGGATTCTCCATCGTTGAATAGATTTTTGGCTGGGATAGAGAGATTTGTGGTCTCTCAAGAAATCAAGGGATATGGGGAGCGAGTGGAAAAGCGGAGTTGTAGCCCAAGGTCAGCCATAAATGGCAGAGCAGGGTCAGTGGGCCATGTGGTCTACACCTGCTCTTATTTCTTGTGTTGTTTTGTATAACCTTATATTGTGAATTTCTAATACTAATAAATGGCTGTACCTTGGATATACAAGTTTAAACTAAGCATAATTAGCACAAATAGACTATTAATGGAGAATATAAAATTGTGGATGTGCATCATTTTGTTCTGTAGAAAAAGGAGAGATGTATATTGGCAGTCTCAGAGCCTGGGGCATTCCTTCAGTGGGCTTTATGTGCAAAGATAAAAAGGACATTTTCTTTTTTAGTATTATCATAAAAATTCAAAGACATTTTAATAACATCAAAATAAGAGAGGACTAATGATATTTAAATACATAGCTATCTGTCGTGATGGTAGATGTGTTTTTATATTTCAATGATTTTCTGCTTCTCTCACCCTTATAATGAATTTCTCCTCACACATTAAGCCAAGTTTTCAAGTAAAAGAATATCTACTTAGGGATAGGATTAAGGGTTAGTGCAGATGGAGGTAATCACATACAATGCAGAATATTACGGCTCCTTATGGGGAACTACAGGATAGTTAGCCCGAAATCTGTCGTCCGGAAAATGCTGGAATCCATTATTAAGAAAGCGGTAAGGGGATATTTAGAAAATCATTATATCACTAGACAGAGTCAATATAATTTTTTGAAAGCAAAATCGTATTTAACAAAGCTATTAAAGATTTTTGGGGATGCAACATGCATAAAGATGAACCAGTGGTTGTAATATATTTGGATTTACAAAAAACATTCCTTAAGGTGTCAAACAAAAGATTTTTCCACCCAGAAAAAGACCCATGGTGTTGGGAGTAATCTATTAGTATTGATAGCAGATTGGTTAAAGGACAGACATAAAGCAATGAACAGGATTAATAAGATCATTTTTAGGTTGGGAGGCTGTCACTAGTGAAGCATCTCAAGGATCAGTGACGTGGGTTCAACTATTTACGATCCATAGCAATGAGTTATAGAATTTATAGTTTTATAAAGCTACTGAGTGTAATTTTTCCAGGTTTCCTGATGGTACAAAACTGAACAGGAAACGGTGGCACAATAGTTAGCACTGCTGCGTCACAGCGCCGGGGACCCTGGTTCAATTCCTGCCTTGGGTGACTGTGTATGTGGAGTTTGCACATTCCTCGTGTCTGCGTGTGTTTCTTCCGGATTCTCCGGTTTCCTCCCACACTCCAAAGATGTGCAGGTTAGGTGGAATGGCCATGCTAAATTGCCCTTTAGTGTGCAAAGATGTGTAGGTTAGGGAGATCAGCAGGGTAAATTTGTAAGGTTATGGGGATAGGGCCTGGGTAAGATGCTCTGTCGGAGAGTTGATGCAGACTCTCTGGCCAAATGGTCTCCTTTTGCACTGTAGGGAATCTATGATTTTTCTCTGAAAGTAAGCTGTGAGGGGGACACAAAGGACAGAATTCTAATTGAACCAACCCGTCCAAAGAAGAGGGTTTCTGGAAGAGGGTTGGAAATCTATTGTTGCAGAAGCAAGCTTTGCCATGGCCATTTAACTCAGCCATAGCTTTAACACCCTGCCTCTGGGTTTTGCAACCAGAGTGTGGTTCTGATCATAATCTGCTTCATATTTAAATGTTGTGTTTTGATGCTTCAGTAACGTATTTGTAAAATTTAGTAAAGTTTAGTGGAAAACAGTTATTAACAAAAATAATGTTATAAATGCAAATCTTTGATACCATTTAACATGTAACTAAACATTTAACATTAGCAGCTGCAGCATGACATCTCGTTTAATTGCCTCATCTTTTCCAAATTTCTTGCAATAAAATATATTATTTCTCTTCGCCACAATAATCATTCAAATATTTATTTTACTTTAACACAACGGTTCTGTTGTGTTTCTGTAATCTACTATATACCTTCTCGATGTCTTCTGCCCAAGTGAGGACTCCATCCCCTGGGGTGAATACCCACTCTTGTCCCAATTGGTCCCTCAAGCCAGGTGACCCTCTTCTGCTGTGTTGCCCTTAAAGGTACAATGACAACTATCAGCACATCCCTCCCCCTTTAACTCCTTTATACAATCTTCAATAACTAGTTACTCAGTCATGAACTATAACTAAACATTACATACAGGAGTTGGACAATTAGAAATCAAGTCTTTGGGGGTTTTGCCGTTTCTTGTAGGGCAGTGTAATTCAGTAGTCTGAGATACTTCCATAGGATCAACATTGAAGGGAACTGCAATAACAGGTATCTCTTCTGGCACAGGCAGCTCATTACTATTTGCTTCCACTGAGATATCAGTTATGTATATAACAGGTCAATCAGGTAATTTGGTGCTTACAGGTTCGTAAACATTTCTTGACAGCAACACTGACTGCTGGAACATCTCTCTACTCCTCAAGTGCTCCACCTGTTTACGAACGGTCCATCTCTCCATGCCTTCTGGGTACAACAGGAGTCCGGTTACATGGACAATGGCCCATAACTTCCAACTAGAGGCAGAAAGCCGCAGGCTGCCAAAAGTAGCTGAATGTCTTGCGCACTTATCTACATTCAAAAATCATGATCCAACTCCTGATGGGAGCAGCAACCTTTGGCCTTCAGCTAGGCAAGCCCCAGCCTGGTGCCAGAGGACTCTAGCCATGCCCCATTATGACAGGGCCAGACTGCGAATGCCCATCGAGATCCAGCTTTTAAACAGCAATTTTGTATTGAAGACAGAGTTGAAGGATTCCCTGCTATTATAAAGGTGTGTTGAATTTTAATTTTTTTTCACTATTTCTTTTAAGTAGTTAATCCAACTGTTATTGGCTCAGTTAAAGTGTAATTTTTAATTTTATTTTTATGATTGAGGATGAAGAAGAGTATTATTTAATATGCATAAATGAACATAGGTTTTGTTATTTGTTTAAAATCTGTGAAACTCCTATTTAAATTTGCATCATATTATTATATAATTTTATGTGTGCATGCTTAAAAGTGTTTGGATGTTTTCATTTGGATTATTGAGGCTGAAAATGTAATTGGGAAGAAGAAAGGTCAGAACTTCTTGGGCAGTGCCAGTTTGCCCCTTGGGCAGTAGCAGGGTGCCAAACTGGCACTGCCCAAGGGGCACATCCCCTACCCTGCCCCAAACTCTCAGGGGGGCCTCAATGGCTTCTATCCCCACTGGTGGAGTGAGGACATCTGTTCCCCATTAGTGGGAAGCAGTTGTAAATCCCACTTTGGGGGGGGGCGGGGTGTTGGGGGGGTGGGGGAACGCTAGTGGGCCCATAGAATACCATCCCGGGCTCGCTAAGCATATGGAAATTGGTAATTGGCTGAGTTAGATTTGTCCTGCTTTAAGTAGATGGGACATAACTGAGAAAGTTTGTACATTGTCACGTAGATACCAGTGTTGTAGCAGTACTGGAACAACTTTGCTCGGGGCACGGCAGCTTTGGACCACACGTCTTCAATACTACTCCCAGAAAGTTGTTGGGTCCATTGCCTTTGCAATATCCAATGTCTCAATTTCTTGATATCACATGGAATGAACAGAAACAAGTAAATCAATCAATATTATAGTCTTGCACCTAAAGCAGACAGGGCCCAGAAAGAGGTGGACATTCTTAAACAGTAACTACGCATAATCAGTCCAAAAATATTCTGAATTTGCACTTCAATCAAAGCTCCATATATAGACTTTAATTTCCTTCACCAACTTTCTCCATTCTTCTCTCCCAAGACCATTAGTGGTTGGTAGTTTCATGAGCAGCTTCTTCCCTTCTATCATCAGACTTTTGAATTATCCTATCATACATTAAGCTGATCTTTCTCTCCTATCTATCTGTGACTGCAACACTATATTCTGCATACTATCCTTTCCTTCTCACCTATACACTCTATGAACGGTATGTTTTGACTGTCCAGCATGCAATAAACAATTCTTTTCACTATATCCCAATACATATGACAATAATAAATCAAATCAAATCTTAAAAGTTCTTGTCTAAGTTTCCAGCCAGTAGATTAAAAATCACTATTTGAAATAACCACATCCTCATGACAAAGTATTAATTTGTGACTCATAAGCAATACTTAATGAAAGTGCCATCAAAGTGGTAAAATTCACAATATACAAAGTACACTAAGTTATGTTCTATGTTATTATCTTCATAATTAGAAGAACCTTAAAAGCAAATAGTAAAATGATCTCAACTTCTATACTGAGATGGAAATTACAATATTTGGTATTTATAAAAGTAGCAATGCAGGGCGGGTCATGTTCTGTAAAATCATAATGTATATGATCAGATTAACAAGTACAATCAGGGCATAGGTTTCATCATTCAGTGCAAACATGTAGCAAAGTAAACCTCACAATATATCAATTGTAAGTTTATTTTCTTCATTTAAAGTCAATATATGTGTAGACATTGAATTGATTTAGGAATAGAACTAACAATATTTAATCCAATAAAATATAAATGATCCATTCAGGGCATACCATATTATAACATATAACATTTGGCAGGATCCACCTCAATGTGACTGCGAATTTTACACTTCAATTAAGTCTCTTGTGTGATAGTTTTCATTCTTTGCATCACCCATGTCATTTCTGGCACTTGAGAGGTAAATTGAAAAATAAATTCTGACAGACTACAAACACTTTCTACAAAGCAGTCAGAATTTTGAGGGAAAGAAAACATCATCTGCGTGATGCAGCATTTCAAATAACAGGGACTACACCCTGTGGTATTGATTTGAATAGAAACCAGAAAACCATAGGCATAACTTTGATTTCAGTCACATAAATGTATTGCTAGATGCATATATCTTACAAAACCTTCACAAACAGCAATGTGATAACGATTGGGTGGGCGGCACAGTGGTTAGCACTGCTGTCTCACAGCGCCAGGGACTCGGTTCAATCCCCGGCTTGGGTCACTGTCTGTGTGGAGTTTGCACCTTCTTCTCGTGTCTGCGTGAGTTTTTCTCCGGGTGCTCCGGTTTCCTCCCACAGTCCAAAGATGTGCGGGTTAGGTTGATTGGCCATGCTAAATTGCCCCTTAGTGTCATGGGGGACTAGCAGGGTAAATGCATGCATTAACGGGGATTGGGCCTGGGTGGGATTGTTGTCGGTGCAGACTTGATGGGCCGAATGGCCTCCTTCTGCACTGTCGGGTTCTATGGTTCTATGGACCATATAATCTGTTTCAGTAATATTGGTTGATGCCTACAAATGGGCCGGTACACAAGGAGGAACTCATCTGCACTTCTTCAAAATAGCATTTTAGCATATTTTTCTCCATCTACGAGTGTGGTATCAGTTTGGCAACTCATCTGAAAGATGGCACCTGTGAGAGTGCATCATTCTCTCAGTACTACACTGGAACATAACCTACATTTTGTGCTCAAATGTCTGGGGTGAGATCTGAGCCACAACATTCTGACTTAGAGGTAAGTTGCTACCACTGAGCCATGGCCAGTACTTAAAAAGAAATCATATTGCTGTGGAGAGAAATAAATCTCCCAGGATAAGTGTTGGTGAAACAGATCTCATCTTCAACATCATGAAATGAATGGCCATCACATTTTGAAGATTTGCAATCAGTCCAGGGAAAAGCTGGGAATGAAAAAGAGGCATGAGTTGTGGAAAACTAATCAAGAACAAATTCATCCAATTTAACAATGGACAAGGCACTGCCCAGCTTGAAAGGAAAGTGATGAAATAGAAAATATGGAAATTGATGAATAGAATACAGGAACAACTAAATAGTGAGGTAGGATTAATGACAAACTCTGATACGTTTGCATGTTATTGATGTGATTGGATCATAAATTTCAAGGTTCTGAAGAAACATGAAAGGTCCCTTCATAGGTTTTCTACCTGTGCCTAGGATACAATAATATCGAGTGCCTACAGGCAACAAGGAAAGATAACACAGGATTCTGAGTACCTGATCATTGTGTGAAAGACTTTTTAAAAAATATTAACATTAAAATATATACTTGAGAACACGTTCCTAGCTTATTAGAGGATTATCTAATTGCTGATGTTTAGTGTCAGAAAGCTAAATGATCCTATCCATGATACACAGTTCAAAAGAGCCATTGGTTCTGATTTACACACTTCAGCAGAAAGGCCAAATGTAAAAGCATTATTTTGAATCAAATTAATGGTTCCTGTCATCAATGGTCTCTTCCTTCTTTGCAGCAAACGTTTTCCTAACAAGGGGGAGTATGATTTCATAGGTCCCCTCATGGTTCAGCTCCCTAAATGCAGAGTTTCCTATAGTGAATCCCCTCAAGATCAGGGATTGTAGAAGGTGGAAAAATAAAAGCAACTTCTGTAAGTTGCCAACTGGCAACTTCCCCCATGTTTGCACCCTACTGATGCAAGACAAAAATGAAGATTTGCGAGAAACCCATCCAGTATCATCAGATTGATCAAAAAGGCATCTCCAATAGAAGGCTTTGGATTTTATACTGGGATTATGCTGGGTATGATTGCATAATTCACTTTAATCCTTCCACGAGCTGAGCTGGGGGGGTGGGGGAAGGAATTTAGCAGCTGGGACACCCAAGGTAAATACATACTGTCTGTGCCAAAAATGAAAATGAATTCGGCACTCCATCCACTGCAGTGGGACCAGAGAATCCCAACTGCAGGCGGGGTCAGAGAATTCCGGCCTTGGTCTTTGGGTAAATTTTATTGGAATGCGCATTGGGAATTAGTGCACTGAGGTTAGCACATGAACTTCTGCCCATCCTCAAAGCTGATATTCCCAAAGCCTTGTGCCACAGGTTAATGTGGATGTTAACCACATGTTTTGGAGTGATTGTTCAATTTTCTTTGGGATTAGAATCACGCTGGCTTCTTGATTTGAATCAAAAATGCTATTGGCTCCCAGTCCAGCAGCATCTCAATTTTTAAATTCTCATTCTTGTTTTCAGACCTCTCTGTGGCCTCACTCTTCCTCACATTTGTAACCTCCTCCAGTCCTATAAACCTCGAAGATCTCGGTGCTCCTCTAATTCTGGCCTAATGCACCCCCCCCCATGATTTGAACCGCTCCATCATTGGCAATCATGCCTTCAGCTACCTCAACTCAGGAATCCTTCCCTAAGTCTCTCCAGCCCCTAACCACTCTCTCCTCCTTCAAGATGCTCCTTAAACCTAACTTGTTTACTAAGCTTTATTGCTACCTGTCCCAATATCTCCTTTCATGGCTCAGTGCTATTTTTCAATAATGCTCTTGTGAAGCATTTTGGAACATTTTGCTACATCTAAAACACTATATAAATATAAGTTGTTGTGAATGTCATTTTTTTTTTCCTCTGTCCTCTCCTAGGCAACATGCACAATCAAAAGCGGCACAAGCTCGTATCACTGCCGTTCATATAAAATGCTATTTGTGGCCACTAAAGCACACTTCTTTGTCAGCTACAAGACAGAATAAAAGAAAAAATAACTTTTATTATAAATCCTTCAATCACTTCTTTGCTCCCACCTGGTGCCACATGTAGCAGCGCCATCTCCAGAGGCCTTATATTATTACAAACTGGACTTTGGTGACTATTGAATTAACTCATCTTGACTGCATGATGGTTTTTTTCCCTTATGCAGTCTGACGCAAGGAACGAGGACACATGCTGCTGCCTGCACCAGCTGTCACTCAACGTGCTGAGAAGACAGACAAAAATCTTGTCATTGGGAGTTCAACCCCTCTGGAGACTGAAATAAGAAACTCAGCTTATAGTTATGGCACATAGCTCAGTCAGTTCAAGGACAGTGCTACCAGCAGCACAAAGTGACAGCAATTGTTGATATGGACAGGAAGCCTGGTATAATCCCTGTCAAAAGCCCACTGTCCACTGCATATAAAGCACACACAGGTCCAGATCACACTAATGTGTAATCCATGAAATAAAATATGCCTTTAAATATTTCCAATATCGAAACTGTGAATAGAACTGTTGTGTTTTTTTGGAGTAGCTAAGGAAATTATAAGTGTAAAACCCAACCAAAAAAGGCAGTTCCACAGTTCAAAAAGACTTTACATATTATCATGCTACCTGAAGAACACTTTTTTTCTGTCAATTAAATAAAACCTCATTTAAGTTTACATGCAACTACAGATAATTTGGTCTTTCCTTTGTCTATCAAAGGGATCCCTTGCCCATGTACAGTCACAGGCATGTAAATGAATTGAACTCCAAATCTGAAATAACCCCAATTTGGAAATGATTTGACCATTACAAAACAAAAAAAACACTGCAGGATAACTAGCATTATACAGCTGAGTGCTCATTTTCTTAGCAATAGCAAGGATTCTTTAAAGTTTTCTGACTTAACCAGAATTTTACATTTTTTGAAACTTTAACTAAATAAGTTTAAGATGTGTATCAAAAACAAAAAAATGCTGGAAAATCTCAGCAGGTCTGACAGCATCTGTAAAGAGAGAATAGAGCCAACATTTCAAGTCTGGATAACCCTTCATCAGAACAGGAAGTGCATTATGTCTTGAAATCTATTTATCTCTTTGTCCCTTTGTTCTAAATTAGCAGCCCATGAAAATTGTCATATTTAAGGCACAGGATGTTCCAAGGCTCATTACATTGGTTCCTGCCTTGTAACAAGGGTGGAACCTTCTTGGAGTATTGTGATAGGTCACTAGATCAGTGCAAGTATCAGTGAACGGCTGTTCAGAGGTAGTCAGTTTCAACAAGTGTCACAGAGACAGGAACAGGAAAAGCTTCCAGTTAAGTTAGGAAGCATGAAAATGGCAGCAGTGAGCAGACTTTAAGTGATGCGAGCTTGAAGAAGCCCAGAAGATCCAAGGAGGGAACCAAAGTTTGTTGACTCCATGCTTTCGGCCGTTGGGGCAAAGGTTCCTCTTTGGAGCAATGGTGTTCTACTTGGCACAGCTGAACATCTGATATTTTGCTTTGAGGCTGAAACATGAGTGTATTTGGGAATCCAGGGGAGGAGTCCTGGAAGGCACAGTTGGCTATTGTTGAAGATGCCTGAGTGGGAGCAATGTTTGGATAGAATTCCAAGGTGAGATCTTCAAATGTGAAGAATGGAAACCCTCGTGACAAAGACAAAGTTTCAGTGAGATTGGTTGGCTCACAATGTGACAAACGTCTGGGTGGGTTGCTGAAAAATCCATGGAATCTGTTTTGGTCACATCTGTCACTTTTTGTGTACTGGGGAGTGTTCAACCACAGTAATTTCATTCAGTGTTAATGTAAGCCTACTTGTGACATGAATAAATAAACTTTAAACTTTAACTTTAAACTTTAAGGTTATTGATGAAGCAGCTGAAGAAGATTGGGGCATAGGACACTACTCTGGCGAACTTCTGCTGTGATGTCCTGTGATGGGAATTAGGGGGCATAAGATGGGAACAGAAACTGTCAGGGAAAGGCACAAATGAAAAGTGGAGCTTGTTCAAGGAACAAATACTGTGTGTCCTTGATAGGTATGTCCCTGTCAGGCAGGGAGGGAATGGACGAGTGAGGGAACCATGGTTCACAAAAGAGGTTGAATGTCTTGTCAAGAGGAAAAGGGAAGCGTATGTAAGGATGAGAAAACAAGGTTCAATTGGGTCACTTGAGGGTTACAAGGTAGCAAGGAATGAGCTAAAAAAAAGGGCTTAGGAGAGCTAGGAGGGGGGCATGAGAAGTCCTTGGCAGGTCGGATCAAGGAAAACCCGAAGGCTTTTTGCTCGCATGTGAGAAGTAAAAGAATGACCAGAGTCAGGTTAGGGCTGGTCAAGGACAGTAGTGGGAACTTGTGCATGGAGTCAGAAGAGATAGGAGAGGCGATGAATGAATACTTTTCTTCAGTGTTCACCAAGGAGAGGGGCCATGTTTTTGAGGATGAGAGTGTGATACAGGCTGATAGGCTGGAGGAGGTAGATGTTCTGAGGGATGATGTATAAGCAATTTTGAAAAACCTGAGGGTCGGTAAGTCCCCTGGGCCAGATGGGATATATCCTAGGATTCTTTGAGAAGCAAGGGATGAGATTGCAGAGTCTTTGGCTTTGATCTTTGGGTCCTCACTGTCCACAGGGATAGTGCCAGAGGACTGGAGAGTGGCGAATGTTGTTCCTCTGTTCAAGAAAGGAAATAGGGATGACCCTGGTAATTATAGGCCAGTTAGTTTTACTTCGGTGGTCGGTAAGTTAATGGAAAAGGTCCTGAGGGATAGGATTTATGACCATTTGGAAAGATGTAGCTTAATCTGGGATAGTCAACATGGATTCGTGAAGGGTAAGTCTTGCCTCACAAATTTGATTGAATTCTTTGAGGAGGTAACTAGGTGTGTAGATGAAGATAGAGCAGTTGATGTCGTATACATGGATTTTAGTAAGGCGTTTGATAAGGTTCCCCATGGTCGGCTCATGAAGAAAGTAAGGAGGTGTGGGATAGAGGGAGATTTGGCTGATTGGATAAGTAACTGGCTATCTCATAGAAGACAGAGGGTGGTGGTGGATGGAAAATTTTCAGACTGGAGACCAGTTACCAGTGGTGTACCACAGGGATCAGTGTTGGGTCCTCTGCTATTTGTGATTTTTATCAATGACTTGGAGGAGGGGACTGAAGGGTGGGTCAGTAAATTTGCTGATAACACCAAGATTGGTGGAGTAGTGGATGAGGTGGAGGGTTGTTGTAGGCTGCAAAGAGACATTGATAAGATGTAGAGCTGGGCCGAAAAATGGCAGATGGAGTTTAACCCTGATACGTGCGAGGTGATTCATTTTGGTAGGACAAATTTGAATGCAGATTACAGGATCTACGGCAGGGTTCTGAGGAATGTGGAGGAACAGAGAGATCTTGGGGTTCATATCCACAGATCTCTGAAGGTTGCCACTCAAGTGGATGGAGCCGTGAAGAAGGTCTATACTGTGTTAGCGTTTATTAACAGGGGGTTTGAGTTTAAGAGCCGTGGGGTTATGCTGCAACTGTACAGGACCTTGGTGAGACCACATTTGGAATATTGTGTGCAGTTCGGGTCACCTCACTATTAGAAGGATGTGGAAGCATGAAAAGAGTGCAAAGGAGATTTACCAGGATGCTGCCTGGTTTGGAGGGTAGGTCTTATGAGGAAAGGTTGAGGGAGCTAGGGCTTTTCTCTTTAGAGCGGAGGAGGAGGAGAGGCGACTTAATAGAGGTTTATAAGCTGATGAGGGGGATAGATAGAGTAGATGTTCAGAGACTATTTCCTTGGGTGGATGTAGCTATTACTAGGGGGCATAACTATAAGGTTCATGGTGGAAGATACAGGAAGGATGTCCGAGGTAGGTTCTTTACTCAGAGTGGTTGGGATGTGGAATAGACTGCCTGCTTTGATAATGGAGTCGGGCACTTTAGGAACTTTCAAGCGGCTATTGGATAGGCACATGGAGCACACCAGAATGATAGGGAGTGGGATAGCTTGATCTTGGTTTCGGACAAAGCTCGGCACAATATCGAGGGCCGAAGGGGCTGTACTGTGCTGTACTGTTCTATGTCCTGGAACTGAGATGATTGACCTACAACAGACACAACCATCTTCCTTTGTGTTCGGTATGACTCCAACCAGGCGATTTTTACCCCCCTCTCCCCCAATTCCCATTGACTCCAGTTTAGCCAGGCCCCTCCTAATGCCACATTCGGTCAAATGCTGCTTTGATGTCAAGGGCAGTCATTCTCACCTCACCTCTGGAATTCAGCTCTTGCGTCCATATTTGAAACAAGTCTGTAATGAGGTCATGAGCTGAGTGACCCTGGCAGGACTCAAAACTAACCAAACTTGCTTAGCAATAACCTGAGCAGGTTGCCAGGTTTATCCATCTCCCCTTTTTTGAACAGTGGCGCAACATTAGGAATTCTTCAGCATTCTGGCATCATTCCATATACAGGGATGAAGTGTGACTTACCTCATTAGAGCAGCAAAGTTTGAAACAAGATATGATTGAGGTTTTTAAATTAATATGACTCAAGGATATTTGTTTTGATAAAGGATAGTAGAACAACAAGAAGCTGAAAAAGGGTAGATGAAGGTAGGACAGTGAGGGGATTGTAAATGAGTAGCACTATTTCCTAATACGTCCCTACTACAAAGCATATAACCCAGAATCAGGAAAGGAAAATTGCAGGAAGAAAGATTCCAATATCTGTTTTCTCTTAAAATAAACAGGACTAAGAACACAAGAAATAGAAGCAGAATTAGATGACATGATCCAACAAGCTTGCTCTGCCATTCAATTCAATCATGGCTAATCCTGGGCTTCAACTTACTTTCCTGTCTGTTCCCTATATTCCTTGATTCCCTAAGAGACCAAAACTCTGTCCATCACAGCCTTCAATGTATTCAACAATAGACCATCCACAATCCTCTGTGGTAGAGAATTCCAAACATTCACAACCCTTTGAGTGAAGTAATTCCCCCTCATCTCAGTTCTAAATGATCGTCACTTTGTCCTGAGACTGTGCCCCAAGTTTTAGACTCCCAACCAGTGGAAACAATTTCTTAGAATCCAAGCCACTTCAGAATCTTTTATGTTTCAATGAGATCGCCTCTCATTCTTCTAAAAGATAAGCCAAATTTTCTGTCTCTCATCAAAAGACAACACCCTCATCATAGAATCATAAAATTGTTACAGCGCAGAAGGAGGCCATTTGGCTACATTATGTCTGTACCACTCTCCAAGTGAGCAACATAACTTAGTGCCACTCCCCTGCCTTTTCCCCGTTCCCCTGCACATTGGCTGGAATTTTCCCATCCCGCCCGCCACAGGAATTGTAGTGGGCGGGGGCGGGGGGCCAGATCATTGAAAGGTCTATTGACCTCGTGTGGTTTTCTCTGGTTTTGAAGCGAGTGCAGGCAGAGAATCCCACCCAACGTTTCTATTGATTCTATTCATTTGTTGAATACCTCAATTGAACCTGCCTCCACCACACTTCCAGGCAGAGCATTCCAGACCCAAGCCACTCATTGCGTTAAAACGTTTTTTTGTCACATCACACTTGCTTCTTTTGCAAATTACTTTAAATCTGTGTTCTCTCGTTCTTGATCCTTTTATGAGTGGGAACAGTTTCTCATTATCCACTCCGTTCTGCCCCCTCATGAATAGCTCTTTCAGATCTCCTCTTAGCCTTCTTTTCTCCAACAAGAAAGTGCAAAACTCTCTGATTTGCCCTTATAACCGAGTTTCTCATCCCTGGAGCCATTGTTGTAAACGTCTTCTTCACTCTCTTCAAAGTGATCACATCCTTCCTATAGTGTGGAGCCCAGAACTGTACATAATATCCCAACTCAGGTCTAACTAGTGTCTTATACTCTATGCTCTTATTAATAAAGCCCAGAATACTATATGCTTTATTAACTGCTCTTTCCATCTGTCCCACCACTTTCAATGATCTATGCATATATACACCCAGGGCCCTCTGCTTCTATACTTACTTAAAAAAATTACCCCTTGTTTTATAGTATCTCTTCCTAGCAAAATGTATCACCTCACACTTCTCTGCATTGAACTTCATCTGCCACCTGTTTACCCACCCCACTAACTTTTCTATATCCTTTTGAAGTTCTACATTGTCCTCTTCACAGTTTGCAATACAAATATTGTGTCACCTGCAAACTTTGCAATTAACACTTGTACACTAAGATATTGGTCAATAATATGTATCAGGAAAAGCAAGGGTCCCATTCCCAACCCCTGGGGAACACCACTACAAACCTTCCTTCAGCCCGAAAAATATCTCTCTGCTTCCTGTTATTCAGCCAATTTTGTATCCACATTGCTACTGTTCCTTTTATTCCGTAAGCTATAACTTTTCTCATAAGTCTGTTGTGTAGTACTGTATCAAATGGCTTCTGAAAGTCTATGTCCACCACATCAACAACATTACCCTCATCGATCCTTTTTGTTACCTTCTCAAAAAACTCCAGCAAGTTAATTAAAGATGATTTCCCCTTTAGAAATCAATGCTGGCCTTTCTTAACCAACCCACATTTTTCCATGTGAGTACTAATTCTATCCTGAATAATTGCTTCCAGAAGCATGCCCACTACTGATGTTAAATTGACTGACCTATAATTGCTGGGGCTACCCTTACAACCTTTTTTTGAACAAGAGCATAACATTTGCAATTCTAAAGAAGACTGGAAAAATTGGCCAGCGCCATTGCAATTTTCATCTCAGGGCCAATTTAGTGAACCTTCTCTGTACTACCTCTAATGCAAGTATATCCTTTCTTAATTGTGGAGACTAAAACTGCACCTAGGTTCCAGATGAGAGACAGGCACAAAAAATGCGAGGTTTTCTCAACTATTCTTCCAGTGAGCTGAGTTTACGACCCTTTGTGCAATCCAGAGACCATCACCTGATCTCTGCCACTAGAGGGAGTGGGTGGAGCCTATTCACGCCAGAAAGCCAGCTGCAGACTGCTAGGGGTGCTATTGCGCATGAGACCTGATCCCCCAGTACAAATATACACGGTATACTGGGAGAACTGTCAACTCCCCCGCCCCATGGACATCATCCTCCACCCAACCCACGGACCACCCCCAATTGCCACCCTCCCCCACCAAGGACCCCCACCGTCACTGCCCCCCCCCCCCCCCCCCCCCCCCCGATCGCCAGCCCCCTGATCGCCAGCTTCCTGATTGCCAGTCCAATCCTGATCGCCGCCTCCAACCCCCGATCACACCTCTGGATCACTAGGCCCACCTGATCACCGGCTTCCAGATCCAAAGCTCTGTAGTGAAAACTCACACCATGTCCTGTTCATTAAAGTTCAATAAATGCAATGAGCAATCTGCAGACTCTGCCATGCATGAGCAAGTGTTGCTTGGAAGGTCAGTGTCACTTTTTGTTGGTAACTTCCCAAATGAACCTTCTCCCATTCTGATTGATAACCATGTTTGAAAATGGTCATCAATGGTGATGTTTGATATCTTCAGAAATATGTGAGGACATCCCTAAAACATTTCAATGGAGATAGCTTTGAGTGGCTTAGAGTCTCGGTGTTAGGCATTTTGGCTCAGGGGAAGATTTTGCTTTTCCCCACCTTTTGTCGTCACTGCATTTTGAGGATCTTCTGAAGACACTGCGGCTTTTGAATTGAAGGCGGTGTGCCGCAGCAATGCCCTGCTGGAGTTCATTGGACAAAAGGCAAGGATTTACAACCACTTGAAAAATTTATCCAAGGACTGTTGGAAAGCTTTCTTTTGTGTTTCCCAGCAGATCTCCTTCCAGCAATTCATGGCATCAGTGAATGCTCTGTTCACTCTCGCACTGTGCTCCCTGTTCGGGACATTGTTAAGATTGTCATTGTTTTGCCGATGAATTGGAAAAATCTTGACAGTTATTTTTTGACCAAATTCAAGGGCCGGTATCGCAGTGCAGTCTTCTTCTTCAGTTTGCTGATTTCTAGCTGCATTTTAAGTCCTCATTGAACAATTCCACTCCAGGGAATGCAAGCAAGTCCAGCAAGTCAACCTCATCCACTTCATCAAAGCCAGCCTCCCTCGCCAAAGTCATGATTCCATGCTGAAGGGCAGTATAGTGGCACAACAGTTAGTACAGCTGCCTCACAGCACCAGGGACCCGGGTTCAATTCCTGGCTTGAGTCACTGTCTGTGCGGAATCTGCACGTTCTCCCCGTGTCTGCATGGATTTCCTCCGGGTGCTCCAGTTTCCTCCCACAGTCCATTGCAGTGTTAATGTAAGCCTACTTGTGACACTAATAAATAAACTTAAACAAAAGATGTGCTGCTTAGGTACATGGGCCATGCTAAATTCTCCCTTCGGTGTACTGAACAGGAGCAGGAGTGTGGCGATTAGGGGATTTTCACAGTAACTTGATTGCAGTGTTAATGTAAGCCTACTTGTGACACTAATAAATAAACTTTAAACCAGTCATAAGGTTCTTCTTGGCCACTGACGCACATGAGCCACAATCGCCGCCACACACCAGGACATAATGATGTACTTCATCCCATGCATCTGTAATGTTGTCGATATCCTTAGGGACACTGTAGCCATGCCAAAATTCCCTGAATTATGGTGCAGTCCCATCATTTCTTTCATTGATAAACTGGGAGAAGTTTCAGTGGAAGTAGTAGGCCTTGAATGTTGTTTTTGCTACCCGATGCACGGGCTCTATCACTGAAATAATGTTGGGTGGCAGGAAAATCACCTTCACGTTTTCCAAGACTTCATCAAAGCAGATGAGATGACCTGGGCAATTATCCAACAGGAGCAATATTTTGAAAGCATGCCTTTCTCTGGCACAATATTCCTCCAGACAGGAATGGCATACAGAGAGAACTATTCCTGAAAGAGGCCTACTATCATTCAAGCTTCCTTATTTGGGTGCCAAATCATGTACAGATGCTCAATGCCAATGGTGTCTCTGACTGATACTCCACTACAAGCTTAAACTTACAATCTCCTACAACGTTCCCACCACACAAAATAGTCAGACAGTCTTTGGCAGTTTTAAATCCTGGCACCATCTTCTCCCCTTGTGAAATGTACGTTCGCTGGGGCATGCATTTCCAAAAAAAAACCCCATTTCATTAACATGGAAAGCTTATTTTTCATAGAGCATCTTATCATAGAATCCTACAGTGCAGAAAGAGGCCATTCGGCCCATCGAGTCTGCACCGACCACAATCCCACCCAGGCCCTACCCCCATATCCCTACATATTTTATCCATTAATCCCTCTAACCTACACATCTCAGGAAACTAAGGGGCAATTTTATCATGGCCAATCAACCTAACCCGCACATCTTTGGACTGTGGGAGGAAACCGAAGCACCCGGAGAAAACCCACGCAGACACGAGGAGAATGTGCAAACTCCACACAGACAGTGACCCGAGCCGGGAATCGAACCCAGCTCCCTGGAGCTGTGAAGCAGCAGTGCTAACCACTGTGCTACCGTGCCGCCCCTGAGTAGCCACCTTCTCCAATGACTCTCTCCAAAGATGTGCAGGTAAGGTGGATTGGCCCATGCTAAAATTTCCCCTTGGTAAGATGTGTAAGTTAGATGGATTAACCCTGGTCAATGTGTGGGTTTACAGGGATAGGACGGAGGAGAGAACCTGGGTAAGAGACTCTGTTGGACAGTGGGTGCAGACTCGATGGGCCGAATGGCCTCCTTCTGTACTGTAGCGATTCTATGAAATGGGCAGGGAAATCAACAGCCATTTCTGTATCAGCACTAGTTGGCTCACCAGACATTCTAATGTTGTGCTGATAGGCATGCATTTTGAAGCGGTTGAAGGATCCACGGCTAGCATTGAAAATTTCTGGCTGTGAACTTTCACCCTGCTCATTCTGCTTTTTCATGGATCACCATCAAACTAAGAGGCACCTGGTGATCATTTTGATCTATGATCCAAATTGCAATGAGTCTTTCCATGCTCTCCGTGATGCCACTTCTAGACCAACTCACCCTGACAGCATTTAAAGGTGTAAGACTTTGAACACTTTGCTTGATTTTGACAGCGTTATTACCTCAGATTGTTCCCACCATTGTAGAGGATAACCCAAGCACTCTCACAGCATCAACTGTGCATTCTCCTGCATCAAGCCATTGTAAAAAATCTAATTTCACTGCCAGGCTCATGGTTTTTCTTCATTTCCTGGCAACAGCAGGCTCATCCAGCAAATGGTCAGATGGGATCACAAGTCTGGAATACTGTACAGAGACTTTAAAATCGCTGCCATGCTTGCAGGCTTCTTCCTTGCAAAGACCTCTTTAAATAAAAACACCAAGTTTACACAGGTTTTGAAAAGACAGCTACTGGACAGTATAGTACAGAGCAATAGCCCTGTCGAACAAATAATAAAATAGAAATCCACAGCAATTCTTCAGGTACGTACTGTACAAACAGAAGAGAAATTTGAAAAATAAAGTTTACAGTACAGTATCTGCACTGTACATTAGTACAGCAGAGAATTCTTCCAAAAAACCAAAGTCCACAGAGTCCTAGTAGAGTAAAAATAAGTTTAAAAATGAAGTTTAGTTTAGTACGGGGAGGGGGGGTACCTGAGAAAGCAGCAAACAAAAAATGTTCCTTGAATGTACAGTAAGGAAACAATGGCGCCATCACAATCACAAGCCAGACTCTACATATAGGATCACTGGGCCTGGTCACGTGATGATGTCATCGTGTTGGGGACATGGTGACACAATTGTGCTGGGGATGCGATGACATCATCACATCAGGACATAGAATCATAGAAACCCTACAGTGCAGAAGGAGGCCATTCAGCCCATCAAGTCTGCACCGACAACAATCCTACCCAGGCCCTATCCCCGAAACCCTACATATTTACCCTGTTAATCCCTCTAACATACACACCCCAGGACACTAAGGGACAAGTTAACATGGCCGATCAACCTAACCTGCACATCTTTGGACTGTGGGAGGAAACCGGAGCACCCGGAGGAAACCCATGCAGACACAGGGAGAATGGGCAAACTCCACACAGACATGATGACATCATCACACTGCTCACATCAGTTAAAAAGGAAACATTGAACTTTAAATGCAACCCAGGCACATAAAATAAAGCCCTTTAAAACAAAACCACTTTAAATGGCGGGGGGAGATGCTTAAAACAGGAACTTGCTGTGATACTACAAGGTCTCATTGTTGTAGTAATCTTTAATCCAATAAGGAAGGTTTAGATGACTCACCATGGTGATTGATTTATCCATTCCATGATACAAAATTTAGATTAGTAGCAGTTAGTATGGAAGCGCTTGAAAATGGTATGATTAAGTTTGGTTTTCAACTTTGGCTTTATAGTCAGCAGAGGTAGAAAAAGGAAGATAATGCAAAGTAAAAAAAAACTATGGGAATTCAAAACATCAAAAAAAATCTGTGTTTTGTTAAATTTTCTTTTGTCTCACTTTGTGCCATTTCTGGAAACACACATCTTAGATTAAAATATTCAGATTAATTGCTCTCTTCCATTTCCTGGTGCACTTTTGCTTCTGAGCATTCCGAAAGTTAAAAGACAGTTAAAAGGAAAAGAAAGGGCAATTTGAAGAAAACTAATATGTAATCATCTAGAAAAGAGTGGTCATAATCTAGGAACACAGGGATTGATTGATCATACCTATCCTGGCTAAATGCAATAACACAACTTTATCTCTGTACTCAGATTCGGAGCGGTAAAGTGACAGATGCATTGAAGGATCACCCTCATACATAACATTTCTTTTCCCATAAGTTAGTTTATCCATCTATTTGATGTAAGGTCATGCTTTCTTCTTCCTATCCTATCAAAGATTATGCTTCCTTCTATTTCCATTTTGCTTTTGTTGCCTGGTCCTATGTGAACCAGAATTCACTGCATTACCATGTAAATTGAATGCCATTTACAATTAACCGTGCAACTAGCATGCAGTTGCCAGTGTGTTAAGAACTAAAGAGCGTCGTATAATTTGAACTGTTAACAGTTTTTGGACCCAATTATCGCTGTGCTGATTATGACAATCCAGGCTACTTTGGCCAGCATTACCAGTAGTTTGTCATCATAAATGTTTAGCACTGGTGAATTGAGGGAATTAAGTAATGAAGGGAGAGGCGACACCCAATTCAAGTCACATCTATTGAATTTAGTTGCGTGAGATATTCCATCAGCATTACAAATCACATTCAGACTAGATTTTAACAGCAAGAGAATAAAAATTGTCTCTTTTGATACCTGGCAGAATGTAATGTAGAAAATAAGCATGAACAGTGGGAACGCCAAATAGAAGGACTGACCAATGACATTGCTCATATTTGAACAGAGCTCAATTGCAATCCCCCAAATCATTAAAACAGAATATTTGGTCTTTTATTGTTTGCTATTTGTGGAACCTTGCTGTGTGCAAACTAGCTGCCATATAGAAACATACAAACTAGCAGCAGGAGTAGGTCATTCGGCCCTCCGAGCCTGCTCTGCTATTCATTTGATCATGGCTGATCATCAATATCCTGATCCCCACTTCCTCCCGTATCCCTTGATCATTTTACCCACTGGAGCTATACCTAATTTCTTCTTGAAATCAGACAACGTTTTGGTCTCAACTACGTTCTCAGGTAGTGAATTCCATACATTCACCATCCCCTGGGTGAAGAAATTTCTCCTCACCTCAGTCCTAAAAGATTTACCCCTTATCCTCAAAGCAAGTCCAGTTCTGGACTTCCCTACCATTGGGAACATTCTTTCTGAATCTACCCTGTCTAACCTGTTAGAATTTTATAAGTTTCTATGAGATCCCCTCTCACACTTCTAAACTGCAGTGAATATAATCCTAACCTACTTAGTCTCTCCTCTAAATGACAGACCTACCATCCCAGGAATCAGCTAGGTAAACCTTCGCCATACTCCCGCTATAGCAAGGATATCCTTCCTCAGATAAGGACACCAAAACTGCACACAATACTCCAGGTGTGGCCTCACCAATGCTCTACACAATTGCAGCAAAACATCCCTATCCCTGTACTCAAATCCTCTCTCTATGAAAGCCAACATACCATTTGCCTTCTCTACTGCCTGCTGTACCTGCACGTTTACTTTCAGCGACAGATACATGACGACTCCAAGGTCTTGTTGAATATCCACCTCTCTCAATTCACACCCATTCAAGTAATAATCTGCCCTTCTATTATTGCTATCAAAGTGGATAACCTCATATTTATCCATATTATACTGCATTTGACATACATATGCCCACACACTCAGCCTGTCCAAATCACGCTTAAGCATCTCTGCATCCACCTCACAGCTCACCTTCCCACCCAACTTTGTTACAGAGGGTTGTAGAGGTTGCATCATGACGTTATGTTCAAGGCTGAGATAGACATATTTTTAATCAGAATGGGAATCAAGATTATAGGGATAAGGTGGGAGAGTGGAGTTGAGGATAATCATATCAGGTCAGTCATGATCTCATTGAATGGCAAAGCAGACTCAATGGGCCGAATGGCCTACTTCTGCTCTTATGGTTGATAAGTGGGAGGTGCGTGGTCAGGTGGGCGAGGTAGGTAATCAGGTCAGGTCGGAATGTAGTCAAGAGAGTGGGAAGTTAGTCAGGTTGTGTCGGGGGGATAGTCGGGTGGTTGGGGGTTTTTGGGAGACGTGTTATTTGGAGAGTATTTTAGGGGTTGTTGAGGTGGATGGAGGGCTGTTGTGTAGTTACCCAGGTGTTATATAAGGTTTTAATCCATTTAACATTTCCTGGTTAACTACCCAGGTAAGTATTGCAGAACTGTCCGAAGTCTCCAAATCTAGTTCAGAGTCAGAGAATTTTGTGGAGGGTCCCAAAGACCAAGAAATTGTCTATCAGAAGTTAAAATTTCCCAAGCAATTCCCACATAGGTCCACATGTCAGGACTTCCGCAGGGTCCCAACATGCATCTTTAGTCCTACAACCTGTTTCCAATGACCCGGAGACTGGAAAATTTGGCCCAATGGAGTAAACAATGAAATATTTGAGTGAGCATATAACTAAATAATGCAATTGTAAACAGCCTCTTCTTTAAGGAAGAGGAGCCAATATGCTGAATGGGCCAACCATCCAAAATGCATTTTATTCCAACACTGTTTTAGCGATGCTGATCAAACATTGAGACCGCATTAAAAGACAAGGATCTCATTAATGTTTTTAGTGGGTCCTAATGCCTGGTGATCTAGCAAAGAACCAGTACGGTGGGCCAAAAAGGTCCTATGGTGCACAGGCCTTCAGAGCTACAGGTGCTTCTCCCCCACATTGTCACATCCTTTTCATACGCAGCAGTCCACACCTCTGCTAATTGTGACTGGCATGCACATATTCATGAGCACTATGGTTCTGAGCTTCACATTAACAGGCCCATTCTATCAAATATAGTCTTGCCAATGAACTATACCGGGTTAAAATAGTTAACAACCAAATGTCCTTAAAATGCATGTCAATGCACAATTTGTCTTGAACTGACTGAAAGTCCATTCTCATTTTGTGATAGTACAGAAGATAGAGTCTGACATCAAGTAAGTTAATCTCATCCAGCCCAACGTCCTTAATAGCTTTGGATGTAGCTGTGTCCAAGAGCAAAATGCATTTTTTCTCTGCAGCTCCCAAACAGTCATTATATTATTTTATCATTTGGGCAGGTGGGGCGTTTATATAGCATTGAATTCCCTAACTGTAACAGTATAATAGAGATTTCAGGTGAATTCCAAGATTTGCCAGTCATATGTGTTACCTGTTCATTTAAAAGATACTCAGCTACTGAGCTAAATAGTAAAGCGCTTTTAATCAGAATAAACTTTACCATCATTATAGAAGATACCAAGTAAGCTTTCTTACTCGTTATTGACTTGTTCCGGAATTGTTAGGGGGTTACTGATTTCATGCTGTCCCATGCTTTAGCATTGATAGAACTATTTTAGATTAGCCTAAAGGCAAATTGACTACTGAAAAGTAAATTGTCTTGACAAAGATGTTAGAACAGCTGTTATTCACTCTACTTTCCATGAGGTTTGACACGCCTGAGTCTAACTTTGACTCTTACTTCCAGCTAGGCATGACCTTCATTGCTCTAACTCATAAACGACGATGTAGGTTGATAGGGATAAGAGGAAAACAAGAAAAAATATCTATTTCCTCAACTATACTTGCCAGGATTTGAGCTTGTGCAAGTTAATGTGCTGCATTGCCAGGAATATCCTGGGATATGTGGCTGCAGGGCATTTGGGCCCCATTGCGCAGGGTGCTTCGATCTCCAGTGAACCAGGAGACCTCTGCCCACCACTCCACCATGGACATTGGGCTCCCCCCATCATTGCTGGCATCGGGGCATCAGGACCTTCCCAAAGAGTCCCCTGGCAGACCTCCTGTGCCTCCTTCCTGCACGTTTTTCCTCGGCAACCAGCCCTTGTATAGCCCCCCCTTGCATAGTTCCCCCTTGCAGGCCATCCCCCCCTTATATAGCCCCCCCCCCTGCAGAGCTCTCCCCTGTGCATAGCCCCCTCCCTTGCAGAGTGATGCGCGACAATCGAGCACGAGACACAAGGCTTCAGTAATTGAAGGCTTTTATTGTCTAACAATGGAACTATTTAAACACGAGTACACCATTCCAGACTGGAGGGGTCCCGCCCGAGCAGAGGGTCTTATACCTCTCCCAGGAGGCGGGGCCCGACTGGGATGTGCCACAACAGCATCCACCACAGGTATATTAATCCCACAGTGTAAACACCCTAGCCCAACAACAACATTATAACAACCCCACAGTGTGAACACCCTAGCCCAACAGCAACATTAGAATAACCCCACAGTGATAACCAACGATGGTTCACCACATTCACCCCTCCTTTGAAAACAAAGGCCGGCGGGGTGCGAAAACAGACTACATATATACAAAAAAAATCTACAAGTCCAGACGGTCTGGAGGACCGCACCGTCGTTGTGACCTCCTCAATACCGGTTGTGACACCGGAGCAGGTGCTTGCGGTGGCGTTCTCTCCAAAACAGCGTCCGGCTGTCTCCTCGAGGACTCAGGGCCGGTTGACCCTGGTGAAGCGGTGGTGCAGGGGATCCCGGTACCTTCTGCGGTGGCGCCGATCTCCGAGTCTCAGGCAAGCTGTACATGGGAGTATAACTGTTATGCACTGGTCCCGGTGCTGACCGCGCCACGTCCGGGGGAGAAATAAGCGATAGGGGATTCGTGACTGGGGGTATGGGAGCGACAGGAGTTGCTACGTCCCCTGCGGGCGCCAGGTCTCGGATCGAGACTGTGTCCTCTCGCCCGTCAGGATATGCCACATAGGCATACTGAGGGTTGGCGTGGAGGAGGTGGACCGGTTCGACCAAGGGGTCGGACTTGCGGGCCCTTACATGTCGCCGCAGAAAGACGGGTCCTGGGTACGTCAACCAGGCTGGTAAAAATATCCCCAAGGACGACTTCCGAGGGAATGAGAACATCCTCTCGTGGGGAGTAGCATTGGTTGCCGTACACAGGAGGGAGCGAATGGAGTGAAGCACATTTGGGAGGACCTCCTGCCAATGGGAGACTGGAAGGCCTTTGGACTTCAGCGCCAATAGGACAGCCTTCCAGACTGTAGCATTCTCTCTCTCCACCTGTCCGTTGCCCCTAGGGTTGTAACTCGTGGTTCTACTAGAGGCAATCCCGTATGAGAGCAGGAATTGCCTCAAGTCGTTACTCATGAACGACGAGCCCCTGTCGCTATGTATATAGCAGGGGTACCCGAACAGGGTAAAAAGATCACGGAATGCCTTGATCACCGTGGCAGTCGACGTGTCCGCACAGGGGACAACAAACGGGAACCGGGAGTACTCATCTATGATGTTAAGAAAGTACACGTTCCGGTCTGTTGAGGGAAGGGGGCCCTTAAAATCCACACTCAGCCTCTCGAAGGGGCGAGTGGCCTTGACCAATTGTGCCCGGTCAGGTCGGTAAAAGTGCGGTTTGCATTCCGCGCAAATCCGACAGCTCCTTGTTACTGACCTGACATCCTCCACCGAGTAGGGCAGGTTGCGGGCTTTGATGAAGTGGTAGAGCCGAGTGACCCCAGGATGGCACAGGTCATTATGGAGGGCGTTCAAGCGGTCCTCCTGCATAGTAGCGCATGTTCCACGCGAGAGGGCATCCGAGGGCTCATTGAGTTTCCCTGGACGATACATAATATCGTAATTATAGGTGGAGAGCTCAATTCTCCACCGCAAGATCTTGTCATTCTTGATCTTGCCCCTCTGCGTATTATTGAACATAAACACCACGGATCGCTGGTCCGTGATCAGGGTGAACCGCTTCCCCGCCAGGTAATGGCGCCAGTGTCTGACGGCCTCCACAATAGCCTGGGCCTCCTTCTCCACCGCTGAATGCCGAATTTCGGGACCTTGAAGGGTGCGGAAAAAAAACGCAACGGGCCTGCCTGCCTGGTTCAGTGTGGCGGCCAGGGCGAAATCAGATGCATCACTTTCCACCTGAAAAGGGATGGATTCATCCACCGCGTGCATCGTGGCTTTCGCAATGTCGCTTTTCAATGCCTTGAAGGCCAACTGGGCCTCTGGCGTGAGTGGAAAAGTCGTGGACTTGATAAGCGGACGGGCTTTGTCCGCGTAGTTGGGGACCCACTGCGCATAATAGGAGAAGAAGCCGAGGCATCTCCTCAGTGCTTTTGCGCTAGCGGGCAAGGGAAGTTCAGTAAGGGGGCGCATACGGTCTGGATCAGGGCCAATGACCCCGTTTTCCACCACGTATCCCAGGATGGCTAACCTGCGCGTACGGAATACACACTTCTCCCTGTTGTAGGTCAGATTCAGGCGAGATGCAGTGCGCAAAAAGTTCTGGAGGTTTGTGTCATGGTCCTGCTGGTCATGGCCGCAGATGGTGACATTATCCAGGTACGGGAAGGTAGCCCGCAACCCGTTCTGGTCCACCATTCGGTCCATAGCATGCTGGAAGACCGAGACCCCATTGGTGACACCAAATGGAACCCTAAGAAACTGATACAGACGACCATCCGCCTCAAAAGCCGTGTATTGTCGGTCCTCTGGGCGGATGGGGAGTTGGTGGTAGGCGGACTTAAGGTCTATGGTGGAGAACACCCGGTACTGCGCAATCTGATTGACCATATCAGATATGCGCGGGAGAGGATACGCATCCAGCTGCGTATATCGATTAATGGTCTGACTGTAGTCGATGACCATCCGGGGTTTGTTCCCGCTCTTAACCACCACGACCTGTGCTCTCCACGGACTAACGCTGGACTGTATGATCCCTTTTTTGAGGAGCCGCTGAACCTCAGATCTGATGAAGATCCGGTCTTCAGCACTGTAACGCCTACTTTTAGTAGCGATGGGCTTGCAGCCTGGTACCAGATTCTTAAATAAAGAGGGTGTGGTGATCTTTAGTGTGGAAAGATTGCATGCGGGGCGCTTTGGACGATTTGGAGGCTGCGGCTGATCCCCTACTGTCAGCGAAGGGAGTGGCCCACCGTACTGTAGGATCACACTCTTCATGTGGACCATAAAGTTTAGTCCGAGGAGAATTGGCGCGCAAAGATGCGGCAACACAAGGAGCCTGTATCGCTCGTAAATTGTGCCCTGCACTTCCAGAGTTACCACACAACGTCCTTGGATCGGTACAGACCGGGACCGTGATGCCATAGAAATTGTCTGTTTGGCAGGTAGAACCCGGAGTCCACACCTCTTTGCAGTGTCAGGGTGAATAAAACTCTCAGTGCTCCCGCTGTCAAACAGACAATAAACAGTACGACCGTTTACCTTAATGTTCATCATTGAACAGTCAAGCCTGTGGTGCTTAGCCTGGTCCAGGGTGATCGACGCCACCGTTGGCCCTTGGACGTCACTGCAGGCAGCCGAGGTTGATGCTGAGGACCCCTGCTGGTCGCTCCTGGTCGTCGTCGACCAAGATGGCCGCCCCCATGAATCGCACATGGTTGAGGGCGCCAAGCGTAGCGACTCCTGGTGGTCATCCTCCTCCTCCGCCAGCCACAATGGCGTCGTCCTGGGCTCGCACGTGGACGGACCTCGTGGGTACTGCGACGCCGATGGAGATGATCTCCGTTCTGGAGGGTCACAGGCTGCACTGCCGTTCTTGGGCTTCGATCTGCAGACTTTCGCGTAGTGCCCCTTTTTACCGCATTGATTGCAGACCACCGTTTTAGCAGGACACTGTTGCCGTGGATGCTTGGCTCCTCCACAGAAATAGCACCGCAGGCCGCCTGGGGCTGCCACCGTCGTCGGGTCGATATAGGAGCGCGAGCCCGTGGGGCGAGGAGGGATTTGTGACTGCTCCTGCCACGTTGTCTCCACGTGGTCCTCCGGATACAGGGCCAAGCTTTTCGACGCCGCCTCCAGCATTTCAGCCATCTCCATAGCTTGGGTCAGGTTGAGATTCCCCTTCTCCAACAGCTTGAGCCGGATGTACGAAGACCCTACCCCTGCCACAAACGCATCTCGGGCGAGGTCGTACATGTACTGCTCAGCCGACACAGCTTTGCAGTCGCAGCCCCTGGCAAGCTGCAAGAGCTCATTGGCGTAGTCCTCCATGGTTTCGCCCGACCAGGATGTTGCCTGGTATGGAGGGGCTTGGTTATGAGGAGAGATTGGGGAAACTGGGGTTGTTCTCCTTGGAAAGACGGAGGATGAGGGGAGACTTAATAGAGGTGTATAAAATTATGAAAGGCATGGATAGGGTGAACGGTGGGAAGCTTTTCCCCGGGTCGGTGGTGACGTTCACGAGGGGTCATAGGTTCAAGGTGAAGGGGGGGAGGTTTAACACAGATATCAGAAGGACATATTTCACACAGAGGGTCGTGGGGGCCTGGAATGTGTTGCCGGGCAAGGTGGTGGAGGCGGACACACTGGGAACGTTTAAGACTTATCTAGACAGCTATATGAACGGAGTGGGAATGGAGGGATACAAAAGAGTGGTCTAGTTTGGACCAGGGAGCGGCGCGGGCTAATTGTTCCTTGTTTCTCGTTTCAAGGCTTCATTCTATGATCATCTTGCTGGTGCCAGTACAGAGCGAGACTGCGGATAGTTGGGAACCTGTCTCGGGGGCAGGGAATTCATATGGTGTTCGTGGAAGTGGAAATGACTAGGGTTGGGAAGCATTTTCCGATCAGGGCCATTGTGATCTCCTGGACTCGTTTCGATCGCCTCAGGGGGTCGGAGAGGAATTTCCCAGATTTTATTTTTCCCCATATTGGCCCTGGGGTTTTTCACTCTGGGTTTTCGCCTCTCCCTGGAGATCACATGGTCTGGAATGGGGGGGTGGGGGTGAGTTAATAGGTTGTAATGAACAAAGCATCGTAGCTGTGAGGGACAGCTCGGTGGATAGGATATTGGTATGTAGATAGGCTGGAAAATTGGGCGGGGATCCTGGATTCAGGATTCAATCCTGGACCGGGGAGCGGCGCGGGCTTGGAGGGCCGAAGGGCCTGTTCCTGTGCTGTATTGTTCTTTGTCTTTGTCTTTGTCTTTGACTGCCGACGTCGTGTAGCGAGGAGGTAACGAGCGTGGATCTCGTTGGGAGGTCTCGTGTATCGCTTTTTCAAAAGCTCGAGGGCCCTCGGGTAAGTGGTGGCCGCACGAATCGCGAGGTAGACAGTGTCGCTTACCCTCGCATGGAGGACCTGGAGTCTGTCGTTATCCGTAGTGACTGCTGCAGAGGCTGCAAGGTAGTCCTCGAAACACTTCAGCCAGTGGTCGAAGGTGTTAGAGGCGCCGACCGCACGTGGATCCAGCGTCAGACGCTCTGGCTTTCGCATTTGTTCCATACTCTCCTTTCTGTCGAGAGTTTCATGTTAGACAATAAAATTGATGCGCGACAATCGAGCACGAGACACAAGGCTTCAGTAATTGAAGGCTTTTATTGTCTAACAATGGAACTATTTAAACACGAGTACACCATTCCAGACTGGAGGGGTCCCGCCCGAGCAGAGGGTCTTATACCTCTCCCAGGAGGCGGGGCCCGACTGGGATGTGCCACAACAGCATCCACCACAGGTATATTAATCCCACAGTGTAAACACCCTAGCCCAACAACAACATTATAACAACCCCACAGTGTGAACACCCTAACCCAACAGCAACATTAGAATAACCCCACAGTGGTAACCAACGATGGTTCACCACACAGAGCTCGACCCTTGCTTAGCCCCCTCCCTTGCAGAGCTCCCACCTGCATTAGCCCCCTGTCATTGTGCATATCTCCTCCTCCCACCGCACTGCATCTTCCCCCTAGCAGGCCCCACCCCCTTGGTGCTGCCATTGACACACTTATGGTACCCAACCAGGCACCACCAGGGTGCCAGGTGGGCACTGCTAAGCTGACATTGCCCAATAGGCACTGCCAAAACATGCCCCTGACTACCCAGGGCCTTCAATGGCCTTCAATCCCCCTGGTAGCCATGGCACCTGGTGGAGAGCAGCAGTAATTTTTGCCTGCATGCCTGTTAGGGGGAAGATTGCAGGAAGCTGGAAAATGCTGTGCCGAACTCTTGCCGATCGGCTTTGCAGCTTTTGTAGGCATGAAGCTGATCTCATGGCAAAACAGGACTGGGAGGACATGCTGACCAACCAGCGCAGTGAGCCGCTAAGATCATGGCCACCAACTTTAGATGAGATGTTAGACTGAGACCCTATCAGGTAAATGATCCTTTGGCACTATTTTGAAGAAGAGGAGGTGAGTTCACTCCAATATCCTGGTTAGTAGTTATACCTTGAGCCATAAAACTAAATGATCAGGTCATTAACTCATAGCTGTTTGTCCGAACTTACTGCTTGCATACTGACTGCCCTGTTTCCAGAGATTACTTTTAAAAAGGCTGAAATGATTGTGAACTACTTTATAACATCCTGAGGTTGTGAAAGGTGCTATATCAATGCAATTTTTCTCTTTCTTTACATACCGGACTAGAAAATTGGCTGCTGCACTTTCTGCACTTCAAAAAGTACTCATTGGCTGGAAACAGCTCTGAGATGTGTCGAGATCATGAAAGGTTTCCAAACAAAATAAAAGCTTTTACTTCTTTCTTTCATCTTTACTTAAACATCTTTCCTCATTATTTCATTCCACCCAGATATGCAAGCACCTAGAACTATATCCAAGCTTGCGCCCATTGTGCTTCTGAGTCCAGACAATCATGTCTTTCTGCCCCCTCAATTCATTATCATTAACAATATCTTCAGCCATCATGTCTCTGGAATTTTCTTCCCAAACCCATCAATCGTGCTTCATCGCTCTCCACTTTTAAAAGCCTCCTCAAATCCTACTTCGTTAACAATGGCTTTGATTACCTCCCCCTAACCTTCCTCCGGATTCTGATTGGTGCCTAATCTGCCTCATTTGTGAAGAGCTTTGGGACATCCTACGACATTATGGGTGATATTTAAGTGACAGTTATTATTGTTCTTCACAGACACAGCTTAATTCCACTGGAAATAAAAGCAGAAAATGCTGGATCTACAAAGTAGACCAATTACAATCTGAAAAGGGTAAAGACCCTTTGTTGAAACTAAAACAGTAAGCAATGGTTCTTCTTTTCAGGTAATGACACCACTGCCATGTTTTTCCAGTACACTCCGACCATGCTTCCTGTAGAGATACAATATATTATTTCATCAAGGCAGTTCTGAAATAATACTGATTTCTTCCTTATGTTTTTCATGCTTTTAAGCCACATGAAAAGGATAGCAAACAGTACCCTTATTAAGAATAAGACTAGCACAATTTTTTCACCAAAAAGTAGAATAGGCATGAGCCAATACAGCTTTATATTGATTTCCCACCTGTACATGAGGCAATCAAAATAAAAAAGCCTGCAATGTGTATAATGTATGTGTCCTACAGATGAGGATTAGCCACCTATGCATGTTTGAACTCATTAATTCCCTGTTTAGCACCTTAATTAAGTAGCTTAGCAGCTGCTGTGCTCCTCATCATTGCAACGGTTACAGGCATCCAATTTCACAGAAAGTACCTTGAGTACCGTCACGACAATGCATTACAGGGACTAAAGTAAACTCTCTTTTTAACACACTCATAATGTAGGAGAAATTAACCCATTTTAAACTTACAATAATTTGTAATACTGTGGATATATTTATTCAATAAATTAATGTCAAGTGATTGAAATGCCTTACAGAAATTTTATAAATGATTTAAACTCACTTTTATTTGATAGAATCCTTACCATGTGGAGGTGAATTTCAAAAGTGTACTCAGTGCAATGTTACAGGGATACGATAGGGGAGTGGGATCAGGTAGAATGCTCTTTCAGAAAGCCAGAACTGACCCAATGGGCTGAATGGCCCCCTTCTGCGCTGTAAGAACTCTGTGATTTTGTGAATTTAAAAAAAACATAGATGGATTTTAACATTATTTTAAGGCTCAGTTTGGAAATAACATGGAAAATATTATGGGGGTGATCTTATTGGTCTGTCACGCCGGTCAATTGGTGTGGCAAGAGAGGCAAAGAATCGGTTTCTCGCCTCTCACGATCTTACCAACCCTCATTTGGGCATGAGGTTATTTAAATATTATTGCCTTCCTGAACTGCTGCAACTCACATGGAGTAGGCACATCCAAGGTGGAAGGGAGTTCCAGGATTTTGACCCAGTGACAGTGAAGGAACAGCAACACCACCTCCTTAAGGGAAACTAGGGATGGGCAATAAATGCTGGCCTAGCTATCAATTGCTTCATGGACTCATTTGCCTTAAAGGCCTTGCCCTAACAACAGGAAGCAGACGTGATGGTCTTGCCAGTGAGGCCGGAGGCCATTGAGTACCCACCCCAGGTGGTTTGGGGCAGGGGCAGCCAGTGTCCCTTGGACACCCTGGCATTGCCCACTGAGCACCAAGTAGTGCCAAGGAATGGGCCCTTAGGGGAGGGGGCGTGACTAAGGGGGGGTGTCGAGTCCTGAAGAGGAGGCAGCGGGTGGGAGCTGCACACTCTGCATCAGGGATCACCAGGTTGGTGATCGACCAGGTGGGGTGAACGAGGGCGGTGATCAGTCAGGGGGATGAATGGTGGCAGCAGTTGGCCAGGGGTCTGAACGGGTCTGCGATCAGCTAGTGGGGGCATGATTGGGTGGAGGGGCATGATCGGGGAGGGCCGTGATCGGGGGCACGATTCGGGGAGTGGGGGTACAATGTCCTGGGGAGTGGGGAGTGACAATCTCCCAGTACACTGTGTACTCTTGACACAGTGTACTGGGAGATCAGGGCACGTGCACAATAGTGCCCTCTATCAGTCAGCACCTGGCTTCCTGGTGTGAATAGACTCTATTCACTCCCCCTACTGGTGAGAATCACACCATACCTCTTTTTTTTTCAAAGCGTCAAAAGATTTGATTTTTTTTCTCTCTCTGAAAAGACAAGTCTGAAATTCTCCTGTTTTCACACTCATTCGGCACCGAGAGTCCACCTATGACTTCATCTCTTTGCCACCAAGATTATCAGATAAATTTAATGATGATTGCATTTTTAATTTACTTGCTCTGGGGATGTGGTTGATAATAGCAAGGTCATATTTATTGCTTTGCCAGTAGGCGTGCTCTCTAAACAACATCAGTCCTGAAAATGATGGTACTCCCAGGATATTCTCAGCCTATCTATATAATTAAATTGGAAGGAAATATTTACAAACATAAATTTCCTTAGAAAGCACCTTCCAAACCAACAATCTCTACCACCTAGAAAGTCAATGGCAGCAGATGCATGGTAACACAACCACCTGCAAGTTTCCCTCCAAACCACACACCATCCTGACTTGGAAATATATTGCTGTTCCTTCACTGTCACTGAATCAAAATCCTGGGACTCCACCCCTAACAGCACTTTCGATGTACCTACTCCATGTGAGCTGCAGCAGTTCAGGAAGGAGTCGAACAACACCAGGTTAAAGTCCAACAGGTTTATTTGGTAGCAAACGCCGCTAGCTTTCGGAGCGCTGCTCCTTCGTCAGGTGAGTGCCACTTGTTGGACTTTAACTTGGTGTTGTTAGACTCCTTACTGTGTTTACTCCAGTCCAACGCCGGCATCTCCACATCTTGGCAGTTCAGGAAGGCAGCTCACCACCACCTCCTCAAGGGAAATTAGGGATGGGCATTAGATGTTGGCCACGATAGCAATGTCCACATCGTGTGACAGAATTTGAAAAGCTTCTCCCACCCTCACCATATTGAAGCAACAGGAACAATTTGTGCGGCAGTTTCAGGTAAAGTCTAATCTGTAGGTTTTTAGTTTGAGCAGGTGTTATTCCTTAAACTGGTAGTAACCTACTTGCCTACTTCTGCTCCTAATTCCTATGTTCCTATAAAAAACGGGAACGAGGAATATGGGAAACAGGTTGGGAGGTGAATTTGAGACCAGGGAGAGATCAGCCATGTTCTGATTGAATGGTGGAGCAGACTTGAAGGGTTGAATTTGTCTACTTCTGCTTCTAATTCCTATGTTCTTATGTCCCTATGTTACATGTAATGACTCAGGAAGCCTGACTGGAAAGGAACATAGTTTATTACAGAATGCAAATTAAAATCACTACCATGGTGTACACAGACTAGTCCCTGCCTGGGACCACAGTTCAGCAGGCCCAATCCTGGGCCTGCCTCAGGGTAAGCCTGGGTAAGCGTCGGTGCAGACTCGATAGGCTGAATGGCCTCCTTCTGCGCTGTAGGGATTCTATGATTCGATGAGAAACGCGTTTCCTGACTCACGTGGTATTTTGTGCCCACATTGCCTTTCTTGCTGACGGTGAAAGTGGGTGCGAAATCGCTCCCAATATTAATTTCTGTACACCCCATTTTATTGCATCCTGGATTTTCAAAACAAAACTAAAATTTGATCAATTTTAATCTTTCTTATCATCAGTCAGTATTTTGGAAGTAAGTTTTAAACTATTTAACAATTTAAAACAAATACCCCTGATAACTCTAACACACAGCTGCAGCCCCACACATCTACGTTTTTTTCCTGATGCATGTTTCATGAAAATCCCAAGCTTAGTTTTGCCATGGGCTCATCAGTAGGTAGTGCTGTGTACAAGTCAGTGGCTTATTAGGTGGTCCTGTATGAATTGTTGATGTGGGGAAGAGACTTTCAGGAAAGACTGGGTGTTTGTTTTCATTGTAATATGAACTTGAAATTCAATCCTTTGAGATCTCCGTCTGTGGCAATAGATGTTCAACAGGAAATGTCTCGAATCTGTTTCTTGTGCGTGACTGTAGAGGACAAGACAATGGAAACTTTTTCCCTTATATTACCATAAACATAATTTATTCCTACAGTAATTATTTTAAGATAGGAAAATCAAAGAAATAAAGCAAATTAATTATAGTGTAACCATTCGGATGCAGGCATTCTATTCAAACTAACTTACGATTGACTCAACAAAAAGAAGTTACTGTCTCATAACCTTACATTCACGACAGAATACATTGAGAAAGTGAAGGATGATTTCAACCACGGGGAAGGAATATGGTTTATACATGTTACTTCTGGTCAAGGTGCAAACTCACACATTTACTATAAGGTCATTTCAAGGGTGTGATTTTCTAAAGACATTTTTGAACTGGAAAGATACACCCAATGCCAGTACATGTTAGAAAAATTATGGGCACTGTAGCCAACATTTTATGATACGCACTTCCACTGGGTAGCGTGGATAACCAGAGTCTTTTTCCCTGGGTCGAAGGGTCAATTATTCAGGGACATAGGTTGAAAGTGAGAGGGAGAAAGCTTAAAAGAGATGCAAGTTAAGTTTTAAGTTAAGTTAATTTATTAGTGTCACAAGTAGGCTTATATTAACACTGCAATGAAGTTACTGTGAAAATCCCCTTCTCACCACACTCCGGCACCTGTTTGGGTACACTGAGGGAGAATTTAGCATGGCCAATGCATCTAGCCAGCACGTCTTTCGGACTGAGGGAGGAAACAGGAGCACCTGAACGAAACCCACGCAGACACGGGGAAAACATGCAGACTCCTCGCACAGACAGTGACCCAAACCGGGAATTGAACCCAGGTTGTTGTAAAAGACAGATTCTGCTTGACTAATTGTTTGATGAAATAACAGAGGGTTGATGAGGAAAAAGCAATGGATGATGTCTATATGGATTTTAAGAAAATGTTTGAGAAAGTACCACATAAAAGGCTGGTGAACAAAATTGAGGTTCATGGAATAGGAGGTCAGCATCAGTTCAGATAAATAATAGTGGTGACAAATGATTGTTTTTCAGACTGGTGGATTACAGACAGTGGTGTTACCCAAAGGTTAGTGCTCAGGTCACTATTTTTTTCTGATATATACAAATAACTTGGATATTGGAATACAGAATAACATTTCAAAATTTACCAATGATTCCAAATTTGCATATGTAGCCTGTGTGGATGACAGTGAGGATAACACAAATCAACAACAACAGGACGTAAATAGGCTAGCGGAATGATTTGATTTGATTTGGTTTGATTTATTATTGTCACATGTATTAACATACAGTGAAAAGTATTGTTCCTTGCGCACTATACAGAGAAAACATACCGTTCATAGAGAAGGAAATGAGAGAGTGCAGAATGTAGTGTTACAGTCATAGCTAGGGTGTAGAGAAAGATCAAAAGTCTGACAGCAGCAGGGAAGAAGCTGTTCTTGAGTCGGTTGGTATGTGAGCTCAGAATTTTGTATCTTTTTCCTGAAGGAAGAAGGTGGAAAAGAGAACGTCCGGGATGCGTGGGGTCTTTAATTATGCTGGCTGCTTTGCCGAGGCAGTTGGAAGTGTAGACAGAGTCAATGGATGGGAGGCTGCTTTGCGTGATGGATTGGGCTACATTCACAACCTTTTGTAGTTCCTTGCGGTCTTGGGCAGAGCAGGAGCCATACCAAGCTGTGATACAACCAGAAAGAATGCTTTCTATGGTGCACCTGTAAAGGTTGGTGAGAGTCGTAACTGACATCCCAAATAGTCTTCTGAGAAAGTAGAGGGGTTGGTGGGCTTTCTTAACTATAGTGTCAGCATGGGGGGACCAGGACAGGTTGTTGGTGATCTGGACACCTAAAAACCTGAAGCTCTCGACACTTTCTACTTCATCCTCATTGATGTAGACAGGGGCATGTTCTCCTTTACGCTTCCTGAAGTCAATGATAATCTCCTTCATTTTGTTGACATTGAGCGAGAGGTTATTGTTGCTGCACCAATTCATCAGATTTTCTATCTCATTCCTGTACTCTCTCGTCATTGTTTGAGATCCAACCCACTACGGTGCTGTTGTCAGCAAACTTGAAAATTGAATTGGAGGGAAATTTGGCCACACAGTCATAGGTATAAGAGTATAGTAGGGGGCTGAGAACACAGCCTTGTGGGGCACCGGTGTTGAGGATGATCATGGAGGAGGTGTTGTTGCCTATCCTTACTGATTGTAGTCTGTGAGTTAGGAAGTTCAGGATCCAGTTGCAGAGGGAGGTGGCGAGACCCAGGCCATGGAGATTGAAGATGAATTTTGTGGGAATAATAGTGTTGAAGGCTGAGCTGTAGTCAATAAATAGGAGTCTGACATAGGTGTCCTTGTTATCTAGGTGTTCCAGGGTTGAGTGCAGGGCAAGGGAAATGGCGCCTGCTCTGGACCTGTTGCGGCGGTAGGCAAACTGTAGTGGATCCAGGTAGTCCGGGAGGCTGGAATTGATTTGTGCCATGACCAACCTTTCGAAGCACTTCTTAATGATGGATGTCAGAGCCACTGGCCGATAGTCATTAAGGCACGCTGCTTGGTTTTTCTTAGGTACCGGGATGATGGTCGTCTTCTTGAAGCAGATAGGGACCTCAGATTGTTGTAAAGAGAGAATGGGCAGACAAGTGTCAAATGGATTTAATACAAAGAAATGTGAGGTGATATACTCTCGCAGATGTTCTCGGGAGAGGCAATATAGATTAAATGGCACAGTTCCAAAATGTGGACAGGGACAGAGGAACCTGGGGCATTTGTATAGATCATTGAAGAAGACAGGACATATTGAGAGAGCATTAGCAAATATTAGAGATCTTGGGCATCATAAATAGAGTGATTGAGTACAAATGTTGGGATGTTCAGCTGAATCTGTCTAAAGCTCAAATTAGGTGACAGCTAGAGTATTGCATCCAATTCTGATCCCTCCACTTTAGGAAGGATGTGAGGGTTTTTGCGAGGGTGTAGGGGAAATCTACCAGAATTGTTCCAGGGATGAGCTATTCTGTTAGGTTGGGAAGCTGGGGTGATTTTTCTTGAAGCAGAGGAGATTGAGGAGGGATTTGATAGAAGAGTACAAGATTATGAAATGTTTAGACAAGATAGACAAAGGAAAGCTGTTCCCATTAGCTTTCCCATCCCGCCACTGCAGACAGTGGAATTTGAATTCAATTTTTAAAAATCTGGAATTAAGAATCTACTGACGACCATGAAACTATTGTTGATTGTTGGAAAAGCCCATCTGCTTCACTAATGTCCGTTAGGAAAGGAAATCTGCCATCCTTACCTGGTCTGGCCTACATGTGATTCCAGAGCCACAGCAATGTGGTTGACTCTCAACTGCCCTCGGGCAACAAGGGATGGGCAATAAATGCTGGCCAGCCAGTGATGCCCATGTCCCACAAATGAATAAAAAAAACTTAGCTGATGATAAAATGACTCGGGGACACAGAATTTGAGAAAGGGATATGGAAAGATGTGAGGAAGAAAGCTTTACACAATTTCTTTTACTATTGAATCCACCTCTACCATCCTTGCAGGTAGGACATCCAAGATCACAATAACCCACTACTGAAAAGAATTTTCCTCGTCTTCCATTTTCTTTTTATCATTTATCTAAAATCATCACCTGGTTACTGACCCTGCTGCTAGTAGGAACAGTCTCTCCTCACCCGCTCTATCAAAAACTTTCAAAATTTTGCAAATCTCGATTAAAGCTTCCTTTAACCTTCTTGGATCTGAGGAGAACAATCCTAGCTTCCCTCAGCCTCCACATAAGTGAAGTACTCAGCCCTGGGGCTATTCTGATCTACCTTCTTTGCATCCTCTTCAAGATCGTGAAATCCTTCCTAAAGTGTGGTGCCCAAAATTGGACACAATACTTGAGTTGAGACCTAATCTATGAAAGGTTTACCATAACTCGCCTGCTTTTGTATTCGATGCATCTATTTATAAAGTCAACAATCCTATATTTTTAACAGCCTTATCAACTTGTCCTGCTACCCTCAAAGATTTGTCATTGTGAAGCCCGAGTCTTTCTGTCCTTACATTCTTTTTGAAATTGAAGCATATAATTTATATATACTTCCTGAAGTCTATACAACAAGAAGCAAAAGCTACAAGTATATATCCAGCACCGTGTAATTTTATTCTTAATCTCTCTCAAACACATGCACAGAATCTCTATTTAGAAACACTTCACTTGAATAAGCTTATTGAAATTTGTCCTCTAGTTTTTCCTCAAGTAATTTTGAAAAACAACTGAGCATAAAATGACAGAATCTAAAGAAAAATATTCCATCAGTGCAGCTGACCATACAGTGCATATACATTCTCATGAAATTAGGTGCAGTGCACACCATCATACTTCACAATCCAAATTCAGCTAATAGCACCATAGCTCCTGGCAAAAATGTCAAACGCATGCCCAGGTTTCTTTGGAAAGCTGATGCATTGAAGTAAAAATACTAATGAAAGCGTTAAAAGCCATAAAACAACCCAATGAATAAATATAATCATGTCATTGCAAAATCTATTTTTCTATTATTTCCTTCATTTTACACATATTGGAAACTTCAGTTACCCAGAAAAGCAATACAGATTATTTTTGAGCAAGTGTTTTGAGTAATTTATGAGGAAAAGATAGATGGGGGGGAGGAGTATGGGAAATTGGGCCTTATTTTAGGTGCTACGAAGTCTTTAAGCCTTCAAAATGGCGCTCACAGTGTCCATGCAAACCTTTGGAACAAATCATGCCAGATGTCAGACAGTGTTAGTGTACACAAGGTGAAGAGCTGCTGGAAGTATGCAGAGCAGGCAGATCATGGCTTCAATCAGTGTGTAACACTGGTTTGACGCCACTGGTGCCATTTTGGAGCTCACGGCTGCAGCTAACACTCTCTCTGAACCTAACCCAACTCAACATATGTTCAGCAGCAGGATGGACTTCAATTCTGCAAGTGCTTGGTGCTTTGTACCTTTGTTTAGAATTGCAAAAATCTACAGGCAATGGTGTAAAAGGTGCTAAAGGAGGTTTTGTTGACTTCAAGGCTTTTGCGTAAACCAATTGCTCGCAGACAGTGGTGCACTAGTATTCATTTCCCTTGGAATACAATATGATAGGGAGAATGAACAGAGAGCCCTCAAGCTGCTTGAAGAGAGAAGGAGGGAATCATAGAATCATAGAATCGCTACAGTGCAGAAGGAGGCCATTCGGCCCATCGAGCCTGCACCGACAACCATCCCACCCAGGTCCAATCCCCGGAATGCTACATTTTTACCTTGCTAATTCCCCTGACACTAAGGGTTGACTTAGCATGGCCAATCATTCGAACCCACACATCTTTGGACAGTGGAGGTAGAAGGGTTCCCAGCAGAAGGCCATATCTGCTCAGTTCATTCAGGGAGCAATTTGTCTACTTCAACCCCAGTGAAGAACAGTGAGTCAGGTACTTCTTCAGCCAGATCTTCTTCACTGACAAATGTCACCTGCTGTAGTCTCAAAACTAGGCAAGGACCAGATTGCCAGAGGCTGTGAAAATGGCTATGGCTTTGAACTCTAATGCATCTGGCTCCTTTCAGGCTGGTGTTGAAGATATTTGCAACATCACACAGTTTGGTGTCCATTCTGGCATAAGAGAGATAAAGACTCTCTATTCATTTAGAGTTAACTACATTTCTTTCTCACTTGCCAGAGTATGAAGAATGGGTACATAGTTTTGCTAGAACTGCAGATTTCCCAATGGTATAAGGTAACTTTGACTGCGTGCACATCACTTTGTGGACGCTTGCGTATCAACTCTGCCCTAAACTGGAACTAAAAGGGATTCTACTTCCTCAAAGTTCATCTTGAGTGTGACCACATGTAGAACATTACACAGGCCAATGCCCAATTTCCTGACCACAGTCATGATGCCGTTATTTTGCAGCAGTCTATAGTGCCAATTGAATTTGAGTCACCATGAGAAAGCAAAGATAACCTTTATTACAGGGTAATAAAGGTTATCCACTGATGGCATGACTGATGACAAACAGTAATCGAATCATGGTTTCCCATTCACCAATATCCCACCTTCCCTCTGTTATTGACAATTATACAGTCTGCTTGGCCACTATGCTGAAATAAAAGGCATGGTGGCACAATGGTTAGCACTGCTGCCTCACAAACACCAGGGATCTGGGTTCAAATCCAGCCTTGGATGGCTATCAGTGTGGAGTTTGCAATGTAGGGATTGTATGATCTAATATAGCACATAAAAGCATTCCAGACAAAATGTGTAAATGAATTCATCCCATGTTGAAAACAAAAGTCAAAAATGATATTTGTGCATTCCCTTAATGCCTGTTTTCTGTGTGACTTTGCCATCCCTAATGTTCATGCACAATGTTATACCAGAGACTACTGCATGGCTGCTAAAAGAGTGCTGACTTTTCAGTGGGCAAGACTGCAGAAAGCACTGAAGAATGACCTCAAACAGCTCTCAGCCTAGAAGGCCTGGTAATGGATTGTACCAACTTGACTTGGGTGGCAGCAAGGGCATAGGCAAAGAGGCAAGGATTGGAAGAAGAATCCTGTCACCCGAGGGAGGACGGTAGGTTTGTGCTCCATGTTGCCACTCCTCTTCCCCCAGGCTGCATCTGAGTAATCTTTCGGAGGGCAGATTGCTGGAGGGCTGTGCCACCCTGTAATCATTGCACATTGTAATCCACAGCCATCATAACAGCTCTCTAAGCTTCCACTGCAGCATCCAGATGTTGGGTAGTTGCTGTTTGATCTGCAATGCAAACCCATCATCTCTTCAGCATGAAGGGTCCACAATTATATAATGGCCATCACTTCCATGCAGGAAAAGGATGGGCACCAATCTCTGAGCAAACCCTTGAGTCCAGGTAATGTTCCACTCCTCGATTCTCCTTAACGTTGTTCACAGGATTTCCAGAAAGCTTCCCAATATGCTACACAGTTCATTGTGTTCATGCATCGGCTTTCCTCTGCAGGCTACTCCATCCAAGCGCTCATTTGAGTTTTCTGCAGCAGAATTCCAGAATGACCTTACCTTCCAACAAGCTAACACAAGCTTTCCTTGCTCCCTTCCCTGTCTGCAGTCCATTTGAGCCCACTGTCTCACCACATGTAAAACCATGTGTATTGTATCATCTAAATTACGCACAATGGGGGGAATTTTACCATTTTGAGTCTAAGTGCCAAACCTGGGCGTCAAATAGATCCGAGCCTGGAATCCTCTTTCCAGCGCGCCCATACGCAGTTCGAAAAAAATCTGACAGAGCGCGCCCGGGCGCGAAAGAAAGAAAAAGCAGAAAGCAGAGAGAGCGGCTCTCTGACGATCATCCTCTGGTCGGGGGGGGGGAGGGGGGGGCAGGACCCAGATCATCCTCTGGTCGGGGGGGGAGGGAGTGGGAGGGGAGAAGGAGTGACCAAGCATCCCCTGGGGGGGGGGGGGGGAGGAGAGGGGGTGTGACGTATCATCCTCTGGTCGGGGGGGGGTTCTGCTGCCTGTCTGTGGCCGATCCCTCCTGCCGGAGTGGGCGTGCGGCCATGCCATCCCACAAAACCTTCAGGATGAAGCCATTCCTCACTAAGAAGATGAAGCAGAACCAGCCGATTCCACAGTGGATCCGCGTGAAAACCGGCGACAAGATTAGTCCAAATCCAAGAGGGGACACTAGAGAAGGACCAAGCTGGGCCTGTAAAGGGATACACCATCACTGGTACACTACCAGCCACAGATTACTCTTCCCTGCAGGGGCAAGAGAGCGGGAGAGATGGCTGTGGTGACAGTGGTGTCGGTAAAGCCGTGATCTGCTCAGATTCGGGTGCAGATCGCGTTAAAGGCCCGACGCCTGACTTTACCGCGATTCCGCGCCAGAAAACGGGCGCAAAGTTTTGGTAAAATCAGGCCTAATGTTAGGCCCAGACTTTAGGTCCCTGGGTTGGGTGCACAACTTCAGCAGAATTCCCAGCTCAGGGAAGCCGATCTTTAAAAATGCCCACAAACAGGCCAAAATTTTGTCCTGGTGTAGGAAGCAAACTGGATTAGGAGTCAGGGCAGGTAACTCCAGGATGAGTGAGGAGTCCGCTGGGTATGAAGGCACACTGGGCAGAAGGCCTGCCTCTGTGCACTGGCACTGTGTTTAAATAATTTTTACAAAACACACTCCAGCCCTCTCCCTCACCCCACATACACTCTCTAAGCCCTAACTATGCAAACCTTTGCCACCCCATGCTCCCCACTCATCCACAATGACCCCTCATATCCCCATGCCAAACCATGACACACACCCATCATCCTTTGCCATTAGCCCATCCATGCCAATACACCTAGTATCTGTACTAGGTGTACTTCCTTGACTTCTTTGACACTTCTTTGACATCTGGGCAATTTCTTGACAGTTGAACATTTCCTTGACAGTTTGGACAGTTCTTTGACAGTTTGACAATGCCATGACAACTGGACAGTTTTTTGACAGTTCCTTAACAGTTTGGGGAAACCAAAGATAGTTTAAAGGGATTTATATTTGCATTGGTTAACATTAGAAATGAGGTATAGTTTTAAGTGGATTTAATTTAATGTTTCTGTGGAAGGAAGGGTAAAACCTACAGTTAGACTCATGATGGACAAAGATGTCTGTAGACGTAGAGGTTGGTTCAATTCCAAATGTGTTTCTATTGTGCTTAGAGAGGGCTACAGCATGAAGAGTAAATATACTAGCAATACTAGTTGTGTAGCAATTGGGGGCCTTGTAAAGTAGAAAAGCTTTTAAGCTTTAGTTTTAGCAAGATATATTACAATTGAATGAGAACATCAGGGAGTGAATATCTCTCAACTCTGCCAGGAGAACAACTGGACAGGACAGGAGCTGCAAAGAGGCAGGTTTCCCAAAGGACCATTTACAGTTCAGGTAGCCAGGGAGTTGGGACAGAAAAAAATTCTTATGATGACTGAAGGTAAGACAACAGGGATCAAGGTATTTTTCAGAAGAATTCAAGGAAGAGTAAACAGAATGTTCTGAGTTAAAGAGACAATTTCAGTCACCAGATTTAAAATGGGAACGCAGACTTCAGATGTAAATCAAAAGTTTGCTGCCATTTTAATAGTCTGAGAATTGAGAGTTAAAGCAATTATGAAGAGTTTGTACAGTAGTCAACACAAAAAACTCCAAAAGGGGGTGGTTTCAAATCTGGATACTGGATTTGCGATTAAAAGTGGAATGGAATTTAAAAGAGTCATTGGAAAATCTGGACTGGATTTTGGAATGCAAACTGCTGATGGAAAGTATTATTGTGAAAGAAGATTTTAAAGGAAATGGAATTTGGGAGTGGAGTTTGGAAATTCTCATTTGACAATCACCTGGGGAAATTCTGAGGTTCAGGGAGGAGAGTATATTTGCTCATAACCATCTTGTATGTTTGAAGGGACATTGCATTGCTAAGACTGTTGTAGTTTAAGATATACTCGGTCATCTATGTTAATCTTAAAATCTGTGTATATTTGTTTAGCTAAGGGGGGAATATCATAATCCAATTTGTTCATGTTTAATAAATACTTCTCTCTTGAATTGAATTGATTTATTATTGTCACATGTATTGGGATACAATGAAAAGTATTGTTTCTTGTGTATTATACAGACAAAACATACTATGCATGGAGTACTTAGGGGAGAAGAAAGGATAGGGTGCAGAATATAGTGCTGCAGTTACCAATAATGTGAGGAGAAAGCTCAGCTTAATATGTGATAGGTCCATTCAAAAGTCTGATGACAGCAGGGAATAAGCTGTTCTTGAGTCTGTTGGTACGTGTTCTCAGACTTTTGTATCTTTTTCCCGATGGAACAAGGTGGAAGGGAATATGTCCCGGGTGCGTGGAGTCTTTGATTATACTGGCTGCTTTCCTGAGGCAGCGGGAAGTACAGATAGAGTCAATGGATGAAAGCTAATTTGCATGATGGACTGGGCTATGTTCACAATTCTTTGTAGTTTCTTGCAGTCTTGGTCAGAGCAGGAGCCATACCAAGCTGTAATACATCCAGAAAGAATGCTTTCTATGGTGCATCTGTAAAAAATTGGTGAGAATCGTAATGGACATGCTGGATTTCCTTAGCCTTCTGAGAAAGTAAAGGCGCTGGTGGGCTTTCTAAACTATAATGTTGGCATGGAGGGACCAGGACAAATTGTTTGTGATCTGAACACCTAGAAACTTGAAACTCTTGACCAATCCATTTCATCATCATTGTTGTTAAAAATAATTAGTGGTCCTGTGAATCTGTTCCTCCACGTTTTATAAAAAAACTAAAAGTTAAGAAGCACGGTCTCACCTGCTGTTCACACAATGCTCCTACTGCAGCTAGGTCAGAGAATTTGGTGGCCAGCCAAATCTCTGTCCACTGCAGCGTGATGGAAAAATCCCACCGGCATGAATGGTAATAAGATTCTGGCCACAGTCTTTTGAGCCAGGGTTCCATTCTGGAATCTTCCCGTCCACTTATAACACCAACTGGGGTCATAGCAACAGGTGGACATGTCCTTGACAGCTGGATAGATCTTTAACAGCTGAACAGCTTTTTGATAACTTGACTATTCCAAGAAATGGTGTGTAAAAACTCTATCATCAAGTCCCATTTTAATGATATGAAATGATGCCATACCACTCTCAAAGTGTCCCTTAACTTTCCAAAAGGGTATTTTACCTCTACCAAAGATGCCCCAAGGGCCTTATTCAAGAGGGTACCTTATCTCTCCAAAGAGGTACATACCCTGGCTATCCAAATGAATCCATCAAGTTTAGATCTCCTTTCACCTGCTCTAATTAGTACACTCCAGGTTTTATATTCCTGGCCATCCAAAATCCCACTTCAGTGGAGCTAGCTGGTTAAAAGTTTATTTATTAGTGTCACAAGTAGGCTTACATTAACACTGCAATGAAGTTGCTGTGAAAATCCCCGAGTCACCACAGTCTGGGTTTGGGTACACTGAGGGAGAATTGAGCATGGCCAATACACCTAACCAGCACATCTTTCGGACTGTGGGAGGAAACTGGACCACCCGGAGGAAATCCATGCAGACACGGGGAGAGCATGCAGACTCCGCACAGAAAGTGACCCAAGCTGGGAATCGATCCCAGATCCCTGGCACTGTGAGGCAGCAGTGCTAATCACTGTGCCACCTGGTGGTTATTGTAATAGCCAGCTGCCCTCTTGAACAATGCAGGCATGAACCCCAGCCCAACTCAAGTCCCACCCCTGTGAAGATGGGAAATACCAGCTTAGGGGGCAGGACTTAGAATTTTCAGCCAATTCCAGGATTTTCGCCATGACAAAAAGCCTATCTACTGTGGAGAAAATTCAGGCCTTAGTATATGAGGAGATGGCTATGAGTGTGAAATCAAGTCACGATCCATCTTCATCATCCTTGTTTTCTTGCTGCTCCTCCACTGTCTAGCCAGGTTACATTTCTTGGCTACCTGAAAGAAGAAAGATACAAGGATAAGGTTATGATGGGAGGAGCAGCATGGTGCTGGTGCAGAGCAAGATGTATATGCTTATACCATCTACAATTTGTAAATCAGAAGAAATATTGGAATGCATGAAAGAGAATTAGACATGAGAATCCCATCGCTTTCAATGGGTTCAAACCTGGTATTGGCCGCAGCCTCAGTAATTGTGATCCAAATTATGGGAAGCACCATCTCCTCCATGGTGGTTAGAACTTGCAGTTGTCTATCTCCCTTCGGTTAGCTTCAGCTGTTTCTGTTAATGCCCCTTGTCCAGCAACAGGTAGAGAAGTGTGTCAGTGAGTTTGGTGCAGTGTTTTGCTGATGTGGCTGTCATCATTATAAAGCTGGCATTACATGCCAGCTGAGTGTGGTTGTGAGGCTTGCAGCAGTGTTTAAATTTGTGAAGGTGAGGACAAGCTATGAATGTTAGGTAGGAACTATACTTGATAGAAATTATTGGTAGGTGAGTATTGAGCATGGAGTGAATTGAGCAGTGTGTGAGGCTAGTGTTAGGATATAGCCTTTGAAGATGCATTTACTGACCTTGCCCATTCATGTGAGGTCATTGAACTTGCTGTGGCACAACATCCAGGTCTTCAGGGCTTGACCCCCGGCATTGACATTCACTTGCTTCAACTGCCTCTGAATATGTGTCTGGAGGGCCCCTTGGCCTTCTGCTGATACAGGAGATCTCTCATCATTTTCACCACTCCACCAAATACTCCAGTGCAGCGGCCAAAAAACTGAAGCCCACATTTTCCAATGTTGTGCCATTACTCAATGTTTCGCAAATCAGATTCACTTTCTAGCCACCCTTTCAGAGGTTTAGACAAGCTTTAAGAAGTGCAAGCCAACTTTATCTGATACTAGCTGCTCATGATATTGGATCACTGCCAGGTGCCCAAACAATTAACAGCGCTTTTAGTACTAGCTGGATACTGAAGTCATTGAAATAAGCAGGCAACATGATGCTGACACGGCAAAGAGAGGCTGAAACAGAGCAATGTATCCCCCTCCACCCCATCATCCTGTGCCCTTATCTACATTGCATAACTAACATGACAACGAGAGATTGAATCAGTGCACTGATGACTCAATAAAATTGGAGCAAAATGTAAAGCTCAGGAAGAAGCTGGAAGAATGCATCAGAGACTCAGTGAAGAGATTCTGGTGCAATGGATTGGCAAAAGAATGTTCTTCACTTTAACTTCTGGTGAAGGAAAAAAATCACTGACCTGAATTAGGCCTAGTCAGAAGGCTGCAACAGCAATTTACAAACATCTCTATTGGCCTGCGGGCTATCTCATGAATGTCCCTGTTTTATCATATAAAAGACTTGGTACACTGTCTTGTAACAGATCACAGAACAACTAATACTGTAATGAGGGCAGAAAATACCAATTCACACTGGGCCATCTGAAAGAAAAATATATGTTAATATTCTAGCCTCTAATTGACCTACCATACACCTTCTGTTTATATTTCAAATTCCTTGGTGCCATGATTTTTTTTGTTAATTCGATTATTACCATTCTATCAGACATACAATGTCCTTAACAATGTTGTCTTTATTACTCTTGCATCTATGTCATTCTGTCTCTAACACACTCAATATGCTGTAGGTTATAACAAAATAAAACATATTTTCAAACAAAATATATATCATAAAGAATAAGAAATGTTGAATGTGATCATTGCCTATCTGGGATCTGCTGATATTCGCAAACACCTTTTGTCCTTATGTGTGATGATTTATTCAGAAGCTCTTGATTGAATTGTTGCCTTATAATTAACAGCCAGCTATCTATTATCCTACATTTATCTGACAAGTGAAGACCTCATAAACGTTGTTTCTATCCCTTTTGCAAGCTGATTGCCACCATGCATTATATCCAGCTGAGAGATCAGGATGCTCTGAGCTTCGCTTTTGCTCCAAAATCACTCTCCTGCTGCTCTGCGATAATCTCCAGGAACTGTAATTCAGACAGGCCAACAGACATACACTGAATTTTCAATCATGATGGCCTAAATTCTTCATATTTAATACAAATGTGAAGAAAATCAATGTTAAACCGTCCCAACAGTTCAAGCAGAAGTAAAGTGTTACACCTGAAATGTTTTTGACTTCCGTTATTTTCATCCAATATGTGACTTCTAAATTTTATTGAAAAGCATCTGACAGCCTATACTATTCATGAACCCGTTTAAAAATCTACTAATTGCCCCTGGTGTTCGGAGCCTCCTCGATGGATTGGTAAGTCTCATCAACTGAAGATGTGCGGTTGCATGTTATGAAGCATAGCAATTAAATATTGGCTAAAAATACTATTTGAAAATGAAATCAAATACCCAACGTTACTGCATTAAACCTTAATAATTTGCCCTGAAAGTGATTGGCAACTGTTCCAGGATTAATACCATTGCCAAAGCCTTCCACTTATGCATTGACCAGCTCACAATTTAACCCCCACCATCATTCATTTTAATTGGAGGATGACAGGCAGAAAACCCCACCCATTGCATATTCTTAAAATGCACTCCTTACATATGATTCTTCATTTGAAATGTTGCATATTGGCACACATTAGTGCATGTTTTGTGAGTGGACATAAAGTCTCTGTAGAATGTGCCAGTTGCATACTGATGAATTGGTAAGTCTGGTGAGAATGAAGGGTAAAAATCACATGCTTTGCTAGAGCTGTCTCTTAAAGTTACAATAAATCAGGCAGACAGTGTCGGCCTTTGAGGATAAATCTCTGAAGGCTTGTTGTGCCTCTCTGAACTGCCTCTGAGGCCAAGGGACTGAAAAGTGCCTGAATGTCACATTAAATCTACCAGGAGAATGGGGCACTTCAAAAGAGGAATGCAATCATATCTGATGGAAAATACATTTCCTGAAAGCAGCTGACAAAAAAGTAATCTTTGATGGGTCTGTTGAATAACAATTGATATTGTCTTTTCCAACATTTTTCATTATTACTGCCTTATGCTGGCTTCTTCGTGTATTAGAGCAATATTAACTGTTTGACAGGGACAAACCAAAGAATCCACGAACTGCAACTCAGTCAGATGTTCCTGCACTATTTCACTTGATATAATTCAGAAAGAAAAAAGACAGCACTGCTTGGTTTACTTGAGTTTTTTAAACTTTGTTCCACTTTTCTTCATAGGTACATTGGTTTGTCGTGAGTCAAGACTAGATAAATTTGACGGCTTGAGACTTGTATGCAATGGAACAAAATCGAAGGAACATTTTTAGGCCTGTAGCGCCTATGGAGTGAGGATGTTTTCCAGTCAGAGATGGAGTTGCTACAATTTCATTTCTTTAGGCACTTTTTACAAGGTGGCTTCTGAAATAACAAAATATTACAATGTCTGTGGAGAGAGCAAACCTGAAACTCCATGAACTCTGTTTCTCCACAGATGCTGCCTGACCTGTAGCATTTACGCCATTTTAGGTGTTCATTTCAAATTTTTAATATCCACGGTCATTTAAATATTATAAACGTGTTGGGCAGGACTTCCCCTTTAACTGGGATTCGCATGAACCCTGGAACAGATTCTCTCGTGTTGTCCTTACATTCTCGGACATATTTTCCATTAGCCAATCAAATATATGTAAATGAGTGGCAGATGTACATTAATTAGATGTAAATTACCTTGCTGATATTATAAATACACGTCACACTGTCCATGCAGGAGGGAAGAATGCATTATTGCAGCTGAGAAAATTCATACAGACTGGCAGATGGGGGAAAGAGCATTCAGTGTTAATGAGGGAGATTTATTGAGTTGAAGAAATTCCCAAGTTTTACAAAAAGAAAAACATTAGGAAACAAGTCCAAAAGGAAAGATGGGTGAAGATAGTGATGAAAGGATACAGGGATGATGTTTCCTCTGGCTGGGGGGTCTGGAACAAGAAGTCACGGGTACAGGATACAGGGATACATTTAGGACTGAGATGAGAAGAAATTCCTTCACTCAGAGAGTTGTGAATCAATGGAATTCTCTACCACATACGGCTGTGGTGGCCAAGTTACTGAATGTATTTAAGAAAAAAATAGATAGGTTGCTAGATACTGAAGGCATCAAGGGGTGTGGGGAAAGAGAGTGGGAGCATGGCGTTGATATAGAGGGTCAACCATGACCACACTGAATGGTGGAACTGGCTCAAACCATTCGAATGATCTACTCTTCTCCCATTTTCTATGTTTCGATGCTACCCATTAGGTTGAAAGAAATGGACAAGCCTCATCAAGTATTACAACAATACTGATGGAAAGAGAAGATGACAGGTTTAAAGATTGCAAGAAATTTATTGGGCACACTCGATATTTCAAAGAAGTTGAAACTAACTGTGGGTATGATTCCACTCTGTAAACTCCAAACACAAGGCAAGTATAAAATAGCATCAGAAGCCTTGGATGAAATCACGTAGATGAAAGCAACATGTCTTGCAAATTATTTAGCATAAGATCTGCAAAATGAGTGTCACAACATTTGAGAAAAATGCTTAAGAACATGCAATTATTGATTAAAAGTAAATGTTCTACTGCATGAGGCCAATTTCTGATTCACAATTATCCCATTTTCATTTTTAGTGGTAACTGGATTAAAATTGAAAAATAGAATCATCTTAAAAGCTCAATGTTCTGATTTTAATACTGGACCTTGTTTTAGGTAGCCAGCACCCTCACAGATACAGGCAGTGCCTTCATGAATGTACATAAATAGAGGTCAAATAATGCAACATCATTTGCATCTCTAACTGCATTGTTACCATAGTTCCTCAACCAACCTAGAAACCATGGATAAAGTAGGGAGGTAAGTTTTCAGTTAAATGTTCTCAGCTAAAGTGCTGCAAAGTGCTGCAACTTAGGTTGTAAAACTATCGCAATAGATCTATGCTTCTCTGATAGCAGCATGTAAGGAGAATGAACTTTTCTTCAAAGGCTTTCACAGATTTGTGTTACCTCACACAACAAGATTTACAACCAACGGCTGAGCCACGGCTCAGACAGCATTGACTATTGCAGTCACAGTTACTGCAGCCCTCAAATTCAACACCTCAAACTCCTCCTAGGCTGCAAATAGACACTGGAATTTTCCACAGTGCTTTTACATTTTGTCCTTTACGTCATTCCAATCCCCCTAACCGCAGCTCTCTACCTTTGCACAGCAAGTAAGAGGCTGGCTAATTGTGGACATAGGTTATTGCCCCAAACTTAGCTGAAGACTTTTCTCAGGCAAGCCAACTGTGCTTTAGTCAGATCCATTATTAACTATAGCCCTCACTAAGCAAGCAACTGAAGTATTTAAGCAATGATTTAGCACTTGCACAAGTTTTCCTTATGGATGGGGTCAATGCAGGCCTCTTGTGAGTGATTAGGACAAATATAGCCGATCTTCCACTTTATCAGGTACATGTAGTGTCACGGCTTTATTGGAACATCTGGGCTAGAGGAGTACAGGTATATTAGTGCTCTGCCAGGATGATGTTAGGATCCATAATCATTGGTGTGACCAGTGAACACAGTCACTATTAAATGTTACATGCAGTGAATCAAATTGGGCAGAGATTGGCATCAATGATGTTAGGACCTCAGGGAGAGACTGAGAAGGATTATTCATTCAAAACATTTACCAACACTTCAGACTTGTCTCTTGCATTCCAATGCTGGCATTGCCATAAATGAGGATGGGGATGTTCTTGGATCTACATCCTCCTCCTCCTGTGAGTTTCATGTTGCCCAATACCATTCCTGACTCGATGTGATAGAGCTACAGAGCTTTGCTGCAATCCATTGATTGTGGAACCTCTCAGCAATATCTATAGCCTGCTGCTTTAGATGGTTAACATATAAGGAGCCCTGAAGCTATAGTAGGTTAATCCCTCATTCTTTGTTGTGCCTGATGCTACTCCTGGCACTTCCACACTTGCAATGAACCTGGTCTGGTGGCATTCTGCAATACAAGTGTTACAGGGATGACAGTGATGGCACAGAAGATGAAGAAAAAGTGGAGGACTCCAACATTACCCTGCAGGCAAAGCTCTTTGGCATCAGCGCTTTGAAGCCCACTCCAGCTGAATAATTTCTGCTTGTTTTATTAATAGTTATGTCCAACCTCACTCCCAGTCCTTCCACCCTTAAATAAATTGCATCTTTCCAACAGTAATGTTAGTATTCAGGTCACCTGACAACAGAATGTCAGCAGTTACAACAGCAACACTCTGAACACAAGAAAGGCTAATCATTTTACGAGCTTACACAACTGTTGACATAGGTCCAAACATCCCCCATCTCCCCCCCCCCCACCCCCACCTCCCTCCCCCCCACCTCCACCCCCACCCCACCACCATGCCCCCCCTCCACCCCCACCCCACCACCATGCCCCCCTCCCCCTCTCCATCCCCACTCCACCACCATGCCTGTCTTAGGTTCTTTCTTACCAGCTCCATAAGATAGTCCTCTTATGGTTTCAGGATTGGAGAAGGAAGGCTACAGACACCCTTGAGATGTTCATAGTTCGAAACCTCTCATGGTTTGAACATGAGAGGGCCTAATTGCAGATTGCAGCAACTTGATAGTTACCAGGACAGTCGTGCGAAGTAGGCTTTCCAACATTAATATGGATATTGTTTAAGTGACTGGCAAGAATGCAGACATACTGCCATCCTCAAAGAAGGCAACATGCCCATTTCCTTCCCTTTGTATGACTGGTGCTGTTATCAAGCTCTCGTGTAGTACTCCTTTTGATCAGCAGGAGAGCAGACGCAGGGGTATCTGATCTGAGTAAACTCTTTAACCATTCTCTTTTCCATCTTGTCAAAGGTGAATGAGGTTGTGGGGATCCAAACATACAAGGACCTAGTGTAAACATCTGGGATAAATGCTACCACATTTGTCACAGATCCCTGTAGGGAAAGCCAAGTTCTAGCATTCTTAGAGTTGAACTCATGCTTCATAATCGATTGCAAAGTGTCAATGCCGTAACCTGTGTCAAAGCGGTTGGTCCAAACAAGATTCTTAATGGAGGAGAGGGAGATATATAGAGAGAGAGAAAACAAAGAAAGAGAGAGAGATCTCAGCACCTCACAAGGGAAATTCAGAGTGTGGGACCTTGGCAATTAAAGGCCTGCTGAGCAAAGATGAGGGATAAATTGGAGGAATGCGTTCAGAGTGCATTGTTGTACAGCCAACTGAGGGAACAAGGATGGGAAGGGAAGAATGATATCTTGTGGGAATATGAATATGTGGTGGACCTCAGTTGTGCCTTTGTCCTATATGGACCACCGTTGTGTGGGCTTGTTATACCTGGACACATCCCCTTCCAGTTTGGTTCCTCCCCTCGGCACCTAGTATAAAGGTGGCTGTCTCCTCCCCCTTGTTCAGTCCAGGTTGGTTATTTGTTGGGATCTGCTCCTGATTCTGTTGTGAATAAAAGCCTACACTATATTGGCATATCGGTAGTCTTTCGCCTTATTGATAGCGCATCAATTTTATTCACAACAGTTACCAGTATGGAGCAGTTTCTAAAACCCGACAAGTTAGCATTAGACCCTCAAGAGCCTCTGATAAATTTGATCATTGGTTGGACTGCTTCGAAGCATTCGTCGACACCGCTGCGGCCATCGACACCAACGCCGCTAAACTCCACGTGCTCCGCGCCCGGATAAGCGAAGCTGTCTATGGAATCTTCCGGGACGCTACTACTTACGCAGACGCTATCGAACTCCTAAAAGGGCAGTTCTGAAAGAGCCCTAACGTGGTTTACGCCAGACATCTCCTAACTACCCGCAAGCAGCAGCCAGGAGAATCGTGCGCCCAATTTCTGCGCGCCCTGCGGGTCCTAGCTCGAGCTTGTGACTGTAAGGCTGTTACAGGAGCTCAGAACATGGAGGACCTGATCCGCGACGCCTACGTTGTGGGCATTGAGTCGACATACATCCGGCAGCGCCTGCTGGAACAAGATGACCTAGATCTCCGAAGAACAGCCACGATGGCTGAAACGCTAGAAGCGGCCTACCATAATCTCGGGTCTTAACTTGCATCCCGTTCCACCGACGGCTCCACCGCGACGGCTGTTCCGGCAGGGCCCAAATGTTACTTTTGTGGCCTACCTAAGCACCCTCGGCGTCGCTGCCCGGCGAAGGACGCGATTTGCTCCGGGAAGGGATTATCCAGGCCAGCACCAGCCCCTGGAGGGCACAAGTGGTCGTAGTTAAATCGGGGGAGAAACACCGCATGGTGATTGACTACAGCCAGACCATAAACAGGTATACTCAACTAGATGCGTATCCTCTTCCCCGTATCGCGGACATAGTCAACCGCATCGCGCACTATAGGGTTTTCTCGACGATCGATTTGAAATCGGCTTACCACCAGCTCCCTATCCGCTCGGAGGATCGCCCATATACTGCCTTTGAGGCGGATGGCCGCCTCTACCAGTTCCTCCGAGTCCCCTTTGGTGTCACCAATGGGGTCTCAGTCTTCCAGCGCGCCATGGATCAAATGGTAGACCAGCACGGGCTACGGGCCACTTTCCCGTATCTGGATAACGTCACCATCTGCGGCCATGACCTGCAGGATCATGATGCCAACCTACAAAAATTCCTTTGTACGGCCACTCTCCTGAACCTCACATATAATGAGGTGAAATGTGTTTTTCGGACATGCCGCCTCGCCATCCTTGGGTACGTGATAGAAAATGGTGTCCTTGGCCCTGACCCAGCCCGTATGCGTCCCCTTATGCAGCTTCCCCTCCCTACTACCCTCAAAGCACTGAGGAGATGCCTGGGCTTCTTCTCCTATTATGCCCAGTGGATTCCCCGTTACGCAGATAAAGCCCGTCCGCTCCTAAAATCGACCTCTTTTCCCCTGGTGGAGGAGGGCCGTCGGGCCTTCGACGACATCAAAGCGGACATCGTGAAGGCCGCGATGCACGCTGTGGACGAATCCATCCCATTCCAAGTGGAAAGTGATGCATCTGACTTTGCCCTAGCCACCACCCTTAACCAGAGGGGCCGTCCGGTGGCCTTTTCCCGGACCTTACAAGGCCCTGAGATTCTACACTCCTCGGTCGAGAAAGAGGCCCAGGCCATCGTGGAAGCCGTCTGGCACTGGCGCCATTATCTCGCGGGCCAACGATTCACCTTAATTACGGACCAGCGGTCAGTTGCCTTCCTGTTTAACACCAGGCAAAAGAGCAAGATTAAGAATGACAAGATCTTGCGGTGGAGGATTGAGCTCTCCACCTACAGATATGACATCATGTACTGGCCCGGGAAGCTCAATGAGCCCCCAGACGCCCTGTCCCGTGGATCATGCGCTAGCGCCCAACTAGACCAGCTACAGTCCCTCCATAACGACCTCTGTCATCCGGGTGTCACCAAATTTTCCATTTTGTCAAGTCCCGTAACCTGCCCTACTCCCTTGAGGAAGTCCGGACGATTACCCGGCAATGCAGGGTCTGCGCTGAGTGCAAACCGCAGTTCTACCGGCCAGGTAGGGCATACCTTGTAAAGGCCACTCGCGCGTTTGAGCGCCTTAGCATTGATTTTAAAGGCCCCCTCCCCTCCTCTAACCGCAATGTTTATTTCCTGAATGTCATTGACGAATACTCGTGTTTCCCTTTTGTCTTTCCCTGCTCGGACATGACCAAGGCTACAGTGATTCGGACCCTGAACAAGCTCTTCACCCTGTTCGGCTTCCCAGCCTATGTCCATAGCAATCGTGGGTCCTCTTTCATGAGTGACGAGCTGAGACAGTACCTACTCGCCAAAGGTGTTGCCTGCAGCCGCACCACTAGCTATAACCCCAGGGGCAATGGTCAAGTAGAGCGGGAGAACGCAACTGTCTGGAAGGCCGTTCTATTAGCGTTACGGTCTAGGGGCCTTCCAGTCAGCCGTTGGCAAGACGTCCTTCCGGACGCATTACATTCCATTCGGTCACTTTTGTGCACAGCGACCAATACGACCCCTCACGAGCGGATGTTTTTGTTTCCCAGGAAGTCCTCCTCGTGTACTTCGCTCCCGGATTGGCTGATGTCCCCGGGACCCGTCCTGCTTCGGAAGCATGTCCGGACCCATAAGGCAGATCCCTTGGTCGAGGAGGTCCAATTGCTCCACGCTAATCCTCAATATGCTTACGTAGCGTACCCTGATGGGCGGGAGGACATGGTTTCTGTACGTGACTTGGCACCCGCGGGTGCCCCTGAGGTCACCACGTCCTTCCGCCCCACGGTCCCTGGTGTCGTCCATTCGGTGACTGCTACGCCTCTCCCTCCCTCAGTCCCTGTCCCCAATGTAGTGCGCCCAGAGCCTGTTGCGGCCCCCCACCCCCCAGCTTCGGTTCCCACTGTTCCCCATACGCCACCAGGGCCACTGCTCACTCCTCTCGCCCCTGTGTACAGCTCGCTTGAGTCGCCGGAGCCGTCGCCACGCAGTCCCCGACGACTGGACGGGACGACGGATCGGTCCGCTTCACACCATCTGGCGCCTTCTCTCGACGCTCACTGTACGGAGCCTGGACCGACATCGCTCCCTGCTCGGACGATTCTGCGACCTGCACTACGACAATCGCGACAGCGGATCAAGCCACCGGTTCGTCTGAACTTGTAATATTGTTTCCGCTTCACCCCGTGTTGTTTTTTTAAAAGGAAGGGGTGAATGTGGTGGACCTCAGTTGTGCCTTTGTCCTATATGGACCACCGTTGTGTGTGCTTGTCATACCTGGACACATCCCCTTCCAGTTTGGTTCCTCCCCTCGGCACCTAGTATAAAGGTGGCTGTCTCCTCCCCCTTGTTCAGTCCAGGTTGGTTATTTGTTGGGATCTGCTCCTGATTCTGTTGTGAATAAAAGCCTACACTTATATTGGCATATCGGTAGTCTTTCGCCTTATTGATAGCGCATCAGAATACAAGGGTGAACATTTTAAATGTGATAGACCAGACATCATATAACAAGGAGAATGAGTGAATGGGACTTGGTGCAGGTTAGAATATTGTCAACAACAGGCTGAAGATTGTGAAGAATGGATGACAGGATATCAGCCAGGGGGATATTGAAGTCATAAAGTCTGCAGGTGATAAAAGTTACAAATGGGGACGTTAGTGGCAGTATTTATACACTGTAACATCTGCAGAAATACTTCTGAGAGATTTACATAGAAACATAGAAAATAGGTGTAGGAGTAGGCCATTCAGCCCTTCATGTCTGCACCATCATTCAATATGATCATGGCTGATCATTTGCCTCAAATTTCATGGGGTTCTTCCCAACTTCACATAATATTGGATATGATTTGCACCCAAACTCCAAGGAGAAATCATTTGCATAGCAAGAGGAGGTCACTGATACCGGCAAAAGTTCATTCGTACTGAACCTGAGCTGATCTGCCTTTAAAGGTGAAACAAAGACTCAAGATTTTATTTGAATTTCTCAACTCCCATTATAGCCACTCTGATGAGAGAAGGTAATCACTCCCCTCCGAGATCAATTATTTTGCTTGAGAAGGTCTCAAAAGGCTTTATGCCAGGCTACCACTTGGTATAGATTCACTGGAAGTCAACGATCAGGCAGGTTGATCTCCCTGGCTAGGATAGAGTCAATGATCAGGATAGCAATGAGGTTTAACCAAGGCATTGCCTGATGCAATTTTTCAAGGCTACCTCGGCCTTTTGTTTTGATCAAGCCCGGGATGGGGCTTGTCAACTTGGATCTTGTTTGTCCCTCTCATAGGGACCATGAATTGGATTCAATTTGAATTTGGTTTTTGGGTGGAATAAAATTTCAAAATAAAGTGTGGATTCACTGAGACCTTTAAGGAGAGTAAAGACATACATTTCCTGGGGTTCTTGCAAACATGCCCATAACCACTTGATATGTGGAGAGCAGACAGAAGATTTGCCATGTCTTCTACAACTGAAACTTCACGCTCCAGTCTAAATGAAATGGAAACCTAGCAGAGACGAGAAATGATTCATTGCTCAAACTTCACCTGCACATTATTGCTGCCTATTCACTTTCCAGCAGCTTGGGCCATATATTTTGCATTAACAATAAACATGATACATACAAAGGCCTTCCTGTCAACTATCAATCAAACATTATTAGAATAGCCCATAATTGGTAACCGACCCCCATTGCCCTGCCAATTTTACATGCCAGTTTGCCATCTAGAAGTGCTGAATTTCTATTGAAATCTCCCACTTGCCTGCTGGAAGGTCAATGAAAAATCACGGAAACCACAGAGAAATGTTGTTAATGCCATTTTCCGAGTGATCCCATGCTTCTTTCAATATAATTGAGGCAGACAGGCATAATTTTCACCTATTGAATGGACTCCAAAATGAATTGAGTAAATGGACGACCGGGGGTCAATTTTGAGTTTGTGCAATAGTGTTAACAATCATACAGCCCATTTTACGTATCTCTGCATTTTTATTTTCATTTCCTTCTGCAGAAACAAAATAGGTCTATTTATGAAACTTGGCATCTTTCACACCTCTTTCCCTGGTATTTATACATTTATGGACAAGCCAAACAGTATCATATTTCCAAGTTTATGCTTCAGATTGTTCTTGATTATTTTGGGAAATTGCAATTTGTGCTTAGCAATCATGAAAGGAACTAAAGGACATGTGATCTAATGGAGGGCCCACATGGGCTTGGGGAGGCTCAGGCTAGGCCAGGGGTCCTCAGGTTGGGGGTCACTGCAGTGTTGGAGTCATGTGGCGAGCATTCTCTCTGCCTGCTGAAAGACCGCTGAGGGCTTCCAGAGGTCAAGCTCAAATCACACTAATGTCACACCCCCCACCCTGCCACCTCTCGGCTGGGAAGGCTCCATGGTTTAGCACGGATATTCCATCCCATGCTTCACTAACAGTCACAAGCACTTGGCAGCTGTCGCTCCAATCAAGGGAGCTCGGTAGGTGTTAACACAACTCTGCACACTGCATGGACTCTGTGGTGCTCCCTACAATGGCTACCCACCGCATGGAAGTCAGAGGGCGCCTCCCCACCATTTGTCTGACTTGGATACCATATCTGGAAGCCACTTAGCACCAAACATCCAGGTGGGTACACAAAGTGTATACTGCAAGATTTCCTCATTGAGGAACTTCCCACAGCCGCCATTATGCTCAATGTGAGCACCAGAGTGCTAAGCCCAGTCTGCCTCATGCTGCCACCAATGGTCTTTGGTATCAGGGGTCATATCCAGGGAGACCGGCCATTGGAGGGGGAAGCTCTGCACCACACACCAGTGGGCATGCAACTGCACTGGGGGTGCAGAAAGCATTGTGGGATGCCCCACAAGGGGCATCCCACAAGGCTGTATCATGTGAAAGGAGGGTACAGCCGTGTGGGATGCCATTGGCGACTGTGAGGAGATATGGGCAGTGCCCATGGCCGGTGAGGTGATAATGTGGTAGCGTTCGTCGTATAGCACCGGGGATGGTGTCGGGTTGCCAGGGTTCAGATGCACGGGTACAGGGTGCTGGGATGGATTGAGGGGCCAAGGATGGATAACCTTACAGACTGTCTCTTACTCTCCCCTTTCCCCCCTTTGCCTCGTCCAGAGCAAGAATGGATCTTGGATTGGAGCCAACAGAGCTGGCAGCGATCGTTGTCACTGCAGTGGCATTCAACAGACATCACCACCCATGGCATGGCCAATACAGCTGGAGGCCGTATCAGGCCAATAGGGGGCCACTGGTCCGGGTCAGGATCCTGCCACACATCAGCCTGGGTAGCCAGAATATGGTGGGGGAGGGACCCCGGCTGTACATCACATGCATGTCCTTCCATGAGCTGCCGGACGCCATGTGCCGCCAAAGGCTCAACCTGAGTGTGGAGACAGTGCGACACCTGTACCATGTCCTCACGGACCTAACGCTTTGTGGGAGAGGAGGATACCACTCATGCTGGCAATTAAGGTGAGGGCTGCCCTTAACCTCTATGCCACCAGGTCATGAAGGCTTGAGCAGGCACCTGTGTGGTTTATCACAGTCATCAGCCCACAAGTGCATTCGGGAGGTGACAAATTCGCTGTACGCACGGGCAAGGCACTAAATACATTTTGACCTGAGCCAGACCCAGCTCACACCCTGGGCTGAAGGCTTCACTGTCATCGCCAGTAAGTCACAGGTTCAGGGGGTTATATCTGGGTGATGGACTTGTCCAGGAGGGTGATGATGATGAGGGTGAGGTGAGGCTATACTGATGAGGCAAGCCATGATGCTGCCTTGGTGCTGCTGAATCCTGACTCCTGCGTGTCCTCTGACTGCACACAGACACAAAGAACAAAGAAGAACAAAGAACAGTACAGCACAGGAAACAGGCCCTTCGGCCCTCCAAGCCTGTGCCGCTCCTTGGTCCAACTAGACCAATCGTTTGTATCCCTCCATTCCCAGGCTGTTCATGTGACTATCCAGGTAAGTCTTAAACGATGTCAGCGTGCCTGCCTCCACCACCCTACTTGGCAGCGCATTCCAGGCCCCCACCACCCTCTGTGTAAAAACCATCCCTCTAATATCTGAGTTATACTTCGCCCCTCTCACCTTGAGCCCGTGACCCCTCGTGAACGTCACTTCTGATCTGGGAAAAAGCTTCCCACCATTCACCCTATCTATCCCCTTCATAATCTTGTACACCTCTATTAGGTCTCCCCTCATTCTCCGTCTTTCCAGGGAGGACAACCCCAGTTTACCCAATCTCTCCTCATAGCTAAGACCCTCCATACCAGGCAACATCCTGGTAAACCTTCTCTGCACTCTCTCTAACGCCTCCACGTCCTTCTGGTAGTGCGGCGACCAGAACTGGATGCAGTACTCCAAATGTGGCCTAACCAGCATTCTATACAGCTGCATCATCAGACTCCAGCTTTTATACTCTATACCCCGTCCTATAAAGGCAAGCATACCATATGCCTTCTTCACCGCCTTCTCCACCTGTGTTGCCACCTTCAAGGATTTGTGGACTTGCACACCTAGGTCCCTCTGTGTTTCTATACTCCTGATGACTCTGCCATTTATTGTATAACTCCTCCCTACATTATTTCTTCCAAAATGCATCACTTCGCATTTATCCGGATTAAACTCCATCTGCCACCTCTCCGCCCAATTTTCCAGCCTATCTATATCCTGCTGGATTGCCCGACAATGCTCTTCACTATCCGCAAGACACCCGGGCCCATGCCCAAGTGAGGGTCAGGGGTACCACCGTGCGGTCTAATGTTCCAGGGCTGGACTGCGGGGGCGGGGGGAAGGGGGAATTGAAATATTTCCTGTAGCAGAGGGGGCTGAAGGGGGACATGGTCAGGGTGCATGTGTTAGTGAGGGGTGTAGCAGGGTGTGTAGGTAGTGAATATTCACCTTGGTTGGGGAGCTATGACGAAGAGGCACAGTTTGAGGACACGGGACAGGGGTCTCAGGAGGATCTGTGGAGACAGTCTGCAGCAAGTGGGTGCCTGGATTCTGGAACATTCTGCCTGTGATGGCAGTGGGGGCCAGTTACCTTACGAAGTCCTTGGCTGAGCACTCGGAGAACAGCACCCAGGGATATGGCACAGGTGCTGGGAGATGGGACTCACGTGATTTCAGTGGTAGTTATTGTTGGTGCAGACTCGGTGGGCTGAAGGACCACTCCCACGCTGTACGACACTCCATGCCTCTATGGGTGCAGGTGGGGTTACGAGACTCCCTGTGGGAGAAGGGTCACAGACAGAGTCACCACGGCTGTGGAGGACAATAAACTTTAATTTTTATTATTTACAGTGCATTCGATCCCTAACTACAGTGTCCATTTTCACCCATGCCCACTTGGTAACCCTATAACTTCTTCATCTTACAGGGCCTGCTGCTACGTCTAAACAACCCCCCAGGATGCACATCAGAGGGGGAAGTGGTCAAGCTGTGTTCTGCCTCCGTGGTCTTTGATGTCTTTGGTGGGTGTCCCCTGGAAGGCCATGAGCTGGGGTGCCCCAGTTGACTTTCAGGTGACTCCAGAGAGCCTGGTCACATCCAGCATTGCTCTTGCAAGGGAAGACATATGGGTAGGTGCTAGAGAATGACAGACATCTGGGCAAATTGACACTTACTTTAGAAAGGACTGAATGGATCAAGGCGTAGCTTGGCACTGTGCCTCGCCAGGCAGAGGTTGAGACAGGGGGTGCCCAAGGCGATTGATGGAGGATGCTGGGGAGCTCAGGTACTGGACAGCATCAGGGACTGTGTCGAGGTGGACATTCCAGGTCTGATGGATGGGACTGATGCCAGGACATGACGGATGGACACTCATCCTTGCAGCTCGAATGAGATCATTCATCTTTCTGCATTGGCCTCCGGTCCTGCGTGTCAGGCCACAGGCACTGACTGCTGCAGCCACCACTTCCCAGGCCTCATTGGAGTCCCGGCTCCTGGATCGTCTTCCCTTCTGGAAATAAAGGCCTCTCCTCCACGGCATCCAGCAGCCATCTTAGTTCTCCCTTGGTGGTGGAGCTGGTCTGCATGGGGCCATCCTCCTGGCCTGACCGTCTGTGAGTGCATCGTTAGCGTTTAAATGCAGCTTCCCCTTGTTAACGGCGCACAGCTGTGGCCAGTTTGGGCGAGTCCCACACCTGGAGCTTCCATAACGGCATCTTTCACATGACGGGTCTTTCAGTGCACTAAATGTCGGATTACAGTGCAGAGTGTGCTGAAGAGATCAGCGTGGATCACTCCATTATTCTCACCAGTATGACACTTCGAAATGTTTTGGGAGAATTCCACCCCATATTGACCCAAGGCATTATGTGCTTTTTCACTCCATGGCCAGTGCAACGTCATAATGATTCAAATTTACTAGAAATTTGGAATCCTTCTGGGAGAGATAAATTATATGTAAATGAAGTTCATAAAATACAAGCAATTAAAGCCAATTGTCAGAATAGGTGAATAGTAATCCTTGCAACCTTTTGAAAGGCTTAGAAAGCATAATCTGCCAAGGCTTAAAGGAGAGGTAATTAAGAATTAATAGACAAAAGTGAAGTGAGAGGAAATCCAAGATAAAAGCCTGAGTTTTCAGGCAAGTGACATTGCAGCCCAGCATTTGACTTCCTTTTGATAGCTTTTGAAATGGTGCAGCATAAACTGGCTGTGCAGAACATGGCCCTCCTGCTTTTCCTATAATAGGAACATATATATGAACTTACATATTTGGCCCCTCAAGCTTGCGCCGTCATTCAATAAGATCATGGCTGAACTCGTTGTAACCTCAGCTTCGCCCTCTTGCCTAAACTTTCACCCCCTTGCTAATCAAGAATCTATCTAAAATATTTAAAGATTCTGCCTTTTGTGGAAGAGAGTTCCAAAGACATGTGACCCTCTGAAAGAAACAATTTCTTGTTCTAGAATCTCCCACCAGAGGAAACATTCTTTCCACATCCAACCTATCATTATCCCTCAGGATCTAAAATGCTTCTATCAAGTGGTCATTTACTCTTCTAAATTCCAGCAGATACAAGCCTCGCCTGTTAAATATTTCCTCAAATGACAAACATCCAATCCAGGTATAAGTTTGGTAAATATTCTCTGAACAGCTTCCAATCTATTTACATCCTTTGTTAAATAAGGAGACAAATACTGTACAAAGTACTCCAGATGTGGTTTCAGCAATGCCGTGTATAATTGAAGCATAACTTCCCTACTTTTGTATTCTATTTCCCTTGTAATAAATGATAGTATTTTATTAACTTTTTAATTACTTGCTGTGCATAAATACCATCCTTTCATGATCCATGCACTAGGACATTATAATCTTTTTTATTCTTCCTGTTAAAATGGACAATTTCACAGTTTCCCATATTATATTGCAGATCTTTGCCCATTCACTTAACCTATCTGTATCCACTTTACCCTCCATATATCCTTTTCACAACTTACGTTCTTACATATCTTTGTGTCATCAGCAAATTTAGCAACCATACTTTCAGCCCATTCATCCTAGTCATTTGTACAAATTGTGAAAAGTGCAGGAACCAGCACTGATCCCTGTGGCACACCGCTCATCACATTCTGCCAACCAGAAAAAGACCCCATTTATGCCAGCTCTCTCTTTCTGTCAGCCAATCACCTATCCATGCCAATATGTTACCCCATCACCATGAGCTTTCATTTCCACAATAATATTTGATGTGGCAGCACAGGTGGAAACGGTAGTTAAGAAAGCATACGGCATGCTTGCCTTCATTGGATGGGGCATCGAGTATAAAAGTTGGCAAATTATGTTACAGTTGTATAAAACGCTGGTTCGGCCACATTTAGAACACTGCATCCAATTCTGGTCACCACACTACCAGAAGGACGTGGAGGCTTTGGAGAGAATGCATAAAAGGTTTACCAGGATCTTGCTAGGTATGGATGATATTAGCTATGAGGAGACATTGAATAAACTGGGATTGTTCTCAATTGACTCTGTCTGTGACCGTTCTCCCACAGGGAGCCTCGTAACCCCACCTGCACCCATAGAGGCATGGAGTGTCGTACAGCATGAGAGGAGGCGACCTGAGAGAAGTTTATAAAATTATGAGAAGTATAGATGGGGTGAATAGTTGGAAGCTTTTTCCCAGGACAATTACAAGGGAGCACAAGTTCAAGGTAAGGGGGGAAAGGTTCAGTGGAGATGTACGGTGGAAGCTTTTTACACAGAGGACAGTGGGGGTCGGGAATGCACTGCCAAGCGAGGTGGTTGAGGCAGTTACGTTAGCCACATTTAAGACTTATCTTGACAGGCTTTTGAACAACAGAGGGATATAAGCGGTTGGTTTAGATAGGTAAATGTGATCAGCGCAGGCTTGGAGGGCCAAAGGGCCTGTTCCTGTGCTGTACTGTTCTTTGTTCTTTATTCTTAGCAAATGCTTTCTGAAAATCTATGTATAGTATATCCCCTTTATCCACAGTTCTTCAAAGAACTCCAATATATTTGTCAAACATGATTTCCCTTTCACAAAACCATGTTGACTCTGCCTGATTACCTTTAACTTTTTCAAGTGCCCTGCTATAACATCTTTAACAATAGTTTCTAATGTTTTCCTTAAGGTAGATAATAAGCTAACTGGCCTTTAGTTTCCTGCATTTTGTCTTCCGCCCTTTTTTAATAAAGGAGTTACATTATTTATTTTTCAATTTAAGGGATCCAATCCCGAATCTAGGGAATTTTGGAAAATTAAAACAAACACAAAAACATAGACAATAGGAGTTCAATCAATCCTTTGAGCCTGCTCCACCATTCAATTTGGATCATAGCTGATCATCTATCTCAACACCATATCCAGTACTCTCCCCATACCCCTTGATGCCTTTAGATACTAAAAATCTATCTGTTTCCTTCTTAAGTATATTCAGTGACTTGGCCTCCACAGCCTTCTGTGGTAGAGAATTGCACAGATTCACCTCCCTCTTAGTGAAAATGTCAAAATAAACAAACATTATTTGTGAAGCACTTAATTTTATCCTCTTCAGAAGCCCACAAATCTGTCAAACCATCATATTCACATTTTCCAGCACAGCTGTGCAAATAAGCTGGATAGTACAGAATTCATTAATGACTTTGAAAGCAACCAAAAGCTCAGATATCTGTCAAAGTTTTCAAAGAGCCAAACAGATGGTTGAGCTGTTCTGTAAAGGATGATTCACAAGGGGAGAAAGTTTAAACAATTTTCTCTGGATCTCACACTGGACTACTTTTTAAATATTGTACAAAGTAGAACAGCACTTTAAATCCTGTAGATAATCAATGTCGCACTACCAGAAGGACGTGGAGGCGTTAGAGAGAGTGCAGAGAAGGTTTACCAGGATGTTGCCTGGTATGGAGGGTCTTAGCTATGAGGAGAGATTGGGTAGACTGGGGTTGTTCTCCTTGGAAAGACGGAGAATGAGGGGAGATCTAATAGAGGTATACAAGATTATGAAGGGTATAGATAGGGTGAACAGTGGGAAGCTTTTTCCCAGGTCGGAGGTGACGATCACGAGGGGTCACGGGCTCAAGCTGAGAGGGACGAAGTATAACTCAGACATCAGAGGGACGTTTTTTACACAGAGGGTGGTGGGGGCCTGGAATGCGCTGCCAAGTAGGGTGGTGGAGGCAGGCACGCTGACATCGTTTAAGACTTAACTGGATAGTCACGTGAGCAGCCTGGGAATGGAGGGATACAAACGATTGGTCTAGTTGGACCAAGGAGCGGCACAGGCTCGGAGGGCCGAAGGGCCTGTTTCCTGTGCTGTACTGTTCTTCTTTGTTCTTCTTCTTCTTCTTCTTTGTCAATGATAGCACTGTCATCACTCACTTTAATAAACACTTTAATAAACACTCAGGCTACAGCATTTCACAATGTACTGTAAATTAGGCTTTTACCCACCTTTTATACTCTTCCCATCTCAACTTCATGGTTCACTCCTCCACTCGAAAGGTATGCTTTAAGAAGGACTCCAAAACAAGCTGAAAGTCGCAGAAGTTCTGAAATGCCCACTTCCAGATTGGTGTGCAGGGTTCCCGAGCTATCCCCTTTCCTGCTCCACTGAAAATAGTTGGAGACATAAAGGGAGGCAAGAGTTCTGCCTTCACAACTCAGCAGCCATTTATTTTCTACTCCCAATGCTGTGCAGTCCCGAAACGGGATTACAAGATCCAGCCTTACTCTGTGGACTGTTTCTAGTTCATGAACAATGGAAACACAAAGAAAACAGACAGTCCTGGAAAATGGTACATACAAGACTCATCCCTATGTCAGAAAATTGAGCTGGGAGGAAAGGTAACATAGGGGCTGAGATTTGTTGATTCAGAGGTATACAGGCAGCATGGGCCCCATGGAATAATCCCAATTTAATGTACCACCACAGACAGCTCGCACATTGCAGGTGCTGAATATTTAACCACTTGCCTCAGCTGCAGCTACTGAAGCAAAGGCAAGGAATGATGCAGGCAGTAGCCATGGAAGTGGCAGGCAATTATGATGACTGTCATCAGGGGAACACAGATAATCTTTTTTAAAAACTTTAAATTCAAAACAAATCTACCTTTTATCAATCACCCTTTGTTTTACTTGTTCCCTTATGTATTGAATTTAGTCCTTTTATTGGCCCCGATCTTCCACCCTATTGCCGCTCTGACTTTTCTCACGTTTCAACCCACAGGTGAAACCTCGGCAGTTGCAACCACTATTTCTGAGGGACCAATAATAACCCCTGAGGGGATGAAGGCCTCAGAGAGTGCAGCATCACATCCTATGTCTGGGCCTAGCACCGGCACAGATACATGTACCTTGGTGGGTATGTGTGAATTGGCTGAAGGGATCCACAGACACTGGTCCAAATACATCACATTCCCCAGACCAGCTACTGGAGAATGAGGTGTAGCAGCCCTCTGACACTCAGAGGAATGCTGGAGTCAACATAGATGCTGAACTCCAGGTTGATGACAAGCCTCAGGACATCCGTGAGGTGACAACTGCTGGATGTGTAATGTGAGCTACATGGAGATGTGGCAGTCCATGTGCTCTGCAATCACTCACTCTTCTGATCACATGGCTTCCTGCACTGAGAGACTGGCGACTGCAGTAGAGAGCAAAGCTCAGAAGCTCACTGGTGTGATACATTCTGACCTGTGTTCCATTACTATATCTCTGAGATCCGGTGCCGAGAGCCAGGCGAGGTCCTGTTCCGATCAGGAAATTGGGGAGGATCAAATGGACCTCCTGGTGGTGGATGAGCAGCTGCTGGTCACCATCAGGGGGCGGCTCTCAGGGCATTACCTCCCCTCCGCCTCTCTGCCCCTGGTACAAATGCCTGAGTGCCATGGCGACAGATGAGCCTCTAGCTACTGCACAAGAGACCTCCACCACACCAGAGCTCTCACAGCTTCAGGTGACCAGAGGACAGCCAGCAAGCTTTCCCAGATAAAGGGGCTTAAGAGTCGGCAGCCAATCTCCAGCATAGCTGGCAGTGAGGGAGGAGCACCACACTGTAGCACTCGTCAACAATTTAAGATTAATATTAGTCACATATAGGTTCACGAGAGTGAATTTGCATTAGTGAGATTTATGAAAATTGTTGATTCATTTGTTATTACATAATTGTTTTTTTTACTTGATGCTCTGGTTGCATTTGTGCATCATGTGTGTATTGTGATGGTTTTGACTGCATAGTGTTAAAGGAGTTTGTGTTCATGAGGATCTCTTTGATCAGCCATATTTGTTACCTCTTCATTGGCACAAGTACAAGCAGCCGTGGTGTTCATGTGTGTGAGAAAAACGTGAATAATACCGAGATGGCATAGTTCAGGTGACACAGAGCTAGTGAAATCTTTGCAGTATTGGAGAATCTCATATCTCTCAGGCATCAAAAGCATCCTGAGTGCCAGCCTGTACAGCTGACTGGCATGGCCCACCCTCTTCCTCATCAGAATCATCCACAGATCTCTCCAATCCGATCCTCCACTGCCAGTGATTCCCCTCACTGGAAGAAATTCAAGGTCACAATCATTTTTAATGCCATAGACATCAGGTGGCTATTGGAGGCTATCTCCCCAGAGAGCATGGTCGCACAGGCATGTGACTGCCTCCCTTGAGAGATCGGGTCTTCTCAGGCACTGTCATGCAGACTCCTGCAGGTATGTCATCCTCACCCTGACGACTTTGTTGGCCTGTACCAGCTCTCTGTCTGTCTGTGGTTGCTGTCACCCCTCCACAGCCCCTTGCACAGCAGCAGGATGCTGGGCCAGAGGGGGCACTTGTCCCTGGCTAGCTTTCCCCCTCTTTTTCCTTCTCTTCTTCTCTCCCTCACTGGAGGGGGGCCTCCTACAGGATGAACAATTTCCAGGGAGACACCATTTAAAGACCCAATGCCAGAATGCACAAACTTGATACTAGCACTTTCTGTGTGCCCTCTTCCCTGGAAAAATGTCCTAATGCAGGCCAAAATCTATGAAAAGTCTAAGTTACATGACTATGAAACTCTTCCACCTATATGCAGCTACAGTCTCACTTTGGGCCTTCAAATCTACCTTTGCAACACATCCTGATATCTGGCATGACTTCCTCCAAATGCTTTTCTTTTGCATCCACCAAAGAAATGGTGTAGGGAATGTTAAATGCAGGTCTATTGCCTTTTAAACCAAGTTAATTCCCAGAATCACACAATGCAGAAAAGGCTCTTCAACCCACTGAGTCTGCACCAAATCATGAAAAACACCTGACCTACCTATCTAATCCCATTTACCAGCACTTGGCCCTTAACCTTGAATGTTATGATGTGCCAAGTCCTCAGCCAGATACTTTTTAAAGGGTATGAGGCAACTCCCAGGCAGCACATTCCAGACCATCACCAACCACCCTCTGGGCAAAAAAGTTTTTCCTCACATCCCCCTAAACCCTTTACCATGAACTTGTGTCCCCTTATGACTGACCCTTCAAATAAGGGGAACAGCTGCTCCCTACCCACCCTGTCCATGTCCCTCATAATTTTGTACACCTCAATCAGGTCGCCCTTCAGTCTTCTCTGCTCCAACTAAAACAATTCATAAATGTTCCATCCCAGGCACATTCTCAGTGCAATCACATCCTTCCTATAACGGGGTGACCAGAACTGCACACAGTACTCTAGCTGCGGCCTCACCAAAGTTCTGTACAACTCCAACATGACCTCCCTGCTTTTGTAATCTATGCCTCGATTGATAAAAGCAAGTATCCCATATGCCTTTTTCACCACCCTACTAATATGCCCTTCTACCTTCAGAGATCTATGGACAAACATGCCAAGGTCCCTTTGTTCCTCAGAACTTCCTAGTGTCATGCCATTTATTGAATACTTCCTTGTCAAATTACACCTTCCAAAGTGTATCACCTCACACTTTTCAGGGTTAAATTCCATCTGCCACTTATCTGCCCATTTGACCATTCCGTCTATATCTTTTTGTAGCCCAAGACACTCAACCTCACTGATTTGAATTGATTTGATTATTGTCACATGTATTAGTATACAGTGAAAAGTATTGTTTCTTGCACGCTATACAGACAGAGCATATCGTTCATAGAGAAGGAAAGGAGAGGGTGCCGAATGTAGTGTTACTGTCATAGCTACAGTGTAGAGAAAGATCAACTTAATGCAAGGTAAGTCCATTCACAAGTCTGACAACAGCAGGGAAGAAACTGTTCTTGAGCCAGTTGGACCTCAGACTTTTGTATCTTTTTCCCGACGGAAGAAGGTGGAAGAGAGAATGTCCAGGATGCATGGGGCCCTTAGTTATGCTGGCTGCTTTGCCGAGGCAGTGGGAAGTGTAGGCAGAGTCAATGGATGGGAGGCTGGTTTGCGTGATGGGTTGGGCTGCATTCATGACCTTTTGTATTTCCTTGCAGTCTTGGGCAGAGCAGGGGCCATTCCAAGCTGTGATACAACCAGAAAGAATGCTTTCTATGGTGCATCTGTAAAAGTTGTTGAGAGTCGTAGCTGACATGCCAAATTTCCTTAGCCTTCTGAGAAAGTAGAGGCATTGGTGGGCTTTCTTAACTATAGTGTTGGCATGGGGGATCAGGAGAGGTTGTTGCTGATCTGGACATCTAAAAACTTGAAGTTCGCAACCCTTACCACTTCATCCCCATCGATGTAGACAGGGACATGTTCTCCTCTACGCTTCCTGAAGTCGATGACAATCTCCTTCATTTTGTTGACATTGAGGGAGGGATTATTGTTGCCGCATCAGTTCACCAGATTCTCTATCTCACTCCTGTACTCTGTCTCGTCATTGTTTGAGATCTGACCCACTATGATGTTGTCATCAGCAAACTTGAAAATCGAGTTGGAGGGGAACTTGGCCACACAGTCATAGGTGTACAAGGAGTATAGTAGGGGGCTGAGAACACAGCCTTGTGGGGTACCAGCGTTGAGGATGATTATGGAGGAGGTGTTGTTGCCTATTCTTACTGATCACTGTTAACCAACCAGCCTGTCTTTGTGACATCCACAAACTTACGAATCCCACCCCTCATAGTAATCTATGTAATTTTATAAATGGTGAATAATAGGGGACCCAGCACAGATCCCTGTGGTATGCCACTGGACATTGTCTTCCAGTCACCTAAGCAGCCTTGTGTTATCACCCTTTGTCTCCTATAACTAAGTCCATATTGAATCCACTTTATCAAATTACCCTGTATCCCATGTGCATTTGCTTTCTTTACAAGTCTCCCATGTGGGACCTTGCCAAAGGTTTTGCTGAAATCCATAGCGACTACAACGACTCCACTACCCTCGTCTACACACCTGGTCATCTCCTCAATAAATGAAATCAAATTTGTTAGGCATGACCTCCCTCTGACAAAGCCATGTTGACTATCTCTGATCAAACCTTCTTTCTCCAAGTGGAGATAGATTCCTTCAGAATTTTCTCCAATAGTTTCCCCACCACTGACATGAGACTCACTGGTCTGTAGTTCCCTGGTTTGTCTCTACAGCCCTTCTTAAATAGTGGAACCACATTAGCTTTTTTTAAAATGGCTGTATTGCTGCACTGTTGGAGGGTTGAGTGATGCCATCATACCAAAATTTATGCATGTGCGGGATGGCAATAATCCTGATTCCTATAAGTAGAATTTATCCCTTTGATAGAATGCTTACAGAGAGAATGTTTCCACTTGCAAAGGAGAGGCCATCAATACAAGAATACAAGTGGAGTAGAGAGGCAGAGAGATTCAGAGAGATAATTCCAGAGTTCAGTGGCCAGGCAGCTAATGAAAGCATGGCCGCCAATGATGGAACAACTAAAATCGAGGATGCTCAAGAGGACAGTCTTGGCGTAATACAGATATCTCAAAGGGCTGGAGAAAATTACAGAGAAATGGAGGGGTGCAGCCATGGACGGGTTTGTAAACAAAGATGGGAATATTGGTCTGAATCTCCCAGCCAGTGGTAATGCATTGCGATCACCCGCAAAGTTTTTCCGAAACTGCACATTTCTTCCAGCATCTCCCATGTAGGAGCATTTTTCAGAGACTAAGTATTAAGCTGGCTTTTACGTGGAGGATTTCCTCTCTTAATTACAGCTCAGCTAACACAAAGACACGCGGAAACAGTATTCTGGTTAAAGATATTTCTTAATTTTTCCAAGCTTGGTCAACATACGAGGGAGAGAGATTCAGAGCAGTTCCAAATCACTCTGAAATTACATCACTCTCCGTATACAATTATGCAATTTTCAAAAGTCATTTGTCTACCCCTTGCTCACCCCAGCTGCGCATGAGCCAATAGTTATTAGTATAGATTATTTACCTTGGCCAATAACATTTACCCTCTGACAGCATGGGACTACGTGAATTTGTAGACTTTGAAAGTCTTTCTCAATCATCTGACACTCTCTCCAGCCCTCTTTATCTGGTATAATGTATATCCTATTCATTAGAACTGTCTGGGACCCCTGGTGTGTCCTTGGTTATTGAATATCCTACTCATTAGGACTGTCTAGAGGCACTGAGAAGAGTTGCTCTTCCCTTCACTTAGTAGCTACATTGTTCTGAGGAATGTGGTTCTTTTTACTTAACCATGTCCCATCATGCCTTTTAACATTGTGTTATTAGCCAAGGTATATGCTTTTAATGCAGAATATGTTTTCAAAAATACATGTCTAAATTCTCCAACTGTGGTTATGTGTGCCCCTATGGAAATAGTATTTTTCAGGCATTTTGTAACTTCTCTATACTCTATTCATTTGATCTAATCCACCCTGATCTGTTAGTCTTTTAATCCCAAGTTATTCTAAAATCCCTCTTACATCCTGGCATTCCCCAGTCCTGGCTGAAGGAGAAATGCAGGATGCAGCATCTCCTGGGGAATTCCTTCGGGTACAGTTGAGTCGGGGTAAGGAGAGGACACACTTTATTTTGATGGCACTAGCTGATGTAATCTGTTAATAAATGAGTGGGTTAGTGAATGGATAATTGAATGGATGAATGAATAGTTGAGTGGTTGAATGAGTTAATGGGTAGGTGGTTCAGGTAAGTTGGTGGGTGAGTGGGAAGGTGAGTAAATGGGTGAGGGTTTAGTTGGGTGAGTGGGTAGATAGATGAGGTGAGCAAATAGGTGAGTGAGTGAGGTGGGTATGTGGATAGGTGGGTAAAATCAATAGGTGGGTCAATGAGTGAATTACTTGGTGGATTGGTGGGTGACGTGGGTCAGTGGATGAGTGAGTTACTGAGTTGGTGAGTTGGTGGGTGAGGTGGGTGGGCCAGTGGGTAATCTATTTGGGGTTGGTCCAGAATCCATTGGGTCAGATTAGGGTGGCAGTCAGATGGCCATGTGGCAGTCAGTATTGGCTGGGGCATAGTTGGCCAGATGAGAGTCGGGTGGTAGTTGGGTCAGGTCAGGTAGGTAGTTGAGGAGTTGGAGGAGTCCGTCACGGAGTAATCAGGTTTGGTTGGGGAACATCGGGTGGCCAGAGAGGTTTTAGAGGGGTCGGAGGACAGTTGGATGTAGAGTGGGGGGAGATTGGTGGGGTCAGTTGTGGTGTTGGGCCAGGTTTTAAATGTCTAACAGTACCTGGGTAACAATCCGGGTATGTCACACAGATACAGCTAAAGTCTCTTAGCTCAGAGTCAGAAACAGATATACAGGGTCCTGAGCAGCAGGGAAATGCACAACAAATGTCTCATCTCCCACAATTTGGAGAACAGAAGATTTGGGCCTTTAAAATTGAAGTATTGCTTAACTGTGAACAAATTAATGCCAGTGAATATAGGACTAACTCTGGATGCGACACTTACAATTTATGGACAATCAGTGCGTTTTTTTTTTGTTAGTATCAGTGTATGTTATAGCAATGTTCTAAATAAAGCTAAATTTTACTAACTTTCTTATTCACCTGCTTCATTTGTCTAGTTTTTTTCAGCTTTGACCTTCTCTTTTTTGTTGCACTAAAAATAGACAGTGAGAAGCTCCCTTAGAGGACAGTTACAATTGTTCTTTCTCACCATTTTTAACATTCGACCATTTTCAAAGTTACTTTACACATAATGATGTTTTCATTGCTGTGTAAACTTACAAATGCAGAAGCAATGCCAGGAGAATTCAAAGATGGAAAATAAATGGGAAGATTAAAATAAATAACAAATATTGGAACAGTGGCACGAATAAAAGTGGCAGACATCCCAAACCATCAGATAATTCATCAATGAATTTGGTTGATTCACTAATTATATTAAATCTGACTGACCCCCATTATCCCCAATGCCTATCGTATGACCCAAGGGTCAGTCACTTTACCCCAACCAAACCCCGTTGCCCAAGAGCCACGTGTGAACATTTAATAATAGAAATGAAGATAGCTGAGAAAGAACAAGCGTCTCACTCTTAGGTTCATGCCCAAGACTGCCTGACACACAAATTAGCCATCATGTTAGTATTGTTTTCTCATTTTATCAAGCTACGAGCTTGAGTGTCTTGTGAATGTGGATCATTCATCTTTTTTGGAGGAGGGGGGGGGTCAATATTTAATATGCTCCTCCAGCTATTAGCAAGATAGAGTCGGCAGTGGTGGGATGCTTCTGACGTGCTCAGCCTTGTGGAGCTGTTGTGCTTGGGTGAGGAGAAGGAGTGGGGGTGTGAGGTTAGGAGAAATGGGATAAGATTTAAACAAAAACATGATACGGTGGAACATAAAAAATTGCATGGATATTTTTTGGTTTAATCAAATGACAACTGATAGTTCAACTGGAACGTATTAATGGTACATTTATACTGATCTGTACATGTGGAGTTTAGGAACAGAAATTAATCTGGTTTGAAAGATCATTGGCGCCATCTGCTGCATTATTTTCAAAACTACAATTATTTCTCCCATTCTGACTTTACCGTTATTAGAGAACATTTAACAACTCAGCAATCTACTGCTTTCCCTCTGAAAGGTGCAATCCACAGTTCACATGCTCTGCTGCATTCCAGCAACATGTTTTTCTTTACTTTGATCCCCTGCAATAGCTTGTCTTCCTGTCCCCACACCATTACTTCTGAATTCTCCCAAGAATTCTCCCTCCTACTTCTCTACAAACGTGTGATTTCATCCGAAGATATGGGGTGGGTTTTTAGGCCTCGCTCGTCCCAAAATCATAAAGTCCTGCCTGAGGTCAACGGTTCCTTCCATGGTCCGCCCCTCGCCCGCTGCAATTCCCGTGGCAGGTAGGACAGTAATATTCAAGCCATGGCATCACAATCTACATGCACACCAGCAGTGCCGGATTTAGACTTGGTGAGGCCCTAAGCTATATAAAGCTTGGAGGCCCTTTGTTAAAAAGTTGCACCAAAAGGTCTCACAAAAGTGTGTACCAAAACAGGACCTTGGGTCGCCACAAAAATATTGAAAACATAATTATGCCTTTTAATTATTTAACAGCAAGGTATTTAAAGTGAAAAATACAAATTATTTTCAAATGAATGCATTTACTGATTACATATTTATCATTTGGCTGGCTTGATCTCTCTCAAAGATTTTGGTAATTTTGGTAATTTTTTGAGTTGCTCGTCAAGCTGGTGCTTTCTTTTTCTTTTCTGGTATCCGCTCTTAAATGTTCTCTTCATTGTAAATCTTCTGAAATTTTGTGAGGCCCCTGCGGATTGTGAGGCCCTAAGCTGTAGCTTGTTTAGCTTATGCCTAAATCCGGCACTGCACCAGTAACACTCAACTCTATCTCACCACTTCCTCTCTTGATTCATCTACCCTTCTGAAATCCCAGACTGATTGTCCTCCATTCAGTCCTGGTTGATGTTGTAGGGTGTTGGTTGCAGGTCAATATGTATTAAAGAAGTCTCCCTCATCCCCTGTAGGTGAACTATAAGTCTTTATCAACTGCTACAACTATTTACACATGTACAATAAAGGATAGCGCTGTATCCATGCATAAGTGTACACACGTCTCTGCTCAGCACCAAACTGACCCTGGTTAGGGTCATGTCCTTTACCTCACTGTGTGGGCAGTACTGTACTTAGTCCCACATTAACTGGATATGTGCCAGACCCTTACACTACAGATGAGATGCAATTTTCTCCAATTAAACTTTGGGAAGAACAGTTTATCATGCTTGGTTATCATGATAAACTCCCTTTCTACCAATTTTAAGCCCTCCCTGACAGCTGTCTCAGCTGAACCAGACTCTTTGCAATTTCCTATTTGAAACTGAGCTGAGCTTCTGATCCCACATCAACCCCTTCAAAAAAACATCTCTTCAACCAACAACACTCTGCCCTGCCTCAATCCATCTGCTGTAGAAATTATCATCCATCACATCATTACCTTCACTGTTCTCGTGTCTGGCCTCTCCTTCCCTGGCGTCTCTTTCCCAGGCATCTTCCCTGCTGCCATCACACTTTTGAATGGACCTACCTCATATTAAGTTGGTCTTTCTCTACACCCTAGCTATGATTGTAACATAACATTCTGCACTGTCTCCTTTCCTTCTCTATGTACAGTATGCTTTGTCTGTATAGCACACAAGAAACAATACTTTTCACTGTATACCAATACATGTGACAATAATAAATCAAATCAAAAAAAATCCTGATCCACCCTCCAAAAACTCTGCTGCCCACATCCTAATCAGCACCAAGTCCTGTTCTCCAAACACTCCTGTGCCCACAAACATCTATTGAAGTCTCATCCACCGACAAATTAAAAATTGTCAGGTATAGATTAAAATTCTTCTATGACCTCGCCCCTCTCTGTGTCTTTAGTCTTCTCCAAACTTACAACTCTGCTTTTCTCTAATTTTTCTCTTGTGCCCGCACCTCTCCATTTGCCTCATGTTGTTGGCCATGCCTTCTGCTGCTGGGGCCTAAGCTGTGGAGTTCTCTTCATAGAAACCCTACAATGCAGAAAGAGGCCATCTGGCCCATCGAGTCTGCACCAACCACAATCCCACCCAGGCCCTACCCCCATATCCCTACATATTTTACCCGCTAATCCCTCTAACCTACACATCTCAGGACACTAAGGGGCAATTTTAGAATGGCCAATCAACCTAACCTGCACATCTTTGGACTGTGGGTGGAAACCGGAGCACCCGGAGGAAACCCACGCAGACAATGTGCAAACTCCACACAGACAGTGACCCGAGCCAGGAATCGAACCCAGGTCCCTGGAGCTGTGAAGCAGCAGTGCTAACCACTGTCCTACCGTGCCGCCCCTTAATGCACTCTGCCTATCCTCTGCTTTCAGGCGTTAATTAAAACTTACCTTTATGACCAAGCCTTGAGTGATACCCCGATCTCATCAGCAAACCTGCACTTCCACCCCTCCCCCCACCAACCAGTTAAATATCTCTTTCATTGGATTTGTTCTTTCAAAAAGAAATGATCCTCAATGGTCCCCGCCACTTACCATATATGGATGTCATTAGTTTTAATAAGAATGAATAGAGGTTCCACCACTTACAGGGCTGACTGGGAAGTCCAAGATCCTTGCAGTTTTCCAGTTTTTCCACACAAACTCCTGCCACAATTATGGTAGGAGTCCAAAGGAAAACCTGAGAAAATTTGATCACCATAGACATATTTTTAACCATATTGAATGATAATGTTTAAAGGCAATTTGCAGCTGATTTAGTCTTTCACTATAACTAATCATGGGATAGAGTACCAGCCAATTATTTGCACACTGTTGGATTCCATTATTTCTTAATTAACTATTGGAATTATTCCAATGATCTGAATTCTGAGAAACAGCCAACTATTAATGCTGTACAAATGCTGCTGGCTTCATACTTTGGGATTTGAGGTTGTGACGGAGGCCACACAAATGCAGGTGTTTATTTTTATTATTTCCTCATGTTACTATCTTAGAGGAGGTGGTGGTGTAATGGTTTTGTCAATGGTTTAATAATCCAGAGACCCAGGGTAATGCTCTGGGGACCTGAGTTCGAATCCCACTATGGCAAATGATGAAATTTGAATTCAATAAAAATCTGAAATTAAAAGTTAAATGATGATCATGAAACCATTGTTGATTGTCGTTAAAAAAAACCCCATCTAATTCACTAATGGCCTGTAGAGAAAGAAATCTGCCGTCCTTTTCTGGTCTGCCTACATGCGACTCCAGACCCACAGCAATGTGATTGGCTTTTAAATGTCCTCTGCAATGACCTAACAAGCCATTCAATTCAAGGACTGTTAGGGATAATAAATGCTGGCCCTGCAGTGACAACCACAAATGAATTCTAAAAAAAGGTACTTTAAAATGTCTGAAATATTCTAAAATGTAAAGAGGTTTACAGAAAAGCAACTTTTCAAAGAGCATCATAAAACTGCAGCAGTTAGAGGCTAATGATGAGATGGTCATCTCCATGAATTGAAACTCCTCAGATGCCAGGTCCCCCATTGGTTGGGACCAGTGAATTGAACCCTACAATGGTCCTGATGTGTCCTATATCCTCAGGGGGAACTGAGGTTTAAGTTCCACAATGTGTCTGCAGCAATGCACTGGTTACTGAACATTAATTAACATAGCTTACCTGCTCTTTTATCATAGGACTTCTGATTATTCTGGGGCGTTTTGCTTAGACCCCTTCATCAGCAGAGAACCTTTCCTCTTTCAGGTGAAATGCTGAAATAAGGCCCAATCTGCCCTTTTAATGTAAAAAAACCCACACCACGATTCAACGAAGAGAAATGGAGGGGGGTGGGGGGGGGGGGTTCTCGCCAGTGACTGACCAATATTTGCCCTCATCTTCCTTACTAAATTAGCTTTAAGGTTATTACCTTATTGCTGTTCACTGGTCACTGCATGAAAGTTGCCTGGTCGATTATCAGTGACAAGACTTCTTAAAAATACTCAATTGACTGTAAGATGTCTTCAGGTTGTGAATGGTGCTATATAAATGCAAGTTTGTTTTCCTTCTTGTTTTAGGCACTGTTAACATGCTGGTTGGTGTTTGAAACTCCTGTAACCTTGACACATGTTCAGTGTGTTACACATCGCGTGCCGGGAGCAACATTTTAATATCAGAATCTGACCTTGCATCGCCATGCCAGGTGAGACCATTGTCTCTGCAGCAGTGCTGTGCATCTGGGATTGCTTTGGGCTGTCCAGTCAGTTTTTCTTTCTCATGATTACAATAAACAACTTTATGTGTTACTATTTTATTATCCCTCGCTGACTTGTTTCCTGCACTGCTCGCTTGTATTTAACCTGAGTGTAATCTTTAAGTAATGAGACATCACTAATCTTAAACACTGCCTTCTTGGTTTTACACTTACAGACTCGTTTGATCCCTGGCAAGGGAATATGCAATAAGGTTTCTCCGCACTGGTGACGGTGAAGGTTCTGGTTCTAGAGGGGTGGCCCCTCCATCACTTATGATCACTTGTTTACAGTAATACTTTGGAGATATTGTAAGCGCTCGATCGCTGGCCAGCACAGCAACCCCTGCATCGCCGGCCCTCCATGCCACCCACCCATGGCCCAATCACTGGACCCCCATGCATGCTTGGGCCCAGCCTCGACCCCGCCCCCTCAGCCCCGATTTCCACCCCCCATTCCTCAATATCCCCCACCACCGGCAGTCCCGATCTCCCACCCTCCCCAACAGTGTAGAACCCCCCCCCCAACACCGCAGTCCTGACCCTCCAGCAGGCTGTCCCCCGCCCCCACTCTGATGGTCAGCCCTGATGGCTGGCCTCGCTCCCTCTGTCACTCAGCCCGAGTGCAGAGTGGCAGTGGGACCCCCCCCACCTCCACAGATCACCCCAAGAGACCCCCATCCCCCCCATCAGGCCAAACCCCCATTAGGCCCCACCCCCTTGGCATTGCCCTATGTCCAATGGGCAGTGCCAAGGTGCCCCCTGAGCATTGGCACTTTGCGCCTTCGGTAGTGCCAATGGTCACAGGCTGGTCCTGTCAGAGTGATGTGGAGATGCCGGCGTTGGACTAGGGAAAACACAGTATGAAGTTTAACAACATCGGGTTAAAGTCCAACAGGTTTATTTGGTAGCAAAAGCCACACAAGCTTTCGGAGCTCTAAGCCCCTTCTTCAGGTGAGTGGGAATTCTGTTCACAAACAGAGCATATAAAGACACAGACTCAATTTACATGAATAATGGTTGGAATGCGAATACTTACAACTAATCAAGTCTTTAAGAAACAAAACAATGTGAGTGGAGAGAGCATCAAGACAGGCTAAAAAGATGTGTATTGTCTCCAGACAAGACAGCCAGTGAAACTCTGCAGGTCCACGCAACTGTGGGGGTTACAAATAGTGTGACATGAACCCCATATCCCGGTTGAGACCGTCCTCGTGTGTGCCCTGTCAGAGTGCCCAGAGGGCACCCCCCCAGCACCTGACCCTGTGGGGGGTCCCTGATTGCCCCCCCCTTCACTCCAGTGGGGTTGGGCCATCATCTCCCCAACAGTGGGGAACTACTGGAGTGAAATACTGCTGGTGGGGGGAGGGGAGAGGTTAGGGGACCCGGAGACTTCATTCCCGGGCCCGTTAATTCTATTTAAATTGCATGGTAATACTTATCTGAATAATCTATGCGGCTCCCCGCCGATTTCCGGCATGGATGTGACACTGCCAGAAATACAGTGCTGGGAGATGCTATCGGGGCAGGACCCCAGTACGGATCCCACAGATCACGCACCACTTGAATCTCCCGGCCCACTGTGCGAAAAAATTAACACAGTGGGATAGGAGAATCGCCCACTGCTTTTTAATGCATTTAACTATTCCCCCTCCCTTCCAGTTTTCTTCTTTTACAACATGCACAACGAGCTCAAATTCATCATATCTACCTGCCTTCCTCAGGAGGGGCAGCTGAAGGAACAGACAGGGGGATACACCAAAGGCTGACAGTAACTCTCATGTCCGTGGATATGGTTTTGCCATTTGAAATAGGATCTTGGATGCACTGCCAGAACTCCCCAATTGAATTGGGGAACCATTACCAATACAACACAATCATCAGACCCTTGCCTCTGATAAAGATGTTATGGAAAAGTTCTATTCTAACGTTGATGAAATCTTCACTGCCATCACAAAAGAAGAAAGGAACATCCTTCTGTGGGACTTTAATGTCAGGGTTGGCCATGGTTCTGATTTCTGGAATGAAAGAATTGGGAAAAGACAGGATGGGAAAAGCCATTGCAAATAGCGTCCTTCTGCTGACAAAATGTGTTCAGTATGACCTAATTAACAAACACCCTCTTCTCCTGACAGACAATTAAAAAATCATGTGCAGGCATCCTGGGTTGGCACCTCTTGGATAATGTCACTGCTCGGGTCAACAATCTTAGTGATAATTGTATCATTCAATCCAAGTGAGGGACTGATGTCTGCAGGACAGATTATTGACTCATTCAATCAGTGATAATCATCCACTCGGCACCAGTACATTTCAAGGCCCGAAGGTTCATGAGGAAGAAGATAAATATCTCAGCCCTAAAGCAGCCGGACTGAAAAGAGGAATTCCAACTCACATCCAGTCTGGAAACTTTCACACATCCAAATCAATTCCAGGCAATTGGGATCAAATAAAGTCAGCTAGATTAGACTTAGTATGAGGTTTGAGCATTGTCATTACCAGGACTGTTTTGACAAAGATGCTGTTGAAGTATGTAACCCCCTGGAATAAAAACAAGCAGTCTTCACCACCTGGCAGAACAACCCAAGGTTGCATGTCCAAGAAGGTAGCATTTCAACAGCTCAGGCTAATGCCAAAGATAAATCCAAAAGATAAACAACATGTGATGGGAAAAGAAACCTCAAGAATTCTAACAATATGCTGACCATCATGACATGCAAAGCCACCAGGGCAAGGCCATAGACCATGGTCAATTGGACAAAATCCCCTTTGGCCATAGGATGGGTTTTCTCTTCTTAAGAATGACACTGCCACTCATCAACATTAGAAAGAACATTTAGAACAACTCCTCAGCCGTTAATCCAAAGTGGCAGCAAATGTTCTCCAAGCTATCCTCAAGTACCTTGTGGTAGAATCCATGGACAAATCACCATCAATGGGAGAGCTGGAACAGACAATTAAACAAATGGAAAACAACAAAGTCTGTGGCCCTGATTGTTTTCCGGCAGAGATCTTCAAAGCTGGAGAGCTTTTGCTCGCATCAAGATTCTAGGAATTTGAGAGGGAAAAGGACTCCCAGGAATGCAACAATTGTAACCAGGAGGGAGATCAATCCAGCTGTGGAAGTTACAGAGATATTTTTCTCTTGTCCGTAACAGGGAAAATCCACTCACACATTCTCCTAAATTGTCTACTTCCATTGGCCAAGGAAATTCTCCCAGAGACATGGTTTGGCTTTAGACCTTCCAGAGGAACCCTTGACATGGTCTCTGTTGCCAGAAAAATCCAAGAAAAATATTGATAACAACACCATTGTCTTCACCAAACTGACTCTGTAAATCACGAGGATCTAAGGATCTAAACATTCAGATGTCCAAGAAACAATTCTGCAATTGCTTCATGCTGTTATGAGAGCAAATATCTTGAGTGGGGGAGATCTAAAACAGATGCCTCCAAATCCAAACCGGGATCAAGGATGCTGATGTGAGAGCCCCCATTCTATTTTTAATCGAGCTGATGGCGGATATTCATCTCATCAAAGATCAGTTTCCCCCAGTGTCAACATTAAGTGTTGCCTTGATGGAAAATTCCTTGACCTCAGTTATCAACATGCCAAAACTAAACTGACCATCATAGATTTGTAGGATCTACAGTTGGCAGATGATACTGGCCAAAAACCTCCATCCTTATTCATAGCTGAGATTTTCCGGTGCCACTGAAAGTGAGTGGAGTTTAGGCTGAAATGCCAAATTCTCCACTCTTGCTTGCAGCAGGACAGGTATAGACGAGATCGGAGAATCCCATCCAGTGTCATTGCCCATTCTACCAGATCAGAAAACCACATTCAATCTCTTCAATTCTGCATTAACGAAACTGTCTGTCTTGAATGTTGCCAAAACAAAACTTGTATTTCAATCCACACCTGATCAGCTAAAATTAACCTCCCATATATGTTAAAGGAGAAACTCTAGAATAAGCTCAGTACTTCCGATACCGCTCTCAAATGGCCACCTTTGATGAGAAGATCCAACAACAGATTAGCTGCGCCAGCACAGCCTTTGACAAACTATGGCAGCGGGTGTTTGACAACAAAAACCTCCACAAACCAACTAAAGTCCTAATGTACAGAGCAGTTGTCCTTTCCATCTGTGAGACCTGGACTGTGTATCAGCGACACATAACACTGTGACATCCGGGAGATGCTCGATCCAATGCTAGTATCAGTGAATGACAATGCAGCACCAAATTTGCAGGTTGCTTACCTCCTACTGGACCAATGTAGACAACAAACAAATCACCACCACTTATACCCAAATAATGGTGCAAGCCAGTTTTAATCCTGCATATTTCAGTGGGGATTCTTCAGTTTGATTGAATGAAGACCCACCCTGTTTCTTGTCCTGCTCATAGATGCCACAGATCCCCTGTAGGTGGTGTTGCACTGGGTCAGATACTGGATTACAGCAGGTTTCCACTCTAAAGCCCAGGGTTACTTTGTGGGCAGCTGTCAGTGAGGTGAACAGCAAGCACTCTTCCTTCATCACTGATCACAAATTCAGGGTTTTTGATTTTAGCACTTCCACTTTAGTTTTTCTGCCTGGTCCAATGCCTGACAACTGAGGAGCAGGTGTAGAGCTGATTTCAGGCTGCAGGAAGCAATAAAGGATATTTCTCCCCTCCAAGTCTCCTGTTAACCCATCCTGCCCTGTCTCAGCTGCACAGTCCAGTAGTGTTTGATCAGCATCTCCTTTCTTGACAAGGTGCAGGCCATGAATTAAGTGGGCAATAAGACTCAAACCTACATATGTCCATGACCCTGGAAATGTCAAAAGCTATTGAACTGTCCATTTATTTGTCACTATTTTTAAAATATTTTTCAATCAACTGGTTGGATTCTGAAATTAACTATCAACAATGTAGAAGCATCCTGTTCAGATATATATTTTCAATTTAAGAATTTTTTTTAAATGTTAGTATTGTATTACTCCTGCAAAAATGCAGACTTTTCAAAAATCATCAAGTTTCCTAAGGTTCAATGCTGATGGAGTGAGTAATTACTAAAGTACTGTTACTCTGCACACAATGCACTATTTAGCATTCCTAATGAATAAGTGCACTCTGTTTTACATGGCACCCACAATAAACACTTTTGGCCAACACCACTGCATGCAGTATAATCAAGCTGACCCTTTGACCTGGAGTGCTTTTCTGCATAAGAAGGGCAGCATTTCAAAATGAAAGGAATCTGTCACCTTCTACAGCAGCTCCGCTTGAGATAGAGTGTGTTGCAATTAATGCGGAGTAATTTGCTCATAATTCAAGTCAGAAATTAGTTGAAGTAATGGGTGCTTGGTGAAGAAGTGGATTTCCTTGTTCGAAGCTAAGCACAGGATTAGCAAAATTCTCCATGGAAAACCATGATTTGTTCAAGGTCTTTCAAGTTTTCAACACTGGAGGGATTATGGTTGTTTAAAGAAGTCCTGACTTAAAAAAAACTACAAAGTATATTAAAAAAGGGGATTTAGAGTAGCTAGACCTTTACTGAAGAGGGAAGAGTTTTATACGGTGGGATTATTTAAAGCCATAAACTTCAAAATAATTAGTTGAGCAGGTTTGGGTCAATGTAGACTAACATGTTGAAGAGGCAGCTCAGCAGGGACTAATATGCATTTTTCTTCTGCTAATTGTTCTGTACATTCAAAGTGTAGGATGGAAAATAAATATTCTCATCTTTACCAACTGAAAGGTCATAATAAGTTTCAAATAAATGTTATATTATACATTTCAATAGATTGCACGTAAGTGATTTAATTTTTTTATTTTATATTTTAGAATATAATTCCTTCACTCTTAATACATCTCACTTGAAAGCACAAGGTTTTCAGGTTTGTATATTTTCCGGTAATTGAGTAGAACGAGATGTTATTTGGCCTTCTTTTGAATATATTTTTAATATGCAAAGACTTATCTGGCTGAAGCCAAAATTCACATGACATTATGTAATGTACCAAACTGAGAATCACAACATAATTAAAAACTTAAGAGCATAAGCTAAATTAAATACATGAGTTTATATAGTATAATTAAGTTTCTAATTTATAATCTTCAGGGTAAGGAGCCCTTCTGCAATTTATCTAGCAGAAAATTGGGCTAATCTTGTAGCATCCTGTTTTACTCAGAATGCAGTGGGTTGACTGGATTTACAAAAAGCACCAAACCCATGATGCTTTGAGCAGCAGTTGGGAAAAATCAGCTGACAATGCTTAATCCCACTGAATACAATCTTGCTTCCTCGGTTCAGCACAATTCTCAAATTCTGTTCAGGAAGTGAAAATAACAGTTTGGAAACAATTTGGTCCTGATTTTAACTGCAGGGCAGTTTTTAACGGTGATCTGGCATCAGTTCAAAAAAAGGCACCGGGTTTTTAAACTCCTGGCTCTATTTTAAATTAATCTCCACATCATGTCTATTTTAAATACCAGGAGCCAACTTCCAACTTGTTCCAGGTGGTAAATTCAGGCATCCAAGAGACCACCTACCAATATCGGATAAATGATGATTGTCATTGCAGGGCCATCCCCAGAGTGGCCCTTGTGACTGGAATGGGAGGCAAGTGAAGTGAAACATGAAAATGAAAGCCTCAGCTTACCTTGTGAGGTTTGCAAGTGCTCTACTGCTTCTCCTGCCCTAAGGAAAGTTAGCAAAAACAATGTACCTTTTGGTCCTCATTAGGCCCTAATCTACTTCATTGCTGAGTTTTCCTGGTGAGAAACTAATTGCCACTTCATAATCACTTTGCTTCATGAAAACTGCAGTTTGGTCCTGATTATGTTGTCAGGTGCTGATATTCATGTGTGAAAATATATGCTGTGAGAGTCTCCTTCTCATCTACTCAGGAGAGCACCTTAAAATTGTGGAGCTTTTATTTCCCACCAGCTACAGACGGGTAAGTGATCTGCCAATTTTACCCAACCCACCTGCCTGGTTTCTGTCAGCTGGGTCAGGATAAAAATATTCGGTTTTGAAAGCATCAAAATGGCTGAACATTGTTCCATTCTTCCTTAGATTCGATAAGACTCAAGCAGGGTTAAACAATCTAGTTTATGTTTCACAGTATTGGAAGATACATGTGTAAAATTAATCCTGCATTTCTCTTACAAATTATATCACTTTAACAAACACCATGAAATTTTATGGTCACAATGAGCCTTTGTGGATTAAATTGGAATGTTTCCAAAAACAGGGCCTGTGTTTGCAATACGCAATTAACCCCTGCCAGTTTAGTGTAAAGTGGGTGTCGATAGCCCAGTTGATACAGCATCAGATTTTTAAACTGAGAGTCCTGCGTTCAAGTCTCCATTTGGGTGTTGCTTTCTGTGTGGCATATTGCCTCCCAGTGCCAGGGACTCAGGTTTAATTCCGGCCCTGGATGACTGTCTGTGCAGATTTTGTATGTTCTCCCCGTTACTGCGTGGGTTTCCTCCAGGTGCTCTGGTTTCCTCCCACAGTCCGAAGATGCACAGGTTAGGTGATTGGCCAGACTGAATTGCCCCTTAGTGTCCAATGATGTGTAAATTAGATGGATTAGCCATGATAAATGGTTTATGGGGATAGGGTGGAGAGGGTGGAATGCTCTTTCAGAAGAACGGTGCATACTCGATGGGCTGAATGCCTCTTTCTGCACAATACGGATTCTATACTGGGGTGTCCACAGTCCAAATTCCTGCCCAAGTTCTTGCCCGCGACCTAAGCCTGTTCCTTTTCAGGCTTCCCCACTCCAGGTAAATCCTCACACCAGCCTAAAGATTGAGGCTGGGCAAAAAACAGCCCTTAAGTGCCCACTAATTGACCACTTGAGAGCATAGGCAGTTTTCCCAAAGGAGGCCTTGCCCGCTGCAGCGTAAAATCACTGCCCGGTCGGGATGGGTGGAAACCTGGAGGGAGTCCATTCCTTCAATTTCACGGTCCTCCCTCCCTGAAAACCCACCAGCAGGCCAAAGATGAGCAGGTTAGTTGGATTGCACATGCTAAATTGCCCATTTAGTGTCATGGGGATTAGTGGAGTAAATATGTGGGGTTACGGGGATAGGGTCTGAGTGGGATTGTTGTCTGTGCAGGTTCAAAGGGCCAAATGGCCTCCTTCCGCATTATAGGGATTCTATAAGCTCATAGTGATAGTCACTTTCACAGCCAGTAGCAACATAATCTTTGCCGTGCTTGGTGTTTGCAGCTGTCGTTGCAGCAGTTGGCAGATTTCTGTGATTACCTATTTAATAAAGTACAGACATCTTAAATATTGCTTGTTGCTGAAGTTCGTGAAAAAGATTGCTTTCTGAGCACTCTGGCTGGGTATGGTCTCCTGCTAAGAGCCCTTCTCACCCTCCTCCTCCTCCTCCTCCTCCTCCTGTAGCAGCTTGTCCTACTCTGTGTGGTCTCTCTTCATTCTCCTAGTCATGATCAACGCCTACTACTGCAGCCATGTTTGGGAGCAACCAGTTTGCACAGAAGTGGTGAAGTCAGAAAAAATACTTCAGCATTTTCCACACTGCCCGTTGTAAACATTTGGCCCTTGAAACATTGATGTAAAACACCACAAATATGTAGAATTATAAGAGCAGCCTGAGGAAATAGGCCAGCAACTAAACAATAAATAATGTTGGTGGGAGGTCCTCCATGCTGTTTAACATTATGTTCAGCTGTGCAAAGTTAAGTGAGGGCAGTTCCGGTGGACCATAGTGAGAGCGCACACTAACCTCCTTACTAATATGGATCGGCTACATTTTGCATCAGGTGTCTGTGTACTCACCAATGAATCCAATTTTGGAAACATAAGGTCCTCATAGTGCTGACAAAAAGTGTTGAGCCCAATTTCATCTCGTCTCTTTTGTATGAATAACTTTATCCCTTTTATTTCTGTGTTTATTAAGCATGAACTGATTCAAATCATCTTCATCCAACACATGATACAGCTTCAATAATAGATCTGCTTTATATTAAAAGAAATAAAAATATATTCTTTATCATAATTAAGTCAGAAACTTGTTTCACTTTCTGTAAGGTAATTGCATTATCAATATCACCTATTTACCCATCTCCCTTAAATTTTAAATATGTATTCTTACCTAATAGTTTTTGCTAAAGCTCCTGTTTTGAAGCCATGCCAATTATCTATATTATAATTCTCAATGTGCCACATTATTCAAAGTAAGATTTCATCAACGTGAAGTGAGCATTGGATTGCTGGCCTGTTTAAAGGATTGATATTATTAAGGAGTGATACACCGACAGTTAGAGTATCTGATGGCATCACTAAGTATTGTAATTTGTAGCATTAACAGACTGAAAACCAATGGTATATGTGTAATATAAATGCTAATCTCACGCCAATTAGAATTGGAGTAGTACTCCAGCTAGCCTATCTGAGCCACCATTTTACAAGTGGACACTTGAGCCATAAAGATAACAAAAAGACTAGAGTCTGAATATGTGATTCAAGGCTTGGTAATGAAGTGTCAGCCCTCTTGTAATAATAATGGTTCACACCCAGCAATTCAGCATTGCAAGTTAAATAGTCGCATCAAGAAAATAGGGGGTGATTCTTCCATGCCACTGCACTGCACTCCCAGCGCAGTAGGCTGGGAGACTCTAACCGAGGCCGTTTCGTGAGCTCCCCGCTGGGTGCCATGGCCTCCATGTGTCTCCAATAGCCGGATTTCTGGCTGATGCGACATAAGATGCGACCGGCATTCCCAAAAAGAGGCATGCTGGGATATCACCAGCTCTCCAGCCAAAGGCCAAGACTCCCATCGCCTCCATAAGGTTCCGCCCGTTGGATAGTCATTATTGCACTTGTTTATTTTTCATTCTCATCAGTAAAATATTTATGCTGATGATCCTGAGCAGTTCAGAAGATGTTAAAACTAAACAGTAAATAGACAATTTCAATTAGGAATGCCAGAAGTGAAGTAGGGATGAAAATTTAAAAGCAGAGTTCATCTGCAGAACAAAGATTCAAAAGGTTTATAAACATGCTGGGTCTAATTGTACAGCAATATCCTGTGGCATATCTTCAAACACAAGGCAGTAATGTTAAAAAAAAAAGGGAACTGGTCTTTACATCACCTCACCCAGGCATTGATATCTAGAGTGTATCAATAGATAACCCTAATAATGATCCTAAATAACCTGTGGAACTGAATCCTGGAAAGTGAGTGACCACCATCTGCACCTCTTAGTATCCCTGTTTGATTGGAGTTGACAAGAAACAAAGGATTTTGTCTAACATGAGTGCTCAACATGCTTCCTGTGGGTTTAGTTATTTTACAGTATAAATATTGGAACTACACAGTAGGATTTTGAGATTTGTTGGATTCAGCCCAGCATCTCTCAGGTAAAGGTTTGCTGCTGTAATATAGTAATGTTAGTTATCCCCTAAATTGGGATGGAGGTATTCTTGCTAGAATCAGTAGCTTTCTATTTAGGGATTTAAGGTAAGTAAATCAATAGTAATCAATATTTAAATATTTCTCTGTAATATTAATGAGACTTGGATTCTCTATTAGAAACAAGATTATGTTTACCTTTCCTAGAACCGTCAATATTGCCATTGAATTACCATCAAAAGTGAATTGCATGTTCGGTTCTTTAATAAACTCATATAATTTAGAAAATATATTGTCTCATATCGTTTTCTATGTCCAAACTCGAAAACCCATCTCCGTACATTCTTCAGTAGAGAGGTATATTGTTGAAGAGAGATGCCCAGACCCTTACAATATCCGGATAGTTATTGTGGTGAACCATAGTTGGTTACCACTATGAGTACTGAACCATAGATGGTCAGCATTATGGGTATTTGTAGATATGTTACTGTTGTCACTGTTGGGGTTAGGGTTGGGCTGTTCTACCTGTTGATATTGTTCTGTGGTACACTCCAGTTGGCTCCGCCTACCTGGAGGAGTATAAAGGTCACTGCACTGCCTGGTGACTCTTTAGTCTGGGATTGTATTGTATATAGTGTGCTCCATTCTTGTTAGTAATAAAAGCCTTTATTTCCCGGGTACAATCTAGCCTCCTGAGTGATTTAATTGCGCATCAGTTATAATCTAGTTAAAACTTGTTAAAGAGGCTATCTGAAGGATGGTAATATTGGCTTGTTGCTTCTTTCCTTCAGGAAGAATTAGACCAATTTGTCAGATCCATTTAAATGTCTGTGAGGTCTGTCTTTCTCGACATTAAGTGAGAGTAATGGTCAGAGCAGTATGTATGATCTGGGATAGTCTCAAAAAGAGACTAGGATTATAATTTACTTCATAGTGTCATTAACAGGCTAGTCCCTAAAATTTGGAATTCCCTCCACATATTTTTCTCTCTTCACCTCTCTATCTCCTTTTAAGATGTTTCTTATGTGGCTTGATGTTAATTATTCTCTGATGATCTTTCTGTGAAATGCTTTGGGATGGTTTACTACTTTAACCGTGCTACATAAATGCAAGTTGTTGTTATTTATGCATTTCCAGACAGGTGCAAGAGGTTCCTGACTGCACAATATCACTAGATTCAGACTTAGAAGCATTCCTAATTTAAAAAGAAGCAGAATAAGTAGGAGCAATACTTTAGAAGGGTTTACAAAAGGAAAATGCTTCAGATGCTGGAAACCTGAAATAAAAACAGCAAAGCTAGTAATACTCAAGAGATCAGGCAACATCAGTGAAGAGAGAAACAATAACTGAAATTTGACCAGACCTTAGGTGATGGACCTGGAGTGGGGAAGGCTGATAAAATGGTGTAAGGTGTCAGGAGTTGCTCAAAGTCTTCCCACCACCATGTCATTTTGCCAATAATGGAAAAGTTAGCAGACTTGCCATCTGCATGGAGCCCAATTGAATCACATAAGTAGCCAATTAAGTATCACAAGCCACTTTTGTGGCCTACGTTGGGCTGGCCATCCACTCCGTGGGGAGACCACCCAATGAAACATGGCCACCTCCCAGCAGGCTCTAGGGGACTCTCTTTTTTGGGCACTCCATGGGCCACTGTGCCCCCCCCCCTCTCCACTCCTTCCCCAATGGCAATGGCCCTTCTTCTCTGCCTCACAACATATTGCAAACCAATCACCAGTTTCTTCTGCAGTAGAAATCATTGCGATTGTTTGAAATTTTTGCATTCTTGCATTTGTCCTGATGAGTGTAAAATGAAAAACTTTGGAAACATGCCTCCCTTTTCAGCAATATTTAACATTAATTTATGCTGCAGTGGATAATTTTGTATTGGTATTTGATGTAATTCATCGTTCCATGCATTGTTTTAAACAGGTTATGTCACAATAACCCAATCTTTCAATATTGAAAATTTTGCATGATTGTGATATAATTTGGGTCAACACTATACATGGAAATATTAGTGAATATTGATGTATCACCTCAGTTCCATTGCTTGAGTTTCATCTATGCAGCAGAAGATTTTTGGTTCAAACATCATTTGAAGAACTACACCTATAATGGGTAAAGTTCAACCTTAATAACTGCTCAAAATGGGCTGCAACAAATTAGCTGCCCATTTCATACTCCACACATTTTTCCTTTCCAGTGACTTCACAATGTAAGCTGACACTCTGAGAGAGCGTGGCGTATATCTATCACATGTCCTGTACTATCACAGTACTTCACATGAAACATTAAATCAAGAGTGACAGTCCCTGTTCAGGTGCCCATGGAATAAAAGGATCAGTAGCAGCATGGATATAAAATTGTCTGAGCAAGAGGAAACAGAGATGAGTGGTGAATAGTTGTTCACCCGACTGAAAGAAAGTTTATGGTCAAGTTTTCGAGGGTTCAGTATCAGAACTATTTATTTTCCTCATCTACATTAATGATTAGTTTTGGGTGAACAGCGCACAGGTACAAGACTTATGGATGACACAAAATTTGAAAACACTGTGAACTGTGAGGAAAATAGTGATAGGCTTCAATAGGACATAGACAGATTGGTTTAATGGGCAAACACATGGCAGAGAGGTAAGAGGTGATTCATTTTAGTAGGAAACACAAGGAGAGGTAATATGAATGAAAGAAGACGTTCCAAATGAGGTGCAGGAGCAGAGGGACTTTGAGGTATATGTGTACAAATCATTGAAGGTAGCAGGGCAGGTCAAGAGAGTGGTTAATAAAGCATCTGGGATCTTGTGCTTTATAAATAGGGGCTTAAAGTGAAAAAGCAAGGATATTATGATAAATCTGTATTTTAAAAAAAACTAGTTTAGGCTCGTATTGAGTATTGCATTCTGTTCATACTTTAGGAAGACTGTGAAGGCATTAGGGAGAGAGCAGAAAGGATTCATACAAATGGTTCCAGGGATGAAGGACTTCAGTTACGTTGATAGATTGGAGAAGCTGGGGCTGTTCTCCATGGAAAAGGGAAACTTAATAGAAGTGTTCAAAATTCTGAGGGGTTTGGACAGGGTAGATAGAGAAAGACTTTTTATTGGTTGCAGGGTCAAGAACCAGAAAACACACATTTAAGGTAATTGGCAAAAGAAGCAATGGCAACACGAGGAAAAACATTTTTATGCAGCAACTGTTAGGATCTAAAATGCATCACCATAAGAGTGTGAAGAGGCAGATCCAATCATGATTTTCAAAAGAGGGTAAGAACTTGAAGAGAAAAAAATGCAGGGCTTTGGGGAAAAGGAGGGGGGTGGTACTAGGTGGAGGGGGATGGTACTGAGATGCTCTTGCAGACAGCCAGCATGAAGATGGCGGGTCAAATAGTCACTGTCTGAGCTATAACCATTCCATGATTCTATGAAAAGTCTATACTATTTGAAAAGGTGTCGTGAGATGTCTTTACCAATATTGTTTATTCAACAAAAATCAACTTAATTGGTACTCTTTGTTTGTGGAGTCTAGAACAAAGGGGAACAAGGCCCACTGGATAGGGGAGTCTTTCTTCACTAGTGTCAAGTTTGAACTGTACTAACTACCCAATTTACACTAGGCAAGTTCATAAAGTCAAAACTGCAAATGTACCTGAAAAACAACAACAAAATAATTCTATATTGCTTTTGTAAATGCACGAGGAATTTTATCAACCTAATTTCCAAATGATACAAATGCAGAAAATTAGCAAAGAGAACTGAGTACTGAATAAATCGAAATGAAACAGGTTGTCCTTCTCATGAACTTTTATATTTGCAGGTTATATTTGAATGAAATTTCTTGTCAGAAAGATTTTGTGTTGGTGTACATTTTAAGGTGTAGGTCTCTCAGTTGTGTTGACAACCATCATACACACAGAGTAATGTTTTTGAAAAGCATTTAACAATATAGTACTGCTATATCTTCAAGCTGACCAGTCAATGAACCATCTACAAACTTTCATTACTGCCACAGGCTACCTGTTCTAGCAGTTTAGAACTGGAGCTAAATCATATCTCTTTTGAATGTTGATGTCAAATAGGTTGCTGGGAGAATTCCAAGTTCATTTGAAGGGGAAGTGAGCTTGACGAAGGCCACCGAACAATGTCACAACAGTGCTTTGAATTTCTTGATTCCACTTCAGTGATTAAAGGCCTCTTATGGCTAGCCTGGGGGTCCAGTTAGCTCAGCTGGCTAGACAGCTAGCAAGTGGGTTCGATCCCTACTCCAGCTGAGGCAGACTTGGGACTTGCCACCTTTTCTCTATCCATAGTAAAACAAAATTACAATGATTTTCAAATACTCACCAAAGACCTACCTTCAGGCAAAGGATTGCAGAAGATGAATCACAAGTGAAGTACACAAAGATGGAGCATAAGCAACAATTTTAAACAAATTAGGAAACAGATGAATGTAAAAAGAATGGACAAAGTAGATGAGATCCATTTTAGAGTTTACAATAGATATAGAAATGTAGTATTAAACACAGCTATGATTTGATTATGAATGTGTTTGAATGAATATAACAATCTGGCTAGTGTGAGGACAACCTTCATATTTGTCTCCTATTATAGCTTATTATGTGGAGCAGTGGATAGCATCCTTACCTCTGAGAGAGAGGCTCTGGGTTTCACTCCTACCCCAAGACCTGATGAGCAAAAAAGTACATTCACAAAATGGTCAACCGGTTGAGTATTAACCTGCAAAATCCCTCCAATACACGCCAAAGGCAGGTGGTAAGAATGGGAGAGACTCCTGGTCAGCCATACTTGGTTTGGAGTGGTGCTCCCAAGCTATAAGCCTCTGGCGACAGGCTAGCAACTTGCTCCATGGAATCAGATGGAAGTATGCCTTTTGCACCACTATGTGTGGGGTGCCAAAGTTTAGCTGCCCAACTTTTCCCATAGATCTCTTGTTCACACCTTTGTACTCTGCGCACTTTAACCATTCTGGTCTTCAAAATCATTTTTTAGAGAGAGGAAAAAGTGAGAGTGGATCAAGTGGTCCAGGGAGCTTTTATACAAATCCTCATTTGAGGCAGGAGGCAAAGAAGGGAAAGGCATTAATTCGCACAGTTCTAGCAGGAGGCACTGCATGGGGGACAAGGCCGGGGGAACATGAACATCAACAGGATGCTGAGAAACAGAGACCCAGACAGTGGAGATGACTGGTGTATTGTCCACGAGCCTCCTTTCTACAAATAAGTGAGAGGCAGTGCAAGGCAAGGCTGTAATTATCCAGAGATCTGATCTGCCACATGTTGCAAGAAGTCCTGACTCCATATGGGTTTAGAGGCTTTCTCCTGTCAGTGGCCCTGACAGCACACAATGGCCTGTAAATTCCGATCGCCAGCGGAAATGTTGGTCCGCCAAAAATAGAAAATAAATTGTAAACTGATGCGCTATCAATAAGGCGAAAGACTACCGGTGTGCCAATACAAGTGTAGGCTTTTATTCACAACAGAATCAGGAGCAGATCCCAACAAGTAACCGACCTGGACTAAACAAGGGGGAGGAGACAGCCACCTTTATACTAGGTGCCGAGGGGAGGAACCAAACTGGAAGGGGATGTGTCCAGGTATGACAAGCACACACAACGGTGGTCCATATAGGACAAAGGCACAACTGAGGTCCACCACATTCACCCCTTCCTTTAAAAAAAAAAATGACACGGGGGTGAAGCGGAAACAATATTACAAGTCCAGACGAACCGGTGGCTTGATCCACTGTCGCGATCGTCGTAGTGCAGGTCGCAGAGTCGTCCGAGCAGGGAGCGATGTCGGCCCAGGCTCCGAACAGTGAGCGTCGAGAGAAGGCGCCAGATGGTGTGAAGCGGACCGATCCGTCATCCCGTCCAGTCGTCGGGGACTGCGTGGCGACGGCTCCGGCGACTCAAGCGAGCTGTACATAGGGGCGAGAGGAGTGAGCAGTGGCCCTGGTGGCGTATTGGAGAACAGTGGGAACCGGGGGTGGGGGGTCGCAACAGGCTCTGCGCGGACTACATTGGGGACAGGGACTGAGGGAGGAAGAGGCGCAGCAAACTCCGAGTGGACAACACCAGGACCGTGGGGCGGAAGGACGTGGTGACCTCGGGGGCATCCGCGGATGCCAAGTCACGGACAGAAACCGTGTCCTCCCGCCCATCAGGGTATGCTACGTAAGCGTATTGAGGGTTAGCGTGGAGCAATTGGACCTCCTCGACCAAGGGATCTGCCTTATGGGTCTGGACATGCTTCCGAAGCAGAACGGGCCCTGGGGACATCAGCCAATCCGGGAGCGAAGTACCCGAGGAGGACTTCCTGGGAAATGAAAACATCCGCTCATGAGGGGTCGTATTGGTCGCTGTGCACAAGAGTGACCTAATGGAATGTAATGCGTCCGGAAGGACGTCTTGCCAACAGCTGACTGGAAGGCCCCTAGACCATAGCGCTAATAGAACGGCCTTCCAGACGGTTGCGTTCTCCTGCTCTACTTGACCATTTCCCCTGGGGTTATAGCTAGTGGTGCGACTGGAGGCAACGCTTTTGGCGAGCAGGTACTGCCTCAGCTCGTCACTCATGAAAGAGGACCCACGATTGCTATGAACAAAGGCTGGGAAGCCGAACAGGGTGAAGAGCTTGTTCAGGGTCCGAATCACTGTAGCCGTGGTCATGTCCGAGAAGGGGAAGGCAAAAGGGAAACGTGAGTATTCATCAATGATATTCAGGAAATAAACATTGCGGTTAGAGGAGGGGAGGGGGCCTTTAAAATCAATGCTAAGGCGCTCAAACGCGCGAGTGGCCTTTACAAGGTGCGCCCTACCTGGCCGGTAGAACTGCGGTTTGCACTCAGCGCAGACCCTGCATTGCCTGGTAATCGTCCGGACTTCCTCGAGGGAGTAGGGCAGGTTACGGGACTTGACAAACTGGAAAATCTGGTGACACCCGGATGACAGAGGTCGTTATGGAGGGACTGTAGCTGTTCTAGTTGGGCGCTGGCACATGATCCACGGGACAGGGCATCTGGGGGCTCATTGAGCTTCCCGGGCCGGTACATGATGTCATATCTGTAGGTGGAGAGCTCAATCCTCCACCGCAAGATCTTGTCATTCTTAATCTTGCTCTTTTGCCTGGTGTTAAACAGGAAGGCAACTGACCGCTGGTCCGTAATTAAGGTGAATCGTTGGCCCGCAAGATAATGGCGCCAGTGCTGGATGGCTTCCACGATGACCTGGGCCTCCTTCTCGACCGAGGAGTGTCGAATCTCAGGGCCTTGTAAGGTCCGGGAAAAGAAGGCCACCGGACGGCCCCTCTGGTTAAGGGTGGCGGCTAGGGCAAAGTCAGACGCATCACTTTCCACTTAGAATGGGATGGATTCGTCCACAGCATGCATCGCGGCCTTCGTGATATCCGCTTTGATGTCGTCGAAGGCCCGACGGGCCTCCTCCGCCAAGGGAAAAGAGGTCAATTTTAGGAGCGGACGGGCTTTATCCGTGTAACGGGGATCCCACTGGGCATAATAGGAGAAGAAGCCCAGGCATCTCCTCAGTGCTTTGAGGGTAGTAGGAAGGGGAAGCTGCATAAGGGGATGCATACGGTCTGGGTCGGGGCCAAGGACAGCATTTTCTATCACGTACCCAAGGATGGCGAGGCGGCGTGTCCGGAAAACACACTTCGCCTCATTATATGTGAGGTTCGTTATTTAAGAAGGGTAGGAAGGATAACCCGGGTAATTATAGGCCGGTGAGCTTGACGTCCGTGGTGGGGAAGTTGTTGGAGAAGATTCTTAGAGATAGGATGTATGCGCATTTAGAAAGGAATAAACTCATTAACGATAGTCAGCATGGTTTTGTGAGAGGGAGGTCATGCCTCACTAACCTAGTGGAGTTTTTTGAAGAAGTGACCAGAATGGTTGACGAGGGAAGGGCCGTGGATGTCGTCTATATGGACTTTAGTAAAGCGTTTGACAAAGTCCCTCATGGTAGGCTGGTGAAAAAGGTTGGATCTCATGGGATAAAGGGGGAGGTGGCTAGATGGGTGGAGAACTGGCTTGGTCACAGAAGACAGAGGGTGGTAGTGGAAGGGTCTTTTTCCGGCTGGAGGCCTGTGACTAGTGGTGTTCCGCAGGGCTCTGTATTGGGACCTCTGCTGTTTGTGATTTATATAAACGATCTGGAAGAAGGTGTAACTGGGGTGATCAGTAAGTTTGCGGACGACACAAAATTGGCAGGACTTGCAGATAGTGAGGAGCATTGTCAGAAGCTACAGAAGGATATAGATAGGCTGGAAATTTGGGCAAAGAAATGGCAGATGGAGTTCAATCCTGATAAATGTGAAGTGATGCATTGTGGTAGAAATAATGTCGGGATAATACAATAAATGGCAGAACCATAAAGGGTGTAGATACGCAGAGGGATCTGGGTGTGCAAGTCCACAGATCCTTGAAGGTGACGTCACAGGTGGAGAAGGTGGTGAAGAAGGCATATGGCATGCTTGCCTTTATAGGACGGGGCATAGAGTATAAAAGTTGGGGTCTGATGTTGCAGATGTATAGAACGTTGGTTCGGCCGCATTTGGAATACTGCGTCCAGTTCTGGTCGCCACACTATTAGAAGGACGTGGAGGCTTTGGAGAGAGTACAGAGGAGGTTTACCAGGATGTTGCCTGGTATGGAGGGCTTAGTTATGAGGAGAGATTGGGTAAACTGGGGTTGTTCTCCCTGGAAAGACGGAGGATGAGGGGAGACTTAATAGAGGTGTATAAAATTATGAAAGGCATAGATAGGGTGAACGGTGGGAAGCTTTTCCCCAGGTCGGTGGTGACTTCACAAGGGGTCATAGGTTCCAGGTGAAGGGGGGGAGGTTTAACACAGATATCAGAAGGACATATTTTACACAGAGGGTGGTGGGGGCCTGGAATGCGCTGCCAGGCAAGGTGGTGGAGGCGGACACACTGCGAACGTTTAAGACTTATCTAGACAGCCATATGAACGGAGTGGGAATGGAGGGATACAAAAGAATGGCCTAGTTTGGACCAGAGAGCGACACGGGCTTGGAGGGCCGAAGGGCCGGTTCCTGTGCTGTATTGTTCTTTGTTCTTTCTTTGTTCTTTGTTCAGGAGAGTGGCCGTACAAAGGAATTTTTGTCGGTTGGCATCATGATCCTGCAGGTCATGGCCGCAGATGGTGACGTCATCCAGATACAGGAAAGTGGCCCGTAGCCCGTGCTGGTCTACCATTTGATCCATGGCCCGCTGGAAGACTGAGACCCCATTGGTGACACCAAAGGGGACTCGGAGGAACTGGTAGAGGCGGCCATCTGCCTCAAAGGCAGTATATGGGCTGTCCTCCGAGCGGATAGGGAGCTGGTGGTAAGCCGATTTCAAATCGATCGTCGAGAAAACCCTATAGTGCGCGATGCGGTTGACTATGTCCGCGATACGGGGAAGAGGATACGCATCTAGTTGGGTATACCTGCTTATGGTCTGGCTGTAGTCAATCACCATGCGCTGTTTCTCCCCCGATTTAACTACGACCACTTGCGCCCCCTGGTGCTGGCCTGGATAATCCCTTCCCGGAGCAACCGTTGTACCTCGGACCGAATGAAGGCCCGGTCATCCGCAGTATAGCGCCTACTCTTGGTGGCTATAGGCCTACAATCCGGGGTGAGGTTATCAAATAAGGCGGGGGCGGGTGATCTTGAGGGTCAAGAGACTGCAGGTGGTGCACGAGGGGCACTGCAGTGACGGCGCCTTGCAGACGGAGAGCGGGGGATAAGGGCCATCATACTGCAGGGTGACGCTCCTATGATAGCTGAGGAAATCTAACCCCAGCAGTACAGCTGCGCAGAGTCACGGCAGCATGAGGAGCCGAAAACGCTCGTAGACTGTGCCTGTACCGTCAGCGTCACCAAGCAGCACCCGAGGACCTCCACCGAGTGGGAATTCGAGGCCATGGAGATGGTCTGGCTCCAGGGTCGCACGGGAAGGGCATATTGACGCACTGTGCGAGGGTGTATAAAACTTTCTGTGCTCCCACAGTCAAACAGGCAGTTTTCTGCATGACCATTTACCTTGATCTCCATTATTGACTTGGAGAGTTGATGAGGCTGCGACTGGTCCAGGCAAATCGATGCCACCGTTGAATCAAAGAAGAATCCGTCTTCGTCACCATCTGATGACGTCACGGATAAAGATTCCTGCTCAGCGCGTCTTGATGCCAGTCTCAAAGATGGCGATTCCTGCGCTTCCGGTGACCGCATCAAAGATGGCGATTCCCGCGCTTCCGGTGACCGCATCAAAGATAGCGATTCCCGCACTTCCGGTGACCGTATTAAAGATGGCGATTCGCGCGCAGCCGCCGCCTGCATTAAAGATGGCTGCGCCCGCGGAACACACGTGGCGCCACGAGGCTTCGGAAGCGGCTTTGCCCGGCAGACTTTAGCGAAGTGGCCTAGCTTACCGCATCCGGAGCAAATCACGTCCTTCGCCGGGCAGCGACGCCGAGGGTGCTTGGGTAGGCCGCAATAGTAACATTTGGGCCCCGCCGGAACAGCCGTCGCGGTGGAGCCATCGGTAGACCGGGATACAAGGTAAGTCCCGAGATTGTGAGAGGCCGCTTCTAACGTTTCAGCCATCGTGGCTGTTCTTCGGAGATCTAGGTCATCTTGTTCCAGCAGGCGCTGCCGGATGTATGTAGACTCAATGCCCGCAACGTAGGCGTCGCGGATCAGGTCCTCCGTGTTCTGAGCTGCTGTAACAGCCTGACAGTCACAAGTTCGAGCTAGGACCCGCAGAAATTGGGTGCACGAATCTCCTGGCTGCTGCTTGCGGGTAGTTAGGAGATGTCTGGCGTAAACCACGTTAGGGCTCTTTCGGAACTGCCCTTTTTAGGAGTTCGATAGCGTCCGCGTATGTAGCAGCGTTCCGGAAGATTCCATAGACAGCTTCGCTTACCCGGGCGCGGAGCACGTGGAGTTTAGCGTCGTCGGTGTCGATGGCCGTAGCGGTGTTGACGAATGCTTCGAAGCAGTCCAACCAATGATCAAATTTATCAGAGGCTCCAACCTCTTGAGGGTCTAATGCTAACTTGTCGGGTTTTAGAAACTGCTCCATGCTGGTCAATTGTTGTGAATAAAATTGATGCGCTATCAATAAGGCGAAAGACTACCGGTGTGCCAATACAAGTGTAGGCTTTTATTCACAACAGAATCAGGAGCAGATCCCAACAAGTAACTGACCTGGACTGAACAAGGGGGAGGAGACAGCCACCTTTATACTAGGTGCCGAGGGGAGGAACCAAACTGGAAGAGGGATGTGTCCAGGTATGACAAACACACACAACGGTGGTCCATAAAGGACAAAGGCACAACTGAGGTCCACCACACAGACATATGTTTCCAGAGCAGCTCCGCCAAAACTACCGATGGGTGCAGCAGCCTCGGACAGTCAGCAGAACCACCTCACCAGGTCCCAGCACATTGAAACAGATTGCTAACCACACCCCCTTATGACATGGTAAGCCTGGTACACCCATTGAGATCCAGGTTCCAAAAGGCAGTTGTGCATTGGAAACGGGGTCCACTGATCTTATGAAAGGTATGTATTTGTATTTCCTTTTTTTTGCTATTTCTTTTAATGGTGAATACTACTGTTATTGGCTCACTGAAACTGTATTTTTTTGCTTTATTTTAATTATTGAAAATGAGTATTATTTAATATGTATAAATAAACAAATGTTTTATTTGTTTCAAATTTGTGGAAATATTATTTGGAGTCATAGAATCATAGGGGTGAAGTTTTCCTGTTCCGCCTGTATGGGAATCGTAGCAGGTGAGGGGCAGACCATGGAAAGGTCTGTTAACCTCTGGCGGGATTTTCCAATTTTGGAAAATCCCACCCATAGAAACCCTACAGTGCTGAAGGCGGCCATTCGGCCCATTGAGCCTGCACTGACAACAGTTCTACCCAGGCCTTATCCCCGTAACTCCATGAATTTATGTTGCTAATACCCCTGACACTAAGAGGCAATTTAGCATGGCCAATCAACCTAACCTGCACATCTTTGGACTGTGGGCGAAAACTGGAGCACCTGGAGGAAACCCATGTCGACATGGGGAGAATGTACAAACTCCATACAGTCATCCAAGGCCGGAATTGAACCTGGGTCCCTGGATCTGTGAGACAGGAGTGCTATCCACTGTGCCACCATATACCCTAAATTTGCTTTGTATTATTATGTAACTTTTAATATGTGTGGCATGCTTATAAGTGTTTGTGTATTTTAATTTAAAATATGGTCGGAACTTCTTGAACCGTGATTTGGATGCCTGCATGAGATTGGTCAAAGGAGAGTTCATGATTTGGGCTGTGGAAAATCTGGATGTGTTTATCATTAGTATTCTTCTGCCTTGCTTGCTTTATTTATAATTCTCATATTTAACTGTTCTGTATGTCTAAATGAAGCATTTATATAATTTCATATTTAATTGTTTGTTTTGTTTCAACAAAGCATTAGTAGAGTTTTGTAGTTTAATAAAAAAATATATCATTAACAAAAATAATGTTATAAACACAAAATTTTGATATCATGTTAATATTTTACTTCAGCAGCTGTCCTGACATGTTTTATTGCATCGTCTTTTCAAGCTTCTTACAAAATATATATCTCTAACAACAATCAATAAAGTATCTATGCGTTAACACAACAATTCTGTTGGTGCTGAACAAGGAGGTGAGGGATGAGTGGGGAGGGGAAAGGGATGGGGCAAGGAGGGAGAGTGAGAGGAGGAAAAGGAGAGAGGGAAGGTTTTGGATTTTACATGTAGTGTGACTCTTCCATGCCTACATCAAAGTCTCAAAAAGAACTTTTAGTTAAGAATCAAGCGAAAAAGTGCGATGTTCCAGTGATGGTAGAACATGACTCCAGACTTTCAAGCTGCACTGGATTCTATAATACCAAGTTCACATCAGCTTACAGGAGACTTGCGTATGTCATCTTAATTGATACGCTTTCCTAAAGCATTTGAACTAGCCAAGTTACACTCGGAGCAACATTGCATGAGGAAGGCTCTTAAAATTGGGATAAACATGACAGGAGACTTGCATATGTCATCTTAAGGGAAGCACTTGAACTAGCCGAGTTACACAAGGATCAATTTTACATAGGGAGACTCTTAAAATAAGGTTAAAAACTGCTTAAAATATATCGCAAAATCCAAATGCTGAAATTTATTCCAAACACTGACATCCACTTTGTTATAAATGAACAAACATTTTTAATGCAATTAGTTGTCATGACAAAGTTGTAAAAAAAAATTTAATCATTTATTTCACTTTCCATGCTTTACTTATATGTTAAACAACTTTTTAAAACATGTACAACCCAAAGAATGTCTGCTGCCTCGACACGCTGCAATTAGTCCAAAAAGTAAAAGTGCAAATAAATAAGGGCAAAAACTCACCTAACAACAGTGCAAGTGCCGGAGGTTTTGGCACAATTGCAGCTTAGCGCGTCAGGATCAGCAGCTTTCTGAACCTTGACTGGTGTTTATTCAACGTACCCCAGCATTTTGGACCAGAAGTTACACCCTAACGTCTTTGTCTCTGAGTCTTTCCAGGGAGCAACTGGGGGCCTGTGCAGCATTTCAGCAACACATTGGTGCATTCAGGAGATGATCACTGCCCCTACAGGACAGCGCATCATTATGTGAACTTTGCTCTGGTTGAACATAGACAGCCTCAGAGATTCATGGGCTTTGCAGCTATCACTTGAGTTTCCAAGATACAGGGAGCTATACATGGCAGCTATGTGGCCAAATGGGTTACCTGGCAGAAGCAATTGATGTAAGGACTTCCATCCTGTCAATGTGCGGTTGGTGTGCAACCATGGGAAGCACATCTCGCACATTTGTGCACAGCTCCTTGGGAGTTTCGATGACTCCTACATCTTTAGTCACTCCCAGATGCCTGGGATCTTCAAGGGCCAAAAGGTCTGAAGGGATGGTTGCTGGGGAATTATGGCTACCCAGTTAAACACTGACTCGTGACTCCGGTGCGTTGCCCTCAGACTCCAGTTGAGGAAAGGTACAATGCTGCTCAAGCCGCCACGTGCTCCCTCATAGGGCAGACCATAGGATTGTTGAAGATGCGATTCAGATGCCTGAACCACTCAGGTGGCTCTCTGCAATACACAGCAGAGACGATTTGTCACATTATTGCAATAATGTGACATTGCAGTAGCAATAATGTAATTATTAATGCATTATTGCATTACTGCAAGACCACCAGAAACTACAAAAGGTCGTGAATGTAGCCCAATCCATCACGCAATCCAGCCTCTCGTCCATTGATTCTGTCTACACTTCCCGCTGCCTTGGCAAAGCAACCAGCATAATTAAAGACCCTCCACACCCCGGACATTCTCTCTTTCACCTTCTTCCTATATAAAAGTCTGAAGTCACGGACCAACCGACTCAAGAACAGCTTCTTCCCTGCTGCTGTCAGACTTTTGAATGGACCTACTTGCATTAAGTTGATCTTTCTAGCCTATAACTGTAACGCTACATTCTTCACCCATTCGTTTCCTTCTCTATGAACAGTATGTTTTGTCTGTATGGTGTGCAAGAAACAATACTTTTTACTGTATGTTAATACATGTGACAATAATAAATCAAATCAAATCAATAGCTGTCCCTTTCACAATCTGGCTATGCAGAGAAGTGAGGCCCTGCAGAGGGTGAACTGGAAGAGGAGGAGCCCTCCTTGCAAGATGAAGATGAGGAGGTGCAGGAAGCCCATGAGTTGCTGAGGGACAACATGAGAGCACTGATATCATGGAGGAGGGGAGATATGGGAGGCGTGTCCATAATAACCGCATAGATTAAAAGTTCTAAGAGTCATAAAACTGAGGGGGCATTCTTCAGCCTGCACTGTCTGGGAGACCCACTCGACAATCACCAGGCAAGACTGTTCTCTTCCTGTGGGGGAGCACTTCAGCAGTCACGGGCATTCAGCCTTGGATCTTCAGGTAAGCGTTCTCCAAGGCGGCCTTCACAACACACGACAGCGCAGAGTCACTGAGCAGAAATTGATAGCCAAGTTCCGCACACATGAGGACGGTCTAAACCGGGATGTTGGATTTATGTCACATTATCAGTAACCCCCACAGCTTTCCTCCTGGACTTGCACAATTTCACAAGCTGTACTGTCTGGAGACAATACACATCTCTTTAACCTGTGTTGAATGCTCCCTCCACCCACATTGTCTGTACATTTAAGACCTGGCTGGCTGTAGAGATTTGCATTCTAATCAGTATTCTGTAATTTGATTTCTGTGTCTGTGACCTGTTTGAGAACAGAGACCACTCCAGCCGACAAAGGAGCATTGCTCCGAAAGCTTATGGTATTTGCTACCAAATAAACCTGTTGGACTTTAACCTGGTGTTGTGAGACTTCTTACTGGGAGATCAGTGACAGGGGCTCAAGATCCGGTGAGATTGCGATTTCTGATTTTCACTGCCCTGCACCAGCTTCATATCCATGGTGGGCGTGAACTGGATTTTAATAGATTTTAATAAATTTGAATATCATTAACATCCCCGCACCAGATTTTTCCCCTTCGTCATATTTTCAAACCTCGCCAATGCAATGTCACATCGGTCAGTTTACAATAGGTTCACCCAGATGTGTACCTGTTGTGGGGATATCCCCAGGGACGCAAAGGAGAGTTTAGCCTGGGGGAGAGGGACATGTCCAGACAGTGTCCTGGTAATGTCCCCTTGGCATTGCTACCTGGCAATGTGTGGCCAGGCTGGCACCATGCCAACTTGACAGTGCCAATTTGCCATTGCCAACCCTGTGCTGGGGAAGGGGGAGAGATGCTGGCGTTGATGTGGGAGGTTGTGAAAGCCCTTGAGAACTCCATGGTGGGGTGGGGGGAAGTTATTTCTTGGTCTGTTCAGTGCAGCCTTTAAGAAAGAAACCTCATTAAAATCTATTAACACGCCGGTTAAGACGGCTGGATTTTAAGGCCCCGCACTCAATGACGGCATGAAACATGCCCCCCGCTTTTTTTCTGACAAAGTGCCGTAAGATCTGGTGAAAAGGCCAGCCTATTTCTCTGGAGAAATAGACCCTGACACTTTGCCATATTTTGGTAAGATTCCGCCCCTCGTCTGATCATCAGGAAACATCTCTCTAGGCTTCCTAACCGTTTTGTGACTTCTGAGGGAATAGCTGAATCTTTGCCAAGAGGACAGGCCCTACATTCACATTTGGGGCTTAATTACTCACGACTCACTCAGGTCAGATCTTAGCTGTGGTCATCGGTGTCCTGGTAATGTATTCACTCTGTCAAACTAAAGTCCAGCAAGGAAGAACAGCGATGTGAGTCGAGGCTAAATACTTCCTACACCATATAAGGCTGCAATTACTGCCGCAAAGGAAATGTGGAGCATTGTAGGGCTCTCATTCTAACGTGAGTGTCTTGGTTTGAGAAACCATCAGTTAGGAAACCCAGATGTGCAGAGAGTCACATATTTGATGAGCCCTCATCAGCCATTGGCATCCCTTTGAGGACTAAGGATTGAGAACTCCCCCACCACATACTCCAAATAAAGAATTACGCACATCTCCCTGACAACCAAGTGGCACTGAGATTGACATCACATGAATGTTAATCTTAAAAGGGGACAGTCTGAGTGTGAGAAATGTTGAAGCTCAGAATAATAAGTTTGCAAAGATCCAAACCAAAATGCTTTGATCTGATCATTACGTACACAGGAATTGAATTTCAAAAAGTGCAATTTATTCACAGTGATAGAGCACCTGTGACCCTGAGGTGACATCAAAACATTTTAACTGTCCTACCCCTGCCACTATGACTTGGTGCAGCCCCGACATCTGCACCAGAGGCAGAGGCAGCCTGCTGACTGCTACGTCCTGATGCCTGTGATGACCTTGGCAGACATCTTCTTGATGCCCGACACCTAGAGTGGTCCGGCCCCATAAGGTTCTCCTGCGCAGGGGCAGAAGTATCCTCAGCGACTTGAGCTGCAGGAGTTGGTGTGGGCACAGGTAGAGGGAACTCTGAGAGACTACATGCCCTTGGAGTGTTCTGAGTGAATGTCCCTGGCTTGTTCGGCTGACACCTCCTCCCTACTGGTGCCAGAGGACCCCGGCCTGACTCCTGAAGGAGATGGGTCACACGAAGGGAGGTCAAGGTGCCTGGTCCCCATGTGGCCCATGTCCTGATGGTGTCCACCAGTGTGTGTGACCATGGAGTGCATGGCCGAGTGTAAATTGGCAGGACTTGATGGGCCAAGGTGGAGGGTGTGGGTGGGTGCTGTGTGGTTCTCCCTGAGCCCTCTCATCCTCAGGCGTGCTCTGGAGGCTCAGGGAGCAGCTGGGCTGGCTAGCTGGCTGTGGTATGTAGGTAGCTGCAGAAAGGCAAAAGGACAGTTTCAGTGCATGAGCAAAAGCTATTTCTGAGTGAAGGTATTCAGTGTGAATTTCAGGATTCGGTGGGAGTGACGAGGTGAAGTCCATACCAAGTTGTTGAGGAAGGCCATGCTCTGCATCATCACAGGAGCAATCCCTGTCCTCACCAGTGAGCTGTGCTGCAACCTCCTCAAACAAAGTGAGGGTGATGATCCCTGTCATCCCTCCCCCTGTCTGGGCTTGCTTGTACTTGTTGTGCGTGAGTTTGACCTGCGTGGAAACAGGAGACGTGATCGGAGAGGATGCAGCAGAGATTGGGTGAAATGCATGTCCCCTGCATGTGGTGCACCCTACCCAGAAGGCATAGAGGTTGGAATGTCAGCAACAAGACAGATGGGATGATGGTGTTGTGAAAATCTTGTTGAGAGAATAAGTGCTGATATGTGTCCCCCGCAACTGAATGTGAGATCCATGAAGAGAAAAGCCATTTCAGTACATGATGCCATGCTGAGAGTTTGATAGTGAAGAAAGCTGAGAGAGAATTACTCTGGCGGAGAGGATGAGATCATTAAGGGGTGGTCGGTACTTGTCTTATACTTACCTGTCTTACACTCCCTTAAGGTGTCAACTTTCACCATGGCATGGGAACAGCCCAGGAACCTTGCACCTCTGACGGAGAGCAGGAGGAGCAGCAACACCCGCAGCACCTGAGCCTTCTCCTCAGCCACTTGCCACTCCACAGGGTAGAAGGGATGGATGTGGAGCTCCAGTTTCAAGAAGATGAGAACCCAATACAGGGTCCACAGAGAATCAACTCTCTCAACATGTCTGAACACCAGTGCCTGGTTCTGATTTTTGCAGCAGGACACCGTTGACATATGCATTGTCCTGGAACAAGATATCCTTTCCTGTGGGCCAGGTGGGCATGCATTCATAGTGGTTAACAAGGTTTCTGTTACCGGAGATCCACCTTCTTGACGCCACACCCAATCTCGCAAGGTTATGTGCTTGCTCCTCCTGCAAGGTGAGAAAGCAGAGTTATGAGTGGCTCTAAGGGTTTGTATGAATAGGGGGAGGACAACATTCATGGAAGGTGACTGTGAGGCATGTGGTCGAGAAGGCAATAGAATGAGGGTGAGTTGAGTAATGCCAGCTCAGGTGGTGATGCAAGGAGGTGGCTGGAGGGAGGGATGAATGGATCTGCAGGGTATCTTATCCTGAGAGAGTGCTGTGCAGGAGAATGCCGAGGAAGTCAGAGAGTGGGGCTTGCCACCCAAAAGTGTTATATTACTCATTTGCCCAATGAACCGAGATGGGCAGGCAATTATAGTAATGAAGCCCCCAACAAGGACCAGTTTAGCGGGCACTCCAACATTTTGTTGGTGGCAGACCAAAAACTCTGCCCCCTGTTGCTTTATGAGAGATTTTATCTATCGCAATGGGAACTGGGATTGTTGCAGTCACAGCTTGTTTTGTTTTTGCAATTCCTCCAGGGAAATGGTTTTGGATGGGAAGTATTTTAAAAAGCTTGAAAAGTGAGGCCAGCAGAACAAACATTCCCCGATAATATTTATTAGTGAATGCATTACTTTGAAATTTTTTTTATTCCACTTCAATGTTTAGAGGCCTCTTTTGGGCAATTGTAGTTATCATAGTTATAGAGTTCATTGTGTTTAATGTACAAAGATGTGCGGGTTAGGTTGATTGGCCAAGATAAATTCCCCTTAGTGTCCTGAGATGCGTAGGTTAGAGGGATTAGTGGGTAAATCTGTAGGGATATGGTGGTAGGGCCTGGGTGGGATTGTGGTCGGTGCAGACTCAATGGGCCGAATGGCCTCTTTCTGTACTGTAGGGTTTCAATGATTTCTATGATACACAGAAGTGCAGCATAAAAAACAATTTTAACTAGCTTGCAAACAAATAATATTGTAATGATGAATGTAAAAAGAGCGGGATAAGGGAATAAGATCCATTGAAGAGTTTACATGAAAGCTAAAAAATATTGTATTGAGGGCAGCTGTGGGTTCAATGACAATTTTAAATAAGTAACCCCCATTTGCTTATTGTGTCCAACCAGTGATTAGGAAGGTCACACATTGGAGTCCTGGTCTGTGTTAATTAAGATCATTTCAGCCGGGGTTTCTGTAACTAACCTGAGCATGCCTGGGTTAGAGAGAGAATAATCCATTCCTCATCACCATTCAGTGACCCTGCTCGCCCACAACTGGAAGTACCCACGCATACATGAATGCTGAGGATTGTGTTCAACTACCATGGCCCCTGGAGTTGACTAATCTGCTAATATTCACTGTCAAGATTCACACATGAATAATTTCCACAGGAATGAGGCCTCGTAGGAAGCCCCAGTGCTTAAATTGTTGTATGCCAACAAGAAATTGTTCCTTTCAGGAAAGGAGAGGGAGGGGATACACTCTCAGGAGAAAACACATATAAATTGTGAAAACCTGAAATGGAAACAAGCAGACGTTGTTGTGAGTGTGATGAAACTGTAGTTCAACAGGTTGCTTTTGAAAGTCCCCACCTAAAATAATAACCAACCCTATTCTTTTAGGTGCTGGCTCACCTGAGTGCACTGCAGCATCATTTGGGAATTTATAGAATCCACTATTTTGAGCATAAAATAATTCTGATCAACCCTATATATTTATGGAGCATTAAAGTTTAAGTACCGGACTGTCTTTTCTTTATTCTGTATTAGAACTTTAATGATATTCAGAAATCATAACTGTCTTCCCATATTATTGTATTACTGACCTCCCACGACAGTTTTGAATTATTCGGGTATCAAGACTCTGCTAAACATTAAATTAAGCATCCACTCTGCCGTGTCCTAAGCCATTAAGTTATGCAAATGTGCAGATAATGGGACATAGGACAGCTGGAGGCATTAATCAAGGAATTCTGTCTCTGAGCTGTTCTGTAGTAGCCACATCTGCCAACCTAAAGAACAGCCGCAATTAGATCTCAGTTAATGCAGTGATAAGCAACTATAGAGAGAACTCCTCATTCATGTTAGGTTAGACTCCAGCATGCATGACATGCCAGGTAACTTCAGTTTTTATTTCCATTAGCTTGGCTTATTATTTTTAACATTTTCCCTTTCTAATTTTAATTGAATCAGGCTACAATTAATTGTTGCAATCTTTGTTGCTCTACATATCCAATGTTTACAAATAAGTTTGATTATAAACCATCCAAATGTTGTATTCTTCTTCTTCAATTTTACTCTCATTATCGGTGCATCTCAAGGCTCAGCTACCACCAAGTAAGTGTTAATTACCCATTTGTTTTGCTGTGCATTCTGAAATATCACAATGCAACATCCACAAACGCTGTTGCATTCAATTTCTAACAAACCTCTTTACTGCCAATTTCAAAAGTGATTTCATTTTTATCGACACACCCTGTTGAATTTTTGTTACCTATTCATGCAAAGGAAAATATTGATGTACTATTATATTGAAGGTGTTTTTAACTGGAAGGCTGATAGCTAAATAGTGGATCACCGGTGAATCTGGTGGTCTGACGAAAGGCCATTGACCAGAAATGTTAACTCTGTTTCTCTCTGCGCAGATGCTGCTGGACTCCAGCATTTTCTGATTCTATTATCATAGATCTCTGGGCAGTACGGTGGCACAGTGGTTCACTGCTGCCTCACAGCGCCAGGGACCCGGGTTCGATTCCCGGCTTGGGTCACTGTCTGTGTAGGTTTAATCCCACAGTCTGAAAGACATGCTGGTTAGGTGCATTGACCTGGACAGGCGCCAGAAGGTGGCGACTAGGGGAATTTCACAGTAACTTCATTGCAGTGTTAATGTAAGCCTTACTTGTGACTAATAAATAAACTTTTACCAGGAGAAGGACTCTCAGCTTCACCTTTGTCCCTCTCAAATGAGAATGTTTTATTTTCTCTTTTCCAAGTTGCTTCACAGAGGGGCTACAGACAGCACCATCCAGAGAAGGAAAAGCCAATTAGGAAGCCTATCATAACCTAAAGGGAACACTTTGAACCCAGGGAATAGAACAGGCTATTTTACCCCTCAGTCAAATGATGCAGAGATGGAAAAGTTGCAAAAATGGGGAAGGACATTTTATTTTTAAGTTATACATCTTCCGTTCCTATCGGCTGGTGGCTCTGACATCCATTATTATGAAGTGCTTCGAAAGGTTAGTCATAGCAAGTATCAATTCCAGCCTCCCGGACTAGCTGGATCCACTACAGTTTGCTACCGCTGCAACAGGTCCACAGCAGACACCATTTCCCTGGCCCTGCACTCAACCCTGGAGCACCTAGATAACAAGGACACCTATGTCAGACTCCTATTTATTGACTACAGCTCAGTCTTCAACACCATTATTCCCACAAAACCCATCTCCAAACTCCATGGCCTGGGCCTTGACTCCTCCCTCTACGACTGGATCCTGAACTTCCTAACTCACAGACAACAATCAGTAAGGATAGGCAATAACACCTCCTCCACGATCATCCTCAACACCGGTGTCCCAGAAGGCTGTGTTCTCAGCCCCCTACTATATACTCTTATACACCTATGACTGTGTGGCCGAATTCCCCTCCAATTTGATTTTCAAGTTTACTGCCAACACCACCGTAGTGGGTCGGATCTCAATAAATGACGAGGCCGAGTACAAGAATGAGATAGAGAATCTGGTGAACTGGTGCGGCAACAATAATCTCTCCCTCAATGTCAACAAAACGAAGGAGATTGTCATCGACTTCAGGAAGCGTAAAGGAGAACATGCCCCTGTCTACATCAATGGGGACGAAGTAGAAAGGGTTGAGAGCTTCAAGTTTTTAGGTGTCCAGATCACCAACAACCTCTCCTGATCCCCCATGCCAACACTATAGTTAAGAAAGCCCACCAATGCCTCTACTTTCTCAGAAGACTAAGGAAATTTGGCATGTCAGCCATGACTCTCTCCAACTTTTACAGATGCACCATAGAAAGCATTTTTTCTGGTTGTATCACAGCTTGGTATCCTGCTCTGCCCAAAACCGCAAGGAACTACAAAAGGTCGTGAATGTAGCCCAATCCATCACGCAAACCGGCCTCCCATCCATTGACTCTTTCTACACTTCCCGCTGCCTTGGCAAAGCAGCCAGCATAATTATGGACCCCACGCACCCTGGGCATTCTCTCGTCCACCTTCTTCCGTCGGGTAAAAGATACAAAAGTCTGAGGTCACATACCAACCAACTCAAGAACAGCTTCTTCCCTGCTACTGTCAGACTTTCGAATGGACTTACCTTGCATTAAGTTAATCTTTCTCTGCATCCTAGCTATGACTGTAATACTACATTCTCCACTCTCTCGTTTCCTTCTCTATGAACGGTACGTTTTTTCTGTACAGCACACAAGAAACAATACTTTTCACTGTATGTTAATACATGTGACAATAATAAATCAAATCAAATCATTACATGGTGTTTGTTCAAAAGTAGAAGATGACAAATAGGAGTCCAAAGTTACATCTGCCCAACTCCCCTCACTATTAGTGTGGCATTGGTTCCAGCCTAGCAAAACTCTTAATCCAGATGGGCAATAACTTCTCAGCTGATAAGAAAAGGGAAACATGGAGAATAATAGAAACAGAGACTACACCAGCTCTGTCAATTGTTCATTGTTCAGTGAAGTCCAAGATCAGTACAGAACTAAGTGATCTCAAATTTGATCCCCACCGAGGCAATAGTTAAGAACACAAAAATCGAACAGAGTTCCTGGTCTTGGACACCAACCAATGACCACTGCTGGGAATACTTGTGTGAACATTAGTTGAGGACAGGGTCAGGTTCAATTGTGTTTAATAATGACTAGTTTAGCAAAATATCAGATAATGCCTCATGATTACGAAATTATGGCCAGCAAGCTGGTGACCATCTGAAGGATAGGAAGGTGAAAATTGACAGAAAAGTATTGACAATCCAAAAGATGTACATTTTATCATTGTACCACTAATTTACTATCAGTAAGGTATGTGAACCAAATCATGATCAAAGTTTTATTGAGTTTCAATTTGCAAATCTGAACTGAAATTGACATGCAATTATCCAAAATACTGAAGTAAGCTTCAATAGTTATTAACTAGGCAAAGCGATTCTACACCAACACGCAAAAGCACACAAACTAGCTATAAAGATCAAACCTTCTGATTACTTAGTAAATTATAAACTTACATTGGTGGCTTCAAAGCATCGTCTGCAGAAATAGAAGTCTTAAGCAGTTCAATGCCCACTACATTAGTGAATGTTCTAACAAATGAACAACGCAATAACAGATTGGTCAAATTGTAGGAAGCGATATCATAGGGCTGGCTCTGCCTCCTGCTAGAGTCACAGCAGCAAGCCTGGACTATTGCCCAGCTCTTTGACCATGATCTCAAAGTATTCTCCTTGGTTGGGAGTCATTTAATATACAAGGAGTGTTCCTGACAGGATTCCTGCAACCAACAACCCTACATATACCTTGGCACGTGAAATGATAAATGTTGCACGGAATAATCAGCAGGACACTAACTATTCTAGCAGCATCTGTAAGGAGAGAAAAGTTTTCTCTCCTTACAGATGCTGCCAGACCTGCTGAGATTTTCCAGCATTTTCTCTTTTGGTTTCAGATTCTAGCGTCCGCAGTAATTTGCTATTATCATTATGTATTCTAACCTTTTTTGTGTAATGATAGCACAACATTTTGAGAATTTGTCACCTACTCAGTAAACATTCATATTCCATTTCAAAAGGGATATTTAAAATATGGAAAAGGAAAGACACACACTGTTGAAGTGGAAGTTGAAGTTGAAGTGGAAACTTTCCTGTTTCTTGACTCAACAAAGTTAGTTCAGACAAAATAACAAGCCTTTATTTACGAAAAGACTGCATGCAGTTTTGGCTGCAACTTGGGTTCAGAGAGCAGTTATTACAACATGCTAATTCCTCCCCAAGTCCACACTTACAGTAAGAAACAGTTCAGTATTTATACATAATCATTATCAGTTAGCGTGACCAGAGCTTATTCAGGAATTCAATCATTAATAGAAGTATAAGCAATACCATTAATCATGTTATAACCTGTTGACCTCCCAGAAACTTTTGTCGCATCATTCATACCCTTATCTTGCCCATTGATGTAACAGACGAAGGTCGGTGATTTCCGTCATCCCTGACTTTATCTTGTTTTGTTTACTCCTATAGTCTTAGGCTATGAGGAATCAATCTTATCGGGCCTTAGAGGTCAGGAAATTGGAATAGCTTGACCTTCTCTGATCTCATTCACGTCATACGTTATACGAAGTCAGCTTTATCAGATTTACACGGAGGTCAGTCATGTTTTAAATTATGCGGAGTCAGTCTTTCTTATATTGTACCAATTTTCCCATCATGCTATTCTTTAGTTCATACAATTCCACAACACAGCTAAGGGAAATTATAGGGAAGTGGGACTATTGGATAGCTTTTTCAGGAGCCTGGACAGGCACATTGAACTGAATGGTCTTCCACTGCGCTGTAATTTCTTTTTTTTTGATATGTTTATTGAAAATTGTTTTATATTTTACATAGCAAACATACACTGATACAGATCCACACAGTGCTCGCGTGTACATTCCAATGTGACTGAGCACAGGGCTCCCCTTGGCCAGGGAACAAGCCCCTGGTACCCCCAGCACCCATCCCGCCCGATTCCCATCTAATTGCACCGGTAATGACGGTAATAATATAAAAGCAAAAAGGCAGAGGAATGCCGCTGGAGAACCAACTGAGCGCCCAAACAGCCCAGGCTATAAACTAGCGAGCAGAGAAAAGAAAGAGAGACAGCGAAGGAGAGAGAAGTAAGAGAATGAGAGGGAAAAAAGAAAAGTTCTCGTGTTGCTCCCTGCACCTCGGCAGAGTGGGCAGGTGTACTCAGGAAAAGGTCCAGGGTGCGTCCACCAATCGGGGGAGGGGGGGTGGGTTCTGTGGGAGCACCCGGGGTCCTGGGGCCATTGGGTATCTACTCACCCGGCTCCAACTGCAGCGTCCCAACATGTACTATAAATAGTTGCCAGCTCTATAGAACCAAGGAGTGGACCCATGTAGCGTGCACCTCATCTTCTCCAACTTAATGGTATCTATCACCTCCTTCACCCACTGTGAGTGCGTCAGGGATGCACCTGATTTCCACCTAAACAGGATTAGTCGTCTTGCCAGGAGTGTAGAGTGGAAGCTACAAAATCCGCTTGGAATTTCGGCAGCGACGGATTTAAAGGCACGACCCCAAACAGGGCAGCCTAGGGGGATGCATTTATGTCCTGATCTAGTTTTGCCGCAATCGTCTCAAATATTAATGTCAGTAGTTATACAGTGATGGGCAAGCCCAGAACATATGCAAGAAGGTGGCGGGAGCTTGCCGGCACCGTTCACAAATGGGGCTTGTGCCTGGGTACATCCTAAAGAGTCTAACCCTAGTTAGATATGCTCTGCGAAGCAGCTTACATCGTATCACACCCAGCTTGGCACATATTGAGGAGGAGTGTACTCGATGCAGCAGCATGTCCCAATCCTCCTCCGAGAACTCCCTCCTCAGATCTCATTCCCATAAAGATTTAACCACTGATAGAAGGTTTTGTTGGGACAGAATTTGAGAATAAAGAGCAGAAATGGTATCACGCATAGTAATAGAAGGCACTAAAAAGATGTCAATGGAGGCACGAGGTGGGAGCGTCGGAAATTGTGGGTCGGCCCTATGCACAAAGTCTCGAATTTGCAAATATCTGAAAAAGTGTGTTGAAGGTAAAGCAAACTTATCCACAACCTGCTGGAATGATGCAAACATGCCGTCCACATACAAGTTCCAGAATGTTCTGATCCCGTGCTTGACCCTTATGTTGAAGGCACCACCCAAAACAGACAGAGGAATAAAATGGTTAGCCAGTACTGGGGAGACCAGCGACCAGGCCTGAAACCCAAAGTAGCGGCTAAATTGCGTCCAAATTCTAAGAGTTGACTTGATAAGTGCACTCCTAGTATACTGGGAGGGGGGAAAATTTACCGGGGAACGTATCAAGACAGCCAGGGAAGATGGAGCAGAGGAGGAGGATTCTAACTGCAGCCAACGAGAAATCTCCTGTTGCCTCTCTCTCTGCACCCAACACACTACCGCACTCATTGGCTGCCCAATAATATAGAAAATTGGGCAATCCCACGCCCCCCTCCCATTTAGAGCTTTGCAAGACTGTCCTCGCATTCTTGGGTTTTTCCTATTCCAGACAAAGCTTGAAATGAGCCAATCAAGTCTGTAAAAAAAGGATTTAGGGATGAACACCAGGATGCATTGAAAGAGATATAAAAACTTAGGTAGTATGTCCATCTTCACCGCATTGATACGGCCCGCTAACGATAACGGGAGGATGGACCAACGTTTGAGGTCCTGTTCCATCCGCCCCATGAGTGGAGCAAAGTTAGCTCCAAAGAGCCCACTAAATTTGCGAGTCACTTGCACTCCCAAGTAAGTAAACTGCCTGCCTAGTAACAATCTTGAAAGGCAGGGTGTGGAGTGGGAAGCTACGAGCCGCTGCATTTAAAGGAAGGAGCTCACTCTTATTCAAGTCAAGATTGTACCCCGAAATACGACCAAACCTTTCTAGCATAGATAAGACTTCAGGAAGCGGGTTGGATGGGTCGCCGACTTACAATAGTAGGTCATCTGCATGCAGCGATACTCTCTGCTCGATTCCCTCCCGACCAATCCCACCACTCGTTTGCTGTTGCGAAAAGCTGCAGCAAGAGGTTCAATAGTAATGGCAAATAACAGTGGGGGAGAGGGGGGATCCTTGCCTCGTGTCCCAGGACAAAGAGGAAAATGTTTGTCTGGACTGAGGCTAGAGGGCCAGAGTATAGTACTTTGATCCAGGAGATGAGCTTTGGGCCAAACCCGAACCTCCCGAGAGCATAAAATAAATAATCCCATTCCACTCGATCAAACGCTTTTTCAGCGTCCAGCGAGATTAACATCTCTCGTAGCTTGGAGGTGGCAGGCATATACATAATGTTAAACAGCTGCCGAATATTCGAGTACATATGTCTATTTATAATTAACCCAATCTGGTCAGGCGAGGTGAAAGAGGGCAGAATGTCCTCCAAGCGAATGGCCAGAATCTTAGAGATCATTTTGAGATCCACATTCAGCAATGAGATCAGTCTATAAGAGCTGCAGATTTGCGGGTCCTTATTCTTTTTTTTGCTTGCCTCAAAGTCTGTGGGAGAGGGCGGTTCTCAAATGATTCATTGATCATGCGCAGTAGCAGGGGAGCCAACCTATCCATAAATTTTTTGTCAAATTCAATGGGGTACCCATCTGGTCCCAGACATTTCCCACTCGGCATAGTTCCGGCCGCCCTAACAATTTCTTGAACGTCGATTGGTTTCTCCAGTGCCGCGGCCTCTCCCCTGTCCACCATGGGGAGATTCAGTACCCTAAGGAACTCCTGAAAGTCCGCCTCATTGACGGTACTCTTCGAGCTATAGAGGATTGAGTAAAAGTTCCTAAACCGTCGCTGTGCTATAATTTCATGTGATAAATTTATGATTATATAACAGGGTCCATCACTGCTGAAGAGAAAATCCTGATGCTTGGGACATGCCAAGGTGGAGCAGTCCAACATGGGACCCTCAAGACCCAGAATTTTTTAAGGTCATCTTGCAAGGTCTTCTGCAGTCTTCCCCATTGAATGGCAGCAGCCTTCCACCATCTATGCTGCAGCTACTGGTGAGGCACTGTGCAGGAGCACTAAGACAGGCTGAGACACATGCAAAACAGCTACAAAGGGAGTACACCAGGCTGATTTGATGCAGCCTTTATTTTGGCATTGGAGCTAAGTGGATACTAACATGGTCAGCAAGAGAGGGAAGGGAAGGTGTTGGTGAATGGGGAATTGGGGTTGACTTCATTGGTATCACAGTTAGACGACATGACAATAGACAGCCTGGCCAGACGAGGGGATGTGTTAGCTGTTCCACCTCCCCCCTCTTCTTTTTCTTCTTCCTTCGCAGCTGCTCGCTGTACCCCTGGTAATGATGTCTGATTTGTGCAGCAGACATCACAAATTTTGACCTGAGCTGCTGACTATGACAGAGCTCCAGCTAAGCAATCCAGACATCAGAAGTGTGGTTTATGCACACCAATGGTCTGTCAATCGCATTGCATGAATAGGCATGGTTCTCACATGTGTTTGTCAGGGGAAGGGGTTGGGTGGTGGTGTTGGGGGTGCATTCCAGAGTCAGGTGATCAGCAGATAGCCCAGTCACCACCCTAGTTTGCTGAGCTGATTCAAATACAGATGGCACATGAGCTGCCAAAGAATGAAGGCACCATGTCTGCTATCTGGATACCAAGGGTTAACCTGTATGATACGCTGAGTACTGTCACACACTCACTGAGGGAGTGGAATTCCTTCCACTCGCAGTACATCTCAGAATCAATGTGCAAAACCTACAGAGTAACATGTGTGCAGCCACTGGCACCCTCCGCCATGGGCAAGCCCTGCAATCCCCATTCTGCCATTTTCTCTCTGACAAGAGAGAATGAAATGAATTCAGCTATCTTCGTATATGAAGCCCCAGTGAGTTCCTTAGGCAACAGTAACCAGCAAATGGGTGGAAGCTGTGGATATTGCCTAATCCAGCCTGAAGAAGTCCAACATATAAGAGATACTGGCCAAATCCACCTCCAATCCTGTCCTCACCCTGCACTGAAACTGTAGCTGTGACTGCAAAAGATGATAGATTTCTACAGACACTTCCTTCATGAAGCAGAGACCTCTGACACACTCCTTGGCAGGTGGAAAACTGCTCTCTGAAGACCCTGGATGGATACCTTTCCTTTTGAGAACCTTAATTCCTTCCTCTTTTCTGTTTGAATATCTTGCCCACCTTTGTTTCACCTCTTCTCATTCTCTGTGCCCCTCGGTTGCAAACCAAAGAAAACACAAACTACAGCACACAAGTACGTGGTCAGAGCAAAATCCTTGAAGTCAAGGCTCAGACATTCAACACATGTGGCAACACCACCCTGTAAACTTCAGCAACTTTAAATAACTGTACAAGTTGCCAAACACTTTTACAAACTCAATAATAGCCAGCAGAATTCAATCAACAACAAACTTGAAAGTAATTGATGGTCTTTTTAACTGGCGCTGCTGGGGATCTTTCCTGCGGTTGAACACTTCTTCAGCTGTACAAAGCTAGGAAAGGATATTAGTTTAGCTCCAAAGTGGCAGCACTGATGTTATAGACTGATTGGCATCCTGATCTGCTCTGGGTGCCATCAGTACACATTCTCTGCACTCACTTTAATGGCCTCCTACCCAAGCTGGCACCTGGACCATCTTTCATATGGGGCATACTGGACAAATGCCATTTTAAAACCAAGATGGCACCCATCATGTCAAAAATACAAGGAATATTCTATCAAATATTTTAGGCACAGAAAATTAACATGAACCTAAATTCTCAGGATAGCAAGGGCTCAGTCCCCCACCATCCAAAGAGTCATCCCATATCCCCAGTGCAACTTCACGCTCTAACAAGCATTGATTGGCATAAGGCAGGACTTTCAACCTCACTTTTGGGACCAAAGTCCCGCTTTGGAAAGCTACCGGCCAATCAGATTGGCAGGCAGCTCACTAGTCCCTCCAGGCACAGTGCTGCAGTGGCCGGAAGATGCATTGCAAGAGGCTGCTGGGAAGTAAGTGCCGGGAACCAGGGGATAGGTAAGTTACAAAGATCAAAGGCACCTAGGGTAGGGAACACCAGGGGAATTATGAAGGGGGCAATCAGGGTCTCAGGATATAGGCTGGTGTGGGGGAGGGAGGTCCAGAGGTCACGGGGCCTTAAGGCCCAGAAGGAAAAAAACAGTTTGGACCAGTATTCTCATTTCCCATTTTACTGGTGTTCCATTTTAAAGTATACAAGGCCAGTTCAGACCAGAATTCATATTTCCCTGTTTTACTGTTTTCTCCTTCAGTGGGAGAGGTTGCCCTGAGTCAGAAGGGGGCTTCTGAAGGTGGGCCCTTCCCACCTGAGATACAACTCTGCTCAATTATGGGTCATGATGTGGAGATGCCGGCGTTGGACTGGGGTAAACACAGTAAGAAGTTTAACAACACCAGGTTAAAGTCCAACAGGTTTATTTGGTAGCAAAAGCCACACAAGCTTTCGAGGCTCTGAGCCCCTTCTTCAGGTGAGTGGGAATTCTGTTCACAAACAGAACTTATAAGACACAGACTCAATTTACATGAATAATGGTTGGAATGCGAATACTTACAACTAATCCAGTCTTTAAGAAACAAAACAATGGGAGTGGAGAGAGCATCAAGACAGGCTAAAAAGATGTGTATTGTCTCCAGACAAGACAGCCAGTGAAACTCTGCAGGTCCACGCAACTGTGGGAGTTACAAATAGTGTGACATAAATTCTGATTCTAGGATCGCATGATAAAGACTCAGGAGGAAAAAAGCAGAAATATTTATGTGAAATAGTGTGACATAAACCCAATATCCCGGTTGAGGCCGTCCTTGTGTGTGCGGAACCTGGCTATCAGTTTCTGCTCCGCGACTCTGCGCTGTCGTGTGTCGCGAAGGCCGCCTTGGAGAACGCTTACCCGAATATCAGAGGCCGAATGCCCGTGACCGCTGAAGTGCTCCCCAACAGGAAGAGAACAGTCTTGCCTGGTGATTGTCGAGCGGTGTTCATTCATCCGTTGTCGCAGCGTCTGCATAGTTTCCCCAATGTACCATGCCTCGGGACATCCTTTCTTGCAGCGTATCAGGTAGACAACGTTGGCCGAGTTGCAAGAGTATGTACCGTGTACCTGGTGGATGGTGTTCTCACGTGAGATGATGGCATCTGTGTCGATGATCCGGCACGTCTTGCAGAGGTTGCTGTGGCAGGGTTGTGTGGTGTCTTGGTCACTGTTCTCCTGAAGGCTGGGTAGTTTGCTGCGGACAATGGTCTGTTTGAGGTTGTGCGGTTGTTTGAAGGCAAGAAGTGGGGGTGTGGGGATGGCCTTGGCGAGATGTTCGTCTTCATCAATGACATGTTGAAGGCTCCGGAGGAGATGCCGTAGCTTCTCCGCTCCGGGGAAGTACTGGACAACGAAGGGTACTCTGTCCACTGTGTCCCGTGTTTGTCTTCTGAGGAGGTCGGTGCGGTTTTTCGCTGTGGCGCGTTGGAACTGTTGATCAATGAGTCTAGCGCCATATCCTGTTCTTATGAGGGCATCTTTCAGCGTCTGGAGGTGTCTGTTGCGATCCTCCTCATCCGAGCAGATCCTGTGTATACGGAGGGCTTGTCCGTAGGGGATGGCTTCTTTAACGTGTTTAGGGTGGAAGCTGGAGAAGTGGAGCATCGTGAGGTTATCCGTGGGCTTGCGGTACAGTGAGGTGCTGAGGTGACCGTCCTTAATGGAGATGCGCGTGTCCAAGAATGCAACCGATTCCGGAGAGTAGTCTATGGTGAGCCTGATGGTGGGATGGAACTTGTTGATGTCATCATAGAGTTGTTTCAGTGATTGTTCACCATGAGTCCAAAGGAAGAAAATGTCATCGATGTATCTAGTGTATAGCACCGGTTGAAGGTCCCGTGCGGTGAAGAAGTCTTGTTCGAACCTGTGCATGAAGATGTTGGCATATTGAGGTGCAAATTTGGTCCCCATGGCTGTTCCGTGTGTCTGGATGAAGAACTGGTTGTTGAAGGTGAAGATATTGTGGTCCAGGATGAAGCGGATGAGATGTAAAATTGCATCTGGAAACTGGCAGTTGTTGGCGCTGAGCACTGAGGCCGTTGCAGCAATGCCATCGTCATGGGGGATGCTGGTGTAGAGTGCTGAGACATCCATTGTGACGAGGAGCGCTCCTGGTTCAACTGCTCCATGTGTGCCGAGTTTCTGTAGGAAGTCCGTCGTGTCGCGACAAAAGCTGGGGGTTCTTTGTACAATGGGTTTCAGGATGCCCTCGACATAGCCGGAGAGGTTCTCGCACAGGGTCCCATTGCCCGATACGATGGGACGGCCGGGTGTGTTTGCCTTGTGTTCTCATTATGGGTTCTCATGGGTGGCAACTTAAAGGACCTTAATTGGGGCAAGGGCAGGATTCCCTTACAATTCCCTGCCTGACCCACCATAAAATCGATACCAGATCGGGGTGGTTGGGATCCCAGAGGGAATCCCCTCCATGCAATTTCATGCATGCCCCCACCTCAGAACCCGCCGGGGGAGGGGAGCATAAGATTCTGAAATTATGTTTTAACTGCTCAGTCTCTGTCTCCCTCCAGTGTCAACTTAAATAACTGCAAGATATTTACGTATGAAATAGTAGACATATGAATTAAAGAGTAAATAAATCATTATATAAAAGCACAGACATACATAATGCATTTTAAGTCGGTGTAGGACAGTAGATATTGAACAGGAAGTTGCAAAGTCCAGTGACATTACACATCAAAATGAGAATCAAATCCTTCTGTGCTATCAAGTCTGCATTGTGCGCATTCAAATATATATAAATTGCATACGAATAAATACATACATACATATGTAATTTTATTAAAGGAGTTTCCACTAATTATTGCCCATATATTAAAAAATCTTCATTGAAGAGACTCATTTTGACATAAGCGAGAATCCAGGTCATTGTTTTAGATTAACAGCTTCATAAAATGTAAGGATGAAAGTTTGCTCCTGCTTGCGTTCCAGTTCACATCTTATTAATGCTACCTCCTATTAGTGATTTATTTAAGGTAACATAGAATCAACAGATATCCAGCACCGAGCACAGTAGGAGAAACTGCCTCAACTCACACCATAGCTGGTGTCCCAGGCCCAACCATCTCCAGCTACTCCTCCAATGACCTTGTTTTCATCATAAGGTCAGAAGTGGGGATGTTCGCTGATGATTGCACAATGTTCAGCACAATTTGCAACTCCTCAGGTACTGAAGCAGCCATGTCCAAATGCATCAATGCCTGGACAATATTCAGGCTTGGGCTGACCGGTGGCAAGTAACATTCAGCCACATTAGTGCTAAGCAATGACCATCTCCAACAAGAGAGAATCTAACCATTGCCCCTTGACATTCAATGGCATTATCATCACTGAATCACCCACTATCAACATCCAGAGGACTACCATTGACCAGAAACTGAACTGGACTAGCCATATAAATACTGTTGTTACATGAACAGGTCAAATGCTAGGAATTCTGTAGCAAGTAACTCATCTCCTGACTCCCAAAGTCTGTCCACCACTTACAAGGAACAAGTCAGGAGTGTGGTGGAATACTCCCCACTGGCCTGGATGAGTGCAGCTCCAACAACACTCAAGTAGCTCACACCATCCAAGACAAAGCAGCCCACTTGATTGGCATCACATCCACAAACATTCACTTCCTCCACCACCAACATACAGTGGCAGCTGTGAGTACCATTTACAAGATGCACTGCAGGAATTCACCAACGCTCCTTAGGCCACTTCCAAACCCACAACCACTACCATCTAAAAGGACAAAGGCAGCAGACACATGGAAACACCACCACCTGGAAGTTTCGCTTGAAGTCACTCACCATCCTGACTTAGAAATATATCACAATTCCTTCACCATCGTTGGGTCAAATTCCTACAATTCCCTCCCCAACGGCACTGTCAGTGTACCTACACCACAGGGACTGCAGCAGTTCAAGAAGGCAGATCACCACCACCTTCTCAAAGGGTAACTAAATGCTGGCTTAGTCAGCGATACCCACATCCTACAAAAAACCAAAATAATTAATAAGCTTATGTGAAAAAGCAAAACTAAATATTGGAGCACTAGAGAGCAAGATCAGTCTGTGGCTATAGCAGGAAGGCTCAAAGTTGTTTATCCCCCAGAGATTAAAGGGATCATTTGTAATTGGCCGTTGATGAATTGTGTCATCTTCTGAAGAAAAATTGCAACCATAGAATAACATCAGTACTGTACTAACAGCAACAGCAAACATGCTTTATTTTTGCTGCAGACTCCTTGCAGGCAACTATAAGTACTTAGTATCGGGCAGCACGGTAGCACAGTGCCAGGGACCCGGGTTTGATTCCCGGCTTGGGTCACTGTCTGTACGGAGTTTGCACGTTCTCCCCATGTCTGCGTGGGTTTCCTCTGGGTGCTCCAGTTTCCTCCCACATTCTGAAAGACGTGCTGGTTAGATGCATTGACCCGAACAGGCGCCGGACTGTGGCGACTAGGGGAATTTCGCAGTAACTTCATTGCAGTGTTAATGTAAGCCTTACTTGTGACTAATAAATAGATAAACTTTAGTAAGGATGATCCAGTTAGAGCTTTATTTGTACAATGTGCTGATAACTATATCAAATTTTCAGAGGCAGGATAGAAAGGGCTTGCAGGATTTTTTAGAAGAAGTGGTATACCTAGCGTACAAGGTGAATGGCCATTAAAATGATATCACAGCATTAACAAGCAACTGTACAAGTTAATGCTCAGTCTCTAGACTAGGCTTGGTACTCAGTTTCTAACATATTTCTGCATTTCGCCTACAGACTTCAGCTACATTTAACACACTGGAACTCTGTCCTTAAATCCTGTCATCTCACTTCATACTTTTAAATGTCTTCTCAAAACCAGAGGGTGGTGACGGCCTGGAATGCACTGCCTGGAAAGGTGGTGGAGGCGGGGTGACCCACATCCTTTACAAAGTACCTGGATGAGTACTTGGCATGCCCTAACATTCAAGGCTATGGGCCAAGTGCTGGCAAGTGGGATGAGGTGGGCAGGTCAGGGCCTTTCATGTGTCGGTGCATACTTGATGGGCTGAAGGGTCTCTTCTGCACTGTAGTATTCTGTGATTCTGTGAAAACATATCTCCTTTGACCAAAGTTTTGGCCACTTCTCCTATTCATCTCACAAGGTTTTGAAAGCTGATCCTCTGTCACACCTTAGAGCCCTTTCAGATATTTCTTTCCACATCAACGGTTCTGGATAACAGTTCATTGATGTTTTTGTTGTTTATCAGGAAATTACATGTTTCTCAAAATTACCACAGGTTCCCCATTCAATTCTCAAAAAGTTAACAGCTGGTTCCTTAGGTATTTAGAGTATCTACTCCAACTCTCATTCAAATAATGGTTCCTAAGTTTGAAGTGAGCCAGGCTAGATCTATAATGTAATTCCTTTGGCAAAATGGGAATCGTATGTTGCATTTCAAGTTTTATGTTCCCTAAGAGTCTATCCTCATTCTCTATAATTGATAGCCTCATCCCTTTCCTAGCGATCCTCTGTATTTCCTGTTATTTTTATACTTGTAGGCTCCATAATTACCTCTTTTCTCATTTTAGTCTGAATCAAACCACTTTATTTATATATGGCAGCCTGAAAGTTGAAGTATTCTTCCTTTTTAAAGCGTACTCAGTACTAGGCTGGTATGGTGGCACAGTGGGTAACACTGCTGCCTCACAGTGCCAGGCAGCAGGTTTGATTCTGTCTGTATGGAGTTTGTAAATTCTCCCGTGTCTGTGTGGGTTTGCTCCAGGTGCTCCAGTTTCCTCCCACAATCCAAAGGTGTGCAGATTAAGTGGATTGGCCATACTAAATTGCCCCGTAGTGTCCAAAGATGCACAGGTGAGGGGAACTAGCCAGTCTCCTCTTCTATCCCATTTGCCCACAGGAAATATCTTATTCTTTCAATGTACTGGGGCCAATCCTTCACACCCGCATCGCAAGTTTCCAGTTCCCAAACAGCAACATTTTCGATATTGCCCCATCACTGTATTGCCGGGTTTGTTGAAAGGCAAGGCTGTCCGAAACTTTTCACATTCCTCAACATCAATGTAACAACTCAGGAAGTCCAATTGGAAAGGAACAAAGTTTATTGCAGAATGCAGAAGTAAAGCCACTACCATGGTGTACACACACTAGCCCCTGCCGGGGATGGCAGTTCAGCAGGCCCAGTCCTGGGCCTGCCTTATAAAAGGCTCAGGTAATGAGTTCAAGATGGGCTCATAAATTCATAAGATATAGGAGCAGAATTAGGCCATTCGGCCCATCAAGTCCACTCTGCCATTCAATCATGGCTGATATGCTCCTCATTACCATTTTCCTGCCTTCTCCCTATACCCTTCAACCCTTTACCAATTAAAAATCTGTCTAACTCCTCCTTGAATTTACTCACTGTCCAATCATCCACTGCACTTTGAGGTAATGAATTCCACAGATTCACAACCCTTTGGGAGAAGTAGTTTCTCCTCAACTCTGTTTTAAATTTGCTACCCCTTATCCTAAGACTGTGACCTCTCGTCCTAGAATGCCCCACCAGTGGAAGCATCCACTCCACGTCTACTTTATCCATACCTTTTATCATCTTGAATACCTCAATTTGATCTCCCATCATTCTTCTAAATTCCAGAGAGTATAAGCCTAAACTGTTCAATCTCCCTTCATACGACAAACTCCTCATTTCTGGAATCAATCTAGTGAACCTCCTCTGAACTGCCTCCAATGCCACTACATCTTTCCTCAAATAAGGGGGCCAAAACTGTGCACAATATTCCAGGTGCGGCCTCACCAATGCTTTGTATAGTTGCAGTAAGAGTTTTAACAACACCAGGTTAAAGTCCAACAGGTTTATTTGGTAGCAAATGCCATTAGCTTTCGGAGCAAATGCCATTAGCTTTTGGATATCCACTCCATCTAATGAAGGAGCAGTGCTCCAAAAGCTAATGGCATTTGCTACCAAATGAACCTGTTGGACTTTAACCTGGTGTTGTTAAAACTCTTACTGTGTTTACCCCAGTCCAACGCCGGCATCTCCACATCTTGTATAGTTGCAACAGTACTTTCTTTCCTTTATATTCTATCCCTTTAGCTATAAATGCTAACATTCCATTCACTTTCTTTATTATCTGCTCTACCTGCATGCTAGTTTTCTGTGACTCATGAACGAGGACACCCAGTTACCAGAGGAACTCATACTCAGTGGGCCTCACAGGGAGATCAATCAATGATTCCCCATGAATCTCATGGGGGTTATCACAGTAATCTACATTGGCTCCCAATTAAGCAATGCCACAATATCATGTCCTTATTTTCCAATCTCTCCCTAGTCTGGCCCCTCCATATCTCTGTAATCTCCTCCAGGCCTACAACTCTCTGAAATGTCTACACTTGCTGTTTTATTCTTGCCGCCTGAGCATCGCTGATTTAATTACTTCACCATTGGTGGCTGTGTCTTCTGTTGCCAACACCCTGAACTCTGGAATTTCTTCCTTAAACCTCTCTGCCTCTCTTCACTTTCTCCTTTTCAGATGCCCTCGAAACCTACCACTTTGACCAAACATTTTGCTATCTGTCCTATTATCTCCCTTTGTTTGATAAAGCTCATTTGAAGTGCTTTGGGATGTCTTGCTATGTTAAAGGTGATACATAAATGCTATTTGTTGTCATCTTATAGTCTCAGAGAATGGACCACACCCAAAATTGGGCACAATCCTGGTGCAATGCAGGTTATGCATGGCTAATGAGTGCAGCATATTGCATTATCTTGCCCTTTCATGCTGCCCACTCTCTTGCGGAGGTGAAAGTTGTTCAACAATGACTTGCCTGAAGTTGAGCCAGTCAAGTCTGACTCAGTGCGATATACAACAGAAAGATAGTGACAAGGCTGGCATGGAATTCGTTTTTACGTTCATTTAAGTAATTAACTTTATAACACACTTTCTGAAACTTCTAAAGTTGACTTTGAGGAGGTTTGAGCAATGTGAAAGATTGCTCTGTGTGCACATTGCATTCAGGAACACAGTTAGTTAGCACAGTGCATAACTGCAAAATGGCACTGAAGAACAATGGGGGAATTCAATCCTAACAAAGAGTAGTTATGAATGAATGTTGCACATTTTGCAAATAAACTGGGAGCTGAGGGTAATGCAAATATTTTCCTCACCATAATGGGGCCAGATACTAACCAATATTGCCCAGGATATCCCTGTACTACAGACTATTCTGAATTTAATAAGATTCGGGACTCATATTTGGCATGATGAAGAATGAGATAAGCAGTTGCGAAGTGAGTGTATAACAGGTTACATTCTCAAATTAAAGAAACTCTGTTGTCATTATGGGTAGGGTGCAAACTTAGAAATCAACCTTACAGTTATGTTTGTAGGAAGCCTAAAGAACAATAAGCTTTTGAGCAAAGGCATTAAGCTTACATGAATGGAGGACTGCTATGAGGCTTCAGCCATGGAAATGGTAAAAAGAGATAGCAGCAAATTGCAACAGAGTTCTCTTCCTGAGCCAGCAGTAGAGGTCTAATGGATTTCAGCAAGATCCAGATCATGGCAGCTAAGTTCATGAGTCAGAGTCAGAAATTTCAATGTTCTAGTTACCAATTGATTACCATGTTTCCAGTAAAAGTGTGATTCCTGGGGGACTGCCCGTCATATCCTGATGGCATGCAGGAGTTGAGAAAACAGTAATGCTCCAGGTCATGTTAAAGCTACAGCTTGCAGCCGTGTACTAGGTCAAGGTTGCAATAGACTAAAGTCAGTTCAGGAGTCTGGGAATCATCAAATACACAAATGAAAACAGAAGTTGATGTTATTGAGCACAGAGATCAGGAGTTGCACTCAGCAAAACAGCACTTGGAAGATGGGAGTAAAAGAGTTGAAGATATAATATCAGCAACCACAGTAGAAAGTCAGATTCACAACTTATTTTCATCTTTGATACAGCTGCAGCAGTGTCTGTGATCGCCATCATGCAAAACTAGTGTGAAACTATTCCAATAATAGTATTCCAATGTTAAGGGAAGTTAATGGAAGATTGCAATTTGATGATACATTGGTAGTAGTGGGAAGGGATGGGCTTAAGAAAATACGACTAAACTAAACTGAGTTATTTGTAGTAGAGATCAGTAAGAGTAAGTCTGACATAGGTAAAAGTAAGTAAAGTTTCTTTATTAGTCACAAGTAGGCTTACATTAACACTGCAATGAAGTTACTATGAAAATCCCCTAGTCGCCACACGCCGGCGCCTGTTCGGGTACACTGAGGGAGAATTTAGCATGGCCAATGCACCTAACCAGCACATCTTACAGACTGTGGGAGGAAACCAGAGCATCTGGAGGAAACCCATGCAGACACAAGGAGAATGTGCAAACACCACACAGACAGTGTCCCAAGCAGGGAATCGAACGCAGGTCCCTGGCGCTGTGAGGCAGCAGTGCTAACCACTGTGCCACCGTGCCGCCATTGAGGAAGTGCCGAGAGAGCGCAAAGTGGTCTTTTAGAAAGGTGGACCAAATGATAAAATTAACTATCAGTACAAGATGAAATATCATAAATCAGAAGACCATGAAGATGTGAACATTCTTTAAAGATTTCCTGAAGACTGATTCATTCTTCGCCACTGAGTTACATGTGAATGACATGCCAGTCTGCCAGAGAAATCAGTGAAGAAACTTGCAAGGAGGTGGTGCTCAGTAAAGTGCTCAATTATGCCAACAATGGCTGCCCCAAAGAGAGTAATAAACATAAATAACAGGAGTATTTCTCAAGGCTGACAATTATGGAGTTTAAGAGTCATTATTTCACCATGGTTTAGAAAGAGATTTTTCGAGGAACTTTATCAAGAGCACACGTGGATAGTCTGTATGAAAGCGGTAGCAAGAAATTATTTTTGGTATCCAAAGGTAGATAGGGACATTGAAGAGTTGATAAAAAGTTATGACAGTGTCTCAGAATGAATAATGATCTCACCAAAGTTATTTTCATTCCATACTTGAACAAAAGAAAACCACGGAACAAGTACAGATCTCTTTGAAGTGAAAGGGTACCTTGTTCTGGTCACTAGCCATGTCTGATGCATTAATGTTGATTCTATGCCTAATACCACAACTATTGCGCCAAAACTATTGAAATTTTGAGAAATAGTTTGCAATTGATGGGTTTCTAGAAGTGTTGATATCAGATAACGATCCACAATATAGGTCAGAAGAGTTTGAAATATTTCTGAGTGAGATTGAAATCAAACAGATTCCAATCCACAATATCAGTCAGCATTGAATGGTGCTACAGCAAGAAGTGTATAGATTGTCAAGAGGAAAAAGGAAGCATATGTAAGGATGAGAAAACAAGGTTCAGTTGGGTCACTTGAGGGGTACAAGGTAGCAAGGAATGAGCTAAAAAAAAGGGCTTAGGAGAGCTAGGAGGGGGCATGAGAAGTCCTTGGTGGGTCGGATCAAGGAAAACCCCAAGGCTTTTTACTCTTATGTGAGAAATAAAAGAATGACCCAGGTGAGGTGAGGGCCGGTCAAGGATAGTAGTGGGAACTTGTGCATGGAGTCAGAAGAGATAGGAGAGGTGATGAATGAATACTCCTCTTCAGTGTTCACCAAGGAGAGGGGCCATGTTTTTGAGGATTAGAGTGTGATACAGACTGATAGGCTGGAGGAGGTAGATGTTCTGAGGGAAGATGTATTAGCAATTTTGAAAAACCTGAGGGTCGATAAGTCCCCTGGGCCAGATGGGATATATACTAGGATTCTTTGGGAGGCAAGGGATGAGATTGCAGAGCCTTTGGCTTTGATCTTTGGGTCCTCACTGTCCACAGGGATAGTGCCAGAGGACTGGAGAGTGGCAAATGTTGTTCCTCTGTTCAAGAAAGGAAATAGGAATGACCCTGGTAATTATAGGCCAGTTAGTCTTACTTCGGTAGTCGGTAAGTTAATGGAAAAGGTCCTGAGGGATAGGATTTATGACCATTTGTGACGGATTCGTGAAGGGTAAGTCTTGCCTCACAAATTTGATTGAATTCTTTGAGGAAGTAACTAAGTGTGTAGATGAAGGTGGAGCAGTTGATGTCGTATACATGGATTTTAGTAAGGCGTTTGATAAGGTTCCCCATGGTCGGCTCATGAAGAAAGTAAGGAGGTGTGGGATAGAGGGAAATTTGGCCGATTGGATAAGTAACTGGCTATCTCATAGAAGACAGAGGGTGGTGGTAGATGGAAAATATTCAGACTGGAGACCAATTACCAGCGGTGTACCACAGGGATCAGTGCTGGGTCTTCTGCTATTTGTGATTTTTATCAATGACTTGGAGGAGGGGGTTGAAGGGTGGGTCAGTAAATTTGCTGATGACACCAAGATTGGTGGAGTAGTGGATGAGGTGGAGGGCTGTTGTAGACTGCAAACAGACATTGATACTATGCAGAGCTGGGCCGAAAAATGGCAGATGGAGTTTAACCCTGATAAGTGCAAGGTGATTCATTTTGGTAGGACAAATTTGAATGCGGATTACGGGGTCAACGGCAGGGTTCTGAGGAATGTGGAGGAACAGAGAGATCTTGGGGTTCATATCCACAGATCTCTAAAGGTTGCCACTCAAGTGGATAGAGCCGTGAAGAAGGCCTATAGTGTGTTAGCGTTTATTAACAGGGGATTTGAGTTTAAGAGCCGTGGGCTTATGCTGCAACTGTACAGGACCTTGGTGAGACCACATTTGGAATATTGTGTGTAGTTCTAGTCACCTCACTATAAGAAGGATGTGGAAGCATTGAAGAGAGTGCAGAGGAGATTTACCTGGATGCTGCCTGGTTTGGAGTGTAGATCTTATGAGGAAAGGTTGAGGGAGCTGGGGCTTTTCGCTTTAGAGCAGAGGAGGATGAGAGGCGACATAATAGAGGTTTATAAGATAATGAGGGGGATAGATAGAGTGGACGTTCAGAGACTATTTCCTCGGGTGGATGTAGCTGTTACTAGGGGGCATAACTATAAGGTTCATGGTGGGAGATATAGGAGGGATGTCCGAGGTAGGTTCTTTGCTCAGAGATTGGTTGGGGTGTGGAATGGACTGCCTGCTGTCATAGTGGAGTCGGACACTTTAGGAACTTTCAAGCGGTTATTGGATAGGCACATGGAGCACACCAGAATGATAGGGAGTGGGATAACTTGATCTTGGATTCGGACAAAGCTCGGCACAACATCGAGGGCCGAAGGGCCTGTACTGTGCTGTACTGTTCTGTGTTCTATGTTCTATTGTATTTTAGAAGAATTTACAAGGTGACAAGCTGGGCAGTAATTTCCATGTTGCTCTTCAACATAGGAAAGTTAATTTCCTATTCTTTTACAGAACAACCCCACAGTCTAAGACATATTGCTCAGCTTATGGGTTAGTGTTCAAAAATGTTCCTATGACAATTTTTAGAAACCACTGAGATGTTAAGGAGAAGTATGTGATTGGGGTTGTTGTAAAGAAACGAGGTGCATTCACATAGCTAGTGAAGACTGGAGAAAGACTCCATAGTTCACGTAGATAATTTGCTTGAAAGAGGAAATCTGATAGAGGGTGAACAGGAGAAACCTCCTTTAATCCAAATTCCTCCTACAGCCCAAAGTAAAAGTCACAAGGAAACTGAAAGATTGTTAAATTTTCAGGTATTGTTAATGTTGATTTAGTCATATTATATTCAGGGAACTGACATCCATGTATAATTTAACATCTTAATTTACAAGTTTTTGTAAGTAGGGTTAGAGTGTAGCATCTTGCAAGATCTGAGCATTTTGTTAAATTGCTCTCTCTGCTGCCCTCTATGGTGGGAAGGTGTAAATAAAGTTGTTCAATCTTGGCTGCCGGTGGCTGGCCACATGTTAATCTTGGTGCAAAGCACAACAATGAAGTAGGAGGCAGAATCAGAGCAAACTGGTCTGCTGGTCTCCTAAAGATAATGGACTGCATTGGAGACCACAGAGACAGATAACTGGTTCGAGGGACAGCTAGATCAGTCAGTTCAGAGAAGAGGAATCAAGAGGGGGATTAGCAGTGACCAACGTATTCTTTAATTTAATGAAAGCAAATTACTGTGGGTGCTGGAATCTGAAACCAAAAAGAGAAAATGCTGGAAAATCTCAGCAGGTCTGGCAGCATCTGTAAGGAGGGAAAAGAGTTGAAGTTTCGAGTGCAGATTCTCTCTTTTTTTTTTGGAGTGTGTGGTCCATTTGTTTAGGAACACGGGCCCTTTAAATTTGATTACAATCACACCTACACAGTATCTTAAAGAGGCTGATTTGTGTGCGGTGTGCATAAGAACTTTCAGGTTGCTGCACTGCTTAGTGCGAATGTTGGCAGTGACCCCTAGTTTTAATGTGGAGCCAGGAGGAACACGCCAAGACCTAGCTGCACAATGAGCCAAACCCAGACTGTGAAGCTTTTCAGTGGCAGCTTTCAGCAGATCATTTATTGAAGCTGAATTGGCTGCTGACTGCCTGAGGAAACTGACTGCAGGATATGCAGACCTCTTTGGCAAAGGGGCCTGAAACAGATGCTGGACCCTTCATTTGCATAAGTATCAGATTTGATGTCAGTTCCAAACATAAAACCTGGATACATGCTGAGCAGCCCTAATCAATATGGTGGACATATGCAGAAACTCACCAAAGCTCCTTAGACGGCACTTTCCAAAACCAGCACCACTAACCATCTAGAAGGACAAAGCTGGCAGACATTTGGGAACATGACCACCTGGAAGCTCCCTTCCAAGCTACTCATCACCCTGACCTGGAAATAAATCGTCGTTCTTTCACTATCACTGGGTCAAAATCCTGGAACTCAAACCCTAACAGCACTATGGGTGTACCTACACCTCAGGGACTGTAGCAGTTCAACAAGGCACCACCACCTTCTCAAAGGCAATTAAGGTTGGGCAATAAATGCTGGCCTAGCCAGCAATGTCCACATCCTGTAAAAAGAATTTAAAAATAAAAAATGGGCTTTACCAACAAATGACACCACTGAGATTAATGACTCTGCGGTATTAATGTGAATTTAGTTTTGGTGATCTCACTTTGTGTACAGGCTTATTATTTACAGCTTAACAATATAGTACAGAATTAAGGTTTAAGTCTGCAACAAGGTGTTCCCTGTTCAGTGTTTTGGAACAACGTTAAATTCTGTCCAAAACGGATTAACTGTTTCCCTCACAAAGGGAGGAATTATTCAGCTTCTGGTTAAGTGTAGCAGCAGGATTTGTTCCAATGTCTCAAATCGGCAGTGAAGGTGAGTGTGTACATTACGCAAGAACAGAATAGGAGCAGCCGTCAGCCATTTGCTCCTTCGAGATTGTTCCGCCATTGAACAAAATCAAGGCCGGTCTTCTACCTGAAAACTACCTTCCTGCACAATCTCTTTAATTTCATTACAAGCAAAAATCTATCAACCTCTGTCTTGAATGAGCATCCACCGTCTTTGGAGTAGAGAATTCCAAAGATTCACAATTCTTGGAGTGAAGAAATTTCAGCTCATCCCAGTCCTAAATAAGTGACCCTTATTGAGACTGCAGCCAGATCTTTGCTCCTGTGGCAGGAAATTTCCTGGCTTGCTGCATCAGCCTCGGAAAAGATTGACATGGGGGCAAATACCAACATACTACCCTACAAATTGTAAAAGATACGTATCCATTGACATGGAAGGCTATGGCAAAAACTACTGCTGTGAAACATTCAGCATAAAATGGTTCATTAATTCCATGTGTAGGATCCATAGTCCTGGAGTGCAAGTACAATCAATCCTCCTGGGTGTCAGAGATGTTCTACAGTGCAGAGACTAAGGCCCAGCAATCTCAGATCTACCAGTATGCTTACTACGTTTTGTACCCCATTCAGATGAGACAGTTTTCAATTGCTTCCCTTTGGGCTGTTAGCCAGGATCTCTTTCAAGTTCACATGGACGGTATTACATGCACTGCGCCAGGATAAATCTGCATCACTGATGACATTTTTAAAAATCAACTTAAGGGATGTGGGTTTTGTTGGCTAGGCCAGCATTCATTGCCTATCCCTAATTGGTGACAAGCTGCCTTCTTGAAATACTGCAGTACCTGAGATGTAGGTACACCCACAGTGAATTGTCATTGAGTGTCAAGGAGTGATGGTTAGATACTCTGTTTTGGGAGATTGTCATTGCCTGGCACTTGTATGGTGCAAATGTTACTTGCCACTTGTCAGCTCAAGCCTGAATATTGTCCTGGTCTTGCTGCATTTGCACACAAATTGCTTCAGTATTTGAGGAATTGTGAATGATACTGAACATTGTGCAATCATCAGCAGACATCTCCACTTCTGTCCCTATGATGGAAGTAAGGTCATTGATGAAGTAGCTGAAGATGGTTAGGCCTCGAACACTCCTCTCTGGAATTCCTGCAGTGATGTCCTGGAGCTGAGATGAATGATCTCCAACAATCACAGCCATCTTCCTTTGTGCTAGGTATGTCTACAACCAGCGGAGCGATTTCCCTGACTGACTCCAGTTTTACTAGGGCTTCTTGATGCTACATTCCATCAAATTATATCAAGGGCAGTCATTCTCACCTCACCTCTGGCAAGCAGCTCTTTTGTCCATGTTTGAACCAAGGCTGCAATGAGATCAGGAGCTGAGTGGCTTGGGTAGAACTCAAACGGAGCATCAGTGAGCAGGTTGTTTCTCAGCAAGTGTCACTCAATTGTACTGTTGATGACCCTTTCCATCATTTTGCTGATGATCGAGAGTAGATTGATGAGGCGGTAATTAGCCGGATTGGATTTTTCCTTCTTTTTGTCTACAGGACATACCTGGACAATTTTCCACATTGCTGGGTAATTGCCAGTGTTGTACCTGTACTGGAACAGTTTGGCTAGGGTTGCAGCAAGTTCTGGAGGACAAGTGTTCAGTGCTTTTGTCAGAATATTGTTAGGGTCATTGGCTTTGCAGTATCCAGTGCCTTCAGCCATTTCTTGAAATCACAGAGTGAATTGAATTGGCTGACGACTGACATCTGTAATGCTAGGGAGCTCCGAGGAGGCCAAGATAGATCATCTACTAAGCACATCTGGCTGAAGATTTTTGCAACTGATTCAGTTTTATATTTTGCACTGATGTGCTAGGCTCCTCCATCATTGAGGATGGGGTATTTGTGGAGCACGCTCTTCCAGTGAGTTGCTTAATTGTCCACCACCATCCATAGCTGGATGTGGCAGGAGTGCAGAACTTAGATCTGATCCATTGGTTGTGGCATCGCTGAACTCTATCACTTGCTGCTTATGTTGTTTGGCATAATTCACCAGGTTGGCACCTCATTTTTAGGTACATCTTGTCCTGATCCTGGCATGCCCTCCTGAATTCTGCATTGAACATCCTTTTGTAGACTTTGTAGCAGTTGGATACAGCCGAGTGTCCGCCAGGCCATTTCATAGGTCATTTCACATTGCTGTAGGTCTGGAGTCATTGACATTGAACTTCAACATGTTCTCCAGATTGATCTGGTGCATTTTGCACAATGTAAATACCAGAAGCTACAAGATGATTTGGCAAAAATTTCCATACAGAGGAAAACCATTCTTGAAGGAAGGCCCAATTCAATTTAGCATGTCCACGAACATGAGTCAATTTTGGCCTTAACAAAATAAGCTTGAGGAGTTATTTTTAAAGGCAGACAGGTCATCAAACCAGAAACTTTGTGATCCGAAATTCTTCAACAGCTAATTATATTGGATGCGAAGACTTCCAATAGAGACAGTCTATTGGCTGAGGATCAATAATGACATTGAAGTTGTTATCTGCAAGTGTGAGGCTGTAAGGAGTATATGCCACGTTAGCACAAAGCACCATTGATTCCACATGAAGTTCCTACCCATCCTTGGTCCAATATTGTATCTAACCTCTTTCATTCTATGGCACTGACTTCACTGTTATCATCAATTATTTTACCACGTTGTTACGTATCCCATTATTCCACAATACATTGCAACTGTTGAACACACTAAAAGTGCTATTTCCAGTTTATTTGGTGTACCTAGAGAGATCATTATGGATCATGGTTTGCAAAGGATCATAAGAAGTCAGATTGATTTTGGCTGAAGGGGTTATTTTTGCTCCAATATAAATGTGAAGTATTGGAAATGATCAGCATGGCTGGGAGCATCAGAGCAGAGAAACAGAGGTCAGTGACCCTTCACCTAGAACTAATGCAGATCATGGACCTGAAGCATTGATTCTTACCTCACCAACGATGCTGCCTGGTCGGCTGATATCCAGTTTCTCTTTATATTTCAAAATTTCCTATTATCTGTGCTGTTGCAAGTTAGTTTCAATTTAAAATTAGAAATAATTTATCACTCAATGCAGTGTATTTTTTCTGTTAACAAAGCCCACTTGCAGGAACAGAAATACCACATTATTGCAGGTCAATTTTACTGGATGGTTTGGCTATTTTTAAAACTTTGGAAGTGAGACCAGGAGTCCTGGCACAGTGGATGGCTACTCGCAATGCTGGTGATGAATGTTGCTGTCCAGAAATTTCCTAGGGCCAGGGAGTAGAGAAGCAGAGGTTGCACAATACGAATGACCAATTGTTTGACAAACTATAGATGTAAAATGCATTATACTGAGCTTTCAAGGGGCTTTATAAATATAGACACAGAACAAAAGTCAAGAACTTTTCCTAAATCTATATAAATCAGTTGAGCACCACTGTGACTGCATTTCCCAATTTTGGGCACCCAAAGGATGTAAGGTGAGTGGTTAAAAGGGGATAACAGGCATAGAAATAGAAGAAGTGCCAGGGCCCAAGTTTTCTATCCTTAGTCCTGATTAGGACAGCTACCCAAAAGCGTAGTCAAAGGCATTGGTTTCAGTGACATCTTAAAAAGGAGAGGGGTAGCACAGCAGAAAGGTTTCGAGAGGGAATGGCAGAGCATGGAGCCTTGGTAGTTATCAAAACTGGGGATGGTGAAGAGGACCGAATTGGAGGAGTGCAGACATCATGTAGGGCTGGAGGAGATTGGAGGTAGGGAGAGGGGAGGCCATGGAAGGATGTGAAAGCAAGAATGAGAATTATAAAAGCAGTAACTTCTGATACCAGATCTGGTGAAAGGAATGCATACATGAATGAATGCATGCTCAGCTCACACCGTGTCCATCAGCACATGCACATTGGTGCCAACACAGGTTGTCCTGCACAGAATGATTTTACTCAATGCCTGCAGTTCAGGGAGCTATCAATGTCTACCATTTGGCCTGCTTTCACCATCTCTTTCTTGCTCTCATTGTATGACCCTTCTCCCTTTCCAAATGCAAGAAAAATGTTTATTTTGCCAAACACAACAGTTTTCCTCTCTAGGTTTCAGTTGTTTTGCTGAAAGCAATTTCCTTGCCCATGTTCCTCATTCCATTCAAAGCATCTCAAATTATTGGGAAACTAAAAGAGTTTCAAACTCCATCAACCCTCAACTTCCATATTTGAAATAATGTGATTTATTGTACACAGCTTGATAATGTAGATTTGAGTCAATAACCCCACCGTCATAGAATCCTACAGTGCAGGAGGCCATTCAACCCATCGAGTCTGCACTGACCACAGTCCCACCCAAACGCTATCCCCCATAACTCCATGCATTTACCCTAGCTAGTTCCCCTGACACCAAGGGGCAATTTAGAATGGCCAATCCACCTAACCCGCACATCTCTGGACAGTGCGAGGAAACCGGACCGCCCGGAGGAAACTCACGCAACGACAGGAAGAAGGTGCAAACTCCACACAATGAGCCAAACCAGGAATCGAATCTGGATCCTTGGTACTGTAAGGCAGCAGTGCTAATCACTGTGCCACCGTGCCGCCCTCCATCCCCATGCAAGATTATTTCCTGACCAATGGAAATCTGTACCTCTGTTTTTAAGTATGTTTTAACATGCATTGCATTATATTTTAATGTATTAGTGCACTACAAGAGGACTTGGGGCTTCCTAATATTTGTTTGGAGGAAATTTCTATTCAGCCAGTACTGGATGTTGAACAAGCAACCAGAGATGCGGTGGTGACATAAGGCCAGATGTCACAACTTCAGATAAAATAACAGGTCTTATCCACACTTCAAGAGCATTTGCATCTGCTTCCTAGATTTGTGACTCCCAAACTGCACATTAAAGCCATAGTAAAAATGGGATGTGTTTGAACTCTGAGTTTAAATGGTCCTGATGAATTTGTTGTGAATCACATCCCTGCCAGCAAAAATGGGATTAGTTAGAAATGGGAGTACAATTTGTGCATCTGGATCTTACCTATTTTTTAAAAAACTCATCTCCCTGACTCTGAAAATCCCTTCAGGCCTAGGCGGGCAGTTTGCTTCATTGCCAGATTTTCATTCTGATGTTGACCAGAGGATAGAATTTTTCATCTTGTTAATGTGATTAAATTAAATCCTTTACAAATCCAGTAAATCCCTGGATGTAGCCTTCAAGATTACAGCAATGGGTCAATATTGATTTTTCTAATCCATTTATCAATGAGAATTACTAATGAGTTAATGTCACCGCAATCATTAGTTCAACCAGTAAAACCTTGGTCCTTGACATCATTAACGTTTCCACTAGTCCCTGGGAGTAGCCTGTTGCTGCTTGATTTCCCATTCATCACCCACAGGCCAGTGCATAAGTTCTGAGATACTGCAATGAGGTTTGCATAATTAAGGCAAATATAAAACACCTTGGTGCCATGCAGGTGAAATGCATACATTTCTTGCCTATGGTGAACATTCTATCGACAATCACAGAAGGAAACAGCATAGGAGGCAGCCATTCAGCACTTTCTAATAGCAATCCAGTTATTTCCCCAAAACACTGCAATTCTCTCTCCTTCAAATCTGTATTCAAGAACTTACCAGAAAGCAAATTCCAAATACTAACCATTCATTGCATCACACAAACTTGATCTAACTTGTCCCACCCAAAACCTTTAAATATTTCAACTGTAACTTCTATATACCATCGAAAAACGTGCCTGAAGGTTCAGAACGGAGCACAGAGCCTTTATGACATGGTCTTTAAGAGCATAGCAAATAGAAGATCTAACCCTTTGAGCCTGCCCTACCACCCAGTATCAATCGCTGATCTATCTCAATTCCACTGTCACACACTTGCCTCACATCCAAAAATCTACTGACCTGTTTCTTGAATATATTCAACAACTGAGCATCCTCAACCCTTTGGTTAGTGAATTAGGAAGACCCTCAATCTTTTAAATGAAAAATTGCCTCCTCTTCATTCCCAAATAGCTGATCCCTTTTTGAGACTTGCCAACCATGGGAAACATCCTCTCATCAATTCCCTTAACATTTCTCATGTCAGATTGTAAGAGTGTCATATTAATCTTACTTATTGTTGATCAAGTTCCATCCATGGCAATTGTTGAATTAGATCTGGTCTTAGTCATGGATGCGCACAGAGCATCCAATCAGTACCCACGTCAACTTATGTGAGGTTGTGAACTCACTTGCTGTTAGTCAGCTGTCATCTCTCACTAAACTGCACTGAAAGGAAGTGATGGCATAGCAGTTACAAGCAGGCAGTCCAAAACAGTGCTTACCAATCACGGAAAGTGCATGTGATATCCATTTTACTGATGGGTGATTGTGACTCCTGTGTGCTCCAATGCACAAGTAGTTTGTTACAATAATACCAGTAATCACTCTTCCAAAGATGGTGTTCCAGCATGAATTTCAAACGTTAAGGGCTAGAGGCCATTCTTTCATTTTTCAGAGGTTTTAAACTCAGGATTGATTTGTAATTTTTTTCTAACAGCATAGAACATGCAGTGTTAACAGAATATTTTCATAAATATTCAGGGTCATTTAGGCCGCTTCACTATTTAAATAGATATGCAGGTGCAACATTTAATATATTCACAGCTTTAGCTGTTGCCTGACCAAATTTCCATTAGTAGTTATGCCATTGGATTAGATACCAAATTATATGTTCATTTAATACAAAATTAGGGCCAGCAATGCAGGTTTGGTGTTATACACAGTTACAGTAATCCTACAGCCTAGCTGGAATCATAACAGCACAGGGGAATATTTGGTCCATGCCAGATCTCCATACAGCAATTCAATCAATCCCATTGCACTACCCTTTCTCCATAGCCCTGCTAGTTCAATTTCCCTCAAGTGCCCATCCAAATTCCTTTTGAAATCATTGATCATCTTCATTTCCACCACCCTCAGTCAGCAAGTTCTGATGTTAATCACTGTTAGGGGAAAGGAATGCAAAAAAAGTTTGTAATATTCAGTATACCAATATTTGTCTATTTGCACATGTATTGGAGGGAGGTCCAAACGGAAGATATTAAGCTTTTCTTGAAAACACAATTATTCAGATAAGGAAATATATTTCCAGAAACCAAGTTCAACGTTATGCCAAAATCAAACATAGCCTCAGCCCAGTCGTTTGTAGAAAATGTTTTCGCAACAATTCAAACCAACAGTTCCTAGATTATAAAGAAAGCATCGATCAATAAAAATTCAATGCAAAAGTTCCACATAGTTCATGGTTATTTTTATTTCAATAAGTATTGAATATGGTCCACATAAAAGTGCCAGGATATCTGATCAGTTCTACCAAGAAAACTAAGTAACATTCTGGTCTATGTTCAGGTTTTATTTATTTACAAATTGTGCAACTACTACTCATAACATTAAATTGCATTTTTCCTTGTAAGAGTTCCATAGCCACAATTCAGTCAGTTAGTAGGCTAGCTTTAAGGAAAGATTGAATTAAAGGGAGAGACAAAATAAAAGCTTTAGATTACGATTCAGATTCTCAGACAATACATTGGTGGTTCCTCCACTAACCTATAGTTTATAGCTGGTGAACAAAGATTTACATTTGTAAAGTTTCTGATCGTCTTAACACTACACTAACCACCAACTGAACACAAAACATTGAGCAGAAGCAAGTGCTGCAGATGCTGGAAATGTTCAGCAGGTCTGGCAAGCCCGAGATTGTTTAAGGTCAATGATTTCCATCCAAAACGTGGTTGACCTGAAATGTTAACTTGGTTTCTCTCACCACAGATGCTGCCAGACCTGCTGAGCATTTCCTGAAAACCTACAGGTCCATGTTGTAGAAATAAGATGTAGCGTTAAAACCAAAACTGAAATGTTTACACAAGATGTTCCTTCATAAAGTTGATCATAAACTCTGCCAGTTTTTGAGCTTCTTCCACTGTCACAGCATTATAGAGGGAAACACGAATTCCACCAACAGACCTAGCACAAACAGCAGATGGCAATAGAATTAGCACTATTAAATAAAGGCAAATTTATAAAAAACATTAGGCCACACCTCTCTACCCCTTTGAGGGGATATATGTAACTGCATGTTTAGAAAAGTGATTAAATAGCATTCCCAAAGGTTTACTTAATTAAACAGTCACAGCTTCCACTGTACAAATCACATAGCTTATTGGCAGATTTACCTGTGGCCTTTTAAGGACATCATGTTATGTTTAGCAGCTTTGTCGAGAAACTCAGTTTCAAGAGCGCTGTCCCCATTAGCATTTCCAACGTGGAATGGAATATTCATTCTGCTTCTACAGATTGAAGCAAGTGGACACCTAAAATTACGAACAAAATGTTTTTATTGTATTGAGGGGAGGAGAGAGAGAGAGAATGGCAGCCCTCATTATCAAGGCAGTATTTGACCAGGTGTGGCATCAAGGAGCCCTAAAAAATTGATCTCGACGTGGGGATAAATTAATCGGGGAAAATACTCCACTGATTGGAGTCATACCATATGATAATAACTGTCTCCAAAAAGAGAATGTAACTATTTCACCTCATTATTCAATGGCATTATTGTCACCTAATCTCCCACCATCAACATCCTGGGGGTTACCATTGACCAGAAACTGAACTGGACTAGCCTTGTAGTGGCTACAAGAGCAGGTCAGAGGCTGGAAATTCTGTAGTGAGAAACTCACTTCCAGATTTCCCAAAGCCTGTCTACTCACCATGTACAAGGCACAAGCCAGAATTCGATGGAATTTTCTCCACTTGCCTGGATGAGTGCAGCTCCAACCACACTCAAGTTTGACACCACCCAGGACAAAACAGCCTACTTGATGGCTTCCCTTCCACAAACATTCACTCCCTCCATCGCTGATGCACAATGGCAGCATTGTACATCATCTACACTCACCAAGGCTCCTTAGGCAGTTCCTTCCAAAGCCCAGAACACCTCCCCTCAAATTCCCTTCCCGCATCTTGGAACTATAATCGCTGTTCCTTCACTGTCACTGGAAATCAAAATTCTGGAATCTCTCCCACCAATACAGTTTGTGTACCTACATCACAAAGACTGCAGTGCTTCAAGAAAGGTCTTCACCATCACCAATTCCCATCTACTGAAGGAATTTAAAGTAACTCAGCTAATTTTAACTTGAGATTCTGTTATATGGGTGATATTGGATCAGCCACCATCATTTTATTTTTCCATTAACTGCAATTCAGATGTATAACAGGCAAGCTGATATCACCCATATTACACCATCACAAAATGTTACATTTACCCCAACCAGTGTATGCTTGGAAATAGCATGTTGGCTACCACAGATAGGGGTTGCAGAATCTTCAAAAACAGTTAAATCTACTTTCTAGACAAAGCAGTGGCTGTTTAATTGGCAGATATGAATTTCAGTAAAAAAGTGTTTAAAAAAATACCAACTTACACATAAAATCCATTGGATCCATCAATAATATCATAAATCAGCTTGGATTTAGCAATACTCTTTTGCTCCATCACTGGAGCACCCCCACACTTCTTAATCCACTGCAAGACCAAACCCATGACATAAATGCTGAAAAGAAAATCATCTAGTTATTATCCTGTACACATCTCAGACAAAAGATCAAGTTCTGTAGATCTATACTAGCAGATTAATTTACATTGAAACTGCTCATTCATTTTGGAGGATGTTCACGTTTAGGCACCAATCTCTTGAAATGAACAGGCATTAGCACTCACTTGGCACATTGAGCTCCAGCCCAATGAAACTATTCACCCATAATAATAATAATGATGCATAAATTATAGAAAGTTAAGATTGCTCAGAATTACAAGCCCCAACAACTGTATGCCAAACCATGTTGGAACTTCAGCAGGAATGTCATGCAGATGACACCAAGATTGGTGGCATAATGGACAGTGAAGATGGTTATCTCGGATTGCAATGGGATCTTGATCAATTGGGCAGTGGGCTGATGAATGGCAGATGGAGTTTAATTTAGATAAATGTGAGGTGATGCATTTTGGTAGATTGAACCAGGGCAGGACTTACTCAGTTAATGGTAGGGTGTTGGGGAGAATTACAGAACAAAGAGATCTAGGGGTACAGGTTCATAGTTCCTTGAAAGTGGAGTCACAGGTGGATTGAGTGGTGAATCATCGAATACAAGAGTTAGGACACCTTGTTGAAGTTGTACAATACATTGGTACGGCCACACTTGGAATACTGTGTACAGTTCTGGTCACCCTATTGTAGAAAGGATATTATTAAACTAGAATGAGTGCAAAAGAGATTTACTAGAATGCTACTGGGACTTGATGTTTTGAGTTATAAGGTGAGGCTAGATAGACTGGGACTTTTTTCCTTGGAGCGTAGGAGGCTGAGGGGTGATCTTAAAAGAGGTCTATAAAATAATGAGGGGCATAGATCAGCTCGATAGTCAATATCTTTTCCCAAAGGTAGGGGAGTCCAAAACTAGACGGCATAGGTTAAAGGTGAGAGGGGAAAAATACAAAAGGGTCCAGAGGAGCAATTGTTTCACACAGAGGGTGGTGAGTGTCTGGAACAAGCTGCCAGAGGTAGTAGAAGAGGCGGATAGAATTTTATCTTTTAAAAAGCATTACATGGGTAGGATGGGTATAGAGGGATATGGGCCAAATTTGGGCAACTGGGACTAGCTTAGAGGTGTAAACATTTTTTAAAAAGGGGCAGCATGGACAAGTTGGGTCGAAGGGCCTGTTTCCATGCTGTAAACCTCTGACTATGTTAATGACATTTAATGCTCAAGGGCTTCATGTCAACTCTATTTTACACTGGAGGAAAATACTCAAGCTCACTTACTCCCAACATGGTGATGGGTATTTTATTCTGAAAGACATGGTTAGGTGCATTGACCCGAACAGGTGCCGGACTGTGGCGACTAGGGGAATTTCATAGTAACTTCACTGCAGTGTTAATGTAAGGCTTATTTGTGACTAATAAATAAACTTCAACTTTATTCTGTTCAGTAAGTAAAGAGCACAAGATCATAAGATATTAGGAGCAGAATTAGGCCATTCAGCCTATCAAATCTGACAAAGGACCCAGATTTTGGTGTAAAAGCATCCAACACGCACATTGTTAGACATGCAAGGACAAGTCAGGGTTTCTTTTGAACAAGAATTTGCTGAAAGTGGGAGTGGAGGGAAACAGGGCAAGCTGCTGTGCATCTCGTAACCAGACTGGAGGATTGAGAAATTTAACAACTGAGTAGAAAGTGTAAATGAGTGTAGGTGAATGCAACGTTGAATTTTATACAGAAAAAAAAGCATTGAGACTGGGATTTTTAAAAAAGGTTAAAAGCTCAATCTATGAAGGAATTTGACCAAGTCTAGAGTCAGTTCCAGAAATTTATTGGTAGTAATTAAAACTTGCGTCATTAAAAAGAACACAGACGTGATTAGATAAGATTAGTTTGCATTGACTCGACAACTACCAATTTCAATGCATTTCAAGTAGTGAGGTAGACGGTAGACCTGCACAACTCTAGCTTACAATTTGTGGGATGGCATTTAGCCAAGTATTTGCTACTTGCCTGAACTTGTACCATTTACACTTTGATTCTATTCTTTCAAAACTGTGACTCTCTCAAGTTGCCACATGGAACAGAATAAAAGGCGCAGCCAATATTTGCACCAACATTTATTCATGCAATAAAAAACAGAATCCATTTACCTGTAGGTTGGTGGAGTGTTGTAGAGGGAATTGCTATTCCCTTGTACTTTATAGTCAAAAATTACTGGACATTCTTTCAGTGCAAACCCCAAAAGATCCTCTCTGATTATTATCACAGTCACTCCAGCACAACCAACATTCTTCTGAGCACCAGCAAAAATCAAACCAAACTGCAGAAAGGAGCAAAATTCTAATCAATTTCATTGCTGTGCAAGCTCTCAGCTAATTTCCAAATAACAAACAAACTGCCGAGTTGAATAACACAAGTTCTAGTTATCATCATCTCCCAAAGTACTCCCGGCAGCTTTGACATTAAAAACAACAGCAAATGGGATTCAGCTGCCAGGTAATTTGGGTTTGCTATTATATTGGAGGTCCAGGGTATCTAGAAAACCCATCAACTACTTCATTGAAGCAAGAGAAAATACTTCAAGCCAAAAGCTGAAAAAAGTCTTGTATTTATACAGCATCTTGCACGCCATCAGTATATCCCAATGCACACTTCAAAACTAAATGTATTTTTAAGTGCATCAGTGTAGTGTAGGGTAGGATATATGGCAGCCAATTTAAATGCAGTAACACCCCACATATTGATGTGGCAGTAACCAAGCAAGGTGAAGTGATGCTGGCTCGCACATCATGAAATCACTCCGCTTCTTTAAATATTACACTGGGATCATTTAACTCTACCCGAGTCTCACCCAAAAGATGATGACTAACATCACAGCAATCCTTCAGTCCTGCACTGAAGTGTCAACCGGAGTTAATGTGAAACATTGGGAAGGGTGACCAAAAGCTCAGTCATAGGTTTGGGCTCCAAAGAGTACATGTCCCTCTTTGGTGGTGGGTTGGTGGTGCACCCCTAGTCAGTTGGAAGGGGGCACTATTTCATTTTGTGGAGGGGAAGAGGCCTGTCTCCGGGCATGGAAATCGGGCAACTTTTTAAAAATGGAGTCCCAGTCTCTGAACAGGGGGTTATTAGCATCTATCAGGTGGGTACATCCCACCTGACAGGCACTGCCAATGCCAGCGGGAAACACTCCCATTTTTCCACTGGCGTGGGCACTGAGCCCAAGAACAGGAGAGTTTGGCCCGTAGCCTTTGTGGAGAAAATCTGAGGTCTAAAAAAAACACAACTTGGAAACGTCTTGGTTCAGCTCAGATAGTGGTAAGGGGGAAAAGAATGAGGAAAATGTTGTCACTAACAGTGGCATGGGATTTGATTTCCCCCAACGCTTCGCTATAGAAAGCTATGGTACATTTAGGGCTAAAAATCAGTTTGACAGCAGGCACATTTGTGGTGGGAAAACAGAGCTTGGAGAAAACATGCTACAAAGATCAAATCCTTGGGGGACTGGAGGTTATTGCGAAGAGGGCAAAGATAAATTGGTTAAGAAAATAATTTTAAAAAGGTCAAACAACTGAAAAGGCAATCTGGCAGTTCATAAAAAAAGTCCAAACCTCATATTACCAGATTCTCCCTTAAAAGGTTTCCAATACACACCTCACAGCCTTTCCGGGTCATTTTATTGACATGTTTAAAGTGCCTGGTAGAGATTTTTGCAGTTAACACTTGCGCTCCAAGTTAGCTTTTCTACTGGTTATTGCACCTGCTCAGTTTCAGCAAACTATCCATCAATATGCTCATATGTTCATAGCTCCTTGAAAGTGGAGTCAGAGTGGTGAAGGCGGCATTCGGCATGCTTGGTTTCATTGGTCAGAACATTGAATACAGGAGTTGGGACGTCTTGTTGAAGTTGTACAAGACATTGGTAAGGCCACACCTGGAATACTGTTTACAGTTCTGGTCACCCTATTATAGAAAGGATATTATTAAACTAGAAAGAGTGCAGAAAAGATTTACTAGGATGCTACTGGGACTTGATGGCTCGGGTTATAAGGAGAGGCTGGATAGACTGGGACTTTTTTTCCTTGGAGCATAGGAGGCTGAGGGGTGATCTTATAGAGGTCTATAAAATAATGAGGGACATAGATCAGCTACATAGTCAAAATCTTTTCCCAAAAGTAGGGGAGTCTAAAACTAGATGGCATAAGTTTCAAGTGAGAGGGGGAGATACAAAAGGGTCCAGAGGGGCAATTTTTTTCCACAGAGGGTGGTGAGTGTCTGGAACAAGCTGCCAGAGGTAGTAGAGGCGGGTACAATTTTGTCTTTTAAAAAGCATTTAGACAGTTACATGGGTAAGATGGCTGTAGAGGGATATGGCCAAATGCGGGCAATTGGGACTAGCTTAGTGGTTTAAAAAAAAAGGGGCAGCATGGACAAGTTGGGCCAAAAGACCTGTTTCCATGCTGTAAACGTCTATAACTATGAATATTTCTGAACTCTCCTGCTACCCATCTGACTTAATTCCCATTGTATCATTTTCTAGCAAAAAAAACTGTCACTCAACTGCATTTCAAGCTAGCAGTTGTGCACGAACCATGGTTCCGTTAGCTCAGTTGGCAGGTTCGCAATGCGAAGCAATGCCAACAGCATGGGTTCAATTCCCATACCAGCTGATGTTATCCATGAAGGCCTCACCTTCTCAATCTTACCCCTCACTTGAGGTGTGGCGACCCTCAAGTTAAATCACCACGAGTCAGCTCTGTCTCAAAGGGGAAAGAGCTTATGGTCCTCTTAAGACTATGGCGACTTTCACTTTTCTTAGTGCACAGCTTGCTATTCTTTACAACTGCCTATCCTTTACAGGCACACGCTAACTTTATGAAGAACCAAACTGCTGTCAAAATAAACTACTTTGTTTTTTTGGCATGGTTTGGTTCACCTGAATACTAGAATGAGATTCTCAAACATTTCCTAAAATGAAATGATACAGCACAGTGGAACCATTCAGTCCATCATGTCTGCATGTGTTTTTTTAAGTCCCATTCCCTACTCTTTCCGTATAGTCCATGCAGGTTTCCACTTAAAAAGTTCCAAAAAGGAAGTTGGATAAATATTTGATCAAATCTGCTTCCACCACCTTTTCAGGCCACAACAACTTGCGGCATAAAATAACACTTTCCCCCTCTCTGCCACTGGAAGCAGTTTTGTCTTATTTTCAAAGGCATTGATGATTTGAGATGTCTCCATGAGCAAAATCAATCCCAGTTTCAACTGGGAATGCTGGAAAATCTCAGCAGGTCCGACAGAGCTCTGACAAAGGGTCATCCAGACTCAAAACATTTGCTCTATTCTCTCTCCACAGAAGCGGTCAGACCTGCTGAGATTTTCCAGCATTTTTTGTTTCGGTTTCAGATTCAGATTCTGACATCTGCATTATTTTGCTTTTAACAATCCCAGTTTTCCTGATCTCAGTGAAAAGGGTCTTTCATTTGCATAGAATAATTTTTCTTGTGAACTAGTTCTGCTACAATGTAGGGGCAAAGGCAATCTTGAAAGTTGAAATTTTGGACATACCTTAGAGACATCCACTGGTTTTGAAAGAAAGCATGACGACATGTCACAGACCAACACAGTTCCTTTTGTGTCCGGGACAAAGGAAAATTCCACACCATGTACAGTCTCATTGGCACAATAATAAACATAGGAGGCATTCGGGTTCAAATTCCAGCTACTTGGATCTGGAATTTCTGGAAAACAAGAGAAAACTTTATCGTCCTATATATCCAGTCAGGAGTAATGGATCCATCAAACATCAAATGCAAACAAACAAGTTCTTACTTATGTATGCATCAAGCTTGGGGTGGACAATGTTCACTTTTCCATATTTTGCCGCCTCTTTGGCAGCATTGGCAGACCAGGATCCAGTAACTACATAATCGGCACATCTTTCTTCTTTTAATCCAATAAGATTTAAAGGGACAGCACTGAACTGACCAGTTCCACCTCCCTGGAGAAAAATCACCTTGTAGTTTTCTGGTATATTTCTGTAATAAGATACATACAGGAATCAATATTGCAGGTGAATTTTCCCCTACTTCAAAGAAAGAATGCCAAACATGATTGTAAATTTTTGCAAAGATTACTTTTGAAATAAATGTGTTGTAATTTTTTGGTAAACTTGCATAACATTTAAAGGTTAAACAGCTGTTCTCCCAACTGCGACATTACATATTAAAGTACTCGTACAACATGTGCACAATCTCCGGATCCAAAAGCACTTCCCACCCAATATTTTTTTTAAAAACACACTAATTCTTGCCACCAGAAACTCGGTTCTCACTCCATCCTCCAGTGCAGGTCCTGCTGTCACTATTGTGTGTCTGCCATCTACTTCCCAAAATCTCCTGCAGTCTGCACTGTTCTTACGTTCTCTGCCATCTGCTATGCTGCTCGCTCAGCTTCCCGCTCCAATGGGAGGGAACAGCAAACAGAGGCAGACAACCATGGGCAGAAAGGAGAGAATGGAAAGCGGTGTTGTGCTCTTTTCCATCTTTTGATACAACTGTGCATTTTTGATTCAGGCAGCAGCCTGGCGTGTGTGGGGGCAGTGCACCCTCTGCAGTTGCGGTGTCAGAAAATACAACTACAAAATGCTTTTGTAGTGTAACTACAATTTCAACATGTCAGGAAAGGCAACGACCAGAACTTAGTAATCTTTGAAAAAGTGCCTTGGGATCTTTCAAGTCAACCCAAGGAGGCAGGCAAAGCCTCAATTTAAAAGACAGTGCAGCATTCATCCAGTCAATGCTGACAATAAAATCATCAATTCCTAGGGTCGCTGAACATTACAAATATATCACCATCCCTTTAACCTCCATTACTGATGGATTCTCCTCCCATCGCTTTGTCGGATGGATGCTCAAGACAAAAAGGCCAGTTTACAGTCTAAGTTAGTGATGCTGCAAGTGACGTTAGGCCAAGTCTCAATCTACATAACAGATTGCAAACAGTACACATGAAGTTAGTGCTGGTGGGATAGATGAAGGTGTTGGCTTTGCTCCACAATTGCTTATCCTGAAGGTACTCAATGCTTGTTCTCCTCAAATGCTGAAATCGCTGATGACTGACTTCTCCAATTTGGATCTGTCCAAGATTGTATTTTCCCCTGGTATTGGGATCCAGTTTGCAAGCATTGAGGATGGCTTTCAGATTATATTTAAGTATGGGATGTTCAGTGCTGTGGGTTCCTAAGCTGACTGCTTTTGCGATGCAGGAGTCCTCCATGCAAACCAGATGATCAACCCAATGAAGCTAAAGCTATTATGAGTATCCTTTTAATGTCAGGTATGTGGCACTTTGCAAGAACCTGTTTTGGGGGCTGGTGCTTACCACCTGTTGCTGCAAAGAAATCTCAGACTGCAAAAATAGAATGCTTCTAGTTGTTTTATGTGCTACTGGTGGGTTGTCCAAGTTTCACACCCATAAAGAAGTGATGCAAGAAACACTGCCTGGTGGAGTTTGATCTTTGTTCTGATCATTACTACACTGCACCACATAGACAATTTTAACTAATACAACTTAAATTTCATTTGCAAGGACATGTTATCCATTTAAATGGTACAACTAGCAAAGGAGGCAAGGGATCAAATTTGGAAAGACATGATATATCAGAGTAGAAACAAGGCAGAAAGGAAGGTATTAATCTGGGAAATGATAAACAGTGAAACGAAGGGACAAAGAGTATAAATTGAAAAAAGTAAAACCTTAGACAAGGCCAGCAGTTACAAAAATAATTTTAAAAGGACAAAACTAAAGGCTCTATATCTGAATGTCCTTAGAAATGAAATAGGTGAACTGATAGATCGTACGTATTTATCACTATCTGCATGAATAGCCATTAGAAAAACATGGCTGCAGAATTTCACAGATTGTGACCTGAATATTTATGGGTAGGTGATATTTAGGAAGGACGTGGAGGGGTGGCTCATTAAAAGATGATATTGAACAATAGAGACCCAAGTTCAGGGAATCATGATGCAGAAGTGGTTTGGGTAGAGATGAGGAACGAGAAAGGCAAGAAGTCACTTGCAGTGGTGCACAGGTCCACTAACAGTAACCACATGGCAGGATAGGGTATCAAAAAATAAATAATGGGAGTTTGTCAGAAAGGTACAGGAATTATCATGGAGGATTTTAATCTACATATAGACTGGCAAAGGTAGCCCAGCTAAGGAACTCTGTTTATTTGTGATAGTTTCTTAGAACAGCACATTCTGGAGCCAATCAGGGACCCGACTATATGAACATAAGAACTAGGAGCAGGAGTAGGCCATTTGGCTCCTCAAGCCTGATCCGCCATTCAATAAGATCATGGCTGATTTTTTGTGGGTTCAGCTCCACTTACCCGTCCACTCGCCAGAATCCTTAATTCTATACTAAACCTGGTATTGAGCAACAAGAAAAGGATTAATTAATAACCTCAGTGAGGGTGCCCTGAGGTAGGAGTGATCATAATATGACGGAGAGAAGTGAGTCTCTAAGACTAATATTTTAAATTTAATTAAATGCAATTATGAGGGCTTTGAAAAAAGAGCAAGTGAACTGGCAGATTTTGTAAAAGCATAGGTTAATAGAGATGCAGTGACAGACATTTGAAGGGATATTTCAGAATACAGGGAAATCAGGTATAATCAATTAGAGTTCTTTGAATAAGTAATACGTGCTGTGGATATAGAAAAACTACTGTACTTATAATTTCAGAAGGCATTTGATAAGGTGCCACTTCAAAAGGTTATATTACAGGCAGTAACATACAGCAAACAGTAGGCATAAATGGGTCATTTTCTGGTTGGCAGGAAATAACAAGTGGTGTGCCACAGGTAGCAATGGTGGAGTCTCAACTTTCAATTTATGCAAATGATTTGCATGTTAAATTTGCTGATGAAAGGATAGGTAGGAAAGAGAACACAAAGAGGCTACAAAAGGATATAGATAGGTTAGGTGAGAAGACAAAGATCTGGCAAATGGAGTATAAATGTGACAAAACGTGAACTTGCAAGAAGAATTTAATAAAGCAACATATAATCTAAAGGCGAGAGACAGCAGAGCTCTGAGATGCAGGATGATCTTGGTGCCCACAAAAGGCAAGGAGGTTATGCTTCAGTTACACAGGGCATTGGTGAGACCACATCTGAAGTAATGTGTACAGCATTTGTCTTTAAGACCAAGGAGCAGAAGTAGGCCATCGAATCTGCTCCTCCATTCAATGAGATCATGACTGGTCTGAGTATAAATTGAAAAAAGTAAAACTTCAGACAAGGCTAGCAGTTACAAAAATAATTTTAAAAAAGGACAAAACTAAAGGCTCTATATCTGAATGTACTTCGAAACGAAATAGGTGAACTGATGGATTGTACGTATTTATCACTATCTGCATGAATAGCCATTAGACAGACATGGCTGCAGAATTTCACAGATTGTGACCTGAATGTTTATGGGTAGGTGATATTTAGGAAGGATGTGGAGGGGTGGCTCAACTGCACTTTCCTACCTTATCTCCATAACCCTGGATTCCCTTACTGGTTAAAAAAATCTGTCTATCTCAGCCTTGAACATATCCTTATTCAAGGATGTAATGTGTTGGGAGGAGTTCAGGGAATACCTGGAACAGGCTGGTCATCTTAAGAGGAAAGTCTGCACTGGATAGGCTTGTATCCACTGGATTTTAGAAGAGGAATAGGTGACCTGATTGCAACATATAATATCCTGAGGGAACTTGACAGGGTGGATGTAGAAAGGATGTTTCCTTTTGTGGGAGACTGTAGAACCAGGAGTCACTCTTCAAAATAAGGAGTCGCCCATTTTAGACCAAGATGAGAAAATTGTTATTTTCCTTAGAGGATTGAAAGTTTTTGGAATTCTTTTCCTCAAAAAGGTGCTGGAGCAGAGATGGATAAAGTCTTGATAAGTAAGAGGGTGAAAGGTCATCGGAGATTGGCAGGAATGTGGAGCCGAGATGAAAATCAGATCAGCTGTGACCTTATTGAATGAATTGCAAGTTTGAAGGGTTTGTTTTTAAAAATTCATTCATGGAACATGGGCATTGCTGGTTGCCAGCATTTATTGGCCATCTTAATTGCCCGAGGGCAGTTGAGAATCAGCTACATTGCTGTGGCTCTATGTAGGCCAGACCAAATAAGGACGGCAGATTTCCTTCCCTAAAGGACATTAGTGAACCAGATGGGCTTTTCTGACAATCGACAATGGTTTCATAGTCATCAGTAGATTCTTAATTCCAGATACAAGTGGCTTTCTCCTGCTCCGAATTTGTATTTTTGTATATTCTCTAACTAACCACTTGCCTACATTAGTGGAATGTGTAAAATATTTGAACGGAGTCAACAAACTAGTTAGACTAGCTGGGTACACGCTGTGTTATAATGCCACCAACTAAATGAAGTTAGTTTAACATCAAACTGGCCATTATATGTATGTACATACAATATTTGAACAAATATTTTCTGCACTTGCAAGTTTGCAGCTAGTTAATTTCAGGTTGATCTCATCCACTGGTATTTAACAATACTCAAATTATTGACATCATTGATTAGTGCTTACAATGACACAGTTGTTAGCACACCTGCCTCTGAATCAAGGTTCCTGGTTCAAGTCTCACTCGAGCGCATGTGCACAAGAAATCAAAGCTGACATTTTGTGTGGTACTGAGGAAACATTGCACAGTGGAGGTACTGGTCATTTAGACCAGATGTTAAACCAGGACCTTATATGCCTGCATGGGTTTTTTTTAAAAATCCCATCGCACTATTTTGGAGGAGGAAGAAAGGAGTTATCAGTGTCTTAGCCAACATTTATCCTTCAAACAACATCACAAAAAAGTGATTGTCTGATCATCGTTGCTGTTTGTGGGAGTTTCTGAGTGCATATTAGCTGCTGTGTTTTCTGCACTACAACAGTGGCCACACTTCAAAGAGTATTTCATTGTTTGTCATTTCAAGACTGTAGCAAATAAATTTAAGCACACTTGCTCCTTACAGCAACTCTCGTAGATCATTTTCTGCTGCGTTGACAATTTTGACAAAGTCTGAGGATCTGTGGCTCATTTCTGTTGGAAGGAAAAGAAAGGCAGAGTTAGAGCATGAAAACACAATGGCCATTTAATATAAAAAGATAAGCTACCCATTTGTGAACTCACCTAGAACACTAATGCCAAGTCCCTTGTAATCCAACAGCTCTTTCTGTGCTTGTAGCAAGACCTGGAGATATGAAATATCATCCATTAAGCCAAGGGGAAATGAGTATTTCAAATCATAACATATACAGTGAATCCTGAAAGTAGGGACTTCTCAAATGCTGACTGACCCGCAACTATTTCTAAAATTTTGTTGTTTCAATTTCCATTAATTTTCTCAAGTATGTACAATCTGCCAAAAAACACAGGGCCAATCTCTGATCCATTATCACCCTATCAGTCCATTCTCAAACAGCAAAGTGACAAAAGGGTGCTATCAACAGTGCTATTAAGCAGCACTTACTCATCCACATCCTGTTTCAGCTGTTAGGACCACATTACAGCCTTGATCCAAATATGGACAAAAATAGCAGAATTCCAGTGAAATCTGACAATTCACTATAGAGTTCTTCAAGTCAGTGCCCCAACCATCTTCAACTGCTTCAATGGCCTTCCCTCCATCATGGGAGCAGGGATGTTTATTGATGATCGCAGTGTTCAGTTCCATTCATAACTCCTTAGATAATGAAGCTTTCCATGCATTCAGATCTGGACAACATCCAGGCTTGATAAGTAACATCCACCCCATGTAATCATGAGGTAATGACCATCTCAAAAGACAGGATCTAATCACCTCTCCATGACATTCAATACGATTGCCTTTACTGAATCCCCCACCATCAACCTTTTGAGCATCATTAACTGGATCTAGTTGAAATACTGTGGCTACAAAGCAGGTCAGAAGCTGGATATTTTGGCAAGTAGCTCACCTCCTGACTCCCCAGAGCTTCTCCACCATCCATAAGGCAGTGAAGAAAGTGATGAAACACTCCCCACTTGACTGGATGAGTGCAGCTCCAGCGACACTCAAAAGCTCACCTGATGGGCACCCCATCCAACATCTGAAAAATTCACTTCCTCCACTGGCACCTGTGGTTGCAGGGTACCATTTACAAGACGCACTGTAGCAACTCAAGACTACTTTCACAACATCTAGAACAAGGGTGATAGAGGCATGGGAACCCCAGCGCCTGCAAGTTCCTTTCCAAATCACAAACTAACATTACAAGGACTTGGGACTAATTGCTTCATCGTTGCCATGTCAAATTTTAGGAACTCCTTACCCAAAGCAGTGGGTGTACCTTTACCACATGGACTGCAGCGGTCAAAGCAGGGGTTGACCATCACGTTCTCAACAACAATTGGGGATGGCCAATAAATGCTCTGTTTTCGCACAGCATTCACATCCCATGAATGAATGAAAACTCCCAAGACCAAAAATGCAGCAATGTAAACTACTGTGTGGAGTATTTAAAATCATAGGCACTCAAAAGGCTAGAATTAGAAGAGCACAGATATTGGAGGGTTGTGGGGCTAGAGGTTACAGGGATAGACATGGGTTGAGGCCAAGAAAATTTGAAAAGGATGAGAATTTTTTAACAAACCAAGAGGCTAGTCAACTAGGAGCCAAAGCAAGTCTATGAATATAGGGTGATGGTAAATAGGATCTGACATAAGTTAGGATCTAGGGCGACACGATGGCACAGTGGTTAGCACCGCTGCTTCACAGCGCCAGGGACCCGGGTTCAATTCCCTGCTTGGGTCACTGTCTGTGAGGAGTCTGCACGTTTTCCGTGTCTGAGAGAGTTTCCACTGGGTCTCCGGTTTCCTCCCACATCCGAAAGACATGTTGGTTAGGTGCATTGGCCATGCTAAATTCTACAAACAGGTGCCGGAGTGTGGCGACGAGGGGATTTTCACAATAACTTCATTGTAGTGTTATGTAAGCCTACTTGTGACACTAATAAATAAATAAATAAAAAGCAGCAAAGTTTTGAATGAGCTCAAGTTCATGAAGGGGAGAAATCTATTGGAATAGTCAAATCCAAAAGAAACAACAGTATGGAGGGCTTCAGCACCTGATGAGCTGAGGCAAGGATGCAGCCAGGCAATATTACAGGAGTGAAATGTGATATGTTCAGAAACACATCTTGGGGTCAAATATGACAAAGGTTGTGAACAGTCTGCTTCAGTCGCAAACAATTGCAATAAAAGAATAAAGTCAGTGGCTAGAAGGCAGAGTTCATAGCAGGGACCAAACACAATGAGGGCGATCATACCAAAAACATTCTAAGTGCCGAACGAGCATGAAAACAGGAGAGTTTCAGACCTGTTTTTTCAGAGAGAAAAAAAATCTAATCTTATGACACTTCAGAAAAGAAATTAGGCAAAGTGTGATTCTTGCCAGTAGGGGGAGTGGACAGAGTCTATTCATGCAGAAAGCTGGATGCTGACTGCTAGAGGGCACTATTTTGCACATGCACCATGATCTCCCATTGCACAATGCACAAGAGTACTTGGTGCATTGGGAGATTGCCACCTCTCCACTCCATCGGACATCACACCCTCACCCCTCCACCCCCCAATTGCAGCTCCCCCGATTTACCCTTCTGGTCGATTGCCATCCCCAATTCAGCCCCCCCACCCACCCCTTCACTGCCGCCCCGGCGAACCCCGATGCAGAGTGCGCAGCCCCCATGCGCTGCCTCCACTTAGGTCCCACCCTGATGCTGCCTGGTGGGTAGTACCAGAATGCCCAGTGCCAGGGTGCCAGGCTGGCACTGTCCACCCCTGCCCCCAATTACCCGAGGCACCTCAACAGCCTCTGTTCCCACCGGCAAGGCCATCATGTCTGGTCCCCATTGCTTTGGCAGTGAGGGCTTCCACTGGCGAGGCCATTAAGGCAAGTGAACCCGGACGGTTACGTCTCAGGTTCACTAATAATACTTAAATGAAGACTTAAGTATTAAAATCAGCCCCATGCCTCCAGCTGATTACGCCAGCAGACTGGGGCTGGTAAGATCGCGAGAGGGGCCAGAAACCGGACACTAACCCAGTTTTTTGCCTCTTACGATCTTACTGTCCTGCCACGCCGATCGACCAGTGTGATGAGCCAGTAAGATTGCCCCTATTGAGTTTGGTCTTCCTAAAGATGAATTGGAGAAAAATTCTGCTCATCTAATACTGGGTGTCAGACAAGTAGACAATTTAAAGGCAGTGTAAGAGTAGAGATAGGTGGTATTGAGGTAGAGTTACATCATGATACATGTTGATATGGAAACAGATGTGTTTTTGGATGATGTGGCTGAGGGACAGCATGTAAATTTCTACTTTCTCAGAAGACTAAGGAAATTTCGCATGTCTGCTGTGACTCGCACCAACTTTTACAGATGCACCATAGAAAGCATTCTTTCTGGTTGTATCACAGCTTGGTATGGCTCCTGCTCTGCCCAAGACCGCAAGGAACTACAAAAGGTCATGTATGTAGCCCAATCCATCACCCAAACCAGCCTCCCATCCATTGATTCTGTCTACACTTCCCAATGCCTCAGAAAAGCAGCCAGCATAATTAAGGACCCCACACACCCTGGACATTCTTCCTCCATCGGGAAAAAGATACAAAAGTCTGAGGTCACATACCAACAGCTTCTTCCCTGCTGCCGTCAGACTTTTGAATAGACCTACCTTGCATTAAGCTGATCTTTCTGTACACCCTAGCTATGACTGTAACACTACATTCTGCACTCTCTCCTTTCCTTCTCTATGAACGGTATGCTTGGTCTATATGGCGTGCAGGAAACAATACTTTTCACTGTATGTTCATACATGTGACAATAATAAATCAAATCAAAAAGAAATGAGAAATCAGATGAGGCCACCGGCAATAAATGTTTGGATTTGGGAAGAGACGCCACCTGATATGATTCGCTGGCTACTATTAGCCATGAGCTAGGCACAGAGAAAATACAAAAGTTCCTATTGGTGTTTATTTCCAATACATTCAAACAGCAGGGATACACATCAGATATGCCCTTTAAGCAGCCATAAGGAGAATACAAAATAATAATCACTTATTTTCGAAGATCACACCAACTACAAGTCTCTACCTCCCCTTCACCACTGGGTGAAATCGCCAGAAGGGAGGCATTTCATAAGGACACAGAAAACGCAGATAACATCCGTTGTAAATGAAGCTGAATCTCCTAAAAAAACAGCATGTGCAAAGATAATATACATGATAACAAGTGTACGATTTTAAAAAAGGTCTCTCTTCTCTCCCATTCGTGATAAGCTACTGAGTAAAAAAGATACGTGCCGTTATCGATGGCACGACTCGAAAGAGTATTGTGTCTTCTCGTAAAGCCCTCCATTCTATTCATTCGCTATGATGCATACACACAAGTCACATCAAGTTCAAATGGTCTTCAGTGCAATGCGCCGCCAACCTAGCGACAATCAGAGTTGCATTCTCAACACGACTGGTGAACAGAGAAGGGATACAGAGCAACTCACCGGTAGCGGCAGCTTGGAAGGACCAGCCCCGAAGTTGATAACTTGCTTCCTCCCATTTTCCATTTCGGATTGTGTGTGTGTTCCGACACAAACTCTTGTCCTCTTATCCTCCCTTCACTTGAGGCAGAATCCGCCCCCAGACTGTTCCGCCCCATTGCTTACGCTTCTTATTGGCTCCTTTCACATGGCAATTGTATTTAGCGCCTTCTGGTTGGTCATTCTCGGGCTCGTGTTCCATCCAATTGGCTGTTGGCTCCTACACGAGATGTTTGCGTGACTGCAGCAGCTTTGTGCAAGAATGGCACCGATTGCAGCAGAGACTCAGTATGCGAAGGTGCAACCCCAAGGCAAAATAGTCACTCCCCTTAATCCCCACTGAATACATCAAGTGTTTCACAAACGCATTTACATTACACTTTAGTAGAGATTAGTAATAAACTTGTTTTAATTACATTTACAAAGAAATTCCTTATTGGAAACCTGACGTCTTAAGAAAAAAAGCTCATTTTGTTAATATAATATATCCGTATATCTTGTACTTTCGTTGCAAACGTATGAAAATGTAATTCAAATGTTTATGTAGAGAATTTCACTATGTATGTTTCTCTATTAACTAAACAGTAGCTTTGTAATAAAGCAATTTTGGAATCCTATATTTTGAATCAACTTGTATATCAGCTGGTTGTTAAAAACATGCAGACCGTAAATAACACATTGCATCATCATGCTCCTTTCTCTTGTGCTTCACAATGGTGCCTGTAGCTTTCCACTCTACGCTCTCCTTGCACACTGTCTCTTAGCTTTGAATTTCCCGACATAATTTGTGCGCTATGCATCACCTGATCAAGTCTTTCATAGCAATATCAAACATACTTCACCGACAAGTTGAAAAGCAAAATCCTACAGATGCCGGAAATCTTAAAGACAAACTGAAAATGCTGGAAATACTCAGCAGGTCTGGCAACATTTGCAGAAAATGTTAAAGAGTTAACCACGTATAATTACTTATTTTGGAATTTAGTGACTGATGCGCGATTGATTCACACGGGAGGCTAGGACGTACCCCGGAATAAAGGCTTTTATTCACAACAAGATTGGAGCACACTAGAACATAGAACATAGAACATAGAACAGTACAGCACAGAACAGGCCCTTCGGCCCACGATGTTGTGCCGAGCTTTATCTGAAACCAAGATCAAGCTATCCCACTCCCTATCATCCTGGTGTGCTCCATGTGCCTATCCAATAACCGCTTAAATGTTTCTAAAGTGTCTGACTCCACTATCACTGCAGGCAGTCCATTCCACACCCCAACCACTCTCTGCGTAAAGAACCTACCTCTGATATCCGTCCTGTATCTCCCACCACGAACCCTATAGTTATGCCCCCTTGTAATAGCTCCATCCACCCGAGGAAATAGTCTTTGAACGTTCACTCCATCTATCCCCTTCATCATTTTATACACCTCTATTAAGTCTCCCCTCAGCCTCCTCCGCTCCAGAGAGAACAGCCCTAGCTCCCTCAACCTTTCCTCATATGACCTACCCTCCAAACCAGGCAGCATCCTGGTAAATCTCCTCTGCACTCCTTCCAGCGCTTCCACATCCTTCCTATAGTGAGGTGACCAGAACTGCACACAATATTCCAAATGTGGTCTCACCAAGGTCCTATACAGTTGCAGCATAACCCCACGGCTCTTAAACTCCAACCCCCTGTTAATAAAAGCTAACACACTATAGGCCTTCTTCACAGCTCTATCCACTTGACTGGCAACCTTTAGAGATCTGTGGATATGGACCCCAAGATCTCTCTGTTCCTCCACAGTCTTCAGAACCCTACCTTTGACCCTGTAATCCACATTTAAATTTGTCCTACCAAAATGAATCACCTCACATTTATCAGGGTTAAACTCCATTTGCCATTTTTCAGCCCAGCTTTGCATCCTATCTATGTCTCTTTGCAGCCTACAACAGCCCTCCACCTCATCCACTACTCCACCAATCTTGGTGTCATCAGCAAATTTACTGATCCACCCTTCAGCCCCCTCCTCTAAGTCATTAATAAAAATCACAAAGAGCAGAGGACCAAGCACTGATCCCTGCGGCACACCGCTAACAACCTGCCTCCAATCCGAAAATTTTCCATCCACCACCACCCTCTGTCTTCGGTCAGACAGCCAGTTACCTATCCAATCGGCCAACTTTCCCTCTATCCCACACCTCCTCACTTTCATCATAAGCCGACCATGGGGGACCTTATCAAACGCCTTACTAAAATCCATGTATATGACATCAACTGCCCTACCTTCATCAACACACTTAGTTACCTCCTCAAAAAATTCTATCAAATTTGTGAGGCACGACTTGCCCTTCACGAATCCGTGCTGACTATCTCGGATTAATCCGCATCTTTCTAAATGGTCGTAAATCCCATCCCTAAGGACCCTTTCCATCAATTTACCAACCACCGAAGTAAGACTAACCGGTCTATAATTACCAGGGTCATTTCTATTCTCTTTCTTAAACAGAGGAACAACATTCGCCATTCTCCAGTCCTCTGGCACCATCCCCGTGGACAGCGAGGACCCAAAGATCAACGCCAAAGGCTCTGCAATCTCATCCCTTGCCTCCCAAAGAATCCTAGGATACATTTCATCAGGCCCAGGGGACTTATCGACCTTCAGTTTATTCAAAACTGCCAAGACATCCTCCCTCCGAACATCTATTTCCTCCAGCCCATTAGCCTGTAACACCTTCTCTTCCTCAAAAACATGGCCCCTCTCCTTGGTGAACACTGAAGAAAAGTATTCATTCATCACCTCGCCTATCTCTACTGACTCCATACTACTTAACAATATTATCCCAGACTAAGGGCTACTAGGAAGTAGCAGTGACCTTTATACTCCTGTAAGAAGGCGGAGCCGAACGGAGTGTACCACATAAACAATAATAACAGGTGGAACACCCAAACCTTAACCCCAACAGTAACAAGAGTAACATATGTACAAGTACCCATAGTGGTAACCATCTATGGTTCACCACATTCACCCCTCCTTTAAAAACAAAGGCCGGTGGGGTAAGGAGACAATACGAACTGTCCACATGTTCACAAGTTCAGCCGTATCGGGGGTCCGCACCGTCTCTGCGACCTCCGCAGCACTGGCTCCAGTGCCAGTTCTGGTGACCGTGGTGACGACCCTCTCTCCGAGGTGGTGTCCAGTGACTCCTCCAGTTCCTCACATGCCTGTGGACCTCGAGGTGGCGACAATCTCCTGGACTCAGGCAAGCTGTACACGGGAGTAAGAGGATTAAGTTGAGGTCCCGATGCTGCCCGCGCCGTGTCAGGAGGGGAGAGAATGGGCAAAGGAATCCTAACCAGGGGTGTGGGAGTGACGGGGGTTTCCAGGTCCCCTGCAGGCGCTAGATCTCTGACAGAGACCGTGTCCTCTCGCCCGTCAGGATATGCCACATAGGCATATTGAGGGTTGGCGTGGAGGAGATGGACCTGTTCAACCAAAGGGTCGGACTTGCGGGCCCTAACATGCCGCCGCAGGAGGACAGGTCCTGAGTACGTCAACCAAGACGGCAGTGAGGTCCCAGAGGAAGACTTCCTAGGGAAGGTAAACATCCGCTCATGTGGGGTAGTGTTGGTTGCCGTACACAGGAGGGACCGGATTGAATGGAGCACATCAGAAAATACCTCTTGCCAATGGGTGACTGGAAGACCCCTCGACCTTAGCGCCAGTAAAACAGCCTTCCAGACTATAGCGTTTTCTCTCTCGACCTGTCCGTTACCCCTGGGGTTGTAACTCGTAGTCCTATTTGAGGCAATTCCCTTAGAGAGCAGGTATTGCCTCAAGTCGTCGCTCATAAACGACGAACCCCTATCACTGTGGATATAACTGGGGTAGCCGAACAGGGTAAAAAGACTCCACAGGGCTTTGATGACCGTGGCAGAGGACATGTCAGAACAGGGGATGGCAAAGGGGAATCGGGAGTATTCGTCAACCACGTTGAGGAAATACACATTCCAATCTGTCGAAGGAAGGGGCCCCTTGAAGTCGACACTCAGTCGTTCAAAAGGGCGAGTGGCCTTAATGAGGTGTGCCCTATCAGGCCGGTAGAAGTGCAGCTTGCACTCTGCACAAACCTGGCAGCTTCGAGTTATCGACCTGACATCCTCTATGGAGTAGGGCAGATTCCGAGCCTTTACAAAATGGAAAAACCGAGTGATCCCCGGATGGCAGAGATCATTGTGGAGGGCCTGTAACCGGTCCTCCTGCACACTGGCACATGTTCCACGTGACAGGGCATCTGAGGGCTCATTGAGCTTCCCCGGACGGTACATGATATCATAGTTGTAGGTGGAGAGTTCGATTCTCCACCTCAAGATTTTATCATTCTTAATTTTTCCCTTTAACGTGTTGTTGAACATGAAGGCCACGGACCGCTGGTCCGTGAGCAGGGTAAACCGTTTGCCAGCCAAATAATGGCGCCAATGCCGTATGGCCTCCACAATGGCCTGAGCCTCTTTCTCCACAGAGGAGTGCCAAATTCCAGGGCCTTGGAGGGTGCGAGAGAAAAAGGCGACGGGCCTGCCCGCCTGGTTAAGTGTGGCGGCCAGGACGAAATCAGATGCATCAGTCTCCACTTGAAAAGCGACGGACTCATCAACAGCGTGCATCGTGGCTTTCGCGATGTTGGCTTTTATCCCTGCAAAGGCTAGGCGAGCCTCTGCTGTCAGGGGAAAAGAGGTAGATTTTATGAGCGGACGGGCTTTGTCCGCGTAATTGGGCACCCACTGTGCATAGTACGAGAAGAAGCTTAAACATCTTCTCAGTGCTTTGATGCTAGTGGGTAGGGGAAGTTCAAGGAGGGGACGCATACGGTCTGGATCGGGGCCGATGATCCCGTTTTCCACCACGTATCCAAGGATTGCTAGGCGGTGCTTGTTAAATACGCACTTCTCCTTGTTATAGGTCAGGTTCAGGAGAGACGCAGTGCGTAAAAACTTCTGGAGGTTTGCGTCGTGGTCCTGCTGGTCATGGCCGCAGATAGTGACGTTGTCCAGGTACGGGAAGGTAGCCCGTAGCCCGTTCTGGTCCACCATTCGGTCCACCTCATGCTGGAAGACCGAGACCCCATTAGTGACACCGAAAGGGACTCTTAAAAAGTGGTAGAGACGGCCATCCGCCTCAAAGGCCGTGTATTTGCGGTCCTCTGGGCGAATGGGGAGCTGGTGGTAGGCTGACTTCAAGTCGATGGTGGAGAACACCCGGGACTGCACAATCTGGTTGACCATGTCAGATATGCGCAGGAGAGGATACGCGTCCAGCTGCGTGTACCTATTAATGGTCTGACTATAGTCTATGACCATCCGAGGCTTGTCTCCAGACTTAACCACCACGACTTGTGCTCTCCATGGGCTAGTGCTAGGTTGAATGACCCCTTCCCTGAGGAGCCGCTGAACCTCAGATCGAATAAAGATCCGATCCTCAGCGCTGTAACGCCTGCTCCTGGTCGCGATGGGCTTGCAGCCTGGCACGAGATTTGCGAATAGGGAAGGCAGGGTAATTTTGAGTGTTGAGAGGCCACATGTGGAGCGCGCTGGACAATTTGGAGGCTGCTGTTCTCCCACTGAAAGTGGAGGGAGTGGCCCATCGTATTGCAGGGTCACACTCTTCAGGTGGACCATAAAGTCTAGCCCCAGGAGTACCGGAGTGCAAAGGTGCGGTAACACGAGGAGCCTGAAGTTCTCGTAGACTGTACCCCGCACCGTTAAGGTTACCACACAGCTCCCAAGAACAAGGACAGATCGGGACCGCGACGCCATGGAGATTGTCTGCCTGACAGTTTGCACACAGAGAGCGCACCGTTTTACTGTATCCGGATGGATGAAGCTCTCCATGCTCCCGCTGTCAAACAGGCAATGCGCCAGGCGCCCGTTTACCTCTATGTCCATCATGGACTTGTCGAGTCTGTGAGGCTTGGCCTGGTCCTGGATGATTGACGCCACTGTTGGATCCCGAGCGTAACTGCAGGCAGCTGAGATAGCCGACGACGAGGACCCCTGCTGGTCTTCTGCGGCCGGTGTCGACCAAAGTGGCTGCGCCCATGAATCGCACGTGGTCGATGATGTTGAAAACGGTGGCACCCGCAGGTCGCACGTGGCTTGCGTCGTCATCATAGGAAATGGCGGCGCCCGTGGATCGCACGTGGCTGAAGACATCGACGAGGCCGGAGACGAGGAGATGGATCCTGGGGAGTTGCATGCAGCACTGCTGGGCTTGGAAGGGGTCTTTGCTCGGCACACTTTTGCATAGTGCGTGCCCTTTCTTTCCACAGGCGGAGCAAAACACCGTCCTGGCCGGACATCTCTGGCGAGGATGCTTCGCCAATCCACAGAAATAGCACCGTGGGCCTCCAGGAGCTGCTGCAGCCGTCAGGTCTGAAGTTGGGAGCATTATTGCGCAGTTCCGAGGAGCCGCCGAGTACAGTTGAGTCGGTGGCTGTACTTGCCACGCTGTTCCCACGTGGTCAGTGGGGTAGGTTTCGAGACTTCTGGAGGCCGTTTCCATTGCATCGGCCAATTCTACCGTCTTAACCAGGTCCAGGTTACCCTGCTCTAGCAGCCGCAGGCGAATATAGGATGAGCCGATTCCCGCCACGAACAAGGTCGTTGGTGTATTGAGTAGCCGACACCTCCTTGCAGTTGCAGGCTCTGGTTAGCTGTTGAAGTTCGCGCAAGTACTGTCCCGTAGTTTCGCCGGGCTGCCGCCATCGAGTGGCTAATAGGTGACGAGCATGAATTTCGTTCGGCTGTTTATTATACAGCTTCTTGAGTAATTCGATGGCGTCTTTGTAATTTTGGGAATCGCGAATTGTTGCATACACAGTGTCGCTCACCCTGGCGTGGAGGACCCACAATCTGTCAGCGTCGGACTGGACTGCTGTCGAGGCCTCAACGTAATCCTCGAAGCACTTCAACCAATGGTCGAAAGTGTTCGACGCCCCAGCGGCACGCGGGTCCAAGGTTAGCTGATCGGGCTTTAGCACCTGCTCCATTTTTTTTTCGAACAAAATTTTCAGTATTTTGTTGTGAATAAAATTGATGAGCGATTGATTCACACGGGAGGCTAGGACGTACCCGGGAATAAAGGCTTTTATTCACAACAAGATTGGAGCACACTACTTAACAATATTATCCCAGACTAAGGGCTACTAGGAAGTAGCAGTGACCTTTATACTCCTGTAAGAAGGCGGAGCCGAACGGAGTGTACCACATAAACAATAGTAACAGGTGGAACACCCAAACCCTAACCCCAACAGTAACAAGAGTAACATATGTACAAGTACCCATAGTGGTAGCCATCTATGGTTCACCACAGTGACTTCTTAAGTAGACAGGTTCTTTGGCAGCCTTCTGTCTCACAAGACAAGGCTTACACCTTGTTGGTCAACTCTGTGCTAAACATCACGTGTGTGGCTCAGGAGAATCACTACCTCATTTGCTGCAAATGAAGATAGTGGACTGAGAAAGTGCAGGGTCCATTGGCTGCATTCTCTGGGTCCAATTCTCGATCAAATTTGCTCTCAGTTTTTCCTAGCTTTTCCAATGTCCCTCTGAACAATCAGCCTCCAGAGGTCCCTACCATTGGCAGCAGCCCCCTGGTTTTCCATCTTGATATCCTCCATCTTCTCACTTCATGTATTCTGAGAGCCCAGACATCTATTAAAGTACTGAAACACCTGAATCAAAAGGAAAAACATTATTTGACTGATAGGTCTGACTCTCTGATCTCTTCTGTCAATTGTATAATGCTTACTTACATAAGTTGAAGATATTTCAAGTGCTTGCAGTTTGAGCTATTGGTACTTTCAAGAATCTGGATGATTGACACTTTAATTGGCCTGTTGTAAAATTGAGGTCTTATTTTAAGAAAGTAGAAAGTTATCAATGGATGACCATTTTTTTTAAAAACTTTTTTTACAGATAGAAGGTTCATTGGTTCTATACAGTGTATAAGTGGATGAATTGGCATGGAGGTGTCACAGCTTGGCATGGGAGCATGAAGAATTATAGGGAGTGGGTAGGGGACATCTTGCCATGGGGGCATGAGTGGCCGTGGAGGGTGAGTGAAGCAATGAGGTGGCATGGTGTAAGTGGGGTGGAGGGGGCGGTAAGGTATAAGGGATAAAGGTTGAGAGCTTTGCTTTTGTCACTACAACTGGGATGAAGTTCCACAGAACTGAGCCTTTTAAGCAGCCCACCTCAGGACCCAGTAGTCTGTGATTGCCTCCAAACTCTTTCCTAGGTGGCCTGACCCCCCATCCCCCAACCAAGCCTCACCTACCCTTCACAAAACTACAAAATGTTGGAAATGCTCAGCAAGGCAGACAGCATCAGTGAAGAGAGAAACAGAGTTAATGCTTCAGCTCAATGATCTTTCATCAGAAAATTGGGTGGTCAGACTTGTACTCAATACTCCATCTGAGGCCGAACCAATGACTTGTAAAAATTTAGCTTAACTTGTTTTAGATTTCTATGCACCATATACAAAGCCAAATGTTACAGATGCATTCTTAACTATCCTACCAACCTATGTTGCCATAAATCAGGGATTTATGAATATGCAGCCCACTCATCTGTTCTTGCATTCTCCTCATAATAGTACCATTTAGTTTGTGCTGAGGTCCAATTCAAAGTCCAAGTAGAATGTCTACTGATTTATTTTTGTCTGCTCTTTCTGCTACCTCTTCAAAGAATTCAATAAGGTTGACTATGCATGACCTTCTCTTTTGACATCTGTGTTGAGTTTTCCAAATTATATTTTTAATCTCTAAATGTCTTTCTTTTACAACTTTAAGTAATAATTTACACAGAGGGTGATGGTGGCCTAGTATGCACTGCCAAGTGAGGTGGTTGAGGCAGACACATTAGTGACATTTAAGACTTATCTGGATAGACACATGAACAGGCGGGGAATAGAGGGATACAGGCAGTTGGTCGAGATAGGACAACGTGATCGGCGCAGGCTTGGTGGGATGAAGGGCCTGTTCCTGTGCTGGACTGTTCTTTGTTATCTCTGGCTTTCCCCTTTCCCAATTTTACTTTGATTCAGGCACCAGCTCAAGGGGATCTCAAGTCTCCAGCAACAGCAAATTCATCAAGTAGGCTAAACAGCCAATGACATTGAAGTATTCTCACATGTGGCACACCAAAAATTGAAAACCATGGCTTATGTTTAATTGTGTAATCATTTTACAGAGAGTGAAATAAAGATTATGACATACTCAAGGGGTTAAACGTAGGAGATTAAATATCATATATAAATGTTTTAGAAATATAATAAAATCTTAAATATTTTTATCATAATGGAGAAATTTGACAAAAAGCCAATTACATATCATTCAACAATGCATAACTTGTTAAGGTGTTTATAATTGTGAGAATAACAGCATAAAAGTGGAGGTTAATGTGAATTCAAATGTTTGTTTCCAGAGGATTTCTATCTGCAGCACACCCTGTGGAAGACACTGACAGTAACTTCTTGGTTTCTCCGTTTAACTATTCATGCCCGGATGCCAGGTACTGCTGTCACTTTCACAGTTATAATGAAAGCTGACAGTTTCATCATCACTATAAATGCAAAATCCTGGCTAATATCTTTTCTACTTAATTATGCTAAGCTAATTGGTCTATGTTTCACTGGAATTGTTTGTATAGGAATAGTATCAGCTGTCTGCCAGGCCTCTGAATAATGTTTTAGTATCATTATGGCAAAATATCAAAGTTCTGGCCAACAGCTAACATGACAGTCATGGCAAACAGCCAGATTGTGAAAAGGAACAACTTTGGCCCAGCAGAACTGAAGAATCAGAGGGAGAGAATGTGTTAAGATATGGTTAATTGTTAACCCCAGCTTCCTCTTTCCTGCTGCTAGTTCCTTACTTTGATGTTTTTTTGGAATAAAAAAGGCAATTTTCATTTTTATAAACTATATTTCAACGAGAAGTGTACTGACAATAGCTGGCAGTAACTGATGCCATTGTCTATGGAAGTGTACATGATTCCATATTATGGCATCCAGGTGAGGACAAAAGAGAAGAATTATTGAAAACTAGAAACAGTATTTGATACCTGTGAAGTGATGGACATTTAAATCCAGTTACAGAACATAATCTTTGAAGCAACATTATTAAAGTCAATATTACTCCATCTCTGTAGCTGGTTTCAATCTAAATATTATTTTGAAATGATCCAGTGTTTCTACAAAAGAATTGCCCAACAAAACTGCCTTACAACAATGTATCTTTAAAAGCTGGCTATTGATAATAACCTCACTAAGTAAATAAAACAATAATTGTATGTAGAATATATTAAAGGGTGTGTTACATGCAAACATAATCGTTGGATAATGAAGTTGTTGTGCAGGATTATTTGATTTTCTGGAGAGGTGACAAGAGAAAGTTTTCAAGCCGTTGAAAGTTTGTAAATAGCCATTGATACAGGCTTTTGATCAAGGGCAGCTTTAGAAAACTATCACTTCAAAGGCAAGGTGCTGATAGCAGTTTATCCAGTAGCATTTCCTCATCAATTTTGAACCCTTTCAGTGACAGACATTCCTCCTCTGTCACCATGACCTGGGTAGCATTTGCTTCCTTGGTAAACTTAGTTGCTTGCTGGCCATTTCAGAGGGCAGTTAACAATGGGTCTGGAGTCACATGTAGCCCAGACCAGTTAAGGATGGCAGATTTACTTCCCTGAAGGACATTAATGAACCAGATGGGTTTTCCTGACAATCATTTCATGGTTAGTGTTACTGACAGTAGCTTTCATTCCAGATTTAGTAATTGAATTTAAATTCCACCAGCTGCCATGGTGGGGTTTGAATCCATGTTCCTAGGATATTAGCCTGGGCCTCTGGATAATTAGTCCAGTGACATTACCACTATGCCACCATTTTCACCACATGCCAATTCAAATGATTCCAGAAGAATTCTACCTGCAGCGACTTCAACAACCCACTGCTCGGAGGGGCAGGGAATCACTGTCAGTAACATCTTGGATTCTGTGTTTATCTATGTTTGCCCGGACACCAGATTTGCCATCAGTTTCACAGTTATAATGACTCTGAAAGCTGATAATATGTCACCGTAATGGCAAAACCATGACCAATATCTTTTCAACCACTGATGTTAAGGCTGGTTTACCATTCCCTAGACCTGTTCGTATAGGAATAAAGCTGATTGCCTGTCATAGAATCATAGAAAGTCATAGAATCCCTACAGTGCAGAAGGAGGCCATTCAGCCCACCGAGCCTGCACTGGCAACAATCCCATCCAGGCTCTATCCCCATAACCTCATGTATTTACCCTGCTAATCTCTCTGACACTAAGGGGCAATTGAACACGACCAATCAACCTAACCTTTGGAGTGTGGGAGGAAACCGGAGCAGCCAGAGAAAACCCACGCAGACATGGGCAGAATGTGCAAACTTCAGACAGTTACCCGAGGCTGGAATTGAATCCAGGTCCCTGGTGCTGTGAGGCAGCAGTGCTAACCACTGTGCCACTGTGCTGCCCACAACCCCTCTGGCACTGTTTCCTTTTCAAATGTGTTTTTACAGATATGCAGTAGTTCTTTTGCTGTCTCCTCCCTAAGGTATTTTTAATTGTGTAGGACAGGGATTTTGTTGGATTATGGCAAAATAGCAAAGTTTCAGCCAACAGCCAGTATGCCAGATGAGACAAACGCAGCCAGATCATAAAAGGTGGAATAAATTGCAATGAGTTCAAAGGGAAATAATATGTTAGGACATGGTGATTTATTGTAATCAGTTTTCTCTTTGCTGCAGCTAGCTCCTTGGTTTGACATTCTTGAATTAGAATAAACAAATTCTATCTTTTACATTTCAAAGCGAAGAGAACCATAATATTTGACAGTAGTTGATGCCGGTGTCTGTACAAAAGTACATGGCTCTATGTTATTGCATCCAGGTAAGGAAGACCATTAAAAATGAAAACAATTTTTAAAGCTGTAAACATTTTAAATCTAGTCTCAGAATGTAATCTTTGAAACTGTTCACAATGCTATTATATTCTATATTAAACCGACCTCCACAGCTAATTTTAATCTAAGTATTATTTTGGAATGATTTAGTGTTTCAATTTAAGAATGTCTAATCTAATTAAAATGCTTTACAAAAACTACTTCTGCTGTCAATTTATCATCCTCCAACCATCAGGCCCTGCTCCACTGAGTGACAGTGCAAACCACACTCCCCAAATTCCCAGAAATTCTGGCGCGAAAACACAGCGATGCATCTGGAGAGATACACATCCGATTTCAGTTTGACACTGACAAATTTTGGGAAAATTCCACCCATAGTTTTTACATTGTTGAAGATATGTAAACAGCCACTGATTTGCACAGGTTTTTCTAAGAAGGGGCAGAGGTGGGAAACCATTAGATGAAAGACAGGATGCTAAGTTGACCTTCAAGTATTTTACTCCATTCTTAAAGTTATAAAGCAAATGCTCAGAATGGACCACTCAGACCTGAATCCATTCATTGCTTATTCCAAAAACCAAATTCAAAATCCAATTGAATCCAATTCATAATCCCCACAAAAGAGACAAGATCCAAGCTGACACGATAAAGCATTTTACCCCATCTTGGGCTTGATCTTAGCCAAAAGGCCAAGAATTTTTTTTTTGTATACTTTTCCAATTCAATCAAATCAAGTCCAATTCAGAGTCTCAACAAGTTGAGACATTTCCGATCCAAGCTAACAAGACAGGGTATGCGACCCTTTACCCTGTCCTGGGCCTGATCTACATGAGCCAAGCTGATTGCAATAGGCGGAGGTTTCCTCCTCCAAGGCTTGATCTCATTTGCATCTTAGCCAAAAGGCCGAGATGCCGCTTTTAAAAATTGCTTCATATGAAAATGAAGCTTAAATGCAACCCAATGACCTCAACCAAGTGCAGCATTCGCATAACCACACTTCATCTTAGCCAAAAGGCCAAGAATGCTTCAATATAAAGTGAAATTATCAATTCAATAGGTGCTGTTTACCAATTCCAGCTTTAGCCTAGGCTTGTTGGACTCACTTTTAACTAGAATAGATTATAAAACACTGAACACAATAAATCTAGAAAAGCATTCTTCGCCAACAAAGTTCTTAATTCTACTGCAGTGTTTAATTAAAAACGGCAGTTCACATGATTTTAATACAAGTCATTCGGAAAGCATATAAGTGGTAGATAGACTAATCTTTGTTTGCAGCGTTTATGTTTCAAGTTGCCTATTGAAGAGAAAAATCGGCCTCTAATTGAATTAAAGTAGCTAAATTTGAACATAACCATTACGTTACCATGGATACTTCCCTAAAGGACCTGATCAAATTTTTAAACAACCAGTGACCAAAAACTCTTTTTTTTAAAGCAGATTCCAGATGTGGTTCCAGAAGGAGTGTGATGGAAGAGCAGCAAGCAGATATGCCCGGTCCAAACCTAGCATGGGCGCTTGCAATAACCTTTTTTGAGGGAGGAGCTTCTGCCCACCCTGTGGTGAACCATAGTTGGTTACCACTATGAGTGCTGAGCCATGGATGGTCAGCACTATGGGTATTTGTAGATATGTTACTGTTGTCACTGTTGGGGTTAGGGTTGGGCTGTTCTACCTGTTGATATTGTTCTGTGGTACACTCCAGTTGGCTCCGCCTACCTGGGGAAGTATAAAGGTCACTGCACTGCCTGGTGACCCTTTAGTCTGGGATTGTATTGTATATAGTGTGCTCCATTCTTGTTAGTAATAAAAGCCTTTATTTCCCGGGTACAATCGAGCCTCCCAAGTGATTTAATCGCGCATCAATTTTATTACTAACAAAATTTTGGTAAAAAAAACCATGGAGCAAATGTTGAAACCCGATCGGCTTACTTTAGATCCACGTGCGGCAGGAGCGTCGAACACTTTCGACCATTGGTAAAAGTGTTTTCAAGACTACATTGATGCCTCAACAGCCATTGAAAACGATGCCGATAGACTGCGGGTCCTCCACGTGAGGGTAAGCGACACCGTATACTCATCAATCCGCGATGCCCAAGACTACAAAGGGGCCATCGAACTACTTAAGAAACGGTACAACAAACCGCCAAACGAGATCCATGCTCGACACCTTCTAGCCACTCGACCGCGGCAGCCCGGCGAAACGACTGGACAGTACCTGTGTGAACTTCAGCAGCTAGCCAGAGCCTGCAACTGCAAGCCAGTGTCGGTGGCCCAGGATACGAACGACTTGATCCGAGATGCGTTCGTGGCGGGAATCGGCTCGTCGTATATTCGCCTTTGGCTGCTAGAGCAAGGTAATCTAGACCTCGCTAAGACAGTAGAATTGGCTGACACTATGGAAACGGCCTCCAGAAGTCTAGAAACGTACCCCACTGACCACGTGGGAACATCGTGGCAAGTACAGCCACCGACTCAACTTTACTCAGCGGCACCGAAAAACTGCGCGATTGTGTTTCCAACCTCGGACCTGACGACGGCGGCAGCTCCAGGAGGCCCGCGGTGTTACTTCTGTGGATTGGTGAAACACCCTCGGCAGCGATGTCCAGCTAGAACGGTATTGTGCTCCGCGTGTGGAAAGAAAGGGCATTATGCCAAAGTCTGCAGGACCAAACCACCCTCCAAGCATAGCAGCGCGGTGTGTGATTCTCCAGAGCCTGCCTCCTTGTCTCCAGCTTCTTTGAGGTCTTCCACCACGTGCGATTCCAGAGCGCCGCCATTCCTGACGACGGAGACGCAAGACACGTGCGACCTGCAGGGGCCGCCACTTTTAGCGCCACCGACCACGTGCGATCCATGGGCGCAGCCATTTTGGTCGGCACCGACCGCAGACGACCAGCAGGGGTCATCATCATCAACCATCTCAGCTGCCTGCAGTTGCACCCAAGACCCAACGGTGGCGTCAATCATCCTGGACCAGGCCAAGCCTCACAGACTCGACAAGTCCATGATGGGCATAGAGGTAAATGGACACCAAATTCATTGTTTGTTTGACAGCGGGAGCACGGAGAGCTTCATTCACCCTGACACCGTGAAACGGTGCGGTCTCCGAGTACGGGCTGTCAGACAGACAATTTTGATGGCGTCGAGGTCCCGGTCTGTTACCGTGCTAGGGAGCTGCGTGGTCAACCTAATGGTGCGGGGCACAGTTTACGAGAACTTCAGGCTCCTCGTGTTACCGCACCTTTGCGCTCCAATACTCCTGGGACTAGACTTTATGGTCCACCTGAGGAGTGTAACCCTGCAGTACGATGGCCCACTCCCTCCACTTTCAGTGGGAGCACAGCAGCCTCCAAATTGCCCAGCGCGCTCCACGTGTAGACTCTCAACACTCAGAATCATCCCACCATCTTTATTCGAGAATCTCGTGCCAGGCTGCAAGCCCATCGCAACCAAGAGCAGGCGTTACAGCGCTGAGGATCGGATCTTTATTCGATCTGAAGTTCAGCGGCTCCTCAGGGAAGGGATCATTCAACCTAGCACTAGTCCATGGAGAGCGCAAGTCGTGGTGGTTAAAACTGGAAACAAACCCCGGATGGTCATAGACTATAGTCAGACCATTAATAGATACACGCAGCTGGATGCGTATCCTCTCCCGCGCATATCTGACATGGTCAACCAGATTGCGCAGTACCGGGTGTTCTCCACCATTGACTTGAAGTCAGCTTACCACCAGCTCCCCATTCGCCCAGAGGACCGAAAATACACAGCCTTTGAGGCGGATGGTCGTCTTTACCACTTTTTAAGGGTTCCCTTTGGCGTCACGAATGGGGTCTCGGTCTTCCAGCGTGCAATGGACCGAATGGTGGACCAGAACGGGCTGCGGGCTACCTTCCCGTACCTGGATAACATCACTATCTGCGGCCATGACCAGCAGGACCACGATGCCAACCTCCTTAGATTTTTACGCACTGCATCTCGCCTGAATCTGACCTACAACAGGGAGAAGTGCGTATTTAGCAAGCGCCGCCTAGCAATTCTCGGATACGTGGTGGAAAACGGGGTCCTTGGCCCTGATCCAGACCGTATGCATCCCCTCCTTGAACTTCCCCGGCCCACTAGTATCAAAGCACTGAGAAGATGCTTAGGTTTCTTTTCATACTATGCACAGTGGGTTCCCAATTATGCGGACAAAGCCCGTCCGCTCATCAAGTCTACCTCCTTTCCCCTAGCAACAGAGACTCGCTTAACCTTTGAAGGGATAAAAGCCGACATTGCGAAAGCCACGATGCACGCTGTTGATGAGTCCATCCCCTTTCAGGTGGAGAGTGATGCATCTGATTTCGCCCTGGCCGCCACACTTAACCAGGCGGGCAGGCCCGTCGCCTTTTTCTCTCGCACCCTCCAAGGCCCTGGAATTCGGCACTCTGCGGTGGAAAAAGAGGCCCAGGCCATTGTGGAGGCCGTTCGGCATTGGCGCCATTACTTGGCGGGAAAACGATTCACCCTGCTCACGGACCAGCGATCCGTGGCGTACATGTTCAACAACACGTTACGGGGTAAGATCAAAAATGATAAAATCTTGAGGTGGAGAATCGAACTCTCCACCTACAACTATGATATCATGTACCATCCAGGGAAGCTCAATGAGCCCTCAGACGCTCTGTCGCGTGGAACATGTGCAAGTGTGCAGGAGGATCGATTACAGGCCCTCCACAATGATCTCTGCCATCCGGGGATCACTCGGCTCTTCCATTTCGTAAAGGCCCGGAATCTACCCTACTCAGTGGATGATGTCAGGTCCATAACCCGAAGCTGCCAGGTATGTGCTGAATGCAAACCGCACTTCTACCGACCTGACAGGGCACACCTCATTAAGGCCACTCGCCCTTTTGAAAGACTGAGTGTGGACTTCAAGGGCCCCCTCCCTTCGACAGATCGGAACATGTACTTCCTCAATGTGATTGACGAGTACTCACGATTCCCTTTTGCCATTCCCTGTTCAGATATGACCGTTGCCACGGTTATCAAAGCATTACGGGATCTTTTCACCCTGTTCGGTTACCCCAGTTATATCCACAGTGATAGGGGCTCGTCATTTATGAGTGACGACTTGAGGCAATACCTGCTCTCAAAAGGGATTGCCTCAAGTAGAACTACGAGTTACAACCCTAGGGGTAACAGACAGGTTGAACGAGAAAATGCTACAGTCTGGAAGGCTGTCTTACTGGCGTTGAGGTCTAAAGGTCTTCCAGTCTCCCGTTGGCAAGAGGTACTCTCTGATGCGCTCCATTCCATCCGCTCACTCCTGTGTACGGCAACCAACGCTACTCCACATGAGAGGATGTTTTCCTTCCCTAGGAAGTCTTCCTCTGGGACCTCATTACCGTCTTGGTTGATGTACTCAGGACCTGTCCTCCTGCGGCGGCATGTTAGGACCCGCAAGTCCGACCCTTTGGTTGAACAGGTCCATCTCCTCCACGCCAACCCTCAATATGCCTATGTGGCATATCCTGACGGGCGAGAGGACACGGTCTCTATTAGAGATCTGGCGCCTGCAGGGGACTTGGAAACCCCAGTCGCTCCCACACCCCTAGTTAGGGACCCCCTGACCTTTATCTCCCCCCCTGACACGGCGCGGGCAGTATCGGGACCACCACTTAATCCTCTTACTCCTGTGTACAGCTTGCCTGAGTCCAGGAGATTGTCGCCACCTCGAGGCGTACTCAAGTCCAGCAGATTGTCGCCACCTCGTGGTCCACCTGTCCATGAGGAACTGGAGGAGTCACTGGACACCGCCTTGGAGAGAAGGTCACCACGGTCACCAGAACCGGCATTACCGCCAGTGTTGAGGAGGTCGCAGAGATGGTGCGGTCCTCCAATACGACTGAACTTGTGAATATATGAACAGTTGTTCTGTTTTTTTTTTGCCCTGCCGGCCTTTGTTTTAAAGGAGGGGTGAATGTGGTGAACCATAGTTGGTTAGCACTATGAGTGCTGAGCCATGGATGGTCAGCACTATGGGTATTTGTAGATATGTTACTGTTGTCACTGTTGGGGTTAGGGTTGGGCTGTTCTACCTGTTGATATTGTTCTGTGGTACACTCCAGTTGGCTCCGCCTACCTGGGGAAGTATAAAGGTCACTGCACTGCCTGGTGACCCTTTAGTCTGGGATTGTATTGTATATAGTGTGCTCCATTCTTGTTAGTAATAAAAGCCTTTATTTCCCGGGTACAATCTAGCCTCCCGAGTGATTTAATCGCGCATCACACCCCAAACAAGGTTATTGATGATGGAGAGGTGCAGCTGGGCACTACTGCAGATTTCTCAGACATCTTGCAATGAAGAATGTGGTGGCCGAATATTGATTGTGACTGAGACCTGAGCCCCCAGTGGCTTGGCAGATATTATCAGCCACTTTAACAATGAGACTGAGGGAAAGGCAACACACTCCTCTGATCAGCAGAAGATAGCAGATGGCAGTTGGGTGCCTGGGAAGTGTCTGTGATTGTGCAGATGCCTGCCATATGCATATGAATAATAAGACCAACCCATCAAGGCCAATTCTGACCATACCCCATAATTAAATCAGATTACCAAACATTGTAAATAAGGTCTTGTTGGCTGCTGAGAGAACAATTGGGCCAGCCAGCCGTTCTAATGTGCTTTTACTAATTCTACAGGGGGAATACAAAAGATAATTCTTGGCTGCAGTTGGAGCTACTAAACTGTAGTTTCCAGATGCCTGAGGATGGTCATGTGAAAGTCCTCTGGATGCTTATTTGTACTTACCTAAGTGGACTCCAGCAGTCAAATGTTCCCAAGTCCAAAGTATTGAACCTGTCCACATTTTCAGATTTTCGTCACACATATGCAATGAATATGCATCAACAGTGCATCGCACCCAAGATTGAGCAGCCACTAAATAGGGGAGGAATGCAAAAGCCTTTCAAACATTTGAAGAGGCATTGCTTGGGATTCGCTGATATGCCTGCCAGTCGTTTAGGAGGAAGTAGAGGATAGTAGAAAACATTTTCCCAAGGTGGCTGTCAAGTTTCTAAGAACATGAGATAAAGAGCTTACCATGAAGTGGAAGATGGTATTAGAGGCAGTAGCACAGGGAGACATGGTGCATTGTGACAAAAAATAAATCCATGACCATACTACAAACAGCAAGGTAGAATCCTGCAGTGTCAGCTCATTGCCTATTGTCTTCATAAGCTTTTCTTTCTTGCCCATCTATTTCTTTACTTCCCATTGATTCCCTTATGCCTTTTTCAGCAGCTACCTTGCTCAGCCCAACCTCCTTCAGCAAAAGGCTGCCCAGAATATCCCGCAGTGAAAGGGACTAGTAGCCATACTAATAAACATACTCACTGAAAGGGTTAACAGATTCAGTTGAACAGAAAAATCACTAGCTGTGAGTAAGTACCCAAGGGCACAAACTGTAGGCTGTTAGTTCTCAGGAGAAACATCAGCTCACTGAGAAACATCACAGTGTCAACTCTCACAGACTATAAAACAATATGGGGCTTCTTTCAATTCGTTCAGAAAACCAAATGGTCTAAAGATAACATAAGGAGGCAACACTGTTAACCACTTTAACATAGAATTGGTTTAGCTACCAACCTCGCTAGCCTGAGAGAATTCATCAAGAACCAGGGACCTGAGACATGAGGAAGATAATTGATATCTACAAGTCAGACACAAGTTGTTGTGTTAAGAACAAATAGAAGTAGGAGGTACATCAGACCAGATAGCATATTCAAGCCTTTACACTAATTGGATATTATAATCAAGTAGACATGCACATGTGGAGATTGGCTTGTAGTATGACATAAACCTTATGCATGATGTAAACTTAATCAATAGTTGTGAGTGGATATAGGTAACTTCTATACAAATGTACATCTCTGATTGGTATATGCTAATTACTTGTAATTGAATCTGGAAGTATATCTTTTTTTGTAACTCTGTATCCAATGCTCTGGAATGCGCCACCAGCTGGCATACTAGAGCCCTTGCTATAGTTTATAATAAAAGGCTGATTTTAAAGAGATATATGAAGAAATCAGCTTATCACAAGGTCTTCCCACATATTTATGAGTTCCATAATGCACTGAAAGAGTTTTCAGCTCTGCATAAATTTCCACACAAAGATTTAGTATGTGATGATTCTTGGTGTACTAAGCTTGCAAACCTTTCAGATATATTCAGCTATCTGAATGAGCTGAATGTTAAAATACAGGGGAAGAACAAGAATATTCTGACTGCCAAAGATAAACTTAAAGGCTTCAGATCAAAACTGCTCTTTGTCAGGAAAAAGTGGCAAGTGGGTCAACTGACATGTTCAAGCTGGCATCAGCAAATCCTGCTGGCAAAACCATATTGAACTCATCTCCACACAACTTAAAACACCACAAGAGAAGTATGAATGCTACATCCCCTCCAAAAGTAGGGAAGACTTTGACTGGATACATGATCCATTTAGTCCACTTTCTTTTTAATTATCAAAAAAGTTTCATTAAAAGGCACGGTGGCACAGTGGTTAGCACTGCTGCCCCACAGCACCAGGGACCTGGGTTCGATTCTCGGCTTGGGTCACTGTCTGTGTGGAGTTTGCACGTTCTTCCCGTGTCTGCTTGGTTTCCTCCGGGTGCTCCGGTTTCCTTCCACAATCTGAAAGCAGTTGAACCAGGAACACTCCTCGTCACAATGGATGTCTTGGTACTCTACACCAGCATCCCCCACAACAACAGCATTGCTGCAACTGCCTCAGTACTCAACGCCGACAACTGCCAATCTCCAGATGCGACTCTGCAACTCATTTGCATCATCCTGGACCACAATGGCTTCGCCTTCAACAACCAGTTCTTCATCCAGACACATGGAACAGCCATAGGGATCAAATTCGCACCTCAATATGCCAACATCTTCATGCACAGGTTCGAACAAGACTTCTTCACCACACAGGACCTTCAACTGACGCTATACACTAGATACATTGATGACATTTTCTTTCTTTGGACTCATGGACTGAAACAACTACATGATGACATCAACAAGTTCCATCCCACCATCAGACTCACCATGGACTACTCTCCAGAATCGGTTGCATTCTTGGGCACACGCATCTCCATCAAGGACAGTCACCTCAGCACTTCACTGTACTGCAAGCCCACGGATAACCTCATGATGCTCCACTTCTCCAGCTTCCACCCTAAACACGTTAAAGAAGCCATCCCCTATGGACAAGCCCTCCGTATACACAGGATCTGCTCAGATGAGGAGGATCGCAACAGACACCTATAGACGCTGAAAGACCCCTCATAAGAATAGGATATAGCGCTCAACTCATCGATCGGCAGTTCCGACGTGCCACAATGAAAACCTGCACAGATCTCTTTAGAAGACAAACATGGGTCACGGCAGACAGAGTACCCTTTGTCATACACTACTTCCCCGGAGCAGAGAAGCTACGACATCTTCTCCGGAGCCTTCAACATGTCTTCGATGAAGACAAACATTTTGTCAAGGCTATCCCCACACCTCCACTACTTGCCTTCAAACAACCGCGCAACCTCAGACCATTGTACGCCGCAAACTATCCAGCTTTCAGAAGTGACCACGACATCACACAACTCTGCCGCAACAACCTCTGCAAGACATGCCGGATCATCAACATGGATGCCATCATCTCACGCGAGAACAACATCCACCAGGTACACGGTACATACTCTTGTGACTCAGCCAACATTGTCTACCTGATACACTGCAGGAAAGGATGGCCCGAGGCATGGTACATTGGCGAGACCATGCAGACGCTACGACAACAGATGAATGGACACCGCTCAACAATCACCAGGCAGGAGTGTTCCCTTCCTGTCGGGGAACACTTCAGCAGTCAAGGGCATTCAGCCTCTGATCTTTGGGTAAGCATTCTCCAAGGCGGCCTTCACGACACACGACAAGCAGAATCACTGAGCAGAAACTGATAGCCAAGTTCCGCACACATGAGGATGGGCTCAACCAGGATCTTGGATTCATGTCACACTATCTGTAACCCCCACGACTTGCCTGGGTTTGCAAAATCTCACGAACTGTCCTGGCTGGAGATAATTCACACCTCTTTAACCTGGGCTTAACCCTCTCTCCACTCACATTGTCTGCATCTATAAAGACTTCATTACCTGTTAAGACTCGCATTCCAACCATTATCTTGTAATTGAGTTTGTGTCTATATATGCCCTGTTTGTGATCTGAACTCTTCACTCACCCGATGAAGGGTCAACGCTCCGAAAGCTCGTGCTACCAAATAAATCTGTCGGATTTTAACCTGGTGTTGTGAGGCTATTTACTGTGCTTACCCCAGTCCAATGCCGGCAACTCCACATCTTGCTTGGATCCTAATAGATTTTGTCAACAAGGGAAAGCACAGGGATAAAGAAGTCCAACCTCAGCTGTACAGATTACTTACAGGGAAATAAATTAGCTTCACGTTTTTCAGCTCTGGCCTTTTCCCCATATCTCTTAATACCTTCAGATAATGAAAGCCTATCAATCTCAAATTTAAAACTAACACATGATCTAGCATAAATTCCTGTTTGCGAAAGTTTCAAACTTCTATCACTGTGTGTAGAGTCTTTCTTACTTTCACTCCTGAAAGCTTGACTCTAATTTATAGACTATGTTTTCGATACCTAGACTCCACAACGGTTTCTCTCAATCTACGCTATGTGATCCCATTAAATCTTTGAAAACTTCGAACCTTCTAAATTCCAGGGACTAAAATCCTAATTTGTGTAATCTCTTTACATAATATAAGTCTTGGAATCCAGGTATTATTCTGGTAAATCTACACTGCTCTCCTTCCAACGCCAATATAGCCTCCTTAAGGTGTGCACCCAGACATGCTTGCAGGACTCCATTTACGGTCTAACCAGGGTTTTGTATAACTGAAGCATGATCTTCTACTCTCTTGTATTCCAGTAATCTAGAATATGCAATTTGGCCCTTTAAGACTGCTCTGCCATTCAATAAGGCCGTGGCTAATCTGCTACCTCAACTCTATCTTCTTGCAATTAGCCATTGATGCTTCTGTTATCCAAATATTTATCAATTTGACTTGAGTACACTTAATGACTCATTAATGCCACCCTGGAAAGGATCCATTTATTCCAATTCTCCATTCCTCCACAAAACACTAAATTAAACCCACTTAAATCTATAACTTTTTTCTGATATCTAACAATACAAATACTTAAACCTATCTCTGTTTTCTGACACCCACTGGCAGGCAAGATTTCTTTTGATGCCATTGATGGCATCTGGCAGGTCAAACATCTGTTCCTTCGTAGGAAAAACTGCCACTTTTTCTATTTTGAGCAGGGTACTGACCATTGACATTGAGAGGCTGAAGAGGAGATTTACCAGAATGATTTCAGGGATGGGGGATTGGGGAGGTGATTTAGTTTCAAGGTTAAGTTGGAAAGGCTGGGGTTGTTCTTCTTGGAGCAAAATAGATTGAAGGGAGATTTGATAGGGGCTTACAAAATAATAAACCAGAAATTAAAAGACTGTTCCATGAGCTGATTGCATAAGGACTATGGGACACAGATTTAAGGTTTTGGGCAAGGGATGCAAGGAGAATGTGAGGAACCTCTTTATACTAAGTGGTAATGACCTGGGACTCGCTGTCCAGGAGGAAGATGGATGCAGAGACAATCAATGATTTCAAAAGGAAATTGGATGGGGACTTAAAGAAAATAAACTTGCAGTGTTACGGGGGCTGAAGTGGGGAGTGGGACTGACTGAATTGTCAGTAGCTTAGCTTTGTCATTTACTGTATTAGATATCTGGTCTGGCTTACTTTGATTTGAATTAATAAACATAATTATAAAAAATCATAATACAGAGCTGCACCATTGAGAGACACTCCTATGGAAACTTGCAGTCTGAGTTGATGTCGTATAAACAAGGTCTGAAAAATGCTCCATCCACCAGTGTATTTATGTCAAAGCATAAAATACATAGAAACCATTTTATTCACAGCCACTAAACAAACATCTAGTGACTAGGGTTTACGTCGGTGTGGTTAGGTGAAATTGACTGAACAACTAAATGTCTTGATTTTGCTTAAAGCTCAAAGCAGTATTGTGTATGCACTGAGAGTAAATAATGGTACTAGTTTCATGGAAAACAGCAATGAACAGTTCCTTTATCAACAAATAACATCTTTTCTACTTTCAGCCTTTTTCTATTGTAATACTATTAAAGGAAGGTAAAGCTCGTGAGAACATTATTTTATTTTGTAACATTTTACCTGTACTCCAAGACACCTTTTGTGGATGTGGCAGAGGCTCTTTCATGTTCTATAATCTACAACCATTGTATTACCAATATCCAAAGTAAAACAACACACCTTTCGAAATATCACACTAGGTCAGACAGCATCTGTGAAGAGAGAAACAGTTATTGTTTCAGGCCAATGACCTTTCTTCAAGTTCTAATGAAAGGTCATCAGCCTGGAACATTGGCCCAGAACGTCTGATCATAGAGGAACGGAGGAACACCCTTAAGATCTGCATTCAGCCCAATGACAAGCTAGTGTAATGATTTTTGCAACTTCCCCTGCCCTCTTACCATCACCAAGACTGAGGAACCAGGGTAGAGAGAGACAACGGATGCGGGAGTAGGAGCAAGAGGCTTTTATATGTGATAATTTACTTGTTTTCTTTAGAAAAAAATGTATGATATCTAACATTATTGTCAATTATATGACTTCATGTGATTGTTGTCATTTTTAAAACAAATTACAAAACAAAATATCAAATTTATCACTGATTTCTTATTGTCACATAATTGGAAAACAGTGAAAAGTATTGTTTCTTGAGCTCTATACAGATAAAGCATACTGTTCATAGAGTACATAGGAATAAGGAAAGGAGAGGAGGCAGAATGTAGTGTTACAATAATAGCTGGGTGTCAAGAAAGATCAACTTAATATAAGGTAGGTCTAATCATAAGTCTGATGGCAGCAGGGAAGAGTCGTTTGGTACGTGATCTCAGACTTTTGCATCTTTCTGAGGCAGCGGGAAGTGTAGACAGAGTCAATAGATGGGTGGCTGGTTTGCATGATGGATTGGGCTACGTTCACAACTCTTTGTAGTTTCTTACAGGCTTGGTCAAAGCAAGTGCTATACCAGGCTGATACGTCCAGAAAGGATGCTTTCTATGGTGCATTTGTAAAAATTGATGAGACTTGTAGCGGACATGCCAAATTTCCTTAGCCTCCTGAGGCGCTGGTGGGCTTTCTTAACTGTAGCATCAGCGGGGAGGGACCAGGACAGGTTGTTGGTGATCTGGACACCTAGAAACCTGAAGCTTGCCACCATCTCCACTTCATCCCTCAATTGTGATTGAGGACAGAATGTTTCACTGAAATATATGATTGCTGGGTTTTTCAATCAGTTTCTGTGGTCTCTACATTTAAGTATACATTCAGGAATGCAATTCAGGAGCAGGAGGTACTGTTGGAGTGCAGGGGGAGAAGGCAACATGGGGTGGGAGGGGCGCAGAGGGGAGGGGAATACGTGGGGGGGTGTGGACACAGGGGTGCAGAGGGGAAAAGAGACTCCATCCCCCCCCCCAACCCAATAGTGCTGTTCGGGAGTTTCAGGATTTTGACCCATCCCCTTGCTCTGAAAGGAATTTACCACCAGTCATATCAATAGCAAGTTCCTCATTCGCACTTGCACCTTCGATCCTCATGATTCACCAGATCATGTTCTCTGAAAAGGTCAGCGGTGGTCCCTGGATGCATGCGTTCTGGGAAGTGAAAGTCACCACAACTATGCAAATGCAATGAGAAATTACAATGGCCAGCTAGGTGAACGCATGGTCGGAGAAATCATGTTATCAGATCTTTTGCTTTGGCGCTACCGCTTAGGAGACACAACTGCAGCTATTCCCTCAGGCTATTGAGCAGCCCTCACACAATGTCATCTCACCAGCAATAAGGGTTACAACTTAGTTTGAACTCACTTTCAATTAAGATTTTAATGCATCTCCCTGACATTACGCTATAACTATCAAGTTCACATCACAAATGAGAACCTCACAAAGGGACGTAATCATTGAGTGGGAGGAAGAATCACAAGAGGGCATGTATATGAATATGCATGATATCTACAATCAAACCATTCTCAGTGACATCATATATGCTTACAAAAATGCAGAATTTATAGTGATTGAGCACCCTTGACCAAGAAGAAATTACTATTTCTTAATTTACCAAACGTTACACTTAGGTCCAGCCTATAACATCTGCAGCAGAGGTCGAGGCAGCCTGCTACACCCTGTTGCCTGTGATGACGTTGGCAGACATCCCTTGCTGACCCAAGGCCTGGAGAGACCCAGCCTGATAAGGGTCCGGTGCTCAGGGGCAGATGCACCCTCCTCAGTCGGCCAGCTGGACTTGATCAAGTTATAGGCAGAGGGGCTTCTGAGTGGTTGGACACCCTTGTTGTGTCCTATTTGGAGGCATCAGGATACCTGGCTCACACTCTTCCTTCCTGTGGGTACCCAAAGGTTCCTCCCTGACTCCTTGAGGACAAGGTGCCATGCCTCCACTTTGACTAGTCAGTGATGGATCCCAGCAATACCTATAGGCATGGAGCGCAGGTCCAAACACAAATCCGGGAAAATCTGCGAGACCAGTCTCCAATAGGAACACCACTCTTCTCATGGTGACCTTGAGTCACCCATGTTGGAGCCACATCAGACAAAATTGTAGATTGCATGCCACCCACTGTGAATGTCAGGTGATCAACTCAAGGAGATCTCATCTGTACTAGGTTGCTGGGACAAAAAAAACAATATTGGCTTTCCCACAAGAATAATCCCTGTCCTCTCCAGCAAGCTTGGTGGCATCCTACTTAAATTTGGAGATGTGTGATGTTGGCCATCCCTCCTCCCATATGGGATCTATTCAAGATTTGGAGCGCTGGAGCATAGAGACGTCTTGCAAGCCATGCCCAGCATACCTTCTAATTCTATCTTTTACTCTTATTCTATGTTTCTAAAACTTTATTACACACCCTAGCTACGACTGTAACATTCTGCACTCTCCTTTCCTTCCCTAAACAGTATGAATTGTATAGTGCACAAGAAACAATACTTCTCACTATATACTAATGCGTGACAATAATAAATCAAATTCAGGATCTCTACCTCCTGTTTTGGGCAAGCTTGGAGTGTATGAAGGAAAATGATGGAATGTGATGACAAGGGATGGACTGGGTGTTCGGAAACATGAGTCTGTGTGTGTGTTGAGCCCTTCCCAGAAAGGGTATAGGATTAAGTTTGTGCAACTTGATAGATGAGATGGTTTTGACGTGACAGCATCTGTGAGGTAATCAGTGCTGTTAGGTGTTCCCTGCTAATGTTGTGTGAGATCCCTGAAGAGCTGAACAGTGAAGCCCTTTGAGTGCATGATGCCATGGTGAATGCATGATACTGGAGTGAGCTGAAGGTCAACTTACCCTGACAAGTACAGGGGATCATTCATTCTCTTCCTGCACTGGATAGCATTGTGGACACAGTAAGTCTAACAACAACAAGTTAAAGTCCAACAGGTTCATACTTCAGTCCAACCTGTTGGACTTTAACCTGTTGTTAGACTTGTTACTGTGTTTACCCCAGTCCAACGCCGGCATCTCCACATCATAGCATTGTGGAGTCAGTTGCCAGTCACAAAGACCTGACTTACTATGGCCTCCCAAGCATGGAGGACTAAGGTTGTTGTGCTTCCTAGGTCAATCCCTTGGGTACAGCACATCCCGGTATTGGCGTACTTCTCTAATCTCAAGGGAGTCATGGCTAGACACCAGGACGTCTGCCTTTTTCTGCTGCACAGATATCTCTAAAGGGCCCCTGAGGACAGCTTGATTGAAGAGAGTGCAATGTATGTGCTGACATGTGTTTAAACATGGCACCTGGACTTTTGACCTCATTAGGTAACAGCAGGGCAGATGAATCAGTTTCCAACCTGCCAGGTGATTCAGAAAGATACTCACTTGTGCATAATTAATGAGCTTCTGAGTGTAGAACCGGGTGTGATTTCCCACCGCTCTGACTAGTGGGAACCCGGCCAGAATGACACATTTTCAGAAATAGGTTGGATACTCAAAAACTTGATATGATCTGCAAATTTAAGAATATGATTTTATTATCCAGCATTAAAAAAAGACAATGGACAAATTCACTAAATGTTAAAAGTCTTTCAGGCTACATTACTTGTATTTTCCAAAATGGAAGAGTACATGTAGCATTTAAAGACCTTCATCTGGCTCATTATGCAATCCACTAATAAAATGAACGTCTGAGGATATCAGATTCTCTTTCATAGAATTTTCATCATCAGCCCTTCGTTAATTTCTGCTCACTCCTTTTGGGGAAAATGAGCCATTGTTACAAACTGCATCAAGACTTTTAATTTGTTTTATTTCTCTTGTTAAAAAATGCCTTTGTTATTTTGTTTTTATGACTCTTTTGGCTGTGTGTCAACTGCGTCTAAAACAATGAGCTGGTCATCTTCCGAAAGGCTCAGCAATTTTTCGGAAGTATGAACTGCGACATGTTCTTGGGGTTCACCATTCCTCCCTGAAGAATGTTGCTTGCTTGTTTTATCTTCATTTGAGCCAATGGCTTCTTCAGATTTTGGAAATTTATTCTCAGAGTCCAGATGACTATATTGTAAGATTTTGGGCTTAGGGTCAATTGATTGATTTTCAAGTTGAACAGATGGACTTGTGGTGGAACCATTGGCGATCCGTGCAGGTTCAGAACGTTTCAGAAAGGCCTGATCTCCAGCGAAAAGCTAAAACAAAAATATTAACATGTATCAGAGAAACAAAGAGAAAAGGATTTGTTACAAGTTACTTTTTGCTGTGGCATACACACTTGCATTTCTTCAACATGTATAAACTTAATATAGCTATAATTTTACAATAGTGTCTGAATAGTTACAGTAGAAATTCATGTCATGTCTTGACTATTATCTGAGCTTAAATAATTTTCTGCTTATTTAGCTAAAGGAAACTTAATTCCCAAACCCTGCTTTTCCTCTAAACATTCTCCCACCTTGCTTGACCTACTGAGTGTTAAGAACACAGCTGATGATAAAGGCAGGGTTATTCAAAATCCCAAAAGAGAAGCTTGAAACAACTGCCCTCAACTGTATTTTGCAATTTAAAATAATGTGACAAAACATTTCAAAATCAGAGAATGACGTCCCAGGCATTTTGTGATGATTTTAAAAATGTACATTTATTAAACAATAAAATAAACAACAATAAAGGTGACTGGAAGAACACAACTAAAATAATGGCTGTACACAGTATTAACTTTACCTCGTTCCAAACAATTTTATTTCACTACCCTCAGAGGTATTCTCCTCAAACTTGAACATCTTATAGGTTTTTACAAACTATAAACAAAATCCAGTAACAGTTACCATACCAGGCAGTTATATTTTTTTGAGGTTGGTTCTGAAGTTGAACAAAACAATTGGTTTCTAATGGCAGGCTTTCTTCACAGACACTGCCTTCAAGGACTTAAAACTACTCTTCCTGCTCTTGGGAGAGTTCTCAAACAGCTACCTTTGCACAGATTGAATGCACGGATATAAAATGTTTCCCTTTTAATCTTCTCTTACTTGAACTAATCTCTTCAGAAGTCAAACTGAATTACCTTCATTTCATGCGTCTACCTTTCAGAATGTAAATGCAAAGTTCACACCTCATCTCATCATTTGAACCGCTAACACCCTATTCAAATCCTTTATGTTCTGGTCCCCATTGTTACCAGCTTGCCTTAGGTAAACAATTGTTTACAGTTTTGCAAGGCTCATCAGCATATGAAAAGCACGAGTTCCATTCACCTAACCAAACTGTCCCTGCCTTTAATCAGCCCAGAACCTACATTTTCCAATAGATTTTAAAAATATACAACCAACAAGAAAATATTTAAATTTATTGGATTTCCCTGATATTTACATGTTATCACTATTTTCTCAACAATGTGTTGTTATTGTCAATTTTATTGTGAATCTGTGCTCAGAAGACACACATGATTAACAATACCTATGCAGTCCAAAGCTGATTTATTTGCCAGGTACTCTGCAAAAAGTTATTCATTCATTTGTAAAGGATACATTAGTGTAAAATGCCTCAACTGATCCAAACATTTTCTGATGAGTGTTGAAAACCTCCATATTAGAGTTAAGCCATTATACACTAGATACCAAATTGAGTCACAACATAAGTGAAGCTCATTTTTTGTAGCAAAAACAGAAATTGCTGAAAATTCACATCAGATAAGTAACATCTGGAAATGTGGCAGAAAGAGAAAAGACAAGTTAACACCAACAGACACATTGACAATTGCCAGAGTAGCAAAATCATACAAAGTAAGATGATCAATTCTTACATTCTACTTAGTTAATTAAACTGGTAGAGGGAACGACAACTAAGTTCAGTGCTTCTGGTTGTGTGAAAGGAAAAGCATTATTGACTGTGATCCTGATTAACAAAAGTATATAGATTGATTGACAGTAATCAGACTCAGGTGTAAGGGCTCTTTGGTAAATTAGCCCACTAATATTTACTGCCATGTTTATACTTGAATAACAGCCACTCATGAGGATAGCAGATGCTTGTGAAACTGGAGAGAGAAAACATTGGTAGAAAAAAAAACTACAGAAGGAATTCACGTAACCATTTTTCTTTTTATAGATACTTGCACATTTTACATTGTTTTCAGGGATTTTTGATTTCCATTAAAATGTGCAGCACAAAAGGTCGTCATTTTCTACAGATCCCTGATTCTTTGAAAGAGACTTCTTCTCACCTCCCCTTTTCTTTGAGAAAAAGAGCACTTTAAAAATTCTGCAGAGCTACAGTTGTCTTGCTTGGAATATTTCAATTCTATTATGAGATATCAGAGACACATAAGCCAATGTGGCTAACAGACTTAATAAAAAGTATTCTCAAAAGATCTTTACGAAGACCAAATTCTAATATCCAATTTAATCTCTCTACACAGTAATTTAAGTTCCTCAAGAGTCTAATATGAAAATTCACTGCTGTGAAAATTTTATTTCAATAGTTCAGTACCTAACCAAGATTGTTGGGACTTGTTGCTTTATAAATATAGATGGGCTTACATTTCTTCATTGATAAAGTCCATCTAATAATGAGTCAATGCTCTGACAATCAATTATCTAAAGGTTAGTTAAATACCAACATATCTTACAAGAATATGTCAAAGCCTAAATAAATAAGAGGCCAGTAATAAATAACAGTATATAATGGGCGGAATGCTTCCAAAAAAAATTCGAAGAGTCATATTCATGTGAAAACTGCAATTCACGCTGTTTTTTTCAGTGGGAGTTCAGTGAAAAATCTCCCACACTCTGTGCACTACATCACTACAGAGGCCACCAGCTTGAATATCATTAAATTTCAGAGAGCGGGGCCCATTTCCACTGGAGAGGCTGAAAGCAGTGCTGTGAGCAGACTACTGCGCGTGCTCCGATCTGTCAGTGCCAAGATTGGCGCATGCACAGTGGCCCTGCACTGATGGCCTCCTGATTGCTGGCCAGCTCCAGGACCCTCGCATTACAGGCTCCCCCCGCCGCCGCCGCGCCCTCCCCCCCCCCCCACTCAACACCAGCCACAGCCCGATTGCTGGCCCCCCGACCATTCCTGGGCACAGCCCTGACCCCCTCCTCCCTCGAGCTCCAGCACCCGCCCACACAGTGCCGACCCCCCGCCCCACCCAGCAGGCTGCCCACCAGCCCCCCCCCCCACTCCCAGCCTGCCCCAATTGCTGGCCTCCCTCTTCCCCTACCAATCCCAACTGCAGAATGGCAACGGGATCCCTCACCCCCAACGATCGCTCCCTAAGCCCCGCCCCCACATAGGCCCTGCTCCCTTGGCACTGCCCTATGCCTGATGGGCAGTGCCAAGGTGCCCCCTGGGCATAGGCACTGTCAGGGTGCCAATGCCCGGGGGCATCAGCCCCCCCCCCGCTGCCCGACCCCCCCCCCCCCCCCGCTTCACTCCAGTGGGGTCGAGCAGCAAGCTCCCCAAAAGTGGGGAGCTATTGTAATCCCCGCTGGAGTGAAATACTTTGGCGGGGTGGGAGACGCTAACGGGCCCGGAGTCTTCAGTCCTGGGCACACTAATCATATTCAAATAATATTAAAATGACCTTTTAACACACCTTGTGTGTGTCTGCCGATTTCTGGCGCAGAGCAGACACCTCTGGAGATATGGCACTGGGAGATGCAAGTGGGGCATGACTGCTTGTGCGAACCCTGCAAATCTGCTGCTGCGGGATTCTCCCAGCCCACTGCACTAAAGAATTAGCGCAGCGGGATGGGAGAATCGTGGCCAACATGTTATTGCAAAAATGCATTTTGATCAATTTATAGATGGCAACTACCAGTCAAGTTTAAGTTATGGGTATAGTTCTCTTCATCTATAATACACTAAACATTTATCCTGATCAAAAGATATCCTTCAACCAACACTACCAGAACAAATTAATTGGTAATTTATCTCATTGTTTTTGAGAGATCTTGCTATGCACAAATTGGGAACTGTATATCACCAGCATGTAATTAGTTCCCTTTGAAGCACTTTCGGACATCTGAGGACATAAACCATGCAATGTAATTACAAGTTCTTTCTTTAAAAATTATAATCTTTATTCACCTGCATAACCTGTGGTACTTCTGCTGGTATTTTTTCTTTCATTGATTCAGCTCCTTGTTCTTTCTCATTGTTTCCAACTGTGGATGACAACTGAGGTTGTCCCATAAGACCAAAGTCTGATTGGTCTATTCCAGCTATGGTGGCCAATTTCCCAAGACTGCAAAATATTTACATATGTAGTGTTGAAATAAAGTACAAAACAAATCACGTACAAAACCTATTAGGGCAGAACACCCAATATCTATGTGATATAACTCAGACCCAATCATGATTTCCTTACTCAACAACTTGTCGGATCTTTAACTTAATAAAATGTCCCAAGGCACTTCACAGGAGTGTTATAAAAGAAAATAAGACACTCGAGTAACATAAGGTTAGTTTTAGAGAGGTGAACAAAATTCAGGTCGAAGCGGTAGGTTTTAAACAGCGTATTAAAGGAGGAAAGTGAGGCAAGGTGAAGGGAGGGAATTCCAGGGATTGGCACTGAGGCAACTGAAGGCTTGGCTACCAATGGTGGGGTGATTAAAATTGGGGATGTTCAAGGAGCCAGAATTAAATGATTGGTTGATGTTAATGAGGGGCAGCATGTAGCTCCAAAACAAGAGGCTGCCAAGCATAGGGATATCAGTGATAATGATGCAGAAGCAGAAAGAGAAACTGTTGCAACTGACACCTTGGGCCTGATTTTACCATTTTGATTCTAAGTGCTGGGCAGAGTTGAAGCTGGGAGTGTTTCAGATCCGACTTTCAGACCTGTTCTCCAGCGGCCCCATACTCACTCTGCCTACAAAAAAAAACAGCAATTCTGAATCGCGTGCACAATCCTGTGGGCGGGGCTTATCGCGCCCGAAACGCTGTAGCTCTGATCGGCGCCTCCAACTGCGCACGCTCACAAAAAAATGATAGAATGCTGCTCCCCTACCACATCGCGCCCGGGTCAGATAATGCCTTCCCCTGGTCCCCCATACATTGCCCCACCCCCACAACATTACTGACCCCCTTATCCCCCCTGCCACCCAGACTGATTGCCTGAGATTGGAGGGGGAGGGGCTGCAGAGTGGCAGCAGGACCCCCTCCCCCATCTCGGGCACAGTGGCAGCGGACCCCCCCTTTCCCCTCACTCATCTCAGGCACAGTGGCAGCGAACCCTCCCATTCCCCCTCACTCGTCTCAGGCACAGTGGCAGTGGACCCCCCCTTTCCCCTCACTCATCTCAGGCAGAGATCCACCCTCCTCCCCTCCATCCTACAGACATCAAGCAGGGTGATCCCCCTCACCCCGGACACTCCCACACAAGGCCCCGATCTCCTCTGGACTCCGATGATTGTATGACACCTCCCTCTGCCCTGTCCCCAATCATTGGGGCATTGACCCCCCCCCCCCCCCCCCGCCCCCCACACCTGCAAGTGCTCACTTGCCTTCCCCTCAATGCTAACAAGCAAACTGCATGGAACTTGCTGGAACGCTCTGCCAAACTGCCTGCAGCTGATCTGCCCTAACGAGGGGCAGCTTCATTAAAAACTCAAGAATGGACAGGCAGGCAAGCATTCCTGCACAAAATGTGTGTACGACCAGCCCCCCGATTCTGAGGGCGACCTGGGGAGACTGCTAGATGCAGCAGAGGAGAGGCGGGACATCCTCTTCCCCCCAGGAGGACACAGACCGGTGGGGGGGTGATGGAAATGCGGCCTGGTAGGAAGTCGCCACCTCGGTGAGTGCCAGGGCGCTGGCCCCCCAAACCGGGAAGCAGACCCGGAAAAATGTCAATGACCTCATCCGTGCAACAAGGGTGAGTGCTGAACCCCATTTTGCATCTTCCCCCATATCTCCCCGAGATTCTCATCCCCAGCACCCAGCATGCTTCAAGCTCCTGATCCCCAAGCACCTCCTTCCTTTCCCCTCAATGAGCCCCACTGTGCTTGCCCTCTAAGGGCCACCACCTGATACTCTTTCATGGCTCCTTCTGTTTCCACAGTAGAAGACCGGGCACAACATCCGTCAGAGGGCGAAGGTAGGAGGATGATGAGCCAGACCTCCGGGTCCTCACCCACTTTGAGAAGCGAACGCTGGAGCTCTCCAGAGAAGGGGCGATGCGGGCTGTCAGCGACAGCATGGTTGGGCTGCCGTCAATACGTGAGCACCTGTCATTCCTTCAATCACTTTGAGGCAATTTCTCGGGGGCACGAGTTTCAGGTGTGAGAGGTAAGGTTTAAAGGAAATGTACAAGGCATGTTTATTTGCACAGAGAGGATAATGGGTGCCTGCAATTTGCTGCCGGGGAGGTCGTGGATGCAGATATGATAGTGACCTTTAAGGGGCATCTCTACAGCAATGTCAATGGGATGGGAATTGAGGCATATGGTCCCGGAAGGTTAGGCGGTAACAAATCAGATGGGCAGCCTGGTCGCTACAGGAGGGCCGAAGGACCTGCTCCTGTGATGTAATATTTTTGGTGCTTTGTTCTATGTTCAATGGAGACATGTGAATCATGTGTTCGGCATCCCGGATTCCTCTCCCTCCCTTGCACTTAACCTTGTTGCAGGGACAGATCCAGATGCCCCAGGGCCTTCTGGACCACAGGCCCCGGCTACAGCTCCCATTCATCCCAGTCCAGATAGCTCGGATGAGTCCTCGGAAGATATGTGTGAAGGGACCTCCGAGGGTGGCACCGTTTTGGCATCAGCTGCCACCTCACAACTCACTATCCCAGATACTGACACATTGGTGGGTCCAGTTAGTGTTGAGGCTTCTGGGTCACTCTCTGGTGAGCACGACACATCTGACCATGTACATCGGGTGGAACAGGGAACATCCGAGGCCGCTGGTATGGGGGGCCTGCCGGAGGCGAGGACACAGCTGCCCCCAGGCTACATGCTGGTCCTCTGAGATCACTTCTCCCTCAGCTGCTGGAGATGCAGCAACAGAGCTAGGGAATGCAGGAGGGGCTGACGGCCATACTGGGCCGACTGCGAGGCTGTTGGGAGGGGTCCCAAATCTTTCAGGTGGACCAGCTATTGCCTGTCTTGCATGCTTCCCAGGCCAACACTGCAAGGGTGGCATCTGCAATGGAAAGCCTGGGTGAGGGTATCCTCACCATGAGTAGCAGGCTCCAAACGATGGCCGAGTCACAGCAGGCCACAGCAGAGTCCCAGAGGGCCACGGCCGAGTCACAGCAAGCCATAGCTGAGGGACTGAACAGGCTTCTTGAGATTCTGCAGCCCCATGGCTGACAGACTCAAGAGCTTGCAGGAGGCCCAATGGGATAGCGCTGAGACACAGCGGGCTATGGCAGCAGCCGTTGAGAAGGTGGCCCAGTCTCAGAGGGTCATGGCTGAGGGGTTGCAGAGCATGGCCCAGTCTCAGAGGGCACTTGCTGTGGCCATTGAGAGGTGGCCTTCGACTCAAGAGGCCATCGCAGAGAGTTCGACCACCATGGGTAGGACACAGGTGGTCCTCCAGGACTGGCAGTGCCAGGTGACGCCAGAGCTTCTGAAGCTCACTGCAGAAGCACCGCCCTCCCATGGAGTGACCCAGGGGCCCACAGGAACCCCGAGAGAGGAGGAAGGGCTCGAGCCCATACCGGGGCCTTCCAGCCAGGAGACAATGGCTGTGGCTACACCGTTTGTAATATTTATTAATGATCTGGATGAGGGTATAGTTGGGTGGATTAGCAAATTTGCTGATGACACCAAAGTCGGTGGTGTGGTAGACAGTGAGGAAGGGTGTCGTAGTTTGCAGGAAGACTTAGACAGGTTGCAAAGTTGGGCCGAGAGGTGGCGGATGGAGTTTAATGCGGAGAAGTGTGAGGTAATTCACTTTGGTAGGAATAACAGATGTGTTGAGTATAGGGCTAACGGGAGGACTTTGAATAGTGTGGAGGAGCAGAGGGATCTAGGTGTATGTGTGCATAGATCCCTGAAAGTTGGGAATCAAGTAGATAAGGTTGTTAAGAAGGCATATGGTGTCTTGGCGTTTATTGGTAGGGGGATTGAATTTAGGAGTCGTAGCGTTATGTTGCAACTGTACACAACTCTGGTGCGGCCGCACTTGGAGTACTGTGTGCAGTTCTGGTCCCCACATTACAGGAAGGATGTGGAGGCTTTGGAGAGGGTGCAGAGGAGGTTTACCAGGATGTTGCCTGGTATGGAGGGGAGATCCTATGAGGAGAGGCTGAGGGATTTGGGATTGTTTTCACTGGAAAGGCGGCGGCTAAGAGGGGATCTTATTGAAACATATAAGATGATTAGAGGTTTAGATAGGGTGGATAGTGATAGCCTTTTTCCTCTGATGGAGAAATCCAGCACGAGGGGGCATGGCTTTAAATTGAGGGGGGGTAGTTATAGAACCGATGTCAGGGGTAGGTTCTTTACCCAGAGGGTGGTGAGGGATTGGAATGCCCTGCCAGCATCAGTAGTAAATGCGCCTAGTTTGGGGGCGTTTAAGAGATCCGTAGATAGGTTCATGGACGAAAAGAAATTGGTTTAGGTTGGAGGGTCACAGTTTTTTTTTTAACTGGTCGGTGCAACATCGTGGGCCGAAGGGCCTGTTCTGCGCTGTAATGTTCTATGTTCTATGTTCTATGTTTGACCCCCCCCCCCTCTCCTGATACCAGGGCATCTCAGGGACAGCGGAATGAAGAGGGTGTCATGGAAACAGACACCCTCAAAGTCCAGGGCTCTATGCACCTCACAGGCCATGGGGCGAGGTAGGCAGCTGGCCCCCTCCACCTCCAATGTACATTCTGGGAAGTCACTGAGACGTAGTGGTCACGTAACTTTTTGGAAGTTGTAGTTGTACTGAGATGGCATGGATGAAGGGTTGCACTAGTTAGAAAGATATTTAAGCACCTTAACATTTTCTGTTCACAAGTTTTTACGTTAGAACGTCTTACTTAAACACCTTTATTGTAAATAAATGTTTTTTCACCACACACCTGTGACTAATTTATCTTGATTATGAATCCTCTTCCACTGAAAGCCTGAGGAATGCTTCATGTTGATGTCGGTTGGGGAAGCCCCTCAATGCTGTGTCACTGAGAAAAGGAAGGCATTGGTTCCCTCGACCCCACGAGTGATTCCCTCCCGTCCTCCACCCCACCCGCCCAAGGGCCCTGTACAGGGGTTCCAGATCCCTTATCCACTACACAGACGTGGGCTCAGGTGCCAGCGTGCATGAAGAGCTCAGGTAGGAGTCAGATTAGTTTGCACCAGGGCATCATCATAATGGTGCTTAGCGAGTCGTCATTACCCTCCTGCCCATCAAAAAATTCGCTAACACAGAGTACCCAGGCTCACCACTCTGATCTGACAATATGCAGGAAATAGAAGGCGCGTGGGGGGCGGGGGCAGGGGGAATGGAACTCACAGACACAAACCCCTCGCGAGTGAAACGCCTTGTGATCAGGGTCTCCCTTCCTGCCCTCGCATGCCTCATTTGGGCTGCCAGCCCTCGAGCACTTGGTTAGTGTTCCTCGGCATGCTCTTCCTCATCCTCCTCCTCCTCTTCTTCTTCCTCCTGCTGGTCATCCTCCCCAGCGAAGGCCAGCTGGTCAGCCTCTACGTCCTCCTCCTCCAAGAGGTCACCTCTCTGTAGAGCCAAATCGTGCAAGGCACAGCACACAACCACTACGTGGGAACGGATCACTGGGCTGTATTGGAGGGCCCCGCCAAATCGGTCCAGGCACCGGAATCACATCTTGAGAAGCCCAAGGCACCTCTCCACTATCGCGCAGGTGGCTACATGGGCCTCATTATAGCGGGTCTCCGTCTCATTCAGAGGCCTCCGCACAGGCATCATCAGCCATGTCCAAAGCGGGTAACCCATATCACCCACGAACCAACCTTGCAGCCTGGGCCCCTCCTCAAATGCCTCTGGGATGTCCAAGCTCCTGAAAATGAAGCTGTCATGCACGCTGCCTGGATATCTGGCACAGACGTGCATGATGGTCATATTATGGTCGCACACTAGCTGAACATTCAGGGAGTGGAACCCCTTCCTGTTTACAAATCTTCGTGGATTCTTCGTGGATAGGTAGGGCTTATGGAACGCTGCTTGCCCCTAGCAGATCAACAGTCACTGTCCATACCGCCCCCAATTCCCCCAGCCACATGCTCCCCACAATCGCAGTTCCTTGCAAAGTTGAGAGACTGCAGCAGTGCTATTTGCAAGGGCTTTGTGCACATCCTTCAGCTGGAAGTGAGCTGAGTGCACTATGACCCAGCAGCACCGCAAGACCCAAGGTCAATGCTGAGACGCAGGTGCATGCTGCAAGTTGGACATCAAAGACCCTTCAGAGCAACAGCCCCCCACACACTTGCAGAGCCGCCACTGACCTGACACAGAAAATGGCCACAATAACAGAACACCTGTGAATAGCAGAGAGCAGTCAGATGCCATGCACTTAACTCCTCATTAACCCTCACAGATGGAGCGCCCGATTGAGCATGTCTGATTCACGTCGATTCAGAATTGGCCAACGTGGTGGTAAAGAGAGAAGTGCTGGTAAAGTTGGGCGTCCAGCATTTAAATTGCCGTCACGCCTGTTTCGGGCGCGGTCCCGATCGCAGCCATTTTAGGTGCTTGGTAAAGGGGGAAACGGGCACGGAGGCGGTCGCAGATCGCGCTACTCACCTCTCACCCGACTTTACCAAGTTTTCACACTCGAAAACAGGCGCAACGTGATGGTAAAATTGGGCCCCTAGACTATAATTAGATAGATAATAATGGAACCAGGTGAGAACCATCCCACTCAACATCAGGCAAAAAGGACTTTGAAGGGTGATTGCAAGTGTCAAGTCTGTGATTGTAGTAGTAAGGTCCAAAGCCTGGAATTTTCAGATTTCTTCACAGAGATTTTGTTCGCTTAAATGAGGAGAATGTTGTTTCTTGAAGCGTGTGAAAAGAAACCAACCAGTTATGGTCAAGGTTTTGGAAGGAGCTTGCTTTGGCAGTCAGTGCCATATTCAGCAACCCCTCACCACTAGGCAACTCCATGTTAGAAGAAGTTCGATGCCTAACTTGAACGCCTTAGACCTAGACTTCAGCAGGCAGTGGATATCTCTGTTCATCCGTGGTTTCTGGTTGGGAAACACGCGGATTTGCTTCTTTGGCATACAGTCAAAAAGGACGAGGCACAGCTTTGCTTGAACAAACCCAAAGAATTAAAACAGTGTGTTCCGCTTGCCTACCAATGATTTTGATTGCATTTTTTCCTCCTTCATTCAGGCTGTGTTATAATTGCTGAGATTAAATATGAAGAAATGGAGATGTAATTTTATTTACAATGTAACAGCACTTGCTTGTCAATCACTTCCAGATTACAGGTTGGAAGTGAACGAGCGCAAGATAGAAGTTCATTACCATTTAGTTCTACCACACTTTCCACAAATAATGGAGTATTAACAAATGCTTCCAAAGTGTGTGGATGGCTTGAAAAGAGTGCAGCACAATAGAGTCAGAGCGCAAAAGGAGAGTGCTGAGGGACAGTCAGATGGGAGCCTGAACTTTCAGCTAGCTATACAATCTGTGGAAAAGGTTAGAATGTAAGCCCATGTCAAGGCCTTTGACAGGAAACGTTTGCTGCAATGTTAAAATTGGGATTTTTTAAAAAAGTAAGTTTTAAGGCTTTTGAACTTTATATTTGCCATTCGGAAACAAAATATCTACTTTTGTTAGGGCTGCATTCATGCAGAGTGAAATGTTTAGTGCTTAATTCAGATAAAGCAGGGTTTGTTAGCAGGGTTTGTTTACTTGCAAGCAAATGTACTCATGTTTCACATGTATTAGTGGAATTCCTAAGCGTTGTTATCATTAATTATTAGCATATTTTATAATTTACAATCCATTGTTCTGTCACTAAGTGGAGATTAGCTAAATTCTAATAAATGTTAAACAAAACATGAGGTCAGAACACAAAAATTGCAGTTGTTCATAATCAGTACTTAATTGTTCTTCATCCTACATTTTAAGTACATTAGCTTTGCAAAATTGTGATCAGTAAAGTCAGTCAGTGGTTAGATATTCAGCCACTGTATCAAGTAATCAATTAGGTAGGTATATTACCGTAGGCATGGATGATTTGAGGTGTCAAAAATCTTCCAACGATTTCAATTATATTGTGAAATTTCCAGGGCAAACAAGATTGTTGGTCATACGGCAATCTACAATATTTTAAATACAAGCAACCTTTATGAAGCAGCAAGGAATGCAGAAATAGAAAACTGCAGCTTACCCAGCATCCTTTAGGAGATCTAAAAAGGCATGAAATTTTTGGAAAGAGGCTTCAATACTTTCAAGCACGCCTTCGTCCTCGAGAATGGTACTTGTTGTTGATTGCATATGCAGAGCATCAGAGAGAGATAGATTAATGTTCCGAAGCCGGGTGTTCTCAACCTCAAGCTAACAAAGGTAAGCAAATACAAAAACTATTTTGTAATTACCACTTAGGTTATATTATTCCATTTTTTTATTCACACTGTTAACATCAAACCTTTACTGGTTTCATTGTTGGAAGTTTAAGCAAAGTCAACAGCATAAAATTACTATAGGTGACTTGACCTTGCATCACATGGTAGAACATAGCTATGTCTACACTGCAGCAAAACTAAGCTAAAATCTTAAAACAAAGAGTGCATTGGTCAAGCAGCACTTTCAATGGTCATAAAATATTCTGACATTATAAAATGTACATGTCACTAAACATCAATTATTTTCTTGTGGACAATAGAATGTAATTTTAAAATGATCGTGTTGAACAATTTGTAACTATTTTCCTTAAAAACCTAGAAGTGACCCGATAGAGGTCTTTAAAGATATGAAATTGTGGACAGGGTAGATGTGGGAAGAATGTTACTGCTTGTGGGAAAATCCAAAGCTAGGTGTCATAAATACAAGGTAGTTATTAATAAGTCCAGTGAAGAATTAAGGAAAAATTTCAGCATTGAGTATGTTTAGAACGTGGAACTCACCACCACAGGAAGTGGCTGAGGCAAATAGCCTAGATCAGGTTATCCCAAACCTTTCCCGCCACAGAACCCTTTTGACCTCCCAAGAGTACTGACAGGACCCGAGAAACATTTTTACCATATCAAGAGTTAAACCACAAAAATTGATTGTTTTTGCACAACAGGTGCAAACAAACACCTAATTTATACAAGTCTTCTCTATTTTCAATGGCCACCTTCCCCCACCCCCTCTCCCCAACTCCCGCCCGCTGTCCCTGCCGCTCCACTGTCTGCTCTTACTCCGCTGCTCCATTCTCGCCTCACTACTACGCTCTCACTATGATCTGAAAACTTGAAGACTTTGTTTCATGTTGTTTCCAGCTTATTCAATCGGAGGCTAAAATCTGGAGAAGCCAGCCTTTGGACAAGCAGCTTTGTGGCATTTTCAAATTTTATACATCAGCCTGGTTCATCACGGAACCCCTGGGAGCCTCCACCAGAACCTAGTTTCTGACTAGATGTTTTCAAAAGGGATCTAGATGAGTAGTTGGGGAGCTCAGGACGTAATAAAATACAGCCAGGCCTTTCAGGAGTGAAGTGAGGAAATATTTCTATATGCAAACACTCGTAGAAATTCAGAACTTTCTCCTGAAACTAGCAGGTGAACCAAAGTCAAATATTAGTTTTAACTCTTAGATTGATGGATTTTTTTTTTAATTAACCAAAGGCTTTAAGGGATACAGGATATAGATCACAGATCAGCCATGATCTCACTAAATGGCAGAACAGGCTCAAAGGGGTAAATAGCCTACTCCTGTTCCTATGGGTACATGAGAAAAATTAGAATAGAAAGATATGTTGAAAGACTGAGATGAGGTGGGTGGAATAGGAAAATACTTGTGTGGAGTACAAGAACTAGCACAAATTAGTTGGGCCAAATGGTATGTATTCTATGATCTTCCCAAACTTTAAAAAATACAGCAATATCATTATTGTCTCTGTTCTCCTTACCCAATAAAACATAAAAAGCCTTATGGAATAAATCACAATCAATAGTCAGACAAATTATGAGGTATTTGCAACCATCACTTGTAAAATACTTAGTTAATATTGCAAGTAAAATTTCCTGTTTCTTGATTCCTCTCACCTCCATTATTCAAGAACCAGCTCTGTCAGTCAAATTCCAACTTGCAGCGTACTTCTGATAAATGGAACTATTTACTATAGTCCCTAATAAATCTTGATGAATAGTGTTACCGAACTGTATACATTACAAATTAATAGTGTTTGCCAATAGTATTTTATATATAGCATGATGATTTGTTCATATATGTTAACTTTGCAACATAAAGGTTCCACTTAATATGAAACAACATAAAAGTAGCATCACGTAGGCTGGAAGGGCTCTTTTGCTCTTTAATTATTTAATAGATGATTGAAATGTACCATCAGGCGGGATAGGAAGTGTAACTTGTTTATAGCACCCCAATTACAAATGTAGGTCTTCTAATCTATGATAGTTGCTGCAATAGAATAAAACAAATGGATAAGCTAGTTATTTTTCAGGATTGTAAAATAATTTATTTGCAAGTTAATGAAACTTAAATAAAACATCACATTTTCTACTGTCATGTAGAGTATGCTGGAACTAAAGTTAAAAGCTTGCTTCAGTCTTTGCAAATTTCTAATTGCTAGTGGATTTAAATACAGGAAAGGGGAGGTTAAAAACTTTATGAACTAATGACTGAATACTAATAAGACACTCTTCCAATTGCAGCCTAACCCGGATACATTAGTTAAAAAAGATTAATTGCACATCTCTAGTTTTAAGAAATGTGAAACAATATAAAGTTAGCAAATGCCATAAGTCGAGAAGTTGTGGTCGATTTTGGTGACACTCAGTTGCTCACAATGTTCATCCATTCTTTATGTACAGTTTCACATGGTAATTATGATACAACACACAAGGACAAAATCAATTTAAAAATTTCAATCTTCCATCATACTTCACTAAAATGAACATAAAATGAATGGCAAAGTAATCTACAGGAAGACAGAATAAAGTAGAAAAAAAGGCTGGCTTCCCCATTACCTCCATCAATCGAGCTTCAGCTTTTGTCCGTGCTCTCATTTCTTCCTCCAGTCTCAGTCGACATTCTTCTAGTTCCACCTGAAACAAGAAATGAGAAGTAAAAATGAATTACTACCAAATTAGAATGCTGGATTATGTTTGTAAGTATCACGGAATTCAAACAAAGTTACTAAAACCTAACAGCCAAGATTAACTGACTTTTATTTGGAAGACAGCAATGGAAGGTGACAATTTAGATTTTAAGTGGAATGCTTGGATTCCCTCAGGCATTGGTAATGAAGGCAAAAGGTGGACATAATAAACATTGAATATAATCATGGCTCTCATAGAATTAAGACTTAGTTCCTAGGTCCATTTTCAGGCTCTTTTATTTCTCATGCACAAGGTGTCCTAAGTAGCATCATCGTTTACAAGCACGGTGTTAAATTCCATATGTACTAATGACATCAATTCCATAATTGTTATTGTGCTGTCTGACAAGCCATCAGGACAAACCAAAACAAATCAGAGTTTCTTCCCTCTTAATCAGGAAGACAAAACCACTTCAGCTCTGAACAGAAAATTCACACTCTTTTTTTGCCTTCCCTGTTGCCTCTCAGACTTAAATGAATGCAAATTCTGTTTCCCATTCAATCCGGGGTTGAGATTCAAATCCCACATCCGATCCATTATTATTTACTTCCACTTTAGGTATAAAGGCCACCTACATCCAAGTATATATACACCGCTGAAATTATCATTCATACCATTGTCACCTCAAAAGTTTGGTTTCTCCATTGTTCTGCTTGCCAGCTTATCTAGCTCTGCACTACATAAACACAAGTGGAATACTTCCAATCAGCTTCAATCCTATACACAATTCCACATGCCATTACCTGACCTAGCTGACTTGCTTTGACACCCATCAGTCAATGCACTGATTTTCAAAAATAATTGTCCTCAATTCTAAAAATCCTCTTGAAGTTTGTTACATGTAATGTTTGAATTGATCTCAGCCAGAGTGACAATTGGCCTCTGTGAACTTTGGTTTTGGACTGGGAAAATTTTAATACCCTAGTCTGTGATAAGTACCAATTTTAGCAAGAAGATTTAAAACAAGCAGCTGAACCACTGAGGGGGTTTATTCTACATCACTATTACAATAGTGAGTGTAAAAACTACAGAATTTTCTCTCCGAACAAAAATTAATATATTGGGCTCCAATTTTTAAGCGAATAATGAATTTTCTGTATATTTCTAGAGTCTAGACACGAACAAGAAATCCATATTACATTGGTTTACTACATTACATAAGCTGTTTGATAAATGATCCCTACATTCAATAAGAAATCCAATTTTAAAACCTACAATGGAAAGTTTAGGCTTTAATGTATTAATGGTTAAATCCTTGATTGCACATGCAGCATTACCTTTAAGTGTTTGTACTGCTTTACTGTGATTGCCTCATATGAACCTTCCATAACATTCATCTGTGTCTCTGCCTTCGGAGTACAGATTGGCTCTTCCGTTTCTGAAGATGATGCACTCTCCAATGTGACCATCACTGGGTTACTAGCCTGCACAAAACATTGACAATTCAACCTAAATATTCATCTTACTGAAAGTATTTATTTATAATACATCACTAGAGTGGAAGTGGGAATGAAGGAGGACCTAAATTCTGATTTTCTATTTTAAAACTATTTTATTCCATTAATGTGGGTGGATTTAAACTCAGGTAAGAGAGGTGAAAGGATGATACAGTTTTCCTACCATATCATTCAGTCTCATAATTTGAAACGAGATTAAGTTAGGAAAATACAAATATAATTTTCAAATACTTTGCTTCAGCATTTTATCATTGCCTGATAAGTGACAATGTTAAAGAAGTAAGGTGTACTTTAAGAAATGTCAATTTATAGTAGTGAGTGGTGTGACAGATTAACACACAATCTCCTTTACAACGTTCATTTAAATCCAACCCAAACTTATATAACTTCTCTCTGCTGGCTGTTAGCATCCATGCGATCAAGGAAAATTCAGATATACCAGAGTAAAGGAAGCTTTGCTCTAAATCTGGGTGTCTATACCTGACTCAAATTACTTCATGCTGTTTGTTCCTAGTAACAAGGTAAACTTTTTACTGGATACAAGCTCCAAGCAAATTAAAAACTTCTGGAAAACAAGTTGTTATTGAAATCAAACACATTCTTCAGAATGCTGTTGATTGTGATCCAATAGCACATGCAAAAGAGTGCTAATAAATCCATGTTTCAGTGGCATCATGCAAATGAGTTGCATGGTTAGTTTGGTTGATGTTGATCACAAATTAAAAATCACTGTTTGGAACAATAGGAAGTGAAGCAGCTTTATAATATATATGCAGAATACAATAACTGCTATGATTTACTGTTGCACATTTACCTGAACATCTCTATTTTGATGTGGTGAGCCTAGATGAATATTCCTGTTAACAATAAGAAAATAACCATTACCCATTACATGAATAGCAAACAATCCACATCTCTCCTGAAGACACCAATGCTTACTAGTTCTTCCAGTTATGGAAATTAGCAAGCTCGCAGTAATTCACCCAGCAGCAATTCTTACAAACTTAAGAATTTGGAGCAGAAGGCAGCTTTTCAGGGGCAGCACTGTGGCACAGTTGTTAGCACTGCTGCCTCACAGTGCCAGGGATCCAGGTTCAATTCCCACCTTAGGTCACTGCCTGTGCGGAGTTTGCACCTTCTCCCTGTGTCTGTGTGGGTTTCCTCCAGGTGCTCTGGTTTCCTCCCACAGTCCAAGAGATGTGCTGGTTGGGTGCATTGGCCATGCTAAATTCTCCCTCAGTGTACCTGAACAGGTGTCGGAGTGTGGCGACTAGGGGATTTTCAGTTTCATTGCAGTGTTAATGTAAGCCTACTTGTGGCACTAATACTTACAAATGGTTTGTAAACTTGCAAACCATTCACCGATTGGGCCTGCTCATTTAATGAGATCATGGCTGATCTGATTATGGTCATAATCATAGATTCTTGACGAACAAAGGAGTCAAAGGTTAAAATATTCAATAACCCCGCCTACACCACTGCCCAGAGAAGAGAGTTCCAAAGGTTAACGACCTCTCTGTGAGAAAATAAATTCTTTTAATCTCTGTCTTCAATGGGAGATCCCTTATTTTATCCCCTGGTTCTAGTTTTTGCCACAAAGGGAAATACCCTTTCAGCATCCACCCTGTCAAGCTCCTTCAGGATCTTACATGTTTCAATAAGATAATCTCTTGTTCTGCTAAACTCCAACCTTTCCTCATAAAATAACAGTCTTCCCCCCACCCCTCCACGACCACTCTACCCAGTTATCAGTCAAGTGAATCTTCTCTGAACTGCTTCTAATGCATTTATATTCTTTCTTAAATAAGGAGACAAACTGTACACAATGTTCCAGATGTGGGCCTCGAGATCCTCGCGTCAGCCGATTTGCAGGGTTCGCGTGAGCGTCCAATGTCTGCTCTGTGCCGGAAAACAGTGGGGAGGCACCAAGACCATTTAAATGGACATTTAAATATAATAAAAAATAAATTGTGTGACATGATTCTAAACTTAATACTATTCAGATACTTTGATAAATATTTCAGACATCACTTACAGCAAAGCGTTTTTCAACGTACAAATTTAATGTTTTGCTATTAATTCTCCTGTAACACCAACCATCTGAATGAAAAACTATGATATTGTCCATGTAAAGTAATTTACTGGGGGAGGGGAAAAGAGCAGGGGACAATTTTTTCTCTCAAGTTTAATAAAACATGGCAAGTCACAGCACCAATCGGTAAATGTTACATTATGTTTCATTGAATTTGAATACATGTAGCAAAAGAAATAAAATAGAGCTCAATGAATGACTCAGCAAGTTTATCTGGTAAATAGTGAGCCATAATGGGTATAGTAGATAATGGGTAGGAAAACTTCAGGTTTGATTCTAAGTCTGTGCGGAAGTATCATGAACCACCCATCAGAGGTGCTACAAATTGTTCATTATCCAGGGTTTGAGAAGGAAAGGTTGATTAGGATTGCCAATCTTAATTCCCATTCAGCAAACCCTGCTTTAAATCTGTGTGTTCATCAGGTGAGAAAAAGTTAGGCTTTCTGTACTGTGCTTTGTCATCAAATAACCTTCCAATGATACAATTCATGAAAATTTGGTTGAGATATGGGAGAGTGACAAGCCTCAGTGGAATTATACCCCAGCAGAAAGTTAATGCTTTCAGAATAAGAGGGCATCTGAAAAGCTTATCATGAAAAAGAGCTGGGAGTGGCTGTGAAGTCGTGGGTCAGGATTCTCCAATCTCGTTCATCTCACTCCCACTACCAGGAGAATGGAGAATTTGGCGCTCAGCCAAAACTCCATTCACTGCAGCAGCACCAGAGAATGCAGCCGTGGGCAAGATCAGAAGTTTCCAGTGATGGTCTTCAATGCTCACTACAAACTTCTAGCCACTAAGCCACTGTCTCAAGTTTAACCAGACTGCGTTTGTCACTTCCAGGACTGACCGTTCAAATGCTCTTCTGGCTGATCTCCAGTCCTTCACCTTCGTAAACTTTACCTCATTCAAAATCTGCTGGCCTCTGTGACCTACATTGGCTCCCTGATAATTAATGCCTCAAATTAAAAATTATCACCGGCATACTTCAAACCTTTCAAGGCTTTACTCCTCCATATCTACAGCAGCCCTCCGAGTTCTGCATTCTTCCAACTCTGGCCTCTTATACACTTCCCACCCTGCTGATAATGGTTGCCCAAAGTGAGAAGTCTTAGCAATATATCCCAATTAAGTATAGTGGTTTTCTTTTTAAAAAGGTCTAGATAATCGGAGTGACTGTTGAAGCGGAGAGAGAGAAAAGATGAGATAAATGGAATTTGCATAATTCAGTTTGGGTCACAGTTTAGCACTATTAATAGCCTTCTTATTTTTAGACAGTTCCTCGGGACTGAGGATGACTTGCTCCCATTCCAGGGTTGTGGGACCTGAGGTGACGAACAAATCCAATACTGGATCCACACACTCTACCACAGGTGGGGCAGGAAGTGTTGTGTGGCAGTTGGGTGGGATGCTAGGATTTTTTTATGCTTCTTCAGTTGGAGATGTTCAAAATAGTTGGCACCGTCATGGATGTTTCTTATCAGTTTAAGTGATTCCAAGCAAGAGATTCTCACAAATCAATGGGGCCGTTGCATTTTTATCAGGGAGGATTTGAGGATATCATCGAAACATTTCCTCTGCCCTCCTAGTAACCGTGTAACGAAGTTCAGAGTGGAGAGCCTGTTTTAGTAGTCTTGGGTCAGGCATGTGGACAATGTAGTTCACCCAACGTAGCTTATTAACCATAACCTGTGCCTCGATACTGGGGATGTTGGCCTGAGAGATGACATTAGTACTGAAATGCTTACCCTGCCATTGAATCTGCGCAGGCATCACTGGTGATATTGCTCCAGGGACTTAAGGTGTCTGCAATACATCGTCCATTTCCCTGACACATAAAGGTAGACAGGTAGCACTGCAGCCCCGTAGACCAGGAGCTTGGTGCAAGGTTTGAGGTCTTTGTATTCAAACATTCTTTTCCTCCAACACTGAAAACAGTGTTGAGTTTTGTTATCAATGTCTGCCCTCAGTGGGAGAAGGCTCCCCAAGTATGAGAAATGATTAACATTGTTCAAAGGTTCGCTATGGTTCTAGATAGTCAGAGGCAGTGTTGTGCAGTGGAAGCAGGCTGGCAGAGGACCTTTGTGTTTTTTTGTTTTCTATCCATGGGACATGGACATTGCTGGCTAGCCAGCATTTATTACCCACCCCTAGTTGCCCTTGAGAAGGTGGTGGTGGGCTGCCTTCCTTAGCAATTGATACAACTGAATGGCTTGCTGGATCATTTCAGAAGGCAGTTGAGAGACCTGTGGCTCAGGACCAGACCAGGTAAACTCAGCAGATTTCCTTCTCTAAAGGACATTAGTGAACCAGATGGGTTTTTCTACAATCGACAATAGTTTCATAGTCATCAGTAGATTCTTAATTCCAGATCATTTTTGACTTCAATTTCCACCATCTGTCACAGCGGAATTCAAACCCAGGTCCTCAGAACATTAGTTGAATTTCTGGATTAATAGTCCAGCAATATTACCACTAGGCTATTGCCTCCCCTATTGTGTCCTGGGTGCTGAGCCTAAGGTCCAGTCTTTCATACACCTCCATGAAGAGATAGTTTGGGGCTCGGCCTCAGAGTGTGTGCATATGCAAACATCATCAGCGTATTGCAATTCGATGACAAAGGTTGATGTGATCTTGGTTCTGGAACAATGGTATTGTAGGGCGAGTAGTTTCCCGCTTGTCCTGTAGAGTAGCTTCATTCCAGCAGTGAGTTTTATAGAGATGGGGCACAAGAGTTGCGGCAAATAAGATGGAAAGGAGCATTGGTGTTTGCTTTGCTTGGCCCCAGTTTGCACTCACATTGGGTCTGTGACAGATCCATTGGTAAGGATCATGGCTTTCATATCATCATGCAGTGGGTGGATGATGGTGACAAATTTTTGCGGGCAGCCAAATTTGAGGAGAACACTCCACAATCCCTCCTGATAGATAAGTCAAAGGCCTTTTGAGAGATCAAAGAAGGTCATCAATAAAGGTTGCAGCTGTTTTCTACACTTTTCTTGGACTTGTCTGGCTGTGAAGATCATGTTCACTGTACCTCTTCATAAGACAGAATCCACCTACACTCCACAGCAAAGCACTAACAAACCCAATGGACATATCAATGGTCACCTAATCTGATGAATCTCAGAAATTCTACTGGGAGGATTCAATATCAGGAGAAAAGCCAAAAGAAGGTACATTATTTTTAATGTACTGTTATGAACCCTGCTAATGTTCAAGGGCATCCCAAATCCCAGAAGGAAAACTTGGTACACCAGTTTTTAACCATGTACTTTTGCGAATTGGAAAAAAAATGGGGGAAAACAGATGAACCTGGGTGATTAAAGAGATCAGTCTTGTTGTGAAGTATTCAAATAACAGAAAGTTTATTAAATTTTAAAACACACAAGGCAACAGTAAAGAACAACATTTACAATTAACTACAATATTGGTTACCTGTACAGTGTACTTAAATTATGCCCCATCCAAACCTATTTACTTCCCTAAACTCTGAAAATACACCTTCCCCAAAACAACATCCCATAGGTTTTAGCACGATGAGTCAAATCTTGCAAATTATTACCACACAGGACCATTAGCTTGCTTTTGTGAACCTTTCTTCTAGTTTAGAGCAGAACCTCTGGGGGACCAACTCAGTAAGAAGTCTCACAACACCAAGTTGAAGTCCAACAGGTTTATTTGGTAGCAAATGCCACTAGCTTTCAGAGCGCTGCTCCTTTGTCAGGTAAGTGGGAGTTCTGTTCACAAACAGGGCATATAAAGACACAAACTCAATTTACAAAATAATGGTTGGAATGCGAGTCTTTACAGGTAATCAAGTCTTAAAGGTACAGACAATGTGAGTGGAGAGAGCGTTAAGCACAGCATTAAGACTCGCATTCCAACCATTATTTTGTAAATTGAGTTTGTCTCTTTATATGCCCTGTTTGTGAACAGAACTCCCACTCACCTGACGAAGGAGCAGTGCTCCGAAAGCTTGTGGGTTTTGCTACCAAATAAACCTATTGGACTTTAACCTAGTGTTGTGAGACTTCTTACTGTGTTTACCCCAGTCCAACGCCGGCATCTCCACATCAGAACCAACTCAGCCAGACCTCTTTTGCTTTCTTTCCTCCACAACAGCTTGATTCCGAGAGAGGGGGAGCTCTATATTGTAACTAGGCATGGCTATAATCTAAGTCCCTCTTAGTCTCTATTTTGCTTAACAACTGTTTCACCCTGCTACTAGATTAATCTGCACATCACAAAACATCAATACAGCTAAATCCCTATCAGTTTCTTTTTTATCCAATTCTTTACTTTTCATTTCACTCCAACTTCCTGACAGTACCCTTAAAAAAGTACATTTTTGAAAAAAAGAGGTTACCTGAATCGGTTAGCACGTGCAGCAGTACGCCATGGTACATATCCTTCTGCACCTGGTGGCAGTGGTTCTGGGATAAAATCTGAAGAAAGAGGAGCACTCTTCTTATCATTTTCTGCAACTTTCCTTGTACCTGTGCCAGCAGAACAGGCATTTATTATCAAACTATTGAACTTTAATGGCATGTCTAACAACACAATATGGAAACAATTTTAATTAACCAGTTTAATAATCCTGTACTCTCAATGAGAAGCTAAAATAGTGTAACCTGATTCTGTGACCACAGATTGCTGGATTTGATGCTACATTCTGACTCTATTCCAAAAGAGGAAAATGAACTGTTTTAAGAATCTAGAAGATTTAATCTGTGCACCTATATGTAATCAACTTTAAACCCATTCTTTTAACAACTTTGTTCCACTGCACCTTCCCCTCTGGGTCTGTACTCAAATATAGAAGCACCACATAATTTTGACATGCATTGTTTTATTACTTATAATTACTTAGAAGTTTAAACCAAAGTAAGTTCAAATTCATAAAATGATTTGTGGCAAATGTTTTGAAGATTAGTGCTATTTTGCAAGATTTCCTACATTAAACAAAATCTAAATTCATGAGCAAGATTATACTGGGCAGATTTTATATTGCAGGAATATTTTAACGCAGAGAAAATAGTTTCTCCTTTGTGCCAGATGGTATCGTTTATTGACCAATTATGAAATATACATTGAACTTAGATAATATTATCCATATTTCAGGGTACATACACATTGTAAATTTAGTATTGGCGTGGATAAATTGACACTTCAAACAAAGGCTACACTAACCACATAGAATCATAGAAACCCTACAGTACAGAAAGAGGCCATTCGGCCCATCGAGTCTGCACCGACCACAATCTCACCCAGGCCCTACCCCCATATCCCTACATATTTTACCCACTAATCCCTCTAACCTACACGTCCAATAAATCTAGACTTCAGAATGAAGTTCTGGAGAGAGTCATCTCACTCTGTTTCACTATGGGAATGTAAATCTAGTGATGAAAAGCTGGTGCACAAAATGCTTGACAGATCCCTCTGGAGGTGTTGCAAACCTACCTGACCATATATTAAATATTGAGATAGCAAGGATTCTTGCCTTACCATGCTATGGACAATTCCTAACATTTGGGAGGCTACTCTGCACATGCATGCATTGAAGGATATTAAGAGTTCTCTCTTAGCTATCTCTCTGATAGTTAATCAATCAGGCAGGGAAGAAACAAATAATATTCAGTTTCAGAACAACAGATACAGCAATAAACAAAAGAACCTCTGATGGGAAAATTATCAACTGAACCATCTTGCTACTGTTGGGAGTTCACAATAGGTTTATCATAAATACTTTGTTGCGCTACGGTCAGGACATTGCTGTTGAAATGAGGAAGGGAAATTTTAATAAAGAGGATTGTTCAACAGTTAAATATTATAGCAATGATCCATTCAACTGATACAATAAAATCAACAGTTTTGCATGGAGAGAATACAGCGAATGCAATAATTATCACCAAAGACTATGATCTTACCACACCTCCATATAACTGTAGCATTAAAAGAAACAAAAATAACTTCAGCGGTGAATGAATAGAAATAACTCCTGGACCTTGATTGGTAATTATTCGTAATCAAATTTGAAACTGCTGGTCTATTCCTGAATTCTGTACTCTGAGCGCTTTCAGAGTCCTATTGCTATAGAATAAACCATTTTGAACCACTCTGTGACTTTGCCTGGCTACGTCAAGGAAACAAAATAAACACATTAACAGGCAGAACATCAAGGAAACCCCGCAACAAAAGCATACTTTGTGGATTAAAATAAACAGTGCCAGTGCTGCGCATTTTCTAATGGTTTTAAATTTCAATTTTACTGCTGTGGAGAGATGCCAATAGATGGTAAGAACTTCATCGAAAGAAACTGAAATATCATGCAGAACTAACACCACAGCCACCTGGTATGCACCTCTAATCTGATTCAGAGCCTACCAAGATCCATCTGTTTATCACATTGGTCCCAGATTCTGTCCTTGCTTTGCAATTAGCAGTTGTGGGAATTTTTTAAAAGCCTAAATGTGCAGAACCGGGTATGCCAACAGCTGATCCGCCCCAGTGAAATATGGTTCAATGTGAAACCACCCAAATGTAGGGCGGAATTCTTCAGCACCATCACTGAGATGGCTGACCAACAGCCACCCGTGGGATCTTCCGGTCCTGCCGAAGTTGATGGTGATATACATTTCTCACCCAAGCCGGCATTGGGGTGAGATCACAAGATTCCACTGATGGGAAGGGCTGGAGAATTACACCCGTAGTTTGTGTACAACTGACAAAGCAACACAGTATTCCTCGTATTTGTTTCCTTATGGGGTGAAAAAAAGTAGATCTACTGTTGAAAGAGCTGCACTTGGCAATCCAGGCACCGTGCCTTTTAGGAAGTTACTGCTAGATTCAATGTTCTAGACAGTACATGGAAGCCAATCTACAATGCTTGGTACAGCTCATTGTAGATTGGCTTCCATGTCACTCAGTAAAAATGCTGTGCCCTGTTGAGTCAATGTCTCATTTCAATAGGAAAGTGAAGTGGATGATTATTTGTCTGATAAATCTGTTGATCATGGGAAATTCATTTGATGTTGATCACCAGTGATAGCTTGGAAGCATCTGGTGCTATAGGAGTTTAATGCAGTAGTGACTTGCATATTTTGAGAAGATTCACCTCTGTTGGAAACTTGTTAATTGGTATCCAGGAGACAGTGCAGCTAAGAGACATTGAGGACACATCTTTCTGATATGCTTAGGAATAACGTGGAAAAGGTCTCGTGTATCTCGGTAATACCAGCAGTAGCAAGATGACCCTTAAGGATGGAAAGGTAGAGCCACCCTTTTTTGCCACCCCTGCACCTGACTAAATGCCACCTTACCACTGAAATCACTGCAAGGGAACAAAACTTAGGAGGAACAGGCCATTTGGCCACTCAAGCCTGCTTTGCCATTTAGTTAGATTCCCCCCCACAGCCCTTTGACTCTCTTGTTGATCAAAAATCGGTACAGTGGCACAGTGGTTAGCACTGCTGCCTTACAGCACCAGGGACCCAGGTTTGATTCCCAGCTTGGGTCACTGTCTGTGCAGAGTCTGCACGTTCTCCCCGTGTCCACGTGGGTTTCCTCCGAATGCTCCAGTTTCCTCCCACAGTCCGAAAGACATGCTGGTTAGGTGCATGCTAAATTCTCTCTCAGCGTACCCGAACAGGCACCGGAGTGTGGCGACTAGGGGATTTTCACAGTAACTTCATTGCAGTGTTAATGTAAGCCTACCTGTGACTAAATAAATAAACGTTAAACTTTTAAACTTTAATATAACTCCGTCTCGAGTATATTCAATGGCACAGCCTCCACTGCTCTCTGGAGAAGAGAATTTCACAGATCAATGAGAGAAAAAATATTTGCATCTCTGTCTTAAATGGGAGACCCCAACTTTTTATATTGTGCCCCTTCATGCTAAACTCCCTCAAAAGGGGAAACATTCTCTCAGCATCCACGCTGTAAAGTCCCCTTAGGATTTTATGCTTTAATATGATCCCCTCTCAATCTTCTAAACTCCAAAGGGTATAGGCCCAACATGCTCAGCTTTTCCTCATCAGACAACCTCCTCATGCCTGGAATTGGTCAAGTGAACCTTCTCTGAACTGCTTCTGATGCAATTGTATATCCTTTCTTAATTAAGGGAGAGGGCATTAAAATCCACCCTCTAAATGTGGTGTGAAAATCTTTGATACATTTCAAGTGGGTTTAGTGAGGTTTGCACTGGTTTTGAGTCTACCCCCAAAGAAATATCCATACTACCAAATTCAGTATACAACGCCATAATCGCTTTGACCTAATTACCTGTTATTTAGATTTTCCTTCTTGGAAAGATTGGGGCTGATGTGTCGTTCAGTTAGGCATTAGATTGAGTGAATACAAACCTCACCTAGAGTGAAGATCATTCTTCCTTTTCTGGAGAGTCTAGAGCTAGGAGCTATAGTTTCAGGATAAAGGCTGAGTATTTAGGATAAAGATAGGAAAACTTTCTTTCCAATTTGTGACTTTAGTTTACCTTGAAGAAATGTTTTTTTTAAATCATGTTCTCTGCAGTAGTAAGCAGACCTTTTCAGGTTTTTTTCCTCATTGCTGCCAGGCCGTCTGCTAGAAGTCTTTTTATTGTTACTTTAATGTCTTAATTGAGATTTTGTTTATTTTTATTCTGGGATCTTTTATGACTTTGCATTATGAGGGGGAAAATTAATTGGCAAGTCAAAGTCAGGTGGTTCCTCCCCAGGGAAAAATCGAAAGATTCATTTTCAGTTTTAGTTTAGAAGAGGGTAAACATCAAGCTGGAAAGCAGTGTTTTTTTTTCTCTCCCTGGTATTATAGAGTCTGCTGTTAGCTGGAAGTAAGGTTCCTGTCTTCCTGGAGTAGAAAATCTGCTGTTGGTGACTGGCTTGACTAGAGTCCCTAGTGTTTTGGGAAGCTGTTCTGACTCCAAGCTTGTCTGTGTATGTCTCAAGAGAATTGCAGTACTCAACCAAAGGACTAAATTCCAGTATCACGTGAGCAGTCTTTGCTGTATTAAACCTGTGGCAAAGGTTTTGTTTATGGGATTTATTTCATTGGAACGGTGCTTAGCTGTTAAAGTTTATGCAATATGATGATTGGTGTTTTTCTTGTTTGTTATTGGTAAAAGTTATTGCTAATTTTCTTTCTATACACGTTTACTGTAATCTTAAATAAACTTTGTTTCATAAAAGCTTCCTGGTGGGCCATTTGAATCATACCTGAAGTGAAACATATCATGCTTACCGTAGCCAAATTCAAAGTGCAAAACACTTTGGAGTTTTTGACCTGAATCACAAGAAATTCTCTATCCAGAGGGCTGTGGACATTCAGTTGTAGTTTGCAGATATATTGAAGACTGAGATTAACTGATTGGCTTCCAGACCAATAGTGTAACTACAGAGTGGGAACGATCAGACAGGATTTTGAATGGCTGAGTAGGCTTGGGGATTGGATGGCCTATTCCTGCTCCTTTCTCTTAAGTGCTTTATATATTTACAAGTGTAACACATGGCTCTTCTCCGAGTCAAAAGGTTGTAAATTCAAGTACACACATGATCAAGCACACACACATTCTCTCTTTCTATTGGCCACATTTATGAAGTAATGCTTGTAGTTTTGGACATCTAATTACAGAATAGATTGGAGCACCATAAAAGGTGAAAAGTACATTTCCTAAGGGCCATGTAAATTATAGCATTTAAGATGACACTGGATAGATACTTGAGAAGGAAAAATATTACTGTGTATTGGGGAAAATGCATTCTCCAGAAATAGCTCCAACCAGAAGCTAGAACCAGTACAGCATTGATGGACCAAATGGTCTCCATGACAGGGATTTTCTGATCCTGCCCACGTTTGGCATCCATCCCATTTGTTTCCTTGTTCAACAAGGTTCCAAATACTGCTCTCGCTGTGCAGTTAGCAGCAACATTGTGGAGAAAAAATTTTAAAGCCTAAATATGCAGGACCACAACTAACAAAGCATGCCAAGAGCTGACCCGCTCCAGTGAAACATGGTTCAATGTGAAGCCACCCAAGTGTAGTTTGTGGACTAACTAAATTCTACCCCATGTGTCTGAAATTTTACAATTATGCTAAGCTTCTGAAAATACTATTTATTTTATTAGTGCAGACCATAGTTTAACATACGTTAATGATGTAGTTTTAGTTTAAACTTGACAATTTAACCATCTAATTATGATGCACTCAAATATGTTAATATTCAATGATTACAAAAAATGAGTTGGAAAACAAACATCATTACCTATACGAATAGTAGCTTTTCCTTTCAAACCACGTCCCAACTTTATAGTTTTTCTTCTTTGCTTTTGTTTAGCAGGGTCTCTAGAAGATGTAAGCGCCAGCCATTTATACTTGAGGTTTGTAAAAGACAAAAATCATGTCAAATGCTGAAATTATCTACAGTAGTTACAAAAGTAAAATGTTATATAATTTTTTAGTTTATTTATTAGGGTCACAAGTAGGCTTACATTAACACTACAATTAAGTTACTGTGAAAATCCCCGAGTCGCCACACTCCGGCACTTGTTCGAGTACACAGAGGGAGAATTTAGCATGGCCAATGCACCTAACCAGCACATTTTTTGGACTGTGGGAGGAAACCGGAGCACCCGGAAGAAACCCATGCAGACACAGGGAGAACGTACAGACTCTACACAGTCACCCGAAGCTGGAATTGAACCTGGGTCCCTGGCGCTGTGAGGCAGCAGTACTAGCCACTGTACCACCATGTCCTGGTTTAGTTTGACTGTTGGAGCAAGTTGCACTTTTTTAGTTTTTTTTAAATACAGTAGTAGAAAGAGTGTACTTCCACCATCAAATCCTTCTCACTCATTACCCATGCCCTAGTCCACAGACTTGTATTTGCTACCGGTTCCCCAGTCTTTTAATCCAAAATTCTCAGCTTCATGTTTGATTCCCCTCAATATCTCTGTAACCTCTTTCTGCCTTACAATTCCTCCCAAATCTGTTCCTCTGACTGGCCTTTTGTCAGCTGTCCCTTCTTTCACATCACTATTGCTGGCCAGGCTTTCAGCTGTTTACCCCTAATTTGGAATTCTCTCCCGAAACCCATCCACCTCTCGCCCTTTTTCTAGTGTGCAATTTAAAAGCTATCCCTTTAACCAAGCTTTTGTCACCCCTCCTATCAACTCCTTTGTCTTCACATCAATTTGTGTCTGATACATGCCTCTGCAAAGCATCTGGAACAATGTTCTATATTAAAGACACAATACAATAAAAGCTGTTGGTTTAGTAAAAACAAATTCCTTCCCTCCACACTTGTCATAAAAAACCTTGTACTCGAGTGCCATAAAAAGGAAACTATTCCAGTTCCCAATAATAACACCCCTCACACCAATAAACTTCCATTTTATATAATATAAAAACAGAAAGTGCTGGTAAAACTCAGGAGGTCTGGCAACATCAGTGGAGAGAAAAAGTTCTGAAGAAGAGTCATATTGGTCTTGAAACGTTAAGTCTGTTTCTCTCCATATATGTCAGATCTTCCAGCATTTGTTTTTTAATTTATCATGGGCTTCGACTTAATATTTTCATCCAAAATAGGAACATCATTAAATGAAGATGGATCTTGGAGGCTGAGCAAGTGCACTGTGCACAACTTCCTAAAATGTTTCAATGTATTTATTATTTTTAAACTTGCCAGCTAGTTAGAATGTTAGAATCATAGAATCCCTACAATGCAGGAGGCGGCCATTCAGCCCATCGAGCCTGCACCATCAACAATCCCACCCAAGTGGGATTTCTCACTGGAAAGACGGAGAATGAGGGGTGACCTAATAGAGGTGTATAAAATTATGAAAGGCATAGGTAGGGTGAACGGTGGGAAGCTTTTTCCCAGGTCGGTGGTGACGTTCACGAGGGGTCATAGATTCAAGGTGAGGGGGAGGAGGTTTAACACGGATATCAGAAGGACGTATTTTACACAGAGGGTGGTGGGGGCCTGGAAGGCGCTGCCGGGCAAGGTGGTGGAGGCGGACACACTGGGAACGTTTAAGACTTATCTAGATAGCCAGATGAACAGAGTGGGAATGGAGGGATACAAAAGAATGGTCCAGTTTGGACCAGGGAGCGGCGCGGGCTTGGAGGGCCAAAGGGCCTGTTCCTGTGCTGTATTGTTCTTTGTTCAAGTCCTATACCTGTAACCTCACGTATTTACTCTGCTAATCCCCCTGACACTAAAGGAGTAATTTAGCATGGCCAATCAACCTAACCTGCACATTTTTGGACTGTGGGAGGAAACCGGAGCACCCAGAGGGAACCCAAACAGACATGGGGAGAACGTGCAAACTCCCCACAGTCAAGTCACCCAATTGATTAGGGATAGTCAGCACGGTTTTGTGAAGGGTAGGTCGTGCCTCACAAACCTTATTGAGTTCTTTGAGAAGGTGACCAAAGAGGTGGATGAGGGTAAAGTGGTTGATGTGGTGTATATGGATTTCAGCAAAGCATTTGATAAGGTTCCCCATGGTAAGCTTTTACAGAAAATACGGACACATGGGATTGAGGGTGATTTAGTGGTTTGGATCAGGAATTGGCTAGCTGTAAGAAAACAAAGGGTGGTGGTTGATGGGAAATATTCATCCTGGAGTTCAGTTACTAGTGGTGTACCGCAAGGATCTGTTTTGGGGCCACTGCTGTTTGTCATTTTTATTAATGACTTGGATGAGGGCGTGGAAGGATGGATTAGTAAATTTGCAGATGACACTAAAGTCGGTGGAGTTGTAGACAGTGCGGAGGGAAGTGGCAGGTTACAGAGGGACATAGATAAGCTGCAGAGCTGGGCTGAGAGGTGGCAAATGGAGTTTAATGCGGAAAAGTGTGAGGTGATTCACTTTGGAAGGAGTAACAGGAATACAGAGTACTGGTCGAATGGTAAGATACTTGGTAGTGTGGATGAACAGAGGGACCTGGGTGTCCATGTGCATAGATCCCTGAAAGTTGGCACCTAAGTTGATAGGGTTGTTAAGAAGGCGTACGGTATGTTAGCTTTTATTGGTAGAGGGATTGAGTTTCGGAGCCAGGAGGTCATGCTGCAATTGTACAAAACTCTGGTGCGGCCGCATTTGGAGTATTACGTACAGTTCTGCTCGCCGTATTATAGGAAAGATGTGGAAGTGTTGGAAAGGGTGCAGAGGAGATTTATCAGGATGTTGCCTGGTATGGTGGGAAAATCGTATGAGGAAAGGCTGAGGGGCTTGAGGTTGTTTTCGTTAGAGAGAAGAAGGTTAAGAGGTAACTTAATAGAGGCATACAAGATGATCAGAGGATTAGATAGGGTGGATAGTGAGAGCCTTTTTCCTCGGATGGTGTTGGCTAGCACGAGGGGACATAGCTTTAAATTGAGGGGTGATAGATATAGGACAGATGTTAGAGGTAGGTTCTTTACTCAGAGAGTAGTAAGGGCGTGGAATGCCCTGCCTGCAGCAGTGGTGGACTCGTCAACGTTGAGAGCGTTCAAGTGGTTATTGGATAAACATATGGATGATATTGGAATAGTGTAGATTAGAGGGGCTTTAGATTGGTTTCACTGGTCGGCGCAACATCGAGGGCCGAAGGGCCTGTACTGCACTGTAATGTTCTATGTTCTAAGACCGGAATTGAATCCGGGACCCTGGCGCTGCGAGGCAGCAGTGCTAACCACTGTACCACCGTTAGAATGTTTCCTTCTTAATCCCCAAAATGCTGTTTCTTCATGATGATTTGAAAAAACAAAGGATGAATTTCAAAAGTTTTATTTATCCTGAGCTTTTAAAAGAGGGGAAAACAAATAACAGTTTATAACCCTTGTTTTAGCTATTGCTCCAGAAATATCAGGAATCACCTTAAGCAAATGGAGACATTGAGGAAAGTGGAAGAGGGAGAGAAGGCACAGAACATTCTTCATTCTAAAGTGAGTTAGTTTAAAAAGTTGAATTTTAAAAACAAACGGAAAGCTTCTTAAGAATGACCCACTCTTTGCTGATAGTTAGAAAATATAAGCATTCTAATTGTTGTGATCTTGGAGGTAGAGGTACAATATCAGCATCTTTCATCATTCTGAACATTTGTAAATATTCACTTTTTTTATTCTCAGACATTCACCAATACAAGGACAACATTATTTGCTTATGTTACAAAGATGGTACATTTAATATGGAGAGCCCATTGTACCACTCTTTCTGTCTACCATAGTAAATGCCACATTTAAAACAAAAAGTTCTGACAAAGATTGAGGCAATTATTTGACACAGGAGCAAGGAAGTCTCCAATTTTAGAAACTTAGTAAAAAGTTAGCTTTATTCAGCTGAAATCAAATTAAATGTTGATATGTCATCCAATGTTTGCTGAATCATCACCGAACTCAGGTTCAGCCAATCAGCAGGACGATATGTTGTACATTACATACCATAACTCATTCAATGCAAAGCAATGAAAGTGGGTGAAGGCAAAAAGGTCTGAACATTTTTCATGACAAGAAAAAAATTAGAGCATTTTGGGATTTAACTTCCCAACTGATCCGTGCAGGAAACTCCAGGCCATGATCTAACATGCCGAATTTGATTTACTGTATAGCTCTGCTTCAACAGTTAACAGTCCAGTTGCAAGGCAAAGGTTGTAAGTTGCAAATTTGAAATGAGGTTTTACGTAATTGTAATTATAAACATCAGTTTCCAAGCACATGCTTACAACACCCAGCACTACACCACCATCATTTCTCTGAATCCCTCCACTGTCTCTGAACTCATTGACTGCTTATTTGATACGTAGTAATAAGTAACAAAAATTTCCTGAAATTAAATAGTTGGAATACATTCATTGTCTTCGGTCCCCATGACCAACTCCATTCTCAAGCCACCAATTTCATCCCTTTCTGAGGTTTTACCAGAAGATTCTGATCGGAAGATGGGATTTCAAACACACATCTGCGCCATCACTGTGATCATCCATTTCCACCTCAATAACATTGCCCTGTCACCACCCTGAATCTGCTCATCTTCAGCTGGAAAGTCTCATCCAAGCCTTGTTACTTCCACATCTGACTATCCTAATGCCCTCATGATTGACCTCCCACATTCTATCCTCTGTAAACTTGAGGTAATCTAAACATTGCTGTCCGTGTCCTGAATCACACCAAGTTCTGTTCATCCATCATCCCTGTGTTCACAGACCTACACCAATTCCTGGTAAAGCAACACTTCATTTTAAAATTCTCATCCATATTTTCAAATCCCTCATGATCTTAGCCCTCCCTCTCTCTATAATCTTTGCCAGTTCCACAACCCTCAGAAATATCTGAGGTCCTTAAATTCAGGCTCTTGAGCTTTTACTCGCTCCACCATTATTACCTTCAGCTACCAAGATCCTAAGCTGTGAAATTCCATCCTTAAACCTCTCCCTTTCCCTTCTTCACTTTCCTCCTTTAGGACAGTCCTTAAAACCTACCTCTTTGACCAAGCTTTTTTTCATTTGACCCAATATCTCTTCCTATAGTTTGGTATCATACATAATTTTATAACGCTGCTCAAGTACCTGGGGACTTTTATTATATTAAAGCCCCTTTATAAATACAAATTGCTATTAAGTACATAGGAATTTTGAATAATTAATGGTTTTCTCCAAATGTATGGTGGCAGCCAAACTAATATGTTTCTAAAATTCATATTTTTGTCTCGTATTGTGAGGTTTGCTAAATTAAATTATAAATTGAACACTCTACCTCTACCAGTGCAATTATTTCTACTAATTTTTAATGACATAGGCATGTTCAACTCTCCTTGTTGGTCAATAAAGCTAAGCAGCTTTAGAGAATTCAGAGATTAAGGCACAGGTAGATAAAAGGTCAAATCCCTGGTGCTTCGTAACCAGGAAAACGAGTTTGGCACACAAAAGTTGAGCACTCTTGTCCTTTTTCAACACTTTGTCCTCCAATACTAAACACACATATACGTCCAAGAGAGAAAGAGAGATCTTTAGGCCAAAGACACACAACAGCCTGAAAGGCAGCTCTCATCAGTTGTTGCCCACAACCAATATGGGACTACTGGGGTGAGAGAAGTCTTCCCAGGACAGATCTAACCTGCAAAGGAGGTGCAAAGGGGAAATAAAAGCTGCCCAGTGGTACCTCTGCATGGCTGCTAGCCACCTGATTTCCTCCTAATCTGCAGTCATGGTCAGGGAAATTCAATCAGGCTACATCGCACTCTGGCCTACATTCGATCCTGGAACTGTGCCCAGAATTTGCAATTTGTGATATTTACACAGTACATTCAATCCTTCCTCACCTGGCAGCTCCTGTTCTGGCACTATGTCTGACTGCACAGGTGGCCAGGGGGTGGAATACTGCACAAACACATCCCCTTTTGTCAGAATTAATAGCAAGTCTGTTCCCTTTCTATTATTGCGTCCATAAGCTCAAGAGTCACATTGTGAGCTTTTTAAAATGTTTAAGACATATTTCAAACACACCCCAGCAGGAGGAGACAGAGTTCGGAAAAATATTTCAAAGGGCAGAATTACACAATCAAAAAGTCTACACAATCAAAAAGTCGGAATTCCACTAAAGGTGGAAATTCCTCCTTCCTGGCACTGAACAGAGTGTGATAAATTACCAATAAACACCAAGATCAATTTATAGTGTATTTAATTTTCAATTACACAGCTGCCAATAGGGGAGCAATTAAAATCTGGGATGTTCGAGAGGCCACAATTTGAGCAGCACAGATATCTAAGGGTTCCAGGTCCAGAGAAGATCAAAGATGGGGAAGGGTAAAGTAATGGAAAGATTTGAAAACAAGGATGAGAATTTTAAAACGGAGGTGTTGCTTAACTAAGAGCCAATATAGGTCAGCAAGCCGAGGGGTGATGAACTAACAGGACACAGGTAGCAGAGTTTTGGATAACTTCAAATTTATGGAGGTTAGAACATAAAAGGTCAGCCAAAAATAGTCAAGTCTTGAGATACCAATGGTTATGGAGCAGGTTTTCAGCAGATGAGCTGAGACAGGAGCACAGTTGGATCAAATTACCGATCATTGAGATGAGCGGTCCTCAAATTCATGATTATAAGACTTTCCAGGGGATCTATAAAATAATCCCTCTAATGGTGAGAGAAAGAAAAAACAAACACAAGAAGAATAGCAGGAAGATCAAAAAGGCATGTCTGATGCTTTGTATAAATTAATGATAGTCATATTAGTCCCACTGAGCAGCTGACAAGATGCCCATTCCCAAAGTCTCAGCTTTCTTCTTGGTGATAGGCATCTTGGATGCCCTGGTTTTTGGCAGCGCGTCTTGCATTTACCTTTGGCAGGAGGCCAGCTGCTACTGTGATACTATTTGGACTCATGCAATGAACAGGTGTCATTACAATGCTTTCTGGCCTGAGTATTTTCTTTTTATATTAATTGCTGGTTGGTTTGATTCCTGTAATTCGGGAAAAGTTGTCAATTTGACTCGCTTAAAGGGCAACATGCACAAATGAAACATCAGTGGGATACATAGCATCCTAACTTGGAAACTCATTGTCGTTCCTTCATCTTTGTTGGGTCAAAATCATGAAACTCCCACCATAACAGTATCACATGTGAACCTACACCTCATGGACCTCAGGGGTTCAAGCAGGCTGTCCACCAGCATTTATCAAAGGCAATTAGCAATGGGCCATAAACGTTGGCCTTGCCCACAATGCTCAAATTCCTTTAACATTACTTTGAACGCATAGCATGTTGGTAGAGTTACACTTAACTCTCATCTCAGATTTCTCTGGTCTGTCTCATCATTGTCTCTAACAGTGAAATTGCCACTCAAAGTAATTACATCTTTTTGTAAAGGCTTTATCAAAACACTCTTTACATGCAGCACTTTCACATTATGAGCATCATGTAACATTGCAATTTAGATAAGGTGTGGGGGTGGGGAGTATTGGTCTATGATTATCAATTTGAAAAGGGGTCCTTCAGTCAAAAAAGTGAGAACTGACTGAGCAGCCCCTAGGTTAGGTCAAGATGGCAAATTTCATGGTAGGGCACTGAGAATTGGGACAATGGAAACAGAATCATGGTGGAGCTCCAATAGATTGGGGGGGGGGGGGGCGCGGGAAGAGAAAGAAATACAAGAGGAAGCAAGTGACTGTGTAGTATAGTGCCAACTAACTTCAAGTAGCGTGAAACTACATAATAAAGAATCTTGTACAAATAAAATGCACAGAATCCTCAAGTTTGAGTTTTTAACATGATAACAATGCATAAATAATTTGTAACAAATGAATTACATAGGAATCGTACAGAAGCAAGATAAACAGGAAATGCACACTAGATGTAAGACTTTTAATATTACTGAAGGTGGTTCAGTCAGGGGGCATTTTGTAACTAAATGTGGTTCACTCCCACCCCAACCTTTAGCTATATTTTGTCTTTTATACCAATTGTATACAACAAGTTGATTGTTTTTAAAACTGGAATCTCCCTGGCTTAATATCATTAGTTATGAAAGCATGATCGAGCATAGATCTTACAGGCTCAGGCAGTGCCCCATTACTCTATGGTGCAGTGTGAGAACATTCCAAAGGGTGCACTGAAAGCAACATGCTTGGTTTGATAAGAGCAAGACTGCGTTATACAGCAATTGCGATATTAACTTAAACATTTCCTGCTGAAAAACAGTACTGAATTGTCTTTATACCAGATAAAAGAAGCTGTTACCTCAGAATTCACTCCATTTCCATTCAGTAATATTCTTTCAATAATGGATTTTGTTAAGGACCGATCTAAAGGGAAGAAAAAATGTCATTATCTGTAGTAGAAATTGTATGAACTTTACAAATTTGAACTCAATTTTATAAGGTTTTCTGAGCAGGAACACAGCATATTACCAAATAATACAATCTCATATTACCATAAAATGAGTGAAAAACCAACATATTGTAAAATGAAATGAATTGATATTTCAGCTCTCCTGTTTTCATGCTAAGTGCCCTCGCCAGCAGGAGAACACGAGCGTTTTCAAGAGCTGGCGCTGGGGGCATCCGTCAGGTGGGATTCACCCACCTGAAAGTTACTAATGAGGTCATTTCAGTGGATCCACTGGCCAGTCCCACTACTTCGAGATCAGGACGCCATTTTTAAAAGGGCATGCCAAACCTCATGCTTGGGGACAGATCCAGACCCTCTCCCCCTAACAAATGAAGCAGTGCCTCCACACTAATCAGGAGAGCACCATCAACCCCTCAGCAAAGAAGGGTATCCTCTCCTCTCCACTCCTCCACCCACTACACAGGCATGAGGATGACCTGACATTCCCCCCCCCCGCCCTCAGATTTCCCACTCAGCCCTTCTCAGTCTGCCCCTCTCCCTCTCAAACCCCCATTCAAGCCATGCATCTTGGCAATGTCAACGGTGCACTGTCTCCTTGCACCCTGGTGAGATATTAAAGAGTTAATGTCCACTGTAGAGGGCAAGGTGAACTATTGGGCTTGCAAGAATGGCAGAGAAACAGCTCATGGGAGCAAACTGACAAAACAAGATAACCACAGGCTCCAGCTTGCTGGGCAGGACTGGGGTGCGAGTTTAGCTAAGTACGTGACAATGTTCTCTTTAGCGCTAACAGATAGCGTATCTTAAAGACATTATGCTTATGTTCTGATGGATGGGGGTTGTTATTAGTAAATGCGTATTTGAATAGAATGTTCTTTCTTATGCAGCAATTCCTGTAACTACTCGTTTTTGATTGAATCAGGTGATGTGTGCTTAAGTCTCGTTTGAAATCACATCTACCTGATGCAATAGTAAAACTGTATAAACTCCGGCGCGCTTTTTGCTAACTGACTTCCAGCACTGAGTGGAAGTCAAGTAGCAAAGGTTAGCCAGCCTACATATGTAGCACAAATAAAGAACTTTGATTCTGACAACGGTTGGTGTTTGCCTTTGTATCAAGGATGGAACAGTCTCGTGAAAAACGAACATAACACTGGCACTAACACCCTGGCCTGGCGCCTTAAGACACAAAGGGGTTCAAGGAGGTAAGTTCAGTGACCATTTGCCCCTCTGCTGTTGCCAGACTGCAAGTGGAAGAGTCCCTCTAGGGTCCTGGGGGCAAGGGGTTGACTTCACCACTCTCCCCTGTGATGGGAGTCTCGTGGCTAGACTGTTCTTTCTTACCCCAGTCCAACGCCGGCATCTCCACATCATTACTGTGCTTTCTAGCCCTGGCAGAGCTGAACATCACCTGAATGATGATTTCAGGCAGCTCTGTGATCAACATCTGCATTGCTGCCTGTCAGCTGTGAAAATTTTGAAGTAAGAAGTTTAACAACACCAGGTTAAAGTCCAACAGGTTTATTTGGTAGCAAAAGCCACACAAGCTTTCGGAGCTCTAAGCCCCTTCTTCAGGTGAGTGGGAATTCTGTTCACAAACAGAGCTTATAAAGACACAGACTCAATTTACATGAATGATGGTTTGAATGCAAATACTTACAACTAATCCAGTCTTTAAGAAACAAAACAATGTGAGTGGAGAGAGCATCAAGACAGGCTAAAAAGATGTGTATTGTCTCCAGACAAGACAGCCAGTGAAACTCTGCAGGTCCACGCAACTGTGGGAGTTACAAATAGTGTGACATGAACCCAATATCCCGGTTGAGGCCGTCCTCGTGTGTGCGGAACTTGGCTATCAGTTTCTGCTCAGCGACTCTGCGCTGTCGTGTGTCGCAAAGGCCGCCTTGGAGAACGCTTACCCGAATATCAGAGGCCGAATGCCCGTGACCGAGCGCTCGACAATCACCAGGCAAGACTGTTCTCTTCCTGTTGGGGAGCACTTCAGCGGTCATGGGCATTCGGCCTCTGATATTCGGGTAAGCGTTCTCCAAGGCGGCCTTCGCGAGACACGACAGCGCAGAGTCGCTGAGCAGAAACTGATAGCCAAGTTCCACACACACGAGGACGGCCTCAACCGGGATATTGGGTTCATGTCACACTATTTGTAACTCCCACAGTTGCGTGGACCTGCAGAGTTTCACTGGCTGTCTTGTCTGGAGACAATACACATCTTTTTAGCCTGTCTTGATGCTCTCTCCACTCACATTGTTTTGTTTCTTAAAGACTTGATTAGTTGTAAGTATTCGCATTCCAACCATTATTCAGGTAAATTGAGTCTGTGTCTTTATAAGCTCTGTTTGTGAACAGAGTTCCCACTCACCTGAAGAAGGGGCTTAGAGCTCCGAAAGCTTGTGTGGCTTTTGCTACCAAATAAACCTGTTGGACTTTAACCTGGTGTTGTTAAACTTCTTACTGTGTTTACCCCAGTCCAACGCCGGCATCTCCACATCAAAATTTTGAAGGCCAGGTCTCTTTAATCTCCATGCCCCCGGTTACCTGGTAGGCTTTTAAATCACTGCAGCATTCCATTCGGAAGCAGAGATTTCCTTTTCTCCTTGTCAGAAGCTACAGGTGTGGGAGAGGAGGTGTCAATTTTACGTGTTGGAGCCTGCACAACTGTGAACTCAGCGCCAACGTATGCACACAGCTTTTACTTGGAGTTTTTGAGGCTTCCTGGCAATCTGAAACTTTTCAAACCCTCTCCTGGAAAGCCTTGATCTGTGAATTTCAAAGTTCAGCATTTTGAGAAAGACCTCCATTGACAGCTGTATTTATTTTCATTTCCCTTCACACTTGACTGCATCTCAAGTGCCTCCATTGAACTTACCAGTAATGTTAACATTCACTCTGAGCCTGAATGGCAGCCTATGGTTTATTCAAAAGGGATAAGTGGTTTGCAAAAGAGAAAGTTAAATCACTTATTCCTTTTTGAGAAACCACATTCTGTCAATCAGGCTTAGAGTGCAGTTCCCACTGGGGCCAGGTACATGGCAGGGGCTGGTGAGTTGGCCATCAGACCTATAACTAATCGGGTTGCCGCCAGCTGTTGGCAGGGACCCAACTGGGACAGGCGGCACAAGTCGGGTGAATCCCGATTACTTTGATAGCCATCGGGAATCCCGATTTTTGGCTGACGCCCCGTTCTGCAGGGCATCGGTATTCCCACTGGCTGTCTCACAAGGCTGGGAAATCCTGTCCATTAGCTCTGTTCTCTTCCCACAGACGCTGTCAGACCTGTTGAGATTTTCCAACATTTTGTTTTTGTTTCAGATTCCTGCATCCACAGTAATTTGCGTTCATCTTAGTGGATACTTTTAGAGACCAGATTACAGACTGGAAGAGAACACTGTCGTCTTGCCTCAGAAGTGGTTTGCATCCAGTCTAAACTAATGGAATTAAATTTTCCCCTCTCTGCCAGTTCTCAAAGAGCAGAGTGAAATTAATATGGTGTAGGAAGCTTGCTGTTACCTAGCTAGCTGTTGCCTTTTTACTTCTTTTTAAAAATTGGTACCTTTTAATTACTGTTGTACTTTTATAATTTAATAACATTTTCTATATTTGTGTTAACATTTTCTACAGTAAGTTTATGTCTACCATAGATTTGTAGTAGAGGATAACTCCTACTATCTTTGTTTATACTGGGGCATGAGGCATGTGCTGCTCTGCTATTGTGCTGCTTTCACGTACTCACTGTGTGATCAGCTATCGGCTGGCTGTAGAGATTTGCATTCTAATTAGCATTCTGTAACTTGATTTCTGTGTCTGTGCACTGTTGGAGAACAGAGACCACTCCATCTGACGAAGGAGCAGCAAGCTCCGAAAGCTTATGGTATTTGCTACCAAATAAACCTGTTGGACTTTAACCTGGTGTTGTGAGACTTCTTACTGTGATCAGCTAACCTCAGCTGAAACTAACTCATGAATAATACATGACCAGAGGTTCGGACTAATCAGTGTCAGCCACCTCTGGGAATGCGTTTAATGAACCAATGAATGTAAATGGGTGTTCTCTGAAATGATGTATAATATGACTGTAAAAACAATAGTGAGCGAGGAAGACTGGTGACATCATGTAAGAGAGAGAGAGAGCGAGAGGGCGAGCAAGACAGAGAAGCTGGTGCACATTTTGTAAGAGGCAAAGGAACTCCTAATAAACCCGTACATTTGTACCCGATCATAAAGTGTCAGTGAATCCTTGAATCTAACAATGGACATCCTCGTTTTAATGCTCAGCGAGTTTCAGGTATAACCCATAATTCAGAACTAATTGACCATGAAGATAAAACAGAAAAACTAGAAATCAGAATACAATGAAACCTATACATTACAGGCACTTAAGGACTTGCATTAGTTGTCCTTTATTTGCATGCATCTTTATTTTCAAAATCGGCACTGTACAAACAGTAAATAGGATACACCAAATGTGACAGGATTTACAGCATCTCTTGCAGCATTGCATCTTTTTTCCACCCTAACCTGAGATCATGCCCAACTCTGAAGTCAGCAGCAATATATGATTTCAGTTTATTTCCTGTTTGTTGGGTTTTTTCATTCATTGCCATCCCAAGGATCTTTCCCATTAAAAAATAACCTAATTCTGGGATGTGGCACATTAGCAGCTTTCAAAGGGCAAAGTGTTTGCTGTTAGATCACAGTGCCTAGAAGATCCCAGTCAAATTGGGAGTGAGGAAAGGATTATATTCTGCTGACTCCTATCTGTGGCCGTCTCCTCTCCTCCTGCAGCTTCCAATGTTTAGGGTGCTGGGGCTGGGTAGGGCATTAGTATCTCATCATTACCTGCTATCTGGTAGAGTAGGGCTGCCAACTCTGGTTGGCAGGTATCCTGGAGATTGGGTCACATGATGTTCTGACCATGTAACATTGGATATTTGGAAATCCAAACATTTGGATTTACTTTGTAAATGTTTTGCTGCCAGTAGTTAAGAATTTTTATTTGTGATTTCACAGCAACCGCTATTGTATGAGGTCCTAACAATTTCCATTAATCCATATGCACGCAGCAATGAGGGGAAACAAGAGAACCAAGAACAAAGGAAAATCTTCTATGATAACCGCCACGAGGTCCACAGGGAATCACTGATTGATCTGCCTATGGGACTCGTTGATTATGCATTCCCCAGGTAACAGGCAGTGGGCAGCCCAGCTAGAACTCATTACCCGAGCCTTTTATAAGTCAGGCTGAACTGTAGTCCCAGTCAGGGATAATTTGTGTACACCACAGTGGTCATTTTATTTCGCAAATGCTCCTTTCCAGTTAGGCTTCCTGAGTCATTACACCTTCCCTCCATCACCATTCCAAGAACCGAGTCTCCATCTATGACCCCCATGTCCTCATTCTAGTTTCCCCCTCCTACTTCTTGAAACCCGTGATTTCAGCTCCCAACCAATTTTAGACATAAATGTCACAGTTTACTCATATTAATCTTCAGTTTGATGCATATACAAGAATAAAACACTGCAAAATGACTGCTAAATATTTGGAAATTATATCATGTCTTTTTGTAATAAGAATCTCAGAGGAAAAGGTAAAATCTTAACTAAAGATCAATTATGCTGTATTATCAATACTAACAATCCTGATTAAACATTAGAAATTATGTAATGGTGACCGAAGTCTAAATTTTTTTTAAAGCTCTAAACTAACAGAACTAATAAGCACCACATTCTTTAAGGAATAATTGACCCAGTGAGTGACAATGATTAGGCGACCAAAGCAACTAGCTTGCCAATTCTTCAAAGGAAGGCCATTTCTGATTAGACAGAAACACTTGACAAGTATGTTTAAATTTATCTACATAACTATGTCACAGATTGAAAGTTACAATTCATTGATTCTTTTATAATGAACTCATTGCTATGTTACTACTGGACAAATCACGTTGCAGAATGGAACCTGGCTTGATAGATCCTAACTTCAATTTTTTTTGTGTGGAAACATGGAGGGTAGCTACTGAACAGTTATAGGAATCTGATGCACTTTTGAACAAGATGACCTATATTACACTACTCCTTCATCCACAACTATACCATATGCAGATTTGTAAGGATAATGCAAGTTACAAAATCTATCTTGTACTTTAACATTTGCACTAAGTACACAGTCCATGTAAACCAATAGGTGACCTGTGGTCAGACACACCATACTCTGGACCAAGTGACAGATTCCTCCCAAAGTAACTTCTATGGATTTCACATCAACTCCCCCCCAAATGCTTGTCACAGTGGACAAACTGGTCTCACAGAAACACTGTTTTCACATGAAGGTTTCCAATATCCACCCTCCACATGAGCATTCTGGGAATGGAGGGATACAAACAAATGGTCTAGTTGGACCAATGAGCGGCACAGGCTTGGAGGGCCGAAGGGCCTGTTTCCTGTGCTGTACTGTTCTTTGTTCTTTGTCCAAGAACCCACCTTGGAATTTCTTCCCAAACTACACTTTCATGTGGACATTTCAACGAGAATCCACCTTGAGGGTTTCAACCACTCCTTCTGATACTCCATAATTTAACTTCACTGCACAGGGCCTTGACTAAATTCCCGTTCTTGTTCCTTAAGTGCCTTCATGTGTCTTTCTTTTTTGTAAAAAATTAATTTACAGGATGTGGGCATCAATGGTAGGCGAGCATTTAGTGCCCATCTCTAACTGCCATTGAGAAGGTGGTGGTGAGCTGCCATCTTGAACCGCAGCAGTTCCTGTGATGTAGGTATACCCATTGTACTGTTAGGGAGGGAATTCCAGGATTTTAACCCAGTAACAGTGAAGAAATGGCAATATATTTCCATGTCAAGATGGTAAGCGACTTGGAGGAGAACTTCCAGGTGGAGGTAATCCCATGTGTCTGCTACCCTTGTCCTTCTAGATGGTAGAGATTGTGGGTTTGGAAGGTGCTGAGGAAGAGCCTTGGTGAGTTTCTGAAGTATATCCTGCAGATGCACACACCGCTGCCACCGTTCGTCGGAGGTGGAGGGAGTGAATGTTATTGGAAAGGGTACCAATCAAGCAGGCTGCTTTGTCCTGGATGAGGTTGAGCATTTTGAGTGTTGTTAGAGTTGCACTCATCCAGACAAATGGAGAGTATTCTGTCACATTCCTGACTTGCTCCTTGTAAATGGTGAACAGGCTTTGAGAAGTCAAAAGGTGTGTTACTCACTGAAGGCTTCCGAGCTTCTGACCTGCTCTTGTAGCCACAGTATTTATATGGCTAGTCCAGTTCAATTTCTGTTCAATGGTAACCCCCAAGATGTTGATAGTAGGGGATTCAGTGATAGTAATGCCATTGAATGTCAATAATTCCCTCTTATTGGGGAATGATCATTTCCTGGCACTTGTGTGGCGTGAATGTTACTTGCCACTTCTTAGCCCAAGCCTGAATGTTGTCCAGGTCTTGCTGCATGTGGACAGAAATATAGTCAATTAGTATCAGGGTCATTGTCAGCCATATCTTCAGGTTTGGATTCATCAGCAAATTTTCAAATTTACATATGTCAAAAGCAGTGGTCCTCATACTGACCATTGGGGGAACACCATTGTCTACCATCCTCCAGTCTGAAAAATAACTATTCATGAAGACTCCCTAGTTGAAACCATGGATCATAATTACCAGTGCGATCATGGGACAAGCAACTGGGGTGCAGACAGCAAAGTGGAGTGAAGACCACAACCAGGTCAGTCATCATCTTGTGGAATGGCAGAGCAGTTTTGAAGGGCCGAAGTCCTATGTTCCTATGAGCGACCACTCCTTCAAGACAGCAATGATAGCTATGGAGACAAAACTCGGTCCTAATAGAATTCTTGCAATGGATTGCTACAGCTCCCGGCATGCTATATGGCGAGAGTCTAGCTGGTTATCGTAAGATCTGCTGGAAGCAGCCTCCATTTTCCTGCCTTGAGTTTAATCCAATGCTGTTTGTTACATGGCCTTCAGGACACTTGTCTTTCCTGTGGCTTGTCTGCCGGCACCCTCTCACTCACCATTTCTCTTCCTGACCATCATGCTCGCTGCCTCTCCCACTCCCTCACTCTCATCTTGCTGGCCCTCTTCCATGCTCTCACTTAAAGTGATGGTTCCGGAGAGAAAAACGGCAAGTGGGACAGTTGGGGAGTGGGAGCACAGCAAAGGCAAGTGGGAATTGGGGAATGGGAGGGAAGCAGCGGCATGAGTGTCGGGGGAACAGGTACGGCAAGCCAGAGAGTTGATGAGCTGGAGACTTGGAGGAGGAAGTGACAAACTAAAGGTAGGTGGTAAATTGAAAGAGTTAGCAACTGAAATGGATGTGAAGGCATTGGAGAGAGTACAGAGAAGATTAAAGAATGATTCCAGGGATAAACAACTGTAGTATGAGGATAGATTGGAGTGGTTAAGTCTGCTTTCCTTGGAGAAAAGAAGGCCGAGAGGAGACTTGACAGAGGTATTCAAGATCCTGAGGGGTATGGACAGGGTGGATAGGGAGAAATGTTCCCTCTCAAGAACTAGAGAATGCAGGTTGAAAGTAATGGGAAAAAGGAGAAGTGATGGGAAATAAACATTTTTCAACCAGAGGGTGGTTGGAACGAATTTCCTGACAGGATGGTGGAGGCAAGTTTGATCGAGGTATCCAAAAGGAAATTGGATCGCTATCTGAAAAGATTGAATGTGCCAGGTTACGGGGATATGGCAAGTGAGCAGGATTAGGTAGAATGTGCTTTCAGAAAGCCAGTGATCAGCTGAATGGCTTCCTTCTGCATTGTGTTAGGAAATAGAGGTAGTTTTAAGTAAGTTATTTTTGTATTTGTTTAAAGTTTATTATTGTCACAAGTATGCTCACATTAATACTGCAAAGAAGTTGCTGTGAAAATCCCCTAGTCGCTACATTCCGGCACCTGTTCGGGTACACTGAGGGAAAATTTAGCATGGCCAATGTACCAAACCAGCGCATCTTTTGGATTGTGGGAGGAAACCAGAGCACCCGGAGGAAACCCACGCAGTCACGAGAGAATGTGCAGACTTCACACAGACAGTGAGCTAAGCCAGGAATTGAACCCGGGTCCCTGATACTGTGAGGCAACAATGCTAACCACTGTGCCATCGTGCCACCAACCATGGGTGTTACCAAGAAGATATGACTTTGAAAAAAGAATCCAAGGATGTTAAATTGTTAACTTGCTGATTTTAGAAAATAGTTTAAAATATTGGTACAAATTAAACCATATATCACTTTTAAACTGCTAACTCATCCTGCTTCTGTAATTTTTTCTAACTTTAGTATGTACAACCTGGTCTGGCTGCATGTTGTAATACACCTATTGAATTGACCTAGATGCATCTCCAGCACATCCAAGTGTAAAACATTTGACAAAATGGCAATTGTTAGTCCTGTAGTACATAAACCTGTTCACTTCACGTACAAGGTCTAAGTTGTGGTTCACAGCAGTTATAAGCCAGCCAGCACAAGGAATGTTGTGAGGAAACTCAAATTGTAATGAGAGGTTTTCTTTTTGAGAGAAGTTCAAAATAAAAGTAAAACATACTGCAGATTCTACACTGCACTATATTTACAAATTATGCCAAAGATATCTGAACGTTAGTAAAATAGTACAGCATTTGTCATCAACTACTTTGCCTTATTTTCACTATGGCCAAATGTGAAGAGGCATTCCGGCACATAAAAAATGTAATTATTAAAACACAAAAAAAGTTACACAAACATACAAAGCAAATTCACTTCTGATATAAAACTCACCGATTAATGGGTTTTTTCTAACATCCAAAACAATTAACATACTACTGGTCTGCAAGATATCAAGCAAAGCTTTGGCTCCTTTATCAGAAATTCCACACTGCTGCAAATCAAGGGCTGTAATAAAAAAACAATTTCAATAAATTTATTTCATATCAAATATGAAGCAACACTTAAGCCAACTTTTTCCAACTAGAGGCAACATTAACATAGCATTTCTAACACACAGAAATAGGCTATTTTGCCTATACGCCAAAAAAGCCTCCTCCCACCCTTCTGCATCTGACTCCATTAACACATCTTTCTATTCCTTTCTCTCTAATGTATTTACCCCCAAATGCATCTATGCTACTTGCCTCAACTGCTCCTTGTGGCAGCATGTTACATATTCTAACTAGTCTACTGAATCCACTGTTGGATTATTAAGTAACTTTATTACTATATTTAAAGGCCCCTAATTATGGTCTCAGTTGCAAGTGAAACATCTTACCCCATCTATCCTTTTAACAATCTCTATCAGGTCATCTCTAAGTCTTCTCCTTTCTAGGGAAAAGAGCCCCAGCCTGTTTGATCTTCTTGATACCAGCACTGAGGTGAATCTGGTTTGCATCTTCTTCAATGCTTCTCTATCTTTTTTATAACATGGAAACTAGAACTCCATATTATAAAAATACTTCACAAATACTTTAAGGTTCTATACACATTTAGCACAACTTTCCTGCTTTTCCATTCAATTCCACTAGAAATGAACTCCAGTGCTTCATTTGCTTGTGTCTCTAAACTCCAAATCCCTCTGCTCCCCACCTCATTTAGACACTTATTTTTCAAGGAGTATGTGTTCTCCTTATTGTTCCTACCAAAACGTACCAATTTGTGCCTGTATTCCAGTCCATTTGGCAATTACATAGCTATTCTTTCAACTTTAGTAATGTCTTCCAGAATTTCATCACAGTCCTCTTGGTGTCATTTGCAAATTTTAAAATTGTAGTCCTGATTCCAAGGTCAAAATCTTTTGGTAGTACCAGAACTTGAAAATTGCTGAAAGAAAAGAGCTTTGACATGTCTCTTTTTTCAGCAACACTCAAGATCCAAATATTTTATGTAAATAAACAGCAGTGGTCCTATCACTGATTCTTGTCGAACATCTCTTGGCCTCTTTTGCCAGTTTGAGTAACTACCTTTAACCTCTACACTGCTTTTTGCTTTGTAGCCAGAATGCTATTCATCCTGCTACCTGTCCCATAATCCCATATGTTCTGACCTTAATCATGAATCCACATATGGTACCAGACATAAGACCTTTGAGAGATAAAAGTATATTAAGGCGATGCATTATCTTTACTGTTATTTGCACACCACATCTAAATATGTAACCATGAGACAGAAGTGTAGAACACTTCAACACCAGTAACACTATATTAAGCCAAAACAGTTTGTTGTAAAATTATGCAGATATTTTCATCATAAAAAGTTAATCATGCAAAATGTCGAAATATTTTAACTTTGGTTCGACAAGAGATGATGGTCAGCTTCATATACTTAACAGCTCCCAAAATCAACAAAACTATTCAGCAGTAAATCAGCCTCCAGCAGTATTCCTATTGGGTGTCAAGTCCAATTTTCACATCAAGAAAGCACACGAGGGGGGTGGTGCAGCACGCAACAGCAGTGGCAGCCATCTACCATAGATGTCATCGAGGTGCAGTAAAATATACAAGGAACTTAAATTAATTACTCTCAACATGTTAATTGCTTTAATAAGTTCTTTCAAGAATAATTCAGCTAATCCAAGTCTCCTACAATTTCACTATAGTCCTGCAAATGTTATCTTCAGGTGTTTGGCCAATTCACTTTTGAAATCTATGCTTGAATCTGCCTCCACAATTCTCAGTCTGTGTAGTCCAGATCCTATCAACTTGCTGCTTGAAAAGTAAACCAGACTTTTCAGTCAGCCATGCCCCTGCCATCCAATCACAAAGAATTCTCATTTCACACACCTCCACCACCTTCCACCCACGGTTGCAGCTCTAGTTTCAAGTAGAGTGGGAAGGCCAAGTGCTGAAGTGTGACTGAAGTGAAATTACACCCCCTTTTTCATCATGAACTGAAGGTATGCCTCTAAGGTCTGCTTTCAGTTCAGTGACTTACAGTTTTCAAAATGTCCCTGTCACACCCAACAGTGTTCAATTCCCATGCCCCTAACCCTACACAATATTCATCAGTCTCCCCTGCCTCTTGACAATGTTTGTGCCCCCACACCACTCAACAATGCTCATGTTTTCCCCTCGCCAGCCCTGACAGTCCTCACCTTCCCCCCCACCCCACCATGCCAGCCCAACAGTGCTCAATTGTGAACTGTACAGATTTCTATGGGTACTGGAGTGCTTTGACACCATTGGCTCTACTCAAATTTAAATTTTAATAAATTTTATCACTAGATATATCAATGACATTTTCTTCCTTTGTACTCATGGTGAACAATCACTGAAACAACTATATGATGACATCAACAAGTTCCATCCCACCATCAGACTCACCATGGACTACTCTCTGGAATCGGTTGCATTCTTGGACACACGCATGTCCATTAAGGACGGTCACCTCAGCACCTCACTGTACCGCAAGCCCACGGATAACCTCACGATGCTCCACTTCTCCAGTTTCCACCCTAAACACATTAAAAAAGCCATCCCCTACGGACAAGCCCTCCGTATACACAGGATCTGCTCGGATGAGGAGGATCGCAACAGACACTTCCAGATGCTGAAAGATGCCCTCATAAGAACAGGATATGGCGCTCGACTCATCAATCGACAGTTCTGACGCTCCACAGCGAAAAACCGCACTGACCTCCTCAGAAGACAAACACGGGACTCGGTGGACAGAGTACCCTTCGTCGTCCAGTACTTCCCCGGAGCGGAGAAGCTACAACATCTCCTCCGGAGCCTTCAACATGTCATTGATGAAGACAAACATCTCACCAAGGCCATCCCCACACCCCCACTTCTTGCCTTCAAACAAACGCACAACTTCAAACAGACCATTGTCTGCAGCAAACTACCCAGCCTTCAGGAGAACAGTGACCACGACACCACACAACCCTGCCACAGCAACCTCTGCAAGATGTGCTGGATCATCGACACGGATGCCATCATCTCACGTGACAACACCATCTACCAGGTACACAGTACCTACTCTTGCAACTCGGCCAACGTTGTCTACCTGATACGCTGCAGGAAAGGATGTCCCGAGGCATGGTACATTGGGGAAACCATGCAGACGCTATGACAACGGATGAATGAACACCGCTCGACAATCACCAGGCAAGACTGTTCTCTTCCTGTGGGGGAGCACTTCAGCGGTCACGGGCATTCAGCCTCTGATCTTCGGATAAGCGTTTTCCAAGGCGGCCTTCACGACACACAACAGCGCAGAGTCGATGAGCAGAAATTGATAGCCAAGTTCTGCATGAGGACGGCCAAAACCAGGATGTTGGATTTATGTCACACTATCAGTAACCCCCACAGCTTGCCTCCTGGACTTGCAGAATCTCACTGACTGTCCTGTCTGGAGACAATACACATCTCTTTAACCTGTGCTTAATGCTCCCTCCACTCACATTGTCTGTATCTTTAAGACCTGGTTGGCTGTAGAGATTCGCATTCTAATCAGTATTCTGTAACTTGATTTAGTGTCTCTGTGCCCTGTTTGAGAGCAGATTTCCACTCCATCTGACGAAGGAGCAGCGCTCCGAAAGCTAATGGCAATTGCTACCAAATAAACCTGTTGGACTTTAACCTGGTGTTGTTAAAACTCTTACTGTGTTTACCCCAGTCCAACGCCGGCATCTCCACATCATGACTAAATTTTATCTGCCACGTGTGCCTATCCCACCAGCCTATATACAATTGAAGTCCATCAACTACCCTCCTCACAGTTCATAATATTTTCAACTTTTGTGTTATCTGTAGATTTTGAAAATGTGTCATGTACGCCCAAGTTTAATATAATTAATATCTATAAACACCAATAAAAGCAGTAGGCCTAGTACTGACCCCTGCAGAATACATTCCTCCAGTCCGCAAAACAACTCCTTGCAGCTACTTTGTTTCCTGTCACTCAATCAGCAGTGAACGTTTTGCACAATGAACCACTCATACTGTGAATATTACCCACCAAAAACAATTTTGATTGGTGTTGGAGAGAATATTTTCAACTGTCTTAGCACCAGGGTGAAGAATTGTGATCAAAGCAAAAAAAAATGCAGATGCTGGAAATCAAACATGAAACATTGAAAAGTTAAGCAGCTTAGTTAGGATCTGTGGCGGGAACAGTTAAGTAAATGTTGTCACAGACAATTTTTAAAGTGTTACTTTTTTTGCAAATGATCAAATATATTTGTACGTTGATTTGTGTATTTCTTACCCTCAAGTCAGTTTTAAGTAACCCAGAAGCAAACTTTTATATTTGAAAAGGAGACAGGTAGTTTATTTTTCTACATCCTCTGCCCTGGAGGTTCATAAAATAATGACATCTCACTGACACTCACACAAAAAGAGTTACCAATGAAAATAAAATCAGTAATTATAAAAATGGAATTTAACTCAGTCTCTTTTTCGGTGAAAGCCTGTCAGTTCATAGTTAGGTTGTTATGTTATCTGAAGTGAAGGCTTTGAAGTTGCAGAGATGCCTCAACAGCTGTGATGGTTCCTAAAGTTGATCTGCCAGAAGATGGGTTTCTCAGGTAGGTTAAAAACTGGAACAGGGCAGAGGAGAGAGGGGTTCTTTATCTCTCTTTCAAGAGTAAGGTGTGGCTTTTCAACAGCCTAGTTGATAACAACAGTGTAATGGCTTTGCTTGTCAACCTCGATCATTGAAAGTGTGACTCAATGAAGGTTACACTCTGAAGTCAGTTTGAGCATTATAAGATCCGTTAGCAAAGAGCAAAGATGGTCAATGAATCATGTGACATCACATCACTATCAAGTCTTGGTCCAAACAGATATTGGGGTAATCCCATTAGACAGATGGATTCTTCTCCCACCTGTAGAATTTTGTCTATCTCCTGGTCTGACAAACATTGAGCCAATATCAGAAAAGGTATCATTGCCCTCTTTGAGCAAGAGAGCCATCTTGATATTCAGTCTTTAAAAATAAAATGTGGTCTTTAAAAAGATAATTTTTTTAAGGGTCACATTATCATCATGTCAGTATAGCCATGACATTCTACTTGGCCCATTGCACCTCTCTGATATTAATATTCATAGAATCATAGAATCCCTACAGTGCAGAAGGAGGCCATTTGGCCCATCGAGCCACCACCACAACAATCCCACCCAGGCCCTATCCCTGTAACCCCACATGTTCACCCTGCTAATCCCCCGACACTAAGGGTCAATTTAGCATGGTCAATCAAACTAACCCGCACATCTTTGGACTGTGGAAGGAAACCAGAGCACCTGGAGAAAACCCATGCAGAAATGGGGAGAATTTACAAACACAGTCACTAAGGCCGGAATCGAACCCAGGTCCCAGGCACTGTGAGATAACAGTGCTAACCACTGTGTCACCGTGCAAATCACCATATTGATTATGTGGGGCATGTGCATTGGCATTTCAGGTTGGTGCTTGGGATGAGTATCCTGCATTGGAAAACATTGCTGCCACTGTTTATATTCTTCACCTGAGCTGCTGCAGCCCGTCTCAAACTCTTCTTATTTTCTACATCTCATAAATAACTAATTTCGCATTTTGTCTATTTCTGACGTTAAGAGCACTTCAGCCATTTAACTATTTCCCACTTAAATACACATTATTTTGCTTTGTGTCTGCACACGTGAGAACTTGTGTGTCTGTATTTCCTTTCTACTTCCTTGGGTTCCATTCCATTATATATTCTGCTTACCTGCTAACTTTCCAGTTCTGGTGGCTAGTCTAATTTGTAATGTTAACATACCTATTCTCTCCACAGGTGTTAATTGATGTATTTACAGGATCCATATTGTTGTTCACATGTATTCACTGGTGTTTTTTCAGCTTCCCTGAATCACAAATCTTTTCTCCTTTTGAATTCCCTTGGGCCACATATTAGCAATAGCTTGAGTAGTCGGCAAGCCTCTACCAATACGACTTTGCAATAAGTAGTGCTCAAGAGCAAGTTTAAAATTCGAAACCCGATTTTCCCGATTAGCCAGCATTTCTGTGGGGTGGGTGGAAATGGGGGTGCTGTGGCCCTTGAAATAGGAGAACTATTTAGAATTAGAAATTGAAAACCATTATAATCTCCAGACTCCACACAAAAGCCCTACATATATAACCAGTTTCCAGCAAAGGATTTACTTGAAAAAGGATTCTCTTTCATACACATCTGTTCTGTATAATCACACTTCATAGCATTTGATTTATTGATGGTCTGCTATAGGGCTCCTGTTGCGTCTCTTACTTTGCTGTTCTTGCTCTGTATACTACCACCCTGGACTGATTCAAGGATAAACATAAACTTTCTCAGCCCTGTCAACAAAAAAAGATTAGGAGTAAGAGCAATACAGGTTGGAAATCAAGTTAAACATTTGGAGTTTCTATTTAATGAAAATAGGATAACATAGCGAACAGGTCATTTGTTTTCTTGCTAAATTGCCAAGGACCAGCTCATTTTTTTTGTGTGGGACAGAGCCAAATCCTATATCCATTTGATATCAGCATAGCCAAATTAGGAATCAGAAGCTGGAACACAGCCGATTTCCCTTCTCCCTCACACAGACACTCTCAACTCAATCGCAAACCAGCTAAGATTAGCAAATTCGGCAGGCTAAAGGTTAATTCTGGGAATTTCCTAATCTTCATCATTCATCCCACTGGCCCACTGGGATACCATAGTTACATTTCAAAACCAAATGAGCAATCAGTTACACTGGACAGGAGTAAACAAGAGACTGTTGATCCTGTATATTTATTTTCAAACCAAAAGAAATTCACACCTTTACATTTAAAATTCATCTGCATATCAAAAACAGCAATAATTGTTTCAGCTCAACATACCTTTAAGCCAAAGGTCATCTTTGAGGGCATCTGCAAAGGCAGTAGCTCCAATATCACCAATTAGTGTATTACAATTCATGGTAATGCGACGCAAACCAGTCATACAATCTAGATCAGGACGCCTGTAACGAAGACTCTCTGCCCAGACTTGACTATGTCTTTTTGTTGCTTGATGCTGTATAAAACAGAAGCACATGGCCTTTATAGTACTGCATTAGTTTATAATTACCACGTTAAGACAAATTCTTATGTTTGATTGCTTTGTGATTTAAAACCGTTTTAAAAAAGCATCTCTGAAGCAACAGAAATTAAAAACCCACCTTAATAATGTTGGTCATGTGCTCTGCTCCACGCCATGTTAAGTTACAGCCTGTGAAGTTAACTGTTTTGATGGTTGCAGAATTCTTCACACTCTCGCAAATGACTACAGAAAAAAATTTAGATTTTACAAATGTGAAAAATTATGAACTACCTGGTAATAGAAATCTGGTAGAAACAGCAACTTACTTTTCAGTCCATCGTCTCCTATTGGACAATAAGCTAATGAAAGGTTCTGTAGTGTTTTGGTCCTGGATAAACCCTAAAGAATTGCACATGACATTAACAATTAATATATCAAGAGGCAATTATGGATGGATATTGTATAAAAAGTATATTAACATTCTGTGGTTGATGGATTTAACGAAATATTCATATTGTCCAATTTTCTCCTTTGTATCAACTACCAATTACCATTTGATAAACCTAGTTATTTGATTTGTTTTTATTTTAGTTGAGCAATTTATGAGCTTTTGAAGACTTTGGTCCCAGTCGGATCAGGAAAGTAGGGAGAAAGCAAGAGCTGGAAAGGAGGATGTTCTGCTATAATTAACAGCAGGACCTCATGAGCATTTTTTAATTCTGTTTCCTGCCCAGCAGCCCTGACCAGGCAAGAAAGCCTGCCCCATTGTAAACCCAATCACAGCCATTAAATTCAAATGGCTCTCAAAAGTTGAGGAAAGCAGCCTTATTTAAAATTAATGAGCTTATTCAGAAGGAGTTTTAACAACACCAGGTTAAAGTCCAACAGGTTTATTTGGTAGCAAATACCATTAGCTTTCGGAGCTCTGCTCCATTCAGAAGAACAGTTACTTGGCTATCCCCAAACCAATAATCAATTGCACCCCCCGCCCCCCTGTCAAAGGCAAGCCTAAAATATCTTCCAGAGACTACTTGGCAGGAACATAACTCCACTGGCACTCTCTAGCATCCAACACAAAGGACGATTATTCATATGTCAGCCTTAGCAGTAATAGTCACAATCATTCAATCAGAGCTGCGTTACAATCATTTATTGTCCGAATATTTACATACAGGTAATTTCAATAGGTACAAAGAACAGAAAACATAGTTGTTTTTCCCTTGCCAACCCAAGATACTGTCCCTGCCAAAATCAGCAAACTCCACACAGATCGGAGAAGATTATAAGCAATGAATGTCCTGTTCTAACTTGCTGAGCAAATCAAATATGTGTTATCAGAGAGAGCACATTATAATTATTAATATTTTGGTGTGAATGTCAAATGACTTGGAGCACACTAACTGGAAAAAGCATCAGCGATCCACAAAAGTCACAGAAAAGATGTGCAATGCATCAAATGCATCCAGGACTAAATTTTTACATTGTGATTTTGTTTTAATGTCAGACAGCAGCTTTTTGAGCTTCAATAATGAATATTTTCAAAAAAGTTACTGTTTCACAATCACTCCATTTGGACTTTTAGCTAACTGAGCCAACAGAGAAGGTATTTCAGATTTTGAAATAAATTTATGGAATAGGTAGAGAGAAATGGTTCCACTGGTTGGGGAGTACAGGACTAGAAGATGTGAGCTTAAAATCAGAACATTTCCATGCTGAGGAGATTAAGTGTTCTAGTCATGCAAAGGCTGGAAGAAGTGAGGAACACTTCCAAAAAAAGTAAATGCTAGCTCAAAATCCGAAATCGAAAGATTTTTTTGCTGGACAAAGGTTTCAAGATACGTGGAGCCAAGGCACATGGTTGGAATTAAGATATATTTATATATGGAGTTACAGAAGATGTTCAACAAAGTATCACACAAGAGGCTTATTAAAACTGAAACTCACGGAATTAAAGGGAAAGTGGAGATAAAATTGACTCACTGATGGATGGATGCTTTTCTGACCGTGGAAGTGGTTTCCTGTGCTCTTCCCCAAGGATCAGTTTTAGGTCCATAACTCTCCAATTTTTATAAATGACAGACTCAGTATAGAGCAGCATTATAAAGTGTGCAGATGGCATAAACCTTGGCAATAGTGACTTGGGCAAATGAAGGTTAATTAAAGAAAGCCAGCACAGATTTGTTAAGAGCAAATCCTGTTTAACAACCTTGGTTGAGTTTTTGATGAGATGACAGAAGGTTGGTGAGGTGTATAAAGACTTCCAAAAGGCATTACGTACAATGCTGCACAACAGATTTGGGAGCACAGTGAAAGCTCATGGAATAAAAGGGACAGTAGCAACATGGATATGAGATTGATGAGTGACAGGAAACCATAGAAGTGAATAGCTGTTTTAAAGACTGGAAGGTTTATAGTGCAGTTACCCAATGATCTCCATTAGGATCCCTGCTCTTCTTGATAGGTGGCTCTCAGTGAATTGCTTCTTCAGAGACCCAGCACATGCGTGCCGAGCTATGTAGTCTTCTTCTGAGCTGTAACTTTGTTTGATTCTATGATAGAATCGCCCGGATGACTGACAGGATGGTGAAATGGGCAGATGGGTAACAGATGAAGTTTAATGAAAAGAGCTGTGAAGTGATAAAGTTTGAGAGAACTAATATGGAAAGAGAATATGCTATAAATAGCACAATGTTGAAAGACATTGAAGGGCAGGGAAGCTTTGGTGTCCATACAGATAAAGAACAAAGAACAGTACAGCACAGGAAACAGGCCCTTCGGCCCTCCAAGCCTGTGCCGCTCCTTGGTCCAACTAGACCAATCGTTTGTATCCCTCCATTCCCAGGCTGCTCATGTGACTATCCAGGTAAGTCTTAAACGATGTCAGCGTGCCTGCCTCCACCACCCTACTTGGCAGCGCATTCCAGGCCCCCACCACCCTCTGTGTAAAAAACGTCCCTCTGATATCCGAGTTATACTTCGCCCCTCTCACCTTGAGCCCGTGACCCCTCGTGATCGTCACCTCCGACCTGGGAAAAAGCTTCCCACTGTTCACCCTATCTATACCCTTCATAATCCTGTACGCCTCTATTAGATCTCCCCTCATTCTCCGTCTTTCCAAGGAGAACAACCCCAGTTTACCCAATCTCTCCTCATAGCTAAGACCCTCCATACCAGGCAACATCCTGGTAAACCTTCTCTGCACTCTCTCTAACGCCTCCACGTCCTTCTGGTAGTGCGGCGACCAGAACTGGACGCAATACTCCAAATGTGGCCTAACCAGCGTTCTATACAGCTGCATCATCAGACTCCAGCTTTTATACTCTATACCCCGTCCTATAAAGGCAAGCATACCATATGCCTTCTTCACCACCTTCTCCACCTGTGTTGCCACCTTCAAGGATTTGTGGACTTGCACACCTAGGTCCCTCTCTGTGTTTCTATACTCCTGATGACTCTGCCATTTAATGTATAACTCCTCCCTACATTATTTCTTCCAAAATGCGTCACTTCGCATTTATCTGGATTAAACTCCATCTGCCACCTCTCCGCCCAATTTTCCAGCCTATCTATATCCTGCTGTATTGCCCAACAATGCTCTTCACTATCCGCAAGTCCAGATATGGATTATCTGGATTTATAATGAGGGAAATAGAATATAAAAGCAAAGGGAACATGCTGGAATTGCAATACTCAGTGTTCAGATCGAAGATTGTGGACAAATCTGGTCACCACACTTCAGGCAAGATTCAACGGTCTGAAAAAGGGTACAGAGCAGGTTTACCAAAATGTTGACAGATATGAGGTAATTCAGTTATGTGGAAAGGTTGAAAAAATTGGTCCGTTTTCCAAGAAACAGGGCAGATCAAGAGATGATCTTACAGACAAACATTATCAACATGGAGCCTTGACAGAAATATAGAGAAAATATATTCTTTGATATATCTCAGCTTTGACAAAGGGTCATCTGGACTCGAAACGTCAGCTCTTTTCTTTCCTTACAGATGCTGCCCGACCTGCTGAGATTTTCCAGCATTTTCTCTTTTGGTTTCAGATTCCAGCATCCGCAGTAATTTGCTTTTATTTTGAAAGAGAGTCGACAGGTACTTGAGGATAAGAAATTTTTAGGGTTACAGGGAAGAAAGGAGGGGGGATTGGGACTGTTCTTTCAAAAAGCCAACAAAGGCACACTGGGCCAAATGGTTTCCTTTTGTGCTGTAAGTTTTTAACCATTCTTTGATCAAGGTAGCAAATACATCACTTATGTCAAGAATGATCTTGAACAGATTGCAACAGGTAATTAACAAATGTTACTGATATGTTTTTCTACGGTAATGCAGCTTTTCAATTAATGCTTTCTCACCTTTGTTAATACTATAAGATCTCTGTGCCTCAAAGGTAATCCTTGTAATTCCAAAGATTTTAGAGCACTGGAAACACTTAGACAATCTCTAATTGACTTGCAGAGTTGAATTGTGAAGTCTTTTGACCGGATGGCTGGTATGCGTTTTCTGTAGTGCTGTTTATACCTTTCACTCCCTTTAGAAAACAAAGACAAAGAAAAAAAAAGTCCTAAAACACAAATATTTACATGCAATTTGCCTGCAACCAGCTCTGTAAACACAATTAACTCATGAATCCGGTTCTTCATGCCTCCTGTTTACCCATCAGATCTCCTAAACCAAGGAAGCCCACCCTGCACGGTTGAAGTCCTGTGGTGGGACTTTAACCCACTATCTTCAAGCCTTTCATGAAATTTCATCAAAAATCATATGAGAACCTAGGTACAACATATCTTCTGGCTTCATCTCACTCTATTGCATACCATTGTCCTTCATTTATTAATCCAACTTCACCTTAAAAACATTCTTGCTATCCACCTTAAGTATTCCATGTAGCTGCAGAAGTCCGTTTATCATTTTTTTTAAAGTGGGCACTAACTTCAT